>NC_091266.1:17500-2517500 GCF_042477335.2 Ovis canadensis | reverse complement strand
AGGCAGTGCAGGGAAAACAGGTTCCTCTGGAATGGACTGACAAATCTGGGGGACTCTTGGAATGGTGTCACGACCCTGGAGTTCCTCTCGCCTTTCCTGTGGAGAGTGCCTCCTCTTGAGATGCGACGGTAACACCGGGAATTCTTTCCCTACGAAACAGGGAAAGGATCCCTCATCTCGAGCTAGGAGGCGGAAACGGGGCTCCCCTGGATGTGTGCGGGACCCCACGTGCTTCCTCTCGAGTGGAGATGGGTATGTCGGGGAACTTCTTGAGTTGCAGTAATGGTGTGAAGGACCCTTTGGAAGTTCCAGTGGTTAGATGTGATTGGCCTCGAGAAGCCACAGCGGAAATGGGCCTCATCTCGCCTGGAGGGCAAAACCTCCTGGATTTTCTCGAGTTGCGGCAGGTGCTCTCGACTTACGACGGGGACCTCAGGGACCCGCTCTGGTGGCCTCAGGAAAGGCCAGTCCCCATGCGAGTTCCTCGGGGGCCTCTCGGGATTCCTCTCCCGTCGATGCCGGGGCCTAAGACCTTGTGTGGAGTCGGGGCCGGAACCTGAGGATTCCTCTCCAGTGCTGACATGGATCTTGGGGTACTTCTGGAGTCTCCCCAGGGGAGTCAGTCCTCGTCTCGAATGCGGGCATGCACTTGCGCTTTCCTCCAGAGCGGTAGCAGCAGTGTCACGCAGTCCGCCGCGTGGATCAAAGGATCTATGGTTTTCCCTCTAGTCTTTCCCACGAGGCTTTCCCACGAGGCTTTCCCACAGGGCTGTCCCACGTGCACACGTGGTGGGAGTCGATCCTCGGCTTGAACGTCAAGGCAGTGCAGGGAAAACAGGTTCCTCTGGAATGGACTGACACATCTGGGGGACACTTGGAATGGTGGCACGACCCTGGAGTTCCTCTCGCCTTTCCTGTGGAGAGCGCCTCCTCTTGAGATGCGACGGGAACGCCGGGAATTCTTTCCCTACAAAACAGGGAAAGGATCCCTCATCTCGAGATAGGAGGCGGAAACGGAGGCGGAAACGGGACTCCCCTGGATGTGTGCGGGACACCACGTGCTTCCTCTCCAGTGGAGACGGGCATGTCGGGGAACTTCTTGAGTTGCAGCAAGGGTGTGAAGGACCCTTTGGAAGTTCCAGTGGTTAGATGTGATTGGCCTGGAGAAGCCTCAGCGGAAATGGGCCTCATCTCGCCTGGAGGGCAAAACCTCCTGGATTTTCTCGAGTTGCGGCAGGTGCTCTCGACTTACGACGGGGACCTCAGGGACCCGCTCTGGTGGCCTCAGGAAAGGCCAGTCCCCATGCGAGTTCCTCGGGGGCCTCTCGGGATTCCTCTCCCGTCGATGCCGGGGCCTAAGACCTTGTGTGGAGTTGGGACCGGAACCTGAGGATTCCTCTCCAGTGCTGACATGGATCTTGGGGTACTTCTGGAGTCTCCCCAGGGGAGTCAGTCCTCGTCTCGAATGCGGGCATGCACTTGCGCTTTCCTCCAGAGCGGTAGCAGCAGTGTCACGCAGTCCGCCACGTGGATCAAAGGATCTATGGTTTTCCCTCGAGTCTTTCCCACGAGGCTTTCCCACGTGGCTTTCCCACAGGGCTGTCCCACGTGCACACGTGGTGGGAGTCGATCCTCGGCTTGAACGTCAAGGCAGTGCAGGGAAAACAGTTTCCTCTGGAATGGACTGACACATCTGGGGGACTCTTGGAATGGTGTCATGACCCTGGAGTTCCTCTCGCCTTTCCTGAGGAGAGCGCCTCCTCTTGAGATGCGACGGGAACGCCGGGAATTCTTTCCCTACGAAACAGGGAAAGGATCCCTCATCTCGAGCTAGGAGGCGGAAACGGGGCTCCCCTGGATGTGTGCGGGACCCCACGTGCTTCCTCTCGAGTGGAGACGGGTATGTCGGGGAACTTCTTGAGTTGCAGCAATGGTGTGAAGGACCCTTTGGAAGTTTCAGTGGTTAGATGTGATTGGCCTCGAGAAGCCTCAGCGGAAATGGGCCTCATCTCGCCTGGAGGGCAAAACCTCCTGGATTTTCTCGAGTTGCGGCAGGTGCTCTCGACTTACGACGGAGACCTCAGGGACCCGCTCTGGTGGCCTCAGGAAAGGCCAGTCCCCATGCGAGTTCCTCGGGGGCCTCTCGGGATTCCTCTCCCGTCGATGCCGGGGCCTAAGACCTTGTGTGGAGTCGGGGCCAGAACCTGAGGATTCCTCTCTCCAGTGCTGACATGGATCTTGGGGTACTTCTGGAGTCTCCCCAGGGGAGTCAGTCCTCGTCTCGAATGCGGGCATGCAATTGCGCTTTCCTCCAGAGCGGTAGCAGCAGTGTCACGCAGTCCGCCGCGTGGATCAAAGGATCTATGGTTTTCCCTCGAGTTTTTCCCACGAGGCTTTCCCACGAGGCTTTCCCACAGGGCTGTCCCACGTGCACACGTGGTGGGAGTCGATCCTCGGCTTGAACGTCAAGGCAGTGCAGGGAAAACAGGTTCCTCTGGAATGGACTGACACATCTGGGGGACTCTTGGAATGGTGGCACGACCCTGGAGTTCCTCTCGCCTTTCCTGTGTAGAGCGCCTCCTCTTGAGATGCGACGGGAACGCCGGGAATTCTTTCCCTACGAAACAGGGAAGGGATCCCTCATCTCGAGCTAGGAGGCGGAAACGGGGCTCCCCTGGATGTGTGCGGGACCCACGTGCTTCCTCTCGAGTGGAGACGGGTATGTCGGGGAACTTCTTGAGTTGCAGCAAGGGTGTGAAGGACCCTTTGGAAGTTCCAGTGGTTAGATGTGATTGGCCTCGAGAAGCCTCAGCGGAAATGGGCCTCATCTCGCCTGGAGGGCAAAACCTCCTGGATTTTCTCCAGTTGCGGCAGGTGCTCTCGACTTACGACGGGGACCTCAGGGACCCGCTCTGGTGGCCTCAGGAAAGGCCAGTCCCATGCGAGTTCCTCGGGGGCCTCTCGGGATTCCTCTCCCGTCGATGCCGGGGCCTAAGACCTTGTGTGGAGTCGGGGCCGGAACCTGAGGTTTCCTCTCCAGTGCTGACATGGATCTTGGGGTACTTCTGGAGTCTCCCCAGGGGAGTCAGTCCTCGTCTCGAATGCGGGAACGCACTTGCGCTTTCCTCCAGAGCGGTAGCAGCAGTGTCACGCAGTCCGCCGCGTGGATCAAAGGATCTATGGTTTTCCCTCGAGTCTTTCCCACGAGGCTTTCCCACGAGGCTTTCCCACAGGGATGTCCCACGTGCACACGTGGTGGGAGTCGATCCTCGGCTTGAACGTCTAGGCAGTGCAGGGAAAACAGGTTCCTCTGGAATGGACTGACACATCTGGGGTCTCTTGGAATGGTGGCACGACCCTTTAGTTCCTCTCGCCTTTCCTGTGGGAGCGCCTCCTCTTGAGATGCGACGGGAACGCCGGGAATTCTTTCCCTACGAAACAGGGAAAGGATCCCTCATCTCGAGCTAGGAGGCGGAAACGGGGCTCCCCTGGATGTGTGCGGGACCCCACGTGCTTCCTCTCGAGTGGAGACGGGTATGTCGGGGAACTTCTTGAGTTGCAGCAAGGGTGTGAAGGACCCTTTGGAAGTTCCAGTGGTTAGACGTGATTAGCCTCGAGAAGCCTCAGCGGAAATGGGCCTCATCTCGCCTGGAGGGCAAAACCTCCTGGATTTTCTCGAGTTGCGGCAGGTGCTCTCGACTTACGACGGGGACCTCAGGGACTCGCTCTGGTGGCCTCAGGAAAGGCCAGTCCCCATGCGAGTTCCTCGGGGGCCTCTCGGGATTCCTCTCCCGTCGATGCCGGGGCCTAAGTCCTTGTGTGGAGACGGGGCCGGAACCTGAGGATTCCTACCCAGTGCTGACATGGATCTTGGGGTACTTCTGGAGTCTCCCCAGGGGAGTCAGTCCTCGTCTCGAATGCGGGCATGCACTTGCGCTTTCCTCTAGAGCGGTAGCAGCAGTGTCACGCAGTCCGCCGCGTGGATCAAAGGATCTATGGTTTTCCCTCGAGTCTTTCCCACGAGGCTTTCCCACAGGGCTGTCCCACGAGCACACGTGGTGGGAGTCGATCCTCGGCTTGAACGTCAAGGCAGTGCAGGGAAAACAGGTTCCTCTGGAATGGATTGACACATCTGGGAGACTCTAGGAATGGTGGCACGACCCTGGAGTTCGTCTCGCCTTCCTGTGGAGAGCGCCTCCTCTTGAGATGCGACGGGAACGCCGGGAATTCTTTCCCTACGAAACAGGGAAAGGATCCCTCATCTCGAGCTAGGAGGCGGAAACGGGGCTCCCCTGGATGTGTGCGGGACCCTCGTGCTTCCTATCGAGTGGAGACGGGTATGTCGGGGAACTTCTTGAGTTGCAGCAAGGGTGTGAAGGACCCTTTGGAAGTTCCAGTGGTTAGATGTGATTAGCCTCGAGAAGCCGCAGCGGAAATGGGCCTCATCTCGCCTGTAGGGCAAAACCTCCTGGATTTTCTCGAGTTGCGGCAGGTGCTCTCGACTTACGACGGGGACCTCAGGGACCCGCTCTGGTGGCCTCAGGAAAGGCCAGTCCCATGCGAGTTGCTCGGGGGCCTCTCGGGATTCCTCTCCCGTCGATGCCGGGGCCTAAGACCTTGTGTGGAGTCGGGGCCGGAACCTGAGGTTTCCTCTCCAGTGCTGACATGGATCTTGGGGTACTTCTGGAGTCTCCCCAGGGGAGTCAGTCCTCGTCTCGAATGCGGGAACGCACTTGCGCTTTCCTCCAGAGCGGTAGCAGCAGTGTCACGCAGTCCGCCGGGTGGATCAAAGAATCTATGGTTTTCCCTTCAGTCTTTCCCACGAGGCTTTCCCGCGAGGCTTTCCCACAGGGCTGTCCCACGAGCACACGTGATGGGAGTCGATCCTCGGCTTGAACGTCAAGGCAGTGCAGGGAAAACAGGTTCCTCTGGAATGGACTGACACATCTGGGGTCTCTTGGAATGGTGGCACGACCCTTGAGTTCCTCTCGCCTTTCCTGTGGGAGCGCCTCCTCTTGAGATGCGACGGGAACGCCGGGAATTCTTTCCCTACGAAACAGGGAAAGGATCCCTCATCTCGAGCTAGGAGGCAGAAACGGGGCTCCCCTGGATGTGTGCGGGACCCCACGTGCTTCCTCTCGAGTGGAGACGGGTATGTCGGGGAACTTCTTGAGTTGCAGCAAGGGTGTGAAGGACCCTTTGGAAGTTCCAGTGGTTAGACGTGATTAGCCTCGAGAAGCCTCAGCGGAAATGGGCCTCATCTCGCCTGGAGGGCAAAACCTCCTGGATTTTCTCGAGTTGCGGCAGGTGCTCTCGACTTACGACGGGGACCTCAGGGACTCGCTCTGGTGGCCTCAGGAAAGGCCAGTCCCCATGCGAGTTCCTCGGGGGCCTCTGGGGATTCCTCTCCCGTCGATGCCGGGGCCTAAGACCTTGTGTGGAGTCGGGGCCGGAACCTGAGGATTCCTCTCCAGTGCTGACATGGATCTTGGGGTACTTCTGGAGTCTCCCGAGGGGAGTCAGTCCTCGTCTCATGCGGGCATGCACTTGCGCTTTCCTCCAGAGCGGTAGCAGCAGTGTCACGCAGTCCGCCGCGTGCATCAAAGGATCTATGGTTTTCCCTCGAGTCTTTCCCACGAGGCTTTCCCACGAGGCTTTCCCACAGGGCTGTCCCACGTGCACACGTGGTGGCAGTCGATCTTCGGCTTGAACGTCAAGGCAGTGCAGGGAAAACAGGTTCCTCTGGAATGGACTGACACATCTGGGGGACTCTTGGAATGGTGGCACGACCCTGGAGTTCCTCTCGCCTTTCCTGTGGAGAGCGCCTCCTCTTGAGATGCGACGGGAACGCCGGGAATTCTTTCCCTACGAAACAGGGAAAGGATCCCTCATCTCGAGCTAGGAGGCGGAAATGGGGCTCCCCTGGATGTGTGCGGGACCCCACGTGCTTCCTCTCGAGTGGAGACGGATATGTCGGGGAACATCTTGAGTTGCAGCAAGGGTGTGAAGGACCCTTTGGAAGTTCCAGTGTTTAAATGTGATTAGCCTCGAGAAGCCTCCGCGGAAATGGGGCTCATCTCGCCTGGAGGGCAAAACCTCCTGGATTTTCTCGAGTTGCGGCAGGTGCTCTCGACTTACGACGGGGACCTCAGGGACCCGCTCTGGTGGCCTCAGGAAAGGCCAGTCCCCATGCGAGTTCCTCGGGGGCGTCTCGGGATTCCTCTCCCGTCGATGCCGGGGCCTAAGACCTTGTGTGGAGTCGGGGCCGGAACCTGAGGATTCCTCTCCAGTGCTGACATGGATCTTGGGGTACTTCTGGAGTCTCCCCAGCGGAGTCAGTCCTCGTCTCGAATGCGGGCATGCATTGCGCTTTCCTCCAGAGCGGTAGCAGCAGTGTCACGCAGTCCGCCGCGTGGATCAAAGGATCTATGGTTTTCCCCCGAGTCTTTCCCACGAGGCTTTCCCACGAGGCTTTCCCACAGGGCTGTCCCACGTGCACACGTGGTGGGAGTCGATCCTCGGCTTGAACGTCAAGGCAGTGCAGGGTAAACAGGTTCCTCTGGAATGGACTGACACATTTGGGCGACTCTTGGAATGGTGTCACGACCCTGGAGTTCCTCTCGCATTTCCTGTGGAGAGCGCCTCCTCTTGAGATGCGACGGGAACGCCGGGAATTCTTTCCCTACGAAACAGGGAAAGGATCCCTCATCTCGAGCTAGGAGGCAGAAACGGGGCTCCCCTGAATGTGTGCGGGACACCACGTGCTTCCTCTCGAGTGGAGACGGGTATGTCGGGGAACTTCTTGAGTTGCAGCAAGGGTGTGAAGGACCCTTTGGAAGTTCCAGTGGTTAGACGTGATTGGCCTCGAGAAGCCTCAGCGGAAATGGGCCTCATCTCGCCTGGAGGGCAAAACCTCCTGGATTTTCTCGAGTTGCGGCAGGTGCTCTCGACTTACGACGGGGACCTCAGGGACCAGCTCTGGTGGCCTCAGGAAAGGCCAGTCCCCATGCGAGTTCCTCGGGGGCGGCTCGGGATTCCTCTCCCGTCGATGCCGGGGCCTAAGACCTTGTGTGGAGTCCTGGCCGGAACCTGAGGATTCCTCTCCAGTGCTGACATGGATCTTGGAGTACTTCTGGAGTCTCCCCAGGGGAGTCAGTCCTCGTCTCGAATGCGGGCATGCACTTGCGCTTTCCTCCAGAGCGGTAACAGCAGTTTCACGCAGTCCGCCGCATGGATCAAAGGATCTATGGTTTTCCCTCGAGTCTTTCCCACGAGGCTTTCCCACGAGGCTTTCCCACAGGGCTGTCCCACGTGCACACGTGGTGGGAGTCGATCCTCGGCTTGAACGTCAAGGCAGTGCAGGGAAAACAGGTTCCTCTGGAATGGACTGACATATCTGGGGGACTCTTGGAATGGTGGCATGACCCTGGAGTTCCTCTCGCCTTTCCTGTGGAGAGCGCCTCCTCTTGAGATGCGACGGGAACGCCGGGAATTCTTTCCCTACGAAACAGGGAAAGGATCCCTCATCTCGAGTACGAGGCGGAAACAGGGCTCCCCTGGATGTGTGCGGGAACCAACGTGCTTCCTCTCGAGTGGAGACGGGTATGTCGGGGAACTTCTTGAGTTGCAGCAAGGGTGTGAAGGACCCTTTGGAAGTTCCAGTGGTTAGATGTGATTGGCCTCGAGAAGCCTCAGCGGAAATGGGCCTCATCTCGCCTGGAGGGCAAAACCTCCTGGATTTTCTCGAGTTGCGGCAGGTGCTCTCGACTTACGACGGGGACCTCAGGGACCCGCTCTGGTGGCCTCAGGAAAGGCCAGTCCCCATGCGAGTTCCTCGGGGGCGTCTCGGGATTCCTCTCCCGTCGATGCCGGGGCCTAAGACCTTGTGTGGTGTCGGGGCCGGAACCTGAGGATTCCTCTCCAGTGCTGACATGGATCTTGGGGTACTTCTGGAGTCTCCCCAGGGGAGTCAGTCCTCGTCTCGAATGCGGGCATGCATTGCGCTTTCCTCCAGAGCGGTAGCAGCAGTGTCACGCAGTCCGCCGCGTGGATCAAAGGATCTATGGTTTTCCCCCGAGTCTTTCCCACGAGGCTTTCCCACGAGGCTTTCCCACAGGGCTGTCCCACGTGCACACGTGGTGGGAGTCGATCCTCGGCTTGAACGTCAAGGCAGTGCAGGGTAAACAGGTTCCTCTGGAATGGACTGACACATTTGGGGGACTCTTGGAATGGTGGCACGACCCTGGAGTTCCTCTCGCATTTCCTGTGGAGAGCGCCTCCTCTTGAGATGCGACGGGAACGCCGAGAATTCTTTCCCTACGAAACAGGGAAAGGATCCCTCATCTCGAGCTAGGAGGCGGAAACGGGGCTCCCCTGAATGTGTGCGGGACACCACGTGCTTCCTCTCGAGTGGAGACGGGTATGTCGGGGAACTTCTTGAGTTGCAGCAAGGGTGTGAAGGACCCTTTGGAAGTTCCAGTGGTTAGACGTGATTGGCCTCGAGAAGCCTCAGCGGAAATGGGCCTCATCTCGCCTGGAGGGCAAAACCTCGTGGATTTTCTCGAGTTGCGGCAGGTGCTCTCGACTTACGACGGGGACCTCAGGGACCAGCTCTGGTGGCCTCAGGAAAGGCCAGTCCCCATGCGAGTTCCTCGGGGGCGTCTCGGGATTCCTCTCCCGTCGATGCCGGGGCCTAAGACCTTGTGTGGAGTCCTGGCCGGAACCTGAGGATTCCTCTCCAGTGCTGACATGGATCTTGGAGTACTTCTGGAGTCTCCCCAGGGGAGTCAGTCCTCGTCTCGAATGCGGGCATGCACTTGCGCTTTCCTCCAGAGCGGTAGCAGCAGTGTCACGCAGTCCGCCGCATGGATCAAAGGATCTATGGTTTTCCCTCGAGTCTTTCCCACGAGGCTTTCCCACGAGGCTTTCCCACAGGGCTGTCCCACGTGCACACGTGGTGGGAGTCGATCCTCGGCTTGAACGTCAAGGCAGTGCAGGGAAAACAGGTTCCTCTGGAATGGACTGACATATCTGGGGGACTCTTGGAATGGTGGCATGACCCTGGAGTTCCTCTCGCCTTTCCTGTGGAGAGCGCCTCCTCTTGAGATGCGACGGGAACGCCGGGAATTCTTACCCTACGAAACAGGGAAGGGATCCCTCATCTCGAGCTAGGAGGCGGAAACGGGGCTCCCCTGGATGTGTGCGGGACACCACGTGCTTCCTCCGAGTGCAGACGGGTATGTCGGGGAACTTCTTGAGTTGCAGCAAGGGTGTGAAGGACCCTTTGGAAGTTCCAGTGGTTAGATGTGATTGGCCTCGAGAAGCCTCAGCGGAAATGGGCCTCATCTCGCCTGGAGGGCAAAACCTCCTGGATTTTCTCGAGTTGTGGCAGGTGCTCTCGACTTACGACGGGGACCTCAGGGACCCGCTCTGGTGGCCTCAGGAAAGGCCAGTCCCCATGCGAGTTCCTCGCGGGCCTCTCGGGATTCCTCTCCCGTCGATGCCGGGGCCTAAGACCTTGTGTGGAGTCGGGGCCGGAACCTGAGGATTCCTCTCCAGTGCTGACATGGATCTTGGGGTACTTCTGGAGTCTCCCCAGGGGAGTCAGTCCTCGTCTCGAATGCGGGCATGCACTTGCGCTTTCCTCCAGAGCGGTAGCAGCAGTGTCACGCAGTCCGCCGCGTGGATCAAAGGATCTATGGTTTTCCCTCGAGTCTTTCCCACGAGGCTTTCCCACGAGGCTTTCCCACAGGGCTGTCCCACGTGCACACGTGGTGGGAGTCGATCCTCGGCTTGAACGTCAAGGCAGTGCAGGGAAAACAGGTTCCTCTGGAATGGACTGACACATCTGGGGGACTCTTGGAATGGTGGCACGACCCTGGTGTTCCTCTCGCCTTTCCTGTGGAGAGCGCCTCCTCTTGAGATGCGACGGGAACGCCGGGAATTCTTTCCCTACGAAACAGGGAAAGGATCCCTCATCTCGAGTACGAGGCGGAAACAGGGCTCCCCTGGATGTGTGCGGGAACCAACGTGCTTCCTCTCGAGTGGAGACGGGTATGTCGGGGAACTTCTTGAGTTGCAGCAAGGGTGTGAAGGACCCTTTGGAAGTTCCAGTGGTTAGATGTGATTGGCCTCGAGAAGCCTCAGCGGAAATGGGCCTCATCTCGCCTGGAGGGCAAAACCTCCTGGATTTTCTCGAGTTGCGGCAGGTGCTCTCGACTTACGACGGGGACCTCAGGGACCCGCTCTGGTGGCCTCAGGAAAGGCCAGTCCCCATGCGAGTTCCTCGGGGGCGTCTCGGGATTCCTCTCCCGTCGATGCCGGGGCCTAAGACCTTGTGTGGTGTCGGGGCCGGAACCTGAGGATTCCTCTCCAGTGCTGACATGGATCTTGGGGTACTTCTGGAGTCTCCCCAGGGGAGTCAGTCCTCGTCTCGAATGCGGGCATGCATTGCGCTTTCCTCCAGAGCGGTAGCAGCAGTGTCACGCAGTCCGCCGCGTGGATCAAAGGATCTATGGTTTTCCCCCGAGTCTTTCCCACGAGGCTTTCCCACGAGGCTTTCCCACAGGGCTGTCCCACGTGCACACGTGGTGGGAGTCGATCCTCGGCTTGAACGTCAAGGCAGTGCAGGGTAAACAGGTTCCTCTGGAATGGACTGACACATTTGGGCGACTCTTGGAATGGTGTCACGACCCTGGAGTTCCTCTCGCATTTCCTGTGGAGAGCGCCTCCTCTTGAGATGCGACGGGAACGCCGAGAATTCTTTCCCTACGAAACAGGGAAAGGATCCCTCATCTCGAGCTAGGAGGCGGAAACGGGGCTCCCCTGAATGTGTGCGGGACACCACGTGCTTCCTCTCGAGTGGAGACGGGTATGTCGGGGAACTTCTTGAGTTGCAGCAAGGGTGTGAAGGACCCTTTGGAAGTTCCAGTGGTTAGACGTGATTGGCCTCGAGAAGCCTCAGCGGAAATGGGCCTCATCTCGCCTGGAGGGCAAAACCTCCTGGATTTTCTCGAGTTGCGGCAGGTGCTCTCGACTTACGACGGGGACCTCAGGGACCAGCTCTGGTGGCCTCAGGAAAGGCCAGTCCCCATGCGAGTTCCTCGGCGGCCTCTCGGGATTCCTCTCCCGTCGATGCCGGGGCCTAAGACCTTGTGTGGAGTCGGGGCCGGAACCTGAGGATTCCTCTCCAGTGCTGACATGGATCTTGGGGTACTTCTGGAGTCTCCCCAGGGGAGTCAGTCCTCGTCTCAAATGCGGGCATGCACTTGCGCTTTCCTCCAGAGCGGTAGCAGCATTGTCACGCAGTCCGCCGCGTGGATCAAAGGATGTTTGGTTTTCCCTCGAGTCTTTCCCACGAGGCTCTCCCACGAGGCTTTCCCACAGGGCTGTCCCACGTGCACACGTGGTGGGAGTCGATCCTCGGCTTGAACGTCAAGGCAGTGCAGGGAAAACAGGTTCCTCTGGAATGGACTGACACATCTGGGGGACTCTTGGAATGGTGGCATGACCCTGGAGTTCCTCTCGCCTTTCCTGTGGAGAGCGCCTCCTCTTGAGATGCGACGGGAACGCCGGGAATTCTTTCCCTACGAAACAGGGAAAGGATCCCTTATCTCGAGCTAGGAGGCGGAAACGGGGCTCCCCTGGATGTGTGCGGGACACCACGTGCTTCCTCTCGAGAGCAGACGGGTATGTCGGGGAACTTCTTGAGTTGCAGCAAGGGTGTGAAGGACCCTTTGGAAGTTCCAGTGGTTAGATGTGATTGGCCTCGAGAAGCCTCAGCGGAAATGGGCCTCATCTCGCCGGGAGGGCAAAACCTCCTGGATTTTCTCGAGTTGCGGCAGGTGCTCTCGACTTACGACGGGGACCTCAGGGACCCGCTCTGGTGGCCTCAGGAAAGGCCAGTCCCCATGCGAGTTCCTCGGGGGCGTCTCGGGATTCCTCTCCCGTCGATGCCGGGGCCTAAGACCTTGTGTGGTGTCGGGGCCGGAACCTGAGGATTCCTCTCCAGTGCTGACATGGATCTTGGGGTACTTCTGGAGTCTCCCCAGGGGAGTCAGTCCTCGTCTCGAATGCGGGCATGCATTGCGCTTTCCTCCAGAGCGGTAGCAGCAGTGTCACGCAGTCCGCCGCGTGGATCAAAGGATCTATGGTTTTCCCCCAAGTCTTTCCCACGAGGCTTTCCCACGAGGCTTTCCCACAGGGCTGTCCCACGTGCACACGTGGTGGGAGTCGATCCTCGGCTTGAACGTCAAGGCAGTGCAGGGTAAACAGGTTCCTCTGGAATGGACTGACACATTTGGGCGACTCTTGGAATGGTGTCACGACCCTGGAGTTCCTCTCGCATTTCCTGTGGAGAGCGCCTCCTCTTGAGATGCGACGGGAACGCCGAGAATTCTTTCCCTACGAAACAGGGAAAGGATCCCTCATCTCGAGCTAGGAGGCGGAAACGGGGCTCCCCTGAATGTGTGCGGGACACCACGTGCTTCCTCTCGAGTGGAGACGGGTATGTCGGGGAACTTCTTGAGTTGCAGCAAGGGTGTGAAGGACCCTTTGGAAGTTCCAGTGGTTAGACGTGATTGGCCTCGAGAAGCCTCAGCGGAAATGGGCCTCATCTCGCCTGGAGGGCAAAACCTCCTGGATTTTCTCGAGTTGCGGCAGGTGCTCTCGACTTACGACGGGGACCTCAGGGACCAGCTCTGGTGGCCTCAGGAAAGGCCAGTCCCCATGCGAGTTCCTCGGCGGCCTCTCGGGATTCCTCTCCCGTCGATGCCGGGGCCTAAGACCTTGTGTGGAGTCGGGGCCGGAACCTGAGGATTCCTCTCCAGTGCTGACATGGATCTTGGGGTACTTCTGGAGTCTCCCCAGGGGAGTCAGTCCTCGTCTCAAATGCGGGCATGCACTTGCGCTTTCCTCCAGAGCGGTAGCAGCAGTGTCACGCAGTCCGCCGCGTGGATCAAAGGATGTTTGGTTTTCCCTCGAGTCTTTCCCACGAGGCTCTCCCACGAGGCTTTCCCACAGGGCTGTCCCACGTGCACACGTGGTGGGAGTCGATCCTCGGCTTGAACGTCAAGGCAGTGCAGGGAAAACAGGTTCCTCTGGAATGGACTGACACATCTGGGGGACTCTTGGAATGGTGGCATGACCCTGGAGTTCCTCTCGCCTTTCCTGTGGAGAGCGCCTCCTCTTGAGATGCGACGGGAACGCCGGGAATTCTTTCCCTACGAAACAGGGAAAGGATCCCTTATCTCGAGCTAGGAGGCGGAAACGGGGCTCCCCTGGATGTGTGCGGGACACCACGTGCTTCCTCTCGAGTGCAGACGGGTATGTCGGGGAACTTCTTGAGTTGCAGCAAGGGTGTGAAGGACCCTTTGGAAGTTCCAGTGGTTAGATGTGATTGGCCTCGAGAAGCCTCAGCGGAAATGGGCCTCATCTCGCCTGGAGGGCAAAACCTCCTGGATTTTCTCGAGTTGTGGCAGGTGCTCTCGACTTACGACGGGGACCTCAGGGACCCGCTCTGGTGGCCTCAGGAAAGGCCAGTCCCCATGCGAGTTCCTCGCGGGCCTCTCGGGATTCCTCTCCCGTCGATGCCGGGGCCTAAGACCTTGTGTGGAGTCGGGGCCGGAACCTGAGGATTCCTCTCCAGTGCTGACATGGATCTTGGGGTACTTCTGGAGTCTCCCCAGGGGAGTCAGTCCTCGTCTCGAATGCGGGCATGCACTTGCGCTTTCCTCCAGAGCGGTAGCAGCAGTGTCACGCAGTCCGCCGCGTGGATCAAAGGATCTATGGTTTTCCCTCGAGTCTTTCCCACGAGGCTTTCCCACGAGGCTTTCCCACAGGGCTGTCCCACGTGCACACGTGGTGGGAGTCGATCCTCGGCTTGAACGTCAAGGCAGTGCAGGGAAAACAGGTTCCTCTGGAATGGACTGACACATCTGGGGGACTCTTGGAATGGTGGCACGACCCTGGTGTTCCTCTCGCCTTTCCTGTGGAGAGCGCCTCCTCTTGAGATGCGACGGGAACGCCGGGAATTCTTTCCCTACGAAACAGGGAAAGGATCCCTCATCTCGAGTACGAGGCGGAAACAGGGCTCCCCTGGATGTGTGCGGGAACCAACGTGCTTCCTCTCGAGTGGAGACGGGTATGTCGGGGAACTTCTTGAGTTGCAGCAAGGGTGTGAAGGACCCTTTGGAAGTTCCAGTGGTTAGATGTGATTGGCCTCGAGAAGCCTCAGCGGAAATGGGCCTCATCTCGCCTGGAGGGCAAAACCTCCTGGATTTTCTCGAGTTGCGGCAGGTGCTCTCGACTTACGACGGGGACCTCAGGGACCCGCTCTGGTGGCCTCAGGAAAGGCCAGTCCCCATGCGAGTTCCTCGGGGGCGTCTCGGGATTCCTCTCCCGTCGATGCCGGGGCCTAAGACCTTGTGTGGTGTCGGGGCCGGAACCTGAGGATTCCTCTCCAGTGCTGACATGGATCTTGGGGTACTTCTGGAGTCTCCCCAGGGGAGTCAGTCCTCGTCTCGAATGCGGGCATGCATTGCGCTTTCCTCCAGAGCGGTAGCAGCAGTGTCACGCAGTCCGCCGCGTGGATCAAAGGATCTATGGTTTTCCCCCGAGTCTTTCCCACGAGGCTTTCCCACGAGGCTCTCCCACAGGGCTGTCCCACGTGCACACGTGGTGGGAGTCGATCCTCGGCTTGAACGTCAAGGCAGTGCAGGGTAAACAGGTTCCTCTGGAATGGACTGACACATTTGGGCGACTCTTGGAATGGTGTCACGACCCTGGAGTTCCTCTCGCATTTCCTGTGGAGAGCGCCTCCTCTTGAGATGCGACGGGAACGCCGAGAATTCTTTCCCTACGAAACAGGGAAAGGATCCCTCATCTCGAGCTAGGAGGCGGAAACGGGGCTCCCCTGAATGTGTGCGGGACACCACGTGCTTCCTCTCGAGTGGAGACGGGTATGTCGGGGAACTTCTTGAGTTGCAGCAAGGGTGTGAAGGACCCTTTGGAAGTTCCAGTGGTTAGACGTGATTGGCCTCGAGAAGCCTCAGCGGAAATGGGCCTCATCTCGCCTGGAGGGCAAAACCTCCTGGATTTTCTCGAGTTGCGGCAGGTGCTCTCGACTTACGACGGGGACCTCAGGGACCAGCTCTGGTGGCCTCAGGAAAGGCCAGTCCCCATGCGAGTTCCTCGGCGGCCTCTCGGGATTCCTCTCCCGTCGATGCCGGGGCCTAAGACCTTGTGTGGAGTCGGGGCCGGAACCTGAGGATTCCTCTCCAGTGCTGACATGGATCTTGGGGTACTTCTGGAGTCTCCCCAGGGGAGTCAGTCCTCGTCTCAAATGCGGGCATGCACTTGCGCTTTCCTCCAGAGCGGTAGCAGCATTGTCACGCAGTCCGCCGCGTGGATCAAAGGATGTTTGGTTTTCCCTCGAGTCTTTCCCACGAGGCTCTCCCACGAGGCTTTCCCACAGGGCTGTCCCACGTGCACACGTGGTGGGAGTCGATCCTCGGCTTGAACGTCAAGGCAGTGCAGGGAAAACAGGTTCCTCTGGAATGGACTGACACATCTGGGGGACTCTTGGAATGGTGGCATGACCCTGGAGTTCCTCTCGCCTTTCCTGTGGAGAGCGCCTCCTCTTGAGATGCGACGGGAACGCCGGGAATTCTTTCCCTACGAAACAGGGAAAGGATCCCTTATCTCGAGCTAGGAGGCGGAAACGGGGCTCCCCTGGATGTGTGCGGGACACCACGTGCTTCCTCTCGAGAGCAGACGGGTATGTCGGGGAACTTCTTGAGTTGCAGCAAGGGTGTGAAGGACCCTTTGGAAGTTCCAGTGGTTAGATGTGATTGGCCTCGAGAAGCCTCAGCGGAAATGGGCCTCATCTCGCCGGGAGGGCAAAACCTCCTGGATTTTCTCGAGTTGCGGCAGGTGCTCTCGACTTACGACGGGGACCTCAGGGACCCGCTCTGGTGGCCTCAGGAAAGGCCAGTCCCCATGCGAGTTCCTCGGGGGCGTCTCGGGATTCCTCTCCCGTCGATGCCGGGGCCTAAGACCTTGTGTGGTGTCGGGGCCGGAACCTGAGGATTCCTCTCCAGTGCTGACATGGATCTTGGGGTACTTCTGGAGTCTCCCCAGGGGAGTCAGTCCTCGTCTCGAATGCGGGCATGCATTGCGCTTTCCTCCAGAGCGGTAGCAGCAGTGTCACGCAGTCCGCCGCGTGGATCAAAGGATCTATGGTTTTCCCCCAAGTCTTTCCCACGAGGCTTTCCCACGAGGCTTTCCCACAGGGCTGTCCCACGTGCACACGTGGTGGGAGTCGATCCTCGGCTTGAACGTCAAGGCAGTGCAGGGTAAACAGGTTCCTCTGGAATGGACTGACACATTTGGGCGACTCTTGGAATGGTGTCACGACCCTGGAGTTCCTCTCGCATTTCCTGTGGAGAGCGCCTCCTCTTGAGATGCGACGGGAACGCCGAGAATTCTTTCCCTACGAAACAGGGAAAGGATCCCTCATCTCGAGCTAGGAGGCGGAAACGGGGCTCCCCTGAATGTGTGCGGGACACCACGTGCTTCCTCTCGAGTGGAGACGGGTATGTCGGGGAACTTCTTGAGTTGCAGCAAGGGTGTGAAGGACCCTTTGGAAGTTCCAGTGGTTAGACGTGATTGGCCTCGAGAAGCCTCAGCGGAAATGGGCCTCATCTCGCCTGGAGGGCAAAACCTCCTGGATTTTCTCGAGTTGCGGCAGGTGCTCTCGACTTACGACGGGGACCTCAGGGACCAGCTCTGGTGGCCTCAGGAAAGGCCAGTCCCCATGCGAGTTCCTCGGCGGCCTCTCGGGATTCCTCTCCCGTCGATGCCGGGGCCTAAGACCTTGTGTGGAGTCGGGGCCGGAACCTGAGGATTCCTCTCCAGTGCTGACATGGATCTTGGGGTACTTCTGGAGTCTCCCCAGGGGAGTCAGTCCTCGTCTCAAATGCGGGCATGCACTTGCGCTTTCCTCCAGAGCGGTAGCAGCAGTGTCACGCAGTCCGCCGCGTGGATCAAAGGATGTTTGGTTTTCCCTCGAGTCTTTCCCACGAGGCTCTCCCACGAGGCTTTCCCACAGGGCTGTCCCACGTGCACACGTGGTGGGAGTCGATCCTCGGCTTGAACGTCAAGGCAGTGCAGGGAAAACAGGTTCCTCTGGAATGGACTGACACATCTGGGGGACTCTTGGAATGGTGGCATGACCCTGGAGTTCCTCTCGCCTTTCCTGTGGAGAGCGCCTCCTCTTGAGATGCGACGGGAACGCCGGGAATTCTTTCCCTACGAAACAGGGAAAGGATCCCTTATCTCGAGCTAGGAGGCGGAAACGGGGCTCCCCTGGATGTGTGCGGGACACCACGTGCTTCCTCTCGAGTGCAGACGGGTATGTCGGGGAACTTCTTGAGTTGCAGCAAGGGTGTGAAGGACCCTTTGGAAGTTCCAGTGGTTAGATGTGATTGGCCTCGAGAAGCCTCAGCGGAAATGGGCCTCATCTCGCCTGGAGGGCAAAACCTCCTGGATTTTCTCGAGTTGTGGCAGGTGCTCTCGACTTACGACGGGGACCTCAGGGACCCGCTCTGGTGGCCTCAGGAAAGGCCAGTCCCCATGCGAGTTCCTCGCGGGCCTCTCGGGATTCCTCTCCCGTCGATGCCGGGGCCTAAGACCTTGTGTGGAGTCGGGGCCGGAACCTGAGGATTCCTCTCCAGTGCTGACATGGATCTTGGGGTACTTCTGGAGTCTCCCCAGGGGAGTCAGTCCTCGTCTCGAATGCGGGCATGCACTTGCGCTTTCCTCCAGAGCGGTAGCAGCAGTGTCACGCAGTCCGCCGCGTGGATCAAAGGATCTATGGTTTTCCCTCGAGTCTTTCCCACGAGGCTTTCCCACGAGGCTTTCCCACAGGGCTGTCCCACGTGCACACGTGGTGGGAGTCGATCCTCGGCTTGAACGTCAAGGCAGTGCAGGGAAAACAGGTTCCTCTGGAATGGACTGACACATCTGGGGGACTCTTGGAATGGTGGCACGACCCTGGTGTTCCTCTCGCCTTTCCTGTGGAGAGCGCCTCCTCTTGAGATGCGACGGGAACGCCGGGAATTCTTTCCCTACGAAACAGGGAAAGGATCCCTCATCTCGAGTACGAGGCGGAAACAGGGCTCCCCTGGATGTGTGCGGGAACCAACGTGCTTCCTCTCGAGTGGAGACGGGTATGTCGGGGAACTTCTTGAGTTGCAGCAAGGGTGTGAAGGACCCTTTGGAAGTTCCAGTGGTTAGATGTGATTGGCCTCGAGAAGCCTCAGCGGAAATGGGCCTCATCTCGCCTGGAGGGCAAAACCTCCTGGATTTTCTCGAGTTGCGGCAGGTGCTCTCGACTTACGACGGGGACCTCAGGGACCCGCTCTGGTGGCCTCAGGAAAGGCCAGTCCCCATGCGAGTTCCTCGGGGGCGTCTCGGGATTCCTCTCCCGTCGATGCCGGGGCCTAAGACCTTGTGTGGTGTCGGGGCCGGAACCTGAGGATTCCTCTCCAGTGCTGACATGGATCTTGGGGTACTTCTGGAGTCTCCCCAGGGGAGTCAGTCCTCGTCTCGAATGCGGGCATGCATTGCGCTTTCCTCCAGAGCGGTAGCAGCAGTGTCACGCAGTCCGCCGCGTGGATCAAAGGATCTATGGTTTTCCCCCGAGTCTTTCCCACGAGGCTTTCCCACGAGGCTTTCCCACAGGGCTGTCCCACGTGCACACGTGGTGGGAGTCGATCCTCGGCTTGAACGTCAAGGCAGTGCAGGGTAAACAGGTTCCTCTGGAATGGACTGACACATTTGGGCGACTCTTGGAATGGTGTCACGACCCTGGAGTTCCTCTCGCATTTCCTGTGGAGAGCGCCTCCTCTTGAGATGCGACGGGAACGCCGAGAATTCTTTCCCTACGAAACAGGGAAAGGATCCCTCATCTCGAGCTAGGAGGCGGAAACGGGGCTCCCCTGAATGTGTGCGGGACACCACGTGCTTCCTCTCGAGTGGAGACGGGTATGTCGGGGAACTTCTTGAGTTGCAGCAAGGGTGTGAAGGACCCTTTGGAAGTTCCAGTGGTTAGACGTGATTGGCCTCGAGAAGCCTCAGCGGAAATGGGCCTCATCTCGCCTGGAGGGCAAAACCTCCTGGATTTTCTCGAGTTGCGGCAGGTGCTCTCGACTTACGACGGGGACCTCAGGGACCAGCTCTGGTGGCCTCAGGAAAGGCCAGTCCCCATGCGAGTTCCTCGGCGGCCTCTCGGGATTCCTCTCCCGTCGATGCCGGGGCCTAAGACCTTGTGTGGAGTCGGGGCCGGAACCTGAGGATTCCTCTCCAGTGCTGACATGGATCTTGGGGTACTTCTGGAGTCTCCCCAGGGGAGTCAGTCCTCGTCTCAAATGCGGGCATGCACTTGCGCTTTCCTCCAGAGCGGTAGCAGCATTGTCACGCAGTCCGCCGCGTGGATCAAAGGATGTTTGGTTTTCCCTCGAGTCTTTCCCACGAGGCTCTCCCACGAGGCTTTCCCACAGGGCTGTCCCACGTGCACACGTGGTGGGAGTCGATCCTCGGCTTGAACGTCAAGGCAGTGCAGGGAAAACAGGTTCCTCTGGAATGGACTGACACATCTGGGGGACTCTTGGAATGGTGGCATGACCCTGGAGTTCCTCTCGCCTTTCCTGTGGAGAGCGCCTCCTCTTGAGATGCGACGGGAACGCCGGGAATTCTTTCCCTACGAAACAGGGAAAGGATCCCTTATCTCGAGCTAGGAGGCGGAAACGGGGCTCCCCTGGATGTGTGCGGGACACCACGTGCTTCCTCTCGAGAGCAGACGGGTATGTCGGGGAACTTCTTGAGTTGCAGCAAGGGTGTGAAGGACCCTTTGGAAGTTCCAGTGGTTAGATGTGATTGGCCTCGAGAAGCCTCAGCGGAAATGGGCCTCATCTCGCCGGGAGGGCAAAACCTCCTGGATTTTCTCGAGTTGCGGCAGGTGCTCTCGACTTACGACGGGGACCTCAGGGACCCGCTCTGGTGGCCTCAGGAAAGGCCAGTCCCCATGCGAGTTCCTCGGGGGCGTCTCGGGATTCCTCTCCCGTCGATGCCGGGGCCTAAGACCTTGTGTGGTGTCGGGGCCGGAACCTGAGGATTCCTCTCCAGTGCTGACATGGATCTTGGGGTACTTCTGGAGTCTCCCCAGGGGAGTCAGTCCTCGTCTCGAATGCGGGCATGCATTGCGCTTTCCTCCAGAGCGGTAGCAGCAGTGTCACGCAGTCCGCCGCGTGGATCAAAGGATCTATGGTTTTCCCCCAAGTCTTTCCCACGAGGCTTTCCCACGAGGCTTTCCCACAGGGCTGTCCCACGTGCACACGTGGTGGGAGTCGATCCTCGGCTTGAACGTCAAGGCAGTGCAGGGTAAACAGGTTCCTCTGGAATGGACTGACACATTTGGGCGACTCTTGGAATGGTGTCACGACCCTGGAGTTCCTCTCGCATTTCCTGTGGAGAGCGCCTCCTCTTGAGATGCGACGGGAACGCCGAGAATTCTTTCCCTACGAAACAGGGAAAGGATCCCTCATCTCGAGCTAGGAGGCGGAAACGGGGCTCCCCTGAATGTGTGCGGGACACCACGTGCTTCCTCTCGAGTGGAGACGGGTATGTCGGGGAACTTCTTGAGTTGCAGCAAGGGTGTGAAGGACCCTTTGGAAGTTCCAGTGGTTAGACGTGATTGGCCTCGAGAAGCCTCAGCGGAAATGGGCCTCATCTCGCCTGGAGGGCAAAACCTCCTGGATTTTCTCGAGTTGCGGCAGGTGCTCTCGACTTACGACGGGGACCTCAGGGACCAGCTCTGGTGGCCTCAGGAAAGGCCAGTCCCCATGCGAGTTCCTCGGCGGCCTCTCGGGATTCCTCTCCCGTCGATGCCGGGGCCTAAGACCTTGTGTGGAGTCGGGGCCGGAACCTGAGGATTCCTCTCCAGTGCTGACATGGATCTTGGGGTACTTCTGGAGTCTCCCCAGGGGAGTCAGTCCTCGTCTCAAATGCGGGCATGCACTTGCGCTTTCCTCCAGAGCGGTAGCAGCAGTGTCACGCAGTCCGCCGCGTGGATCAAAGGATGTTTGGTTTTCCCTCGAGTCTTTCCCACGAGGCTCTCCCACGAGGCTTTCCCACAGGGCTGTCCCACGTGCACACGTGGTGGGAGTCGATCCTCGGCTTGAACGTCAAGGCAGTGCAGGGAAAACAGGTTCCTCTGGAATGGACTGACACATCTGGGGGACTCTTGGAATGGTGGCATGACCCTGGAGTTCCTCTCGCCTTTCCTGTGGAGAGCGCCTCCTCTTGAGATGCGACGGGAACGCCGGGAATTCTTTCCCTACGAAACAGGGAAAGGATCCCTTATCTCGAGCTAGGAGGCGGAAACGGGGCTCCCCTGGATGTGTGCGGGACACCACGTGCTTCCTCTCGAGTGCAGACGGGTATGTCGGGGAACTTCTTGAGTTGCAGCAAGGGTGTGAAGGACCCTTTGGAAGTTCCAGTGGTTAGATGTGATTGGCCTCGAGAAGCCTCAGCGGAAATGGGCCTCATCTCGCCGGGAGGGCAAAACCTCCTGGATTTTCTCGAGTTGCGGCAGGTGCTCTCGACTTACGACGGGGACCTCAGGGACCCGCTCTGGTGGCCTCAGGAAAGGCCAGTCCCCATGCGAGTTCCTCGGGGGCCTCTCGGGATTCCTCTCCCGTCGATGCCGGGGCCTAAGATCTTGTGTGCAGTCGGGGTCGGAACCTGAGGATTCCTCTCCAGTGCTGACATGGATCTTGGGGTACTTCTGGAGTCTCCCCAGGGGAGTCAGTCCTCGTCTCGAATGCGGGCATGCACTTGCGCTTTCCTCCAGAGCGGTAGCAGCAGTGTCACGCAGTCCGCCGCGTGGATCAAAGGATCTATGGTTTTCCATCGAGTCTTTCCCACGAGGCTTTCCCACGAGGCTTTCCCACAGGGCTGTCCCACGTGCACACGTGATGGGAGTCGATCCTCGGCTTGAACGTCAAGGCAGTGCAGGGAAAACAGGTTCCTCTGGAATGGACTGGCACATCTGGGGGACTCTTGGAATGGTGGCATGACCCTGGAGTTCCTCTCGCCTTTCCTGTGGAGAGCGCCTCCTCTTGAGATGCGACGGGAACGCCGGGAATTCTTTCCCTACGAAACAGGGAAAGGATCCCTCATCTCGAGCTAGGAGGCGGAAACGGGGGTCCCCTTGATGTGTGCGGGACACCACGTGCTTCCTCTCGAGTGCAGCCGGGTATGTCGGGGAACTTCTTGACTTGCAGCAAGGGTGTGAAGGACCCTTTGGAAGTTCCAGTGGTTAGATGTGATTGGCCTCGAGAAGCCTCAGCAGAAATGGGCCTCATCTCGCCTGGAGGGCAAAACCTCCTGGATTCTCTCGAGTTGCGGCAGGTGCTCTCGACTTACGACGGGGACCTCAGGGACCCGCTCTGGTGGCCTCAGGAAAGGCCAGTCCCCATGCGAGTTCCTCGGGGGCCTCTCGGGATTCCTCTCCCGTCGATGCCGCGGCCTAAGACCTTGTGTGGAGTCGGGGCCGGAACCTGAGGATTCCTCTCCAGTGCTGACATGGATCTTGGGGTACTTCTGGAGTCTCCCCAGGGGAGTCAGTCCTCGTCTCAAATGCGGGCATGCACTTGCGCTTTCCTCCAGAGCGGTAGCAGCATTGTCACGCAGTCCGCCGCGTGGATCAAAGGATGTTTGGTTTTCCCTCGAGTCTTTCCCACGAGGCTCTCCCACGAGGCTTTCCCACAGGGCTGTCCCACGTGCACACGTGGTGGGAGTCGATCCTCGGCTTGAACGTCAAGGCAGTGCAGGGAAAACAGGTTCCTCTGGAATGGACTGACACATCTGGGGGACTCGGAATGGTGGCATGACCCTGGAGTTCCTCTCGCCTTTCCTGTGGAGAGCGCCTCCTCTTGAGATGCGACGGGAACGCCGGGAATTCTTTCCCTACGAAACAGGGAAAGGATCCCTTATCTCGAGCTAGGAGGCGGAAACGGGGCTCCCCTGGATGTGTGCGGGACACCACGAGCTTCCTCTCGAGTGCAGACGGGTATGTCGGGGAACTTCTTGAGTTGCAGCAAGGGTGTGAAGGACCCTTTGGAAGTTCCAGTGGTTAGATGTGATTGGCCTCGAGAAGCCTCAGCGGAAATGGGCCTCATCTCGCCTGGAGGGCAAAACCTCCTGGATTTTCTCGAGTTGCGGCAGGTGCTCTCGACTTACGACGGGGACCTCAGGGACCCGCTCTGGTGGCCTCAGGAAAGGCCAGTCCCCATGCGAGTTCCTCGGGGGCCTCTTGGGATTCCTCTCCCGTCGATGCCGGGGCCTAAGATCTTGTGTGGAGTCGGGGCCGGAACCTGAGGATTCCTCTCCAGTGCTGACATGGATCTTGGGGTACTTCTGGAGTCTCCCCAGGGGAGTCAGTCCTCGTCTCGAATGCGGGCATGCACTTGCGCTTTCCTCCAGAGCGGTAGCAGCAGTGTCACGCAGTCGGCCGCGTGGATCAAAGGATGTATGGTTTTCCCTCGAGTCTTTCCCACGAGGCTTTCCCACGAGGCTTTCCCACAGGGCTGTCCCACGTGCACACGTGGTGGGAGTCGATCCTCGGCTTGAACGTCAAGGCAATGCAGGGAAAACAGGTTCCTCTGGAATGGACTGACACATCTGGGGGACTCTTGGAATGGTGGCACGACCCTGGAGTTCCTCTCGCCTTTCCTGTGGAGAGCGCCTCCTCTTGAGATGCGACGGGAACGCCGGGAATTCTTTCCCTACGAAACAGGGAAAGGATTCCTTATCTCGAGCTAGGAGGCGGAAACGGGGCTCCCCTGGATGTGTGCGGGACACCACGAGCTTCCTCTCGAGTGCAGACGGGTATGTCGGGGAACTTCTTGAGTTGCAGCAAGGGTGTGAAGGACCCTTTGGAAGTTCCAGTGGTTAGATGTGATTGGCCTCGAGAAGACTCAGCGGAAATGGGCCTCATCTCGCCGGGAGGGAAAAACCTCCTGGATTTTCTCGAGTTGCGGCAGGTGCTCTCGACTTACGACGGGGACCTCAGGGACCCGCTCTGGTGGCCTCAGGAAAGGCCAGTCCCCATGCGAGTTCCTCGGGGGCCTCTCGGGATTCCTCTCCCGTCGATGCCGGGGCCTAAGACCTTGTGTGGAGTCGGGGCCGGAACCTGAGGATTCCTCTCCAGTGCTGACATGGATCTTGGGGTACTTCTGGAGTCTCCCCAGGGGAGTCAGTCCTCGTCTCGAATGCGGGCATGCACTTGCGCTTTCCTCCAGAGCGGTAGGAGCAGTGTCACGCAGTCCGCCGCGTGGATCAAAGGATCTATGGTTTTCCATCGAGTCTTTCCCACGAGGCTTTCCCACGAGGCTTTCCCACAGGGCTGTCCCACGTGCACACGTGGTGGGAGTCGATCCTCGGCTTGAACGTCAAGGCAGTGCAGGGAAAACAGGTTCCTCTGGAATGGACTGACACATCTGGGGGACTCTTGGAATGGTGGCATGACCCTGGAGTTCCTCTCGCCTTTCCTGTGGAGAGCGCCTCCTCTTGAGATGCGACGGGAACGCCGGGAATTCTTTCCCTACGAAACAGGGAAAGGATCCCTCATCTCGAGCTAGGAGGCGGAAACGGGGGTCCCCTGGATGTGTGCGGGACACCACGTGCTTCCTCTCGAGTGCAGCCGGGTATGTCGGGGAACTTCTTCACTTGCAGCAAGGGTGTGAAGGACCCTTTGGAAGTTCCAGTGGTTAGATGTGATTGGCCTCGAGAAGCCTCAGCAGAAATGGGCCTCATCTCGCCTGGAGGGCAAAACCTCCTGGATTCTCTCGAGTTGCGGCAGGTGCTCTCGACTTACGACGGGGACCTCAGGGACCCGCTCTGGTGGCCTCAGGAAAGGCCAGTCCCCATGCGAGTTCCTCGGGGGCCTCTCGGGATTCCTCTCCCGTCGATGCCGCGGCCTAAGACCTTGTGTGGAGTCGGGGCCGGAACTGAGGATTCCTCTCCAGTGCTGACATGGATCTTGGGGTACTTCTGGAGTCTCCCCAGGGGAGTCAGTCCTCGTCTCGAATGCGGGCATGCACTTGCGCTTTCCTCCAGAGCGGTAGCAGCAGTGTCACGCAGTCCGCCGCGTGGATCAAAGGATCTATGGTTTTCCCTCGAGTCTTTCCCACGAGGCTTTCCCACGAGGCTTTCCCACAGGGCTGTCCCACGTGCACACGTGGTGGGAGTCGATCCTCGGCTTGAACGTCAAGGCAGTGCAGGGAAAACAGGTTCCTCTGGAATGGACTGACACATCTGGGGGTCTCTTGGAATGGTGGCACGACCCTGGAGTTCCTCTCGCCTTTCCTGTGGAGAGCGCCTCCTCTTGAGATGCGACGGGAACGCCGGGAATTCTTTCCCTACGAAACAGGGCAAGGATCCCTCATCTCGAGCTAGGAGGCGGAAACGGGGCTGCCCTGGATGTGTGCGGGACCCCACGTGCTTCCTCTCGAGTGGAGACGGGTAAGTCGCGGAACTGCTTCAGTTGCAGCAAGGGTGTGAAGGACCCTTTGGAAGTTCCAGTGTTTAGACGTGATTAGCCTCGAGAAGCTTCAGCGGAAATGGGCCTCATCTCGCCTGGAGGACAAAACCTCCTGGATTTTCTCGAGTTGCGGCAGGTGCTCTCGACTTACGACGGGGACCTCAGGGACCCGCTCTGGTGGCCTCAGGAAAGGCCAGTCACCATGCAAGTTCCTCGGGGGCCTCTCGGCATTCCTCTCCCGTCGATGCCGGGGCCTAAGACCTTGTGTGGAGTCGGGGCCGGAACCTGAGGATTCCTCTCCAGAGCTGACATGGATCTTGGGGTACTTCTGGAGTCTCCCCAGGGGAGTCAGTCCTCGTCTCGAATGCGGGCATGCACTTGCGCTTTCCTCCAGAGCGGTAGCAGCAGTGTCACGCAGTCCGCCGCGTGGATCAAAGGATCTATGGTTTTCCCTCGAGTCTTTCCCACGAGGCTTTCCCACGAGGCTTTCCCACAGGGCTGTCCCACGTGCACACGTGGTGGGAGTCGATCCTCGGCTTGAACGTCAAGGCAGTGCAGGGAAAACAGATTCCTCTGGAATGGACTGACACATCTGGGGGACTCTTGGAATGGTGGCACGACCCTGGAGTTCCTCTCGCCTTTCCTGTGGAGAGCGCCACCTCTTGAGATGCGACGGGAACGCCGGAATTCTTTCCCTACGAAACAGGGAAAGGATCCCTCATCTCGAGCTAGGAGGCGGAAACGGGGCTGCCCTGGATGTGTGCGGGACCCCACGTGCTTCCTCTCGAGTGGAGACGGGTATGTCGGGGAACTTCTTGAGTTGCAACCAGGGTGTGAAGGACCCTTTGGAAGTTCCAGTGGTTAGACGTGATTAGCCTCGAGAAGCCTCAGCGGAAATGGGCCTCATCTCGCCTGGAGGGCAAAACCTCCTGGATTTTCTCGAGTTGCGGCAGGTGCTCTCGACTTATGTCGGGGACCTCAGGGACCCGCTCTGGTGGCCTCAGGAAAGGCCAGTCCCCATGCGAGTTCCTCGGGGGCGTCTCGGGATTCCTCTCCCGTCGATGCCGGGGCCTAAGACCTTGTGTGGAGTCGGGGTCGGAACCTGAGGATTCCTCTCCAGTGCTGACATGGATCTTGGGGTACTTCTGGAGTCTCCCCAGGGGAGTCAGTCCTCGTCTCGAATGCGGGCATGCACTTGCGCTTTCCTCCAGAGCGGTAGCAGCAGTGTCACGCAGTCCGCCGCGTGGATCAAAGGATCTATGGTTTTCCCTCGAGTCTTTCCCACGAGGCTTTCCCACGAGGCTTTCCCACAGGGCTGTCCCACGTGCACACGTGGTGGGAGTCGATCCTCGGCTTGAACGTCAAGGCAGTGCAGGGAAAACAGGTTCCTCTGGAATGGACTGACACATCTGGGGGACTCTTGGAATGGTGGCACGACCCTGGAGTTCCTCTCGCCTTTCCTGTGGAGAGCGCCTCCTCTTGAGATGCGACGGGAACGCCGGGAATTCTTTCCCTACGAAACAGGGAAAGGATCCCTCATCTCGAGCAAGAGGCGGAAACGGGGCTCCCCTGAATGTGTGCGGGACCCCACGTGCTTCCTCTCGAGTGGAGACGGGTATGTCGGGGAACTTTTGAGTTGCAGCAAGGGTGTGAAGGACCCTTTGGAAGTTCCAGTGGTTAGACGTGATTAGCCTCGAGAAGCCTCAGCGGAAATGGGCCTCATCTCGCATGGTGGGCAAAACCTCCTGGATTTTCTCGAGTTGCGGCAGGTGCTCTCGACTTATGACGGGGACCTCAGGGACCCGCTCTGGTGGCCTCAGGAAAGGCCAGTCCCCATGCGAGTTCCTCGGGGGCCTCTCGGGATTCCTCTCCCGTCGATGCCGGGGCCTAAGACCTTGTGTGGAGTCGGGGCCGGAACCTGAGGATTCCTCTCCAGTGCTGACATGGATCTTGGGGTACTTCTGGAGTCTCCCCAGGGGAGTCAGTCCTCGTCTCGAATGCGGGCATGCACTTGCGCTTTCCTCCAGAGCGGTAGCAGCAGTGTCACGCAGTCCGCCGCGTGGATCAAAGGATCTATGGTTTTCCCTCGAGTCTTTCCCACGAGGCTTTCCCACGAGGCTTTCCCACAGGGCTGTCCCACGTGCACACGTGGTGGGAGTCGATCCTCGGCTTGAACGTCAAGGCAATGCAGGGAAAACAGGTTCCTCTGGAATGGACTGACACATCTGGGGGTCTCTTGGAATGGTGGCACGACCCTGGAGTTCCTCTCGCCTTTCCTGTGGAGAGCGCCACCTCTTGAGATGCGACGGGAACGCCGGGAATTCTTTCCCTACGAAACAGGGAAAGGATCCCTCATCTCGAGCTAGGAGGCGGAAACGGGGCTGCCCTGGATGTGTGCGGCACCCCACGTGCTTCCTCTCGAGTGGAGACGGGTATGTCGCGGAACTGCTTCAGTTGTAGCAAGGGTGTGAAGGACCCTTTGGAAGTTCCAGTGG
This sequence comes from Ovis canadensis, assembly GCF_042477335.2. Classification (NCBI taxonomy): domain Eukaryota; kingdom Metazoa; phylum Chordata; class Mammalia; order Artiodactyla; family Bovidae; genus Ovis; species Ovis canadensis. The sequence goes on along the minus strand of NC_091266.1, from coordinate 2,489,402 downwards.
TTAGATGTGATTAGCCTCGAGAAGCCTCAGCGGAAATGGGCCTCATCTTGCCTGGAGGGCAAAACCTCCTGGATTTTCTCGAGTTGCGGCAGGTGCTCTCGACTTACGACGGGGACCTCAGGGACCCGCTCTGGTGGCCTCAGGAAAGGCCAGTCCCCATGCGAGTTCCTCGGGGGCCTCTCGGCATTCCTCTCCCGTCGATGCCGGGGCCTAAGACCTTGTGTGGAGTCGGGGCCGGAACCTGAGGATTCCTCTCCAGTGCTGACATGGATCTTGGGGTACTTCTGGAGTCTCCCCAGGGGAGTCAGTCCTCGTCTCGAAAGCGGGCATGCACTTGCGCTTTTCTCCAGAGCGGTAGCAGCAGTGTCACGCAGTCCGTCGCGTGGATCAAAGGATCTATGGTTTTCCCTCGAGTCTTTCCCACGAGGCTTTCCCACGAGGCTTTCCCACAGGGCTGTGCCACGTGCACACGTGGTGGGAGTCGATCCTCGGCTTGAACGTCAAGGCAGTGCAGGGAAAACAGATTCCTCTGGAATGGACTGACACATCTGGGGGACTCTTGGAATGGTGGCACGACCCTGGAGTTCCTCTCGCCTTTCCTGTGGAGAGCGCCTCCTCTTGAGATGCGACGGGAACGCCGGGAATTCTTTCCCTACGAAACAGGGAAAGGATCCCTTATCTCGAGCTAGGAGGCGGAAACGGGGCTCCCCTGGATGTGTGCGGGACACCACGAGCTTCCTCTCGAGTGCAGACGGGTATGTCGGGGAACTTCTTGAGTTGCAGTAAGGGTGTGAAGGTCCCTTTGGAAGTTCCAGTGGTTAGATGTGATTGGCCTCGAGAAGCCTCAGCGGAAATGGGCCTCATCTCGCCGGGAGGGAAAAACCTCCTGGATTTTCTCGAGTTGCGGCAGGTGCTCTCGACTTACGACGGGGACCTCAGGGACCCGCTCTGGTGGCCTCAGGAAAGGCCAGTCCCCATGCGAGTTCCTCGGGGGCCTCTCGGGATTCCTCTCCCGTCGATGCCGGGGCCTAAGACCTTGTGTGGAGTCGGGGCCGGAACCTGAGGATTCCTCTCCAGTGCTGACATGGATCTTGGGGTACTTCTGGAGTCTCCCCAGGGGAGTCAGTCCTCGTCTCGAATGCGGGCATGCACTTGCGCTTTCCTCCAGAGCGGTAGGAGCAGTGTCACGCAGTCCGCCGCGTGGATCAAAGGATCTATGGTTTTCCATCGAGTCTTTCCCACGAGGCTTTCCCACGAGGCTTTCCCACAGGGCTGTCCCACGTGCACACGTGGTGGGAGTCGATCCTCGGCTTGAACGTCAAGGCAGTGGAGGGAAAACAGGTTCCTCTGGAATGGACTGACACATCTGGGGGACTCTTGGAATGGTGGCATGACCCTGGAGTTCCTCTCGCCTTTCCTGTGGAGAGCGCCTCCTCTTGAGATGCGACGGGAACGCCGGGAATTCTTTCCCTACGAAACAGGGAAAGGATCCCTCATCTCGAGCTAGGAGGCGGAAACGGGGGTCCCCTGGATGTGTGCGGGACACCACGTGCTTCCTCTCGAGTGCAGCCGGGTATGTCGGGGAACTTCTTCACTTGCAGCAAGGGTGTGAAGGACCCTTTGGAAGTTCCAGTGGTTAGATGTGATTGGCCTCGAGAAGCCTCAGCAGAAATGGGCCTCATCTCGCCTGGAGGGCAAAACCTCCTGGATTCTCTCGAGTTGCGGCAGCTGCTCTCGACTTACGACGGGGACCTCAGGGACCCGCTCTGGTGGCCTCAGGAAAGGCCAGTCCCCATGCGAGTTCCTCGGGGGCCTCTCGGGATTCCTCTCCCGTCGATGCCGCGGCCTAAGACCTTGTGTGGAGTCGGGGCCGGAACCTGAGGATTCCTCTCCAGTGCTGACATGGATCTTGGGGTACTTCTGGAGTCTCCCCAGGGGAGTCAGTCCTCGTCTCGAATGCGGGCATGCACTTGCGCTTTCCTCCAGAGCGGTAGCAGCAGTGTCACGCAGTCCGCCGCGTGGATCAAAGGATCTATGGTTTTCCCTCGAGTCTTTCCCACGAGGCTTTCCCACGAGGCTTTCCCACAGGGCTGTCCCACGTGCACACGTGGTGGGAGTCGATCCTCGGGTTGAACGTCAAGGCAGTGCAGGGAAAACAGGTTCCTCTGGAATGGACTGACACATCTGGGGGTCTCTTGGGATGGTGGCACGACCCTGGAGTTCCTCTCGCCTTTCCTGTGGAGAGCGCCTCCTCTTGAGATGCGACGGGAACGCCGGGAATTCTTTCCCTACGAAACAGGGAAAGGATCCCTCATCTCGAGCTAGGAGGCGGAAACGGGGCTGCCCTGGATGTGTGCGGGACCCCACGTGCTTCCTCTCGAGTGGAGACGGGTAAGTCGCGGAACTGCTTCAGTTGCAGCAAGGGTGTGAAGGACCCTTTGGAAGTTCCAGTGTTTAGACGTGATTAGCCTCGAGAAGCTTCAGCGGAAATGGGCCTCATCTCGCCTGGAGGACAAAACCTCCTGGATTTTCTCGAGTTGCGGCAGGTGCTCTCGACTTACGACGGGGACCTCAGGGACCCGCTCTGGTGGCCTCAGGAAAGGCCAGTCACCATGCAAGTTCCTCGGGGGCCTCTCGGCATTCCTCTCCCGTCGATGCCGGGGCCTAAGACCTTGTGTGGAGTCGGGGCCGGAACCTGAGGATTCCTCTCCAGAGCTGACATGGATCTTGGGGTACTTCTGGAGTCTCCCCAGGGGAGTCAGTCCTCGTCTCGAATGCGGGCATGCACTTGCGCTTTCCTCCAGAGCGGTAGCAGCAGTGTCACGCAGTCCGCCGCGTGGATCAAAGGATCTATGGTTTTCCCTCGAGTCTTTCCCACGAGGCTTTCCCACGAGGCTTTCCCACAGGGCTGTCCCACGTGCACACGTGGTGGGAGTCGATCCTCGGCTTGAACGTCAAGGCAGTGCAGGGAAAACAGATTCCTCTGGAATGGACTGACACATCTGGGGGACTCTTGGAATGGTGGCACGACCCTGGAGTTCCTCTCGCCTTTCCTGTGGAGAGCGCCACCTCTTGAGATGCGACGGGAACGCCGGAATTCTTTCCCTACGAAACAGGGAAAGGATCCCTCATCTCGAGCTAGGAGGCGGAAACGGGGCTGCCCTGGATGTGTGCGGGACCCCACGTGCTTCCTCTCGAGTGGAGACGGGTATGTCGGGGAACTTCTTGAGTTGCAACCAGGGTGTGAAGGACCCTTTGGAAGTTCCAGTGGTTAGACGTGATTAGCCTCGAGAAGCCTCAGCGGAAATGGGCCTCATCTCGCCTGGAGGGCAAAACCTCCTGGATTTTCTCGAGTTGCGGCAGGTGCTCTCGACTTATGTCGGGGACCTCAGGGACCCGCTCTGGTGGCCTCAGGAAAGGCCAGTCCCCATGCGAGTTCCTCGGGGGCCTCTCGGGATTCCTCTCCCGTCGATGCCGGGGCCTAAGACCTTGTGTGGAGTCGGGGTCGGAACCTGAGGATTCCTCTCCAGTGCTGACATGGATCTTGGGGTACTTCTGGAGTCTCCCCAGGGGAGTCAGTCCTCGTCTCGAATGCGGGCATGCACTTGCGCTTTCCTCCAGAGCGGTAGCAGCAGTGTCACGCAGTCCGCCGCGTGGATCAAAGGATCTATGGTTTTCCCTCGAGTCTTTCCCACGAGGCTTTCCCACGAGGCTTTCCCACAGGGCTGTCCCACGTGCACACGTGGTGGGAGTCGATCCTCGGCTTGAACGTCAAGGCAATGCAGGGAAAACAGGTTCCTCTGGAATGGACTGACACATCTGGGGGTCTCTTGGAATGGTGGCACGACCCTGGAGTTCCTCTCGCCTTTCCTGTGGAGAGCGCCACCTCTTGAGATGCGACGGGAACGCCGGGAATTCTTTCCCTACGAAACAGGGAAAGGATCCCTCATCTCGAGCTAGGAGGCGGAAACGGGGCTGCCCTGGATGTGTGCGGCACCCCACGTGCTTCCTCTCGAGTGGAGACGGGTATGTCGCGGAACTGCTTCAGTTGTAGCAAGGGTGTGAAGGACCCTTTGGAAGTTCCAGTGGTTAGATGTGATTAGCCTCGAGAAGCCTCAGCGGAAATGGGCCTCATCTTGCCTGGAGGGCAAAACCTCCTGGATTTTCTCGAGTTGCGGCAGGTGCTCTCGACTTACGACGGGGACCTCAGGGACCGCTCTGGTGGCCTCAGGAAAGGCCAGTCCCCATGCGAGTTCCTCGGGGGCCTCTCGGCATTCCTCTCCCGTCGATGCCGGGGCCTAAGACCTTGTGTGGAGTCGGGGCCGGAACCTGAGGATTCCTCTCCAGTGCTGACATGGATCTTGGGGTACTTCTGGAGTCTCCCCAGGGGAGTCAGTCCTCGTCTCGAAAGCGGGCATGCACTTGCGCTTTTCTCCAGAGCGGTAGCAGCAGTGTCACGCAGTCCGTCGCGTGGATCAAAGGATCTATGGTTTTCCCTCGAGTCTTTCCCACGAGGCTTTCCCACGAGGCTTTCCCACAGGGCTGTCCCACGTGCACACGTGGTGGGAGTCGATCCTCGGCTTGAACGTCAAGGCAGTGCAGGGAAAACAGATTCCTCTGGAATGGACTGACACATCTGGGGGACTCTTGGAATGGTGGCACGACCCTGGAGTTCCTCTCGCCTTTCCTGTGGAGAGCGCCTCCTCTTGAGATGCGACGGGAACGCCGGGAATTTTTTCCCTACACAACAGGGAAAGGATCCCTCATCTCGAGCTAGGAGGCGGAAACGGGGCTCCCCTGGATGTGTGCGGGACCCCACGTGCTTCCTCTCGAGTGGAGACGGGTATGTCGGGGAACTTCTTGAGTTGCAGCAAGGGTGTGAAGGACCTTTTGGAAGTTCCAGTGTTTAGACGTGATTAGCCTCGAAAAGCCTCAGCGGAAATGGGCCTCATCTCGCCTGGAGGGCAAAACCTCCTGAATTTTCTCGAGTTGCGGCAGGTGCTCTCGACTTATGACGGGGACCTCGGGGACCCGCTCTGGTGGCCTCAGGAAAGGCCAGTCCCCATGCGAGTTCCTCGGGGGCCTCTCGGCATTCCTCTCCCGTCGATGCCGGGGCCTTAAACCTTGTGTGGAGTCGGGGCCGGAACCTGAGGATTCCTCTCCAGAGCTGACATGGATCTTGGGGTACTTCTGGAGTCTCCCCAGGAGAGTCAGTCCTCGTCTCGAATGCGGGCATACACTTGCGCTTTCCTCCAGAGCGGTAGCAGCAGTGTCACGCAGTCCGCCGCGTGGATCAAAGGATCTATGGTTTTCCCTCGAGTCTTTCCCACGAGGCTTTCCCACGAGGCTTACCCACAGGGCTGTCCCACGTGCACACGTGGTGGGAGTCGATCCTCGGCTTGAACGTCAAGGCAGTGCAGGGAAAACAGGTTCCTCTGGAATGGACTGACACATCTGGGGGATTCTTGGAATGGTGGCACGACCCTGGAGTTCCTCTCGCCTTTCCTGTGGAGAGCGCCACCTCTTGAGATGCGACGGGAACGCCGGAATTCTTTCCCTACGAAACAGGGAAAGGATCCCTCATCTCGAGCTAGGAGGCGGAAACGGGGCTCCCCTGGATGTGTGCGGGACCCCACGTGCTTCCTCTCGAGTGGAGACGGGTATGTCGCGGAACTGCTCCCGTTGCAGCAAGGGTGTGAAGGACCCTTTGGAAGTTCCAGTGGTTAGATGTGATTAGCCTCGAGAAGCCTCAGCGGAAATGGGCCTCATCTCGCCTGGAGGGCAAAACCTCCTGGATTTTCTCGAGTTGCGGCAGGTGCTCTCGACTTACGACGGGGACCTCAGGGACCCGCTGTGGTGGCCTCAGGAAAGGCCAGTCCCCATGCGAGTTCCACGGGGGCCTCTCGGCATTCCTCTCCCGTCGATGCCGGGGCCTAAGACCTTGTGTGGAGTCGGGGCCGGAACCTGAGGATTCCTCTCCAGTGCTGACATGGATCTTGTGGTACTTCTGGAGTCTCCCCAGGGGAGTCAGTCCTCGTCTCGAATGCGGGCATGCACTTGCGCTTTCCTCCAGAGCGGTAGCAGCAGTGTCACGCAGTCCGCCGCGTGGATCAAAGGATGTTTGGTTTTCCCTCGAGTCTTTCCCACGAGGCTTTCCCAAGAGGCTTTCCCACAGGGCTGTCCCACGTGCACACGTGGTGGGAGTCGATCCTCGGCTTGAACGTCAAGGCAGTGCAGGGAATACAGGTTCCTCTGGAATGGACTGACACATCTGGGGGACTCTTGGAATGGTGGCACGACCCTGGAGTTCCTCTCGCCTTTCCTGTGGAGAGCGCCTCCTCTTGAGATGCGACGGGAACGCCGGGAATTCTTTCCCTACGAAACAGGGAAAGGATCCCTCATCTCGAGCTAGGAGGCGGAAACGGGGCTCCCCTGGATGTGTGCGGGACCCCACGTGCTTCCTCTCGAGTGGAGACGGGTATGTCGGGGAACTTCTTGAGTTGCAGCAAGGGTGTGAAGGACCCTGTGGAAGTTCCAGTGGTTAGACGTGATTAGCCTCGAGAAGCCTCAGCGGAAATGGGCCTCATCTCGCCTGGAGGGCAAAACCTCCTGGAATTTCTCGAGTTGCGGCAGGTGCTCTCGACTTACGACGGGGACCTCAGGGACCCGCTCTGGTGGCCTCAGGAAAGGCCAGTCCCCATGCGAGTTCCTCGGGGGCCTCTCGGGATTCTTCTCCCGTCGATGCCGGGGCCTAAGACCTTGTGTGGAGTCGGGGCCGGAACCTGAGGATTCCTCTCCAGTGCTGACATGGATCTTGGGGTACTTCTGGAGTCTCCCCAGGGGAGTCAGTCCTCGTCTCGAATGCGGGCATGCACTTGCGCTTTCCTCCAGAGCGGTAGCAGCAGTGTCACGCAGTCCGCCGCGTGGATCAAAGGATCTATGTTTTTCCCTCGAGTCTTTCCCACGAGGCTTTCCCACGAGGCTTTCCCACAGGGCTGTCCCACGTGCACACGTGGTGGGAGTCGATCCTCGGCTTGAACGTCAAGGCAGTGCAGGGAAAACAGGTTCCTCTGGAATGGACTGACACATCTGGGGGACTCTTGGAATGGTGGCACGACCCTGGAGTTCCTCTCGCCTTTCCTGTGGAGAGCGCCTCCTCTTGAAATGCGACGGGAACGCCGGGAATTCTTTCCCTATGAAACAGGGAAAGGATCCCTCATCTCGAGTTAGGAGGCGGAAACGGGGCTCCCCTGGGTGTGTGCGGGACACCACGTGCTTCCTCTCGAGTGCAGACGGGTATGTCGGGGATCTTCTTGAGTTGCAGCAACGGTGTGAAGGACCCTTTGGAAGTTCCAGTGGTTAGATGTGATTGGCCTCGAGAAGCCTCAGCGGAAATGGGCCTCATCTCGCCTGGAGGGCAAAACCTCCTGGATTTTCTCGAGTTGCGGCAGGTGCTCTCGACTTACGACGGGGACCTCAGGGACCCGCTCTGGTGGCCTCAGGAAAGGCCAGTCCCCATGCGAGTTCCTCGGGGGCCTCTCGGGATTCCTCTCCCGTCGATGCCGGGGCCTAAGACCTTGTGTGGAGTCGGGGCCGGAACCTGAGGATTCCTCTCCAGTGCTGACATGGATCTTGGGGTACTTCTGGAGTCTCCCCAGGGGAGTCAGTCCTCGTCTCGAATGCGGGCATGCACTTGCGCTTTCCTCCAGAGCGGTAGCAGCAGTGTCACGCAGTCCGCCGCGTGGATCAAAGGATCTATGGTTTTCCCTCGAGTCTTTCCCACGAGGCTTTCCCACGAGGCTTTCCCACAGGGCTGTCCCACGTGCACACGTGGTGGGAGTCCATCCTCGGCTTGAACGTCAAGGCAGTGCAGGGAATACAGGTTCCTCTGGAATGGACTGACACATCTGGGGGACTCTTGGAATGGTGGCACGACCCTGGAGTTCCTCTCGCCTTTCCTGTGGAGAGCGCCTCCTCTTGAGATGCGACGGGAACGCCGGGAATTCTTTCCCTACGAAACAGGGAAAGGATCCCTCATCTCGAGCTAGGAGGCGGAAACGGGGCTCCCCTGGATGTGTGCGGGACCCCACGTGCTTCCTCTCGAGTGGAGACGGGTATGTCGGGGAACTTCTTGAGTTGCAGCAAGGGTGTGAAGGACCCTGTGGAAGTTCCAGTGGTTAGACGTGATTAGCCTCGAGAAGCCTCAGCGGAAATGGGCCTCATCTCGCCTGGAGGGCAAAACCTCCTGGAATTTCTCGAGTTGCGGCAGGTGCTCTCGACTTACGACGGGGACCTCAGGGACCCGCTCTGGTGGCCTCAGGAAAGGCCAGTCCCCATGCGAGTTCCTCGGGGGCCTCTCGGGATTCTTCTCCCGTCGATGCCGGGGCCTAAGACCTTGTGTGGAGTCGGGGCCGGAACCTGAGGATTCCTCTCCAGTGCTGACATGGATCTTGGGGTACTTCTGGAGTCTCCCCAGGGGAGTCAGTCCTCGTCTCGAATGCGGGCATGCACTTGCGCTTTCCTCCAGAGCGGTAGCAGCAGTGTCACGCAGTCCGCCGCGTGGATCAAAGGATCTATGTTTTTCCCTCGAGTCTTTCCCACGAGGCTTTCCCACGAGGCTTTCCCACAGGGCTGTCCCACGTGCACACGTGGTGGGAGTCGATCCTCGGCTTGAACGTCAAGGCAGTGCAGGGAAAACAGGTTCCTCTGGAATGGACTGACACATCTGGGGGACTCTTGGAATGGTGGCACGACCCTGGAGTTCCTCTCGCCTTTCCTGTGGAGAGCGCCTCCTCTTGAGATGCGACGGGAACGCCGGGAATTCTTTCCCTACGAAACAGGGAAAGGATCCCTCATCTCGAGCTAGGAGGCGGAAACGGGGCTCCCCTGGGTGTGTGCGGGACACCACGTGCTTCCTCTCGAGTGCAGACGGGTATGTCGGGGATCTTCTTGAGTTGCAGCAACGGTGTGAAGGACCCTTTGGAAGTTCCAGTGGTTAGATGTGATTGGCCTCGAGAAGCCTCAGCGGAAATGGGCCTCATCTCGCCTGGAGGGCAAAACCTCCTGGATTTTCTCGAGTTGCGGCAGGTGCTCTCGACTTACGACGGGGACCTCAGGGACCCGCTCTGGTGGCCTCAGGAAAGGCCAGTCCCCATGCGAGTTCCTCGGGGGCCTCTCGGGATTCCTCTCCCGTCGATGCCGGGGCCTAAGACCTTGTGTGGAGTCGGGGCCGGAACCTGAGGATTCCTCTCCAGTGCTGACATGGATCTTGGGGTACTTCTGGAGTCTCCCCAGGGGAGTCAGTCCTCGTCTCGAATGCGGGCATGCACTTGCGCTTTCCTCCAGAGCGGTAGCAGCAGTGTCACGCAGTCCGCCGCGTGGATCAAAGGATCTATGGTTTTCCCTCGAGTCTTTCCCACGAGGCTTTCCCACGAGGCTTTCCCACAGGGCTGTCCCACGTGCACACGTGGTGGGAGTCGATCCTCGGCTTGAACGTCAAGGCAGTGCAGGGAAAAGAGTTTCCTCTGGAATGGACTGGCACATCTGGGGGACTCTTGGAATGGTGGCACGACCCTGGAGTTCCTCTCGCCTTTCCTGTGGAGAGCGCCTCCTCTTGAGTTGCGACGGGAACGCCGGGAATTCTTTCCCTACGAAACAGGGAAAGGATCCCTCATCTCGAGCTAGGAGGCGGAAACGGGGCTCCCCTGGATGTGTGCGGGACCCACGTGCTTCCTCTCGAGTGGAGACGGGTATGTCGGGGAACTTCTTGAGTTGCAGCAAGGGTGTGAAGGACCCTTTGGAAGTTCAAGTGGTTAGACGTGATTGGCCTCGAGAAGCCTCAGCGTAAATGGGCCTCATCTCGCCTGGAGGGCAAAACCTCCTGGATTTTCTCGAGTTGCGGCAGGTGCTCTCGACTTACGACGGGGACCTCACGGACCCGCTCTGGTGGCCTCAGGAAAGGCCAGTCCCCATGCGAGTTCCTCGGGGGCCTCTCGGGATTCCTCTCCCGTCGATGCCGGGGCCTAAGACCTTGTGTGGAGTCGGGGCCGCAACCTGAGGATTCCTCTCCAGTGCTGACATGGATCTTGGGGTACTTCTGGAGTCTCCCCTGGGGAGTCAGTCCTCGTCTAGAATGCGGGCATGCACTTGCGCTTTCCTCCAGAGCGTTAGCAGCAGTGTCACGCAGTCCGCCGCGTGGATCAAAGGATCTATGGTTTTCCCTCGAGTCTTTCCCACGAGGCTTTCCCACGAGGCTTTCCCACAGGGCTGTCCCACGTGCACACGTGGTGGGAGTCGATCCTCGGCTTGAACGTCAAGGCAGTGCAGGGAAAACAGGTTCCTCTGGATGGACTGACACATCTGGGGGACTCTTGGAATGGTGGCATGACCCTGGAGTTCCTCTCGCCCTTCCTGTGGAGAGCGCGACTTCTTGAGATGCGACGGGAACGAGGGGAATTCTTTCCCTACGAAACAGGGAAAGGATCCCTCATCTCGAGCTAGGAGGCGGAAACGGGGCTCCCCTGGATGTGTGCGGGACCCCACGTGCTTCCTCTCGAGTGGAGACGGGTATGTCGGGGAACTTCTTGAGTTGCAGCAAGGGTGTGAAGGACCCTTTGGAAGTTCCAGTGGTTAGACGTGATTGGCCTCGAGAAGCCTCAGCGGAAATGGGCCTCATCTCGCCTGGAGGGCAAAACCTCCTGGATTTTCTCGAGTTGCGGCAGGTGCTCTCGACTTACGACGGGGACCTCAGGGACCCGCTCTGGTGGCCTCAGGAAAGGCCAGTCCCCATGCGAGTTCCTCGGGGGCCTCTCAGGATTCCTCTCCCGTCGATGCTGGGGCCTAAGACCTTGTGTGGAGTCGGGGCCGGAACCTGAGGATTCCTCTCCAGTGCTGACATGGATCTTGGGGTACTTCTGGAGTCTCCCCAGGGGAGTCAGTCCTCGTCTCGAATGCGGGCATGCACTTGCGCTTCCCTCCAGAGCGGTAGCAGCAGTGTCACGCAGTCCGCCTCGTGGATCAAAGGATGTTTGTTTTTCCCTCGAGTCTTTCCCACGAGGCTTTCCCACGAGGCTTTCCCACAGGGCTGTCCCACGTGCACACGTGGTGGGAGTCGATCCTCGGCTTGAACGTCAAGGCAGTGCAGGGAAAACAGGTTCCTCTGGAATGGACTGACACATCTGGGGGACCCTTGGAATGGTGGCACGACCCTGGAGTTCCTCTCGCCTTTCCTGTGGAGAGCGCCTCCTCTTGAGATGCGACGGGAACGCCGGGAATTCTTTCCCTACGAAACAGTGAAAGGATCCCTCATCTCGAGCTAGGAGGCGGAAACGGGGCTCCCCTGGATGTGTGCGTGACCCACGTGCTTCCTCTCGAGTGGAGACGGGTATGTCGGGGAACTTCTTGAGTTGCAGCAAGGGTGTGAAGGACCCTTTGGAAGTTACAGTGGTTAGACGTGATTAGCCTCGAGAAGCCTCAGCGGAAATGGGCCTCATCTCGCCTGGAGAGCAAAACCTCCTGGATTCTCTCGAGTTGCGGCAGGTGCTCTCGACTTTCGACGGGGACCTCAGGGACCCGCTCTGGTGGCCTCAGGAAAGGCCAGTCCCCATGCGAGTTCCTCGGGGGCCTCTCGGGATTCCTCTCCCGTCGATGCCGGGGCCTAAGACCTTGTGTGGAGTCGGGGCCGGAACCTGAGGATTCCTCTCCAGTGCTGACATGGATCTTGGGGTACTTCTGGAGTCTCCCCAGGGGAGTCAGTCCTCGTCTCGAATGCGGGCATGCACTTGCGCTTTCCTCCAGAGCGGTAGCAGCAGTGTCACGCAGTCCGCCGCGTGGATCAAAGGATCTATGGTTTTCCCTCGAGTCTTTCCCACGAGGCTTTCCCACGAGGCTTTCCCACAGGGCTGTCCCACGTGCACACGTGGTGGGAGTCGATCCTCGGCTTGAACGTCAAGGCAGTACAGGGAAAACAGGTTCCTCTGGAATGGAGTGACACATCTGGGGGACTCTTGGAATGGTGGCATGACCCTGGAGTTCCTCTCGCCCTTCCTGTGGAGAGCGCCTCCTCTTGAGATGCGACGGGAACGCCGGGAATTCTTTCCCTACGAAACAGGGAAAGGATCCCTCATCTCGAGCTAGGAGGCGGAAACGGGGCTCCCCTGGATGTGTGTGGGACACCACGTGCTTCCTCTCGAGTGGAGACGGGTATGTCGGGGAACTTCTTGAGTTGCAGCAAGGGTGTGAAGGACCCTTTGGAAGGTCTAGTGGTTAGATGTGGTTGGCCTCGAGAAGCCTCAGCGGAAATGGGCCTCATCTCGCCTGGAGGGCAAAACCTCCTGGATTTTCTCGAGTTGCGGCAGGTGCTCTCGACTTACGACGGGGACCTCAGGGAACCGCTCTAGTGGCCTCAGGAAAGGCCACTCCCCATGCGATTTCCTCGGGGGCCTCTCGGGATTCCTCTCCCGTCGATGCCGGGGCCTAAGACCTTGTGTGGAGACGGGGCCGGAACCTGAGGATTCCTCTCCAGTGCTGACATGGATCTTGGGGTACTTCTGGAGTCTCCCCAGGGGAGTCAGTCCTCATCTCGAATGCGGGCATGCACTTGCGCTTTCCTCCAGAGCGAGAGCAGCAGTGTCACGCAGTCCGCCGCGTGGATCAAAGGATCTATGGTTTTCCCTCGAGTCTTTCCCACGAGGCTTTCCCACGAGGCTTTCCCACAGGGCTGTCCCACGTGCACACGTGGTGGGAGTCGATCCTCGGCTTGAACGTCAAGGCAGTGCAGGGAAAACAGGTTCCTCTGGAATGGACTGACACATCTGGGGGACTCTTGGAATGGTGGCACGACCCTGGAGTTCCTCTCGCCTTTCCTGTGGAGACCGCCTCCTCTTGACATGCGACGGGAACGCCGGGAATTCTTTCCCTACGAAACAGGGAAAGGATCCCTCATCTCGAGCTAGGAGGCGGAAACGGGGCTCCCCTGGATGTGTGCGGGACCCCACGTGCTTCCTCTCGAGTGGAGACGGGTATGTCGGGGAACTTCTTGAGTTGCAGCAAGGGTGTGAAGGACCCTTTGGAAGTTCCAGTGGTTAGATGTGATTGGCCTCGAGAAGCCTCAGCGGAAACGGGCCTCATCTCGCCTGGAGGGCAAAACCTCCTGGATTTTCTCGAGTTGCGTCAGGTGCTCTCGACTTACGAAGAGGACCTCAGGGACCCGCTCTGGTGGCCTCAGGAAAGGCCAGTCCCCATGCGAGTTCCTCTGGGGATTCCACTCCCGTCGATGCCGGGGCCTAAGACCTTGTGTTGAGTCGGGGCCGGAACCTGAGGATTCCTCTCCAGTGCTGACATGGATCTTGGGGTACTTCTGGAGTCTCCCCAGGGGAGTCAGTCCTCGTCTCGAATGCGGGCATGCACTTGCGCTTTCCTCCAGAGCGGTAGCAGCAGTGTCACGCAGTCCGCCTCGTGGATCAAAGGATCTATGGTTTTCCCTCGAGTCTTTCCCACGAGGCTTTCCCACGAGGCTTTCCCACAGGGCTGTCCCACGTGCACACGTGGTGGGAGTCGATCCTCGGCTTGAACGTCAAGGCAGTGCAGGGAAAACAGGTTCCTCTGGAATGGTCTGACACATCTTGGGGACTCTTGGAATGGTGTCACGACCCTGGAGTTCCTCTCGCCTTTCCTGTGGAGAGCGCCTCCTCTTGAGATGCGACGGGAACGCCGGGAATTCTTTCCCTACGAAAGAGGGAAAGGATCCCTCATCTCGAGCTAGGAGGCGGAAACGGGGCTCCCCTGGATGTGTGCGTGACCCCACGTGCTTCCTCTCGAGTGGAGACGGGTATGTCGGGAAACTTCTTGAGTTGCAGCAATGGTGTGAAGGACCCTTTGGAAGTTCCAGTGGTTAGATGTGATTGGCCTCGAGAAGCCTCAGCGGAAATGGGCCTCATCTCGCCTGGAGGGCAAAACCTCCTGGATTTTCTCGAGTTGCGGCAGGTGCTCTCGACTTACGACGGGGACCTCAGGGACCCGCTCTGGTGGCCTTAGGAAAGGCCAGTCCCCATGCGAGTTCCTCGGGGGCCTCTCGGGATTCCTCTCCCGTCGATGCCGGGGCCTAAGACCTTGTGTGGAGTCGGGGCCGGAACCTGAGGATTCCTCTCCAGTGCTGACATGGATCTTGGGGTACTTCTGGAGTCTCCCCAGGGGAGTCAGTCCTCGTCTCGAATGCGGGCATGCACTTGCGCTTTCCTCCAGAGCGGTAGCAGCAGTGTCACGCAGTCCGCCGCGTGGATCAAAGGATCTATGGTTTTCCCTCGAGTCTTTCCCACGAGGCTTTCCCACGAGGCTTTCCCACAGGGCTCTCCCACGTGCACACGTGGTGGGAGTCGATCCTCGGCTTGAACGTCAAGGCAGTGCAGGGAAAACAGGTTCCTCTGGAATGGACTGACACATCTGGGGGACTCTTGGAATGGTGGCACGACCCTGGAGTTCCTCTCACCTTTCCTGTGGAGAGCGCCTCCTCTTGAGATGCGACGGGAACGCCGGGAATTCTTTCCCTACGAAACAGGGAAAGGATCCCTCATCTCGAGGTAGGAGGTGGAAACGGGGCTCCCCTGGATGTCTGCGGGACACCACGTGCTTCCTCTCGAGTGCAGAGGGGTATGTCGGGGAACTTCTTGAGTTGCAGCAAGGGTGTGAAGGACCCTTTGGAAGGTCCAGTGGTTAGATGTGATTGGCCTCGAGAAGCCTCAGCGGAAATGGGCCTCATCTCGCCTGGAGGGCAAAACCTCCTGGAGTTTCTCGAGTTGCGGCAGGTGCTCTCGACTTACGACGGGGACCTCAGGGACCCGCTCTGGTGGCCTCAGGAAAGGCCAGTCCCCATGCGAGTTCCTCTGGGGATTCCTCTCCCGTCGATGCCGGGGCCTAAGACCTTGTGTTGAGTCGGGGCCGGAACCTGAGGATTCCTCTCCAGTGCTGACATGGATCTTGGGGTACTTCTGGAGTCTCCCCAGGGGAGTCAGTCCTCGTCTCGAATGCGGGCATGCACTTGCGCTTTCCTCCAGAGCGGTAGCAGCAGTGTCACGCAGTCCGCCTCGTGGATCAAAGGATCTATGGTTTTCCCTCGAGTCTTTCCCACGAGGCTTTCCCACGAGGCTTTCCCACAGGGCTGTCCCACGTGCACACGTGGTGGGAGTCGATCCTCGGCTTGAACGTCAAGGCAGTGCAGGGAAAACAGGTTCCTCTGGAATGGTCTGACACATCTTGGGGACTCTTGGAATGGTGTCACGACCCTGGAGTTCCTCTCGCCTTTCCTGTGGAGAGCGCCTCCTCTTGAGATGCGACGGGAACGCCGGGAATTCTTTCCCTACGAAAGAGGGAAAGGATCCCTCATCTCGAGCTAGGAGGCGGAAACGGGGCTCCCCTGGATGTGTGCGTGACCCCACGTGCTTCCTCTCGAGTGGAGACGGGTATGTCGGGAAACTTCTTGAGTTGCAGCAATGGTGTGAAGGACCCTTTGGAAGTTCCAGTGGTTAGATGTGATTGGCCTCGAGAAGCCTCAGCGGAAATGGGCCTCATCTCGCCTGGAGGGCAAAACCTCCTGGATTTTCTCGAGTTGCGGCAGGTGCTCTCGACTTACGACGGGGACCTCAGGGACCCGCTCTGGTGGCCTTAGGAAAGGCCAGTCCCCATGCGAGTTCCTCGGGGGCCTCTCGGGATTCCTCTCCCGTCGATGCCGGGGCCTAAGACCTTGTGTGGAGTCGGGGCCGGAACCTGAGGATTCCTCTCCAGTGCTGACATGGATCTTGGGGTACTTCTGGAGTCTCCCCAGGGGAGTCAGTCCTCGTCTCGAATGCGGGCATGCACTTGCGCTTTCCTCCAGAGCGGTAGCAGCAGTGTCACGCAGTCCGCCGCGTGGATCAAAGGATCTATGGTTTTCCCTCGAGTCTTTCCCACGAGGCTTTCCCACGAGGCTTTCCCACAGGGCTCTCCCACGTGCACACGTGGTGGGAGTCGATCCTCGGCTTGAACGTCAAGGCAGTGCAGGGAAAACAGGTTCCTCTGGAATGGACTGACACATCTGGGGGACTCTTGGAATGGTGGCACGACCCTGGAGTTCCTCTCACCTTTCCTGTGGAGAGCGCCTCCTCTTGAGATGCGACGGGAACGCCGGGAATTCTTTCCCTACGAAACAGGGAAAGGATCCCTCATCTCGAGGTAGGAGGTGGAAACGGGGCTCCCCTGGATGTCTGCGGGACACCACGTGCTTCCTCTCGAGTGCAGAGGGGTATGTCGGGGAACTTCTTGAGTTGCAGCAAGGGTGTGAAGGACCCTTTGGAAGGTCCAGTGGTTAGATGTGATTGGCCTCGAGAAGCCTCAGCGGAAATGGGCCTCATCTCGCCTGGAGGGCAAAACCTCCTGGAGTTTCTCGAGTTGCGGCAGGTGCTCTCGACTTACGACGGGGACCTCAGGGACCCGCTCTGGTGGCCTCAGGAAAGGCCAGTCCCCATGCGAGTTCCTCGGGGGCCTCTCGGGATTCCTCTCCCGTCGATGCCGGGGCCTAAGAACTTGTGTGGAGTCTAGGTCGGAACCTGAGGATTCCTCTCCAGTGCTGAAATGGATCTTGGGGTACTTATGGAGTCTCCCCAGGGGAGTCAGTCCTCGTCTCGAATGCGGGCATGCACTTGCGCTTTCCTCCAGAGTGGTAGCAGCAGTGTCACGCAGTCCGCCGCATGGATCAAAGGACCTATGGTTTTCCCTCGGGTCTTTCCCACGAGGCTTTCCCACGAGGCTTTCCCACAGGGCTGTCCCACGTGCACACGTGGTGGGAGTCGATCCTCGGCTTGAACGTCAAGGCAGTGCAGGGAAAACAGGTTCCTCTGGAATGGACTGACACATCTGGGGGACTCTTGGAATGGTGGCACGACCCTGGAGTTCCTCTCGCCTTTCCTGTGGAGAGCGCCTCCTCTTGAGATGCGACGGGAACGCCGGGAATTCTTTCCCTACGAAACAGGGAAAGGATCCCTCATCTCGAGCTAGGAGGCGGAAACGGGGCTCCCCTGCATGTGTTCGGGACACCACGTGCTTCCTCTCGAGTGGAGACGGGTATGTCGGGGAACTTCTTGAGTTGCAGCAAGGGTGTGAAGGACCATTTGGAAGTTCCAGTGGTTAGATGTGATTGGCCTCGAGAAGCCTCAGCGGAAATGGGCCTCATCTCGCCTGGAGGGCAAAACCTCCTGGATTTTCTCGAGTTGCGGCAGGTGCTCTCGACTTACGACGGGGACCTCAGGGACCCGCTCTGGTGGCCTCAGGAAAGGCCAGTCCCCATGCGAGTTCCTCGGGGGCCTCTCGGGATTCCTCTCCCGTCGATGCCGGGGCCTAAGACCTTGTGTGGAGTCGGGGCCGGAAACTGAGGATTCCTCTCCAGTGCTGACATGGATCTTGGGGTACTTCTGGAGTCTCCCCAGGGGAGTCAGTCCTCGTCTCGAATGCGGGCATGCACTTGCGCTTTCCTCCAGAGCGGTTGCAGCAGTGTCACGCAGTCCGCCGCGTGGATCAAAGGATCTATGGTTTTCCCTCGAGTCTTTCCCACGAGGCTTTCCCACGAGGCTTTCCCACAGGGCTGTCCCACGTGCACACGTGGTGGGAGTCGATCCTCGGCTTGAACGTCAAGGCAGTGCAGGGAAAACAGGTTCCTCTGGAATGGACTGACACATCTGGGGGACTCTTGGAATAGTGTAACGACCCTGGAGTTTCTCTCGCCTTTCCTCTGGAGAGCGCCTCCTCTTGAGATGCGACGGGAACGCCGGGAATTCTTTCCCTACGAAACAGGGAAAGGATCCCTCATCTCGAGCTAGGAGGCGGAAACGGGGCTCCCCTGGATGTGTGCGGGACACCACGTGCTTCCTCTCGAGTGCAGAAGTGTATGTCGGGGAACTTATTGAGTTGCAGCAAGGGTGTGAAGGACACTTTGGAAGGTCCAGTGGTTAGATGTGATTGGCCTCGAGAAGCCTCAGCGGAAATGGGCCTCATCTCGCCTGGAGGGCAAAACCTCCTGGATTTTCTCGAGTTGCGGCAGGTGCTCTCGACTTACGACGGGGATCTCAGGGACCCGCTCTGGTGGCCTCAGGAAAGGCCAGACCCCATGCGAGTTCCTCGGGGGCCTCTCGGGATGCCTCTCCCGTTGATGCCGGGGCCTAAGACCTTGTGTGGAGTTGGGGCCGGAACCTGAGGATTCCTCTCCAGTGCTGACATGGTTCTTGGGGTACTTGTGGAGTCTCCCCAGGGGAGTCAGTCCTCGTCTCGAATGCGGGCATGCACTTGCGCTTTCCTCCAGAGCGGTAGCAGCAGTGTCACGCAGTCCACCGCGTGGATCAAAGGATGTATGGTTTTCCCTCGAGTCTTTCCCACGAGGCTTTCCCACGAGGCTTTCCCACAGGGCTGTCCCACGTGCACACGTGGTGGGAGTCGATCCTCGGCTTGAACGTCCAGGCAGTGCAGGGAAAACAGGTTCCTCTGGAATGGACTGACACATCTGGGGGACTCTTGGAATGGTGGCACGACCCTGGAGTTCCTCTCGCCTTTCCTGTGGAGAGCGCCTCCTCTTGAGATGCGACGGGAACGCCGGGAATTCTTTCCCTACGAAACAGGGAAAGGATCCCTCATCTCGAGCTAGGAGGCGGAAACGGGGCTCCCCTGGATGTGTGCGGGACCCCACGTGCTTCCTCTCGAGCGGAGACGGGTATGTCGGGGAACTTCTTGAGTTGCAGCAATGGTGTGAAGGACCCTTTGGAAGGTCTAGTGGTTAGATGTGGTTGGCCTCGAGAAGCCTCAGCGGAAATGGGCCTCATCTCGCCTGGAGGGCAAAACCTCCTGGATATTCTCGAGTTGCGGCAGGTGCTCTCGACTTACGACGGGGACCTCAGGGAACCGCTCTGGTGGCCTCAGGAAAGGCCACTCCCCATGCGATTTCCTCGGGGGCCTCTCGGGATTCCTCTCCCGTCGATGCCGGGGCCTAAGACCTTGTGTGGAGACGGGGCCGGAACCTGAGGATTCCTCTCCAGTGCTGACATGGATCTTGGGGTACTTCTGGAGTCTCCCCAGGGGAGTCAGTCCTCGTCTCGAATGCGGGCATGCACTTGCGCTTTCCTCCAGAGCGAGAGAAGCAGTGTCACGCAGTCCGCCGCGTGGATCAAAGGATCTATGGTTTTCCCTCGAGTCTTTCCCACGAGGCTTTCCCACGAGGCTTTCCCACAGGGCTGTCCCACGTGCACACGTGGTGGGAGTCGATCCTCGGCTTGAACGTCAAGGCAGTGCAGGGAAAACAGGTTCCTCTGGAATGGACTGACACATCTGGGGGACTCTTGGAATGGTGGCACGACCCTGGAGTTCCTCTCGCCTTTCCTGTGGAGACCGCCTCCTCTTGAGATGCGACGGGAACGCCGGGAATTCTTTCCCTACGAAACAGGGAAAGGATCCCTCATCTCGAGCTAGGAGGCGTAAACGGTGCTCCCCTGGATGTGTGCGAGACCCACGTGCTTCCTCTCGAGTGGAGACGGGTATGTCGGGGAACTTCTTGAGTTGCAGCAAGGGTGTGAAGGACCCTTTGGGAGTTCCAGTGGTTAGACGTGATTAGCCTCGAGAAGCCTCAGCGGAAATGGGCCTCATCTCGCCTGGAGGGCAAAACCTCCTGGATTTTCTCGAGTTGCGGCAGGTGCTCTCGACTTACAACGGGGACCTCAGGGACCCGCTCTGGTGGCCTCAGGAAAGGCCAGTCCCCATGCGAGTTCCTCGGGGGCCTCTCGGGATTCCTCTCCCGTCGATGCCGGGGCCTAAGACCCTGTGTGGAGTCGGGGCTGGAACCTGAGTATTCCTCTCCAGTGCTGACATGGATCTTGGGGTACTTCTGGAGTCTCCCCAGGGGAGTCAGTCCTCGTCTCGAATGCGGACATGCACTTGCGCTTTCCTCCAGAGCTGTAGCAGCAGTGTCACGCAGTCCGCCGCGTGGATCAAAGGATCTGTGGTTTTCCCTCGAGTCTTTCCCACGAGGCTTTCCCACGAGGCTTTCCCACAGGGCTGTCCCACGTGCACACGTGGTGGGAGTCGATCCTCGGCTTGAACGTCAAGGCAGTGAAGGGAAAACAGGTTCCTCTGGAATGGACTGACACATCTGGGGGACTCTTGGAATGGTGTCACGACCCTGGAGTTCCTCTCGCCTTTCCTGTGGAGAGCGCCTCCTCTTGAGATGCGACGGGAACGCCGGGAATTCTTTCCCTACGAAACAGGGAAAGGATCCCTCATCTCGAGCTAGGAGGCGGAAACGGGGCTCCCCTGGATGTGTGCCGGACCCCACGTGCTTCCTCTCGAGTGGAGACGGGTATGTCGGGGAGCTTCTTGAGTTGCAGCAAGGGTGTGAAGGACCCTTTGGAAGTTCCAGTGGTTAGATGTGATTGGCCTCGAGAAGCCTCAGCGGAAATGGGCCTCATCTCGCCTGGAGGGCAAAACCTCCTGGATTTTCTCGAGTTGCGTCAGGTGCTCTCGACTTACGAAGAGGACCTCAGGGACCCGCTCTGGTGGCCTCAGGAAAGGCCAGTCCCCATGCGAGTTCCTCTGGGGATTCCTCTCCCGTCGATGCCGGGGCCTAAGACCTTGTGTTGAGTCGGGGCCGGAACCTGAGGATTCCTCTCCAGTGCTGACATGGATCTTGGGGTACTTCTGGAGTCTCCCCAGGGGAGTCAGTCCTCGTCTCGAATGCGGGCATGCACTTGCGCTTTCCTCCAGAGCGGTAGCAGCAGTGTCACGCAGTCCGCCTCGTGGATCAAAGGATCTATGGTTTTCCCTCGAGTCTTTCCCACGAGGCTTTCCCACGAGGCTTTCCCACAGGGCTGTCCCACGTGCACACGTGGTGGGAGTCGATCCTCGGCTTGAACGTCAAGGCAGTGCAGGGAAAACAGGTTCCTCTGGAATGGTCTGACACATCTTGGGGACTCTTGGAATGGTGTCACGACCCTGGAGTTCCTCTCGCCTTTCCTGTGGAGAGCGCCTCCTCTTGAGATGCGACGGGAACGCCGGGAATTCTTTCCCTACGAAACAGGGAAAGGATCCCTCATCTCGAGCTAGGAGGCGGAAACGGGGCTCCCCTGGATGTGTGCGGGACACCACGTGCTTCCTCTCGAGTGCAGACGGGTATGTCGGGGAACTTATTGAGTTGCAGCAAGGGTGTGAAGGACACTTTGGAAGGTCCAGTGGTTAGATGTGATTGGCCTCGAGAAGCCTCAGCGGAAATGGGCCTCATCTCGCCTGGAGGGCAAAACCTCCTGGATTTTCTCGAGTTGCGGCAGGTGCTCTCGACTTACGACGGGGATCTCAGGGACCCGCTCTGGTGGCCTCAGGAAAGGCCAGTCCCCATGCGAGTTCCTCGGGGGCCTCTCGAGATGCCTCTCCCGTTGATGCCGGGGCCTAAGACCTTGTGTGGAGTTGGGGCCGGAACCTGAGGATTCCTCTCCAGTGCTGACATGGTTCTTGGGGTACTTGTGGAGTCTCCCCAGGGGAGTCAGTCCTCGTCTCGAATGCGGGCATGCACTTGCGCTTTCCTCCAGAGCGGTAGCAGCAGTGTCACGCAGTCCACCGCGTGGATCAAAGGATGTATGGTTTTCCCTCGAGTCTTTCCCACGAGGCTTTCCCACGAGGCTTTCCCACAGGGCTGTCCCACGTGCACACGTGGTGGGAGTCGATCCTCGGCTTGAACGTCCAGGCAGTGCAGGGAAAACAGGTTCCTCTGGAATGGACTGACACATCTGGGGGACTCTTGGAATGGTGGCACGACCCTGGAGTTCCTCTCGCCTTTCCTGTGGAGAGCGCCTCCTCTTGAGATGCGACGGGAACGCCGGGAATTCTTTCCCTACGAAACAGGGAAAGGATCCCTCATCTCGAGCTAGGAGGCGGAAACGGGGCTCCCCTGGATGTGTGCGGGACCCCACGTGCTTCCTCTCGAGCGGAGACGGGTATGTCGGGGAACTTCTTGAGTTGCAGCAATGGTGTGAAGGACCCTTTGGAAGGTCTAGTGGTTAGATGTGGTTGGCCTCGAGAAGCCTCAGCGGAAATGGGCCTCATCTCGCCTGGAGGGCAAAACCTCCTGGATATTCTCGAGTTGCGGCAGGTGCTCTCGACTTACGACGGGGACCTCAGGGAACCGCTCTGGTGGCCTCAGGAAAGGCCACTCCCCATGCGATTTCCTCGGGGGCCTCTCGGGATTCCTCTCCCGTCGATGCCGGGGCCTAAGACCTTGTGTGGAGACGGGGCCGGAACCTGAGGATTCCTCTCCAGTGCTGACATGGATCTTGGGGTACTTCTGGAGTCTCCCCAGGGGAGTCAGTCCTCGTCTCGAATGCGGGAATGCACTTGCGCTTTCCTCCAGAGCGAGAGCAGCAGTGTCACGCAGTCCGCCGCGTGGATCAAAGGATCTATGGTTTTCCCTCGAGTCTTTCCCACGAGGCTTTCCCACGAGGCTTTCCCACAGGGCTGTCCCACGTGCACACGTGGTGGGAGTCGATCCTCGGCTTGAACGTCAAGGCAGTGCAGGGAAAACAGGTTCCTCTGGAATGGACTGACACATCTGGGGGACTCTTGGAATGGTGGCACGACCCTGGAGTTCCTCTCGCCTTTCCTGTGGAGACCGCCTCCTCTTGAGATGCGACGGGAACGCCGGGAATTCTTTCCCTACGAAACAGGGAAAGGATCCCTCATCTCGAGCTAGGAGGCGTAAACGGTGCTCCCCTGGATGTGTGCGAGACCCACGTGCTTCCTCTCGAGTGGAGACGGGTATGTCGGGGAACTTCTTGAGTTGCAGCAAGGGTGTGAAGGACCCTTTGGGAGTTCCAGTGGTTAGACGTGATTAGCCTCGAGAAGCCTCAGCGGAAATGGGCCTCATCTCGCCTGGAGGGCAAAACCTCCTGGATTTTCTCGAGTTGCGGCAGGTGCTCTCGACTTACAACGGGGACCTCAGGGACCCGCTCTGGTGGCCTCAGGAAAGGCCAGTCCCCATGCGAGTTCCTCGGGGGCCTCTCGGGATTCCTCTCCCGTCGATGCCGGGGCCTAAGACCCTGTGTGGAGTCGGGGCTGGAACCTGAGTATTCCTCTCCAGTGCTGACATGGATCTTGGGGTACTTCTGGAGTCTCCCCAGGGGAGTCAGTCCTCGTCTCGAATGCGGACATGCACTTGCGCTTTCCTCCAGAGCTGTAGCAGCAGTGTCACGCAGTCCGCCGCGTGGATCAAAGGATCTGTGGTTTTCCCTCGAGTCTTTCCCACGAGGCTTTCCCACGAGGCTTTCCCACAGGGCTGTCCCACGTGCACACGTGGTGGGAGTCGATCCTCGGCTTGAATGTTAAGGCAATGCAGGGAAAACAGGTTCCTCTGGAATGGACTGACACATCTGGGGGACTCTTGGAATGGTGGCACGACCCTGCAGTTCCTCTCGCCTTTCCTGTGGAGAGCGCCTCCTCTTGAGATGCGACGGGAACGCCGGAATTCTTTCCCTACGAAACAGGTAAAGGATCCCTCATCTCGAGCTAGGAGGCGGAAACGGGGCTCCCCTGGATGTGTGCGGGACCCCACGTGCTTCCTCTCGAGTGGAGACGGGTATGTCGGGGAACTTCTTGAGTTGCAGCAAGGGTGTGAAGGACCCTTTGGAAGTTCCAGTGGTTAGATGTGATTGGCCTCGAGAAGCCTCAGCGGAAATGGGTCTCATCTCGCCTGGAGGGCAAAACCTCCTGGATTTTCTCGAGTTGCGGCAGGTGCTCTCGACTTACGACGGGGACCTCAGGGACCCGCTCTGGTGGCCTCAGGAAAGGCCAGTCCCCATGCGAGTTCCTCGGGGGCCTCTCGGGATTCCTCTCCCGTCGATGCCGGGGCCTAAGACCCTGTGTGGAGTCGGGGCTGGAACCTGAGTATTCCTCTCCAGTGCTGACATGGATCTTGGGGTACTTCTGGAGTCTCCCCAGGGGAGTCAGTCCTCGTCTCGAATGCGGGCATGCACTTGCGCTTTCCTCCAGAGCGGTAGCAGCAGTGTCACGCAGTCCGCCGCGTGGATCAAAGGATCTGTGGTTTTCCCTCGAGTCTTTCCCACGAGGCTTTCCCACGACGCTTTCCCACAGGGCTGTCCCACGTGCACACGTGGTGGGAGTCGATCCTCGGCTTGAACGTCAAGGCAGTGAAGGGAAAACAGGTTCCTCTGGAATGGACTGACACATCTGGGGGACTCTTGGAATGGTGTCACGACCCTGGAGTTCCTCTCGCCTTTCCTGTGGAGAGCGCCTCCTCTTGAGATGCGACGGGAACGCCGGGAATTCTTTCCCTACGAAACAGGGAAAGGATCCCTCATCTCGAGCTAGGAGGCGGAAACGGGGCTCCCCTGGATGTGTGCCGGACCCCACGTGCTTCCTCTCGAGTGGAGACGGGTATGTCGGGGACCTTCTTGAGTTGCAGCAAGGGTGTGAAGGACCCTTTGGAAGTTCCAGTGGTTAGATGTGATTGGCCTCGAGAAGCCTCAGCGGAAATGGGCCTCATCTCGCCTGGAGGGCAAAACCTCCTGGATTTTCTCGAGTTGCGTCAGGTGCTCTCGACTTACGAAGAGGACCTCAGGGACCCGCTCTGGTGGCCTCAGGAAAGGCCAGTCCCCATGCGAGTTCCTCGGGGGCCTCTCGGGATTCCTCTCCCGTCGATGCCGGGGCCTAAGACCTTGTGTGGAGTCGGGGCCGGAACCTGAGGATTCCTCTCCAGTGCTGACATGGATCTTGGGGTACTTCTGGAGTCTCCCCAGGGGAGTCAGTCCTCGTCTCGAATGCGGGCATGCACTTGCGCTTTCCTCCAGAGCGGTAGCAGCAGTGTCACGCAGTCCGCCGCGTGGATCAAAGGATCTATGGTTTTCCCTCGAGTCTTTCCCACGAGGCTTTCCCACGAGGCTTTCCCACAGGGCTCTCCCACGTGCACACGTGGTGGGAGTCGATCCTCGGCTTGAACGTCAAGGCAGTGCAGGGAAAACAGGTTCCTCTGGAATGGACTGACACATCTGGGGGACTCTTGGAATGGTGGCACGACCCTGGAGTTCCTCTCACCTTTCCTGTGGAGAGCGCCTCCTCTTGAGATGCGACGGGAACGCCGGGAATTCTTTCCCTACGAAACAGGGAAAGGATCCCTCATCTCGAGGTAGGAGGTAGAAACGGGGCTCCCCTGGATGTCTGCGGGACACCACGTGCTTCCTCTCGAGTGCAGAGGGGTATGTCGGGGAACTTCTTGAGTTGCAGCAAGGGTGTGAAGGACCCTTTGGAAGGTCCAGTGGTTAGATGTGATTGGCCTCGAGAAGCCTCAGCGGAAATGGGCCTCATCTCGCCTGGAGGGAAAAACCTCCTGGATTTTCTCGAGTTGCGGCAGGTGCTCTCGACTTACGACGGGGAACTCAGGGACCCGCTCTGATGGCCTCAGGAAAGGCCAGTCCCCATGCGAGTTCCTCGGGGGCCTCTCGGGATTCCTCTCCCGTCGATGCCGGGGCCTAAGAACTTGTGTGGAGTCTAGGTCGGAACCTGAGGATTCCTCTCCAGTGCTGACATGGATCTTGGGGTACTTCTGGAGTCTCCCCAGGGGAGTCAGTCCTCGTCTCGAATGCGGGCATGCACTTGCGCTTTCCTCCAGAGCGGTAGCAGCAGTGTCACGCAGTCCGCCGCATGGATCAAAGGATCTATGGTTTTCCCTCGGGTCTTTCCCACGAGGCTTTCCCACGAGGCTTTCCCACAGGGCTGTCCCACGTGCACACGTGGTGGGAGTCGATCCTCGGCTTGAACGTCAAGGCAGTGCAGGGAAAACAGGTTCCTCTGGAATGGACTGACACATCTGGGGGACTCTTGGAATGGTGGCACGACCCTGGAGTTCCTCTCCCCTTTCCTGTGGAGAGCGCCTCCTCTTGAGATGCGACGGGAACGCCGGGAATTCTTTCCCTACGAAACAGGGAAAGGATCCCTCATCTCGAGCTAGGAGGCGGAAACGGGGCTCCCCTGCATGTGTGCGGGACACCACGTGCTTCCTCTCGAGTGGAGACGGGTATGTCGGGGAAATTCTTGAGTTGCAGCAAGGGTGTGAAGGACCATTTGGAAGTTCCAGTGGTTAGATGTGATTGGCCTCGAGAAGCCTCAGCGGAAATGGGCCTCATCTCGCCTGGAGGGCAAAACCTCCTGGATTTTCTCGAGTTGCGGCAGGTGCTCTCGACTTACGACGGGGACCTCAGGGACCCGCTCTGGTGGCCTCAGGAAAGGCCAGTCCCCATGCGAGTTCCTCGGGGGCCTCTCAGGATTCCTCTCCCGTCGATGCCGGGGCCTAAGACCTTGTGTGGAGTAGGGGCCGGAAACTGAGGATTCCTCTCCAGTGCTGACATGGATCTTGGGGTACTTCTGGAGTCTCCCCAGGGGAGTCAGTCCTCGTCTCGAATGCGGGCATGCACTTGCGCTTTCCTCCAGAGCGGTTGCAGCAGTGTCACGCAGTCCGCCGCGTGGATCAAAGGATCTATGGTTTTCCCTCGAGTCTTTCCCACGAGGCTTTCCCACGAGGCTTTCCCACAGGGCTGTTCCACGTGCACACGTGGTGGGAGTCGATCCTCGGCTTGAACGTCAAGGCAGTGCAGGGAAAACAGGTTCCTCTGGAATGGACTGACACATCTGGGGGACTCTTGGAATGGTGTAACGACCCTGGAGTTCCTCTCGCCTTTCCTCTGGAGAGCGCCTCCTCTTGAGATGCGACGGGAACGCCGGGAATTCTTTCCCTACGAAACAGGGAAAGGATCCCTCATCTCGAGCTAGGAGGCGGAAACGGGGCTCCCCTGGATGTGTGCGGGACACCACGTGCTTCCTCTCGAGTGCAGAAGTGTATGTCGGGGAACTTATTGAGTTGCAGCAAGGGTGTGAAGGACACTTTGGAAGGTCCAGTGGTTAGATGTGATTGGCCTCGAGAAGCCTCAGCGGAAATGGGCCTCATCTCGCCTGGAGGGCAAAACCTCCTGGATTTTCTCGAGTTGCGGCAGGTGCTCTCGACTTACGACGGGGATCTCAGGGACCCGCTCTGGTGGCCTCAGGAAAGGCCAGTCCCCATGCGAGTTCCTCGGGGGCCTCTCGGGATGCCTCTCCCGTCGATGCCGTGGCCTAAGACCTTGTGTGGAGTAGGGGCCGGAAACTGAGGATTCCTCTCCAGTGCTGACATGGATCTTGGGGTACTTCTGGAGTCTCCCCAGGGGAGTCAGTCCTCGTCTCGAATGCGGGCATGCACTTGCGCTTTCCTCCAGAGCGGTTGCAGCAGTGTCACGCAGTCCGCCGCGTGGATCAAAGGATCTATGGTTTTCCCTCGAGTCTTTCCCACGAGGCTTTCCCACGAGGCTTTCCCACAGGGCTCTCCCACGTGCACACGTGGTGGGAGTCGATCCTCGGCTTGAACGTCAAGGCAGTGCAGGGAAAACAGGTTCCTCTGGAATGGACTGACACATCTGGGGGACTCTTGGAATGGTGGCACGACCCTGGAGTTCCTCTCACCTTTCCTGTGGAGAGCGCCTCCTCTTGAGATGCGACGGGAACGCCGGGAATTCTTTCCCTACGAAACAGGGAAAGGATCCCTCATCTCGAGGTAGGAGGTGGAAACGGGGCTCCCCTGGATGTCTGCGGGACACCACGTGCTTCCTCTCGAGTGCAGAGGGGTATGTCGGGGAACTTCTTGAGTTGCAGCAAGGGTGTGAAGGACCCTTTGGAAGGTCCAGTGGTTAGATGTGATTGGCCTCGAGAAGCCTCAGCGGAAATGGGCCTCATCTCGCCTGGAGGGCAAAACCTCCTGGAGTTTCTCGAGTTGCGGCAGGTGCTCTCGACTTACGACGGGGACCTCAGGGACCCGCTCTGGTGGCCTCAGGAAAGGCCAGTCCCCATGCGAGTTCCTCGGGGGCCTCTCGGGATTCCTCTCCCGTCGATGCCGGGGCCTAAGAACTTGTGTGGAGTCTAGGTCGGAACCTGAGGATTCCTCTCCAGTGCTGAAATGGATCTTGGGGTACTTATGGAGTCTCCCCAGGGGAGTCAGTCCTCGTCTCGAATGCGGGCATGCACTTGCGCTTTCCTCCAGAGTGGTAGCAGCAGTGTCACGCAGTCCGCCGCATGGATCAAAGGACCTATGGTTTTCCCTCGGGTCTTTCCCACGAGGCTTTCCCACGAGGCTTTCCCACAGGGCTGTCCCACGTGCACACGTGGTGGGAGTCGATCCTCGGCTTGAACGTCAAGGCAGTGCAGGGAAAACAGGTTCCTCTGGAATGGACTGACACATCTGGGGGACTCTTGGAATGGTGGCACGACCCTGGAGTTCCTCTCCCCTTTCCTGTGGAGAGCGCCTCCTCTTGAGATGCGACGGGAACGCCGGGAATTCTTTCCCTACGAAACAGGGAAAGGATCCCTCATCTCGAGCTAGGAGGCGGAAACGGGGCTCCCCTGCATGTGTTCGGGACACCACGTGCTTCCTCTCGAGTGGAGACGGGTATGTCGGGGAACTTCTTGAGTTGCAGCAAGGGTGTGAAGGACCATTTGGAAGTTCCAGTGGTTAGATGTGATTGGCCTCGAGAAGCCTCAGCGGAAATGGGCCTCATCTCGCCTGGAGGGCAAAACCTCCTGGATTTTCTCGAGTTGCGGCAGGTGCTCTCGACTTACGACGGGGACCTCAGGGACCCGCTCTGGTGGCCTCAGGAAAGGCCAGTCCCCATGCGAGTTCCTCGGGGGCCTCTCGGGATTCCTCTCCCGTCGATGCCGGGGCCTAAGACCTTGTGTGGAGTCGGGGCCGGAAACTGAGGATTCCTCTCCAGTGCTGACATGGATCTTGGGGTACTTCTGGAGTCTCCCCAGGGGAGTCAGTCCTCGTCTCGAATGCGGGCATGCACTTGCGCTTTCCTCCAGAGCGGTTGCAGCAGTGTCACGCAGTCCGCCGCGTGGATCAAAGGATCTATGGTTTTCCCTCGAGTCTTTCCCACGAGGCTTTCCCACGAGGCTTTCCCACAGGGCTGTCCCACGTGCACACGTGGTGGGAGTCGATCCTCGGCTTGAACGTCAAGGCAGTGCAGGGAAAACAGGTTCCTCTGGAATGGACTGACACATCTGGGGGACTCTTGGAATAGTGTAACGACCCTGGAGTTTCTCTCGCCTTTCCTCTGGAGAGCGCCTCCTCTTGAGATGCGACGGGAACGCCGGGAATTCTTTCCCTACGAAACAGGGAAAGGATCCCTCATCTCGAGCTAGGAGGCGGAAACGGGGCTCCCCTGGATGTGTGCGGGACACCACGTGCTTCCTCTCGAGTGCAGAAGTGTATGTCGGGGAACTTATTGAGTTGCAGCAAGGGTGTGAAGGACACTTTGGAAGGTCCAGTGGTTAGATGTGATTGGCCTCGAGAAGCCTCAGCGGAAATGGGCCTCATCTCGCCTGGAGGGCAAAACCTCCTGGATTTTCTCGAGTTGCGGCAGGTGCTCTCGACTTACGACGGGGATCTCAGGGACCCGCTCTGGTGGCCTCAGGAAAGGCCAGACCCCATGCGAGTTCCTCGGGGGCCTCTCGGGATGCCTCTCCCGTTGATGCCGGGGCCTAAGACCTTGTGTGGAGTTGGGGCCGGAACCTGAGGATTCCTCTCCAGTGCTGACATGGTTCTTGGGGTACTTGTGGAGTCTCCCCAGGGGAGTCAGTCCTCGTCTCGAATGCGGGCATGCACTTGCGCTTTCCTCCAGAGCGGTAGCAGCAGTGTCACGCAGTCCACCGCGTGGATCAAAGGATGTATGGTTTTCCCTCGAGTCTTTCCCACGAGGCTTTCCCACGAGGCTTTCCCACAGGGCTGTCCCACGTGCACACGTGGTGGGAGTCGATCCTCGGCTTGAACGTCCAGGCAGTGCAGGGAAAACAGGTTCCTCTGGAATGGACTGACACATCTGGGGGACTCTTGGAATGGTGGCACGACCCTGGAGTTCCTCTCGCCTTTCCTGTGGAGAGCGCCTCCTCTTGAGATGCGACGGGAACGCCGGGAATTCTTTCCCTACGAAACAGGGAAAGGATCCCTCATCTCGAGCTAGGAGGCGGAAACGGGGCTCCCCTGGATGTGTGCGGGACCCCACGTGCTTCCTCTCGAGCGGAGACGGGTATGTCGGGGAACTTCTTGAGTTGCAGCAATGGTGTGAAGGACCCTTTGGAAGGTCTAGTGGTTAGATGTGGTTGGCCTCGAGAAGCCTCAGCGGAAATGGGCCTCATCTCGCCTGGAGGGCAAAACCTCCTGGATATTCTCGAGTTGCGGCAGGTGCTCTCGACTTACGACGGGGACCTCAGGGAACCGCTCTGGTGGCCTCAGGAAAGGCCACTCCCCATGCGATTTCCTCGGGGGCCTCTCGGGATTCCTCTCCCGTCGATGCCGGGGCCTAAGACCTTGTGTGGAGACGGGGCCGGAACCTGAGGATTCCTCTCCAGTGCTGACATGGATCTTGGGGTACTTCTGGAGTCTCCCCAGGGGAGTCAGTCCTCGTCTCGAATGCGGGCATGCACTTGCGCTTTCCTCCAGAGCGAGAGAAGCAGTGTCACGCAGTCCGCCGCGTGGATCAAAGGATCTATGGTTTTCCCTCGAGTCTTTCCCACGAGGCTTTCCCACGAGGCTTTCCCACAGGGCTGTCCCACGTGCACACGTGGTGGGAGTCGATCCTCGGCTTGAACGTCAAGGCAGTGCAGGGAAAACAGGTTCCTCTGGAATGGACTGACACATCTGGGGGACTCTTGGAATGGTGGCACGACCCTGGAGTTCCTCTCGCCTTTCCTGTGGAGACCGCCTCCTCTTGAGATGCGACGGGAACGCCGGGAATTCTTTCCCTACGAAACAGGGAAAGGATCCCTCATCTCGAGCTAGGAGGCGTAAACGGTGCTCCCCTGGATGTGTGCGAGACCCACGTGCTTCCTCTCGAGTGGAGACGGGTATGTCGGGGAACTTCTTGAGTTGCAGCAAGGGTGTGAAGGACCCTTTGGGAGTTCCAGTGGTTAGACGTGATTAGCCTCGAGAAGCCTCAGCGGAAATGGGCCTCATCTCGCCTGGAGGGCAAAACCTCCTGGATTTTCTCGAGTTGCGGCAGGTGCTCTCGACTTACAACGGGGACCTCAGGGACCCGCTCTGGTGGCCTCAGGAAAGGCCAGTCCCCATGCGAGTTCCTCGGGGGCCTCTCGGGATTCCTCTCCCGTCGATGCCGGGGCCTAAGACCCTGTGTGGAGTCGGGGCTGGAACCTGAGTATTCCTCTCCAGTGCTGACATGGATCTTGGGGTACTTCTGGAGTCTCCCCAGGGGAGTCAGTCCTCGTCTCGAATGCGGACATGCACTTGCGCTTTCCTCCAGAGCTGTAGCAGCAGTGTCACGCAGTCCGCCGCGTGGATCAAAGGATCTGTGGTTTTCCCTCGAGTCTTTCCCACGAGGCTTTCCCACGAGGCTTTCCCACAGGGCTGTCCCACGTGCACACGTGGTGGGAGTCGATCCTCGGCTTGAACGTCAAGGCAGTGAAGGGAAAACAGGTTCCTCTGGAATGGACTGACACATCTGGGGGACTCTTGGAATGGTGTCACGACCCTGGAGTTCCTCTCGCCTTTCCTGTGGAGAGCGCCTCCTCTTGAGATGCGACGGGAACGCCGGGAATTCTTTCCCTACGAAACAGGGAAAGGATCCCTCATCTCGAGCTAGGAGGCGGAAACGGGGCTCCCCTGGATGTGTGCCGGACCCCACGTGCTTCCTCTCGAGTGGAGACGGGTATGTCGGGGAGCTTCTTGAGTTGCAGCAAGGGTGTGAAGGACCCTTTGGAAGTTCCAGTGGTTAGATGTGATTGGCCTCGAGAAGCCTCAGCGGAAATGGGCCTCATCTCGCCTGGAGGGCAAAACCTCCTGGATTTTCTCGAGTTGCGTCAGGTGCTCTCGACTTACGAAGAGGACCTCAGGGACCCGCTCTGGTGGCCTCAGGAAAGGCCAGTCCCCATGCGAGTTCCTCTGGGGATTCCTCTCCCGTCGATGCCGGGGCCTAAGACCTTGTGTTGAGTCGGGGCCGGAACCTGAGGATTCCTCTCCAGTGCTGACATGGATCTTGGGGTACTTCTGGAGTCTCCCCAGGGGAGTCAGTCCTCGTCTCGAATGCGGGCATGCACTTGCGCTTTCCTCCAGAGCGGTAGCAGCAGTGTCACGCAGTCCGCCTCGTGGATCAAAGGATCTATGGTTTTCCCTCGAGTCTTTCCCACGAGGCTTTCCCACGAGGCTTTCCCACAGGGCTGTCCCACGTGCACACGTGGTGGGAGTCGATCCTCGGCTTGACGTCAAGGCAGTGCAGGGAAAACAGGTTCCTCTGGAATGGTCTGACACATCTTGGGGACTC
Organism: Ovis canadensis; assembly: GCF_042477335.2. Lineage (NCBI taxonomy): Eukaryota > Metazoa > Chordata > Mammalia > Artiodactyla > Bovidae > Ovis > Ovis canadensis. The sequence goes on along the minus strand of NC_091266.1, from coordinate 2,456,988 downwards.
TTGGAATGGTGTCACGACCCTGGAGTTCCTCTCGCCTTTCCTGTGGAGAGCGCCTCCTCTTGAGATGCGACGGGAACGCCGGGAATTCTTTCCCTACGAAACAGGGAAAGGATCCCTCATCTCGAGCTAGGAGGCGGAAACGGGGCTCCCCTGGATGTGTGCGGGACACCACGTGCTTCCTCTCGAGTGCAGACGGGTATGTCGGGGAACTTATTGAGTTGCAGCAAGGGTGTGAAGGACACTTTGGAAGGTCCAGTGGTTAGATGTGATTGGCCTCGAGAAGCCTCAGCGGAAATGGGCCTCATCTCGCCTGGAGGGCAAAACCTCCTGGATTTTCTCGAGTTGCGGCAGGTGCTCTCGACTTACGACGGGGATCTCAGGGACCCGCTCTGGTGGCCTCAGGAAAGGCCAGTCCCCATGCGAGTTCCTCGGGGGCCTCTCGAGATGCCTCTCCCGTTGATGCCGGGGCCTAAGACCTTGTGTGGAGTTGGGGCCGGAACCTGAGGATTCCTCTCCAGTGCTGACATGGTTCTTGGGGTACTTGTGGAGTCTCCCCAGGGGAGTCAGTCCTCGTCTCGAATGCGGGCATGCACTTGCGCTTTCCTCCAGAGCGGTAGCAGCAGTGTCACGCAGTCCACCGCGTGGATCAAAGGATGTATGGTTTTCCCTCGAGTCTTTCCCACGAGGCTTTCCCACGAGGCTTTCCCACAGGGCTGTCCCACGTGCACACGTGGTGGGAGTCGATCCTCGGCTTGAACGTCCAGGCAGTGCAGGGAAAACAGGTTCCTCTGGAATGGACTGACACATCTGGGGGACTCTTGGAATGGTGGCACGACCCTGGAGTTCCTCTCGCCTTTCCTGTGGAGAGCGCCTCCTCTTGAGATGCGACGGGAACGCCGGGAATTCTTTCCCTACGAAACAGGGAAAGGATCCCTCATCTCGAGCTAGGAGGCGGAAACGGGGCTCCCCTGGATGTGTGCGGGACCCCACGTGCTTCCTCTCGAGCGGAGACGGGTATGTCGGGGAACTTCTTGAGTTGCAGCAATGGTGTGAAGGACCCTTTGGAAGGTCTAGTGGTTAGATGTGGTTGGCCTCGAGAAGCCTCAGCGGAAATGGGCCTCATCTCGCCTGGAGGGCAAAACCTCCTGGATATTCTCGAGTTGCGGCAGGTGCTCTCGACTTACGACGGGGACCTCAGGGAACCGCTCTGGTGGCCTCAGGAAAGGCCACTCCCCATGCGATTTCCTCGGGGGCCTCTCGGGATTCCTCTCCCGTCGATGCCGGGGCCTAAGACCTTGTGTGGAGACGGGGCCGGAACCTGAGGATTCCTCTCCAGTGCTGACATGGATCTTGGGGTACTTCTGGAGTCTCCCCAGGGGAGTCAGTCCTCGTCTCGAATGCGGGAATGCACTTGCGCTTTCCTCCAGAGCGAGAGCAGCAGTGTCACGCAGTCCGCCGCGTGGATCAAAGGATCTATGGTTTTCCCTCGAGTCTTTCCCACGAGGCTTTCCCACGAGGCTTTCCCACAGGGCTGTCCCACGTGCACACGTGGTGGGAGTCGATCCTCGGCTTGAACGTCAAGGCAGTGCAGGGAAAACAGGTTCCTCTGGAATGGACTGACACATCTGGGGGACTCTTGGAATGGTGGCACGACCCTGGAGTTCCTCTCGCCTTTCCTGTGGAGACCGCCTCCTCTTGAGATGCGACGGGAACGCCGGGAATTCTTTCCCTACGAAACAGGGAAAGGATCCCTCATCTCGAGCTAGGAGGCGTAAACGGTGCTCCCCTGGATGTGTGCGAGACCCACGTGCTTCCTCTCGAGTGGAGACGGGTATGTCGGGGAACTTCTTGAGTTGCAGCAAGGGTGTGAAGGACCCTTTGGGAGTTCCAGTGGTTAGACGTGATTAGCCTCGAGAAGCCTCAGCGGAAATGGGCCTCATCTCGCCTGGAGGGCAAAACCTCCTGGATTTTCTCGAGTTGCGGCAGGTGCTCTCGACTTACAACGGGGACCTCAGGGACCCGCTCTGGTGGCCTCAGGAAAGGCCAGTCCCCATGCGAGTTCCTCGGGGGCCTCTCGGGATTCCTCTCCCGTCGATGCCGGGGCCTAAGACCCTGTGTGGAGTCGGGGCTGGAACCTGAGTATTCCTCTCCAGTGCTGACATGGATCTTGGGGTACTTCTGGAGTCTCCCCAGGGGAGTCAGTCCTCGTCTCGAATGCGGACATGCACTTGCGCTTTCCTCCAGAGCTGTAGCAGCAGTGTCACGCAGTCCGCCGCGTGGATCAAAGGATCTGTGGTTTTCCCTCGAGTCTTTCCCACGAGGCTTTCCCACGAGGCTTTCCCACAGGGCTGTCCCACGTGCACACGTGGTGGGAGTCGATCCTCGGCTTGAATGTTAAGGCAATGCAGGGAAAACAGGTTCCTCTGGAATGGACTGACACATCTGGGGGACTCTTGGAATGGTGGCACGACCCTGCAGTTCCTCTCGCCTTTCCTGTGGAGAGCGCCTCCTCTTGAGATGCGACGGGAACGCCGGAATTCTTTCCCTACGAAACAGGTAAAGGATCCCTCATCTCGAGCTAGGAGGCGGAAACGGGGCTCCCCTGGATGTGTGCGGGACCCCACGTGCTTCCTCTCGAGTGGAGACGGGTATGTCGGGGAACTTCTTGAGTTGCAGCAAGGGTGTGAAGGACCCTTTGGAAGTTCCAGTGGTTAGATGTGATTGGCCTCGAGAAGCCTCAGCGGAAATGGGTCTCATCTCGCCTGGAGGGCAAAACCTCCTGGATTTTCTCGAGTTGCGGCAGGTGCTCTCGACTTACGACGGGGACCTCAGGGACCCGCTCTGGTGGCCTCAGGAAAGGCCAGTCCCCATGCGAGTTCCTCGGGGGCCTCTCGGGATTCCTCTCCCGTCGATGCCGGGGCCTAAGACCCTGTGTGGAGTCGGGGCTGGAACCTGAGTATTCCTCTCCAGTGCTGACATGGATCTTGGGGTACTTCTGGAGTCTCCCCAGGGGAGTCAGTCCTCGTCTCGAATGCGGGCATGCACTTGCGCTTTCCTCCAGAGCGGTAGCAGCAGTGTCACGCAGTCCGCCGCGTGGATCAAAGGATCTGTGGTTTTCCCTCGAGTCTTTCCCACGAGGCTTTCCCACGACGCTTTCCCACAGGGCTGTCCCACGTGCACACGTGGTGGGAGTCGATCCTCGGCTTGAACGTCAAGGCAGTGAAGGGAAAACAGGTTCCTCTGGAATGGACTGACACATCTGGGGGACTCTTGGAATGGTGTCACGACCCTGGAGTTCCTCTCGCCTTTCCTGTGGAGAGCGCCTCCTCTTGAGATGCGACGGGAACGCCGGGAATTCTTTCCCTACGAAACAGGGAAAGGATCCCTCATCTCGAGCTAGGAGGCGGAAACGGGGCTCCCCTGGATGTGTGCCGGACCCCACGTGCTTCCTCTCGAGTGGAGACGGGTATGTCGGGGACCTTCTTGAGTTGCAGCAAGGGTGTGAAGGACCCTTTGGAAGTTCCAGTGGTTAGATGTGATTGGCCTCGAGAAGCCTCAGCGGAAATGGGCCTCATCTCGCCTGGAGGGCAAAACCTCCTGGATTTTCTCGAGTTGCGTCAGGTGCTCTCGACTTACGAAGAGGACCTCAGGGACCCGCTCTGGTGGCCTCAGGAAAGGCCAGTCCCCATGCGAGTTCCTCGGGGGCCTCTCGGGATTCCTCTCCCGTCGATGCCGGGGCCTAAGACCTTGTGTGGAGTCGGGGCCGGAACCTGAGGATTCCTCTCCAGTGCTGACATGGATCTTGGGGTACTTCTGGAGTCTCCCCAGGGGAGTCAGTCCTCGTCTCGAATGCGGGCATGCACTTGCGCTTTCCTCCAGAGCGGTAGCAGCAGTGTCACGCAGTCCGCCGCGTGGATCAAAGGATCTATGGTTTTCCCTCGAGTCTTTCCCACGAGGCTTTCCCACGAGGCTTTCCCACAGGGCTCTCCCACGTGCACACGTGGTGGGAGTCGATCCTCGGCTTGAACGTCAAGGCAGTGCAGGGAAAACAGGTTCCTCTGGAATGGACTGACACATCTGGGGGACTCTTGGAATGGTGGCACGACCCTGGAGTTCCTCTCACCTTTCCTGTGGAGAGCGCCTCCTCTTGAGATGCGACGGGAACGCCGGGAATTCTTTCCCTACGAAACAGGGAAAGGATCCCTCATCTCGAGGTAGGAGGTGGAAACGGGGCTCCCCTGGATGTCTGCGGGACACCACGTGCTTCCTCTCGAGTGCAGAGGGGTATGTCGGGGAACTTCTTGAGTTGCAGCAAGGGTGTGAAGGACCCTTTGGAAGGTCCAGTGGTTAGATGTGATTGGCCTCGAGAAGCCTCAGCGGAAATGGGCCTCATCTCGCCTGGAGGGAAAAACCTCCTGGATTTTCTCGAGTTGCGGCAGGTGCTCTCGACTTACGACGGGGACCTCAGGGACCCGCTCTGATGGCCTCAGGAAAGGCCAGTCCCCATGCGAGTTCCTCGGGGGCCTCTCGGGATTCCTCTCCCGTCGATGCCGGGGCCTAAGAACTTGTGTGGAGTCTAGGTCGGAACCTGAGGATTCCTCTCCAGTGCTGACATGGATCTTGGGGTACTTCTGGAGTCTCCCCAGGGGAGTCAGTCCTCGTCTCGAATGCGGGCATGCACTTGCGCTTTCCTCCAGAGCGGTAGCAGCAGTGTCACGCAGTCCGCCGCATGGATCAAAGGATCTATGGTTTTCCCTCGGGTCTTTCCCACGAGGCTTTCCCACGAGGCTTTCCCACAGGGCTGTCCCACGTGCACACGTGGTGGGAGTCGATCCTCGGCTTGAACGTCAAGGCAGTGCAGGGAAAACAGGTTCCTCTGGAATGGACTGACACATCTGGGGGACTCTTGGAATGGTGGCACGACCCTGGAGTTCCTCTCCCCTTTCCTGTGGAGAGCGCCTCCTCTTGAGATGCGACGGGAACGCCGGGAATTCTTTCCCTACGAAACAGGGAAAGGATCCCTCATCTCGAGCTAGGAGGCGGAAACGGGGCTCCCCTGCATGTGTGCGGGACACCACGTGCTTCCTCTCGAGTGGAGACGGGTATGTCGGGGAAATTCTTGAGTTGCAGCAAGGGTGTGAAGGACCATTTGGAAGTTCCAGTGGTTAGATGTGATTGGCCTCGAGAAGCCTCAGCGGAAATGGGCCTCATCTCGCCTGGAGGGCAAAACCTCCTGGATTTTCTCGAGTTGCGGCAGGTGCTCTCGACTTACGACGGGGACCTCAGGGACCCGCTCTGGTGGCCTCAGGAAAGGCCAGTCCCCATGCGAGTTCCTCGGGGGCCTCTCAGGATTCCTCTCCCGTCGATGCCGGGGCCTAAGACCTTGTGTGGAGTAGGGGCCGGAAACTGAGGATTCCTCTCCAGTGCTGACATGGATCTTGGGGTACTTCTGGAGTCTCCCCAGGGGAGTCAGTCCTCGTCTCGAATGCGGGCATGCACTTGCGCTTTCCTCCAGAGCGGTTGCAGCAGTGTCACGCAGTCCGCCGCGTGGATCAAAGGATCTATGGTTTTCCCTCGAGTCTTTCCCACGAGGCTTTCCCACGAGGCTTTCCCACAGGGCTGTTCCACGTGCACACGTGGTGGGAGTCGATCCTCGGCTTGAACGTCAAGGCAGTGCAGGGAAAACAGGTTCCTCTGGAATGGACTGACACATCTGGGGGACTCTTGGAATGGTGTAACGACCCTGGAGTTCCTCTCGCCTTTCCTCTGGAGAGCGCCTCCTCTTGAGATGCGACGGGAACGCCGGGAATTCTTTCCCTACGAAACAGGGAAAGGATCCCTCATCTCGAGCTAGGAGGCGGAAACGGGGCTCCCCTGGATGTGTGCGGGACACCACGTGCTTCCTCTCGAGTGCAGAAGTGTATGTCGGGGAACTTATTGAGTTGCAGCAAGGGTGTGAAGGACACTTTGGAAGGTCCAGTGGTTAGATGTGATTGGCCTCGAGAAGCCTCAGCGGAAATGGGCCTCATCTCGCCTGGAGGGCAAAACCTCCTGGATTTTCTCGAGTTGCGGCAGGTGCTCTCGACTTACGACGGGGATCTCAGGGACCCGCTCTGGTGGCCTCAGGAAAGGCCAGTCCCCATGCGAGTTCCTCGGGGGCCTCTCGGGATGCCTCTCCCGTCGATGCCGTGGCCTAAGACCTTGTGTGGAGTAGGGGCCGGAAACTGAGGATTCCTCTCCAGTGCTGACATGGATCTTGGGGTACTTCTGGAGTCTCCCCAGGGGAGTCAGTCCTCGTCTCGAATGCGGGCATGCACTTGCGCTTTCCTCCAGAGCGGTTGCAGCAGTGTCACGCAGTCCGCCGCGTGGATCAAAGGATCTATGGTTTTCCCTCGAGTCTTTCCCACGAGGCTTTCCCACGAGGCTTTCCCACAGGGCTGTCCCACGTGCACACGTGGTGGGAGTCGATCCTCGGCTTGAACGTCAAGGCAGTGCAGGGAAAACAGGTTCCTCTGGCATGGACTGACACATCTGGGGGACTCTTGGAATGGTGTAACGACCCTGGAGTTCCTCTCGCCTTTCCTCTGGAGAACGCCTCCTCTTGAGATGCGACGGGAACGCCGGGAATTCTTTCCCTACGAAACAGGGAAAGGATCCCTCATCTCGAGCTAGGAGGCGGAAACGGGGCTCCCCTGGATGTGTGCGGGACCCCACGTGCTTCCTCTCGAGTGGAGACGGGTATGTCGGGGAACTTCTTGAGTTGCAGCAATGGTGTGAAGGACCCTTTGGAAGTTCCAGTGGTTAGATTTGATTGGCCTCGAGAAGCCTCAGTGGAAATGGGCCTCATCTCGCCTGGAGGGCAAAACCTCCTGGATTTTCTCGAGTTGCGGCAGGTGCTCTCGACTTACGACGGGGACCTCAGGGAACCGCTCAGGTGGCCTCAGGAAAGGCCAGTCCCCATGCGAGTTCCTCGGGGGCCTCTCGGGATTCCTCTCCCGTCGATGCCGGGGCCTAAGACCTTGTGTGGAGTCGGGGCCGGAACCTGAGGATTCCTCTCCAGTGCTGACATGGATCTTGGGGTACTTCTGGAGTCTCCCCAGGGGAGTCAGTCCTCGTCTCGAATGCGGGCATGCACTTGCGCTTTCCTCCAGAGCGGTAGCAGCAGTGTCACGCAGTCCGCCGCGTGGATCAAAGGATGTATGGTTTTCCCTCGAGTCTTTCCCACGAGGCTTTCCCACGAGGCTTTCCCACAGGGCTGTCCCACGTGCACACGTGGTGGGAGTCGATCCTCGGCTTGAACGTCCAGGCAGTGCAGGGAAAACAGGTTCCTCTGGAATGGACTGACACATCTGGGGGACTCTTGGAATGGTGGCACGACCCTGGAGTTCCTCTCGCCTTTCCTGTGGAGAGCGCCTCCTCTTCAGATGCGACGGGAACGCCGGGAATTCTTTCCCTACGAAACAGGGAAAGGATCCCTCATCTCGAGCTAGGAGGCGGAAACGGGGCTCCCCTGGATGTGTGCGGGACACCACGTGCTTCCTCTCGAGTGCAGACGGGTATGTCGGGGAACTTCTTGAGTTGCAGCAAGGGTGTGAAGGACCCTTTGGAAGTTCCAGTGGTTAGATGTGATTGGCCTCGAGAAGCCTCAGCGGAAATGGGCCTCATCTCGCCTGGAGGGCAAAACCTCCTGGATTTTCTCGAGTTGCGGCAGGTGCTCTCGACTTATGACGGGGATCTCAGGGACCCGCTCTGGTGGCCTCAGGAAAGGCCAGTCCCCATGCGAGTTCCTCGGGGGCCTCTCGGGATTCCTCTCCCGTCGATGCCGGGGCCTAAGACCTTGTGTGGAGTCGGGGCCGGAACCTGAGGATTCCTCTCCAGTGCTGACATGGATCTTGGGGTACTTCTGGAGTCTCCCCAGGGGAGTCAGTCCTCGTCTCGAATGCGGGCATGCACTTGCGCTTTCCTCCAGAGCGGTAGCAGCAGTGTCACGCAGTCCGCCTCGTGGATCAAAGGATCTATGGTTTTCCCTCGAGTCTTTCCCACGAGGCTTTCCCACGAGGCTTTCCCACAGGGCTGTCCCACGTGCACACGTGGTGGGAGTCGATCCTCGGCTTGAACGTCAAGGCAGTGCAGGGAAATCAGGTTCCTCTGGAATGGACTGACACATCTGGGGGACACTTGGAATGGTGGCATGACCCTGGAGTTCCTCTCGCCTTTCCTGTGGAGAGCGCCTCCTCTTGAGATGCGACGGGAACGCCGGGAATTCTTTCCCTACGAAACAGGGAAAGGATCCCTCATCTCGAGCTAGGAGGCAGAAACGGGGCTCCCCTGGATGCGTGCGGGACCCCACGTGCTTCCTCTCGAGTGCAGACGGGTATGTCGGGGAACTTCTTGAGTTGCAGCAAGGGTGTGAAAGACCCTTTGGAAGTTCCAGTGGTTAGATGTGATTGGCCTCGAGAAGCCTCAGCGGAAATGGGCCTCATCTCGCCTGGAGGGCAAAACCTCCTGGATTTTCTCGAGTTGCGGCAGGTGCTCTCGACTTACGACGGGGACCTCAGGGACCCGCTCTGGTGGCCTCAGGAAAGGCCAGTCCCCATGCGAGTTCCTCGGGGGCCTCTCGGGATTCCTCTCCCGTCGATGCCGGGGCCTAAGACCTTGTGTGGAGTCGGGGCCGGAACCTGAGGATTCCTCTCCAGTGCTGACATGGATCTTGGGGTACTTCTGGAGTCTCCCCAGGGGAGTCAGTCCTCGTCTCGAATGCAGGCATGCACTTGCGCTTTCCTCCAGAGCGGTAGCAGCAGTGTCACGCAGTCCGCCGCGTGGATCAAAGGATCTATGGTTTTCCCTCGAGTCTTTCCCACGAGGCTTTCCCACGAGGCTTTCCCACAGGGCTGTCCCACGTGCACACGTGGTGGGAGTCGATCCTCGGCTTGAATGTCAAGGCAGTGCAGGGAAAACAGGTTCCTCTGGAATGGACTGACACATCTGGGGGACTCTTGGAATGGTGGCACGACCCTGCATTTCCTCTCGCCTTTCCTGTGGAGAGCGCCTCCTCTTGAGATGCGACGGGAACAGCGGGAATTCTTTCCCTACGAAACAGGGAAAGGATCCCTCATCTCGAGCAAGGAGGCGGAATCGGGGCTCCCCTGGATGTGTGCCGGACCCCACGTGCTTCCTCTCGAGTGCAGACGGGTATGTCGGGGAACTTCTTGAGTTGCAGCAATGGTGTGAAGGACCCTTTGGAAGTTCCAGTGGTTAGATGTGATTGGCCTCGAGAAGCCTCAGCGGAAATGGGCCTCATCTCGCCTGGAGGGCAAAACCTCCTGGATTTTCTCGAGTTGCGGCAGGTGCTCTCGACTTACGACGGGGACCTCAGGGACCCGCTCTGGTGGCCTCAGTAAAGGCCAGTCCCCAAGGGAGTTCCTCGGGGGCTTCTCGGGATTCCTCTCCCGTCGATGCCGGGGCATAAGACCTTGTGTGGAGTCGGGGCCGGAACCTGAGGATTCCTCTCCAATGCTGACATGGATCTTAGGGTACTTCTGGAGTCTCACCAGGGGAGTCAGACCTCGTCTCGAATGCGGGCATGCACTTGTGCTTTCCTCCAGAGCGGTAGGAGCAGTGTCACGCAGTCCGCCGCGTGGATCAAAGGATCTATGGTTTTCCCTCGAGTCTTTCCCACGAGGCTTTCCCACGAGGCTTTCCCACAGGGCTGTCCCACGTGCACACGTGGTGGGAGTCGATCCTCGGCTTGAACGTCAAGGCAGTGCAGGGACAACAGGTTCCTCTGGAATGGACTGACACATCTGGGGGACTCTTGGAATGGTGGCACGACCCTGGAGTTCCTCTCGCCTTTCCTGTGGAGAGCGCCTCCTCTTGAGATGCGACGGGAATGCCGGGAATTCTTTCCCTACGAAACAGGGAAAGGATCCCTCATCTCGAGCTAGGAGGCGGAAACGGTGCTCCCCTGGATGTGTGCGGGACCCCACGTGCTTCCTCTCGAGTGGAGACGGGTATGTCGGGGAACTTCTTGAGTTGCAGCAAGGGTGTGAAGGACCCTTTGGAAGTTCCAGTGGTTAGATGTGATTGGCCTCGAGAAGCCTCAGCGGAAATGGGCCTCATCTCGCCTGGAGGGCAAAACCTCCTGGATTTTCTCGAGTTACGGCAGGTGCTCTCGACTTACGACGGGGACCTCAGGGAACCGCTCTGGTGGCCTCAGTAAAGGCCAGTCCCCATGCGAGTTCCTCGGGGGCCTCTCGGGATTACTCTCCCGTCGATGCCGGGGCCTAAGACCTTGTGTGGATTCGGGGCCGGAACCTGAGGTTTCCTCTCCAGTGCTGACATGGATCTTGGGGTACTTCTGGAGTCTCCCCAGGGGAGTCAGTCCTCGTCTCGAATGCGGGCATGCACTTGCGCTTCCTCCAGAGCGGTAGCAGCAGTGTCACGCAGTCCGCCGCGTGGATCAAAGGATCTATGGTTTTCCCTCGAGTCTCTCCCACGAGGCTTTCCCACGAGGCTTTCCCACAGGGCTGTCCCACGTGCACACGTGGTGGGAGTCGATCCTCGGCTTGAACGTCAAGGCAGTGCAGGGAAAACAGGTTCCTCTGGAATGGTCTGACACATCTGGGGGACTCTTGGAATGGTGGCACGACCCTGGAGTTCCTCTCGCCTTTCCTGTGGAGAGCGCCTCCTCTTGAAATGCGACGGGACCGCCGGGAATTCTTTCCCTAAGAAACAGGGAAAGGATCCCACATCTCGAGCTAGGAGGCGGAAACGGGGCTCCCCTGAATGTGTGCGGGACCCTCGTGCTTCCTCTCGAGTGGAGACGGGTATGTCGGAGAACTTCTTGAGTTGCAGCAAGGGTGTGAAGGACCCTTTGGAAATTCCAGTGGTTAGAGGTGATTATCCTCGAGAAGCCTCAGCGGAAATGGGCCTCATCTTGCCTGGAGGGCCAAACCTCCTGGATTTTCTCGACTTGCGGCAGGTGCTCTCGACTTACGACGGGGACCTCGGGGACCCGCTCTGGTGGCCTCAGGAAAGGCCAGTCCCCATGCGAGTTCCTCGGGGGCCTCTCGGGAGTCCTCTCCCTTCGATGCCGGGGCCTAAGACCTTGTGTGGAGTCGGGGCTGGAAACTGAGGATTCCTCTCCAGTGCTGACATGGATCTTGGGGTAATTCTTTAGTCTCCCCAGGGGAGTCAGTCTTCGTCTCGAATGCGGGCATGCAATTGCGCTTTCCTCCAGAGCGGTAGCAGCAGTGTCACGCAGTCGGCGGCGTGGATCAAAGGATCTATGGTTTTCCCTCGAGTCTTTCCACGAGTCTTTCCCACGAGGCTTTCCCACAGGGCTGTCCCACGTGCACACGTGGTGGGAGTCGATCCTCGGCTTGAACGTCAAGGCAGTGCAGGGAAAACAGGTTCCTCTGGAATGGACTGACACATCTGGGGGACTCTTGGAATGGTGGCACGACCCTGGAGTTCCTCTCGCCTTTCCTGTGGAGAGCGCCTCCTCTTGAGATGCGACGGGAGCACCGGGAATTCTTTCCCTACGAAACAGGGAAAGGATCCCTCATCTCGAGCTTGGAGGCGGAAACGGGGCTCCCCTGGATGTGTGCGGGATCCTCGTGCTTCCTCTCGAGTGGAGACGGGTATGTCGGGGAACTTCTGGACTTGCAGCAAGGGTGTGAAGGACCGTTTGGAAGTTCCAGTGCTTAGATGTGATTAGCCTCGAGAAGCCTCAGCGGAAATGGGCCTCATCTTGCCTGGAGGGCAAAACCTCCTGGATTTTCTCGAGTTGCGGCAGGTGCTCTCGACTTACGACGGGGACCTCGGGGACCCGCTCTGGTGGCCTCAGGAAAGGCCAGTCCCCATGCGAGTTCCTCGGGGGCCTCTCGGGAGTCCTCTCCCTTCGATGCCGGGGCCTAAGACCTTGTGTGGAGTCGGGGCCGGAACCTGAGGATTCCACTCCAGTGCTGACATGGATCTTGGGGTAATTCTTTAGTCTCCCCAGGGGAGTCAGTCCTCGTCTCGAATGTGGGCATGCACTTGCGCTTTCCTCCAGAGCGGTAGCAGCAGTGTCACGCAGTCCGCCGCGTGGATCAAAGGATCTATGGTTTTCCCTCGAGTCTTTCCCACGAGACTTTCCCACGAGGCTTTCCCACAGGGCTGTCTAACGTGCAAACGTGGTGCGAGTCGATCCTCGGCTTGAACGTCAAGGCGGTGCAGGGTAAACAGCTTCCTCTGGAATGGACTGACACATCTGGGGGACTCTTGGAATGGTGGCACGACCCTGGAGTTCCTCTCGCCTTTCCTGTGGAGAGCGCCTCCTCTTGAGATGCGACGGGACGCCGGGAATTCTTTCCCTAAGAAACAGGGAAAGGATCCCTCATCTCGAGCTAGGAGGCGGAAACGGGACTCCCCTGGATGTGTGCGGGACCCTCGTGCTTCCTCTCGAGTGGAGACGGGTATGTCGGGGAACTTCTTGAGTTGCAGCAAGGGTGTGAAGGACCCTTTGGAAGTTCCAGTGGTTAGATGTGATTAGCCTCGAGAAGCCTCAGTGGAAATGGGCCTCATCTCGCCTGGAGGGCAAAACCTCCTGGATTTTCTCGCGTTGCGGCAGGTGCTCTCGACTTACGACGGGGACCTCGGGGACCCGATCTGGTGGCCTCAGGAAAGGCCAGTCCCCATGCGAGTTCCTCATGGGCCTCTCGGGATTCCTCTCCCGTCGATGCCGGGGCCTAAGACCTTATGTGGAGTCGGGGCCGGAACCTGAGGATTCCTCTCCAGGGCTGACATGAATCTTGGGGTACTTCTTGAGTCTCCCCAGGGGAGTAAGTCCTCGTCTCGAATGGGGGAATGCACGTGCGCTTTCCTCCAGAGCAGTAGCAGCAGTGTCACCCTTCCTGTCGCGTGGATCAAGGAATCTGTGGCTTTCCCACGAGGCTTTCCCACAGGGCTGTCCCACATGCCACCGTGGTGGGAGTCGATCCTCGGCGTGAAACTCGAGGCAGTGCAGGGAAAACAGGTTCCGCTGGAATGGACTGAGACATCTGGGGGACTCTGGGAATGGCGCAAAGACCCTGGAGTTCCTCTCGCCTTTCCTGTGGAGAGCGCCTCCTCCGAGATGCGCCAGGAACGCCCAGAAATCTTTCCCGGGCAAGCAGCGAAAGGATCCCTCATCTCGAGCTACGAGGCGGAAACGGGACTCCTCTGGATGTGTGCAGGACCCGCGTGCTTCCTCTCGAGTGGAGACGGGTATGTCGGGGAGCTTCTTGAGTTGCAGCAAGGGTGTGAAGGACCTTTTGGAAGTTCCAGAGGTTAGGTGTGACTAGCCTTCAAAAGGAACAGCGGAAATGGGCCTCATCTTGCCTGAAGGGGAAAACCTCCTGGATTTTCTCGAGTTGCAGCAGGTGCTCTCTACTTATGACAGGGACCTCAGGGACCTGCTCTCGTGGCCTCAGGAAAGGCCTGTCCCCATGTGAGTTGGTCGCGGGCCTCTCGGGATTCCTCTCCCTTGGATGCTGGAGCCTAAGACCTTGTGTGGAGTCAGGCCCGGAACCTGAGTATTCCTCTCCAGTGCTGACATGGATCTTGGGGTACTTCTGGAGTCTCCCCAGGGAAGTAAGTCCTCGTTTCGAATGGGGGCATGCACGTGCCCTTTCCTCCAGAGCTGTAGCAGCAGTGTCACGCTTCCTATCAACTGCATCATGGTATCTGTGGCTTTCCCTCGAGGTTTTCCCACAAGGCTTTCCCATGAGGCTTTCCCACAGGGCTGTCCCATGTGCCACCGTGGTGTGAGTCGATCTGCGGCGTGAAAGTCGAGGCAGTGGAGGGAAAACACCTTCCTCTGGAATGGACTGGGACATCTGGGGGACTCTGAGAATGGTGGCACGACCCTGGAGTTCCTCTCGCCTTTCCTGTGGAGAGCGCCTCCTCTTGAGATGCGACAGGAACGCCCAGAATTCTTTCCCGACCAAGCAGGGAAAGGATCCCTCATCTGGAACTACAATGCGGAAACGGGGCTCCTCTTGATGTGGGCGGGACCATTGTGCTTCCTCTAGAGTGGACAGGGGTAGTCGGGGAACTTCTTGAGTTGCAGCAAGGGTGTGAAGGACCTTTTGGAAGTTCCAGAGGTTAGTTGTGATTAGTGTCGAGAAGCATCGGCGGAAATGGGCCTCATTTCGCCTGGAGTGGAGTACCTCCTGGATTTTCTCGAGTTGCGGCAGGTGCTCTCGTCTTACGACGGTGACTTAAGGCACCCGCTCTGGTGGCCTCAGGACTGGCCAGTCCCCATTCGAGTTGCTCGGGGGCCGCTCGGGATTCCTCTCCCTTCGATGCCGGGGCCAAAGACCTTGTGTGGAGTCGGAGGCGGAACCTGAGGATTCCTCTCCAGTGCTGACATGGATCTTGCGGTACTTCTGGAGTCTGCCCAGGAGAGTCAGTCCTCGTCTGGAGAGGGGGCATGCACGTGCGCTTTCCTCCCGAGCTGTAGTAGCAGTGTCACGCTTCCCGTCGTGTCGATCATGGGATCTGTGGCTTTCCCTCGAGGCTTTCCCATGAGGCTTTCCCACGAGGCTTTCCCACAGGGCTGTCTCACATGCCACCCTGGTGTGAGTCGATCCTCGGCGTGAAAGTCGAGGCATTGCAGGGAAAGGAGGTTCCTCTGGAATGGACTGGGACATCTGGGGGACTCTGGGAATGGTGGCACGACCCTGGAGTTCCTCTCGCCTTTCCTTTGGAGAGCGCCTGCTCTTGAGATGCGACGGGAACGCCGGGAATTCTTTCCCGACCAAGCAGGGAAAGGATCCCTCATCTCGAGCTACGAGGTGTAAACGGGGCTCCTCTGGATGTGGGCCGAACCCCGTGCTTTCTTTCGACTGGAGACGGGTATGTCGGGGAACTTCTTGAGTTGCAGTAAGGGCGTCAAGGACCCTTTGGAAGTTCCAGAGGTTAGATGTGATTAGCCTCGAGACGCCTCAGCCAAAATGGGCCACATTTCGCTCGGAGGGGGGAACCTCCTGGTTTTCTCGAGTTGCGGCTTGTGCTCTCGACTTACGACGGGGACCTCATGGACCCGCTCTGTTGGCCTCAGGAAAGGTCATTCCCCATGCGAGTTGCTCGGTGGCCTCTCAGGATTCCTCGCCCGTCGTTGCCGGCGCCTAAGACCTTGTGTGGAGTCGGACCAGAACCTGAGGATTCCTCTCCCGTGTTCACATGGATCTTGGCGTACTTCTGGAGTCTCCCAAGGGGCGTCAGTCCTCGTCTCGAGTGGGTTCATGCAGGTGTGCTTTCCTCCTGAGCAGTAGCAGCAGTGTCTCGCTTCCTGTCTTGTGGATCAAGGGATCTGTGTCTTTCCCTCGAGGCTTTTCCATGGGCTTTCCCACAGGGCTATTCCACGTGCTACCATGCAGTGCTGGGAAAACAGGAACCTCCTTCCCCACATAGGGGGTACACTGTCCCCTTGGGCGTGTATCTCCGGGGCATTCGCGCTTGGGGGTTGCCACGGATGTTGGCCTCAGGCTCCACATGAGAAAAGCCCCTAATGGCATTAGCTGCCGGTCCAGACGCTGGCCCCTCAGGTCTCTGGCCGGAGCCTTGGGCTCCAGGCAACTCAAAGCCCTCGGGGCTGGTGCTCTGGGACTGCTGTAGGGAAAGGACGCCAGGAGCCCACGGAGGAGTTGGGGAGGCGCAGGTGGCATATGGAGGCGAGGACAGCGTGGGATCTAGGTGGAGGCGCTGGAGAGAGCGTCCGTTGTCCCGGAATGCCTCGGAGGAGCCAGCGGGGGACAGTCCAGGCCCAGGGACCTGTGGTATGTGAAAAGGTGGGAAACCCCAGAACAAGGCAGGCTGGGAAAGGGGGCGTGGGCGGCCAATTCAAAGGGACCTAGGGGGCGTTTCCTGGGCGGTGAGCTCCCTTGGCACTGCTGAGGGCCCCTGATTGATCCACCCGGGGTTGATCCCACCATCCGCTGCGAGGGAGGGCCACAAACCAAAGCCCCCGAACTGCCCACCCACCCCAACGGGGATCTTGGCGGTCCGGGGCACAGCTGTGCCCGGGAAAAGCCCACTCACTCCACGGGACTCCGTCCAGGGTCTCTGCTTGGAAAGAGGCCAGGGGCGGCCCCCTCCATCTACGCACCCAAACCCTATTGACGTCAATGGGGGTGGAGACGCCTCCCGCTCTCCAGAGTCCTGGGCTGCTGGGTCCCCGCCCACTCGGCCAGCAGTCTGCAGCGCTCCTGTGTGCCTCTCCCACCATGGCTTCGTCCAGCTCCTCCAGCACCTCAAGCGGTACGTTTGCCCTCGGTCCCTGGGGTCGGATCACGTCTCAGGGGATTTGCAGGTGGCCCGGGCAAGGGCTCTCGGCCCACGTGTCGACCCCCGCTCCCGCCTGAGAACGACGGGGACCCATCGGCCGGGCCCGGGGTTCCCAGGCGTCAGGTGTGCCCAAAGTTGGAGGGCGTTGCATCGTTCGTTCATCTTGCTCCTTTGGCACACACATGGCTTCTCCGTTCTCTTTTCTGGGAAGACAGTGTTGTTTTAGGGGGCGTGCTGCGCGAGTCAGGGGCCGGTGGGTGCGGGTGCTGTGCTGGGATGAGGCCCTTTATCCTCACATCTTCCTGTGGGAACGGGAGTCGGGGAGCTCTGTGGCCTTGCCGCCTTCAGTGGCTTCCTCTGCACACGGGCTTAGTGCCTTCTGCCTTCTGTCAGTCGTTACGGGGTTTGGGCTTCGCTTTGGCGGCCTTGGCCTTGGCCCTGGCCAGGGCCTTGGCCTTACCCTTGGCGTTGCCCTTGCCCTTGCCCTTGGCCTTCGGCTTGGCCTTCCCTAGGCCTTGTCCTTGGCCTTACCTTGTCCTTGCCCTTACCTTTTCCTTGCCCTTAAACTTAAACTTGACCTTGACTTTGACCTTGAACTTGAACTTGACCTTGACTTTGACCTTGAACTTGAACTTGACCTTGACCTTGAACTTGAACTTGAACTTGACTTTGACCTTGAACTTGAACTTGACCTTGAACTTGACCTTGAACTTGACCTTGACCTTGACCTTGAACTTGACCTTGAACTTGAACTTGACCTTGACTTTGACCTTGAACTTGAACTTGACTTTGACCTTGAACTTGAACTTGACTTTGACCTTGAACTTGACCTTGACCTTGACCTTGACTTTGACCTTGAACTTGAACTTGAACTTGAACTTGACTTTGACCTTGAACTTGACCTTCACTTTGACCTTGAACTTGAACTTGACCTTGACCTTGAACTTGAACTTGAACTTGACCAACAACGGGAGACCAGATTTGCTCAGAGCACCGGAGGTCCAGAGGCAGGGCCGTGTATCTCCCCTTCCCTTTGTGATCATTGCAAAGACATTCCTAGCTGATAGCGGGAGTGCCCATGAAGAAGCAAGCAGTGGGAGTGTGTTTGACACGACTGTGTGCCTCAACTCCACAAGGGGCCTTTCCTCTCGAAGTAGGCCCCATGTCCCCTTGGGGAGGGTGTCATGCCTCTTTTCTCCACACTGCCAAAGGGTGGAGCAAAGCTCGCTCTGTCAGAGGTACAAAAACAGCAATTGAATGGATTTTCAAGCTCTTGCTAGGCTGCACCCTTTCAGGGCCCACTTTACTGAAACAGGTGCTCTGTGGCCCCCGGTTGGGTATGCAGGTTCACAAACAGGGTGAGATCCTGTCCAAGCCAACAATTTTCCTGAAAGACCTAGGCTCACTAAAGCTCTCCTCCAGAGCAAAGGGGATAGAGGAGATGTATGGAGGAGTCTTTGCCTTTCCCTGTGAGTGTGGGGCTACTCCCTACGGCCCCAAGCTCAGGGATAACTGCCTCTAAGAAAGGAATGGCAAGAAGCGCTAATCTTGGAGGTTGGGACAGGGAGTTCGCAGCATGTGGGGAAAGAAAGACTTCTTCGGGGAAGAAGAGGCAACCACCGGGGGTGTGTTCGCAAGCCTCTATTTGGAAGGAACACGTTTGCTTATACAACTCAAGACCTCCAGATCTGCTCAGAGGACTGAAGTTCCAGAGACAGGGCCATGTATCTCCCCTTCCCTTTGAGATCCTTGCCAAGACATTCCTAGCAGATTGTCGGAGTGCCCATGAAGAAGCAAGCAGCGGGAGTGTGCTTGACATCACTGGCTGCCTACCTGGGCTCAGCTCCTCAAGGGGCCTTTCTCTCCTGGTAGGCCCTATGTCCCCTTTGGGAGAGGGTTGTGCCCTCTTCCCTCCACACTGCCAAAGGGTGGAGGTGGAGCAAACTCGTTCTCTCCGAGGTAAAAGAAAGACAAATTGGATGGATCTTTAAGCTCTTGCTATGCTGCACCCCTCCAGGACCCACTCGAGCAAAACAGGTGCCCTGTGGCCCCTAGGTCGGGTATGCAGGTTCACACACCGGGTGTGATCCCGTCAAAGCCAAGAATTTTCCTGACAGACCTAGGCTCACTAGAGCTCTCCTCCAGAGGAAAGGGGACAGAAAAGATGTGTGTGTGGAGGTGGCTCTGCCTTTCCAGGTCCCAATCTCAGGGATAACTGCCCCTAAGAAAGGAACTGCTGCTGCTGCTGCTGCTGCTGCTGCTGCTGCTGCTGCTGCTGCTGCTGCTGCTAAGTTGGTTCAGTCGTGTTCGACTCTGTGCGACGCCATAGACGGTAGCCCACTAGGCTCCCCCATCCCTGGGATTCTCCAGGCAAGAACAGTAAGTGGGTTGCCATTGCCTTCTCCAATGCATGAAAGTGAAAATGAAAGTGCAGTCGCTCAGTCGTGTCCGACCCTCAGCGACCCCATGGACTGCAGCCTACCAGGCTTCTCTGTCCATAGGATTTTCTGAAAGGGACTGCAAGAAGCACTTTTCCAGGAGGCTGGGAAAGGGAGTTTGCAGGATGTGGGGAAAGAGAGCCTCCTTCGGGGAAGAATAGGCGGCCACTTGTTTTGTGTTGCAAACCTCTATTTGGAAGGAACAGGTTAGCTTATACAAAGGGAGACCTCCAGATCTGCTCAGAGGACCGAAGTTGCAGAGGCAGGTCGGTGTATCTTCCCTTCACTTTGCGATCCTTGCAAAGACATTCCTTGCTGCTAGATGACTCAGCAAGGGCCTTTGAACTGTTGTTTTCTTTCCTAGCTTCAAAGATTCCTTCAGTTCCTAATATAGATATCCTAGAAATGATATGACATCCGTGAAAATCTGATATGTCCTGGTCAAATGCTGTCAGTTATCATTCTAGTTATCATATTAAAGCATTTCAAGTCGCAGCAGTGACCAGATGACATTGTCAATTTCTATTTCGTCAGGTTTTAACCATGTCCTCTGTGGTTTCACACTGATGCCTTTGCAGAAATACTGCTACTTCAAGATATATGGAAAATACTTTTTTTAAGCTTACTGATAATTTGTTTGTTTGTTTGCTTGTCTTCTGGTAAGCTGCTACCAGATGGAATTTAGTCTCCTCTCTAGGTTAAGAGAACTAAGTTTTCTTAGAATGCAATTTTTGATCACAGACTATGAGTTTCTCTACCTTTCATTGATTTATAATTGTTTTCATCATCTGTTTTTTTACTTCGGTAAAGTAAATAAGCCTTATTTAAGATTTTGGTACATGTAGGATGGACTAAGCTTTCCCCACTCTTGCAAGTTCCCTTAACCCTTCAGATTCTTCTCGTGGGACCAAGATCTCACTTTCCTCCAGAGGGACAATCCAAGCTTTTTATCAGTTGATCTGCCCCTGACATCAGAGTCAAGTTGAGCACGAGTTGGCCTATAATTTAGGCATGAAACTATGACTACATAAAGAAAAGGTGACTTTATGATTCAGGGATGGCCATGATATGCCTTGCACTTCAGAGAAAATGGGTTAAAATGATTTTTTTTTTCCTTCAAAACTGCACACCCAGTTCTTTCAGCATATGCAATTGAAAACATCTAGTCATTAGGTCAGTTTTCATTCCAATCCCAAAGAAAGGCAATGACAAAGACTATTCAAGCTGCTGCACAATTGCACTCATCTCACACACTAGTAAAGTAATGCTCAAAATTCTCCAAGTTCACATGAACTGTGAACTTCCAGATGTTCAAGAGGGATTTAAAAAATGCAGAGAAAGCAGAGATCAAATTGCCAACATCCACTGGATCATTGAAAAAGCAAGAGAGTTCCGGAAAAAAAAAAACCATCTATTTCTGCTTTATTGACAATGCCAAAGCCTTTGACTGTGTGGATCACAAGAAACTGGGAAAAATTCTGAAAGAGATGGGAATACCAGACCACCTGACCTGTCTCTTGAGAAACCTGTATGCAGGTCAGGAAGAAACAGTTCGAACTGGACATGGAACAACAGACTGGTTCTACATAGGAAAAGGAACATGTCAAGGCTGTATATTGTCACCCTGCTTATTTAACTTATATGCAGAGTACAGCATGAGAAACACTGGGCTGGAGGAAGCACACGCTGGAATCAAGGTTGCTGGGAGAAATATCAATAATCTCAGATATTCAGATGACACCACCCTTATGGCAGAAAGTGAAGAAGAGCTAAAGAGTCTCCTGATGAAAGTGAAAGAGGAGAGTGAAAAAGTTAGCTTAAAGCTCAGCATTCAGAAAACTACAATCATTGCATCCAGTCTCATCACTTCATGGCAAATAGATGGGAAAACATTGGAAACAGCAGCAGACTATTTTGGGGGGCTTGGGAATCACTGCAGGTGATGGCTGCCTCCATGAACTTAAAACATATTTATGACTTGGAAGAAAAGTGATGACCAAACTAGACAGCATATTAAAAAGCTGAGACGTTGCTTTGCCAACAAAGATCCATCCGGTCAAGGCTATGGTTTTTCCATATGTCATGGATGGATATGAAAGATGCACTATAAAGAAAGTGACAGCTGAAAATGTGATGCTTTTGAACTGTGGTGTTGGAGAAGATGCTTGTAGGTCGCTTAGACTACAAGGAGACGCAACCACTCCATCCTAAAGGAAATCAGGTCTGAATATCCATTGGAAGGACTAATACTGAACCTGAAACTCCAATACTTTGGCCACTTGATGTGAAGAGCTGACTCACTTGGAAGTTGCTTTGATTTGCCTATGAGTGTGGGAGCCCTCCCTGGGCAAAGGGCCTCAGGGGTCATTGCCACTGAATCATGACATCCAAGCAAGCGCATTCCAGCTGTGTGACATGCAGGAAGCAGGAGACTGGGACATCTGTCTTCCTTAGAGGAAGGAAAGTCATCCACAGAGAGTGTGTTTTCAGGCCTCTCTTTGCAGCAAGTGTTTTGCTTCTCAGACATCAGAGCTGCAGGCTTGCTCTGAGGGCCTCAATTCCAGAGTCAGGGCTGTGTGTCTCACTGCACTTTCCAAGCATTACAGACACATTCCTAGGTTGGAGCAGTGCTTCCCATGAGAAAGAAGCCTCGGGAGTGTGTCTGAGCGGGCTGAGTGCCATGCTAGGGTCACCTAGTCGAGGGCACCTTGCACATCCAATGGGCCCCAGGCGAGTAGCTATGGACCGGCCCCTCGGTTGAGATATCCCAAAGCAGGGAACAAAGCTAGCTCTGTCTGTCAGAAGGAGGAAAACAGCAATGGGATGGATTTTCAAGCAGTTGCTCAGTCACACCACGTGAGGGCTCCGCGGGAAAGAAATGCGAATTTTGGCCTCTAGGCCCAGTATCCAGATGTGTGCACAGGATATTTTCCCCACAGGATCCAAGAATGTTCCAGACAGACCTAAGCTCACTAGCTCTCTCCTGCAGAGGAAATGAAATATTGTTGCTGAACCACGAAAAGATGCTGGGATTCTTGGCTTATGGAGGAGAAGAATTCAATCCAGGGCCCAAGACGAGGCTTGATTGCTCAGAGCTTTTGTGCAATCGAGTCTTATTCAAGTAGAAAGGAGATAGAGAAAGCTTCTGACAGAGACATCACAAGGGGCAGAAAGTGTACCCCCTTGCTAGTGTTAGTAATGGAGTTATATACTCTCCAATAAGTTATTACAACGAACAAAAGAATGTCTGGAGGTTGTAAAGACTCACTAGACCTACTCCCATCATTTACATTTTAAGATAACAGGATTAGCCAGAAGGTTTTTCCAGAGACCGTCCTCAAGAAGGATGCATGATTGTTATGTAATCCGAAGGAATGTAGAGGGAAAAAAGTGTGCCCTTTCTTCCTCCTTGAGAATTCTAGACCCCTCTCTCCTTGGGGACCCTGGAACTTCTTATAAACCTGCCTTGGCAATGACTCTCTCCGAAACATGATTGAACAGCCGTTTGGAGCTTCCTTTGACTTTCCCTGGGAGGGAGGGAGCCCTCCCTGAGCACAGGGCCTCAGGGGCCATGGCCAATGAAAACTAATCTCCCAGTAAGTGCTTTTCAGCCCTGTGTGACTCTCAGCCCACAGGAGGCTGAGAAAACTCTCTTCCTTGGAGGAAGGAAAGGCAGCCCAAGAGTGTGTTTTCAGGCCTGTATCTTGCAGCAAGTGTTTGGCTTGTTAGACATAAGACCTGCAGGCCTGCTCCAACAGACTCCATTCCAGAATCAGGGCCTTGTGTCTCCCTGCAGTTTCCTGGCCTCGCAAACACATTCCTAGGGGAGAGCAGTCCTGCCCATGGGGAAGCAGGCTGCGGGAGTGTGTCTGAGGGGGCCAGGTGCCATGCTGGGGTCACCTGGTCGAGGGCACCTTGCACCTCCAATGGACCCCAGGCAAGGAGTTGCAGGCCACCACCTTGCTTCTGAAATCCCAAAGTGGGGAGCAAAGCTCGCTCTGTCAGAGGGAAGAAAACAGCAACAGGATGGATTTTCAAGCAGTTGCTAGGCTGTACTGCGTTAGGGCTCCAAGGAAGAAAAATGCAGATGTTAGCCCCTACGACTGGTATCCAGGTGGGCTCCCAGGATGATTTCCCCGCAGGATCCAAGAACGTTGCAGACAGACCTGGGCTCACTAGCTCCCTCCTGCAGAGGAAACATGATAGAACAGCTGTTTGGAGGTTGCTTTGACTTCCCCTGGGAGGGTAGGATCCCTCCCTGGGTGCAGGGCCTCAGGGGCCATTGCCGCTGAGAAATGCCCTCTAAGCCAGACCTTTCCAGCCTTGTATGACTCAGCACGGAGGAGACTGGAAAAGCTATCTTCCTTGGAGGAAGGAAAGGCAGCCCCAGAGAGTGTGTTTTCACACCTGTATCTCGCAGCAAGCGTTTGCCGTCTCAGACGTCAGACCTCCAGGCCTGCTCCAACGGCCTCAGTTCCAGAGTCAGGGCCGTGTGTCTCCCTGCATTTTCTGAGCCTTGGGAACACATTCCTAGGTCAGAACAGTCCTGCCCATGGGGAAGGAGGCTGCGGGAGTGTGTCTGAGGGGGTCGGGTGCCATGCTGGGGTCCAGTAGACCTGGTACCTCCAATAGACCCCAGGACAACAGCGGTGGGGCTCCCCCTGGCTTCCGAAATGCCAAAGCGAGAAGCAAAGCTAGCTCTATCAGAAGGAAGAAAAGAGCAATTAGATGGATGTTCAGGCTGTTGCTGGGCCGCACCACTTCAGGTTACCCCCCGAGAGGAGCAGGCGCCCTGTGGCCCCTCGGTCCCATATGCAGGTTAACACACAGGATGTGTCCCCATAGGAGCCAAGAATTTTCCTGACAGACCTAGGCTCACTAGAGCTCTCCTACAGGGCAAAAGGGATAGAACAGACTGTGGATGTGACTCTGCCTTTCCCAGCGAGCATGGGGCCCTCCCTACGGCCCCGGGCTCCAGGGAAAATTGTCCCTGAAAAATGACCTCCAAGAAGCGCTTTTCCAGCAGGCTGGGATGCAGAGTTCACAGGATGTGGGGAAAGTGATCGTCCTTCAGGGAAGAAGAGGCAGCCACCCAGTGTGTGTTTGCAAGCCTGTATTTGGAAGAAACTGGTTTGCTTCTTCAAGGGGAGACCTCCAGGTCTGCTCAGAGGACCGAAATTCCAGAGGCAGCACCATGCATCTCCCCTGTCCTTTCTGAGCCTTGGAAAGACATTCCTAGCTTATAGCGGTATTGCTCATGAAGAAGCAGGATGCAGGAATGTGTCAGACATGACTGGGTGCCTTCCTGGGTTCAGCTCCGTGAGGGGCCTTTCCACTCAAAGTAGGTCCCATGCCTCCTTGGGGAGGAAGTGGGGCCCGCTTGCCTCCAAATTGCCAAAGGCTGGAACAAAGCTAGTTCTATCAGAGGTAAGAAAAGAGCAATTGGATGGATGTGGAAGCTGTTGCTGGGCCGCACTGCTTCAGGCCCCCCACCCCTCCGGCCCCGAGAGAAACAGGCGCCCTGTGGCCCCTCGGTCCTGTATGCAGTTTCACACATAGAATGTGTCCCCATAGGAGCCAAGAATTTTCCTGACAGACCTAGGCTCACTAGAGCTCTCCTACAGAGCAAAGGGGATGGGACAGATGTGTGGCTGTGGCTCTGCCTTTCCCTGGGAGTGTGGAGCCACTCCCTATGGCCCCGGGCTCCAGGGGAAATTGCCCCTGAATAATGACCTCCAAGAAGCGCTTTTCCAACTGGCTGAGACGTGGAGTTCTCAGGATGCAGGGAAAGCGAGTGTCCCTTCGGGGAAGCAAAGGCAGTCACCTGTTATCATTACTTACTAGAATAGTAGGTACCTTCTCTGGTTGGGCAGAGGCCTTCCCTACCTGATCTGAAAAAGAAAATGAAGTAGCTCGCTGATTTGAGAAATAATTCCCAGACTTGGGTTTCCAACCAATATAGAATCCGACAATGGCCCTGTCTTTGTAGCCGCGTTAATTAACAGGTATGTGAAGCTCTAAATATCAGTGGAAATTACATACAGCATATAGGCCCCAGTGTTCTGGAATGGTGGAAAGAAACAACCAAACTCTTGAAGAGACTCTTTCAAAATGGATCATAGAGACTGACTGTACATGGATGGGCTTACTTCTGGCAGACTTACTCATATTACGGGTAACTGCACGTTCCCATTGTTGTTGTCCTTATGAAATTTTCTATGGGAGAACCCCCCACCCCAAATGAGGCAGGTGTTAGCAGATTTGCCACAAGTAAGGAGGTGGGATTTCACAGCAGCTGGAAAAATTAGGTAAGGTAATAAATCAGGTAACTAAGTTTGTGTAAAAAAAAAATATCATTCCCCCTTGAGGAACAGATTCATGAATTTGTGCTCAGTGATCAGGTGTGGCTCAATGACTGGAAACACAATTCCTTGGCCTGACATCGGAAAGGTCCTTATACTGTTGTTTTAGCCACAATTCTGAAAGAGAAGGGAATACTAGACCACCTAACCTGCCTCTTGAGAAATCTGTATGAAGGTCAGGAAGCAACAGTTAGAGCATTACATGGAACAACATACTGGTTCCAAAAAGGAAAAGGAGTATGTCAAGGCTGTATATTGTCACCCTGTTTATTTAGCTTATATGCAGACTACATCATGAAAAATGCTGCGATGGAAGATACCTGAGCTGGAATCAAGATTGCCGGAAGAAATAGCAATAAACTTAGATATGCAGATGTCACCACCATTATGGCAGAATGGGAAGAGGAACGCGTATGTCGGGGAACTTCTTGAGTTGCAGCAAAGGTGTGAAGGACCCTTTCGAAGTTCCAGAGGTTAGGTGTGGTTAGTCTCGAGATGCCTCAGCAGAAATGGGCCTCATGTCGCCTGGAATGGAGAGGCTTCTGGATATTCCCCAGTTTCAGCAGGTGCTCTCAAGTTACCACGGGGACTTCAGGGACCCGCTCTGGCGGCCTCAGGAAAGGCCAGTCATCATGCGTGTTGCTAGGGGGCCTCTCGTGATTCCTCTCCCGTCGGTGCCGGGGCCTAAGAAGTTGTGTGGAGTCGGGGCCGGAACCTGAGGATTCCTCACCAATGCTGACATGGATCATGGGGTAATTATGGAGTCTCCCCAGGGGAGTCAGTCCTCGTCTCGAGAGGGGGCATGCAGGTGCGCTTTCCTCCTGATCTGTAGCAGCAGTGTCACGCTTCCCATCTCGTGAGTCATGGGATCTGCGGCTTTCCCTCCAGGATTTTCCACGAGGCTTTCCCACGAGGCTTTCCCACAGGGCTGTCCCACTAGGCTTTCGGACAGGGCTGTCTCACGTGCCACCTTGGTGGCAGTCGATCCTCGGCGTGAAAGTCGAGGCAGTGCAGGGAAAACAGGTTCCTCTGGAATGGACTGAGACATCTGGGGGACTCTTGGAATGGTGGAACGACGCTGGCATACCTCTCGCCTTTCCTGTGGAGAGCGCCTCCTCTTGAGATGCGACGGGAACGCCGGGAATTCTTTCCCGGCCACCAGCGAAAGGATCCATCATCACGAGCTACGAGCGGAAACGGGGCTCTTCTGGATGTGGGCCGGACCCTCGTGCTTCCTCTCGAGTGGAGACAGGTATGTCAGGCAACTTCTTGAGTTGCAGCAAGGGTGTGAAGGACCTTTTGGAAGTTACAGACTTTAGGTTTGATTAGCTTCGAGAAGCCTCAACGGAAATGGGCCTCATCTCGCCTGGAGGGAAAAACCTCCTGGATTTTCTCGAGTTGCGGCAGGTGCTCTCGACTTACGACGGGGACCTCAGGGACACTCTCCGGTGGCCTTAGGAAAGGCCAGTCCCCATGCGAGTTGCTCGGGGGCCTCTCGGCATTCCTCTCCGTTTGATGCCGGGGCCTAAGACCTTGTGTGGAGTCGGGGCCAGAACCTGAGGATTCCTCTCCAGGGCTGACATGGATCTTGGGGTACTTCTGGAGTCTCCCCAGGAGAGTAAGTCCTCGTCTCGAATGGGGGCATGCACTTGCGCTTTCCTCCAGAGCAGTAGCAGCAGTGTCACGCTTCCTATCGCGTGGATCAAGGGATCTGTGGCTTTCCCTCGAGGCTTCCCCACGAGGTTTTCCCACGTGGCTTTCCCACGAGGCTTTCCCACGTGGCTTTCCCACGAGGCTTTAACACAGGGCTGTCCCACCTGCCACCGTGGTGGGAGTCGATCCTCGGCGTGAAAGTCGAGGCAGTGCATGGAAAATAGGTTCCTCTGGAATGGACTGAGACATCTGGGGGCTCTCGGAATGGTGGCACGACGCTGGAGTTCCTCTCGCCTTTCCTATTGCGACCGCCTCCTCTTGAAATGCAACGGGAACGCCGAGAATTCTTCCCCGACCAAGAAGCGAAAGGATGCCTCATCTCGAGCCACTAGGCGGAAACGAGGCTCCTCTGGATGTGCCCAGGACCCTCGTGCTTCCTCTAGAGTGGAGACGGGTAAGTCGGGGAACTTCTCGAGTGGCAGCAAGGGAGTGAAGGACCTTTTGGAAGTTACAGAGGTTAGGTGTGATTAGCCTCGAGAAGCATCAGTGGAAATGGGACTCTTCTCGCCTGGAGGGCAAAACCTCCTGGATTTTTTCGAGTTGCGGCTGGTGCTCTCGACTTACCACGGGGACCTCAGGGACACGATCTGGTGGCCTCAGGAAAGGCCAGTCCCCATGCAGGTTTCTCGTGGGCATCTTGGGATTCCTCTCACTTTGATGCTGGGGCCTAAGACCTTGTGTGGAGTTGGGCCCGGAACATGAGGATTCCTCTCCAGTGTTGAAATGGATCTTGGGTCACTTCTGGAGTCTCCCCAGGGGAGTGAGTCCTCGTCTCGAGAGGGGGCATGCACGTGCGCTTTCCTTCCGACCTGTAGCAGCAGTGTCACGCTTCCCGTCGCGTGGATCAAGGGATCTGTGGCTTTCCCTCGAGGCTTTCCCACGAGGCTTTCCCACAGGGCTGTCCCACGTGAGACTGTGGTGGGAGTCGATCCTCGGCGTGAAAGTCGAGGCAGTGCAGGGAAAACAGGTTCCTCCGGAATGGACTGAGACATCTGGGGGACTCTTGGAATGGTGGCACGACACTGGAGTTGCTCTCACCTTTCCTGTGGAGAGCACCTCCTCTTGCGATGCGACGGGAACGCCCAGGATTCTCTCCCGAACAATCAGCGAAAGGATCCCTCATCTACAGCTACGAGGCGGAAACGGAGCTCTTCTGGATGTGGGCGGGACCCACGTGCTTTCTCTCGAGTGGAGAGGGGTATGTCGGGGAACTTCTTGAGTTGCAACAAGGGTGTGAAGGACCCTTTGGAAGTTCCAGAGGTTAGATGTGATTAGCCTCGAGACGCCTCAGCAGAAATGGGCCTCATCGAGCCTGGATGGGAGAACTTCCTGGATTTTCTCGAGTTTTGGCAGGTGGTCTCGTCTTACGACGGTGACCTAAGGAACCCGCTCTGGTGACCTCAGGACTGGCCAGTCCCCATACGACTTGTTCGGTGGCCTCCTGGGATTACACTCCCGTCGATGCCAGGGCCTAAGTTGTTGTGTGGAGTCGGGGCCGGAACCTGAGAATTCCTCTCCAGTGCTGAAATGGATATTGGGGTAATTCTGGAGTCTCCCCAGGGAAGTCAGCCCTCCGCTCTAAGGGACATGCACGTACGCTTTCCTCCCGAGCTGTAGCAGCAGTGTGACGCTTGCCATCGCGTCGATCATGGGATCTGTGGCTTTCCCTCGAGGATTTCCCTCGAAGCTTTCTCACGAGGATTTCGTACAGAGCTGTCCAACGTGCCACCGTGGACGGAGTCGATCCTCGGCGTGAAAGTAGAGGCAGCACAGGGAAAACAGGTCCTCTGGAATGGACTGAGACAATGGGGGACTCTTGGTTTGGTGGCACGACCCTGGTGTTCCTTTCGCGTTTCCTGTGGAGAACGCATCCTCTTGAGATGGGACGGGAATGCCCAGAATTCTTTCCCGACCAAGCAGGGAAAGGATCCCTCATGTCAAGCTAGGAGGCGGAAACGGGGCTCCTCTGGATGTGGGTGGGACCTTCGTGCTTCCTCTCGAGTGGAGACAGGAAAGTCGGGGAACTTCTTCAGTTGCAGCAAGGGTGTGAAGGACCTTTTGAAAGTCCCAGATGTTAGGTGTGATTAGCCTCGAAACGCCTCAGCGGAAATGGGCCTCATCTCACCTGGAGGGCAAAACCTCGTGGATTTTCTCGAGTTGCGGCAGGTGCTCTCGACTTACAACGGGGGCCTCAGGGACCCGCTCTGGTGGCCTCAGGAAAGGCCAGTCCCCATGCGAGTTTCTCGGGGTCCTCTCAGGATTCCTCTCCCTTTGATGCCAGGGCCTAAAACATTGTGTGGAATCCGGGCCGGAACCTGAGGATTCCTCTCAAGTGCTGACATGGATCTTGGGGTACTTCTGGAGTCTTCCCAGGGGAGTAAGTCCTCGTCTCCAATGGGGGCATGCACGTGCGCTTTCCTCCAGAGTGGTAGCAGCAGTGTCACGCTACCGTCGCGTGGATCAAGGGATCTGTGGCTTTCCCTCAAAGCTTTCCCACGAGGCTTTCCCACAGGGCTCTCCCACGTGCCACCGTGGTGGTAGTCGATCCTCGGCGTGAAAGTCGAGGCAGTGCAGGGAAAACAGGTTCCTCTAGAATGGACTGAGATATTTGGGGGACTCTTGGAATGGCGGCACGACGCTGGAGTTCCTCTCGCCTTTCCTGTGGAGAGTGCCTCCTCTTGAGATGCGACGGGAATGCCCAGAATTCTTTCCCGACCAAGCAGAGAAAGGATCCCTCATCTCAAGGGGCGAGGCGGAAATGGGGCTCCTCTGGATGTGGGCGGGACCCTCGTGCTTCCTCTAGAGTGGAGAGGGGTATGTCGGGGAACTACTTGAGTTGCAGCAAGGGTGTGAAGGACCTTTTGGAAGTTCCAGAGGTTAGGTGTGATTAGCCTCGAGACTCCTCAGCGAAAATGGGCCTCATCTCGCCTGCAGGGCAAAACCTCCTGGATTTTCTCGAGTTGCGGCAGGTGCTGTCGAATTACGTCGGGGACCTCAGGGACCCGCTCTTGTGGCCTCAGGAAAGGCCAGTCCCCATGCGAGTTGCTCGCGGGCCTCTGGGGATTCCTCACCATTGGATGCCGGATCCTAAGACCTTGTGTGGAGTCGGGGCCGGAACCTGAGGATTCCTCTCCAGTGCTGACACGGATCTTGGGGTACTTCTGGAGTCTCCTCAGCGGAGTAAGTCCTCGTCTCGAATGGGGGCATGCACGTGCGCTTTCCTCCAGAGCGGCAGCAGCAGCGTCACGCTTCCCGTCGCGTGGACAAGGGATCTGTGGCTATACCTCGAGGTTTTCCCACGAGGCTTTCCCAAGAGGCTTTCCCACAGGTCTGTCCCATGTGCCCCCGTGGTTGGAGTCGATCCTTGGCGTGAAAGTCGAGTTAGTACAGGGAAAACAGGTTCCTCTGGAATGGGCGGAGACATATGGGGGACTCTTGGAATGGTGGCACGACGCTGATGTTCCTCTCGCCTTTCCTGTGGAGAGCGCCTCCTCTTGAGATGCGACGGGAAAGCCGGGAATTCTTTCCCGACCAAGCAGGGAAAGGATCCCTCATCTCGAGCTACAAGGCGGAAACGGGCTCCTCTGGAGGTGGGCGGGACCCTCGTGCTTTCTCTAGAGTGGAGACGGGGATGTCGGGGAAATTCTTGAGTTGAAGCAAGGGTGTGAAGGACCTTTTGGAAGTTCCAGAGGTTAGGTGTGATTAGCCTCGAGAAGCCTCACTGGAAATGGACCTCATCTAGCATGGAGGCCAAAACCTCCTGGATTTTCTCGAGTTGCGGCAGGTGCTCAAGGCTTATAACGGGGTCCTCCGGGACCGGCTCTGGTGGCCTCAGGAAAGGCCAGTCCCCATGCGAGTTCCTCGGGGGCCTCTCGGGATTCCTCTCCCGTCGATGCCGGGGCCTAAGACCTTGTGTGGAGTCGGGGCCGGAACCTGAAGATTCCTCTCCAGTGCTGACATGGATCTTGGGGTACTTCTGGAGTCTCCCCAGGGGAGTAAGTCCTCGTCTCAAATGGGGGCATGAACGTGCGCTTTCCTCCATAGCGGCAGCAGCAGTGTCACGCTTCCCATCTCCTGGATCAAGATATCTGTGGCTTTCCCTAGAGGCTTTCCCACGAGGCTTTTCCACGATGCTTCCCACTGGGCTGTCACACGTGCCAGCGTGGTGGGAGTCGATCCTCTGCGTGGGAGTCGATCCTCTGCGTGAAAGCCGAGGCAGTGCAGGGCAAACAGGTTCCTCTGGAATGGACTGAGACATCTCGGGGACTCTTGGAATGGTGGCACGACGCTGGAGTTCCTCTCGCCTTTCCTGTGGAGAGCGCCTCCTCTTGTGGTGAGAGGGGAACGCCGGGAATTCTTTCCGGACAAAGCAGCGAAATGTCCCTCATCTTGAGCTACGAGGCAGAAACGGGGCTCCTCTGGATGTGGATGGGAGACTCGTGCTTCCTCTAGAGTGGAGACGCGCATGTCAGGCTACTTCTTGAGTTGCAGCAAGGGTGTGAAGGACCTTTTGGAAGTTCCAGAGGCTAGAAGTGATTAGCCTGGAGAAGCCTCAGCGGAAATGGGCCTCATCTCGCCTGGAGGGAAAAACCTCCTGGATTTACTCGAGTTGCGGCAGGTGTTCTCGTCTTACGACGGTGACCTAAGGGACCGGCTCTGGTGGCCTCAGAACTGGCCAGTCCCCATTCCAGTGGCTCGGGAGCCTCTCGGGATTCCTCTCCCGTCGATGCCGGGCCTAAGACCTTGTGTGGAGTCAGGGCCGGATCCTAAGGATTCCTCTCCAGTGCTGACATGGAACTTTGGGTACTTCTGGAGTCTCCCCAGGGGAGTCAGTCCTCGTCTCTAGAGGGGACATGCAAATGGGCTTTCCTCCCGCGCTGGAGCAGAAATGTCACGCTTCCCGTCGGGTCGATCATGGGATCTGTGGCTTTCCCTCGAGGCTTTCCCCCGAGGCTTTCCCAGGAGGCTTTCCCACAGGGCTGTCCCACGTGCCACCGTGGTGGGAGTCCATCCTCGGCATGAAAGTCGAAGCAGTGGAGCAAAACAGTTTCCTCTGGAATGGACTGAGACATCTGCGGGACTCTTGGAATGTGGACACGACCCTGGAGTTACTCTCGCCTTTCCTGTGGAGAGCGCCTCCTCTTCAGATGCGACGTGAACGCTGGGAATGCTTTCCCGACCAAGCAGGGAAAGGATCCCTCATCTCGAGCTACGAGGCGGAAACGGGGCTCCTCTGGATGTGGGCGGGACCCTCGTTCTTCCTCTAGAATGGAGACCTGTATGTCGGGAAACTTCTTGATTTGAAGCAAGTGTGTGAAGGACCTTTTGGAATTTCGAGAAGTTAGGTGTGATTAGCATTGAGAAGGCTCAGCGGAAATGGGTCTCATCTCGCCTGGAGGGCAAAACCTTCTGGATTTTCTCGAGTTGGGGCAGGTGCTCTCGACTTACGACGGGGACCTCAGGGACCCTCTCTGGTGGCCTCAGGAAAGGCTAGTTCCCATGCGAGTTGCTCGGGGCCCTCTCGGGATTCTTCTCCCTTCGATGCCGGGGCCTAAGACCTTGTGTGGAGTCGAGACCGGGACCTGAGGATTCCTCTCCAGTGCTGACATGGATCTTGGGGTACTTCTGGAGTCTCCCAGTGGAGTAAGTCCTCGTCTCGAATGGGGGCATGCACGTGCGCTTTCCTCCATAGCAGTAGAAGTAGTGCCATGCTTCCCGTCGCGTGGATCAAGGGATCTGTGGCTTTCCTTCGATGCTTTCCCATGAGGCATTCCCACGAGGCTTTCCCGCAGGGCTGTCCCACGTGAGACAGTGGTGGGAGTCGATCCTCGGCGTGAAAGTCAAGGCAGTGCAGGGAAAACAGGTTCCTCCGGAATGGACTGAGACATCTGGGGGCTCTTGGAATGGTGGCACGACCCTGGAGTTCCTCTCGCCTTTCCTGTGGAGAGCGCCGCCTCTTGTGATGCGACGGGAACGCCCAGGATTCTCTCCCGAACAAGCAGTGAAAGGATCCCTCATCTCTACCTACGAGGCGGGAACGGAGCTCTTCTGGATGTGGGCGGGACCCACGTGCTACCTCTCGAGTGGAGAGGGGTATGTCGGGGAACTTCTTGAGATGCAGCAATGGTGTGAAGGACCCTTTGGAAGTTCCAGAGGTTAGATGTGATTAGCCTCGAGACGCCTCAGCGAAAATGGGCCTCATCGAGCCTGGATGGGAGAACTTCCTGGATTTTCTCGAGTTTTGGCAGGTGGTCTCGTCTTACGACGGTGACCTAAGGAACCCGCTCTGGTGACCTCAGGACTGGCCAGTCCCCATACGACTTGTTCGGTGGCCTCCTGGGATTACACTGCCGTTGATGCCGGGGCCTAAGACCTTGTGTGGAGTCGGGGCCGGAACCTGAGGCTTCCTCTCCAGTGCTGAAATGGATATTGGGGTAATTCTTGAGTCTCCCCAGGGAAGTCAGTCCTCGTCTCAAGAAGGGGCATGCACGTGCGCTTTCCTCCTGAGCTGTAGCAGCAGTTTCACGCTTCCCATCGCGTGAGTCAAGGGATCTGTGGCTTTCCCTCGAGGATTTAACATGAGGCATTCCCACGAGGCTTTCCCACAGGGCTGTCACACGTGCCACCGTGGTGGGAGTCGATCCTCGGCGTGAAAGTCGAGGCAGTGCAGGGAAAACAGGTTCCTCTAGAATGGAATGAAACATTTGGGGTTTTCTGGGAATGGTGGCACGACGCTGGAGTTCTAGCCTTTCCTGTGGAGAGCACCTCCTAATTGAGATGCGACAGGAATGCACAGAATTCTTTCCCGAACACGCAGCGAAAGGATTCCTCATCTCGAGCTACGTAGCGGAAACGGGGCTCCTCTGGATGTGGCCGGGACCCTCGTGTTTCCTCTAGATGTGAGACGGGTATGTCAGGCAACTTCTTGAGCTGCAGCAAGGGTGCGAAAGACCTTTTGGAAATTCCATAGGTTAGGTGTGATTAGCTTCGGAAAGCCTCAGTGGAAATGGGCCTCATCTCTCCTGGAGGGCAAAACCTCTTGGATTCTGTCGAGTTGCGGCAGGTGCTCTCAACTTCCGACGGGGACCTCATGGACCCGCTCTGGTTGCCACAGGAAAGGCCAGTCCCTATGCGAGTTGCACGGGGGCCACTCAGGATAACTTTCCCTTCGAAGCCGGGGCCTAAGACCTTGTGTGGAGTCGTGCCTGGAACATGAGGTTTCCTCTCCAGTGCTGACATGGATCGTGGGGTACTTCTGGAGTCTCCCCCAGGGAGTAAGTCCTCGTCTCCAATGGGTGCATGCACGTGTGCTTTCCTCCAGAGCTGTAGCTGCAGTGTCACTCTTCCCGTCCCGTGGATCAAGGGATCTGTGGCTTTCCCTCGAGGCTTTCCCACGAGGCTTTCCACTAGGCTTTCCCACAGGGCTGCTTCACGTGCCACCGTTGTGGCTGTCGATCCTCGGCGAGAAAGTCGAGGCAGTGCAGGGAAAACAGGTTCCTCTGAAATGAACTGAGAAATCTGGGGGACTCGGAATGGTGGCGCGGCCCTGGAGTTCCTCTTGCCTTTCCTGTGGAGACGGCCTCCTCTTGAGATGCAACGGGAACGACGGGAATTCTTTCCCAACCAAGCAGGGAAAGGATCCCTCATCTCGAGCTACAAGGCGTAAACGGGGGCTCCTCTGGATGTGGGCGGGACCCTCGTGCTTCCTCTACAGTGGAGACGGAGATGTCGGGGAACTTCTTGAGTTGCAGCAAGGGTGTGAAGTACCTTTTGGAAGTTCCAGAGGTTAGGTGTGATTAGCCTCGAGAAGCCTCAGTGGAAATGGGCCTCATCTCGCCTGGAGGGCAAAACCGCTTGGATTTTCTCGAGTTGTGGCAGGTGCTCTCGACTTAAGGCGGGGACATCAGGGACCTGCTCTGGTGGCCTCAGGACTGGTCAGTCCCCAATCGAGTTGCTCGGGGGCCTCTCATGATTACTTTCCCGTCGATGCCGGGGCCTAAGTCCTTGTGTGGAGTCGGGCCCAGAACCTGAGGATTCCTCTGCAGTGCTGACATGGATTTTCGGGTACGTCTGGAGTCTCCCCATTGGAGTAAGTCCTCGTCTCGAATGGGGGCATGCACGTGCGCCTTCCTCAACAACTGTAGCAGCAGTGTCATTCTTCCCATCGCCTACATCAAGTGATCTGTGCCTTTCCCTTGAGGATTTCCCACGAGGTGTTCCCACCAGTCCTTCCCACAGGGCTGTCCCACGTGCCACCGAGTTGTGAGTCGATCCTCGGCTTGAATGTCGAGGCAGTGCAGGGAAAACAGATTCCTCTGGAATGGACTAAGACATCTAGCCGACTCTTGGAATGGTGGCACGACGCTGGAGTTCCTCTCGCCTTCCCTATGGAGAGCGCCTCCTCTTGAGATGCGAAGGGAACGTCGGGAATTCTTGCCCGACGAAGCAGGGAAAGGATCCCACATCTCGAGCAACGAAGCAGAAACGGGGCTCTTCTGGATGTGGGCGGGACCCTCGTGCTTCCTCTCGAGTGGAGACGGCTATGTCGGGGAACTTCATGAGTTGCAGCAAGGTTGTGAAGGACCCTTTGGAAGTTCCAGTGGTTAGATGTGATTGGCCTCGAGAAGCCTCAGCGGAAATGGGCCTCATCTCGCCTGGAGGGCAAAACCTCCTGGATTTTCTCGAGTTGCGGCAGGTGCTCTCGACTTACGACGGGGACCTCAGGGACTCGCTCTGGTGGCCTCAGGAAAGGCCAGTCCCCATGCGAGTTCCTCGGGGGCGTCTCGGGATTCCTCTCCCGTCGATGCCGGGGCCTAAGACCTTGTGTGTAGTCGGGGCCGGAACCTGAGGATTCTTCTCCAGTGCTGACATGGATCTTGGGGTACTTCTGGAGTCTCCCCAGGGGAGTCAGTCCTCGTCTTGAATGCGGGCATGCACTTGCGCTTTCCTCCAGAGCGGTAGCAGCAGTGTCACGCAGTCCGCCGCGTGGATCAAAGGATCTATGTTTTTCCCTCGAGTCTTTCCCAAGAGGCTTTCCCACAGGGCTGTCCCACGTGCACACGTGGTGGGAGTCGATCCTCGGCTTGAACGTCAAGGCAGTGCAGGGAAAACAGGTTCCTCTGGAATGGACTGACACATCTGTGGGTCTCTTGGAATGGTGCCACGACCCTGGAGTTCCTCTCGCCTTTCCTGTGGAGAGCGCCTCCTCTTGAGATGCGACGGGAACGCCGGGAATTCTTTCCCTACGAAACAGGGAAAGGATCCCTCATCTCGTCCTAGGAGGCGGAAACAGGGCTCCCCTGGATGTGTGCGGGACCCCACGTGCTTCCTCTCGAGTGGAGACGGGTATGTTGCAGAACTGCTTCAGTTGCAGCAAGGGTGTGAAGGACCCTTTGTAAGTTCAAGTGGTTAGATGTGATTAGCCTCGAGAAGCCTCAGTGGAAATGGGCCTCATCTCGCCTGGAGGGCAAAACCTCCTGGATTTTCTCGAGTTGCGGCAGGTGCTCTCGACTTACGATGGAGACCTCAGGGAACCGCTCTGGTGGCCTCAGGAAAGGCCAGTCCCCATGCGAGTTCCTCGGGGGCCTCTCGGGATTCCTCTCCCGTCGATGCCGGGGCCTAAGACCTTGTGTGGAGTCGGGGCCGGAACCTGAGGATTCCTCTCCAGTGCTGACATGGATGTTGGGGTACTTCTGGAGTCTCCCCAGGGGAGTCAGTCCTCGTCTCGAATGCGGGCATGCACTTGCGCTTTCCTCCAGAGCGGTAGCAGCAGTGTCACGCAGTCCGCCGCGTGGATCAAAGGATCTATGGTTTTCCCTCGAGTCTTTCCCACGAGGCTTTCCCACGAGGCTTTCCCACAGGGCTGTCCCACGTGCACACGTGGTGGGAGTGGATCCTCGGCTTGAACGTCAAGGCAGTGCAGGGAAAACAGGTTCCTCTGGAATGGACTGACACATCTGGGGGACTCTTGGAATGGTGGCACGACCCTGGAGTTCCTCTCGCCTTTCCTGTGGAAAGCGCCTTCTCTTGAGATGCGACGGGAACGCCGGGAATTCTTTCCCTACGAAACAGGGAAAGGATCCCTCATCTCGAGCTAGGAGGCGGAAACGGGGCTCCCCTGGATGTGTGCGGGACACCACGTGCTTCCTCTCGAGTGCAGACGGGTATGTCGGGGAACTTCTTGAGTTGCAGCAAGGGTGTGAAGGACCCTTTGGAAGTTCCAGTGGTTAGACGTGATTGGCCTCGAGAAGCCTCAGCGGAAATGGGCCTCATCTCGCCTGGAGGGCAAAACCTCCTTGATTTTCTCGAGTTGCGGCAGGTGCTCTCGACTTACG
Source organism: Ovis canadensis (assembly GCF_042477335.2). Lineage (NCBI taxonomy): Eukaryota > Metazoa > Chordata > Mammalia > Artiodactyla > Bovidae > Ovis > Ovis canadensis. Next base: position 2,419,830 of record NC_091266.1, on the reverse strand, counting down.
ACGGGGACCTCAGGGACCCGCTCTGGTGGCCTCAGGAAAGGCCAGTCCCCATGCGAGTTCCTCGGGGGCCTCTCGGGATTCCTCTCCCGTCGATGCCGGGGCCTAAGACCTTGTGTGGAGTCGGGGCCGGAACCTGAGGATTCCTCTCCAGTGCTGACATGGATCTTGGGGTACTTCTGGAGTCTCCCCAGGGGAGTCAGTCCTCGTCTCGAATGCGGGCATGCACTTGCTCTTTCCTCCAGAGCGGTAGCAGCAGTGTCACGCAGTCCGCCGCGTGGATCAAAGGATCTATGGTTTTCCCTCGAGTCTTTCCCACGAGGCTTTCCCACGAGGCTTTCCCACAGGGCTGTCCCACGTGCACACGTGGTGGGAGTCGATCCTCGGCTTGAATGTCAAGGCAGTGCAGGGAAAACAGGTTCCTCTGGAATGGACTGACACTTCTGGGGGACTCTTGGAATGGTGGCATGACCCTGGAGTTCCTCTCGCCTTTCCTGTGGAGAGCGCCTCCTCTTGAGATGCGACGGGAACGCCGGGAATTCTTTCCCTACGAAACAGGGAAAGGATCCCTCATCTCGAGCTAGGAGGCGGAAACGGGCCTCCCCTGGATGTGTGCGGGACACCACATGCTTTCTCTCGAGTGGAGACGGGTATGTCGGGGAACTTCTTGAGTTGCAGCAAGGGTGTGAAGGACCCTTTGGAAGTTCCAGTGGTTAGATGTGATTGGCCTCGAGAAGCCTCAGCGGAAATGGGCCTCATCTCGCCTGGAGGGCAAAACCTCCTGGATTTTCTCGAGTTGCGGCAGGTGCTCTCGACTTACGACGGGGACCTCAGGGACCCGCTCTGGTGGCCTCAGGAAAGGCCAGTCCCCATGCGAGTTCCTCGGGGGCGTCTCGGGATTCCTCTCCCGTCGATGCCGGGGCCTAAGACCTTGTGTGGAGTCGTGGCCGGAACCTGAGGATTCCTCTCCAGTGCTGACATGGATCCTGGGGTATTTTTGGAGTCTCCCCAGGGGAGTCAGTCCTCGTCTCGAATGCGGGCATGCACTTGCGCCTTCCTCCAGAGCGGTAGCAGCAGTGTCACGCAGTCCGCCGCGTGGATCAAAGGATCTATGGTTTTCCCTCGAGTCTTTCCCACGAGGCTTTCCCACGAGGCTTTCCCACAGGGCTGTCCCACGTGCACACGTGGTGGGAGTCGATCCTCGGCTTGAACGTCAAGGCAGTGCAGGGAAAACAGGTTCCTCTGGAATGGACTGACACATCTGGGGGACTCTTGGAATGGTGGCACGACCCTGGAGTTCCTCTCGCCTTTCCTGTGGAGAGCGCCTCCTCTTGAGATGCGACGGGAACGCCGGGAATTCTTTCCCTACGAAACAGGGAAAGGATCCCTCATCTCGAGCTAGGAGGCGGAAACGGGGCTCCCCTGGATGTGTGCGGGACCCCACGTGCTTCCTCTCGAGTGGAGACGGGTATGTCGGGGAACTTCTTGAGTTGCAGCAATGGTGTGAAGGACCCTATGGAAGTTCCAGTGGTTAGATGTGATTGGCCTCGAGAAGCCTCAGCGGAAATGGGCCTCATCTCGCCTGGAGGGCAAAACCTCCTGGATTTTCTCGAGTTGCGGCAGGTGCTCTCGACTTACGACGGGGACCTCAGGGAACCGCTCTGGTGGCCTCAGGAAAGGCCAGTCCCCATGCGAGTTCCTCGGGGGCCTCTCGGGATTCCTCTCCCGTCGATGCCGGGGCCTAAGACCTTGTGTGGAGTCGGGGCCGGAACCTGAGGATTCCTCTCCAGTGCTGACATGGATGTTGGGGTACTTCTGGAGTCTCCCCAGGGGAGTCAGTCCTCGTCTCGAATGCGGGCATGCACTTGCGCTTTCCTCCAGAGCGGTAGCAGCAGTGTCACGCAGTCCGCCGCGTGGATCAAAGGATCTATGGTTTTCCCTCGAGTCTTTCCCACGAGGCTTTCCCACGAGGCTTTCCCACAGGGCTGTCCCACATGCACACGTGGTGGGAGTCGATCCTCGGCTTGAACGTCAAGGCAGTGCAGGGAAAACAGGTTCCTCTGGAATGGACTGACACATCTGGGGGACTCTTGGAATGGTGCCACGACCCTGGAGTTCCTCTCGCCTTTCCTGTGGAAAGCGCCTTCTCTTGAGATGCGACGGGAACGCCGGGAATTCTTTCCCTACGAAACAGGGAAAGGATCCCTCATCTCGGGCTAGGAGGCGGAAACGGGGCTCCCCTGGATGTGTGCGGGACACCACGTGCTTCCTCTCGAGTGCAGACGGGTATGTCGGGGAACTTCTTGAGTTGCAGCAAGGGTGTGAAGGACCCTTTGGAAGTTCCAGTGGTTAGACGTGATTGGCCTCGAGAAGCCTCAGCGGAAATGGGCCTCATCTCGCCTGGAGGGCAAAACCTCCTTGATTTTTTCGAGTTGCGGCAGGTGCTCTCGACTTACGACGGGGACCTCAGGGACCCGCTCTGGTGGCCTCAGGAAAGGCCAGTCCCCATGCGAGTTCCTCGGGGGCCTCTCGGCATTCCTCTCCCGTCGATGCCGGGGCCTAAGACCTTGTGTGGAGTCGGGGCCGGAACCTGAGGATTCCTCTCCAGTGCTGACATGGATCTTGGGGTACTTCTGGAGTCTCCCCAGGGGAGTCAGTCCTCGTCTCGAATGCCGGCATGCACTTGCGCTTTCCTCCAGAGCGGTAGCAGCAGTGTCACGCAGTCCGCCGCGTGGATCAAAGGATCTATGGTTTTCCCTCGAGTCTTTCCCACGAGGCTTTCCCACGAGGCTTTCCCACAGGGCTGACCCACGTGCACAAGTGGTGGGAGTCGATCCTCGGCTTGAACGTTAAGGGTGTGCAGGGAAAACAGGTTCCTCTGGAATGGACTGACACATCTGGGGGACTCTTGGAATGGTGGCACGACCCTGGAGTTCCTCTCGCCTTTCCTGTGGAGAGCGCCTCCTCTTGAGATGCGACGGGAATGCCGGGAATTCTTTCCCTACGAAACAGGGAAAGGATCCCTCATCTCGAGCTAGGAGGCGGAAACGGGGCTCCCCTGGATGTGTGCGGGATCCTCGTGCTTCCTCTCGAGTGGAGACGTGTATGTAGGGGAACTTCTTGAGCTGCAGCAAGGGTGTGAAGGACCCTTTGGAAGTTCCAGTGGTTAGATGTGATTAGCCTCGAGAAGCCTCAGCGGAAATGGGCCTCATCTCGCCTGGAGGGCAAAACCTCCTGGATTTTCTCGAGTTGCGGCAGGTGCTCTCGACTTACGACGGGGACCTCAGGGACTCGCTCTGGTGGCCTCAGGAAAGGCCAGTCCCCATGCGAGTTCCTCGGGGGCGTCTCGGGATTCCTCTCCCGTCGATGCCGGGGCCTAAGACCTTGTGTGTAGTCGGGGCCGGAACCTGAGGATTCTTCTCCAGTGCTGACATGGATCTTGGGGTACTTCTGGAGTCTCCCCAGGGGAGTCAGTCCTCGTCTTGAATGCGGGCATGCACTTGCGCTTTCCTCCAGAGCGGTAGCAGCAGTGTCACGCAGTCCGCCGCGTGGATCAAAGGATCTATGTTTTTCCCTCGAGTCTTTCCCAAGAGGCTTTCCCACAGGGCTGTCCCACGTGCACACGTGGTGGGAGTCGATCCTCGGCTTGAACGTCAAGGCAGTGCAGGGAAAACAGGTTCCTCTGGAATGGACTGACACATCTGTGGGTCTCTTGGAATGGTGCCACGACCCTGGAGTTCCTCTCGCCTTTCCTGTGGAGAGCGCCTCCTCTTGAGATGCGACGGGAACGCCGGGAATTCTTTCCCTACGAAACAGGGAAAGGATCCCTCATCTCGTCCTAGGAGGCGGAAACAGGGCTCCCCTGGATGTGTGCGGGACCCCACGTGCTTCCTCTCGAGTGGAGACGGGTATGTTGCAGAACTGCTTCAGTTGCAGCAAGGGTGTGAAGGACCCTTTGTAAGTTCAAGTGGTTAGATGTGATTAGCCTCGAGAAGCCTCAGTGGAAATGGGCCTCATCTCGCCTGGAGGGCAAAACCTCCTGGATTTTCTCGAGTTGCGGCAGGTGCTCTCGACTTACGATGGAGACCTCAGGGAACCGCTCTGGTGGCCTCAGGAAAGGCCAGTCCCCATGCGAGTTCCTCGGGGGCCTCTCGGGATTCCTCTCCCGTCGATGCCGGGGCCTAAGACCTTGTGTGGAGTCGGGGCCGGAACCTGAGGATTCCTCTCCAGTGCTGACATGGATGTTGGGGTACTTCTGGAGTCTCCCCAGGGGAGTCAGTCCTCGTCTCGAATGCGGGCATGCACTTGCGCTTTCCTCCAGAGCGGTAGCAGCAGTGTCACGCAGTCCGCCGCGTGGATCAAAGGATCTATGGTTTTCCCTCGAGTCTTTCCCACGAGGCTTTCCCACGAGGCTTTCCCACAGGGCTGTCCCACGTGCACACGTGGTGGGAGTGGATCCTCGGCTTGAACGTCAAGGCAGTGCAGGGAAAACAGGTTCCTCTGGAATGGACTGACACATCTGGGGGACTCTTGGAATGGTGGCACGACCCTGGAGTTCCTCTCGCCTTTCCTGTGGAAAGCGCCTTCTCTTGAGATGCGACGGGAACGCCGGGAATTCTTTCCCTACGAAACAGGGAAAGGATCCCTCATCTCGAGCTAGGAGGCGGAAACGGGGCTCCCCTGGATGTGTGCGGGACACCACGTGCTTCCTCTCGAGTGCAGGCGGGTATGTCGGGGAACTTCTTGAGTTGCAGCAAGGGTGTGAAGGACCCTTTGGAAGTTCCAGTGGTTAGACGTGATTGGCCTCGAGAAGCCTCAGCGGAAATGGGCCTCATCTCGCCTGGAGGGCAAAACCTCCTTGATTTTCTCGAGTTGCGGCAGGTGCTCTCGACTTACGACGGGGACCTCAGGGACCCGCTCTGGTGGCCTCAGGAAAGGCCAGTCCCCATGCGAGTTCCTCGGGGGCCTCTCGGGATTCCTCTCCCGTCGATGCCGGGGCCTAAGACCTTGTGTGGAGTCGGGGCCGGAACCTGAGGATTCCTCTCCAGTGCTGACATGGATCTTGGGGTACTTCTGGAGTCTCCCCAGGGGAGTCAGTCCTCGTCTCGAATGCGGGCATGCACTTGCTCTTTCCTCCAGAGCGGTAGCAGCAGTGTCACGCAGTCCGCCGCGTGGATCAAAGGATCTATGGTTTTCCCTCGAGTCTTTCCCACGAGGCTTTCCCACGAGGCTTTCCCACAGGGCTGTCCCACGTGCACACGTGGTGGGAGTCGATCCTCGGCTTGAATGTCAAGGCAGTGCAGGGAAAACAGGTTCCTCTGGAATGGACTGACACTTCTGGGGGACTCTTGGAATGGTGGCATGACCCTGGAGTTCCTCTCGCCTTTCCTGTGGAGAGCGCCTCCTCTTGAGATGCGACGGGAACGCAGGGAATTCTTTCCCTACGAAACAGGGAAAGGATCCCTCATCTCGAGCTAGGAGGCGGAAACGGGCCTCCCCTGGATGTGTGCGGGACACCACATGCTTTCTCTCGAGTGGAGACGGGTATGTCGGGGAACTTCTTGAGTTGCAGCAAGGGTGTGAAGGACCCTTTGGAAGTTCCAGTGGTTAGATGTGATTGGCCTCGAGAAGCCTCAGCGGAAATGGGCCTCATCTCGCCTGGAGGGCAAAACCTCCTGGATTTTCTCGAGTTGCGGCAGGTGCTCTCGACTTACGACGGGGACCTCAGGGACCCGCTCTGGTGGCCTCAGGAAAGGCCAGTCCCCATGCGAGTTCCTCGGGGGCGTCTCGGGATTCCTCTCCCGTCGATGCCGGGGCCTAAGACCTTGTGTGGAGTCGTGGCCGGAACCTGAGGATTCCTCTCCAGTGCTGACATGGATGTTGGGGTACTTCTGGAGTCTCCCCAGGGGAGTCAGTCCTCGTCTCGAATGCGGGCATGCACTTGCGCTTTCCTCCAGAGCGGTAGCAGCAGTGTCACGCAGTCCGCCGCGTGGATCAAAGGATCTATGGTTTTCCCTCGAGTCTTTCCCACGAGGCTTTCCCACGAGGCTTTCCCACAGGGCTGTCCCACGTGCACACGTGGTGGGAGTCGATCCTCGGCTTGAACGTCAAGGCAGTGCAGGGAAAACAGGTTCCTCTGGAATGGACTGACACATCTGGGGGACTCTTGGAATGGTGCCACGACCCTGGAGTTCCTCTCGCCTTTCCTGTGGAAAGCGCCTTCTCTTGAGATGCGACGGGAACGCCGGGAATTCTTTCCCTACGAAACAGGGAAAGGATCCCTCATCTCGGGCTAGGAGGCGGAAACGGGGCTCCCCTGGATGTGTGCGGGACACCACGTGCTTCCTCTCGAGTGCAGACGGGTATGTCGGGGAACTTCTTGAGTTGCAGCAAGGGTGTGAAGGACGCTTTGGAAGTTCCAGTGGTTAGACGTGATTGGCCTCGAGAAGCCTCAGCGGAAATGGGCCTCATCTCGCCTGGAGGGCAAAACCTCCTTGATTTTCTCGAGTTGCGGCAGGTGCTCTCGACTTACGACGGGGACCTCAGGGACCCGCTCTGGTGGCCTCAGGAAAGGCCAGTCCCCATGCGAGTTCCTCGGGGGCCTCTCGGGATTCCTCTCCCGTCGATGCCGGGGCCTAAGACCTTGTGTGGAGTCGGGGCCGGAACCTGAGGATTCCTCTCCAGTGCTGACATGGATCTTGGGGTACTTCTGGAGTCTCCCCAGGGGAGTCAGTCCTCGTCTCGAATGCCGGCATGCACTTGCGCTTTCCTCCAGAGCGGTAGCAGCAGTGTCACGCAGTCCGCCGCGTGGATCAAAGGATCTATGGTTTTCCCTCGAGTCTTTCCCACGAGGCTTTCCCACGAGGCTTTCCCACAGGGCTGACCCACGTGCACAAGTGGTGGGAGTCGATCCTCGGCTTGAACGTTAAGGGTGTGCAGGGAAAACAGGTTCCTCTGGAATGGACTGACACATCTGGGGGACTCTTGGAATGGTGGCACGACCCTGGAGTTCCTCTCGCCTTTCCTGTGGAGAGCGCCTCCTCTTGAGATGCGACGGGAATGCCGGGAATTCTTTCCCTACGAAACAGGGAAAGGATCCCTCATCTCGAGCTAGGAGGCGGAAACGGGGCTCCCCTGGATGTGTGCGGGACCCTCGTGCTTCCTCTCGAGTGGAGACGTGTATGTAGGGGAACTTCTTGAGCTGCAGCAAGGGTGTGAAGGACCCTTTGGAAGTTCCAGTGGTTAGATGTGATTAGCCTCGAGAAGCCTCAGCGGAAATGGGCCTCATCTCGCCTGGAGGGCAAAACCTCCTGGATTTTCTCGAGTTGCGGCAGGTGCTCTCGACTTACGACGGGGACCTCAGGGACTCGCTCTGGTGGCCTCAGGAAAGGCCAGTCCCCATGCGAGTTCCTCGGGGGCGTCTCGGGAGTCCTCTCCCGTCGATGCCGGGGCCTAAGACCTTGTGTGTAGTCGGGGCCGGAACCTGAGGATTCTTCTCCAGTGCTGACATGGATCTTGGGGTACTTCTGGAGTCTCCCCAGGGGAGTCAGTCCTCGTCTTGAATGCGGGCATGCACTTGCGCTTTCCTCCAGAGCGGTAGCAGCAGTGTCACGCAGTCCGCCGCGTGGATCAAAGGATCTATGGTTTTCCCTCGAGTCTTTCCCAAGAGGCTTTCCCACAGGGCTGTCCCACGTGCACACGTGGTGGGAGTCGATCCTCGGCTTGAACGTCAAGGCAGTGCAGGGAAAACAGGTTCCTCTGGAATGGACTGACACATCTGTGGGTCTCTTGGAATGGTGCCACGACCCTGGAGTTCCTCTCGCCTTTCCTGTGGAGAGCGCCTCCTCTTGAGATGCGACGGGAACGCCGGGAATTCTTTCCCTACGAAGCAGGGAAAGGATCCCTCATCTCGTCCTAGGAGGCGGAAACAGGGCTCCCCTGGATGTGTGCGGGACCCCACGTGCTTCCTCTCGAGTGGAGAAGGGTATGTTGCAGAACTGCTTCAGTTGCAGCAAGGGTGTGAAGGACCCTTTGTAAGTTCAAGTGGTTAGATGTGATTAGCCTCGAGAAGCCTCAGTGGAAATGGGCCTCATCTCGCCTGGAGGGCAAAACCTCCTGGATTTTCTCGAGTTGCGGCAGGTGCTCTCGACTTACGATGGAGACCTCAGGGACCCGCTCTGGTGGCCTCAGGAAAGGCCAGTCCCCATGCGAGTTCCTCGGGGGCCTCTCGGCATTCCACTCCCGTCGATGCCAGGGCCTAAGACCTTGTGTGGAGTCGGGGCCGGAACCTGAGGATTCCTCTCCAGTGCTGACATGGATCTTGGGGTACTTCTGGAGTCTCCCCAGGGGAGTCAGTCCTCGTCTCGAATGCGGGCATGCACTTGCGCTTTCCTCCAGAGCGGTAGCAGCAGTGTCACGCAGTCCGCCGCGTGGATCAAAGGATCTATGGTTTTCCCTCGAGTCTTTCCCATGAGGCTTTCCCACGAGGCTTTCCCACAGGGCTGTCCCACGTGCACACGTGGTGGGAGTCGATCCTCGGCTTGAACGTCAAGGCAGTGCAGGGAAAACAGGTTCCTCTGGAATGGACTGACACATCTGGGGGATTCTTGGAATGGTGGCACGACCCTGGAGTTCCTCTCGCCTTTCCTGTGGAGAGCGCCTCCTCTTGAGATGCGACGGGAACGCCGGGAATTCTTTCCCTACGAAACAGGGAAAGGATCCCTCATCTCGAGCTAGGAGGCGGAAACGGGGCTCCCCTGGATGTGTGCGGGACCCCACGTGCTTCCTCTCGAGTGGAGACGGGTATGTCGGGGAACTTCTTGAGTTGCAGCAAGGGTGTGAAGGACCCTTTGGAAGTTCCAGTGGTTAGACGTGATTAGCCTCGAGAAGCCTCAGCGGAAATGGGCCTCATCTCGCCTGGAGGGCAAAACCTCCTGGATTTTCTCGAGTTGCGGCAGGTGCTCTCGACTTACGACGGGGACCTCAGGGACCCGCTCTGGTGGCCTCAGGAAAGGCCAGTCCCCATGCGAGTTCCTCGGGGGCCTCTCAGCATTCCTCTCCCGTCGATGCCGGGGCCTAACACCTTGTGTGGAGTCGGGGCCGGAACCTGAGGATTCCTCTCCAGTGCTGACATGGATCTTGGGGTACTTCTGGAGTCTCCCCAGGGGAGTCAGTCCTCGTCTCGAATGCGGGCATGCACTTGCGCTTTCCTCCAGAGCGGTAGCAGCAGTGTCACGCAGTCCGCCGCGTGGATCAAAGGATCTATGGTTTTCCCTCGAGTCTTTCCCACGAGGCTTTCCCACGAGGCTTTCCCACAGGGCTGTCCCACGTGCACACGTGGTGGGAGTGGATCCTCGGCTTGAACGTCAAGGCAGTGCAGGGAAAACAGGTTCCTCTGGAATGGACTGACACATCTGGGGGACTCTTGGAATGGAGGCACGACCCTGGAGTTCCTCTCGCCTTTCCTGTGGAGAGCGCCTCCTCTTGAGATGCGACGGGAACGCCGGGAATTCTTTCCCTATGAAACAGGGAAAGGATCCCTCATCTCGAGCTAGGAGGCGGAAACGGGGCTCCCCTGAATGTGTGCGGGACCCCACGTGCTTCCTCTCGAGTGGAGACAGGTATGTCGGGGAACTTCTTGAGTTGCAGCAAGGGTGTGAAGGACCCTTTGGAAGTTCCAGTGGTTAGACGTGATTAGCCTCGAAAAGCCTCAGCGGAAATGGGCCTCATCTCGCCTGGAGGGCAAAACCTCCTGGATTTTCTCGAGTTGCGGCAGGTGCTCTCGACTTACGACGGGGACCTCAGGGACCCGCTCTGGTGGCCTCAGGAAAGGCCAGTCCCCATGCGAGTTCCTCGGGGGCCTCTCGGGATTCCTCTCCCGTGGATGCCGGGGCCTAAGACCTTGTGTGGAGTCGGGGCCGGAACCTGAGGATTCCTCTCCCGTGCTGACATGGATCTTGGGGTACTTCTTGAGTCTCCCCAGGGGAGTCAGTCCTCGTCTCGAATGCGGGCATGCACTTGCGCTTTCCTCCAGAGCGGTAGCAGCAGTGTCACACAGTCCTCCTCGTGGATCAAAGGATCTATGGTTTTCCCTCGAGTCTTTCCCACGAGGCTTTCCCACGAGGCTTTCCCACAGGGCTGTCCCACGTGCACACGTGGTGGGAGTCGATCCTCGGCTTGAACGTCAAGGCAGTGCAGGGAAAACAGGTTCTTCTGGAATGGACTGACACATCTGGGGGACTCTTGGAATGTTGGCACGACCCTGGAGTTCCTCTCGCCTTTCCTGTGGAGAGCGCCTCCTCTTGAGATGCGACGGGAACGCCGGGAATGCTTTCCCTACGAAACAGGGAAAGGATCCCTCATCTCGAGCTAGGAGGCGGAAACGGGGCTCCCCTGGATGTGTGCGGGACTCCACGTGCTTCCTCTCGAGTGGAGACGGGTATGTCGGGGAACTTCTTGAGTTGCAGCAAGGGTGTGAAGGACCCTTTGGAAGTTCCAGTGGTTAGACGTGATTAGCCTCGAGAAGCCTCAGCGGAAATGGGCCTCATCTCGCCTGGAGGGCAAAACCTCCAGGATTTTCTCGAGTTGTGGCAGGTGCTCTCGACTTACGACGGGGACCTCAGGGACCCGCTCTGGTGGCCTCAGGAAAGGCCAGTCCCCATGCAAGTTCCTCGGGGGCCTCTCGGGATTCCTCTCCCGTCGATGCCGGAGCCTACGTCCTTGTGTGGAGTCGGGGCCGGAACCTGAGGATTCCTCTCCAGTGCTGACATGGATCTTGGGGTACTTCTGGAGTCTCCCCAGGGGAGTCAGTCCTCGTCTTGAATGCGGGCATGCACTTGCGCTTTCCTCCAGAGCGGTAGCAGCAGTGTCACGCAGTCCGCCGCGTGGATCAAAGGATCTATGGTTTTCCCTCGAGTCTTTCCCACGAGGCTTTCCCACGAGGCTTTCCCACAGGGCTGTCCCACGTGCACACGTGGTGGGAGTGGATCCTCGGCTTGAACGTCAAGGCAGTGCAGGGAAAACAGGTTCCTCTGGAATGGACTGACACATCTGGGGGTCTCTTGGAATGGTGGCACGACCCTGGAGTTCCTCTCGCCTTTCCTGCGGAGAGCGCCTCCTCTTGAGATGCGACGGGAACGCCGGGAATTCTTTCCCTACGAAACAGGGAAAGGATCCCTCACCTCGAGCTAGGAGGCGGAAACAGGGCTCCCCTGGATGTGTGCGGGACCCCACGTGCATCCTCTCGAGTGGAGACGGGTATATCGCAGAACTGCTTCAGTGCAGCAAGGGTGTGAAGGACCCATTGGAAGTTCCAGTGGTTAGATGTGATTAGCCTCGAGAAGCCTCAGCGGAAATGGGCCTCATCTCGCCTGGAGGGCAAAACCTCCTGGATTTTCTCGAGTTGCAGCAGGTGCTCTCGACTTACGATGGGGACCTCAGGGACCCGCTCTGGTGGCCTCAGGAAAGGCCAGTCCCCATGTGAGTTCCTCGGGGGCCTCTCGGCATTCCTCTCCCGTCGATGCCGGGGCCTAAGACCTTGTGTGGAGTCGGGGCCGGAACCTGAGGATTCCTCTCCAGTGCTGACATGGATCTTGGGGTACTTCTGGAGTCTCCCCAGGGGAGTCAGTCCTCGTCTCGAATGCGGGCATGCACTTGCGCTTTCCTCCAGAGCGGTAGCAGCAGTGTCACGCAGTCCACCGCGTGGATCAAAGGATCTATGGTTTTCCCTCGAGTCTTTCCCACGAGGCTTTCCCACGAGGCTTTCCCACAGGGCTGTCCCACGTGCACAGGAGGTGGGAGTCGATCCTCGGCTTGAACGTCAAGGCAGTGCAGGGAAAACAGGTTCCTCTATAATGGACTGACACATCTGGGCGTCTCTTGGAATGGTGGCACGACCCTGGAGTTCCTCTCGCCTCTCCTGTGGAGAGCGCCTCCTCTTGAGATGCGACGGGAACGCCGGGAATTCTTTCCCTAAGAAACAGGGAAAGGATCCCTCATCTCGAGCTAGGAGGCGGAAACGGGTCTCCCCTGGATGTGTGCGGGAACCCACGTGCTTCCTCTCGAGTGGAGACGGGTATGTCGGGGAACTTCTTGAGTTGCAGCAAGGGTGTGAAGGACCCTTTGGAAGTTCCAGTGGTTAGATGTGATTAGCCTCGAGAAGCCTCAGCGGAAATGGGCCTCATCTCGCCTGGAGGGCATAACCTCCTGGATTTTCTCGAGTTGCGGCATGTGCTCTTGACTTACGACGGGGACCTCAGGGACCCGCTCTGGTGGCCTCAGGAAAGGCCAGTCCCCATGCGAGTTCCTCGGGGGCCTCTCGGGATTCCTCTCCCATCGATGCCGGGGCCTAAGACCTTGTGTGGAGTCGGGGCCGGAACCTGAGGATTCCTCTCCAGTGCTGACATGGATCTTGGGGTACTTCTGGAGTCTCCCCAGGGGAGTCAGTCCTCGTCTCGAATGCGGGCATGCACTTGCTCTTTCCTCGAGAGCGGTAGCAGCAGTGTCACGCAGTCCGCCGCGTGGATCAAAGGATCTCTGGTTTTCCCTCGAGTCTTTCCCACGAGGCTTTCCCACGAGGCTTTCCCACAGGGCTGTCCCACGTGCACACGTGGTGGGAGTGGATCCTCGGCTTGAACGTCAAGGCAGTGCAGGGAAAACAGGTTCCTCTGGAATGGACTGACACATCTGGGGGTCTCTTGGAATGGTGGCACGACCCTGGAGTTCCTCTCGCCTTTCCTGTGGAGAGCGCCTCCTCTAGAGATGCGACGGGAACGCCGGGAATTCTTTCCCTACGAAACAGGGAAAGGATCCCTCACCTCGAGCTAGGAGGCGGAAACAGGGCTCCCCTGGATGTGTGCGGGACCCCACGTGCATCCTCTCGAGTGGAGACGGGTATGTCGCGGAACTGCTTCAGTGCAGCAAGGGTGTGAAGGACCCTTTGGAAGTTCCAGTGGTTAGATTTGATTAGCCTCGAGAAGCCTCAGCGGAAATGGGCCTCATCTCGCCTGGAGGGCAAAACCTCCTGGATTTTCTCGAGTTGCGGCAGGTGCTCTCGACTTACGATGGGGACCTCAGGGACCCGCTCTGGTGGCATCAGGAAAGGCCAGTCCCCATGCGAGTTCCTCGGGGGCCTCTCGGCATTCCTCTCCCGTCGATGCCGGGGCCTAAGACCTTGTGTGGAGTCGGGGCCGGAACCTGAGGATTCCTCTCCAGTGCTGACATGGATCTTGGGGTACTTCTGGAGTCTCCCCAGGGGAGTCAGTCCTCGTCTCGAATGCGGGCATGCACTTGCGCTTTCCTCCAGAGCGGTAGCAGCAGTGTCACGCAGTCCGCCGCGTGGATCAAAGGATCTATGGTTTTCCCTCGAGTCTTTCCCACGAGGCTTTCCCACGAGGCTTTCCCACAGGGCTGTCCCACGTGCACACGTGGTGGGAGTGGATCCTCGGCTTGAACGTCAAGGCAGTGCAGGGAAAACAGGTTCCTCTGGAATGGACTGACACATCTGGGGGTCTCTTGGAATGGTGCCACGACCCTGGAGTTCCTCTCGCCTTTCCTGTGGAGAGCGCCTCCTCTTGAGATGCGACAGGAACGCCGGGAATTCTTTCCCTACGAAACAGGGAAAGGATCCCTCACCTCGAGCTAGGAGGCGGAAACAGGGCTCCCCTGGATGTGTGCGGGACCCCACGTGCATCCTCTCGAGTGGAGACGGGTATATCGCAGAACTGCTTCAGTGCAGCAAGGGTGTGAAGGACCCTTTGGAAGTTCCAGTGGTTAGATGTGATTAGCCTCGAGAAGCCTCAGCGGAAATGGGCCTCATCTCGCCTGGAGGGCAAAACCTCCTGGATTTTCTCGAGTTGCAGCAGGTGCTCTCGACTTACGATGGGGACCTCAGGGACCCGCTCTGGTGGCCTCAGGAAAGGCCAGTCCCCATGTGAGTTCCTCGGGGGCCTCTCGGCATTCCTCTCCCGTCGATGCCGGGGCCTAAGACCTTGTGTGGAGTCGGGGCCGGAACCTGAGGATTCCTCTCCAGTGCTGACATGGATCTTGGGGTACTTCTGGAGTCTCTCCAGGGGAGTCAGTCCTCGTCTCGAGTGCGGGCATGCACTTGCGCTTTCCTCCAGAGCGGTAGCAGCAGTGTCACGCAGTCCTCCGCGTGGATCAAAGGATCTATGGTTTTCCCTCGAGTCTTTCCCACGAGGCTTTCCCACGAGGCTTTCCCACAGGGCTGTCCCACGTGCACACGTGGTGGGAGTCGATCCTCGGCTTGAACGTCAAGGCAGTGCAGGGAAAACAGGTTCCTCTGGAATGGACTGACACATCTGGGGGTCTCTTGGAATGGTGCCACGACCCTGGAGTTCCTCTCGCCTTTCCCGCGGAGAGCGCCTCCTCTTGAGATGCGACGGGAACGCCGGGAATTCTTTCCCTACGAAACAGGGAAAAGATCCCTCATCTCGAGCTAGGAGGCGGAAACAGGGCTCCCCTGGATGTGTGCGGGACCCCACGTGCTTCCTCTCGAGTAGAGTCGGGTATGTCGCGGAACTGCTTCAGTTGCAGCAAGGGTGTGAAGGACCCTTTGGAAGTTCCAGTGGTTAGATGTGATTAGCCTCGAGAAGCCTCAGCGGAAATGGGCCTCATCTCGCCTGGAGGGCAAAACCTCCTGGATTTTCTCGAGTTGCGGCAGGTGCTCTCGACTTACGATGGGGACTCAGGGACCCGCGCTGGTGGCATCAGGAAAGGCCAGTCCCCATGCGAGTTCCTCGGGGGCCTCTCGGCATTCCTCTCCCGTCGATGCCGGGGCCTAAGACCTTGTGTGGAGTCGGGGCCGGAACCTGAGGATTCCTCTCCAGTGCTGACATGGATCTTGGGGTACTTCTGGAGTCTCCCCAGGGGAGTCAGTCCTCGTCTCGAATGCGGGCATGCACTTGCACTTTCCTCCAGAGCGGTAGCAGCAGTGTCACGCAGTCCGCCGCGTGGATCAAAGGATCTATGGTTTTCCCTCGAGTCTTTCCCACGAGGCTTTCCCACGAGGCTTTCCCACAGGGCTGACCCACGTGCACAAGTGGTGGGAGTCGATCCTCGGCTTGAACGTTAAGGGTGTGCAGGGAAAACAGGTTCCTATGGAATGGACTGACACATCTGGGGGACTCTTGGAATGGTGGCACGACCCTGGAGTTCCTCTCGCCTTTCCTGTGGAGAGCGCCTCCTCTTGAGATGCGACGGGAATGCCGGGAATTCTTTCCCTACGAAACAGGGAAAGGATCCCTCATCTCGAGCTAGGAGGCGGAAACGGGGCTCCCCTGGATGTGTGCGGGACCCTCGTGCTTCCTCTCGAGTGGAGACGTGTATGTAGGGGAACTTCTTGAGCTGCAGCAAGGGTGTGAAGGACCCTTTGGAAGTTCCAGTGGTTAGATGTGATTAGCCTCGAGAAGCCTCAGCGGAAATGGGCCTCATCTCGCCAGGAGGGCAAAACCTCCTGGATTTTCTCGAGTTGTGGCAGGTGCTCTCGACTTACGACGGGGACCTCAGGGACTCGCTCTGGTGGCCTCAGGAAAGGCCAGTCCCCATGCGAGTTCCACGGGGGCGTCTCGGGATTCCTCTCCCGTCGATGCCGGGGCCTAAGACCTTGTGTGTAGTCGGGGCCGGAACCTGAGGATTCTTCTCCAGTGCTGACATGGATCTTGGGGTACTTCTGGAGTCTCCCCAGGGGAGTCAGTCCTCGTCTTGAATGCGGGCATGCACTTGCGCTTTCCTCCAGAGCGGTAGCAGCAGTGTCACGCAGTCCGCCGCGTGGATCAAAGGATCTATGGTTTTCCCTCGAGTCTTTCCCAAGAGGCTTTCCCACAGGGCTGTCCCACGTGCACACGTGGTGGGAGTCGATCCTCGGCTTGAACGTCAAGGCAGTGCAGGGAAAAAAGGTTCCTCTGGAATGGACTGACACATCTGTGGGTCTCTTGGAATGGTGCCACGACCCTGGAGTTCCTCTCGCCTTTCCTGTGGAGAGCGCCTCCTCTTGAGATGCGACGGGAACGCCGGGAATTCTTTCCCTACGAAACAGGGAAAGGATCCCTCATCTCGAGCTAGGAGGCGGAAACGGGGCTCCCCTGGATGTGTGCGGGACCCCACGTGCTTCCTCTCGAGTGGAGACGGGTATGTCGGGGAACTTCTTGAGTTGCAGCAATGCTGTGAAGGACCCTTTGGAAGTTCCAGTGGTTAGACGTGATTAGCCTCGAGAAGCCTCAGCGGAAATGGGCCTCATCTCGCCTGGAGGGCAAAACCTCCTGGATTTTCTCGAGTTGCGGCAGGTGCTCTCGACTTACGACGGGGACCTCAGGGACCCGCTCTGGTGGACTCAGGAAAGGCCAGTCCCCATGCGAGTTCCTCGGGGGCCTCTCGGGATCCCTCTCCCGTCGATGCCGGGGCCTAAGACCTTGTGTGGAGTCGGGGCCCTAACCTGAGGATTCCTCTCCAGTGCTGACATGGATCTTGGGGTACTTCTGGAGTTTCCCCAGGGGAGTCAGTCCTCGTCTCGAATGCGGGCATGCACTTGCGCTTTCCTCCAGAGCGGTAGCAGCAGTGTCACGCAGTCCGCAGCGTGGATCAAAGGATCTATGGTTTTCCCTCGAGTCTTTCCCACGAGGCTTTCCCACGAGGCTTTCCCACAGGTCTGTCCCACGTGCACACGTGGTGGGAGTCGATCCTCGGCTTGAACGTCAAGGCAGTGCAGGGAAAACAGGTTCCTCTGGAATGGACTGTCACATCTGGGGGACTCTTGGAATGGTGGCATGACCCTGGAGTTCCTCTCGCCTTTCCTGTGGAGAGCGCCTCCTCTTGAGATGCGACGGGAACGCCGGGAATTCTTTCCCTACGAAACAGGGAAAGGATCCCTCATCTCGAGCTAGGAGGCGGAAACGGGGCTCCCCTGGATGTGTGCGGGACCCCACGTGCTTCCTCTCGAGTGGATACGGGTATGTCGGGGAACTTCTTGAGTTGCAGCAAGGGTGTGAAGGACCCTTTGGAAGTTCCAGCGGTTAGACGTGATTAGCCTCGAGAAGCCTCAGCGGAAATGGGCCTCATCTCGCCTGGAGTGCAAAACCTCCTGGATTTTCTCGAGTTGCGGCAGGTGCTCTCGACTTACGACGGGGACCTCAGGGACCCGCTCTGGTGGCCTCAGGAAAGGCCAGTCCCCATGCGAGTTCCTCGGGGGCCTCTCGGCATTCCTCTCCCGTCGATGCCGGGGCCTAACACCTTGTGTGGAGTCGGGGCCGGAACCTGAGGATTCCTCTCCAGTGCTGACATGGATCTTGGGGTACTTCTGGAGTCTCCCCAGGGGAGTCAGTCCTCGTCTCGAATGCGGGCATGCACTTGCGCTTTCCTCCAGAGCGGTAGCAGCAGTGTCACGCAGTCCGCCGCGTGGATCAAAGGATCTATGGTTTTCCCTCGAGTCTTTCCCACGAGGCTTTCCCACGAGGCTTTCCCACAGGGCTGTCCCACGTGCACACGTGGTGGGAGTGGATCCTCGGCTTGAACGTCAAGGCAGTGCAGGGAAAACAGGTTCCTCTGGAATGGACTGACACATCTGGGGGACTCTTGGAATGGTGGCACGACCCTGGAGTTCCTCTCGCCTTTCCTGTGGAGAGCGCC
This sequence comes from Ovis canadensis, assembly GCF_042477335.2. Lineage (NCBI taxonomy): Eukaryota > Metazoa > Chordata > Mammalia > Artiodactyla > Bovidae > Ovis > Ovis canadensis. The sequence goes on along the minus strand of NC_091266.1, from coordinate 2,402,193 downwards.
TCCTCTTGAGATGCGACGGGAACGCCGGGAATTCTTTCCCTACGAAACAGGGAAATGATCCCTCATCTCGAGCTAGGAGGCGGAAACGGGGCTCCCCTGGATGTGTGCGGGAACCCACGTGATTCCTCTCGAGTGGAGACGGGTATGTCGGGGAACTTCTTGAGTTGCAGCAATGCTGTGAAGGACCCTTTGGAAGTTCCAGTGGTTAGACTTGATTAGCCTCGAGAAGCCTCAGCGGAAATGGGCCTCATCTCGCCTGGAGGGCAAAACCTCCTGGATTTTCTCGAGTTGCGGTAGGTGCTCTCGACTTACGACGGGGACCTCAGGGACCCGCTCTGGTGGACTCAGGAAAGGCCAGTCCCCATGCGAGTTCCTCGGGGGCCTCTCGGGATCCCTCTCCCGTCGATGCCGGGGCCTAAGACCTTGTGTGGAGTCGGGGCCGGAACCTGAGGATTCCTCTCCAGTGCTGCCATGGATCTTGGGGTACTTCTGGAGTCTCCCCAGGGGAGTCAGTCCTCGTCTCGAATGCGGGCATGCACTTGCGCTTTCCTCCAGAGCGGTAGCAACAGTGTCACGCAGTCCGCCGCGTGGATCAAAGGATCTATGGTTTTCCCTCGAGTCTTTCCCACGAGGCTTTCCCACGAGGCTTTCCCACAGGGCTGTCCCACGTGCACACGTGGTGGGAGTGGATCCTCGGCTTGAACGTCAAGGCAGTGCAGGGAAAACAGGTTCCTCTGGAATGGACTGACACATCTGGGGGACTCTTGGAATGGTGGCATGACCCTGGAGTTCCTCTCGCCTTTCCTGTGGAGAGCGCCTCCTCTTGAGATGCGACGGGAATGCCGGGAATTCTTTCCCTACGAAACAGGGAAAGGATCCCTCATCTCGAGCTAGGAGGTGGAAACGGGGCTCCCCTGGATGTGTGCGGGACCCCACGTGCTTCCTCTCGAGTGGAGACGGGTATGTCGGGGAACTTCTTGAGTTGCAGCAAGGGTGTGAAGGACCCTTTGGAAGTTCCAGTGGTTAGACGTGATTAGCCTCGAGAAGCCTCAGCGGAAATGGGCCTCATCTCGCCTGGAGGGCAAAACCTCCTGGATTTTCTCGAGTTGCGGCAGGTGCTCTCGACTTACGACGGGGACCTCAGGGACCCGCTCTGGTGGCCTCAGGAAAGGCCAGTCCCCATGTGAGTTCCTCGGGGGCCTCTCGGCATTCCTCTCCCGTCGATGCCGGGGCCTAAGACCTTGTGTGGAGTCGGGGCCGGAACCTGAGGATTCCTCTCCAGTGCTGACATGGATCTTGGGGTACTTCTGGAGTCTCCCCAGGGGAGTCAGTCCTCGTCTCGAATGCGGGCATGCACTTGCGCTTTCCTCCAGAGCGGTAGCAGCAGTGTCACGCAGTCCGCCGCGTGGATCAAAGGATCTATGGTTTTCCCTCGAGTTTTCCCACGAGGCTTTCCCACGAGGCTTTCCCACAGGGCTGTCCCACGTGCACACGTGGTGGGAGTCGATCCTCGGCTTGAACGTCAAGGCAGTGCAGGGAAAACAGGTTCCTCTGGAATGGACTGACACATCTGGGGGACTCTTGGAATGGTGGCACGACCCTGGAGTTCCTCTCGCCTTTCCTGTGGAGAGCGCCTCCTCTTGAGATGCGACGGGAACGCCGGGAATTCTTTCCCTACGAAACAGGGAAAGGATCCCTCATCTCGAGCTAGGAGGCGGAAACGGGGCTCCCCTGGATGTGTGCGGGACCCCACGTGCTTCCTCTCGAGTGGAGACGGGTATGTCGGGGAACTTCTTGAGTTGCAGCAAGGGTGTGAAGGACCCTTTGGAAGTTCCAGTGGTTAGACGTGATTAGCCTCGAGAAGCCTCAGCGGAAATGGGCCTCATCTCGCCTGGAGGGCAAAACCTCCTGGATTTTCTCGAGTTGCGGCAGGTGCTCTCGACTTACGACGGGGACCTCAGGGACCCGCTCTGGTGGCCTCAGGAAAGGCCAGTCCCCATGCGAGTTCCTCGGGGGCCTCTCGGCATTCCTCTCCCGTCGATGCCGGGGCCTAAGACCTTGTGTGGAGTCGGGGCCGGAACCTGAGGATTCCTCTCCAGTGCTGACATGGATCTTGGGGTACTTCTGGAGTCTCCCCAGGGGAGTCCGTCCTCGTCTCGAATGCGGGCATGCACTTGCGCTTTCCTCCAGAGCGGTAGCAGCAGTGTCACGCAGTCCGCCGCGTGGATCAAAGGATCTATGGTTTTCCCTCGAGTCTTTCCCACGAGACTTTCCCACGAGGCTTTCCCACAGGGCTGTCCCACGTGCACACGTGGTGGGAGTGAATCCTCGGCTTGAACGTCAAGGCAGTGCAGGGAAAACAGGTTCCTCTGGAATGGACTGACACATCTGGGGGACTCTTGGAATGGTGGCACGACCCTGGAGTTCCTCTCGCCTTTCCTGTGGAGAGCGCCTCCTCTTGAGATGCGACGGGAACGCCGGGAATTCTTTCCCTACGAAACAGGGAAAGGATCCCTCATCTCGAGCTAGGAGGCGGAAACGGGGCTCCCCTGGATGTGTGCGGGAACCCACGTGCTTCCTCTTGAGAGGAGACGGGTATGTCGGGGAACTTCTTGAGTTGCAGCAAGGGTGTGAAGGACCCTTTGGAAGTTCCAGCGGTTAGATGTGATTAGCCTCGAGAAGCCTCAGCGGAAATGGGCCTCATCTCGCCTGGTGGGCAAAACCTCCTGGATTTTCTCGAGTTGCGGCAGGTGCTCTCGACTTACGATGGGGACCTCAGGGACCCGCTCTGGTGGCCTCAGGAAAGGCCAGTCCCCATTCGAGTTCCTCGGGGGCCTCTCGGCATTCCTCTCCCGTCGATGCCGGGGCCTAAGACCTTGTGTGGAGTCGGGGCCGGAACCTGGGGATTCCTCTCCAGTGCTGACATGGATCTTGGGGTACTTCTGGAGTCTCCCCAGGGGAGTCAGTCCTCGTCTCGAATGCGGGCATGCACTTGCGCTTTCCTCCAGAGCGGTAGCAGCAGTGTCACGCAGTCCGCCGCGTGGATCAAAGGATCTATGGTTTTCCCTCGAGTCTTTCCCACGGGGCTTTCCCACGAGGCTTTCCCACAGGGCTGTCCCACGTGCACACGTGGTGGGAGTGGATCCTCGGCTTGAACGTCAAGGCAGTGCAGGGAAAACAGGTTCCTCTGGAATGGACTGACACATCTGGGGGACTCTTGGAATGGTGGCACGACCCTGGAGTTCCTCTCGCCTTTCCTGTGGAAAGCGCCTCCTCTTGAGATGCGACGGGAACGCCGGGAATTCTTTCCCTACGAAACAGGGAAAGGATCCCTCATATCGAGCTAGGAGGCGGAAACGGGGCTCCCCTGGATGTGTGCGGGACCCCACGTGCTTCCTCTCCAGTGGAGACGGGTATGTCGGGGAACTTCTTGAGTTGCAGCAAGGGTGTGAAGGACCCTTTGGAAGTTCCAGTGGTTAGACGTGATTAGCCTCGAGAAGCCTCAGCGGAAATGGGCCTCATCTCGCCTGGAGGGCAAAACCTCCTGGATTTTCTCGAGTTGCGGCAGGTGCTCTCGACTTACGACGGGGACCTCAGGGACCCGCTCTGGTGGCCTCAGGAAAGGCCAGTCCCCATGCGAGTTCCTCGGGGGCCTCTCGGCATTCCTCTCCCGTCGATGCCGGGGCCTAAGACCTTGTGTGGAGTCGGGGCCGGAACCTGAGGATTCCTCTCCAGTGCTGACATGGATCTTGGGGTACTTCTGGAGTCTCCCCAGGGGAGTCAGTCCTCGTCTCGAATGCGGGCATGCACTTGCGCTTTCCTCCAGAGCGGTAGCAGCAGTGTCACGCAGTCCGCCGCGTGGATCAAAGGATCTATGGTTTTCCCTCGAGTTTTCCCACGAGGCTTTCCCACGAGGCTTTCCCACAGGGCTGTCCCACGTGCACACGTGGTGGGAGTCGATCCTCGGCTTGAACGTCAAGGCACTGCAGGGAAAACAGGTTCCTCTGGAATGGACTGACACATCTGGGGGACTCTTGGAATGGTGGCATGACCCTGGAGTTCCTCTCGGCTTTCCTGTGGAGAGCGCCTCCTCTTGAGATGCGACGGGAACGCCGGGAATTCTTTCCCTACGAAACAGGGAAAGGATCCCTCATCTCGAGCTAGGAGGCGGAAACGGGGCTCCCCTGGATGTGTGCGGGACCCCACGTGCTTCCTCTCGAGTGGAGACGGGTATGTCGGGGAACTTCTTGAGTTGCAGCAATGCTGTGAAGGACCCTTTGGAAGTTCCAGTGGTTAGACTTGATTAGCCTCGAGAAGCCTCAGCGGAAATGGGCCTCATCTCGCCTGGAGGGCAAAACCTCCTGGATTTTCTCGAGTTGCGGTAGGTGCTCTCGACTTACGACGGGGACCTCAGGGACCCGCTCTGGTGGACTCAGGAAAGGCCAGTCCCCATGCGAGTTCCTCGGGGGCCTCTCGGGATTCCTCTCCCGTCGATGCCGGGGCCTAAGACCTTGTGTGGAGTCGGGGCCGGAACCTGAGGATTCCTCTCCAGTGCTGACATGGATCTTGGGGTACTTCTGGAGTCTCCCCAGGGGAGTCAGTCCTCGTCTCGAATGCGGGCATGCACTTGCGCTTTCCTCCAGAGCGGTAGCAACAGTGTCACGCAGTCCGCCGCGTGGATCAAAGGATCTATGGTTTTCCCTCGAGTCTTTCCCACGAGGCTTTCCCACGAGGCTTTCCCACAGGGCTGTCCCACGTGCACACGTGGTGGGAGTGGATCCTCGGCTTGAACGTCAAGGCAGTGCAGGGAAAACAGGTTCCTCTGGAATGGACTGACACATCTGGGGGACTCTTGGAATGGTGGCATGACCCTGGAGTTCCTCTCGCCTTTCCTGTGGAGAGCGCCTCCTCTTGAGATGCGACGGGAAACCCGGGAATTCTTTCCCTACGAAACAGGGAAAGGATCCCTCATCTCGAGCTAGGAGGCGGAAACGGGGCTGCCCTGGATGTGTGCGGGACCCCACGTGCTTCCTCTCGAGTGGAGACGGGTATGTCGGGGAACTTCTTGAGTTGCAGCAAGGGTGTGAAGGACCCTTTGGAAGTTCCAGTGGTTAGACGTGATTAGCCTCGAGAAGCCTCAGCGGAAATGGGCCTCATCTCGCCTGGAGGGCAAAACCTCCTGGATTTTCTCGAGTTGCGGCAGGTGCTCTCGACTTACGACGGGGACCTCAGGGACCCGCTCTGGTGGCCTCAGGAAAGGCCAGTCCCCATGTGAGTTCCTCGGGGGCCTCTCGGCATTCCTCTCCCGTCGATGCCGGGGCCTAAGACCTTGTGTGGAGTCGGGGCCGGAACCTGAGGATTCCTCTCCAGTGCTGACATGGATCTTGGGGTACTTCTTGAGTCTCCCCAGGGGAGTCAGTCCTCGTCTCGAATGCGGGCATGCACTTGCGCTTTCCTCCAGAGCGGTAGCAGCAGTGTCACGCAGTCCGCCGCGTGGATCAAAGGATCTATGGTTTTCCCTCGAGTTTTCCCACGAGGCTTTCCCACGAGGCTTTCCCACAGGGCTGTCCCACGTGCACACGTGGTGGGAGTCGATCCTCGGCTTGAACGTCAAGGCAGTGCAGGGAAAACAGGTTCCTCTGGAATGGACTGACACATCTGGGGGACTCTTGGAATGGTGGCACGACCCTGGAGTTCCTCTCGCCTTTCCTGTGGAGAGCGCCTCCTCTTGAGATGCGACGGGAACGCCGGGAATTCTTTCCCTACGAAACAGGGAAAGGATCCCTCATCTCGAGCTAGGAGGCGGAAATGGGGCTCCCCTGGATGTGTGCGGGACCCCACGTGCTTCCTCTCGAGTGGAGACGGGTATGTCGGGGAACTTCTTGAGTTGCAGCAAGGGTGTGAAGGACCCTTTGGAAGTTCCAGTGGTTAGACGTGATTAGCCTCGAGAAGCCTTAGCGGAAATGGGCCTCATCTCGCCTGGAGGGCAAAACCTCCTGGATTTTCTCGAGTTGCGGCAGGTGCTCTCGACTTACGACGGGGACCTCAGGGACCCGCTCTGGTGGCCTCAGGAAAGGCCAGTCCCCATGCGAGTTCCTCGGGGGCCTCTCGGCATTCCTCTCCCGTCGATGCCGGGGCCTAAGACCTTGTGTGGAGTCGGGGCCGGAACCTGAGGATTCCTCTCCAGTGCTGACATGGATCTTGGGGTACTTCTGGAGTCTCCCCAGGGGAGTCAGTCCTCGTCTCGAATGCGGGCATGCACTTGCGCTTTCCTCCAGAGCGGTAGCAGCAGTGTCACGCAGTCCGCCGCGTGGATCAAAGGATCTATGGTTTTCCCTCGAGTCTTTCCCACGAGGCTTTCCCACGAGGCTTTCCCACAGGGCTGTCCCACGTGCACACGTGGTGGGAGTGAATCCTCGGCTTGAACGTCAAGGCAGTGCAGGGAAAACAGGTTCCTCTGGAATGGACTGACACATCTGGGGGACTCTTGGAATGGTGGCACGACCCTGGAGTTCCTCTCGCCTTTCCTGTGGAGAGCGCCTCCTCTTGAGATGCGACGGGAACGCCGGGAATTCTTTCCCTACGAAACAGGGAAAGGATCCCTCATCTCGAGCTAGGAGGCGGAAACGGGGCTCCCCTGGATGTGTGCGGGAACCCACGTGCTTCCTCTCGAGAGGAGACGGGTATGTCGGGGAACTTCTTGAGTTGCAGCAAGGGTGTGAAGGACCCTGTGGAAGTTCCAGCGGTTAGATGTGATTAGCCTCGAGAAGCCTCAGCGGAAATGGGCCTCATCTCGCCTGGTGGGCAAAACCTCCTGGATTTTCTCGAGTTGCGGCAGGTGCTCTCGACTTACGATGGGGATCTCAGGGACCCGCTCTGGTGGCCTCAGGAAAGGCCAGTCCCCATTCGAGTTCCTCGGGGGCCTCTCGGGATTCCTCTCCCGTCGATGCCGGGGCCTAAGACCTTGTGTGGAGTCGGGGCCGGAACCTGGGGATTCCTCTCCAGTGCTGACATGGATCTTGGGGTACTTATGGAGTCTCCCCAGGGGAGTCAGTCCTCGTCTCGAATGCGGGCATGCACTTGCGCTTTCCTCCAGAGCGGTAGCAGCAGTGTCACGCAGTCCGCCGCGTGGATCAAAGGATCTATGGTTTTCCCTCGAGTCTTTCCCACGGGGCTTTCCCACGAGGCTTTCCCACAGGGCTGTCCCACGTGCACACGTGGTGGGAGTGGATCCTCGGCTTGAACGTCAAGGCAGTGCAGGGAAAACAGGTTCCTCTGGAATGGACTGACACATCTGGGGGACTCTTGGAATGGTGGCACGACCCTGGAGTTCCTCTCGCCTTTCCTGTGGAAAGCGCCTCCTCTTGAGATGCGACGGGAACGCCGGGAATTCTTTCCCTACGAAACAGGGAAAGGATCCCTCATCTCGAGCTAGGAGGCGGAAACGGGGCTCCCCTGGATGTGTGCGGGACCCCACGTGCTTCCTCTCCAGTGGAGACGGGTATGTCGGGGAACTTCTTGAGTTGCAGCAAGGGTGTGAAGGACCCTTTGGAAGTTCCAGTGGTTAGACGTGATTAGCCTCGAGAAGCCTCAGCGGAAATGGGCCTCATCTCGCCTGGAGGGCAAAACCTCCTGGATTTTCTCGAGTTGCGGCAGGTGCTCTCGACTTACGACGGGGACCTCAGGGACCCGCTCTGGTGGCCTCAGGAAAGGCCAGTCCCCATGCGAGTTCCTCGGGGGCCTCTCAGCATTCCTCTCCCGTCGATGCCGGGGCCTAAGACCTTGTGTGGAGTCGGGGCCGGAACCTGAGGATTCCTCTCCAGTGCTGACATGGATCTTGGGGTACTTCTGGAGTCTCCCCAGGGGAGTCAGTCCTCTTCTCGAATGCGGGCATGCACTTGCGCTTTCCTCCAGAGCGGTAGCAGCAGTGTCACGCAGTCCGCCGCGTGGATCAAAGGATCTATTGTTTTCCCTCGTGTCTTTCCCACGAGGCTTTCCCACGAGGCTTTCCCACAGGGCTGTCCCACGTGCACACGTGGTGGCAGTGGATCCTCGGCTTGAACGTCAAGGCAGTGCAGGGAAAACAGGTTCCTCTGGAATGGACTGACACATCTGGGGGACTCTTGGAATGGTGGCATGACCCTGGAGTTCCTCTCGGCTTTCCTGTGGAGAGCGCCTCCTCTTGAGATGCGACGGGAACGCCGGGAATTCTTTCCCTACGAAACAGGGAAAGGATCCCTCATCTCGAGCTAGGAGGCGGAAACGGGGCTCCCCTGGATGTGTGCGGGACCCCACGTGCTTCCTCTCGAGTGGAGACGGGTATGTCGGGGAACTTCTTGAGTTGCAGCAAGGGTGTGAAGGACCCTTTGGAAGTTCCAGTGGTTAGACGTGATTAGCCTCGAGAAGCCTCAGCGGAAATAGGCCTCATCTTGCCTGGAGGGCAAAACCTCCTGGATTTTCTCGAGTTGCGGCAGGTGCTCTCGACTTACGACGGGGACCTCAGGGACCCGCTCTGGTGGACTCAGGAAAGACCAGTCCCCATGCGAGTTCCTCGGGGGCCTCTCGAGATTCCTCTCCCGTCGATGCCGGGTCCTAAGACCTTGTGTGGAGTCGGGGCCGGAACCTGAGGATTCCTCTCCAGTGCTGACATGGATCTTGGGGTACTTCTGGAGTCTCCCCAGGGGAGTCAGTCCTCGTCTCGAATGCGGGCATGCACTTGCGCTTTCCTCCAGAGCGGTAGCAGCAGTGTCACGCAGTCCGCCGCGTGGATCAAAGGATCTATTGTTTTCCCTCGTGTCTTTCCCACGAGGCTTTCCCACGAGGCTTTCCCACAGGGCTGTCCCACGTGCACACGTGGTGGCAGTGGATCCTCGGCTTGAACGTCAAGGCAGTGCAGGGAAAACATGTTCCTCTGGAATGGACTGACACATCTGGGGGACTCTTGGAATGGTGGCACGACCCTGGAGTTCCTCTCGCCTTTCCTGTGGAGAGCGCCTCCTCTTGAGATGCGACGGGAACGCCGGGAATTCTTTCCCTACGAAACAGGGAAAGGATCCCTCATCTCGAGCTAGGAGGCGGAAACGGGGCTCCCCTGGATGTGTGCGGGACCCCACGTGCTTCCTCTCGAGTGGAGACGGGTATGTCGGGGAACTTCTTGAGTTGCAGCAAGGGTGTGAAGGACCCTTTGGAATTTCCAGTTGTTAGACCTGATTAGCCTCGAGAAGCCTCAGCGGAAATGGGCCTCATCTCGCCTGGAGGGCAAAACCTCCTGGATTTTCTCGAGTTACGGCAGGTGCTCTCGACTTACGACGGGGACCTCAGGGACCCGCTCTAGTGGCCTCAGGAAAGGCCAGTCCCCATGCGAGTTCCTCGGGGGCCTCTCGGGATTCCTCTCCCGTCGATGCCGGGGCCTAAGACCTTGTGTGGAGTCGGGGCCGGAACCTGAGGATTCCTCTCCAGTGCTGACATGGATCTTGGGGTACTTCTGGAGTCTCCCCAGGGGAGTCAGTCCTCGTCTCGAATGCGGGCATGCACTTGCGCTTTCCTCCAGAGTGGTAGCAGCAGTGTCACGCAGTCCGCCGCGTGGATCAAAGGATCTATGGTTTTCCCTCGAGTCTTTCCCACGAGGCTTTCCCACGAGGCTTTCCCACAGGGCTGTCCCACGTGCACACGTGGTGGGAGTGGATCCTCGGCTTGAACGTCAAGGCAGTGCAGGGAAAACAGGTTCCTCTGGAATGGACTGACACATCTGGGGGACTCTTGGAATGGTGGCACGACCCTGGAGTTCCTCTCGCCTTTCCTGTGGAGAGCGCCTCCTCTTGAGTTGCGACGGGAACGCCGGGAATTCTTTCCCTACGAAACAGGGAAAGGATCCCTCATCTCGAGCTAGGAGGCGGAAACGGGGCTCCCCTGGATGTGTGCGGGAACCCACGTGCTTCCTCTCGAGTGGAGACGGGTATGTCGGGGAACTTCTTGAGTTGCAGCAAGGGTGTGAAGGACCCTTTGGAAGTTCCAGCGGTTAGATGTGATTAGCCTCGAGAAGCCTCAGCGGAAATGGGCCTCATCTCGCCTGGTGGGCAAAACCTCCTGGATTTTCTCGAGTTGCGGCAGGTGCTCTCGACTTACGATGGGGACCTCAGGGACCCGCTCTGGTGGCCTCAGGAAATGCCAGTCCCCATTCGAGTTCCTCGGGGGCCTCTCGGCATTCCTCTCCCGTCGATGCCGGGGCCTAAGACCTTGTGTGGAGTCGGGGCCGGAACCTGAGGATTCCTCTCGAGTGCTGACATGGATCTTGGGGTACTTCTGGAGTCTCCCCAGGGGAGTCAGTCCTCGTCTCGAATGCGGGCATGCACTTGCGCTTTCCTCCAGAGCGGTAGCAGCAGTGTCACGCAGTCCGCCGCGTGGATCAAAGGATCTATGGTTTTCCCTCGAGTCTTTCCCACGAGGCTTTCCCACGAGGCTTTCCCACAGGGCTGTCCCACGTGCACACGTGGTGGGAGTGGATCCTCGGCTTGAACGTCAAGGCAGTGCAGGGAAAACAGGTTCCTCTGGAATGGACTGACACATCTGGGGGACTCTTGGAATGGTGGCACGACCCTGGAGTTCCTCTCGCCTTTCCTGTGGAGAGCGCCTCCTCTTGAGTTGCGACGGGAACGCCGGGAATTCTTTCCCTACGAAACAGGGAAAGGATCCCTCATCTCGAGCTAGGAGGCGGAAACGGGGCTCCCCTGGATGTGTGCGGGAACCCACGTGCTTCCTCTCGAGTGGAGACGGGTATGTCGGGGAACTTCTTGAGTTGCAGCAAGGGTGTGAAGGACCCTTTGGAAGTTCCAGCGGTTAGATGTGATTAGCCTCGAGAAGCCTCAGCGGAAATGGGCCTCATCTCGCCTGGTGGGCAAAACCTCCTGGATTTTCTCGAGTTGCGGCAGGTGCTCTCGACTTACGATGGGGACCTCAGGGACCCGCTCTGGTGGCCTCAGGAAATGCCAGTCCCCATTCGAGTTCCTCGGGGGCCTCTCGGCATTCCTCTCCCGTCGATGCCGGGGCCTAAGACCTTGTGTGGAGTCGGGGCCGGAACCTGAGGATTCCTCTCCAGTGCTGACATGGATCTTGGGGTACTTCTGGAGTCTCCCCAGGGGAGTCAGTCCTCGTCTCGAATGCGGGCATGCACTTGCGCTTTCCTCCAGAGCGGTAGCAGCAGTGTCACGCAGTCCGCCGCGTGGATCAAAGGATCTATGGTTTTCCCTCGAGTCTTTCCCACGAGGCTTTCCCACGAGGCTTTCCCACAGGGCTGTCCCACGTGCACACGTGGTGGGAGTGGATCCTCGGCTTGAACGTCAAGGCAGTGCAGGGAAAACAGGTTCCTCTGGAATGGACTGACACATCTGGGGGACTCTTGGAATGGTGGCACGACCCTGGAGTTCCTCTCGCCTTTCCTGTGGAGAGCGCCTCCTCTTGAGATGCGACGGGAACGCCGGGAATTCTTTCCCTACGAAACAGGGAAAGGATCCCTCATCTCGAGCTAGGAGGCGGAAACGGGGCTCCCCTGGATGTGTGCGGGACCCCACGTGCTTCCTCTCGAGTGGAGACGGGTATGTCGGGGAACTTCTTGAGTTGCAGCAAGGGTGTGAAGGACCCTTTGGAAGTTCCAGTGGTTAGACGTGATTAGCCTCGAGAAGCCTCAGCGGAAATGGGCCTCATCTCGCCTGGAGGGCAAAACCTCCTGGATTTTCTCGAGTTGTGGCAGGTGCTCTCGACTTACGACGGGGACCTCAGGGACCCGCTCTGGTGGACTCAGGAAAGGCCAGTCCCCATGCGAGTTCCTCGGGGGCCTCTCGGGATTCCTCTCCCGTCGATGCCAGGGCCTAAGACCTTGTGTGGAGTCGGGGCCGGAACCTGAGGATTCCTCTCCAGTGCTGACATGGATCTTGGGGTACTTCTGGAGTCTCCCCAGGGGAGTCAGTCCTCGTCTCGAATGCGGGCATGCACTTGCGCTTTCCTCCAGAGCGGTAGCAGCAGTGTCGCGCAGTCCGCCGCGTGGATCAAAGGATCTATTGTTTTCCCTCGTGTCTTTCCCACGAGGCTTTCCCACGAGGCTTTCCCACAGGGCTGTCCCACGTGCACACGTGGTGGCAGTGGATCCTCGGCTTGAACGTCAAGGCAGTGCAGGGAAAACATGTTCCTCTGGAATGGACTGACACATCTGGGGGACTCTTGGAATGGTGGCACGACCCTGGAGTTCCTCTCGCCTTTCCTGTGGAGAGCGCCTCCTCTTGAGATGCGACGGGAACGCCGGGAATTCTTTCCCTACGAAACAGGGAAAGGATCCCTCATCTCGAGCTAGGAGGCGGAAACGGGGCTCCCCTGGATGTGTGCGGGACCCCACGTGCTTCCTCTCGAGTGGAGACGGGTATGTCGGGGAACTTCTTGAGTTGCAGCAAGGGTGTGAAGGACCCTTTGGAAGTTCCAGTTGTTAGACCTGATTAGCCTCGAGAAGCCTCAGCGGAAATGGGCCTCATCTCGCCTGGAGGGCAAAACCTTCTGGATTTTCTCGAGTTACGGCAGGTGCTCTCGACTTACGACGGGGACCTCAGGGACCCGCTCTGGTGGCCTCAGGAAAGGCCAGTCCCCATGCGAGTTCCTCGGGGGCCTCTGGGGATTACTCTCCCGTCGATGCCGGGGCCTAAGACCTTGTGTGGAGTCGGGGCCGGAACCTGAGGATTCCTCTCCAGTGCTGACATGGATCTTGGGGTACTTCTGGAGTCTCCCCAGGGGAGTCAGTCCTCGTCTCGAATGCGGGCATGCACTTGCGCTTTCCTCCAGAGCGGTAGCAGCAGTGTCACGCAGTCCGCCGCGTGGATCAAAGGATCTATGGTTTTCCCTCGAGTTTTCCCACGAGGCTTTCCCACGAGGCTTTCCCACAGGGCTGTCCCACGTGCACACGTGGTGGGAGTGGATCCTCGGCTTGAACGTCAAGGCAGTGCAGGGAAAACAGGTTCCTCTGGAATGGACTGACACATCTGGGGGACTCTTGGAATGGTGGCACGACCCTGGAGTTCCTCTCGCCTTTCCTGTGGAGAGCGCCTCCTCTTGAGATGCGACGGGAACGCCGGGAATTCTTTCCCTATGAAACAGGGAAAGGATCCCTCATCTCGAGCTAGGAGGCGGAAACGGGGCTGCCCTGGATGTCTGCGGGACCCCACGTGCTTACTCTCGAGTGGAGACGGGTATGTCGGGGAACTTCTTGAGTTGCAGCAAGGGTGTGAAGGACCCTTTGGAAGTTCCAGTGGTTAGACGTGATTAGCCTCGAGAAGCCTTAGCGGAAATGGGCCTCATCTCGCCTGGAGGGCAAAACCTCCTGGATTTTCTCGAGTTACGGCAGGTGCTCTCGACTTACGACGGGGACCTCAGGGACCCGCTCTGGTGGCCTCAGGAAAGGCCAGTCCCCATGCGAGTTCCTCGGGGGCCTCTCGGCATTCCTCTCCCGTCGATGCCGGGGCCTAAGACCTTGTGTGGAGTCGGGGCCGGAACCTGAGGATTCCTCTCCAGTGCTGACATGGATCTTGGGGTACTTCTGGAGTCTCCCCAGGGGAGTCAGTCCTCGTCTCGAATGCGGGCATGCACTTGCGCTTTCCTCCAGAGCGGTAGCAGCAGTGTCACGCAGTCCGCCGCGTGGATCAAAGGATCTATGGTTTTCCCTCGAGTCTTTCCCACGAGGCTTTCCCACGAGGCTTTCCCACAGGGCTGTCCCACGTGCACACGTGGTGGGAGTCGTTCCTCGGCTTGAACGTCAAGGCAGTGCAGGGAAAACAGGTTCCTCTGGAATGGACTGACACATCTGGGGGACTCTTGGAATGGTGGCACGACCCTGGAGTTCCTCTCGCCTGTCCTGTGGAGAGCGCCTCCTCTTGAGATGCGACGGGAACGCCGGGAATTCTTTCCCTACGAAACAGGGAAAGGATCCCTCATCTCGAGCTAGGAGGCGGAAACGGGGCTCCCCTGGATGTGTGCGGGAACCCACGTGCTTCCTCTCGAGTGGAGACGGGTATGTCGGGGAAATTCTTGAGTTGCAGCAAGGGTGTGAAGGACCCTTTGGAAGTTCCAGCGGTTAGATGTGATTAGCCTCGAGAAGCCTCAGCGGAAATGGGCCTCATCTCGCCTGGTGGGCAAAACCTCCTGGATTTTCTCGAGTTGCGGCAGGTGCTCTCGACTTACGATGGGGACCTCAGGGACCCGCTCTGGTGGCCTCAGGAAAGGCCAGTCCCCATGCGAGTTCCTCGGGGGCCTCTCGGCATTCCTCTCCCGACGATGCCGGGGCCTAAGACCTTGTGTGGAGTCGGGGCCGGAACCTGAGGATTCCTCTCCAGTGCTGACATGGATCTTGGGGTACTTCTGGAGTCTCCCCAGGGGAGTCAGTCCTCGTCTCGAATGCGGGCATGCACTTGCGCTTTCCTCCAGAGCGGTAGCAGCAGTGTCACGCAGTCCGCCGCGTGGATCAAAGGATCTATGGTTTTCCCTCGAGTTTTCCCACGAGGCTTTCCCACGAGGCTTTCCCACAGGGCTGTCCCACGTGCACACGTGGTGGGAGTCGATCCTCGGCTTGAACGTCAAGGCAGTGCAGGGAAAACAGGTTCCTCTGGAATGGACTGACACATCTGGGGGACTCTTGGAATGGTGGCATGACCCTGGAGTTCCTCTCGGCTTTCCTGTGGAGAGCGCCTCCTCTTGAGATGCGACGGGAACGCCGGGAATTCTTTCCCTACGAAACAGGGAAAGGATCCCTCATCTCGAGCTAGGAGGCGGAAACGGGGCTCCCCTGGATGTGTGCGGGACCCCACGTGCTTCCTCTCGAGTGGAGACGGGTATGTCGGGGAACTTCTTGAGTTGCAGCAAGGGTGTGAAGGACCCTTTGGAAGTTCCAGTGGTTAGACGTGATTAGCCTCGAGAAGCCTCAGCGGAAATGGGCCTCATCTCGCCTGTAGGGCAAAACCTCCTGGATTTTCTCGAGTTGCGGCAGGTGCTCTCGACTTACGACGGGGACCTCAGGGACCCGCTCTGGTGGCCTCAGGAAAGGCCAGTCCCCATGCGAGTTCCTCGGGGGCCTCTCGGCATTCCTCTCCCGTCGATGCCGGGGCCTAACACCTTGTGTGGAGTCGGGGCCGGAACCTGAGGATTCCTCTCCAGTGCTGACATGGATCTTGGGGTACTTCTGGAGTCTCCCCAGGGGAGTCAGTCCTCGTCTCGAATGCGGGCATGCACTTGCGCTTTCCTCCAGAGCGGTAGCAGCAGTGTCACGCAGTCCGCCGCGTGGATCAAAGGATCTATGGTTTTCCCTCGAGTTTTCCCACGAGGCTTTCCCACGAGGCTTTCCCACAGGGCTGTCCCACGTGCACACGTGGTGGGAGTCGATCCTCGGCTTGAACGTCAAGGCAGTGCAGGGAAAACAGGTTCCTCTGGAATGGACTGACACATCTGGGGGACTCTTGGAATGGTGGCATGACCCTGGAGTTCCTCTCGGCTTTCCTGTGGAGAGCGCCTCCTCTTGAGATGCGACGGGAACGCCGGGAATTCTTTCCCTACGAAACAGGGAAAGGATCCCTCATCTCGAGCTAGGAGGCGGAAACGGGGCTCCCCTGGATGTGTGCGGGACCCCACGTGCTTCCTCTCGAGTGGAGACCGGTATGTCGGGGAACTTCTTGAGTTGCAGCAATGCTGTGAAGGACCCTTTGGAAGTTCCAGTGGTTAGACGTGATTAGCCTCGAGAAGCCTCAGCGGAAATGGGCCTCATCTCGCCTGGAGGGCAAAACTTCCTGGATTTTCTCGAGTTGCGGCAGGTGCTCTCGACTTACGACGGGGACCTCAGGGACCCGCTCTGGTGGCCTCAGGAAAGGCCAGTCCCCATGCGAGTTCCTCGGGGGCCTCTCGGGATTCCTCTCCCGTCGATGCCGGGGCCTAAGACCTTGTGTGGAGTCGGGGCCGGAACCTGAGGATTCCTCTCCAGTGCTGACATGGATCTTGGGGTACTTCTGGAGTCTCTCCAGGGGAGTCAGTCCTCGTCTCGAATGCGGGCATGCACTTGCGCTTTCCTCCAGAGCGGTAGCAACAGTGTCACGCAGTCCGCCGCGTGGATCAAAGGATCTATGGTTTTCCCTCGAGTCTTTCCCACGAGGCTTTCCCACGAGGCTTTCCCACAGGGCTGTCCCACGTGCACACGTGGTGGGAGTCGATCCTCGGCTTGAACGTCAAGGCAGTGCAGGGAAAACAGGTTCCTCTGGAATGGACTGACACATCTGGGGGACTCTTGGAATGGTGGCATGACCCTGGAGTTCCTCTCGCCTTTCCTGTGGAGAGCGCCTCCTCTTGAGATGCGACGGGAACGCCGGGAATTCTTTCCCTACGAAACAGGGAAAGGATCCCTCATCTCGAGCTATGAGGCGGAAACGGGGCTCCCCTGGATGTGTGCGGGACCCCACGTGCTTCCTCTCGAGTGGAGACGGGTATGTCGGGGAACTTCTTGAGTTGCAGCAAGGGTGTGAAGGACCCTTTGGAAGTTCCAGTGGTTAGACGTGATTAGCCTCGAGAAGCCTCAGCGGAAATGGGCCTCATCTCGCCTGGAGGGCAAAACCTCCTGGATTTTCTCGAGTTGCGGCAGGTGCTCTCGACTTACGACGGGGACCTCAGGGACCCGCTCTGGTGGACTCAGGAAAGGCCAGTCCCCATGCGAGTTCCTCGGGGGCCTCTCGGGATTCCTCTCCCGTCGATGCCGGGGCCTAAGACCTTGTGTGGAGTCGGGGCCGGAACCTGAGGATTCCTCTCCAGTGCTGACATGGATCTTGGGGTACTTCTGGAGTCTCCCCAGGGGAGTCAGTCCTCGTCTCGAATGCGGGCATGCACTTGCGCTTTCCTCCAGAGCGGTAGCAGCAGTGTCACGCAGTCCGCCGCGTGGATCAAAGGATCTATTGTTTTCCCTCGTGTCTTTCCCACGAGGCTTTCCCACGAGGCTTTCCCACAGGGCTGTCCCACGTGCACACCTGGTGGCAGTGGATCCTCGGCTTGAACGTCAAGGCAGTGCAGGGAAAACAGGTTCCTCTGGAATGGACTGACACATCTGGGGGACTCTTGGAATGGTGGCACGACCCTGGAGTTCCTCTCGCCTTTCCTGTGGAGAGCGCCTCCTCTTGAGATGCGACGGGAACGCCGGGAATTCTTTCCGTACGAAACAGGGAAAGGATCCCTCATCTCGAGCTAGGAGGCGGAAACGGGGCTCCCCTGGATGTGTGCGGGACCCCACGTGCTTCCTCTCGAGTGGAGACGGGTATGTCGGGGAACTTCTTGAGTTGCAGCAAGGGTGTGAAGGACCCTTTGGAAGTTCCAGTTGTTAGACGTGATTAGCCTCGAGAAGCCTCAGCGGAAATGGGCCTCATCTCGCCTGGAGGGCAAAACCTCCTGGATTTTCTCGAGTTGCGGCAGGTGCTCTCGACTTACGACGGGGACCTCAGGGACCCGCTCTGGTGGACTCAGGAAAGGCCAGTCCCCATGCGAGTTCCTCGGGGGCCTCTCGGGATCCCTCTCCCGTCGATGCCGGGGCCTAAGACCTTGTGTGGAGTCGGGGCCGGAACCTGAGGATTCCTCTCCAGTGCTGACATGGATCTTGGGGTACTTCTGGAGTCTCCCCAGGGGAGTCAGTCCTCGTCTCGAATGCGGGCATGCACTTGCGCTTTCCTCCAGAGCGGTAGCAGCAGTGTCACGCAGTCCGCCGCGTGGATCAAAGGATCTATGGTTTTCCCTCGAGTCTTTCCCACGAGGCTTTCCCACGAGGCTTTCCCACAGGGCTGTCCCACGTGCACACGTGGTGGGAGTCGATCCTCGGCTTGAACGTCAAGGCAGTGCAGGGAAAACAGGTTCCTCTGGAATGGACTGACACATCTGGGGGACTCTTGGAATGGTGGCATGACCCTGGAGTTCCTCTCGCCTTTCCTGTGGAGAGCGCCTCCTCTTGAGATGCGACGGGAACGCCGGGAATTCTTTCCCTACGAAACAGGGAAAGGATCCCTCATCTCGAGCTAGGAGGCGGAAACGGGGCTCCCCTGGATGTGTGCGGGACCCCACGTGCTTCCTCTCGAGTGGAGACGGGTATGTCGGGGAAGTTCTTGAGTTGCAGCAAGGGTGTGAAGGACCCTTTGGAAGTTCCAGTGGTTAGACGTGATTAGCCTCGAGAAGCCTCAGCGGAAAAGGGCCTCATCTCGCCTGGAGGGCAAAACCTCCTGGATTTTCTCGAGTTGCGGCAGGTGCTCTCGACTTACGACGGGGACCTCAGGGACCCGCTCTGGTGGCCTCAGGAAAGGCCAGTCCCCATGCGAGTTCCTCGGGGGCCTCTCGGCATTCCTCTCCCGTCGATGCCGGGGCCTAAGACCTTGTGTGGAGTCGGGGCCGGAACCTGAGGATTCCTCTCCAGTGCTGACATGGATCTTGGGGTACTTCTGGAGTCTCCCCAGGGGAGTCAGTCCTCGTCTCGAATGCGGGCATGCACTTGCGCTTTCCTCCAGAGCGGTAGCAGCAGTGTCACGCAGTCCGCCGCGTGGATCAAAGGATCTATGTTTTTCCCTCGAGTCTTTCCCACGAGGCTTTCCCACGAGGCTTTCCCACAGGGCTGTCCCACGTGCACACGTGGTGGGAGTGGATCCTCGGCTTGAACGTCAAGGCAGTGCAGGGAAAACAGGTTCCTCTGGAATGGACTGACACATCTGGGGGACTCTTGGAATGGTGGCACGACCCTGGAGTTCCTCTCGCCTTTCCTGTGGAGAGCGCCTCCTCTTGAGATGCGACGGGAACGCCGGGAATTCTTTCCCTACGAAACAGGGAAAGGATCCCTCATCTCGAGCTAGGAGGCGGAAACGGGGCTGCCCTGGATGTGTGCGGGACCCCACGTGCTTACTCTCGAGTGGAGACGGGTATGTCGGGGAACTTCTTGAGTTGCAGCAAGGTTGTGAAGGACCCTTTGGAAGTTCCAGTGGTTAGACATGATTCGCCTCGAGAAGCCTCAGCGGAAATGGGCCTCATCTCGCCTGGAGGGCAAAACCTCCTGGATTTTCTCGAGTTGCGGCAGGTGCTCTCGACTTACGACGGGGACCTCAGGGACCCGCTCTGGTGGCCTCAGGAAAGGCCAGTCCCCATGCGAGTTCCTCGGGGGCCTCTCGGGATTCCTCTCCCGTCGATGCCGGGGCCTAAGACCTTGTGTGGAGTCGGGGTCGGAACCTGAGGATTCCTCTCCAGTGCTGACATGGATCTTGGGGTACTTCTGGAGTCTCCCCAGGGGAGTCAGTCCTCGTCTCGAATGCGGGCATGCACTTGCGCTTTCCTCCAGAGCGGTAGCAGCAGTGTCACGCAGTCCGCCGCGTGGATCAAAGGATCTATGTTTTTCCCTCGAGTCTTTCCCACGAGGCTTTCCCACGAGGCTTTCCCACAGGGCTGTCCCACGTGCACACGTGGTGGGAGTGGATCCTCGGCTTGAACGTCAAGGCAGTGCAGGGAAAACAGGTTCCTCTGGAATGGACTGACACATCTGGGGGACTCTTGGAATGGTGGCACGACCCTGGAGTTCCTCTCGCCTTTCCTGTGGAGAGCGCCTCCTCTTGAGATGCGACGGGAACGCCGGGAATTCTTTCCCTACGAAACAGGGAAAGGATCCCTCATCTCGAGCTAGGAGGCGGAAACGGGGCTGCCCTGGATGTGTGCGGGACCCCACGTGCTTACTCTCGAGTGGAGACGGGTATGTCGGGGAACTTCTTGAGTTGCAGCAAGGTTGTGAAGGACCCTTTGGAAGTTCCAGTGGTTAGACATGATTCGCCTCGAGAAGCCTCAGCGGAAATGGGCCTCATCTCGCCTGGAGGGCAAAACCTCCTGGATTTTCTCGAGTTGCGGCAGGTGCTCTCGACTTACGACGGGGACCTCAGGGACCCGCTCTGGTGGCCTCAGGAAAGGCCAGTCCCCATGCGAGTTCCTCGGGGGCCTCTCGGGATTCCTCTCCCGTCGATGCCGGGGCCTAAGACCTTGTGTGGAGTCGGGGCCGGAACCTGAGGATTCCTCTCCAGTGCTGACATGGATCTTGGGGTACTTCTGGAGTCTCCCCAGGGGAGTCAGTCCTCGTCTCGAATGCGGGCATGCACTTGAGCTTTCCTCCAGAGTGGTAGAAGCAGTGTCACGCAGTCCGCCGCGTGGATCAAAGGATCTATGGTTTTCCCTCGAGTCTTTCCCACGAGGCTTTCCCACGAGGCTTTCCCACAGGGCTGTCCCACGTGCACACGTGGTGGGAGTGGATCCTCGGCTTGAACGTCAAGGCAGTGCAGGGAAAACAGGTTCCTCTGGAATGGACTGACACATCTGGGGGACTCTTGGAATGGTGGCACGACCCTGGAGTTCCTCTCGCCTTTCCTGTGGAGAGCGCCTCCTCTTGAGATGCGACGGGAACGCCGGGAATTCTTTCCCTACGAAACAGGGAAAGGATCCCTCATCTCGAGCTAGGAGGCGGAAACGGGGCTCCCCTGGATGTGTGCGGGAACCCACGTGCTTCCTCTCGAGTGGAGACGGGTATGTCGGGGAACTTCTTGAGTTGCAGCAAGGGTGTGAAGGACCCTTTGGAAGTTCCAGCGGTTAGATGTGATTAGCCTCGAGAAGCCTCAGCGGAAATGGGCCTCATCTCGCCTGGTGGGCAAAACCTCCTGGATTTTCTCGAGTTGCGGCAGGTGCTCTCGACTTACGATGGGGACCTCAGGGACCCGCTCTGGTGGCCTCAGGAAAGGCCAGTCCCCATTCGAGTTCCTCGGGGGCCTCTCGGCATTCCTCTCCCGTCGATGCCGGGGCCTAAGACCTTGTGTGGAGTCGGGGCCGGAACCTGAGGATTCCTCTCCAGTGCTGACATGGATCTTGGGGTACTTCTGGAGTCTCCCCAGGGGAGTCAGTCCTCGTCTCGAATGCGGGCATGCACTTGCGCTTTCCTCCAGAGCGGTAGCAGCAGTGTCACGCAGTCCGCCGCGTGGATCAAAGGATCTATGGTTTTCCCTCGAGTTTTCCCACGAGGCTTTCCCACGAGGCTTTCCCACAGGGCTGTCCCACGTGCACACGTGGTGGGAGTCGATCCTCGGCTTGAACGTCAAGGCAGTGCAGGGAAAACAGGTTCCTCTGGAATGAACTGACACATCTGGGGGACTCTTGGAATGGTGGCATGACCCTGGAGTTCCTCTCGGCTTTCCTGTGGAGAGCGCCTCCACTTGAGGTGCGACGGGAACGCCGGGAATTCTTTCCCTACGAAACAGGGAAAGGATCCCTCATCTCGAGCTAGGAGGCGGAAACGGGGCTCCCCTGGATGTGTGCGGGACCCCACGTGCTTCCTCTCGAGTGGAGACGGGTATGTCGGGGAACTTCTTGAGTTGCAGCAATGCTGTGAAGGACCCTTTGGAAGTTCCAGTGGTTAGACGTGATTAGCCTCGAGAAGCCTCAGCGGAAATGGGCCTCATCTCGCCTGGAGGGCAAAACCTCCTGGATTTTCTCGAGGTGCGGCAGGTGCTCTCGACTTACGACGGGGACCTCAGGGACCCGCTCTGGTGGACTCAGGAAAGGCCAGTCCCCATGCGAGTTCCTCGGGGGCCTCTCGGGATCCCTCTCCCGTCGATGCCGGGGCCTAAGACCTTGTGTGGAGTCGGGGCTGGAACCTGAGGATTCCTCTCCAGTGCTGACATGGATCTTGGGGTACTTCTGGAGTCTCCCCAGGGGAGTCAGTCCTCGTCTCGAATGCGGGCATGCACTTGCGCTTTCCTCCAGAGCGGTAGCAGCAGTGTCACGCAGTCCGCCGCGTGGATCAAAGGATCTATGGTTTTCCCTCGAGTCTTTCCCACGAGGCTTTCCCACGAGACTTTCCCACAGGGCTGTCCCACGTGCACACGTGGTGGGAGTCGATCCTCGGCTTGAACGTCAAGGCAGGGCAGGGAAAACAGGTTCCTCTGGAATGGACTGACACATCTGGGGGACTCTTGGAATGGTGGCATGACCCTGGAGTTCCTCTCGCCTTTCCTGTGGAGAGCGTCTCCTCTTGAGATGCGACGGGAACGCCGGGAATTCTTTCCCTACGAAACAGGGAAAGGATCCCTCATCTCGAGCTAGGAGGCGGAAACGGGGCTCCCCTGGATGTGTGCGGGACCCCACGTGCTTCCTCTCGAGTGGAGACGGGTATGTCGGGGAACTTCTTGAGTTGCAGCAAGGGTGTGAAGGACCCTTTGGAAGTTCCAGTGGTTAGACGTGATTAGCCTCGAGAAGCCTCAGCGGAAATGGGCCTCATCTCGCCTGGAGGGCAAAACCTCCTGGATTTTCTCGAGTTGCGGCAGGTGCTCTCGACTTACGACGGGGACCTCAGGGACCCGCTCTGGTGGCCTCAGGAAAGGCCAGTCCCCATGCGAGTTCCTCGGGGGCCTCTCGGCATTCCTCTCCCGTCGATGCCGGGGCCTAAGACCTTGTGTGGAGTCGGGGCCGGAACCTGAGGATTCCTCTCCAGTGCTGACATGGATCTTGGGGTACTTCTGGAGTCTCCCCAGGGGAGTCAGTCCTCGTCTCGAATGCGGGCATGCACTTGCGCTTTCCTCCAGAGCGGTAGCAGCAGTGTCACGCAGTCCGCCGCGTGGATCAAAGGATCTATGGTTTTCCCTCGAGTTTTCCCACGAGGCTTTCCCACGAGGCTTTCCCACAGGGCTGTCCCACGTGCACACGTGGTGGGAGTGGATCCTCGGCTTGAACGTCAAGGCAGTGCAGGGAAAACAGGTTCCTCTGGAATGGACTGACACATCTGGGGGACTCTTGGAATGGTGGCATGACCCTGGAGTTCCTCTCGGCTTTCCTGTGGAGAGCGCCTCCTCTTGCGATGCGACGGGAACGCCGGGAATTCTTTCCCTACGAAACAGGGAAAGGATCCCTCATCTCGAGCTAGGAGGCGGAAACGGGGCTCCCCTGGATGTGTGCGGGACCCCACGTGCTTCCTCTCGAGTGGAGACGGGTATGTCGGGGAACTTCTTGAGTTGCAGCAAGGGTGTGAAGGACCCTTTGGAAGTTCCAGTGGTTAGACGTGATTAGCCTCGAGAAGCCTCAGCGGAAATGGGCCTCATCTGGCCTGGAGGGCCAAACATCCTGGATTTTCTCGAGTTGCGGCAGGTGCTCTCGACTTACGACGGGGACCTCAGGGACCCGCTCTGGTGGACTCAGGAAAGGCCAGTCCCCATGCGAGTTCCTCGGGGGCCTCTCGGGATCCCTCTCCCGTCAATGCCAGGGCCTGAGATCTTGTGTGGAGTCGGGGCCGGAACCTGAGGATTCCTCTCCAGTGCTGACATGGATCTTGGGGTACTTCTGGAGTCTCCCCAGGGGAGTCAGTCCTCGTCTCGAATGCGGGCATGCACTTGCGCTTTCCTCCAGAGCGGTAGCAGCAGTGTCACGCAGTCCGCCGCGTGGATCAAAGGATCTATGGTTTTCCCTCGAGTCTTTCCCACGAGGCTTTCCCACGAGGCTTTCCCACAGGGCTGTCCCACGTGAACACGTGGTGGGAGTGGATCCTCGGCTTGAACGTCAAGGCAGTGCAGGGAAAACAGGTTCCTCTGGAATGGACTGACACATCTGGGGGACTCTTGGAATGGTGGCATGACCCTGGAGTTCCTCTCGCCTTTCCTGTGGAGAGCGCCTCCTCTTGAGATGCGACGGGAACGCCTGGAATTCTTTCCCTACGAAACAGGGAAAGGATCCCTCATCTCGAGCTAGGAGGCGGAAACGGGGCTCCCCTGGATGTGTGCGGGACCCCACGTGCTTCCTCTCGAGTGGAGACGGGTATGTCGGGGAACTTCTTGAGTTGCAGCAAGGGTGTGAAGGACCCTTTGGAAGTTCCAGTGGTTAGACGTGATTAGCCTCGAGAAGCCTCAGCGGAAATGGGCCTCATCTCGCCTGGAGGGCAAAACCTCCTGGATTTTCTCGAGTTGCGGCAGGTGCTCTCGACTTACGACGGGGACCTCAGGGACCCGCTCTGGTGGCCTCAGGAAAGGCCAGTCCCCATGCGAGTTCCTCGGGGGCCTCTCGGCATTCCTCTCCCGTCGATGCCGGGGCCTAAGACCTTGTGTGGAGTCGGGGCCGGGACGTGAGGATTCCTCTCCAGTGCTGACATGGATCTTGGGGTACTTCTGGAGTCTCCCCAGGGGAGTCAGTCCTCGTCTCGAATGCGGGCATGCACTTGCGCTTTCCTCCAGAGCGGTAGCAGCAGTGTCACGCAGTCCGCCGCGTGGATCAAAGGATCTATGGTTTTCCCTCGAGTCTTTCCCACGAGGCTTTCCCACGAGGCTTTCCCACAGGGCTGTCCCACGTGCACACGTGGTGGGAGTGGATCCTCGGCTTGAACGTCAAGGCAGTGCAGGGAAAACAGGTTCCTCTGGAATGGACTGACACATCTGGGGGACTCTTGGAATGGTGGCACGACCCTGGAGTTCCTCTCGCCTTTCCTGTGGAGAGCGCCTCCTCTTGAGATGCGACGGGAACGCCGGGAATTCTTTCCCTACGAAACAGGGAAAGGATCCCTCATCTCGAGCTAGGAGGCGGAAACGGGGCTCCCCTGGATGTGTGCGGGACCCCACGTGCTTCCTCTCGAGTGGAGACGGGTATGTCGGGGAACTTCTTGAGTTGCAGCAAGGGTGTGAAGGACCCTTTGGAAGTTCCAGTGGTTAGACGTGATTAGCCTCGAGAAGCCTCAGCGGAAATGGGCCTCATCTCGCCTGGAGGGCAAAACCTCCTGGATTTTCTCGAGTTGCGGCAGGTGCTCTCGACTTACGACGGGGACCTCAGGGACCCGCTCTGGTGGCCTCAGGAAAGGCCAGTCCCCATGCGAGTTCCTCGGGGGCCTCTCGGCATTCCTCTCCCGTCGATGCCGGGGCCTAAGACCTTGTGTGGAGTCGGGGCCAGAACCTGAGGATTCCTCTCCAGTGCTGACATGGATCTTGGGGTACTTCTGGAGTCTCCCCAGGGGAGTCAGTCCTCGTCTCGAATGCGGGCATGCACTTGCGCTTTCCTCCAGAGCGGTAGCAGCAGTGTCACGCAGTCCGCCGCGTGGATCAAAGGATCTATGGTTTTCCCTCGAGTCTTTCCCACGAGGCTTTCCCACGAGGCTTTCCCACAGGGCTGTCCCACGTGCACACGTGGTGGGAGTGGATCCTCGGCTTGAACGTCAAGGCAGTGCAGGGAAAACAGGTTCCTCTGGAATGGACTGACACATCTGGGGGACTCTTGGAATGGTGGCACGACCCTGGAGTTCCTCTCGCCTTTCCTGTGGAGAGCGCCTCCTCTTGAGATGCGACGGGAACGCCGGGAATTCTTTCCCTACGAAACAGGGAAAGGATCCCTCATCTCGAGCTAGGAGGCGGAAACGGGGCTCCCCTGGATGTGTGCGGGACCCCACGTGCTTCCTCTCGAGTGGAGACGGGTATGTCGGGGAACTTCTTGAGTTGCAGCAAGGGTGTGAAGGACCCTTTGGAAGTTCCAGTGGTTAGACGTGATTAGCCTCGAGAAGCCTCAGCGGAAATGGGCCTCATCTCGCCTGGAGGGCAAAACCTCCTGGATTTTCTCGAGTTGCGGCAGGTGCTCTCGACTTACGACGGGGACCTCAGGGACCCGCTATGGTGGCCTCAGGAAAGGCCAGTCCCCATGCGAGTTCCTCGGGGGCCTCTCGGCATTCCTCTCCCGTCGATGCCGGGGCCTAAGACCTTGTGTGGAGTCGGGGCCGGAACCTGAGGATTCCTCTCCAGTGCTGACATGGATCTTGGGGTACTTCTGGAGTCTCCCCAGGGGAGTCAGTCCTCGTCTCGAATGCGGGCATGCACTTGCGCTTTCCTCCAGAGCGGTAGCAGCAGTGTCACGCAGTCCGCCGCGTGGATCAAAGGATCTATGGTTTTCCCTCGAGTTTTCCCACGAGGCTTTCCCACGAGGCTTTCCCACAGGGCTGTCCCACGTGCACACGTGGTGGGAGTGGATCCTCGGCTTGAACGTCAAGGCAGTGCAGGGAAAACAGGTTCCTCTGGAATGGACTGACACATCTGGGGGACTCTTGGAATGGTGGCATGACCCTGGAGTTCCTCTCGGCTTTCCTGTGGAGAGCGCCTCCTCTTGCGATGCGACGGGAACGCCGGGAATTCTTTCCCTACGAAACAGGGAAAGGATCCCTCATCTCGAGCTAGGAGGCGGAAACGGGGCTCCCCTGGATGTGTGCGGGACCCCACGTGCTTCCTCTCGAGTGGAGACCGGTATGTCGGGGAACTTCTTGAGTTGCAGCAAGGGTGTGAAGGACCCTTTGGAAGTTCCAGTGGTTAGACGTGATTAGCCTCGAGAAGCCTCAGCGGAAATGGGCCTCATCTCGCCTGGAGAGGAAAACCTCCTGGATTTTCTCGAGTTGCGGCAGGTGCTCTCGACTTACGACGGGGACCTCAGGGACCCGCTCTGGTGGACTCAGGAAAGGCCAGTCCCCATGCGAGTTCCTCGGGGGCCTCTCGGGATCCCTCTCCCGTCAATGCCAGGGCCTGAGATCTTGTGTGGAGTCGGGGCCGGAACCTGAGGATTCCTCTCCAGTGCTGACATGGATCTTGGGGTACTTCTGGAGTCTCCCCAGGGGAGTCAGTCCTCGTCTCGAATGCGGGCATGCACTTGCGCTTTCCTCCAGAGCGGTAGCAGCAGTGTCACGCAGTCCGCCGCGTGGATCAAAGGATCTATGGTTTTCCCTCGAGTCTTTCCCACGAGGCTTTCCCACGAGGCTTTCCCACAGGGCTGTCCCACGTGAACACGTGGTGGGAGTGGATCCTCGGCTTGAACGTCAAGGCAGTGCAGGGAAAACAGGTTCCTCTGGAATGGACTGACACATCTGGGGGACTCTTGGAATGGTGGCATGACCCTGGAGTTCCTCTCGCCTTTCCTGTGGAGAGCGCCTCCTCTTGAGATGCGACGGGAACGCCTGGAATTCTTTCCCTACGAAACAGGGAAAGGATCCCTCATCTCGAGCTAGGAGGCGGAAACGGGGCTCCCCTGGATGTGTGCGGGACCCCACGTGCTTCCTCTCGAGTGGAGACGGGTATGTCGGGGAACTTCTTGAGTTGCAGCAAGGGTGTGAAGGACCCTTTGGAAGTTCCAGTGGTTAGACGTGATTAGCCTCGAGAAGCCTCAGCGGAAATGGGCCTCATCTCGCCTGGAGGGCAAAACCTCCTGGATTTTCTCGAGTTGCGGCAGGTGCTCTCGACTTACGACGGGGACCTCAGGGACCCGCTCTGGTGGCCTCAGGAAAGGCCAGTCCCCATGCGAGTTCCTCGGGCGCCTCTCGGCATTCCTCTCCCGTCGATGCCGGGGCCTAAGACCTTGTGTGGAGTCGGGGCCGGAACCTGAGGATTCCTCTCCAGTGCTGACATGGATCTTGGGGTACTTCTGGAGTCTCCCCAGGGGAGTCAGTCCTCGTCTCGAATGCGGGCATGCACTTGCGCTTTCCTCCAGAGCGGTAGCAGCAGTGTCACGCAGTCCGCCGCGTGGATCAAAGGATCTATGGTTTTCCCTCGAGTCTTTCCCACGAGTCTTTCCCACGAGGCTTTCCCACAGGGCTGTCCCACGTGCACACGTGGTGGGAGTGGATCCTCGGCTTGAACGTCAAGGCAGTGCAGGGAAAACAGGTTCCTCTGGAATGGACTGACACATCTGGGGGACTCTTGGAATGGTGGCACGACCCTGGAGTTCCTCTCGCCTTTCCTGTGGAGAGCGCCTCCTCTTGAGATGCGACGGGAACGCCGGGAATTCTTTCCCTACGAAACAGGGAAAGGATCCCTCATCTCGAGCTAGGAGGCGGAAACGGGGCTCCCCTGGATGTGTGCGGGACCCCACGTGCTTCCTCTCGAGTGGAGACGGGTATGTCGGGGAACTTCTTGAGTTGCAGCAAGGGTGTGGAGGACCCTTTGGAAGTTCCAGTGGTTAGACGTGATTAGCCTCGAGAAGCCTCAGCGGAAATGGGCCTCATCTCGCCTGGAGGGCAAAACCTCCTGGATTTTCTCGAGTTGCGGCAGGTGCTCTCGACTTACGACGGGGACCTCAGGGACCCGCTCTGGTGGACTCAGGAAAGGCCAGTCCCCATGCGAGTTCCTCGGGGGCCTCTCGGGATTCCTCTCCCGTCGATGCCGGGGCCTAAGACCTTGTGTGGAGTCGGGGCCGGAACCTGAGGATTCCTCTCCAGTGCTGACATGGATCTTGGGGTACTTCTGGAGTCTCCCCAGGGGAGTCAGTCCTCGTCTCGAATGCGGGCATGCACTTGCGCTTTCCTCCAGAGCGGTAGCAGCAGTGTCACGCAGTCCGCCGCTTGGATCAAAGGATCTATTGTTTTCCCTCGTGTCTTTCCCACGAGGCTTTCCCACGAGGCTTCCCACAGGGCTGTCCCACGTGCACACGTGGTGGGAGTCGATCCTCGGCTTGAACGTCAAGGCAGTGCAGGGAAAACAGGTTCCTCTGGAATGGACTGACACATCTGGGGGACTCTTGGAATGGTGGCACGACCCTGGAGTTCCTCTCGCCTTTCCTGTGGAGAGCGCCTCCTCTTGAGATGCGACGGGAACGCCGGGAATTCTTTCCCTACGAAACAGGGAAAGGATCCCTCATCTCGAGCTAGGAGGCGGAAACGGGGCACCCCTGGATGTGTGCGGGACCCCACGTGCTTCCTCTCGAGTGGAGACGGGTATGTCGGGGAACTTCTTGAGTTGCAGCAATGCTGTGAAGGACCCTTTGGAAGTTCCAGTGGTTAGACGTGATTAGCCTCGAGAAGCCTCAGCGGAAATGGGCCTCATCTCGCCTGGAGGGCAAAACCTCCTGGATTTTCTCGAGTTGCGGCAGGTGCTCTCGACTTACGACGGGGGCCTCAGGGACCCGCTCTGGTGGACTCAGGAAAGGCCAGTCCCCATGCGAGTTCCTCGGGGGCCTCTCGGGATCCCTCTCCCGTCGATGCCGGGGCCTAAGACCTTGTGTGGAGTCGGGGCCGGAACCTGAGGATTCCTCTCCAGTGCTGACATGGATCTTGGGGTACTTCTGGAGTCTCCCCAGGGGAGTCAGTCCTAGTCTCGAATGCGGGCATGCACTTGCGCTTTCCTCCAGAGCGGTAGCAGCAGTGTCACGCAGTCTGCCGCGTGGATCAAAGGATCTATGGTTTTCCCTCGAGTCTTTCCCAGGAGGCTTTCCCACGAGGCTTTCCCACAGGGCTGTCCCACGTGCACACGTGGTGGGAGTCGATCCTCGGCTTGAACGTCAAGGCAGTGCAGGGAAAACAGGTTCCTCTGGAATGGACTGACACATCTGGGGGACTCTTGGAATGGTGGCATGACCCTGGAGTTCCTCTCGCCTTTCCTGTGGAGAGCGCCTCCTCTTGAGATGCGACGGGAACGCCGGGAATTCTTTCCCTACGAAACAGGGAAAGGATCCCTCATCTCGAGCTAGGAGGCGGAAACGGGGCTCCCCTGGATGTGTGCGGGACCCCACGTGCTTCCTCTCGAGTGGAGACGGGTATGTCGGGGAACTTCTTGAGTTGCAGCAAGGGTGTGAAGGACCCTTTGGAAGTTCCAGTGGTTAGACGTGATTAGCCTCGAGAAGCCTCAGCGGAAATGGGCCTCATCTCGCCTGGAGGGCAAAACCTCCTGGATTTTCTCGAGTTGCGGCAGGTGCTCTCGACTTACGACGGGGACCTCAGGGACCCGCTCTGGTGGCCTCAGGAAAGGCCAGTCCCCATGCGAGTTCCTCGGGGGCCTCTCGGCATTCCTCTCCCGTCGATGCCGCGGCCTAAGACCTTGTGTGGAGTCGGGGCCGGAACCTGAGGATTCCTCTCCAGTGCTGACATGGATCTTGGGGTACTTCTGGAGTCTCCCCAGGGGAGTCAGTCCTCGTCTCGAATGCGTGCATGCACTTGCGCTTTCCTCCAGAGCGGTAGCAGCAGTGTCACGCAGTCCGCCGCGTGGATCAAAGGATCTATTGTTTTCCCTCTTGTCTTTCCCACGAGGCTTTCCCACGAGGCTTTCCCACAGGGCTGTCCCACGTGCACACGTGGTGGCAGTGGATCCTCGGCTTGAACGTCAAGGCAGTGCAGGGAAAACAGGTTCCTCTGGAATGGACTGACACATCTGGGGGACTCTTGGAATGGTGGCACGACCCTGGAGTTCCTCTCGCCTTTCCTGTGGAGAGCGCCTCCTCTTGAGATGCGACGGGAACGCCGGGAATTCTTTCCCTACAAAACAGGGAAAGGATCCCTCATCTCGAGCTAGGAGGCGGAAACGGGGCTCCCCTGGATGTGTGCGGGACCCCACGTGCTTCCTCTCAAGTGGAGACGGGTATGTCGGGGAACTTCTTGAGTTGCAGCAAGGGTGTGAAGGACCCTTTGGAAGTTCCAGTTGTTAGACCTGATTAGCCTCGAGAAGCCTCAGCGGAAATGGGCCTCATCTCGCCTGGAGGGCAAAACCTCCTGGATTTTCTCGAGTTACGGCAGGTGCTCTCGACTTACGACGGGGACCTCAGGGACCCGCTCTGGTGGCCTCAGGAAAGGCCAGTCCCCATGCGAGTTCCTCGGGGGCCTCTCGGGATTCCTCTCCCGTCGATGCCGGGGCCTAAGACCTTGTGTGGAGTCGGGGCCGGAACCTGAGGATTCCTCTCCAGTGCTGACATGGATCTTGGGGTACTTCTGGAGTCTCCCCAGGGGAGTCAGTCCTCGTCTCGAATGCAGGCATGCACTTGCGCTTTCCTCCAGAGCGGTAGCAACAGTGTCACGCAGTCCGGCGCGTGGATCAAAGGATCTATGGTTTTCCCCTGAGTCTTTCCCACGAGGCTTTCCCAAGAGGCTTTCCCACAGGACTGTCCCACGTGCACACGTGGTGTGGGTGGATCCTCGGCTTGAACGTCAAGGCAGTGCAGGGAAAACAGGTTCCTCTGGAATGGACTGACACATCTGGGGGACTCTTGGAATGGTGGCATGACCCTGGAGTTCCTCTCGCCTTTCCTGTGGAGAGCGCCTCCTCTTGAGATGCGACGGGAACGCCGGGAATTCTTTCCCTACGAAACAGGGAAAGGATCCCTCATCTCGAGCTAGGAGGCGAAACGGGGCTCCCCTGGATGTGTGCGGGACCCCACGTGGTTCCTCTCGAGTGGAGACGGGTATGTCGGGGAACTTCTTGAGTTGCAGCAAGGGTGTGAAGGACCCTTTGGAAGTTCCAGTGGTTAGACGTGATTAGCCTCGAGAAGCCTCAGCGGAAATGGGCCTCATCTCGCCTGGTGGGCAAAACCTCCTGGATTTTCTCGAGTTGCGGCAGGTGCTCTCGACTTACGACGGGGACCTCAGGGACCCGCTCTGGTGGCCTCAGGAAAGCCCAGTCCCCATGCGAGTTCCTCGGGGGCCTCTCGGGATACCTCTCCCGTCGATGCCGGGGCCTAAGACCTTGTGTGGAGTCGGGGCCGGATCCTCAGGATTCCTCTCCAGTGCTGACATGGATCTTGGGGTACTTCTGGAGTCTCCCCAGGGGAGTCAGTCCTCGTCTCGAATGCGGGCATGCACTTGCGCTTTCCTCCAGAGCGGTAGCAGCAGTGTCACGCAGTCCGCCGCGTGGATCAAAGGATCTATGGTTTTCCCTCGAGTCTTTCCCACGAGGCTTTCCCACGAGGCTTTCCCAAAGGGCTGTCCCACGAGCACACGTGGTGGGAGTCGATCCTCGGCTTGAACGTCAAGGCAGTGCAGGGAAAACAGGTTCCTCTGGAATGGACTGACACATATGGGGTCTCTTGGGATGGTGGCACGACCCTGGAGTTCCTCTCGCCTTTCCTGTGGGAGCGCCTCCTCTTGAGATGCGACGGGAACGCCGGGAATTCTTTCCCTACGAAACAGGGAAAGGATCCCTCATCTCGAGCTAGGAGGTGGAAACGGGGCTACCCTGGATGTGTGAGGGACCCTCGTGCTTCCTCTCGAGTGGAGACGGGTATGTCGGGGAACTTCTAGAGTTGCAGCAAGGGTGTGAAGGACCCTTTGGAAGTTCCAGTGGTTAGATGTGATTAGCCTCGAGAAGCCTCAGCGGAAATGGGCTTCATCTCGCCTGGAGGGCAAAATCTCCTGGATTTTCTCGAGTTGTGGCAGGTGCTCTCGACTTACGACGGGGATCTCAGGGACCCGCTCTGGTGACCTCAGGAAAGGCAAGTCCCCATGCGAGTTCCTCGGGGGCCTCTCGGGATTCCTCTCCCGTCGATGCCGGGGCCTAAGACCTTGTGTGGAGTCGGGGCCGGGACCTGAGGATTCCTCTCCAGTGCTGACATGGATCTTGGGGTACTTCTGGAGTCTACCCAGTGGAGTCAGTCCTCGTCTCGAATGCGGGCATGCACTTGCGCTTTCCTCCAGAGCGGTAGCAGCAGTGTCACGCAGTCCGCCGCGTGGATCAAAGGATCTATGGTTTTCACTCGAGTCTTTCCCACGAGGCTTTCCCACGAGGCTTTCCACAGGGCTGTCCCACGTGCACATGTGGTGGGACTCGATCCTCGGCTTGAACGTCAAGGCAGTGCAGGGAAAACAGGTTCCTCTGGAATGGATTGACACATCTGGGGGACTCTTGGAATGGTGGCATGACCCTGGAGTTCCTCTCGCCTTTCCTGTGGAGAGCGCCTCCTCTTGATATGCGACGGGAACGCCGGGAATTCTTTCCTTACTAAAAAGGGAAAGGATCCCTCATCTCTAGCTAGGAGGCGGAAATGGGGCTCCCCTGGATGTGTGCGGGACCCCAAGTGCTTCCTCTCGAGTGGAGACGGGTATGTCGGGGAAATTCTTGAGTTGCAGCAAGGGTGTGAAGGACCTTTTGGAAGTTCCAGTGGTTAGACGTGATTAGCCTCGAGAAGCCTCAGCGGAAATGGGCCTCATCTCGCCTGGAGGGCAAAACCTCCTGGATTTTCTCGAGTTGCGGCAGGTGCTCTCGACTTACGACGGGGACCTCAGGGACCCGCTCTGGTGGCCTCAGGAAAGGCCAGTCCCCATGCGAGTTCCTCGGGGGCCTCTCGGCATTCCTCTCCCGTCGATGCCGGGGCCTAAGACCTTGTGTGGAGTCGGGGCCGGAACCTGAGGATTCCTCTCCAGTGCTGACATGGATCTTGGGGTACTTCTGGAGTCTCCCCAGGGGAGTCAGTCCTCGTCTCGAATGCGGGCATGCACTTGCGCTTTCCTCCAGAGCGGTAGCAGCAGTGTCACGCATTCCGCCGCGTGGATCAAAGGATCTATGGTTTTCCCTCGAGTCTTTCCCACGAGGCTTTCCCACGAGGCTTTCCCACAGGGCTGTCCCACGTGCACACGTGGTGGGAGTGGATCCTCGGCTTGAACGTCAAGGCAGTGCAGGGAAAACAGGTTCCTCTGGAATGGACTGACACATCTGGGGGACTCTTGGAATGGTGGCACGACCCTGGAGTTCCTCTCGCCTTTCCTGTGGAGAGCGCCTCCTCTTGAGATGCGACGGGAACGCCGGGAATTCTTTCCCTACGAAACAGGGAAAGGATCCCTCATCTCGAGCTAGGAGGCGGAAACGGGGCTCCCCTGGATGTGTGCGGGACCCCACGTGCTTCCTCTCGAGTGGAGACGGGTATGTCGGGGAACTTCTTGAGTTGCAGCAAGGGTGTGAAGGACCCTTTGGAAGTTCCAGTGGTTAGACGTGATTAGCCTCGAGAAGCCTCAGCGGAAATGGGCCTCATCTCGCCTGGAGGGCAAAACCTCCTGGATTTTCTCGAGTTGCGGCAGGTGCTCTCGACTTACGACGGGGACCTCAGGGACCCGCTCTGGTGGCCTCAGGAAAGGCCAGTCCCCATGCGAGTTCCTCGGGGGCCTCTCGGCATTCCTCTCCCGTCGATGCCGGGGCTTAAGACCTTGTGTGGAGTCGGGGCCGGAACCTGAGGATTCCTCTCCAGTGCTGACATGGATCTTGGGGTACTTCTGGAGTCTCCCCAGGGGAGTCAGTCCTCGTCTCGAATGCGGGCATGCACTTGCGCTTTCCTCCAGAGCGGTAGCAGCAGTGTCACGCAGTCCACCGCGTGGATCAAAGGATCTATGGTTTTCCCTCGAGTCTTTCCCAGGAGGCTTTCCCACGAGGCTTTCCCACAGGGCTGTCCCACGTGCACACGTGTTGGGAGTCGATCCTCGGCTTGAACGTCAAGGCAGTGCAGGGAAAACAGGTTCCTCTGGAATGGACTGACACATCTGGGGGTCTCTTGGAATGGTGGCACGACCCTGGAGTTCCTCTCGCCTTTCCTGCGGAGAGCGCCTCCTCTTGAGATGCGACGGGAACGCCGGGAATTCTTTCCCTACGAAACAGGGAAAGGATCCCTCATCTCGAGCTAGGAGGCGGAAACAGGTCTCCCCTGGATGTGTGAGGGACCCCACGTGCTTCCTCTCGAGTGGAGACGGGTATGTCGGAGAACTGCTTCAGTTGCAGCAAGGGTGTGAAGGACCCTTTGGAAGTTCCAGTGGTTAGATGTGATTCGCCTCGAGAAGCCTCAGCGGAAATGGGCCTCATCTCGCCTGGAGGGCAAAACCTCCTGGATTTTCTCGAGTTGCGGCAGGTGCTCTCGACTTACGACGGGGACCTCAGGGACACGCTCTGGTGGCCTCAGGAAAGGCCAGCCCCCATGCGAGTTCCTCGGGGGCCTCTCGGGATTCCTCTCCCGTCGATGCCGGGGCCTAAGACCTTGTGTGGAGTCGGGGCCGGAACCTGAGGATTCCTCTCCAGTGCTGACATGGATCTTGGGGTACATCTGGAGTCTCCCCAGGGGAGTCAGTCCTCGTCTCGAATGCGGGCATGCACTTGCGCTTTCCTCCAGAGCGGTAGCAGCAGTGTCACGCAGACCGCCGCGTGGATCAAAGGATCTATGGTTTTCCCTCGAGTCTTTCCCACGAGGCTTTCCCACGAGGCTTTCCCACAGGGCTGTCCCACGAGCACACGTGGTGGGAGTCGATCCTCGGCTTGAACGTCAAGGCAGTGCAGGGAAAACAGGTTCCTCTGTAATGGACAGACACATCTGGGGTCTCTTGGAATGGTCGCACGACCCTGGAGTTCCTCTCGCCTTTTCTGTGGGAGCGCCTCCTCTTGAGATGCGACGGGAACGCCGGGAATTCTTTCCCTACGAAACAGGGAAAGGATCCCTCATCTCGAGCTAGGAGGCGGAAACGGGGCTCCCCTGGATGTGTGCGGGACCCCACGTGCTTCCTCTCGAGTGGAGACGGGTATGTCGGGGAACTTCTTGAGTTGCAGCAAGGGTGTGAAGGACCCTTTGGAAGTTACAGTGGTTAGACGTGATTAGCCTCGAGAAGCCTCAGCGGAAAAGGGCCTCATCTCGCCTGGAGGGCAAAACCTCCTGGATTTTCTCGAGTTGCGGCAGGTGCTCTCGACTTACGACGGGGACCTCAGGGACCCGCTCTGGTGGCCTCAGGAAAGGCCAGTCCCCATGCGAGTTCCTCGGGGGCCTCTCCGGATTCCTCTCCCTTCGATGCCGGGGCCTAAGACCTTGTGTGGAGTCGGGCCCGGAACCTGAGGATTCCTCTCCAGTGCTGACATGGATCTTGGGGTAATTCTGGAGTCTCCCCAGGGGAGTCAGTCCTCGTCTCGAATGCGGGCATGCACTTGCGCTTTCCTCCAGAGCGGTAGCAGCAGTGTCACGCAGTCCGCCGCGTGGATCAAAGGATCTATGGTTTTCCCTCGAGTCTTTCCCACGAGGCTTTCCCACGAGGCTTTCCCACAGGGCTGTCCCACGTGCACACGTGGTGGGAGTCGATCCTCGGCTTGAACGTCAAGGCAGTGCAGGGAAAACAGGTTCCTCTGGAATGGACTGACACATCTGGGGGACTCTTGGAATGGTGGCACGACCCTGGAGTTCCTCTCGCCTTTCCTGTGGAGAGCGCCTCCTCTTGAGATGCGACGGGAACGCCGGGAATTCTTTCCCTACGAAACAGGGAAAGGATCCCTCATCTCGAGCTAGGAGGCGGAAACGGGGCTC
Organism: Ovis canadensis; assembly: GCF_042477335.2. Taxonomy (NCBI): domain Eukaryota; kingdom Metazoa; phylum Chordata; class Mammalia; order Artiodactyla; family Bovidae; genus Ovis; species Ovis canadensis. Next base: position 2,366,124 of record NC_091266.1, on the reverse strand, counting down.
CCCTGGATGTGTGCGTGAACCCACGTGCTTCCTCTCGAGCGGAGACGGGTATGTCGGGGAACTTCTTGAGTTGCAGCAATGGTGTGAAGGACCCTTTGGAAGTTCCAGTGGTTAGATGTGAATGGCCTCGAGAAGCCTCAGCGGAAATGGGCCTCATCTCGCCTGGAGGGCAAAACCTCCTGGATTTTCTCGAGTTGCGGCAGGTGCTCTCGAATTACGACGGGGACCTCAGGGAACCACTCTGGTGGCCTCAGGAAAGGCCAGTCCCCATGCGAGTTCCTCGGGGGCCTCTCGGGATTCCTCTCCCGTCGATGCCGGGGCCTAAGACCTTGTGTGGAGTCGGGGCCGGAACCTGAGGATTCCTCTGCAGTGCTGACATGGATCTTGGGGTATTTCTGGAGTCTCCCCAGGGGAGTCAGTCCTCGTCTCGAATGCGGGCATGCACTTGTGCTTTCCTCCAGAGCGGTAGCAGCAGTGTCACGCAGTCCGCCGCGAGGATCAAAGGATCTATGGTTTTCCCTCGAGTCTTTCCCACGAGGCTTTCCCACGAGGCTTTCCCACAGGGCTGTCCCATGTGCACACGTGGTGGGAGTCGATCCTCGGCTTGAACGTCAAGGCAGTGCAGGGAAAACAGGTTCCTCTGGAATGGACTGACACATCTGGGGGACTCTTGGAATGGTGGCACGACCCTGGAGTTCCTCTCGCCTTTCCTGTGGAGAGCGCCTCCTCTTGAGATGCGACGGGAACGCCGGGAATTCTTTCCCTACGAAACAGGGAAAGGATCCCTCATCTCGAGCTAGGAGGCGGAAACGGGGCTCCCCTGGATGTGTGCGGGACACCACGTGCTTCCTCTCGAGTGGAGACGGGTATCTCGGGGAACTTCTTGAGTTGCAGCAAGGGTGTGAAGGACCCTTTGGAAGTTCCAGTGGTTAGATGTGATTGGCCTCGAGAAGCCTCAGCGGAAATGGGCCTCATCTCGCCTGGAGGGCAAAACCTCCTGGATTTTCTCGAGTTGCGGCAGGTGCTCTCGACTTACGATGGGGACCTCAGGGAACCGCTCTGGTGGCCTCAGGAAAGGCCAGTCCCCATGCGAGTTCCTCGGGGGCGTCTCGGGATTCCTCTCCCGTCGATACCGGGGCCTAAGACCTTGTGTGGAGTCGGGGCCGGAACCTGAGGATTCCTCTCCAGTGCTGACATGGATCTTGGGGTACTTCTGGAGTCTGCCCAGGGGAGTCAGTCCTCGTCTCGAATGCGGGCATGCACTTGCGCTTTCCTCCAGAGCGGTAGCAGCAGTGTCACGCAGTCCGCCGCGTGGATCAAAGGATCTATGGTTTTCCCTCGAGTCTTTCCCACGAGGCTTTCCCACGAGGCTTTCCCACAGGGCTGTCCCACGTGCACACGTGGTGGGAGTCGATCCTCGGCTTGAACGTCAAGGCAGTGCAGGGAAAACAGGTTCCTCTGGAATGGACTGACACATCTGGGGGACTCTTGGAATGGTGGCACGACCCTGGAGTTCCTCTCGCCTTTCCTGTGGAGAGCGCCTCCTCTTGAGATGCGACGGGAACGCCGGGAATTCTTTCCCTACGAAACAGGGAAAGGATCCCTCATCTCGAGCTAGGAGGCGGAAACGGGGCTGCCCTGGATGTGTGCGGGACCCCACGTGCTTCCTCTCGAGTTTAGACGGGTATGTCGGGGAACTTCTTGAGTTGCAGCAATGCTGTGAAGGACCCTTTGGAAGTTCCAGTGGTTAGACGTGATTAGCCTCGAGAAGCCTCAGCGGAAATGGGCCTCATCTCGCCTGGAGGGCAAAACCTCCTGGATTTTCTCGAGTTGCGGCAGGTGCTCTCGACTTACGACGGGGACCTCAGGGACCCGCTCTGGTGGCCTCAGGAAAGGCCAGTTCCCATGCGAGTTCCTCGGGGGCCTCTCGGCATTCCTCTCCCGTCGATGCCGGGGCCTAAGACCTTGTGTGGAGTCGGGGCCGGAACCTGAGGATTCCTCTCCAGTGCTGACATGGATCTTGGGGTACTTCTGGAGTCTCCCCAGGGGAGTCAGTCCTCGTCTCGAATGCGGGCATGCACTTGCGCTTTCCTCCAGAGCGGTAGCAGCAGTGGCACCCAGTCCGCCGCGTGGATCAAAGGATCTATGGTTTTCCCTCGAGTCTTTCCCACGAGGCTTTCCCACGAGGCTTTCCCACAGGGCTGTCCCATGTGCACAGGTGGTGGGAGTCGATCCTCGGCTTGAACATCAAGGCAGTGCAGGGAAAACAGGTTCCTCTGGAATGGACTGACACATCTGGGGGACTCTTGGAATGGTGGCACGACCCTGGAGTTCCTCTCGCCTTTCCTGTGGAGAGCGCCTCCTCTTGAGATGCGACGGGAACGCCGGGAATTCTTTCCCTACGAAACAGGGAAAGGATCCCTCATCTCGAGCTAGGAGGCGGAAACGGGGCTCCCCTGGATTTGTGCGGGACACCACGTGCTTCCTCTCCAGTGCAGACGGCTTTGTCGGGGAACTTCTTGAGTTGCAGCAAGGTTGTGAAGGACCCTTTGGAAGTTCCAGTGGTTAGATGTGATTAGCCTCGAGAAGCCTCAGCGGAAATGGGCCTCATCTCGCCTGGAGGGCAAAACCTCCTGGATTTTCTCGAGTTGCGGCAGGTGCTCTCGACTTACGACGGGGACCTCAGGGACCCGCTCTGGTGGCCTCAGGAAAGGCCAGTCCCCATGCGAGTTCCTCGGGGGCCTCTCGGGATTCCTCTCCCGTCGATGCCGGGGCCTAAGACCTTGTGTGGAGTCGGGGCCGGAACCTGAGGATTCCTCTCCAGTGCTGACATGGATCTTGGGGTACTTCTGGAGTCTCCCCAGGGGAGTCAGTCCTCGTCTCGAATGCGGGCATGCACTTGCGCTTTCCTACAGAGCGGTAGCAGCAGTGTCACGCAGTCCGCCGCGTGGATCAAAGGATCTATGGTTTTCCCTCGAGTCTTTCCCACGAGGCTTTCCCACGAGGCTTTCCCACAGGGCTGTCCCACGTGCACACGTGGTGGGAGTCGATCCTCGGCTTGAACGTCAAGGCAGTGCAGGGAAAACAGGTTCTTCTGTAATGGACAGACACATCTGGGGTCTCTTGAAATGGTCGCACGACCCTGGAGTTCCTCTCGCCTTTTCTGTGGGAGCGCCTCCTCTTGAGATGCGACGGGAACGCCGGGAATTCTTTCCCTACGAAACAGGGAAAGGATCCCTCATCTCGAGCTAGGAGGCGGAAACGGGGCTCCCCTGGATGTGTGCGGGACCCCACGTGCTTCCTCTCGAGTGGAGACGGGTATGTCGGGGAACTTCTTGAGTTGCAGCAAGGGTGTGAAGGACCCTTTGGAAGTTACAGTGGTTAGACGTGATTAGCCTCGAGAAGCCTCAGCGGAAAAGGGCCTCATCTCGCCTGGAGGGCAAAACCTCCTGGATTTTCTCGAGTTGCGGCAGGTGCTCTCGACTTACGACGGGGACCTCAGGGACCCGCTCTGGTGGCCTCAGGAAAGGCCAGTCCCCATGCGAGTTCCTCGGGGGCCTCTCCGGATTCCTCTCCCTTCGATGCCGGGGCCTAAGACCTTGTGTGGAGTCGGGCCCGGAACCTGAGGATTCCTCTCCAGTGCTGACATGGATCTTGGGGTAATTCAGGAGTCTCCCCAGGGGAGTCAGTCCTCGTCTCGAATGCGGGCATGCACTTGCGCTTTCCTCCAGAGCGGTAGCAGCAGTGTCACGCAGTCTGCCGCGTGGATCAAAGGATCTATGGTTTTCCCTCGAGTCTTTCCCACGAGGCTTTCCCACGAGGCTTTCCCACAGGGCTGTCCCACGTGCACACGTGTTGGGAGTCGATCCTCGGCTTGAACGTCAAGGCAGTGCAGGGAAAACAGGTTCCTCTGGAATGGACTGACACATCTGGGGGACTCTTGGAATGGTGGCACGACCCTGGAGTTCCTCTCGCCTTTCCTGTGGAGAGCGCCTCCTCTTGAGATGCGACGGGAACGCCGGGAATTCTTTCCCTACGAAACAGGGAAAGGATCCCTCATCTCGAGCTAGGAGGCGGAAACGGGGCTCCCCTGGATGTGTGCGTGACCCCACGTGCTTCCTCTCGAGTGGAGACGGGTATGTCGGGGAACTTCTTGAGTTGCAGCAATGGTGTGAAGGACCCTTTGGAAGTTCCAGTGGTTAGATGTGAATGGCCTCGAGAAGCCTCAGCGGAAATGGGCCTCATCTCGCCTGGAGGGCAAAACCTCCTGGATTTTCTCGAGTTGCGGCAGGTGCTCTCGAATTACGACGGGGACCTCAGGGAACCGCTCTGGTGGCCTCAGGAAAGGCCAGTCCCCATGCGAGTTCCTCGGGGGCCTCTCGGGATTCCTCTCCCGTCGATGCCGGGGCCTAAGACCTTGTGCGGAGTCGGGGCCGGAACCTGAGGATTCCTCTGCAGTGCTGACATGGATCTTGGGGTACTTCTGGAGTCTCCCCAGGGGAGTCAGTCCTCGTCTCGAATGCGGGCATGCACTTGTGGTTTCCTCCAGAGCGGTAGCAGCAGTGTCACGCAGTCCGCCAGGAGGATCAAAGGATCTATGGTTTTCCCTCGAGTCTTTCCCACGAGGCTTTCCCACGAGGCTTTCCCACAGGGCTGTCCCATGTGCACACGTGGTGGGAGTCGATCCTCGGCTTGAACGTCAAGGCAGTGCAGGGAAAACAGGTTCCGCTGGAATGGACTGACACATCTGGGGGACTCTTGGAATGGTGGCACGACCCTGGAGTTCCTCTCGCCTTTCCTGTGGAGAGCGCCTCCTCTTGAGATGCGACGGGAACGCCGGGAATTCTTTCCCTACGAAACAGGGAAAGGATCCCTCATCTCGAGCTAGGAGGCGGAAACGGGGCTCCCCTGGATGTGTGCGGGACACCACGTGCTTCCTCTCGAGTGGAGACGGGTATCTCGGGGAACTTCTTGAGTTGCAGCAAGGGTGTGAAGGACCCTTTGGAAGTTCCAGTGGTTAGATGTGATTGGCCTCGAGAAGCCTCAGCGGAAATGGGCCTCATCTCGCCTGGAGGGCAAAACCTCCTGGATTTTCTCGAGTTGCGGCAGGTGCTCTCGACTTACGATGGGGACCTCAGGGAACCGCTCTGGTGGCCTCAGGAAAGGCCAGTCCCCATGCGAGTTCCTCGGGGGCGTCTCGGGATTCCTCTCCCGTCGATACCGGGGCCTAAGACCTTGTGTGGAGTCGGGGCCGGAACCTGAGGATTCCTCTCCAGTGCTGACATGGATCTTGGGGTACTTCTGCAGTCTCCCCAGGGGAGTCAGTCCTCGTCTCGAATGCGGGCATGCACTTGCGCTTTCCTCCAGAGCGGTAGCAGCAGTGTCACGCAGTCCGCCGCGTGGATCAAAGGATCTATGGTTTTCCCTCGAGTCTTTCCCACGAGGCTTTCCCACGAGGCTTTCCCACAGGGCTGTCCCACGTGCACACGTGGTGGGAGTCGATCCTCGGCTTGAACGTCAAGGCAGTGCAGGGAAAACAGGTTCCTCTGGAATGGACTGACACATCTGGGGGACTCTTGGAATGGTGGCACGACCCTGGAGTTCCTCTCGCCTTTCCTGTGGAGAGCGCCTCCTCTTGAGATGCGACGGGAACGCCGGGAATTCTTTCCCTACGAAACAGGGAAAGGATCCCTCATCTCGAGCTAGGAGGCGGAAACGGGGCTCCCCTGGATGTGTGCGGGACACCACGTGCTTCCACTCGAGTGCAGACGGCTTTGTCGGGGAACTTCTTGAGTTGCAGCAAGGGTGTGAAGGACCCTTTGGAAGTTCCAGTGGTTAGATGTGATTGGCCTCGAGAAGCCTCAGCGGAAATGGGCCTCATCTCGCCTGGAGGGCAAAACCTCCTGGATTTTCTCGAGTTGCGGCATGTGCTCTCGACTTACGACGGGGACCTCAGGGACCCGCTCTGGTGGCCTCAGGAAAGGCCAGTCCCCATGCGAGTTCCTCGGGGGCCTCTCGGGATTCCTCTCCCGTCGATGCCGGGGCCTAAGACCTTGTGTGGAGTCGGGGCCGGAACCTGAGGATTCCTCTCCAGTGCTGACATGGATCTTGGGGTACTTCTGGAGTCTCCCCAGGGGAGTCAGTCCTTGTCTCGAATGCGGGCATGCACTTGTGCTTTCCTCCAGAGCGGTAGCAGCAGTGGCACGCAGTCCGCCGCGTGGATCAAAGGATCTATGGTTTTCCCTCGAGTCTTTCCCACGAGGCTTTCCCACGAGGCTTTCCCACAGGGCTGTCCCATGTGCACACGTGGTGGGAGTCGATCCTCGGCTTGAACATCAAGGCAGTGCAGGGAAAACAGGTTCCTCTGGAATGGACTGACACATCTGGGGGACTCTTGGAATGGTGGCACGACCCTGGAGTTCCTCTCGCCTTTCCTGTGGAGAGCGCCTCCTCTTGAGATGCGACGGGAACGCCGGGAATTCTTTCCCTACGAAACAGGGAAAGGATCCCTCATCTCGAGCTAGGAGGCGGAAACGGGGCTCCCCTGGATGTGTGCGGGACACCACGTGCTTCCTCTCGAGTGGAGACGGGTATGTCGGGGAACTTCTTGAGTTGCAGCAAGGGTGTGAAGGACCCTTTGGAAGTTCCAGTGGTTAGAAGTGAATGGCCTCGTGAAGCCTCAGCGGAAATGGGCCTCATCTCTCCTGGAGGGCAAAACCGCCTGGATTTTCTGGAGTTGCGGCAGGTGCTCTCGAATTACGACGGGGACCTCAGGGACCCGCTCTGGTGGCCTCAGGAAAGGCCAGTCCCCATGCGAGTTCCTCGGGGGCCTCTCGGGATTCCTCTCCCGTCGATGCCGGGGCCTAAGACCTTGTGTGGAGTCGGGGCCGGAACCTGAGGATTCCTCTCCAGTGCTGACATGGATCTTGGGGTACTTCTGGAGTCTCCCCAGGGGAGTCAGTCCTCGTCTCGAATGCGGGCATGCACTTGTGCTTTCCTCCAGAGCGGTAGCAGCAGTGTCACGCAGTCCGCCGCGTGGATCAAAGGATCTATGGTTTTCCCTCGAGTCTTTCCCACGAAGCTTTCCCACGAGGCTTTCCCACAGGGCTGTCCCATGTGCACACGTGGTGGGAGTCGATCCTCGGCTTGAACGTCAAGGCAGTGCAGGGAAAACAGGTTCCTCTGGAATGGACTGACACATCTGGGGGACTCTTGGAATGGTGGCACGACCCTGGAGTTCCTCTCGCCTTTCCTGTGGAGAGCGCCTCCTCTTGAGATGCGACGGGAACGCCGGGAATTCTTTCCCTACGAAACAGGGAAAGGATCCCTCATCTCGAGCTAGGAGGCGGAAACGGGGCTCCCCTGGATGTGTGCGGGACACCACGTGCTTCCTCTCGAGTGGAGACGGGTATTTCGGGGAACTTCTTGAGTTGCAGCAAGGGTGTGAAGGACCCTTTGGAAGTTCCAGTGGTTAGATGTGATTGGCCTCGAGAAGCCTCAGCGGAAATGGGCCTCATCTCGCCTGGAGGGCAAAACCTCCTGGATTTTCTCGAGTTGCGGCAGGTGCTCTCGACTTACGACGGGGACCTCAGGGACCCGCTCTGGTGGCCTCAGGAAAGGCCAGTCCCCATGCGAGTTCCTCGGGGGCCTCTCGGGATTCCTCTCCCGTCGATGCCGGGGCCTAAGACCTTGTGTGGAGTCGGGGCCGGAACCTGAGGATTCCTCTCCAGTGCTGACATGGATCTTGGGGTACTTCTGGAGTCTCCCCAGGGGAGTCAGTCCTCGTCTCGAATGCGGGCATGCACTTGCGCTTTCCTCCAGAGCGGTAGCAGCAGTGTCACGCAGTCCGCCGCGTGGATCAAAGGATCTATGGTTTTGCCTCGAGTCTTTCCCACGAGGCTTTCCCACGAGGCTTTCCCACAGGGCTGTCCCACGTGCACACGTGGTGGGAGTCGATCCTCGGCTTGAACGTCAAGGCAGTGCAGGGAAAACAGGTTCCTCTGGAACGGACTGACACATCTCGGGGACTCTTGGAATGGTGTCTCGACCCTGGAGTTCCGCTTGCCTTTCCTGTGGAGAGCGCCTCCTCTTGAGATGCGACGGGAACGCCGGGAATTCTTTCCCTATGAAACAGGGAAAGGATCCCTCATCTCGAGCTAGGAGGCGGAAACGGGGCTCCCCTGGATGTGTGCGGGACCCCAAGTGCTTCCTCTCGAGTGGAGACGGGTATGTCGGGGAACTTCTTGAGTTGCAGCAAGGGTGTGAAGGACCCTTTGGAAGTTCCAGTGGTTAGATGTGAATGGCCTCGTGAAGCCTCAGCGGAAATGGGCCTCATCTCTCCTGGAGGGCAAAACCGCCTGGATTTTCTGGAGTTGCGGCAGGTGCTCTCGAATTACGACGGGGACCTCAGGGAACCGCTCTGGTGGCCTCAGGAAAGGCCAGTCCCCATGCGAGTTCCTCGGGGGCCTCTCGGGATTCCTCTCCCGTCGATGCCGGGGCCTAAGACCTTGTGTGGAGTCGGGGCCGGAACCTGAGGATTCCTCTCCAGTGCTGACATGGATCTTGGGGTACTTCTGGAGTCTCCCCAGGGGAGTCAGTCCTCGTCTCGAATGCGGGCATGCACTTGTGCTTTCCTCCAGAGCGGTAGCAGCAGTGTCACGCAGTCCGCCGCGTGGATCAAAGGATCTATGGTTTTCCCTCGAGTCTTTCCCACGAAGCTTTCCCACGAGGCTTTCCCACAGGGCTGTCCCATGTGCACACGTGGTGGGAGTCGATCCTCGGCTTGAACGTCAAGGCAGTGCAGGGAAAACAGGTTCCTCTGGAATGGACTGACACATCTGGGGGACTCTTGGAATGGTGGCACGACCCTGGAGTTCCTCTCGCCTTTCCTGTGGAGAGCGCCTCCTCTTGAGATGCGACGGGAACGCCGGGAATTCTTTCCCTACGAAACAGGGAAAGGATCCCTCATCTCGAGCTAGGAGGCGGAAACGGGTCTCCCCTGGATGTGTGCGGGACACCACGTGCTTCCTCTCGAGTGGAGACGGGTATGTCGGGGAACTTCTTGAGTTGCAGCAAGGGTGTGAAGGACCCTTTGGAAGTTCCAGTGGTTAGATGTGATTGGCCTCGAGAAGCCTCAGCGGAAATGGGCCTCATCTCGCCTGGAGGGCAAAACCTCCTGGATTTTCTCGAGTTGCGGCAGGTGCTCTCGACTTACGACGGGGACCTCAGGGACCCGCTCTGGTGGCCTCAGGAAAGGCCAGTCCCCATGCGAGTTCCTCGGGGGCCTCTCGGGATTCCTCTCCCGTCGATGCCGGGGCCTAAGACCTTGTGTGGAGTCGGGGCCGGAACCTGAGGATTCCTCTCCAGTGCTGACATGGATCTTGGGGTAATTCTGGAGTCTCCCCAGGGGAGTCAGTCCTCGTCTCGAATGCGGGCATGCACTTGCGCTTTCCTCCAGAGCGGTAGCAGCAGTGTCACGCAGTCCGCCGCGTGGATCAAAGGATCTATGGTTTTCCCTCGAGTCTTTCCCACGAGGCTTTCCCACGAGGCTTTCCCACAGGGCTGTCCCACGTGCACACGTGGTGGGAGTCGATCCTCAGCTTGAACGTCAAGGCAGTGCAGGGAAAACAGGTTCCTCTGGAATGGACTGACACATCTGGGGGACTCTTGGAATGGTGTCACGACCATGGAGTTCCTCTCGCCTTTCCTGTGGAGAGCGCCTCCTCTTGAGATGCGACGGGAACGCCGGGAATTCTTTCCCTACGAAACAGGGAAAGGATCCCTCATCTCGAGCTAGGAGGCGGAAACGGGGCTCCCCTGGATGTGTGCGGGACCCCACGTGCTTCCCCTCGAGTGGAGACGGGTATGTCGGGGAACTTCTTGAGTTGCAGCAATGGTGTGAAGGACCCTTTGGAAGTTCCAGTGGTTAGATGTGAATGGCCTCGAGAAGCCTCAGCGGAAATGGGCCTCATCTCGCCTGGAGGGCAAAACCTCCTGGATTATCTCGAGTTGCGGCAGGTGCTCTCAACTTACGACGGGGACCTCAGGGACCCGCTCTGGTGGCCTCAAGAAAGGCCAGTCCCCATGCGAGTTCATCGGGGGCCTCTCGGGATTCCTCTCCCGTCGATGCCGGGGCCTAAGACCTTGTGTGGAGTCGGGGCCGGAACCTGAGGATTCCTCTCCAGTGCTGACATGGATCTTGGGGTACTTCTGGAGTCTGCCCAGGGGAGTCAGTCCTCGTCTCGAATGCGGGCATGCACTTGCGCTTTCCTCCAAAGCGGTAGCAGCAGTGTCACGCAGTCCGCCGCGTGGATTAAAGGATCTATGGTTTTCCCTCGAGTCTTTCCCACGAGGCTTTCCCACGAGGCTTTCCCACAGGGCTGTCCCACGTGCACACGTGGTGGGAGTCGATCCTCGGCTTGAACGTCAAGGCAGTGCAGGGAAAACAGGTTCCTCTGGAATGGACTGACACATCTGGGGGACACTTTGAATGGTGGCACGACCCAGGAGTTCCTCTCGCCTTTCCTGTGGAGAGCGCCTCCTCTTGAGATGCGACGGGAACGCCGGGAATTCTTTCCCTACGAAACAGGGAAAGGATCCCTCATCTCGAGCTAGGAGGCGGAAACGGGGCTCCCCTGGATGTGTGCGGGACACCACGTGCTTCCTCTCGAGTGGAGACGGGTATGTCGGGGAACTTCTTGAGTTGCAGCAAGGGTGTGAAGGACCCTTTGGAAGTTCCAGTGGTTAGATGTGATTGGCCTCGAGAAGCCTCAGAGGAAATGGGCCTCATCTCGCCTGGAGGGCAAAACCTCCTGGATTTTCTCGAGTTGCGGCAGGTGCTCTCGACTTACGACGGGGACCTCAGGGACCCGCTCTGGTGGCCTCAGGAAAGGACAGTCCCCATGCGAGTTCCTGGGGGGCCTCTCGGGATTCCTCTCCCGTCGATGCCGGGACCTAAGACCTTGTGTGGAGTCGGGGCCGGAACCTGAGGATTCCTCTCCAGTGCTGACATGGATCTTGGGGTACTTCTGGAGTCTCCCCAGGGGAGTCAGTCCTCGTCTCGAATGCGGGCATGCACTTGCGCTTTCCTCCAGAGCGGTAGAAGCAGTGTCACGCAGTCCGCCGCGTGTATCAAAGGATCTATGGTTTTGCCTCGAGTCTTTCCCACGAGGCTTTCCCACGAGGCTTTCCCACAGGGCTGTCCCACGTGCACACGTGGTGGGAGTCGATCCTCGGCTTGAACGTCAAGGCAGTGCAGGGAAAACAGGTTCCTCTGGAATGGACTGACACATCTCGGGGACTCTTGGAATGGTGTCTCGACCCTGGAGTTCCGCTTGCCTTTCCTGTGGAGAGCGCCTCCTCTTGAGGTGCGACGGGAACGCCGGGAATTCTTTCCCTATGAAACAGGGAAAGGATCCCTCATCTCGAGCTAGGAGGCGGAAACGGGGCTCCCCTGGATGTGTGCGGGACCCCACGTGCTTCCTCTCGAGTGGAGACGGGTATGTCGGGGAACGTCTTGAGTTGCAGCAAGGGTGTGAAGGACCCTTTGGAAGTTCCAGTGGTTAGATGTGATTGGCCTCGAGAAGCCTCAGCGGAAATGGGCCTCATCTCGCCTGGAGGGCAAAACCTCCTGGATTTTCTCGAGTTGCGGCAGGTGCTCTCGACTTACGACGGGGACCTCAGGGACCCACTCTCGTGGCCTCAGGAAAGGCCAGTCCCCATGCGAGTTCCTCGGGGGCCTCTCGGGATTCCTCTCCCTTCGATGCCGGGGCCTAAGTCCTTGTGTGGAGTCGGGGCCGGAACCTGAGGATTCCTCTCCAGTGCTGACATGGATCTTGGGGTACTTCTGGAGTCTCCCCAGGGGAGTCAGTTCTCGTCTCGAATGCGGGCATGCACTTGCGCTTTCCTCCAGAGTGGTAGCAGCAGTGTCACGCAGTCCGCCGCGTGGATCAAAGGATCTATGGTTTTCCCTCGAGTCTTTCCCACGAGGCTTTCCCACGAGGCTTTCCCACAGGGCTGTCCCACGTGCACACGTGGTGGGAGTCGATCCTCGGCTTGAACGTCAAGGCAGTGCAGGGAAAACAGGTTCCTCTGGAATGGACTGACACATCTGGGGGATTCTTGGAATGGTGGCATGACCCTGGAGTTCCTCTCGCCTTTCCTGTGGAGAGCGCCTCCTCTTGAGATGCGACGGGAACGCCGGGAATTCTTTCCCTACGAAACAGGGAAAGGATCCCTCATCTCGAGCTAGGAGGCGGAAACGGGGCTCCCCTGGATGTGTGCGGGACACCACGTGCTTCCTCTCGAGTGCAGACTGGTATGTCGGGGAACTTCTTGAGTTGCAGCAAGGGTGTGAAGGACCCTTTGAAAGTTCCAGTGGTTAGATGTGATTGGCCTCGAGAAGCCTCAGCGGAAATGGGCCTCATCTCGCCTGGAGGGCAAAACCTCCTGGATTTTCTCGAGTTGCGGCAGGTGCTCTCGACTTACGACGGGGACCTCAGGGACCCGCTCTGGTGGCCTCAGGAAAGGCCAGTCCCCATGCGAGTTCCTCGGGGGCCTCTCGGGATTCCTCTCCCGTCGATGCCGGGGCCTAAGACCTTGTGTGGAGTCGGGGCCGGAACCTGAGGATTCCTCTCCAGTGCTGACATGGATCTTGGGGTACTTCTGGAGTCTCCCCAGGGGAGTCAGTCCTCGTCTCGAATGCGGGCATGCACTTGCGCTTTCCTCCAGAGCGGTAGCAGCAGTTTCACGCAGTCGGCCGCGTGGATCAAAGGATCTATGGTTTTCCCTCGAGTCTTTCCCACGAGGCTTTCCCACGAGGCTCTCCCACAGGGCTGTCCCACGTGCACACGTGGTGGGAGTCGATCCTCGGCTTGAACGTCAAGGCAGTGCAAGGAAAACAGGTTCCTCTGGAATGGACTGACACATCTGGGGGACTCTTGGAATTGTGGCATGACCCTGGAGTTCCTCTCGCCTTTCCTGTGGAGAGCGCCTCCTCTTGAGATGCGACGGGAACTCCGGTAATTCTTTCCCTACGAAACAGGGAAAGGATCCCTCATCTCGAGCTAGGAGGCGGAAACGGGGCTCCCCTGGATGTGTGCGGGACACCACGTGCTTCCTCTCGAGTGCAGACTGATATGTCGGGGAACTTCTTGAGTTGCAGCAAGGGTGTGAAGGACCCTTTGAAAGTTCCAGTGGTTAGATGTGATTGGCCTCGAGAAGCCTCAGCGGAAATGGGCCTCATCTCGCCTGTAGGGCAAAACCTCCTGGATTTTCTCGAGTTGCGGCAGGTGCTCTCGACTTACGACGGGGACCTCAGGGACCCGCTCTGGTGGCCTCAGGAAAGGCCAGTCCCCATGCGAGTTCCTCGGGGGCCTCTCGGGATTCCTCTCCCGTCGATGCCGGGGCCTAAGACCTTGTGTGGAGTCGGGGCCGGAACCTGAGGATTCCTCTCCAGTGCTGACATGTATCTTGGGGTACTTCTGGAGTCTCCCCAGGGGAGTCAGTCCTCGTCTCGAATGCGGGCATGCACTTGCGCTTTCCTCCAGAGCGGTAGCAGCAGTGTCACGCAGTCCGCCGCGTGGATCAAAGGATCTATGGTTTTCCCTCGAGTCTTTCCCACGAGGCTTTCCCACGAGGCTTTCCCACAGGGCTATCCCACGTGCACACGTGGTGGGAGTCGATCCTCGGCTTGAACGTCAAGGCAGTGCAGGGAAAACAGGTTCCTCTGGAATGGACTGACACATCTGGGGGACTCTTGGAATGGTGTCACGACCCTGGAGTTCCTCTCGCCTGTCCTGTGGAGAGCGCCTCCTCTTGAGATGCGACGGGAACGCCGGGAATTCTTTCCCTACGAAACAGGGAAAGGATCCCTCATCTCGAGCTAGGAGGCGGAAACGGGGCTCCCCTGGATGTGTGCGGGACCCCACGTGCTTCCTCTCGAGTGGAGACGGGTATGTCGGGGAACTTCTTGAGTTGCAGCAAGGGTGTGAAGGACCCTTTGGAAGTTCCAGTGGTTAGACGTGATTGGCCTCGAGAAGCCTCAGCGGAAATGGGCCTCATCTCGCCTGGAGGGCAAAACCTCCTGGATTTTCTCGAGTTGCGGCAGGTGCTCTCGACTTACGACGGGGACCTCAGGGACCCGCTCTGGTGGCCTCAGGAAAGGCCAGTCCCCATGCGAGTTCCTCGGGGGCCTCTCGGGATTCCTCTCCCGTCGATGCCGGGGCCTAAGACCTTGTGTGGAGTCGGGGCCGGAACCTGAGGATTCCTCTCCAGTGCTGACATGGATCTTGGGGTACTTCTGGAGTCTCCCCAGGGGAGTCAGTCCTCGTCTCGAATGCGGGCATGCACTTGCGCTTTCCTCCAGAGCGGTAACAGCAGTTTCAGGCAGTCGGCCGCGTGGATCAAAGGATCTATGGTTTTCCCTCGAGTCTTTCCCACGAGGCTTTCCCACGAGGCTCTCCCACAGGGCTGTCCCACGTGCACACGTGGTGGGAGTCGATCCTCGGCTTGAACGTCAAGGCAGTGCAGGGAAAACAGGTTCCTCTGGAATGGACTGACACATCTGGGGGACTCTTGGAATGGTGGCACGACCCTGGAGTTCCTCTCGCCTTTCCTGTGGAGAGCGCCTCCTCTTGAGATGCGACGGGAACGCCGGGAATTCTTTCCCTACGAAACAGGGAAAGGATCCCTCATCTCGAGCTAGGAGGCGGAAACGGGGCTCCCCTGGATGTGTGCGGGACACCACGTGCTTACTCTCGAGTGCAGACTGGTATGTCGGGGAACTTCTTGAGTTGCAGCAAGGGTGTGAAGGACCCTTTGAAAGTTCCAGTGGTTAGATGTGATTGGCCTCGAGAAGCCTCAGCGGAAATGGGCCTCATCTCGCCTGGAGGGCAAAACCTCCTGGATTTTCTCGAGTTGCGGCAGGTGCTCTCGACTTACGACGGGGACCTCAGGGACCCGCTCTGGTGGCCTCAGGAAAGGCCAGTCCCCATGCGAGTTCCTCGGGGGCCTCTCGGGATTCCACTCCCGTCGATGCCGGGGCCTAAGACCTTGTGTGGAGTCGGGGCCGGAACCTGAGGATTCCTCTCCAGTGCTGACATGGATCTTGGGGTACTTCTGGAGTCTCCCCAGGGGAGTCAGTCCTCGTCTCGAATGCGGGCATGCACTTGCGCTTTCCTCCAGAGCGGTAGCACAGTGTCACGCAGTCCGCCGCGTGGAGCAAAGGATCTATGGTTTTCCCTCCAGTCTTTCCCACGAGGCTTTCCCAGGAGGCTTTCCCACAGGGCTGTCCCATGTGCACACGTGGTGGGAGTCGTTCCTCGGCTTGAACGTCAAGGCAGTGCAGGGAAAACAGGTTCCTCTGGAATGGACTGACACATCTGGGGGACTCTTGGAATGGTGTCACGACCCTGGAGTTCCTCTCGCCTGTCCTGTGGAGAGCGCCTCCTCTTGAGATGCGACGGGAACGCCGGGAATTCTTTCCCTACGAAACAGGGAAAGGATCCCTCATCTCGAGCTAGGAGGCGGAAACGGGGCTCCCCTGGATGTGTGCGGGACCCCACGTGCTTCCTCTCGAGTGGAGACGGGTATGTCGGGGAACTTCTTGAGTTGCAGCAAGGGTGTGAAGGACCCTTTGGAAGTTCCAGTGGTTAGACGTGATTGGCCTCGAGAAGCCTCAGCGGAAATGGGCCTCATCTCGCCTGGAGGGCAAAACCTCCTGGATTTTCTCGAGTTGCGGCAGGTGCTCTCGACTTACGACGGGGACCTCAGGGACCCGCTCTGGTGGCCTCAGGAAAGGTCAGTCCCCATGCGAGTTCCTCGGGGGCCTCTCGGGATTCCTCTCCCGTCGATGCCGGGGCCTAAGACCTTGTGTGGAGTCGGGGCCGGAACCTGAGGATTCCTCTCCAGTGCTGACATGGATCTTGGGGTACTTCTGGAGTCTCCCCAGGGGGGTCAGTCCTCGTCTCGAATGCGGGCATGCACTTGCACTTTCCTCCAGAGCGGTAGCAGCAGTGTCACGCAGTCCGCCGCGTGGATAAAAGGATCTATGGTTTTCCCTCGAGTCTTTCCCACGAGGCTTTCCCAGGAGGCTTTCCCACAGGGCTGTACCACGTGCACACGTGGTGGGAGTCGATCCTCGGCTTGAACATCAAGGTAGTGCAGGGAAAACAGGTTCCTCTGGAATGGACTGACACATCTGGGGGACTCTTGGAATGGTGGCACGACTCTGGAGTTCCTCTCGCCTTTCCTGTGGAGAGCGCCTCCTCTTGAGATGCGACGGGAACGCCGGGAATTCTTTCCCTACGAAACAGGGAAAGGATCCCTCATCTCGAGCTAGGAGGCGGAAACGGGGCTCCCCTGGATGTGTGCGGGACCCACGTGCTTCCTCTCGAGTGGAGACGGGTATGTCGGGGAACTTCTTGAGTTGCAGCAAGGGTGTGAAGGACCCTTTGGAAGTTCCAGTGGTTAGACGTGGTTAGCCTAAAGAAGCCTCAGCGGAAATGGGCCTCATCGCGCCTGGAGGGCAAAACCTCCTGGATTTTCTCGAGTTGCGGAAGGTGCTCTCGACTTACGACGGGGACCTCAGGGACCCGTTCTGGTGGCCTCAGGAAAGGACAGTCCCCATGCGAGTTCCTCGGGGGCCTCTCGGGATTCCTCTCCCGTCGATGCCGGGGCCTAAGACCTTGTGTGGAGTCGGGGCCGGAACCTGAGGATTCCTCTCCAGTGCTGACATGGATCTTGGGGTACTTCTGGAGTCTCCCCAGGGGAGTCAGTCCTCGTCTCGAATGCGGGCATGCACTTGCGCTTTCCTCCAGAGCGGTAGCAGCAGTGTCACGCAGTCCGCCGCGTGGATCAAAGAATCTATGGTTATCCCTCGAGTCTTTCCCACGAGGCTTTCCCACAGGGCTGTCCCACGTGCACACGTGGTGGGAGTCGATCCTCGGCTTGAACGTCAAGGCAGTGCAGGGAAAACAGGTTCCTCTGGAATGGACTGACACATCTGGGTGACTCTTGGAATGGTGGCACGACCCAGGAGTTCCTCTCGCCTTTCCTGTGGAGAGCGCCTCCTCTTGAGATGCGACGGGAACGCCGGGAATTCTTTCCCTACGAAACAGGGAAAGGATCCCTCATCTCGAGCTAGGAGGCGGAAACGGGGCTCCCCTGGATGTGTGCGGGACACCACGTGCTTCCTCTCGAGTGGAGACGGGTATGTCGGGGAACTTCTTGAGTTGCAGCAAGGGTGTGAAGGACCCTTTGGAAGTTCCAGTGGTTAGATGTGATTGGCCTCGAGAAGCCTCAGAGGAAATGGGCCTCATCTCGCCTGGAGGGCAAAACCTCCTGGATTTTCTCGAGTTGCGGCAGGTGCTCTCGACTTACGACGGGGACCTCAGGGACCCGCTCTGGTGGCCTCAGGAAAGGACAGTCCCCATGCGAGTTCCTGGGGGGCCTCTCGGGATTCCTCTCCCGTCGATGCCGGGGCCTAAGACCTTGTGTGGAGTCGGGGCCGGAACCTGAGGATTCCTCTCCAGTGCTGACATGGATCTTGGGGTACTTCTGGAGTCTCCCCAGGGGAGTCAGTCCTCGTCTCGAATGCGGGCATGCACTTGCGCTTTCCTCCAGAGCGGTAGCAGCAGTGTCACGCAGTCCGCCGCGTGGATCAAAGGATCTATGGTTTTCCCTCGAGTCTTTCCCACGAGGCTTTCCCACGAGGCTTTCCCACAGGGCTATCCCACGTGCACACGTGGTGGGAGTCGATCCTCGGCTTGAACGTCAAGGCAGTGCAGGGAAAACAGGTTCCTCTGGAATGGACTGACACATCTGGGGGACTCTTGGAATGGTGTCACGACCCTGGAGTTCCTCTCGCCTGTCCTGTGGAGAGCGCCTCCTCTTGAGATGCGACGGGAACGCCGGGAATTCTTTCCCTACGAAACAGGGAAAGGATCCCTCATCTCGAGCTAGGAGGCGGAAACGGGGCTCCCCTGGATGTGTGCGGGACCCCACGTGCTTCCTCTCGAGTGCAGACGGGTATGTCGGGGAACTTCTTGAGTTGCAGCAAGGGTGTGAAGGACCCTTTGGAAGTTCCAGTGGTTAGACGTGATTGGCCTCGAGAAGCCTCAGCGGAAATGGGCCTCATCTCGCCTGGAGGGCAAAACCTCCTGGATTTTCTCGAGTTGCGGCAGGTGCTCTCGACTTACGACGGGGACCTCAGGGACCCGCTCTGGTGGCCTCAGGAAAGGCCAGTCCCCATGCGAGTTCCTCGGGGGCCTCTCGGGATTCCTCTCCCGTCGATGCCGGGGCCTAAGACCTTGTGTGGAGTCGGGGCCGGAACCTGAGGATTCCTCTCCAGTGCTGACATGGATCTTGGGGTACTTCTGGAGTCTCCCCAGGGGAGTCAGTCCTCGTCTCGAATGCGGGCATGCACTTGCGCTTTCCTCCAGAGCGGTAACAGCAGTTTCACGCAGTCGGCCGCGTTGATCAAAGGATCTATGGTTTTCCCTCGAGTCTTTCCCACGAGGCTTTCCCACGAGGCTCTCCCACAGGGCTGTCCCACGTGCACACGTGGTGGGAGTCGATCCTCGGCTTGAACGTCAAGGCAGTGCAGGGAAAACAGGTTCCTCTGGAATGGACTGACACATCTGGGGGACTCTTGGAATGGTGGCACGACCCTGGAGTTCCTCTCGCCTTTCCTGTGGAGAGCGCCTCCTCTTGAGATGCGACGGGAACGCCGGGAATTCTTTCCCTACGAAACAGGGAAAGGATCCCTCATCTCGAGCTAGGAGGCGGAAACGGGGCTCCCCTGGATGTGTGCGGGACACCACGTGCTTCCTCTCGAGTGCAGACTGGTATGTCGGGGAACTTCTTGAGTTGCAGCAAGGGTGTGAAGGACCCTTTGAAAGTTCCAGTGGTTAGATGTGATTGGCCTCGAGAAGCCTCAGCGGAAATGGGCCTCATCTCGCCTGGAGGGCAAAACCTCCTGGATTTTCTCGAGTTGAGGCAGGTGCTCTCGACTTACGACGGGGACCTCAGGGACCCGCTCTGGTGGCCTCAGGAAAGGCCAGTCCCCATGCGAGTTCCTCGGGGGCCTCTCGGGATTCCACTCCCGTCGATGCCGGGGCCTAAGACCTTGTGTGGAGTCGGGGCCGGAACCTGAGGATTCCTCTCCAGTGCTGACATGGATCTTGGGGTACTTCTGGAGTCTCCCCAGGGGAGTCAGTCCTCGTCTCGAATGCGGGCATGCACTTGCGCTTTCCTCCAGAGCGGTAGCAGCAGTGTCACGCAGTCCGCCGCGTGGATCAAAGGATCTATGGTTTTCCCTCGAGTCTTTCCCACGAGGCTTTCCCACGAGGCTTTCCCACAGGTCTATCCCACGTGCACACGTGGTGGGAGTCCATCCTCGGCTTGAAAGTCAAGGCAGTGCAGGGAAAACAGGTTCCTCTGGAATGGACTGACACATCTGGGGGACTCTTGGAATGGTGTCACGACCCTGGAGTTCCTCTCGCCTTTCCTGTTGAGAGCGCCTCCTCTTGAGATGCGACGGGAACGCCGGGAATTCTTTCCCTACGAAACAGGGAAAGGATCCCTCATCTCGAGCTAGGAGGCGGAAACGGGGCTCCCCTGGATGTGTCCGGGACCCCACGTGCTTCCTCTCGAGTGGAGACGGGTATGTCGGGGAACTTCTTGAGTTGCAGCAATGGTGTGAAGGACCCTTTGGAAGTTCCAGTGGTTAGATGTGATTGGCCTCGAGAAGCCTCAGCGGAAATGGGCCTCATCTGGCCTGGAGGGCAAAACCTCCTGGATTTTCTCGAGTTGCGGCAGGTGCTCTCGACTTACAACGGGGACCTCAGGGACCCGCTCTGGTGGCCTCAGGAAAGGCCAGTCCCCATGCGAGTTCCTCGGGGGCCTCTCGGGATTCCTCTCCCGTCGATGCCGGGGCTTAAGTCCTTGTGTGGAGTCGGGGCCGGAACCTGAGGATTCCTCTCCAGTGCTGACATGGATCTTGGGGTACTTCTGGAGTCTCCCCAGGGGAGTCAGTCCTCGTCTCGAATGCGGGCATGCACTTGCGCTTTCCTCCAGAGCGGTAGCAGCAGTGTCACGCAGTCGGCCGCGTGGATCAAAGGATCTATGGTTTTCCCTCGAGTCTTTCCCACGAGGCTTTCCCACGAGGCTCTCCCACAGGGCTGTCCCACGTGCACACGTGGTGGGAGTCGATCCTCGGCTTGAACGTCAAGGCAGTGCAAGGAAAACAGGTTCCTCTGGAATGGACTGACACATCTGGGGGACTCTTGGAATGGTGGCACGACCCTGGAGTTCCTCTCGCCTTTCCTGTGGAGAGCGCCTCCTCTTGAGATGCGACGGGAACGCCGGGAATTCTTTCCCTACGAAACAGGGAAAGGATCCCTCATCTCGAGCTAGGAGGCGGAAACGGGGCTCCCCTGGATGTGTGCGGGACCCCACGTGCTTCCTCTCGAGTGGAGACGGGTATGTCGGGGAACTTCTTGAGTTGCAGCAAGGGTGTGAAGGACCCTTTGGAAGTTCCAGTGGTTAGATGTGATTGGCCTCGAGAAGCCTCAGCGGAAATGGGCCTCATCTCGCCTGGAGGGCAAAACCTCCTGGATTTTCTCGAGTTGCGGCAGGTGCTCTCGACTTACGACGGGGACCTCAGGGACCCGCTCTGGTGGCCTCAGGAAAGGCCAGTCCCCATGCGAGTTCCTCGGGGGCCTCTCGGGATTCCTCTCCCGTCGATGGCGGGGCCTAAGACCTTGTGTGGAGTCGGGGCCGGAACCTGAGGATTCCTCTTCAGTGCTGACATGGATCTTGGGGTACTTCTGGAGTCTCCCCAGGGGGGTCAGTCCTCCTCTCGAATGCGGGCATGCACTTGCACTTTCCTCCAGAGCGGTAGCAGCAGTGTCACGCAGTCCGCCGCGTGGATAAAAGGATCTATGGTTTTCCCTCGAGTCTTTCCCACGAGGCTTTCCCAGGAGGCTTTCCCACAGGGCTGTACCACGTGCACACGTGGTGGGAGTCGATCCTCGGCTTGAACATCAAGGCAGTGCAGGGAAAACAGGTTCCTCTGGAATGGACTGACACATCTGGGGGACTCTTGGAATGGTGGCACGACCCTGGAGTTCCTCTCGCCTTTCCTGTGGAGAGCGCCTCCTCTTGAGATGCGACGGGAACGCCGGGAATTCTTTCCCTACGAAACAGGGAAAGGATCCCTCATCTCGAGCTAGGAGGCGGAAACGGGGCTCCCCTGGATGTGTGCGGGACCCACGTGCTTCCTCTCGAGTGGAGACGGGTATGTCGGGGAACTTCTTGAGTTGCAGCAAGGGTGTGAAGGACCCTTTGGAAGTTCCAGTGGTTAGACGTGGTTAGCCTCCAGAAGCCTCAGCGGAAATGGGCCTCATCGCGCCTGGAGGGCAAAACCTCCTGGATTTTCTCGAGTTGCGGAAGGTGCTCTCGACTTACGACGGGGACCTCAGGGACCCGTTCTGGTGGCCTCAGGAAAGGACAGTCCCCATGCGAGTTCCTCGGGGGCCTCTCGGGATTCCTCTCCCGTCGATGCCGGGGCCTAAGACCTTGTGTGGAGTCGGGGCCGGAACCTGAGGATTCCTCTCCAGTGCTGACATGGATCTTGGGGTACTTCTGGAGTCTCCCCAGGGGAGTCAGTCCTCGTCTCGAATGCGGGCATGCACTTGCGCTTTCCTCCAGAGCGGTAGCAGCAGTGTCACGCAGTCCGCCGCGTGGATCAAAGAATCTATGGTTATCCCTCGAGTCTTTCCCACGAGGCTTTCCCACAGGGCTGTCCCACGTGCACACGTGGTGGGAATCGATCCTCGGCTTGAACGTCAAGGCAGTGCAGGGAAAACAGGTTCCTCTGGAATGGACTGACACATCTGGGTGACTCTTGGAATGGTGGCACAACCCAGGAGTTCCTCTCGCCTTTCCTGTGGAGAGCGCCTCCTCTTGAGATGCGACGGGAACGCCGGGAATTCTTTCCCTACGAAACAGGGAAAGGATCCCTCATCTCGAGCTAGGAGGCGGAAACGGGGCTCCCCTGGATGTGTGCGGGACACCACGTGCTTCCTCTCGAGTGGAGACGGGTATGTCGGGGAACTTCTTGAGTTGCAGCAAGGGTGTGAAGGACCCTTTGGAAGTTCCAGTGGTTAGATGTGATTGGCCTCGAGAAGCCTCAGAGGAAATGGGCCTCATCTCGCCTGGAGGGCAAAACCTCCTGGATTTTCTCGAGTTGCGGCAGGTGCTCTCGACTTACGACGGGGACCTCAGGGACCCGCTCTGGTGGCCTCAGGAAAGGACAGTCCCCATGCGAGTTCCTGGGGGGCCTCTCGGGATTCCTCTCCCGTCGATGCCGGGACCTAAGACCTTGTGTGGAGTCGGGGCCGGAACCTGAGGATTCCTCTCCAGTGCTGACATGGATCTTGGGGTACTTCTGGAGTCTCCCCAGGGGAGTCAGTCCTCGTCTCGAATGCGGGCATGCACTTGCGCTTTCCTCCAGAGCGGTAGAAGCAGTGTCACGCAGTCCGCCGCGTGTATCAAAGGATCTATGGTTTTGCCTCGAGTCTTTCCCACGAGGCTTTCCCACGAGGCTTTCCCACAGGACTGTCCCACGTGCACACGTGGTGGGAGTCGATCCTCGGCTTGAACGTCAAGGCAGTGCAGGGAAAACAGGTTCCTCTGGAATGGACTGACACATCTCGGGGACTCTTGGAATGGTGTCTCGACCCTGGAGTTCCGCTTGCCTTTCCTGTGGAGAGCGCCTCCTCTTGAGGTGCGACGGGAACGCCGGGAATTCTTTCCCTATGAAACAGGGAAAGGATCCCTCATCTCGAGCTAGGAGGCGGAAACGGGGCTCCCCTGGATGTGTGCGGGACCCCAAGTGCTTCCTTTCGAGTGGAGACGGGTATGTCGGGGAACTTCTTGAGTTGCAGCAAGGGTGTGAAGGACCCTTTGGAAGTTCCAGTGGTTAGATGTGATTGGCCTCGAGAAGCCTCAGCGGAAATGGGCCTCATCACGCCTGGAGGGCAAAACCTCCTGGATTTTCTCGAGTTGCGGCAGGTGCTCTCGACTTACGACGGGGACCTCAGGGACCCGCTCTGGTGGCCTCAGGAAAGGCCAGTCCCCATGCGACTTCCTCGGGGGCGTCTCGGGATTCCTCTCCCGTCGATGCCGGGGCCTAAGACCTTGTGTGGAGTCGGGGCCGGAACCTGAGGATTCCTCTCCAGTGCTGACATGGATCTTGGGGTACTTCTGGAGTCTCCCCAGGGGAGTCAGTCCTCGTCTCGAATGCGGGCATGCACTTGCGCTTTCCTCCAGAGCGGTAGCAGCAGTGTCACGCAGTCCGCCGCGTGGATCAAAGGATCTATGGTTTTCCCTCGAGTCTTTCCCACGAGGCTTTCCCACGAGGCTTTCCCACAGGGCTTTCCCACGTGCACACGTGGTGGGAGTCGATCCTCGGCTTGAACGTCAAGGCAGTGCAGGGAAAACAGGTTCCTCTGGAATGGACTGACACATCTGGGGGACTCTTGGAATGGTGTCACGACCCTGGAGTTCCTCTCGCCTTTCCTGTGGAGAGCGCCTCCTCTTGAGATGCGACGGGAAACGCCGGGAATTCTTTCCCTACGAAACAGGGAAAGGATCCCTCATCTCGAGCTAGGAGGCGGAAACGGGGCTCCCCTGGATGTGTCCGGGACCCCACGTGCTTCCTCTCGAGTGGAGACGGGTATGTCGGGGAACTTCTTGAGTTGCAGCAATGGTGTGAAGGACCCTTTGGAAGTTCCAGTGGTTAGATGTGAATGGCCTCGAGAAGCCTCAGCGGAAATGGGCCTCATCTCGCCTGGAGGGCAAAACCTCCTGGATTTTCTCGAGTTGCGGCAGGTGCTCTCGAATTACGACGGGGACCTCAGGGAACCGCTCTGGTGGCCTCAGGAAAGGCCAGTCCCCATGCGAGTTCCTCGGGGGCCTCTCGGGATTCCTCTCCCGTCGATGCCGGGGCCTAAGACCTTGTGTGGAGTCGGGGCCGGAACCTGAGGATTCCTCTGCAGTGCTGACATGGATCTTGGGGTATTTCTGGAGTCTCCCCAGGGGAGTCAGTCCTCGTCTCGAATGCGGGCATGCACTTGTGCTTTCCTCCAGAGCGGTAGCAGCAGTGTCACGCAGTCCGCCGCGAGGATCAAAGGATCTATGGTTTTCCCTCGAGTCTTTCCCACGAGGCTTTCCCACGAGGCTTTCCCACAGGGCTGTCCCATGTGCACACGTGGTGGGAGTCGATCCTCGGCTTGAACGTCAAGGCAGTGCAGGGAAAACAGGTTCCGCTGGAATGGACTGACACATCTGGGGGACTCTTGGAATGGTGGCACGACCCTGGAGTTCCTCTCGCCTTTCCTGTGGAGAGCGCCTCCTCTTGAGATGCGACGGGAACGCCGGGAATTCTTTCCCTACGAAACAGGGAAAGGATCCCTCATCTCGAGCTAGGAGGCGGAAACGGGGCTCCCCTGGATGTGTGCGGGACACCACGTGCTTCCTCTCGAGTGGAGACGGGTATCTCGGGGAACTTCTTGAGTTGCAGCAAGGGTGTGAAGGACCCTTTGGAAGTTCCAGTGGTTAGATGTGATTGGCCTCGAGAAGCCTCAGCGGAAATGGGCCTCATCTCGCCTGGAGGGCAAAACCTCCTGGATTTTCTCGAGTTGCGGCAGGTGCTCTCGACTTACGATGGGGACCTAAGGGAACCTCTCTGGTGGCCTCAGGAAAGGCCAGTCCCCATGCGAGTTCCTCGGGGGCGTCTCGGGATTCCTCTCCCGTCGATACCGGGGCCTAAGACCTTGTGTGGAGTCGGGGCCGGAACCTGAGGATTCCTCTCCAGTGCTGACATATATCTTGGGGTACTTCTGCAGTCTCCCCAGGGGAGTCAGTCCTCGTCTCGAATGCGGGCATGCACTTGCGCTTTCCTCCAGAGCGGTAGCAGCAGTGTCACGCAGTCCGCCGCGTGGATCAAAGGATCTATGGTTTTCCCTCGAGTCTTTCCCACGAGGCTTTCCCACGAGGCTTTCCCACAGGGCTGTCCCACGTGCACACGTGGTGGGAGTCGATCCTCGGCTTGAACGTCAAGGCAGTGCAGGGAAAACAGGTTCCTCTGGAATGGACTGACACATCTGGGGGACTCTTGGAATGGTGGCACGACCCTGGAGTTCCTCTCGCCTTTCCTGTGGAGAGCGCCTCCTCTTGAGATGCGACGGGAACGCCGGGAATTCTTTCCCTACGAAACAGGGAAAGGATCCCTCATCTCGAGCTAGGAGGCGGAAACGGGGCTCCTCTGGATGTGTGCGGGACACCACGTGCTTCCTCTCGAGTGCAGACGGCTTTGTCGGGGAACTTCTTGAGTTGCAGCAAGGGTGTGAAGGACCCTTTGGAAGTTCCAGTGGTTAGATGTGATTGGCCTCGAGAAGCCTCAGCGGAAATGGGCCTCATCTCGCCTGGAGGGCAAAACCTCCTGGATTTTCTCGAGTTGCGGCATGTGCTCTCGACTTACGACGGGGACCTCAGGGACCCGCTCTGGTGGCCTCAGGAAAGGCCAGTCCCCATGCGAGTTCCTCAGGGGCCTCTCGGGATTCCTCTCCCGTCGATGCCGGGGCCTAAGACCTTGTGTGGAGTCGGGGCCGGAACCTGAGGATTCCTCTCCAGTGCTGACATGGATCTTGGGGTACTTCTGGAGTCTCCCCAGGGGAGTCAGTCCTTGTCTCGAATGCGGGCATGCACTTGTGCTTTCCTCCAGAGCGGTAGCAGCAGTGGCACGCAGTCCGCCGCGTGGATCAAAGGATCTATGGTTTTCCCTCGAGTCTTTCCCACGAGGCTTTCCCACGAGGCTTTCCCACAGGGCTGTCCCATGTGCACACGTGGTGGGAGTCGATCCTCGGCTTGAACATCAAGGCAGTGCAGGGAAAAAAGGTTCCTCTGGAATGGACTGACACATCTGGGGGACTCTTGGAATGGTGGCACGACCCTGGAGTTCCTCTCGCCTTTCCTGTGGAGAGCGCCTCCTCTTGAGATGCGACGGGAACGCCGGGAATTCTTTCCCTACGAAACAGGGAAAGGATCCCTCATCTCGAGCTAGGAGGCGGAAACGGGGCTCCCCTGGATGTGTGCGGGACACCACGTGCTTCCTCTCCAGTGCAGACGGCTTTGTCGGGGAACTTCTTGAGTTGCAGCAAGGGTGTGAAGGACCCTTTGGAAGTTCCAGTGGTTAGATGTGATTGGCCTCGAGAAGCCTCAGCGGAAATGGGCCTCATCTCGCCTGGAGGGCAAAACCTCCTGGATTTTCTCGAGTTGCGGCAGGTGCTCTCGACTTACGACGGGGACCTCAGGGACCCGCTCTGGTGGCCTCAGGAAAGGCCAGTCCCCATGCGAGTTCCTCGGGGGCCTCTCGGGATTCCTCTCCCGTCGATGCCGGGGCCTAAGACCTTGTGTGGAGTCGGGGCCGGAACCTGAGGATTCCTCTCCAGTGCTGACATGGATCTTGGGGTACTTCTGGAGTCTCCCCAGGGGAGTCAGTCCTCGTCTCGAATGCGGGCATGCACTTGTGCTTTCCTCCAGAGCGGTAGCAGCAGTGTCACGCAGTCCGCCGCGTGGATCAAAGGATCTATGGTTTTCCCTCGAGTCTTTCCCACGAGGCTTTCCCACGAGGCTTTCCCACAGGGCTGTCCCACGTGCACACGTGGTGGGAGTCGATCCTCGGCTTGAACGTCAAGGCAGTGCAGGGAAAACAGGTTCCTCTGGAATGGACAGACACATCTGGGGTCTCTTGAAATGGTCGCACGACCCTGGAGTTCCTCTCGCCTTTTCTGTGGGAGCGCCTCCTCTTGAGATGCGACGGGAACGCCGGGAATTCTTTCCCTACGAAACAGGGAAAGGATCCCTCATCTCGAGCTATGAGGCGGAAACGGGGCTCCCCTGGATGTGTGCGGGACCCCACGTGCTTCCTCTCGAGTGGAGTCGGGTATGTCGGGGAACTTCTTGAGTTGCAGCAAGGGTGTGAAGGACCCTTTGGAAGTTACAGTGGTTAGACGTGATTAGCCTCGAGAAGCCTCAGCGGAAAAGGGCCTCATCTCGCCTGGAGGGCAAAACCTCCTGGATTTTCTCGAGTTGCGGCAGGTGCTCTCGACTTACGAAGGGGACCTCAGGGACCCGCTCTGGTGGCCTCAGGAAAGGCCAGTCCCCATGCGAGTTCCTCGGGGGCCTCTCCGGATTCCTCTCCCTTCGATGCCGGGGCCTAAGACCTTGTGTGGAGTCGGGGCCGGAACCTGAGGATTCCTCTGCAGTGCTGACATGGATCTTGGGGTATTTCTGGAGTCTCCCCAGGGGAGTCAGTCCTCGTCTCGAATGCGGGCATGCACTTGTGCTTTCCTCCAGAGCGGTAGCAGCAGTGTCACGCAGTCCGCCGCGAGGATCAAAGGATCTATGGTTTTCCCTCGAGTCTTTCCCACGAGGCTTTCCCACGAGGCTTTCCCACAGGGCTGTCCCATGTGCACACGTGGTGGGAGTCGATCCTCGGCTTGAACGTCAAGGCAGTGCAGGGAAAACAGGTTCCGCTGGAATGGACTGACACATCTGGGGGACTCTTGGAATGGTGGCACGACCCTGGAGTTCCTCTCGCCTTTCCTGTGGAGAGCGCCTCCTCTTGAGATGCGACGGGAACGCCGGGAATTCTTTCCCTACGAAACAGGGAAAGGATCCCTCATCTCGAGCTAGGAGGCGGAAACGGGGCTCCCCTGGATGTGTGCGGGACACCACGTGCTTCCTCTCGAGTGGAGACGGGTATCTCGGGGAACTTCTTGAGTTGCAGCAAGGGTGTGAAGGACCCTTTGAAAGTTCCAGTGGTTAGATGTGATTGGCCTCGAGAAGCCTCAGCGGAAATGGGCCTCATCTCGCCTGGAGGGCAAAACCTCCTGGATTTTCTCGAGTTGCGGCAGGTGCTCTCGACTTACGACGGGGACCTCAGGGACCGCTCTGGTGGCCTCAGGAAAGGCCAGTCCCCATGCGACTTCCTCGGGGGCCTCTCGGGATTCCTCTCCCGTCGATGCCGGGGCCTAAGACCTTGTGTGGAGTCGGGGCCGGAACCTGAGGATTCCTCTCCAGTGCTGACATGGATCTTGGGGTACTTCTGGAGTCTCCCCAGGGGAGTCAGTCCTCGTCTCGAATGCGGGCATGCACTTGCGCTTTCCTCCAGAGCGGTAGCAGCAGTGTCACGCAGTCCGCCGCGTGGATCAAAGGATCTATGGTTTTCCCTCGAGTCTTTCCCACGAGGCTTTCCCACGAGGCTTTCCCACAGGGCTGTCCCACGTGCACACGTGGTGGGAGTCGATCCTCGGCTTGAACGTCAAGGCAGTGCAGGGAAAACAGGTTCCTCTGGAATGGACTGACACATCTGGGGGACTCTTGGAATGGTGGCACGACCCTGGAGCTCCTCTCGCCTTTCCTGTGGAGAGCGTCCCCTCTTGAGATGCGACGGGAACGCCGGGAATTCTTTCCCTACGAAACAGGGAAAGGATCCCTCATCTCGAGCTAGGAGGCGGAAACGGGGCTCCCCTGGATGTGTGCGGGACAACACGTGCTTCCTCTCGAGTGCAGACGGGTATGTCGGGGAACTTCTTGAGTTGCAGCAAGGGTGTGAAGGACCCTTTGGAAGTTCCAGTGGTTAGATGTGATTGGCCTTGAGAAGCCTCAGCGGAAATGGGCCTCATCTCGCCTGGAGGGCAAAACCTCCTGGGTTTTCTCGAGTTGCGGCAGGTGCTCTCGACTTACGACGGGGACCTCAGGGACCCGCTCTGGTGGCCTCAGGAAAGGCCAGTCCCCATGCGAGTTCCTCGGGGGCCTCTCGGGATTCCTCTCCCGTCGATGCCGGGGCCTAAGACCTTGTGTGGAGTCGGGGCCGGAACCTGAGGATTCCTCTCCAGTGCTGACATGGATCTTGGGGTACTTCTGGAGTCTCCCCAGGGGAATCATTCCTCGTCTCGAATGCGGGCATGCACTTGCGCTTTCCTCCAGAGTGGTAGCAGCAGTGTCACGCAGTCCGCCGCGTGGATCAAAGGATCTATGGTTTTCCCTCGAGTCTTTCCCACGAGGCTTTCCCACGAGGCTTTCCCACAGGGCTGTCCCACGTGCACACGTGGTGGGAGTCGATCCTCGGCTTGAACGTCAAGGCAGTGCAGGGAAAACAGGTTCCTCTGGAATGGACTGACACATCTGGGGGACTCTTGGAATGGTGGCACTACCCTGGAGTTCCTCTCGCCTTTCCTGTGGAGAGCGCCTCCTCTTGAGATGCGACGGGAACGCCGGGAATTCTTTCCCTACGAAACAGGGAAAGGATCCCTCATCTCGAGCTAGGAGGCGGAAACGGGGCTCCCCTGGATGTGTGCGGGACCCCACGTGCTTCCTCTCGAGTGGAGACGGGTATGTCGGGGAACGTCTTGAGTTGCAGCAAGGGTGTGAAGGACCCTTTGGAAGTTCCAGTGGTTAGATGTGATTGGCCTCGAGAAGCCTCAGCGGAAATGGGCCTCATCTCGCCTGGAGGGCAAAACCTCCTGGATTTTCTCGAGTTGCGGCAGGTGCTCTCGACTTACGACGGGGACCTCAGGGACCCACTCTCGTGGCCTCAGGAAAGGCCAGTCCCCATGCGAGTTCCTCGGGGGCCTCTCGGGATTCCTCTCCCTTCGATGCCGGGGCCTAAGTCCTTGTGTGGAGTCGGGGCCGGAACCTGAGGATTCCTCTCCAGTGCTGACATGGATCTTGGGGTACTTCTGGAGTCTCCCCAGGGGAGTCAGTTCTCGTCTCGAATGCGGGCATGCACTTGCGCTTTCCTCCAGAGTGGTAGCAGCAGTGTCACGCAGTCCGCCGCGTGGATCAAAGGATCTATGGTTTTCCCTCGAGTCTTTCCCACGAGGCTTTCCCACGAGGCTTTCCCACAGGGCTGTCCCACGTGCACACGTGGTGGGAGTCGATCCTCGGCTTGAACGTCAAGGCAGTGCAGGGAAAACAGGTTCCTCTGGAATGGACTGACACATCTGGGGGACTCTTGGAATGGTGGCATGACCCTGGAGTTCCTCTCGCCTTTCCTGTGGAGAGCGCCTCCTCTTGAGATGCGACGGGAACGCCGGGAATTCTTTCCCTACGAAACAGGGAAAGGATCCCTCATCTCGAGCTAGGAGGCGGAAACGGGTCTCCCCTGGATGTGTGCGGGACACCACGTGCTTCCTCTCGAGTGGAGACGGGTATGTCGGGGAACTTCTTGAGTTGCAGCAAGGGTGTGAAGGACCCTTTGGAAGTTCCAGTGGTTAGATGTGATTGGCCTCGAGAAGCCTCAGCGGAAATGGGCCTCATCTCGCCTGGAGGGCAAAACCTCCTGGATTTTCTCGAGTTGCGGCAGGCGCTCTCGACTTACGACGGGGACCTCAGGGACCCGCTCTGGTGGCCTCAGAAAAGGCCAGTCCCCATGCGAGTTCCTCGGGGGCCTCTCGGGATTCCTCTCCCGTCGATGCCGGGGCCTAAGACCTTGTGTGGAGTCGGGGCCGGAACCTGAGGATTCCTCCCCAGTGCTGACATGGATCTTGGGGTACTTCTGGAGTCTCCCCAGGGGAGTCAGTCCTCGTCTCGAATGCGGGCATGCACTTGCGCTTTCCTCCAGAGCGGTAGCAGCAGTTTCACGCAGTCGGCCGCGTGGATCAAAGGATCTATGGTTTTCCCTCGAGTCTTTCCCACGAGGCTTTCCCACGAGGCTCTCCCACAGGGCTGTCCCACGTGCACACGTGGTGGGAGTCGATCCTCGGCTTGAACGTCAAGGCAGTGCAAGGAAAACAGGTTCCTCTGGAATGGACTGACACATCTGGGAGACTCTTGGAATTGTGGCATGACCCTGGAGTTCCTCTCGCCTTTCCTGTCTAGAGCGCCTCCTCTTGAGATGCGACGGGAACTCCGGGAATTCTTTCCCTACGAAACAGGGAAAGGATCCCTCATCTCGAGCTAGGAGGCGGAAACGGGGCTCCCCTGGATGTGTGCGGGACACCACGTGCTTCCTCTCGAGTGCAGACTGGTATGTCGGGGAACTTCTTGAGTTGCAGCAAGGGTGTGAAGGACCCTTTGAAAGTTCCAGTGGTTAGATGTGATTGGCCTCGAGAAGCCTCAGCGGAAATGGGCCTCATCTCGCCTGGAGGGCAAAACCTCCTGGATTTTCTCGAGTTGCGGCAGGTGCTCTCGACTTACGACGGGGACCTCTGGGACCCGCTCTGGTGGCCTCAGGAAAGGCCAGTCCCCATGCGAGTTCCTCGGGGGCCTCTCGGGATTCCTCTCCCGTCGATGCCGGGGCCTAAGACCTTGTGTGGAGTCGGGGCCGGAACCTGAGGATTCCTCTCCAGTGCTGACATGGATCTTGGGGTACTTCTGGAGTCTCCCCAGGGGAGTCAGTCCTCGTCTCGAATGCGGGCATGCACTTGCGCTTTCCTCCAGAGCGGTAGCAGCAGTGTCACGCAGTCCGCCGCGTGGATCAAAGGATCTATGGTTTTCCCTCGAGTCTTTCCCACGAGGCTTTCCCACGAGGCTTTCCCACAGGGCTTTCCCACGTGCACACGTGGTGGGAGTCGATCCTCGGCTTGAACGTCAAGGCAGTGCAGGGAAAACAGGTTCCTCTGGAATGGACTGACACATCTGGGGGACTCTTGGAATGGTGTCACGACCCTGGAGTTCCTCTCGCCTTTCCTGTGGAGAGCGCCTCCTCTTGAGATGCGACGGGAAACGCCGGGAATTCTTTCCCTACGAAACAGGGAAAGGATCCCTCATCTCGAGCTAGGAGGCGGAAACGGGGCTCCCCTGGATGTGTCCGGGACCCCACGTGCTTCCTCTCGAGTGGAGACGGGTATGTCGGGGAACTTCTTGAGTTGCAGCAATGGTGTGAAGGACCCTTTGGAAGTTCCAGTGGTTAGATGTGAATGGCCTCGAGAAGCCTCAGCGGAAATGGGCCTCATCTCGCCTGGAGGGCAAAACCTCCTGGATTTTCTCGAGTTGCGGCAGGTGCTCTCGAATTACGACGGGGACCTCAGGGAACCGCTCTGGTGGCCTCAGGAAAGGCCAGTCCCCATGCGAGTTCCTCGGGGGCCTCTCGGGATTCCTCTCCCGTCGATGCCGGGGCCTAAGACCTTGTGTGGAGTCGGGGCCGGAACCTGAGGATTCCTCTGCAGTGCTGACATGGATCTTGGGGTATTTCTGGAG
This sequence comes from Ovis canadensis, assembly GCF_042477335.2. Lineage (NCBI taxonomy): Eukaryota > Metazoa > Chordata > Mammalia > Artiodactyla > Bovidae > Ovis > Ovis canadensis. The sequence goes on along the minus strand of NC_091266.1, from coordinate 2,333,853 downwards.
TCTCCCCAGGGGAGTCAGTCCTCGTCTCGAATGCGGGCATGCACTTGTGCTTTCCTCCAGAGCGGTAGCAGCAGTGTCACGCAGTCCGCCGCGAGGATCAAAGGATCTATGGTTTTCCCTCGAGTCTTTCCCACGAGGCTTTCCCACGAGGCTTTCCCACAGGGCTGTCCCATGTGCACACGTGGTGGGAGTCGATCCTCGGCTTGAACGTCAAGGCAGTGCAGGGAAAACAGGTTCCGCTGGAATGGACTGACACATCTGGGGGACTCTTGGAATGGTGGCACGACCCTGGAGTTCCTCTCGCCTTTCCTGTGGAGAGCGCCTCCTCTTGAGATGCGACGGGAACGCCGGGAATTCTTTCCCTACGAAACAGGGAAAGGATCCCTCATCTCGAGCTAGGAGGCGGAAACGGGGCTCCCCTGGATGTGTGCGGGACACCACGTGCTTCCTCTCGAGTGGAGACGGGTATCTCGGGGAACTTCTTGAGTTGCAGCAAGGGTGTGAAGGACCCTTTGGAAGTTCCAGTGGTTAGATGTGATTGGCCTCGAGAAGCCTCAGCGGAAATGGGCCTCATCTCGCCTGGAGGGCAAAACCTCCTGGATTTTCTCGAGTTGCGGCAGGTGCTCTCGACTTACGATGGGGACCTAAGGGAACCTCTCTGGTGGCCTCAGGAAAGGCCAGTCCCCATGCGAGTTCCTCGGGGGCGTCTCGTGATTCCTCTCCCGTCGATACCGGGGCCTAAGACCTTGTGTGGAGTCGGGGCCGGAACCTGAGGATTCCTCTCCAGTGCTGACATATATCTTGGGGTACTTCTGCAGTCTCCCCAGGGGAGTCAGTCCTCGTCTCGAATGCGGGCATGCACTTGCGCTTTCCTCCAGAGCGGTAGCAGCAGTGTCACGCAGTCCGCCGCGTGGATCAAAGGATCTATGGTTTTCCCTCGAGTCTTTCCCACGAGGCTTTCCCACGAGGCTTTCCCACAGGGCTGTCCCACGTGCACACGTGGTGGGAGTCGATCCTCGGCTTGAACGTCAAGGCAGTGCAGGGAAAACAGGTTCCTCTGGAATGGACTGACACATCTGGGGGACTCTTGGAATGGTGGCACGACCCTGGAGTTCCTCTCGCCTTTCCTGTGGAGAGCGCCTCCTCTTGAGATGCGACGGGAACGCCGGGAATTCTTTCCCTACGAAACAGGGAAAGGATCCCTCATCTCGAGCTAGGAGGCGGAAACGGGGCTCCTCTGGATGTGTGCGGGACACCACGTGCTTCCTCTCGAGTGCAGACGGCTTTGTCGGGGAACTTCTTGAGTTGCAGCAAGGGTGTGAAGGACCCTTTGGAAGTTCCAGTGGTTAGATGTGATTGGCCTCGAGAAGCCTCAGCGGAAATGGGCCTCATCTCGCCTGGAGGGCAAAACCTCCTGGATTTTCTCGAGTTGCGGCATGTGCTCTCGACTTACGACGGGGACCTCAGGGACCCGCTCTGGTGGCCTCAGGAAAGGCCAGTCCCCATGCGAGTTCCTCAGGGGCCTCTCGGGATTCCTCTCCCGTCGATGCCGGGGCCTAAGACCTTGTGTGGAGTCGGGGCCGGAACCTGAGGATTCCTCTCCAGTGCTGACATGGATCTTGGGGTACTTCTGGAGTCTCCCCAGGGGAGTCAGTCCTTGTCTCGAATGCGGGCATGCACTTGTGCTTTCCTCCAGAGCGGTAGCAGCAGTGGCACGCAGTCCGCCGCGTGGATCAAAGGATCTATGGTTTTCCCTCGAGTCTTTCCCACGAGGCTTTCCCACGAGGCTTTCCCACAGGGCTGTCCCATGTGCACACGTGGTGGGAGTCGATCCTCGGCTTGAACATCAAGGCAGTGCAGGGAAAACAGGTTCCTCTGGAATGGACTGACACATCTGGGGGACTCTTGGAATGGTGGCACGACCCTGGAGTTCCTCTCGCCTTTCCTGTGGAGAGCGCCTCCTCTTGAGATGCGACGGGAACGCCGGGAATTCTTTCCCTACGAAACAGGGAAAGGATCCCTCATCTCGAGCTAGGAGGCGGAAACGGGGCTCCCCTGGATGTGTGCGGGACACCACGTGCTTCCTCTCCAGTGCAGACGGCTTTGTCGGGGAACTTCTTGAGTTGCAGCAAGGGTGTGAAGGACCCTTTGGAAGTTCCAGTGGTTAGATGTGATTGGCCTCGAGAAGCCTCAGCGGAAATGGGCCTCATCTCGCCTGGAGGGCAAAACCTCCTGGATTTTCTCGAGTTGCGGCAGGTGCTCTCGACTTACGACGGGGACCTCAGGGACCCGCTCTGGTGGCCTCAGGAAAGGCCAGTCCCCATGCGAGTTCCTCGGGGGCCTCTCGGGATTCCTCTCCCGTCGATGCCGGGGCCTAAGACCTTGTGTGGAGTCGGGGCCGGAACCTGAGGATTCCTCTCCAGTGCTGACATGGATCTTGGGGTACTTCTGGAGTCTCCCCAGGGGAGTCAGTCCTCGTCTCGAATGCGGGCATGCACTTGCGCTTTCCTACAGAGCGGTAGCAGCAGTGTCACGCAGTCCGCCGCGTGGATCAAAGGATCTATGGTTTTCCCTCGAGTCTTTCCCACGAGGCTTTCCCACGAGGCTTTCCCACAGGGCTGTCCCACGTGCACACGTGGTGGGAGTCGATCCTCGGCTTGAACGTCAAGGCAGTGCAGGGAAAACAGGTTCCTCTGGAATGGACAGACACATCTGGGGTCTCTTGAAATGGTCGCACGACCCTGGAGTTCCTCTCGCCTTTTCTGTGGGAGCGCCTCCTCTTGAGATGCGACGGGAACGCCGGGAATTCTTTCCCTACGAAACAGGGAAATGATCCCTCATCTCGAGCTAGGAGGCGGAAACGGGGCTCCCCTGGATGTGTGCGGGACCCCACGTGCTTCCTCTCGAGTGGAGACGGGTATGTCGGGGAACTTCTTGAGTTGCAGCAAGGGTGTGAAGGACCCTTTGGAAGTTACAGTGGTTAGACGTGATTAGCCTCGAGAAGCCTCAGCGGAAAAGGGCCTCATCTCGCCTGGAGGGCAAAACCTCCTGGATTTTCTCGAGTTGCGGCAGGTGCTCTCGACTTACGACGGGGACCTCAGGGACCCGCTCTGGTGGCCTCAGGAAAGGCCAGTCCCCATGCGAGTTCCTCGGGGGCCTCTCCGGATTCCTCTCCCTTCGATGCCGGGGCCTAAGACCTTGTGTGGAGTCGGGCCCGGAACCTGAGGATTCCTCTCCAGTGCTGACATGGATCTTGGGGTAATTCTGGAGTCTCCCCAGGGGAGTCAGTCCTCGTCTCGAATGCTGGCATGCACTTGCGCTTTCCTCCAGAGCGGTAGCAGCAGTGTCACGCAGTCTGCCGCGTGGATCAAAGGATCTATGGTTTTCCCTCGAGTCTTTCCCACGAGGCTTTCCCACGAGGCTTTCCCACAGGGCTGTCCCACGTGCACACGTGGTGGGAGTCGATCCTCGGCTTGAACGTCAAGGCAGTGCAGGGAAAACAGGTTCCTCTGGAATGGACTGACACATCTGGGGGACTCTTGGAATGGTGGCACGACCCTGGAGTTCCTCTCGCCTTTCCTGTGGAGAGCGCCTACTCTTGAGATGCGACGGGAACGCCGGGAATTCTTTCCCTACGAAACAGGGAAAGGATCCCTCATCTCGAGCTAGGAGGCGGAAACGGGGCTCCCCTGGATGTGTGCGTGACCCCACGTGCTTCCTCTCGAGTGGAGACGGGTATGTCGGGGAACTTCTTGAGTTGCAGCAATGGTGTGAAGGACCCTTTGGAAGTTCCAGTGGTTAGATGTGAATGGCCTCGAGAAGCCTCAGCGGAAATGGGCCTCATCTCGCCTGGAGGGCAAAACCTCCTGGATTTTCTCGAGTTGCGGCAGGTGCTCTCGAATTACGACGGGGACCTCAGGGAACCGCTCTGGTGGCCTCAGGAAAGGCCAGTCCCCATGCGAGTTCCTCGGGGGCCTCTCGGGATTCCTCTCCCGTCAATGCCGGGGCCTAAGACCTTGTGTGGAGTCGGGGCCGGAACCTGAGGATTCCTCTGCAGTGCTGACATGGATCTTGGGGTATTTCTGGAGTCTCCCCAGGGGAGTCAGTCCTCGTCTCGAATGCGGGCATGCACTTGTGCTTTCCTCCAGAGCGGTAGCAGCAGTGTCACGCAGTCCGCCGCGAGGATCAAAGGATCTATGGTTTTCCCTCGAGTCTTTCCCACGAGGCTTTCCCACGAGGCTTTCCCACAGGGCTGTCCCATGTGCACACGTGGTGGGAGTCGATCCTCGGCTTGAACGTCAAGGCAGTGCAGGGAAAACAGGTTCCGCTGGAATGGACTGACACATCTGGGGGACTCTTGGAATGGTGTCACGACCCTGGAGTTCCTCTCGCCTTTCCTGTGGAGAGCGCCTCCTCTTGAGATGCGACGGGAACGCCGGGAATTCTTTCCCTACGAAACAGGGAAAGGATCCCTCATCTCGAGCTAGGAGGCGGAAACGGGGCTCCCCTGGATGTGTGCGGGACACCACGTGCTTCCTCTCGAGTGGAGACGGGTATCTCGGGGAACTTCTTGAGTTGCAGCAAGGGTGTGAAGGACCCTTTGGAAGTTCCAGTGGTTAGATGTGATTGGCCTCGAGAAGCCTCAGCGGAAATGGGCCTCATCTCGCCTGGAGGGCAAAACCTCCTGGATTTTCTCGAGTTGCGGCAGGTGCTCTCGACTTACGATGGGGACCTCAGGGAACCGCTCTGGTGGCCTCAGGAAAGGCCAGTCCCCATGCGAGTTCCTCGGGGGCGTCTCGGGATTCCTCTCCCGTCGATACCGGGGCCTAAGACCTTGTGTGGAGTCGGGGCCGGAACCTGAGGATTCCTCTCCAGTGCTGACATGGATCTTGGGGTACTTCTGCAGTCTCCCCAGGGGAGTCAGTCCTCGTCTCGAATGCGGGCATGCACTTGCGCTTTCCTCCAGAGCGGTAGCAGCAGTGTCACGCAGTCGGCCGCGTGGATCAAAGGATCTATGGTTTTCCCTCGAGTCTTTCCCACGAGGCTTTCCCACGAGGCTTTCCCACAGGGCTGTCCCACGTGCACACGTGGTGGGAGTCGATCCTCGGCTTGAACGTCAAGGCAGTGCAGGGAAAACAGGTTCCTCTGGAATGGACTGACACATCTGGGGGACTCTTGGAATGGTGGCACGACCCTGGAGTTCCTCTCGCCTTTCCTGTGGAGAGCGCCTCCTCTTGAGATGCGACGGGAACGCCGGGAATTCTTTCCCTACGAAACAGGGAAAGGATCCCTCATCTCGAGCTAGGAGGCGGAAACGGGGCTCCCCTGGATGTGTGCGGGACACCACGTGCTTCCTCTCGAGTGCAGACGGCTTTGTCGGGGAACTTCTTGAGTTGCAGCAAGGGTGTGAAGGACCCTTTGGAAGTTCCAGTGGTTAGATGTGATTGGCCTCGAGAAGCCTCAGCGGAAATGGGCCTCATCTCGCCTGGAGGGCAAAACCTCCTGGATTTTCTCGAGTTGCGGCATGTGCTCTCGACTTACGACGGGGACCTCAGGGACCCGCTCTGGTGGCCTCAGGAAAGGCCAGTCCCCATGCGAGTTCCTCAGGGGCCTCTCGGGATTCCTCTCCCGTCGATGCCGGGGCCTAAGACCTTGTGTGGAGTCGGGGCCGGAACCTGAGGATTCCTCTCCAGTGCTGACATGGATCTTGGGGTACTTCTGGAGTCTCCCCAGGGGAGTCAGTCCTTGTCTCGAATGCGGGCATGCACTTGTGCTTTCCTCCAGAGCGGTAGCAGCAGTGGCACGCAGTCCGCCGCGTGGATCAAAGGATCTATGGTTTTCCCTCGAGTCTTTCCCACGAGGCTTTCCCACGAGGCTTTCCCACAGGGCTGTCCCATGTGCACACGTGGTGGGAGTCGATCCTCGGCTTGAACATCAAGGCAGTGCAGGGAAAACAGGTTCCTCTGGAATGGACTGACACATCTGGGGGACTCTTGGAATGGTGGCACGACCCTGGAGTTCCTCTCGCCTTTCCTGTGGAGAGCGCCTCCACTTGAGATGCGACGGGAACGCCGGGAATTCTTTCCCTACGAAACAGGGAAAGGATCCCTCATCTCGAGCTAGGAGGCGGAAACGGGGCTCCCCTGGATGTGTGCGGGACACCACGTGCTTCCTCTCCAGTGCAGACGGCTTTGTCGGGGAACTTCTTGAGTTGCAGCAAGGGTGTGAAGGACCCTTTGGAAGTTCCAGTGGTTAGATGTGATTGGCCTCGAGAAGCCTCAGCGGAAATGGGCCTCATCTCGCCTGGAGGGCAAAACCTCCTGGATTTTCTCGAGTTGCGGCAGGTGCTCTCGACTTACGACGGGGACCTCAGGGACCCGCTCTGGTGGCCTCAGGAAAGGCCAGTCCCCATGCGAGTTCCTCGGGGGCCTCTCGGGATTCCTCTCCCGTCGATGCCGGGGCCTAAGACCTTGTGTGGAGTCGGGGCCGGAACCTGAGGATTCCTCTCCAGTGCTGACATGGATCTTGGGGTACTTCTGGAGTCTCCCCAGGGGAGTCAGTCCTCGTCTCGAATGCGGGCATGCACTTGCGCTTTCCTACAGAGCGGTAGCAGCAGTGTCACGCAGTCCGCCGCGTGGATCAAAGGATCTATGGTTTTCCCTCGAGTCTTTCCCACGAGGCTTTCCCACGAGGCTTTCCCACAGGGCTGTCCCACGTGCACACGTGGTGGGAGTCGATCCTCGGCTTGAACGTCAAGGCAGTGAAAGGAAAACAGTTTCCTCTGGAATGGACTGACATATCTGGGGGACTCTTGGAATGGTGGCACGACCCTGCAGTTCCTCTCGCCTTTCCTGTGGAGAGCGCCTCCTCTTGAGATGCGACGGGAACGCCGGGAATTCTTTCAATACGAAACAGGGAAAGGATCCCTCATCTCGAGCTAGGAGGCGGAAACGGGGCTCCCCTGGATGTGTGCGGGACACCACGTGCTTCCTCTCGAGTGCAGACGGCTTTGTCAGGGAACTTCTTGAGTTGCAGCAAGGGTGTGAAGGACCCTTTGGAAGTTCCAGTGGTTAGATGTGATTGGCCTCGAGAAGCCTCAGCGGAAATGGGCCTCATCTCGCCTGGAGGGCAAAACCTCCTGGATTTTCTCGAGTTGCGGCAGGTGCTCTCGACTTACGACGGGGACCTCAGGGACCCGCTCTGGTGGCCTCAGGAAAGGCCAGTCCCCATGCGAGTTCCTCGGGGGCCTCTCGGGATTCCTCTCCCGTCGATGCCGGGGCCTAAGACCTTCTGTGGAGTCGGGGCCGGAACCTCAGGATTCCTCTCCAGTGCTGACATGGATCTTGGGGTAATTCTGGAGTCTCCCCAGGGGAGTCAGTCCTCGTCTCGAATGCGGGCATGCACTTGCGCTTTCCTCCAGAGCGGTAGCAGCAGTGTCACGCAGTCCGCCGCGTGGATCAAAGGATCTATGGTTTTCCCTCGAGTCTTTCCCACGAGGCTTTCCCACGAGGATTTCCCACAGGGCTGTCCCACGTGCACACGTGGTGGGAGTCGATCCTCGGCTTGAACGTCAAGGCAGTGCAGGGAAAACAGGTTCCTCTGGAATGGACTGACACATCTGGGGGACTCTTGGAATGGTGGCATGACCCTGGAGTTCCTCTCGCCTTTCCTGTGGAGAGCGCCTCCTCTTGAGATGCGACGGGAACGCCGGGAATTCTTTCCCTACGAAACAGGGAAAGGATCCCTCATCTCGAGCTAGGAGGCGGAAACGGGTCTCCCCTGGATGTGTGCGGGACACCACGTGCTTCCTCTCGAGTGGAGACGGGTATGTCGGGGAACTTCTTGAGTTGCAGCAAGGGTGTGAAGGACCCTTTGGAAGTTCCAGTGGTTAGATGTGATTGGCCTCGAGAAGCCTCAGCGGAAATGGGCCTCATCTCGCCTGGAGGGCAAAACCTCCTGGATTTTCTCGAGTTGCGGCAGGCGCTCTCGACTTACGACGGGGACCTCAGGGACCCGCTCTGGTGGCCTCAGGAAAGGCCAGTCCCCATGCGAGTTCCTCGGGGGCCTCTCGGGATTCCTCTCCCGTCGATGCCGGGGCCTAAGACCTTGTGTGGAGTCGGGGCCGGAACCTGAGGATTCCTCTCCAGTGCTGACATGGATCTTGGGGTACTTCTGGAGTCTCCCCAGGGGAGTCAGTCCTCGTCTCGAATGCGGGCATGCACTTGCGCTTTCCTCCAGAGCGGTAGCAGCAGTTTCACGCAGTCGGCCGCGTGGATCAAAGGATCTATGGTTTTCCCTCGAGTCTTTCCCACGAGGCTTTCCCACGAGGCTCTCCCACAGGGCTGTCCCACGTGCACACGTGGTGGGAGTCGATCCTCGGCTTGAACGTCAAGGCAGTGCAAGGAAAACAGGTTCCTCTGGAATGGACTGACACATCTGGGGGACTCTTGGAATTGTGGCATGACCCTGGAGTTCCTCTCGCCTTTCCTGTCTAGAGCGCCTCCTCTTGAGATGCGACGGGAACTCCGGGAATTCTTTCCCTACGAAACAGGGAAAGGATCCCTCATCTCGAGCTAGGAGGCGGAAACGGGGCTCCCCTGGATGTGTGCGGGACACCACGTGCTTCCTCTCGAGTGCAGACTGGTATGTCGGGGAACTTCTTGAGTTGCAGCAAGGGTGTGAAGGACCCTTTGAAAGTTCCAGTGGTTAGATGTGATTGGCCTCGAGAAGCCTCAGCGGAAATGGGCCTCATCTCGCCTGGAGGGCAAAACCTCCTGGATTTTCTCGAGTTGCGGCAGGTGCTCTCGACTTACGACGGGGACCTCTGGGACCCGCTCTGGTGGCCTCAGGAAAGGCCAGTCCCCATGCGAGTTCCTCGGGGGCCTCTCGGGATTCCTCTCCCGTCGATGCCGGGGCCTAAGACCTTGTGTGGAGTCGGGGCCGGAACCTGAGGATTCCTCTCCAGTGCTGACATGGATCTTGGGGTACTTCTGGAGTCTCCCCAGGGGAGTCAGTCCTCGTCTCGAATGCGGGCATGCACTTGTGCTTTCCTCCAGAGCGGTAGCAGCAGTGTCACGCAGTCCGCCGCGAGGATCAAAGGATCTATGGTTTTCCCTCGAGTCTTTCCCACGAGGCTTTCCCACGAGGCTTTCCCACAGGGCTGTCCCATGTGCACACGTGGTGGGAGTCGATCCTCGGCTTGAACGTCAAGGCAGTGCAGGGAAAACAGGTTCCGCTGGAATGGACTGACACATCTGGGGGACTCTTGGAATGGTGGCACGACCCTGGAGTTCCTCTCGCCTTTCCTGTGGAGAGCGCCTCCTCTTGAGATGCGACGGGAACGCCGGGAATTCTTTCCCTACGAAACAGGGAAAGGATCCCTCATCTCGAGCTAGGAGGCGGAAACGGGGCTCCCCTGGATGTGTGCGGGACACCACGTGCTTCCTCTCGAGTGGAGACGGGTATCTCGGGGAACTTCTTGAGTTGCAGCAAGGGTGTGAAGGACCCTTTGGAAGTTCCAGTGGTTAGATGTGATTGGCCTCGAGAAGCCTCAGCGGAAATGGGCCTCATCTCGCCTGGAGGGCAAAACCTCCTGGATTTTCTCGAGTTGCGGCAGGTGCTCTCGACTTACGATGTGGACCTAAGGGAACCTCTCTGGTGGCCTCAGGAAAGGCCAGTCCCCATGCGAGTTCCTCGGGGGCCTCTCGGGATTCCTCTCCCGTCGATACCGGGGCCTAAGACCTTGTGTGGAGTCGGGGCCGGAACCTGAGGATTCCTCTCCAGTGCTGACATGGATCTTGGGGTACTTCTGCAGTCTCCCCAGGGGAGTCAGTCCTCGTCTCGAATGCGGGCATGCACTTGCGCTTTCCTCCAGAGCGGTAGCAGCAGTGTCACGCAGTCCGCCGCGTGGATCAAAGGATCTATGGTTTTCCCTCGAGTCTTTCCCACGAGGCTTTCCCACGAGGCTTTCCCACAGGGCTGTCCCACGTGCACACGTGGTGGGAGTCGATCCTCGGCTTGAACGTCAAGGCAGTGCAGGGAAAACAGGTTCCTCTGGAATGGACTGACACATCTGGGGGACTCTTGGAATGGTGGCACGACCCTGGAGTTCCTCTCGCCTTTCCTGTGGAGAGCGCCTCCTCTTGAGATGCGACGGGAACGCCGGGAATTCTTTCCCTACGAAACAGGGAAAGGATCCCTCATCTCGAGCTAGGAGGCGGAAACGGGGCTCCTCTGGATGTGTGCGGGACACCACGTGCTTCCTCTCGAGTGCAGACGGCTTTGTCGGGGAACTTCTTGAGTTGCAGCAAGGGTGTGAAGGACCCTTTGGAAGTTCCAGTGGTTAGATGTGATTGGCCTCGAGAAGCCTCAGCGGAAATGGGCCTCATCTCGCCTGGAGGGCAAAACCTCCTGGATTTTCTCGAGTTGCGGCATGTGCTCTCGACTTACGACGGGGACCTCAGGGACCCGCTCTGGTGGCCTCAGGAAAGGCCAGTCCCCATGCGAGTTCCTCAGGGGCCTCTCGGGATTCCTCTCCCGTCGATGCCGGGGCCTAAGACCTTGTGTGGAGTCGGGGCCGGAACCTGAGGATTCCTCTCCAGTGCTGACATGGATCTTGGGGTACTTCTGGAGTCTCCCCAGGGGAGTCAGTCCTTGTCTCGAATGCGGGCATGCACTTGTGCTTTCCTCCAGAGCGGTAGCAGCAGTGGCACGCAGTCCGCCGCGTGGATCAAAGGATCTATGGTTTTCCCTCGAGTCTTTCCCACGAGGCTTTCCCACGAGGCTTTCCCACAGGGCTGTCCCATGTGCACACGTGGTGGGAGTCGATCCTCGGCTTGAACATCAAGGCAGTGCAGGGAAAACAGGTTCCTCTGGAATGGACTGACACATCTGGGGGACTCTTGGAATGGTGGCACGACCCTGGAGTTCCTCTCGCCTTTCCTGTGGAGAGCGCCTCCTCTTGAGATGCGACGGGAACGCCGGGAATTCTTTCCCTACGAAACAGGGAAAGGATCCCTCATCTCGAGCTAGGAGGCGGAAACGGGGCTCCCCTGGATGTGTGCGGGACCCCACGTGCTTCCTCTCGAGTGGAGACGGGTATGTCGGGGAACTTCTTGAGTTGCAGCAAGGGTGTGAAGGACCCTTTGGAAGTTCCAGTGGTTAGATGTGATTGGCCTCGAGAAGCCTCAGCGGAAATGGGCCTCATCTCGCCTGGAGGGCAAAACCTCCTGGATTTTCTCGAGTTGCGGCAGGTGCTCTCGACTTACGACGGGGACCTCAGGGACCCGCTCTGGTGGCCTCAGGAAAGGCCAGTCCCCATGCGAGTTCCTCGGGGGCCTCTCGGGATTCCTCTCCCGTCGATGCCGGGGCCTAAGACCTTGTGTGGAGTCGGGGCCGGAACCTGAGGATTCCTCTCCAGTGCTGACATGGATCTTGGGGTACTTCTGGAGTCTCCCCAGGGGAGTCAGTCCTCGTCTCGAATGCGGGCATGCACTTGCGCTTTCCTCCAGAGTGGTAGCAGCAGTGTCACGCAGTCCGCCGCGTGGATCAAAGGATCTATGGTTTTCCCTCGAGTCTTTCCCACGAGGCTTTCCCACGAGGCTTTCCCACAGGGCTGTCCCACGTGCACACGTGGTGGGAGTCGATCCTCGGCTTGAACGTCAAGGCAGTGCAGGGAAAACAGGTTCCTCTGGAATGGACAGACACATCTGGGGTCTCTTGAAATGGTCGCACGACCCTGGAGTTCCTCTCGCCTTTTCTGTGGGAGCGCCTCCTCTTGAGATGCGACGGGAACGCCGGGAATTCTTTCCCTACGAAACAGGGAAAGGATCCCTCATCTCGAGCTAGGAGGCGGAAACGGGGCTCCCCTGGATGTGTGCGGGACCCCACGTGCTTCCTCTCGAGTAGAGACGGGTATGTCGGGGAACTTCTTGAGTTGCAGCAAGGGTGTGAAGGACCCTTTGGAAGTTACAGTGGTTAGACGTGATTAGCCTCGAGAAGCCTCAGCGGAAAAGGGCCTCATCTCGCCTGGAGGGCAAAACCTCCTGGATTTTCTCGAGTTGCGGCAGGTGCTCTCGACTTACGACGGGGACCTCAGGGACCCGCTCTGGTGGCCTCAGGAAAGGCCAGTCCCCATGCGAGTTCCTCGGGGGCCTCTCCGGATTCCTCTCCCTTCGATGCCGGGGCCTAAGACCTTGTGTGGAGTCGGGCCCGGAACCTGAGGATTCCTCTCCAGTGCTGACATGGATCTTGGGGTAATTCTGGAGTCTCCCCAGGGGAGTCAGTCCTCGTCTCGAATGCTGGCATGCACTTGCGCTTTCCTCCAGAGCGGTAGCAGCAGTGTCACGCAGTCTGCCGCGTGGATCAAAGGATCTATGGTTTTCCCTCGAGTCTTTCCCACGAGGCTTTCCCACGAGGCTTTCCCACAGGGCTGTCCCACGTGCACACGTGGTGGGAGTCGATCCTCGGCTTGAACGTCAAGGCAGTGCAGGGAAAACAGGTTCCTCTGGAATGGACTGACACATCTGGGGGACTCTTGGAATGGTGGCACGACCCTGGAGTTCCTCTCGCCTTTCCTGTGGAGAGCGCCTCCTCTTGAGATGCGACGGGAACGCCGGGAATTCTTTCCCTACGAAACAGGGAAAGGATCCCTCATCTCGAGCTAGGAGGCGGAAACGGGGCTCCCCTGGATGTGTGCGTGACCCCACGTGCTTCCTCTCGAGTGGAGACGGGTATGTCGGGGAACTTCTTGAGTTGCAGCAATGGTGTGAAGGACCCTTTGGAAGTTCCAGTGGTTAGATGTGAATGGCCTCGAGAAGCCTCAGCGGAAATGGGCCTCATCTCGCCTGGAGGGCAAAACCTCCTGGATTTTCTCGAGTTGCGGCAGGTGCTCTCGAATTACGACGGGGACCTCAGGGAACCGCTCTGGTGGCCTCAGGAAAGGCCAGTCCCCATGCGAGTTCCTCGGGGGCCTCTCGGGATTCCTCTCCCGTCGATGCCGGGGCCTAAGACCTTGTGTGGAGTCGGGGCCGGAACCTGAGGATTCCTCTGCAGTGCTGACATGGATCTTGGGGTATTTCTGGAGTCTCCCCAGGGGAGTCAGTCCTCGTCTCGAATGCGGGCATGCACTTGTGCTTTCCTCCAGAGCGGTAGCATCAGTGTCACGCAGTCCGCCGCGAGGATCAAAGGATCTATGGTTTTCCCTCGAGTCTTTCCCACGAGGCTTTCCCACGAGGCTTTCCCACAGGGCTGTCCCATGTGCACACGTGGTGGGAGTCGATCCTCGGCTTGAACGTCAAGGCAGTGCAGGGAAAACAGGTTCCGCTGGAATGGACTGACACATCTGGGGGACTCTTGGAATGGTGGCACGACCCTGGAGTTCCTCTCGCCTTTCCTGTGGAGAGCGCCTCCTCTTGAGATGCGACGGGAACGCCGGGAATTCTTTCCCTACGAAACAGGGAAAGGATCCCTCATCTCGAGCTAGGAGGCGGAAACGGGGCTCCCCTGGATGTGTGCGGGACACCACGTGCTTCCTCTCGAGTGGAGACGGGTATCTCGGGGAACTTCTTGAGTTGCAGCAAGGGTGTGAAGGACCCTTTGGAAGTTCCAGTGGTTAGATGTGATTGGCCTCGAGAAGCCTCAGCGGAAATGGGCCTCATCTCGCCTGGAGGGCAAAACCTCCTGGATTTTCTCGAGTTGCGGCAGGTGCTCTCGACTTACGACGGGGACCTCAGGGACCCGCTCTGGTGGCCTCAGGAAAGGCCAGTCCCCATGCGAGTTCCTCGGGGGCCTCTCGGGATTCCTCTCCCGTCGATGCCGGGGCCTAAGACCTTGTGTGGAGTCGGGGCCGGAACCTGAGGATTCCTCTCCAGTGCTGACATGGATCTTGGGGTACTTCTGGAGTCTCCCCAGGGGAGTCAGTCCTCGTCTCGAATGCGGGCATGCACTTGCGCTTTCCTACAGAGCGGTAGCAGCAGTGTCACGCAGTCCGCCGCGTTGATCAAAGGATCTATGGTTTTCCCTCGAGTCTTTCCCACGAGGCTTTCCCACGAGGCTTTCCCACAGGGCTGTCCCACGTGCACACGTGGTGGGAGTCGATCCTCGGCTTGAACGTCAAGGCAGTGAAAGGAAAACAGTTTCCTCTGGAATGGACTGACATATCTGGGGGACTCTTGGAATGGTGGCACGACCCTGGAGTTCCTCTCGCCTTTCCTGTGGAGAGCGCCTCCTCTTGAGATGCGACGGGAACGCCGGGAATTCTTTCCCTACGAAACAGGGAAAGGATCCCTCATCTCGAGCTAGGAGGCGGAAACGGGGCTCCCCTGGATGTGTGCGGGACACCACGTGCTTCCTCTCGAGTGCAGACGGCTTTGTCAGGGAACTTCTTGAGTTGCAGCAAGGGTGTGAAGGACCCTTTGGAAGTTCCAGTGGTTAGATGTGATTGGCCTCGAGAAGCCTCTGCGGAAATGGGCCTCATCTCGCCTGGAGGGCAAAACCTCCTGGATTTTCTCGAGTTGCGGCAGGTGCTCTCGACTTACGACGGGGACCTCAGGGACCCGCTCTGGTGGCCTCAGGAAAGGCCAGTCCCCATGCGAGTTCCTCGGGGGCCTCTCGGGATTCCTCTCCCGTCGATGCCGGGGCCTAAGACCTTCTGTGGAGTCGGGGCCGGAACCTCAGGATTCCTCTCCAGTGCTGACACGGATCTTGGGGTAATTCTGGAGTCTCCCCAGGGGAGTCAGTCCTCGTCTCGAATGCGGGCATGCACTTGCGCTTTCCTCCAGAGCGGTAGCAGCAGTGTCACGCAGTCCGCCGCGTGGATCAAAGGATCTATGGTTTTCCCTCGAGTCTTTCCCACGAGGCTTTCCCACGAGGATTTCCCACAGGGCTGTCCCACGTGCACACGTGGTGGGAGTCGATCCTCGGCTTGAACGTCAAGGCAGTGCAGGGAAAACAGGTTCCTCTGGAATGGACTGACACATCTGGGGGACTCTTGGAATGGTGGCACGACCCTGGAGTTCCTCTCGCCTTTCCTGTGGAGAGCGCCTCCTCTTGAGATGCGACGGGAACGCCGGGAATTCTTTCCCTACGAAACAGGGAAAGGATCCCTCATCTCGAGCTAGGAGGCGGAAACGGGGCTCCCCTGGATGTGTGCGGGACACCACGTGCTTCCTCTCCAGTGCAGACGGCTTTGTCGGGGAACTTCTTGAGTTGCAGCAAGGGTGTGAAGGACCCTTTGGAAGTTCCAGTGGTTAGATGTGATTGGCCTCGAGAAGCCTCAGCGGAAATGGGCCTCATCTCGCCTGGAGGGCAAAACCTCCTGGATTTTCTCGAGTTGCGGCAGGTGCTCTCGACTTACGACGGGGACCTCAGGGACCCGCTCTGGTGGCCTCAGGAAAGGCCAGTCCCCATGCGAGTTCCTCGGGGGCCTCTCGGGATTCCTCTCCCGTCGATGCCGGGGCCTAAGACCTTGTGTGGAGTCGGGGCCGGAACCTGAGGATTCCTCTCCAGTGCTGACATGGATCTTGGGGTACTTCTGGAGTCTCCCCAGGGGAGTCAGTCCTCGTCTCGAATGCGGGCATGCACTTGCGCTTTCCTCCAGAGTGGTAGCAGCAGTGTCACGCAGTCCGCCGCGTGGATCAAAGGATCTATGGTTTTCCCTCGAGTCTTTCCCACGAGGCTTTCCCACGAGGCTTTCCCACAGGGCTGTCCCACGTGCACACGTGGTGGGAGTCGATCCTCGGCTTGAACGTCAAGGCAGTGCAGGGAAAACAGGTTCCTCTGGAATGGACAGACACATCTGGGGTCTCTTGAAATGGTCGCACGACCCTGGAGTTCCTCTCGCCTTTTCTGTGGGAGCGCCTCCTCTTGAGATGCGACGGGAACGCCGGGAATTCTTTCCCTACGAAACAGGGAAAGGATCCCTCATCTCGAGCTAGGAGGCGGAAACGGGGCTCCCCTGGATGTGTGCGGGACCCCACGTGCTTCCTCTCGAGTAGAGACGGGTATGTCGGGGAACTTCTTGAGTTGCAGCAAGGGTGTGAAGGACCCTTTGGAAGTTACAGTGGTTAGACGTGATTAGCCTCGAGAAGCCTCAGCGGAAAAGGGCCTCATCTCGCCTGGAGGGCAAAACCTCCTGGATTTTCTCGAGTTGCGGCAGGTGCTCTCGACTTACGACGGGGACCTCAGGGACCCGCTCTGGTGGCCTCAGGAAAGGCCAGTCCCCATGCGAGTTCCTCGGGGGCCTCTCCGGATTCCTCTCCCTTCGATGCCGGGGCCTAAGACCTTGTGTGGAGTCGGGCCCGGAACCTGAGGATTCCTCTCCAGTGCTGACATGGATCTTGGGGTAATTCTGGAGTCTCCCCAGGGGAGTCAGTCCTCGTCTCGAATGCTGGCATGCACTTGCGCTTTCCTCCAGAGCGGTAGCAGCAGTGTCACGCAGTCTGCCGCGTGGATCAAAGGATCTATGGTTTTCCCTCGAGTCTTTCCCACGAGGCTTTCCCACGAGGCTTTCCCACAGGGCTGTCCCACGTGCACACGTGGTGGGAGTCGATCCTCGGCTTGAACGTCAAGGCAGTGCAGGGAAAACAGGTTCCTCTGGAATGGACTGACACATCTGGGGGACTCTTGGAATGGTGGCACGACCCTGGAGTTCCTCTCGCCTTTCCTGTGGAGAGCGCCTCCTCTTGAGATGCGACGGGAACGCCGGGAATTCTTTCCCTACGAAACAGGGAAAGGATCCCTCATCTCGAGCTAGGAGGCGGAAACGGGGCTCCCCTGGATGTGTGCGTGACCCCACGTGCTTCCTCTCGAGTGGAGACGGGTATGTCGGGGAACTTCTTGAGTTGCAGCAATGGTGTGAAGGACCCTTTGGAAGTTCCAGTGGTTAGATGTGAATGGCCTCGAGAAGCCTCAGCGGAAATGGGCCTCATCTCGCCTGGAGGGCAAAACCTCCTGGATTTTCTCGAGTTGCGGCAGGTGCTCTCGAATTACGACGGGGACCTCAGGGAACCGCTCTGGTGGCCTCAGGAAAGGCCAGTCCCCATGCGAGTTCCTCGGGGGCCTCTCGGGATTCCTCTCCCGTCGATGCCGGGGCCTAAGACCTTGTGTGGAGTCGGGGCCGGAACCTGAGGATTCCTCTGCAGTGCTGACATGGATCTTGGGGTATTTCTGGAGTCTCCCCAGGGGAGTCAGTCCTCGTCTCGAATGCGGGCATGCACTTGTGCTTTCCTCCAGAGCGGTAGCATCAGTGTCACGCAGTCCGCCGCGAGGATCAAAGGATCTATGGTTTTCCCTCGAGTCTTTCCCACGAGGCTTTCCCACGAGGCTTTCCCACAGGGCTGTCCCATGTGCACACGTGGTGGGAGTCGATCCTCGGCTTGAACGTCAAGGCAGTGCAGGGAAAACAGGTTCCGCTGGAATGGACTGACACATCTGGGGGACTCTTGGAATGGTGGCACGACCCTGGAGTTCCTCTCGCCTTTCCTGTGGAGAGCGCCTCCTCTTGAGATGCGACGGGAACGCCGGGAATTCTTTCCCTACGAAACAGGGAAAGGATCCCTCATCTCGAGCTAGGAGGCGGAAACGGGGCTCCCCTGGATGTGTGCGGGACACCACGTGCTTCCTCTCGAGTGGAGACGGGTATCTCGGGGAACTTCTTGAGTTGCAGCAAGGGTGTGAAGGACCCTTTGGAAGTTCCAGTGGTTAGATGTGATTGGCCTCGAGAAGCCTCAGCGGAAATGGGCCTCATCTCGCCTGGAGGGCAAAACCTCCTGGATTTTCTCGAGTTGCGGCAGGTGCTCTCGACTTACGACGGGGACCTCAGGGACCCGCTCTGGTGGCCTCAGGAAAGGCCAGTCCCCATGCGAGTTCCTCGGGGGCCTCTCGGGATTCCTCTCCCGTCGATGCCGGGGCCTAAGACCTTGTGTGGAGTCGGGGCCGGAACCTGAGGATTCCTCTCCAGTGCTGACATGGATCTTGGGGTACTTCTGGAGTCTCCCCAGGGGAGTCAGTCCTCGTCTCGAATGCGGGCATGCACTTGCGCTTTCCTACAGAGCGGTAGCAGCAGTGTCACGCAGTCCGCCGCGTGGATCAAAGGATCTATGGTTTTCCCTCGAGTCTTTCCCACGAGGCTTTCCCACGAGGCTTTCCCACAGGGCTGTCCCACGTGCACACGTGGTGGGAGTCGATCCTCGGCTTGAACGTCAAGGCAGTGAAAGGAAAACAGTTTCCTCTGGAATGGACTGACATATCTCGGGGACTCTTGGAATGGTGGCACGACCCTGGAGTTCCTCTCGCCTTTCCTGTGGAGAGCGCCTCCTCTTGAGATGCGACGGGAACGCCGGGAATTCTTTCCCTACGAAACAGGGAAAGGATCCCTCATCTCGAGCTAGGAGGCGGAAACGGGGCTCCCCTGGATGTGTGCGGGACACCACGTGCTTCCTCTCGAGTGCAGACGGCTTTGTCAGGGAACTTCTTGAGTTGCAGCAAGGGTGTGAAGGACCCTTTGGAAGTTCCAGTGGTTAGATGTGATTGGCCTCGAGAAGCCTCTGCGGAAATGGGCCTCATCTCGCCTGGAGGGCAAAACCTCCTGGATTTTCTCGAGTTGCGGCAGGTGCTCTCGACTTACGACGGGGACCTCAGGGACCCGCTCTGGTGGCCTCAGGAAAGGCCAGTCCCCATGCGAGTTCCTCGGGGGCCTCTCGGGATTCCTCTCCCGTCGATGCCGGGGCCTAAGACCTTCTGTGGAGTCGGGGCCGGAACCTCAGGATTCCTCTCCAGTGCTGACACGGATCTTGGGGTAATTCTGGAGTCTCCCCAGGGGAGTCAGTCCTCGTCTCGAATGCGGGCATGCACTTGCGCTTTCCTCCAGAGCGGTAGCAGCAGTGTCACGCAGTCCGCCGCGTGGATCAAAGGATCTATGGTTTTCCCTCGAGTCTTTCCCACGAGGCTTTCCCACGAGGATTTCCCACAGGGCTGTCCCACGTGCACACGTGGTGGGAGTCGATCCTCGGCTTGAACGTCAAGGCAGTGCAGGGAAAACAGGTTCCTCTGGAATGGACTGACACATCTGGGGGACTCTTGGAATGGTGGCACGACCCTGGAGTTCCTCTCGCCTTTCCTGTGGAGAGCGCCTCCTCTTGAGATGCGACGGGAACGCCGGGAATTCTTTCCCTACGAAACAGGGAAAGGATCCCTCATCTCGAGCTAGGAGGCGGAAACGGGGCTCCCCTGGATGTGTGCGGGACCCCAAGTGCTTCCTCTCGAGTGGAGACGGGTATGTCGGGGAACTTCTTGAGTTGCAGCAAGGGTGTGAAGGACCCTTTGGAAGTTCCAGTGGTTAGATGTGAATGGCCTCGTGAAGCCTCAGCGGAAATGGGCCTCATCTCTCCTGGAGGGCAAAACCGCCTGGATTTTCTGGAGTTGCGGCAGGTGCTCTCGAATTACGACGGGGACCTCAGGGAACCGCTCTGGTGGCCTCAGGAAAGGCCAGTCCCCATGCGAGTTCCTCGGGGGCCTCTCGGGATTCCTCTCCCGTCGATGCCGGGGCCTAAGTCCTTGTGTGGAGTCGGGTCCGGAACCTGAGGATTCCTCTCCAGTGCTGACATGGATCTTGGGGTACTTCTGGAGTCTCCCCAGGGGAGTCAGTCCTCGTCTCGAATGCGGGCATGCACTTGCGCTTTCCTCCAGAGCGGTAGCAGCAGTGTCACGCAGTCGGGCGCGTGGATCAAAGGATCTATGGTTTTCCCTCGAGTCTTTCCCACGAGGCTTTCCCACGAGGCTCTCCCACAGGGCTGTCCCACGTGCACACGTGGTGGGAGTCGATCCTCGGCTTGAACGTCAAGGCAGTGCAAGGAAAACAGGTTCCTCTGGAATGGACTGACACATCTGGGGGACTCTTGGAATGGTGGCACGACCCTGGAGTTCCTCTCGCCTTTCCTGTGGAGAGCGCCTCCTCTTGAGATGCGACGGGAACGCCGGGAATTCTTTCCCTACGAAACAGGGAAAGGATCCCTCATCTCGAGCTAGGAGGCGGAAACGGGGCTCCCCTGGATGTGTGCGGGACACCACGTGCTTCCTCTCGAGTGCAGACGGGTATGTCGGGGAACTTCTTGAGTTCCAGCAAGGGTGTGAAGGACCCTTTGGAAGTTCCAGTGGTTAGATGTGATTGGCCTCGAGAAGCCTCAGCGGAAATGGGCCTCATCTCGCCTGGAGGGCAAAACCTCCTGGATTTTCTCGAGTTGCGGCAGGTGCTCTCGACTTTCGACGGGGACCTCAGGGACCCGCTCTGGTGGCCTCAGGAAAGGCCAGTCCCCATGCGAGTTCCTCGGGGTCCTCTCGGGATTCCACTCCCGTCGATGCCGGGGCCTAAGACCTTGTGTGGAGTCGGGGCCGGAACCTGAGGATTCCTCTCCAGTGCTGACATGGATCTTGGGGTACTTCTGGAGTCTCCCCAGGGGAGTCAGTCCTCGTCTCGAATGCGGGCATGCACTTGCGCTTTCCTCCAGAGCGGTAGCACAGTGTCACGCAGTCCGCCGCGTGGAGCAAAGGATCTATGGTTTTCCCTCGAGTCTTTCCCACGAGGCTTTCCCAGGAGGCTTTCCCACAGGGCTGTCCCATGTGCACACGTGGTGGGAGTCGTTCCTCGGCTTGAACGTCAAGGCAGTGCAGGGAAAACAGGTTCCTCTGGAATGGACTGACACATCTGGGGGACTCTTGGAATGGTGTCACGACCCTGGAGTTCCTCTCGCCTGTCCTGTGGAGAGCGCCTCCTCTTGAGATGCGACGGGAACGCCGGGAATTCTTTCCCTACGAAACAGGGAAAGGATCCCTCATCTCGAGCTAGGAGGCGGAAACGGGGCTCCCCTGGATGTGTGCGGGACCCCACGTGCTTCCTCTCGAGTGGAGACGGGTATGTCGGGGAACTTCTTGAGTTGCAGCAAGGGTGTGAAGGACCCTTTGGAAGTTCCAGTGGTTAGACGTGATTGGCCTCGAGAAGCCTCAGCGGAAATGGGCCTCATCTCGCCTGGAGGGCAAAACCTCCTGGATTTTCTCGAGTTGCGGCAGGTGCTCTCGACTTACGACGGGGACCTCAGGGACCCGCTCTGGTGGCCTCAGGAAAGGCCAGTCCCCATGCGAGTTCCTCGGGGGCCTCTCGGGATTCCTCTCCCGTCGATGGCGGGGCCTAAGACCTTGTGTGGAGTCGGGGCCGGAACCTGAGGATTCCTCTCCAGTGCTGACATGGATCTTGGGGTACTTCTGGAGTCTCCCCAGGGGGGTCAGTCCTCGTCTCGAATGCGGGCATGCACTTGCACTTTCCTCCAGAGCGGTAGCAGCAGTGTCACGCAGTCCGCCGCGTGGATAAAAGGATCTATGGTTTTCCCTCGAGTCTTTCCCACGAGGCTTTCCCAGGAGGCTTTCCCACAGGGCTGTCCCACGTGCACACGTGGTGGGAGTCGATCCTCGGCTTGAACATCAAGGCAGTGCAGGGAAAACAGGTTCCTCTGGAATGGACTGACACATCTGGGGGACTCTTGGAATGGTGGCACGACCCTGGAGTTCCTCTCGCCTTTCCTGTGGAGAGCGCCTCCTCTTGAGATGCGACGGGAACGCCGGGAATTCTTTCCCTACGAAACAGGGAAAGGATCCCTCATCTCGAGCTAGGAGGCGGAAACGGGGCTCCCCTGGATGTGTGCGGGACCCACGTGCTTCCTCTCGAGTGGAGACGGGTATGTCGGGGAACTTCTTGAGTTGCAGCAAGGGTGTGAAGGACCCTTTGGAAGTTCCAGTGGTTAGACGTGGTTAGCCTCCAGAAGCCTCAGCGGAAATGGGCCTCATCGCGCCTGGAGGGCAAAACCTCCTGGATTTTCTCGAGTTGCGGAAGGTGCTCTCGACTTACGACGGGGACCTCAGGGACCCGTTCTGGTGGCCTCAGGAAAGGACAGTCCCCATGCGAGTTCCTCGGGGGCCTCTCGGGATTCCTCTCCCGTCGATGCCGGGGCCTAAGACCTTGTGTGGAGTCGGGGCCGGAACCTGAGGATTCCTCTCCAGTGCTGACATGGATCTTGGGGTACTTCTGGAGTCTCCCCAGGGGAGTCAGTCCTCGTCTCGAATGCGGGCATGCACTTGCGCTTTCCTCCAGAGCGGTAGCAGCAGTGTCACGCAGTCCGCCGCGTGGATCAAAGAATCTATGGTTTTCCCTCGAGTCTTTCCCACGAGGCTTTCCCACAGGGCTGTCCCACGTGCACACGTGGTGGGAGTCGATCCTCGGCTTGAACGTCAAGGCAGTGCAGGGAAAACAGGTTCCTCTGGAATGGACTGACACATCTGGGTGACTCTTGGAATGGTGGCATGACCCTGGAATTCCTCTCGCCTTTCCTGTGGAGAGCGCCTCCTCTTGAGATGCGACGGGAACGCCGGGAATTCTTTCCCTACGAAACAGGGAAAGGATCCCTCATCTCGAGCTTGGAGGGGGAAACGGGGCTGCCCTGGATGTGTGCGGGACACCACGTGCTTCCTCTCGAGTGCAGACGGGTATGTCGGGGAACTTCTTGAGTTGCAGCAAGGGTGTGAAGGACCCTTTGGAAGTTCCAGTGGTTAGACGTGATTGGCCTCGAGAAGCCTCAGCGGAAATGGGCCTCATCTCGCCTGGAGGGCAAAACCTCCTGGATTTTCTCGAGTTGCGGCAGGTGCTCTCGACTTACGACGGGGACCTCAGGGACCCGCTCTGGTGGCCTCAGGAAAGGCCAGTCCCCATGCGAGTTCCTCGGGGGCCTCTGGGGATTCCTCTCCCGTCGATGCCGGGGCCTAAGACCTTGTGTGGAGTCGGGGCCGGAACCTGAGGATTCCTCTCCAGTGCTGACATGGATCTTGGGGTACTTCTGGAGTCTCCCCAGGGGAGTCAGTCCTCGTCTCGAATGCCGGCATGCACTTGCGCTTTCCTCCAGAGCGGTAGCAGCAGTGTCACGCAGTCCGCCGCGTGGATCAAAGGATCTATGGTTTTCCCTCGAGTCTTTCCCACGAGGCTTTCCCACGAGGCTTTCCCACAGGGCTGTCCCACGTGCACACGTGGTGGGAGTCGATCCTCGGCTTGAACGTCAAGGCAGTGCAGGGAAAACAGGTTCCTCTGGAATGGACTGACACATCTGGGGGACTCTTGGAATGGTGGCACGACCCTGGAGTTCCTCTCGCCTTTCCTGTGGAGAGCGCCTCCTCTTGAGATGCGACGGGAACGCCAGGAATTCTTTCCCTACGAAACAGGGAAAGGATCCCTCATCTCGAGCTAGGAGGCGGAAACGGGGCTCCCCTGGATGTGTGCGGGACCCCACGTGCTTCCTCTCGAGTGGAGACGGTTATGTCGGGGAACTTCTTGAGTTGCAGCAATGGTGTGAAGGACCCTTTGGAAGTTCCAGTGGTTAGATGTGATTGGCCTCGAGAAGCCTCAGCGGAAATGGGCCTCATCTCGCCTGGAGGGCAAAACCTCCTGGATTTTCTCGAGTTGCGGCAGGTGCTCTCGACTTACGACGGGGACCTCAGGGACCCGCTCTGGTGGCCTCAGGAAAGGCCAGTCCCCATGCGTGTTCCTCGGGGGCCTCTCCGGATTCCTCTCCCGTCGATGCCGGGGCCTAAGACCTTGTGTGGAGTCGGGGCCGGAACCTGAGGATTCCTCTCCAGTGCTGACATGGATCTTGGGGTACTTCTGGAGTCTCCCCAGGGGAGTCAGTCTTCGTCTCGGATGCGGGCATGCACTTGCCCTTTCCTCCAGAGCGGTAGCAGCAGTGTCACGCAGTCCGCCGTGTGGACCAAAGGATCTATGGTTTTCCCTCGAGTCTTTCCCACGAGGCTTTCCCACAGGGCTGTCCCACGTGCACACGTGGCGGGAGTCGATCCTCGGCTTGAACGACAAGGCAGTGCAGGGAAAACAGGTTCCTCTGGAATGGACTGACACATCTGGGGGACTCTTGGAATGGTGGCACGACCCTGGAGTTCCTCTCGCCTTTCCTGTGGAGAGCGCCTCCTCTTGAGATGCGACGGGAACGCCGGGAATTCTTTCCCTACGAAACAGGGAAAGGATCCCTCATCTCGAGCTAGGAGGCGGAAACGGGGCTCCCCTGGATGTGTGCGGGACCCCAAGTGCTTCCTCTCGAGTGGAGACGGGTATTTCGGGGAACTTCTTGAGTTGCAGCAAGGGTGTGAAGGACCCTTTGGAAGTTCCAGTGGTTAGATGCGAATGGCCTCGTGAAGCCTCAGCGGAAATGGGCCTCATCTCGCCTGGAGGGCAAAACCGCCTGGATTTTCTGGAGTTGCGGCAGGTGCTCTCGAATTACGACGGGGACCTCAGGGAACCGCTCTGGTGGCCTCAGGAAAGGCCAGTCCCCATGCGAGTTCCTCGGGGGCCTCTCGGGATTCCTCTCCCGTCGATGCCGGGGCCTAAGACCTTGTGTGGAGTCGGGGCCGAACCTGAGGATTCCTCTCCAGTGCTGACATGGATCTTGGAGTACTTCTGGAGTCTCCCCAGGGGAGTCAGTCCTCGTCTCGAATGCGGGCATGCACTTGTGCTTTCCTCCAGAGCGGTAGCAGCAGTGTCACGCAGTCCGCCGCGTGGATCAAAGGATCTATGGTTTTCCCTCGAGTCTTTCCCACGAAGCTTTCCCACGAGGCTTTCCCACAGGGCTATCCCATGTGCACACGTGGTGGGAGTCGATCCTCGGCTTGAACGTCAAGGCAGTGCAGGGAAAACAGGTTCCTCTGGAATGGACTGACACATCTGGGGGACTCTTGGAATGGTGGCACGACCCTGGAGTTCCTCTCGCCTTTCCTGTGGAGAGCGCCTCCTCTTGAGATGCGACGGGAACGCCGGGAATTCTTTCCCTACGAAACAGGGAAAGGATCCCTCATCTCGAGCTAGGAGGCGGAAACGGGGCTCCCCTGGATGTGTGCGGGACACCACGTGCTTCCTCTCGAGTGGAGACGGGTATGTCGGGGAACTTCTTGAGTTGCAGCAAGGGTGTGAAGGACCCTTTGGAAGTTCCAGTGGTTAGATGTGATTGGCCTCGAGAAGCCTCAGCGGAAATGGGCCTCATCTCGCCTGGAGGGCAAAACCTCCTGGATTTTCTCGAGTTGCGGCAGGTGCTCTCGACTTACGACGGGGACCTCAGGGACCCGCTCTGGTGGCCTCAGGAAAGGCCAGTCCCCATGCGAGTTCCTCGGGGGCCTCTCGGGATTCCTCTCCCGTCGATGCCGGGGCCTAAGACCTTGTGTGGAGTCGGGGCCGGAACCTGAGGATTCCTCTCCAGTGCTGACATGGATCTTGGGGTAATTCTGGAGTCTCCCCAGGGGAGTCAGTCCTCGTCTCGAATGCGGGCATGCACTTGCGCTTTCCTCCAGAGCGGTAGCAGCAGTGTCACGCAGTCCGCCGCGTGGAACAAAGGATCTATGGTTTTCCCTCGAGTCTTTCCCACGAGGCTTTCCCACGAGGCTTTCCCACAGGGCTGTCCCACGTGCACACGTGGTGGGAGTCGATCCTCAGCTTGAACGTCAAGGCAGTGCAGGGAAAACAGGTTCCTCTGGAATGGACTGACACATCTGGGGGACTCTTGGAATGGTGTCACGACCATGGAGTTCCTCTCGCCTTTCCTGTGGAGAGCGCCTCCTCTTGAGATGCGACGGGAACGCCGGGAATTCTTTCCCTACGAAACAGGGAAAGGATCCCTCATCTCGAGCTAAGAGGCGGAAACGGGGCTCCCCTGGATGTGTGCGGGACGCCACGTGCTTCCCCTCGAGTGGAGACGGGTATGTCGGGGAACTTCTTGAGTTGCAGCAATGGTGTGAAGGACCCTTTGGAAGTTCCAGTGGTTAGATGTGAATGGCCTCGAGAAGCCTCAGCGGAAATGGGCCTCATCTCGCCTGGAGGGCAAAACCTCCTGGATTATCTCGAGTTGCGGCAGGTGCTCTCAACTTACGACGGGGACCTCAGGGACCCGCTCTGGTGGCCTCAAGAAAGGCCAGTCCCCATGCGAGTTCATCGGGGGCCTCTCGGGATTCCTCTCCCGTCGATGCCGGGGCCTAAGACCTTGTGTGGAGTCGGGGCCCGAACCTGAGGATTCCTCTCCAGTGCTGACATGGATCTTGGGGTACTTCTGGAGTCTGCCCAGGGGAGTCAGTCCTCGTCTCGAATGCGGGCATGCACTTGCGCTTTCCTCCAAAGCGGTAGCAGCAGTGTCACGCAGTCCGCCGCGTGGATTAAAGGATCTATGGTTTTCCCTCGAGTCTTTCCCACGAGGCTTTCCCACGAGGCTTTCCCACAGGGCTGTCCCACGTGCACACGTGGTGGGAGTCGATCCTCGGCTTGAACGTCAAGGCAGTGCAGGGAAAACAGGTTCCTCTGGAATGGACTGACACATCTGGGGGACACTTTGAATGGTGGCACGACCCAGGAGTTCCTCTCGCCTTTCCTGTGGAGAGCGCCTCCTCTTGAGATGCGACGGGAACGCCGGGAATTCTTTCCCTACGAAACAGGGAAAGGATCCCTCATCTCGAGCTAGGAGGCGGAAACGGGGCTCCCCTGGATGTGTGCGGGACACCACGTGCTTCCTCTCGAGTGGAGACGGGTATGTCGGGGAACTTCTTGAGTTGCAGCAAGGGTGTGAAGGACCCTTTGGAAGTTCCAGTGGTTAGATGTGATTGGCCTCGAGAAGCCTCAGAGGAAATGGGCCTCATCTCGCCTGGAGGGCAAAACCTCCTGGATTTTCTCGAGTTGCGGCAGGTGCTCTCGACTTACGAAGGGGACCTCAGGGACCCGCTCTGGTGGCCTCAGGAAAGGACAGTCCCCATGCGAGTTCCTGGGGGGCCTCTCGGGATTCCTCTCCCGTCGATGCCGGGACCTAAGACCTTGTGTGGAGTCGGGGCCGGAACCTGAGGATTCCTCTCCAGTGCTGACATGGATCTTGGGGTACTTCTGGAGTCTCCCCAGGGGAGTCAGTCCTCGTCTCGAATGCGGGCATGCACTTGCGCTTTCCTCCAGAGCGGTAGAAGCAGTGTCACGCAGTCCGCCGCGTGTATCAAAGGATCTATGGTTTTGCCTCGAGTCTTTCCCACGAGGCTTTCCCACGAGGCTTTCCCACAGGGCTGTCCCACGTGCACACGTGGTGGGAGTTGATCCTCGGCTTGAACGTCAAGGCAGTGCAGGGAAAACAGGTTCCTCTGGAATGGACTGACACATCTCGGGGACTCTTGGAATGGTGTCTCGACCCTGGAGTTCCGCTTGCCTTTCCTGTGGAGAGCGCCTCCTCTTGAGGTGCGACGGGAACGCCGGGAATTCTTTCCCTATGAAACAGGGAAAGGATCCCTCATCTCGAGCTAGGAGGCGGAAACGGGGCTCCCCTGGATGTGTGCGGGACCCCAAGTGCTTCCTCTCGAGTGGAGACGGGTATGTCGGGGAACTTCTTGAGTTGCAGCAAGGGTGTGAAGGACCCTTTGGAAGTTCCAGTGGTTAGATGTGATTGGCCTCGAGAAGCCTCAGCGGAAATGGGCCTCATCACGCCTGGAGGGCAAAACCTCCTGGATTTTCTCGAGTTGCGGCAGGTGCTCTCGACTTACGACGGGGACCTCAGGGACCCGCTCTGGTGGCCTCAGGAAAGGCCAGTCCCCATGCGACTTCCTCGGGGGCCTCTCGGGATTCCTCTCCCGTCGATGCCGGGGCCTAAGACCTTGTGTGGAGTCGGGGCCGGAACCTGAGGATTCCTCTCCAGTGCTGACATGGATCTTGGGGTACTTCTGGAGTCTCCCCAGGGGAGTCAGTCCTCGTCTCGAATGCGGGCATGCACTTGCGCTTTCCTCCAGAGTGGTAGCAGCAGTGTCACGCAGTCCGCCGCGTGGATCAAAGGATCTATGGTTTTCCCTCGAGTTTTCCCCACGAGGCTTTCCCACGAGGCTTTCCCACAGGGCTGTCCCACGTGCACACGTGGTGGGAGTCGATCCTCGGCTTGAACGTCAAGGCAGTGCAGGGAAAACAGGTTCCTCTGGAATGGACTGACACATCTGGGGGACTCTTGGAATGGTGGCACGACCCTGGAGTTCCTCTCGCCTTTCCTGTGGAGAGCGCCTCCTCTTGAGATGCGACGGGAACGCCGGGAATTCTTTCCCTACGAAACAGGGAAAGGATCCCTCATCTCGAGCTAGGAGGCGGAAACGGGGCTCCCCTGGATGTGTGCGGGACAACACGTGCTTCCTCTCGAGTGCAGACGGGTATGTCGGGGAACTTCTTGAGTTGCAGCAAGGGTGTGAAGGACCCTTTGGAAGTTCCAGTGGTTAGATGTGATTGGCCTTGAGAAGCCTCAGCGGAAATGGGCCTCATCTCGCCTGGAGGGCAAAACCTCCTGGGTTTTCTCGAGTTGCGGCAGGTGCTCTCGACTTACGACGGGGACCTCAGGGACCCGCTCTGGTGGCCTCAGGAAAGGCCAGTCCCCATGCGAGTTCCTCGGGGGCCTCTCGGGATTCCTCTCCCATCGATGCCGGGGCCTAAGACCTTGTGTGGAGTCGGGGCCGGAACCTGAGGATTCCTCTCCAGTGCTGACATGGATCTTGGGGTACTTCTGGAGTCTGCCCAGGGGAGTCAGTCCTCGTCTCGAATGCGGGCATGCACTTGCGCTTTCCTCCAGAGCGGTAGCAGCAGTGTCACGCAGTCCGCCGCGTGGATCAAAGGATCAATGGTTTTCCCTCGATTCTTTCCCACGAGGCTTTCCCACGAGGCTTTCCCACAGGGCTGTCCCACGTGCACACGTGGTGGGACTCGATCCTCGGCTTGAACGTCAAGGCAGTGCAGGGAAAACTGTTTCCTCTGGAATGGACTGACACATCTGGGGGACTCTTGGAATGGTGGCATGACCCTGGAGTTCCTCTCGCCTTTCCTGTAGAGAGCGCCTCCTCTTGAGATGCGACGGGAACTCCGGGAATTCTTTCCCTACGAAACAGGGAAAGGATCCCTCATCTCGAGCTAGGAGGCGGAAACGGGGCTCCCCTTGATGTGTGCGGGACACCACGTGCTTCCTCTCGAGTGCAGACGGGTATGTTGGGGAACTTCTTGAGTTGCAGCAAGGGTGTGAAGGACCCTTTGAAAGTTCCAGTGGTTAGATGTGATTGGCCTCGAGAAGCCTCAGCGGAAATGGGCCTCATCTCGCCTGGAGGGCAAAACCTCCTGGATTTTCTCGAGTTGCGGCAGGTGCTCTCGAATTACGACGGGGACCTCAGGGACCGCTCTGGTGGCCTCAGGAAAGGCCAGTCCCCATGCGACTTCCTCGGGGGCCTCTCGGGATTCCTCTCCCGTCGATGCCGGGGCCTAAGACCTTGTGTGGAGTCGGGGCCGGAACCTGAGGATTCCTCTCCAGTGCTGACATGGATCTTGGGGTAATTCTGGAGTCTCCCCAGGGGAGTCAGTCCTCGTCTCGAATGCGGGCATGCACTTGCGCTTTCCTCCAGAGCGGTAGCAGCAGTGTCACGCAGTCCGCCGCGTGGATCAAAGGATCTATGGTTTTCCCTCGAGTCTTTCCCACGAGGCTTTCCCACGAGGCTTTCCCACAGGGCTGTCCCACGTGCACACGTGGTGGGAGTCGATCCTCGGCTTGAACGTCAAGGCAGTGCAGGGAAAACAGGTTCCTCTGGAATGGACTGACACATCTGGGGGACTCTTGGAATGGTGGCACGACCCTGGAGCTCCTCTCGCCTTTCCTGTGGAGAGCGTCTCCTCTTGAGATGCGACGGGAACGCCGGGAATTCTTTCCCTACGAAACAGGGAAAGGATCCCTCATCTCGAGCTAGGAGGCGGAAACGGGGCTCCCCTGGATGTGCGCGGGACAACACGTGCTTCCTCTCGAGTGCAGACGGGTATGTCGGGGAACTTCTTGAGTTGCAGCAAGGGTGTGAAGGACCCTTTGTAAGTTCCAGTGGTTAGATGTGATTGGCCTTGAGAAGCCTCAGCGGAAATGGGCCTCATCTCGCCTGGAGGGCAAAACCTCCTGGGTTTTCTCGAGTTGCGGCAGGTGCTCTCGACTTACGACGGGGACCTCAGGGACCCGCTCTGGTGGCCTCAGGAAAGGCCAGTCCCCATGCGAGTTCCTCGGGGGCCTCTCGGGATTCCTCTCCCGTCGATGCCGGGGCCTAAGACCTTGTGTGGAGTCGGGGCCGGAACCTGAGGATTCCTCTCCAGTGCTGACATGGATCTTGGGGTACTTCTGGAGTCTGCCCAGGGGAGTCAGTTCTCGTCTCGAATGCGGGCATGCACTTGCGCTTTCCTCCAGAGTGGTAGCAGCAGTGTCACGCAGTCCGCCGCGTGGATCAAAGGATCTATGGTTTTCCCTCGAGTCTTTCCCACGAGGCTTTCCCACGAGGCTTTCCCACAGGGCTGTCCCACGTGCACACGTGGTGGGAGTCGATCCTCGGCTTGAACGTCAAGGCAGTGCAGGGAAAACAGGTTCCTCTGGAATGGACTGACACATCTGGGGGACTCTTGGAATGGTGGCATGACCCTGGAGTTCCTCTCGCCTTTCCTGTGGAGAGCGCCTCCTCTTGAGATGCGACGGGAACGCCGGGAATTCTTTCCCTAAGAAACAGGGAAAGGATCCCTCATCTCGAGCTAGGAGGCGGATACGGGGCACCCCTGGATGAATGCGGGACACCACGTGCTTCCTCTCGAGTGCAGACTGGTATGTCGGGGAACTTCTTGAGTTGCAGCAAGGGTGTGAAAGACCCTTTGAAAGTTCCAGTGGTTAGATGTGATTGGCCTCGAGAAGCCTCAGCGGAAATGGGCCTCATCTCGCCTGGAGGGCAAAACCTCCTGGATTTTCTCGAGTTGCGGCAGGTGCTCTCGACTTACGACGGGGCCCTCAGGGACCCGCTCTGGTGGCCTCAGGAAAGGCCAGTCCCCATGCGAGTTCCTCGGGGGCCTCTCGGGATTCCTCTCCCGTCGATGCCGGGGCCTAAGACCTTGTGTGGAGTCGGGGCCGGAACCTGAGGATTCCTCTCCAGTGCTGACATGGATCTTGGGGTACTTCTGGAGTCTCCCCAGGGGAGTCAGTCCTCGTCTCGAATGCGGGCATGCACTTGCGCTTTCCTCCAGAGCGGTAGCAGCAGTGTCACGCAGTCCGCCGCGTGGATCAAAGGATCTATGGTTTTCCTCGAGTCTTTCCCACGAGGCTTTCCCACGAGGCTCTCCCACAGGGCTGTCCCACGTGCACACGTGGTGGGAGTCGATCCTCGGCTTGAACGTCAAGGCAGTGCAAGGAAAACAGGTTCCTCTGGAATGGACTGACACATCTGGGGGACTCTTGGAATGGTGGCACGACCCTGGAGTTCCTCTCGCCTTTCCTGTGGAGAGCGCCTCCTCTTGAGATGCGACGGGAACGCCGGGAATTCTTTCCCTACGAAACAGGGAAAGGATCCCTCATCTCGAGCTAGGAGGCGGAAACGGGTCTCCCCTGGATGTGTGCGGGACACCACGTGCTTCCTCTCGAGTGCAGACGGGTATGTCGGGGAACTTCTTGAGTTGCAGCAAGGGTGTGAAGGACCCTTTGGAAGTTCCAGTGGTTAGATGTGATTGGCTTCGAGAAGCCTCAGCGGAAATGGGCCTCATCTCGCCTGGAGGGCAAAACCTCCTGGATTTTCTCGAGTTGCGGCAGGTGCTCTCGACTTTCGACGGGGACCTCAGGGACCCGCTCTGGTGGCCTCAGGAAAGGCCAGTCCCCATGCGAGTTCCTCGGGGTCCTCTCGGGATTCCACTCCCGTCGATGCCGGGGCCTAAGACCTTGTGTGGAGTCGGGGCCGGAACCTGAGGATTCCTCTCCAGTGCTGACATGGATCTTGGGGTACTTCTGGAGTCTCCCCAGGGGAGTCAGTCCTCGTCTCGAATGCGGGCATGCACTTGCGCTTTCCTCCAGAGCGGTAGCAGCAGTGTCACGCAGTCGGCCGCGTGGATCAAAGGATCTATGGTTTTCCCTCGAGTCTTTCCCACGAGGCTTTCCCACGAGGCTCTCCCACAGGGCTGTCCCACGTGCACACGTGGTGGGAGTCGATCCTCGGCTTGAACGTCAAGGCAGTGCAAGGAAAACAGGTTCCTCTGGAATGGACTGAGACATCTGGGGGACTCTTGGAATGGTGGCACGACCCTGGAGTTCCTCTCGCCTGTCCTGTGGAGAGCGCCTCCTCTTGAGATGCGACGGGAACGCCGGGAATTCTTTCCCTACGAAACAGGGAAAGGATCCCTCATCTCGAGCTAGGAGGCGGAAACGGGGCTCCCCTGGATGTGTGCGGGACCCCACGTGCTTCCTCTCGAGTGGAGACGGGTATGTCGGGGAACTTCTTGAGTTGCAGCAAGGGTGTGAAGGACCCTTTGGAAGTTCCAGTGGTTAGACGTGATTGGCCTCGAGAAGCCTCAGCGGAAATGGGCCTCATCTCGCCTGGAGGGCAAAACCTCCTGGATTTTCTCGAGTTGCGGCAGGTGCTCTCGACTTACGACGGGGACCTCAGGGACCCGCTCTGGTGGCCTCAGGAAAGGCCAGTCCCCATGCGAGTTCCTCGGGGGCCTCTCGGGATTCCTCTCCCGTCGATGCCGGGGCCTACGACCTTGTGTGGAGTTGGGGCCGGAACCTGAGGATTCCTCTCCAGTGCTGACATGGATCTTGGGGTACTTCTGGAGTCTCCCCAGGGGAGTCAGTCCTCGTCTCGAATGCGGGCATGCACTTGCGCTTTCCTCCAGAGCGGTAGCCGCAGTGTCACGCAGTCCGCCGCGTGGATCAAAGGATCTATGGTTTTCCCTCGAGTCTTTCCCACGAGGCTTTCCCACGAGGCTTTCCCACAGGGCTGTCCCACGTGCACACGTGGTGGGAGTCGATCCTCGGCTTGAACGTCAAGGCAGTGCAGGGAAAACAGGTTCCTCTGGAATGGACTGACACATCTGGTGGACTCTTGGAATGGTGGCACGACCCTGGAGTTCCTCTCGCCTTTCCTGTGGAGAGCGTCTCCTCTTGAGATGCGACGGGACCGCCGGGAATTCTTTCCCTACGAAACAGGGAAAGGATCCCTCATCTCGAGCTAGGAGGCGGAAACGGGGCTCCCCTGGATGTGTGCGGGACACCACGTGCTTCCTCTCTAGTGGAGACGGGTATGTCGGGGAACTTCTTGAGTTGCAGCAAGGGTGTGAAGGACCCTTTGGAAGTTCCAGTGGTTAGATGTGATTGGCCTCGAGAAGCCTCAGCGGAAATGGGCCTCATCTCGCCTGGAGGGCAAAACCTCCTGGATTTTCTCGAGTTGCGGCAGGTGCTCTCGACTTACGACGGGGACCTCAGGGACCCGCTCTGGTCGCCTCAGGAAAGGCCAGTCCCCATGCGAGTTCCTCGGGGGCCTCTCGGGATTCCTCTCCCGTCGATGCCGGGGCCTAAGACCTTGTGTGGAGTCGGGGCCGGAACCTGAGGATTCCTCTCCAGTGCTGACATGGATCTTGGGGTACTTCTGGAGTCTCCCCAGGGGAGTCAGTCCTCGTCTCGAATGCGGGCATGCACTTGCGCTTTCCTCCAGAGCGGTAGCAGCAGTTTCACGCAGTCGGCCGCGTGGATCAAAGGATCTATGGTTTTCCCTCGAGTCTTTCCCACGAGGCTTTCCCACGAGGCTCTCCCACAGGGCTGTCCCACGTGCACACGTGGTGGGAGTCGATCCTCGGCTTGAACGTCAAGGCAGTGCAAGGAAAACAGGTTCCTCTGGAATGGACTGACACATCTGGGGGACTCTTGGAATGGTGGCATGACCCTGGAGTTCCTCTCGCCTTTCCTGTGGAGAGCGCCTCCTCTTGAGATGCGACGGGAACTCCGGGAATTCTTTCCCTACGAAACAGGGAAAGGATACCTCATCTCGAGCTAGGAGGCGGAAACGGGGCTCCCCTGGATGTGTGCGGGACACCACGTGCTTCCTCTCGAGTGCAGACTGGTATGTCGGGGAACTTCTTGAGTTGCAGCAAGGGTGTGAAGGACCCTTTGAAAGTTCCAGTGGTTAGATGTGATTGGCCTCGAGAAGCCTCAGCGGAAATGGGCCTCATCTCGCCTGGAGGGCAAAACCTCCTGGATTTTCTCGAGTTGCGGCAGGTGCTCTCGACTTACGACGGGGACCTCAGGGACCCGCTCTGGTGGCCTCAGGAAAGGCCAGTCCCCATGCGAGTTCCTCGGGGGCCTCTCGGGATTCCTCTCCCGTCGATGCCGGGGCCTAAGACCTTGTGTGGAGTCGGGGCCGGAACCTGAGGATTCCTTTCCAGTGCTGACATGGATCTTGGGGTACTTCTGGAGTCTCCCCAGGGGAGTCAGTCCTCGTCTCGAATGCGGGCATGCACTTGCGCTTTCCTCCAGAGCGGTAGCAGCAGTGTCACGCAGTCCGCCGCGTGGATCAAAGGATCTATGGTTTTCCCTCGAGTCTTTCCCACGAGGCTTTCCCACGAGGCTTTCCCACAGGGCTATCCCACGTGCACACGTGGTGGGAGTCGATCCTCGGCTTGAACGTCAAGGCAGTGCAGGGAAAACAGGTTCCTCTGGAATGGACTGACACATCTGGGGAACTCTTGGAATGGTGTCACGACCCTGGAGTTCCTCTCGCCTTTCCTGTGGAGAGCGCCTCCTCTTGAGATGCGACGGGAACGCCGGGAATTCTTTCCCTACGAAACAGGGAAAGGATCCCTCATCTCGAGCTAGGAGGCGGAAACGGGGCTCCCCTGGATGTGTCCGGGACCCCACGTGCTTCCTCTCGAGTGGAGACGGGTATGTCGGGGAACTTCTTGAGTTGCAGCAATGGTGTGAAGGACCCTTTGGAAGTTCCAGTGGTTAGATGTGATTGGCCTCGAGAAGCCTCAGCGGAAATGGGCCTCATCTGGCCTGGAGGGCAAAACCTCCTGGATTTTCTCGAGTTGCGGCAGGTGCTCTCGACTTACGACGGGGACCTCAGGGACCCGCTCTGGTGGCCTCAGGAAAGGCCAGTCCCCATGCGAGTTCCTCGGGGGCCTCTCGGGATTCCTCTCCCGTCGATGCCGGGGCCTAAGTCCTTGTGTGGAGTCGGGGCCGGAACCTGAGGATTCCTCTCCAGTGCTGACATGGATCTTGGGGTACTTCTGGAGTCTCCCCAGGGGAGTCAGTCCTCGTCTCGAATGCGGGCATGCACTTGCGCTTTCCTCCAGAGCGGTAGCAGCAGTGTCACGCAGTCCGCCGCGTGGATCAAAGGATCTATGGTTTTCCCTCGAGTCTTTCCCACGAGGCTTTCCCACGAGGCTCTCCCACAGGGCTGTCCCACGTGCACACGTGGTGGGAGTCGATCCTCGGCTTGAACGTCAAGGCAGTGCAAGGAAAACAGGTTCCTCTGGAATGGACTGACACATCTGGGGGACTCTTGGAATGGTGGCACGACCCTGGAGTTCCTCTCGCCTTTCCTGTGGAGAGCGCCTCCTCTTGAGATGCGACGGGAACGCCGGGAATTCTTTCCCTACGAAACAGGGAAAGGATCCCTCATCTCGAGCTAGGAGGCGGAAACGGGTCTCCCCTGGATGTGAGCGGGACACCACGTGCTTCCTCTCGAGTGCAGACGGGTATGTCGGGGAACTTCTTGAGTTGCAGCAATGGTGTGAAGGACCCTTTGGAAGTTCCAGTGGTTAGATGTGATTGGCCTCGAGAAGCCTCAGCGGAAATGGGCCTCATCTCGCCTGGAGGGCAAAACCTCCTGGATTTTCTCGAGTTGCGGCAGGTGCTCTCGACTTTCGACGGGGACCTCAGGGACCCGCTCTGGTGGCCTCAGGAAAGGCCAGTCCCCATGCGAGTTCCTCGGGGTCCTCTCGGGATTCCACTCCCGTCGATGCCGGGGCCTAAGACCTTGTGTGGAGTCGGGGCCGGAACCTGAGGATTCCTCTCCAGTGCTGACATGGATCTTGGGGTGCTTCTGGAGTCTCCCCAGGGGAGTCAGTCCTCGTCTCGAATGCGGGCATGCACTTGCGCTTTCCTCCAGAGCGGTAGCACAGTGTCACGCAGTCCGCCGCGTGGAGCAAAGGATCTATGGTTTTCCCTCGAGTCTTTCCCACGAGGCTTTCCCAGGAGGCTTTCCCACAGGGCTGTCCCATGTGCACACGTGGTGGGAGTCGTTCCTCGGCTTGAACGTCAAGGCACTGCAGGGAAAACAGGTTCCTCTGGAATGGACTGACACATCTGGGGGACTCTTGTAATGGTGTCACGACCCTGGAGTTCCTCTCGCCTGTCCTGTGGAGAGCGCCTCCTCTTGAGATGCGACGGGAACGCCGGGAATTCTTTCCCTACGAAACAGGGAAAGGATCCCTCATCTCGAGCTAGGAGGCGGAAACGGGGCTCCCCTGGATGTGTGCGGGACCCCACGTGCTTCCTCTCGAGTGGAGACGGGTATGTCGGGGAACTTCTTGAGTTGCAGCAAGGGTGTGAAGGACCCTTTGGAAGTTCCAGTGGTTAGACGTGATTGGCCTCGAGAAGCCTCAGCGGAAATGGGCCTCATCTCGCCTGGAGGGCAAAACCTCCTGGATTTTCTCGAGTTGCGGCAGGTGCTCTCGACTTACGACGGGGACCTCAGGGACCCGCTCTGGTGGCCTCAGGAAAGGCCAGTCCCCATGCGAGTTCCTCGGGGTCCTCTCGGGATTCCACTCCCGTCGATGCCGGGGCCTAAGACCTTGTGTGGAGTCGGGGCCGGAACCTGAGGATTCCTCTCCAGTGCTGACATGGATCTTGGGGTGCTTCTGGAGTCTCCCCAGGGGAGTCAGTCCTCGTCTCGAATGCGGGCATGCACTTGCGCTTTCCTCCAGAGCGGTAGCACAGTGTCACGCAGTCCGCCGCGTGGAGCAAAGGATCTATGGTTTTCCCTCGAGTCTTTCCCACGAGGCTTTCCCACGAGGCTTTCCCACAGGGCTGTCCCATGTGCACACGTGGTGGGAGTCGTTCCTCGGCTTGAACGTCAAGGCAGTGCAGGGAAAACAGGTTCCTCTGGAATGGACTGACACATCTGGGGGACTCTTGGAATGGTGTCACGACCCTGGAGTTCCTCTCGCCTGTCCTGTGGAGAGCGCCTCCTCTTGAGATGCGACGGGAACGCCGGGAATTCTTTCCCTACGAAACAGGGAAAGGATCCCTCATCTCGAGCTAGGAGGCGGAAACGGGGCTCCCCTGGATGTGTGCGGGACCCCACGTGCTTCCTCTCGAGTGGAGACGGGTATGTCGGGGAACTTCTTGAGTTGCAGCAAGGGTGTGAAGGACCCTTTGGAAGTTCCAGTGGTTAGACGTGATTGGCCTCGAGAAGCCTCAGCGGAAATGGGCCTCATCTCGCCTGGAGGGCAAAACCTCCTGGATTTTCTCGAGTTGCGGCAGGTGCTCTCGACTTACGACGGGGACCTCAGGGACCCGCTCTGGTGGCCTCAGGAAAGGCCAGTCCCCATGCGAGTTCCTCGGGGGCCTCTCGGGATTCCTCTCCCGTCGATGGCGGGGCCTAAGACCTTGTGTGGAGTCGGGGCCGGAACCTGAGGATTCCTCTCCAGTGCTGACATGGATCTTGGGGTACTTCTGGAGTCTCCCCAGGGGGGTCAGTCCTCCTCTCGAATGCGGGCATGCACTTGCACTTTCCTCCAGAGCGGTAGCAGCAGTGTCACGCAGTCCGCCGCGTGGATAATAGGATCTATGGTTTTCCCTCGAGTCTTTCCCACGAGGCTTTCCCAGGAGGCTTTCCCACAGGGCTGTCCCACGTGCACACGTGGTGGGAGTCGATCCTCGGCTTGAACATCAAGGCAGTGCAGGGAAAACAGGTTCCTCTGGAATGGACTGACACATCTGGGGGACTCTTGGAATGGTGGCACGACCCTGGAGTTCCTCTCGCCTTTCCTGTGGAGAGCGCCTCCTCTTGAGATGCGACGGGAACGCCGGGAATTCTTTCCCTACGAAACAGGGAAAGGATCCCTCATCTCGAGCTAGGAGGCGGAAACGGGGCTCCCCTGGATGTGTGCGGGACCCACGTGCTTCCTCTCGAGTGGAGACGGGTATGTCGGGGAACTTCTTGAGTTGCAGCAAGGGTGTGAAGGACCCTTTGGAAGTTCCAGTGGTTAGACGTGGTTAGCCTCCCGAAGCCTCAGCGGAAATGGGCCTCATCGCGCCTGGAGGGCAAAACCTCCTGGATTTTCTCGAGTTGCGGAAG
This sequence comes from Ovis canadensis, assembly GCF_042477335.2. NCBI lineage: Eukaryota > Metazoa > Chordata > Mammalia > Artiodactyla > Bovidae > Ovis > Ovis canadensis. The sequence continues at coordinate 2,295,645 of NC_091266.1, read as the reverse complement.
GTGCTCTCGACTTACGACGGGGACCTCAGGGACCCGTTCTGGTGGCCTCAGGAAAGGACAGTCCCCATGCGAGTTCTTCGGGGGCCTCTCGGGATTCCTCTCCCGTCGATGCCGGGGCCTAAGACCTTGTGTGGAGTCGGGGCCGGAACCTGAGGATTCCTCTCCAGTGCTGACATGGATCTTGGGGTACTTCTGGAGTCTCCCCAGGGGAGTCAGTCCTCGTCTCGAATGCGGGCATGCACTTGCGCTTTCCTCCAGAGCGGTAGCAGCAGTGTCACGCAGTCCGCCGCGTGGATCAAAGAATCTATGGTTTTCCCTCGAGTCTTTCCCACGAGGCTTTCCCACAGGGCTGTCCCACGTGCACACGTGGTGGGAGTCGATCCTCGGCTTGAACGTCAAGGCAGTGCAGGGAAAACAGGTTCCTCTGGAATGGACTGACACATCTGGGTGACTCTTGGAATGGTGGCATGACCCTGGAGTTCCTCTCGCCTTTCCTGTGGAGAGCGCCTCCTCTTGAGATGCGACGGGAACGCCGGGAATTCTTTCCCTACGAAACAGGGAAAGGATCCCTCATCTCGAGCTTGGAGGGGGAAACGGGGCTGCCCTGGATGTGTGCGGGACACCACGTGCTTCCTCTCGAGTGCAGACGGGTATGTCGGGGAACTTCTTGAGTTGCAGCAAGGGTGTGAAGGACCCTTTGGAAGTTCCAGTGGTTAGACGTGATTGGCCTCGAGAAGCCTCAGCGGAAATGGGCCTCATCTCGCCTGGAGGGCAAAACCTCCTGGATTTTCTCGAGTTGCGGCAGGTGCTCTCGACTTACGACGGGGACCTCAGGGACCCGCCTGGTGGCCTCAGGAAAGGCCAGTCCCCATGCGAGTTCCTCGGGGGCCTCTGGGGATTCCTCTCCCGTCGATGCCGGGGCCTAAGACCTTGTGTGGAGTCGGGGCCGGAACCTGAGGATTCCTCTCCAGTGCTGACATGGATCTTGGGGTACTTCTGGAGTCTCCCCAGGGGAGTCAGTCCTCGTCTCGAATGCGGGCATGCACTTGCGCTTTCCTCCAGAGCGGTAGCAGCAGTGTCACGCAGTCCGCCGCGTGGATCAAAGGATCTATGGTTTTCCCTCGAGTCTTTCCCACGAGGCTTTCCCACGAGGCTTTCCCACAGGGCTGTCCCACGTGCACACGTGGTGGGAGTCGATCCTCGGCTTGAACGTCAAGGCAGTGCAGGGAAAACAGGTTCCTCTGGAATGGACTGACACATCTGGGGGACTCTTGGAATGGTGGCACGACCGTGGAGTTCCTCTCGCCTTTCCTGTGGAGAGCGCCTCCTCTTGAGATGCGACGGGAACGCCAGGAATTCTTTCCCTACGAAACAGGGAAAGGATCCCTCATCTCGAGCTAGGAGGCGGAAACGGGGCTCCCCTGGATGTGTGCGGGACCCCACGTGCTTCCTCTCGAGTGGAGACGGTTATGTCGGGGAACTTCTTGAGTTGCAGCAATGGTGTGAAGGACCCTTTGGAAGTTCCAGTGGTTAGATGTGATTGGCCTCGAGAAGCCTCAGCGGAAATGGGCCTCATCTCGCCTGGAGGGCAAAACCTCCTGGATTTTCTCGAGTTGCGGCAGGTGCTCTCGACTTACGACGGGGACCTCAGGGACCCGCTCTGGTGGCCTCAGGAAAGGCCAGTCCCTATGCGAGTTCCTCGGGGGCCTATCGGGATTCCTCTCCCGTCGATGCCGGGGCCTAAGACCTTGTGTGGAGTCGGGGCCGGAACCTGAGGATTCAACTCCAGTGCTGACATAGATCTTGGGGTACTTCTGGAGTCTCCCCAGGGGAGTCAGTCCTCGTCTCGAATGCGGGCATGCACTTGCGCTTTCCTCCAGAGCGGTAGCAGCAGTGTCACGCAGTCCGCCGCGTGGATCAAAGGATCTATGGTTTTCCCTCGAGTCTTTCCCACGAGGCTTTCCCACGAGGCTTTCCCACAGGGCTGTCCCACGTGCACACGTGGTGGGAGTCGATCCTCGGCTTGAACGACAAGGCAGTGCAGGGAAAACAGGTTCCTCTGGAATGGACTGACACATCTGGGGGACTCTTGGAATGGTGGTACGACCCTGGAGTTCCTCTCGCCTTTCCTGTGGAGAGCGCCTCCTCTTGAGATGCGACGGGAACGCCGGGAATTCTTTCCCTACGAAACAGGGAAAGGATCCCTCATCTCGAGCTTGGAGGGGGAAACGGGGCTCCCCTGGATGTGTGCGGGACCCACGTGCTTCCTCTCTAGTGGAGACGGGTATGTCGGGGAACTTCTTGAGTTGCAGCAAGGGTGTGAAGGACCCTTTGGAAGTTCCAGTGGTTATACGTGATTAGCCTCGAGAAGCCTCAGCGGAAATGGGCCTCATCTCGCCTGGAGGGCAAAACCTCCTGGATTTTCTCGAGTTGCGGCAGGTGCTCTCGACTTACGACGGGGACCTCAGGGACCCGCTCTGGTGGCCTCAGGAAAGGCCATTCCCCATGCAAGTTCCTCGGGGGCCTCTGGGGATTCCTCTCCCGTCGATGCCGGGGCCTAAGACCTTGTGTAGAGTCGGGGCCGGAACCTGAGGATTCCTCTCCAGTGCTGACATGGATCTTGGGGTACTTCTGGAGTCTCCCCAGGGGAGTCAGTCCTCGTCTCGAATGCGGGCATGCACTTGCGCTTTCCTCCAGAGCGGTAGCAGCAGTGTCACGCAGTCCGCCGCGTGGATCAAAGGATCTATGGTTTTCCCTCGAGTCTTTCCCACGAGGCTTTCCCAGGAGGCTTTCCCACAGGGCTGTCCCACGTGCACACGTGGTGGGAGTCGATCCTCGGCTTGAACGTCAAGGCAGTGCAGGGAAAACTGTTTCCTCTGGAATGGACTGACACATCTGGGGGACTCTTGGAATGGTGGCATGACCCTGGAGTTCCTCTCGCCTTTCCTGTGGAGAGCGCCTCCTCTTGAGATGCGACGGGAACGCCGGGAATTCTTTCCCTACGAAACAGGGAAAGGATCCCTCATCTCGAGCTAGGAGGCGGAAACGGGTCTCCCCTGGATGTGTGCGGGACACCACGTGCTTCCTCTCGAGTGGAGACGGGTATGTCGGGGAACTTCTTGAGTTGCAGCAAGGGTGTGAAGGACCCTTTGGAAGTTCCAGTGGTTAGATGTGATTGGCCTCGAGAAGCCTCAGCGGAAATGGGCCTCATCTCGCCTGGAGGGCAAAACCTCCTGGATTTTCTCGAGTTGCGGCAGGTGCTCTCGACTTACGACGGGGACCTCAGGGACCCGCTCTGGTGGCCTCAGGAATGGCCAGTCCCCATGCGTGTTCCTCGGGGGCCTCTCCGGATTCCTCTCCCGTCGATGCCGGGGCCTAAGACCTTGTGTGGAGTCGGGGCCGGAACCTGAGGATTCCTCTCCAGTGCTGACATGGATCTTGGGGTACTTCTGGAGTCTCCCCAGGGGAGTCAGTCCTCGTCTCGGATGCGGGCATGCACTTGCCCTTTCCTCCAGAGCGGTAGCAGCAGTGTCACGCAGTCCGCCTTGTGGACCAAAGGATCTATGGTTTTCCCTCGAGTCTTTCCCACGAGGCTTTCCCACGAGGCTTTCCCACAGGGCTGTCCCACGTGCACACGTGTTGGGAGTCGATCCTCGGCTTGAACGTCAAGGCAGTGCAGGGAAAACAGGTTCCTCTGGAATGGACTGACACATCTGGGGGACTATTGGAATGGTGGCACGACCCTGGAGTTCCTCTCGCCTTTCCTGTGGAGAGCGCCTCCTCTTGAGATGCGACGGGAACGCCGGGAATTCTTTCCCTACGAAACAGGGAAAGGATCCCTCATCTCGAGCTAGGAGGCGGAAACGGGGCTCCCCTGAATGTGTGCGGGACCCCACGTGCTTCCTCTCGAGTGGAGACGGGTATGTCGGGGAACTTCTTGAGTTGCAGCAAGGGTGTGAAGGACCCTTTGGAAGGTCCAGTGGTTAGATGTGATTGGTCTCGAGAAGCCTCAGCGGAAATGGGCCTCATCTCGCCTGGAGGGCAAAACCTCCTGGATTTTCTCGAGTTGCGGCAGGTGCTCTCGGCTTACGACGGGGACCTCAGGGAACCGCTCTGGTGGCCTCAGGAAAGGCCAGTCCCCATGCGAGTTCCTCGGGGGCCTCTGGGGATTCCTCTCCCGTCGATGCCGGGGCCTAAGACCTTGTGTGGAGTCGGGGCCGGAACCTGAGGATTCCTCTCCAGTGCTGACATGGATCTTGGGGTACTTCTGGAGTCTCCCCAGGGGAGTCAGTCCTCGTCTCGAATGCGGGCATGCACTTGCGCTTTCCTCTAGAGCGGTAGCAGCAGTGTCACGCAGTCCGCCGCGTGGATCAAAGAATGTATGGTTTTCCCTCGAGTCTTTCCCACGAGGCTTTCCCACGAGGCTTTCCCACAGGGCTGTCCCACGTGCACACGTGGTGGGAGTCGATCCTCGGCTTGAACGTCAAGGCAGTGCAGGGAAAACAGGTTCCTCTGGAATGGACTGACACATCTGGTGGACTCTTGGAATGGTGGCACGACCCTGGAGTTCCTCTCGCCTTTCCTGTGGAGAGCGCCTCCTCTTGAGATGCGACGGGAACGCCGGGAATTCTTTCCCTACGAAACAGGGAAAGGATCCCTCATCTCGAGCTAGGAGGCGGAAACGGGGCTCCCCTGGATGTGTGCGGGACACCACGTGCTTCCTCTCGAGTGGAGACGGGTATGTCGGGGAACTTCTTGAGTTGCAGCAAGGGTGTGAAGGACCCTTTGGAAGTTCCAGTGGTTAGATGTGATTGGCCTCGAGAAGCCTCAGCAGAAATGGGCCTCATCTCGCCTGGAGGGCAAAACCTCCTGGATTTTCTCGAGTTGCGGCAGGTGCTCTCGACTTACGACGGGGACCTCAGGGACCCGCTCTGCTGGCCTCAGGAAAGGCCAGTCCCCATGCGAGTTCCTCGGGGGCCTCTCGGGATTCCTCTCCCGTCGATGGAGGGGCCTAAGACCTTGTGTGGAGTCGGGGCCGGAACCTGAGGATTCCTCTCCAGTGCTGACATGGATCTTGGGGTACTTCTGGAGTCTCCCCAGGGGAGTCAGTCCTCGTCTCGAATGCGGGCATGCACTTGCGCTTTCCTTCATAGCGGTAACAGCAGTGTCACGCAGTCCGCCGCGTGGATCAAAGGATCTATGGTTTTCCCTCGAGTCTTTCCCACGAGGCTTTCCCACGAGGCTTTCCCACAGGGCTGTCCCACGTGCACACGTGGTGGGAGTCGATCCTCGGCTTGAACATCAAGGCAGTGCAGGGAAATCAGGTTCCTCTGGAATGGACTGACACATCTGGGGGACTCTTGGAATGGTGTCACGACCCTGGAGTTCCTCTCGCCTTTCCTGTGGAGAGCGCCTCCTCTTGAGATGCGACGGGAACGCCGGGAATTCTTTCCCTACGAAACAGGGAAAGGATCCCTCATCTCGAGCTAGGAGGCGGAAACGGGGCTCCCCTGGATGTGTTCGGGACCCCACGTGCTTCCTCTCGAGTGGAGACGGGTATGTCGGGGAACTTCTTGAGTTGCAGCAAGGGTGTGAAGGACCCTTTGGAAGTTCCAGTGGTTAGATGTGATTGGCCTCGAGAAGCCTCAGCGGAAATGGGCCTCATCTCGCCTGGAGGGCAAAACCTCCTGGATTTTTTCGAGTTGCGGCAGGTGCTCTCGACTAACGACGGGGACCTCAGGGACCCGCTCTGGTGGCCTCAGGAAAGGCCAGTCCCCATGCGAGTTCCTCGGGGGCCTCTGGGGATTCCTCTCCCGTCGATGCCGGGGCCTAAGACCTTGTGTGGAGTCCGGGCCGGAACCTGAGGATTCCTCTCCAGTGCTGACATGGAACTTGGGGTATTTCTGGAGTCTCCCCAGGGGAGTCAGTCCTCGTCTGGAATGCGGGCATGCACTTGCGCTTTCCTCCAGAGCGGTAGCAGCATTGTCACGCAGTCCGCCGCGTGGATCAAAGGATCTATGGTTTTCCCTCGAGTCTTTCCCACGAGGCTTTCCCACGAGGCTTTCCCACAGGGCTGTCCCACGTGCACACGTGGTGGGAGTCGATCCTCGGCTTGAACGTCAAGGCAGTGCAGGGAAAACAGGTTCCTCTGGAATGGATTGACACATCTGGGGGACTCTAGGAATGGTGGCACGACCCTGGAGTTCCTCTCGCCTTTCCTGTGGAGAGCGCCTCGTCTTGAGATGTGACGGGAACGCCGGGAATTCTTTCCCTACGAAACAGGGAAAGGATCCCTCATCTCGAGCTAGGAGGCGGAAACGGGGCTCCCCTGGGTGTGTGCGGGACCCCACGTGCTTCCTCTCGAGTGGAGACGGGTATGTCGGGGAACTTCTTGAGTTGCAGCAAGGGTGTGAAGGACCCTTTGGAAGTTCCAGTGGTTAGATGTGATTGGCCTCGAGAAGCCTCAGCGGAAATGGGCCTCATCTCGCCTGGAGGGCAAAACCTCCTGGATTTTCTCGAGTTGCGGCAGGTGCTCTCGACTTACGACGGGGACCTCAGGGAACCGCTCTGGTGGCCTCAGGAAAGGCCAGTCCCCATGCTAGTTCCTCGGGGGCCTCTCGGGATTCTTCTCCCGTCGATGCCGGGGCCTAAGTCCTTGTGTGGAGTCGGGCCGGAACCTGAGGTATCCTCTCCAGTGCTGACATGGATCTTGGGGTACTTCTGGAGTCTCCCCAGGGGAGTCAGTCCTCGTCTCGAATGCGGGCATGCACTTGCGCTTTCCTCCAGAGCGGTAGCAGCAGTGTCACGCAGTCCGCCGCGTGGATCAAAGAATCTATGGTTTTCCCTCGAGTCTTTCCCACGAGGCTTTCCCACAGGGCTGTCCCACGTGCACACGTGGTGGGAGTCGATCCTCGGCTTGAACGTCAAGGCAGTGCAGGGAAAACAGGTTCCTCTGGAATGGACTGACACATCTGGGTGACTCTTGGAATGGTGGCATGACCCTGGAGTTCCTCTCGCCTTTCCTGTGGAGAGCGCCTCCTCTTGAGATGCGACGGGAACGCCGGGAATTCTTTCCCTACGAAACAGGGAAAGGATCCCTCATCTCGAGCTTGGAGGGGGAAACGGGGCTCCCCTGGATGTGTGCGGGACACCACGTACTTCCTCTCGAGTGCAGACGGGTATGTCGGGGAACTTCTTGAGTTGCAGCAAGGGTGTGAAGGACCCTTTGGAAGTTCCAGTGGTTAGACGTGATTGGCCTCGAGAAGCCTCAGCGGAAATGGGCCTCATCTCGCCTGGAGGGCAAAACCTCCTGGATTTTATCGAGTTGCGGCCGGTGCTCTCGACTTACGACGGGGACCTCAGGGACACGCTCTGGTGGCCTCAGGAAAGGCCAGTCCCCATGCGAGTTCCTCGGGGGCCTCTCGGGATTCCTCTCCCGTCGATGCCGGGGCCTAAGACCTTGTGTGGAGTCGGGGCCGGAACCTGAGGATTCCTCTCCAGTTCTGACATGGATCTTGGGGTACTTCTGGAGTCTCCCCAGGGGGGTTAGTCCTCGTCTCGAATGCGGGCATCCACTTGCGCTTTCCTCCAGAGCGGTAGCAGCAGTGTCACGCAGTCCGCCGCGTGGATAAAAGGATCTATGGTTTTGCCTCGAGTCTTTCACACGAGGCTTTCCCACTAGGCTTTCCCACAGGGCTGTCCCACGTGCACACGTGGTGGGAGTCGATCCTCGGCTTGAACGTCAAGGCAGTGCAGGGAAAACAGGTTCCTCTGGAATGGACTGACACATCTGGGGGACTCTTGGAATGGTGGCACGACCCTGGAGTTCCTCTCGCCTGTCCTGTGGAGAGCGCCTCGTCTTGAGATGTGACGGGAACGCCGGGAATTCTTTCCCTACGAAACAGGGAAAGGATCCCTCATCTCGAGCTAGGAGGCGGAAACGGGGCTCCCCTGGATGTATGCGGGACCCCACGTGCTTCCTCTCGAGTGGAGACGGGTATGTCGGGGAACTTCTTGAGTTGCAGCAAGGGTGTGAAGGACCCTTTGGAAGTTCCAGTGGTTAGATGTGATTGGCCTCGAGAAGCCTCAGCGGAAATGGGCCTCATCTCGCCTGGAGGGCAAAACCTCCTGGATTTTCTCGAGTTGCGGCAGGTGCTCTCGACTTACGACGGGGACCTCAGGGAACCGCTCTGGTGGCCTCAGGAAAGGCCAGTCCCCATGCGAGTTCCTCGGGGGCCTCTCGGGATTCTTCTCCCGTCGATGCCGGGGCCTAAGACCTTGTGTGGAGTCGGGCCGGAACCTGAGGATTCCTCTCCAGTGCTGACATGGATCTTGGGGTACTTCTGGAGTCTCCCCAGGGGAGTCAGTCCTCGTCTCAAATGCGGGCATGCACTTGCGCTTTCCTCCAGAGCGGTAGCAGCAGTGTCACGCAGTCCGCCGCGTGGATCAAAGAATCTATGGTTTTCCCTCGAGTCTTTCCCACGAGGCTTTCCCACGAGGCTTTCCCACAGGGCTGTCCCACGTGCACACGTCGTGGGAGTCGATCCTCGGCTTGAACGTCAAGGCAGTGCAGGGAAAACAGGTTCCTCTGGAATGGACTGACACATCTGGGGGACTCTTGGAATGGTGGCACGACCCTGGAGTTCCTCTCGCCTTTCCTGTGGAGAGCGCCTCCTCTTGAGATGCGACGGGAACGCCGGGAATTCTTTCCCTACGAAACAGGGAAAGGATCCCTCATCTCGAGCTAGGAGGCGGAAACGGGGCTCCCCTGGATGTGTGCCGGACCCACGTGCTTCCTCTCGAGTGGAGACGGGTATGTCGGGGAACTTCTTGAGTTGCAGCAAGGTTGTGAAGGACCCTTTGGAAGTTCCAGTGGTTAGACGTGATTAGCGTCGAGAAGCCTCAGCGGAAATGGGCCTCATCGCGCCTGGAGGGCAAAACCTCCTGGATTTTCTCGAGTTGCGGCAGGTGCTCTCGACTTACGACGGGGACCTCAGGGACCCGCTCTGGTGGCCTCAGGAAAGGCCAGTCCCTATGCGAGTTCCTCGGGGGCCTATCGGGATTCCTCTCCCGTCGATGCCGGGGCCTAAGACCTTGTGTGGAGTCGGGGCCGGAACCTGAGGATTCCTCTCCAGTGCTGACATGGATCTTGGGGTACTTCTGGAGTCTCCCCAGGGGAGTCAGTCCTCGTCTCGAATGCAGGCATGCACTTGCGCTTTCCTCCAGAGCGGTAGCAGCAGTGTCACGCAGTCCGCCGCGTGGATCAAAGGATCTATGGTTTTCCCTCGAGTCTTTCCCACGAGGCTTTCCCACGAGGCTTTCCCACAGGGCTGTCCCACGTGCACACGTGGTGGGAGTCGATCCTCGGCTTGAACGTCAAGGCAGTGCAGGGAAAACTGTTTCCTCTGGAATGGACTGACACATCTGGGGGACTCTTGGAATGGTGGCATGACCCTGGAGTTCCTCTCGCCTTTCCTGTGGAGAGCGCCTCCTCTTGAGATGCGACGGGAAGGCCGGGAATTCTTTCCCTACGAAACAGGGAAAGGATCCCTCATCTCGAGCTAGGAGGCGGAAACGGGGCTCCCCTGGATGTGTGCGGGACCCCACGTGCTTCCTCTCGAGTGGAGACTGGTATGTCGGGGAACTTCTTGAGTTGCAACAAGGGTGTGAAGGACCCTTTGGAAGTTCCAGTGGTTAGACGTGATTGGCCTCGAGAAGCCTCAGCGGAAATGGGCCTCATTTCGCCTGGAGGGCAAAACCTCCTGGATTTTCTCGAGTTGCGGCAGGTGCTCTCGACTTACGACGGGGACCTCAGGGACCCGCTCTGGTGGCCTCAGGAAAGGCCAGTCCCCATGCGAGTTCCTCGGGGGCCTCTCGGCATTCCTCTCCCGTCGATGCCGGGGCCTACGACCTTGTGTGGAGTTGGGGCCGGAACCTGAGTATTCCTCTCCAGTGCTGACATGGATCTTGGGGTACTTCTGGAGTCTCCCCAGGGGAGTCAGTCCTCGTCTCGAATGCGGGCATGCACTTGCGCTTTCCTCCAGAGCGGTAGCAGCAGTGTCACGCAGTCCGCCGCGTGGATCAAAGGATCTATGGTTTTCCCTCGAGTCTTTCCCACGAGGCTTTCCCACGAGGCTTTCCCACAGGGCTGTCCCACGTGCACACGTGGTGGGAGTCGATCCTCGGCTTGAACGTCACGGCAGTGCAGGGAAAACAGGTTCCTCTGGAATGGACTGACACATCTGGTGGACTCTTGGAATGGTGGCACGACCCTGGAGTTCCTCTCGCCTTTCCTGTGGAGAGCGCCTCCTCTTGAGATGCGACGGGAACGCCGGGAATTCTTTCCCTACGAAACAGGGAAAGGATCCCTCATCTCGAGCTAGGAGGCGGAAACGGGGCTCCCCTGGATGTGTGCGGGACACCACGTGCTTCCTCTCGAGTGGAGACGGGTATGTCGGGGAACTTCTTGAGTTGCAGCAAGGTTGTGAAGGACCCTTTGGAAGTTCCAGTGGTTAGATGTGATTGGCCTCGAGAAGCCTCAGCAGAAATGGGCCTCATCTCGCCTGGAGGGCAAAACCTCCTGGATTTTCTCGAGTTGCGGCAGGTGCTCTCGACTTACGACGGGGACCTCAGGGACCCGCTCTGCTGGCCTCAGGAAAGGCCAGTCCCCATGCGAGTTCCTCGGGGGCCTCTCGGGATTCCTCTCCCGTCGATGGAGGGGCCTAAGACCTTGTGTGGAGTCGGGGCCGGAACCTGAGGATACCTCTCCAGTGCTGACATGGATCTTGGGGTACTTCTGGAGTCTCCCCAGGGGAGTCAGTCCTCGTCTCGAATGCAGGCATGCACTTGCGCTTTCCTCCAGAGCGGTAGCAGCAGTGTCACGCAGTCCGCCGCGTGGATCAAAGGATCTATGGTTTTCCCTCGAGTCTTTCCCACGAGGCTTTCCCACGAGGCTTTCCCACAGGGCTGTCCCACGTGCACACGTGGTGGGAGTCGATCCTCGGCTTGAACGTCAAGGCAGTGCAGGGAAAACTGTTTCCTCTGGAATGGACTGACACCTCTGGGGGACTCTTGGAATGGTGGCATGACCCTGGAGTTCCTCTCGCCTTTCCTGTGGAGAGCGCCTCCTCTTGAGATGCGACGGGAAGGCCGGGAATTCTTTCCCTACGAAACAGGGAAAGGATCCCTCATCTCGAGCTAGGAGGCGGAAACGGGGCTCCCCTGGATGTGTGCGGGACCCCACGTGCTTCCTCTCGAGTGGAGACTGGTATGTCGGGGAACTTCTTGAGTTGCAGCAAGGGTGTGAAGGACCCTTTGGAAGTTCCAGTGGTTAGACGTGATTGGCCTCGAGAAGCCTCAGCGGAAATGGGCCTCATTTCGCCTGGAGGGCAAAACCTCCTGGATTTTCTCGAGTTGCGGCAGGTGCTCTCGACTTACGACGGGGACCTCAGGGACCCGCTCTGGTGGCCTCAGGAAAGGCCAGTCCCCATGCGAGTTCCTCGGGGGCCTCTCGGCATTCCTCTCCCGTCGATGGAGGGGCCTAAGACCTTGTGTGGAGTCGGGGCCGGAACCTGAGGATTCCTCTCCAGTGCTGACATGGATCTTGGGGTACTTCTGGAGTCTCCCCAGGGGAGTCAGTCCTCGTCTCGAATGCGGGCATGCACTTGCGCTTTCCTTCATAGCGGTAACAGCAGTGTCACGCAGTCCGCCGCGTGGATCAAAGGATCTATGGTTTTCCCTCGAGTCTTTCCCACGAGGCTTTCCCACGAGGCTTTCCCACAGGGCTGTCCCACGTGCACACGTGGTGGGAGTCGATCCTCGGCTTGAACATCAAGGCAGTGCAGGGAAATCAGTTTCCTCTGGAATGGACTGACACATCTGGGGGACTCTTGGAATGGTGTCACGACCCTGGAGTTCCTCTCGCCTTTCCTGTGGAGAGCGCCTCCTCTTGAGATGCGACGGGAACGCCGGGAATTCTTTCCCTACGAAACAGGGAAAGGATCCCTCATCTCGAGCTAGGAGGCGGAAACGGGGCTCCCCTGGATGTGTTCGGGACCCCACGTGCTTCCTCTCGAGTGGAGACGGGTATGTCGGGGAACTTCTTGAGTTGCAGCAAGGGTGTGAAGGACCCTTTGGAAGTTCCAGTGGTTAGATGTGATTGGCCTTGAGAAGCCTCAGCGGAAATGGGCCTCATCTCGCCTGGAGGGCAAAACCTCCTGGATTTTTTCGAGTTGCGGCAGGTGCTCTCGACTAACGACGGGGACCTCAGGGACCCGCTCTGGTGGCCTCAGGAAAGGCCAGTCCCCATGCGAGTTCCTCGGGGGCCTCTGGGGATTCCTCTCCCGTCGATGCCGGGGCCTAAGACCTTGTGTGGAGTCGGGGCCTGAACCTGAGGATTCCTCTCCAGTGCAGACATGGATCTTGGGGTACTTCTGGAGTCTCCCCAGGGGAGTCAGTCCTCGTCTCGAATGCGGGCATGCACTTGCGCTTTCCTCCAGAGCGGTAGCAGCATTGTCACGCAGTCCGCCGCGTGGATCAAAGGATCTATGGTTTTCCCTCGAGTCTTTCCCACGAGGCTTTCCCACGAGGCTTTCCCACAGGGCTGTCCCACGTGCACACGTGGTGGGAGTCGATCCTCGACTTGAACGTCAAGGCAGTGCAGGGAAAACAGGTTCCTCTGGAATGGATTGACACATCTGGGGGACTCTAGGAATGGTGGCACGACCCTGGAGTTCCTCTCGCCTTTCCTGTGGAGAGCGCCTCGTCTTGAGATGTGACGGGAACGCCGGGAATTCTTTCCCTACGAAACAGGGAAAGGATCCCTCATCTCGAGCTAGGAGGCGGAAACGGGGCTCCCCTGGGTGTGTGCGGGACCCCACGTGCTTCCTCTCGAGTGGAGACGGGTATGTCGGGGAACTTCTTGAGTTGCAGCAAGGGTGTGAAGGACCCTTTGGAAGTTCCAGTGGTTAGATGTGATTGGCCTCGAGAAGCCTCAGCGGAAATGGGCCTCATCTCGCCTGGAGGGCAAAACCTCCTGGATTTTCTCGAGTTGCGGCAGGTGCTCTCGACTTACGACGGGGACCTCAGGGAACCGCTCTGGTGGCCTCAGGAAAGGCCAGTCCCCATGCTAGTTCCTCGGGGGCCTCTCGGGATTCTTCTCCCGTCGATGCCGGGGCCTAAGTCCTTGTGTGGAGTCGGGCCGGAACCTGAGGTATCCTCTCCAGTGCTGACATGGATCTTGGGGTACTTCTGGAGTCTCCCCAGGGGAGTCAGTCCTCGTCTCGAATGCGGGCATGCACTTGCGCTTTCCTCCAGAGCGGTAGCAGCAGTGTCACGCAGTCCGCCGCGTGGATCAAAGAATCTATGGTTTTCCCTCGAGTCTTTCCCACGAGGCTTTCCCACAGGGCTGTCCCACGTGCACACGTGGTGGGAGTCGATCCTCGGCTTGAACGTCAAGGCAGTGCAGGGAAAACAGGTTCCTCTGGAATGGACTGACACATCTGGGTGACTCTTGGAATGGTGGCATGACCCTGGAGTTCCTCTCGCCTTTCCTGTGGAGAGCGCCTCCTCTTGAGATGCGACGGGAACGCCGGGAATTCTTTCCCTACGAAACAGGGAAAGGATCCCTCATCTCGAGCTTGGAGGGGGAAACGGGGCTCCCCTGGATGTGTGCGGGACACCACGTACTTCCTCTCGAGTGCAGACGGGTATGTCGGGGAACTTCTTGAGTTGCAGCAAGGGTGTGAAGGACCCTTTGGAAGTTCCAGTGGTTAGACGTGATTGGCCTCGAGAAGCCTCAGCGGAAATGGGCCTCATCTCGCCTGGAGGGCAAAACCTCCTGGATTTTATCGAGTTGCGGCCGGTGCTCTCGACTTACGACGGGGACCTCAGGGACACGCTCTGGTGGCCTCAGGAAAGGCCAGTCCCCATGCGAGTTCCTCGGGGGCCTCTCGGGATTCCTCTCCCGTCGATGCCGGGGCCTAAGACCTTGTGTGGAGTCGGGGCCGGAACCTGAGGATTCCTCTCCAGTGCTGACATGGATCTTGGGGTACTTCTGGAGTCTCCCCAGGGGGGTTAGTCCTCGTCTCGAATGCGGGCATCCACTTGCGCTTTCCTCCAGAGCGGTAGCAGCAGTGTCACGCAGTCCGCCGCGTGGATAAAAGGATCTATGGTTTTGCCTCGAGTCTTTCACACGAGGCTTTCCCACTAGGCTTTCCCACAGGGCTGTCCCACGTGCACACGTGGTGGGAGTCGATCCTCGGCTTGAACGTCAAGGCAGTGCAGGGAAAACAGGTTCCTCTGGAATGGACTGACACATCTGGGGGACTCTTGGAATGGTGGCACGACCCTGGAGTTCCTCTCGCCTTTCCTGTGGAGAGCGCCTCGTCTTGAGATGTGACGGGAACGCCGGGAATTCTTTCCCTACGAAACAGGGAAAGGATCCCTCATCTCGAGCTAGGAGGCGGAAACGGGGCTCCCCTGGATGTATGCGGGACCCCACGTGCTTCCTCTCGAGTGGAGACGGGTATGTCGGGGAACTTCTTGAGTTGCAGCAAGGGTGTGAAGGACCCTTTGGAAGTTCCAGTGGTTAGATGTGATTGGCCTCGAGAAGCCTCAGCGGAAATGGGCCTCATCTCGCCTGGAGGGCAAAACCTCCTGGATTTTCTCGAGTTGCGGCAGGTGCTCTCGACTTACGACGGGGACCTCAGGGACCCGCTCTGGTGGCCTCAGGAAAGGCCAGTCCCTATGCGAGTTCCTCGGGGGCCTATCGGGATTCCTCTCCCTTCGATGCCGGGGCCTAAGACCTTGTGTGGAGTCGGGGCCGGAACCTGAGGATTCCTCTCCAGTGCTGACATGGATCTTGGGGTACTTCTGGAGTCTCCCCAGGGGAGTCAGTCCTCGTCTCGAATGCAGGCATGCACTTGCGCTTTCCTCCAGAGCGGTAGCAGCAGTGTCACGCAGTCCGCCGCGTGGATCAAAGGATCTATGGTTTTCCCTCGAGTCTTTCCCACGAGGCTTTCCCACGAGGCTTTCCCACAGGGCTGTCCCACGTGCACACGTGGTGGGAGTCGATCCTCGGCTTGAACGTCAAGGCAGTGCAGGGAAAACTGTTTCCTCTGGAATGGACTGACACATCTGGGGGACTCTTGGAATGGTGGCATGACCCTGGAGTTCCTCTCGCCTTTCCTGTGGAGAGCGCCTCCTCTTGAGATGCGACGGGAAGGCCGGGAATTCTTTCCCTACGAAACAGGGAAAGGATCCCTCATCTCGAGCTAGGAGGCGGAAACGGGGCTCCCCTGGATGTGTGCGGGACCCCACGTGCTTCCTCTCGAGTGGAGACTGGTATGTCGGGGAACTTCTTGAGTTGCAGCAAGGGTGTGAAGGACCCTTTGGAAGTTCCAGTGGTTAGACGTGATTGGCCTCGAGAAGCCTCAGCGGAAATGGGCCTCATTTCGCCTGGAGGGCAAAACCTCCTGGATTTTCTCGAGTTGCGGCAGGTGCTCTCGACTTACGACGGGGACCTCAGGGACCCGCTCTGGTGGCCTCAGGAAAGGCCAGTCCCCATGCGAGTTCCTCGGGGGCCTCTCGGCATTCCTCTCCCGTCGATGCCGGGGCCTACGACCTTGTGTGGAGTTGGGGCCGGAACCTGAGTATTCCTCTCCAGTGCTGACATGGATCTTGGGGTACTTCTGGAGTCTCCCCAGGGGAGTCAGTCCTCGTCTCGAATGCGGGCATGCACTTGCGCTTTCCTCCAGAGCGGTAGCAGCAGTGTCACGCAGTCCGCCGCGTGGATCAAAGGATCTATGGTTTTCCCTCGAGTCTTTCCCACGAGGCTTTCCCACGAGGCTTTCCCACAGGGCTGTCCCACGTGCACACGTGGTGGGAGTCGATCCTCGGCTTGAACGTCAAGGCAGTGCAGGGAAAACAGGTTCCTCTGGAATGGACTGACACATCTGGTGGACTCTTGGAATGGTGGCACGACCCTGGAGTTCCTCTCGCCTTTCCTGTGGAGAGCGCCTCCTCTTGAGATGCGACGGGAACGCCGGGAATTCTTTCCCTACGAAACAGGGAAAGGATCCCTCATCTCGAGCTAGGAGGCGGAAACGGGGCTCCCCTGGATGTGTGCGGGACACCACGTGCTTCCTCTCGAGTGGAGACGGGTATGTCGGGGAACTTCTTGAGTTGCAGCAAGGTTGTGAAGGACCCTTTGGAAGTTCCAGTGGTTAGATGTGATTGGCCTCGAGAAGCCTCAGCAGAAATGGGCCTCATCTCGCCTGGAGGGCAAAACCTCCTGGATTTTCTCGAGTTGCGGCAGGTGCTCTCGACTTACGACGGGGACCTCAGGGACCCGCTCTGCTGGCCTCAGGAAAGGCCAGTCCCCATGCGAGTTCCTCGGGGGCCTCTCGGGATTCCTCTCCCGTCGATGGAGGGGCCTAAGACCTTGTGTGGAGTCGGGGCCGGAACCTGAGGATTCCTCTCCAGTGCTGACATGGATCTTGGGGTACTTCTGGAGTCTCCCCAGGGGAGTCAGTCCTCGTCTCGAATGCGGGCATGCACTTGCGCTTTCCTCCAGAGCGGTAGCAGCAGTGTCACGCAGTCCGCCGCGTGGATCAAAGGATCTATGGTTTTCCCTCGAGTCTTTCCCACGAGGCTTTCCCACGAGGCTTTCCCACAGGGCTGTCCCACGTGCACACGTGGTGGGAGTCGATCCTCGGCTTGAACGTCAAGGCAGTGCAGGGAAAACTGTTTCCTCTGGAATGGACTGACACATCTGGGGGACTCTTGGAATGGTGGCATGACCCTGGAGTTCCTCTCGCCTTTCCTGTGGAGAGCGCCTCCTCTTGAGATGCGACGGGAAGGCCGGGAATTCTTTCCCTACGAAACAGGGAAAGGATCCCTCATCTCGAGCTAGGAGGCGGAAACGGGGCTCCCCTGGATGTGTGCGGGACCCCACGTGCTTCCTCTCGAGTGGAGACTGGTATGTCGGGGAACTTCTTGAGTTGCAGCAAGGGTGTGAAGGACCCTTTGGAAGTTCCAGTGGTTAGACGTGATTGGCCTCGAGAAGCCTCAGCGGAAATGGGCCTCATTTCGCCTGGAGGGCAAAACCTCCTGGATTTTCTCGAGTTGCGGCAGGTGCTCTCGACTTACGACGGGGACCTCAGGGACCCGCTCTGGTGGCCTCAGGAAAGGCCAGTCCCCATGCGAGTTCCTCGGGGGCCTCTCGGCATTCCTCTCCCGTCGATGCCGGGGCCTACGACCTTGTGTGGAGTCGGGGCCGGATCCTGAGGATTCCTCTCCAGTGCTGACATGGATCTTGGGGTACTTCTGGAGTCTCCCCAGGGGAGTCAGTCCTCGTCTCGAATGCGGGCATGCACTTGCGCTTTCCTTCATAGCGGTAACAGCAGTGTCACGCAGTCCGCCGCGTGGATCAAAGGATCTATGGTTTTCCCTCGAGTCTTTCCCACGAGGCTTTCCCACGAGGCTTTCCCACAGGGCTGTCCCACGTGCACACGTGGTGGGAGTCGATCCTCGGCTTGAACATCAAGGCAGTACAGGGAAATCAGGTTCCTCTGGAATGGACTGACACATCTGGGGGACTCTTGGAATGGTGGCACGACCCTGGAGTTCCTCTCGCCTTTCCTGTGGAGAGCGCCTCCTCTTGAGATGCGACGGGAACGCCGGGAATTCTTTCCCTACGAAACAGTGAAAGGATCCCTCATCTCGAGCTAGGAGGCGGAAACGGGGCTCCCCTGGATGTGTTTGGGACCCCACGTGCTTCCTCTCGAGTGGAGACGGGTATGTCGGGGAACTTCTTGAGTTGCAGCAAGGGTGTGAAGGACCCTTTGGAAGTTCCAGTGGTTAGATGTGATTGGCCTCGAGAAGCCTCAGCGGAAATGGGCCTCATCTCGCCTGGAGGGCAAAACCTCCTGGATTTTCTCGAGTTGCGGCAGGTGCTCTCGACTAACGACGGGGACCTCAGGGACCCGCTCTGGTGGCCTCAGGAAAGGCCAGTCCCCATGCGAGTTCCTCGGGGGCCTCTGGGGATTCCTCTCCCGTCGATGCCGGGGCCTAAGACCTTGTGTGGAGTCGGGGCCGGAACCTGAGGATTCCTCTCCAGTGCAGACATGGATCTTGGGGTACTTCTGGAGTCTCCCCAGGGGAGTCAGTCCTCGTCTCGAATGCGGGCATGCACTTGCGCTTTCCTCCAGAGCGGTAGCAGCAGTGTCACGCAGTCCGCCGCGTGGACCAAAGGATCTATGGTTTTCCCTCGAGTCTTTCCCACGAGGCTTTCCCACGAGGCTTTCCCACAGGGCTGTCCCACGTGCACACGTGGTGGGAGTCGATCCTCGGCTTGAACGTCAAGGCAGTGCAGGGAAAACTGTTTCCTCTGGAATGGACTGACACATCTGGGGGACTCTTGGAATGGTGGCATGACCCTGGAGTTCCTCTCGCCTTTCCTGTGGAGAGCGCCTCCTCTTGAGATGCGACGGGAAGGCCGGGAATTCTTTCCCTACGAAACAGGGAAAGGATCCCTCATCTCGAGCTAGGAGGCGGAAACGGGGCTCCCCTGGATGTGTGCGGGACCCCACGTGCTTCCTCTCGAGTGGAGACTGGTATGTCGGGGAACTTCTTGAGTTGCAGCAAGGGTGTGAAGGACCCTTTGGAAGTTCCAGTGGTTAGACGTGATTGGCCTCGAGAAGCCTCAGCGGAAATGGGCCTCATTTCGCCTGGAGGGCAAAACCTCCTGGATTTTCTCGAGTTGCGGTAGGTGCTCTCGACTTACGACGGGGACCTCAGGGACCCGCTCTGGTGGCCTCAGGAAAGGCCAGTCCCCATGCGAGTTCCTCGGGGGCCTCTCGGCATTCCTCTCCCGTCGATGCCGGGGCCTACGACCTTGTGTGGAGTTGGGGCCGGAACCTGAGTATTCCTCTCCAGTGCTGACATGGATCTTGGGGTACTTCTGGAGTCTCCCCAGGGGAGTCAGTCCTCGTCTCGAATGCGGGCATGCACTTGCGCTTTCCTCCAGAGCGGTAGCAGCAGTGTCACGCAGTCCGCCGCGTGGATCAAAGGATCTATGGTTTTCCCTCGAGTCTTTCCCACGAGGCTTTCCCACGAGGCTTTCCCACAGGGCTCTCCCACGTGCACACGTGGTGGGAGTCGATCCTCGGCTTGAACGTCAAGGCAGTGCAGGGAAAACAGGTTCCTCTGGAATGGACTGACACATCTGGTGGACTCTTGGAATGGTGGCACGACCCTGGAGTTCCTCTCGCCTTTCCTGTGGAGAGCGCCTCCTCTTGAGATGCGACGGGAACGCCGGGAATTCTTTCCCTACGAAACAGGGAAAGGATCCCTCATCTCGAGCTAGGAGGCGGAAACGGGGCTCCCCTGGATGTGTGCGGGACACCACGTGCTTCCTCTCGAGTGGAGACGGGTATGTCGGGGAACTTCTTGAGTTGCAGCAAGGGTGTGAAGGACCCTTTGGAAGTTCCAGTGGTTAGATGTGATTGGCCTCGAGAAGCCTCAGCAGAAATGGGCCTCATCTCTCCTGGAGGGCAAAACCTCCTGGATTTTCTCGAGTTGCGGCAGGTGCTCTCGACTTACGACGGGGACCTCAGGGACCCGCTCTGCTGGCCTCAGGAAAGGCCAGTCCCCATGCGAGTTCCTCGGGGGCCTCTCGGGATTCCTCTCCCGTCGATGGAGGGGCCTAAGACCTTGTGTGGAGTCGGGGCCGGAACCTGAGGATTCCTCTCCAGTGCTGACATGGATCTTGGGGTACTTCTGGAGTCTCCCCAGGGGAGTCAGTCCTCGTCTCGAATGCGGGCATGCACTTGCGCTTTCCTTCATAGCGGTAACAGCAGTGTCACGCAGTCCGCCGCGTGGATCAAAGGATCTATGGTTTTCCCTCGAGTCTTTCCCACGAGGCTTTCCCACGAGGCTTTCCCACAGGGCTGTCCCACGTGCACACGTGGTGGGAGTCGATCCTCGGCTTGAACATCAAGGCAGTGCAGGGAAATCAGGTTCCTCTGGAATGGACTGACACATCTGGGGGACTCTTGGAATGGTGTCACGACCCTGGAGTTCCTCTCGCCTTTCCTGTGGAGAGCGCCTCCTCTTGAGATGCGACGGGAACGCCGGGAATTCTTTCCCTACGAAACAGGGAAAGGATCCCTCATCTCGAGCTAGGAGGCGGAAACGGGGCTCCCCTGGATGTGTTCGGGACCCCACGTGCTTCCTCTCGAGTGGAGACGGGTATGTCGGGGAACTTCTTGAGTTGCAGCAAGGGTGTGAAGGACCCTTTGGAAGTTCCAGTGGTTAGATGTGATTGGCCTCGAGAAGCCTCAGCGGAAATGGGCCTCATCTCGCCTGGAGGGCAAAACCTCCTGGATTTTTTCGAGTTGCGGCAGGTGCTCTCGACTAACGACGGGGACCTCAGGGACCCGCTCTGGTGGCCTCAGGAAAGGCCAGTCCCCATGCGAGTTCCTCGGGGGCCTCTGGGGATTCCTCTCCCGTCGATGCCGGGGCCTAAGACCTTGTGTGGAGTCGGGGCCGGAACCTGAGGATTCCTCTCCAGTGCAGACATGGATCTTGGGGTACTTCTGGAGTCTCCCCAGGGGAGTCAGTCCTCGTCTCGAATGCGGGCATGCACTTGCGCTTTCCTCCAGAGCGGTAGCAGCATTGTCACGCAGTCCGCCGCGTGGATCAAAGGATCTATGGTTTTCCCTCGAGTCTTTCCCACGAGGCTTTCCCACGAGGCTTTCCCACAGGGCTGTCCCACGTGCACACGTGGTGGGAGTCGATCCTCGGCTTGAACGTCAAGGCAGTGCAGGGAAAACAGGTTCCTCTGGAATGGATTGACACATCTGGGGGACTCTAGGAATGGTGGCACGACCCTGGAGTTCCTCTCGCCTTTCCTGTGGAGAGCGCCTCGTCTTGAGATGTGACGGGAACGCCGGGAATTCTTTCCCTACGAAACAGGGAAAGGATCCCTCATCTCGAGCTAGGAGGCGGAAACGGGGCTCCCCTGGGTGTGTGCGGGACCCCACGTGCTTCCTCTCGAGTGGAGACGGGTATGTCGGGGAACTTCTTGAGTTGCAGCAAGGGTGTGAAGGACCCTTTGGAAGTTCCAGTGGTTAGATGTGATTGGCCTCGAGAAGCCTCAGCGGAAATGGGCCTCATCTCGCCTGGAGGGCAAAACCTCCTGGATTTTCTCGAGTTGCGGCAGGTGCTCTCGACTTACGACGGGGAACTCAGGGAACCGCTCTGGTGGCCTCAGGAAAGGCCAGTCCCCATGCTAGTTCCTCGGGGGCCTCTCGGGATTCTTCTCCCGTCGATGCCGGGGCCTAAGTCCTTGTGTGGAGTCGGGCCGGAACCTGAGGTATCCTCTCCAGTGCTGACATGGATCTTGGGGTACTTCTGGAGTCTCCCCAGGGGAGTCAGTCCTCGTCTCGAATGCGGGCATGCACTTGCGCTTTCCTCCAGAGCGGTAGCAGCAGTGTCACGCAGTCCGCCGCGTGGATCAAAGAATCTATGGTTTTCCCTCGAGTCTTTCCCACGAGGCTTTCCCACAGGGCTGTCCCACGTGCACACGTGGTGGGAGTCGATCCTCGGCTTGAACGTCAAGGCAGTGCAGGGAAAACAGGTTCCTCTGGAATGGACTGACACATCTGGGTGACTCTTGGAATGGTGGCATGACCCTGGAGTTCCTCTCGCCTTTCCTGTGGAGAGCGCCTCCTCTTGAGATGCGACGGGAACGCCGGGAATTCTTTCCCTACGAAACAGGGAAAGGATCCCTCATCTCGAGCTTGGAGGGGGAAACGGGGCTCCCCTGGATGTGTGCGGGACACCACGTACTTCCTCTCGAGTGCAGACGGGTATGTCGGGGAACTTCTTGAGTTGCAGCAAGGGTGTGAAGGACCCTTTGGAAGTTCCAGTGGTTAGACGTGATTGGCCTCGAGAAGCCTCAGCGGAAATGGGCCTCATCTCGCCTGGAGGGCAAAACCTCCTGGATTTTATCGAGTTGCGGCCGGTGCTCTCGACTTACGACGGGGACCTCAGGGACACGCTCTGGTGGCCTCAGGAAAGGCCAGTCCCCATGCGAGTTCCTCGGGGGCCTCTCGGGATTCCTCTCCCGTCGATGCCGGGGCCTAAGACCTTGTGTGGAGTCGGGGCCGGAACCTGAGGATTCCTCTCCAGTGCTGACATGGATCTTGGGGTACTTCTGGAGTCTCCCCAGGGGGGTTAGTCCTCGTCTCGAATGCGGGCATCCACTTGCGCTTTCCTCCAGAGCGGTAGCAGCAGTGTCACGCAGTCCGAGCGTGGATAAAAGGATCTATGGTTTTGCCTCGAGTCTTTCACACGAGGCTTTCCCACTAGGCTTTCCCACAGGGCTGTCCCACGTGCACACGTGGTGGGAGTCGATCCTCGGCTTGAACGTCAAGGCAGTGCAGGGAAAACAGGTTCCTCTGCAATGGACTGACACATCTGGGGGACTCTTGGAATGGTGGCACGACCCTGGAGTTCCTCTCGCCTTTCCTGTGGAGAGCGCCTCGTCTTGAGATGTGACGGGAACGCCGGGAATTCTTTCCCTACGAAACAGGGAAAGGATCCCTCATCTCGAGCTAGGAGGCGGAAACGGGGCTCCCCTGGATGTATGCGGGACCCCACGTGCTTCCTCTCGAGTGGAGACGGGTATGTCGGGGAACTTCTTGAGTTGCAGCAAGGGTGTGAAGGACCCTTTGGAAGTTCCAGTGGTTAGATGTGATTGGCCTCGAGAAGCCTCAGCGGAAATGGGCCTCATCTCGCCTGGAGGGCAAAACCTCCTGGATTTTCTCGAGTTGCGGCAGGTGCTCTCGACTTACGACGGGGACCTCAGGGAACCGCTCTGGTGGCCTCAGGAAAGGCCAGTCCCCATGCGAGTTCCTCGGGGGCCTCTCGGGATTCTTCTCCCGTCGATGCCGGGGCCTAAGACCTTGTGTGGAGTCGGGCCGGAACCTGAGGATTCCTCTCCAGTGCTGACATGGATCTTGGGGTACTTCTGGAGTCTCCCCAGGGGAGTCAGTCCTCGTCTCAAATGCGGGCATGCACTTGCGCTTTCCTCCAGAGCGGTAGCAGCAGTGTCACGCAGTCCGCCGCGTGGATCAAAGAATCTATGGTTTTCCCTCGAGTCTTTCCCACGAGGCTTTCCCACGAGGCTTTCCCACAGGGCTGTCCCACGTGCACACGTGGTGGGAGTCGATCCTCGGCTTGAACGTCAAGGCAGTGCAGGGAAAACAGGTTCCTCTGGAATGGACTGACACATCTGGGGGACTCTTGGAATGGTGGCACGACGCTGGAGTTCCTCTCGCCTTTCCTGTGGAGAGCGCCTCCTCTTGAGATGCGACGGGAACGCCGGGAATTCTTTCCCTACGAAACAGGGAAAGGATCCCTCATCTCGAGCTAGGAGGCGGAAACGGGGCTCCCCTGGATGTGTGCCGGACCCACGTGCTTCCTCTCGAGTGGAGACGGGTATGTCGGGGAACTTCTTGAGTTGCAGCAAGGTTGTGAAGGACCCTTTGGAAGTTCCAGTGGTTAGACGTGATTAGCGTCGAGAAGCCTCAGCGGAAATGGGCCTCATCGCGCCTGGAGGGCAAAACCTCCTGGATTTTCTCGAGTTGCGGCAGGTGCTCTCGACTTACGACGGGGACCTCAGGGACCCGCTCTGGTGGCCTCAGGAAAGGCCAGACCCTATGCGAGTTCCTCGGGGGCCTATCGGGATTCCTCTCCCTTCGATGCCGGGGCCTAAGACCTTGTGTGGAGTCGGGGCCGGAACCTGAGGATTCCTCTCCAGTGCTGACATGGATCTTGGGGTACTTCTGGAGTCTCCCCAGGGGAGTCAGTCCTCGTCTCGAATGCAGGCATGCACTTGCGCTTTCCTCCAGAGCGGTAGCAGCAGTGTCACGCAGTCCGCCGCGTGGATCAAAGGATCTATGGTTTTCCCTCGAGTCTTTCCCACGAGGCTTTCCCACGAGGCTTTCCCACAGGGCTGTCCCACGTGCACACGTGGTGGGAGTCGATCCTCGGCTTGAACATCAAGGCAGTGCAGGGAAATCAGGTTCCTCTGGAATGGACTGACACATCTGGGGGACTCTTGGAATGGTGTCACGACCCTGGAGTTCCTCTCGCCTTTCCTGTGGAGAGCGCCTCCTCTTGAGATGCGACGGGAACGCCGGGAATTCTTTCCCTACGAAACAGGGAAAGGATCCCTCATCTCGAGCTAGGAGGCGGAAACGGGGCTCCCCTGGATGTGTTCGGGACCCCACGTGCTTCCTCTCGAGTGGAGACGGGTATGTCGGGGAACTTCTTGAGTTGCAGCAAGGGTGTGAAGGACCCTTTGGAAGTTCCAGTGGTTAGATGTGATTGGCCTCGAGAAGCCTCAGCGGAAATGGGCCTCATCTCGCCTGGAGGGCAAAACCTCCTGGATTTTTTTGAGTTGCGGCAGGTGCTCTCGACTAACGACGGGGACCTCAGGGACCCGCTCTGGTGGCCTCAGGAAAGGCCAGTCCCCATGCGAGTTCCTCGGGGGCCTCTGGGGATTCCTCTCCCGTCGATGCCGGGGCCTAAGACCTTGTGTGGAGTCGGGGCCGGAACCTGAGGATTCCTCTCCAGTGCAGACATGGATCTTGGGGTACTTCTGGAGTCTCCCCAGGGGAGTCAGTCCTCGTCTCGAATGCGGGCATGCACTTGCGCTTTCCTCCAGAGCGGTAGCAGCATTGTCACGCAGTCCGCCGCGTGGATCAAAGGATCTATGGTTTTCCCTCGAGTCTTTCCCACGAGGCTTTCCCACGAGGCTTTCCCACAGGGCTGTCCCACGTGCACACGTGGTGGGAGTCGATCCTCGGCTTGAACGTCAAGGCAGTGCAGGGAAAACAGGTTCCTCTGGAATGGATTGACACATCTGGGGGACTCTAGGAATGGTGGCACGACCCTGGAGTTCCTCTCGCCTTTCCTGTGGAGAGCGCCTCGTCTTGAGATGTGACGGGAACGCCGGGAATTCTTTCCCTACGAAAAAGGGAAAGGATCCCTCATCTCGAGCTAGGAGGCGGAAACGGGGCTCCCCTGGGTGTGTGCGGGACCCCACGTGCTTCCTCTCGAGTGGAGACGGGTATGTCGGGGAACTTCTTGAGTTGCAGCAAGGGTGTGAAGGACCCTTTGGAAGTTCCAGTGGTTAGATGTGATTGGCCTCGAGAAGCCTCAGCGGAAATGGGCCTCATCTCGCCTGGAGGGCAAAACCTCCTGGATTTTCTCGAGTTGCGGCAGGTGCTCTCGACTTACGACGGGGAACTCAGGGAACCGCTCTGGTGGCCTCAGGAAAGGCCAGTCCCCATGCTAGTTCCTCGGGGGCCTCTCGGGATTCTTCTCCCGTCGATGCCGGGGCCTAAGTCCTTGTGTGGAGTCGGGCCGGAACCTGAGGTATCCTCTCCAGTGCTGACATGGATCTTGGGGTACTTCTGGAGTCTCCCCAGGGGAGTCAGTCCTCGTCTCGAATGCGGGCATGCACTTGCGCTTTCCTCCAGAGCGGTAGCAGCAGTGTCACGCAGTCCGCCGCGTGGATCAAAGAATCTATGGTTTTCCCTCGAGTCTTTCCCACGAGGCTTTCCCACAGGGCTGTCCCACGTGCACACGTGGTGGGAGTCGATCCTCGGCTTGAACGTCAAGGCAGTGCAGGGAAAACAGGTTCCTCTGGAATGGACTGACACATCTGGGTGACTCTTGGAATGGTGGCATGACCCTGGAGTTCCTCTCGCCTTTCCTGTGGAGAGCGCCTCCTCTTGAGATGCGACGGGAACGCCGGGAATTCTTTCCCTACGAAACAGGGAAAGGATCCCTCATCTCGAGCTTGGAGGGGGAAACGGGGCTCCCCTGGATGTGTGCGGGACACCACGTACTTCCTCTCGAGTGCAGACGGGTATGTCGGGGAACTTCTTGAGTTGCAGCAAGGGTGTGAACGACCCTTTGGAAGTTCCAGTGGTTAGACGTGATTGGCCTCGAGAAGCCTCAGCGGAAATGGGCCTCATCTCGCCTGGAGGGCAAAACCTCCTGGATTTTATCGAGTTGCGGCCGGTGCTCTCGACTTACGACGGGGACCTCAGGGACACGCTCTGGTGGCCTCAGGAAAGGCCAGTCCCCATGCGAGTTCCTCGGGGGCCTCTCGGGATTCCTCTCCCGTCGATGCCGGGGCCTAAGACCTTGTGTGGAGTCGGGGCCGGAACCTGAGGATTCCTCTCCAGTGCTGACATGGATCTTGGGGTACTTCTGGAGTCTCCCCAGGGGGGTTAGTCCTCGTCTCGAATGCGGGCATCCACTTGCGCTTTCCTCCAGAGCGGTAGCAGCAGTGTCACGCAGTCCGAGCGTGGATAAAAGGATCTATGGTTTTGCCTCGAGTCTTTCACACGAGGCTTTCCCACTAGGCTTTCCCACAGGGCTGTCCCACGTGCACACGTGGTGGGAGTCGATCCTCGGCTTGAACGTCAAGGCAGTGCAGGGAAAACAGGTTCCTCTGGAATGGACTGACACATCTGGGGGACTCTTGGAATGGTGGCACGACCCTGGAGTTCCTCTCGCCTTTCCTGTGGAGAGCGCCTCGTCTTGAGATGTGACGGGAACGCCGGGAATTCTTTCCCTACGAAACAGGGAAAGGATCCCTCATCTCGAGCTAGGAGGCGGAAACGGGGCTCCCCTGGATGTATGCGGGACCCCACGTGCTTCCTCTTGAGTGGAGACGGGTATGTCGGGGAACTTCTTGAGTTGCAGCAAGGGTGTGAAGGACCCTTTGGAAGTTCCAGTGGTTAGATGTGATTGGCCTCGAGAAGCCTCAGCGGAAATGGGCCTCATCTCGCCTGGAGGGCAAAACCTCCTGGATTTTCTCGAGTTGCGGCAGGTGCTCTCGACTTACGACGGGGACCTCAGGGAACCGCTCTGGTGGCCTCAGGAAAGGCCAGTCCCCATGCGAGTTCCTCGGGGGCCTCTCGGAATTCTTCTCCCGTCGATGCCGGGGCCTAAGACCTTGTGTGGAGTCGGGCCGGAACCTGAGGATTCCTCTCCAGTGCTGACATGGATCTTGGGGTACTTCTGGAGTCTCCCCAGGGGAGTCAGTCCTCGTCTCAAATGCGGGCATGCACTTGCGCTTTCCTCCAGAGCGGTAGCAGCAGTGTCACGCAGTCCGCCGCGTGGATCAAAGAATCTATGGTTTTCCCTCGAGTCTTTCCCACGAGGCTTTCCCACGAGGCTTTCCCACAGGGCTGTCCCACGTGCACACGTGGTGGGAGTCGATCCTCGGCTTGAACGTCAAGGCAGTGCAGGGAAAACAGGTTCCTCTGGAATGGACTGACACATCTGGGGGACTCTTGGAATGGTGGCACGACCCTGGAGTTCCTCTCGCCTTTCCTGTGGAGAGCGCCTCCTCTTGAGATGCGACGGGAACGCCGGGAATTCTTTCCCTACGAAACAGGGAAAGGATCCCTCATCTCGAGCTAGGAGGCGGAAACGGGGCTCCCCTGGATGTGTGCCGGACCCACGTGCTTCCTCTCGAGTGGAGACGGGTATGTCGGGGAACTTCTTGAGTTGCAGCAAGGTTGTGAAGGACCCTTTGGAAGTTCCAGTGGTTAGACGTGATTAGCGTCGAGAAGCCTCAGCGGAAATGGGCCTCATCGCGCCTGGAGGGCAAAACCTCCTGGATTTTCTCGAGTTGCGGCAGGTGCTCTCGACTTACGACGGGGACCTCAGGGACCCGCTCTGGTGGCCTCAGGAAAGGCCAGTCCCTATGCGAGTTCCTCGGGGGCCTATCGGGATTCCTCTCCCTTCGATGCCGGGGCCTAAGACCTTGTGTGGAGTCGGGGCCGGAACCTGAGGATTCCTCTCCAGTGCTGACATGGATCTTGGGGTACTTCTGGAGTCTCCCCAGGGGAGTCAGTCCTCGTCTCGAATGCAGGCATGCACTTGCGCTTTCCTCCAGAGCGGTAGCAGCAGTGTCACGCAGTCCGCCGCGTGGATCAAAGGATCTATGGTTTTCCCTCGAGTCTTTCCCACGAGGCTTTCCCACGAGGCTTTCCCACAGGGCTGTCCCACGTGCACACGTGGTGGGAGTCGATCCTCGGCTTGAACGTCAAGGCAGTGCAGGGAAAACTGTTTCCTCTGGAATGGACTGACACATCTGGGGGACTCTTGGAATGGTGGCATGACCCTGGAGTTCCTCTCGCCTTTCCTGTGGAGAGCGCCTCCTCTTGAGATGCGACGGGAAGGCCGGGAATTCTTTCCCTACGAAACAGGGAAAGGATCCCTCATCTCGAGCTAGGAGGCGGAAACGGGGCTCCCCTGGATGTGTGCGGGACCCCACGTGCTTCCTCTCGAGTGGAGACTGGTATGTCGGGGAACTTCTTGAGTTGCAGCAAGGGTGTGAAGGACCCTTTGGAAGTTCCAGTGGTTAGACGTGATTGGCCTCGAGAAGCCTCAGCGGAAATGGGCCTCATTTCGCCTGGAGGGCAAAACCTCCTGGATTTTCTCGAGTTGCGGCAGGTGCTCTCGACTTACGACGGGGACCTCAGGGACCCGCTCTGGTGGCCTCAGGAAAGGCCAGTCCCCATGCGAGTTCCTCGGGGGCCTCTCGGCATTCCTCTCCCGTCGATGCCGGGGCCTACGACCTTGTGTGGAGTTGGGGCCGGAACCTGAGTATTCCTCTCCAGTGCTGACATGGATCTTGGGGTACTTCTGGAGTCTCCCCAGGGGAGTCAGTCCTCGTCTCGAATGCGGGCATGCACTTGCGCTTTCCTCCAGAGCGGTAGCAGCAGTGTCACGCAGTCCGCCGCGTGGATCAAAGGATCTATGGTTTTCCCTCGAGTCTTTCCCACGAGGCTTTCCCACGAGGCTTTCCCACAGGGCTGTCCCACGTGCACACGTGGTGGGAGTCGATCCTCGGCTTGAACGTCAAGGCAGTGCAGGGAAAACAGGTTCCTCTGGAATGGACTGACACATCTGGTGGACTCTTGGAATGGTGGCACGACCCTGGAGTTCCTCTCGCCTTTCCTGTGGAGAGCACCTCCTCTTGAGATGCGACGGGAACGCCGGGAATTCTTTCCCTACGAAACAGGGAAAGGATCCCTCATCTCGAGCTAGGAGGCGGAAACGGGGCTCCCCTGGATGTGTGCGGGACACCACGTGCTTCCTCTCGAGTGGAGACGGGTATGTCGGGGAACTTCTTGAGTTGCAGCAAGGTTGTGAAGGACCCTTTGGAAGTTCCAGTGGTTAGATGTGATTGGCCTCGAGAAGCCTCAGCAGAAATGGGCCTCATCTCGCCTGGAGGGCAAAACCTCCTGGATTTTCTCGAGTTGCGGCAGGTGCTCTCGACTTACGACGGGGACCTCAGGGACCCGCTCTGCTGGCCTCAGGAAAGGCCAGTCCCCATGCGAGTTCCTCGGGGGCCTCTCGGGATTCCTCTCCCGTCGATGGAGGGGCCTAAGACCTTGTGTGGAGTCGGGGCCGGAACCTGAGGATTCCTCTCCAGTGCTGACATGGATCTTGGGGTACTTCTGGAGTCTCCCCAGGGGAGTCAGTCCTCGTCTCGAATGCAGGCATGCACTTGCGCTTTCCTCCAGAGCGGTAGCAGCAGTGTCACGCAGTCCGCCTCGTGGATCAAAGGATCTATGGTTTTCCCTCGAGTCTTTCCCACGAGGCTTTCCCACGAGGCTTTCCCACAGGGCTGTCCCACGTGCACACGTGGTGGGAGTCGATCCTCGGCTTGAACGTCAAGGCAGTGCAGGGAAAACTGTTTCCTCTGGAATGGACTGACACATCTGGGGGACTCTTGGAATGGTGGCATGACCCTGGAGTTCCTCTCGCCTTTCCTGTGGAGAGCGCCTCCTCTTGAGATGCGACGGGAAGGCCGGGAATTCTTTCCCTACGAAACAGGGAAAGGATCCCTCATCTCGAGCTAGGAGGCGGAAACGGGGCTCCCCTGGATGTGTGCGGGACCCCACGTGCTTCCTCTCGAGTGGAGACTGGTATGTCGGGGAACTTCTTGAGTTGCAGCAAGGGTGTGAAGGACCCTTTGGAAGTTCCAGTGGTTAGACGTGATTGGCCTCGAGAAGCCTCAGCGGAAATGGGCCTCATTTCGCCTGGAGGGCAAAACCTCCTGGATTTTCTCGAGTTGCGGCAGGTGCTCTCGACTTACGACGGGGACCTCAGGGACCCGCTCTGGTGGCCTCAGGAAAGGCCAGTCCCCATGCGAGTTCCTCGGGGGCCTCTCGGCATTCCTCTCCCGTCGATGCCGGGGCCTACGACCTTGTGTGGAGTCGGGGCCGGAACCTGAGGATTCCTCTCCAGTGCTGACATGGATCTTGGGGTACTTCTGGAGTCTCCCCAGGGGAGTCAGTCCTCGTCTCGAATGCGGGCATGCACTTGCGCTTTCCTCCAGAGCGGTAGCAGCAGTGTCACGCAGTCCGCCGCGTGGATCAAAGGATCTATGGTTTTCCCTCGAGTCTTTCCCACGAGGCTTTCCCACGAGGCTTTCCCACAGGGCTGTCCCACGTGCACACGTGGTGGGAGTCGGTCCTCGGCTTGAACGTCAAGGCAGTGCAGGGAAAACAGGTTCCTCTGGAATGGACTGACACATCTGGGGGACTCTTGGAATGGTGGCACGACCCTGGAGGTCCTCTCGCCTTTCCTGTGGAGAGCGCCTCCTCTTGAGATGCGACGGGAACGCCGGGAATTCTTTCCCTACGAAACAGGGAAAGGATCCCTCATCTCGAGCTAGGAGGCGGAAACGGGGCTCCCCTGGATGTGTGCGGGACCCACGTGCTTCCTCTCGAGTGGAGACGGGTATGTCGGGGAACTTCTTGAGTTGCAACAAGGGTGTGAAGGACCCTTTGGAAGTTCCAGTGGTTATACGTGATTAGCCTCGAGAAGCCTCAGCGGAAATGGGCCTCATCGCGCCTGGAGGGCAAAACCTCCTGGATTTTCTCGAGTTGCGGCAGGTGCTCTCGACTTACGACGGGGACCTCAGGGACCCGCTCTGGTGGCCTCACGAAAGGACAGTCCCCATGCGAGTTCCTCGGGGGCCTCTCGGGATTCCTCTCCCGTCGATGCCGGGGCCTAAGACCTTGTGTGGAGTCGGGGCCGGAACCTGAGGATTCCTCTCCAGTGCTGACATGGATCTTGGGGTACTTCTGGAGTCTCCCCAGGGGAGTCAGTCCTCGTCTCGAATGCGGGCATGCACTTGCGCTTTCCTCCAGAGCGGTAGCAGGAGTGTCACGCAGTCCGCCGTGTGGACCAAAGGATCTATGGTTTTCCCTCGTGTCTTTCCCACGAGGCTTTCCCACGAGGCTTTCCCACAGGGCTGTCCCACGTGCACACGTGGTGGGAGTCGATCCTCGGCTTGAACGACAAGGCAGTGCAGGGAAAACAGGTTCCTCTGGAATGGACTGACACATCTGGGGGACTCTTGGAATGGTGGTACGACCCTGGAGTTCCTCTCGCCTTTCCTGTGGAGAGCGCCTCCTCTTGAGATGCGACGGGAACGCCGGGAATTCTTTCCCTACGAAACAGGGAAAGGATCCCTCATCTCGAGCTAGGAGGGGGAAACGGGGCTCCCCTGGATGTGTGCGGGACCCACGTGTTTCCTCTCGAGTGGAGACGGGTATGTCGGGGAACTTCTTGAGTTGCAGCAAGGGTGTGAAGGACCCTTTAGAAGTTCCAGTGGTTATACGTGATTAGCCTCGAGAAGCCTCAGCGGAAATGGGCCTCATCGCGCCTGGAGGGCAAAACCTCCTGGATTTTCTCGAGTTGCGGCAGGTGCTCTCGACTTACGACGGGGACCTCAGGGACCCGCTCTGGTGGCCTCAGGAAAGGCCAGTCCCCATGCGTTTTCCTCGGGGGCCTCTCCGGATTCCTCTCCCGTCGATGCCGGGGCCTAAGACCTTGTGTGGAGTCGGGGCCGGAACCTGAGGATTCCTCTCCAGTGCTGACATGGATCTTGGGGTACTTCTGGAGTCTCCCCAGGGGAGTCAGTCCTCGTCTCGGATGCGGGCATGCACTTGCGCTTTCCTCCAGAGCGGTAGCAGCAGTGTCACGCAGTCCGCCGCGTGGATCAAAGGATCTATGGTTTTCCCTCGAGTCTTTTCCACGAGGCTTTCCCTCGAGGCTTTCCCACAGGGCTGTCCCACGTGCACACGTGTTGGGAGTCGATCCTCGGCTTGAACGTCAAGGCAGTGCAGGGAAAACAGGTTCCTCTTGAATGGACTGACACATCTGGGGGACTCTTGGAATGGTGGCACGACCCTGGAGTTCCTCTCGCCTTTCCTGTGGAGAGCGCCTCCTCTTGAGATGCGACGGGAACGCCGGGAATTCTTTCCCTACGAAACAGGGAAAGGATCCCTCATCTCGAGCTAGGAGGCGGAAACGGGGCTCCCCTGAATGTGTGCGGGACCCCAAGTGCTTCCTCTCGAGTGGAGACGGGTATGTCGGGGAACTTCTAGAGTTGCAGCAAGGGTGTGAAGGACCCTTTGGAAGGTCCAGTGGTTAGATGTGATTGGCCTTGAGAAGCCTCAGCGGAAATGGGCCTCATCTCGCCTGGAGGGCAAAACCTCGTGGATTTTCTCGAGTTGCGGCAGGTGCTCTCGACTTACGATGGGGACCTCAGGGACCCGCTCTGGTGGCCTCAGGAAAGGCCAGTCCCCATGCGAGTGCCTCGGGGGCCTCTCGGGATTCCTCTCCCGTCGATGCCGGGGCCTAAGACCTTGTGTGGAGTCGGGGCCGGAACCTGAGGATTCCTCTCCAGTGCTGACATGGATCTTGGGGTACTTCTGGAGTCTCCCCAGGGGAGTCAGTCCTCGTCTCGAATGCGCGCA
Source organism: Ovis canadensis (assembly GCF_042477335.2). Classification (NCBI taxonomy): domain Eukaryota; kingdom Metazoa; phylum Chordata; class Mammalia; order Artiodactyla; family Bovidae; genus Ovis; species Ovis canadensis. The sequence continues at coordinate 2,262,769 of NC_091266.1, read as the reverse complement.
TGCACTTGCGCTTTCCTCCAGAGCGGTAGCAGCAGTGTCACGCAGTCCGCCGCGTGGATCAAAGATCTATGGTTTTCCCTCGAGTCTTTCCCACGAGGCTTTCCCACGAGGCTTTCCCACAGGGCTGTCCCACGTGCACACGTGGTGGGAGTCGATCCTCGGCTTCAACGTCAAGGCAGTGCAGGGAAAACAGGTTCCTCTGGAATGGACTGACACATCTGGGGGACTCTTGGAATGGTGGCACGACCCTGGAGTTCCTCTCGCCTTTCCTGTGGAGAGCGCCTCCTATTGAGATGCGACGGGAACGCCGGGAATTCTTTCCCTACGAAACAGGGAAAGGATCCCTCATCTCGAGCTTGGAGGCGGAAACGGGGCTCCCCTGGATGTGTGCGGGACACCACGTGCTTCCTCTCGAGTGGAGACTGGTATGTCGGGGAACTTCTGGAGTTGCAGAAATGGGGTGAAGGACCCTTTGGAAGTTCCAGTGGTTAGATGTGATTGGCCTCGAGAAGCCTCAGCGGAAATGGGCCTCATCTCGCCTGGAGGGCAAAACCTCCTGGATTTTCTCGAGTTGCGGCAGGTGCTCTCGACTTACGACGGGGACCTCAGGGACCCGCTCTGGTGGCCTCAGGAAAGGCCAGTCCCCATGCGAGTTCCTCGGGGGCCTCTCGGGATTCCTCTCCCGTCGATGCCGGGGCCTAAGACCTTGTGTGGAGTCGGGGCCGGAACCTGAGGATTCCTCTCCAGTGCTGACATGGATCTTGGGGTACTTCTGGAGTCTCCCCAGGGGAGTCAGTCCTCGTCTCGAATGCGGGCATGCACTTGCGCTTTCCTCCAGAGCGGTAGCAGCAGTGTCACGCAGTTCGTCGCGTGGATCAAAGGATCTATGGTTTTCCCTCGAGTCTTTCCCACGAGGCTTTCCCACGAGGCTTTCCCACAGGGCTGTCCCACGTGCACACGTGGTGGGAGTCGATCCTCGGCTTGAACGTCAAGGCAGTGCAGGGAAAACAGGTTCCTCTGGAATGGACTGACACATCTGGGGGACTCTTCGAATGGTGGCACGACCCTGGAGTTCCTCTCGCCTTTCCTGTGGAGAGCGCCTCCTCTTGAGATGCGACGGGAACGCCGGGAATTCTTTCCCTACGAAACAGGGAAAGGATCCCTCATCTCGAGCTAGGAGGCGGAAAAGGGGCTCCCCTGGATGTGTGCCGGACACCACGTGCTTCCTCTCGAGTGGAGACTGGTATGTCGGGGAACTTCTTGAGTTGCAGCAATGGTGTGAAGGACCCTTTGGAAGTTCCAGTGGTTAGATGTGATTGGCCTCGAGAAGCCTCAGCGGAAATGGGCCTCATCTCACCTGGAGGGCAAAACCTCTTGGATTTTCTCGAGTTGCGGCAGGTGCTCTCGACTTACGACGGGGACCTCAGGGACCCGCTCTGGTGGCCTCAGGAAAGGCCAGTCCCCATGCGAGTTCCTCGGGGGCCTCTCGGGATTCCTCTCCCGTCGATGCCGGGGCCTAAGACCTTGTGTGGATTCGGGGCCGGAACCTGAGTTTTCCTCTCCAGTGCTGACATGGATCTTGGGGTACTTCTGGAGTCTCCCCAGGGGAGTCAGTCCTCGTCTCGGATGCGGGCATGCACTTGCGCTTTCCTCCAGAGCGGTAGCAGCAGTGTCACGCAGTCCGCCGCGTGGACCAAAGGATCTATGGTTTTCCCTCGGGTCTTTCCCACGAGGCTTTCCCACGAGGCTTTCCCACAGGGCTGTCCCACGTGCACACGTGTTGGGAGTCGATCCTCGGCTTGAACGTCAAGGCAGTACAGGGAAAACAGGTTCCTCTGGAATGGACTGACACATCTGGGGGACTCTTGGAATGGTGGCACGACCCTGGAGTTCCTCTCGCCTTTCCTGTGGAGAGCGCCTCCTCTTGAGATGCGACGGGAACGCCGGGAATTCTTTCCCTACGAAACAGGGAAAGGATCCCTCATCTCGAGCTAGGAGGCGGAAACGGGGCTCCCCTGGATGTGTGCGGGACACCACGTGCTTCCTCTCGAGTGGAGACGGGTATGTCGGGGAACTTGTTGAGTTGCAGAAATGGTGTGTAGGACCGTTTGGAAGTTCCAGTGGTTAGACGTGATTAGCCTCGAGAAGCCTCAGCGGAAATGGGCCTCATCGCACCTGGAGGGCAAAACCTCCTGGATTTTCTCGAGTTGCGGCAGGTGCTCTCGACTTACGACGGGGACCTCAGGGAACCGCTCTGGTGGCCTCAGGAAAGGCCAGTCCCCATGCGAGTTCCTCGGGGGCCTCAGAGGATTCCTCTCCCGTCGATGCCGGGGCCTAAGACCTTGTGTGGAGGCGGGGCCGGAACCTGAGGATTCCTCTCCAGTGCTGACATGGATCTTGGGGTACTTCTGGAGTCTCCCCAGGGGAGTCAGTCCTCGTCTCGAATGCGGGCATGCACTTGCGCTTTCCTCCAGAGCGGTAGCAGCAGTGTCACGCAGTCCGCCGCGTGGATCAAAGGATCTATGGTTTTCCCTCGAGTCTTTCCCACGAGGCTTTCCCACGAGGCTTTCCCACAGGGCTGTCCCACGTGCACACGTGGTGGGACTCGATCCTCGGCTTGAACGTCAAGGCAGTGCAGGGAAAACAGGTTCCTCTGGAATGGACTGACACATCTGGGGGACTCTTGGAATGGTGTCACGACCCTGGAGTTCCTCTCGCCTTTCCTGTGGAGAGCGCCTCCTCTTGAGATGCGACGGGAACGCCGGGAATTCTTTCCCTACGAAACCGGGAAAGGATCCCTCATCTCGAGCTAGGAGGCGGAAACGGGGCTCCCCTGGATGTGTGCGGGACCCCACGTGCTTCCTCTCGAGTGGAGACGGGTATGTCGGGGAACTTCTTGAGTTGCAGCAAGGGTGTGAAGGACCCTTTGGAAGTTCCAGTGGTTAGATGTGATTGGCCTTGAGAAGCCTCAGCGGAAATGGGCCTCATCTCGCCTGGAGGGCAAAACCTCCTGGATTTTCTCGAGTTGCGGCAGGTGCTCTCGACTTACGACGGGAACCTCAGGGACCCGCTCTGGTGGCCACAGGAAAGGCCAGTCCCCATGCGAGTTCCTCGGGGGCCTCTCGGGATTCCTCTCCCGTCGATGCCGGGGTCTAAGACCTTGTGTGGAGGCGGGGCCGGAACCTGAGGATTCCTCTCCAGTGCTGACATGGATCTTGGGGTACTTCTGGAGTCTCCCCAGGGGAGTCATTCCTCGTCTCGAATGCGGGCATGCACTTGCGCCTTCCTCCAGAGCGGTAGCAGCAGTGTCACACAGTCCGCCGCGTGGATCAAAGGATGTATGGTTTTCCCTTGAGTCTTTCCCACGAGGCTTTCCCACGAGGCTTTCCCACAGGGCTGTCCCACGTGCACACGTGGTGGGAGTCGATCCTCGGCTTGAACGTCAAGGCAGTGCAGGGAAAACAGGTTCCTCTGGAATGGACTGACACATCTGGGGGACTCTTGGAATGGTGGCACGACCCTGGAGTTCCTCTCGCCTTTCCTGTGGAGAGCGCCTCCTCTTGAGATGCGACGGGAACGCCGGGAATTCTTTCCCTACGAAACAGGGAAAGGATCCCTCATCTCGAGCTAGGAGGCGGAAACGGGGCTCCCCTGGATGTGTGCGGGACACCACGTGCTTCCTCTCGAGTGGAGACGGGTATGTCGGGGAACTTCTTGAGTTGCAGCAAGGGTGTGAAGGACCGTTTGGAAGTTCCAGTGGTTAGACGTGATTAGCCTCGAGAAGCCTCAGCGGAAATGGGCCTCATCTCGCCTGGAGGGCAAAACCTCCTGGATTTTCTCGAGTTGCGGCAGGTGCTCTCGACTTACGACGGGGACCTCAGGGAACCGCTCTGGTGGCCTCAGGAAAGGCCAGTCCCCATGCGAGTTCCTCGGGGGCCTCTGGGGATTCCTCTCCCGTCGATTCCGGGGCCTAAGACCTTGTGTGGAGTCGGGGCCGGAACCTGAGGATTCCTCTCCAGTGCTGACATGGATCTTGGGGTACTTCTGGAGTCTCCCCAGGGGAGTCAGTCCTCGTCTCGAATGCGGGCATGCACTTGCGCTTTCCTCCAGAGCGGTAGCAGCAGTGTCACGCAGTCTGCCCCGTGGATCAAAGGATCTATGGTTTTCCCTCGAGTCTTTCCCACGAGGCTTTCCCACGAGGCTTTCCCACAGGGCTGTCCCACGTGCACACGTGGTGGGAGTCGATCCTCGGCTTGAACGTCAAGGCAGTGCAGGGAAAACAGGTTCCTCTGGAATGGACTGACACATCTGGGGGACTCTTGGAATGGTGGCACGACCCTGGAGTTCCTCTCGCCTTTCCTGTGGAGAGCGCCTCCTCTTGAGATGCGACGGGAATGCCGGGAATTCTTTCCCTACGAAACAGGGAAAGGATCCCTCATCTCGAGCTAGGAGGCGGAAACGGGGCTCCCCTGGATGTGTGCGGGACACCACGTGCTTCCTCTCGAGTGGAGACGGGTATCTCGGGGAACTTCTTGAGTTGCAGAAATGGTGTGAAGGACCCTTTGGAAGTTCCAGTGGTTAGATGTGATTGGCCTCGAGAAGCCTCAGCGGAAATGGGCCTCATCTCGCCTGGAGGGCAAAACCTCCTGGATTTTCTCGAGTTGCGGCAGGTGCTCTCGACTTACGACGGGAACCTCAGGGACCCGCTCTGGTGGCCTCAGGAAAGGCCAGTCCCCATGCGAGTTCCTCGGGGGCCTCTCGGGATTCCTCTCCCGTCGATGCCGGGGTCTAAGACCTTGTGTGGAGGCGGGGCCGGAACCTGAGGATTCCTCTCCAGTGCTGACATGGATCTTGGGGTACTTCTGGAGTCTCCCCAGGGGAGTCAGTCCTCGTCTCGAATGCGGGCATGCACTTGCGCTTTCCTCCAGAGCGGTAGCAGCAGTGTCACGCAGTCCGCCGCGTGGATCAAAGGATGTATGGTTTTCCCTTGAGTCTTTCCCACGAGGCTTTCCCACGAGGCTTTCCCACAGGGCTATCCCACGTGCACACGTGGTGGGAGTCGATCCTCGGCTTCAACGTCAAGGCAGTGCAGGGAAAACAGGTTCCTCTGGAATGGACTGACACATCTGGGGGACTCTTGGAATGGTGGCTCGACCCTGGAGTTCCTCTCGCCTTTCCTGTGGAGAGCGCCTCCTCTTGAGATGCAACTGGAACGCCGGGAATTCTTTCCCTAGGAAACAGGGAAAGGATCCCTCATCTCGAGCTAGGAGGCGGAAACGGGGCTCCCCTGGATGTGTGCGGGACACCACGTGCTTCCTCTCGAGTGCAGACGGGTATGTCGGGGAACATCTTGAGTTGCAGCAATGGTGTGAAGGACCCTTTGGAAGTTCCAGTGGTTAGATGTGATTGGCCTCGAGAAGCCTCAGCGGAAATGGGCCTCATCTCGCCTGGAGGGCAAAACCTCCTGGATTTTCTCGAGTTGCGGCAGGTGCTCTCGACTTACGACGGGAACCTCAGGGACCCACTCTGGTGGCCTCAGGAAAGGCCAGTCCCCATGCGAGTTCCTCGGGGGCCTCTCGGGATTCCTCTCCCGTCGATGCCGGAGCCTAAGACCTTGTGTGGAGTCGGGGCCGGAACCTGAGGATTCCTCTCCAGTGCTGACATGGATCTTGGGGTACTTCTGGAGTCTCCCCAGGGTGGTCAGTCCTCGTCTCGAATGCGGGCATGCACTTGCGCTTTCCTCCAGAGCGGTAGCAGCAGTGTCACACAGTCCGCTGCGTGGATCAAAGGATGTATGGTTTTCCCTCGAGTCTTTCCCTCGAGGCTTTCCCACGAGGCTTTCCCACAGGGGTGTCCCACGTGCACACGTGGTGGGAGTCGATCCTCGGCTTGAACGTCAAGGCAGTGAAGGGAAAACAGGTTCCTCTGGAATGGACTGGCACATCTGGGGGACTCTTGGAATGGTGGCACGACCCTGGAGTTCCTCTCGCCTTTCCTGTGGAGAGTGCCTCCTCTTGAGATGCGACGGGAACGCCGGGAATTCTTTCCCTACGAAACAGGGAAAGGATCCCTCATCTCGAGCTAGGAGGCGGAAACGGGGCTCCCCTGGATGTGTGCGGGACCCACGTGCTTCCTCTCGAGTGGAGACGGGTATGTCGGGGAACTTCTTGAGTTGCAGCAAGGGTGTGAAGGACCCTTTGGAAGTTCCATTGGTTAGATGTGATTGGCCCCGAGAAGCCTCAGCGGAAATGGGCCTCATCTCGCCTGGAGGGCAAAACCTCGTGGATTTTCTCGAGTTGCGGCAGGTGCTCTCGACTTACGACGGGGACCTCAGGGACCCGCTCTGGTGGCCTCAGGAAAGGCCAGTCCCCATGCGAGTTCCTCGGGGGCCTCTCGGGATTCCTCTCCCGTCGATGCCGGGGCCTAAGACCTTGTGTGGAGTCGGGGCCGGAACCTGAGGATTCCTCTCCAGTGCTGACATGGATCTTATGGTACTTCTGGAGTCTCCCCAGGGGAGTCAGTCCTCGCCTCGAATGCGGGCATGCACTTGCGCTTTCCTCCAGAGCGGTAGCAGCAGTGTCACGCAGTCCGCCGCGTGGATCAAAGGATCTATGGTTTTCCCTCGAGTCTTTCCCACGAGGCTTTCCCACGAGGCTTTCCCACAGGGCTGTCCCACGTGCACACGTGGTGGGAGTCGATCCTCGGCTTGAACGTCAAGGCAGTGCAGGGAAAACAGGTTCCTCTGGAATGGACTGACACATCTGGGGGACTCTTGGAATGGTGGCACGACCCTGGAATTCCTCTCGCCTTTCCTGTGGAGAGCGCCTCCTCTTGAGATGCGACGGGAACGCCGGGTATTCTTTCCCTACGAAACAGGGAAAGGATCCCTCATCTCGAGCTAGGAGGCGGAAACGGGGCTCCCCTGGATGTGTGCGGGACCCCACGTGCTTCCCCTCGAGTGGAGACGGGTATGTCTGGGAACTTCTTGAGTTGCATCAAGGGTGTGAAGGACCCTTTGGAAGTTCCAGTGGTTAGATGTGATTGGCCTCGAGAAGCCTCGGCGGAAAGGGGCCTCATCTCGCCTGGAGGGCAAAACCTCCTGGATTTTCTCAAGTTGCGGCAGGTGCTCTCGACTTACGACGGGGACCTCAGGGACCCGCTCTGGTGGCCTCAGTAAAGGCCGGTCCCCATGCGAGTTCCTCGGGGGCCTCTCCGGATTCCTCTCCCGTCGATGCCGGGGCCTAAGACCTTGTGTGGAGTCGGGGCCGGAACCTGAGTTTTCCTCTCCAGTGCTGACATGGATCTTGGGGTACTTCTGGAGTCTCCCCAGGGGAGTCAGTCCTCGTCTCGAATGCGGGCATGCACTTGCGCTTTCCTCCAGAGCGGTAGCAGCAGTGTCACGCAGTCCGCCGCGTGGATCAAAGGATCTATGGTTTTCCCTCGAGTCTTTCCCACGAGGCTTTCCCACGAGGCTTTCCCACAGGGCTGTCCCACGTGCACACGTGGTGGGAGTCGATCCTCGGCTTCAACGTCAAGGCACTGCAGGGAAAACTGGTTCCTCTCGAATGGACTGACACATCTGGGGGACTCTTGGAATGGTGGCACGACCCTGGAGTTCCTCTCGCCTTTCCTGTGGAGAGCGCCTCCTCTTGAGATGCGACGGGAACTCCGGGAATTCTTTCCTTACGAAACAGGGAAAGGATACCTCATCTCGAGCTAGGAGGCGGAAACGGGGCTCCCCTGGATGTGTGCGGGACCCACGTGCTTCCTCTTGAGTGGAGACGGGTATGTCGGGGAACTTCTTGAGTTGCAGCAAGGGTGTGAAGGACGCTTTGGAAGTTCCAGTGGTTAGATGTGATTGGCCTCGAGAAGCCTCAGCGGAAATGGGCCTCATCTCGCCTGGAGGGCAAAACCTCCTGGATTTTCTCGAGTTGCGGCAGGTGCTCTCGACTTACGACGGGGACCTCAGGGACCCGCTCTGGTGGCCTCAGGAAAGGCCAGTCCCCATGCGAGTTCCTCGGGGGCCTCTCGGGATTCCTCTCCCTTCGATGCCGGGGCCTAAGACCTTGTGTGGAGTCGGGGCCGGAACCTGAGTTTTCCTCTCCAGTGCTGACATGGATCTTGGGGTACTTCTGGAGTCTCCCCAGGGGAGTCAGTCCTCGTCTCGAATGCGGGCATGCACTTGCGCTTTCCTCCAGAGCGGTAGCAGCAGTGTCACGCAGTCCGCCGCGTGGATCAAAGGATCTATGGTTTTCCCTCGAGTCTTTCCCACGAGGCTTTCCCACGAGGCTTTCCCACAGGGCTGTCCCACGTGCACACGTGGTGGGAGTCGATCCTCGGCTTCAACGTCAAGGCACTGCAGGGAAAACTGGTTCCTCTCGAATGGACTGACACATCTGGGGGACTCTTGGAATGGTGGCACGACCCTGGAGTTCCTCTCGCCTTTCCTGTGGAGAGCGCCTCCTCTTGAGATGCGACGGGAACGCCGGGAATTCTTTCCCAACGAAACAGGGAAAGGATCCCTCATCTCGAGCTAGCAGGCGGAAACGGGGCTCCCCTGGATGTGTGCGGGACACCACGTGCTTCCTCTCGAGTGGAGACGGGTATGTCGGGGAACTTCTTGAGTTGCAGCAAGGGTGTGAAGGACCCTTTGGAAGTTCCAGTGGTTAGATGTGATTGGCCTCGAGAAGCCTCAGCGGAAATGGGCCTCATCTCGCCTGGAGGGCAAAACCTCCTGGATTTTCTCGAGTTGCGGCAGGTGCTCTCGACTTACGACGGGGACCTCAGGGACCCGCTCTGGTGGCCTCAGGAAAGGCCAGTCCCCATGCGAGTTCCTCGGGGGCCTCTCGGGATTCCTCTCCCGTCGATGCCGGGGCCTAAGACCTTGTGTGGAGTCGGGGCCGGAACCTGAGGATTCCTCTCCAGTGCTGACATGGATCTTGGGGTACTTCTGGAGTCTCCCCAGGGGAGTCAGTCCTCGTCTCGAATGCGGGCATGCACTTGCGCTTTCCTCCAGAGCGGTAGCAGCAGTGTCACGCAGTCCGCCGCGTGGATCAAAGGATCTATGGTTTTCCCTCGAGTCTTTCCCACGAGGCTTTCCCACGAGGCTTTCCCACAGGGCTGTCCCACGTGCACACGTGGTGGGAGTCGATCCTCGGCTTGAACGTCAAGGCAGTGCAGGGAAAACAGGTTCCTCTGGAATGGACTGACACATCTGGGGGACTCTTGGAATGGTGGCACGACCCTGGAGTTCCTCTCGCCTTTCCTGTGGAGAGCGCCTCCTCTTGAGATGCGACGGGAACGCCGGGAATTCTTTCCCTACGAAACAGGGAAAGGATCCCTCATCTCGAGCTAGGAGGCGGAAACGGGGCTCCCCTGGATGTGTGCGGGACCCCACGTGCTTCCTCTCGAGTGGAGACGGGTATGTCGGGGAACTTCTTGAGTTGCAGCAAGGGTGTGAAGGACCCTTTGGAAGTTCCAGTGGTTAGACGTGATTGGCCTCGAGAAGACTCAGCGGAAATGGGCCTCATCTCGCCTGGAGGGCAAAACCTCCTGGATTTTCTCGAGTTGCAGCAGGTGCTCTCGACTTACGACGGGGACCTCAGGGACCCGCTCTGGTGGCCTCAGGAAAGGCCAGTCCCCATGCGAGTTCCTCGGGGGCCTCTCGGGATTCCTCTCCCGTCGATTCCGGGGCCTAAGACCTTGTGTGGAGTCGGGGCCGGAACCTGAGGATTCCTCTCCAGTGCTGACATGGATCTTGGGGTACTTCTGGAGTCTCCCCAGGGGAGTCATTCCTCCTCTCGAATGCGGGCATGCACTTGCGCTTTCCTCCAGAGCGGTAGCAGCAGTGTCACGCAGTCCGCCGCGTGGATCAAAGGATCTATGGTTTTCCCTCGAGTCTTTCCCACTAGGCTTTCCCACGAGGCTTTCCCACAGGGCTGTCCCACGTGCACACGTGGTGGGAGTCGATCCTCGGCTTGAACGTCAAGGCAGTGCAGGGAAAACAGGTTCCTCTGGATTGGACTGACACATCTGGGGGACTCTTGGAATGGTGGCACGACCCTGGAGTTCCTCTCGCCTTTCCTGTGGAGAGCGCCTCCTCTTGAGATGCGACGGGAACGCCGGGAATTCTTTCCCTACGAAACAGGGAAAGGATCCCTCATCTCGAGCTAGGAGGCGGAAACGGGGCTCCTCTGGATGTGTGCGGACCCCACGTGCTTCCTCTCGAGTGGAGACGGGTATGTCGGGGAACTTCTTGAGTTGCAGCAAGGGTGTGAAGGACCCTTTGGAAGTTCCAGTAGTTAGACGTGATTGGCCTCGAGAAGCCTCAGCGGAAATGGGCCTCATCTCGCCTGGAGGGCAAAACCTCCTGGATTTTCTCGAGTTGCAGCATGTGCTCTCGTCTTACGACGGGGACCTCAGGGACCCGCTCTGGTGGCCTCAGGAAAGGCCAGTCCCCATGCGAGTTCCTCGGGGGCATCTCGGGATTCCTCTCCCGTCGATGCCGGGGCCTAAGACCTTGTGTGGAGTCGGGGCCGGAACCTGAGGATTCCTCTCCAGTGCTGACGTGGATCTTGGGGTACTTCTGGAGTCTCCCCAGGGGAGTCAGTCCTCGTCTCGAATGCGGGCATGCACTTGCGCTTTCCTCCAGAGCGGTAGCAGCAGTGTCACGCAGTCCGCCGCGTGGATCAAAGGATCTATGGTTTTCCCTCGAGTCTTTCCCACGAGGCTTTCCCACGAGGCTTTCCCACAGGGCTGTCCCACGTGCACACGTGGTGGGAGTCGATCCTCGGCTTGAACGTCAAGGCAGTGCAGGGAAAACAGGTTCCTCTGGAATGGACTGACACATCTGGGGGACTCTTGGAATGGTGGCACGACCCTGGAGTTCCTCTCGCCTTTCCTGTGGAGAGCGCCTCCTCTTGAGATGCGACGGGAACGCCGGGAATTCTTTCCCTACGAAACAGGGAAAGGATCCCTCATCTCGAGCTAGGAGGCGGAAACGGGGCTCCCCTGGATGTGTGCGGGACCCCACGTGCTTCCTCTCGAGTGGAGACGGGTATGTCGGGGAACTTCTTGAGTTGCAGCAAGGGTGTGAAGGACCCTTTGGAAGTTCCAGTGGTTAGACGTATTGGCCTCGAGAAGCCTCAGCGGAAATGGGCCTCGTCTCGCCTGGAGGGCAAAACCTCCTGGATTTTCTCGAGTTGCGGCAGGTGCTCTCGACTTACGACGGGGACCTCAGGGACCCGCTCTGGTGGCCTCAGGAAAGGCCAGTCCCCATGCGAGTTCCTCGGGGGCCTCTCGGGATTCCTCTCCCGTCGATGCCGGGGCCTAAGACCTTGTGTGGAGTCGGGGCCGGAACCTGAGGATTCCTCTCCAGTGCTGACATGGATCTTGGGGTACTTCTGGAGTCTCCCCAGGGGAGTCAGTCCTCGTCTCGAATGCGGGCATGCACTTGCGCTTTCCTCCAGAGCGGTAGCAGCAGTGTCACGCAGTCCGCCGCGTGGATCAAAGGATCTATGGTTTTCCCTCGAGTCTTTCCCACGAGGCTTTCCCACGAGGCTTTCCCACAGGGCTGTCCCACGTGCACACGTGGTGGGAGTCGATCCTCGGCTTGAACGTCAAGGCAGTGCAGGGAAAACAGGTTCAGTCCCCATGCGAGTTCCTCGGGGGCCTCTCGGGATTCCTCTCCCGTCGATGCCGGGGCCTAAGACCTTGTGTGGAGTCGGGGCCGGAACCTGAGGATTCCTCTCCAGTGCTGACATGGATCTTGGGGTACTTCTGGAGTCTCCCCAGGGGAGTCATTCCTCGTCTCGAATGCGGGCATGCACTTGCGCTTTCCTCCAGAGCGGTAGCAGCAGTGTCACGCAGTCCGCCGCGTGGATCAAAGGATCTATGGTTTTCCCTCAAGTCTTTCCCACGAGGCTTTCCCACGAGGCTTTCCCACAGGGCTGTCCCACGTGCACACGTGGTGGGAGTCGATCCTCGGCTTGAACGTCAAGGCAGTGCAGGGAAAACAGGTTCCTCTGGAATGGACTGACACATCTGGGGGACTCTTGGAATGGTGGCACGACCCTGGAGTTCCTCTCGCCTTTCCTGTGGAGAGCGCCTCCTCTTGAGATGCGACGGGAACGCCGGGAATTCTTTCCCTACGAAACAGGGAAAGGATCCCTCATCTCGAGCTAGGAGGCGGAAACGGGGCTCCCCTGGATGTGTCCGGGACCCCACGTGCTTCCTCTCGAGTGGAGACGGGTATGTCGATGAACTTCTTGAGTTGCAGCAAGGGTGTGAAGGACCCTTTGGAAGTTCCAGTGGTTAGATGTGATTGGCCTCGAGAAGCCTCAGCGGAAATGGGCCTCATCTCGCCTGGAGGGCAAAACCTCCTGGATTTTCTCGAGTTGCGGCAGGTGCTCTCAACTTACGACGGGGACCTCAGGGACCCGCTCTGGTGGCCTCAGGAAAGGCCAGTCCCCATGCGAGTTCCTCGGGGGCCTCTCGGGATTCCTCTCCCGTCGATGCCGGGGCCTAAGACCTTGTGTGGAGTCAGGGCCGGAAACTGAGGATTCCTCTCCAGTGCTGACGTGGATCTTGGGGTACTTCTGGAGTCTCCCCAGGGGAGTCAGTCCTCGTCTCGAATGCGGGCATGCACTTGCGCTTTCCTCCAGAGCGGTAGCAGCAGTGTCACGCAGTCCGCCGCGTGGATCCGCCGCGTGGATCAAAGGATCTATGGTTTTCCCTCGAGTCTTTCCCACGAGGCTTTCCCACGAGGCTTTCCCACAGGGCTGTCCCACGTGCACACGTGGTGGGTGTCGATCCTCGGCTTGAACGTCAAGGCAGTGCAGGGAAAACAGGTTCCTCTGGAATGGACTGACACATCTGGGGGACTCTTGGAATGGTGGCACGACCCTGGAGTTCCTCTCGCCTTTCCTGTGGAGAGCGCCTCCTCTTGAGATGCGACGGGAACGCCGGGAATTCTTTCCCTACGAAACAGGGAAAGGATCCCTCATCTCGAGCTAGGAGGCGGAAACGGGGCTCCCCTGGATGTGTGCGGGACCCCACGTGATTCCTCTCGAGTGGAGACGGGTATGTCGGGGAACTTCTTGAGTTGCAGCAAGGGTGTGAAGGACCCTTTGGAAGTTCCAGTGGTTAGACGTATTGGCCTCGAGAAGCCTCAGCGGAAATGGGCCTCGTCTCGCCTGGAGGGAAAACCTCCTGGATTTTCTCGAGTTGCGGCAGGTGCTCTCGACTTACGACGGGGACCTCAGGGACCCGCTCTGGTGGCCTCAGGAAAGGCCAGTCCCCATGCGAGTTCCTCGGGGGCCTCTCGGGATTCCTCTCCCGTCGATGCCGGGGCCTAAGACCTTGTGTGGAGTCGGGGCCGGAACCTGAGGTTTCCTCTCCAGTGCTGACATGGATCTTGGGGTACTTCTGGAGTCTCCCCAGGGGAGTCAGTCCTCGTCTCGAATGCGGGCATCCACTTGCGCTTTCCTCCAGAGCGGTAGCAGCAGTGTCACGCAGTCCGCCGCGTGGATCAAAGGATCTATGGTTTTCCCTCGAGTCTTTCCCACGAGGCTTTCCCACGAGGCTTTCCCACAGGGCTGTCCCACGTGCACACGTGGTGGGAGTCGATCCTCGGCTTGAACCTCAAGGCAGTGCAGGGAAAACAGGTTCCTCTGGAATGGATTGACACATCTGGGGGACTCTTGGAATGGTGGCACGACCGTGGAGTTCCTTTCGCCTTTCCTGTGGAGAGCGCCTCCTCTTGAGATGCGACGGGAACGCCGGGAATTCTTTCCCTACGAAACAGGGAAAGGATCCCTCATCTCGAGATAGGAGGCGGAAACGGGGCTCCCCTGGATGTGTGCGGGACACCACGTGCTTCCTCTCGAGTGGAGACGGGTATGTCGGGGAACTTCTTGAGTTGCAGCAAGGGTGTGAAGGACCCTTTGGAAGTTCCAGTGGTTAGATGTGATTGGCCTCGAGAAGCCTCAGCGGAAATGGGCCTCATCTCGCCTGGAGGGCAAAACCTCCTGGATTTTCTCGAGTTGCGGCAGGTGCTCTCGACTTACGACGGGGACCTCAGGGACCCGCTCTGGTGGCCTCAGGAAAGGCCAGTCCCCATGCGAGTTCCTCGGGGGCCTCACGGGTTTCCTCTCCCGTCGATGCCGGGGCCTAAGACCTTGTGTGGAGTCGGGGCCGGAACCTGAGGATTCCTCTCCAGTGATGACATGGATCTTGGGGTACTTCTGGAGTCTCCCCAGGGGAGTCAGTCCTCGTCTCAAATGCGGGCATGCACTTGCGCTTTCCTCCAGAGCGGTAGCAGCAGTGTCACGCAGTCCGCCGCGTGGATCAAAGGATCTATGGTTTTCCCTCGAGTCTTTCCCACGAGGCTTTCCCACGAGGCTTTCCCACAGGGCTGTCCCACGTGCACACGTGGTGGGAGTCGATCCTCGGCTTGAATGTCAAGGCAGTGCAGGGAAAACAGGTTCCTCTGGAATGGACTGACACATCTGGGGGACTCTTGGAATGGTGGCACGACGCTGGAGTTCCTCTCGCCTTTCCTGTGGAGAGCGCCTCCTCTTGAGATGCGACGGGAACGCCGGGAATTCTTTCCCTACGAAACAGGGAAAGGATCCCTCATCTCGAGCTAGGAGGCGGAAACGGGGCTCCCCTGGATGTGTGCGGGACCCCACGTGCTTCCTCTCGAGTGGAGACGGGTATGTCGGGGAACTTCTTGAGTTGCAGCAAGGGTGTGAAGGACCCTTTGGAAGTTCCAGTGGTTAGACGTATTGGCCTCGAGAAGCCTCAGCGGAAATGGGCCTCGTCTCGCCTGGAGGGCAAAACCTCCTGGATTTTCTCGAGTTGCGGCAGGTGCTCTCGACTTACGACGGGGACCTCAGGGACCCGCTCTGGTGGCCTCAGGAAAGGCCAGTCCCCATGCGAGTTCCTCGGGGGCCTCTCGGGATTCCTCTCCCGTCGATGCCGGGGCCTAAGACCTTGTGTGGAGTCGGGGCCTGAACCTGAGGATTCCTCTCCAGTGCTGACATGGATCTTGGGGTACTTCTGGAGTCTCCCCAGGGGAGTCAGTCCTCGTCTCGAATGCGGGCATGCACTTGCGCTTTCCTCCAGAGCGGTAGCAGCAGTGTCACGCAGTCCGCCGCGTGGATCAAAGGATCTATGGTTTTCCCTCGAGTCTTTCCCACGAGGCTTTCCCACGAGGCTTTCCCACAGGGCTGTCCCACGTGCACACGTGGTGGGAGTCGATCCTCGGCTTGAACGTCAAGGCAGTGCAGGGAAAACAGGTTCAGTCCCCATGCGAGTTCCTCGGGGGCCTCTCGGGATTCCTCTCCCGTCGATGCCGGGGCCTAAGACCTTGTGTGGAGTCGGGGCCGGAACCTGAGGATTCCTCTCCAGTGCTGACATGGATCTTGGGGTACTTCTGGAGTCTCCCCAGGGGAGTCATTCCTCGTCTCGAATGCGGGCATGCACTTGCGCTTTCCTCCAGGGCGGTAGCAGCAGTGTCACGCAGTCCGCCGCGTGGATCAAAGGATCTATGGTTTTCCCTCAAGTCTTTCCCACGAGGCTTTCCCACGAGGCTTTCCCACAGGGCTGTCCCACGTGCACACGTGGTGGGAGTCGATCCTCGGCTTGAACGTCAAGGCAGTGCAGGGAAAACAGGTTCCTCTGGAATGGACTGACACATCTGGGGGACTCTTGGAATGGTGGCACGACCCTGGAGTTCCTCTCGCCTTTCCTGTGGAGAGCGCCTCCTCTTGAGATGCGACGGGAACGCCGGGAATTCTTTCCCTACGAAACAGGGAAGGATCCCTCATCTCGAGCTAGGAGGCGGAAACGGGGCTCCCCTGGATGTGTCCGGGACCCCACGTGCTTCCTCTCGAGTGGAGACGGGTATGTCGATGAACTTCTTGAGTTGCAGCAAGGGTGTGAAGGACCCTTTGGAAGTTCCAGTGGTTAGATGTGATTGGCCTCGAGAAGCCTCAGCGGAAATGGGCCTCATCTCGCCTGGAGGGCAAAACCTCCTGGATTTTCTCGAGTTGCGGCAGGTGCTCTCGACTTACGACGGGGACCTCAGGGACCCGCTCTGGTGGCCTCAGGAAAGGCCAGTCCCCATGCGAGTTCCTCGGGGGCCTCTCGGGATTCCTCTCCCGTCGATGCCGGGGCCTAAGACCTTGTGTGGAGTCAGGGCCGGAAACTGAGGATTCCTCTCCAGTGCTGACGTGGATCTTGGGGTACTTCTGGAGTCTCCCCAGGGGAGTCAGTCCTCGTCTCGAATGCGGGCATGCACTTGCGCTTTCCTCCAGAGCGGTAGCAGCAGTGTCACGCAGTCCGCCGCGTGGATCCGCCGCGTGGATCAAAGGATCTATGGTTTTCCCTCGAGTCTTTCCCACGAGGCTTTCCCACGAGGCTTTCCCACAGGGCTGTCCCACGTGCACACGTGGTGGGTGTCGATCCTCGGCTTGAACGTCAAGGCAGTGCAGGGAAAACAGGTTCCTCTGGAATGGACTGACACATCTGGGGGACTCTTGGAATGGTGGCACGACCCTGGAGTTCCTCTCGCCTTTCCTGTGGAGAGCGCCTCCTCTTGAGATGCGACGGGAACGCCGGGAATTCTTTCCCTACGAAACAGGGAAAGGATCCCTCATCTCGAGCTAGGAGGCGGAAACGGGGCTCCCCTGGATGTGTGCGGGACCCCACGTGATTCCTCTCGAGTGGAGACGGGTATGTCGGGGAACTTCTTTAGTTGCAGCAAGGGTGTGAATGACCCTTTGGAAGTTCCAGTGGTTAGACGTATTGGCCTCGAGAAGCCTCAGCGGAAATGGGCCTCGTCTCGCCTGGAGGGAAAACCTCCTGGATTTTCTCGAGTTGCGGCAGGTGCTCTCGACTTACGACGGGGACCTCAGGGACCCGCTCTGGTGGCCTCAGGAAAGGCCAGTCCCCATGCGAGTTCCTCGGGGGCCTCTCGGGATTCCTCTCCCGTCGATGCCGGGGCCTAAGACCTTGTGTGGAGTCGGGGCCGGAACCTGAGGTTTCCTCTCCAGTGCTGACATGGATCTTGGGGTACTTCTGGAGTCTCCCCAGGGGAGTCAGTCCTCGTCTCGAATGCGGGCATCCACTTGCGCTTTCCTCCAGAGCGGTAGCAGCAGTGTCACGCAGTCCGCCGCGTGGATCAAAGGATCTATGGTTTTCCCTCGAGTCTTTCCCACGAGGCTTTCCCACGAGGCTTTCCCACAGGGCTGTCCCACGTGCACACGTGGTGGGAGTCGATCCTCGGCTTGAACGTCAAGGCAGTGCAGGGAAAACAGGTTCCTCTGGAATGGATTGACACATCTGGGGGACTCTTGGAATGGTGGCACGACCGTGGAGTTCCTTTCGCCTTTCCTGTGGAGAGCGCCTCCTCTTGAGATGCGACGGGAACGCCGGGAATTCTTTCCCTACGAAACAGGGAAAGGATCCCTCATCTCGAGCTAGGAGGCGGAAACGGGGCTCCCCTGGATGTGTGCGGGACCCACGTGCTTCCTCTCGAGTGGAGACGGGTATGTCGATGAACTTCTTGAGTTGCAGCAAGGGTGTGAAGGACCCTTTGGAAGTTCCAGTGGTTAGATGTGATTGGCCTCGAGAAGCCTCAGCGGAAATGGGCCTCATCTCGCCTGGAGGGCAAAACCTCCTGGATTTTCTCGAGTTGCGGCAGGTGCTCTCGACTTACGACGGGGACCTCAGGGACCCGCTCTGGTGGCCTCAAGAAAGGCCAGTCCCCATGCGAGTTCCTCGGGGGCCTCTCGGGATTCCTCTCCCGTCGATGCCGGGGCCTAAGACCTTGTGTGGAGTCGGGGCCGGAACCTGAGGATTCCTCTCCAGTGCTGACATGGATCTTGGGGTACTTCTGGAGTCTCCCCAGGGGAGTCAGTCCTCGTCTCGAATGCGGGCATGCACTTGCGCTTTCCTCCAGAGCGGTAGCAGCAGTGTCACGCAGTCCGCCGCGTGGATCAAAGGATCTATGGTTTTCCCTCGAGTCTTTCCCACGAGGCTTTCCCACGAGGCTTTCCCACAGGGCTGTCCCACGTGCACACGTGGTGGGAGTCGATCCTCGGCTTGAACGTCAAGGCAGTGCAGGAAAAACAGGTTCCTCTGGAATGGATTGACACATCTGGGGGACTCTTGGAATGGTGGCACGACCGTGGAGTTCCTCTCGCCTTTCCTGTGGAGAGCGCCTCCTCTTGAGATGCGACGGGAACGCCGGGAATTCTTTCCCTACGAAACAGGGAAAGGATCTCTCATCTCGAGCTAGGAGGCGGAAACGGGGCTCCCCTGGATGTTTGCGGGACCCACGTGCTTCCTCTCGAGTGGAGACGGGTATGTCGATGAACTTCTTGAGTTGCAGCAAGGGTGTGAAGGACCCTTTGGAAGTTCCAGTGGTTAGATGTGATTGGCCTCGAGAAGCCTCAGCGGAAATGGGCCTCATCTCGCCTGGAGGGCAAAACCTCCTGGATTTTCTCGAGTTGCGGCAGGTGCTCTCGACTTACGACGGGGACCTCAGGGACCCGCTCTGGTGGCCTCAGGAAAGGCCAGTCCCCATGCGAGTTCCTCGGGGGCCTCTCGGGATTCCTCTCCCGTCGATGCCGGGGCCTAAGACCTTGTGTGGAGTCGGGGCCGGAACCTGAGGTTTCCTCTCCAGTGCTGACATGGATCTTGGGGTACTTCTGGAGTCTCCCCAGGGGAGTCAGTCCTCGTCTCGAATGCGGGCATGCACTTGCGCTTTCCTCCAGAGCGGTAGCAGCAGTGTCACGCAGTCCGCCGCGTGGATCAAAGGATCTATGGTTTTCCCTCGAGTCTTTCCCACGAGGCTTTCCCACGAGGCTTTCCCACAGGGCTGTCCCACGTGCACACGTGGTGGGAGTCGATCCTCGGCTTGAACGTCAAGGCAGTGCAGGGAAAACAGGTTCCTCTGGAATGGACTGACACATCTGGGGGACTCTTGGAATGGTGGCACGACCCTGGAGTTCCTCTCACCTTTCCTGTGGAGAGCGCCTCCTCTTGAGATGCGACGGGAACGCCGGGAATTCTTTCCCTACGAAACAGGGAAAGGATCCCTCATCTCGAGCCAGGAGGCGGAAACGGGGCTCCCCTGGATGTGTGCGGGACACCACGTGCTTCCTCTCGAGTGGAGACGGGTATGTCGGGGAACTTCTTGAGTTGCACCAAGGGTGTGAAGGACCCTTTGGAAGTTCCAGTGGTTAGATGTGATTGGCCTCGAGAAGCCTCAGCGGAAATGGGCCTCATCTCGCCTGGAGGGCAAAACCTCCTGGATTTTCTCGAGTTGCGGCAGGTGCTCTCGACTTACGACGGGGACCTCAGGGACCCGCTCTGGTGGCCTCAGGAAAGGCCAGTCCCCATGCGAGTTCCTCGGGGGCCTCTCGGGATTCCTCTCCCGTCGATGCCGGGGCCTAAGACCTTGTGTGGAGTCGGGGCCGGAACCTGAGGTTTCCTCTCCAGTGCTGACATGGATCTTGGGGTACTTCTGGAGTCTCCCCAGGGGAGTCAGTCCTCGTCTCGAATGCGGGCATGCACTTGCGCTTTCCTCCAGAGCGGTAGCAGCAGTGTCACCCAGTCCGCCGCGTGGATCAAAGGATCTATGGTTTTCCCTCGAGTCTTTCCCACGAGGCTTTCCCACGAGGCTTTCCCACAGGGCTGTCCCACGTGCACACGTGGTGGGAGTCGATCCTAGGCTTGAACGTCAAGGCAGTGCAGGGAAAACAGGTTCCTCTGGAATGGATTGACACATCTGGGGGACTCTTGGAATGGTGGCACGACCGTGGAGTTCCTCTCGCCTTTCCTGTGGAGAGCGCCTCCTCTTGAGATGCGACGGGAACGCCGGGAATTCTTTCCCTACGAAACAGGGAAAGGATCCCTCATCTCGAGCTAGGAGGCGGAAACGGGGCTCCCCTGGATGTGTGCGGGACCCACGTGCTTCCTCTCGAGTGGAGACGGGTATGTCGATGAACTTCTTGAGTTGCAGCAAGGGTGTGAAGGACCCTTTGGAAGTTCCAGTGGTTAGATGTGATTGGCCTCGAGAAGCCTCAGCGGAAATGGGCCTCATCTCGCCTGGAGGGCAAAACCTCCTGGATTTTCTCGAGTTGCGGCAGGTGCTCTCGACTTACGACGGGGACCTCAGGGACCCGCTCTGGTGGCCTCAGGAAAGGCCAGTCCCCATGCGAGTTCCTCGGGGGCCTCTCGGGATTCCTCTCCCGTCGATGCCGGGGCCTAAGACCTTGTGTGGAGTCGGGGCCGGAACCTGAGGATTCCTCTCCAATGCTGACATGGATCTTGGGGTACTTCTGGAGTCTCCCCAGGGGAGTCAGTCCTCGTCTCGAATGCGGGCATGCACTTGCGCTTTCCTCCAGAGCGGTAGCAGCAGTGTCACGCAGTCCGCCGCGTGGATCAAAGGATCTATGGTTTTCCCTCGAGTTTTTCCCACGAGGCTTTCCCACGAGGCTTTCCCACAGGGCTGTCCCACGTGCACACGTGGTGGGAGTCGATCCTCGGCTTGAACGTCAAGGCAGTGCAGGGAAAACAGGTTCCTCTGGAATGGATTGACACATCTGGGGGACTCTTGGAATGGTGGCACGACCCTGGAGTTCCTCGCGCCTTTCCTGTGGAGAGCGCCTCCTCTTGAGATGCGACGGGAACGCCGGGAATTCTTTCCCTACGAAACAGGGAAAGGATCCCTCATCTCGAGCTAGGAGGCGGAAACGGGGCTCCCCTGGATGTGTGCGGGACCCACGTGCTTCCTCTCGAGTGGAGACGGGTATGTCGGGGAACTTCTTGAGTTGCAGCAAGGGTGTGAAGGACCCTTTGGAAGTTCCAGTCGTTAGATGTGATTGGCCTCGAGAAGCCTCAGCGGAAATGGGCCACATCTCGCCTGGAGGGCAAAACCTCCTGGATTTTCTCGAGTTGCGGCAGGTGCTCTCGACTTACGACGGGGACCTCAGGGACCCGCTCTGGTGGCCTCAGGAAAGGCCAGTCCCATGCGAGTTCCTCCGGGGCCTCTCGGGATTCCTCTCCCGTCGATGCCGGGGCCTAAGACCTTGTGTGGAGTCGGGGCCGGAACCTGAGGATTCCTCTCCAGTGCTGACATGGATCTTGGGGTACTTCTGGAGTCTCCCCAGGGGAGTCAGTCCTCATCTCGAATGCGGGAACGCACTTGCGCTTTCCTCCAGAGCGGTAGCAGCAGTGTCACGCAGTCCGCCGCGTGGATCAAAGGATCTATGGTTTTCCCTCGAGTCTTTCCCACGAGGCTTTCCCACGAGGCTTTCCCACAGGGCTGTCCCACGTGCACACGTGGTGGGAGTCGATCCTCGGCTTGAACGTCAAGGCAGTGCAGGGAAAACAGGTTCCTCTGGAATGGATTGACATCTCTGGCGGACTCTTGGAATGGTGGCACGACCGTGGAGTTCCTCTCGCCTTTCCTGTGGAGAGCGCCTCCTCTTGAGATGCGACGGGAACGCCGGGAATTCTTTCCCTACGAAACAGGGAAAGGATCCCTCATCTCGAGCTAGGAGGCGGAAACGGGGCTCCCCTGGATGTGTGCGGGACACCACGTGCTTCCTCTCGAGTGGAGACGGGTATGTCGGGGAACTTCTTGAGTTGCAGCAAGGGTGTGAAGGACCCTTTGGAAGTTCCAGTGGTTAGATGTGATTGGCCTCGAGAAGCCTCAGCGGAAATGGGCCTCATCTCGCCTGGAGGGCAAAACCTCCTGGATTTTCTCGAGTTGCGGCAGGTGCTCTCGACTTACGACGGGGACCTCAGGGACCCGCTCTGGTGGCCTCAGGAAAGGCCAGTCCCCATGCGAGTTCCTCGGGGGCCTCTCGGGATTCCTCTCCCGTCGATGCCGGGGCCTAAGACCTTGTGTGGAGTCGGGGCCGGAACCTGAGGTTTCCTCTCCAGTGCTGACATGGATCTTGGGGTACTTCTGGAGTCTCCCCAGGGGAGTCAGTCCTCGTCTCGAATGCGGGCATGCACTTGCGCTTTCCTCCAGAGCGGTAGCAGCAGTGTCACCCAGTCCGCCGCGTGGATCAAAGGATCTATGGTTTTCCCTCGAGTCTTTCCCACGAGGCTTTCCCACGAGGCTTTCCCACAGGGCTGTCCCACGTGCACACGTGGTGGGAGTCGATCCTAGGCTTGAACGTCAAGGCAGTGCAGGGAAAACAGGTTCCTCTGGAATGGATTGACACATCTGGGGGACTCTTGGAATGGTGGCACGACCGTGGAGTTCCTTTCGCCTTTCCTGTGGAGAGCGCCTCCTCTTGAGATGCGACGGGAACGCCGGGAATTCTTTCCCTACGAAACAGGGAAAGGATCCCTCATCTCGAGCTAGGAGGCGGAAACGGGGCTCCCCTGGATGTGTGCGGGACCCACGTGCTTCCTCTCGAGTGGAGACGGGTATGTCGATGAACTTCTTGAGTTGCAGCAAGGGTGTGAAGGACCCTTTGGAAGTTCCAGTGGTTAGATGTGATTGGCCTCGAGAAGCCTCAGCGGAAATGGGCCTCATCTCGCCTGGAGGGCAAAACCTCCTGGATTTTCTCGAGTTGCGGCAGGTGCTCTCGACTTACGACGGGGACCTCAGGGACCCGCTCTGGTGGCCTCAGGAAAGGCCAGTCCCCATGCGAGTTCCTCGGGGGCCTCTCGGGATTCCTCTCCCGTCGATGCCGGGGCCTAAGACCTTGTGTGGAGTCGGGGCCGGAACCTGAGGATTCCTCTCCAATGCTGACATGGATCTTGGGGTACTTCTGGAGTCTCCCCAGGGGAGTCAGTCCTCGTCTCGAATGCGGGCATGCACTTGCGCTTTCCTCCAGAGCGGTAGCAGCAGTGTCACGCAGTCCGCCGCGTGGATCAAAGGATCTATGGTTTTCCCTCGAGTTTTTCCCACGAGGCTTTCCCACGAGGCTTTCCCACAGGGCTGTCCCACGTGCACACGTGGTGGGAGTCGATCCTCGGCTTGAACGTCAAGGCAGTGCAGGGAAAACAGGTTCCTCTGGAATGGACTGACACATCTGGGGGACTCTTGGAATGGTGGCACGACCCTGGAGTTCCTCGCGCCTTTCCTGTGGAGAGCGCCTCCTCTTGAGATGCGACGGGAACGCCGGGAATTCTTTCCCTACGAAACAGGGAAAGGATCCCTCATCTCGAGCTAGGAGGCGGAAACGGGGCTCCCCTGGATGTGTGCGGGACCCACGTGCTTCCTCTCGAGTGGAGACGGGTATGTCGGGGAACTTCTTGAGTTGCAGCAAGGGTGTGAAGGACCCTTTGGAAGTTCCAGTCGTTAGATGTGATTGGCCTCGAGAAGCCTCAGCGGAAATGGGCCACATCTCGCCTGGAGGGCAAAACCTCCTGGATTTTCTCGAGTTGCGGCAGGTGCTCTCGACTTACGACGGGGACCTCAGGGACCCGCTCTGGTGGCCTCAGGAAAGGCCAGTCCCATGCGAGTTCCTCCGGGGCCTCTCGGGATTCCTCTCCCGTCGATGCCGGGGCCTAAGACCTTGTGTGGAGTCGGGGCCGGAACCTGAGGATTCCTCTCCAGTGCTGACATGGATCTTGGGGTACTTCTGGAGTCTCCCCAGGGGAGTCAGTCCTCATCTCGAATGCGGGAACGCACTTGCGCTTTCCTCCAGAGCGGTAGCAGCAGTGTCACGCAGTCCGCCGCGTGGATCAAAGGATCTATGGTTTTCCCTCGAGTCTTTCCCACGAGGCTTTCCCACGAGGCTTTCCCACAGGGCTGTCCCACGTGCACACGTGGTGGGAGTCGATCCTCGGCTTGAACGTCAAGGCAGTGCAGGGAAAACAGGTTCCTCTGGAATGGATTGACATCTCTGGCGGACTCTTGGAATGGTGGCACGACCGTGGAGTTCCTCTCGCCTTTCCTGTGGAGAGCGCCTCCTCTTGAGATGCGACGGGAACGCCGGGAATTCTTTCCCTACGAAACAGGGAAAGGATCCCTCATCTCGAGCTAGGAGGCGGAAACGGGGCTCCCCTGGATGTGTGCGGGACACCACGTGCTTCCTCTCGAGTGGAGACGGGTATGTCGGGGAACTTCTTGAGTTGCAGCAAGGGTGTGAAGGACCCTTTGGAAGTTCCAGTGGTTAGATGTGATTGGCCTCGAGAAGCCTCAGCGGAAATGGGCCTCATCTCGCCTGGAGGGCAAAACCTCCTGGATTTTCTCGAGTTGCGGCAGGTGCTCTCGACTTACGACGGGGACCTCAGGGACCCGCTCTGGTGGCCTCAGGAAAGGCCAGTCCCCATGCGAGTTCCTCGGGGGCCTCTCGGGATTCCTCTCCCGTCGATGCCGGGGCCTAAGACCTTGTGTGGAGTCGGGGCCGGAACCTGAGGTTTCCTCTCCAGTGCTGACATGGATCTTGGGGTACTTCTGGAGTCTCCCCAGGGGAGTCAGTCCTCGTCTCGAATGCGGGAATGCACTTGTGCTTTCCTCCAGAGCGGTAGCAGCAGTGTCACCCAGTCCGCCGCGTGGATCAAAGGATCTATGGTTTTCCCTCGAGTCTTTCCCACGAGGCTTTCCCACGAGGCTTTCCCACAGGGCTGTCCCACGTGCACACGTGGTGGGAGTCGATCCTCGGCTTGAACGTCAAGGCAGTGCAGGGAAAACAGGTTCCTCTGGAATGGACTGACACATCTGGGGGACTCTTGGAATGGTGGCACGACCCTGGAGTTCCTCTCGCCTTTCCTGTGGAGAGCGCCTCCTCTTGAGATGCGACGGGAATGCCGGGAATTCTTTCCCTACGAAACAGGGAAAGGATCCCTCATCTCGAGCTAGGAGGCGGAAACGGGGCTCCCCTGGATGTGTGCGGGACCCACGTGCTTCCTCTCGAGTGGAGACGGGTATGTCGATGAACTTCTTGAGTTGCAGCAAGGGTGTGAAGGACCCTTTGGAAGTTCCAGTTGTTAGATATGATTGGCCTCGAGAAGCCTCAGCGGAAATGGGCCTCATCTCGCCTGGAGGGCAAAACCTCCTGGATTTTCTCGAGTTGCGGCAGGTGCTCTCGACTTACGACGGGGACCTCAGGGACCCGCTCTGGTGGCCTCAGGAAAGGCCAGTCCCCATGCGAGTTCCTCGGGGGCCTCTCGGGATTCCTCTCCCGTCGATGCCGGGGCTTAAGACCTTGTGTGGAGTCGGGGCCGGAAACTGAGGATTCCTCTCCAGTGCTGACATGGATCTTGGGGTACTTCTGGAGTCTCCCCAGGGGAGTCAGTCCTCGTCTCGAATGCGGGCATGCACTTGCGCTTTCCTCCAGAGCGGTAGCAGCAGTGTCACGCAGTCCGCCGCGTGGATCAAAGGATCTATGGTTTTCCCTCGAGTCTTTCCCACGAGGCTTTCCCACGAGGCTTTCCCACAGGGTTGTGCCACGTGCACACGTGGTGGGAGTCGATCCTCGGCTTGAACGTCAAGGCAGTGCAGGGAAAACAGGTTCCTCTGGAATGGACTGACACATCTGGGGGACTCTTGGAATGGTGGCACGACCCTGGAGTTCCTCTCGCCTTTCCTGTGGAGAGCGCCTCCTCTTGAGATGCGATGGGAACGCCGGGAATTCTTTCCCTACGAAACAGGGAAAGGATCCCTCATCTCGAGCTAGGAGGCGGAAACGGGGCTCCTCTGGATGTGTGCGGACCCCACGTGCTTCCTCTCGAGTGGAGACGGGTAGGTCGGGGAACTTCTTGAGTTGCAGCAAGGGTGTGAAGGACCCTTTGGAAGTTCCAGTGGTTAGACGTGATTGGCCTCGAGAAGCCTCATTGGAAATGAGCCTCATCTCGCCTGGAGTGCAAAACCTCCTGGATTTTCTCGAGTTGCGGCAGGTGCTCTCGACTTACGACAGGGACCTCAGGGACCCGCTCTGGTGGCCTCAGGAAAGGCCAGTCCCCATGCGAGTTCCTCGGGGGCCTCTCGGGATTCCTCTCCCGTCGATGCCGGGGCCTAAGACCTTATGTGGAGTCGGGGTCGGAACCTGAGGATTCCTCTCCAGTGCTGACATGGATCTTGGGGTACTTCTGGAGTCTCCCCAGGGGAGTCAGTCCTCGTCTCGAATGCGGGCATGCACTTGCGCTTTCCTCCAGAGCGGTAGCAGCAGTGTCACGCAGTCCGCCGCGTGGATCAAAGGATCTATGGTTTTCCCTCGAGTCTTTCCCACGAGGCTTTCCCACGAGGCTTTCCCACAGGGCTGTCCCACGTGCACACGTGGTGGGAGTAGATCCTCGGCTTGAACGTCAAGGCAGTGCAGGGAAAACAGGTTCCTCTGGAATGGACTGACAAATCTGGGGGACTCTTGGAATGGTGTCACGACCCTGGAGTTCCTCTCGCCTTTCCTGTGGAGAGCTCCTCCTCTTGAGATGCGACGGTAACACCGGGAATTCTTTCCCTACGAAACAGGGAAAGGATCCCTCATCTCGAGCTAGGAGGCGGAAACGGGGCTCCCTTGGATGTGTGCGGGACCCCACGTGCTTCCTCTCGAGTGGAGATGGGTATGTCGGGGAACTTCTTGAGTTGCAGTAATGGTGTGAAGGACCCTTTGGAAGTTCCAGTGGTTAGATGTGATTGGCCTCGAGAAGCCACAGCGGAAATGGGCAGCATCTCGCCTGGAGGGCAAAACCTCCTGGATTTTCTCCAGTTGCGGCAGGTGCTCTCGACTTACGACGGGGACCTCAGGGACCCGCTCTGGTGGCCTCAGGAAAGGCCAGTCCCCATGCGAGTTCCTCGGGGGCCTCTCGGGATTCCTCTCCCGTCGATGCCGGGGCCTAAGACCTTGTGTGGAGTCGGGGCCGGAACCTGAGGATTCCTCTCCAGTGCTGACATGGATCTTGGGGTACTTCTGGAGTCTCCCCAGGGGAGTCAGTCCTCGTCTCGAATGCGGGCATGCACTTGCGCTTTCCTCCAGAGCGGTAGCAGCAGTGTCACGCAGTCCGCCGCGTGGATCAAAGGATCTATGGTTTTCCCTCGAGTCTTTCCCACGAGGCTTTCCCACGAGGCTTTCCCACAGGGCTGTCCCACGTGCACACGTGGTGGGAGTCGATCCTCGGCTTGAACGTCAAGGCAGTGCAGGGAAAACAGGTTCCTCTGGAATGGACTGACACATCTAGGGGACTCTTGGAATGGTGGCACGACCCTGGAGTTCCTCTCGCCTTTCCTGTGGAGAGCGCCTCCTCTTGAGATGCGACGGGAACGCCGGGAATTCTTTCCCTACGAAACAGGGAAAGGATCCCTCATCTCGAGATAGGAGGCGGAAACGGAGGCGGAAACGGGGCTCCCCTGAATGTGTGCGGGACACCACGTGCTTCCTCTCGAGTGGAGACGGGCATGTCGGGGAACTTCTTGAGTTGCAGCAAGGGTGTGAAAGACCCTTTGGAAGTTCCAGTGGTTAGATGTGATTGGCCTCGAGAAGCCTCAGCGGAAATGGGCCTCATCTCGCCTGGAGGGCAAAACCTCCTGGATTTTCTCGAGTTGCGGCAGGTGCTCTCGACTTACGACGGGGACCTCAGGGACCCGCTCTGGTGGCCTCAGGAAAGGCCAGTCCCATGCGAGTTCCTCGGGGGCCTCTCGGGATTCCTCTCCCGTCGATGCCGGGGCCTAAGACCTTGTGTGGAGTCGGGGCCGGAACCTGAGGATTCCTCTCCAGTGCTGACATGGATCTTGGGGTACTTCTGGAGTCTCCCCAGGGGAGTCAGTCCTCGTCTCGAATGCGGGAACGCACTTGCGCTTTCCTCCAGAGCGGTAGCAGCAGTGTCACGCAGTCCGCCGCGTGGATCAAAGGATCTATGGTTTTCCCTCGAGTCTTTCCCACGAGGCTTTCCCACGAGGCTTTCCCACAGGGCTGTCCCACGTGCACACGTGGTGGGAGTCGATCCTCGGCTTGAACGTCAAGGCAGTGCAGGGAAAACAGGTTCCTCTGGAATGGACTGACACATCTGGGGGACTCTTGGAATGGTGTCATGACCCTGGAGTTCCTCTCGCCTTTCCTGAGGAGAGCGCCTCCTCTTGAGATGCGACGGGAACGCCGGGAATTCTTTCCCTACGAAACAGGGAAAGGATCCCTCATCTCGAGCTAGGAGGCGGAAACGGGGCTCCCCTGGATGTGTGCGGGACCCCACGTGCTTCCTCTCGAGTGGAGACGGGTATGTCGGGGAACTTCTTGAGTTGCAGCAATGGTGTGAAGGACCCTTTGGAAGTTTCAGTGGTTAGATGTGATTAGCCTCGAGAAGCCTCAGCGGAAATGGGCCTCATCTCGCCTGGAGGGTAAAACCTCCTGGATTTTCTCGAGTTGCGGCAGGTGCTCTCGACTTACGACGGGGACCTCAGGGACCCGCTCTGGTGGCCTCAGGAAAGGCCAGTCCCCATGCGAGTTCCTCGGGGGCCTCTCGGGATTCCTCTCCCGTCGATGCCGGGGCCTAAGACCTTGTGTGGAGTCGGGGCCAGAACCTGAGGATTCCTCTCCAGTGCTGACATGGATCTTGGGGTACTTCTGGAGTCTCCCCAGGGGAGTCAGTCCTCGTCTCGAATGCGGGCATGCACTTGCGCTTTCCTCCAGAGCGGTAGCAGCAGTGTCACGCAGTCCGCCGCGTGGATCAAAGGATCTATGGTTTTCCCTCGAGTTTTTCCCACGAGGCTTTCCCACGAGGCTTTCCCACAGGGCTGTCCCACGTGCACACGTGGTGGGAGTCGATCCTCGGCTTGAACGTCAAGGCAGTGCAGGGAAAACAGGTTCCTCTGGAATGGACTGACACATCTGGGGGACTCTTGGAATGGTGGCACGACCCTGGAGTTCCTCTCGCCTTTCCTGTGGAGAGCGACTCCTCTTGAGATGCGACGGGAACGCCGGGAATTCTTTACCTACGAAACAGGGAAAGGATCCCTCATCTCGAGCTAGGAGGCGGAAACGGGGCTCCCCTGGATGTGTGCGGGACCCACGTGCTTCCTCTCGAGTGGAGACGGGTATGCCGGGGAACTTCTTGAGTTGCAGCAAGGGTGTGAAAGACCCTTTGGAAGTTCCAGTGGTTAGATGTGATTGGCCTCGAGAAGCCTCAGCGGAAATGGGCCTCATCTCGCCTGGAGTGCAAAACCTCCTGGATTTTCTCGAGTTGCGGCAGGTGCTCTCGACTTACGACGGGGACCTCAGGGACCCGCTCTGGTGGCCTCAGGAAAGGCCAGTCCCATGCGAGTTCCTCGGGGGCCTCTCGGGATTCCTCTCCCGTCGATGCCGGGGCCTAAGACCTTGTGTGGAGTCGGGGCCGGAACCTGAGGATTCCTCTCCAGTGCTGACATGGATCTTGGGGTACTTCTGGAGTCTCCCCAGGGGAGTCAGTCCTCGTCTCGAATGCGGGAACGCACTTGCGCTTTCCTCCAGAGCGGTAGCAGCAGTGTCACGCAGTCCGCCGCGTGGATCAAAGGATCTATGGTTTTCCCTCGAGTCTTTCCCACGAGGCTTTCCCACGAGGCTTTCCCACAGGGCTGTCCCACGTGCACACGTGGTGGGAGTCGATCCTCGGCTTGAACGTCAAGGCAGTGCAGGGAAAACAGGTTCCTCTGGAATGGACTGACACATCTGTGGGACTCTTGAAATGGTGGTAACATCCTGGAGTTCCTCTCGCCTTTCCTCTGGAGAGCGCCTCCTCTTGAGATGCGACGGGAAAGCCGGGAATTCTTTCCCTACGAAACAGGGAAAGGATCCCTCATCTGGAGCTAGGAGGCGGAAACGGGGCTCCCCTGGATGTGTGCGGGAAACCACGTGCTTCCTCTCGAGTGGAGAAGGGTATGTCGGGGAATTTCTTGAGTTGCAGCAAGGGTGTGAAGGACCCTTTGGAAGTTCCAGTGGTTAGATGTGATTGGCCTCGAGAAGCCTCAGCGGAAATGGGCCTCATCTCGCCTGGAGGGCAAAACTTCCTGGATTTTCTCGAGTTGTGGCAGGTGCTCTCGACTTACGACGGGGACCTCAGGACCCGCTCTGGTGGCCTCAGGAAAGGCCAGTCCCCATGCGAGTTCCTCGGGGGCCTCTCGGGATTCCTCTCCCGTCGATGCCGGGGCCTAAGACCTTGTGTGGAGTCGGGGCCGGAACCTGAGGATTCCTCTCCAGTGCTGACATGGATCTTGGGGTACTTCTGGAGTCTCCCCAGGGGAGTCAGTCCTCGTCTCGAATGCGGGCATGCACTTGCGCTTTCCTCCAGAGCGGTAGCAGCAGTGTCACGCAGTCCGCCGCGTGGATCAAAGGATCTATGGTTTTCCCTCGAGTCTTTCCCACGAGGCTTTCCCACGAGGCTTTCCCACAGGGCTGTCCCACGAGCACACGTGATGGGAGTCGATCCTCGGCTTGAACGTCAAGGCAGTGCAGGGAAAACAGGTTCCTCTGGAATGGACTGACACATCTGGGGGACTCTTGGAATGGTGGCACGACCCTGGAGTTCCTCTCGCCTTTCCTGTGGAGAGCGCCTCCTCTTGAGATGCGACGGGAACGCCGGGAATTCTTTCCCTACGAAACAGGGAAAGGATCCCTCATCTCGAGCTAGGAGGCGGAAACGGGTCTCCGCTGGATGTGTGCGGGACCCTCGTGCTTCCTCTCGAGTGGAGACGGCTGTGTCGGGGAACTTCTTGTGTTGCAGCAAGGGTGTGAAGGACCCTTTGGAAGTTCCAGTGGTTAGATGTGATTAGCCTC
Organism: Ovis canadensis; assembly: GCF_042477335.2. Classification (NCBI taxonomy): domain Eukaryota; kingdom Metazoa; phylum Chordata; class Mammalia; order Artiodactyla; family Bovidae; genus Ovis; species Ovis canadensis. Next base: position 2,232,050 of record NC_091266.1, on the reverse strand, counting down.
TAGAAGACTCAGCGAAAATGGGCCTCATCTCGCCTGAAGGGCAAAACCTCCTGGATTTTCTCGAGTTGCGGCAGGTGGTCTCGACTTACGACGGGGACCTCAGGGACCCGCTGTGGTGGTCTCAGGAAAGGCCAGTCCCCATGCAAGTTCCTCGGGGGCCTCTGGGGTTTCCTCTCCCGTCGATGCCGGGGCCTAAGACCTTGGGTGGAGTCGGGGCCGGAACCTGAGGATTCCTCTCCAGTGCTAACATGGATCTTGGGGTACTTCTGGAGTCTCCCCAGGGGAGTCAGTCCTCGTCTCGAACGCGGGTATGCACTTGCGCTCTTCTCCAGAGCGGTAGAAGCAGTGTCACGCACTCCGCTGCGTAGACCAAAGGATCTATGATTTTCCCTCGAGTCTTTCCCACGAGGCTTTCCCACGAGGCTTTCCCACAGGGCTGTTCCACGTGCACAGGTGGTGGGATTCGATCCTCGGCTTGATCGTCAAGGCAGTGCAGGGAAAACAGGTTCCTCTGGAATGGACTGAGACATCTGGGGGACTCTTGCAAAGGTGGCACTACCCTGGAGTTCCTCTCTCCTTTCCTGTGGAGAGCGCCTCCTCTTGAGATGCGACGGGAACGCCGGGAATTATTTCCCTACGAAACAGGGAAATGATCCCTCATCTCGCGCTAGGAGGCGGAAACGGGTCTCCCCTGGATGTGTGCGGGACCCTCGTGCTTCCTCTCGAGTGGAGACGGGTATGTGGGGGAACTTCTTGAGTTGCAGCAAGGGTGTGAAGGACCCTTTGGAAGTTCCAGTGTTTAGATGTGATTAGCCTCGAGAAGCCTCAGCGGAAATGGGCCTCATCTCGCCTGGAGTGCAAAACCTCCTGGATTTTCTCGAGTTGCGGCAGGTGCTCTCGACTTACGACGGTGACCTAAGGGACGCGCTCTGGTGCCCTCAGGACTGGCCAGTCCCCATTCCAATGGCTCGGGAGCCTCTCGGGATTCCGCTCCCTTCGATGCCAGAGCCTAAGACCTTGTGTGGGTCGTGTCTGGAACATGAGGTTTCCTCTCCAGTGCTGACATGGATCGTGGAGTACTTCTGGTGTTTCCCCAGGGGAGTAAGTCCCCGTCTCGAATGGGGGCATGCACGTGCGCTTTCCTCCAGAGCTGTAACAACACTGTCATGCCTCCCGGCGCGCCGATCATGGGATCTGTGGCTTTCCCACGAGGCTTTCCCACGAGGCTTTCCCACAGGACTGTCCCACGTGTCACCGTGGTGTGAGTCGATGCTCGGCGTGAAACTCGAGGCAGTGCAGGGATAACAGGTTCCTCTGGAATGGACTGAGATATCTGGGGGACTCTGGGAACGGTGGCACGACCCTGGAGTTCCTCTCGCCTTTCCTGTGAGGAGCGCCTCCACTTGAGATGCAACGGGAACTCCCAGAATTATTTCCCGAAAAAGCTGTGAAAGGATCCCTCATCTTGAGCTACGAGGCGAACACGGGGCTCCCCTGGATGTGGGCGGGACCCTCGTGCTTCCTCTCGAGTGGAGACGGGTATGTTAGGGAACTTCTTGAGTTGCAGCAAGGGTGTGAAGGACCTTTTAGAAGTTCCAGAGGTTAGGTGTGATTAGCTTCCAGAAGCCTCAGCGGAAATGGGCCTCACTCAGCTGGAGTGCAAAACCTCCTTGATTTTCTCGAGTTGCGGCAGGTGCTCTTGACTTACGACGGGGACTTTAGGGACCCGCTCTGGTGGCCTCAATACTGGCCCGTCCCCATTCGAATTGCTCGGGGTCCTCTCGGGATTCATCTTCCGTCGATGCCGGGGCCTAAGTCCTTGTGTGGAGTCGGGGCTGGAACCTGAGGATTCCTCTCCAGTACTGACATGGATCTTGGAGTACTTTTGGAGTCTCCCCAGGGGAGTCAGTCTTCGTCTCGAATGGGGGCATGCACGTGCGCTTTCCTCCGAGCTGTAGCACCAGCGTCACGATTCCTGTCGCGTGGATCAAGGGATCTGTGGCTTTCCCTCGAGGCTTTCCCACGAGGCTTTCCCACAGGGCTGTCCCACGTGAGACCGTGGTGGGAGTCGATCCTCCTCGTTAAAGTCAAGGCAGTGCAGGGAAAACAGTATCCTCAGGAATGGACTGAGACATCTGGGGGACTCTTGGAATGGTGGCACGACGCTGGAGTTGCTCTCACCTTTCCTGTGGAGAGCCCCTACACTTGAGATGCGATGGGAACGCCAAGGAATCTCTCCTGAACAAGCAGCGAACGGATCCCTCATCTCGACCTACGAGGCGGAAACGGAGCTCTTCTGGATGTGGGTGGGACATGCGTGCTTCCTCTCGAGTGGAGAGGGGTATATAGGGGAACTTCTTGAGTTGCAGCAAGGGTGTCAAGGACCCTTTGGAAGTTCCAGAGCTTAGGTGTGATTAGCCTTGAGAAGCCTCAGCGGAAATGGGCCTCATCTCGCCTGCAGGGCAAAACCTCCTGGATTTTCTCGAGTTGCGGCAGGTGCTCTCGACTTACGACGGGGACCTCAGGGACCCGCTCTGGTGGCCTCAGGAAAGGCCAGTCCCCATGCGAGTTCCTCGGGGGCCTCTCGGGATTCCTCTCCCCTCGATGCCGGGGCCTAAGACCTTGTGTGGAGTCGGGGCCGGAACCTGGGGATTCCTCTCCAGTGCTGACATGGATCTTGGGGTACTTCTGGAGTCATCCCAGGGGAGTCATTCCTCGTCTCGAATGCTGGCATGCACTTGCTCTTTCCTCCAGAGCCGTAGCAGCAGTGTCACGCAGTCCGCCGCTTAGATCAAAGGATCTATGGTTTTCCCTCGAGTCTTTCCCACGAGGCTTTCCCACAGGTCTGTCCCACGTGCACACGTGGTGGGAGTCGATCCTCGGCTTGAACGTCAAGGCAGTTCAGGGAAAACAGGTTCCTCTGGAATGGACTGACACATCTGGGGGACTCTTGGAATGGTGGCACGACCCTGGAGTTACTCTCGCCTTTCCTGTGGAGAGCGCCTCCTCTTGAGATGCGACGGGAACGCCGCGAATTCTTTCCCTACGAAACAGGGAAAGGATCCCTCATCTCGAGCTAGGAGGCGGAAACGGGGTCCCCTGGATGTGTGCGGGACCCTCGTGCTTCCTCTCGAGTGGAGACGGGTATGTGGGAGAACTTCTTGAGTTGCAGCAAGGGTGTGAGGGACCCTTTGGAAGTTCCAGTGGTTAGATGTGATTAGCCTCGAGAAGCCTCAGCGGAAATGGGCCTCATCTCGCCTGGAGTGCAAAACCTCCTGGATTTTCTCGAGTTGCGGCAGGTGCTCTCGACTTACGACGGGGACCTCAGGGACCCGCTCTGGTGGCCTCAGGAAAGGCCAGTCCCCATGCGAGTTCCTCGGGGTCCTCTCGGGATTCCTCTCCCGTCCATGCCGGGGCCTAAGACGTTGTGTGGAGTCGGGAACGGAACCTGAGGATTCCTCTCCAGTGCTGATATGGATCTTGGGGTACTTCTGGAGTCTCCCCAGGGGAGTCAGTCCTCGTCTCGAATGCGGGCATGCACTTGCGCTTTCCTCCAGAGCGGTAGCAGCAGTGTCACGCTGTCCGCCGCGTGGATCAAAGGATCTATGGTTTTCCCTCGAGTCTATCCCATGAGGCTTTCCCACGAGGCTTTCCCACAGGGCTGTCCCACAGGGCTGTCCCACGTGCCAGCGTGGTGGGAGTCGATCCTCGGCGTGGGAGTCGATCCTCGGCGTGAAAGCCGAGGTAGTGCAGGGCAAACAGGTTCCTCTGAATGGACTGAGACATCTGGGGGACTCTTGGAATGGTGGCATGATGCTGGAGTTCCTCTCGCCTTTCCTGTGGAGAGCGCCTCCTCTTGAGGTGAGAGGGAAACGTCGGGATTTCTTTCCGGACAAAGCAGCGAAATGTCCCTCATCTCGAGCTACGAGGCGGAAACGGGGCTCCTCTGGATGTGGATGGGATCCTCGTGCTTCTTCTAGAGTGGAGACGGGTATGTCAGGCAACTTCTTGAGTTGCAGCAAGGGTGTGAAGGACCTTTTGGAAGTTCCAGAGGCTAGACGTGATTAGCCTGGAGAAGCCTCAGCGGAAATGGGCCTCATCTCGCCTGGAGGGAAAAACCTCCTGGATTTTCTCGAGTTGCGGCAGGTGCTCTCGACTTACGACGGTGACCTAAGGGACGCGCTCTGGTGGCCTCAGGACTGGCCAGTCCCCATTCCAGTGGCTCGGGAGCCTCTCGGGATTCCGCTCCCTTCGATGCCAGAGTCTAAGACCTTGTGTGGAGTCGTGTCTGGAACATGAGGTTTCCTCTCCAGTGCTGACATGGATCGTGGAGTACTTCTGGTGTTTCCCCAGGGGAGTAAGTCCCCGTCTCGAATGGGGGCATGCACGTGCGCTTTCCTCCAGAGCTGTAACAACACTGTCATGCCTCCCGGCGCGCCGATCATGGGATCTGTGGCTTTCCCACGAGGCTTTCCCACGAGGCTTTCCCACAGGACTGTCCCACGTGTCACCGTGGTGTGAGTCGATGCTCGGCGTGAAACTCGAGGCAGTGCAGGGAAAACAGGTCCCTCTGGAATGGACTGAGATATCTGGGGGACTCTGGGAACGGTGGCACGACCCTGGCGTTCCTCTCGCCTTTCCTGTGAGGAGCGCCTCCACTTGAGATGCAACGGGAACTCCCAGAATTATTTCCCGAAAAAGCTGTGAAAGGATCCCTCATCTTGAGCTACGAGGCGAACACGGGGCTCCCCTGGATGTGGGCGGGACCCTCGTGCTTCCTCTCGAGTGGAGACGGGTATGTTAGGGAACTTCTTGAGTTGCAGCAAGGGTGTGAAGGACCTTTTAGAAGTTCCAGAGGTTAGGTGTGATTAGCTTCCAGAAGCCTCAGCGGAAATGGGCCTCACTCAGCTGGAGTGCAAAACCTCCTTGATTTTCTCGAGTTGCGGCAGGTGCTCTTGACTTACGACGGGGACTTTAGGGACCCGCTCTGGTGGCCTCAATACTGGCCCGTCCCCATTCGAATTGCTCGGGGTCCTCTCGGGATTCATCTTCCGTCGATGCCGGGGCCTAAGTCCTTGTGTGGAGTCGGGGCTGGAACCTGAGGATTCCTCTCCAGTACTGACATGGATCTTGGAGTACTTTTGGAGTCTCCCCAGGGGAGTCAGTCTTCGTCTCGAATGGGGGCATGCACGTGCGCTTTCCTCCGAGCTGTAGCACCAGCGTCACGATTCCTGTCGCGTGGATCAAGGGATCTGTGGCTTTCCCTCGAGGCTTTCCCACGAGGCTTTCCCACAGGGCTGTCCCACGTGAGACCGTGGTGGGAGTCGATCCTCCTCGTTAAAGTCAAGGCAGTGCAGGGAAAACAGTATCCTCAGGAATGGACTGAGACATCTGGGGGACTCTTGGAATGGTGGCACGACGCTGGAGTTGCTCTCACCTTTCCTGTGGAGAGCCCCTACACTTGAGATGCGATGGGAACGCCAAGGAATCTCTCCTGAACAAGCAGCGAACGGATCCCTCATCTCGACCTACGAGGCGGAAACGGAGCTCTTCTGGATGTGGGTGGGACATGCGTGCTTCCTCTCGAGTGGAGAGGGGTATATAGGGGAACTTCTTGAGTTGCAGCAAGGGTGTCAAGGACCCTTTGGAAGTTCCAGAGCTTAGGTGTGATTAGCCTTGAGAAGCCTCAGCGGAAATGGGCCTCATCTCGCCTGCAGGGCAAAACCTCCTGGATTTTCTCGAGTTGCGGCAGGTGCTCTCGACTTACGACGGGGACCTCAGGGACCCGCTCTGGTGGCCTCAGGAAAGGCCAGTCCCCATGCGAGTTCCTCGGGGGCCTCTCGGGATTCCTCTCCCCTCGATGCCGGGGCCTAAGACCTTGTGTGGAGTCGGGGCCGGAACCTGGGGATTCCTCTCCAGTGCTGACATGGATCTTGGGGTACTTCTGGAGTCATCCCAGGGGAGTCATTCCTCGTCTCGAATGCTGGCATGCACTTGCTCATTCCTCCAGAGCCGTAGCAGCAGTGTCACGCAGTCCGCCGCGTGGATCAAAGGATCTATGGTTTTCCCTCGAGTCTTTCCCACGAGGCTTTCCCACAGGTCTGTCCCACGTGCACACGTGGTGGGAGTCGATCCTCGGCTTGAACGTCAAGGCAGTTCAGGGAAAACAGGTTCCTCTGGAATGGACTGACACATCTGGGGGACTCTTGGAATGGTGGCACGACCCTGGAGTTCCTCTCGCCTTTCCTGTGGAGAGCGCCTCCTCTTGAGATGCGACGGGAAGGCCGCGAATTCTTTCCCTACGAAACAGGGAAAGGATCCCTCATCTCGAGCTAGGAGGCGGAAACGGGGTCCCCTGGATGTGTGCGGGACCCTCGTGCTTCCTCTCGAGTGGAGACGGGTATGTGGGGGAACTTCTTGAGTTGCAGCAAGGGTGTGAAGGACCCTTTGGAAGTTCCAGTGGTTAGATGTGATTAGCCTCGAGAAGCCTCAGCGGAAATGGGCCTCATCTCGCCTGAAGTGCAAAACCTCCTGGATTTTCTCGAGTTGCGGCAGGTGCTCTCGACTTACGACGGGGACCTCAGGGACCCGCTCTGGTGGCCTCAGGAAAGGCCAGTCCCCATGCGAGTTCCTCGGGGTCCTCTCGGGATTCCTCTCCCGTCCATGCCGGGGCCTAAGACGTTGTGTGGAGTCGGGAACGGAACCTGAGGATTCCTCTCCAGTGCTGATATGGATCTTGGGGTACTTCTGGAGTCTCCCCAGGGGAGTCAGTCCTCGTCTCGAATGCGGGCATGCACTTGCGCTTTCCTCCAGAGCGGTAGCAGCAGTGTCACGCTGTCCGCCGCGTGGATCAAAGGATCTATGGTTTTCCCTCGAGTCTATCCCATGAGGCTTTCCCACGAGGCTTTCCCACAGGGCTGTCCCACAGGGCTGTCCCACGTGCCAGCGTGGTGGGAGTCGATCCTCGGCGTGGGAGTCGATCCTCGGCGTGAAAGCCGAGGTAGTGCAGGGCAAACAGGTTCCTCTGAATGGACTGAGACATCTGGGGGACTCTTGGAATGGTGGCATGATGCTGGAGTTCCTCTCGCCTTTCCTGTGGAGAGCGCCTCCTCTTGAGGTGAGAGGGAAACGTCGGGATTTCTTTCCGGACAAAGCAGCGAAATGTCCCTCATCTCGAGCTACGAGGCGGAAACGGGGCTCCTCTGGATGTGGATGGGATCCTCGTGCTTCTTCTAGAGTGGAGACGGGTATGTCAGGCAACTTCTTGAGTTGCAGCAAGGGTGTGAAGGACCTTTTGGAAGTTCCAGAGGCTAGACGTGATTAGCCTGGAGAAGCCTCAGCGGAAATGGGCCTCATCTCGCCTGGAGGGAAAAACCTCCTGGATTTTCTCGAGCTGCGGCAGGTGCTCTCGACTTACGACGGTGACCTAAGGGACGCGCTCTGGTGGCCTCAGGACTGGCCAGTCCCCATTCCAGTGGCTCGGGAGCCTCTCGGGATTCCGCTCCCTTCGATGCCAGAGCCTAAGACCTTGTGTGGAGTCGTGTCTGGAACATGAGGTTTCCTCTCCAGTGCTGACATGGATCGTGGAGTACTTCTGGTGTTTCCCCAGGGGAGTAAGTCCCCGTCTCGAATGGGGGCATGCACGTGCGCTTTCCTCCAGAGCTGTAACAACACTGTCATGCCTCCCGGCGCGCCGATCATGGGATCTGTGGCTTTCCCACGAGGCTTTCCCACGAGGCTTTCCCACAGGACTGTCCCACGTGTCACCGTGGTGTGAGTCGATGCTCGGCGTGAAACTCGAGGCAGTGCAGGGAAAACAGGTCCCTCTGGAATGGACTGAGATATCTGGGGGACTCTGGGAACGGTGGCACGACCCTGGCGTTCCTCTCGCCTTTCCTGTGAGGAGCGCCTCCACTTGAGATGCAACGGGAACTCCCAGAATTATTTCCCGAAAAAGCTGTGAAAGGATCCCTCATCTTGAGCTACGAGGCGGACACGGGGCTCCCCTGGATGTGGGCGGGACCCTCGTGCTTCCTCTCGAGTGGAGACGGGTATGTTAGGGAACTTCTTGAGTTGCAGCAAGGGTGTGAAGGACCTTTTAGAAGTTCCAGAGGTTAGGTGTGATTAGCTTCCAGAAGCCTCAGCGGAAATGGGCCTCACTCAGCTGGAGTGCAAAACCTCCTTGATTTTCTCGAGTTGCGGCAGGTGCTCTTGACTTACGACGGGGACTTTAGGGACCCGCTCTGGTGGCCTCAATACTGGCCCGTCCCCATTCGAATTGCTCGGGGTCCTCTCGGGATTCATCTTCCGTCGATGCCGGGGCCTAAGTCCTTGTGTGGAGTCGGGGCCGGAACCTGAGGATTCCTCTCCAGTACTGACATGGATCTTGGAGTACTTTTGGAGTCTCCCCAGGGGAGTCAGTCTTCGTCTCGAATGGGGGCATGCACGTGCGCTTTCCTCCGAGCTGTAGCACCAGCGTCACGATTCCTGTCGCGTGGATCAAGGGATCTGTGGCTTTCCCTCGAGGCTTTCCCACGAGGCTTTCCCACAGGGCTGTCCCACGTGAGACCGTGGTGGGAGTCGATCCTCCTCGTTAAAGTCAAGGCAGTGCAGGGAAAACAGTATCCTCAGGAATGGACTGAGACATCTGGGGGACTCTTGGAATGGTGGCACGACGCTGGAGTTGCTCTCACCTTTCCTGTGGAGAGCCCCTACACTTGAGATGCGATGGGAACGCCAAGGAATCTCTCCTGAACAAGCAGCGAACGGATCCCTCATCTCGACCTACGAGGCGGAAACGGAGCTCTTCTGGATGTGGGTGGGACATGCGTGCTTCCTCTCGAGTGGAGAGGGGTATATAGGGGAACTTCTTGAGTTGCAGCAAGGGTGTCAAGGACCCTTTGGAAGTTCCAGAGCTTAGGTGTGATTAGCCTTGAGAAGCCTCAGCGGAAATGGTCCTCATCTCGCCTGGAGGGCAAATCCTAATGGATTTTCTCTAGTTGCGGCAGGTGCTCTCGACATACGACGGGGACCTCTGGGACCCGCTCTGGTTGCCTCAGGAAAGGCCAGTCCCCATGCGAGTTGCACGTGGGCCTCTCGGAATACCTCTCCCTTCGATGCCAGGGCCTAATACCTTGTGTGGAGGCGGGGCCGGAACCTGAGGATTCCTCTCCAGTGCTGACATAGATCTTGGGGTAATTCTGGAGTCTCCCCAGGGGAGTAAGTCCTCGTCTCAAATGGGGGCATGCACGTGCGCTTTCCTCCAGAGCAGTAGCAGCAGTGTCATGCTTTCCATCACCTGGAACAAGGGATCTGTGGCTTTCCCTCGAGGCTTTCCTACGAGGCTGTCCCACAGGGCTGTCACACGTGCCACTGTGGTGGGAGTCAATCATCGGTGTGAAAGTCGAGGCAGTGCAGGGAAAACAGGTTCCTCTGGAATGGACTGAGACTTCTGGGGGACTCTTGGAATGGTGGCACGACGCTGGAGTTCCTCTTGCCTTTCCTGTGGAGAGCACCTCCTCTTGAGGTGAGAGTGGAACGCCGGGAATTCTTTCCCCACAAAGCAGCGAAATGTCCCTTATCTCGAGCTGCGAGGCGGAAACGGGTCTCCTCTGGATGTGGCCGGGACCCTTGTGCTTCCTCTAGAGTGGAGACGGGTATGTCAGGCAACTTCTTGAGTTACAGCAAGGGTGTGAAGGAACTTTTGGAAGTTCCAGAAGTTAGGTTTGATTAGCTTCGAGAAGCCTCAGCGGAAATGGGCTCTTCTCGCCTGGAGGGCAAAACCTCCTGGATTTTTTCGAGTTGCGGCAGGTGCTCTCGATTTACGACGGGGACCTCAGGGACTCGCTCTGGTGGCCTCAGGCAATGCCAGTCCCCATGCGAGTTGCTCGGGTGCCTCTCGGGATTCCTCTCCCTTCGATGCTGGGGCCTGAGATCTTGTGTGGAGTCGGGGCCGGAACCTGGGGATTCCTCTCCAGTGCTGACATGGATCTTGGGGTACTTCTGGAGTCATCCCAGGGGAGTCATTCCTCGTCTCGAATGCTGGCATGCACTTGCTCTTTCCTCCAGAGCCGTAGCAGCAGTGTCACGCAGTCCGCCGCTTAGATCAAAGGATCTATGGTTTTCCCTCGAGTCTTTCCCACGAGGCTTTCCCACAGGTCTGTCCCACGTGCACACGTGGTGGGAGTCGATCCTCGGCTTGAACGTCAAGGCAGTGCAGGGAAAACAGGTTCCTCTGGAATGGACTGACACATCTGGGGGACTCTTGGAATGGTGGCACGACCCTGGAGTTCCTCTCGCCTTTCCTGTGGAGAGCGCCTCCTCTTGAGATGCGACGGGAACGCCGCGAATTCTTTCCCTACGAAACAGGGAAAGGATCCCTCATCTCGAGCTAGGAGGCGGAAACGGGGTCCCCTGGATGTGTGCGGGACCCTCGTGCTTCCTCTCGAGTGGAGACGGGTATGTGGGGGAACTTCTTGAGTTGCAGCAAGGGTGTGAAGGACCCTTTGGAAGTTCCAGTGGTTAGATGTGATTAGCCTCGAGAAGCCTCAGCGGAAATGGGCCTCATCTCGCCTGGAGTGCAAAACCTCCTGGATTTTCTCGAGTTGCGTCAGGTGCTCTCGACTTACGACGGGGACCTCAGGGACCCGCTCTGGTGGCCTCAGGAAAGGCCAGTCCCCATGCGAGTTCCCCGGGGTCCTCTCGGGATTCCTCTCCCGTCCATGCCGGGGCCTAAGACGTTGTGTGGAGTCGGGAATGGAACCTGAGGTTTCCTCTCCAGTGCTGACATGGATCGTGGAGTACTTCTGGTGTTTCCCCAGGGGAGTAAGTCCCCGTCTCGAATGGGGGCATGCACGTGCGCTTTCCTCCAGAGCTGTAACAACACTGTCATGCCTCCCGGCGCGCCGATCATGGGATCTGTGGCTTTCCCACGAGGCTTTCCCACGAGGCTTTCCCACAGGACTGTCCCACGTGTCACCGTGGTGTGAGTCGATGCTCGGCGTGAAACTCGAGGCAGTGCAGGGATAACAGGTTCCTCTGGAATGGACTGAGATATCTGGGGGACTCTGGGAACGGTGGCACGACCCTGGAGTTCCTCTCGCCTTTCCTGTGAGGAGCGCCTCCACTTGAGATGCAACGGGAACTCCCAGAATTATTTCCCGAAAAAGCTGTGAAAGGATCCCTCATCTTGAGCTACGGGGCGAACACGGGGCTCCCCTGGATGTGGGCGGGACCCTCGTGCTTCCTCTCGAGTGGAGACGGGTATGTTAGGGAACTTCTTGAGTTGCAGCAAGGGTGTGAAGGACCTTTTAGAAGTTCCAGAGGTTAGGTGTGATTAGCTTCCAGAAGCCTCAGCGGAAATGGGCCTCACTCAGCTGGAGTGCAAAACCTCCTTGATTTTCTCGAGTTGCGGCAGGTGCTCTTGACTTACGACGGGGACTTTAGGGACCCGCTCTGGTGGCCTCAATACTGGCCCGTCCCCATTCGAATTGCTCGGGGTCCTCTCGGGATTCATCTTCCGTCGATGCCGGGGCCTAAGTCCTTGTGTGGAGTCGGGGCCGGAACCTGAGGATTCCTCTCCAGTACTGACATGGATCTTGGAGTACTTTTGGAGTCTCCCCAGGGGAGTCAGTCTTCGTCTCGAATGGGGGCATGCACGTGCGCTTTCCTCCGAGCTGCAGCACCAGCGTCACGATTCCTGTCGCGTGGATCAAGGGATCTGTGGCTTTCCCTCGAGGCTTTCCCACGAGGCTTTCCCACAGGGCTGTCCCACGTGAGACCGTGGTGGGAGTCGATCCTCCTCGTTAAAGTCAAGGCAGTGCAGGGAAAACAGTATCCTCAGGAATGGACTGAGACATCTGGGGGACTCTTGGAATGGTGGCACGACGCTGGAGTTGCTCTCACCTTTCCTGTGGAGAGCCCCTACACTTGAGATGCGATGGGAACGCCAAGGAATCTCTCCTGAACAAGCAGCGAACGGATCCCTCATCTCGACCTACGAGGCGGAAACGGAGCTCTTCTGGATGTGGGTGGGACATGCGTGCTTCCTCTCGAGTGGAGAGGGGTATATAGGGGAACTTCTTGAGTTGCAGCAAGGGTGTCAAGGACCCTTTGGAAGTTCCAGAGCTTAGGTGTGATTAGCCTTGAGAAGCCTCAGCGGAAATGGTCCTCATCTCGCCTGGAGGGCAAATCCTAATGGATTTTCTCTAGTTGCGGCAGGTGCTCTCGACATACGACGGGGACCTCTGGGACCCGCTCTGGTTGCCTCAGGAAAGGCCAGTCCCCATGCGAGTTGCACGTGGGCCTCTCGGAATACCTCTCCCTTCGATGCCAGGGCCTAATACCTTGTGTGGAGGCGGGGCCGGAACCTGAGGATTCCTCTCCAGTGCTGACATAGATCTTGGGGTAATTCTGGAGTCTCCCCAGGGGAGTAAGTCCTCGTCTCAAATGGGGGCATGCACGTGCGCTTTCCTCCAGAGCAGTAGCAGCAGTGTCATGCTTTCCATCACCTGGAACAAGGGATCTGTGGCTTTCTCTCGAGGCTTTCCTACGAGGCTGTCCCACAGGGCTGTCACACGTGCCACTGTGGTGGGAGTCAATCATCGGTGTGAAAGTCGAGGCAGTGCAGGGAAAACAGGTTCCTCTGGAATGGACTGAGACTTCTGGGGGACTCTTGGAATGGTGGCACGACGCTGGAGTTCCTCTTGCCTTTCCTGTGGAGAGCACCTCCTCTTGAGGTGAGAGTGGAACGCCGGGAATTCTTTCCCCACAAAGCAGCCAAATGTCCCTCATCTCGAGCTGCGAGGCGGAAACGGGTCTCCTCTGGATGTGGCCGGGACCCTTGTGCTTCCTCTAGAGTGGAGACGGGTATGTCAGGCAACTTCTTGAGTTACAGCAAGGGTGTGAAGGAACTTTTGGAAGTTCCAGAAGTTAGGTTTGATTAGCTTCGAGAAGCCTCAGCGGAAATGGGCTCTTCTCGCCTGGAGGGCAAAACCTCCTGGATTTTTTCGAGTTGCGGCAGGTGCTCTCGATTTACGACGGGGACCTCAGGGACTCGCTCTGGTGGCCTCAGGCAATGCCAGTCCCCATGCGAGTTGCTCGGGTGCCTCTCGGGATTCCTCTCCCTTCGATGCCGGGGCCTGAGATCTTGTGTGAAGTCGGGGCGGAACATGAGGATTCCTCCCCAGTGCTGACATGGATCTTGGGGGAACTTCTGGAGTCTCTCCAGGGGAGTAAGTCCTCGTCTCGAGAGGGGGCATGCACGTGCGCTTTACTCCAGAGCGGTAGCAGCAGTGTCACGCAGTCCGCCGCCTGGATCAAAGGATCTATGTTTTTCCCTCGAGTCTTTCCCACGAGGCTTTCCCACGAGGCTTTCCCACAGGGCATCCCACGTGCACACTGGTGGGAGTCGATCCTCGGCTTGAACATCAAGGCAGTGCAGGGAAAACAGGTTCCTCTGGAATGGACTGACACATCTGGGCGACTCTTGGAATGGTGGCACGACCCTGGAGTTCCTCTCGCCTTTCCTGTGGAGAGCGCCTCCTCTTGAGATGCGACGGGAACGCCGGGAATTCTTTCCCTATGAAACAGGGAAAGGATCCCTCATCTCGAGCTAGGAGGCAGAATCGGGGCTCCCCTGGATGTGTGCGGGACTTTTGTGTTTCCTCTCGAGTGGAGACGGGTATGTCGGGGAACTTCTGGAGTTGCAGCAAGGGTGTGAAGGACCCTTTGGAAGTTCCAGTGGTTAGATGTGATTAGCCTCGAGAAGCCTCAGCGCAAATGGGCCTCATCTCGCCTGGAGGGCAAAACCTCCTGGATTTTCTCGAGTTGCGGCAGGTGCTCTCGACTAATGACGGGGACCTCAGGGACCCGCTCTGGTGGCCTCAGGAAAGGCCAGTCCCCATGCGAGTTCCTCGGGGGCCTCTCGGGATTGCTCTCCCTTCGATGCCGGGGCCTAAGACCTTGTGTGGAGTCCGGGCCGGAACCTGAGGATTCCTCTCCAGTGCTGACATGGAACTTGGGGTATTTCTGGAGTCTCCCCAGGGGAGTCAGTCCTCGTCTCGAATGCGGGCATGCACTTGCGCTTTCCTCCAGAGCGGTAGCAGCAGTGTCACGCAGTCCGCCGCGTGGATCAAAGGATCTATGGTTTTCCCTCGAGTCTTTCCCACGAGGCTTTCCCACGAGGCTTTCCCACAGGGCTGTCCCACGTGCACACGTGGTGGGAGTCGATCCTCGGCTTGAAGGTCAAGGCAGTGCAGGGAAAACAGGTTCCTCTGGAATGGACTGACACATCTGGGGCACTCTTGGAATGGTGGCACGACCCTGGAGTTCCTCTCGCCTTTCCTGTGGAGAGCGCCTCCTCTTGGGATGCGACGGGAACGCCGGGAATTCTTTCCCTACGAAACAGGGAAAGGATCCCTCATCTCGAGCTAGGAGGCGGAAACGGGGCTCCCCTGGATGTGTGCGGGACCCTCGTGCTTCCTCTCGAGTGGAGACGGGTATGTCTGGGAACTTCTTGAGTTGCAGCAAGGGTGTGAAGGACCCTTTGGAAGTTCCAGTGGTTAGACGTGATTAGCCTCGAGAAGCCTCAGCGGAAATGGGCCTCATCTCGCCTGGAGGGCAAAACCTCCTGGATTTTCTGGATTTGCAGCAGGTACTCTCGACGTACGACGGGGACTTCAGGGACCCGCTCTGGTGGCCTCAGGAAAAGACAGTCCCCAAGCGAGTTCCTCGGGGCCTCTCGGGATTCCTCTCCCGTCGATGCCGGGGCCTAAGACCTTGTGTGGAGTCGGGGCCGGAACCTGAGGATTCCTCTCCAGTGCTGACATATAACTTTGCATACTTCTGGAGTCTCCTCAGGGGAGTCAGTCCTCGTCTTCAGAGGGGACATGCAAATGGGCTTTCCTCCCGCTCTGGAGCAGCTATGTCACGCCTCCCGTCGGGTCGATCATGGGATGTGTGGGTTTCCCTCGAGCCTTTCCCCCGAGGCTTTCCCGCGAGGATTTCCAACAGGGCTGTCCCACGTGCCACCGTGGTGGGAGTCCATCCTCGGCGTGAAAGTCGAGGCAGCGGAGCAAAACAGGTTCCTCTGGAATGGTCTGAGACATCTGCGGGACTCTTGGAATGGGGACACGACCCTGGAGTTACTCTCACCTTTCCTGTGGAGAGCACCTCCACTTCAGATGCGACGGGAACGCCAGGAATGCTTTCCCGAACAAGCAGGGAAAGGATCCCTCATCTCGAGCTACGAGGCAGAAACGGGGCTCCGCTGGATGTGGGCGGGACCCTCGTGCTTCCTCTAGAGTGGAAACAGGGATGTCGGGGAACTTCTTGAGTTCCAGCAAGGGTGTGAAGGACCTTTTGGAATTTCCAGGGTTTAGATGTGATTAGCCTTCAGAAGCCTCAGCGGAAATGGGCCTCATCTCGCCTGGAGGGCAAAACCTTTTGGATTTTCTCGAGTTGCGGCAGGTGCTCTCGACTTACGGCGGGAACCTCAGGGACCCGCTCTCATGGCCTCAGGAAAGGCCAGTCCCCATGCGAGTTGCTCGCGGGCCTCTGGGGATTCCTCTCCCTTCGATGCCAGGGCCTAAGACCTTGTGAGGAAGCGGGGCCGGAACCTGAGGATTCCTCTCCTGTGTTGACATGGATCTTGGGGTACTTCTGGAGTCTCCCCAGGGGAGTAAGTCCACATCTCGAATGGGGACATGCACCTGCGCTTTCCCCCAGAGCCCTAGCAGCAGTGTCACGCTTTCCATCGCCTGGATCAAGGGATCTGTGGCTTCCACTCCAGGCTTTCCCAGGAGGCTTTTCCACGAGGCTTCCCCACAGGGGTCCCACGTGCCACCTTGGTTTGAATCGATCCTTGGCGTGAAAGTCGAGACAGTGCAGGGAAAACAGGTTCCTCTGAAATGGACTGAGATATTTGGGGGACTCGGAATGGCGGCACAATGCTGGAGTTCCTCTCCCCTTTTCTGTGGAGAGCGCCTCCTCTTGAAATGCGACAGGAATGCCTAGAATTCTTTCCCGACCAAGCAGGGAAAGTATCCCTCATCTTGAGCACTGAGGAAGAAACGGTGCTCCTCTGGATGTGGGCAGGACCCTCGTGCTTCCTCTAGAGTGGAGACGGGGAAGTCGGGGAACGTCTTGAGTTGCAGCAAGGGTGTGAAGGACCTTTTGGAAGTTCCAGGGCTTAGATGTGATTAGCCTTGAGAAGCCTCAGCGAAAATGGGCCTCATCTCGCCTGGAGGGCAAAACCTCCTGGATTTTCTCGAGTTGTGGCAGGTGCTCTCGACTTATGACAGGGACCTCAGGGACCCGCTCTTGTGTCCTCAGGAAAGGCCATTCCCAATGCGAGTTGCTCGGGGGCCTCTCGGGATTCCTCTCCCGTCGATGCCGGGGCCTAAGACCTTGAGTGGAGGCGGGGCTGGAACCTGAGGATTCCTCTCCAGTGCTGACATGGATCTTGGGGTGCTTCTGGAGTCTCCCCAGGGGAGTAAGTCCTCGTCTCGAATGGGGGCATGCACGTGCGCTTTCCTCCAGAGCGGTAGCAGCAGTGTCATGCTTCCCATCGCCTCGATCAAGGGATCTGTGGCTTTCCCTAGAGGCTTTCCCACGAGGCTTTTCCACGAGGCTTTCCCACAGGGCTGTCACACGTGCCACCGTGGTGGGAGTCGATCCTCGGCGTGAAAGTCGAGGCAGTGCAGGGAAAACAGGTTCCTCTAGAATGGAATGAAACATCTGGGGGTTTCTGGGAATGGTGGCACGACCGTGGAGTTCTAGCCTTTCCTGTGGAGAGCACCTCCTAATTGAGATGCGACAGGAATGCACAGAATTCTTTCCCGAACACGCAGCGAAAGGATCCCTCATCTCGAGCTACGTAGTGGAAACGGGGCTCCTCTGGATTTGGCCGGGACCCTCGTGTTTCCTCTAGATGGGAGACGGGTATGTCAGGCAACTTCTTGAGTTGCAGCAAGGGTGTGAAGGACCTTTTGGAAATTCCAGAGGTTAGGTGTGATTAGCTTCGGAAAGCCTCAGTGGAAATGGGCCTCATCTCTCCTGGAGGGCAAAATCTCCTGGATTGTGTCGAGTTGCGGCAGGTGCTCTCAACTTCCGACGGGGACCTCATGGACCCGCTTTGGTTGCCTCAGGAAAGGCCAGTCCCTATGCGAGTTGCACGGGGGCCTCTCAGGATTCCTTTCCCTTCGAAGCCGGGGCCTAAGACCTTGTGTGGAATCGGGGCCGGAACCTCAGGATTCCTCTCCAGTGCTGACATGAATCTTGGGGTACTTCTGGGGTTTCCCCAGGGGAGTAAGTCCTCGTCTCGAATGGGGGCATGCACGTGAGCTTTTCTCCAGAGCGGTAGCAGCCGTGTCACGCTTCCCATCGCCTGGATCAAGGGATCTGTGGCTTCCCCTCGAGGCTTTCCCACCAGGCTTTCCCACAGGGCTGTCCCACGTGCCAGCGTGGTGGGAGTCGATCCTCGGCGTGGGAGTCGATCCTCGGCGTGAAAGCCGAGGTAGTGCAGGGCAAACAGGTTCCTCTGAATGGACTGAGACATCTGGGGGACTCTTGGAATGGTGGCACGATGCTGGAGTTCCTCTCGCCTTTCCTGTGGAGAGCGCCTCCTCTTGAGGTGAGAGGGAAACGTCGGGATTTCTTTCCGGACAAAGCAGCGAAATGTCCCTCATCTCGAGCTACGAGGCGGAAACGGGGCTCCTCTGGATGTGGATGGGATCCTCGTGCTTCTTCTAGAGTGGAGACGGGTATGTCAGGCAACTTCTTGAGTTGCAGCAAGGGTGTGAAGGACCTTTTGGAAGTTCCAGAGGCTAGACGTGATTAGCCTGGAGAAGCCTCAGCGGAAATGGGCCTCATCTCGCCTGGAGGGAAAAACCTCCTGGATTTTCTCGAGTTGCGGCAGGTGCTCTCGACTTACGACGGTGACCTAAGGGACGCGCTCTGGTGGCCTCAGGACTGGCCAGTCCCCATTCCAGTGGCTCGGGAGCCTCTCGGGATTCCGCTCCCTTCGATGCCAGAGCCTAAGACCTTGTGTGGAGTCGTGACTGGAACATGAGGTTTCCTCTCCAGTGCTAACATGGATCGTGGAGTACTTCTGGTGTTTCCCCAGGGGAGTAAGTCCCCGTCTCGAATGGGGGCATGCACGTGCGCTTTCCTCCAGAGCTGTAACAACACTGTCATGCCTCCCGGCGCGCCGATCATGGGATCTGTGGCTTTCCCACGAGGCTTTCCCACGAGGCTTTCCCACAGGACTGTCCCACGTGTCACCGTGGTGTGAGTCGATGCTCGGCGTGAAACTCGAGGCAGTGCAGGGATAACAGGTTCCTCTGGAATGGACTGAGATATCTGGGGGACTCTGGGAACGGTGGCACGACCCTGGAGTTCCTCTCGCCTTTCCTGTGAGGAGCGCCTCCACTTGAGATGCAACGGGAACTCCCAGAATTATTTCCCGAAAAAGCTGTGAAAGGATCCCTCATCTTGAGCTACGAGGCGGACACGGGGCTCCCCTGGATGTGGGCGGGACCCTCGTGCTTCCTCTCGAGTGGAGACGGGTATGTTAGGGAACTTCTTGAGTTGCAGCAAGGGTGTGAAGGACCTTTTAGAAGTTCCAGAGGTTAGGTGTGATTAGCTTCCAGAAGCCTCAGCGGAAATGGGCCTCACTCAGCTGGAGTGCAAAACCTCCTTGATTTTCTCGAGTTGCGGCAGGTGCTCTTGACTTACGACGGGGACTTTAGGGACCCGCTCTGGTGGCCTCAATACTGGCCCGTCCCCATTCGAATTGCTCGGGGTCCTCTCGGGATTCATCTTCCGTCGATGCCGGGGCCTAAGTCCTTGTGTGGAGTCGGGGCCGGAACCTGAGGATTCCTCTCCAGTACTGACATGGATCTTGGAGTACTTTTGGAGTCTCCCCAGGGGAGTCAGTCTTCGTCTCGAATGGGGGCATGCACGTGCGCTTTCCTCCGAGCTGTAGCACCAGCGTCACGATTCCTGTCGCGTGGATCAAGGGATCTGTGGCTTTCCCTCGAGGCTTTCCCATGAGGCTTTCCCACAGGGCTGTCCCACGTGAGACCGTGGTGGGAGTCGATCCTCCTCGTTAAAGTCAAGGCAGTGCAGGGAAAACAGTATCCTCAGGAATGGACTGAGACATCTGGGGGACTCTTGGAATGGTGGCACGACGCTGGAGTTGCTCTCACCTTTCCTGTGGAGAGCCCCTACACTTGAGATGCGATGGGAACGCCAAGGAATCTCTCCTGAACAAGCAGCGAACGGATCCCTCATCTCGACCTACGAGGCGGAAACGGAGCTCTTCTGGATGTGGGTGGGACATGCGTGCTTCCTCTCGAGTGGAGAGGGGTATATAGGGGAACTTCTTGAGTTGCAGCAAGGGTGTCAAGGACCCTTTGGAAGTTCCAGAGCTTAGGTGTGATTAGCCTTGAGAAGCCTCAGCGGAAATGGTCCTCATCTCGCCTGGAGGGCAAATCCTAATGGATTTTCTCTAGTTGCGGCAGGTGCTCTCGACATACGACGGGGACCTCTGGGACCCGCTCTGGTTGCCTCAGGAAAGGCCAGTCCACATGCGAATTGCTCGAGGGCCTCTCTGGATTCCTCTCCCTTCAATGCCGGGGCCAAAGACCTTGTGTGGATGCGGGACCGGAACCTGAGGATTCCTCTCCAGTGCTGACATGGTTCTTGGGCTACTTCTGGAGTCTCCCCAGCGGAGTAAGTCCTCCTCTCGAAGGGGGCATGCACGTGCACTTTCCTCCAGAGGGGTAGCAGCAGTGTCATGCTTCCAGTCGCGTGGATCAAGGGATCTGTGGATTTCCCTCGACGCTTTCCCACGAGGATTTCCCACAGGGCTGTCGAACATGACACCATGGTTGGAGGCGATCCTCCGCGTGAAAGTCGAGGCAGTGCAGGGAAAACAGGTTCCTCTGGAATGGACTGAGACTTCTGGGGGACTCTTGGAATGGTGGCACGATGCTGGAGTTTCTCTCGCCTTTCCTGTGGAGAGCTCCTCCCCTTGAGATGGGACGGGAATGCCCAGAATTCTTTCCCGACAAAGCAGCGAATGTTCCCTCATATCGAGCAACGAGTCGGAAACAGGGCTCCTCTGGATGTGGCAGGGACCCTCGTACTTCCTCTAGAATGGAGTCGGGTATGTCAGGAACCTGCTTGAATTGCAGCAAGGGTGTGAAGGACCTTTTGGAAGTTCCAGAGGTTAGGTGTGATTAGCTTCGAGAAGCCTCAGCGGAAATGGGCCTCATCTCGCCTGGAGGGCAAAACCTCCTGGATTTTCTCGAGTTGCGGCACGTGCTCTTGACTTATGACGGGGACCTCAGGGACCCGCTCTGGTGGGCTCAGGAAAGGCCAGTCCGCATGCGAGTTGCTCGGGGTCCTCTCGGGATTCCTCTCTCTTCGATGCCCGGCCTAAGACCTTGTGTGGAGTCGGGCCCAGAACCTGAGGATTCCTCTGCAGTGCTGACATGGACCTTGGGGTACGTCTGGAGTCTCCCCAGGGGTTAAGTCCTCGTGTCGAATGGGGGCATGCACGTGCACTTTCCTCAGGAGCTTTAGCAGCAGTGTCAGGCTTCCCATCGCCTGGATCAAGGGATCTGTGGCTTATCCTCGAGGCTTCCCACGAGGCTTTCCCACAGGGCTGTCCCACGTGCCACCATGGTGTGAGTTGATCCTCGACGTGAAAGTCGAGGCAGTGCAGGGAAAACAGGTTCCTCTGGAAAGGACTGAAACATCTGGGGGACTCCTGGAATGGTGGTACGACGCTGGAGTTCCTCTCGCCTTTCCTGTGGAGAGCGCCTCCTCTTGAAATGAGACGGGAACGCGGGAAATTCTTTCCCGACCAAGCAGGGAAAGGATCCCTCATCACGAGCTACGAGTTGGAAACGGGGCTCCTCTCGATGTGGGCGGGACCCTCGTGTTTCCTCTAGAGTGGAGACGGGGATGTTGGGGTACTTCTTCAGTTGCAGCAAGTGTGTGAAGGACCTTTTGGAAATTCCAGAGGTTAGGTGTGAATAGTCTCGAGACGCCTCAGTGGAAATGGGCCTGATCTCGCCTGGAGGGCAAAATCTCCTGGATTTTCTCGAGTTGCAGCAGGTGCTCTCAACTTACGACGGGGACCGCAGGGACCCGCTCTGGTGGCCTCAGGAAAAGACAGTCCACATGCGAATTACTCGCGGGCCTCTCTGGATTCCTCTCCCTTCAATGCCAGGACCAAAGACCTTGTGTGGATGCGGCACCGGAACCTGAGGATTCCTCTCCAGTGCTGACATGGATCTTGGGCTAATTCTGGAGTCTCCCCAGGGGAGTAAGTCCTCCTCTCGAAGGGGGCATGCACGTGCGCTTTCCTCCATAGCGGTAGCAGGAGTGTCACGCTTCCCGATGCGTGGATCAAGGGATCTGTGGCTTTCCCTCGAGGCTTTCCCACTGGGCTTTCCCACGTGCCACCGTTGTGGGAGTCGATCCTCGGGTGAAAGTCGAGGCAGTGCAGAGAAAACATGTTCCTCTGGAATGGACTAAGGCATCTGGGGGACTCTTGGAATGGTGGCACGACGCTGGAGTTCCACTCGCCTTTCCTGTGGAGAGCGGCTCCTCTTGAGATGCGACGGGAATGCCCAGAACTCTTTCCCGACCAAGCAGCGAAAGGATCCCTTATCTCGAGTTACGAGGCGGAAACGGGGCTCCCATGGATGTGTGCGGGACCCTCGTGCTTCCTCTAGAGTGGAGACGGGTATGTGAGGGAACTTCTTGAGTTGCAGCAAGGGTGTGAAGAACCTTTTGGAAATTCCAGAGGTTAGGTGTGATTAGCCTCGAGAAGCCTCACTGGAAATGGGCCTGATCTCGCCTGGAGAGTAAAACCTCCTGGATTTTCTCGAGTTGCGGCAGGTGCACTCGACTTCCGACGGGGACCGCAGGGACCCACTCTGGTGGCCTCAGGAAAGGACAGTCCGCATGCGAGTTGCTCGGGGGCCTCTCGGGATTCCTTTCCCGTCGATGCCGGGGCCTAAGACCTTGTGTGGAGTCGGGCCCGGAACCTGAGGATTCCTCTCCAGTACTGCCATGGATCTTGGGGTACTTCTTGAGTCTCCCCAGGGGAGTAAGTCCTCGTCTGGAATGGGCGCATGCACGTGATCTTTCCTCAAGACTGTAGCAGCAGTGTCACGTTTCCCATCGCCTGGATCAAGGGATCTGTAGCTTTCCCTCGAGACTTTCCCACGAGGCTTTCCCACAGGGCTTTCCCACAGGGCTGTCCCACGTGCCACCTTGGTGTGAGTCGATCCTCTGCATGAAAGTCGAGGCAGTGCAGGGAAAACGGGTTCCGTTGGAACGAACTGAGACATCTAGGGGACTCTGGGAATGTTGGCACGACCCTGGAGTTCCTCTCCCATTTCCTGTGGAGAGCACCTCCACTTGAGATGCGACGGGAACGCCGGGAAATCTTTCCCGACCACGCAGGGAAAGGATCCGTCATCTCGAGCTGCGAGGCGGCAACGGGGCTCCTCTGGATGTTCGCGGGACCATCGTGCTTCCTCTCGAATGGAGACTGTATGTCGGGGAACTCTTGAGTGGCAGCAAGGGTGTGAAGGACTTTTTGGAGATTCCAGAGGTTAGGCGTGATTAGACTCGAGAAGCCTCAGCGGAAATGGGCCTCATCTGGCCTGGAGGGCAAATCCTCCGGAATTTCTCGTGTTGCGGTAGGTGCTCTAGACTTTGGTCGGGGACTTCAGGGACCCGCTCTGGTGGCCTCAGGAAAGGCCAGTCCCATTGCGAGTTGTTCGCGGGCCTCTCGGGATTCCTCTCCCTTCGATGCCAGAGCCTAAGACTTTGTGTGGAGTCGGGGCCCGAACCTGAGGATTCCTCTCCAGTGCTCTCATGGAACTTGCGGTACTTCGGGAGTCTCCCCAGGAGAGTAAGTTCTCGTTTCGAGAGGGTGCATGCACGTGTGCTTTCCTCCCGAGCTGTAGCACCAGTATCATGCTTTCCGTCGCGTCAGTCATGGGATCTGTGTCTTTTCCTCAAGGATTTTCCACGAAGCTTTCCCACGAGGCTTTCCCACAGGGCTGTCCCACGTGCCACTGTGGTGTGAGTCGATCCTCAGCGTGAAAGTAAAGGCAGTGCAGGGAAAACAGGTTCCTCTGGAATGGACTGAGACATCTGGGGGACTCTGGGAATGGTGGCACGACCTTGGAGTTCCTGTCGCCTTTCCTGTGGAGAGTGCCTCCTCTTGAGATACGCCGGGAAACCCAGGAATTATTTCCCGACCAAGCAGGGAAAGGATCCCCCATGTCCAGTTACAAGGCGGAAACTGGGCTCCTCTGGATGTGGGCGGGACCCTCTTGCTTCCTCTCGAGTGGAGACGGGGATGTCGGGGAACTTCTTGAGTTGCAGCAAGGGTGTGAAGGGCCTTTTGGAAGATCCAGAGGTTAGATGTGATTAGCCTCGAGAAGCCTCAGCGGAAATGGGACTCATCTCGC
Organism: Ovis canadensis; assembly: GCF_042477335.2. NCBI lineage: Eukaryota > Metazoa > Chordata > Mammalia > Artiodactyla > Bovidae > Ovis > Ovis canadensis. Next base: position 2,208,546 of record NC_091266.1, on the reverse strand, counting down.
CTGCAGGGCAAAACCTCGTGGATTTTCTCGAGTTTTGGCAGGTGCTCTCGACTTACGACGGGGACCTCAGGGACCTGCTCTGGTGGCCTCACGAAATGCCAGTCCCCATGCAAGTGGCTCGCGGGCCTCTCGGGATTCCTCTCCCTTCGATGCCCGGGCCTAAGACCTTGTGTTGAGTCGGGGCCGGTACCTGAGGATTCCTCTCCAGTGCTGACATGGATCTTGGTGTACTTCTGGAGTCTCCCCTGGGGAGTAACTCCTCGTCTCGAATAGGGGCATGCACGTGCGCTTTCCTCCAGAGCGGTAGCAGCAGTGTCACGCTTCCCATCACCTGGATTAAGGGATCTCTGGCTTTCCTTCGAGGCTTTCCCTCGAGGCTTTCCCACGAGGCTTTCTGACGAGGCTTTCACACAGGGATGTCCCACGTGCCACCGTGGTGGGAGTCGATCCTCGGCATGAAATTCGAGGCAGTGCAGGGAAAACAGGTTCCTCTGGAATGGACTGAGACATCCGGGGGACTCTTGGAATGGTGGCAGGACGCTGGAGTTCCTCTCGCCTTCCCTGTGGAGAACGCCTTCTCTTGAGAAGCGACGGGAACGCCGGGAATTCTTTCGCGACCAAGAAGGGAAAGGATCCCGCATCTCGAGCTACGAGGTGGATACGGGGCTCCTCTGGATGTGAGTGGGACCCTCATGCTTCCACTAGAGTGGAGACCGGGATGTCCGGGAACTTCTTGAGTTGCAGCAAGGGTGTGAAGGACCTTTTGGAAGTTCCAGAGATTAGATGTGATTAGCCTTGAGAAGCCTCAGTGGAAATGGGCCTCATCTGACCTGGAGGGCAAAACCTCCTGGATTTTCTCGAGTTGCGGCAGGTGCTCTCGACTCACGACGGGGACCTCAGGGACCCGCTCTGGTGGCCTCAGGAAAGGCCAGTCCCCATGCGAGTTGCTCGGGGGCCTCTCGGGGTTCCTCTACCTTCGATGCCAGGGCCTAAGTCCTTGTGTGGAGTCAGGTCCGGGACCTGAGGGTTCCTCTCCAGTGCTCACATTGATCTTGGGGTACTTCTGGAGTCTCCCCAGGGGAGTAAGTCCTCGTTTCGAATGGGGGCATGCACGTGTGCTTTCCTCCAGATCGGCAGCAGCCGTGTCATGCTTCCCTTCGCCTTGATCAAGGGATCTGTGGCTTTCCCTCGAGACTTTCCCACGAGGCTTACCCACAGGGCTGTCCCACGTGCCACCATGGTGGGAGTCGATCCTCACCGTGAAAGTCGAGGCAGTGCAGGGAAAACAGGTTCCTCTGCAATGGACTGAGACTTCTGGGGGACTCTTGGAATGGTGGCACGACCCTGGAGTTCCTCTCGCCTTTCCTGTGGAGAGCGCCTCCTCTTGAGATGCGAGGGGAATGCCCAGAATTCTTTCCCGACCAAGCAGGGAATGAATCCCTCATCTCAAGCTACGAGGCGGAAACGGGGCTCCTCTCGATGTGGGCGGGACCCTCGTGCTTCCTCTATAGTGGAGACGGGTATGTCAGGGAACTTCTTGATTTGCAGCAAGGGTGTGATGGACCTTTTGGAATTCCAGAGCTTAGATGTGATTAGCATTGTGAAGCCTCTGCGAAAATGGGCCTCATCTCGCCTGGAGGGCAAAACCTCCTGGATCTTCTCGAGTTTTGGAAGGTGCTCTCGACTTACGACGGGGAACTCAGGGACACGCTCTGGTGGCCTCAGGCAAGGCCAGTTCCCATGTGAGTTCCTCCGGGCCTCTCGGGATTCCTCTTCCTTCGATGCCGGCGCCAAAGAACTTGAGTGGAGGCGGCGCCGGAAACTGAGGATTCCTCTCCAGTGCTGACATGGATCTTGGGGTACTTCTGGAGTATCCCCAGGGGAGTAAGTCCTCGTCTCGAATGGGGGCATGCACGTGCACTTTCCTCCCGATCTGTAGCAGCAGTGTCACACTTCCTGTCGCGAGGATCAAGGGATCTGTGGCTTTCCCTCGCTGCTTTCCCACGCGGCTTTCCCACAGGGCTGTCCCACGTGCCACCTTGATGGGAGTGGATCCTCGGCGCGAAAGTCGAGACAGTGCAGGGAAAACAGGTTCTTTTGGAATAGAGTGAGATATCTGGGGGACTCTTGGCATGGTGGCATGACGCCTGAGTTCCTCTCGACTTTCCTGTCGAGAGCGGCTTCTCTTGAGATGGGACGGGAATGCCCAGAATTCTTTCCCGACAAAGCAGCGAAAGGAATCCTCATCTTGAGCTACGAGGCGGAAACGGCGCTACTTTGGATGTGGGCGGGACCCTCGTGCTTCCTCTAAAGCGGAGACAGGGATGTCGGGGAACTTCTTGAGTTGCAGCAAGGGTGTGAAGGACCTTTTGGAAGTTCCAGAGATTAGATGTGATTAGCCTTGAGAAGCCTCAGTGGAAATGGGCCTCATCTGACCTGGAGGGCAAAACCTCCTGGATTTTCTCGAGTTGCGGCAGGTGCTCTCGACTCACGACGGGGACCTCAGGGACCCGCTCTGGTGGCCTCAGGAAAGGCCAGTCCCCATGCGAGTTGCTCGGGGGCCTCTCGGGGTTCCTCTACCTTCGATGCCAGGGCCTAAGTCCTTGTGTGGAGTCAGGTCCGGGACCTGAGGGTTCCTCTCCAGTGCTCACATTGATCTTGGGGTACTTCTGGAGTCTCCCCAGGGGAGTAAGTCCTCGTTTCGAATGGGGGCATGCACGTGTGCTTTCCTCCAGATCGGCAGCAGCCGTGTCATGCTTCCCTTCGCCTTGATCAAGGGATCTGTGGCTTTCCCTCGAGACTTTCCCACGAGGCTTACCCACAGGGCTGTCCCACGTGCCACCATGGTGGGAGTCGATCCTCACCGTGAAAGTCGAGGCAGTGCAGGGAAAACAGGTTCCTCTGCAATGGACTGAGACTTCTGGGGGACTCTTGGAATGGTGGCACGACCCTGGAGTTCCTCTCGCCTTTCCTGTGGAGAGCGCCTCCTCTTGAGATGCGAGGGGAATGCCCAGAATTCTTTCCCGACCAAGCAGGGAATGAATCCCTCATCTCAAGCTACGAGGCGGAAACGGGGCTCCTCTCGATGTGGGCGGGACCCTCGTGCTTCCTCTATAGTGGAGACGGGTATGTCAGGGAACTTCTTGATTTGCAGCAAGGGTGTGATGGACCTTTTGGAATTCCAGAGCTTAGATGTGATTAGCATTGTGAAGCCTCTGCGAAAATGGGCCTCATCTCGCCTGGAGGGCAAAACCTCCTGGATCTTCTCGAGTTTTGGAAGGTGCTCTCGACTTACGACGGGGAACTCAGGGACACGCTCTGGTGGCCTCAGGCAAGGCCAGTTCCCATGTGAGTTCCTCCGGGCCTCTCGGGATTCCTCTTCCTTCGATGCCGGCGCCAAAGAACTTGAGTGGAGGCGGCGCCGGAAACTGAGGATTCCTCTCCAGTGCTGACATGGATCTTGGGGTACTTCTGGAGTATCCCCAGGGGAGTAAGTCCTCGTCTCGAATGGGGGCATGCACGTGCACTTTCCTCCCGATCTGTAGCAGCAGTGTCACACTTCCTGTCGCGAGGATCAAGGGATCTGTGGCTTTCCCTCGCTGCTTTCCCACGCGGCTTTCCCACAGGGCTGTCCCACGTGCCACCTTGATGGGAGTGGATCCTCGGCGCGAAAGTCGAGACAGTGCAGGGAAAACAGGTTCTTTTGGAATAGAGTGAGATATCTGGGGGACTCTTGGCATGGTGGCATGACGCCTGAGTTCCTCTCGACTTTCCTGTCGAGAGCGGCTTCTCTTGAGATGGGACGGGAATGCCCAGAATTCTTTCCCGACAAAGCAGCGAAAGGAATCCTCATCTTGAGCTACGAGGCGGAAACGGCGCTACTTTGGATGTGGGCGGGACCCTCGTGCTTCCTCTAAAGCGGAGACAGGGATGTCGGGGAACTTCTTGAGTTGCAGCAAGGGTGTGAAGGACCTTTTGGAAGTTCCAGATGTTAGGTGTGATTAGCCTCGAGAAGCCTCAGCGGAAATGGGCCTCATCCCGCCTGGAGGGCAAAACCTCGTGGATTATCTCGAGTTGTGGCAGGTGCTCTCGACTTATGACGGGGACCTCAGAGACCCGCTCTGGTGGTCTCAGGAAAGGCCAGTCCCCAGGCGAGTTGCTCGGGGGCCTCTTGGGATTCATCTCCCTTTGATGCCGGGGCCTAAGACCTTGTGTGCAGGCGGGACTGGAACCTGAGGATTCCTCTCCAGTGCTGACATGGACCTTGGGGATACTTCTGGAGTCTCCCCAGGGGAGTAAGTCCTCATCTCGAATGGGGGCATGCACGTGCGCTTTCCTCCAGAGTGGCAGCAGCAATGTCACGCTTCCCGTCGCGTGGATCAAGGGATCTGTGGCTTTGCCTCGAGGCTTTCCCACGAGGCTTTCCCACAGGTCTGTCCCACGTGCCACCGTGGTGGGAGTCGATCCTCGGCGTGAAAGTCGAGGCAGTGCAGGGAAAACAGGTTCCGCTGGAATGGACTGACACATCTGGGGGACTCCGGAATGGCGCAACGACCCTGGAGTTCCTCTCACCTTTCCTGTGGAGAGCGCCTCCTCTTGAGATGCGCCAGGAACGCCCAGAAATCTTTCCCGGGCAAGCAGCGAAAGGATCCCTCATCTCGAGCTACGAGGCGGAAACGGGGCTCCTCTGGATGTGTGCGGGACCCTCGTGCTTCCTCTAGAGTGGAGACGGGTATGTGAGGGAACTTCTTGAGTTGCAGCAAGGGTGTGAAGAACCTTTTGGAAATTCCAGAGGTTAGGTGTGATCAGCCTCGAGAAGCCTCACTGGAAATGGGCCTGATCTCGCCTGGAGAGTAAAACCTCCTGGATTTTCTCGAGTTGCGGCAGGTGCACTCGACTTCCGACGGGGACCGCAGGGACCCACTCTGGTGGCCTCAGGAAAGGACAGTCCGCATGCGAGTTGCTCGGGGGCCTCTCGGGATTCCTTTCCCGTCGATGCCGGGGCCTAAGACCTTGTGTGGAGTCGGGCCCGGAACCTGAGGATTCCTCTCCAGTACTGCCATGGATCTTGGGGTACTTCTTGAGTCTCCCCAGGGGAGTAAGTCCTCGTCTGGAATGGGCGCATGCACGTGATCTTTCCTCAAGACTGTAGCAGCAGTGTCACGTTTCCCATCGCCTGGATCAAGGGATCTGTAGCTTTCCCTCGAGACTTTCCCACGAGGCTTTCCCACAGGGCTTTCCCACAGGGCTGTCCCACGTGCCACCTTGGTGTGAGTCGATCCTCTGCATGAAAGTCGAGGCAGTGCAGGGAAAACAGGTTCCGTTGGAACGAACTGAGACATCTAGGGGACTCTGGGAATGTTGGCACGACCCTGGAGTTCCTCTCCCATTTCCTGTGGAGAGCACCTCCACTTGAGATGCGACGGGAACGCCGGGAAATCTTTCCCGACCACGCAGGGAAAGGATCCCTCATCTCGAGCTGCGAGGCGGCAACGGGGCTCCTCTGGATGTTCGCGGGACCATCGTGCTTCCTCTCGAATGGAGACTGTATGTCGGGGAACTCTTGAGTGGCAGCAAGGGTGTGAAGGACTTTTTGGAGATTCCAGAGGTTAGGCGTGATTAGACTCGAGAAGCCTCAGCGGAAATGGGCCTCATCTGGCCTGGAGGGCAAATCCTCCGGAATTTCTCGTGTTGCGGTAGGTGCTCTAGACTTTGGTCAGGGACTTCAGGGACCCGCTCTGGTGGCCTCAGGAAAGGCCAGTCCCATTGCGAGTTGTTCGCGGGCCTCTCGGGATTCCTCTCCCTTCGATGCCAGAGCCTAAGACTTTGTGTGGAGTCGGGGCCCGAACCTGAGGATTCCTCTCCAGTGCTCTCATGGAACTTGCGGTACTTCGGGAGTCTCCCCAGGAGAGTAAGTTCTCGTTTCGAGAGGGTGCATGCACGTGTGCTTTCCTCCCGAGCTGTAGCACCAGTATCATGCTTTCCGTCGCGTCAGTCATGGGATCTGTGTCTTTTCCTCAAGGATTTTCCACGAAGCTTTCCCACGAGGCTTTCCCACAGGGCTGTCCCACGTGCCACTGTGGTGTGAGTCGATCCTCGGCGTGAAAGTAAAGGCAGTGCAGGGAAAACAGGTTCCTCTGGAATGGACTGAGACATCTGGGGGACTCTGGGAATGGTGGCACGACCTTGGAGTTCCTGTCGCCTTTCCTGTGGAGAGTGCCTCCTCTTGAGATACGCCGGGAAACCCAGGAATTATTTCCCGACCAAGCAGGGAAAGGATCCCCCATGTCCAGTTACAAGGCGGAAACTGGGCTCCTCTGGATGTGGGCGGGACCCTCTTGCTTCCTCTCGAGTGGAGACGGGGATGTAGGAGAACTTCTTGAATTGCAGCAAGGGTGTGAAGGACCTTTTGGAAGATCCAGAGGTTAGATGTGATTAGCCTCGAGAAGCCTCAGCGGAAATGGGACTCATCTCGCCTGCAGGGCAAAACCTCGTGGATTTTCTCGAGTTTTGGCAGGTGCTCTCGACTTACGACGGGGACCTCAGGGACCTGCTCTGGTGGCCTCACGAAATGCCAGTCCCCATGCAAGTGGCTCGCGGGCCTCTCGGGATTCCTCTCCCTTCGATGCCCGGGCCTAAGACCTTGTGTTGAGTCGGGGCCGGTACCTGAGGATTCCTCTCCAGTGCTGACATGGATCTTGGTGTACTTCTGGAGTCTCCCCTGGGGAGTAACTCCTCGTCTCGAATAGGGGCATGCACGTGCACTTTCCTCCAGAGCGGTAGCAGCAGTGTCACGCTTCCCATCACCTGGATTAAGGGATCTCTGGCTTTCCTTCGAGGCTTTCCCTCGAGGCTTTCCCACGAGGCTTTCTGACGAGGCTTTCACACAGGGATGTCCCACGTGCCACCGTGGTGGGAGTCGATCCTCGGCATGAAATTCGAGGCAGTGCAGGGAAAACAGGTTCCTCTGGAACGGACTGAGACATCCGGGGGACTCTTGGAATGGTGGCAGGACGCTGGAGTTCCTCTCGCCTTCCCTGTGGAGAACGCCTTCTCTTGAGAAGTGAGGGGAACGCCGGGAATTCTTTCGCGACCAAGAAGGGAAAGGATCCCGCATCTCGAGCTACGAGGTGGATACGGGGCTCCTCTGGATGTGAGTGGGACCCTCATGCTTCCACTAGAGTGGAGACCGGGATGTCCGGGAACTTCTTGAGTTGCAGCAAGGGTGTGAAGGACCTTTTGGAAGTTCCAGAGATTAGATGTGATTAGCCTTGAGAAGCCTCAGTGGAAATGGGCCTCATCTGACCTGGAGGGCAAAACCTCCTGGATTTTCTCGAGTTGCGGCAGGTGCTCTCGACTCACGACGGGGACCTCAGGGACCCGCTCTGGTGGCCTCAGGAAAGGCCAGTCCCCATGCGAGTTGCTCGAGGGCCTCTCGGGGTTCCTCTACCTTCGATGCCAGGGCCTAAGTCCTTGTGTGGAGTCAGGTCCGGGACCTGAGGGTTCCTCTCCAGTGCTCACATTGATCTTGGGGTACTTCTGGAGTCTCCCCAGGGGAGTAAGTCCTCGTTTCGAATGGGGGCATGCACGTGTGCTTTCCTCCAGATCGGCAGCAGCCGTGTCATGCTTCCCTTCGCCTTGATCAAGGGATCTGTGGCTTTCCCTCGAGACTTTCCCACGAGGCTTACCCACAGGGCTGTCCCACGTGCCACCATGGTGGGAGTCGATCCTCACCGTGAAAGTCGAGGCAGTGCAGGGAAAACAGGTTCCTCTGCAATGGACTGAGACTTCTGGGGGACTCTTGGAATGGTGGCACGACCCTGGAGTTCCTCTCGCCTTTCCTGTGGAGAGCGCCTCCTCTTGAGATGCGAGGGGAATGCCCAGAATTCTTTCCCGACCAAGCAGGGAAAGGATCCCTCATCTCGAGCTACGAGGCGGAAACGGGGCTCCTCTCGATGTGGGCGGGACCCTCGTGCTTCCTCTATAGTGGAGACGGGTATGTCAGGGAACTTCTTGATTTGCAGCAAGGGTGTGATGGACCTTTTGGAATTCCAGAGCTTAGATGTGATTAGCATTGTGAAGCCTCTGCGAAAATGGGCCTCATCTCGCCTGGAGGGCAAAACCTCCTGGATCTTCTCGAGTTTTGGAAGGTGCTCTCGACTTACGACGGGGAACTCAGGTACACGCTCTGGTGGCCTCAGGCAAGGCCAGTTCCCATGTGAGTTCCTCCGGGCCTCTCGGGATTCCTCTTCCTTCGATGCCGGCGCCAAAGAACTTGAGTGGAGGCGGCGCCGGAAACTGAGGATTCCTCTCCAGTGCTGACATGGATCTTGGGGTACTTCTGGAGTATCCCCAGGGGAGTAAGTCCTCGTCTCGAATGGGGGCATGCACGTGCACTTTCCTCCCGATCTGTAGCAGCAGTGTCACACTTCCTGTCGCGAGGATCAAGGGATCTGTGGCTTTCCCTCGCTGCTTTCCCACGCGGCTTTCCCACAGGGCTGTCCCACGTGCCACCTTGATGGGAGTGGATCCTCGGCGCGAAAGTCGAGACAGTGCAGGGAAAACAGGTTCTTTTGGAATAGAGTGAGATATCTGGGGGACTCTTGGCATGGTGGCATGACGCCTGAGTTCCTCTCGACTTTCCTGTCGAGAGCGGCTTCTCTTGAGATGGGACGGGAATGCCCAGAATTCTTTCCCGACAAAGCAGCGAAAGGAATCCTCATCTTGAGCTACGAGGCGGAAACGGCGCTACTTTGGATGTGGGCGGGACCCTCGTGCTTCCTCTAAAGCGGAGACAGGGATGTCGGGGAACTTCTTGAGTTGCAGCAAGGGTGTGAAGGACCTTTTGGAAGTTCCAGATGTTAGGTGTGATTAGCCTCGAGAAGCCTCAGCGGAAATGGGCCTCATCCCGCCTGGAGGGCAAAACCTCGTGGATTATCTCGAGTTGTGGCAGGTGCTCTCGACTTATGACGGGGACCTCAGAGACCCGCTCTGGTGGTCTCAGGAAAGGCCAGTCCCCAGGCGAGTTGCTCGGGGGCCTCTTGGGATTCTTCTCCCTTTGATGCCGGGGCCTGAGACCTTGTGTGCAGGCGGGACTGGAACCTGAGGATTCCTCTCCAGTGCTGACATGGACCTTGGGGATACTTCTGGAGTCTCCCCAGGGGAGTAAGTCCTCATCTCGAATGGGGGCATGCACGTGCGCTTTCCTCCAGAGTGGCAGCAGCAATGTCACGCTTCCCGTCGCGTGGATCAAGGGATCTGTGGCTTTGCCTCGAGGCTTTCCCACGAGGCTTTCCCACAGGTCTGTCCCACGTGCCACCGTGGTGGGAGTCGATCCTCGGCGTGAAAGTCGAGGCAGTGCAGGGAAAACAGGTTCCGCTGGAATGGACTGAGACATCTGGGGGACTCCGGAATGGCGCAACGACCCTGGAGTTCCTCTCACCTTTCCTGTGGAGAGCGCCTCCTCTTGAGATGCGCCAGGAACGCCCAGAAATCTTTCCCGGGCAAGCAGCGAAAGGATCCCTCATCTCGAGCTAGGAGGCGGAAACGGGGCTCCTCTGGATGTGTGCAGGACCCGCGTGCTTCCTCTCGAGTGGACACGGGTATGTCGGGGAGCTTCTTGAGTTGCAGCAAGGGTGTGAAGGACCTTTTGGAAGTTCCAGAGGTTAGGTGTGAGTAGCCTTCAAAAGGAACAGCGGAAATGGGCCTCATCTTGCCTGGAGGGCAAAACCTCCTGGATTTTCTCGAGTTGTGGCAGGTGCTCTGTACTTATGATAGGGACCTCAGGGACCCGCTCTGGTGGCCTCAGGAAAGGCCTGTCCCCATGTGAGTTGGTCGCGGGCCTCTCGGGATTCCTCTCCCTTGGATGCTGGAGCCTAAGACCTTGTGTGGAGTCGGGCCCGGAACCTGAGGATTCCTCTCCAGTGCTGACATGGATCTTGGGGTACTTCTGGAGTCTCCCCAGGGAAGTAATTCCTCGTTTCGAATGGGGGCATGCACGTGCCCTTTCCTCCAGAGCTGTAGCAGCAGTGTCACGCTTCCTATCAACTGCATCATGGTATCTGTGGCTTTCCCTCGAGGTTTTCCCACAAGGCTTTCCCATGAGGCTTTCCCACAGGGCTGTCCCATGTGCCACCGTGGTGTGAGTCGATCTGCGGCGTGAAAGTCGAGGCAGTGGAGGGAAAACACCTTCCTTTGGAATGGACTGGGACATCTGGGGGACTCTGAGAATGGTGGCACGACCCTGGAGTTCCTCTCGCCTTTCCTGTGGAGAGCGCCTCCTCTTGAGATGCGACAGGAACGCCCAGAATTCTTTCCCGACCAAGCAGGGAAAGGATCCCTCATCTGGAACTACAATGCGGAAACGGGGCTCCTCTTGATGTGGGCGGGACCATTGTGCTTCCTCTAGAGTGGACAGGGGTAGTCGGGGAACTTCTTGAGTTGCAGCAAGGGTGTGAAGGACCTTTTGGAAGTTCCAGAGGTTAGTTGTGATTAGTGTCGAGAAGCATCGGCGGAAATGGGCCTCATTTCGCCTGGAGGGGAGTACCTCCTGGATTTTCTCGAGTTGCGGCAGGTGCTCTCGTCTTACGACGGTGACTTAAGGCACCCGCTCTGGTGGCCTCAGGACTGGCCAGTCCCCATTCGAGTTGCTCGGGGGCCGCTCGGGATTCCTCTCCCTTCGATGCCGGGGCCTAAGACCTTGTGTGGAGTCGGAGGCGGAACCTGAGGATTCCTCTCCAGTGCTGACATGGATCTTGCGGTACTTCTGGAGTCTGCCCAGGAGAGTCAGTCCTCGTCTCGAGAGGGGGCATGCACGTGCGCTTTCCTCCCGAGCTGTAGTAGCAGTGTCACGCTTCCCGTCGTGTCGATCATGGGATCTGTGGCTTTCCCTCGAGGCTTTCCCATGAGGCTTTCCCACGAGGCTTTCCCACAGGGCTGTCTCACGTGCCACCCTGGTGTGATTCGATCCTCGGCGTGAAAGTCGAGGCAGTGCAGGGAAAGGAGGTTCCTCAGGAATGGACTGGGACATCTGGGGGACTCTGGGAATGGTGGCACGACCCTGGAGTTCCTCTCGCCTTTCCTTTGGAGAGTGCCTGCTCTTGAGATGCGACGGGAACGCCGGGAATTCTTTCCCGACCAAGCAGGGAAAGGATCCCTCATCTCGAGCTACGAGGTGGAAACGGGGCTCCTCTGGATGTGGGCCGAACGCCGTGCTTTCTTTCGACTGGAGACGGGTATGTCGGGGAACTTCTTGAGTTGCAGTAAGGGTGTCAAGGACCCTTTGGAAGTTCCAGAGGTTAGATGTGATTAGCCTCGAGACGCCTCAGCCAAAATGGGCCACATCTCGCCCGGAGGGGGGAACCTCCTGGTTTTCTCGAGTTGCGGCTTGTGCTCTCGACTTACGACGGGGACCTCATGGACCCGCTCTGTTGGCCTCAGGAAAGGTCATTCCCCATGCGAGTTGCTCGGTGGCCTCTCAGGATTCCTCGCCCGTCGATGCCGGCGCCTAAGACCTTGTGTGGAGTCGGACCAGAACCTGAGGATTCCTCTCCCGTGCTCACATGGATCTTGGCGTACTTCTGGAGTCTCCCAAGGGGCGTCAGTCCTCGTCTCGAGTGGGGTCATGCAGGTGTGCTTTCCTCCTGAGCAGTAGCAGCAGTGTCTCGCTTCCCGTCTTGTGGATCAAGGGATCTGTGTCTTTCCCTCGAGGCTTTTCCATGGGCTTTCCCACAGGGCTATTCCACGTGCCACCATGCAGTGCTGGGAAAACAGGAACCTCCTTCCCCACATAGGGGGTACACTGTCCCCTTGGGCGTGTATCTCCGGGGCATTCGCGCTTGGGGGTTGCCACGGATGTTGGCCTCAGGCTCCACATGAGAAAAGCCCCTAATGGCATTAGCTGCCGGTCCAGACGCTGGCCCCTCAGGTCTCTGGCCGGAGCCTTGGGCTCCAGGCAACTCAAAGCCCTCGGGGCTGGTGCTCTGGGACTGCTGTAGGGAAAGGACGCCAGGAGCCCACGGAGGAGTTGGGGAGGCGCAGGTGGCATATGGAGGCGAGGACAGCGTGGGATCTAGGTGGAGGCGCTGGAGAGAGCGTCCGTTGTCCCGGAATGCCTCGGAGGAGCCAGCGGGGGACAGTCCAGGCCCAGGGACCTGTGGTATGTGAAAAGGTGGGAAACCCCAGAACAAGGCAGGCTGGGAAAGGGGGCGTGGGCGGCCAATTCAAAGGGACCTAGGGGGCGTTTCCTGGGCGGTGAGCTCCCTTGGCACTGCTGAGGGCCCCTGATTGATCCACCCGGGGTTGATCCCACCATCCGCTGCGAGGGAGGGCCACAAACCAAAGCCCCCGAACTGCCCACCCACCCCAACGGGGATCTTGGCGGTCCGGGGCACAGCTGTGCCCGGGAAAAGCCCACTCACTCCACGGGACTCCGTCCAGGGTCTCTGCTTGGAAAGAGGCCAGGGGCGGCCCCCTCCATCTACGCACCCAAACCCTATTGACGTCAATGGGGGTGGAGACGCCTCCCGCTCTCCAGAGTCCTGGGCTGCTGGGTCCCCGCCCACTCGGCCAGCAGTCTGCAGCGCTCCTGTGTGCCTCTCCCACCATGGCTTCGTCCAGCTCCTCCAGCACCTCAAGCGGTACGTTTGCCCTCGGTCCCTGGGGTCGGATCACGTCTCAGGGGATTTGCGGGTGGCCCGGGCAAGGGCTCTCGGCCCACGTGTCGACCCCCTCTCCCGCCCGAGAACGGCGGGGACCCATCGGCCGGGCCCGGGGTTCCCAGGCGTCAGGTGTGCCCAAAGTTGGAGGGCGTTGCATCGTTCGTTCATCTTGCTCCTTTGGCACACACATGGCTTCTCCGTTCTCTTTTCTGGGAAGACAGTGTTGTTTTAGGGGGCGTGCTGCGGGAGTCAGGGGCCGGTGGGAGCGGGTGCTGTGCTGGGATGAGGCCCTTTATCCTCACATCTTCCTGTGGGCATTGACTTTGACCTTGAACTTGAACTTGAACTTGAACTTGAACTTGACCTTGACCTCGACTTTGACCTTGAACTTGAACTTGAACTTGACCTTGACCTTGACCTTGAACTTGAACTTGAACTTGAACTTGACCTTGAACTTGAACTTGAACTTGAACTTGACCTTGACTTTGACCTTGAACTTGAACTTGAACTTGACCTTGACCTTGACTTTGACCTTGAACTTGAACTTGAACTTGAACTTGACCTTGACCTTGAACTTGAACTTGAACTTGACCTTGACTTTGACCTTGAACTTGAACTTGAACTTGACCTTGACTTTGACCTTGAACTTGAACTTGAACTTGAACTTGACCTTGACTTTGACCTTGAACTTGAACTTGAACTTGACCTTGACTTTGACCTTGAACTTGAACTTGACCTTGACCTTGAACTTGAACTTGAACTTGAACTTGAACTTGACCTTGACTTTGACCTTGACCTTGAACTTGAACTTGAACTTGACTTTGACCTTGACTTTGACCTTGAACTTGAACTTGAACTTGAACTTGAACTTGACTTTGACCTTGAACTTGAACTTGAACTTGAACTTGAACTTGAAATTGACCTTGACTTTGACCTTGAACTTGAACTTGAACTTGAACTTGACTTTGACCTTGAACTTGAACTTGACCTTGAACTTGAACTTGACCTTGACCTTGAACTTGAACTTGAACTTGAACTTGACCTTGACTTTGACCTTGAACTTGAACTTGAACTTGACCTTGACTTTGACCTTGACCTTGAACTTGACCTTGACCTTGAACTTGAACTTGACCAACAACGGGAGACCAGATTTGCTCAGAGCACCGGAGGTCCAGAGGCAGGGCCGTGTATCTCCCCTTCCCTTTGTGATCATTGCAAAGACATTCCTAGCTGATAGCGGGAGTGCCCATGAAGAAGCAAGCAGTGGGAGTGTGTTTGACACGACTGTGTGCCTCAACTCCACAAGGGGCCTTTCCTCTCGAAGTAGGCCCCATGTCCCCTTGGGGAGGGTGTCATGCCTCTTTTCTCCACACTGCCAAAGGGTGGAGCAAAGCTCGCTCTGTCAGAGGTACAAAAACAGCAATTGAATGGATTTTCAAGCTCTTGCTAGGCTGCACCCTTTCAGGGCCCACTTTACTGAAACAGGTGCTCTGTGGCCCCCGGTTGGGTATGCAGGTTCACAAACAGGGTGAGATCCTGTCCAAGCCAACAATTTTCCTGAAAGACCTAGGCTCACTAAAGCTCTCCTCCAGAGCAAAGGGGATAGAGGAGATGTATGGAGGAGTCTTTGCCTTTCCCTGTGAGTGTGGGGCTACTCCCTACGGCCCCAAGCTCAGGGATAACTGCCTCTAAGAAAGGAATGGCAAGAAGCGCTAATCTTGGAGGTTGGGACAGGGAGTTCGCAGCATGTGGGGAAAGAAAGACTTCTTCGGGGAAGAAGAGGCAACCACCGGGGGTGTGTTCGCAAGCCTCTATTTGGAAGGAACACGTTTGCTTATACAACTCAAGACCTCCAGATCTGCTCAGAGGACTGAAGTTCCAGAGACAGGGCCATGTATCTCCCCTTCCCTTTGAGATCCTTGCCAAGACATTCCTAGCAGATTGTCGGAGTGCCCATGAAGAAGCAAGCAGCGGGAGTGTGCTTGACATCACTGGCTGCCTACCTGGGCTCAGCTCCTCAAGGGGCCTTTCTCTCCTGGTAGGCCCTATGTCCCCTTTGGGAGAGGGTTGTGCCCTCTTCCCTCCACACTGCCAAAGGGTGGAGGTGGAGCAAACTCGTTCTCTCCGAGGTAAAAGAAAGACAAATTGGATGGATCTTTAAGCTCTTGCTATGCTGCACCCCTCCAGGACCCACTCGAGCAAAACAGGTGCCCTGTGGCCCCTAGGTCGGGTATGCAGGTTCACACACCGGGTGTGATCCCGTCAAAGCCAAGAATTTTCCTGACAGACCTAGGCTCACTAGAGCTCTCCTCCAGAGGAAAGGGGACAGAAAAGATGTGTGTGTGGAGGTGGCTCTGCCTTTCCAGGTCCCAATCTCAGGGATAACTGCCCCTAAGAAAGGAACTGCTGCTGCTGCTGCTGCTGCTGCTGCTGCTGCTGCTGCTGCTGCTGCTGCTAAGTTGGTTCAGTCGTGTTCGACTCTGTGCGACGCCATAGACGGTAGCCCACTAGGCTCCCCCGTCCCTGGGATTCTCCAGGCAAGAACAGTAAGTGGGTTGCCATTGCCTTCTCCAATGCATGAAAGTGAAAATGAAAGTGCAGTCGCTCAGTCGTGTCCGACCCTCAGCGACCCCATGGACTGCAGCCTACCAGGCTTCTCTGTCCATAGGATTTTCTGAAAGGAACTGCAAGAAGCACTTTTCCAGGAGGCTGGGAAAGGGAGTTTGCAGGATGTGGGGAAAGAGAGCCTCCTTCGGGGAAGAATAGGCGGCCACTTGTTTTGTGTTGCAAACCTCTATTTGGAAGGAACAGGTTAGCTTATACAAAGGGAGACCTCCAGATCTGCTCAGAGGACCGAAGTTGCAGAGGCAGGTCGGTGTATCTTCCCTTCACTTTGCGATCCTTGCAAAGACATTCCTTGCTGCTAGATGACTCAGCAAGGGCCTTTGAGACTGTTGTTTTCTTTCCTAGGTTCAAAGATTCCTTCAGTTCCTAATATAGATATCCTAGAAATGATATGACATCCGTGAAAATCTGATATGTCCTGGTCAAATGCTGTCAGTTATCATTCTAGTTATCATATTAAAGCATTTCAAGTCGCAGCAGTGACCAGATGACATTGTCAATTTCTATTTCATCAGGTTTTAACCATGTCCTCTGTGGTTTCACACTGATGCCTTTGCAGAAATACTGCTACTTCAAGATACATGGAAAATACTTTTTTTAAGCTTACTGATAATTTGTTTGTTTGTTTGCTTGTCTTCTGGTAAGCTGCTACCAGATGGAATTTAGTCTCCTCTCTAGGTTAAGAGAACTAAGTTTTCTTAGAATGCAATTTTTGATCACAGACTATGAGTTTCTCTACCTTTCATTGATTTATAATTGTTTTCATCATCTGTTTTTTTACTTCGGTAAAGTAAATAAGCCTTATTTAAGATTTTGGTACATGTAGGATGGACTAAGCTTTCCCCACTCTTGCAAGTTCCCTTAACCCTTCAGATTCTTCTCGTGGGACCAAGATCTCACTTTCCTCCAGAGGGACAATCCAAGCTTTTTATCAGTTGATCTGCCCCTGACATCAGAGTCAAGTTGAGCACGAGTTGGCCTATAATTTAGGCATGAAACTATGACTACATAAAGAAAAGGTGACTTTATGATTCAGGGATGGCCATGATATGCCTTGCACTTCAGAGAAAATGGGTTAAAATGATTTTTTTTTTCCTTCAAAACTGCACACCCAGTTCTTTCAGCATATGCAATTGAAAACATCTAGTCATTAGGTCAGTTTTCATTCCAATCCCAAAGAAAGGCAATGACAAACACTATTCAAGCTGCTGCACAATTGCACTCATCTCACACACTAGTAAAGTAATGCTCAAAATTCTCCAAGTTCACATGAACTGTGAACTTCCAGATGTTCAAGAGGGATTTAAAAAATGCAGAGAAACCAGAGATCAAATTGCCAACATCCACTGGATCATTGAAAAAGCAAGAGAGTTCCGGAAAAAAAAAACCATCTATTTCTGCTTTATTGACAATGCCAAAGCCTTTGACTGTGTGGATCACAAGAAACTGGGAAAAATTCTGAAAGAGATGGGAATACCAGACCACCTGACCTGTCTCTTGAGAAACCTGTATGCAGGTCAGGAAGAAACAGTTCGAACTGGACATGGAACAACAGACTGGTTCTACATAGGAAAAGGAACATGTCAAGGCTGTATATTGTCACCCTGCTTATTTAACTTATATGCAGAGTACAGCATGAGAAACACTGGGCTGGAGGAAGCACACGCTGGAATCAAGGTTGCTGGGAGAAATATCAATAATCTCAGATATTCAGATGACACCACCCTTATGGCAGAAAGTGAAGAAGAGCTAAAGAGTCTCCTGATGAAAGTGAAAGAGGAGAGTGAAAAAGTTAGCTTAAAGCTCAGCATTCAGAAAACTACAATCATTGCATCCAGTCTCATCACTTCATGGCAAATAGATGGGAAAACATTGGAAACAGCAGCAGACTATTTTGGGGGGCTTGGAAATCACTGCAGGTGATGGCTGCCTCCATGAACTTAAAACATATTTATGACTTGGAAGAAAAGTGATGACCAAACTAGACAGCATATTAAAAAGCCGAGACGTTGCTTTGCCAACAAAGACCCATCCGGTCAAGGCTATGGTTTTTCCATATGTCATGGATGGATATGAAAGATGTACTATAAAGAAAGTGACAGCTGAAAATTTGATGCTTTTGAACAGTGGTGTTGGAGAAGATGCTTGTAGGTCGCTTAGACTACAAGGAGACGCAACCACTCCATCCTAAAGGAAATCAGGTCTGAATATCCATTGGAAGGACTAATACTGAACCTGAAACTCCAATACTTTGGCCACTTGATGTGAAGAGCTGACTCACTTGGAAGTTGCTTTGATTTGCCTATGAGTGTGGGAGCCCTCCCTGGGCAAAGGGCCTCAGGGGTCATTGCCACTGAATCATGACATCCAAGCAAGCGCATTCCAGCTGTGTGACATGCAGGAAGCAGGAGACTGGGAAAACTGTCTTCCTTAGAGGAAGGAAAGTCATCCACAGAGAGTGTGTTTTCAGGCCTCTCTTTGCAGCAAGTGTTTTGCTTCTCAGACATCAGAGCTGCAGGCTTGCTCTGAGGGCCTCAATTCCAGAGTCAGGGCTGTGTGTCTCACTGCACTTTCCAAGCATTGCAGACACATTCCTAGGTTGGAGCAGTGCTTCCCATGAGAAAGAAGCCTCGGGAGTGTGTCTGAGCGGGCTGAGTGCCATGCTAGGGTCACCTAGTCGAGGGCACCTTGCACATCCAATGGGCCCCAGGCGAGTAGCTATGGACCGGCCCCTCGGTTGAGATATCCCAAAGCAGGGAACAAAGCTAGCTCTGTCTGTCAGAAGGAGGAAAACAGCAATGGGATGGATTTTCAAGCAGTTGCTCAGTCACACCACGTGAGGGCTCCGCGGGAAAGAAATGCGAATTTTGGCCTCTAGGCCCAGTATCCAGATGTGTGCACAGGATATTTTCCCCACAGGATCCAAGAATGTTCCAGACAGACCTAAGCTCACTAGCTCTCTCCTGCAGAGGAAATGAAATATTGTTGCTGAACCACGAAAAGATGCTGGGATTCTTGGCTTATGGAGGAGAAGAATTCAATCCAGGGCCCAAGACGAGGCTTGATTGCTCAGAGCTTTTGTGCAATCGAGTCTTATTCAAGTAGAAAGGAGATAGAGAAAGCTTCTGACAGAGACATCACAAGGGGCAGAAAGTGTACCCCCTTGCTAGTGTTAGTAATGGAGTTATATACTCTCCAATAAGTTATTACAACGAACAAAAGAATGTCTGGAGGTTGTAAAGACTCACTAGACCTACTCCCATCATTTACATTTTAAGATAACAGGATTAGCCAGAAGGTTTTTCCAGAGACCGTCCTCAAGAAGGATGCATGATTGTTATGTAATCCGAAGGAATGTAGAGGGAAAAAAGTGTGCCCTTTCTTCCTCCTTGAGAATTCTAGACCCCTCTCTCCTTGGGGACCCTGGAACTTCTTATAAACCTGCCTTGGCAATGACTCTCTCCGAAACATGATTGAACAGCCGTTTGGAGCTTCCTTTGACTTTCCCTGGGAGGGAGGGAGCCCTCCCTGAGCACAGGGCCTCAGGGGCCATGGCCAATGAAAACTAATCTCCCAGTAAGTGCTTTTCAGCCCTGTGTGACTCTCAGCCCACAGGAGGCTGAGAAAACTCTCTTCCTTGGAGGAAGGAAAGGCAGCCCAAGAGTGTGTTTTCAGGCCTGTATCTTGCAGCAAGTGTTTGGCTTGTTAGACATAAGACCTGCAGGCCTGCTCCAACAGACTCCATTCCAGAATCAGGGCCTTGTGTCTCCCTGCAGTTTCCTGGCCTCGCAAACACATTCCTAGGGGAGAGCAGTCCTGCCCATGGGGAAGCAGGCTGCGGGAGTGTGTCTGAGGGGGCCAGGTGCCATGCTGGGGTCACCTGGTCGAGGGCACCTTGCACCTCCAATGGACCCCAGGCAAGGAGTTGCAGGCCACCACCTTGCTTCTGAAATCCCAAAGTGGGGAGCAAAGCTCGCTCTGTCAGAGGGAAGAAAACAGCAACAGGATGGATTTTCAAGCAGTTGCTAGGCTGTACTGCGTTAGGGCTCCAAGGAAGAAAAATGCAGATGTTAGCCCCTACGACTGGTATCCAGGTGGGCTCCCAGGATGATTTCCCCGCAGGATCCAAGAACGTTCCAGACAGACCTGGGCTCACTAGCTCCCTCCTGCAGAGGAAACATGATAGAACAGCTGTTTGGAGGTTGCTTTGACTTCCCCTGGGAGGGTAGGATCCCTCCCTGGGTGCAGGGCCTCAGGGGCCATTGCCGCTGAGAAATGCCCTCTAAGCCAGACCTTTCCAGCCTTGTATGACTCAGCACGGAGGAGACTGGAAAAGCTATCTTCCTTGGAGGAAGGAAAGGCAGCCCCAGAGAGTGTGTTTTCACACCTGTATCTCGCAGCAAGCGTTTGCCGTCTCAGACGTCAGACCTCCAGGCCTGCTCCAACGGCCTCAGTTCCAGAGTCAGGGCCGTGTGTCTCCCTGCATTTTCTGAGCCTTGGGAACACATTCCTAGGTCAGAACAGTCCTGCCCATGGGGAAGGAGGCTGCGGGAGTGTGTCTGAGGGGGTCGGGTGCCATGCTGGGGTCCAGTAGACCTGGTACCTCCAATAGACCCCAGGACAACAGCGGTGGGGCTCCCCCTGGCTTCCGAAATGCCAAAGCGAGAAGCAAAGCTAGCTCTATCAGAAGGAAGAAAAGAGCAATTAGATGGATGTTCAGGCTGTTGCTGGGCCGCACCACTTCAGGTTACCCCCCGAGAGGAGCAGGCGCCCTGTGGCCCCTCGGTCCCATATGCAGGTTAACACACAGGATGTGTCCCCATAGGAGCCAAGAATTTTCCTGACAGACCTAGGCTCACTAGAGCTCTCCTACAGGGCAAAAGGGATAGAACAGACTGTGGATGTGACTCTGCCTTTCCCAGCGAGCATGGGGCCCTCCCTACGGCCCCGGGCTCCAGGGAAAATTGTCCCTGAAAAATGACCTCCAAGAAGCGCTTTTCCAGCAGGCTGGGATGCAGAGTTCACAGGATGTGGGGAAAGTGATCGTCCTTCAGGGAAGAAGAGGCAGCCACCCAGTGTGTGTTTGCAAGCCTGTATTTGGAAGAAACTGGTTTGCTTCTTCAAGGGGAGACCTCCAGGTCTGCTCAGAGGACCGAAATTCCAGAGGCAGCACCATGCATCTCCCCTGTCCTTTCTGAGCCTTGGAAAGACATTCCTAGCTTATAGCGGTATTGCTCATGAAGAAGCAGGATGCAGGAATGTGTCAGACATGACTGGGTGCCTTCCTGGGTTCAGCTCCGTGAGGGGCCTTTCCACTCAAAGTAGGTCCCATGCCTCCTTGGGGAGGAAGTGGGGCCCGCTTGCCTCCAAATTGCCAAAGGCTGGAACAAAGCTAGTTCTATCAGAGGTAAGAAAAGAGCAATTGGATGGATGTGGAAGCTGTTGCTGGGCCGCACTGCTTCAGGCCCCCCACCCCTCCGGCCCCGAGAGAAACAGGCGCCCTGTGGCCCCTCGGTCCTGTATGCAGTTTCACACATAGAATGTGTCCCCATAGGAGCCAAGAATTTTCCTGACAGACCTAGGCTCACTAGAGCTCTCCTACAGAGCAAAGGGGATGGGACAGATGTGTGGCTGTGGCTCTGCCTTTCCCTGGGAGTGTGGAGCCACTCCCTATGGCCCCGGGCTCCAGGGGAAATTGCCCCTGAATAATGACCTCCAAGAAGCGCTTTTCCAACTGGCTGAGACGTGGAGTTCTCAGGATGCAGGGAAAGCGAGTGTCCCTTCGGGGAAGCAAAGGCAGTCACCTGTTATCATTACTTACTAGAATAGTAGGTACCTTCTCTGGTTGGGCAGAGGCCTTCCCTACCTGATCTGAAAAAGAAAATGAAGTAGCTCGCTGATTTGAGAAATAATTCCCAGACTTGGGTTTCCAACCAGTATAGAATCCGACAATGGCCCTGTCTTTGTAGCCGCGTTAATTAACAGGTATGTGAAGCTCTAAATATCAGTGGAAATTACATACAGCATATAGGCCCCAGTGTTCTGGAATGGTGGAAAGAAACAACCAAACTCTTGAAGAGACTCTTTCAAAATGGATCATAGAGACTGACTGTACATGGATGGGCTTACTTCTGGCAGACTTACTCATATTACGGGTAACTGCACGTTCCCATTGTTGTTGTCCTTATGAAATTTTCTATGGGAGAACCCCCCACCCCAAATGAGGCAGGTGTTAGCAGATTTGCCACAAGTAAGGAGGTGGGATTTCACAGCAGCTGGAACAATTAGGTAAGGTAATAAATCAGGTAACTAAGTTTGTGTAAAAAAAAAATATCATTCCCCCTTGAGGAACAGATTCATGAATTTGTGCTCAGTGATCAGGTGTGGCTCAATGACTGGAAACACAATTCCTTGGCCTGACATCGGAAAGGTCCTTATACTGTTGTTTTAGCCACAATTCTGAAAGAGAAGGGAATACTAGACCACCTAACCTGCCTCTTGAGAAATCTGTATGACGGTCAGGAAGCAACAGTTAGAGCAGGACATGGAACAACATACTGGTTCCAAAAAGGAAAAGGAGTATGTCAAGGCTGTATATTGTCACCCTGTTTATTTAGCTTATATGCAGACTACATCATGAAAAATGCTGGGATGGAAGATACCTGAGCTGGAATCAAGATTGCCGGAAGAAATAGCAATAAACTTAGATATGCAGATGTCACCACCATTATGGCAGAATGGGAAGAGGAACGCGTATGTCGGGGAACTTCTTGAGTTGCAGCAAAGGTGTGAAGGACCCTTTCGAAGTTCCAGAGGTTAGGTGTGGTTAGTCTCGAGATGCCTCAGCAGAAATGGGCCTCATGGCGCCTGGAATGGAGAGGCTTCTAGATATTCCCCAGTTTCAGCAGGTGCTCTCAAGTTACCACGGGGACTTCAGGGACCCGCTCTGGCGGCCTCAGGAAAGGCCAGTCATCATGCGTGTTGCTAGGGGGCCTCTCGTGATTCCTCTCCCGTCGGTGCCGGGGCCTAAGACGTTGTGTGGAGTCGGGGCCGGAACCTGAGGATTCCTCACCAATGCCGACATGGATCTTGGGGTAATTATGGAGTCTCCCCAGGGGAGTCAGTCCTCGTCTCGAGAGGGGGCATGCAGGTGCGCTTTCCTCCTGATCTGTAGCAGCAGTGTCACGCTTCCCATCTCGTGAGTCATGGGATCTGTGGCATTTCCCTCCAGGATTTTCCACGAGTCTTTCCCACGAGGCTTTCCCACAGGGCTGTCCCACGAGGCTTTCGCACAGGGCTGTCTCACGTGCCACCTTGGTGGCAGTCGATCCTTGGCGTGAAAGTCGAGGCAGTGCAGGGAAAACAGGTTCCTCTGGAATGGACTGAGACATCTGGGGGACTCTTGGAATGGTGGAACGACGCTGGCGTACCTCTCGCCTTTCCTGTGGAGAGCGCCTCCTCTTGAGATGCGACGGGAACGCCCAGAATTCTTTCCCGGCCACCAGCGAAAGGATCCCTCATCACGAGCTACGAGCGGAAATGGGGCTCTTCTGGATGTGGGCCGGACCCTCGTGCTTCCTCTCGAGTGGAGACGGGTATGTCAGGCAACTTCTTGAGTTGCAGCAAGGGTGTGAAGGGCCTTTTGGAAGTTACAGACTGTAGGTTTGATTAGCTTCGAGAAGCCTCAACGGAAATGGGCCTCATCTCGCCTGGAGGGCAAAACCTCCTGGATTTTCTCGAGTTGCGGCAGGTGCTCTCGACTTACGACGGGGACCTCAGGGACCCTCTCTGGTGGCCTCAGGAAAGGCCAATCCCCATGCGAGTTGCTCGGGGGCCTCTAGGCATTCCTCTCCTTTCGATGCCGGGGCCTAAGACCTTGTGTGGAGTCGGGGCCAGAACCTGAGGATTCCTCTCCAGGGCTGACATGGATCTTGGGGTACTTCTGGAGTCTCCCCAGGGGAGTAAGTCCTCGTCTCGAATGGGGGCATGCACGTGCGCTTTCCTCCAGAGCAGTAGCAGCAGTGTCACCCTTCCTGTCGCGTGGATCAAGTAATCTGTGGCTTTCCCACGAGGCTTTCCCACAGGGCTGTCCCACGTGCCACCGTGGTGGGAGTCGATCCTCGGTGTGAAACTCGAGGCAGTGCAGGGAAAACAGGTTCCGCTGGAATGGACTGAGACATCTGGGGGACTCTGGGAATGGCGCAAAGACCCTGGAGTTCCTCTCGCCTTTCCTGTGGCGAGCGCCTCCTCTTGACATGCGCCAGGAACACCCAGAAATCTTTCCCGGGCAAGCAGCGAAAGGATCCCTCATCTCGAGCTACGAGGCGGAAACGGGGCTCCCCTGGATGTGTGCGGGACCCCACGTGCTTCCTCTCGAGTGGAGACGGGTATGTCCGGGAACTTCTTGAGTTGCAGCAAGGGTGTGAAGGATCCTTTGGAAGTTCCAGTGGTTAGATGTGATTGGCCTCGAGAAGCCTCAGCGGAAATGGGCCTCATCTGGCCTGGAGGGCCAAACATCCTGGATTTTCTCGAGTTGCGGCAGGTGCTCTCGACTTTCGACGGGGACCTCAGGGACCCGCTCTGGTGGCCTCAGGAAAGGCCAGTCCCCATGCGAGTTCCTCGGGGGCCTCTCGGGATTCCTCTCCCGTCGATGCCGGGGCCTAAGACCTTGTGTGGAGTCGGGGCCGGAACCTGAGGATTCCTCTCCAGTGCTGACATGGATCTTGGGGTACTTCTGGAGTCTCCCCAGGGGAGTCAGTCCTCGTCTCGAATGCGGGCATGCACTTGCGCTTTCCTCCAGAGCGGTAGCAGCAGTGTCACACAGTCCGCCCCGTGGATCACAGGATCTATGGTTTTCCCTCGAGTCTTTCCCACGA
The DNA here is from genome assembly GCF_042477335.2 of Ovis canadensis. NCBI lineage: Eukaryota > Metazoa > Chordata > Mammalia > Artiodactyla > Bovidae > Ovis > Ovis canadensis. The sequence continues at coordinate 2,184,386 of NC_091266.1, read as the reverse complement.
GGCTTTCCCACGAGGCTTTCCCACAGGGCTGTCCCACGTGCACACGTGGTGGGAGTCGATCCTCGGCTTGAACGTCAAGGCAGTGCAGGGAAAACAGGTTCCTCTGCAATGGACTGACACATCTGGGGGACTCTTGGAATGGTGGCACGACCCTGGAGTTCCTCTCGCCTTTCCTGTGGAGAGCGCCTCCTCTTGAGATGCGACGGGAACGCCGGGAATTCTTTCCCTACGAAACAGGGAAAGGATCACTCATCTCGAGCTAGGAGGCGGAAACGGGGTTCCCCTGGATGTGTGCGGGACACCACGTGCTTCCTCTCGAGTGGAGACGGGTATGTCGGGTAACTTCTTGAGTTGCAGCAAGGGTGTGAAGGACCCTTTGGAAGTTCCAGTGGTTAGATGTGATTGGCCTCGAGAAGCCTCAGTGGAAATGGGCCTCATCTCGCCTGGAGGGCAAAACCTCCTGGATTTTCTCGAGTTGCGGCAGGTGCTCTCGACTTACGACGGGGACCTCAGGGACCCGCTCTGGTGGCCTCAGGAAAGGCCAGTCCCCATGCGAGTTCCTCGGGGGCCTCTCGGGATTCCTCTCCCGTCGATGCCGGGGCCTAAGACCTTGTGTGGAGTCGGGGCCGGAACCTGAGGATTCCTCTCCAGTGCTGACATGGATCTTGGGGTACTTCTGGAGTCTCCCCAGGGGAGTCAGTCCTCGTCTCGAATGCGGGCATGCACTTGCTCTTTCCTCCAGAGCGGTAGCAGCAGTTTCACGCAGTCCTCCGCGTGGATCAAAGGATCTATGGTTTTCCCTCGAGTCTTTCCCACGAGGCTTTCCCACGAGGCTTTCCCACAGGGTTGTCCCACGTGCACACGTGGTGGGAGTCGATCCTCGGCTTGAACGTCAAGGCAGTGCAGGGAAAACAGGTTCCTCTCGAATGGACTGACACATCTGGGGGACTCTTGGAATGGTGTCTCGACCCTGGAGTTCCTCTCGCCTTTCCTGTGGAGAGCGCCTCCTCTTGAGATGCGACGGGAACGCCGGGAATTCTTTCCCTACGAAACAGGGAAAGGATCCCTCATCTCGAGCTAGGAGGAGGACACGGGGCTCCCCTGGATGTGTGCGGGACCCCACGTGCTTCCTGTCGAGTGGAGACGGGTATGTCGGGGAACTTCTTGAGTTGCAGCAATGGTGTGAAGGACCCTTTGGAAGTTCCAGTGGTTAAATGTGATTGGCCTCGAGAAGCCTCAGCGGAAATGGGCCTCATCTCGCCTGGAGGGCAAAACCTCCTGGATTTTCTCGAGTTGCGGCAGGTGCTCTCGACTTACGACGGGGACCTCAGGGACCCGCTCTGGTGGCCTCAGGAAAGGCCAGTCCCCATGCGAGTTCCTCGGGGGCCTCTGGGGATTCCTCTCCCGTCGATGCCGGGGCCTAAGACCTTGTGTGGAGTCGGGGCCGGAACCTGAGGATTCCTCTCCAGTGCTGACATGGATCTTGGGGTACTTCTGGAGTCTCCCCAGGGGAGTCAGTCCTCGTCTCGAATGCGGGCATGCACTTGCGCTTTCCTCCAGAGCGGTAGCAGCAGTGGCACGCAGTCCGCCGCGTGGATCAAAGGATCTATGGTTTTCCCTCGAGTCTTTCCCACGAGGCTTTCCCACGAGGCTTTCCCACAGGGCTGTCCCACGTGCACACGTGGTGGGAGTCGATCCTCGGCTTGAACGTCAAGGCAGTGCAGGGAAAACAGGTTCCTCTGCAATGGACTGACACATCTGGGGGACTCTTGGAATGGTGGCACGACCCTGGAGTTCCTCTGGCCTTTCCTGTGGAGAGCGCCTCCTCTTGAGATGCGACGGGAACGCCGGGAATTCTTTCCCTACGAAACAGGGAAAGGATCCCTCATCTCGAGCTAGGAGGCGGAAACGGGGCTCCCCTGGATGTGTGCGGGACCCCACGTGCTTCCTCTCGAGTGGAGACGGGTATGTCGGGGAACTTCTTGAGTTGCAGCAAGGGTGTGAAGGACCCTTTGGAAGTTCCAGTGGTTAGACGTGATTGGCCTCGAGAAGCCTCAGCGGAAATGGGCCTCATCTCGCCTGGAGGGCAAAACCTCCTGGATTTTCTCGAGTTGTGGCAGGTGCTCTCGACTTACGACGGGGACCTCAGGGACCCGCTCTGGTGGCCTCAGGAAAGGCCAGTCCCCATGGGAGTTCCTCGGGGGCCTCTCGGGATTCCTCTCCCGTCGATGCCGGGGCCTAAGACCTTGTGTGGAGTCGGGGCCGGAACCTGAGGATTCCTCTCCAGTGCTGACATGGATCTTGGGGTACTTCTGGAGTCTCCCCAGGGGAGTCAGTCCTCATCTCGAATGCGGGCTTGCACTTGCGCTTTCCTCCAGAGCGGTAGCAGCAGTGTCACGCATTCCTCCGCGTGGATCAAAGGATCTATGGTTTTCCCTCGAGTCTTTCCCACGAAGCTTTCCCACGAGGCTTTCCCACAGGGCTGTCCCACGTGCACACGTGGTGGGAGTCGATCCTCGGCTTGAAAGTCAAGGCAGTGCAGGGAAAACAGGTTCCTCTGGAATGGACTGACACATCTGGGGGACTCTTGGAATGGTGGCACGACCCTGGAGTTCCTCTCGCCTTTCCTGTGGAGAGCGCCTCCTCTTGAGATGCGAAGGGAACGCCGGGAATTCTTTCCCTACGAAACAGGGAAAGGATCCCTCATCTCGAGCTAGGAGGCGGAAACGGGGCTCCCCTGGAAGTGTGCGGGACGCCACGTGCTTCCTCTCGAGTGGAGACGGGTATGTCGGGGAACTTCTTGAGTTGCAGCAATGATGTGAAGGACCCTTTGGAAGTTCCAGTGGTTAGATGTGATTGGCCTCGAGAAGCCTCAGCGGAAATGGGCCTCATCTCGCCTGGAGGGCAAAACCTCCTGGATTTTCTCGAGTTGCGGCAGGTGCTCTCGACTTACGACGGGGACCTCAGGGACCCGCTCTGGTGGCCTCAGGAAAGGCCAGTCCCCATGCGAGTTCCTCGGGGGCCTCTGGGGATTCCTCTCCCGTCGATGCCGGGGCCTAAGACCTTGTGTGGAGTCGGGGCCGGAACCTGAGGATTCCTCTCCAGTGCTGACATGGATCTTGGGGTACTTCTGGAGTCTCCCCAGGGGAGTCAGTCCTCGTCTCGAATGCGGGCATGCACTTGCGCTTTCCTCCAGAGAGGTAGCAGAAGTGTCACGCAGTCCGCCGCGTGGATCAAAGGATCTATGGTTTTCCCTCGAGTCTTTCCCACGAGGCTTTACCACGAGGCTTTCCCACAGGGCTGTCCCACGTGCACACGTGGTGGGAGTCGATCCTCGGCTTGAACGTCAAGGCAGTGCAGGGAAAACAGGTTCCTCTGGAATGGACTGACACATCTGGGGGACTCTTGGAATGGTGGCACGACCCTGGAGTTCCTCTCGCCTTTCCTGTGGAGAGCGCCTCCTCTTGAGATGCGACGGGAACGCCGGGAATTCTTTCCCTACGAAACAGGGAAAGGATCCCTCATCTCGAGCTAGGAGGCGGATACGGGGATCCCCTGGATGTGTGCGGGACACCACGTGCATCCTCTCGAGGGCAGACGGGTATGTCGGGGAACTTCTTGAGTTGCAGCAAGGGTGTGAAGGACCCTTTGGAAGTTCCAGTGGTTAGATGTGATTGGCCTCGAGAAGCCTCAGCGGAAATGGGCCTCATCTCGCCTGGAGGGCAAAACCTCCTGGATTTTCTCGAGTTGCGGCAGGTGCTCTCGACTTACGACGGGGACCTCAGGGACCCGCTCTGGTGGCCTCAGGACAGGCCAGTCCCCATGCGAGTTCCTCGGGGGCCTCTCGGGATTCCTCTCCCGTCGATGCCGGGGCCTAAGACCTTGTGTGGAGTCGGGGCCGGAACCTGAGGATTCCTCTCCAGTGCTGACATGGATCTTGGGGTACTTCTGGAGTCTCCCCAGGGGAGTCAATCCTCGTCTCGAATGCGGGCATGCACTTGCGCTTTCCTCCAGAGCGGTAGCAGCAGTGTCACGCAGTCCGCCGCGTGGATCAAAGGATCTATGGTTTTCCCTCAAGTCTTTCCCACGAGGCTTTCCCACGAGGCTTTCCCACAGGGCTGTTCCACGTGCACACGTGGTGGGAGTCGATCCTCGGCTTGAACGTCAAGGCAGTGCAGGGAAAACAGGTTCCTCTGGAATGGACTGACACATCTGGGGGACTCTTGGAATGGTGGCACGACCCTGGAGTTCCTCTCGCCTTTCCTGTGGAGAGCGCCTCCTCTTGAGATGCGACGGCAACGCCGGGAATTCTTTCCCTACGAAACAGGGAAAGGATCCCTCATCTCGAGCTAGGAGGCGGAAACGGGGCTCCCCTGGATGTGTGCGGGACCCCACGTGCTTCCTCTCGAGTGCAGACGGGTATGTCGGGGAACTTCTTGAGTTGCAGCAATGGTGTGAAGGACCCTTTGGAATTTCCAGTGGTTAGATGTGATTGGCCTCGAGAAGCCTCAGCGGAAATGGGCCTCATCTCGCCTGGAAGGCAAAACCTCCTGGATTTTCTCGAGTTGCGGCAGGTGCTCTCGACTTACGACGGGGACCTCTGGGAACCGCTCTGGTGGCCTCAGGAAAGGCCAGTCCCCATGCGAGTTCCTCGGGGGCGTCTCGGGATTCCTCTCCCGTCGATGCCGGGGCCTAAGACCTTGTGTGGAGTCGGGGCCGGAACCTGAGGATTCCTCTCCAGTGCTGACATGGATTTGGGGTACTTCTGGAGTCTCCCCAGGGGAGTCAGTCCTCGTCTCGAATGCGGGCATGCACTTGCGCTTTCCTCCAGAGCGGTAGCAGCAGTGTCACGCAGTCCGCCGCGTGGATCAAAGGATCTATGGTTTTCCCTCGAGTCTTTCCCACGAGGCTTTCCCACGAGGCTTTCCCACAGGGCTGTCCCACGTGCACACGTGGTGGGAGTCGATTCTCGGCTTGAACGTCAAGGCAGTGCAGGGAAAACTGGTTCCTCTGGAATGGACTGACACATCTGGGGGACTCTTGGAATGGTGGCATGACTCTGGAGTTCCTCTCGCCTTTCCTGTGGAGAGCGCCTCCTCTTGAGATGCGACGGGAACGCCGGGAATTCTTTCCCTACGAAACAGGGAAAGGATCCCTCATCTCGAGCTAGGAGGCAGAAACGGGGCTCCCCTGGATGTTTGCGGGACACCACGTGCATCCTCTCGAGTGGAGACGGGTATGTCGGGGAACTTCTTGAGTTGCAGCAGTGGTGTGAAGGACCCTTTGGAAGTTCCAGTGGTTAGATGTGATTGGCCTCGAGAAGCCTCAGCGGAAATGGGCCTCATCTCGCCTGGAGGGCAAAACATCCTGGATTTTCTCGAGTTGCGGCAGGTGCTCTCGACTTTCGACGGGGACCTCAGGGACCCGCTCTGGTGGCCTCAGGAAAGGCCAGTCCCCATGCGAGTTCCTCGGGGGCCTCTCGGGATTCCTCTCCCGTCGATGCCGGGGCCTAAGACCTTGTGTGGAGTCGGGGCCGGAACCTGAGGATTCCTCTCCAGTGCTGACATGGATCTTGGGGTACTTCTGGAGTCTCCCCAGGGGAGTCAGTCCTCGTCTCGAATGCGGGCATGCACTTGCGCTTTCCTCCAGAGCGGTAGCAGCAGTGTCACGCAGTCCGCCGCGTGGATCAAAGGATCTATGGTTTTCCCTCGAGTCTTTCCCACGAGGCTTTCCCACGAGGCTTTCCCACAGGGCTGTCCCACGTGCACACGTGGTGGGAGTCGATCCTCGGCTTGAACGTCAAGGCAGTGCAGGGAAAACAGGTTCCTCTGGAATGGACTGACACACCTGGGGGACTCTTGGAATGGTGGCATGACCCTGGAGTTCCTCTCGCCTTTCCTGTGGAGAGCGCCTCCTCTTGAGATGTGACGGGAACGCCGGGAATTCTTTCCCTACGAAACAGGGAAAGGATCCCTCATCTCGAGCTAAGAGGCGGAAACGGGGCTCCCCTGGATGTGTGCGGGACCCCACGTGCTTCCCCTCGAGTGGAGACGGGTATGTCGGGGAACTTCTTGAGTTGCAGCAATGGTTTGAAGGACCCTATGGAGGTTCCAGTGGTTAGATGTGATTGGCCTCGAGAAGCCTCAGTGGAAATGGGCCTCATCTCGCCTGGAGGGCAAAACCTCCTGGATTTTCTCGAGTTGCGGCAGGTGCTCTCGACTTACGACGGGGACCTCAGGGAACCGCTCTGGTGGCCTCAGGAAAGGCCAGTCCCCATGCAAGTTCCTCGGGGGCCTCTCGGGATTCCTCTACCGTCGATGCCGGGGCCTAAGACCTTGTGTGGAGTCGGGGCCGGAACCTGAGGATTCCTCTCCAGTGCTGACATGGATCTTGGGGTACTTCTGGAGTCTCCCCAGGGGAGTCAGTCCTCGTCTCGAATGCGGGCATGCACTTGCGCTTTCCTCCAGAGCGGTAGCAGCAATGTCACGCAGTCCGCCGCGTGGATCAAAGGATCTATGGTTTTCCCTCGAGTCTTTCCCACGAGGCTTTCCCACGAGGCTTTCCCACAGGGCTGTCCCACGTGCACACGTGGTGGGAGTCGATCCTCGGCTTGAACGTCAAGGCAGTGCAGGGAAAACAGGTTCCTCTGGAATGGACTGACACATCTGGGGGACTCTTGGAATGGTGGCACGACCCTGGAGTTCCTCTCGCCTTTCCTGTGGAGAGCGCCTCCTCTTGAGATGCGACGGGAACGGCGGGAATTCTTTCCCTACGAAACAGGGAAAGGATCCCTCATCTCGAGCTAGGAGGCGGAAACGGGGCTCCCCTGGATGTGTGCGGGACACCACGTGCTTCCCCTCGAGTGGAGACGGGTATGTCGGGGAACTTCTTGAGTTGCAGCAAGGGTGTGAAGGACCCTTTGGAAGTTCCAGTGGTTAGATGTGATTGGCCTCGAGAAGCCTCAGCGGAAATGGGCCTCATCTCGCCTGGAGGGCAAAACCTCCTGGATTTTCTCGAGTTGCGGCAGGTGCTCTCGACTTACGACGGAGACCTCAGGGAACCGCTCTGGTGGCCTCAGGAAAGGCCAGTCCCCATGCGAGTTCCTCGGGGGCCTCTCGGGATTCCTCTCCCGTCGATGCCGGGGCCTAAGACCTTGTGTGGAGTCGGGGCCGGAACCTGAGGATTCCTCTCCAGTGCTGACATGGATTTGGGGTACTTCTGGAGTCTCCCCAGGGGAGTCAGTCCTCGTCTCGAATGCGGGCATGCACTTGCGCTTTCCTCCAGAGCGGTAGCAGCAGTGTCACGCAGTCCGCCGCGTGGATCAAAGGATCTATGGTTTTCCCTCGAGTCTTTCCCACGAGGCTTTCCCACGAGGCTTTCCCACAGGGCTGTCCCACGTGCACACGTGGTGGGAGTCGATCCTTGGCTTGAACGTCAAGGCAGTGCAGGGAAAACAGGTTCCTCTGGAATGGACTGACACATCTGGGGGACTCTTGGAATGGTGGCATGACTCTGGAGTTCCTCTCGCCTTTCCTGTGGAGAGCGCCTCCTCTTGAGATGCGACGGGAACGCCGGGAATTCTTTCCCTACGAAACAGGGAAAGGATCCCTCATCTCGAGCTAGGAGGCGGAAACGGGGCTCCCCTGGATGTGTGCGGGACACCACGTGCTTCCTCTCGAGGGCAGACGGGTATGTCCTGGAACTTCTTGAGTTGCAGCAAGGGTGTGAAGGACCCTTTGGAAGTTCCAGTTGTTAGACGTGATTAGCCTCGAGAAGCCTCAGCGGAAATGGGCCTCATCTCGCCTGGAGGGCAAAACCTCCTGGATTTTCTCGAGTTGCGGCAGGTGCTCTCGACTTACGACGGGGACCTCAGGGACCCGTTCTGGTGGCCTCAGGAAAGGCCAGTCCCCATGCGAGTTCCTCGGGGGCCTCTCGGGATTCCTCTCCCGTCGATGCCGGGGCCTAAGACCTTGTGTGGAGTCGGGGCCGGAACCTGAGGATTCCTCTCCAGTGCTGACATGGATCTTGGGGTATTTCTGGAGTCTCCCCAGGGGAGTCAGTCCTCGTCTCGAATGCGGGCATTCACTTGTGCTTTCCTCCAGAGCGGTAGCAGCAGTGTCACGCAGTCCGCCGCGTGGATCAAAGGATCTATGGTTTTCCCTCGAGTCTTTCCCACGAGGCTTTCCCACGAGGCTTTCCCACAGGGCTGTCCCACGTGCACACGTGGTGGGAGTCGATCCTCGGCTTGAACGTCAAGGCAGTGCAGGGAAAACAGGTTCCTCTGGAATGGACTGACACATCTGGGGGACTCTTGGAATGGTGGCACGACCCTGGAGTTCCTCTCGCCTTTCCTGTGGAGAGCGCCTCCTCTTGAGATGCGACGGGAACGCCGGGAAATCTTTCCCTACGAAACAGGGAAAGGATCCCTCATCTCGAGTTAGGAGTCGGAAACGGGGCTCCCCTGGATGTGTGCGGGACCCCACGTGCTTCCCCTCGAGTGGAGACGGGTATGTCGGGGAACTTCTTGAGTTGCAGCAATGGTGTGAAGGACCCTTTGGAAGTTCCAGTGGTTAGATGTGATTGGCCTCGAGAAGCCTCAGCGGAAATGGGCCTCATCTCGCCTGGAGGGCAAAACCTCCTGGATTTTCTCGAGTTGCGGCAGGTGCTCTCGACTTACGACGGGGACCTCAGGGAACCGCTCTGGTGGCCTCAGGAAAGGCCAGTCCTCATGCAAGTTCCTCGGGGGCGTCTCGGGATTCCTCTCCCGTCGATGCCGGGGCCTAAGACCTTGTGTGGAGTCGGGGCCGGAACCTGAGGATTCCTCTCCAGTGCTGACATGGATCTTGGGGTACTTCTGGAGTCTCCCCAGGGGAGTCAGTCCTCGTCTCGAATGCGGGCATGCACTTGCGCTTTCCTCCAGAGCGGTAGCAGCAGTGTCACGCAGTCCGCCGCGTGGATGAAAGGATCTATGGTTTTCCCTCGAGTCTTTCCCACGAGGCTTTCCCACGAGGCTTTCCCACAGGGCTGTCCCACGTGCACACGTGGTGGGAGTCGATCCTCGGCTTGAACGTCAAGGCAGTGCAGGGAAAACAGGTTCCTCTGGAATGGACTGACACATCTGGGGGACTCTTGGAATGGTGGCACGACCCTGGAGTTCCTCTCGCCTTTCCTGTGGAGAGCGCCTCCTCTTGAGATGCGTCGGGAACGCCGGGAAATCTTTCCCTACGAAACAGGGAAAGGATCCCTCATCTCGAGTTAGGAGTCGGAAACGGGGCTCCCCTGGATGTGTGCGGGACCCCACGTGCTTCCCCTCGAGTGGAGACGGGTATGTCGGGGAACTTCTTGAGTTGCAGCAATGGTGTGAAGGACCCTTTGGAAGTTCCAGTGGTTAGATGTGATTGGTCTCGAGAACCCTCAGCGGAAATGGGCCTCATCTCGCCTGGAGGGCAAAACCTCCTGGATTTTCTCGAGTTGCGGCAGGTGCTCTCGACTTACGACGGGGACCTCAGGGAACCGCTCTGGTGGCCTCAGGAAAGGCCAGTCCCCATGCGAGTTCCTCGGGGGCGTCTCGGGATTCCTCTCCCGTCGATGCCGGGGCCTAAGACCTTGTGTGGAGTCGGGGCCGGAACCTGAGGATTCCTCTCCAGTGCTGACATGGATTTGGGGTACTTCTGGAGTCTCCCCAGGGGAGTCAGTCCTCGTCTCGAATGCGGGCATGCACTTGCGCTTTCCTCCAGAGCGGTAGCAGCAGTGTCACGCAGTTCGCCGCGTGGATCAAAGGATCTATGGTTTTCCCTCGAGTCTTTCCCACGAGGCTTTCCCACGAGGCTTTCCCACAGGGCTGTCCCATGTTCACACGTGGTAGGAGTCGATCCTCGGCTTGAACGTCAAGGCAGTGCAGGGAAAACAGGTTCCTCTGGAATGGAGTGACACATCTGGGGGACTCTTGGAATGGTGGCACGACCCTGGAGTTCCTCTCGCCTTTCCTGTGGAGAGCGCCTCTTCTTGAGATGCGACGGGAACGCTGGGAATTCTTTCCCTACGAAACAGGGAAAGGATCCCTCATCTCGAGCTAGGAGGCGGAAACGGGGCTCCCCTGGATGTGTGCGGGACCCCACGTGCTTCCTCTCGAGTGGAGACGGGTATGTCGGGTAACTTCTTGAGTTGCAGCAATGGTGTGAAGGATCTTTGGAAGTTCCAGTGGTTAGATGTGATTGGCCTCGAGAAGCCTCAGCGGAAATGGGCCTCATCGCGACTGGAGGGCAAAATCTCCTGGATTTTCTCGAGTTGCGGCAGGTGCTCTCGACTTACGACGGGGACCTCAGGGAACCGCTCTGGTGGCCTCAGGAAAGGCCAGTCCCCATGCGAGTTCCTCGGGGGCGTCTCGGGATTCCTCTCCCGTCGATGCCGGGGCCTAAGACCTTGTGTGGAGTCGGGGCCGGAACCTGAGGATTCCTCTCCAGTGCTGATATGGATCTTGGGATACTTCTGGAGTCTCCCCAGGGGAGTCAGTCCTCGTCTCGAATGCGGGCATGCACTTGCGCTTTCCTCCAGTGCGGGAGCAGCAGTGTCACGCAGTCCGCCGCGTGGATCAAAGGAACTATGTTTTTCACTCGAGTCTTTCCCACGAGGCTTTCCCACGAGGCTTTCCCACAGGGCTGTCCCACGTGCACACGTGGTGGGAGTCGATCCTCGGCTTGAACGTCAAGGCAGTGCAGGGAAAACAGGTTCCTCTGGAATGGACTGACACACCTGGGGGACTCTTGGAATGGTGGCATGACCCTGGAGTTCCTCTCGCCTTTCCTGTGGAGAGCGCCTCCTCTTGAGATGCGACGGGAACGCCGGGAATTCTTTCCCTACGAAACAGGGAAAGGATCCCTCATCTCGAGCTAAGAGGCGGAAACGGGTCTCCCCTGGATGTTTGCGGGACCCCACGTGCTTCCCCTCGAGTGGAGACGGGTATGTCGGGGAACTTCTTGAGTTGCAGCAATGGTTTGAAGGACCCTTTGGAGGTTCCAGTGGTTAGATGTGATTGGCCTCGAGAAGCCTCAGTGGAAATGGGCCTCATCTCGCCTGGAGGGCAAAACCTCCTGGATTTTCTCGAGTTGCGGCAGGTGCTCTCGACTTACGACGGGGACCTCAGGGAACCGCTCTGGTGGCCTCAGGAAAGGCCAGTCCCCATGCGAGTTCCTCGGGGGCCTCTCGGGATTCCTCTACCGTCGATGCCGGGGCCTAAGACCTTGTGTGGAGTCGGGGCCGGAACGTGAGGATTCCTCTCCAGTGCTGACATGGATCTTGGGGTACTTCTGGAGTCTCCCCAGGGGAGTCAGTTCTCGTCTCGAATGCGGGCATGCACTTGCGCTTTCCTCCAGAGCGGTTGCAGAAGTGTCACGCAGTCCGCCGCGTGGATCAAAGGATCTATGGTTTTCCCTCGAGTCTTTCCCACGAGGCTTTCCCACGAGGCTTTCCCACAGGGCTGTCCCACGTGCACACGTGGTGGGAGTCGATCCTCGGCTTGAACGTCAAGGCAGTGCAGGGAAAACAGGTTCCTCTGGAATGGAGTGACACATCTGGGGGACTCTTGGAATGGTGGCACGACCCTGGAGTTCCTCTCGCCTTTCCTGTGGAGAGCGCCTCCTCTTGAGATGCGACGGGAACGCCGGGAATTCTTTCCCTACGAAACAGGGAAAGGATCCCTCATCTCGAGCTAGGAGGCGGAAACGGGGCTCCCCTGGATGTGTGCGGGACCCCACGTGCTTCCTCTCGAGTGCCGACGGGTATGTCGGGGAACTTCTTGAGTTGCAGCAATGGTGTGAAGGACCCTTTGGAAGTTCCAGTGGTTAGATGTGATTGGCCTCGAGAAGCCTCAGCGGAAATGGGCCTCATCTCGCCTGGAGGGCAAAACCTCCTGGATTTTCTCGAGTTGCGGCAGGTGCTCTCGACTTACGACGGGGACCTCAGGGACCCGCTCTGGTGGCCTCAGGAAAGGCCAGTCCCCATGCGAGTTCCTCGGGGGCCCTTCGGGATTCCTCTCCCGTCGATGCCGGGGCCTAAGACCTTGTGTGGAGTCGGGGCCGTAACCTGAGGATTCCTCTCCAGTGCTGACATGGATCTTGGGGTACTTCTGGAGTCTCCCCAGGGGAGTCAGTCCTCGTCTCGAATGCGGGCATGTACTTGCGCTTTCCTCCAGAGCGGTAGCAGCAGTGTCACGCAGTCCGCCGCGTGCATCAAAGGATCTATGGTTTTCCCTCGAGTCTTTCCCACGAGGCTTTCCCACGAGGCTTTCCCACAGGGCTGTCCCACGTGCACACGTGGTGGGAGTCGATCCTTGGCTTGAACGTCAAGGCAGTGCAGGGAAAACAGGTTCCTCTGGAATGGACTGACACATCTGGGGGACTCTTGGAATGGTGGCACGACCCTGGAGTTCCTCTCGCCTTTCCTGTGGAGAGCGCCTCCTCTTGAGATGCGACGGGAACGCCGGGAATTCTTTCCCTACGAAACAGGGAAAGGATCCCTCATCTCGAGCTAGGAGGCGGAAACGGGGCTCCCCTGGATGTGTGCGGGACCCACGTGCTTCCTCTCGAGTGGAGACGGGTATGTCGGGGAACTTCTTGAGTTGCAGCAAGGGTGTGAAGGACCCTTTGGAAGTTCCAGTTGTTAGACGTGATTAGCCTCGAGAAGCCTCAGCGGAAATGGGCCTCATCTCGCCTGGAGGGCAAAACCTCCTGGATTTTCTCGAGTTGCGGCAGGTGCTCTCGACTTACGACGGGGACCTCAGGGACCCGCTCTGGTGGCCACAGGAAAGGCCAGTCCCCATGCGAGTTCCACGGGGGCCTCTCGGGATTCCTCTCCCGTCGATGCCGGGGCCTAAGACCTTGTGTGGAGTCGGGGCCGGAACCTGAGGATTCCTCTCCAGTGCTGACATGGATCTTGGGGTACTTCTGGAGTCTCCCCAGGGGAGTCAGTCCTCGTCTCGAATGCGGGCATACACTTGTGCTTTCCTCCAGAGCGGTAGCAGCAGTGTCACGCAGTCCGCCGCGTGGATCAAAGGATCTATGGTTTTCCCTCGAGTCTTTCCCACGATTCTTTCCCACGAGGCTTTCCCACAGGGCTATCCCACGTGCACACGTGGTGGGAGTCGATCCTCGGCTTGAACGTCAAGGCAGTGCAGGGAAAACAGGTTCCTCTGGAATGGACTGACACATCTGGGGGACTCTTGGAATGGTGGCACGACCCTGGAGTTCCTCTCGCCTTTCCTGTGGAGAGCGCCTCCTCTTGAGATGCGACGGGAACGCCGGGAATTCTTTCCCTACGAAACAGGGAAAGGATCCCTCATCTCGAGCTAGGCGGCGGAAACGGGGCTCCCCTGGATGTGTGCGGGACCCTCGTGATTCCTCTCGAGTGGAGACGGGTATGTCGGGGAACTTCTTAAGTTGCAGCAAGGGTGTGAAGGACCCTTTGGAAGTTCCAGTGGTTAGATGTGATTAGCCTCGAGAAGCCTCAGCGGAAATGGGCCTCATCTCGCCTGGAGGGTAAAACCTCCTGGATTTTCTCGAGTTGCGGCAGGTGCTCTCGACTTACGACGGGGACCTCAGGGACCCGCTCTGGTGGCCTCAGGAAAGGCCAGTCCCCATGCGAGTTCCTCAGGGGCCTCTCGGGATTCCTCTCCCGTCGATGCCGGGGCCTAAGACCTTGTGTGAAGTCGGGGCCGGAACCTGAGGAATCCTCTCCAGTGCTGACATGGATCTTGGGGACTTCTGGAGTCTCCCCAGGGCAATCAGTCCTCGTCTCGAATGCGGGAATGCCATTGCGCTCCTCCAGAGCGGTAGCAGCAGTGTCATGCAGTCCGCCGCGTGGATCAAAGGATCCATGGTTTCCCTCGAGTCTTTCCCACGAGTCTTTTCCACGAGGCTTTCTCACAGGGCTGTCCCACGTGCACACGTGGTGGGAGTCGATCCTCGGCTTGAACGTCAAGGCAGTGCAGGGAAAACAGGTTCCTCTGGAATGGACTGACACATCTGGGGGACTCTTGGAATGGTGGCACGACCCTGGAGTTCCTCTCGCCTTACCTGTGGAGAGCGCCTCCTCTTGATATGCGACGGCAACGCCGGGAATTCTTTCCCTACGAAACAGGAAAAGGATCCCTCATCTCGAACTAGGAGGCGGAAACGGGGCTCCCCTGGATGTGTGCGGGACCCCACGTGCTTCCTCTCGAGTGGAGACTGGTATGTCGCGGAACTGCTTGAGTTGCAGCAAGGGTGTGAAGGACCCTTTGGAAGTTCCAGTGGTTAGATGTGATTGGCCTCGAGAAGCCTCAGCGGAAATGGGCCTCATCTCGCCTGGAGGGCAAAATCTCCTGGATTTTCTCGAGTTGCGGCAGGTGCTCTCGACTTACGACGGGGACCTCAGGGACCCGCTCTGGTGGCCTCAGGAAAGGCCAGTCCCCATGCGAGTTTCTCGGGGGCCTCTCAGGATTCCTCTCCCGTCGATGCCGGGGCCTAAGACCTTGTGTGGAGTCGGGGCCGGAACCTGAGGATTCCTCTCCAGTGCTGACATGGATCTTGGGGTACTTCTGGAGTTTCCCCAGGGGAGTCAGTCCTCGTCTCGAATGCGGGCATGCACTTGTGCTTTCCTCCAGAGCGGTAGCAGCAGTGTCACGCAGTCCGCCGCATGGATCAAAGGATCTATGGTTTTCCCTCGAGTCTTTCCCACGAGGCTTTCCCACGATGCTTTCCCACAGGGCTGTCCCACGTGCACACGTGGCGGGAGTCGATCCTCGGCTTGAACGTCAAGGCAGTGCAGGGAAAACAGGTTCCTCTGGAATGGACTGACACATCTGGGGGACTCTTGGAATGGTGGCACGACCCTGGAGTTCCTCTCGCCTTTCCAGTGGAGAGCGCCTCCTCTTGAGATGCGTCGGGAATGCCGGGAATTCTTTCCCTACGAAACAGGGAAAGGATCCCTCATCTCGAGCTAGGAGGCGGAAACGGGGCTCCCCTGGATGTGTGCGGGACCCTCGTGCTTCCTCTTGAGTGGAGACAGGTATGTCGGGGAACTTCTTGAGTTGCAGCAAGGGTGTGAAGGACCCTTTGGAAGTTCCAGTGGTTAGATATGATTAGCCTCGAGAAGCCCCAGCGGAAATGGGCCTCATCTCGCCTGGAGGGCAAAACCTCCTGGATTTTCTCGAGTTGCGGCAGGTGCTCTCGACTTACGACGGGGACCCCAGGGACCCCTCTGGTGGCCTCAGGAAAGGCCAGTCCCCATGCGAGTTCCTCGGGGGCCTCTCGGGATTCCTCTCCCGTCGATGCAGGGGCCTAAGACCTTGTGTGGAGTCGCGGCCAGAACCTGAGGATTCCTCTCCAGTGCTGACATGGATCTTGGGGTACTTCTGGAGTCTCCACAGGGGAGTCAGTCCTTGTCTCGAATGCGGGCATGCACTTGCGCTTTCCTCCAGAGCGGTAGCAGCAGTGTCACTCATTCTGCCGCGTGGATCAAAGGGTCTATGGTTTTCCCTCGAGTCTTTCCCACGAGGCTTTCCCTCGAGGCTTTCCCACAGGGCTGTCCCACGTGCACACGTGGTGGGAGTCGATCCTCGGCTTGAACGTCAAGGCAGTGCAGGGAAAACAGGTTCCTCTGGAATGGACTGAAACATCTGGGGGACTCTTGGAATGGTGGCACTAACCTGGAGTTCCTCTCGCCTTACCTGTGGAGAGCGCCTCCTCTTGAGATGCGACGGCAACGCCGGGAATTCTTTCCCTACGAAACAGAGAAAGGATCCCTCATCTCGAACTAGGAGGCGGAAACGGGGCTCCCCTGGATGTGTGCGGGACCCCACGTGCTTCCTCTCGAGTGGAGACGGGTATGTCGTGGAACTGCTTGAGTTGCAGCAAGGGTGTGAAGGACCCTTTGGAAGTTCCAGTGGTTAGATGTGATTGGCCTCGAGAAGCCTCAGCGGAAATGGGCCTCATCTCGCCTGGAGGGCAAAACCTCCTGGATTTTCTCGAGTTGCGGCAGGTGCTCTCGACTTACGACGGGGACCTCAGGACCCGCTCTGGTGGCCTCAGGAAAGGCCAGTCCCCATGCGAGTTTCTCGGGGGCCTCTCGGGATTCCTCTCCCGTCGATGCCGGGGCCTAAGACCTTGTGTGGAGTCGGGGCCGGAACCTGAGGATTCCTCTCCAGTGCTGACATGGATCTTGGGGTACTTCTGGAGTCTCCCCAGGGGAGTCAGTCCTCGTCTCGAATGCGGGCATGCACTTGCGCTTTCCTCCAGAGCGGTAGCAGCAGTGTCACGCAGTCCGCCGCGTGGATCAAAGGATCTATGGTTTTCCCTCGAGTCTTTCCCACGAGGCTTTCCCACGAGGCTTTCCCACAGGGCTGTCCCACGTGCACACGTGGTGGGAGTCGATCCTCGGCTTGAACGTCAAGGCAGTGCAGGGAAAACAGGTTCCTCTGGAATGGACTGACACATCTGGGGGTCTCTTGGAATGGTGGCACGACCCTGGAGTTCCTCTCGCCTTTCCTGTGGAGAGCGCCTCCTCTTGAGATGCGACGGGAACGCCGGGAATTCTTTCCCTACGAAACAGGGAAAGGATCCCTCATCTCGAGCTAGGAGGCGGAAACGGGGCTTCCCTGGATGTGTGCGGGACCCCACGTGCTTCCTCTCGAGTGGAGATGGGTATGTCGGGGAACTTCTTGAGTTGCAGCAAGGGTGTGAAGGACCCTTTGGAAGTTCCAGTGGTTAGACGTATTGGCCTCGAGAAGCCTCAGCGGAAATGGGACTCGTCTCGCCTGGAGGGCAAAACCTCCTGGATTTTCTCGAGTTGCGGCAGGTGCTCTCGACTTACGACGGGGACCCCAGGGACCCCTCTGGTGGCCTCAGGAAAGGCCAGTCCCCATGCGAGTTCCTCGGGGGCCTCTCGGGATTCCTCTCCCGTCGATGCCGGGGCCTAAGACCTTGTGTGGAGTCGCGGCCAGAACCTGAGGATTCCTCTCCAGTGCTGACATGGATCTTGGGGTACTTCTGGAGTCTCCCCAGGGGAGTCAGTCCTTGTCTCGAATGCGGGCATGCACTTGCGCTTTCCTCCAGAGCGGTAGCAGCAGTGTCACTCATTCTGCCGCGTGGATCAAAGGGTCTATGGTTTTCCCTCGAGTCTTTCCCACGAGGCTTTCCCTCGAGGCTTTCCCACAGGGCTGTCCCACGTGCACACGTGGTGGGAGTCGATCCTCGGCTTGAACGTCAAGGCAGTGCAGGGAAAACAGGTTCCTCTGGAATGGACTGAAACATCTGGGGGACTCTTAGAATGGTGGCACTAACCTGGAGTTCCTCTCGCCTTACCTGTGGAGAGCGCCTCCTCTTGAGATGCGACGGCAACGCCGGGAATTCTTTCCCTACGAAACAGAGAAAGGATCCCTCATCTCGAACTAGGAGGCGGAAACGGGGCTCCCCTGGATGTGTGCGGGACCCCACGTGCTTCCTCTCGAGTGGAGACGGGTATGTCGCGGAACTGCTTGAGTTGCAGCAAGGGTGTGAAGGACCCTTTGGAAGTTCCAGTGGTTAGATGTGATTGGCCTCGAGAAGCCTCAGCGGAAATGGGCCTCATCTCGCCTGGAGGGCAAAACCTCCTGGATTTTCTCGAGTTGCGGCAGGTGCTCTCGACTTACGACGGGGACCTCAGGACCCGCTCTGGTGGCCTCAGGAAAGGCCAGTCCCCATGCGAGTTCCTCGGGGGCCTCTCGGGATTCCTCTCCCGTCGATGCCGGGGCCTAAGACCTTGTGTGGAGTCGGGGCCGGAACCTGAGGTTTCCTCTCCAGTGCTGACATGGATCTTGGGGTACTTCTGGAGTCTCCCCAGGGGAGTAAGTCCTCGTCTCGAATGCGGGCATGCACTTGCGCTTTCCTCCAGAGCGGTAGCAGCAGTGTCACGCAGTCCGCCCCGTGGATCAAAGGATCTATGGTTTTCCCTCGAGTCTTTCCCACGAGGCTTTCCCACGAGGCTTTCCCACAGGGCTGTCCCACGTGCACACGTGGTGGGAGTCGATCCTCGGCTTGAACGTCAAGGCAGTGCAGGGAAAACAGGTTCCTCTGGAATGGACTGACACATCTGGGGGACTCTTGGAATGGTGGCACGACCCTGGAGGTCCTCTCGCCTTTCCTGTGGAGAGCGCGTCCTCTTGAGATGCGACGGGAACGCCGGGAATTCTTTCCCTACGAAACAGGGAAAGGATCCCTCATCTCAAGCTAGGAGGCGGAAACGGGGCTTCCCTGGATGTGTGCGGGACCCACGTGCTTCCTCTCGAGTGGAGACGGGTATGTCGGGGAACTTCTTGAGTTGCAGCAAGGGTGTGAAGGACCCTTTGGAAGTTCCAGTGGTTAGATGTGATTGGCCTCGAGAAGCCTCAGCGGAAACGGGCCTCATCTCACCTGGAGGGCAAAACCTCCTGGATTTTCTCGAGTTGCGGCAGGTGCTCTCGACTTACGACGGGGACCTCAGGGACCCGCTCTGGTGGCCTCAGGAAAGGCCAGTCCCCATGCGAGTTCCTCGGGGGCCTCTCGGGATTCCTCTCCCGTCGATGCCGGGGCTTAAGACCTTGTGTGGAGTCGGGGCCGGAACCTGAGGATTCCTCTCCAGTGCTGACATGGATCTTGGGGTACTTCTGGAGTCTCCCCAGGGGAGTCAGTCCTCGTCTCGAATGCGGGCATGCACTTGCGCTTTCCTCCAGAGCGGTAGCAGCAGTGTCACGCAGTCCGCCGCGTGGATCAAAGGATCTATGGTTTTCCCTCGAGTCTTTCCCACGAGGCTTTCCCACGAGGCTTTCCCACAGGGCTGTCCCACGAGCACACGTGATGGGAGTCGATCCTCGGCTTGAACGTCAAGGCAGTGCAGGGAAAACAGGTTCCTCTGGAATGGACTGACACATCTGGGGGACTCTTGGAATGGTGGCACGACCCTGGAGTTCCTCTCGCCTTTCCTGTGGAGAGCGCCTCCTCTTGAGATGCGACGGGAACGCCGGGAATTCTTTCCCTACGAAACAGGGAAAGGATCCCTCATCTCGAGCTAGGAGACGGAAACGGGTCTCCGCTGGATGTGTGCGGGACCCTCGTGCTTCCTCTCGAGTGGAGACGGCTGTGTCGGGGAACTTCTTGTGTTGCAGCAAGGGTGTGAAGGACCCTTTGGAAGTTCCAGTGGTTAAATGTGATTAGCCTCTAGAAGACTCAGCGAAAATGGGCCTCATCTCACCTGAAGGGCAAAACCTCCTGGATTTTCTCGAGTTGCGGCAGGTGGTCTCGACTTACGACGGGGACCTCAGGGACCCGCTGTGGTGGTCTCAAGAAAGGCCAGTCTCCATGCAAGTTCCTCGGGGGCCTCTGGGGTTTCCTCTCCCGTCGATGCCGGGGCCTAAGACCTTGGGTGGAGTCGGGGCCGGAACCTGAGGATTCCTCTCCAGTGCTAACATGGATCTTGGGGTACTTCTGGAGTCTCCCCAGGGGAGTCAGTCCTCGTCTCGAACGCGGGTATGCACTTGCGCTCTTCTCCAGAGCGGTAGAAGCAGTGTCACGCACTCCGCTGCGTAGACCAAAGGATCTATGATTTTCCCTCGAGTCTTTCCCACGAGGCTTTCCCACGAGGCTTTCCCACAGGGCTGTTCCACGTGCACAGGTGGTGGGATTCGATCCTCGGCTTGATCGTCAAGGCAGTGCAGGGAAAACAGGTTCCTCTGGAATGGACTGAGACATCTGGGGGACTCTTGCAAAGGTGGCACTACCCTGGAGTTCCTCTCTCCTTTCCTGTGGAGAGCGCCTCCTCTTGAGATGCGACGGGAACGCCGGGAATTATTTCCCTACGAAACAGGGAAATGATCCCTCATCTCGCGCTAGGAGGCGGAAACGGGTCTCCCCTGGATGTGTGCGGGACCCTCGTGCTTCCTCTCGAGTGGAGACGGGTATGTCGGGGAACTTCTTGAGTTGCAGCAAGGGTGTGAAGGACCCTTTGGAAGTTCCAGTGGTTAGATGTGTTTAGCCTAGAGGAGCCTCAGCGGAAATGGGCCTCATCTCGCCTGGAGGGCAAAACCTCCTGGATTTTCTCGAGTTGCGGCAGGTGCTCTCGTCTTACGACGGGGACCTCAGGGACCCGCTCTGGTGGCCTCAGGAAAGGCCAGTCCCCATGCGAGTTCCTCGGGGGCCTCTCGGGATTCCTCTCCCGTCGATGCCGGGGCCTAAGACCTTGTGTGGAGTCGGGGCCGGAACCTGAGGATTCCTCTCCAGTGCTGACATGGATCTTGGGGTACTTCTGGAGTCTCCCGAGGGGAGTCAGTCCTCGTCTCATGCGGGCATGCACTTGCGCTTTCCTCCAGAGCGGTAGCAGCAGTATCACGCAGTCCGCCGCGTGCATCAAAGGATCTATGGTTTTCCCTCAAGTCTTTCCCACGAGGCTTTCCCACGAGGCTTTCCCACAGGGCTGTCCCACGTGCACACGTGGTGGGAGTCGATCCTCGGCTTGAACGTCAAGGCAGTGCAGGGAAAACAGGTTCCTATGGAATGGACTGACACATCTGGGGGACTCTTGGAATGGTGGCACGACCCTGGAGTTCCTCTCGCCTTTCCTGTGGAGAGCGCCTCCTCTTGAGATGCGACGGGAACGCCGGGAATTCTTTCCCTACGAAACAGTGAAAGGATCCCTCATCTCGAGCAAGGAGGCGGAAATGGGGCTCCCCTGGATGTGTGCGGGACCCCACGTGCTTCCTCTCGAGTGGAGACGGATATGTCGGGGAACATCTTGAGTTGCAGCAAGGGTGTGAAGGACCCTTTGGAAGTTCCAGTGGTTAGATGTGATTAGCCTCGAGAAGCCTCCGCGGAAATGGGGCTCATCTCGCCTGGAGGGCAAAACCTGCTGGATTTTCTCGAGATGCAGCAGGTGCTCTCCACTTACGACGGGGACCTCAGGGACCCGCTCTGGTGGCCTCAGGAAAGGCCAGTCCCCATGCGAGTTCCTCGGGGGCCTCTCGGGATTCCTCTCCCGTCGATGCCGGGTCCCAAGTCCTTGTGTGGAGTCGGGGCCGGAACCTGAGGATTCCTACCCAGTGCTGACATGGATCTTGGGGTACTTCTGGAGTCTCCCCAGGGGAGTCAGTCCTCGTCTCGAATGCGGGCATGCACTTGCGCTTTCCTCCAGAGCGGTAGCAGCAGTGTCACGCATTCCGCCGCGTGGATCAAAGGATCTATGGTTTTCCCTCGAGTCTTTCCCACGAGGCTTTCCCACAGGGCTGTCCCACGTGCACACGTGGTGGGAGTCGATCCTCGGCTTGAACGTCAAGGCAGTGCAGGGAAAACAGGTTCCTCTGGAATGGATTGACACATCTGGGAGACTCTAGGAATGGTGGCACGACCCTGGAGTTCGTCTCGCCTTCCTGTGGAGAGCGCCTCCTCTTGAGATGCGACGGGAACGCCGGGAATTCTTTCCCTACGAAACAGGGAAAGGATCCCTCATCTCGAGCTAGGAGGCGGAAACGGGGCTCCCCTGGATGTGTGCGGGACCCTTGTGCTTCCTCTCGAGTGGATACGGGTATGTCGGGGAACTTCTTGAGTTGCAGCAAGGGTGTGAAGTACCCTTTGGAAGTTTCAGTGGTTAGATGTGATTAGCCTCGAGAAGCCTCAGCGGAAATGGGCCTCATCTCGCCTGGAGGGCAAAACCTCCTGGATTTTCTCGAGTTGCCGCAGGTGCTCTCGACTTACGACGGGGACAAGAGGGACACGCTCTGGTGGCCTCAGAAAAGGCAATCCCCATGCGAGTTCCTCGGGGGCCTCTCGGGATTCCTATCCCGTCGAAGCCGGGGCCTAAGACCTTGTGTGGAGTCGGGGCCGGAACCTGAGGATTCCTCTCCAGTGCTGACATGGATCTTGGGGTACTTCTGGAGGCTCCCCAGGGGAGTCAGTCCTCGTCTCGAATGCGGGCATGCACTTGCGCTTTCCTCCAGAGCGGTAGCAGCAGTGTCACGAATTCCGCAGCGTTTATCAAGGGATCTACGGCTTTCCCTCGAGGCTTTCCAACGAGGTTTTCCCACAGGGCTGTGCCACGTGCCACCGTGGGGGCAGTCGATCCTGGGCTTGAACGTCAAGGCAGTGAAGGGAAAACAGGTTCCTCTGGAATGGACTGACACATCTGGGAGACTCTTGGAATGGTGGCACGACCCTGGAGTTCCTATCGCATTTCCTGTGGAGAGCGCCTCCTCTTGAGATGTGACGGGAACGCCGGGAATTCTTTCCCTACGAAACAGGCAAAGGATCCCTCATCTCGAGCTAGGAGATGGAAACGGGGCTCCCCTGGATGTGTGCGGGACCCTCGTGCTTCCTATCGAGTGGAGACGGGTATGTCGGGGAACTTCTTGAGTTGCAGCAAGGGTGTGAAGGACCCTTTGGAAGTTCCAGTGGTTAGATGTGATTAGCCTCGAGAAGCCGCAGCGGAAATGGGCCTCATCTCGCCTGGAGGGCAAAACCTCCTGGATTTTCTCGAGTTGCGGCAGGTGCTCTCGACTTACGACGGGGACCTCAGGGACCCGCTCTGGTGGCCTCAGAAAAGGCCAGTCCCCATGCGAGTTCCTCGGGGGCCTCTCGGGATTCCTCTCCCGTCGATGCCGGGGCCTAAGACCTTGTGTGGAGCCGGGGCCGGAACCTGAGGATTCCTCTCCAGTGCTGACATGGATTTTGGGATACTTCTGGAGTCTCCCCAGGGGAGTCAGTCCTCGTCTCGAATGCGGGCATGCACTTGCGCTTTCCTCCACAGCGGTAGCAGCAGTGTCACGCATTCCGCCGCGTGGATCAAAGATTCTATGGTTTTCCCTAGAGTCTTTCCCACGAGGCTTTCCCACAGGGCTGTCCCACGTGCACACGTGGTGGGAGTCGATCCTCGGCTTGAACGTCAAGGCAGTACAGGGAAAACAGTTTCCTCTGGAATGGACTGACACATCTGGGGGACTCTTGCAATGGCGGCACGACCCTGGATTTCCTCTCGCCTTTCCTGTGGAGAGCGCCTCCTCTTGAGATGCGACGGGAACGCCGGGAATTCTTTCCCTACGAAACAGGGAAAGGATCCCTCATTTCGAGCTAGGAGGCGGAAACGGGGCTCCCCTGGAGGTGTGCGGGACCCTCGTGCTTCCTCTCGGGTGGGGACGGGTATGTCGGGGAACTTCTTGAGTTGCAGCAAGGGTGTGAAGGACATTTTGGAAGTTCCAGTGGTTAGATGTGATTAGCCTCGAGAATTCTCAGCGGAAATGGGCCTCATCTCGCCTGGAGGGCAAAACATCCTGGATTTTCTCGAGTTGCGGCAGGTGCTCTCGACTTACGACGGGGACCTCAGGGACCCGCTCTGGTGGCCTCAGAAAAGGCCAGTCCCCATGCGAGTTCCTCGGGGGCCTCTCGGGATTCCTATCCCGTCGAAACCGGGGCCTAAAACATGTGTGGAGTCGGGGCCGGAACCTGAGGATTCCTCTCCAGTGCTGACATGGATCTTGGGGTACTTCTGGAGGCTCCCCAGGGGAGTCAGTCCTCGTCTCGAATGCGGGCATGCACTTGCGCTTTCCTCCAGAGCGGTAGCAGCAGTGTCACGCAGTCCTCCGCGTGGATCAAGGGATCTATGGCTTTCCCTCGAGGCTTTCCCACGAGGTTTTCCCACAGGGCTGTCCCACGTGCCACCGTGGGGGCAGTCGATCCTCGGCTTGAACGTCAAGGCAGTGCAGAGAAAACAGGTTCCTCTGGAATGGACTGACACATCTGGGGGACTCTTGGAATGGTGGCACGACCCTGGAGTTCCTCTCGCCTTTCCTGTGGAGAGCGCCTCCTCTTGAGATGCGACGGAAACGCCGGGAATTCTTTCCCTACGAAACAGGGAAAGGATCCCTCATCTCGAGCTATGAGGCGGAAACGGGGCTCCCCTGGATGTGTGTGGGACCCTCTTGCTTCCTCTCGAGTGGAGACGGGTATGTCGGGGAACTTCTTGAGTTGCAGCAAGGGTGTGAAGGACCATTTGGAAGTTCCAGTGGTTAGACGTGATTAGCCTCGAGAATTCTCAGCGGAAATGGGCCTCATCTCGCCTGGAGGGCAAAACCTCCTGGATTTTCTCGAGTTGCGGCAGGTGCTCTCGACTTACGACGAGGACCTCAGGGACCCGCTCTGGTGGCCTCAGGAAAGGCCAGTCCCCATGCGAGTTCCTCGGGGGCCTCTTGGGATTCCTCTCCCGTCGATGCCGGGGCCTAAAACCTTGTGTGGAGTCGGGGCCGGAACCTGAGGATTCCTCTCCAGTGCTGACATGGATCTTGGGGTACTTCTGGAGTCTCCCCAGGGGAGTCAGTCCTCGTCTCGAATGCGGGCATGCACTTGCGCTTTCCTCCAGAGCGGTAGCAGCAGTGTCACGCAGTCCGCCACGTGGATCAAAGGATCTATGGTTTTCCCTGGAGTCTTTCCCACGAGGCTTTCCCACAGGGCTGTCCCACGAGCACACGTGGTGGGAGTAGATCCTCGGCTTGAACGTCAAGGCAGTGCAGGGAAAACAAGTTCCTCTGGAATGGATTGACACATCTGGGAGACTCTAGGAATGGTGGCACGACCCTGGAGTTCGTCTCGCCTTTCCTGTGGAGAGCGCCTCCTCTTGAGATGCGACGGGAACGCTGGGAATTCTTTCCCTACGAAACAGGGAAAGGATCCCTCATCTCGAGCTAGGAGGCGGAAACGGGGCTCCCCTGGATGTGTGCGGGACCATTGTGCTTCCTCTCGAGTGGATACGGTTATGTCGGGGAACTTCTTGAGTTGCAGCAAGGGTGTGAAGTACCCTTTGGAAGTTTCAGTGGTTAGATGTGATTAGCCTCGAGAAGCCTCAGCGGAAATGGGCGTCATCTCGCCTGGAGGGCAAAACCTCCTGGATTTTCTCGATTTGCGGCAGGTGCTCTCGACTTACGATGGGGACCTCGGGGACCCGCTTTGGTGGCCTCAGGAAAGGCCAGTCCCCATGCGAGTTCCTCGGGGGCCTCTCGGGATTCCTCTCCCGTCGATCCCGGGGCCTAAGACCTTGTGTGGAGTCGGGGCCGGAACCTGAGGATTCTTCTCCAGTGCTGACATGGATCTTGGGGTACTTCTGGAGTCTCCCCAGGGGAGTCACTCCTCGTCTCGAATGCGGGCATGCACCTGCGCTTTCCTCCAGAGCGGTAGGAGCAGTGTCACTCAGACCGCCGCGTGGATCAAAGGATCTATTGTTTTCCCTCGAGTCTTTCCCACGAGGCTTTCCCACGAGGCTTTCCCACAGGGCTGTCCCACGTGCCACCGTGGTGGGAGTCGATCCTCGGCATGAACGTCGAGGCAGTGCAGGGAAAATACGTTCCTCTGGAATGGACTGACACATCTGGAGGACTCTTGGAATAGTGGCACGACCCTGGAGTTCCTCTCGCCTTTCCTGTGGAGAGCGCCTCCTCTTGAGATGCGACGGGAACGCCGGGAATTCTTTCCCTACGAAACAGGGAAAGGATCCCTCATCTCGAGCTAGGAGGTGGAAACGGGGCTCCCCTGGATCTATGCGGGACCCTCGTGATTCCTCTCGAGTGGAGACGGGTATGTCGGGGAACTTCTTGAGTTGCAGCAAAGGTGTGAAGGACCCTTTGGAAGTTCCAGTGGTTAGATGTGATTGGCCTCGAGAAGCCTCAGCGGAAATGGGCCTCATCTCGCCTGGAGGGCAAAACCTCCTGGATTTTCTCGAGTTGGGGCAGATGCTGTCGACTTAAGACGGGGACTTCAGGGACCCTCTCTGGTGGCCTCAGGAAAGGCCAGTTCCCATGCGAGTTCCTCGGGGGCTTCTCGGAATTCCTCTCCCGTCGATGCCGGGGCCTAAGACATTGTGTGGAGTCGGGGCCGGAACCTGAGGATTCCTCTCCAGTGCTGACATGGATCTTGGGGTACTTCTGGAGTCTCCCCAGGGGAGTCAGTCCTCGTCTCGAATGCGGGCATGCACTTGCGCTTTCCTCCAGAGCGGTAGCAGCAGTGTCACGAATTCCGCAGCGTGGATCAAGGGATCTATGGCTTTCCCTCGAGGCTTTCCCACGAGGTTTTCCCACAGAGCTGTCCCACGTGCCACCGTGGGGGCAGTCGATCCTCGGCTTGAACGTCAAGGCAGTGCAGGGAAAACAGGTTCCTCTGGAATGGACTGACACATCTGGGGGACTCTTGGAATGGTGGCACGACCCTGGAGTTCCTCTCGCCTTTCCTGTGGAGAGCGCCTCCTCTTGAGATGCGACGGGAACGCCGGGAATTCTTTCCCTACGAAACAGGGAAAGGATCCCTCATCTCGAGCTAGGTGGCGGAGGCAGGGCTCCCCTGGATGTTTGTGGGACCCTCGTGCTTCCTCTCGAGTGGAGACGGGTATGTCTATGTCGGGGAACTTCTTTAGTTGCAGCAAAGGTGTGAAGGACCCTTTGGAAGTTCCAGTGGTTAGATGTGATTAGCCTCGAGAAGCCTCAGCGGAAATGGGCCTCATCTCGCCTGGAGGGCAAAACCTCCTGGATTTTCTCGAGTTGCGGCAGGTGCTCTCGACTTACGACGGGGACCTCAGAGACCCGCTCTGGTGGCCTCAGGAAAGGCCAGAACCCATGCGAGTTCCTCGGGGGCTTCTCGGGATTCCTCTCCCGTCGATGCCGGGGCCTAAGACCTTGTGTGGAGTCGGGGCCGGAACCTGAGGATTCCTCTCCAGTGATGACATGGATCTTGGGGTACTTCTGGAGTCTCCCAAGGGGAGTCAGTCCTCGTCTCGAATGCGGGCATGCAATTCCGCTTTCCTCCAGAGCGGTAGTAGCAGTGTCATGCATTCCTCCGCGTGGATCACCGGATCTATGGCTTTCCCTCGAGGCTTTCTCACGAGGCTTTCCCTCAGGGCTGTCCCACGTGCCACCGTGGTGGAAGTCGATACCCGGCATGAACGTCGAGGCAGTGCAGGGAAAACAGGTTCCTCTGGAATGGACTGACACATCTGGGAGACTCTTGGAATGGTGGCACGACCCTGGAGTTCCTATCGCATTTCCTGTGGAGAGCGCCTCCTCTTGAGATGTGACGGGAACGCCGGGAATTCTTTCCCTACGAAACAGGGAAAGGATCCCTCATCTCGAGCTAGGAGGCGGAAACGGGGCTACCCTTGATGTGTTCGGGACCCTCGTGCTTCCTCTCGCGTATAGACGGGTATGTCGTGGAACTTCTTGAGATGCAGCAAGGGTGTGAAGGACCCTTTGGAAGTTCCAGTGGTTAGATGTAATTAGCCTCGAGAAGCCTCAGCGGAAATGGGCCTCATCTCGCCTGGAGGGCAAAACCTCCTGGATTTTCTCGAGTTGCGGCTGGTGCTCTCGACTTACGACGGGGACAAGAGGGACACGCTCTGGTGGCCTCAGAAAAGGCCAGTCCCCATGCGAGTTCCTCGGGGGCCTCTCGGGATTCCTCTCCCGTCCATGCCGGGGCCTAAGACCTTGTGTGGAGTCGGGGCCGGAACCTGAGGATTCCTCTCCAGTTCTGACATGGATCTTGGGGTACTTCTGGAAGCTCCCGAGGGGAGTCAGTCCTCGTCTCGAATGCGGGCATGCACTTGCGCTTTCCTCCAGAGCGGTAGCAGCAGTGTCCCGAATTCCGCAGCGTGGATCAAGGGATCTATGGCTTTCCTTCGAGGCTTTCCCATGAGGTTTTCCCACAGGGCTGTTCCACGTGCCACCGTGGGGGCAGTCGATCCTCGGCTTGAACGTCAACGCAGTGCAGGGAAAACAGGTTCCTCTGGAATGGACTGACACATCTGGGGGACTCTTGGAATGGTGGCACGACCCTGGAGTTCCTCTCGCCTTTCCTGTGGAGAGCTCCTCCTCTTGAGATGCGACGGAAACGCCGGGAATTCTTTCCCTACGAAACAGGGAAAAGATCGCTCATCTGGAGCTAGGAGGCGGAGGCGGGGTTCCCCTGGATGTTTGTGGGACCCTCGTGCTTCCTCTCGAGTGGAGACGGGTATGTCTATGTTGCTGAATTTCTTGAGTTGCAGCAAGGGTGTGAAGGACCCTTTGGAATTTCCAGTTGTTAGATGTGATTAGCCTCGAGTAGCCTCAGCGGAAATGGGCCTCATCTCGCCTGGAGGGCCAAACCTCCTGGATTTTATCAAGTTGCGACAGGTGCTGTCGACTTACAACGAGGACCCCAGGGACCCGCTCTGGTGGCCTCAGGAAAGGCCAGTCCCCATGCGAATTCCTCGGGGGCCTCTCGGGATTCCTCTCCCGTCGATGACGGGGCCTAAGACCTTGTGTGGGGTCGGGGCCGGAACCTGAGGATTCCTCCCCAGTGATGACATGGATCTTGGGGTATTCCTGGAGTCTCCCGAGGGGAGTCAGTCCTCGTCTCGAATGCTGGCATGCACTTCCGCTTTCCTCCAGAGCGGTAGCAGCAGTGTCACGCAGTCCGCCGCGTGAATCAAAGGATCTATGGTTTTCCCTCGAGTCTTTCCCACGAGGCTTTCCCATGGGGCTTTCCCACAGGGCTGTCCCACGTGCGCACGTGGTGGGAGTCGATCCTCGGCTTGAACGTCAAGGCAGTGCAGGGAAAACAGCTTCCTCTGGAATGGACTGACACATCTGGGGGACTCTTGGAATGGTGGCACGACCCTGGAGTTCCTATCGCCTTTCCTGTGGAGAGCGCCTCCTCTTGAGATGCGACGGGAACGCCGGGAATTCTTTCCCTACGAAACAGGGAAAGGATCCCTCATCTCGAGCTAGGAGGCGGAAACGGGGCTTCCCTGGAGGTGTGCGGGACCATCGTGCCTCCTCTCGAGTGGGGACGGGTATGTCGGGGAACTTCTTGAGTTGCAGCAAGGGTGTGAAGGACCCTTTGGAAGTTCCAGTGGTTAGATGTGATTAGCCTCGAGAATTCTCAGCGGAAATGGGCCTCATCTCGCCTGGAGGGCAAAACCTCCTGGATTTTCTCGAGTTGCGGCAGGTGCTCTCGACTTACGATGGGGACCTCAGGGACCTGCTCTGGTGGCCTCAGAAAAGGCCAGTCCCCATGCGAGTTCCTCGGGGGCCTCTCGGGATTCCTATCCCGTCGAAACCGGGGCCTAAAACATGTGTGGAGTCGGGGCCGGAACCTGAGGATTCCTCTCCAGTGCCGACATGGATCTTGGGGTACTTCTGGAGGCTCCCCAGGGGAGTCAGTCCTCGTCTCGAATGCGGGCATGCACTTGCGCTTTCCTCCAGAGCGGTAGCAGCAGTGTCACGCAGTCCTCCGCGTGGATCAAGGGATCTATGGCTTTCCCTCGAGGCTTTCCCACGAGGTTTTCCCACAGGGCTGTCCCACGTGCCACCGTGGGGGCAGTCGATCCTCGGCTTGAACGTCGAGGCAGTGCAGAGAAAACAGGTTCCTCTGGAATGGACTGACACATCTGGGGGACTCTTGGAATGGTGGCACGACCCTGGAGTTCCTCTCGCCTTTCCTGTGGAGAGCGCCTCCTCTTGAGATGCGACGGGAACACCGGGAATTCTTTCCCTACGAAACAGGGAAAGGATCCCTCATCTCGAGCTAGGAGGCGGAAACGGGGCTCCCCTGGATGTGTGCGGGACCCTCTTGCTTCCTCTCGAGTGGAGACGGGTATGTCGGGGAACTTCTTGAGTTGCAGCAAGGGTGTGAAGGACCATTTGGAAGTTCCAGTGGTTAGACGTGATTAGCCTAGAGAAGCCTCAGCGGAAATGGGCCTCATCTCGCCTGGAGGGCAAAACCTCCTGGATTTTCTCGAGTTGCGGCAGGTGCTCTCGACTTACGACGAGGACCTCAGGGACCCGCTCTGGTGGCCTCAGGAAAGGCCAGTCCCCATGCGAGTTCCTCGGGGGCCTCTCGGGATTCCTCTCCCGTCGATGCCGGGGCCTAAAACCTTGTGTGGAGTCGGGGCCGGAACCTGAGGATTCCTCTCCAGTGCTGACATGGATCTTGGGGTACTTCTGGAGTCTCCCCAGGGGAGTCAGTCCTCGTCTCGAATGCGGGCATGCACTTGCGCTTTCCTCCAGAGCGGTAGCAGCAGTGTCACGCAGTCCGCCGCGTGGATCAAAGGACCTATGGTTTTCCCTGGAGTCTTTCCCACGAGGCTATCCCACAGGGCTGTCCCACGAGGCTTTCCCACAGGGCTGTCCCACGTGCACACGTGGTGGGAGTCGATCCTCGGCTTGAACGTCAAGGCAGTGCAGGGAAAACAGGTTCCTCTGGAATGGACTGACACATCTGGGGGACTCTTGGAATTGTGGCACGACCCTGGAGTTCCTCTCGCCTTTCCTGTGGAGAGCGCCTCCTCTTGAGATGCGACGGGAACGCCGGGAATTCTTTCCCTACGAAACAGGGAAAGAATCCCTCATCTCGAGCTAGGAGGCGGAAACGGGGCTCCCCTGGATGTGTGCGGGACCCTTGTGCTTCCTCTCGAGTGGATACGGTTATGTCGGGGAACTTCTTGAGTTGCAGCAAGGGTGTGAATTACCCTTTGGAAGTTTCAGTGGTTAGATGTGATTAGCCTCGAGAAGCCTCAGTCGAAATGGGCCTCATCTCGCCTGGAGGGCAAAACCTCCTGGATTTTCTCGAGTTGCGGCAGGTGCTCTCGACTTACGATGGGGACGTCGGGGACCCGCTCTGGTGGCCTCAGGAAAGGCCAGTCCCCATGCGAGTTCCTCGGGGGCCTCTCGGGATTCCTCTCCCGTCGATGCCGGGGCCTAAGACCTTGTGTGGAGTCGGGGCCGGAACCTGAGGATTCCTCTCCAGTGCTGACATGGATCTTGGGGTACTTCTGGAGTTTCCCCAAGGGAGTCAGTCCTCGTCTCGAATGCGGGCAAGCACTTGCGCTTTCCTCCAGAGAGGTAGGAGCAGTGTCACGCAGACCGCCGCGTGGATCAAAGGATCTATTGTTTTCCCTCGAGTCTTTCCCACGAGGCTTTCCCACGAGGCTTTCCCACAGGGCTGTCCCACGTGCCACCGTGGTGGGAGTCGATCCTCGGCATGAACGTCGAGGCAGTGCAGGGAAAACAGGGTCCTCTGGAATGGACTGACACATCTGGGGGACTCTTGGAATGGTGGCACGACCCTGGAGTTCCTCTCGCCTTTCCTGTGGAGAGCGCCTCCTCTTGAGATGCGACGGGAACGCCGGGAATTCTTTCCCTACGAAACAGGGAAAGGATCCCTCAAATCGAGCTAGGAGGCGGAAATGGGGCTCCCCTGGATGTGTGCGGGACCCCACGTGCTTCCTCTCGAGTGGAGACGGATATGTCGGGGAACATCTTGAGTTGCAGCAAGGGTGTGAAGGGCCCTTTGGAAGTTCCAGTGGTTAGATGTGATTAGCCTCGAGAAGCCTCCGCGGAAATGGGGCTCATCTCGCCTGGAGGGCAAAACCTGCTGGATTTTCTCGAGATGCAGCAGGTGCTCTCCACTTACGACGGGGACCTCAGGGACCCGCTCTGGTGGCCTCAGGAAAGGCCAGTCCCCATGCGAGTTCCTCGGGGGCCTCTCGGGATTCCTCTCCCGTCGATGCCGGGTCCCAAGTCCTTGTGTGGAGTCGGGGCCGGAACCTGAGGATTCCTACCCAGTGCTGACATGGATCTTGGGGTACTTCTGGAGTCTCCCCAGGGGAGTCAGTCCTCGTCTCGAATGCGGGCATGCACTTGCGCTTTCCTCTAGAGCGGTAGCAGCAGTGTCACGCAGTCCGCCGCGTGGATCAAAGGATCTATGGTTTTCCCTCGAGTCTTTCCCACGAGGCTTTCCCACAGGGCTGTCCCACGAGCACACGTGGTGGGAGTCGATCCTCGGCTTGAACGTCAAGGCAGTGCAGGGAAAACAGGTTCCTCTGGAATGGATTGACACATCTGGGAGACTCTAGGAATGGTGGCACGACCCTGGAGTTCGTCTCGCCTTCCTGTGGAGAGCGCCTCCTCTTGAGATGCGACGGGAACGCCGGGAATTCTTTCCCTACGAAACAGGGAAAGGATCCCTCATCTCGAGCTAGGAGGCGGAAACGGGGCTCCCCTGGATGTGTGCGGGACCCTTGTGCTTCCTCTCGAGTGGATACGGGTATGTCGGGGAACTTCTTGAGTTGCAGCAAGGGTGTGAAGTACCCTTTGGAAGTTTCAGTGGTTAGATGTGATTAGCCTCGAGAAGCCTCAGCGGAAATGGGCCTCATCTCGCCTGGAGGGCAAAACCTCCTGGATTTTCTCGAGTTGCGGCAGGTGCTCTCGACTTACGACGGGGACAAGAGGGACACGCTCTGGTGGTCTCAGAAAAGGCCAATCCCCATGCGAGTTCCTCGGGGGCCTCTCGGGATTCCTATCCCGTCGAAGCCGGGGCCTAAGACCTTGTGTGGAGTCGGGGCCGGAACCTGAGGATTCCTCTCCAGTGCTGACATGGATCTTGGGGTACTTCTGGAGGCTCCCCAGGGGAGTCAGTCCTCGTCTCGAATGCGGGCATGCACTTGCGCTTTCCTCCAGAGCGGTAGCAGCAGTGTCACGAATTCCGCAGCGTGGATCAAGGGATCTACGGCTTTCCCTCGAGGCTTTCCAACGAGGTTTTCCCACAGGGCTGTGCCACGTGCCACCGTGGGGGCAGTCGATCCTCGGCTTGAACGTCAAGGCAGGGCAGGGAAAACAGGTTCCTCTGGAATGGACTGACACATCTGGGAGACTCTTGGAATGGTGGCACGACCCTGGAGTTCCTATCGCATTTCCTGTGGAGAGTGCCTCCTCTTGAGATGTGACGGGAACGCCGGGAATTCTTTCCCTACGAAACAGGCAAAGGATCCCTCATCTCGAGCTAGGAGGTGGAAACGGGGCTCCCCTGGATGTGTGCGGGACCCTCGTGCTTCCTATCGAGTGGAGACGGGTATGTCGGGGAACTTCTTGAGTTGCAGCAAGGGTGTGAAGGACCCTTTGGAAGTTCCAGTGGTTAGATGTGATTAGCCTCGAGAAGCCGCAGCGGAAATGGGCCTCATCTCGCCTGGACGGCAAAACCTCCTGGATTTTCTCGAGTTGCGGCAGGTGCTCTCGACTTACGACGGGGACCTCAGGGACCCGCTCTGGTGGCTTCAGAAAAGGCCAGTCCCCATGCGAGTTCCTCGGGGGCCTCTCGGGATTCCTCTCCCGTCGGTGGCGGGGCCTAAGACCTTGTGTGGAGCCGGGGCCGGAACCTGAGGATTCCTCTCCAGTGCTGACATGGATTTTGGGATACTTCTGGAGTCTCCCCAGGGGAGTCAGTCCTCGTCTCGAATGCGGGCATGCACTTGCGCTTTCCTCCACAGCGGTAGCAGCAGTGTCACGCATTCCGCCGCGTGGATCAAAGATTCTATGGTTTTCCCTAGAGTCTTTCCCACGAGGCTTTCCCACAGGGCTGTCCCACGTGCACACGTGGTGGGAGTCGATCCTCGGCTTGAACGTCAAGGCAGTACAGGGAAAACAGGTTCCTCTGGAATGGACTGACACATCTGGGGGACTCTTGCAATGGCGGCACGACCCTGGATTTCCTCTCGCCTTTAATGTGGAGAGCGCCTCCTCTTGAGATGCGACGGGAACGCCGGGAATTCTTTCCCTACGAAACAGGGAAAGGATCCCTCATTTCGAGCTAGGAGGCGGAAACGGGGCTCCCCTGGAGGTGTGCGGGACCCTCGTGCTTCCTCTCGAGTGGGGACGGGTATGTCGGGGAACTTCTTGAGTTGCAGCAAGGGTGTGAAGGACATTTTGGAAGTTCCAGTGGTTAGATGTGATTAGCCTCGAGAATTCTCAGCGGAAATGGGCCTCATCTGGCCTGGAGGGCAAAACCTCCTGGATTTTCTCGAGTTGCGGCAGGTGCTCTCGACTTACGACGGGGACCTCAGGGACCCGCTCTGGTGGCCTCAGAAAAGGCCAGTCCCCATGCGAGTTCCTCGGGGGCCTCTCGGGATTCCTATCCCGTCGAAACCGGGGCCTAAAACATGTGTGGAGTCGGGGCCGGAACCTGAGGATTCCTCTCCAGTGCTGACATGGATCTTGGGGTACTTCTGGAGGCTCCCCAGGGGAGTCAGTCCTCGTCTCGAATGCGGGCATGCACTTGCGCTTTCCTCCAGAGCGGTAGCAGCAGTGTCACACAGTCCTCCGCGTGGATCAAGGGATCTATGGCTTTCCCTCGAGGCTTTCCCACGAGGTTTTCCCACAGGGCTGTCCCACGTGCCACCGTGGGGGCAGTCGATCCTCGGCTTGAACGTCAAGGCAGTGCAGAGAAAACAGGTTCCTCTGGAATGGACTGACACATCTGGGGGACTCTTGGAATGGTGGCACGACCCTGGAGTTCCTCTCGCCTTTCCTGTGGAGAGCGCCTCCTCTTGAGATGCGACGGAAACGCCGGGAATTCTTTCCCTACGAAACAGGGAAAGTATCCCTCATCTCGAGCTATGAGGCGGAAACGGGGCTCCCCTGGATGTGTGCGGGACCCTCTTGCTTCCTCTCGAGTGGAGACGGGTATGTCGGGGAACTTCTTGAGTTGCAGCAAGGGTGTGAAGGACCATTTGGAAGTTCCAGTGGTTAGACGTGATTAGCCTCGAGAAGCCTCCGCGGAAATGGGCCTCATCTCGCCTGGAGGGCAAAACCTCCTGGATTTTCTCGAGTTGCGGCAGGTGCTCTCGACTTACGACGAGGACCTCAGGGACCCGCTCTGGTGGCCTCAGGAAAGGCCAGTCCCCATGCGAGTTCCTCGGGGGCCTCTCGGGAATCCTCTCCCGTCGATGCCGGGGCCTAAAACCTTGTGTGGAGTCGGGGCCGGAACCTGAGGATTCCTCTCCAGTGCTGACATGGATCTTGGGGTACTTCTGGAGTCTCCCCAGGGGAGTCAGTCCTCGTCTCGAATGCGGGCATGCACTTGCGCTTTCCTCCAGAGCGGTAGCAGCAGTGTCACGCAGTCCGCCGCGTGGATCAAAGGATCTATGGTTTTCCCTGGAGTCTTTCCCACGAGGCTTTCCCACAGGGCTGTCCCACGAGCACACGTGGTGGGAGTAGATCCTCGGCTTGAACGTCAAGGCAGTGCAGGGAAAACAGGTTCCTCTGGAATGGATTGACACATCTGGGAGACTCTAGGAATGGTGGCACGACCCTGGAGTTCGTCTCGCCTTTCCTGTGGAGAGCGCCTCCTCTTGAGATGCGACGGGAACGCTGGGAATTCTTTCCCTACGAAACAGGGAAAGGATCCCTCATCTCGAGCTAGGAGGCGGAAACGGGGCTCCCCTGGATGTGTGCGGGACCCTTGTGCTTCCTCTCGAGTGGATACGGTTATGTCGGGGAACTTCTTGAGTTGCAGCAAGGGTGTGAAGTACCCTTTGGAAGTTTCAGTGGTTAGATGTGATTAGCCTCGAGAAGCCTCAGCGGAAATGGGCGTCATCTCGCCTGGAGGGCAAAACC
This sequence comes from Ovis canadensis, assembly GCF_042477335.2. NCBI lineage: Eukaryota > Metazoa > Chordata > Mammalia > Artiodactyla > Bovidae > Ovis > Ovis canadensis. The sequence continues at coordinate 2,148,955 of NC_091266.1, read as the reverse complement.
TCCTGGATTTTCTCGAGTTGCGGCAGGTGCTCTCGACTTACGATGGGGACCTCGGGGACCCGCTTTGGTGGCCTCAGGAAAGGCCAGTCCCCATGCGAGTTCCTCGGGGGCCTCTCGGGATTCCTCTCCCGTCGATGCCGGGGCCTAAGACCTTGTGGGGAGTCGGGGCCGGAACCTGAGGATTCCTCTCCAGTGCTGACATGGATCTTGGGGTACTTCTGGAGTCTCCCCAGGGGAGTCAGTCCTCGTCTCGAATGCGGGCATGCACCTGCGCTTTCCTCCAGAGCGGTAGGAGCAGTGTCACGCAGACCGCCGCGTGGATCAAAGGATCTATTGTTTTCCCTCGAGTCTTTCCCACGAGGCTTTCCCACGAGGCTTTCCCACAGGGCTGTCCCACGTGCCACCGTGGTGGGAGTCGATCCTCGGCATGAACGTCGAGGCAGTGCAGGGAAAATACGTTCCTCTGGAATGGACTGACACATCTGGAGGACTCTTGGAATAGTGGCACGACCCTGGAGTTCCTCTCGCCTTTCCTGTGGAGAGCGCCTCCTCTTGAGATGCGACGGGAACGCCGGGAATTCTTTCCCTACGAAACAGGGAAAGGATCCCTCATCTCGAGCTAGGAGGTGGAAACGGGGCTCCCCTGGATCTGTGCGGGACCCTCGTGATTCCTCTCGAGTGGAGACGGGTATGTCGGGGAACTTCTTGAGTTGCAGCAAAGGTGTGAAGGACCCTTTGGAAGTTCCAGTGGTTAGATGTGATTGGCCTCGAGAAGCCTCAGCGGAAATGGGCCTCATCTCGCCTGGAGGGCAAAACCTCCTGGATTTTCTCGAGTTGGGGCAGATGCTGTCGACTTAAGACGGGGACTTCAGGGACCCTCTCTGGTGGCCTCAGGAAAGGCCAGTTCCCATGCGAGTTCCTCGGGGGCTTCTCGGAATTCCTCTCCCGTCGATGCCGGGGCCTAAGACATTGTGTGGAGTCGGGGCCGGAACCTGAGGATTCCTCTCCAGTGCTGACATGGATCTTGGGGTACTTCTGGAGTCTCCCCAGGGGAGTCAGTCCTCGTCTCGAATGCGGGCATGCACTTGCGCTTTCCTCCAGAGCGGTAGCAGCAGTGTCACGAATTCCGCAGCGTGGATCAAGGGATCTATGGCTTTCCCTCGAGGCTTTCCCACGAGGTTTTCCCACAGGGCTGTCCCACGTGCCACCGTGGGGGCATTCGATCCTCGGCTTGAACGTCAAGGCAGTGCAGGGAAAACAGGTTCCTCTGGAATGGACTGACACATCTGGGGGACTCTTGGAATGGTGGCACGACCCTGGAGTTCCTCTCGCCTTTCCTGTGGAGAGCGCCTCCTCTTGAGATGCGACGGGAACGCCGGGAATTCTTTCCCTACGAAACAGGGAAAGGATCCCTCATCTCGAGCTAGGTGGCGGAGGCAGGGCTCCCCTGGATGTTTGTGGGACCCTCGTGCTTCCTCTCGAGTGGAGACGGGTATGTCTATGTCGGGGAACTTCTTTAGTTGCAGCAAAGGTGTGAAGGACCCTTTGGAAGTTCCAGTGGTTAGATGTGATTAGCCTCGAGAAGCCTCAGCGGAAATGGGCCTCATCTCGCCTGGAGGGCAAAACCTCCTGGATTTTCTCGAGTTGCGGCAGGTGCTCTCGACTTACGACGGGGACCTCAGAGACCCGCTCTGGTGGCCTCAGGAAAGGCCAGAACCCATGCGAGTTCCTCGGGGGCTTCTCGGGATTCCTCTCCCGTCGATGCCGGGGCCTAAGACCTTGTGTGGAGTCGGGGCCGGAACCTGAGGATTCCTCTCCAGTGATGACATGGATCTTGGGGTACTTCTGGAGTCTCCCAAGGGGAGTCAGTCCTCGTCTCGAATGCGGGCATGCAATTCCGCTTTCCTCCAGAGCGGTAGTAGCAGTGTCATGCATTCCTCCGCGTGGATCACCGGATCTATGGCTTTCCCTCGAGGCTTTCTCACGAGGCTTTCCCTCAGGGCTGTCCCACGTGCCACCGTGGTGGAAGTCGATACCCGGCATGAACGTCGAGGCAGTGCAGGGAAAACAGGTTCCTCTGGAATGGACTGACACATCTGGGAGACTCTTGGAATGGTGGCACGACCCTGGAGTTCCTATCGCATTTCCTGTGGAGAGCGCCTCCTCTTGAGATGTGACGGGAACGCCGGGAATTCTTTCCCTACGAAACAGGGAAAGGATCCCTCATCTCGAGCTAGGAGGCGGAAACGGGGCTACCCTTGATGTGTTCGGGACCCTCGTGCTTCCTCTCGCGTATAGACGGGTATGTCGTGGAACTTCTTGAGATGCAGCAAGGGTGTGAAGGACCCTTTGGAAGTTCCAGTGGTTAGATGTAATTAGCCTCGAGAAGCCTCAGCGGAAATGGGCCTCATCTCGCCTGGAGGGCAAAACCTCCTGGATTTTCTCGAGTTGCGGCTGGTGCTCTCGACTTACGACGGGGACAAGAGGGACACGCTCTGGTGGCCTCAGAAAAGGCCAGTCCCCATGCGAGTTCCTCGGGGGCCTCTCGGGATTCCTCTCCCGTCCATGCCGGGGCCTAAGACCTTGTGTGGAGTCGGGGCCGGAACCTGAGGATTCCTCTCCAGTTCTGACATGGATCTTGGGGTACTTCTGGAAGCTCCCGAGGGGAGTCAGTCCTCGTCTCGAATGCGGGCATGCACTTGCGCTTTCCTCCAGAGCGGTAGCAGCAGTGTCCCGAATTCCGCAGCGTGGATCAAGGGATCTATGGCTTTCCTTCGAGGCTTTCCCATGAGGTTTTCCCACAGGGCTGTTCCACGTGCCACCGTGGGGGCAGTCGATCCTCGGCTTGAACGTCAACGCAGTGCAGGGAAAACAGGTTCCTCTGGAATGGACTGACACATCTGGGGGACTCTTGGAATGGTGGCACGACCCTGGAGTTCCTCTCGCCTTTCCTGTGGAGAGCTCCTCCTCTTGAGATGCGACGGAAACGCCGGGAATTCTTTCCCTACGAAACAGGGAAAAGATCGCTCATCTGGAGCTAGGAGGCGGAGGCGGGGTTCCCCTGGATGTTTGTGGGACCCTCGTGCTTCCTCTCGAGTGGAGACGGGTATGTCTATGTTGCTGAATTTCTTGAGTTGCAGCAAGGGTGTGAAGGACCCTTTGGAATTTCCAGTTGTTAGATGTGATTAGCCTCGAGTAGCCTCAGCGGAAATGGGCCTCATCTCGCCTGGAGGGCCAAACCTCCTGGATTTTATCAAGTTGCGACAGGTGCTGTCGACTTACAACGAGGACCCCAGGGACCCGCTCTGGTGGCCTCAGGAAAGGCCAGTCCCCATGCGAATTCCTCGGGGGCCTCTCGGGATTCCTCTCCCGTCGATGACGGGGCCTAAGACCTTGTGTGGGGTCGGGGCCGGAACCTGAGGATTCCTCCCCAGTGATGACATGGATCTTGGGGTATTCCTGGAGTCTCCCGAGGGGAGTCAGTCCTCGTCTCGAATGCTGGCATGCACTTCCGCTTTCCTCCAGAGCGGTAGCAGCAGTGTCACGCAGTCCGCCGCGTGAATCAAAGGATCTATGGTTTTCCCTCGAGTCTTTCCCACGAGGCTTTCCCATGGGGCTTTCCCACAGGGCTGTCCCACGTGCGCACGTGGTGGGAGTCGATCCTCGGCTTGAACGTCAAGGCAGTGCAGGGAAAACAGCTTCCTCTGGAATGGACTGACACATCTGGGGGACTCTTGGAATGGTGGCACGACCCTGGAGTTCCTATCGCCTTTCCTGTGGAGAGCGCCTCCTCTTGAGATGCGACGGGAACGCCGGGAATTCTTTCCCTACGAAACAGGGAAAGGATCCCTCATCTCGAGCTAGGAGGCGGAAACGGGGCTTCCCTGGAGGTGTGCGGGACCATCGTGCCTCCTCTCGAGTGGGGACGGGTATGTCGGGGAACTTCTTGAGTTGCAGCAAGGGTGTGAAGGACCCTTTGGAAGTTCCAGTGGTTAGATGTGATTAGCCTCGAGAATTCTCAGCGGAAATGGGCCTCATCTCGCCTGGAGGGCAAAACCTCCTGGATTTTCTCGAGTTGCGGCAGGTGCTCTCGACTTACGACGGGGACCTCAGGGACCTGCTCTGGTGGCCTCAGAAAAGGCCAGTCCCCATGCGAGTTCCTCGGGGGCCTCTCGGGATTCCTATCCCGTCGAATCCGGGGCCTAAAACATGTGTGGAGTCGGGGCCGGAACCTGAGGATTCCTCTCCAGTGCCGACATGGATCTTGGTGTACTTCTGGAGGCTCCCCAGGGGAGTCAGTCCTCGTCTCGAATGCGGGCATGCACTTGCGCTTTCCTCCAGAGCGGTAGCAGCAGTGTCACGCAGTCCTCCGCGTGGATCAAGGGATCTATGGCTTTCCCTCGAGGCTTTCCCACGAGGTTTTCCCACAGGGCTGTCCCACGTGCCACCTTGGGGGCAGTCGATCCTCGGCTTGAACGTCAAGGCAGTGCAGAGAAAACAGGTTCCTCTGGAATGGACTGACACATCTGGGGGACTCTTGGAATGGAGGCACGACCCTGGAGTTCCTCTCGCCTTTCCTGTGGAGAGCGCCTCCTCTTGAGATGCGACGGGAACACCGGGAATTCTTTCCCTACGAAACAGGGAAAGGATCCCTCATCTCGAGCTAGGAGGCGGAAACGGGGCTCCCCTGGATGTGTGCGGGACCCTCTTGCTTCCTCTCGAGTGGAGACGGGTATGTCGGGGAACTTCTTGAGTTGCAGCAAGGGTGTGAAGGACCATTTGGAAGTTCCAGTGGTTAGACGTGATTAGCCTCGAGAAGCCTCAGCGGAAATGGGCCTCATCTCGCCTGGAGGGCAAAACCTCCTGGATTTTCTCGAGTTGCGGCAGGTGCTCTCGACTTACGACGAGGACCTCAGGGACCCGCTCTGGTGGCCTCAGGAAAGGCCAGTCCCCATGCGAGTTCCTCGGGGGCCTCTCGGGATTCCTCTCCCGTCGATGCCGGGGCCTAAAACCTTGTGTGGAGTCGGGGCCGGAACCTGAGGATTCCTCTCCAGTGCTGACATGGATCTTGGGGTACTTCTGGAGTCTCCCCAGGGGAGTCAGTCCTCGTCTCGAATGCGGGCATGCACTTGCGCTTTCCTCCAGAGCGGTAGCAGCAGTGTCACGCAGTCCGCCGCGTGGATCAAAGGACCTATGGTTTTCCCTGGAGTCTTTCCCACGAGGCTATCCCACAGGGCTGTCCCACGAGGCTTTCCCACAGGGCTGTCCCACGTGCACACGTGGTGGGAGTCGATCCTCGGCTTGAACGTCAAGGCAGTGCAGGGAAAACAGGTTCCTCTGGAATGGACTGACACATCTGGGGGACTCTTGGAATTGTGGCACGACCCTGGAGTTCCTCTCGCCTTTCCTGTGGAGAGCGCCTCCTCTTGAGATGCGACGGGAACGCCGGGAATTCTTTCCCTACGAAACAGGGAAAGAATCCCTCATCTCGAGCTAGGAGGCGGAAACGGGGCTCCCCTGGATGTGTGCGGGACCCTTGTGCTTCCTCTCGAGTGGATACGGTTATGTCGGGGAACTTCTTGAGTTGCAGCAAGGGTGTGAATTACCCTTTGGAAGTTTCAGTGGTTAGATGTGATTAGCCTCGAGAAGCCTCAGTGGAAATGGGCCTCATCTCGCCTGGAGGGCAAAACCTCCTGGATTTTCTCGAGTTGCGGCAGGTGCTCTCGACTTACGATGGGGACGTCGGGGACCCGCTCTGGTGGCCTCAGGAAAGGCCAGTCCCCATGCGAGTTCCTCGGGGGCCTCTCGGGATTCCTCTCCCGTCGATGCCGGGGCCTAAGACCTTGTGTGGAGTCGGGGCCGGAACCTGAGGATTCCTCTCCAGTGCTGACATGGATCTTGGGGTACTTCTGGAGTTTCCCCAAGGGAGTCAGTCCTCGTCTCGAATGCGGGCAAGCACTTGCGCTTTCCTCCAGAGAGGTAGGAGCAGTGTCACGCAGACCGCCGCGTGGATCAAATGATCTATGGTTTTCCCTCGAGTCTTTCCCACGAGGCTTTCCCACGAGGCTTTCCCACAGGGCTGTCCCACGTGCCACCGTGGTGGGAGTCGATCCTCGGCATGAACGTCGAGGCAGTGCAGGGAAAATACGTTAATCTGGAATGGACTGACACATCTGGAGGACTCTTGGAATAGTGGCACGACCCTGGAGTTCCTCTCGCCTTTCCTGTGGAGAGCGCCTCCTCTTGAGATGCGACGGGAACGCCGGGAATTCTTTCCCTACGAAACAGGGAAAGGATCCCTCATCTCGAGCTAGGAGGTGGAAACGGGGCTCCCTAGGATCTGTGCGGGACCCTCGTGATTCCTCTCGAGTGGAGACGGGTATGTCGGGGAACTTCTTGAGTTGCGGCAAAGGTGTGAAGGACCCTTTGGAAGTTCCAGTGGTTAGATGTGTTGGCCTCGAGAAGCCTCAGCGGAAATGGGCCTCATCTCGCCTGGAGGGCAAAACCTCCTGGATTTTCTCGAGTTGGGGCAGATGCTGTCGACTTAAGACGGGGACTTCAGGGACCCTCTCTGGTGGCCTCAGGAAAGGCCAGTCCCCATGCGAGTTCCTCGGGGGCTTCTCGGGATTCCTCTCCCGTCGATGCCGGGGACTAAGACATTGTGTGGAGTCGGGGCCGGAAACTGAGGATTCCTCTCCAGTGCTGACATGGATCTTGGGGTACTTCTGGAGTCTCCCCAGGGGAGTCAGTCCTCGTCTCGAATGCGGGCATGCAATTCCGCTTTCCACCAGAGCGGTAACAGCAGTGTCACGCATTCCTCCGCGTGGATCACCGGATCTATGGCTTTCCCTCGAGGCTTTCTCACGAGGCTTTCCCTCAGGGCTGTCCCACGTGCCACCGTGGTGGAAGTCGATACCCGGCATGAACGTCGAGGCAGTGCAGGGAAAACAGGTTCCTCTGGAATGGACTGACAAATCTGGGAGACTCTTGGAATGGTGGCACGACCCTGGAGTTCCTCTCGCCTTTCCTGTGGAGAGCGCCTCCTCTTGAGATTCGACGGGGACGCCGGGAATTCTTTCCCTACGAAACAGGGAAAGGATCCCTCATATCGAGCTAGGAGGCGGAAACGGGTCTCCCCTGGATGTGTGCGGGACCTTCTTGCTTCCTCTCGAGTGGAGACGGATATGTCGGGGAACTTCTTGAGTTGCAGCAAGGGTGTGAAGGACCCTTTGGAAGTTCCAGTGGTTAGATGTGATTAGCCTCGAGAATTCTCAGCGGAAATGGGCCTCATCTCGCCTGGAGGGCAAAACCTCCTGGATTTTCTCGAGTTGCGGCAGGTGCTCTCGACTTACGACGGGGACCTCAGGGACCCGCTCTGGTGGCCTCAGGAAAGGCCAGTCCCCATGCGAGTTCCTCGGGGGCCTCTCGGGATTCCTCTCCCGTCGATGCCGGGGCCTAAGACCTTGTGTGGAGTCGGGGCCTGAACCTGAGGATTCCTCTCCAGTGCTGACATGGATCTTGGGGTACTTCTGGAGGCTCCCCAGGGGAGTCAGTCCTCGTCTCGAATGCGGGCATGCACTTGCGCTTTCCTCCAGAGCGGTAGCAGCAGTGTCACGAATTCCGCCGCGTGGATCAAGGGATCTATGGCTTTCCCTCGGGGCTTTCCCACGAGGCTTTCCCACAGGGCTGTCCCAGGTGCACACGTGGTGGGAGTCGATACTCGGCTTGAACGTCAAGGCAGTGCGGGGAAAACAGGTTCCTCTGGAATGGACTGACACATCTGGGGGACTCTTGGAATGGTGGCATGACCCTGGAGTTCGTCTCGCCTTTCCTGTGGAGAGCGCCTCCTCTTGAGATGTGACGGGAACGCCGGGAATTCTTTCCCTACGAAACAGGGAAAGGATCCCTCATCTCGAGCTAGGAGGCGGAAACGGGGCTCCCCTGTATGTGTGCGGGACCCTCGTGCTTCCCCTCGAGTGGAGACGGGTGTGTCAGGGAACTTCTTGAGTTGAGGCAAGAGTGTGAAGGACCCTTTGGAAGTTCCAGTGTTTAGATGTGATTAGCCTCGAGAAACCTCAGCGGAAATGGGCCTCATCTCGCCTGGAGGGCAAAACCTCCTGGATTTTCTCGAGTTGCGGCAGGTGCTCTCGACTTACGACGGGGACCTCAGGGCCCCTCTCTGGTGGCCTTAGGAAAGGCCAGTCCCCATGCGAGTTCCTCGGGGGCCTCTCGGGATTCCTCTCCCGTCGATGCCGGGGCCTAAGACCTTGTGTGGAGTCGGGGTCGGAACCTGAGGATTCCTCTCCAGTGCTGACATGGATCTTGGGGTACTTCTGGAGTCTCCCCAGGGGAGTCAGTCCTCGTCTCGAATGCGGGCATATACTTGCGCTTTCCTCCAGAAGGGTAGCAGCAGTGTCACGCAGTCTGCCCCGTGGATCAAAGGATGTATGGTTTTCGCTCGAGTCTTTCCCACGAGGCTTTCCCACGAGGCTTTCCCACAGGGCTGTCCGACGTGCACACGTGGTGGGAGTCGATCCTAGGCTTGAACGTCAAGGCAGTGCAGGAAAAACAGGTTCCTCTGGAATGGACTGACACATCTGGCGGACTCTTGGAATGGTGGCACGACCCTGGAGTTCCTCTCGCCTTTCCTGTGGAGAGCGCCTCCTCTTGAGATGCGACGGGAACGCCGGGAATTCTTTCCCTACGAAAAAGGGATAGGATCCCTCAACTCGGGCTAGGAGGCAGAAACGGGGCTCCCCTGGATGTGTGCGGGACCCCACGTGCTTCCTCTCGAGTGGAGACGGATATGTCGGGGAACTTCTTGAGTTGCAGCAAGGGTGTGAAGGACCCTTTGGAAGTTCCAGTGGTTAGATGTGATTAGCCTCGAGAAGCCTCAGCGGAAATGGGCCTCATCTCGCCTGGAGGGCAAAACCTCCTGGATTTTCTCGAGTTGCGGCAGGTGCTCTCGACTTACGACGGGGACCTCGGGGACCCGCTCTGGTGGCCTCAGGAAAGGCCAGTCCCCATGCGAGTTCCTCGGGGGCCTCTCGGGATTCCTCTCCCGTCGATGCCGGGGCCTAAGACCTTGTGCGGAGACGGGGCCGGAACCTGAGGATTCCTCTCCAGTGCTGACATGGATCTTGGGGTAGTTCTGGAGTCTCCCCAGGGGAGTCAGTCCTCGTCTCGAATGCGGGCATGCACTTGCGCTTTCCTCCAGAGCGGTAGCAGCAGTGTCACGCATTCCGCCGCGTGGATCAAGGGATCTATGGTTTTCCCTCGAGTCTTTCCCACGAGGCTTTCCCACGAGGCTTTCCCACAGGGCTGTCCCACAGGGCTGTCCCACGAGCACACGTGGTGGGAGTCGATCCTCGGCTTGAACGTCAAGGCAGTGCAGGGAAAACAGGTTCCTCTGGAATGAACTGACATATCTGGGGGACTCTTGGAATCGTGGCACGACCCTGGAGTTCCTCTCGCCTTTCCTGTGGAGAGCGCCTCCTCTTGAGATGCGACGGGAACGCCGGGAATTCTTTCCCTACGAAACAGGGAAAGGATCCCTCATCTCGAGCTAGGAGGCGGAAACGGGGCTCCCCTGGATGTGTGCGGGACCCTCGTGCTTCCTCTCGAGTGGAGACGGCTATGTCGGGGAACTTCTTGACTTGCAGTAAGGGTGTTAAGGACCCTTTGGAAGTTCCATTGGTTAGATGTGATAAGCCTAGATATGCCTCAGCGGAAATGGGCCTCATCTCGCCTGGAGGGCAAAACCTCCTGGATTTTCTCGAGTTGCGGCAGGTGCTCTCGACTTACCAGGGGACCTCAGGGATCCGCTCTGGTGGCGTCAGGAAAGGCCAGTCCCCATGCCAGTTCCTCGGGGGCCTCTCGGGATTCCTCTCCCTTCGATGCCAGGGCCTAAGACCTTGTGTTGGAGTCGGGGCCGGAACCTGAGGATTCCTCTCCAGTGCTGACATGGATCTTGGGGTAATTCCGGAGTCTCCCCAGGGGAGACAGTCCTCGTCTCGAATGCGGGCATGCACCTGCGCTTTCCTCCAGAGCGGTAGAAGCAGTGTCATGCATTCCGCCCCGTGGATCAAAGGATCTATGGTTTTCCCTCGAGCCTTTCCCATGAGGCTTTCCCACGAGGCTTTCCCACAGGGCTGTCCCACGTTCACACGTGGAGGGAGTCGATCCTCGGCTTGAACGTCAAGGCAGTGCAGGGAAAACAGGTTCCTCTGGAATGGACTGACACATCTGGGTGACTCTTGGAATGGTGGCACGACCCTGGAGTTCCTCTCGCCTTTCGTGTGGAGAGCACCTCCTCTTGAGATGCGACGGGAACGCCGGGAATTCTTTCCCTACGAAACAGGGAAAGGATCCCTCATCTCGAGCTAGGAGGCGGAAACGGGGCTCCCCTGGATGTGTGCGGGACCCTCGTGCTTCCTCTCGAGTGGAGACGGGTGTGTCGGGGAACTTCTTGCGTTGCAGCAAGGGTGTGAAGGACCCTTTGGAAGTTCCAGTGGTTAGATGTGATTAGCCTAGATAAGCCTCAGTGGAAATGGGCCTCATCTCGCCTGGAGGGCAAAACCTCCAGGATTTTCTCGAGTTGCACCAGGTGCTCTCGACTTATGACGGGGACCTCAGGTACACGCTCTGGTGGCCACAGGAAAGGCCAGTCCCCATGCGAGTTCCACGGGGGCCTCTCGGGATTTCTCTCCCGTCGATGCCGGAGCCTAAGACCATGTGTGGTGTCGAGGCCGGAACCTGAGGATTCCTCTCCAGTGCTGACATGGATCTTGGGGTACTTCTGGAGTCTCCCCAGGAGAGTCAGTCCTCGTCTCGAATACGGGCATGCACTTGCGCTTTCCCCCAGAGCGGTAGCAGCAGTGTCACGCAGTCCGCCGCTTGGATCAAAGGATCTATGGTTTTCCCTCGAGTCTTTTCACGAGGCTTTCCCACGAGGCTTTCCCACAGGGCTCTCCCACGTGTACACGTGGAGGTAGTCGATCCTCTGCTTGACCGTCAAGGCAGTGCAGGGAAAACAGGTTCCTCTGGAATGGACTGACACATCTGTGGGACTCTTGGAATGGTGGCACGACCCTGGAGTTCCTCTCGCCTTTCCTGTGGAGAGCACCTCCTCTTGAGATGCGACGGGAACGCCGGAAATTCTTTCCCTACGTAACAGGGAAAGGATCCCTCATCTCGAGCTAGGAGGCGGAAACGGGGCTCCCTTGGATGTGTGCGGGACCCTCGTGCTTCCTGTCGAGTGGAGACGGGTATGTCGGGGAACTTCTTGAGTTGCAGCAAGGGTGTGAAGGACCCTTTGAAAGTTCCAGTGGTTAGATGTGATTAGCCACGAGAAGCCTCAGCGGAAATGGGCCTCATCTCGCCTGGAGGGCAAAACCTCCTGGATTTTCTCGAGTTGCGGCAGGTGCTCTCGACTTACGACGGGGACGTCAGGGACCCGCTCTGGTGGCCTCAGGAAAGGCCAGTCCCCATGCGAGTTCCTCGGGGGCCTCTCGGGATTCCTCTCCCGTCGATGCCGGGGCCTAATACCTTGTGTGGAGTCGGGGCCGGAACCTGAGGATTCCTCTCCAGTGCTGACATGGATCTTGGGGTACTTCTGGAGTCTCCCCAGGGGAGTCAGTCCTCGTCTCGAATGCGAGCATGCACTTGAGCTTTCCTAAACAGCGGTAGCAGCAGTGTCACGCAGTCCGCCACGTGGATGAAAGGATCTTTGGTTTTCTCTCGAGTCTTTCCCACGAGGCTTTCCCACGAGGCTTTCCCACAGGGCTGTCCCACGTGCATATGTGGCGGGAGTCGATCCTCGGCTTGAACGTGAAGGCAGTGCAGGGAAAACAGGTTCCTCTGGAATGGACTGACACATCTGGGGGACTCTTGGAATGGTGGCACGACCCTGCAGTTCCTCTCGTCTTTCCTTTGGAGAGCGCCTCCTCTTGAGATGCGACGGGAAGGCTGGGAATTCTTTCCCTACGAAACAGGGAAAGGATCCCTCATCTCGAGCTAGGAGGTGGAAACCGGGCTACCCTGGATGTGTGCGGGACCCTCGTGCTTCCTCTCGAGTGGAGACAGCTATGTCGGGGAACTTCTGGACTTGCAGTAAGGGTGTGAAGGACCCTTTGGAAGTTCCAGTCGTTAGATGTGATTGGCCTCGAGAAGCCTCAGCGGAAATGGGCCTCATCTCGCCTGGAGGGCAAAACCTCCTGGATTTTCTCGAGTTGCGGCAGGTGCTCTCGACTTACGACGGGGACCTCAGGGACCCGCTCTGGTGGCCTCAGGAAAGGCCAGTCCCCATGCGAGTTCCTCGGGGGCCTCTCGGGATTCCTCTCCCGTCGATGCCGGGGCCTAAGACCTAGTGTGGAGTCGGGGCCGGAACCTGAGGATTCCTCTCCAGTGCTGACATGGATCTTGGGGTACTTCTGGAGTCTCCCCAGGGGAGTCAGTCCTCGTCTCGAATGCGGGCATGCACTTGCGCTTTCCTCCAGAGCGGTAGCAGCAGTGTCACGCAGTCCGCCGCGTGGATCAAAGGATCTATGGTTTTCCCTCGAGTCTTTCCCACGAGGCTTTCCCACGAGGCTTTCCCACAGGGCTGTCCCACGTGCACATGTCGAGTGAGTCGATGCTCGGCTTGAACGTCAAGGCAGTGCAGGGAAATCAGGTTCCTCTGGAATGGACTGACACATCTGGGGGACTCTTGGAATGGTGGCACGACCCTGGAGTTCCTCTCGCCTTTCCTGTGGAGAGCGCCTCCTCTTGAGATGCGACGGGAATGCCGGGAATTCTTTCCCTACGAAACAGGGAAAGGATCCCTCATCTCGAGCTAGGAGGTGGAAACGGGGCTCACCTGGATGTGTGCGGGCCCTCGTGCTTCCTCTCGATTGGAGACGGGTGTGTCGGGGAACTTCTTGAGTTGCAGCAAGTGTGTGAAGGACCCTTTGGAAGTTCCAGGGGTTAGATGTGATTAGCCTCGAGAAGCCTCAGCGGAAATGGGCCTCATCTCGCCTGGAGGGCAAAACCTCCTGGATTTCTCGTGTTGCGGCAGGTGCTCTCGACTTACGACGGGGACATCAGGGACCCGCTCTGGTGGCCTCAGGAAAGGCCAGTCCCCATGCGAGTTCCTCGGGGGCCTCTTGGGATTCCTCTCCTGTCAATGCCGGGGCCTAAGGCATTGTGTGGAGTCGGGGCCGGAACCTGAGGATTCCTCTCCAGTGCTGACATGGATCTTGGGGTACTTCTGGAGTCTCCCCAGGGGAGTCAGTCCTCGTCTCGAATGCGGGCATGCACTTGCGCTTTCCTCCAGAGCGGTAGCAGCAGAGTCACGCAGTCCACTGCGTGGATCAAAGGATCTATGGTTTTCCCTCGAGTCTTTCCCACGAGGCTTTCCCACGAGGCTTTCCCACAGGGCTGTCCCACGTGCACACGTGGTGGGAGTCGATCCTCGGCTTGAACGTCAAGGCAGTGCAGGGAAAAGAGGTTCCTCTGGAATGGACTGACACATCTGGGGGACTCTTGGAATGGTGGCACGACCCTAGAGTTCCTCTCGCCTTTCCTGTGGAGAGCGCCTCCTCTGGAGATGCGACGGGAACGCCGGGAAATCTTTCCCTACGAAAGAGGAAAAGGATCCCTCATCTCGAGCTAGGAGGCGGAAACGGGGCTCACCTGGATGTGTGCGGGACCCTCGTGCTTCCTCTCGAGTGGAAACGGCTATGTCGGGGAACTTCTGGACTTGCAGCAAGGGTGTGAAGGACCCTTTGGAAGTTCCAGTGGTTAGATGTGATTAGCCTCGAGAAGCCTCAGCGGAAATGGGCCTCATCTCGCTTGGAGGGCAAAACCTCCTGGATTTTCTCGAGTTGCGGCAGGTGCTCTCGACTTACGACGGGGATCTCAGGGACCCGCTCTGGTGGCCTCAGGAAAGGCCAGTCCCCATGCGAGTTCCTCGGGGGCCTCTCGGGATTCCTCTCCCGTCGATGCCGGGGCCTAATACCTTGTGTGGAGTCGGGTCCGGAACCTGATGATTCCTCTCCAGTGCTGACATGGATTTGGGGTACTTCTGGAGTCTCCCCAGCGGAGTCAGTCCTCGTCTCGAATGCGGGCATGCACTTGAGCTTTCCTAAACAGCGGTAGCAGCAGTGTCACGCAGTCCGCCACGTGGATGAAAGGATATATGGTTTTCTCTCGAGTCTTTCCCACGAGGCTTTCCCACGAGCCTTTCCCACAGGGCTGTCCCACGTGCACACTTGGCGGGAGTCGATCCTCGGCTTGAACGTGAAGGCAGTGCAGGGAAAACAGGTTCCTCTGGAATGGACTGACACATCTGGGGGACTCTTGGAATGGTGGCACGACCCTGGAGTTCCTCTCGCCTTTCCTGTGGAGAGCGCCTCCCCTTGAGATGCGACGGGAACGCCGGGAATTCTTTCCCTACGAAACAGGTAAAGGATCCCTCATCTCGAGCTAGGAGGTGGAAACCGGGCTACCCTGGATGTGTGCGGGACCCTTGTGCTTCCTCTCGAGTGGAGACGGCTATGTCGGGGAACTTCTGGACTTGCAGCAAGGGTGTGAAGGACCCTTTGGAAGTTCCAGTGGTTAGATGTGATTAGCCTCGAGAAGCCTCAGCGGAAATGGGCCTCATCTCGCCTGGAGGGCAAAACTTCCTGGATTTCTCGAGTTGCGGCAGGTGCTCTCGACTTACGACGGGGACATCAAGGACACGCTCTGGTGGCTTCAGGAAAGGCCAGTCCCCATGCGAGTTCCTCGGGGGCCTCTCGGGATTCCTCTCCCGTCGATGCCGGGGCCTAAGACCTTGTGTGGAGTCGAGGCCGGAACCTGAGGATTCCTCTCCAGTGCTGACATGGATCTTGGGGTACTTCTGGAGTCTCCCCAGGGGAGTCAGTCCTCGTCTCGAATGCGGGCATGCACTTGCGCTTTCCTCCAGAGCGGTAGCAGCAGTGTCACCCAGTCCGCCGCGAGGATCAAAGGATCTATGGTTTTCCCTCGAGTCTTTCCCTCGAGGCTTTCCCACGAGGCTTTCCCACAGGGCTGTCCCACGTGCACACGTGGTGGGAGTCGATCCTCGGCTTGAACGTCAAGGCAGGGCAGGGAAAACAGGTTCCTCTGGAATGGACTGTAACATCTGGGGGACTCTTGGAATGGTGGCACGACCCTGGAGTTCCTCTCGCCTTTCCTGTGGAGAGCGCCTCCTCTTGAGATGCGACGGGAACGCCGGGAATTCTTTCCCTACGAAACAGGGAAAGGATCCCTCATCTCGAGCTAGGAGGCGGAAACGGGGCTCCCCTGGAAGTGTGCGGGACCCTTGTGCTTCCTCTCGAGTGGAGACGGGTATGTCGGGGAACTTCTTGAGTTGCAGCAAGGGTGTGAAGGTCCATTTGAAAGTTCCAGTCGTTAGATGTGATTAGCCTCGAGAAGTCTCAGCGGAAATGGGCCTCATCTCGCCTGGAGGGCAAAACCTCCTGGATTTTCTCGAGTTGCGGCAGGTGCTCTTGACTTACGACGGGGACCTCAGGGACCCGCTCTGGTGGCCTCAGGAAAGGCCAGTTCCCATGCGAGCTCCTCGGGGGCCTCTCGGGATTCCTGTCCCGTCGATGCCGGGGCCTAAGACCTTGTGTGGAGTCGGGGCCAGAACCTGAGGATTCCTCTCCAGTGCTGACATGGATCTTGGGGTACTTCTGGAGTCTCCCTAGGGGAGTCAGTCCTCGTCTCGAATGCGGGCATGCACTTGCGCTTTCCTCCAGAGCGGTAGCAGCAGTGTCATGCAGTCCGCCGCGTGGATCAATCGATCTATGATTTTCCCTCGAGTCTTTCCCTCGAGGCTTTCCCACGAGGCTTTCCCACGAGGCTTTCCCACAGGGCTGTCCCACGTGCACACGTGTTGGGAGTCGATCCTCGGCTTGAACGTCAAGGCAGTGAAGGGAAAACAGGTTCCTCTGGAATGGACTGACACATCTGGGGGACTCTTGGATTGGTGGCACGACCCTGGAGTTCCTCTCGCTTTTCCTGTGGAGAGCGTCTCCTCTTGAGATGCGTCGGGAACCCCGGGAATTCTTTCCTTACGAAACAGGGAAAGGATCCCTCATCTCGAGCTAGGAGGCGGAAACGGGGTTCCCCTGGATGTGTGCGGGAACCTCGTGCTTCCTCTCGAGTGGAGACGGCTATGTCGGGGAACTTTTTGAGTTGCAACAAGGGTGTGAAGGACCCTTTGGAAGTTCCAGTGGTTAGATGTGAATAGCCTCGAGAAGCCTCAGCGGAAATGGGCCTCATCTCGCCTGGAGGGCAAAACCTCCTGGATTTTCTCGAGTTGCGGCAGGTGCTCTCGACTTATGACGGGGACCTCAGGGACCCGCTCTGGTGGCCTCAGGAAAGGCCAGTCCCCATGCGAGTTCCTCGGGGGCCTCTCGGGATTCTTCTCCCGTCGATGCCGGGGCCTAAGACCTTGTGTGGAGTCGGGGCCGGAATCTGAGGATTCCTCTCCAGTGCTGACATGGATCTTGGGGTATTTCTGGAGTCTACCCAGGGGAGTCAGTCCTCGTCTCGAATGCGGGCATGCACTTGCGCTTTCCTCCAGAGCGGTAGCAGCAGTGTCACGCAGTCCGCGGCGTGGATCAAAGGATCTATGGTTTTCCCTCGAGTCTTTCCCACGAGGCTTTCCCACGAGGCTTTCCCAGAGGGCTGTCCCACGTGCACACGTGGTGGGAGTCTATCCTCGGCTTGAACGTCAAGGCAGGGCAGGGAAAACAGGTTCCTCTGGAATGGACTGACACATCTGGGGGACTCTTGGATTGGTGGCATGACCCTGGAGTTCCTCTCGCTTTTCCTGTGGAGAGCGCCTCCTCTTGAGATGCGAAGGGAACGCCGGGAATTCTTTCTCTACGAAACAGGGAAAGGATCCCTCATCTCGAGCTCGGAGGCGGAAACGGGGTTCCCCTGGATGTGTGCGGGACCCTCGTGCTTCCTCTCCAGTGGAGACGGCTATGTCGGGGAACTTTTTGAGTTGCAACAAGGGTGTGAAGGACCCTTTGGAAGTTCCAGTGGTTTGATGTGATTAGCCTCGAGAAGCCTCAGGGGAAATGGGCCTCATCTCGCCTGGAGGGCAAAACCTCCTGGAGTTTCTCGAGTTGCGGCAGGTGCTCTCGACGTACGACGGGGACCTCGGGGACCCGCTCAGGTGGCCTCAGGAAAGGCCAGTCCCCATGCCAGTTCCTCGGGGGCCTCTCGGGATTCCTCTCCCGTCGATGCCGGGGCCTAAGACCTTGTGTGGAGTCGGGGCCGGAACCTGAGGATTCCTCTCCAGTGCTGACATGGATCTTGGGGTACTTCTGGAGGCTCCCCAGGGGAGTCAGTCCTCGTCTCGAATGGGGGCATGCACTTGCGCTTTCCTCTAGAGCAGTAGCAGCAGTGTCACGCAGTCCGCCGCGTGGATCAAGGGGTCTATGGCTTTCCCTCGAGGTTTCCCCACGAGGCTTTCCCACAGGGCTGTCCCAAGTGCACAAGTGGTGGGAGTCGATCCTCTGCTTGAACGTCAAGGCAGTGCAAGGAAAACAGGTTCCTCTGGAATGGACTGACACATCTGGGGGACTCTTGGAATGGTGGCACGACCCTGGAGTTCATCTCGCCTTTCCTGTGGAGAGCGCCTCCTCTTGAGATGTGACGGGAACGCCGGGAATTCTTTCCCTACGAAACAGGGAAAGGATCCCTCATCTCGAGCTAGGAGGCGGAATCGAGGCTCCCCTGGATGTGTGCGGGACCCTCGTGCTTCCTCCCGAGTGGAGACGGGTATGTCGGGGAACTTCTTGAGTTGCAGCAAGGGTGTGAAGGACCCTTTGGAAGTTCCAGTCGTTAGATGTGATTAGCCTCGAGAAGCCTCAGCGGAAATGGGCCTTATCTCGCCTGCAGGGCAAAACCTCCTGGATTTTCTCCAGTTGCGGTAGGTGCTCTCAACTTACGACGGGGACCTCAGGGACCCGCTCTGGTGGCCTCAGGAAAATCCAGTCCCCATGCGAGTTCCTCGGGGGCCTCTCCGGATTCTTCTCCCGTCGATGCCGGGGCCTAAGACCTTGTGTGGAGTCGGGGCCAGAACCTGAGGAATCCTCTCCAGTGCTGACATGGATCTTGGGGTAGTTCTGGAGTCTCCCCAGGGGAGTCAGTCCTCGTCTCGAATGCGGGCATGCACGTGCGCTTTCCTCCAGAGCGGTAGCAGCAGTGTCAGGCATTCCGCCGCGTGGATCAAGGGATCTATGGCTTTTCCTCGAGGCTTTCCCACGAGGCTTTCCCACAGGGCTGTCCCACGTGCCACCGTGGTGGGAGTCGATCCTCGGAATGAACGTCGAGGCAGTGCAGGGAAAATACGTTCTTCTGGAATGGACTGACGCATCTGAGGGACTCTTGGAATGGTGGCACGACCCTGGAGTTCCTCTCGCCTTTCCTGTGGAGAGCGCCTCCTCTTGAGATGCGACGGGGACGCCGCGAATTCTTTCCCTACGAAACAGGGAAAGGATCCCTCATCTCGAGCTAGGAGGCGGAAACGGGGTCCCCTGGATGTGTGCGGGACCCTCGTGCTTCCTCTCGAGTGGAGACGGGTATGTGGGGGAACTTCTTGAGTTGCAGCAAGGGTGTGAAGGACCCTTTGGAAGTTCCAGTGTTTAGATGTGATTAGCCTCGAGAAGCCTCAGCGGAAATGGGCCTCATCTCGCCTGGAGTGCAAAACCTCCTGGATTTTCTCGAGTTGCGGCAGGTGTTCTCGACTTACGACGGTGACCTAAGGGACGCGCTCTGGTGCCCTCAGGACTGGCCAGTCCCCATTCCAATGGCTCGGGAGCCTCTCGGGATTCCGCTCCCTTCGATGCCAGAGCCTAAGACCTTGTGTGGGTCGTGTCTGGAACATGAGGTTTCCTCTCCAGTGCTGACATGGATCGTGGAGTACTTCTGGTGTTTCCCCAGGGGAGTAAGTCCCCGTCTCGAATGGGGGCATGCACGTGCGCTTTCCTCCAGAGCTGTAACAACACTGTCATGCCTCCCGGCGCGCCGATCATGGGATCTGTGGCTTTCCCACGAGGCTTTCCCACGAGGCTTTCCCACAGGACTGTCCCACGTGTCACCGTGGTGTGAGTCGATGCTCGGCGTGAAACTCGAGGCAGTGCAGGGATAACAGGTTCCTCTGGAATGGACTGAGATATCTGGGGGACTCTGGGAACGGTGGCACGACCCTGGAGTTCCTCTCGCCTTTCCTGTGAGGAGCGCCTCCACTTGAGATGCAACGGGAACTCCCAGAATTATTTCCCGAAAAAGCTGTGAAAGGATCCCTCATCTTGAGCTACGAGGCGAACACGGGGCTCCCCTGGATGTGGGCGGGACCCTCGTGCTTCCTCTCGAGTGGAGACGGGTATGTTAGGGAACTTCTTGAGTTGCAGCAAGGGTGTGAAGGACCTTTTAGAAGTTCCAGAGGTTAGGTGTGATTAGCTTCCAGAAGCCTCAGCGGAAATGGGCCTCACTCAGCTGGAGTGCAAAACCTCCTTGATTTTCTCGAGTTGCGGCAGGTGCTCTTGACTTACGACGGGGACTTTAGGGACCCGCTCTGGTGGCCTCAATACTGGCCCGTCCCCATTCGAATTGCTCGGGGTCCTCTCGGGATTCATCTTCCGTCGATTCCGGGGCTAAGTCCTTGTGTGGAGTCGGGGCTGGAACCTGCGGATTCCTCTCCAGTACTGACATGGATCTTGGAGTACTTTTGGAGTCTCCCCAGGGGAGTCAGTCTTCGTCTCGAATGGGGGCATGCACGTGCGCTTTCCTCCGAGCTGTAGCACCAGCGTCACGATTCCTGTCGCGTGGATCAAGGGATCTGTGGCTTTCCCTCGAGGCTTTCCCACGAGGCTTTCCCACAGGGCTGTCCCACGTGAGACCGTGGTGGGAGTCGATCCTCCTCGTTAAAGTCAAGGCAGTGCAGGGAAAACAGTATCCTCAGGAATGGACTGAGACATCTGGGGGACTCTTGGAATGGTGGCACGACGCTGGAGTTGCTCTCACCTTTCCTGTGGAGAGCCCCTACACTTGAGATGCGATGGGAACGCCAAGGAATCTCTCCTGAACAAGCAGCGAACGGATCCCTCATCTCGACCTACGAGGCGGAAACGGAGCTCTTCTGGATGTGGGTGGGACATGCGTGCTTCCTCTCGAGTGGAGAGGGGTATATAGGGGAACTTCTTGAGTTGCAGCAAGGGTGTCAAGGACCCTTTGGAAGTTCCAGTGGTTAGACGTGATTAGCCTCGAGAAGCCTCAGCGGAAATGGGCCTCATCTCGCCTGGAGGGCAAAACCTCCTGGATTTTCTCGAGTTGAGGCAGGTGCTTTCGACTTACGACGGGGACCTCAGGGACCCGCTCTGGTGGCCTCAGGAAAGGCCAGTCCTCACGCCAGTTCCTCGGGGGCTTCTCGGGATTCCTCTCCGGTTGATGTTGGGGCCTAAGACCTTGTGGGGAGTCGGGGCCGGAACCTGAGGATTCCTCTCCAGTGCTGACATGTAACTTGGGGTACTTCTGGAGTCTCCAAAGGGGAGTCAGTCGTCGTCTCGAATGCGGGCATGCACTTGCGCTTTCCTCCAGAGCGGTAACAGCAGAGTCACGCAGTCCGCCGCGTGGATCAAAGGATCTATGGTTTTCCCTCGAGTCTTTCCCACGAGGCTTTCCCACAGGTCTGTCCCACGTGCACACGTGGTGGGAGTCGATCCTCGGCTTGAACGTCAAGGCAGTTCAGGGAAAACAGGTTCCTCTGGAATGGACTGACACATCTGGGGGACTCTTGGAATGGTGGCACGACCCTGGAGTTCCTCTCGCCTTTCCTGTGGAGAGCGCCTCCTCTTGAGATGCGACGGGAACGCCGCGAATTCTTTCCCTACGAAACAGGGAAAGGATCCCTCATCTCGAGCTAGGAGGCGGAAACGGGGTCCCCTGGATGTGTGCGGGACCCTCGTGCTTCCTCTCGAGTGGAGACGGGTATGTGGGGGAACTTCTTGAGTTGCAGCAAGGGTGTGAAGGACCCTTTGGAAGTTCCAGTGGTTAGATGTGATTAGCCTCGAGAAGCCTCAGCGGAAATGGGCCTCATCTCGCCTGGAGTGCAAAACCTCCTGGATTTTCTCGAGTTGCGGCAGGTGCTCTCGACTTACGACGGGGACCTCAGGGACCCGCTCTGGTGGCCTCAGGAAAGGCCAGTCCCCATGCGAGTTCCTCGGGGTCCTCTCGGGATTCCTCTCCCGTCCATGCCGGGGCCTAAGACGTTGTGTGGAGTCGGGAACGGAACCTGAGGATTCCTCTCCAGTGCTGATATGGATCTTGGGGTACTTCTGGAGTCTCCCCAGGGGAGTCAGTCCTCGTCTCGAATGCGGGCATGCACTTGCGCTTTCCTCCAGAGCGGTAGCAGCAGTGTCACGCTGTCCGCCGCGTGGATCAAAGGATCTATGGTTTTCCCTCGAGTCTATCCCATGAGGCTTTCCCACGAGGCTTTCCCACAGGGCTGTCCCACAGGGCTGTCCCACGTGCCAGCGTGGTGGGAGTCGATCCTCGGCGTGGGAGTCGATCCTCGGCGTGAAAGCCGAGGTAGTGCAGGGCAAACAGGTTCCTCTGAATGGACTGAGACATCTGGGGGACTCTTGGAATGGTGGCATGATGCTGGAGTTCCTCTCGCCTTTCCTGTGGAGAGCGCCTCCTCTTGAGGTGAGAGGGAAACGTCGGGATTTCTTTCCGGACAAAGCAGCGAAATGTCCCTCATCTCGAGCTACGAGGCGGAAACGGGGCTCCTCTGGATGTGGATGGGATCCTCGTGCTTCTTCTAGAGTGGAGACGGGTATGTCAGGCAACTTCTTGAGTTGCAGCAAGGGTGTGAAGGACCTTTTGGAAGTTCCAGAGGCTAGACGTGATTAGCCTGGAGAAGCCTCAGCGGAAATGGGCCTCATCTCGCCTGGAGGGAAAAACCTCCTGGATTTTCTCGAGTTGCGGCAGGTGCTCTCGACTTACGACGGTGACCTAAGGGACGCGCTCTGGTGGCCTCAGGACTGGCCAGTCCCCATTCCAGTGGCTCGGGAGCCTCTCGGGATTCCGCTCCCTTCGATGCCAGAGCCTAAGACCTTGTGTGGAGTCGTGTCTGGAACATGAGGTTTCCTCTCCAGTGCTGACATGGATCGTGGAGTACTTCTGGTGTTTCCCCAGGGGAGTAAGTCCCCGTCTCGAATGGGGGCATGCACGTGCGCTTTCCTCCAGAGCTGTAACAACACTGTCATGCCTCCCGGCGCGCCGATCATGGGATCTGTGGCTTTCCCACGAGGCTTTCCCACGAGGCTTTCCCACAGGACTGTCCCACGTGTCACCGTGGTGTGAGTCGATGCTCGGCGTGAAACTCGAGGCAGTGCAGGGAAAACAGGTCCCTCTGGAATGGACTGAGATATCTGGGGGACTCTGGGAACGGTGGCACGACCCTGGCGTTCCTCTCGCCTTTCCTGTGAGGAGCGCCTCCACTTGAGATGCAACGGGAACTCCCAGAATTATTTCCCGAAAAAGCTGTGAAAGGATCCCTCATCTTGAGCTACGAGGCGAACACGGGGCTCCCCTGGATGTGGGCGGGACCCTCGTGCTTCCTCTCGAGTGGAGACGGGTATGTTAGGGAACTTCTTGAGTTGCAGCAAGGGTGTGAAGGACCTTTTAGAAGTTCCAGAGGTTAGGTGTGATTAGCTTCCAGAAGCCTCAGCGGAAATGGGCCTCACTCAGCTGGAGTGCAAAACCTCCTTGATTTTCTCGAGTTGCGGCAGGTGCTCTTGACTTACGACGGGGACTTTAGGGACCCGCTCTGGTGGCCTCAATACTGGCCCGTCCCCATTCGAATTGCTCGGGGTCCTCTCGGGATTCATCTTCCGTCGATGCCGGGGCCTAAGTCCTTGTGTGGAGTCGGGGCCGGAACCTGAGGATTCCTCTCCAGTACTGACATGGATCTTGGAGTACTTTTGGAGTCTCCCCAGGGGAGTCAGTCTTCGTCTCGAATGGGGGCATGCACGTGCGCTTTCCTCCGAGCTGTAGCACCAGCGTCACGATTCCTGTCGCGTGGATCAAGGGATCTGTGGCTTTCCCTCGAGGCTTTCCCACGAGGCTTTCCCACAGGGCTGTCCCACGTGAGACCGTGGTGGGAGTCGATCCTCCTCGTTAAAGTCAAGGCAGTGCAGGGAAAACAGTATCCTCAGGAATGGACTGAGACATCTGGGGGACTCTTGGAATGGTGGCACGACGCTGGAGTTGCTCTCACCTTTCCTGTGGAGAGCCCCTACACTTGAGATGCGATGGGAACGCCAAGGAATCTCTCCTGAACAAGCAGCGAACGGATCCCTCATCTCGACCTACGAGGCGGAAACGGAGCTCTTCTGGATGTGGGTGGGACATGCGTGCTTCCTCTCGAGTGGAGAGGGGTATATAGGGGAACTTCTTGAGTTGCAGCAATGGTGTCAAGGACCCTTTGGAAGTTCCAGAGCTTAGGTGTGATTAGCCTTGAGAAGCCTCAGCGGAAATGGGCCTCATCTCGCCTGCAGGGCAAAACCTCCTGGATTTTCTCGAGTTGCGGCAGGTGCTCTCGACTTACGACGGGGACCTCAGGGACCCGCTCTGGTGGCCTCAGGAAAGGCCAGTCCCCATGCGAGTTCCTCGGGGGCCTCTCGGGATTCCTCTCCCCTCGATGCCGGGGCCTAAGACCTTGTGTGGAGTCGGGGCCGGAACCTGGGGATTCCTCTCCAGTGCTGACATGGACCTTGGGGTACTTCTGGAGTCATCCCAGGGGAGTCATTCCTCGTCTCGAATGCTGGCATGCACTTGCTCTTTCCTCCAGAGCCGTAGCAGCAGTGTCACGCAGTCCGCCGCGTGGATCAAAGGATCTATGGTTTTCCCTCGAGTCTTTCCCACGAGGCTTTCCCACAGGTCTGTCCCACGTGCACACGTGGTGGGAGTCGATCCTCGGCTTGAACGTCAAGGCAGTTCAGGGAAAACAGGTTCCTCTGGAATGGACTGACACATCTGGGGGACTCTTGGAATGGTGGCACGACCCTGGAGTTCCTCTCGCCTTTCCTGTGGAGAGCGCCTCCTCTTGAGATGCGACGGGAACGCCGCGAATTCTTTCCCTACGAAACAGGGAAAGGATCCCTCATCTCGAGCTAGGAGGCGGAAACGGGGTCCCCTGGATGTGTGCGGGACCCTCGTGCTTCCTCTCGAGTGGAGACGGGTATGTGGGGGAACTTCTTGAGTTGCAGCAAGGGTGTGAAGGACCCTTTGGAAGTTCCAGTGGTTAGATGTGATTAGCCTCGAGAAGCCTCAGCGGAAATGGGCCTCATCTCGCCTGGAGTGCAAAACCTCCTGGATTTTCTCGAGTTGCGGCAGGTGCTCTCGACTTACGACGGGGACCTCAGGGACCCGCTCTGGTGGCCTCAGGAAAGGCCAGTCCCCATGCGAGTTCCTCGGGGTCCTCTCGGGATTCCTCTCCCGTCCATGCCGGGGCCTAAGACGTTGTGTGGAGTCGGGAACGGAACCTGAGGATTCCTCTCCAGTGCTGATATGGATCTTGGGGTACTTCTGGAGTCTCCCCAGGGGAGTCAGTCCTCGTCTCGAATGCGGGCATGCACTTGCGCTTTCCTCCAGAGCGGTAGCAGCAGTGTCACGCTGTCCGCCGCGTGGATCAAAGGATCTATGGTTTTCCCTCGAGTCTATCCCATGAGGCTTTCCCACGAGGCTTTCCCACAGGGCTGTCCCACAGGGCTGTCCCACGTGCCAGCGTGGTGGGAGTCGATCCTCGGCGTGGGAGTCGATCCTCGGCGTGAAAGCCGAGGTAGTGCAGGGCAAACAGGTTCCTCTGAATGGACTGAGACATCTGGGGGACTCTTGGAATGGTGGCATGATGCTGGAGTTCCTCTCGCCTTTCCTGTGGAGAGCGCCTCCTCTTGAGGTGAGAGGGAAACGTCGGGATTTCTTTCCGGACAAAGCAGCGAAATGTCCCTCATCTCGAGCTACGAGGCGGAAACGGGGCTCCTCTGGATGTGGATGGGATCCTCGTGCTTCTTCTAGAGTGGAGACGGGTATGTCAGGCAACTTCTTGAGTTGCAGCAAGGGTGTGAAGGACCTTTTGGAAGTTCCAGAGGCTAGACGTGATTAGCCTGGAGAAGCCTCAGCGGAAATGGGCCTCATCTCGCCTGGAGGGAAAAACCTCCTGGATTTTCTCGAGTTGCGGCAGGTGCTCTCGACTTACGACGGTGACCTAAGGGACGCGCTCTGGTGGCCTCAGGACTGGCCAGTCCCCATTCCAGTGGCTCGGGAGCCTCTCGGGATTCCGCTCCCTTCGATGCCAGAGCCTAAGACCTTGTGTGGAGTCGTGTCTGGAACATGAGGTTTCCTCTCCAGTGCTGACATGGATCGTGGAGTACTTCTGGTGTTTCCCCAGGGGAGTAAGTCCCCGTCTCGAATGGGGGCATGCACGTGCGCTTTCCTCCAGAGCTGTAACAACACTGTCATGCCTCCCGGCGCGCCGATCATGGGATCTGTGGCTTTCCCACGAGGCTTTCCCACGAGGCTTTCCCACAGGACTGTCCCACGTGTCACCGTGGTGTGAGTCGATGCTCGGCGTGAAACTCGAGGCAGTGCAGGGAAAACAGGTCCCTCTGGAATGGACTGAGATATCTGGGGGACTCTGGGAACGGTGGCACGACCCTGGCGTTCCTCTCGCCTTTCCTGTGAGGAGCGCCTCCACTTGAGATGCAACGGGAACTCCCAGAATTATTTCCCGAAAAAGCTGTGAAAGGATCCCTCATCTTGAGCTACGAGGCGAACACGGGGCTCCCCTGGATGTGGGCGGGACCCTCGTGCTTCCTCTCGAGTGGAGACGGGTATGTTAGGGAACTTCTTGAGTTGCAGCAAGGGTGTGAAGGACCTTTTAGAAGTTCCAGAGGTTAGGTGTGATTAGCTTCCAGAAGCCTCAGCGGAAATGGGCCTCACTCAGCTGGAGTGCAAAACCTCCTTGATTTTCTCGAGTTGCGGCAGGTGCTCTTGACTTACGACGGGGACTTTAGGGACCCGCTCTGGTGGCCTCAATACTGGCCCGTCCCCATTCGAATTGCTCGGGGTCCTCTCGGGATTCATCTTCCGTCGATGCCGGGGCCTAAGTCCTTGTGTGGAGTCGGGGCCGGAACCTGAGGATTCCTCTCCAGTACTGACATGGATCTTGGAGTACTTTGGGAGTCTCCCCAGGGGAGTCAGTCTTCGTCTCGAATGGGGGCATGCACGTGCGCTTTCCTCCGAGCTGTAGCACCAGCGTCACGATTCCTGTCGCGTGGATCAAGGGATCTGTGGCTTTCCCTCGAGGCTTTCCCACGAGGCTTTCCCACAGGGCTGTCCCACGTGAGACCGTGGTGGGAGTCGATCCTCCTCGTTAAAGTCAAGGCAGTGCAGGGAAAACAGTATCCTCAGGAATGGACTGAGACATCTGGGGGACTCTTGGAATGGTGGCACGACGCTGGAGTTGCTCTCACCTTTCCTGTGGAGAGCCCCTACACTTGAGATGCGATGGGAACGCCAAGGAATCTCTCCTGAACAAGCAGCGAACGGATCCCTCATCTCGACCTACGAGGCGGAAACGGAGCTCTTCTGGATGTGGGTGGGACATGCGTGCTTCCTCTCGAGTGGAGAGGGGTATATAGGGGAACTTCTTGAGTTGCAGCAAGGGTGTCAAGGACCCTTTGGAAGTTCCAGAGCTTAGGTGTGATTAGCCTTGAGAAGCCTCAGCGGAAATGGGCCTCATCTCGCCTGCAGGGCAAAACCTCCTGGATTTTCTCGAGTTGCGGCAGGTGCTCTCGACTTAAGACGGGGACCTCAGGGAACCGCTCTGGTGGCCTCAGGAAAGGCCAGTCCCCATGCGAGTTCCTCGGGGGCCTCTCGGGATTCCTCTCCCCTCGATGCCGGGGCCTAAGACCTTGTGTGGAGTCGGGGCCGGAACCTGGGGATTCCTCTCCAGTGCTGACATGGATCTTGGGGTACTTCTGGAGTCATCCCAGGGGAGTCATTCCTCGTCTCGAATGCTGGCATGCACTTGCTCTTTCCTCCAGAGCCGTAGCAGCAGTGTCACGCAGTCCGCCGCGTGGATCAAAGGATCTATGGTTTTCCCTCGAGTCTTTCCCACGAGGCTTTCCCACAGGTCTGTCCCACGTGCACACGTGGTGGGAGTCGATCCTCGGCTTGAACGTCAAGGCAGTTCAGGGAAAACAGGTTCCTCTGGAATGGACTGACACATCTGGGGGACTCTTGGAATGGTGGCACGACCCTGGAGTTCCTCTCGCCTTTCCTGTGGAGAGCGCCTCCTCTTGAGATGCGACGGGAACGCCGCGAATTCTTTCCCTACGAAACAGGGAAAGGATCCCTCATCTCGAGCTAGGAGGCGGAAACGGGGTCCCCTGGATGTGTGCGGGACCCTCGTGCTTCCTCTCGAGTGGAGACGGGTATGTGGGGGAACTTCTTGAGTTGCAGCAAGGGTGTGAAGGACCCTTTGGAAGTTCCAGTGGTTAGATGTGATTAGCCTCGAGAAGCCTCAGCGGAAATGGGCCTCATCTCGCCTGGAGTGCAAAACCTCCTGGATTTTCTCGAGTTGCGGCAGGTGCTCTCGACTTACGACGGGGACCTCAGGGAAATGCTCTGGTGGCCTCAGGAAAGGCCAGTCCCCATGCGAGTTCCTCGGGGTCCTCTCGGGATTCCTCTCCCGTCCATGCCGGGGCCTAAGACGTTGTGTGGAGTCGGGAACGGAACCTGAGGATTCCTCTCCAGTGCTGATATGGATCTTGGGGTACTTCTGGAGTCTCCCCAGGGGAGTCAGTCCTCGTCTCGAATGCGGGCATGCACTTGCGCTTTCCTCCAGAGCGGTAGCAGCAGTGTCACGCTGTCCGCCGCGTGGATCAAAGGATCTATGGTTTTCCCTCGAGTCTATCCCATGAGGCTTTCCCACGAGGCTTTCCCACAGGGCTGTCCCACAGGGCTGTCCCACGTGCCAGCGTGGTGGGAGTCGATCCTCGGCGTGGGAGTCGATCCTCGGCGTGAAAGCCGAGGTAGTGCAGGGCAAACAGGTTCCTCTGAATGGACTGAGACATCTGGGGGACTCTTGGAATGGTGGCATGATGCTGGAGTTCCTCTCGCCTTTCCTGTGGAGAGCGCCTCCTCTTGAGGTGAGAGGGAAACGTCGGGATTTCTTTCCGGACAAAGCAGCGAAATGTCCCTCATCTCGAGCTACGAGGCGGAAACGGGGCTCCTCTGGATGTGGATGGGATCCTCGTGCTTCTTCTAGAGTGGAGACGGGTATGTCAGGCAACTTCTTGAGTTGCAGCAAGGGTGTGAAGGACCTTTTGGAAGTTCCAGAGGCTAGACGTGATTAGCCTGGAGAAGCCTCAGCGGAAATGGGCCTCATCTCGCCTGGAGGGAAAAACCTCCTGGATTTTCTCGAGTTGCGGCAGGTGCTCTCGACTTACGACGGTGACCTAAGGGACGCGCTCTGGTGGCCTCAGGACTGGCCAGTCCCCATTCCAGTGGCTCGGGAGCCTCTCGGGATTCCTCTCCCGTCGATGCCAGAGCCTAAGACCTTGTGTGGAGTCGTGTCTGGAACATGAGGTTTCCTCTCCAGTGCTGACATGGATCGTGGAGTACTTCTGGTGTTTCCCCAGGGGAGTAAGTCCCCGTCTCGAATGGGGGCATGCACGTGCGCTTTCCTCCAGAGCTGTAACAACACTGTCATGCCTCCCGGCGCGCCGATCATGGGATCTGTGGCTTTCCCACGAGGCTTTCCCACGAGGCTTTCCCACAGGACTGTCCCACGTGTCACCGTGGTGTGAGTCGATGCTCGGCGTGAAACTCCAGGCAGTGCAGGGAAAACAGGTCCCTCTGGAATGGACTGAGATATCTGGGGGACTCTGGGAACGGTGGCACGACCCTGGCGTTCCTCTCGCCTTTCCTGTGAGGAGCGCCTCCACTTGAGATGCAACGGGAACTCCCAGAATTATTTCCCGAAAAAGCTGTGAAAGGATCCCTCATCTTGAGCTACGAGGCGAACACGGGGCTCCCCTGGATGTGGGCGGGACCCTCGTGCTTCCTCTCGAGTGGAGACGGGTATGTTAGGGAACTTCTTGAGTTGCAGCAAGGGTGTGAAGGACCTTTTAGAAGTTCCAGAGGTTAGGTGTGATTAGCTTCCAGAAGCCTCAGCGGAAATGGGCCTCACTCAGCTGGAGTGCAAAACCTCCTTGATTTTCTCGAGTTGCGGCAGGTGCTCTTGACTTACGACGGGGACTTTAGGGACCCGCTCTGGTGGCCTCAATACTGGCCCGTCCCCATTCGAATTGCTCGGGGTCCTCTCGGGATTCATCTTCCGTCGATGCCGGGGCCTAAGTCCTTGTGTGGAGTCGGGGCCGGAACCTGAGGATTCCTCTCCAGTACTGACATGGATCTTGGAGTACTTTTGGAGTCTCCCCAGGGGAGTCAGTCTTCGTCTCGAATGGGGGCATGCACGTGCGCTTTCCTCCGAGCTGTAGCACCAGCGTCACGATTCCTGTCGCGTGGATCAAGGGATCTGTGGCTTTCCCTCGAGGCTTTCCCACGAGGCTTTCCCACAGGGCTGTCCCACGTGAGACCGTGGTGGGAGTCGATCCTCCTCGTTAAAGTCAAGGCAGTGCAGGGAAAACAGTATCCTCAGGAATGGACTGAGACATCTGGGGGACTCTTGGAATGGTGGCACGACGCTGGAGTTGCTCTCACCTTTCCTGTGGAGAGCCCCTACACTTGAGATGCGATGGGAACGCCAAGGAATCTCTCCTGAACAAGCAGCGAACGGATCCCTCATCTCGACCTACGAGGCGGAAACGGAGCTCTTCTGGATGTGGGTGGGACATGCGTGCTTCCTCTCGAGTGGAGAGGGGTATATAGGGGAACTTCTTGAGTTGCAGCAAGGGTGTCAAGGACCCTTTGGAAGTTCCAGAGCTTAGGTGTGATTAGCCTTGAGAAGCCTCAGCGGAAATGGTCCTCATCTCCCCTGGAGGGCAAATCCTAATGGATTTTCTCTAGTTGCGGCAGGTGCTCTCGACATACGACGGGGACCTCTGGGACCCGCTCTGGTTGCCTCAGGAAAGGCCAGTCCCCATGCGAGTTGCACGTGGGCCTCTCGGAATACCTCTCCCTTCGATGCCAGGGCCTAATACCTTGTGTGGAGGCGGGGCCGGAACCTGAGGATTCCTCTCCAGTGCTGACATAGATCTTGGGGTAATTCTGGAGTCTCCCCAGGGGAGTAAGTCCTCGTCTCAAATGGGGGCATGCACGTGCGCTTTCCTCCAGAGCAGTAGCAGCAGTGTCATGCTTTCCATCACCTGGAACAAGGGATCTGTGGCTTTCTCTCGAGGCTTTCCTACGAGGCTGTCCCACAGGGCTGTCACACGTGCCACTGTGGTGGGAGTCAATCATCGGTGTGAAAGTCGAGGCAGTGCAGGGAAAACAGGTTCCTCTGGAATGGACTGAGACTTCTGGGGGACTCTTGGAATGGTGGCACGACGCTGGAGTTCCTCTTGCCTTTCCTGTGGAGAGCACCTCCTCTTGAGGTGAGAGTGGAACGCCGGGAATTCTTTCCCCACAAAGCAGCCAAATGTCCCTCATCTCGAGCTGCTAGGCGGAAACGGGTCTCCTCTGGATGTGGCCGGGACCCTTGTGCTTCCTCTAGAGTGGAGACGGGTATGTCAGGCAACTTCTTGAGTTACAGCAAGGGTGTGAAGGAACTTTTGGAAGTTCCAGAAGTTAGGTTTGATTAGCTTCGAGAAGCCTCAGCGGAAATGGGCTCTTCTCGCCCGGAGGGCAAAACCTCCTGGATTTTTTCGAGTTGCGGCAGGTGCTCTCGATTTACGACGGGGACCTCAGGGACTCGCTCTGGTGGCCTCAGGCAATGCCAGTCCCCATGCGAGTTGCTCGGGTGCCTCTCGGGATTCCTCTCCCTTCGATGCCGGGGCCTGAGATCTTGTGTGAAGTCGGGGCGGAACATGAGGATTCCTCCCCAGTGCTGACATGGATCTTGGGGGAACTTCTGGAGTCTCTCCAGGGGAGTAAGTCCTCGTCTCGAGAGGGGGCATGCACGTGCGCTTTACTCCAGAGCGGTAGCAGCAGTGTCACGCAGTCCGCCGCCTGGATCAAAGGATCTATGTTTTTCCCTCGAGTCTTTCCCACGAGGCTTTCCCACGAGGCTTTCCCACAGGGCATCCCACGTGCACACTGGTGGGAGTCGATCCTCGGCTTGAACATCAAGGCAGTGCAGGGAAAACAGGTTCCTCTGGAATGGACTGACACATCTGGGCGACTCTTGGAATGGTGGCACGACCCTGGAGTTCCTCTCGCCTTTCCTGTGGAGAGCGCCTCCTCTTGAGATGCGACGGGAACGCCGGGAATTCTTTCCCTATGAAACAGGGAAAGGATCCCTCATCTCGAGCTAGGAGGCAGAATCGGGGCTCCCCTGGATGTGTGCGGGACTTTTGTGTTTCCTCTCGAGTGGAGATGGGTATGTCGGGGAACTTCTGGAGTTGCAGCAAGGGTGTGAAGGACCCTTTGGAAGTTCCAGTGGTTAGATGTGATTAGCCTCGAGAAGCCTCAGCGCAAATGGGCCTCATCTCGCCTGGAGGGCAAAACCTCCTGGATTTTCTCGAGTTGCGGCAGGTGCTCTCGACTTATGACGGGGACCTCAGGGACCCGCTCTGGTGGCCTCAGGAAAGGCCAGTCCCCATGCGAGTTCCTCGGGGGCCTCTCGGGATTGCTCTCCCTTCGATGCCGGGGCCTAAGACCTTGTGTGGAGTCCGGGCCGGAACCTGAGGATTCCTCTCCAGTGCTGACATGGAACTTGGGGTATTTCTGGAGTCTCCCCAGGGGAGTCAGTCCTCGTCTCGAATGCGGGCATGCACTTGCGCTTTCCTCCAGAGCGGTAGCAGCAGTGTCACGCAGTCCGCCGCGTGGATCAAAGGATCTATGGTTTTCCCTCGAGTCTTTCCCACGAGGCTTTCCCACGAGGCTTTCCCACAGGGCTGTCCCACGTGCACACGTGGTGGGAGTCGATCCTCGGCTTGAAGGTCAAGGCAGTGCAGGGAAAACAGGTTCCTCTGGAATGGACTGACACATCTGGGGCACTCTTGGAATGGTGGCACGACCCTGGAGTTCCTCTCCTCTTTCCTGTGGAGAGCGCCTCCTCTTGGGATGCGACGGGAACGCCGGGAATTCTTTCCCTACGAAACAGGGAAAGGATCCCTCATCTCGAGCTAGGAGGCGGAAACGGGGCTCCCCTGGATGTGTGCGGGACCCTCGTGCTTCCTCTCGAGTGGAGACGGGTATGTCTGGGAACTTCTTGAGTTGCAGCAAGGGTGTGAAGGACCCTTTGGAAGTTCCAGTGGTTAGACGTGATTAGCCTCGAGAAGCCTCAGCGGAAATGGGCCTCATCTCGCCTGGAGGGCAAAACCTCCTGGATTTTCTGGAGTTGCAGCAGGTACTCTCGACGTACGACGGGGACCTCAGGGACCCGCTCTGGTGGCCTCAGGAAAAGACAGTCCCCAAGCGAGTTCCTCGGGGCCTCTCGGGATTCCTCTCCCGTCGATGCCGGGGCCTAAGACCTTG
Source organism: Ovis canadensis (assembly GCF_042477335.2). NCBI lineage: Eukaryota > Metazoa > Chordata > Mammalia > Artiodactyla > Bovidae > Ovis > Ovis canadensis. Next base: position 2,116,264 of record NC_091266.1, on the reverse strand, counting down.
TGTGGAGTCGGGGCCGGAACCTGAGGATTCCTCTCCAGTGCTGACATATAACTTTGCATACTTCTGGAGTCTCCTCAGGGGAGTCAGTCCTCGTCTTCAGAGGGGACATGCAAATGGGCTTTCCTCCCGCTCTGGAGCAGCTATGTCACGCCTCCCGTCGGGTCGATCATGGGATGTGTGGGTTTCCCTCGAGCCTTTCCCCCGAGGCTTTCCCGCGAGGATTTCCAACAGGGCTGTCCCACGTGAGACCGTGGTGGGAGTCGATCCTCCTCGTTAAAGTCAAGGCAGTGCAGGGAAAACAGTATCCTCAGGAATGGACTGAGACATCTGGGGGACTCTTGGAATGGTGGCACGACGCTGGAGTTGCTCTCACCTTTCCTGTGGAGAGCCCCTACACTTGAGATGCGATGGGAACGCCAAGGAATCTCTCCTGAACAAGCAGCGAACGGATCCCTCATCTCGACCTACGAGGCGGAAACGGAGCTCTTCTGGATGTGGGTGGGACATGCGTGCTTCCTCTCGAGTGGAGAGGGGTATATAGGGGAACTTCTTGAGTTGCAGCAAGGGTGTCAAGGACCCTTTGGAAGTTCCAGAGCTTAGGTGTGATTAGCCTTGAGAAGCCTCAGCGGAAATGGTCCTCATCTCGCCTGGAGGGCAAATCCTAATGGATTTTCTCGAGTTGCGGCAGGTGCTCTCGACATACGACGGGGACCTCTGGGACCCGCTCTGGTTGCCTCAGGAAAGGCCAGTCCACATGCGAATTGCTCGAGGGCCTCTCTGGATTCCTCTCCCTTCAATGCCGGGGCCAAAGACCTTGTGTGGATGCGGGACCGGAACCTGAGGATTCCTCTCCAGTGCTGACATGGTTCTTGGGCTACTTCTGGAGTCTCCCCAGCGGAGTAAGTCCTCCTCTCGAAGGGGGCATGCACGTGCACTTTCCTCCAGAGGGGTAGCAGCAGTGTCATGCTTCCAGTCGCGTGGATCAAGGGATCTGTGGATTTCCCTCGACGCTTTCCCACGAGGATTTCCCACAGGGCTGTCGAACATGACACCATGGTTGGAGGCGATCCTCCGCGTGAAAGTCGAGGCAGTGCAGGGAAAACAGGTTCCTCTGGAATGGACTGAGACTTCTGGGGGACTCTTGGAATGGTGGCACGATGCTGGAGTTTCTCTCGCCTTTCCTGTGGAGAGCTCCTCCCCTTGAGATGGGACGGGAATGCCCAGAATTCTTTCCCGACAAAGCAGCGAATGTTCCCTCATATCGAGCAACGAGTCGGAAACAGGGCTCCTCTGGATGTGGCAGGGACCCTCGTACTTCCTCTAGAATGGAGTCGGGTATGTCAGGAACCTGCTTGAATTGCAGCAAGGGTGTGAAGGACCTTTTGGAAGTTCCAGAGGTTAGGTGTGATTAGCTTCGAGAAGCCTCAGCGGAAATGGGCCTCATCTCGCCTGGAGGGCAAAACCTCCTGGATTTTCTCGAGTTGCGGCACGTGCTCTTGACTTATGACGGGGACCTCAGGGACCCGCTCTGGTGGGCTCAGGAAAGGCCAGTCCGCATGCGAGTTGCTCGGGGTCCTCTCGGGATTCCTCTCTCTTCGATGCCCGGCCTAAGACCTTGTGTGGAGTCGGGCCCAGAACCTGAGGATTCCTCTGCAGTGCTGACATGGACCTTGGGGTACGTCTGGAGTCTCCCCAGGGGTTAAGTCCTCGTGTCGAATGGGGGCATGCACGTGCACTTTCCTCAGGAGCTTTAGCAGCAGTGTCAGGCTTCCCATCGCCTGGATCAAGGGATCTGTGGCTTATCCTCGAGGCTTCCCACGAGGCTTTCCCACAGGGCTGTCCCACGTGCCACCATGGTGTGAGTTGATCCTCGACGTGAAAGTCGAGGCAGTGCAGGGAAAACAGGTTCCTCTGGAAAGGACTGAAACATCTGGGGGACTCCTGGAATGGTGGTACGACGCTGGAGTTCCTCTCGCCTTTCCTGTGGAGAGCGCCTCCTCTTGAAATGAGACGGGAACGCGGGAAATTCTTTCCCGACCAAGCAGGGAAAGGATCCCTCATCACGAGCTACGAGTTGGAAACGGGGCTCCTCTCGATGTGGGCGGGACCCTCGTGTTTCCTCTAGAGTGGAGACGGGGATGTTGGGGTACTTCTTCAGTTGCAGCAAGTGTGTGAAGGACCTTTTGGAAATTCCAGAGGTTAGGTGTGAATAGTCTCGAGACGCCTCAGTGGAAATGGGCCTGATCTCGCCTGGAGGGCAAAATCTCCTGGATTTTCTCGAGTTGCAGCAGGTGCTCTCAACTTACGACGGGGACCGCAGGGACCCGCTCTGGTGGCCTCAGGAAAAGACAGTCCACATGCGAATTACTCGCGGGCCTCTCTGGATTCCTCTCCCTTCAATGCCAGGACCAAAGACCTTGTGTGGATGCGGCACCGGAACCTGAGGATTCCTCTCCAGTGCTGACATGGATCTTGGGCTAATTCTGGAGTCTCCCCAGGGGAGTAAGTCCTCCTCTCGAAGGGGGCATGCACGTGCGCTTTCCTCCATAGCGGTAGCAGGAGTGTCACGCTTCCCGATGCGTGGATCAAGGGATCTGTGGCTTTCCCTCGAGGCTTTCCCACTGGGCTTTCCCACGTGCCACCGTTGTGGGAGTCGATCCTCGGGTGAAAGTCGAGGCAGTGCAGAGAAAACATGTTCCTCTGGAATGGACTAAGGCATCTGGGGGACTCTTGGAATGGTGGCACGACGCTGGAGTTCCACTCGCCTTTCCTGTGGAGAGCGGCTCCTCTTGAGATGCGACGGGAATGCCCAGAACTCTTTCCCGACCAAGCAGCGAAAGGATCCCTTATCTCGAGTTACGAGGCGGAAACGGGGCTCCCATGGATGTGTGCGGGACCCTCGTGCTTCCTCTAGAGTGGAGACGGGTATGTGAGGGAACTTCTTGAGTTGCAGCAAGGGTGTGAAGAACCTTTTGGAAATTCCAGAGGTTAGGTGTGATTAGCCTCGAGAAGCCTCACTGGAAATGGGCCTGATCTCGCCTGGAGAGTAAAACCTCCTGGATTTTCTCGAGTTGCGGCAGGTGCACTCGACTTCCGACGGGGACCGCAGGGACCCACTCTGGTGGCCTCAGGAAAGGACAGTCCGCATGCGAGTTGCTCGGGGGCCTCTCGGGATTCCTTTCCCGTCGATGCCGGGGCCTAAGACCTTGTGTGGAGTCGGGCCCGGAACCTGAGGATTCCTCTCCAGTACTGCCATGGATCTTGGGGTACTTCTTGAGTCTCCCCAGGGGAGTAAGTCCTCGTCTGGAATGGGCGCATGCACGTGATCTTTCCTCAAGACTGTAGCAGCAGTGTCACGTTTCCCATCGCCTGGATCAAGGGATCTGTAGCTTTCCCTCGAGACTTTCCCACGAGGCTTTCCCACAGGGCTTTCCCACAGGGCTGTCCCACGTGCCACCTTGGTGTGAGTCGATCCTCTGCATGAAAGTCGAGGCAGTGCAGGGAAAACGGGTTCCGTTGGAACGAACTGAGACATCTAGGGGACTCTGGGAATGTTGGCACGACCCTGGAGTTCCTCTCCCATTTCCTGTGGAGAGCACCTCCACTTGAGATGCGACGGGAACGCCGGGAAATCTTTCCCGACCACGCAGGGAAAGGATCCGTCATCTCGAGCTGCGAGGCGGCAACGGGGCTCCTCTGGATGTTCGCGGGACCATCGTGCTTCCTCTCGAATGGAGACTGTATGTCGGGGAACTCTTGAGTGGCAGCAAGGGTGTGAAGGACTTTTTGGAGATTCCAGAGGTTAGGCGTGATTAGACTCGAGAAGCCTCAGCGGAAATGGGCCTCATCTGGCCTGGAGGGCAAATCCTCCGGAATTTCTCGTGTTGCGGTAGGTGCTCTAGACTTTGGTCGGGGACTTCAGGGACCCGCTCTGGTGGCCTCAGGAAAGGCCAGTCCCATTGCGAGTTGTTCGCGGGCCTCTCGGGATTCCTCTCCCTTCGATGCCAGAGCCTAAGACTTTGTGTGGAGTCGGGGCCCGAACCTGAGGATTCCTCTCCAGTGCTCTCATGGAACTTGCGGTACTTCGGGAGTCTCCCCAGGAGAGTAAGTTCCCGTTTCGAGAGGGTGCATGCACGTGTGCTTTCCTCCCGAGCTGTAGCACCAGTATCATGCTTTCCGTCGCGTCAGTCATGGGATCTGTGTCTTTTCCTCAAGGATTTTCCACGAAGCTTTCCCACGAGGCTTTCCCACAGGGCTGTCCCACGTGCCACTGTGGTGTGAGTCGATCCTCGGCGTGAAAGTAAAGGCAGTGCAGGGAAAACAGGTTCCTCTGGAATGGACTGAGACATCTGGGGGACTCTGGGAATGGTGGCACGACCTTGGAGTTCCTGTCGCCTTTCCTGTGGAGAGTGCCTCCTCTTGAGATACGCCGGGAAACCCAGGAATTATTTCCCGACCAAGCAGGGAAAGGATCCCCCATGTCCAGTTACAAGGCGGAAACTGGGCTCCTCTGGATGTGGGCGGGACCCTCTTGCTTCCTCTCGAGTGGAGACGGGTATGTCGGGGAACTTCTTGAGTTGCAGCAAGGGTGTGAAGGGCCTTTTGGAAGATCCAGAGGTTAGATGTGATTAGCCTCGAGAAGCCTCAGCGGAAATGGGACTCATCTCGCCTGCAGGGCAAAACCTCGTGGATTTTCTCGAGTTTTGGCAGGTGCTCTCGACTTACGACGGGGACCTCAGGGACCTGCTCTGGTGGCCTCACGAAATGCCAGTCCCCATGCAAGTGGCTCGCGGGCCTCTCGGGATTCCTCTCCCTTCGATGCCCGGGCCTAAGACCTTGTGTTGAGTCGGGGCCGGTACCTGAGGATTCCTCTCCAGTGCTGACATGGATCTTGGTGTACTTCTGGAGTCTCCCCTGGGGAGTAAGTCCTCGTCTCGAATAGGGGCATGCACGTGCGCTTTCCTCCAGAGCGGTAGCAGCAGTGTCACGCTTCCCATCACCTGGATTAAGGGATCTCTGGCTTTCCTTCGAGGCTTTCCCTCGAGGCTTTCCCACGAGGCTTTCTGACGAGGCTTTCACACAGGGATGTCCCACGTGCCACCGTGGTGGGAGTCGATCCTCGGCATGAAATTCGAGGCAGTGCAGGGAAAACAGGTTCCTCTGGAATGGACTGAGACATCCGGGGGACTCTTGGAATGGTGGCAGGACGCTGGAGTTCCTCTCGCCTTCCCTGTGGAGAACGCCTTCTCTTGAGAAGCGACGGGAACGCCGGGAATTCTTTCGCGACCAAGAAGGGAAAGGATCCCGCATCTCGAGCTACGAGGTGGATACGGGGCTCCTCTGGATGTGAGTGGGACCCTCATGCTTCCACTAGAGTGGAGACCGGGATGTCCGGGAACTTCTTGAGTTGCAGCAAGGGTGTGAAGGACCTTTTGGAAGTTCCAGAGATTAGATGTGATTAGCCTTGAGAAGCCTCAGTGGAAATGGGCCTCATCTGACCTGGAGGGCAAAACCTCCTGGATTTTCTCGAGTTGCGGCAGGTGCTCTCGACTCACGACGGGGACCTCAGGGACCCGCTCTGGTGGCCTCAGGAAAGGCCAGTCCCCATGCGAGTTGCTCGGGGGCCTCTCGGGGTTCCTCTACCTTCGATGCCAGGGCCTAAGTCCTTGTGTGGAGTCAGGTCCGGGACCTGAGGGTTCCTCTCCAGTGCTCACATTGATCTTGGGGTACTTCTGGAGTCTCCCCAGGGGAGTAAGTCCTCGTTTCGAATGGGGGCATGCACGTGTGCTTTCCTCCAGATCGGCAGCAGCCGTGTCATGCTTCCCTTCGCCTTGATCAAGGGATCTGTGGCTTTCCCTCGAGACTTTCCCACGAGGCTTACCCACAGGGCTGTCCCACGTGCCACCATGGTGGGAGTCGATCCTCACCGTGAAAGTCGAGGCAGTGCAGGGAAAACAGGTTCCTCTGCAATGGACTGAGACTTCTGGGGGACTCTTGGAATGGTGGCACGACCCTGGAGTTCCTCTCGCCTTTCCTGTGGAGAGCGCCTCCTCTTGAGATGCGAGGGGAATGCCCAGAATTCTTTCCCGACCAAGCAGGGAATGAATCCCTCATCTCAAGCTACGAGGCGGAAACGGGGCTCCTCTCGATGTGGGCGGGACCCTCGTGCTTCCTCTATAGTGGAGACGGGTATGTCAGGGAACTTCTTGATTTGCAGCAAGGGTGTGATGGACCTTTTGGAATTCCAGAGCTTAGATGTGATTAGCATTGTGAAGCCTCTGCGAAAATGGGCCTCATCTCGCCTGGAGGGCAAAACCTCCTGGATCTTCTCGAGTTTTGGAAGGTGCTCTCGACTTACGACGGGGAACTCAGGGACACGCTCTGGTGGCCTCAGGCAAGGCCAGTTCCCATGTGAGTTCCTCCGGGCCTCTCGGGATTCCTCTTCCTTCGATGCCGGCGCCAAAGAACTTGAGTGGAGGCGGCGCCGGAAACTGAGGATTCCTCTCCAGTGCTGACATGGATCTTGGGGTACTTCTGGAGTATCCCCAGGGGAGTAAGTCCTCGTCTCGAATGGGGGCATGCACGTGCACTTTCCTCCCGATCTGTAGCAGCAGTGTCACACTTCCTGTCGCGAGGATCAAGGGATCTGTGGCTTTCCCTCGCTGCTTTCCCACGCGGCTTTCCCACAGGGCTGTCCCACGTGCCACCTTGATGGGAGTGGATCCTCGGCGCGAAAGTCGAGACAGTGCAGGGAAAACAGGTTCTTTTGGAATAGAGTGAGATATCTGGGGGACTCTTGGCATGGTGGCATGACGCCTGAGTTCCTCTCGACTTTCCTGTCGAGAGCGGCTTCTCTTGAGATGGGACGGGAATGCCCAGAATTCTTTCCCGACAAAGCAGCGAAAGGAATCCTCATCTTGAGCTACGAGGCGGAAACGGCGCTACTTTGGATGTGGGCGGGACCCTCGTGCTTCCTCTAAAGCGGAGACAGGGATGTCGGGGAACTTCTTGAGTTGCAGCAAGGGTGTGAAGGACCTTTTGGAAGTTCCAGATGTTAGGTGTGATTAGCCTCGAGAAGCCTCAGCGGAAATGGGCCTCATCCCGCCTGGAGGGCAAAACCTCGTGGATTATCTCGAGTTGTGGCAGGTGCTCTCGACTTATGACGGGGACCTCAGAGACCCGCTCTGGTGGTCTCAGGAAAGGCCAGTCCCCAGGCGAGTTGCTCGGGGGCCTCTTGGGATTCATCTCCCTTTGATGCCGGGGCCTAAGACCTTGTGTGCAGGCGGGACTGGAACCTGAGGATTCCTCTCCAGTGCTGACATGGACCTTGGGGATACTTCTGGAGTCTCCCCAGGGGAGTAAGTCCTCATCTCGAATGGGGGCATGCACGTGCGCTTTCCTCCAGAGTGGCAGCAGCAATGTCACGCTTCCCGTCGCGTGGATCAAGGGATCTGTGGCTTTGCCTCGAGGCTTTCCCACGAGGCTTTCCCACAGGTCTGTCCCACGTGCCACCGTGGTGGGAGTCGATCCTCGGCGTGAAAGTCGAGGCAGTGCAGGGAAAACAGGTTCCGCTGGAATGGACTGAGACATCTGGGGGACTCCGGAATGGCGCAACGACCCTGGAGTTCCTCTCACCTTTCCTGTGGAGAGCGCCTCCTCTTGAGATGCGCCAGGAACGCCCAGAAATCTTTCCCGGGCAAGCAGCGAAAGGATCCCTCATCTCGAGCTACGAGGCGGAAACGGGGCTCCTCTGGATGTGTGCGGGACCCTCGTGCTTCCTCTAGAGTGGAGACGGGTATGTGAGGGAACTTCTTGAGTTGCAGCAAGGGTGTGAAGAACCTTTTGGAAATTCCAGAGGTTAGGTGTGATTAGCCTCGAGAAGCCTCACTGGAAATGGGCCTGATCTCGCCTGGAGAGTAAAACCTCCTGGATTTTCTCGAGTTGCGGCAGGTGCACTCGACTTCCGACGGGGACCGCAGGGACCCACTCTGGTGGCCTCAGGAAAGGACAGTCCGCATGCGAGTTGCTCGGGGGCCTCTCGGGATTCCTTTCCCGTCGATGCCGGGGCCTAAGACCTTGTGTGGAGTCGGGCCCGGAACCTGAGGATTCCTCTCCAGTACTGCCATGGATCTTGGGGTACTTCTTGAGTCTCCCCAGGGGAGTAAGTCCTCGTCTGGAATGGGCGCATGCACGTGATCTTTCCTCAAGACTGTAGCAGCAGTGTCACGTTTCCCATCGCCTGGATCAAGGGATCTGTAGCTTTCCCTCGAGACTTTCCCACGAGGCTTTCCCACAGGGCTTTCCCACAGGGCTGTCCCACGTGCCACCTTGGTGTGAGTCGATCCTCTGCATGAAAGTCGAGGCAGTGCAGGGAAAACAGGTTCCGTTGGAACGAACTGAGACATCTAGGGGACTCTGGGAATGTTGGCACGACCCTGGAGTTCCTCTCCCATTTCCTGTGGAGAGCACCTCCACTTGAGATGCGACGGGAACGCCGGGAAATCTTTCCCAACCACGCAGGGAAAGGATCCGTCATCTCGAGCTGCGAGGCGGCAACGGGGCTCCTCTGGATGTTCGCGGGACCATCGTGCTTCCTCTCGAATGGAGACTGTATGTCGGGGAACTCTTGAGTGGCAGCAAGGGTGTGAAGGACTTTTTGGAGATTCCAGAGGTTAGGCGTGATTAGACTCGAGAAGCCTCAGCGGAAATGGGCCTCATCTGGCCTGGAGGGCAAATCCTCCGGAATTTCTCGTGTTGCGGTAGGTGCTCTAGACTTTGGTCGGGGACTTCAGGGACCCGCTCTGGTGGCCTCAGGAAAGGCCAGTCCCATTGCGAGTTGTTCGCGGGCCTCTCGGGATTCCTCTCCCTTCGATGCCAGAGCCTAAGACTTTGTGTGGAGTCGGGGCCCGAACCTGAGGATTCCTCTCCAGTGCTCTCATGGAACTTGCGGTACTTCGGGAGTCTCCCCAGGAGAGTAAGTTCCCGTTTCGAGAGGGTGCATGCACGTGTGCTTTCCTCCCGAGCTGTAGCACCAGTATCATGCTTTCCGTCGCGTCAGTCATGGGATCTGTGTCTTTTCCTCAAGGATTTTCCACGAAGCTTTCCCACGAGGCTTTCCCACAGGGCTGTCCCACGTGCCACTGTGGTGTGAGTCGATCCTCGGCGTGAAAGTAAAGGCAGTGCAGGGAAAACAGGTTCCTCTGGAATGGACTGAGACATCTGGGGGACTCTGGGAATGGTGGCACGACCTTGGAGTTCCTGTCGCCTTTCCTGTGGAGAGTGCCTCCTCTTGAGATACGCCGGGAAACCCAGGAATTATTTCCCGACCAAGCAGGGAAAGGATCCCCCATGTCCAGTTACAAGGCGGAAACTGGGCTCCTCTGGATGTGGGCGGGACCCTCTTGCTTCCTCTCGAGTGGAGACGGGGATGTAGGAGAACTTCTTGAATTGCAGCAAGGGTGTGAAGGACCTTTTGGAAGATCCAGAGGTTAGATGTGATTAGCCTCGAGAAGCCTCAGCGGAAATGGGACTCATCTCGCCTGCAGGGCAAAACCTCGTGGATTTTCTCGAGTTTTGGCAGGTGCTCTCGACTTACGACGGGGACCTCAGGGACCTGCTCTGGTGGCCTCACGAAATGCCAGTCCCCATGCAAGTGGCTCGCGGGCCTCTCGGGATTCCTCTCCCTTCGATGCCCGGGCCTAAGACCTTGTGTTGAGTCGGGGCCGGTACCTGAGGATTCCTCTCCAGTGCTGACATGGATCTTGGTGTACTTCTGGAGTCTCCCCTGGGGAGTAACTCCTCGTCTCGAATAGGGGCATGCACGTGCACTTTCCTCCAGAGCGGTAGCAGCAGTGTCACGCTTCCCATCACCTGGATTAAGGGATCTCTGGCTTTCCTTCGAGGCTTTCCCTCGAGGCTTTCCCACGAGGCTTTCTGACGAGGCTTTCACACAGGGATGTCCCACGTGCCACCGTGGTGGGAGTCGATCCTCGGCATGAAATTCGAGGCAGTGCAGGGAAAACAGGTTCCTCTGGAACGGACTGAGACATCCGGGGGACTCTTGGAATGGTGGCAGGACGCTGGAGTTCCTCTCGCCTTCCCTGTGGAGAACGCCTTCTCTTGAGAAGTGAGGGGAACGCCGGGAATTCTTTCGCGACCAAGAAGGGAAAGGATCCCGCATCTCGAGCTACGAGGTGGATACGGGGCTCCTCTGGATGTGAGTGGGACCCTCATGCTTCCACTAGAGTGGAGACCGGGATGTCCGGGAACTTCTTGAGTTGCAGCAAGGGTGTGAAGGACCTTTTGGAAGTTCCAGAGATTAGATGTGATTAGCCTTGAGAAGCCTCAGTGGAAATGGGCCTCATCTGACCTGGAGGGCAAAACCTCCTGGATTTTCTCGAGTTGCGGCAGGTGCTCTCGACTCACGACGGGGACCTCAGGGACCCGCTCTGGTGGCCTCAGGAAAGGCCAGTCCCCATGCGAGTTGCTCGAGGGCCTCTCGGGGTTCCTCTACCTTCGATGCCAGGGCCTAAGTCCTTGTGTGGAGTCAGGTCCGGGACCTGAGGGTTCCTCTCCAGTGCTCACATTGATCTTGGGGTACTTCTGGAGTCTCCCCAGGGGAGTAAGTCCTCGTTTCGAATGGGGGCATGCACGTGTGCTTTCCTCCAGATCGGCAGCAGCCGTGTCATGCTTCCCTTCGCCTTGATCAAGGGATCTGTGGCTTTCCCTCGAGACTTTCCCACGAGGCTTACCCACAGGGCTGTCCCACGTGCCACCATGGTGGGAGTCGATCCTCACCGTGAAAGTCGAGGCAGTGCAGGGAAAACAGGTTCCTCTGCAATGGACTGAGACTTCTGGGGGACTCTTGGAATGGTGGCACGACCCTGGAGTTCCTCTCGCCTTTCCTGTGGAGAGCGCCTCCTCTTGAGATGCGAGGGGAATGCCCAGAATTCTTTCCCGACCAAGCAGGGAAAGAATCCCTCATCTCGAGCTACGAGGCGGAAACGGGGCTCCTCTCGATGTGGGCGGGACCCTCGTGCTTCCTCTATAGTGGAGACGGGTATGTCAGGGAACTTCTTGATTTGCAGCAAGGGTGTGATGGACCTTTTGGAATTCCAGAGCTTAGATGTGATTAGCATTGTGAAGCCTCTGCGAAAATGGGCCTCATCTCGCCTGGAGGGCAAAACCTCCTGGATCTTCTCGAGTTTTGGAAGGTGCTCTCGACTTACGACGGGGAACTCAGGGACACGCTCTGGTGGCCTCAGGCAAGGCCAGTTCCCATGTGAGTTCCTCCGGGCCTCTCGGGATTCCTCTTCCTTCGATGCCGGCGCCAAAGAACTTGAGTGGAGGCGGCGCCGGAAACTGAGGATTCCTCTCCAGTGCTGACATGGATCTTGGGGTACTTCTGGAGTATCCCCAGGGGAGTAAGTCCTCGTCTCGAATGGGGGCATGCACGTGCACTTTCCTCCCGATCTGTAGCAGCAGTGTCACACTTCCTGTCGCGTGGATCAAGGGATCTGTGGCTTTCCCTCGCTGCTTTCCCACGCGGCTTTCCCACAGGGCTGTCCCACGTGCCACCTTGATGGGAGTGGATCCTCGGCGCGAAAGTCGAGACAGTGCAGGGAAAACAGGTTCTTTTGGAATAGAGTGAGATATCTGGGGGACTCTTGGCATGGTGGCATGACGCCTGAGTTCCTCTCGACTTTCCTGTCGAGAGCGGCTTCTCTTGAGATGGGACGGGAATGCCCAGAATTCTTTCCCGACAAAGCAGCGAAAGGAATCCTCATCTTGAGCTACGAGGCGGAAACGGCGCTACTTTGGATGTGGGCGGGACCCTCGTGCTTCCTCTAAAGCGGAGACAGGGATGTCGGGGAACTTCTTGAGTTGCAGCAAGGGTGTGAAGGACCTTTTGGAAGTTCCAGATGTTAGGTGTGATTAGCCTCGAGAAGCCTCAGCGGAAATGGGCCTCATCCCGCCTGGAGGGCAAAACCTCGTGGATTATCTCGAGTTGTGGCAGGTGCTCTCGACTTATGACGGGGACCTCAGAGACCCGCTCTGGTGGTCTCAGGAAAGGCCAGTCCCCAGGCGAGTTGCTCGGGGGCCTCTTGGGATTCTTCTCCCTTTGATGCCGGGGCCTGAGACCTTGTGTGCAGGCGGGACTGGAACCTGAGGATTCCTCTCCAGTGCTGACATGGACCTTGGGGATACTTCTGGAGTCTCCCCAGGGGAGTAAGTCCTCATCTCGAATGGGGGCATGCACGTGCGCTTTCCTCCAGAGTGGCAGCAGCAATGTCACGCTTCCCGTCGCGTGGATCAAGGGATCTGTGGCTTTGCCTCGAGGCTTTCCCACGAGGCTTTCCCACAGGTCTGTCCCACGTGCCACCGTGGTGGGAGTCGATCCTCGGCGTGAAAGTCGAGGCAGTGCAGGGAAAACAGGTTCCGCTGGAATGGACTGAGACATCTGGGGGACTCCGGAATGGCGCAACGACCCTGGAGTTCCTCTCACCTTTCCTGTGGAGAGCGCCTCCTCTTGAGATGCGCCAGGAACGCCCAGAAATCTTTCCCGGGCAAGCAGCGAAAGGATCCCTCATCTCGAGCTAGGAGGCGGAAACGGGGCTCCTCTGGATGTGTGCAGGACCCGCGTGCTTCCTCTCGAGTGGACACGGGTATGTCGGGGAGCTTCTTGAGTTGCAGCAAGGGTGTGAAGGACCTTTTGGAAGTTCCAGAGGTTAGGTGTGAGTAGCCTTCAAAAGGAACAGCGGAAATGGGCCTCATCTTGCCTGGAGGGCAAAACCTCCTGGATTTTCTCGAGTTGTGGCAGGTGCTCTGTACTTATGATAGGGACCTCAGGGACCCGCTCTGGTGGCCTCAGGAAAGGCCTGTCCCCATGTGAGTTGGTCGCGGGCCTCTCGGGATTCCTCTCCCTTGGATGCTGGAGCCTAAGACCTTGTGTGGAGTCGGGCCCGGAACCTGAGGATTCCTCTCCAGTGCTGACATGGATCTTGGGGTACTTCTGGAGTCTCCCCAGGGAAGTAAGTCCTCGTTTCGAATGGGGGCATGCACGTGCCCTTTCCTCCAGAGCTGTAGCAGCAGTGTCACGCTTCCTATCAACTGCATCATGGTATCTGTGGCTTTCCCTCGAGGTTTTCCCACAAGGCTTTCCCATGAGGCTTTCCCACAGGGCTGTCCCATGTGCCACCGTGGTGTGAGTCGATCTGCGGCGTGAAAGTCGAGGCAGTGGAGGGAAAACACCTTCCTCTGGAATGGACTGGGACATCTGGGGGACTCTGAGAATGGTGGCACGACCCTGGAGTTCCTCTCGCCTTTCCTGTGGAGAGCGCCTCCTCTTGAGATGCGACAGGAACGCCCAGAATTCTTTCCCGACCAAGCAGGGAAAGGATCCCTCATCTGGAACTACAATGCGGAAACGGGGCTCCTCTTGATGTGGGCGGGACCATTGTGCTTCCTCTAGAGTGGACAGGGGTAGTCGGGGAACTTCTTGAGTTGCAGCAAGGGTGTGAAGGACCTTTTGGAAGTTCCAGAGGTTAGTTGTGATTAGTGTCGAGAAGCATCGGCGGAAATGGGCCTCATTTCGCCTGGAGGGGAGTACCTCCTGGATTTTCTCGAGTTGCGGCAGGTGCTCTCGTCTTACGACGGTGACTTAAGGCACCCGCTCTGGTGGCCTCAGGACTGGCCAGTCCCCATTCGAGTTGCTCGGGGGCCGCTCGGGATTCCTCTCCCTTCGATGCCGGGGCCTAAGACCTTGTGTGGAGTCGGAGGCGGAACCTGAGCATTCCTCTCCAGTGCTGACATGGATCTTGCGGTACTTCTGGAGTCTGCCCAGGAGAGTCAGTCCTCGTCTCGAGAGGGGGCATGCACGTGCGCTTTCCTCCCGAGCTGTAGTAGCAGTGTCACGCTTCCCGTCGTGTCGATCATGGGATCTGTGGCTTTCCCTCGAGGCTTTCCCATGAGGCTTTCCCACGAGGCTTTCCCACAGGGCTGTCTCACGTGCCACCCTGGTGTGATTCGATCCTCGGCGTGAAAGTCGAGGCAGTGCAGGGAAAGGAGGTTCCTCAGGAATGGACTGGGACATCTGGGGGACTCTGGGAATGGTGGCACGACCCTGGAGTTCCTCTCGCCTTTCCTTTGGAGAGTGCCTGCTCTTGAGATGCGACGGGAACGCCGGGAATTCTTTCCCGACCAAGCAGGGAAAGGATCCCTCATCTCGAGCTACGAGGTGGAAACGGGGCTCCTCTGGATGTGGGCCGAACGCCGTGCTTTCTTTCGACTGGAGACGGGTATGTCGGGGAACTTCTTAAGTTGCAGTAAGGGTGTCAAGGACCCTTTGGAAGTTCCAGAGGTTAGATGTGATTAGCCTCGAGACGCCTCAGCCAAAATGGGCCACATCTCGCCCGGAGGGGGGAACCTCCTGGTTTTCTCGAGTTGCGGCTTGTGCTCTCGACTTACGACGGGGACCTCATGGACCCGCTCTGTTGGCCTCAGGAAAGGTCATTCCCCATGCGAGTTGCTCGGTGGCCTCTCAGGATTCCTCGCCCGTCGATGCCGGCGCCTAAGACCTTGTGTGGAGTCGGACCAGAACCTGAGGATTCCTCTCCCGTGCTCACATGGATCTTGGCGTACTTCTGGAGTCTCCCAAGGGGCGTCAGTCCTCGTCTCGAGTGGGGTCATGCAGGTGTGCTTTCCTCCTGAGCAGTAGCAGCAGTGTCTCGCTTCCCGTCTTGTGGATCAAGGGATCTGTGTCTTTCCCTCGAGGCTTTTCCATGGGCTTTCCCACAGGGCTATTCCACGTGCCACCATGCAGTGCTGGGAAAACAGGAACCTCCTTCCCCACATAGGGGGTACACTGTCCCCTTGGGCGTGTATCTCCGGGGCATTCGCGCTTGGGGGTTGCCACGGATGTTGGCCTCAGGCTCCACATGAGAAAAGCCCCTAATGGCATTAGCTGCCGGTCCAGACGCTGGCCCCTCAGGTCTCTGGCCGGAGCCTTGGGCTCCAGGCAACTCAAAGCCCTCGGGGCTGGTGCTCTGGGACTGCTGTAGGGAAAGGACGCCAGGAGCCCACGGAGGAGTTGGGGAGGCGCAGGTGGCATATGGAGGCGAGGACAGCGTGGGATCTAGGTGGAGGCGCTGGAGAGAGCGTCCGTTGTCCCGGAATGCCTCGGAGGAGCCAGCGGGGGACAGTCCAGGCCCAGGGACCTGTGGTATGTGAAAAGGTGGGAAACCCCAGAACAAGGCAGGCTGGGAAAGGGGGCGTGGGCGGCCAATTCAAAGGGACCTAGGGGGCGTTTCCTGGGCGGTGAGCTCCCTTGGCACTGCTGAGGGCCCCTGATTGATCCACCCGGGGTTGATCCCACCATCCGCTGCGAGGGAGGGCCACAAACCAAAGCCCCCGAACTGCCCACCCACCCCAACGGGGATCTTGGCGGTCCGGGGCACAGCTGTGCCCGGGAAAAGCCCACTCACTCCACGGGACTCCGTCCAGGGTCTCTGCTTGGAAAGAGGCCAGGGGCGGCCCCCTCCATCTACGCACCCAAACCCTATTGACGTCAATGGGGGTGGAGACGCCTCCCGCTCTCCAGAGTCCTGGGCTGCTGGGTCCCCGCCCACTCGGCCAGCAGTCTGCAGCGCTCCTGTGTGCCTCTCCCACCATGGCTTCGTCCAGCTCCTCCAGCACCTCAAGCGGTACGTTTGCCCTCGGTCCCTGGGGTCGGATCACGTCTCAGGGGATTTGCGGGTGGCCCGGGCAAGGGCTCTCGGCCCACGTGTCGACCCCCGCTCCCGCCCGAGAACGGCGGGGACCCATCGGCCGGGCCCGGGGTTCCCAGGCGTCAGGTGTGCCCAAAGTTGGAGGGCGTTGCATCGTTCGTTCATCTTGCTCCTTTGGCACACACATGGCTTCTCCGTTCTCTTTTCTGGGAAGACAGTGTTGTTTTAGGGGGCGTGCTGCGGGAGTCAGGGGCCGGTGGGAGCGGGTGCTGTGCTGGGATGAGGCCCTTTATCCTCACATCTTCCTGTGGGCATTGACTTTGACCTTGAACTTGAACTTGAACTTGAACTTGAACTTGACCTTGACCTTGACTTTGACCTTGAACTTGACCTTGACTTTGACCTTGAACTTGAACTTGAACTTGAACTTGACCTTGAACTTGAACTTGAACCTGAACTTGACCTTGACTTTGACCTTGAACTTGAACTTGAACTTGACCTTGACCTTGACTTTGACCTTGAACTTGAACTTGAACTTGAACTTGAACTTGAACTTGACCTTGAACTTGAACTTGAACTTGACCTTGACCTTGACTTTGACCTTGAACTTGAACTTGAACTTGAACTTGAACTTGACCTTGACTTTGACCTTGAACTTGAACTTGAACTTGAACTTGACCTTGACTTTGACCTTGAACTTGAACTTGAACTTGACCTTGACTTTGACCTTGACCTTGAACTTGAACTTGAACTTGAACTTGACCTTGACTTTGACCTTGACCTTGAACTTGAACTTGAACTTGAACTTGAACTTGACTTTGACCTTGACTTTGACCTTGAACTTGAACTTGAACTTGAACTTGAACTTGACTTTGACCTTGAACTTGAACTTGAACTTGAACTTGAAATTGACCTTGACTTTGACCTTGAACTTGAACTTGAACTTGACCTTGACCTTGAACTTGAACTTGAACTTGACCTTGAACTTGAACTTGACCTTGACTTTGACCTTGAACTTGAACTTGAACTTGACCTTGACTTTGACCTTGAACTTGAACTTGACCTTGAACTTGAACTTGAACTTGAACTTGACCTTGACCTTGAACTTGAACTTGAACTTGAACTTGACCTTGACTTTGACCTTGAACTTGAACTTGAACTTGAACTTGACTTTGACCTTGACCTTGAACTTGACCTTGACCTTGAACTTGAACTTGACCAACAACGGGAGACCAGATTTGCTCAGAGCACCGGAGGTCCAGAGGCAGGGCCGTGTATCTCCCCTTCCCTTTGTGATCATTGCAAAGACATTCCTAGCTGATAGCGGGAGTGCCCATGAAGAAGCAAGCAGTGGGAGTGTGTTTGACACGACTGTGTGCCTCAACTCCACAAGGGGCCTTTCCTCTCGAAGTAGGCCCCATGTCCCCTTGGGGAGGGTGTCATGCCTCTTTTCTCCACACTGCCAAAGGGTGGAGCAAAGCTCGCTCTGTCAGAGGTACAAAAACAGCAATTGAATGGATTTTCAAGCTCTTGCTAGGCTGCACCCTTTCAGGGCCCACTTTACTGAAACAGGTGCTCTGTGGCCCCCGGTTGGGTATGCAGGTTCACAAACAGGGTGAGATCCTGTCCAAGCCAACAATTTTCCTGAAAGACCTAGGCTCACTAAAGCTCTCCTCCAGAGCAAAGGGGATAGAGGAGATGTATGGAGGAGTCTTTGCCTTTCCCTGTGAGTGTGGGGCTACTCCCTACGGCCCCAAGCTCAGGGATAACTGCCTCTAAGAAAGGAATGGCAAGAAGCGCTAATCTTGGAGGTTGGGACAGGGAGTTCGCAGCATGTGGGGAAAGAAAGACTTCTTCGGGGAAGAAGAGGCAACCACCGGGGGTGTGTTCGCAAGCCTCTATTTGGAAGGAACACGTTTGCTTATACAACTCAAGACCTCCAGATCTGCTCAGAGGACTGAAGTTCCAGAGACAGGGCCATGTATCTCCCCTTCCCTTTGAGATCCTTGCCAAGACATTCCTAGCAGATTGTCGGAGTGCCCATGAGGAAGCAAGCAGCGGGAGTGTGCTTGACATCACTGGCTGCCTACCTGGGCTCAGCTCCTCAAGGGGCCTTTCTCTCCTGGTAGGCCCTATGTCCCCTTTGGGAGAGGGTTGTGCCCTCTTCCCTCCACACTGCCAAAGGGTGGAGGTGGAGCAAACTCGTTCTCTCCGAGGTAAAAGAAAGACAAATTGGATGGATCTTTAAGCTCTTGCTATGCTGCACCCCTCCAGGACCCACTCGAGCAAAACAGGTGCCCTGTGGCCCCTAGGTCGGGTATGCAGGTTCACACACCGGGTGTGATCCCGTCAAAGCCAAGAATTTTCCTGACAGACCTAGGCTCACTAGAGCTCTCCTCCAGAGGAAAGGGGACAGAAAAGATGTGTGTGTGGAGGTGGCTCTGCCTTTCCAGGTCCCAATCTCAGGGATAACTGCCCCTAAGAAAGGAACTGCTGCTGCTGCTGCTGCTGCTGCTGCTGCTGCTGCTGCTGCTGCTGCTGCTAAGTTGGTTCAGTCGTGTTCGACTCTGTGCGACGCCATAGACGGTAGCCCACTAGGCTCCCCCGTCCCTGGGATTCTCCAGGCAAGAACAGTAAGTGGGTTGCCATTGCCTTCTCCAATGCATGAAAGTGAAAATGAAAGTGCAGTCGCTCAGTCGTGTCCGACCCTCAGCGACCCCATGGACTGCAGCCTACCAGGCTTCTCTGTCCATAGGATTTTCTGAAAGGAACTGCAAGAAGCACTTTTCCAGGAGGCTGGGAAAGGGAGTTTGCAGGATGTGGGGAAAGAGAGCCTCCTTCGGGGAAGAATAGGCGGCCACTTGTTTTGTGTTGCAAACCTCTATTTGGAAGGAACAGGTTAGCTTATACAAAGGGAGACCTCCAGATCTGCTCAGAGGACCGAAGTTGCAGAGGCAGGTCGGTGTATCTTCCCTTCACTTTGCGATCCTTGCAAAGACATTCCTTGCTGCTAGATGACTCAGCAAGGGCCTTTGAGACTGTTGTTTTCTTTCCTAGGTTCAAAGATTCCTTCAGTTCCTAATATAGATATCCTAGAAATGATATGACATCCGTGAAAATCTGATATGTCCTGGTCAAATGCTGTCAGTTATCATTCTAGTTATCATATTAAAGCATTTCAAGTCGCAGCAGTGACCAGATGACATTGTCAATTTCTATTTCGTCAGGTTTTAACCATGTCCTCTGTGGTTTCACACTGATGCCTTTGCAGAAATACTGCTACTTCAAGATACATGGAAAATACTTTTTTTAAGCTTACTGATAATTTGTTTGTTTGTTTGCTTGTCTTCTGGTAAGCTGCTACCAGATGGAATTTAGTCTCCTCTCTAGGTTAAGAGAACTAAGTTTTCTTAGAATGCAATTTTTGATCACAGACTATGAGTTTCTCTACCTTTCATTGATTTATAATTGTTTTCATCATCTGTTTTTTTACTTCGGTAAAGTAAATAAGCCTTATTTAAGATTTTGGTACATGTAGGATGGACTAAGCTTTCCCCACTCTTGCAAGTTCCCTTAACCCTTCAGATTCTTCTCGTGGGACCAAGATCTCACTTTCCTCCAGAGGGACAATCCAAGATTTTTATCAGTTGATCTGCCCCTGACATCAGAGTCAAGTTGAGCACGAGTTGGCCTATAATTTAGGCATGAAACTATGACTACATAAAGAAAAGGTGACTTTATGATTCAGGGATGGCCATGATATGCCTTGCACTTCAGAGAAAATGGGTTAAAATGATTTTTTTTCCTTCAAAACTGCACACCCAGTTCTTTCAGCATATGCAATTGAAAACATCTAGTCATTAGGTCAGTTTTCATTCCAATCCCAAAGAAAGGCAATGACAAACACTATTCAAGCTGCTGCACAATTGCACTCATCTCACACACTAGTAAAGTAATGCTCAAAATTCTCCAAGTTCACATGAACTGTGAACTTCCAGATGTTCAAGAGGGATTTAAAAAATGCAGAGAAACCAGAGATCAAATTGCCAACATCCACTGGATCATTGAAAAAGCAAGAGAGTTCCGGAAAAAAAAAACCATCTATTTCTGCTTTATTGACAATGCCAAAGCCTTTGACTGTGTGGATCACAAGAAACTGGGAAAAATTCTGAAAGAGATGGGAATACCAGACCACCTGACCTGTCTCTTGAGAAACCTGTATGCAGGTCAGGAAGAAACAGTTCGAACTGGACATGGAACAACAGACTGGTTCTACATAGAAAAAGGAACATGTCAAGGCTGTATATTGTCACCCTGCTTATTTAACTTATATGCAGAGTACAGCATGAGAAACACTGGGCTGGAGGAAGCACACGCTGGAATCAAGGTTGCTGGGAGAAATATCAATAATCTCAGATATTCAGATGACACCACCCTTATGGCAGAAAGTGAAGAAGAGCTAAAGAGTCTCCTGATGAAAGTGAAAGAGGAGAGTGAAAAAGTTAGCTTAAAGCTCAGCATTCAGAAAACTACAATCATTGCATCCAGTCTCATCACTTCATGGCAAATAGATGGGAAAACATTGGAAACAGCAGCAGACTATTTTGGGGGGCTTGGAAATCACTGCAGGTGATGGCTGCCTCCATGAACTTAAAACATATTTATGACTTGGAAGAAAAGTGATGACCAAACTAGACAGCATATTAAAAAGCCGAGACGTTGCTTTGCCAACAAAGACCCATCCGGTCAAGGCTATGGTTTTTCCATATGTCATGGATGGATATGAAAGATGTACTATAAAGAAAGTGACAGCTGAAAATTTGATGCTTTTGAACAGTGGTGTTGGAGAAGATGCTTGTAGGTCGCTTAGACTACAAGGAGACGCAACCACTCCATCCTAAAGGAAATCAGGTCTGAATATCCATTGGAAGGACTAATACTGAACCTGAAACTCCAATACTTTGGCCACTTGATGTGAAGAGCTGACTCACTTGGAAGTTGCTTTGATTTGCCTATGAGTGTGGGAGCCCTCCCTGGGCAAAGGGCCTCAGGGGTCATTGCCACTGAATCATGACATCCAAGCAAGCGCATTCCAGCTGTGTGACATGCAGGAAGCAGGAGACTGGGAAAACTGTCTTCCTTAGAGGAAGGAAAGTCATCCACAGAGAGTGTGTTTTCAGGCCTCTCTTTGCAGCAAGTGTTTTGCTTCTCAGACATCAGAGCTGCAGGCTTGCTCTGAGGGCCTCAATTCCAGAGTCAGGGCTGTGTGTCTCACTGCACTTTCCAAGCATTGCAGACACATTCCTAGGTTGGAGCAGTGCTTCCCATGAGAAAGAAGCCTCGGGAGTGTGTCTGAGCGGGCTGAGTGCCATGCTAGGGTCACCTAGTCGAGGGCACCTTGCACATCCAATGGGCCCCAGGCGAGTAGCTATGGACCGGCCCCTCGGTTGAGATATCCCAAAGCAGGGAACAAAGCTAGCTCTGTCTGTCAGAAGGAGGAAAACAGCAATGGGATGGATTTTCAAGCAGTTGCTCAGTCACACCACGTGAGGGCTCCGCGGGAAAGAAATGCGAATTTTGGCCTCTAGGCCCAGTATCCAGATGTGTGCACAGGATATTTTCCCCACAGGATCCAAGAATGTTCCAGACAGACCTAAGCTCACTAGCTCTCTCCTGCAGAGGAAATGAAATATTGTTGCTGAACCACGAAAAGATGCTGGGATTCTTGGCTTATGGAGGAGAAGAATTCAATCCAGGGCCCAAGACGAGGCTTGATTGCTCAGAGCTTTTGTGCAATCGAGTCTTATTCAAGTAGAAAGGAGATAGAGAAAGCTTCTGACAGAGACATCACAAGGGGCAGAAAGTGTACCCCCTTGCTAGTGTTAGTAATGGAGTTATATACTCTCCAATAAGTTATTACAACGAACAAAAGAATGTCTGGAGGTTGTAAAGACTCACTAGACCTACTCCCATCATTTACATTTTAAGATAACAGGATTAGCCAGAAGGTTTTTCCAGAGACCGTCCTCAAGAAGGATGCATGATTGTTATGTAATCCGAAGGAATGTAGAGGGAAAAAAGTGTGCCCTTTCTTCCTCCTTGAGAATTCTAGACCCCTCTCTCCTTGGGGACCCTGGAACTTCTTATAAACCTGCCTTGGCAATGACTCTCTCCGAAACATGATTGAACAGCCGTTTGGAGCTTCCTTTGACTTTCCCTGGGAGGGAGGGAGCCCTCCCTGAGCACAGGGCCTCAGGGGCCATGGCCAATGAAAACTAATCTCCCAGTAAGTGCTTTTCAGCCCTGTGTGACTCTCAGCCCACAGGAGGCTGAGAAAACTCTCTTCCTTGGAGGAAGGAAAGGCAGCCCAAGAGTGTGTTTTCAGGCCTGTATCTTGCAGCAAGTGTTTGGCTTGTTAGACATAAGACCTGCAGGCCTGCTCCAACAGACTCCATTCCAGAATCAGGGCCTTGTGTCTCCCTGCAGTTTCCTGGCCTCGCAAACACATTCCTAGGGGAGAGCAGTCCTGCCCATGGGGAAGCAGGCTGCGGGAGTGTGTCTGAGGGGGCCAGGTGCCATGCTGGGGTCACCTGGTCGAGGGCACCTTGCACCTCCAATGGACCCCAGGCAAGGAGTTGCAGGCCACCACCTTGCTTCTGAAATCCCAAAGTGGGGAGCAAAGCTCGCTCTGTCAGAGGGAAGAAAACAGCAACAGGATGGATTTTCAAGCAGTTGCTAGGCTGTACTGCGTTAGGGCTCCAAGGAAGAAAAATGCAGATGTTAGCCCCTACGACTGGTATCCAGGTGGGCTCCCAGGATGATTTCCCCGCAGGATCCAAGAACGTTCCAGACAGACCTGGGCTCACTAGCTCCCTCCTGCAGAGGAAACATGATAGAACAGCTGTTTGGAGGTTGCTTTGACTTCCCCTGGGAGGGTAGGATCCCTCCCTGGGTGCAGGGCCTCAGGGGCCATTGCCGCTGAGAAATGCCCTCTAAGCCAGACCTTTCCAGCCTTGTATGACTCAGCACGGAGGAGACTGGAAAAGCTATCTTCCTTGGAGGAAGGAAAGGCAGCCCCAGAGAGTGTGTTTTCACACCTGTATCTCGCAGCAAGCGTTTGCCGTCTCAGACGTCAGACCTCCAGGCCTGCTCCAACGGCCTCAGTTCCAGAGTCAGGGCCGTGTGTCTCCCTGCATTTTCTGAGCCTTGGGAACACATTCCTAGGTCAGAACAGTCCTGCCCATGGGGAAGGAGGCTGCGGGAGTGTGTCTGAGGGGGTCGGGTGCCATGCTGGGGTCCAGTAGACCTGGTACCTCCAATAGACCCCAGGACAACAGCGGTGGGGCTCCCCCTGGCTTCCGAAATGCCAAAGCGAGAAGCAAAGCTAGCTCTATCAGAAGGAAGAAAAGAGCAATTAGATGGATGTTCAGGCTGTTGCTGGGCCGCACCACTTCAGGTTACCCCCCGAGAGGAGCAGGCGCCCTGTGGCCCCTCGGTCCCATATGCAGGTTAACACACAGGATGTGTCCCCATAGGAGCCAAGAATTTTCCTGACAGACCTAGGCTCACTAGAGCTCTCCTACAGGGCAAAAGGGATAGAACAGACTGTGGATGTGACTCTGCCTTTCCCAGCGAGCATGGGGCCCTCCCTACGGCCCCGGGCTCCAGGGAAAATTGTCCCTGAAAAATGACCTCCAAGAAGCGCTTTTCCAGCAGGCTGGGATGCAGAGTTCACAGGATGTGGGGAAAGTGATCGTCCTTCAGGGAAGAAGAGGCAGCCACCCAGTGTGTGTTTGCAAGCCTGTATTTGGAAGAAACTGGTTTGCTTCTTCAAGGGGAGACCTCCAGGTCTGCTCAGAGGACCGAAATTCCAGAGGCAGCACCATGCATCTCCCCTGTCCTTTCTGAGCCTTGGAAAGACATTCCTAGCTTATAGCGGTATTGCTCATGAAGAAGCAGGATGCAGGAATGTGTCAGACATGACTGGGTGCCTTCCTGGGTTCAGCTCCGTGAGGGGCCTTTCCACTCAAAGTAGGTCCCATGCCTCCTTGGGGAGGAAGTGGGGCCCGCTTGCCTCCAAATTGCCAAAGGCTGGAACAAAGCTAGTTCTATCAGAGGTAAGAAAAGAGCAATTGGATGGATGTGGAAGCTGTTGCTGGGCCGCACTGCTTCAGGCCCCCCACCCCTCCGGCCCCGAGAGAAACAGGCGCCCTGTGGCCCCTCGGTCCTGTATGCAGTTTCACACATAGAATGTGTCCCCATAGGAGCCAAGAATTTTCCTGACAGACCTAGGCTCACTAGAGCTCTCCTACAGAGCAAAGGGGATGGGACAGATGTGTGGCTGTGGCTCTGCCTTTCCCTGGGAGTGTGGAGCCACTCCCTATGGCCCCGGGCTCCAGGGGAAATTGCCCCTGAATAATGACCTCCAAGAAGCGCTTTTCCAACTGGCTGAGACGTGGAGTTCTCAGGATGCAGGGAAAGCGAGTGTCCCTTCGGGGAAGCAAAGGCAGTCACCTGTTATCATTACTTACTAGAATAGTAGGTACCTTCTCTGGTTGGGCAGAGGCCTTCCCTACCTGATCTGAAAAAGAAAATGAAGTAGCTCGCTGATTTGAGAAATAATTCCCAGACTTGGGTTTCCAACCAGTATAGAATCCGACAATGGCCCTGTCTTTGTAGCCGCGTTAATTAACAGGTATGTGAAGCTCTAAATATCAGTGGAAATTACATACAGCATATAGGCCCCAGTGTTCTGGAATGGTGGAAAGAAACAACCAAACTCTTGAAGAGACTCTTTCAAAATGGATCATAGAGACTGACTGTACATGGATGGGCTTACTTCTGGCAGACTTACTCATATTACGGGTAACTGCACGTTCCCATTGTTGTTGTCCTTATGAAATTTTCTATGGGAGAACCCCCCACCCCAAATGAGGCAGGTGTTAGCAGATTTGCCACAAGTAAGGAGGTGGGATTTCACAGCAGCTGGAACAATTAGGTAAGGTAATAAATCAGGTAACTAAGTTTGTGTAAAAAAAAATATCATTCCCCCTTGAGGAACAGATTCATGAATTTGTGCTCAGTGATCAGGTGTGGCTCAATGACTGGAAACACAATTCCTTGGCCTGACATCGGAAAGGTCCTTATACTGTTGTTTTAGCCACAATTCTGAAAGAGAAGGGAATACTAGACCACCTAACCTGCCTCTTGAGAAATCTGTATGACGGTCAGGAAGCAACAGTTAGAGCAGGACATGGAACAACATACTGGTTCCAAAAAGGAAAAGGAGTATGTCAAGGCTGTATATTGTCACCCTGTTTATTTAGCTTATATGCAGACTACATCATGAAAAATGCTGGGATGGAAGATACCTGAGCTGGAATCAAGATTGCCGGAAGAAATAGCAATAAACTTAGATATGCAGATGTCACCACCATTATGGCAGAATGGGAAGAGGAACGCGTATGTCGGGGAACTTCTTGAGTTGCAGCAAAGGTGTGAAGGACCCTTTCGAAGTTCCAGAGGTTAGGTGTGGTTAGTCTCGAGATGCCTCAGCAGAAATGGGCCTCATGGCGCCTGGAATGGAGAGGCTTCTAGATATTCCCCAGTTTCAGCAGGTGCTCTCAAGTTACCACGGGGACTTCAGGGACCCGCTCTGGCGGCCTCAGGAAAGGCCAGTCATCATGCGTGTTGCTAGGGGGCCTCTCGTGATTCCTCTCCCGTCGGTGCCGGGGCCTAAGACGTTGTGTGGAGTCGGGGCCGGAACCTGAGGATTCCTCACCAATGCCGACATGGATCTTGGGGTAATTATGGAGTCTCCCCAGGGGAGTCAGTCCTCGTCTCGAGAGGGGGCATGCAGGTGCGCTTTCCTCCTGATCTGTAGCAGCAGTGTCACGCTTCCCATCTCGTGAGTCATGGGATCTGTGGCATTTCCCTCCAGGATTTTCCACGAGTCTTTCCCACGAGGCTTTCCCACAGGGCTGTCCCACGAGGCTTTCGCACAGGGCTGTCTCACGTGCCACCTTGGTGGCAGTCGATCCTTGGCGTGAAAGTCGAGGCAGTGCAGGGAAAACAGGTTCCTCTGGAATGGACTGAGACATCTGGGGGACTCTTGGAATGGTGGAACGACGCTGGCGTACCTCTCGCCTTTCCTGTGGAGAGCGCCTCCTCTTGAGATGCGACGGGAACGCCCAGAATTCTTTCCCGGCCACCAGCGAAAGGATCCCTCATCACGAGCTACGAGCGGAAATGGGGCTCTTCTGGATGTGGGCCGGACCCTCGTGCTTCCTCTCGAGTGGAGACGGGTATGTCAGGCAACTTCTTGAGTTGCAGCAAGGGTGTGAAGGGCCTTTTGGAAGTTACAGACTGTAGGTTTGATTAGCTTCGAGAAGCCTCAACGGAAATGGGCCTCATCTCGCCTGGAGGGCAAAACCTCCTGGATTTTCTCGAGTTGCGGCAGGTGCTCTCGACTTACGACGGGGACCTCAGGGACCCTCTCTGGTGGCCTCAGGAAAGGCCAATCCCCATGCGAGTTGCTCGGGGGCCTCTAGGCATTCCTCTCCTTTCGATGCCGGGGCCTAAGACCTTGTGTGGAGTCGGGGCCAGAACCTGAGGATTCCTCTCCAGGGCTGACATGGATCTTGGGGTACTTCTGGAGTCTCCCCAGGGGAGTAAGTCCTCGTCTCGAATGGGGGCATGCACGTGCGCTTTCCTCCAGAGCAGTAGCAGCAGTGTCACCCTTCCTGTCGCGTGGATCAAGTAATCTGTGGCTTTCCCACGAGGCTTTCCCACAGGGCTGTCCCACGTGCCACCGTGGTGGGAGTCGATCCTCGGCGTGAAACTCGAGGCAGTGCAGGGAAAACAGGTTCCGCTGGAATGGACTGAGACATCTGGGGGACTCTGGGAATGGCGCAAAGACCCTGGAGTTCCTCTCGCCTTTCCTGTGGCGAGCGCCTCCTCTTGACATGCGCCAGGAACACCCAGAAATCTTTCCCGGGCAAGCAGCGAAAGGATCCCTCATCTCGAGCTACGAGGCGGAAACGGGGCTCCCCTGGATGTGTGCGGGACCCCACGTGCTTCCTCTCGAGTGGAGACGGGTATGTCCGGGAACTTCTTGAGTTGCAGCAAGGGTGTGAAGGATCCTTTGGAAGTTCCAGTGGTTAGATGTGATTGGCCTCGAGAAGCCTCAGCGGAAATGGGCCTCATCTGGCCTGGAGGGCCAAACATCCTGGATTTTCTCGAGTTGCGGCAGGTGCTCTCGACTTTCGACGGGGACCTCAGGGACCCGCTCTGGTGGCCTCAGGAAAGGCCAGTCCCCATGCGAGTTCCTCGGGGGCCTCTCGGGATTCCTCTCCCGTCGATGCCGGGGCCTAAGACCTTGTGTGGAGTCGGGGCCGGAACCTGAGGATTCCTCTCCAGTGCTGACATGGATCTTGGGGTACTTCTGGAGTCTCCCCAGGGGAGTCAGTCCTCGTCTCGAATGCGGGCATGCACTTGCGCTTTCCTCCAGAGCGGTAGCAGCAGTGTCACGCAGTCCGCCGCGTGGATCAAAGGATCTATGGTTTTCCCTCGAGTCTTTCCCACGAGGCTTTCCCACGAGGCTTTCCCACAGGGCTGTCCCACGTGCACACGTGGTGGGAGTCGATCCTCGGCTTGAACGTCAAGGCAGTGCAGGGAAAACAGGTTCCTCTGGAATGGACTGACACATCTGGGGGACTCTTGGAATGGTGGCACGACCCTGGAGTTCCTCTCGCCTTTCCTGTGGAGAGCGCCTCCTCTTGAGATGCGACGGGAACGCCGGGAATTCTTTCCCTACGAAACAGGGAAAGGATCCCTCATCTCGAGCTAGGAGGCGGAAACGGGGCTCCCCTGGATGTGTGCGGGACCCTCTTGCTCCCTCTCGAGTGGAGACGGGTATGTCGGGGAACTTCTTGAGTTGCAGCAAGTGTGTGAAGGACCCTTTGAAAATTCCAGTGGTTAGATGTGATTAGCCTCGAGAAGCCTCAGCGGAAATGGGCCTCATCTCGCCTGGAGGGCAAAACCTCCTGGATTTTCTCGAGTTGGGGCAGGTGCTCTCGACTTACGACGGGGACCTCAGGGACCCGCTCTGGTGGCCTCAGGAAAGGCCAGTCCCGATGCGAGTTCCTCGGGGTCCTCTCGGGATTCCTCTCCCGTCGATGCCGGGGCCTAAGACCTTGTGTGGAGTCGGGGACGGAACCTGAGGATTCCTCTCCAGTGCTGACATGGATCTTGGGGTACTTCTGGAGTTTCCCATGGGAGTCAGTCCTCGTCTCGAATGCGGGCATGCACTTGCGCTTTCCTCCAGAGCGGTAGCAGCAGTGTCACGCAGTCCGCCGCGTGGATCAAAGGATCTATGGTTTTCCTTCGAGTCTTTCCCACTAGGCTTTCCCACGAGGCTTTCCCACAGGGCTGTCCCACGTGCACACGTGGTGGGAGTCGATCCTCAGCTTGAACGTCAAGGCAGTGCAGGGAAAACAGGTTCCTCTGGAATGGACTGACAAATCTGGGGGACTCTTGGAATGGAGGCACGACCCTGGAGTTCCTCTCGCCTTTCCTGTGGAGAGCGCATCCTCTTGAGATGCGACGGGAACGCCGGGAATTCATTCCCTAGGAAACAGGGAAAGGATCCCTCATCTCGAGCTAGGAGGCGGAAACGGGTCTCCCCTGGATGTGTGCGGGACCCTCGTGCTTCCTCTCGAGTGGAGACGGGTGTGTCGGGGAACTTCTTGAGTTGCAGCAAAGGTGTGAAGGACCCTTTGGAAGTTCCAGTGGTTAGATGTGATTAGCCTCGAGAAGCCTCAGCGGAAATGGGCCTCATCTCGCCTGGAGGGCAAAACCTCCTGGATTTTCTCGAGTTGCGGCAGGTGCTCTCGACTTACGACGGGGACCTGAGGGACCCGCTCTGGTGGCCTCAGGAAAGGCCAGTCCCCATGCGAGTTCCTCGGGGGCCTCTCGGGATTCCTCTCCCCTCGATGCCGGGGCCTAAGACCTTGTGTGGAGTCGGGGCCGGAACCTGAGGATTCCTCTCCAGTGCTGACATGGATCTTGGGGTATTTCTGGAGTCTCCCCAGGGGAGTCAGTCCTCGTCTCGAATGTGGGCATGCACTTGCGCTTTACTGCAGAGCGGTAGCAGCAGTGTCACGCAGTCCGCCGCATGGATCAAAGGATCTATGGTTTTCCCTCGAGTCTTTCCCACGAGGCTTTCCCACGAGGCTTTCCCACAGGGCTGTCCCACGTGCACACGTGGTGGGAGTCGATCCTCGGCTTGAACGTCAAGGCAGTGCAGGGAAAACAGGTTCCTCTGGAATGGACTGACACATCTGGGGGACTCTTGGAATGGTGGCACGACCCTGGAGTTCCTCTCGCCTTTCCTGTGGAGAGCGCCTCCTCTTGAGATGCGACTGGGACGCCGCGAATTCTTTCCCTACGAAACAGGGAAAGGATCCCTCATCTCGAGCTAGGAGGCGGAAACGGGGTCCCCTGGATGTGTGCGGGACCCTCGTGCTTCCTCTCGAGTGGAGACGGGTATGTGGGGGAACTTCTTGAGTTGCAGCAAGGGTGTGAAGGACCCTTTGGAAGTTCCAGTGGTTAGATGTGATTAGCCTCGAGAAGCCTCAGCGGAAATGGGCCTCATCTCGCCTGGAGGGAAAAACCTCCTGGATTTTCTCGAGTTGCGGCAGGTGTTCTCGACTTACGACGGTGACCTAAGGGACGCGCTCTGGTGCCCTCAGGACTGGCCAGTCCCCATTCCAATGGCTCGGGAGCCTCTCGGGATTCCGCTCCCTTCGATGCCAGAGCCTAAGACCTTGTGTGGGTCGTGTCTGGAACATGAGGTTTCCTCTCCAGTGCTGACATGGATCGTGGAGTACTTCTGGTGTTTCCCCAGGGGAGTAAGTCCCCGTCTCGAATGGGGGCATGCACGTGCGCTTTCCTCCAGAGCGGTAGCAGCAGTGTCACGCTGTCCGCCGCGTGGATCAAAGGATCTATGGTTTTCCCTCGAGTCTATCCCATGAGGCTTTCCCACGAGGCTTTCCCACAGGGCTGTCCCACAGGGCTGTCCCACGTGCCAGCGTGGTGGGAGTCGATCCTCGGCGTGGGAGTCGATCCTCGGCGTGAAAGCCGAGGTAGTGCAGGGCAAACAGGTTCCTCTGAATGGACTGAGACATCTGGGGGACTCTTGGAATGGTGGCATGATGCTGGATTTCCTCTCGCCTTTCCTGTGGAGAGCGCCTCCTCTTGAGGTGAGAGGGAAACGTCGGGATTTCTTTCCGGACAAAGCAGCGAAATGTCCCTCATCTCGAGCTACGAGGCGGAAACGGGGCTCCTCTGGATGTGGATGGGATCCTCGTGCTTCTTCTAGAGTGGAGACGGGTATGTCAGGCAACTTCTTGAGTTGCAGCAAGGGTGTGAAGGACCTTTTGGAAGTTCCAGAGGCTAGACGTGATTAGCCTGGAGAAGCCTCAGCGGAAATGGGCCTCATCTCGCCTGGAGGGAAAAACCTCCTGGATTTTCTCGAGTTGCGGCAGGTGCTCTCGACTTACGACGGTGACCTAAGGGACGCGCTCTGGTGGCCTCAGGACTGGCCAGTCCCCATTCCAGTGGCTCGGGAGCCTCTCGGGATTCCGCTCCCTTCGATGCCAGAGCCTAAGACCTTGTGTGGAGTCGTGTCTGGAACATGAGGTTTCCTCTCCAGTGCTGACATGGATCGTGGAGTACTTCTGGTGTTTCCCCAGGGGAGTAAGTCCCCGTCTCGAATCGGGGCATGCACGTGCGCTTTCCTCCAGAGCTGTAACAACACTGTCATGCCTCCCGGCGCGCCGATCATGGGATCTGTGGCTTTCCCACGAGGCTTTCCCACGAGGCTTTCCCACAGGACTGTCCCACGTGTCACCGTGGTGTGAGTCGATGCTCGGCGTGAAACTCCAGGCAGTGCAGGGAAAACAGGTCCCTCTGGAATGGACTGAGATATCTGGGGGACTCTGGGAACGGTGGCACGACCCTGGCGTTCCTCTCGCCTTTCCTGTGAGGAGCGCCTCCACTTGAGATGCAACGGGAACTCCCAGAATTATTTCCCGAAAAAGCTGTGAAAGGATCCCTCATCTTGAGCTACGAGGCGAACACGGGGCTCCCCTGGATGTGGGCGGGACCCTCGTGCTTCCTCTCGAGTGGAGACGGGTATGTTAGGGAACTTCTTGAGTTGCAGCAAGGGTGTGAAGGACCTTTTAGAAGTTCCAGAGGTTAGGTGTGATTAGCTTCCAGAAGCCTCAGCGGAAATGGGCCTCACTCAGCTGGAGTGCAAAACCTCCTTGATTTTCTCGAGTTGCGGCAGGTGCTCTTGACTTACGACGGGGACTTTAGGGACCCGCTCTGGTGGCCTCAATACTGGCCCGTCCCCATTCGAATTGCTCGGGGTCCTCTCGGGATTCATCTTCCGTCGATGCCGGGGCCTAAGTCCTTGTGTGGAGTCGGGGCCGGAACCTGAGGATTCCTCTCCAGTACTGACATGGATCTTGGAGTACTTTTGGAGTCTCCCCAGGGGAGTCAGTCTTCGTCTCGAATGGGGGCATGCACGTGCGCTTTCCTCCGAGCTGTAGCACCAGCGTCACGATTCCTGTCGCGTGGATCAAGGGATCTGTGGCTTTCCCTCGAGGCTTTCCCACGAGGCTTTCCCACAGGGCTGTCCCACGTGAGACCGTGGTGGGAGTCGATCCTCCTCGTTAAAGTCAAGGCAGTGCAGGGAAAACAGTATCCTCAGGAATGGACTGAGACATCTGGGGGACTCTTGGAATGGTGGCACGACGCTGGAGTTGCTCTCACCTTTCCTGTGGAGAGCCCCTACACTTGAGATGCGATGGGAACGCCAAGGAATCTCTCCTGAACAAGCAGCGAACGGATCCCTCATCTCGACCTACGAGGCGGAAACGGAGCTCTTCTGGATGTGGGTGGGACATGCGTGCTTCCTCTCGAGTGGAGAGGGGTATATAGGGGAACTTCTTGAGTTGCAGCAAGGGTGTCAAGGACCCTTTGGAAGTTCCAGAGCTTAGGTGTGATTAGCCTTGAGAAGCCTCAGCGGAAATGGTCCTCATCTCCCCTGGAGGGCAAATCCTAATGGATTTTCTCTAGTTGCGGCAGGTGCTCTCGACATACGACGGGGACCTCTGGGACCCGCTCTGGTTGCCTCAGGAAAGGCCAGTCCCCATGCGAGTTGCACGTGGGCCTCTCGGAATACCTCTCCCTTCGATGCCAGGGCCTAATACCTTGTGTGGAGGCGGGGCCGGAACCTGAGGATTCCTCTCCAGTGCTGACATAGATCTTGGGGTAATTCTGGAGTCTCCCCAGGGGAGTAAGTCCTCGTCTCAAATGGGGGCATGCACGTGCGCTTTCCTCCAGAGCAGTAGCAGCAGTGTCATGCTTTCCATCACCTGGAACAAGGGATCTGTGGCTTTCTCTCGAGGCTTTCCTACGAGGCTGTCCCACAGGGCTGTCACACGTGCCACTGTGGTGGGAGTCAATCATCGGTGTGAAAGTCGAGGCAGTGCAGGGAAAACAGGTTCCTCTGGAATGGACTGAGACTTCTGGGGGACTCTTGGAATGGTGGCACGACGCTGGAGTTCCTCTTGCCTTTCCTGTGGAGAGCACCTCCTCTTGAGGTGAGAGTGGAACGCCGGGAATTCTTTCCCCACAAAGCAGCCAAATGTCCCTCATCTCGAGCTGCGAGGCGGAAACGGGTCTCCTCTGGATGTGGCCGGGACCCTTGTGCTTCCTCTAGAGTGGAGACGGGTATGTCAGGCAACTTCTTGAGTTACAGCAAGGGTGTGAAGGAACTTTTGGAAGTTCCAGAAGTTAGGTTTGATTAGCTTCGAGAAGCCTCAGCGGAAATGGGCTCTTCTCGCCCGGAGGGCAAAACCTCCTGGATTTTTTCGAGTTGCGGCAGGTGCTCTCGATTTACGACGGGGACCTCAGGGACTCGCTCTGGTGGCCTCAGGCAATGCCAGTCCCCATGCGAGTTGCTCGGGTGCCTCTCGGGATTCCTCTCCCTTCGATGCCGGGGCCTGAGATCTTGTGTGAAGTCGGGGCGGAACATGAGGATTCCTCCCCAGTGCTGACATGGATCTTGGGGGAACTTCTGGAGTCTCTCCAGGGGAGTAAGTCCTCGTCTCGAGAGGGGGCATGCACGTGCGCTTTACTCCAGAGCGGTAGCAGCAGTGTCACGCAGTCCGCCGCCTGGATCAAAGGATCTATGTTTTTCCCTCGAGTCTTTCCCACGAGGCTTTCCCACGAGGCTTTCCCACAGGGCATCCCACGTGCACACTGGTGGGAGTCGATCCTCGGCTTGAACATCAAGGCAGTGCAGGGAAAACAGGTTCCTCTGGAATGGACTGACACATCTGGGCGACTCTTGGAATGGTGGCACGACCCTGGAGTTCCTCTCGCCTTTCCTGTGGAGAGCGCCTCCTCTTGAGATGCGACGGGAACGCCGGGAATTCTTTCCCTATGAAACAGGGAAAGGATCCCTCATCTCGAGCTAGGAGGCAGAATCGGGGCTCCCCTGGATGTGTGCGGGACTTTTGTGTTTCCTCTCGAGTGGAGACGGGTATGTCGGGGAACTTCTGGAGTTGCAGCAAGGGTGTGAAGGACCCTTTGGAAGTTCCAGTGGTTAGATGTGATTAGCCTCGAGAAGCCTCAGCGCAAATGGGCCTCATCTCGCCTGGAGGGCAAAACCTCCTGGATTTTCTCGAGTTGCGGCAGGTGCTCTCGACTTATGACGGGGACCTCAGGGACCCGCTCTGGTGGCCTCAGGAAAGGCCAGTCCCCATGCGAGTTCCTCGGGGGCCTCTCGGGATTGCTCTCCCTTCGATGCCGGGGCCTAAGACCTTGTGTGGAGTCCGGGCCGGAACCTGAGGATTCCTCTCCAGTGCTGACATGGAACTTGGGGTATTTCTGGAGTCTCCCCAGGGGAGTCAGTCCTCGTCTCGAATGCGGGCATGCACTTGCGCTTTCCTCCAGAGCGGTAGCAGCAGTGTCACGCAGTCCGCCGCGTGGATCAAAGGATCTATGGTTTTCCCTCGAGTCTTTCCCACGAGGCTTTCCCACGAGGCTTTCCCACAGGGCTGTCCCACGTGCACACGTGGTGGGAGTCGATCCTCGGCTTGAAGGTCAAGGCAGTGCAGGGAAAACAGGTTCCTCTGGAATGGACTGACACATCTGGGGCACTCTTGGAATGGTGGCACGACCCTGGAGTTCCTCTCCTCTTTCCTGTGGAGAGCGCCTCCTCTTGGGATGCGACGGGAACGCCGGGAATTCTTTCCCTACGAAACAGGGAAAGGATCCCTCATCTCGAGCTAGGAGGCGGAAACGGGGCTCCCCTGGATGTGTGCGGGACCCTCGTGCTTCCTCTCGAGTGGAGACGGGTATGTCTGGGAACTTCTTGAGTTGCAGCAAGGGTGTGAAGGACCCTTTGGAAGTTCCAGTGGTTAGACGTGATTAGCCTCGAGAAGCCTCAGCGGAAATGGGCCTCATCTCGCCTGGAGGGCAAAACCTCCTGGATTTTCTGGAGTTGCAGCAGGTACTCTCGACGTACGACGGGGACCTCAGGGACCCGCTCTGGTGGCCTCAGGAAAAGACAGTCCCCAAGCGAGTTCCTCGGGGCCTCTCGGGATTCCTCTCCCGTCGATGCCGGGGCCTAAGACCTTGTGTGGAGTCGGGGCCGGAACCTGAGGATTCCTCTCCACTGCTGACATATAACTTTGCATACTTCTGGAGTCTCCTCAGGGGAGTCAGTCCTCGTCTTCAGAGGGGACATGCAAATGGGCTTTCCTCCCGCTCTGGAGCAGCTATGTCACGCCTCCCGTCGGGTCGATCATGGGATGTGTGGGTTTCCCTCGAGCCTTTCCCCCGAGGCTTTCCCGCGAGGATTTCCAACAGGGCTGTCCCACGTGAGACCGTGGTGGGAGTCGATCCTCCTCGTTAAAGTCAAGGCAGTGCAGGGAAAACAGTATCCTCAGGAATGGACTGAGACATCTGGGGGACTCTTGGAATGGTGGCACGACGCTGGAGTTGCTCTCACCTTTCCTGTGGAGAGCCCCTACACTTGAGATGCGATGGGAACGCCAAGGAATCTCTCCTGAACAAGCAGCGAACGGATCCCTCATCTCGACCTACGAGGCGGAAACGGAGCTCTTCTGGATGTGGGTGGGACATGCGTGCTTCCTCTCGAGTGGAGAGGGGTATATAGGGGAACTTCTTGAGTTGCAGCAAGGGTGTCAAGGACCCTTTGGAAGTTCCAGAGCTTAGGTGTGATTAGCCTTGAGAAGCCTCAGCGGAAATGGTCCTCATCTCGCCTGGAGGGCAAATCCTAATGGATTTTCTCGAGTTGCGGCAGGTGCTCTCGACATACGACGGGGACCTCTGGGACCCGCTCTGGTTGCCTCAGGAAAGGCCAGTCCACATGCGAATTGCTCGAGGGCCTCTCTGGATTCCTCTCCCTTCAATGCCGGGGCCAAAGACCTTGTGTGGATGCGGGACCGGAACCTGAGGATTCCTCTCCAGTGCTGACATGGTTCTTGGGCTACTTCTGGAGTCTCCCCAGCGGAGTAAGTCCTCCTCTCGAAGGGGGCATGCACGTGCACTTTCCTCCAGAGGGGTAGCAGCAGTGTCATGCTTCCAGTCGCGTGGATCAAGGGATCTGTGGATTTCCCTCGACGCTTTCCCACGAGGATTTCCCACAGGGCTGTCGAACATGACACCATGGTTGGAGGCGATCCTCCGCGTGAAAGTCGAGGCAGTGCAGGGAAAACAGGTTCCTCTGGAATGGACTGAGACTTCTGGGGGACTCTTGGAATGGTGGCACGATGCTGGAGTTTCTCTCGCCTTTCCTGTGGAGAGCTCCTCCCCTTGAGATGGGACGGGAATGCCCAGAATTCTTTCCCGACAAAGCAGCGAATGTTCCCTCATATCGAGCAACGAGTCGGAAACAGGGCTCCTCTGGATGTGGCAGGGACCCTCGTACTTCCTCTAGAATGGAGTCGGGTATGTCAGGAACCTGCTTGAATTGCAGCAAGGGTGTGAAGGACCTTTTGGAAGTTCCAGAGGTTAGGTGTGATTAGCTTCGAGAAGCCTCAGCGGAAATGGGCCTCATCTCGCCTGGAGGGCAAAACCTCCTGGATTTTCTCGAGTTGCGGCACGTGCTCTTGACTTATGACGGGGACCTCAGGGACCCGCTCTGGTGGGCTCAGGAAAGGCCAGTCCGCATGCGAGTTGCTCGGGGTCCTCTCGGGATTCCTCTCTCTTCGATGCCCGGCCTAAGACCTTGTGTGGAGTCGGGCCCAGAACCTGAGGATTCCTCTGCAGTGCTGACATGGACCTTGGGGTACGTCTGGAGTCTCCCCAGGGGTTAAGTCCTCGTGTCGAATGGGGGCATGCACGTGCACTTTCCTCAGGAGCTTTAGCAGCAGTGTCAGGCTTCCCATCGCCTGGATCAAGGGATCTGTGGCTTATCCTCGAGGCTTCCCACGAGGCTTTCCCACAGGGCTGTCCCACGTGCCACCATGGTGTGAGTTGATCCTCGACGTGAAAGTCGAGGCAGTGCAGGGAAAACAGGTTCCTCTGGAAAGGACTGAAACATCTGGGGGACTCCTGGAATGGTGGTACGACGCTGGAGTTCCTCTCGCCTTTCCTGTGGAGAGCGCCTCCTCTTGAAATGAGACGGGAACGCGGGAAATTCTTTCCCGACCAAGCAGGGAAAGGATCCCTCATCACGAGCTACGAGTTGGAAACGGGGCTCCTCTCGATGTGGGCGGGACCCTCGTGTTTCCTCTAGAGTGGAGACGGGGATGTTGGGGTACTTCTTCAGTTGCAGCAAGTGTGTGAAGGACCTTTTGGAAATTCCAGAGGTTAGGTGTGAATAGTCTCGAGACGCCTCAGTGGAAATGGGCCTGATCTCGCCTGGAGGGCAAAATCTCCTGGATTTTCTCGAGTTGCAGCAGGTGCTCTCAACTTACGACGGGGACCGCAGGGACCCGCTCTGGTGGCCTCAGGAAAAGACAGTCCACATGCGAATTACTCGCGGGCCTCTCTGGATTCCTCTCCCTTCAATGCCAGGACCAAAGACCTTGTGTGGATGCGGCACCGGAACCTGAGGATTCCTCTCCAGTGCTGACATGGATCTTGGGCTAATTCTGGAGTCTCCCCAGGGGAGTAAGTCCTCCTCTCGAAGGGGGCATGCACGTGCGCTTTCCTCCATAGCGGTAGCAGGAGTGTCACGCTTCCCGATGCGTGGATCAAGGGATCTGTGGCTTTCCCTCGAGGCTTTCCCACTGGGCTTTCCCACGTGCCACCGTTGTGGGAGTCGATCCTCGGGTGAAAGTCGAGGCAGTGCAGAGAAAACATGTTCCTCTGGAATGGACTAAGGCATCTGGGGGACTCTTGGAATGGTGGCACGACGCTGGAGTTCCACTCGCCTTTCCTGTGGAGAGCGGCTCCTCTTGAGATGCGACGGGAATGCCCAGAACTCTTTCCCGACCAAGCAGCGAAAGGATCCCTTATCTCGAGTTACGAGGCGGAAACGGGGCTCCCATGGATGTGTGCGGGACCCTCGTGCTTCCTCTAGAGTGGAGACGGGTATGTGAGGGAACTTCTTGAGTTGCAGCAAGGGTGTGAAGAACCTTTTGGAAATTCCAGAGGTTAGGTGTGATTAGCCTCGAGAAGCCTCACTGGAAATGGGCCTGATCTCGCCTGGAGAGTAAAACCTCCTGGATTTTCTCGAGTTGCGGCAGGTGCACTCGACTTCCGACGGGGACCGCAGGGACCCACTCTGGTGGCCTCAGGAAAGGACAGTCCGCATGCGAGTTGCTCGGGGGCCTCTCGGGATTCCTTTCCCGTCGATGCCGGGGCCTAAGACCTTGTGTGGAGTCGGGCCCGGAACCTGAGGATTCCTCTCCAGTACTGCCATGGATCTTGGGGTACTTCTTGAGTCTCCCCAGGGGAGTAAGTCCTCGTCTGGAATGGGCGCATGCACGTGATCTTTCCTCAAGACTGTAGCAGCAGTGTCACGTTTCCCATCGCCTGGATCAAGGGATCTGTAGCTTTCCCTCGAGACTTTCCCACGAGGCTTTCCCACAGGGCTTTCCCACAGGGCTGTCCCACGTGCCACCTTGGTGTGAGTCGATCCTCTGCATGAAAGTCGAGGCAGTGCAGGGAAAACGGGTTCCGTTGGAACGAACTGAGACATCTAGGGGACTCTGGGAATGTTGGCACGACCCTGGAGTTCCTCTCCCATTTCCTGTGGAGAGCACCTCCACTTGAGATGCGACGGGAACGCCGGGAAATCTTTCCCGACCACGCAGGGAAAGGATCCGTCATCTCGAGCTGCGAGGCGGCAACGGGGCTCCTCTGGATGTTCGCGGGACCATCGTGCTTCCTCTCGAATGGAGACTGTATGTCGGGGAACTCTTGAGTGGCAGCAAGGGTGTGAAGGACTTTTTGGAGATTCCAGAGGTTAGGCGTGATTAGACTCGAGAAGCCTCAGCGGAAATGGGCCTCATCTGGCCTGGAGGGCAAATCCTCCGGAATTTCTCGTGTTGCGGTAGGTGCTCTAGACTTTGGTCGGGGACTTCAGGGACCCGCTCTGGTGGCCTCAGGAAAGGCCAGTCCCATTGCGAGTTGTTCGCGGGCCTCTCGGGATTCCTCTCCCTTCGATGCCAGAGCCTAAGACTTTGTGTGGAGTCGGGGCCCGAACCTGAGGATTCCTCTCCAGTGCTCTCATGGAACTTGCGGTACTTCGGGAGTCTCCCCAGGAGAGTAAGTTCTCGTTTCGAGAGGGTGCATGCACGTGTGCTTTCCTCCCGAGCTGTAGCACCAGTATCATGCTTTCCGTCGCGTCAGTCATGGGATCTGTGTCTTTTCCTCAAGGATTTTCCACGAAGCTTTCCCACGAGGCTTTCCCACAGGGCTGTCCCACGTGCCACTGTGGTGTGAGTTGATCCTCGGCGTGAAAGTAAAGGCAGTGCAGGGAAAACAGGTTCCTCTGGAATGGACTGAGACATCTGGGGGACTCTGGGAATGGTGGCACGACCTTGGAGTTCCTGTCGCCTTTCCTGTGGAGAGTGCCTCCTCTTGAGATACGCCGGGAAACCCAGGAATTATTTCCCGACCAAGCAGGGAAAGGATCCCCCATGTCCAGTTACAAGGCGGAAACTGGGCTCCTCTGGATGTGGGCGGGACCCTCTTGCTTCCTCTCGAGTGGAGACGGGTATGTCGGGGAACTTCTTGAGTTGCAGCAAGGGTGTGAAGGGCCTTTTGGAAGATCCAGAGGTTAGATGTGATTAGCCTCGAGAAGCCTCAGCGGAAATGGGACTCATCTCGCCTGCAGGGCAAAACCTCGTGGATTTTCTCGAGTTTTGGCAGGTGCTCTCGACTTACGACGGGGACCTCAGGGACCTGCTCTGGTGGCCTCACGAAATGCCAGTCCCCATGCAAGTGGCTCGCGGGCCTCTCGGGATTCCTCTCCCTTCGATGCCCGGGCCTAAGACCTTGTGTTGAGTCGGGGCCGGTACCTGAGGATTCCTCTCCAGTGCTGACATGGATCTTGGTGTACTTCTGGAGTCTCCCCTGGGGAGTAAGTCCTCGTCTCGAATAGGGGCATGCACGTGCGCTTTCCTCCAGAGCGGTAGCAGCAGTGTCACGCTTCCCATCACCTGGATTAAGGGATCTCTGGCTTTCCTTCGAGGCTTTCCCTCGAGGCTTTCCCACGAGGCTTTCTGACGAGGCTTTCACACAGGGATGTCCCACGTGCCACCGTGGTGGGAGTCGATCCTCGGCATGAAATTCGAGGCAGTGCAGGGAAAACAGGTTCCTCTGGAATGGACTGAGACATCCGGGGGACTCTTGGAATGGTGGCAGGACGCTGGAGTTCCTCTCGCCTTCCCTGTGGAGAACGCCTTCTCTTGAGAAGCGACGGGAACGCCGGGAATTCTTTCGCGACCAAGAAGGGAAAGGATCCCGCATCTCGAGCTACGAGGTGGATACGGGGCTCCTCTGGATGTGAGTGGGACCCTCATGCTTCCACTAGAGTGGAGACCGGGATGTCCGGGAACTTCTTGAGTTGCAGCAAGGGTGTG
Source organism: Ovis canadensis (assembly GCF_042477335.2). Lineage (NCBI taxonomy): Eukaryota > Metazoa > Chordata > Mammalia > Artiodactyla > Bovidae > Ovis > Ovis canadensis. Next base: position 2,076,402 of record NC_091266.1, on the reverse strand, counting down.
AAGGACCTTTTGGAAGTTCCAGAGATTAGATGTGATTAGCCTTGAGAAGCCTCAGTGGAAATGGGCCTCATCTGACCTGGAGGGCAAAACCTCCTGGATTTTCTCGAGTTGCGGCAGGTGCTCTCGACTCACGACGGGGACCTCAGGGACCCGCTCTGGTGGCCTCAGGAAAGGCCAGTCCCCATGCGAGTTGCTCGGGGGCCTCTCGGGGTTCCTCTACCTTCGATGCCAGGGCCTAAGTCCTTGTGTGGAGTCAGGTCCGGGACCTGAGGGTTCCTCTCCAGTGCTCACATTGATCTTGGGGTACTTCTGGAGTCTCCCCAGGGGAGTAAGTCCTCGTTTCGAATGGGGGCATGCACGTGTGCTTTCCTCCAGATCGGCAGCAGCCGTGTCATGCTTCCCTTCGCCTTGATCAAGGGATCTGTGGCTTTCCCTCGAGACTTTCCCACGAGGCTTACCCACAGGGCTGTCCCACGTGCCACCATGGTGGGAGTCGATCCTCACCGTGAAAGTCGAGGCAGTGCAGGGAAAACAGGTTCCTCTGCAATGGACTGAGACTTCTGGGGGACTCTTGGAATGGTGGCACGACCCTGGAGTTCCTCTCGCCTTTCCTGTGGAGAGCGCCTCCTCTTGAGATGCGAGGGGAATGCCCAGAATTCTTTCCCGACCAAGCAGGGAATGAATCCCTCATCTCAAGCTACGAGGCGGAAACGGGGCTCCTCTCGATGTGGGCGGGACCCTCGTGCTTCCTCTATAGTGGAGACGGGTATGTCAGGGAACTTCTTGATTTGCAGCAAGGGTGTGATGGACCTTTTGGAATTCCAGAGCTTAGATGTGATTAGCATTGTGAAGCCTCTGCGAAAATGGGCCTCATCTCGCCTGGAGGGCAAAACCTCCTGGATCTTCTCGAGTTTTGGAAGGTGCTCTCGACTTACGACGGGGAACTCAGGGACACGCTCTGGTGGCCTCAGGCAAGGCCAGTTCCCATGTGAGTTCCTCCGGGCCTCTCGGGATTCCTCTTCCTTCGATGCCGGCGCCAAAGAACTTGAGTGGAGGCGGCGCCGGAAACTGAGGATTCCTCTCCAGTGCTGACATGGATCTTGGGGTACTTCTGGAGTATCCCCAGGGGAGTAAGTCCTCGTCTCGAATGGGGGCATGCACAGCACTTTCCTCCCGATCTGTAGCAGCAGTGTCACACTTCCTGTCGCGAGGATCAAGGGATCTGTGGCTTTCCCTCGCTGCTTTCCCACGCGGCTTTCCCACAGGGCTGTCCCACGTGCCACCTTGATGGGAGTGGATCCTCGGCGCGAAAGTCGAGACAGTGCAGGGAAAACAGGTTCTTTTGGAATAGAGTGAGATATCTGGGGGACTCTTGGCATGGTGGCATGACGCCTGAGTTCCTCTCGACTTTCCTGTCGAGAGCGGCTTCTCTTGAGATGGGACGGGAATGCCCAGAATTCTTTCCCGACAAAGCAGCGAAAGGAATCCTCATCTTGAGCTACGAGGCGGAAACGGCGCTACTTTGGATGTGGGCGGGACCCTCGTGCTTCCTCTAAAGCGGAGACAGGGATGTCGGGGAACTTCTTGAGTTGCAGCAAGGGTGTGAAGGACCTTTTGGAAGTTCCAGATGTTAGGTGTGATTAGCCTCGAGAAGCCTCAGCGGAAATGGGCCTCATCCCGCCTGGAGGGCAAAACCTCGTGGATTATCTCGAGTTGTGGCAGGTGCTCTCGACTTATGACGGGGACCTCAGAGACCCGCTCTGGTGGTCTCAGGAAAGGCCAGTCCCCAGGCGAGTTGCTCGGGGGCCTCTTGGGATTCATCTCCCTTTGATGCCGGGGCCTAAGACCTTGTGTGCAGGCGGGACTGGAACCTGAGGATTCCTCTCCAGTGCTGACATGGACCTTGGGGATACTTCTGGAGTCTCCCCAGGGGAGTAAGTCCTCATCTCGAATGGGGGCATGCACGTGCGCTTTCCTCCAGAGTGGCAGCAGCAATGTCACGCTTCCCGTCGCGTGGATCAAGGGATCTGTGGCTTTGCCTCGAGGCTTTCCCACGAGGCTTTCCCACAGGTCTGTCCCACGTGCCACCGTGGTGGGAGTCGATCCTCGGCGTGAAAGTCGAGGCAGTGCAGGGAAAACAGGTTCCGCTGGAATGGACTGAGACATCTGGGGGACTCCGGAATGGCGCAACGACCCTGGAGTTCCTCTCACCTTTCCTGTGGAGAGCGCCTCCTCTTGAGATGCGCCAGGAACGCCCAGAAATCTTTCCCGGGCAAGCAGCGAAAGGATCCCTCATCTCGAGCTACGAGGCGGAAACGGGGCTCCTCTGGATGTGTGCGGGACCCTCGTGCTTCCTCTAGAGTGGAGACGGGTATGTGAGGGAACTTCTTGAGTTGCAGCAAGGGTGTGAAGAACCTTTTGGAAATTCCAGAGGTTAGGTGTGATTAGCCTCGAGAAGCCTCACTGGAAATGGGCCTGATCTCGCCTGGAGAGTAAAACCTCCTGGATTTTCTCGAGTTGCGGCAGGTGCACTCGACTTCCGACGGGGACCGCAGGGACCCACTCTGGTGGCCTCAGGAAAGGACAGTCCGCATGCGAGTTGCTCGGGGGCCTCTCGGGATTCCTTTCCCGTCGATGCCGGGGCCTAAGACCTTGTGTGGAGTCGGGCCCGGAACCTGAGGATTCCTCTCCAGTACTGCCATGGATCTTGGGGTACTTCTTGAGTCTCCCCAGGGGAGTAAGTCCTCGTCTGGAATGGGCGCATGCACGTGATCTTTCCTCAAGACTGTAGCAGCAGTGTCACGTTTCCCATCGCCTGGATCAAGGGATCTGTAGCTTTCCCTCGAGACTTTCCCACGAGGCTTTCCCACAGGGCTTTCCCACAGGGCTGTCCCACGTGCCACCTTGGTGTGAGTCGATCCTCTGCATGAAAGTCGAGGCAGTGCAGGGAAAACAGGTTCCGTTGGAACGAACTGAGACATCTAGGGGACTCTGGGAATGTTGGCACGACCCTGGAGTTCCTCTCCCATTTCCTGTGGAGAGCACCTCCACTTGAGATGCGACGGGAACGCCGGGAAATCTTTCCCGACCACGCAGGGAAAGGATCCGTCATCTCGAGCTGTGAGGCGGCAACGGGGCTCCTCTGGATGTTCGCGGGACCATCGTGCTTCCTCTCGAATGGAGACTGTATGTCGGGGAACTCTTGAGTGGCAGCAAGGGTGTGAAGGACTTTTTGGAGATTCCAGAGGTTAGGCGTGATTAGACTCGAGAAGCCTCAGCGGAAATGGGCCTCATCTGGCCTGGAGGGCAAATCCTCCGGAATTTCTCGTGTTGCGGTAGGTGCTCTAGACTTTGGTCGGGGACTTCAGGGACCCGCTCTGGTGGCCTCAGGAAAGGCCAGTCCCATTGCGAGTTGTTCGCGGGCCTCTCGGGATTCCTCTCCCTTCGATGCCAGAGCCTAAGACTTTGTGTGGAGTCGGGGCCCGAACCTGAGGATTCCTCTCCAGTGCTCTCATGGAACTTGCGGTACTTCGGGAGTCTCCCCAGGAGAGTAAGTTCTCGTTTCGAGAGGGTGCATGCACGTGTGCTTTCCTCCCGAGCTGTAGCACCAGTATCATGCTTTCCGTCGCGTCAGTCATGGGATCTGTGTCTTTTCCTCAAGGATTTTCCACGAAGCTTTCCCACGAGGCTTTCCCACAGGGCTGTCCCACGTGCCACTGTGGTGTGAGTCGATCCTCGGCGTGAAAGTAAAGGCAGTGCAGGGAAAACAGGTTCCTCTGGAATGGACTGAGACATCTGGGGGACTCTGGGAATGGTGGCACGACCTTGGAGTTCCTGTCGCCTTTCCTGTGGAGAGTGCCTCCTCTTGAGATACGCCGGGAAACCCAGGAATTATTTCCCGACCAAGCAGGGAAAGGATCCCCCATGTCCAGTTACAAGGCGGAAACTGGGCTCCTCTGGATGTGGGCGGGACCCTCTTGCTTCCTCTCGAGTGGAGACGGGGATGTAGGAGAACTTCTTGAATTGCAGCAAGGGTGTGAAGGACCTTTTGGAAGATCCAGAGGTTAGATGTGATTAGCCTCGAGAAGCCTCAGCGGAAATGGGACTCATCTCGCCTGCAGGGCAAAACCTCGTGGATTTTCTCGAGTTTTGGCAGGTGCTCTCGACTTACGACGGGGACCTCAGGGACCTGCTCTGGTGGCCTCACGAAATGCCAGTCCCCATGCAAGTGGCTCGCGGGCCTCTCGGGATTCCTCTCCCTTCGATGCCCGGGCCTAAGACCTTGTGTTGAGTCGGGGCCGGTACCTGAGGATTCCTCTCCAGTGCTGACATGGATCTTGGTGTACTTCTGGAGTCTCCCCTGGGGAGTAAGTCCTCGTCTCGAATAGGGGCATGCACGTGCGCTTTCCTCCAGAGCGGTAGCAGCAGTGTCACGCTTCCCATCACCTGGATTAAGGGATCTCTGGCTTTCCTTCGAGGCTTTCCCTCGAGGCTTTCCCACGAGGCTTTCTGACGAGGCTTTCACACAGGGATGTCCCACGTGCCACCGTGGTGGGAGTCGATCCTCGGCATGAAATTCGAGGCAGTGCAGGGAAAACAGGTTCCTCTGGAATGGACTGAGACATCCGGGGGACTCTTGGAATGGTGGCAGGACGCTGGAGTTCCTCTCGCCTTCCCTGTGGAGAACGCCTTCTCTTGAGAAGCGACGGGAACGCCGGGAATTCTTTCGCGACCAAGAAGGGAAAGGATCCCGCATCTCGAGCTACGAGGTGGATACGGGGCTCCTCTGGATGTGAGTGGGACCCTCATGCTTCCACTAGAGTGGAGACCGGGATGTCCGGGAACTTCTTGAGTTGCAGCAAGGGTGTGAAGGACCTTTTGGAAGTTCCAGAGATTAGATGTGATTAGCCTTGAGAAGCCTCAGTGGAAATGGGCCTCATCTGACCTGGAGGGCAAAACCTCCTGGATTTTCTCGAGTTGCGGCAGGTGCTCTCGACTCACGACGGGGACCTCAGGGACCCGCTCTGGTGGCCTCAGGAAAGGCCAGTCCCCATGCGAGTTGCTCGGGGGCCTCTCGGGGTTCCTCTACCTTCGATGCCAGGGCCTAAGTCCTTGTGTGGAGTCAGGTCCGGGACCTGAGGGTTCCTCTCCAGTGCTCACATTGATCTTGGGGTACTTCTGGAGTCTCCCCAGGGGAGTAAGTCCTCGTTTCGAATGGGGGCATGCACGTGTGCTTTCCTCCAGATCGGCAGCAGCCGTGTCATGCTTCCCTTCGCCTTGATCAAGGGATCTGTGGCTTTCCCTCGAGACTTTCCCACGAGGCTTACCCACAGGGCTGTCCCACGTGCCACCATGGTGGGAGTCGATCCTCACCGTGAAAGTCGAGGCAGTGCAGGGAAAACAGGTTCCTCTGCAATGGACTGAGACTTCTGGGGGACTCTTGGAATGGTGGCACGACCCTGGAGTTCCTCTCGCCTTTCCTGTGGAGAGCGCCTCCTCTTGAGATGCGAGGGGAATGCCCAGAATTCTTTCCCGACCAAGCAGGGAATGAATCCCTCATCTCAAGCTACGAGGCGGAAACGGGGCTCCTCTCGATGTGGGCGGGACCCTCGTGCTTCCTCTATAGTGGAGACGGGTATGTCAGGGAACTTCTTGATTTGCAGCAAGGGTGTGATGGACCTTTTGGAATTCCAGAGCTTAGATGTGATTAGCATTGTGAAGCCTCTGCGAAAATGGGCCTCATCTCGCCTGGAGGGCAAAACCTCCTGGATCTTCTCGAGTTTTGGAAGGTGCTCTCGACTTACGACGGGGAACTCAGGGACACGCTCTGGTGGCCTCAGGCAAGGCCAGTTCCCATGTGAGTTCCTCCGGGCCTCTCGGGATTCCTCTTCCTTCGATGCCGGCGCCAAAGAACTTGAGTGGAGGCGGCGCCGGAAACTGAGGATTCCTCTCCAGTGCTGACATGGATCTTGGGGTACTTCTGGAGTATCCCCAGGGGAGTAAGTCCTCGTCTCGAATGGGGGCATGCACGTGCACTTTCCTCCCGATCTGTAGCAGCAGTGTCACACTTCCTGTCGCGAGGATCAAGGGATCTGTGGCTTTCCCTCGCTGCTTTCCCACGCGGCTTTCCCACAGGGCTGTCCCACGTGCCACCTTGATGGGAGTGGATCCTCGGCGCGAAAGTCGAGACAGTGCAGGGAAAACAGGTTCTTTTGGAATAGAGTGAGATATCTGGGGGACTCTTGGCATGGTGGCATGACGCCTGAGTTCCTCTCGACTTTCCTGTCGAGAGCGGCTTCTCTTGAGATGGGACGGGAATGCCCAGAATTCTTTCCCGACAAAGCAGCGAAAGGAATCCTCATCTTGAGCTACGAGGCGGAAACGGCGCTACTTTGGATGTGGGCGGGACCCTCGTGCTTCCTCTAAAGCGGAGACAGGGATGTCGGGGAACTTCTTGAGTTGCAGCAAGGGTGTGAAGGACCTTTTGGAAGTTCCAGATGTTAGGTGTGATTAGCCTCGAGAAGCCTCAGCGGAAATGGGCCTCATCCCGCCTGGAGGGCAAAACCTCGTGGATTATCTCGAGTTGTGGCAGGTGCTCTCGACTTATGACGGGGACCTCAGAGACCCGCTCTGGTGGTCTCAGGAAAGGCCAGTCCCCAGGCGAGTTGCTCGGGGGCCTCTTGGGATTCATCTCCCTTTGATGCCGGGGCCTAAGACCTTGTGTGCAGGCGGGACTGGAACCTGAGGATTCCTCTCCAGTGCTGACATGGACCTTGGGGATACTTCTGGAGTCTCCCCAGGGGAGTAAGTCCTCATCTCGAATGGGGGCATGCACGTGCGCTTTCCTCCAGAGTGGCAGCAGCAATGTCACGCTTCCCGTCGCGTGGATCAAGGGATCTGTGGCTTTGCCTCGAGGCTTTCCCACGAGGCTTTCCCACAGGTCTGTCCCACGTGCCACCGTGGTGGGAGTCGATCCTCGGCGTGAAAGTCGAGGCAGTGCAGGGAAAACAGGTTCCGCTGGAATGGACTGAGACATCTGGGGGACTCCGGAATGGCGCAACGACCCTGGAGTTCCTCTCACCTTTCCTGTGGAGAGCGCCTCCTCTTGAGATGCGCCAGGAACGCCCAGAAATCTTTCCCGGGCAAGCAGCGAAAGGATCCCTCATCTCGAGCTACGAGGCGGAAACGGGGCTCCTCTGGATGTGTGCGGGACCCTCGTGCTTCCTCTAGAGTGGAGACGGGTATGTGAGGGAACTTCTTGAGTTGCAGCAAGGGTGTGAAGAACCTTTTGGAAATTCCAGAGGTTAGGTGTGATTAGCCTCGAGAAGCCTCACTGGAAATGGGCCTGATCTCGCCTGGAGAGTAAAACCTCCTGGATTTTCTCGAGTTGCGGCAGGTGCACTCGACTTCCGACGGGGACCGCAGGGACCCACTCTGGTGGCCTCAGGAAAGGACAGTCCGCATGCGAGTTGCTCGGGGGCCTCTCGGGATTCCTTTCCCGTCGATGCCGGGGCCTAAGACCTTGTGTGGAGTCGGGCCCGGAACCTGAGGATTCCTCTCCAGTACTGCCATGGATCTTGGGGTACTTCTTGAGTCTCCCCAGGGGAGTAAGTCCTCGTCTGGAATGGGCGCATGCACGTGATCTTTCCTCAAGACTGTAGCAGCAGTGTCACGTTTCCCATCGCCTGGATCAAGGGATCTGTAGCTTTCCCTCGAGACTTTCCCACGAGGCTTTCCCACAGGGCTTTCCCACAGGGCTGTCCCACGTGCCACCTTGGTGTGAGTCGATCCTCTGCATGAAAGTCGAGGCAGTGCAGGGAAAACAGGTTCCGTTGGAACGAACTGAGACATCTAGGGGACTCTGGGAATGTTGGCACGACCCTGGAGTTCCTCTCCCATTTCCTGTGGAGAGCACCTCCACTTGAGATGCGACGGGAACGCCGGGAAATCTTTCCCGACCACGCAGGGAAAGGATCCGTCATCTCGAGCTGCGAGGCGGCAACGGGGCTCCTCTGGATGTTCGCGGGACCATCGTGCTTCCTCTCGAATGGAGACTGTATGTCGGGGAACTCTTGAGTGGCAGCAAGGGTGTGAAGGACTTTTTGGAGATTCCAGAGGTTAGGCGTGATTAGACTCGAGAAGCCTCAGCGGAAATGGGCCTCATCTGGCCTGGAGGGCAAATCCTCCGGAATTTCTCGTGTTGCGGTAGGTGCTCTAGACTTTGGTCGGGGACTTCAGGGACCCGCTCTGGTGGCCTCAGGAAAGGCCAGTCCCATTGCGAGTTGTTCGCGGGCCTCTCGGGATTCCTCTCCCTTCGATGCCAGAGCCTAAGACTTTGTGTGGAGTCGGGGCCCGAACCTGAGGATTCCTCTCCAGTGCTCTCATGGAACTTGCGGTACTTCGGGAGTCTCCCCAGGAGAGTAAGTTCTCGTTTCGAGAGGGTGCATGCACGTGTGCTTTCCTCCCGAGCTGTAGCACCAGTATCATGCTTTCCGTCGCGTCAGTCATGGGATCTGTGTCTTTTCCTCAAGGATTTTCCACGAAGCTTTCCCACGAGGCTTTCCCACAGGGCTGTCCCACGTGCCACTGTGGTGTGAGTCGATCCTCGGCGTGAAAGTAAAGGCAGTGCAGGGAAAACAGGTTCCTCTGGAATGGACTGAGACATCTGGGGGACTCTGGGAATGGTGGCACGACCTTGGAGTTCCTGTCGCCTTTCCTGTGGAGAGTGCCTCCTCTTGAGATACGCCGGGAAACCCAGGAATTATTTCCCGACCAAGCAGGGAAAGGATCCCCCATGTCCAGTTACAAGGCGGAAACTGGGCTCCTCTGGATGTGGGCGGGACCCTCTTGCTTCCTCTCGAGTGGAGACGGGGATGTAGGAGAACTTCTTGAATTGCAGCAAGGGTGTGAAGGACCTTTTGGAAGATCCAGAGGTTAGATGTGATTAGCCTCGAGAAGCCTCAGCGGAAATGGGACTCATCTCGCCTGCAGGGCAAAACCTCGTGGATTTTCTCGAGTTTTGGCAGGTGCTCTCGACTTACGACGGGGACCTCAGGGACCTGCTCTGGTGGCCTCACGAAATGCCAGTCCCCATGCAAGTGGCTCGCGGGCCTCTCGGGATTCCTCTCCCTTCGATGCCCGGGCCTAAGACCTTGTGTTGAGTCGGGGCCGGTACCTGAGGATTCCTCTCCAGTGCTGACATGGATCTTGGTGTACTTCTGGAGTCTCCCCTGGGGAGTAACTCCTCGTCTCGAATAGGGGCATGCACGTGCACTTTCCTCCAGAGCGGTAGCAGCAGTGTCACGCTTCCCATCACCTGGATTAAGGGATCTCTGGCTTTCCTTCGAGGCTTTCCCTCGAGGCTTTCCCACGAGGCTTTCTGACGAGGCTTTCACACAGGGATGTCCCACGTGCCACCGTGGTGGGAGTCGATCCTCGGCATGAAATTCGAGGCAGTGCAGGGAAAACAGGTTCCTCTGGAACGGACTGAGACATCCGGGGGACTCTTGGAATGGTGGCAGGACGCTGGAGTTCCTCTCGCCTTCCCTGTGGAGAACGCCTTCTCTTGAGAAGTGAGGGGAACGCCGGGAATTCTTTCGCGACCAAGAAGGGAAAGGATCCCGCATCTCGAGCTACGAGGTGGATACGGGGCTCCTCTGGATGTGAGTGGGACCCTCATGCTTCCACTAGAGTGGAGACCGGGATGTCCGGGAACTTCTTGAGTTGCAGCAAGGGTGTGAAGGACCTTTTGGAAGTTCCAGAGATTAGATGTGATTAGCCTTGAGAAGCCTCAGTGGAAATGGGCCTCATCTGACCTGGAGGGCAAAACCTCCTGGATTTTCTCGAGTTGCGGCAGGTGCTCTCGACTCACGACGGGGACCTCAGGGACCCGCTCTGGTGGCCTCAGGAAAGGCCAGTCCCCATGCGAGTTGCTCGAGGGCCTCTCGGGGTTCCTCTACCTTCGATGCCAGGGCCTAAGTCCTTGTGTGGAGTCAGGTCCGGGACCTGAGGGTTCCTCTCCAGTGCTCACATTGATCTTGGGGTACTTCTGGAGTCTCCCCAGGGGAGTAAGTCCTCGTTTCGAATGGGGGCATGCACGTGTGCTTTCCTCCAGATCGGCAGCAGCCGTGTCATGCTTCCCTTCGCCTTGATCAAGGGATCTGTGGCTTTCCCTCGAGACTTTCCCACGAGGCTTACCCACAGGGCTGTCCCACGTGCCACCATGGTGGGAGTCGATCCTCACCGTGAAAGTCGAGGCAGTGCAGGGAAAACAGGTTCCTCTGCAATGGACTGAGACTTCTGGGGGACTCTTGGAATGGTGGCACGACCCTGGAGTTCCTCTCGCCTTTCCTGTGGAGAGCGCCTCCTCTTGAGATGCGAGGGGAATGCCCAGAATTCTTTCCCGACCAAGCAGGGAAAGAATCCCTCATCTCGAGCTACGAGGCGGAAACGGGGCTCCTCTCGATGTGGGCGGGACCCTCGTGCTTCCTCTATAGTGGAGACGGGTATGTCAGGGAACTTCTTGATTTGCAGCAAGGGTGTGATGGACCTTTTGGAATTCCAGAGCTTAGATGTGATTAGCATTGTGAAGCCTCTGCGAAAATGGGCCTCATCTCGCCTGGAGGGCAAAACCTCCTGGATCTTCTCGAGTTTTGGAAGGTGCTCTCGACTTACGACGGGGAACTCAGGGACACGCTCTGGTGGCCTCAGGCAAGGCCAGTTCCCATGTGAGTTCCTCCGGGCCTCTCGGGATTCCTCTTCCTTCGATGCCGGCGCCAAAGAACTTGAGTGGAGGCGGCGCCGGAAACTGAGGATTCCTCTCCAGTGCTGACATGGATCTTGGGGTACTTCTGGAGTATCCCCAGGGGAGTAAGTCCTCGTCTCGAATGGGGGCATGCACGTGCACTTTCCTCCCGATCTGTAGCAGCAGTGTCACACTTCCTGTCGCGTGGATCAAGGGATCTGTGGCTTTCCCTCGCTGCTTTCCCACGCGGCTTTCCCACAGGGCTGTCCCACGTGCCACCTTGATGGGAGTGGATCCTCGGCGCGAAAGTCGAGACAGTGCAGGGAAAACAGGTTCTTTTGGAATAGAGTGAGATATCTGGGGGACTCTTGGCATGGTGGCATGACGCCTGAGTTCCTCTCGACTTTCCTGTCGAGAGCGGCTTCTCTTGAGATGGGACGGGAATGCCCAGAATTCTTTCCCGACAAAGCAGCGAAAGGAATCCTCATCTTGAGCTACGAGGCGGAAACGGCGCTACTTTGGATGTGGGCGGGACCCTCGTGCTTCCTCTAAAGCGGAGACAGGGATGTCGGGGAACTTCTTGAGTTGCAGCAAGGGTGTGAAGGACCTTTTGGAAGTTCCAGATGTTAGGTGTGATTAGCCTCGAGAAGCCTCAGCGGAAATGGGCCTCATCCCGCCTGGAGGGCAAAACCTCGTGGATTATCTCGAGTTGTGGCAGGTGCTCTCGACTTATGACGGGGACCTCAGAGACCCGCTCTGGTGGTCTCAGGAAAGGCCAGTCCCCAGGCGAGTTGCTCGGGGGCCTCTTGGGATTCTTCTCCCTTTGATGCCGGGGCCTGAGACCTTGTGTGCAGGCGGGACTGGAACCTGAGGATTCCTCTCCAGTGCTGACATGGACCTTGGGGATACTTCTGGAGTCTCCCCAGGGGAGTAAGTCCTCATCTCGAATGGGGGCATGCACGTGCGCTTTCCTCCAGAGTGGCAGCAGCAATGTCACGCTTCCCGTCGCGTGGATCAAGGGATCTGTGGCTTTGCCTCGAGGCTTTCCCACGAGGCTTTCCCACAGGTCTGTCCCACGTGCCACCGTGGTGGGAGTCGATCCTCGGCGTGAAAGTCGAGGCAGTGCAGGGAAAACAGGTTCCGCTGGAATGGACTGAGACATCTGGGGGACTCCGGAATGGCGCAACGACCCTGGAGTTCCTCTCACCTTTCCTGTGGAGAGCGCCTCCTCTTGAGATGCGCCAGGAACGCCCAGAAATCTTTCCCGGGCAAGCAGCGAAAGGATCCCTCATCTCGAGCTAGGAGGCGGAAACGGGGCTCCTCTGGATGTGTGCAGGACCCGCGTGCTTCCTCTCGAGTGGACACGGGTATGTCGGGGAGCTTCTTGAGTTGCAGCAAGGGTGTGAAGGACCTTTTGGAAGTTCCAGAGGTTAGGTGTGAGTAGCCTTCAAAAGGAACAGCGGAAATGGGCCTCATCTTGCCTGGAGGGCAAAACCTCCTGGATTTTCTCGAGTTGTGGCAGGTGCTCTGTACTTATGATAGGGACCTCAGGGACCCGCTCTGGTGGCCTCAGGAAAGGCCTGTCCCCATGTGAGTTGGTCGCGGGCCTCTCGGGATTCCTCTCCCTTGGATGCTGGAGCCTAAGACCTTGTGTGGAGTCGGGCCCGGAACCTGAGGATTCCTCTCCAGTGCTGACATGGATCTTGGGGTACTTCTGGAGTCTCCCCAGGGAAGTAAGTCCTCGTTTCGAATGGGGGCATGCACGTGCCCTTTCCTCCAGAGCTGTAGCAGCAGTGTCACGCTTCCTATCAACTGCATCATGGTATCTGTGGCTTTCCCTCGAGGTTTTCCCACAAGGCTTTCCCATGAGGCTTTCCCACAGGGCTGTCCCATGTGCCACCGTGGTGTGAGTCGATCTGCGGCGTGAAAGTCGAGGCAGTGGAGGGAAAACACCTTCCTCTGGAATGGACTGGGACATCTGGGGGACTCTGAGAATGGTGGCACGACCCTGGAGTTCCTCTCGCCTTTCCTGTGGAGAGCGCCTCCTCTTGAGATGCGACAGGAACGCCCAGAATTCTTTCCCGACCAAGCAGGGAAAGGATCCCTCATCTGGAACTACAATGCGGAAACGGGGCTCCTCTTGATGTGGGCGGGACCATTGTGCTTCCTCTAGAGTGGACAGGGGTAGTCGGGGAACTTCTTGAGTTGCAGCAAGGGTGTGAAGGACCTTTTGGAAGTTCCAGAGGTTAGTTGTGATTAGTGTCGAGAAGCATCGGCGGAAATGGGCCTCATTTCGCCTGGAGGGGAGTACCTCCTGGATTTTCTCGAGTTGCGGCAGGTGCTCTCGTCTTACGACGGTGACTTAAGGCACCCGCTCTGGTGGCCTCAGGACTGGCCAGTCCCCATTCGAGTTGCTCGGGGGCCGCTCGGGATTCCTCTCCCTTCGATGCCGGGGCCTAAGACCTTGTGTGGAGTCGGAGGCGGAACCTGAGCATTCCTCTCCAGTGCTGACATGGATCTTGCGGTACTTCTGGAGTCTGCCCAGGAGAGTCAGTCCTCGTCTCGAGAGGGGGCATGCACGTGCGCTTTCCTCCCGAGCTGTAGTAGCAGTGTCACGCTTCCCGTCGTGTCGATCATGGGATCTGTGGCTTTCCCTCGAGGCTTTCCCATGAGGCTTTCCCACGAGGCTTTCCCACAGGGCTGTCTCACGTGCCACCCTGGTGTGATTCGATCCTCGGCGTGAAAGTCGAGGCAGTGCAGGGAAAGGAGGTTCCTCAGGAATGGACTGGGACATCTGGGGGACTCTGGGAATGGTGGCACGACCCTGGAGTTCCTCTCGCCTTTCCTTTGGAGAGTACCTGCTCTTGAGATGCGACGGGAACGCCGGGAATTCTTTCCCGACCAAGCAGGGAAAGGATCCCTCATCTCGAGCTACGAGGTGGAAACGGGGCTCCTCTGGATGTGGGCCGAACGCCGTGCTTTCTTTCGACTGGAGACGGGTATGTCGGGGAACTTCTTGAGTTGCAGTAAGGGTGTCAAGGACCCTTTGGAAGTTCCAGAGGTTAGATGTGATTAGCCTCGAGACGCCTCAGCCAAAATGGGCCACATCTCGCCCGGAGGGGGGAACCTCCTGGTTTTCTCGAGTTGCGGCTTGTGCTCTCGACTTACGACGGGGACCTCATGGACCCGCTCTGTTGGCCTCAGGAAAGGTCATTCCCCATGCGAGTTGCTCGGTGGCCTCTCAGGATTCCTCGCCCGTCGATGCCGGCGCCTAAGACCTTGTGTGGAGTCGGACCAGAACCTGAGGATTCCTCTCCCGTGCTCACATGGATCTTGGCGTACTTCTGGAGTCTCCCAAGGGGCGTCAGTCCTCGTCTCGAGTGGGGTCATGCAGGTGTGCTTTCCTCCTGAGCAGTAGCAGCAGTGTCTCGCTTCCCGTCTTGTGGATCAAGGGATCTGTGTCTTTCCCTCGAGGCTTTTCCATGGGCTTTCCCACAGGGCTATTCCACGTGCCACCATGCAGTGCTGGGAAAACAGGAACCTCCTTCCCCACATAGGGGGTACACTGTCCCCTTGGGCGTGTATCTCCGGGGCATTCGCGCTTGGGGGTTGCCACGGATGTTGGCCTCAGGCTCCACATGAGAAAAGCCCCTAATGGCATTAGCTGCCGGTCCAGACGCTGGCCCCTCAGGTCTCTGGCCGGAGCCTTGGGCTCCAGGCAACTCAAAGCCCTCGGGGCTGGTGCTCTGGGACTGCTGTAGGGAAAGGACGCCAGGAGCCCACGGAGGAGTTGGGGAGGCGCAGGTGGCATATGGAGGCGAGGACAGCGTGGGATCTAGGTGGAGGCGCTGGAGAGAGCGTCCGTTGTCCCGGAATGCCTCGGAGGAGCCAGCGGGGGACAGTCCAGGCCCAGGGACCTGTGGTATGTGAAAAGGTGGGAAACCCCAGAACAAGGCAGGCTGGGAAAGGGGGCGTGGGCGGCCAATTCAAAGGGACCTAGGGGGCGTTTCCTGGGCGGTGAGCTCCCTTGGCACTGCTGAGGGCCCCTGATTGATCCACCCGGGGTTGATCCCACCATCCGCTGCGAGGGAGGGCCACAAACCAAAGCCCCCGAACTGCCCACCCACCCCAACGGGGATCTTGGCGGTCCGGGGCACAGCTGTGCCCGGGAAAAGCCCACTCACTCCACGGGACTCCGTCCAGGGTCTCTGCTTGGAAAGAGGCCAGGGGCGGCCCCCTCCATCTACGCACCCAAACCCTATTGACGTCAATGGGGGTGGAGACGCCTCCCGCTCTCCAGAGTCCTGGGCTGCTGGGTCCCCGCCCACTCGGCCAGCAGTCTGCAGCGCTCCTGTGTGCCTCTCCCACCATGGCTTCGTCCAGCTCCTCCAGCACCTCAAGCGGTACGTTTGCCCTCGGTCCCTGGGGTCGGATCACGTCTCAGGGGATTTGCGGGTGGCCCGGGCAAGGGCTCTCGGCCCACGTGTCGACCCCCGCTCCCGCCCGAGAACGGCGGGGACCCATCGGCCGGGCCCGGGGTTCCCAGGCGTCAGGTGTGCCCAAAGTTGGAGGGCGTTGCATCGTTCGTTCATCTTGCTCCTTTGGCACACACATGGCTTCTCCGTTCTCTTTTCTGGGAAGACAGTGTTGTTTTAGGGGGCGTGCTGCGGGAGTCAGGGGCCGGTGGGAGCGGGTGCTGTGCTGGGATGAGGCCCTTTATCCTCACATCTTCCTGTGGGCATTGACTTTGACCTTGAACTTGAACTTGAACTTGAACTTGACCTTGACCTTGACTTTGACCTTGACCTTGAACTTGAACTTGACCTTGACTTTGACCTTGAACTTGAACTTGAACTTGAACTTGACCTTGAACTTGAACTTGAACTTGAACTTGACATTGACCTTGACTTTGACCTTGAACTTGAACTTGAACTTGACCTTGACCTTGACTTTGACCTTGAACTTGAACTTGAACTTGAACTTGAACTTGACCTTGAACTTGAACTTGAACTTGAACTTGAACTTGACCTTGACTTTGACCTTGAACTTGAACTTGAACTTGAACTTGACCTTGACTTTGACCTTGAACTTGAACTTGAACTTGAACTTGACCTTGACTTTGACCTTGAACTTGAACTTGAACTTGACCTTGACTTTGACCTTGACCTTGAACTTGAACTTGAACTTGAACTTGACCTTGACCTTGACTTTGACCTTGACCTTGAACTTGAACTTGAACTTGACCTTGAACTTGAACTTGACCTTGACCTTGAACTTGAACTTGAACTTGACCTTGAACTTGAACTTGAACTTGAACTTGACCTTGACTTTGACCTTGAACTTGAACTTGAACTTGACCTTGACTTTGACCTTGAACTTGAACTTGAACTTGAACTTGACCTTGAACTTGAACTTGAACTTGAACTTGACCTTGACTTTGACCTTGAACTTGAACTTGAACTTGAACTTGAACTTGACCTTGACTTTGACCTTGAACTTGAACTTGAACTTGAACTTGACCTTGTCTTTGACCTTGAACTGACCTTGACCTTGAACTTGAACTTGAACTTGACCTTGACTTTGACCTTGAACTTGAACTTGAACTTGAACTTGACCTTGTCTTTGACCTTGAACTGACCTTGACCTTGAACTTGAACTTGAACTTGACCTTGAACTTGAACTTGAACTTGACCTTGACTTTGACCTTGAACTTGAACTTGACCTTGACTTTGACCTTGAACTTGAACTTGAACTTGAACTTGACCTTGAACTTGAACTTGAACTTGACCTTGACTTTGACCTTGAACTTGAACTTGAACTTGAACTTGACCTTGACTTTGACCTTGAACTTGAACTTGAACTTGACCTTGACTTTGACCTTGACCTTGACCTTGAACTTGAACTTGAACTTGACTTTGACCTTGACCTTGAACTTGAACTTGAACTTGAACTTGACTTTGACCTTGACTTTGACCTTGAACTTGAACTTGAACTTGAACTTGAAATTGACCTTGACTTTGACCTTGAACTTGAACTTGAACTTGACCTTGACCTTGAACTTGAACTTGAACTTGAACTTGAAATTGACCTTGACTTTGACCTTGAACTTGAACTTGAACTTGACCTTGAACTTGAACTTGAACTTGAACTTGACCTTGAACTTGAACTTGAACTTGAACTTGACCTTGAACTTGAACTTGACCTTGAACTTGACCTTGACTTTGACCTTGAACTTGAACTTGAACTTGACCTTGACTTTGACCTTGAACTTGAACTTGAACTTGACCTTGACTTTGACCTTGACCTTGAACTTGAACTTGAACTTGAACTTGACTTTGACCTTGACCTTGAACTTGAACTTGAACTTGAACTTGAAATTGACCTTGACTTTGACCTTGAACTTGAACTTGAACTTGACCTTGAACTTGAACTTGAACTTGAACTTGACCTTGAACTTGAACTTGAACTTGAACTTGACCTTGACTTTGACCTTGAACTTGAACTTGAACTTGACCTTGACTTTGACCTTGAACTTGAACTTGACCTTGAACTTGAACTTGAACTTGAACTTGACCTTGACTTTGACCTTGAACTTGAACTTGAACTTGACCTTGACTTTGACCTTGAACTTGAACTTGAACTTGACCTTGACTTTGACCTTGAACTTGAACTTGACCTTGAACTTGAACTTGAACTTGAACTTGACCTTGACTTTGACCTTGAACTTGAACTTGAACTTGACCTTGACTTTGACCTTGAACTTGAACTTGACCTTGAACTTGAACTTGAACTTGAACTTGACCTTGACTTTGACCTTGAACTTGAACTTGAACTTGACCTTGACTTTGACCTTGAACTTGAACTTGAACTTGAACTTGAACTTGACCTTGACTTTGACCTTGAACTTGAACTTGAACTTGAACTTGACCTTGAACTTGAACTTGAACTTGACCTTGAACTTGAACTTGAACTTGACCTTGAACTTGAACTTGACCTTGACTTTGACCTTGAACTTGAACTTGAACTTGAACTTGACCTTGAACTTGAACTTGAACTTGACTTTGACCTTGACCTTGAACTTGAACTTGAACTTGAACTTGACCTTGACTTTGACCTTGAACTTGAACTTGAACTTGAACTTGACCTTGTCTTTGACCTTGAACTGACCTTGACCTTGAACTTGAACTTGAACTTGAACTTGACCTTGAACTTGAACTTGACCTTGACCTTGTCTTTGACCTTGAACTGACCTTGACCTTGAACTTGAACTTGAACTTGACCTTGAACTTGAACTTGAACTTGACCTTGACTTTGACCTTGAACTTGAACTTGACCTTGACTTTGACCTTGAACTTGAACTTGAACTTGAACTTGACCTTGAACTTGAACTTGAACTTGACCTTGACTTTGACCTTGAACTTGACCTTGACCTTGAACTTGAACTTGACCTTGACCTTGAACTTGAACTTGAACTTGAAATTGACCTTGACTTTGACCTTGAACTTGAACTTGAACTTGACCTTGACTTTGACCTTGAACTTGAACTTGAACTTGACCTTGACTTTGACCTTGAACTTGAACTTGACCTTGAACTTGAACTTGACCTTGACTTTGACCTTGAACTTGAACTTGAACTTGACCTTGACTTTGACCTTGAACTTGAACTTGAACTTGAACTTGAACTTGACCTTGACTTTGACCTTGAACTTGAACTTGAACTTGACCTTGACTTTGACCTTGAACTTGAACTTGAACTTGAACTTGACCTTGAACTTGAACTTGACCTTGACTTTGACCTTGAACTTGAACTTGAACTTGAACTTGACCTTGAACTTGAACTTGAACTTGACCTTGACTTTGACCTTGAACTTGAACTTGAACTTGAACTTGACCTTGAACTTGAACTTGAACTTGACCTTGACTTTGACCTTGAACTTGAACTTGAACTTGAACTTGAACTTGACCTTGACTTTGACCTTGAACTTGAACTTGAACTTGACCTTGACTTTGACCTTGAACTTGAACTTGAACTTGAACTTGACCTTGAACTTGAACTTGACCTTGACTTTGACCTTGAACTTGAACTTGAACTTGAACTTGACCTTGACTTTGACCTTGAACTTGAACTTGAACTTGACCTTGACTTTGACCTTGAACTTGAACTTGAACTTGAACTTGACCTTGAACTTGAACTTGAACTTGACCTTGACTTTGACCTTGAACTTGAACTTGAACTTGAACTTGACCTTGACTTTGACCTTGAACTTGAACTTGAACTTGACCTTGACTTTGACCTTGACCTTGAACTTGAACTTGAACTTGAACTTGAACTTGACTTTGACCTTGACCTTGAACTTGAACTTGAACTTGAACTTGACTTTGACCTTGACTTTGACCTTGAACTTGAACTTGAACTTGACTTTGACCTTGAACTTGAACTTGAACTTGAACTTGACCTTGAACTTGACCTTGAACTTGACCTTGACCTTGACTTTGACCTTGAACTTTACCTTGAACTTGACCTTGACCTTGACTTTGACCTTGAACTTGAACTTGAACTTGACCTTGACCTTGACTTTGACCTTGAACTTGAACTTGAACTTGAACTTGACCTTGAACTTGAACTTGAACTTGAACTTGACCTTGACTTTGACCTTGAACTTGAACTTGAACTTGACCTTGACTTTGACCTTGAACTTGAACTTGAACTTGAACTTGACCTTGAACTTGAACTTGAACTTGACCTTGACTTTGACCTTGAACTTGAACTTGAACTTGAACTTGAACTTGACTTTGACCTTGACCTTGAACTTGAACTTGAACTTGAACTTGACTTTGACCTTGACTTTGACCTTGAACTTGAACTTGAACTTGAACTTGAACTTGACTTTGACCTTGAACTTGAACTTGAACTTGAACTTGACCTTGAACTTGAACTTGAACTTGACCTTGACCTTGACTTTGACCTTGAACTTGAACTTGAACTTGACCTTGACCTTGACTTTGACCTTGAACTTGAACTTGAACTTGAACTTGAACTTGACCTTGAACTTGAACTTGAACTTGAACTTGACCTTGACTTTGACCTTGAACTTGAACTTGAACTTGACCTTGACTTTGACCTTGACCTTGAACTTGAACTTGAACTTGAACTTGAACTTGAACTTGACCTTGACTTTGACCTTGAACTTGAACTTGAACTTGACCTTGACTTTGACCTTGACCTTGAACTTGAACTTGACCTTGACTTTGACCTTGAACTTGAACTTGAACTTGACCTTGACTTTGACCTTGACCTTGAACTTGAACTTGACCTTGAACTTGAACTTGACTTTGACCTTGAACTTGAACTTGACCTTGAACTTGAACTTGAACTTGAACTTGACCCTGACTTTGACCTTGAACTTGAACTTGAACTTGAACTTGACCTTGACTTTGACCTTGAACTTGAACTTGAACTTGACCTTGACTTTGACCTTGAACTTGAACTTGAACTTGACCTTGACTTTGACCTTGAACTTGAACTTGACCTTGAACTTGAACTTGAACTTGAACTTGACCTTGACTTTGACCTTGAACTTGAACTTGAACTTGACCTTGACTTTGACCTTGAACTTGAACTTGAACTTGAACTTGACCTTGACCTTGAACTTGAACTTGAACTTACTTGACCTTGACTTTGACCTTGAACTTGAACTTGAACTTGACCTTGACTTTGACCTTGAACTTGAACTTGAACTTGACTTTGACCTTGACCTTGAACTTGAACTTGAACTTGAACTTGAACTTGACCTTGACTTTGACCTTGACCTTGAACTTGAACTTGAACTTGAACTTGAACTTGACTTTGACCTTGACTTTGACCTTGAACTTGAACTTGAACTTGAACTTGAACTTGACTTTGACCTTGACTTTGACCTTGAACTTGAACTTGAACTTGAACTTGAACTTGACTTTGACCTTGAACTTGAACTTGAACTTGAACTTGAACTTGAAATTGACCTTGACTTTGACCTTGAACTTGAACTTGACCTTGACCTTGAACTTGAACTTGAACTTGACCTTGAACTTGAACTTGAACTTGAACTTGACCTTGACTTTGACCTTGAACTTGAACTTGAACTTGACCTTGACTTTGACCTTGAACTTGAACTTGACCTTGAACTTGAACTTGAACTTGAACTTGACCTTGACCTTGAACTTGAACTTGACCTTGACTTTGACCTTGAACTTGAACTTGAACTTGAACTTGACTTTGACCTTGACCTTGAACTTGACCTTGACCTTGAACTTGAACTTGACCAACAACGGGAGACCAGATTTGCTCAGAGCACCGGAGGTCCAGAGGCAGGGCCGTGTATCTCCCCTTCCCTTTGTGATCATTGCAAAGACATTCCTAGCTGATAGCGGGAGTGCCCATGAAGAAGCAAGCAGTGGGAGTGTGTTTGACACGACTGTGTGCCTCAACTCCACAAGGGGCCTTTCCTCTCGAAGTAGGCCCCATGTCCCCTTGGGGAGGGTGTCATGCCTCTTTTCTCCACACTGCCAAAGGGTGGAGCAAAGCTCGCTCTGTCAGAGGTACAAAAACAGCAATTGAATGGATTTTCAAGCTCTTGCTAGGCTGCACCCTTTCAGGGCCCACTTTACTGAAACAGGTGCTCTGTGGCCCCCGGTTGGGTATGCAGGTTCACAAACAGGGTGAGATCCTGTCCAAGCCAACAATTTTCCTGAAAGACCTAGGCTCACTAAAGCTCTCCTCCAGAGCAAAGGGGATAGAGGAGATGTATGGAGGAGTCTTTGCCTTTCCCTGTGAGTGTGGGGCTACTCCCTACGGCCCCAAGCTCAGGGATAACTGCCTCTAAGAAAGGAATGGCAAGAAGCGCTAATCTTGGAGGTTGGGACAGGGAGTTCGCAGCATGTGGGGAAAGAAAGACTTCTTCGGGGAAGAAGAGGCAACCACCGGGGGTGTGTTCGCAAGCCTCTATTTGGAAGGAACACGTTTGCTTATACAACTCAAGACCTCCAGATCTGCTCAGAGGACTGAAGTTCCAGAGACAGGGCCATGTATCTCCCCTTCCCTTTGAGATCCTTGCCAAGACATTCCTAGCAGATTGTCGGAGTGCCCATGAAGAAGCAAGCAGCGGGAGTGTGCTTGACATCACTGGCTGCCTACCTGGGCTCAGCTCCTCAAGGGGCCTTTCTCTCCTGGTAGGCCCTATGTCCCCTTTGGGAGAGGGTTGTGCCCTCTTCCCTCCACACTGCCAAAGGGTGGAGGTGGAGCAAACTCGTTCTCTCCGAGGTAAAAGAAAGACAAATTGGATGGATCTTTAAGCTCTTGCTATGCTGCACCCCTCCAGGACCCACTCGAGCAAAACAGGTGCCCTGTGGCCCCTAGGTCGGGTATGCAGGTTCACACACCGGGTGTGATCCCGTCAAAGCCAAGAATTTTCCTGACAGACCTAGGCTCACTAGAGCTCTCCTCCAGAGGAAAGGGGACAGAAAAGATGTGTGTGTGGAGGTGGCTCTGCCTTTCCAGGTCCCAATCTCAGGGATAACTGCCCCTAAGAAAGGAACTGCTGCTGCTGCTGCTGCTGCTGCTGCTGCTGCTGCTGCTGCTGCTGCTAAGTTGGTTCAGTCGTGTTCGACTCTGTGCGACGCCATAGACGGTAGCCCACTAGGCTCCCCCGTCCCTGGGATTCTCCAGGCAAGAACAGTAAGTGGGTTGCCATTGCCTTCTCCAATGCATGAAAGTGAAAATGAAAGTGCAGTCGCTCAGTCGTGTCCGACCCTCAGCGACCCCATGGACTGCAGCCTACCAGGCTTCTCTGTCCATAGGATTTTCTGAAAGGAACTGCAAGAAGCACTTTTCCAGGAGGCTGGGAAAGGGAGTTTGCAGGATGTGGGGAAAGAGAGCCTCCTTCGGGGAAGAATAGGCGGCCACTTGTTTTGTGTTGCAAACCTCTATTTGGAAGGAACAGGTTAGCTTATACAAAGGGAGACCTCCAGATCTGCTCAGAGGACCGAAGTTGCAGAGGCAGGTCGGTGTATCTTCCCTTCACTTTGCGATCCTTGCAAAGACATTCCTTGCTGCTAGATGACTCAGCAAGGGCCTTTGAGACTGTTGTTTTCTTTCCTAGGTTCAAAGATTCCTTCAGTTCCTAATATAGATATCCTAGAAATGATATGACATCCGTGAAAATCTGATATGTCCTGGTCAAATGCTGTCAGTTATCATTCTAGTTATCATATTAAAGCATTTCAAGTCGCAGCAGTGACCAGATGACATTGTCAATTTCTATTTCGTCAGGTTTTAACCATGTCCTCTGTGGTTTCACACTGATGCCTTTGCAGAAATACTGCTACTTCAAGATACATGGAAAATACTTTTTTTAAGCTTACTGATAATTTGTTTGTTTGTTTGCTTGTCTTCTGGTAAGCTGCTACCAGATGGAATTTAGTCTCCTCTCTAGGTTAAGAGAACTAAGTTTTCTTAGAATGCAATTTTTGATCACAGACTATGAGTTTCTCTACCTTTCATTGATTTATAATTGTTTTCATCATCTGTTTTTTTACTTCGGTAAAGTAAATAAGCCTTATTTAAGATTTTGGTACATGTAGGATGGACTAAGCTTTCCCCACTCTTGCAAGTTCCCTTAACCCTTCAGATTCTTCTCGTGGGACCAAGATCTCACTTTCCTCCAGAGGGACAATCCAAGATTTTTATCAGTTGATCTGCCCCTGACATCAGAGTCAAGTTGAGCACGAGTTGGCCTATAATTTAGGCATGAAACTATGACTACATAAAGAAAAGGTGACTTTATGATTCAGGGATGGCCATGATATGCCTTGCACTTCAGAGAAAATGGGTTAAAATGATTTTTTTTTTCCTTCAAAACTGCACACCCAGTTCTTTCAGCATATGCAATTGAAAACATCTAGTCATTAGGTCAGTTTTCATTCCAATCCCAAAGAAAGGCAATGACAAACACTATTCAAGCTGCTGCACAATTGCACTCATCTCACACACTAGTAAAGTAATGCTCAAAATTCTCCAAGTTCACATGAACTGTGAACTTCCAGATGTTCAAGAGGGATTTAAAAAATGCAGAGAAACCAGAGATCAAATTGCCAACATCCACTGGATCATTGAAAAAGCAAGAGAGTTCCGGAAAAAAAAAAACCATCTATTTCTGCTTTATTGACAATGCCAAAGCCTTTGACTGTGTGGATCACAAGAAACTGGGAAAAATTCTGAAAGAGATGGGAATACCAGACCACCTGACCTGTCTCTTGAGAAACCTGTATGCAGGTCAGGAAGAAACAGTTCGAACTGGACATGGAACAACAGACTGGTTCTACATAGGAAAAGGAACATGTCAAGGCTGTATATTGTCACCCTGCTTATTTAACTTATATGCAGAGTACAGCATGAGAAACACTGGGCTGGAGGAAGCACACGCTGGAATCAAGGTTGCTGGGAGAAATATCAATAATCTCAGATATTCAGATGACACCACCCTTATGGCAGAAAGTGAAGAAGAGCTAAAGAGTCTCCTGATGAAAGTGAAAGAGGAGAGTGAAAAAGTTAGCTTAAAGCTCAGCATTCAGAAAACTACAATCATTGCATCCAGTCTCATCACTTCATGGCAAATAGATGGGAAAACATTGGAAACAGCAGCAGACTATTTTGGGGGGCTTGGAAATCACTGCAGGTGATGGCTGCCTCCATGAACTTAAAACATATTTATGACTTGGAAGAAAAGTGATGACCAAACTAGACAGCATATTAAAAAGCCGAGACGTTGCTTTGCCAACAAAGACCCATCCGGTCAAGGCTATGGTTTTTCCATATGTCATGGATGGATATGAAAGATGTACTATAAAGAAAGTGACAGCTGAAAATTTGATGCTTTTGAACAGTGGTGTTGGAGAAGATGCTTGTAGGTCGCTTAGACTACAAGGAGACGCAACCACTCCATCCTAAAGGAAATCAGGTCTGAATATCCATTGGAAGGACTAATACTGAACCTGAAACTCCAATACTTTGGCCACTTGATGTGAAGAGCTGACTCACTTGGAAGTTGCTTTGATTTGCCTATGAGTGTGGGAGCCCTCCCTGGGCAAA
Organism: Ovis canadensis; assembly: GCF_042477335.2. NCBI lineage: Eukaryota > Metazoa > Chordata > Mammalia > Artiodactyla > Bovidae > Ovis > Ovis canadensis. The sequence goes on along the minus strand of NC_091266.1, from coordinate 2,051,533 downwards.
GGGCCTCAGGGGTCATTGCCACTGAATCATGACATCCAAGCAAGCGCATTCCAGCTGTGTGACATGCAGGAAGCAGGAGACTGGGAAAACTGTCTTCCTTAGAGGAAGGAAAGTCATCCACAGAGAGTGTGTTTTCAGGCCTCTCTTTGCAGCAAGTGTTTTGCTTCTCAGACATCAGAGCTGCAGGCTTGCTCTGAGGGCCTCAATTCCAGAGTCAGGGCTGTGTGTCTCACTGCACTTTCCAAGCATTGCAGACACATTCCTAGGTTGGAGCAGTGCTTCCCATGAGAAAGAAGCCTCGGGAGTGTGTCTGAGCGGTCTGAGTGCCATGCTAGGGTCACCTAGTCGAGGGCACCTTGCACATCCAATGGGCCCCAGGCGAGTAGCTATGGACCGGCCCCTCGGTTGAGATATCCCAAAGCAGGGAACAAAGCTAGCTCTGTCTGTCAGAAGGAGGAAAACAGCAATGGGATGGATTTTCAAGCAGTTGCTCAGTCACACCACGTGAGGGCTCCGCGGGAAAGAAATGCGAATTTTGGCCTCTAGGCCCAGTATCCAGATGTGTGCACAGGATATTTTCCCCACAGGATCCAAGAATGTTCCAGACAGACCTAAGCTCACTAGCTCTCTCCTGCAGAGGAAATGAAATATTGTTGCTGAACCACGAAAAGATGCTGGGATTCTTGGCTTATGGAGGAGAAGAATTCAATCCAGGGCCCAAGACGAGGCTTGATTGCTCAGAGCTTTTGTGCAATCGAGTCTTATTCAAGTAGAAAGGAGATAGAGAAAGCTTCTGACAGAGACATCACAAGGGGCAGAAAGTGTACCCCCTTGCTAGTGTTAGTAATGGAGTTATATACTCTCCAATAAGTTATTACAACGAACAAAAGAATGTCTGGAGGTTGTAAAGACTCACTAGACCTACTCCCATCATTTACATTTTAAGATAACAGGATTAGCCAGAAGGTTTTTCCAGAGACCATCCTCAAGAAGGATGCATGATTGTTATGTAATCCGAAGGAATGTAGAGGGAAAAAAGTGTGCCCTTTCTTCCTCCTTGAGAATTCTAGACCCCTCTCTCCTTGGGGACCCTGGAACTTCTTATAAACCTGCCTTGGCAATGACTCTCTCCGAAACATGATTGAACAGCCGTTTGGAGCTTCCTTTGACTTTCCCTGGGAGGGAGGGAGCCCTCCCTGAGCACAGGGCCTCAGGGGCCATGGCCAATGAAAACTAATCTCCCAGTAAGTGCTTTTCAGCCCTGTGTGACTCTCAGCCCACAGGAGGCTGAGAAAACTCTCTTCCTTGGAGGAAGGAAAGGCAGCCCAAGAGTGTGTTTTCAGGCCTGTATCTTGCAGCAAGTGTTTGGCTTGTTAGACATAAGACCTGCAGGCCTGCTCCAACAGACTCCATTCCAGAATCAGGGCCTTGTGTCTCCCTGCAGTTTCCTGGCCTCGCAAACACATTCCTAGGGGAGAGCAGTCCTGCCCATGGGGAAGCAGGCTGCGGGAGTGTGTCTGAGGGGGCCAGGTGCCATGCTGGGGTCACCTGGTCGAGGGCACCTTGCACCTCCAATGGACCCCAGGCAAGGAGTTGCAGGCCACCACCTTGCTTCTGAAATCCCAAAGTGGGGAGCAAAGCTCGCTCTGTCAGAGGGAAGAAAACAGCAACAGGATGGATTTTCAAGCAGTTGCTAGGCTGTACTGCGTTAGGGCTCCAAGGAAGAAAAATGCAGATGTTAGCCCCTACGACTGGTATCCAGGTGGGCTCCCAGGATGATTTCCCCGCAGGATCCAAGAACGTTCCAGACAGACCTGGGCTCACTAGCTCCCTCCTGCAGAGGAAACATGATAGAACAGCTGTTTGGAGGTTGCTTTGACTTCCCCTGGGAGGGTAGGATCCCTCCCTGGGTGCAGGGCCTCAGGGGCCATTGCCGCTGAGAAATGCCCTCTAAGCCAGACCTTTCCAGCCTTGTATGACTCAGCACGGAGGAGACTGGAAAAGCTATCTTCCTTGGAGGAAGGAAAGGCAGCCCCAGAGAGTGTGTTTTCACACCTGTATCTCGCAGCAAGCGTTTGCCGTCTCAGACGTCAGACCTCCAGGCCTGCTCCAACGGCCTCAGTTCCAGAGTCAGGGCCGTGTGTCTCCCTGCATTTTCTGAGCCTTGGGAACACATTCCTAGGTCAGAACAGTCCTGCCCATGGGGAAGGAGGCTGCGGGAGTGTGTCTGAGGGGGTCGGGTGCCATGCTGGGGTCCAGTAGACCTGGTACCTCCAATAGACCCCAGGACAACAGCGGTGGGGCTCCCCCTGGCTTCCGAAATGCCAAAGCGAGAAGCAAAGCTAGCTCTATCAGAAGGAAGAAAAGAGCAATTAGATGGATGTTCAGGCTGTTGCTGGGCCGCACCACTTCAGGTTACCCCCCGAGAGGAGCAGGCACCCTGTGGCCCCTCGGTCCCATATGCAGGTTAACACACAGGATGTGTCCCCATAGGAGCCAAGAATTTTCCTGACAGACCTAGGCTCACTAGAGCTCTCCTACAGGGCAAAAGGGATAGAACAGACTGTGGATGTGACTCTGCCTTTCCCAGCGAGCATGGGGCCCTCCCTACGGCCCCGGGCTCCAGGGAAAATTGTCCCTGAAAAATGACCTCCAAGAAGCGCTTTTCCAGCAGGCTGGGATGCAGAGTTCACAGGATGTGGGGAAAGTGATCGTCCTTCAGGGAAGAAGAGGCAGCCACCCAGTGTGTGTTTGCAAGCCTGTATTTGGAAGAAACTGGTTTGCTTCTTCAAGGGGAGACCTCCAGGTCTGCTCAGAGGACCGAAATTCCAGAGGCAGCACCATGCATCTCCCCTGTCCTTTCTGAGCCTTGGAAAGACATTCCTAGCTTATAGCGGTATTGCTCATGAAGAAGCAGGATGCAGGAATGTGTCAGACATGACTGGGTGCCTTCCTGGGTTCAGCTCCGTGAGGGGCCTTTCCACTCAAAGTAGGTCCCATGCCTCCTTGGGGAGGAAGTGGGGCCCGCTTGCCTCCAAATTGCCAAAGGCTGGAACAAAGCTAGTTCTATCAGAGGTAAGAAAAGAGCAATTGGATGGATGTGGAAGCTGTTGCTGGGCCGCACTGCTTCAGGCCCCCCACCCCTCCGGCCCCGAGAGAAACAGGCGCCCTGTGGCCCCTCGGTCCTGTATGCAGTTTCACACATAGAATGTGTCCCCATAGGAGCCAAGAATTTTCCTGACAGACCTAGGCTCACTAGAGCTCTCCTACAGAGCAAAGGGGATGGGACAGATGTGTGGCTGTGGCTCTGCCTTTCCCTGGGAGTGTGGAGCCACTCCCTATGGCCCCGGGCTCCAGGGGAAATTGCCCCTGAATAATGACCTCCAAGAAGCGCTTTTCCAACTGGCTGAGACGTGGAGTTCTCAGGATGCAGGGAAAGCGAGTGTCCCTTCGGGGAAGCAAAGGCAGTCACCTGTTATCATTACTTACTAGAATAGTAGGTACCTTCTCTGGTTGGGCAGAGGCCTTCCCTACCTGATCTGAAAAAGAAAATGAAGTAGCTCGCTGATTTGAGAAATAATTCCCAGACTTGGGTTTCCAACCAGTATAGAATCCGACAATGGCCCTGTCTTTGTAGCCGCGTTAATTAACAGGTATGTGAAGCTCTAAATATCAGTGGAAATTACATACAGCATATAGGCCCCAGTGTTCTGGAATGGTGGAAAGAAACAACCAAACTCTTGAAGAGACTCTTTCAAAATGGATCATAGAGACTGACTGTACATGGATGGGCTTACTTCTGGCAGACTTACTCATATTACGGGTAACTGCACGTTCCCATTGTTGTTGTCCTTATGAAATTTTCTATGGGAGAACCCCCCACCCCAAATGAGGCAGGTGTTAGCAGATTTGCCACAAGTAAGGAGGTGGGATTTCACAGCAGCTGGAACAATTAGGTAAGGTAATAAATCAGGTAACTAAGTTTGTGTAAAAAAAAATATCATTCCCCCTTGAGGAACAGATTCATGAATTTGTGCTCAGTGATCAGGTGTGGCTCAATGACTGGAAACACAATTCCTTGGCCTGACATCGGAAAGGTCCTTATACTGTTGTTTTAGCCACAATTCTGAAAGAGAAGGGAATACTAGACCACCTAACCTGCCTCTTGAGAAATCTGTATGACGGTCAGGAAGCAACAGTTAGAGCAGGACATGGAACAACATACTGGTTCCAAAAAGGAAAAGGAGTATGTCAAGGCTGTATATTGTCACCCTGTTTATTTAGCTTATATGCAGACTACATCATGAAAAATGCTGGGATGGAAGATACCTGAGCTGGAATCAAGATTGCCGGAAGAAATAGCAATAAACTTAGATATGCAGATGTCACCACCATTATGGCAGAATGGGAAGAGGAACGCGTATGTCGGGGAACTTCTTGAGTTGCAGCAAAGGTGTGAAGGACCCTTTCGAAGTTCCAGAGGTTAGGTGTGGTTAGTCTCGAGATGCCTCAGCAGAAATGGGCCTCATGGCGCCTGGAATGGAGAGGCTTCTAGATATTCCCCAGTTTCAGCAGGTGCTCTCAAGTTACCACGGGGACTTCAGGGACCCGCTCTGGCGGCCTCAGGAAAGGCCAGTCATCATGCGTGTTGCTAGGGGGCCTCTCGTGATTCCTCTCCCGTCGGTGCCGGGGCCTAAGACGTTGTGTGGAGTCGGGGCCGGAACCTGAGGATTCCTCACCAATGCCGACATGGATCTTGGGGTAATTATGGAGTCTCCCCAGGGGAGTCAGTCCTCGTCTCGAGAGGGGGCATGCAGGTGCGCTTTCCTCCTGATCTGTAGCAGCAGTGTCACGCTTCCCATCTCGTGAGTCATGGGATCTGTGGCATTTCCCTCCAGGATTTTCCACGAGTCTTTCCCACGAGGCTTTCCCACAGGGCTGTCCCACGAGGCTTTCGCACAGGGCTGTCTCACGTGCCACCTTGGTGGCAGTCGATCCTTGGCGTGAAAGTCGAGGCAGTGCAGGGAAAACAGGTTCCTCTGGAATGGACTGAGACATCTGGGGGACTCTTGGAATGGTGGAACGACGCTGGCGTACCTCTCGCCTTTCCTGTGGAGAGCGCCTCCTCTTGAGATGCGACGGGAACGCCCAGAATTCTTTCCCGGCCACCAGCGAAAGGATCCCTCATCACGAGCTACGAGCGGAAATGGGGCTCTTCTGGATGTGGGCCGGACCCTCGTGCTTCCTCTCGAGTGGAGACGGGTATGTCAGGCAACTTCTTGAGTTGCAGCAAGGGTGTGAAGGGCCTTTTGGAAGTTACAGACTGTAGGTTTGATTAGCTTCGAGAAGCCTCAACGGAAATGGGCCTCATCTCGCCTGGAGGGCAAAACCTCCTGGATTTTCTCGAGTTGCGGCAGGTGCTCTCGACTTACGACGGGGACCTCAGGGACCCTCTCTGGTGGCCTCAGGAAAGGCCAATCCCCATGCGAGTTGCTCGGGGGCCTCTAGGCATTCCTCTCCTTTCGATGCCGGGGCCTAAGACCTTGTGTGGAGTCGGGGCCAGAACCTGAGGATTCCTCTCCAGGGCTGACATGGATCTTGGGGTACTTCTGGAGTCTCCCCAGGGGAGTAAGTCCTCGTCTCGAATGGGGGCATGCACGTGTGCTTTCCTCCAGAGCAGTAGCAGCAGTGTCACCCTTCCTGTCGCGTGGATCAAGTAATCTGTGGCTTTCCCACGAGGCTTTCCCACAGGGCTGTCCCACGTGCCACCGTGGTGGGAGTCGATCCTCGGCGTGAAACTCGAGGCAGTGCAGGGAAAACAGGTTCCGCTGGAATGGACTGAGACATCTGGGGGACTCTGGGAATGGCGCAAAGACCCTGGAGTTCCTCTCGCCTTTCCTGTGGCGAGCGCCTCCTCTTGACATGCGCCAGGAACACCCAGAAATCTTTCCCGGGCAAGCAGCGAAAGGATCCCTCATCTCGAGCTACGAGGCGGAAACGGGGCTCCCCTGGATGTGTGCGGGACCCCACGTGCTTCCTCTCGAGTGGAGACGGGTATGTCCGGGAACTTCTTGAGTTGCAGCAAGGGTGTGAAGGATCCTTTGGAAGTTCCAGTGGTTAGATGTGATTGGCCTCGAGAAGCCTCAGCGGAAATGGGCCTCATCTGGCCTGGAGGGCCAAACATCCTGGATTTTCTCGAGTTGCGGCAGGTGCTCTCGACTTTCGACGGGGACCTCAGGGACCCGCTCTGGTGGCCTCAGGAAAGGCCAGTCCCCATGCGAGTTCCTCGGGGGCCTCTCGGGATTCCTCTCCCGTCGATGCCGGGGCCTAAGACCTTGTGTGGAGTCGGGGCCGGAACCTGAGGATTCCTCTCCAGTGCTGACATGGATCTTGGGGTACTTCTGGAGTCTCCCCAGGGGAGTCAGTCCTCGTCTCGAATGCGGGCATGCACTTGCGCTTTCCTCCAGAGCGGTAGCAGCAGTGTCACGCAGTCCGCCGCGTGGATCAAAGGATCTATGGTTTTCCCTCGAGTCTTTCCCACGAGGCTTTCCCACGAGGCTTTCCCACAGGGCTGTCCCACGTGCACACGTGGTGGGAGTCGATCCTCGGCTTGAACGTCAAGGCAGTGCAGGGAAAACAGGTTCCTCTGGAATGGACTGACACATCTGGGGGACTCTTGGAATGGTGGCACGACCCTGGAGTTCCTCTCGCCTTTCCTGTGGAGAGCGCCTCCTCTTGAGATGCGACGGGAACGGCGGGAATTCTTTCCCTACGAAACAGGGAAAGGATCCCTCATCTCGAGCTAGGAGGCGGAAACGGGGCTCCCCTGGATGTGTGCGGGACCCCACGTGCTTCCCCTCGAGTGGAGACGGGTATGTCGGGGAACTTCTTGAGTTGCAGCAAGGGTGTGAAGGACCCTTTGGAAGTTCCAGTGGTTAGATGTGATTGGCCTCGAGAAGCCTCAGCGGAAATGGGCCTCATCTCGCCTGGAGGGCAAAACCTCCTGGATTTTCTCGAGTTGCGGCAGGTGCTCTCGACTTACGACGGAGACCTCAGGGAACCGCTCTGGTGGCCTCAGGAAAGGCCAGTCCCCATGCGAGTTCCTCGGGGGCGTCTCGGGATTCCTCTCCCGTCGATGCCGGGGCCTAAGACCTTGTGTGGAGTCGGGGCCGGAACCTGAGGATTCCTCTCCAGTGCTGATATGGATCTTGGGGTACTTCTGGAGTCTCCCCAGGGGAGTCAGTCCTCGTCTCGAATGCGGGCATGCACTTGCGCTTTCCTCCAGAGCGGGAGCAGCAGTGTCACGCAGTCCGCCGCGTGGATCAAAGGATCTATGTTTTTCCCTCGAGTCTTTCCCACGAGGCTTTCCCACGAGGCTTTCCCACAGGGCTGTCCCACGTGCACACGTGGTGGGAGTCGATCCTCGGCTTGAACGTCAAGGCAGTGCAGGGAAAACAGGTTCCTCTGGAATGGACTGACACACCTGGGGGACTCTTGGAATGGTGGCATGACCCTGGAGTTCCTCTCGCCTTTCCTGTGGAGAGCGCCTCCTCTTGAGATGCGACGGGAACGCCGGGAATTCTTTCCCTACGAAACAGGGAAAGGGTCCCTCATCTCGAGCTAAGAGGCGGAAACGGGTCTCCCCTGGATGTTTGCGGGACCCCACGTGCTTCCCCTCGAGTGGAGACGGGTATGTCGGGGAACTTCTTGAGTTGCAGCAATGGTTTGAAGGACCCTTTGGAGGTTCCAGTGGTTAGATGTGATTGGCCTCGAGAAGCCTCAGTGGAAATGGGCCTCATCTCGCCTGGAGGGCAAAACCTCCTGGATTTTCTCGAGTTGCGGCAGGTGCTCTCGACTTACGACGGGGACCTCAGGGAACCGCTCTGGTGGCCTCAGGAAAGGCCAGTCCCCATGCGAGTTCCTCGGGGGCCTCTCGGGATTCCTCTCCCGTCGATGCCGGGGCCTAAGACCTTGTGTGGAGTCGGGGCCGGAACCTGAGGATTCCTCTCCAGTGCTGACATGGATCTTGGGGTACTTCTGGAGTCTCCCCAGGGGAGTCAGTCCTCGTCTCGAATGCGGGCATACACTTGTGCTTTCCTCCAGAGCGGTAGCAGCAGTGTCACGCAGTCCGCCGCGTGGATCAAAGGATCTATGGTTTTCCCTCGAGTCTTTCCCACGATTCTTTCCCACGAGGCTTTCCCACAGGGCTATCCCACGTGCACACGTGGTGGGAGTCGATCCTCGGCTTGAACGTCAAGGCAGTGCAGGGAAAACAGGTTCCTCTGGAATGGACTGACACATCTGGGGGTCTCTTGGAATGGTGGCACGACCCTGGAGTTCCTCTCGCCTTTCCTGTGGAGAGCGCCTCCTCTTGAGATGCGACGGGAACGCCGGGAAATCTTTCCCTACGAAACAGGGAAAGGATCCCTCATCTCGAGTTAGGAGTCGGAAACGGGGCTCCCCTGGATGTGTGCGGGACCCCACGTGCTTCCCCTCGAGTGGAGACGGGTATGTCGGGGAACTTCTTGAGTTGCAGCAATGGTGTGAAGGACCCTTTGGAAGTTCCAGTGGTTAGATGTGATTGGCCTCGAGAAGCCTCAGCGGAAATGGGCCTCATCTCGCCTGGAGGGCAAAACCTCCTGGATTTTCTCGAGTTGCGGCAGGTGCTCTCGACTTACGACGGGGACCTCTGGGAACCGCTCTGGTGGCCTCAGGAAAGGCCAGTCCCCATGCGAGTTCCTCGGGGGCGTCTCGGGATTCCTCTCCCGTCGATGCCGGGGCCTAAGATCTTGTGTGGAGTCGGGGCCGGAACCTGAGGAATCCTCTCCAGTGCTGACATGGATTTGGGGTACTTCTGGAGTCTCCCCAGGGGAGTCAGTCCTCGTCTCGAATGCGGGCATGCACTTGCGCTTTCCTCCAGAGCGGTAGCAGCAGTGTCACGCAGTCCGCCGCATGGATCAAACGATCTATGGTTTTCCCTCGAGTCTTTCCCACGAGGCTTTCCCACGAGGCTTTCCACAGGGCTGTCCCACGTGCACACGTGGTGGGAGTCGATCCTCGGCTTGAACGTCAAGGCAGTGCAGGGAAAACAGGTTCCTCTGGAATGGAGTGACACATCTGGGGGACTCTTGGAATGGTGGCACGACCCTGGAGTTCCTCTCGCCTTTCCTGTGGAGAGCGCCTCCTCTTGAGATGCGACGGGAACGCCGGGAATTCATTCCCTACGAAACAGGGAAAGGATCCCTCATCTCGAGCTAGGAGGCGGAAACGGGGATCCCCTGTATGTGTGCGGGACCCCACGTGCTTCCGCTCGAGTGCAGACGGGTATGTCGGGGAACTTCTTGAGTTGCAGCAATGGTGTGAAGGATCTTTGGAAGTTCCAGTGGTTAGATGTGATTGGCCTCGAGAAGCCACAGCGGAAATGGGCCTCATCGCGCCTGGAGGGCAAAACCTCCTGGATTTTCTCGAGTTGCGGCAGGTGCTCTCGACTTACGACGGGGACCTCAGGGACCCGCTCTGGTGGCCTCAGGAAAGGCCAGTCTCCATGCGAGTTCCTCGGGGGCCTCTCCGGATTCCTCTCCCGTCGATGCCGGGGCCTAAGACTTTGTGTGGAGTCGGGGCCGGAACCTGAGGATTCCTCTCCAGTGCTGACATGGATCTTGGGGTACTTCTGGAGTCTCCCCAGGGGAGTCACTCCTCGTCTCGAATGCGGGCATGCACTTGCGCTTTCCTCCAGAGCGGTAGCAGCAGTGTCACGCAGACTGCCGCGTGGATCAAAGGATCTATGGTTTTCCCTCGAGTCTTTCCCACGAGGCTTTCCCACGAGGCTTTCCCACAGGGCTGTCCCACGTGCACACGTGGTGGGAGTCGATCCTCGGCCTGAACGTCAAGGCAGTGCAGGGAAAACAGGTTCCTCTGGAATGGACTGACACATCTGGTGGACTCTTGGAATGGTGGCACGACCCTGGAGTTCCTCTCGCCTTTCCTGTGGAGAGCGCCTCCTCTTGAGATGCGACGGGAACGCCGGGAATTCTTTCCCTACGAAACAGGGAAAGGATCCCTCATCTCGAGCTAGGAGGCGGAAACGGGGCTCCCCTGGATGTGTGCGGGACCCACGTGCTTCCTCTCGAGTGGAGACGGGTATGTCGGGGAACTTCTTGAGTTGCAGCAAGGGTGTGAAGGACCCTTTGGAAGTTCCAGTGGTTAGATGTGATTGGCCTCGAGAAGCCTCAGCGGAAATGGGCCTCATCTCGCCTGGAGGGCAAAACCTCCTGGATTTTCTCGAGTTGCGGCAGATGCTCTCGACTTACGACGGGGACCTCAGGGACCCGCTCTGGTGGCCTCAGGAAAGGCCAGTCCCCATGCGAATTCCTCAGGGGCCTCTCGGGATTCCTCTCCCGTCGATGCCGGGGCCTAAGACCTTGTGTGGAGTCGGGGCCGGAACCTGAGGATTCCTCTCCAGTGCTGACATGGATCTTGGGGAACTTCTGGAGTCTCCCTAGGGGAGTCAGTCCTCGTCTCGAATGCGGGCATGCACTTGCGCTTTCCTCCAGAGTGGTAGCAGCAGTGTCACGCAGTCCGCCGCGTGGATCAAAGGATCTATGGTTTTCCCTCGAGTCTTTCCCACGATGCTTTCCCACTAGGCTTTTCCACAGGGTTGTCCCACGTGCACACGTGGTGGGAGTCGATCCTCGGCTTGAACGTCAAGGCAGTGCAGGGAAAAGAGTTTCCTCTGGAATGGACTGACACATCTGGGGGACTCTTGGAATGGTGGCATGACCCTGGAGTTCCTCTCGCCTTTCCTGTGGAGAGCGCCTCCTCTTGAGATGCGACGGGAACGCCGGGAATTCTTTCCCTACGAAACAGGGAAAGGATCCCTCATCTCGAGCTAGGAGGCGGAAACGGGTCTCCCCTGGATGTGTGCGGGACACCACGTGCTTCCTCTCGAGTGCACACTGGTATGTCGGGGAACTTCTTGAGTTGCAGCAAGGGTGTGAAGGACCCTTTGGAAGGTCCAGTGGTTAGATGTGATTGGCCTCGAGAAGCCTCAGCGGAAATGGGCCTCATCTCGCCTGGAGGGCAAAACCTCCTGGATTTTCTCGAGTTGCGGCAGGTGCTCTCGACTTACGACGGGGACCTCAGGGACCCGCTCTGGTGGCCTCAGGAAAGGCCAGTCCCCATGCGAGTTCCTCGGGGGCCTCTCAGGATTCCTCTACCGTCGATGCCGGTGCCTAACACCTTGTGTGGAGTCGGGGCCGGAACCTGAGGATTCCTCTCCAGTGCTGACATGGATCTTGGGGTACTTCTGGAGTCTCCCCAGGGGAGTCAGTCCTCGTCTCGAATGCGGGCATACACTTGTGCTTTCCTCCAGAGCGGTAGCAGCAGTGTCACGCAGTCCGCCGCGTGGATCAAAGGATCTATGGTTTTCCCTCGAGTCTTTCCCACGAGGCTTTCCCACGAGGCTTTCCCACAGGGCTGTCCCACGTGCACACGTGGTGGGAGTCGATCCTCGGCTTGAACGTCAAGGCAGTGCAGGGAAAACAGGTTCCTCTGGAATGGACTGACACATCTGGGGGACTCTTGGAATGGTGGCACGACCCTGGAGTTCCTCTCGCCTTTCCTGTGGAGAGCGCCTCCTCGGGAGATGCGACGGGAACGCCGGGAAATCTTTCCCTACGAAACAGGGAAAGGATCCCTCATCTCGAGTTAGGAGTCGGAAACGGGGCTCCCCTGGATGTGTGCGGGACCCCACGTGCTTTCCCTCGAGTGGAGACGGGTATGTCGGGGAACTTCTTGAGTTGCAGCAAGGGTGTGAAGGACCCTTTGGAAGTTCCAGTGGTTAGATGTGATTGGCCTCGAGAAGCCTCAGCGGAAATGGGCCTCATCTCGCCTGGAGGGCAAAACCTCCTGGATTTTCTCGAGTTGCGGCAGGTGCTCTCGACTTACGACGGGGACCTCAGGGAACCGCTCTGGTGGCCTCAGGAAAGGCCAGTCCCCATGCGAGTTCCTCGGGGGCGTCTCGGGATTCCTCTCCCGTCGATGTTGTGGCCTAAGACCTTGTGTGGAGTCGGGGCCGGAACCTGAGGAATCCTCTCCAGTGCTGACATGGATTTGGGGTACTTCTGGAGTCTACCCAGGGGAGTCAGTCCTCGTCTCGAATGCTGGCATGCACTTGCGCTTTCCTCCAGAGCGGTAGCAGCAGTGTCACGCAGTCCGCCGCATGGATCAAACGATCTATGGTTTTCCCTCGAGTCTTTCCCACGAGGCTTTCCCACGAGGCTTTCCACAGGGCTGTCCCACGTGCACACGTGGTGGGAGTCGATCCTCGGCTTGAACGTCAAGGCAGTGCAGGGAAAACAGGTTCCTCTGGAATGGAGTGACACATCTGGGGGACTCTTGGAATGGTGGCACGACCCTGGAGTTCCTCTCGCCTTTCCTGTGGAGAGCGCCTCCTCTTGAGATGCGACGGGAACGCCGGGAATTCATTCCCTACGAAACAGGGAAAGGATCCCTCATCTCGAGCTAGGAGGCGGAAACGGGGCTCCCCTGGATGTGTGCGGGACCCCACGTGCTTCCTCTCGAGTGCAGACGGGTATGTCGGGGAACTTCTTGAGTTGCAGCAATGGTGTGAAGGATCTTTGGAAGTTCCAGTGGTTAGATGTGATTGGCCTCGAGAAGCCTCAGCGGAAATGGGCCTCATCGCGCCTGGAGGGCAAAACCTCCTGGATTTTCTCGAGTTGCGGCAGGTGCTCTCGACTTACGACGGGGACCTCAGGGACCCGCTCTGGTGGCCTCAGGAAAGGCCAGTCCCCATGCGAGTTCCTCGGGGGCCTCTCCGGATTCCTCTCCCGTCGATGCCGGGGCCTACGACTTTGTGTGGAGTCGGGGCCGGAACCTGAGGATTCCTCTCCAGTGCTGACATGGATCTTGGGGTACTTCTGGAGTCTCCCCAGGGGAGTCAGTCCTCGTCTCGAATGCGGGCATGCACTTGCGCTTTCCTCCAGAGCGGTAGCAGCAGTGTCACGCAGTCCGCCGCGTGGATCAAAGGATCTATGGTTTTCCCTCGAGTCTTTCCCACGAGGCTTTCCCACGAGGCTTTCCCACAGGGCTGTCCCACGTGCACACGTGGTGGGAGTCGATCCTCGGCTTGAACGTCAAGGCAGTGCAGGGAAAACAGGTTCCTCTGGAATGGACTGACACATCTGGGGGACTCTTGGAATGGTGGCACGACCCTGGAGTTCCTCTCGCCTTTCCTGTGGAGAGCGCCTCCTCTTGAGATGCGACGGGAACGCCGGGAATTCTTTCCCTACGAAACAGGGAAAGGATCCCTCATCTCGAGCTAGGAGGCGGAAATGGGGCTCCCCTGGATGTGTGCGGGACCCCACGTGCTTCCTCTCGAGTGGAGACGGGTATGTCGGGGAACTTCTTGAGTTGCAGCAATGGTGTGAAGGACCCTTTGGAAGTTCCAGTGGTTAGATGCGATTGGCCTCGAGAAGCCTCAGCGGAAATGGGCCTCATCTCGCCTGGAGGGCAAAACCTCCTGGATTTTCTCGAGTTGCGGCAGGTGCTCTTGACTTACGACGGGGACCTCAGGGAACCGCTCTGGTGGCCTCAGGAAAGGCCAGTCCCCATGCGAGTTCCTCGGGGGCCTCTCGGGATTCCTCTCCCGTCGATGCCGGGGCCTAAGACCTTGTGTGGAGTCGGGGCCGGAACCTGAGGATTCCTCTCCAGTGCTGACATGGATCTTGGGGTACTTCTGGAGTCTCGCCAGGGGAGTCAGTCCTCGTCTCGAATGCGGGCATGCACTTGCACTTTCCTCCAGAGCGGTAGCAGCAGTGTCACGCAGTCCGCCGCGTGGATCAAAGGATCTATGGTTTTCCCTCGAGTCTTTTCCACGAGGCTTTCCCACGAGGCTTTCCCACAGGGCTGTCCCACGTGCACACGTGGTGGGAGTCGATCCTCGGCTTGAACGTCAAGGCAGTGCAGGGAAAACAGGTTCCTCTGGAATGGACTGACACATCTGGGGGACTCTTGGAATGGTGGCACGACCCTGGAGTTCCTCTCGCCTTTCCTGTGGAGAGCGCCTCCTCTTGAGATGCGACGGGAACGCCGGGAATTCTTTCCCTACGAAACAGGGAAAGGATCCCTCATCTCGAGCTAGGAGGCGGAAATGGGGCTCCCCTGGATGTGTGCGGGACCCCACGTGCTTCCTCTCGAGTGGAGACGGGTATGTCGGGGAACTTCTTCAGTTGCAGCAATGGTGTGAAGGACCCTTTGGAAGTTCCAGTGGTTAGATGTGATTGGCCTCGAGAAGCCTCAGTGGAAATGGGCCTCATCTCGCCTGGAGGGCAAAACCTCCTGGATTTTCTCGAGTTGCGGCAGGTGCTCTCGACTTACGACGGGGACCTCAGGGAACCGCTCTGGTGGCCTCAGGAAAGGCCAGTCCCCATGCGAGTTCCTCGGGGGCCTCTCGGGATTCCTCTCCCGTCGATGCCGGGGCCTAAGACCTTGTGTGGAGTCGGGGCCGGAACCTGAGGATTCCTCTCCAGTGCTGACATGGATCTTGGGGTACTTCTGGAGTCTCCCCAGGGGAGTCAGTCCTCGTCTCGAATGCGGGCATGCACTTGCGCTTTCCTCCAGAGCGGTAGCAGCAGTGTCACGCAGTCCGCCGCGTGGATCAAAGGATCTATGGTTTTCCCTCGAGTCTTTCCCACGAGGCGTTCCCACGAGGCTTTCCAACAGGGCTGTCCCACGTGCACACGTGGTGGGAGTCGATCCTCGGCTTGAACGTCAAGGCAGTGCAGGGAAAACAGGTTCCTCTGGAATGGACTGACACATCTGGGGGACTCTTGGAATGGTGTCACGACCCTGGAGTTCTTCTCGCCTTTCCTGTGGAGAGCGCATCCTCTTGAGATGCGACGGGAACGCCGGGAATTCTTTCCCTACGAAACAGGGAAAGGATCCCTCATCTCGAGATAGGAGGCGGAAACGGGGCTCCCCTGGATGTGTGCGGGACCCCACGTGCTTCCTCTCGAGTGGAGACGGGTATGTCGGGGAACTTCTTGAGTTGCAGCAATGGTGTGAAGGACCCTTTGGAATTTCCAGTGGTTAGATGTGATTGGCCTCGAGAAGCCTCAGCGGAAATGGGCCTCATCTCGCCTGGAGGGCAAAACCTCCTGGATTTTCTCGAGTTGCGGCAGGTGCTCTCGACTTACGACGGGGACCTCAGGGAACCGCTCTGGTGGCCTCAGGAAAGGCCAGTCCCCATGCGAGTTCCTCGGGGGCCTCTCGGGATTCCTCTCCCGTCGATGCCGGGGTCTAAGACCTTGTGTGGAGTCGGGGCCGGAACCTGAGGATTCCTCTCCAGTGCTGACATGGATCTTGGGGTACTTCTGGAGTCTCCCCAGGGGAGTCAGTCCTCGTCTCGAATGCGGGCATGCACTTGTGCTTTCCTCCAGAGTGGTAGCAGCAGTGTCACGCAGTCCGCCGCGTGGATCAAAGGATCTATGGTTTTCCCTCGAGTCTTTCCCACGAGGCTTTCCCACGAGGCTTTCCCACAGGGCTGTCCCACGTGCACACGTGGTGGGAGTCGATCCTCGGCTTGAACGTCAAGGCAGTGCAGGGAAAACAGGTTCCTCTGGAATGGACTGACACATCTGGGGGACTCTTGGAATGGTGGCACGACCCTGGAGTTCCTCTCGCCTTTCCTGTGGAGAGCGCCTCCTCTTGAGATGCGACGGGAACGCCGGGAATTCTTTCCCTACGAAACAGGGAAAGGATCCCTCATCTCGAGCTAGGAGGCGGAAACGGGGCTCCCCTGGATGTGTGCGGGACCCCACGTGCTTCCTCTCGAGTGGAGACGGGTATGTCGGGGAATTTCTTGAGTTGCAGCAATGGTGTGAAGGACCCTTTGGAAGTTCCAGTGGTTAGATGTGATTGGCCTCGAGAAGCCTCAGCGGAAATGGGCCTCATCTCGCCTGGAGGGCAAAACCTCCTGGATTTTCTCGAGTTGCGGCAGGTGCTCTCGACTTACGACGGGGACCTCAGGGACCCGCTCTGGTGGCCTCAGGAAAGGCCAGTCCCCATGCGAGTTCCTCGGGGGCCTCTCGGGATTCCTCTCCCGTCGATGCCGGGGCCTAAGACCTTGTGTGGAGTCGGGGCTGGAACCTGAGGATTCCTCTCCAGTGCTGACATGGATCTTGGGGTACTTCTGGAGTCTCCCCCGGGGAGTCAGTCCTCGTCTCGAATGCGGGCATGCACTTGCGCTTTCCTCCAGAGCGGTAGCAGCAGTGTCACGCAGTCCGCCGCGTGGATAAAAGGATCTACGGTTTTCCCTCGAGTCTTTCCCACGAGGCTTTCCCACGAGGCTTTCCACAGGGCTGTCCCACGTGCACACGTGGTGGGAGTCGATCCTCGGCTTGAACGTCAAGGCAGTGCAGGGAAAACAGGTTCCTCTGGAATGGACTGACACATCTGGGGGACTCTTGGAATGGTGGCACGACCCTGGAGTTCCTCTCGCCTTTCCTGTGGAGAGCGCCTCCTCTTGAGATGCGACGGGAACGCCGGGAATTCTTTCCCTACGAAACAGGGAAAGGATCCCTCATCTCGAGCTAGGAGGCGGAAACGGGGCTCCCCTGGATGTGTGCGGGACACCACGTGCTTCCTCTCGAGTGGAGACGGGTATGTCGGTGAACTTCTTGAGTTGCAGCAAGGGTGTGAAGGACCCTTTGGAAGTTCCAGTGGTTAGATGTGATTGGCCTCGAGAAGCCTCAGCGGAAATGGGCCTCATCTCGCCTGGAGGGCAAAACCTCCTGGATTTTTTCGAGTTGCGGCAGGTGCTCTCGACTTACGACGGGGACCTCAGGGAACCGCTCTGGTGGCCTCAGGAAAGGCCAGTCCCCATGCGAGTTCCTCGGAGGCCTCTCGGGATTCCTCTCCCGTCGATGCCGGGGCCTAAGACCTTGTGTGGAGTCGGGGCCGGAACCTGAGGATTCCTCTCCAGTGCTGACATGGATCTTGGGGTACTTCTGGAGTCTCCCCAGGGGAGTCAGTCCTCGTCTCGAATGCGGGCATGCACTTGCGCTTTCCTCCAGAGCGGTAGCAGCATTGTCACGCAGTCCGCCGCGTGGATCAAAGGATCTATGGTTTTCCCTCGAGTCTTTTCCATGAGGCTTTCCCACGAGGCTTTCCCACAGGGCTGTCCCACGTGCACACGTGGTGGGAGTCGATCCTCGGCTTGAACGTCAAGGCAGTGCAGGGAAAACAGGTTCCTCTGGAATGGACTGACACATCTGGGGGACTCTTGGAATGGTGGCACGACCCTGGAGTTCCTCTCGCCTTTCCTGTGGAGAGCGCCTCCTCTTGAGATGCGACGGGAACGCCGGGAATTCTTTCCCTACGAAACAGGGAAAGGATCCCTCATCTCGAGCTAGGAGGCGGAAACGGGGCTCCCCTGGATGTGTGCGGGACACCACGTGCTTCCTCTCGAGTGGAGACGGGTATGTCGGGGAACTTCTTGAGTTGCAGCAATGGTGTGAAGGACCCTTTGGAAGTTCCAGTGGTTAGATGTGATTGGCCTCGAGAAGCCTCAGCGGAAATAGGCCTCATCTCGCCTGGAGGGCAAAACCTCCTGGATTTTCTCGAGTTGCGGCAGGTGCTCTCGACTTACGACGGGAACCTCAGGGACCCGCTCTGGTGGCCTCAGGAAAGGCCAGTCCCCATGCGAGTTCCTCGGGGGCCTCTCGGGATTCCTCTCCCGTCGATGCCGGGGCCTAAGACCTTGTGTGGAGTCGGGGCCGGAACCTGAGGAGTCCTCTCCAGTGCTGACATGGATCTTGGGGTACTTCTGGAGTCTCCCCAGGGGAGTCAGTCCTCGTCTCGAATGCGGGCATGCACTTGCGCTTTCCTCCAGAGCGATAGCAGCAGTGTCACGCAGTCCGCCGAGTGGATCAAAGGATCTATGGTTTTCCCTCGAGTCTTTCCCACGAGGCTTTCCCACGAGGCTTTCCCACAGGGCTGTCCCACGTGCACACGTGGTGGGAGTCGATCCTCGGCTTGAACGTCAAGGCAGTGCAGGGAAAACAGGTTCCTCTGGAATGGACTGACACATCTGGGGGACTCTTGGAATGGTGTCACGACACTGGAGTTCCCCTACCCTTTCCTGTGGAGAGCGCCTCCTCTTGAGATGCGACGGGAACGCTGGGAATTCTTTCCCTACGAAACAGGGAAAGGATCCCTCATCTCGAGCTAGGAGGCGAAACGGGGCTCCCCTGGATGTGTGCGGGACACCACGTGCTTCCTCTCGAGTGGAGACGGGTATGTCGGGGAACTTCTTGAGTTGCAGCAAGGGTGTGAAGGACCCTTTGGAAGTTCCAGTGGTTAGATGTGATTGGCCTCGAGAAGCCTCAGCGGAAATGGGCCTCATCTCGCCTGGAGGGCAAAACCTCCTGGATTTTCTCGAGTTGTGGCAGGTGCTCTCGACTTACGACGGGGACCTCAGGGAACCGCTCTGGTGGCCTCAGGAAAGGCCAGTCCCCATGCGAGTTCCTCGGGGGCCTCTCAGGATTCCTCTCCCGTCGATGCCAGGGCCTAAGTCCTTGTGTGGAGTCGGGGCCGGAACCTGAGGATTCCTCTCCAGTGCTGACATGGATCTTGGGGTACTTCTGGAGTCTCCCCAGGGGAGTCAGTCCTCGTCTCGAATGCGGGCATGCACTTGCGCTTTCCTCCAGAGCGATAGCAGCAGTGTCACGCAGTCCGCCGCGTGGATCAAAGGATCTATGGTTTCCCTCGAGTCTTTCCCACGAGGCTTTCTGACGAGGCTTTCCCACAGGGCTGTCCCACGTGCACACGTGGTGGGAGTCGATCCTCGGCTTGAACGTCAAGGCAGTGCAGGGAAAACAGGTTCCTCTGGAATGGACTGACACATCTGGGGGACTCTTGGAATGGTGGCACGACCCTGGAGTTCCTCTCGCCTTACCTGTGGAGAGCGCCTCCTCTTGAGATGCGACGGGAACGCCGGGAATTCTTTCCCTACGAAACAGGGAAAGGATCCCTCATCTCGAGCTAGGAGGCGAAACGGGGCTCCCCTGGATGTGTGCGGGACACCACGTGCTTCCTCTCGAGTGGAGACGGGTATGTCGGGGAACTTCTTGAGTTGCAGCAATGGTGTGAAGGACCCTTTGGAAGTTACAGTGGTTAGATATGATTGGCCTCGAGAAGCCTCAGCGGAAATGGGCCTCATCTCGCCTGGAGGGCAAAACCTCCTGGATTTTCTCGAGTTGTGGCAGGTGCTCTCGACTTACGACGGGGACCTCAGGGACCCGCTCTGGTGGCCTCAGGAAAGGTCAGTGCCCATGCGAGTTCCTCGGGGGCCTCTCGGGATTCCTCTCCCGTCGATTCCGGGGCCTAAGACCTTGTGTGCAGTCGTGGCCGGAACCTGAGGATTCCTCTCCAGTGCTGACATGGATCTTGGGGTACTTCTGGAGTCTCCCCAGGGGAGTCAGTCCTCGTCTCGAATGCGGGCATGCACTTGCGCTTTCCTCCAGATCGGTAGCAGCAGTGTCACGCAGTCCGCCGCGTGGATCAAAGGATCTATGGTTTTCCCTCGAGTCTTTCCCACGAGGCTTTCCCACGAGGCTTTCCCACAGGGCTGTCCCACGTGCACACGTGGTGGGAGTCGATCCTCGGCTTGAACGTCAAGGCAGTGCAGGGAAAACAGGTTCCTCTGGAATGGACTGACACATCTGGGGGACTCTTGGAATGGTGTCACGACCCTGGAGTTCTTCTCGCCTTTCCTGTGGAGAGCGCATCCTCTTGAGATGCGACGGGAACGCCGGGAATTCTTTCCCTACGAAACAGGGAAAGGATCCCTCATCTCGAGCTAGGAGGCGGAAACGGGGCTCCCCTGGATGTGTGCGGGACCCCACGTGCTTCCTCTCGAGTGGAGACGGGTATGTCGGGGAACTTCTTGAGTTGCAGCAATGGTGTGAAGGACCCTTTGGAATTTCCAGTGGTTAGATGTGATTGGCCTCGAGAAGCCTCAGCGGAAATGGGCCTCATCTCGCCTGGAGGGCAAAACCTCCTGGATTTTCTCGAGTTGCGGCAGGTGCTCTCGACTTCCGACGGGGACCTCAGGGAACCGCTCTGGTGGCCTCAGGAAAGGCCAGTCCCCATGCGAGTTCCTCGGGGGCCTCTCGGGATTCCTCTCCCGTCGATGCCGGGGCCTAAGACCTTGTGTGGAGTCGGGGCCGGAACCTGAGGATTCCTCTCCAGTGCTGACATGGATCTTGGGGTACTTCTGGAGTCTCCCCAGGGGAGTCAGTCCTCGTCTCGAATGCGGGCATGCACTTGTGCTTTCCTCCAGAGCGGTAGCAGCAGTGTCACGCAGTCCGCCGCGTGGATCAAAGGATCTATGGTTTTCCCTCGAGTCTTTCCCACGAGGCTTTCCCACGAGGCTTTCCCACAGGGCTGTCCCACGTGCACACGTGGTGGGAGTCGATCCTCGGCTTGAACGTCAAGGCAGTGCAGGGAAAACAGGTTCCTCTGGAATGGACTGACACATCTGGGGGACTCTTGGAATGGTGGCACGACCCTGGAGTTCCTCTCGCCTTTCCTGTGGAGAGCGCCTCCTCTTGAGATGCGACGGGCACGCCGGGAATTCTTTCCCTACGAAACAGGGAAAGGATCCCTCATCTCGAGCTAGGAGGCGAAACGGGGCTCCCCTGGATGTGTGCGGGACACCACGTGCTTCCTCTCGAGTGGAGACGGGTATGTCGGGGAACTTCTTGAGTTACAGCAAGGGTGTGAAGGACCCTTTGGAAGTTCCAGTGGTTAGATGTGATTGGCCTCGAGAAGCCTCAGCGGAAATGGGCCTCATCTCGCCTGGAGGGCAAAACCTCCTGGATTTTCTCGAGTTGCGGCAGGTGCTCTCGACTTACGATGGGGACCTCAGGGACCCGCTCTGGTGGCCTCAGGAATGGCCAGTCCCCATGCGAGTTCCTCGGGGGCCTCTCGGGATTCCTCTCCCGTCGATGCCGGGGCCTAAGACCTTGTGTGGAGTCGGGGCCGGAACATGAGTATTCCTCTCCAGTGCTGACATGGATCTTGGGGTACTTCTGGAGTCTCCCCAGGGGAGTCAGTCCTCGTCTCGAATGCGGGCATGCACTTGCGCTTTCCTCCAGAGCGGTAGCAGCAGTGTCACGCAGTCCGCCGCGTGGATCAAAGGATCTATGGTTTTCCCTCGAGTCTTTCCCACGAGGCTTTCCCACGAGGCTTTCCCACAGGGCTGTCCCACGTGCACACGTGGTGGGAGTCGACCCTCGGCTTGAACGTCAAGGCAGTGCAGGGAAAACACGTTCCTTTGGAATGGACTGACACATCTGGGGGACTCTTGGAATGGTGTCACGACCCTGGAGTTCCTCTCGCCTTTCCTGTGGAGAGCGCCTCCTCTTGAGATGCGACGGGAACGCCGGGAATTCTTTCCCTACAAAACAGGGAAAGGATCCCTCATCTCGAGCTAGGAGGCGGAAACGGGGCTCCCCTGGATGTGTGCGGGACCCCACGTGCTTCCTCTCGAGTGGAGACGGGTATGTCGGGGAATTTCTTGAGTTGCAGCAATGGTGTGAAGGACCCTTTGGAAGTTCCAGTGGTTAGATGTGATTGGCCTCGAGAAGCCTCAGCGGAAATGGGCCTCATCTCGCCTGGAGGGCAAAACCTCCTGGATTTTCTCGAGTTGCGGCAGGTGCTCTCGACTTACGACGGGGACCTCAGGGACCCGCTCTGGTGGCCTCAGGAAAGGCCAGTCCCCATGCGAGTTCCTCGGGGGCCTCTCGGGATTCCTCTCCCGTCGATGCCGGGGCCTAAGACCTTGTGTGGAGTCGGGGCTGGAACCTGAGGATTCCTCTCCAGTGCTGACATGGATCTTGGGGTACTTCTGGAGTCTCCCCAGGGGAGTCAGTCCTCGTCTCGAATGCGGGCATGCACTTGCGCTTTCCTCCAGAGCGGTAGCAGCAGTGTCACGCAGTCCGCCGCGTGGATAAAAGGATCTACGGTTTTCCCTCTAGTCTTTCCCACGAGGCTTTCCCACGAGGCTTTCCACAGGGCTGTCCCACGTGCACACGTGGTGGGAGTGGATCCTCGGCTTGAACGTCAAGGCAGTGCAGGGAAAACAGGTTTCTCTGGAATGGACTGACACATCTGGGGGACTCTTGGAATGGTGGCACGACCCTGGAGTTCCTCTCGCCTTTCCTGTGGAGAGCGCCTCCTCTTGAGATGCAACGGGAACGCCGGGAAATCTTTCCCTACGAAACAGGGAAAGGATCCCTCATCTCGAGCTAGGAGGCGGAAAAGGGGCTCCCCTGGATGTGTGCGGGACACCACATGATTCCTCTCGAGTGGAGACGGGTATGTCGGGGAACTTCTTGAGTTGCAGCAAGGGTGTGAAGGACCCTTTGGAAGTTCCAGTGGTTAGACGTGATTGGCCTCGAGAAGCCTCAGCGGAAATGGGCCTCATCTCGCCTGGAGGGCAAAACCTCCTGGATTTTCTCGAGTTGCGGCAGGTGCTCTCGACTTACGACGGGGACTTCAGGGACCCGCTCTGGTGGCCTCAGGAAAGGCCAGACCCCATGCGAGTTCCTCGGGGGCCTCTCGGGTTTCCTCTCCCGTCGATGCCGGGGCCTAAGACCTTGTGTGGAGTCGGGGCCGGAACCTGAGGATTCCTCTCCAGTGCTGACATGGATCTTGGGGTACTTCTGGAGTCTCCCCAGGGGAGTCAGTCCTCGTCTCGAATGCGGGCATGCACTTGCGCTTTCCTCCAGAGCGGTAGCAGCAGTGTCACGCTGTCCGCCGCGTGGATCAAAGGATCTATGGTTTTCCCTCGAGTCTTTCCCACGAGGCTTTCCCACGATGCTTTCCCACAGGGCTGTCCCACGTGCACACGTGGTGGGAGTCGATCCTCGGCTTGAACGTCAAGGCAGTGCAGGGAAAACAGGTTCCTCTGGAATGGACTGACACATCTGGGGGACTCTTGGAATGGTGTCATGACCCTGGAGTTTCTCTCGCCTTTCCTGTGGAGAGCGCCTCCTCTTGAGATGCGACGGGAACGCCGGGAATTCTTTCCCTACGAAACAGGGAAAGGATCCCTCATCTCGAGCTAGGAGGTGGAAACGGGGCTCCCCTGGATGTGTGCGGGACCCCACGTGCTTCCTCTCGAGTGGAGACAGGTATGTCGGGGAACTTCTTGAGTTGCAGCAAGGGTGTGAAGGACCCTTTGGAAGTTCCAGTGGTTAGATGTGATTGGCCTCGAGAAGCCTCAGCGGAAATGGGCCTCATCTCGCCTGGAGGGCAAAACCTCCTGGATTTTCTCGAGTTGCGGCAGGTGCTCTCGACTTACGACGGGGACCTCAGGGACCCGCTCTGGTGGCCTCAGGAAAGGCCAGTCCCCATGCGAGTTCCTCGGGGGCCTCTCGGGATTCCTCTCCCGTCGATGCCGGGGCCTAAGACCTTGTGTGGAGTCGGGGCCGGAACCTGAGGATTCCTCTCCAGTGCTGACATGGATCTTGGGGTACTTCTGGAGTCTCCCCAGGGGAGTCAGTCCTCGTTTCGAATGCCGGCATGCACTTGCGCTTTCCTCCAGAGCGGTAGCAGCAGTGTCACGCAGTCCGCCGCGTGGATCAAAGGATCTATGGTTTTCCCTCTAGTCTTTCCCACGAGGCTTTCCCGCGAGGCTTTCCCACAGGGCTGTCCCACGTGCACACATGGTGGCAGTCGATCCTTGGCTTGAACGTCAAGGCAGTGCAGGGAAAACAGGTTCCTCTGGAATGGACTGACACATCTGGGGGACTCTTGGAATGGTGGCACGACCCTGGAGTTCCTCTCGCCTTTCCTGTGGAGAGCGCCTCCTCTTGAGAAGCGACGGGAACGCCGGGAATTCTTTCCCTACGAAACAGGGAAAGGATCCCTCATCTCGAGCTAGGAGGCAGAAACGGGGCTCCCCTGGATATGTGCGGGACCCCACGTGCTTCCTCTCGAGTGGAGACGGGTATGTCGGGGAACTTCTTGAGTTGCATCAATGGTGTGAAGGACCCTTTGGAAGTTCCAGTGGTTAGATGTGATTGGCCTCGAGAAGCCTCAGCGGAAAAGGGCCTCATCTCGCCTGGTGGGCAAAACCTCCTGGATTTTCTCGAGTTGCGGCAGGTGCTCTCGACTTACGACGGGGACCTCAGGGACCCGCTCTGGTGGCCTCAGGAAAGGCCAGTCCCCATGCGAGTTCCTCGGGGGCGTCTCGGGATTCCTCTCCCGTCGATGCCGGGGCCTAAGACCTTGTGTGGAGTCGGTGCCGGAACCTGAGGATTCCTCTCCAGTGCTGACATGGATCTTGGGGTACTTCTGGAGTCTCCCCAGGGGAGTCAGTCCTCGTCTCGAATGCGGGCATGCACTTGCGCTTTCCTCCAGAGCGGTAGCAGCAGTGTCACGCAGTCCGCCGCGTGGATCAAAGGATCTATGGTTTTCCCTCGAGTCTTTCCCACGAGGCTTTCCCACGAGGCTTTCCCACAGGGCTGTCCCACGTGCACACGTGGTGGGAGTCGATCCTCGGCTTGAACGTCAAGGCAGTGCAGGGAAAACAGGTTCCTCTGGAATGGACTGACACATCTGGGGGACTCTTGGAATGGTGTCTCGACCCTGGAGTTCCTCTCGCCTTTCCTGTGGAGAGCGCCTCCTCTTGAGATACGACGGGAACGCCGGGAATTCTTTCCCTACGAAACATGGAAAGGATCCCTCATCTCGAGCTAGGAGGCGGAAACGGGGCTCCCCTGGATGTGTGCGGGACCCCACGTGCTTCCTCTCGAGTGGAGACGGGTATGTCGGGGAACTTCTTGAGTTGCAGCAATGGTGTGAAGGACCCTTTGGAAGTTCCAGTGGTTAGATGTGATTGGCCTCGAGAAGCCTCAGCGGAAATGGGACTCATCTCGCCTGGAGGGCAAAACCTCCTGGATTTTCTCGAGTTGCGGCAGGTGCTCTTGACTTACGACGGGGACCTCAGGGACCCGCTCTGGTGGCCTCAGGAAAGGCCAGTCCCCATGCGAGTTCCTCGGGGGCCTCTCGGGATTCCTCTCCCGTCGATGCCGGGGCTAAGACCTTGTGTGGAGTCGGGGCCGGAACCTGAGGATTCCTCTCCAGTGCTGACGTGGATCTTGGGGTACTTCTGGAGTCTCCCCAGGGGAGTCAGTCCTCGTCTCGAATGCGGGCATGCACTTGCGCTTTCCTCCAGAGCGGTAGCAGCAGTGTCACGCAGTCCGCCGCGTGGATCAAAGGATCTATGGTTTTCCCTCGAGTCTTTCCCACGAGGCTTTCCCACGAGGCTTTCCACAGGGCTGTCCCACGTGCACACGTGGTGGGAGTCGATCCTCGGCTTGAACGTCAAGGCAGTGCAGGGAAAACAGGTTCCTCTGGAATGGACTGACACATCTGGGGAACTCTTGGAATGGTGTCACGACCCTGGAGTTCCTCTCGCCTTTCCTGTGGAGAGCGCCTCCTCTTGAGATGCGACTGGAACGCCGGGAATCCTTTCCCTACGAAACAGGGAAGGATCCCTCATCTGGAGCTAGGAGGCGGAAACGGGGCTCCCCTGGATGTGTGAGGGACCCCACGTGCTTCCTCTCGAGTGGAGACGGGTATGTCGGGGAACTTCTTGAGTTGCAGCAATGGTGTGAAGGACCCTTTGGAAGTTCCAGTGGTTAGATGTGATTGGCCTCGAGAAGCCTCAGCGGAAATGGGCCTCATCTGGCCTGGAGGGCAAAACCTCCTGGATTTTCTCGAGTTGCCGCAGGTGCTCTCGACTTACGACGGGGACCTCAGGCAACCGCTCTGGTGGCCTCAGGAAAGGCCAGTCCCCATGCGAGTTCCTCGGGGGCCTCTCGGGATTCCTCTCCCGTCGATGCCGGGGCCTAAGACCTTGTGTGGAGTCGGGGCCGGAACCTGAGGATTCCTCTCCAGTGCTGACATTGATCTTGGGGTACTTCTGGAGTCTCCCCAGGGGAGTCAGTCCTCGTCTCGAATGCGGGCATGCACTTGCGCTTTCCTCCAGAGCGGTAGCAGCAGTGTCACGCAGTCCGCCGCGTGGATCAAAGGATCTATGGTTTTCCCTCGAGTCTTTCCCACGAGGCTTTCCCACGAGGCTTTCCCACAGGGCTGTCCCACGTGCACACGTGGTGGGAGTCGATCCTCGGCTTGAACGTCAAGGCAGTGCAGGGAAAACAGGTTCCTCTGGAATGGGCTGACACATCTGGGGGTCTCCTGGAATGGTGGCACGACCCTGGAGTTCCTCTCGCCTTTCCTGTGGAGAGCGCCTCCTCTTGAGATGCGACGGGAACGCCGGGAATTCTTTCCCTACGAAACAGGGAAAGGATTCCTCATCTCGAGCTAGGAGGCGGAAACGGGGCTCCCCTGGATGTGTGCGGGACACCACGTGCTTCCTCTCGAGTGGAGACGGGTATGTCGGGGAACTTCTTGAGTTGCAGAAAGGATGTGAAGGACCCTTTGGAAGTTCCAGTGGTTAGATGTGATTGGCCTCGAGAAGCCTCAGCGGAAATGGGCCTCATCTCGCCTGGAGGGCAAAACCTCCTGGATTTTCTCGAGTTGCGGCAGGTGCTCTCGACTTACGACGGGGACCTCAGGGACCCGCTCTGGTGGCCTCAGGAAAGGCCAGTCCCCATGCGAGTTCCTCGGGGCCCTCTCGGGATTCCTCTCCCGTCGATGCCGGGGCCTAAGACCTTGTGTGGAGTCGGGGCCGGAACCTGAGGATTCCTCTCCAGTGCTGACATGGATCTTGGGGTACTTCTGGAGTCTCCCCAGGGGAGTCAGTCCTCGTCTCGAATGCGGGCATGCACTTCGCTTTCCTCCAGAGCGGTAGCAGCAGTGTCACGCAGTCCGCCGCGTGGATCAAAGGATCTATGGTTTTCCCTCGAGTCTTTCCCACGAGGCTTTCCCACGAGGCTTTCCCACAGGGCTGTCCCACGTGCACACGTGGTGGGAGTCGATCCTCGGCTTGAACGTCAAGGCAGTGCAGGGAAAACAGGTTCCTCTGGAATGGGCTGACACATCTGGGGGTCTCTTGGAATGGTGGCACGACCCTGGAGTTCCTCTCGCCTTTCCTGTGGAGAGCGCCTCCTCTTGAGATGCGACGGGAACGCCGGGAATTCTTTCCCTACGAAAGAGGGAAAGGATCCCTCATCTCGAGCTAGGAGGTGGAAACAGGGCTCCCCTGGATGTGTGCGGGACCCCACGTGCTTCCTCTCGAGTGGAGACAGGTATGTCGGGGAACTTCTTGAGTTGCAGCAAGGGTGTGAAGGACCCTTTGGAATTTCCAGTGGTTAGATGTGATTGGCCTCGAGAAGCCTCAGCGGAAATGGGCCTCATCTCGCCTGGAGGGCAAAACCTCCTGGATTTTCTCGATTTGCGGCAGGTGCTCTCGACTTACGACGGGGACCTCAGGGACCCGCTCTGGTGGCCTCAGGAAAGGCCAGTCCCCATGCGAGTTCCTCGGGGGCCTCTCGGGATTCCTCTCCCGTCGATGCCGGGGCCTAAGACCTTGTGTGGAGTCGGGGCCGGAACCTGAGGATTCCTCTCCAGTGCTGACATGGATCTTGGGGTACTTCTGGAGTCTCCCCAGGGGAGTCAGTCCTCGTTTCGAATGCCGGCATGCACTTGCGCTTTCCTCCAGAGCGGTAGCAGCAGTGTCACGCAGTCCGCCGCGTGGATCAAAGGATCTATGGTTTTCCCTCTAGTCTTTCCCACGAGGCTTTCCCGCGAGGCTTTCCCACAGGGCTGTCCCACGTGCACACGTGGTGGGAGTCGATCCTCGGCTTGAACGTCAAGGCAGTGCAGGGAAAACAGGTTCCTCTGGAATGGACTGACACATCTGGGGGACTCTTGGAATGGTGTCTCGACCCTGGAGTTCCTCTCGCCTTTCCTGTGGAGAGCGCCTCCTCTTGAGATACGACGGGAACGCCGGGAATTCTTTCCCTACGAAACAGGGAAAGGATCCCTCATCTCGAGCTAGGAGGCGGAAACGGGGCTCCCCTGGATGTGTGCGGGACCCCACGTGCTTCCTCTCGAGTGGAGACGGGTATGTCGGGGAACTTCTTGAGTTGCAGCAATGGTGTGAAGGACCCTTTGGAAGTTCCAGTGGTTAGATGTGATTGGCCTCGAGAAGCCTCAGCGGAAATGGGACTCATCTCGCCTGGAGGGCAAAACCTCCTGGATTTTCTCGAGTTGCGGCAGGTGCTCTTGACTTACGACGGGGACCTCAGGGACCCGCTCTGGTGGCCTCAGGAAAGGCCAGTCCCCATGCGAGTTCCTCGGGGGCCTCTCGGGATTCCTCTCCCGTCGATGCCGGGGCTAAGACCTTGTGTGGAGTCGGGGCCGGAACCTGAGGATTCCTCTCCAGTGCTGACGTGGATCTTGGGGTACTTCTGGAGTCTCCCCAGGGGAGTCAGTCCTCGTCTCGAATGCGGGCATGCACTTGCGCTTTCCTCCAGAGCGGTAGCAGCAGTGTCACGCAGTCCGCCGCGTGGATCAAAGGATCTATGGTTTTCCCTCGAGTCTTTCCCACGAGGCTTTCCCACGAGGCTTTCCACAGGGCTGTCCCACGTGCACACGTGGTGGGAGTCGATCCTCGGCTTGAACGTCAAGGCAGTGCAGGGAAAACAGGTTCCTCTGGAATGGACTGACACATCTGGGGAACTCTTGGAATGGTGTCACGACCCTGGAGTTCCTCTCGCCTTTCCTGTGGAGAGCGCCTCCTCTTGAGATGCGACGGGAACGCCGGGAATTCTTTCCCTACGAAACAGGGAAGGATCCCTCATCTGGAGCTAGGAGGCGGAAACGGGGCTCCCCTGGATGTGTGAGGGACCCCACGTGCTTCCTCTCGAGTGGAGACGGGTATGTCGGGGAACTTCTTGAGTTGCAGCAATGGTGTGAAGGACCCTTTGGAAGTTCCAGTGGTTAGATGTGATTGGCCTCGAGAAGCCTCAGCGGAAATGGGCCTCATCAGGCCTGGAGGGCAAAACCTCCTGGATTTTCTCGAGTTGCCGCAGGTGCTCTCGACTTACGACGGGGACCTCAGGCAACCGCTCTGGTGGCCTCAGGAAAGGCCAGTCCCCATGCGAGTTCCTCGGGGGCCTCTCGGGATTCCTCTCCCGTCGATGCCGGGGCCTAAGACCTTGTGTGGAGTCGGGGCCGGAACCTGAGGATTCCTCTCCAGTGCTGACATTGATCTTGGGGTACTTCTGGAGTCTCCCCAGGGGAGTCAGTCCTCGTCTCGAATGCGGGCATGCACTTGCGCTTTCCTCCAGAGCGGTAGCAGCAGTGTCACGCAGTCCGCCGCGTGGATCAAAGGATCTATGGTTTTCCCTCGAGTCTTTCCCACGAGGCTTTCCCACGAGGCTTTCCCACAGGGCTGTCCCACGTGCACACGTGGTGGGAGTCGATCCTCGGCTTGAACGTCAAGGCAGTGCAGGGAAAACAGGTTCCTCTGGAATGGGCTGACACATCTGGGGGTCTCCTGGAATGGTGGCACGACCCTGGAGTTCCTCTCGCCTTTCCTGTGGAGAGCGCCTCCTCTTGAGATGCGACGGGAACGCCGGGAATTCTTTCCCTACGAAACAGGGAAAGGATTCCTCATCTCGAGCTAGGAGGCGGAAACGGGGCTCCCCTGGATGTGTGCGGGACACCACGTGCTTCCTCTCGAGTGGAGACGGGTATGTCGGGGAACTTCTTGAGTTGCAGAAAGGATGTGAAGGACCCTTTGGAAGTTCCAGTGGTTAGATGTGATTGGCCTCGAGAAGCCTCAGCGGAAATGGGCCTCATCTCGCCTGGAGGGCAAAACCTCCTGGATTTTCTCGAGTTGCGGCAGGTGCTCTCGACTTACGACGGGGACCTCAGGGACCCGCTCTGGTGGCCTCAGGAAAGGCCAGTCCCCATGCGAGTTCCTCGGGGCCCTCTCGGGATTCCTCTCCCGTCGATGCCGGGGCCTAAGACCTTGTGTGGAGTCGGGGCCGGAACCTGAGGATTCCTCTCCAGTGCTGACATGGATCTTGGGGTACTTCTGGAGTCTCCCCAGGGGAGTCAGTCCTCGTCTCGAATGCGGGCATGCACTTCGCTTTCCTCCAGAGCGGTAGCAGCAGTGTCACGCAGTCCGCCGCGTGGATCAAAGGATCTATGGTTTTCCCTCGAGTCTTTCCCACGAGGCTTTCCCACGAGGCTTTCCCACAGGGCTGTCCCACGTGCACACGTGGTGGGAGTCGATCCTCGGCTTGAACGTCAAGGCAGTGCAGGGAAAACAGGTTCCTCTGGAATGGGCTGACACATCTGGGGGTCTCTTGGAATGGTGGCACGACCCTGGAGTTCCTCTCGCCTTTCCTGTGGAGAGCGCCTCCTCTTGAGATGCGACGGGAACGCCGGGAATTCTTTCCCTACGAAACAGGGAAAGGATCCCTCATCTCGAGCTAGGAGGCGGAAACGGGGCTCCCCTGGATGTGTGCGGGACACGACGTGCTTCCTCTCGAGTGGAGACGGGTATGTCGGGGAACTTCTTGAGTTGCAGAAAGGATGTGAAGGACCCTTTGGAAGTTCCAGTGGTTAGATGTGATTGGCCTCGAGAAGCCTCAGCGGAAATGGGCCTCATCTCGCCTGGAGGGCAAAACCTCCTGGATTTTCTCGAGTTGCGGCAGGTGCTCTCGACTTACGATGGGGACCTCAGGGACCCGCTCTGGTGGCCTCAGGAAAGGCCAGTCCCCATGCGAGTTCCTCGGGGCCCTCTCAGGATTCCTCTCCCGTCGATGCCGGGGCCTAAGACCTTGTGTGGAGTCGGGGCCGGAACCTGAGGATTCCTCTCCAGTGCTGACATGGATCTTGGGGTACTTCTGGAGTCTCCCCAGGGGAGTCAGTCCTCGTCTCGAATGCGGGCATGCACTTGCGCTTTCCTCCAGAGCGGTAGCAGCAGTGTCACGCAGTCCGCCGCGTGGATCAAAGGATCTATGGTTTTCCCTCGAGTCTTTCCCACGAGGCTTTCCCACGAGGCTTTCCCACAGGGCTGTCCCACGTGCACACGTGGTGGGAGTCGATCCTCGGCTTGAACGTCAAGGCAGTGCAGGGAAAACAGGTTCCTCTGGAATGGACTGACACATCTGGGGTACTCTTGGAATGGTGTCTCGACCCTGGAGTTCCTCTCGCCTTTCCTGTGGAGAGCGCCTCCTCTTGAGATGCGACGGGAACGCCGGGAATTCTTTCCCTACGAAACAGGGAAAGGATCCCTCATCTCGAGCTAGGAGGCGGAAACGGGGCTGCCCTGGATGTGTGCGGGACCCACGTGCTTACTCTCGAGTGGAGACGGGTATGTCGGGGAACTTCTTGAGTTGCAGCAAGGGTGTGAAGGACCCTTTGGAAGTTCCAGGTGTTAGATGTGATTGGCCTCGAGAAGCCTCAGCGGAAATGGGCCTCATCTCGCCTGGAGGGCAAAACCTCCTGGATTTTCTCGAGTTGCGGCAGGTGCTCTCGACTTACGACGGGGACCTCAGGGACCCGCTCTGGTGGCCTCAGGAAAGGCCAGTCCCCATGCGAGTTCCTCGGGCTCCTCTCGGGATTCCTCTCCCGTCGATGCCGGGGCCTAAGACCTTGTGTGGAGTCGGGGCCGGAACCTGAGGATTCCTCTCCAGTGCTGACATGGATCTTGGGGTACTTCTGGAGTCTCCCCAGGGGAGTCAGTCCTCGTCTCGTATGCGGGCATGCACTTGCGCTTTCCTCCAGAGCGGTAGCAGCAGTGTCACGCAGTCCGCCGCGTGGATCAAAGGATCTATGGTTTTCCCTCGAGTCTTTCCCACGAGGCTTTCCCACGAGGCTTTCCCACAGGGCTGTCCCACGTGCACACGTGGTGGGAGTCGATCCTTGGCTTGAACGTCAAGGCAGTGCAGGGAAAACAGGTTCCTCTGGAATGGACTGACACATCTGGGGGACTCTTGGAATGGTGTCACGACCCTGGAGTTTCTCTCGCCTTTCCTGTTGAGAGCGCCTCCTCTTGAGATGCGATGGGAACGCCGGGAATTCTTTCCCTACGAAACAGGGAAAGGATCCCTCATCTCGAGCTAGGAGGCGGAAACGGGGCTCCCCTGGATGTGCGCGGGACACCACGTGCTTCCTCTCGAGTGGAGACGGGTATGTCGGGGAACTTCTTGAGTTGCAGCAAGGGTGTGAAGGACCCTTTGGAAGTTCCAGTGGTTAGACGTGATTGGCCTCGAGAAGCCTCAGCGGAAATGGGCCTCATCTCGCCTGGAGGGCAAAACCTCCTGGATTTTCTCGAGTTGTGGCAGGTGCTCTCGACTTACGACGGGGACCTCAGGGAACCGCTCTGGTGGCCTCAGGAAAGGCCAGTCCCCATGCGAGTTCCTCGGGGGCGTCTCGGGATTCCTCTCCCGTCGATGCCGGGGCCTAAGACCTTGTGAGGAGTCGGGGCCGGAACCTGAGGATTCCTCTCCAGTGCTGACATGGATCTTGGGGTACTTCTGGAGTCTCCCCAGGGGAGTCAGTCCTCGTCTCGAATGCGGGCATGCACTTGCGCTTTCCTCCAGAGCGGTAGCAGCAGTGTCACGCAGTCCGCCGCGTGGATCAAAGGATCTATGGTTTTCCATCGAGTCTTTCCCACGAGGCTTTCCCACGAGGCTTTCCCACAGGGCTGTCCCACGTGCACACGTGGTGGGAGTGGATCCTCGGCTTGAACGTCAAGGCAGTGCAGGGAAAACAGGTTCCTCTGGAATGCGCTGACACATCTGGGGGTCTCTTGGAATGGTGGCACGACCATGGAGTTCCTCTCGCCTTTCCTGTGGAGAGCGCCTCCTCTTGAGATGCGACGGGAATGCCGGGAATTCTTTCCCTACGAAACAGGGAAAGGATCCCTCATCTCGAGCTAGGAGGCGAAACGGGGCTCCCCTGGTTGTGTGCGGGACACCACGTGCTTCCTCTCGAGTGGAGACGGGTATGTGGGGAACTTCTTGAGTTGCAGCAAGGGTGTGAAGGACCCTTTGGAAGTTCCAGTGGTTAGATGTGATTGGCCTCGAGAAGCCTCAGCGGAAATGGGCCTCATCTCGCCTGGAGGGCAAAACCTCCTGGATTTTCTCGAGTTGCGGCAGGTGCTCTCGACTTACGACGGGGACCTCAGGGAACCGCTCTGGTGGCCTCAGGAAAGGCCAGTCCCCATGCGAGTTCCTCGGGGGCCTCTCGGGATTCCTCTCCCGTCGATGCCGGGGCCTAAGACCTTGTGTGGAGTCGGGGCCGGAACCTGAGGATTCCTCTCCAGTGCTGACATGGATCTTGGGGTACTTCTGGAGTC
Source organism: Ovis canadensis (assembly GCF_042477335.2). Classification (NCBI taxonomy): domain Eukaryota; kingdom Metazoa; phylum Chordata; class Mammalia; order Artiodactyla; family Bovidae; genus Ovis; species Ovis canadensis. The sequence goes on along the minus strand of NC_091266.1, from coordinate 2,018,154 downwards.
TCCCCAGGGGAGTCAGTCCTCGTCTCGAATGCGGGCATGCACTTGAACTTTCCTCCAGAGCGGTAGCAGCAGTGTCACGCAGTCCGCCTCGTGGATCAAAGGATCTATGGTTTTCCCTCGAGTCTTTCCCACGAGGCTTTCCCACGAGGCTTTCCCACAGGGCTGTCCCACGTGCACACGTGGTGGAAGTCGATCCTCGGCTTGAACGTCAAGGCAGTGCAGGGAAAACAGGTTCCTCTGGAATGCACTGACACATCTGGGGGACTCTTGGAATGGTGGCACGACCCTGGAGTTCCTCTCGCCTTTCCTGTGGAGAGCGCCTCCTCTTGAGATGCGACGGGAACGCCGGGAATTCTTTCCCTACGAAACAGGGAAAGGATCCCTCATCTCGAGCTGGGAGGCGGAAACGGGGCTCCCCTGGATGTGTGCGGGACACCACATGATTCCTCTCGAGTGGAGACGGGTATGTCGGGGAACTTCTTGAGTTGCAGCAAGGGTGTGAAGGACCCTTTGGAAGTTCCAGTGGTTAGACGTGATTAGCCTCGAGAAGCCTCTGCGGAAATGGGCCTCATCTCGCCTGGAGGGCAAAACCTCCTGGATTTTCTCGAGTTGCGGCAGGTGCTCTCGACTTACGACGGGGACCTCAGAAACCCGCTCTGGTGGCCTCAGGAAAGGCCAGTCCCCATGCGAGTTCCTCGGGGGCCTCTCAGGATTCCTCTCCCGTCGATGCCAGGGCCTAAGACCTTGTGTGGAGTCGGGGCCGGAACCTGAGGATTCCTCTCCAGTGCTGACATGGATCTTGGGGTACTTCTGGAGTCTCCCCAGGGGAGTCAGTCCTCGTCTCGAATGCGGGCATGCATTGCGCTTTCCTCAAGAGCGGTAGCAGCAGTGTCACGCAGTCCGCCGCGTGGATCAAAGGATCTATGGTTTTCCCTCGAGTCTTTCCCACGAGGCTTTCCCACGAGGCTTTCCCACAGGGCTGTCCCACGTGCACACGTGGTGGGAGTCGATCCTCGGCTTGAACGTCAAGGCAGTGCAGGGAAAACAGGTTCCTCTGGAATGGACTGACTCATCTGGGGGACTCTTGGAATGGTGGCACGACCCTGGAGTTCCTCTCGCCTTTCCTGTGGAGAGCGCCTCCTCTTGAGATGCGACGGGAACGCCGGGAATTCTTTCCCTACGAAACAGGGAAAGGATCCCTCATCTCGAGCTAGGAGGCGGAAACGGGGCTCCCCTGGATGTGTGCGGGACACCACGTGCTTCCTCTCGAGTGGAGACGGGTATGTCGGGGAACTTCTTGAGTTGCAGCAATGGTGTGAAGGACCCTTTGGAAGTTCCAGTGGTTAGATGTGATTGGCCTCGAGAAGCCTCAGCGGAAATGGGCCTCATCTGGCCTGGAGGGCAAAACCTCCTGGATTTTCTCGAGTTGCGGCAGGTGCTCTCGACTTACGACGGGGACCTCAGGGAACCGCTCTGGTGGCCTCAGGAAAGGCCAGTCCCCATGCGAGTTCCTCGGGGGCCTCTCGGGATTCCTCTCCCGTCGATGCCGGGGCCTAAGACCTTGTGTGGAGTCGGTGCCGGAACCTGAGGATTCCTCTCCAGTGCTGACATGGATCTTGGGGTACTTCTGGAGTCTCCCCAGGGGAGTCAGTCCTCGTCTCGAATGCGGGCATGCACTTGCGCTTTCCTCCAGAGCGGTAGCAGCAGTGTCACGCAGTCCGCCGCGTGGATCAAAGGATCTATGGTTTTCCCTCGAGTCTTTCCCACGAGGCTTTCCCACGAGGCTTTCCCACAGGGCTGTCCCATGTGCACACGTGGTGGGAGTGGATCCTCGGCTTGAACGTCAAGGCAGTGCAGGGAAAACAGGTTCCTCTGGAATGGACTGACACATCTGGGGGACTCTTGGAATGGTGGCACGACCCCGGAGTTCCTCTCGCCTTTCCTGTGGAGAGCGCCTCCTCTTGAGATGCGACGGGAACGCCGGGAATTCTTTCCCTACGAAACAGGGAAAGGATCCCTCATCTCGAGCTAGGAGGCGGAAACGGGGCTCCCCTGGATGTGTGCGGGACCCCACGTGCTTCCTCTCGAGTGGAGACGGGTATGTCGGGGAACTTCTTGAGTTGCAGCAAGGGTGTGAAGGACCCTTTGGAAGTTCCAGTGGTTAGACGTGATTAGCCTCGAGAAGCCTCAGCGGAAATGGGCCTCATCTCGCCTGGAGGGCAAAACCTCCTGGATTTTCTCGAGTTGCGGCAGGTGCTCTCGACTTACGACGGGGACCTCAGGGAACCGCTCTGGTGGCCTCAGGAAAGGCCAGTCCCCATGCGAGTTCCTCGGGGGCCTCTCGGGATTCCTCTCCCGTCGATGCCGGGGCCTAAGACCTTGTGTGGAGTCGGGGCCGGAACCTGAGGATTCCTCTCCAGTGCTGACATGGATCTTGGGGTACTTCTGGAGTCTCCCCAGGGGAGTCAGTCCTCGTCTCGAATGCGGGCATGCACTTGAACTTTCCTCCAGAGCGGTAGCAGCAGTGTCACGCAGTCCGCCTCGTGGATCAAAGGATCTATGGTTTTCCCTCGAGTCTTTCCCACGAGGCTTTCCCACGAGGCTTTCCCACAGGGCTGTCCCACGTGCACACGTGGTGGAAGTCGATCCTCGGCTTGAACGTCAAGGCAGTGCAGGGAAAACAGGTTCCTCTGGAATGCACTGACACATCTGGGGGACTCTTGGAATGGTGGCACGACCCTGGAGTTCCTCTCGCCTTTCCTGTGGAGAGCGCCTCCTCTTGAGATGCGACGGGAACGCCGGGAATTCTTTCCCTACGAAACAGGGAAAGGATCCCTCATCTCGAGCTGGGAGGCGGAAACGGGGCTCCCCTGGATGTGTGCGGGACACCACATGATTCCTCTCGAGTGGAGACGGGTATGTCGGGGAACTTCTTGAGTTGCAGCAAGGGTGTGAAGGACCCTTTGGAAGTTCCAGTGGTTAGACGTGATTAGCCTCGAGAAGCCTCTGCGGAAATGGGCCTCATCTCGCCTGGAGGGCAAAACCTCCTGGATTTTCTCGAGTTGCGGCAGGTGCTCTCGACTTACGACGGGGACCTCAGAAACCCGCTCTGGTGGCCTCAGGAAAGGCCAGTCCCCATGCGAGTTCCTCGGGGGCCTCTCAGGATTCCTCTCCCGTCGATGCCAGGGCCTAAGACCTTGTGTGGAGTCGGGGCCGGAACCTGAGGATTCCTCTCCAGTGCTGACATGGATCTTGGGGTACTTCTGGAGTCTCCCCAGGGGAGTCAGTCCTCGTCTCGAATGCGGGCATGCATTGCGCTTTCCTCAAGAGCGGTAGCAGCAGTGTCACGCAGTCCGCCGCGTGGATCAAAGGATCTATGGTTTTCCCTCGAGTCTTTCCCACGAGGCTTTCCCACGAGGCTTTCCCACAGGGCTGTCCCACGTGCACACGTGGTGGGAGTCGATCCTCGGCTTGAACGTCAAGGCAGTGCAGGGAAAACAGGTTCCTCTGGAATGGACTGACTCATCTGGGGGACTCTTGGAATGGTGGCACGACCCTGGAGTTCCTCTCGCCTTTCCTGTGGAGAGCGCCTCCTCTTGAGATGCGACGGGAACGCCGGGAATTCTTTCCCTACGAAACAGGGAAAGGATCCCTCATCTCGAGCTAGGAGGCGGAAACGGGGCTCCCCTGGATGTGTGCGGGACACCACGTGCTTCCTCTCGAGTGGAGACGGGTATGTCGGGGAACTTCTTGAGTTGCAGCAATGGTGTGAAGGACCCTTTGGAAGTTCCAGTGGTTAGATGTGATTGGCCTCGAGAAGCCTCAGCGGAAATGGGCCTCATCTGGCCTGGAGGGCAAAACCTCCTGGATTTTCTCGAGTTGCGGCAGGTGCTCTCGACTTACGACGGGGACCTCAGGGAACCGCTCTGGTGGCCTCAGGAAAGGCCAGTCCCCATGCGAGTTCCTCGGGGGCGTCTCGGGATTCCTCTCCCGTCGATGCCGGGGCCTAAGACCTAGTGTGGAGTCGGGGCCGGAACCTGAGGATTCCTCTCCAGTGCTGACATGGATCTTGGGGTACTTCTGGAGTCTCCCCAGGGGAGTCAGTCCTCGTCTCGAATGCGGGCATGCACTTGCGCTTTCCTCCAGAGCGGTAGCAGCAGTGTCACGCAGTCCGCCGCGTGGATCAAAGGATCTATGGTTTTCCCTCGAGTCTTTCCCACGAGGCTTTCCCACGAGGCTTTCCCACAGGGCTGTCCCACGTGCACACGTGGTGGGAGTCGATCCTCGGCTTGAACGTCAAGGCAGTGCAGGGAAAACAGGTTCCTCTGGAATGGACTGACACATCTGGGGGACTCTTGGAATGGTGGCACGACCCTGGAGTTCCTCTCGCCTTTCCTGTGGAGAGCGCCTCCTCTTGAGATGCGACGGGAACGCCGGGAATTCTTTCCCTACGAAACAGGGAAAGGATCCCTCATCTCGAGCTAGGAGGCGGAAACGGGGCTCCCCTGGATGTGTGCGGGACCCCACGTGCTTCCTCTCGAGTGGAGACGGGTATGTCGGGGAACTTCTTGAGTTGCAGCAAGGGTGTGAAGGACCCTTTGGAAGTTCCAGTGGTTAGACGTGATTGGCCTCGAGAAGCCTCAGCGGAAATGGGCCTCATCTCGCCTGGAGGGCAAAACCTCCTGGATTTTCTCGAGTTGCGGCAGGTGCTCTCAACTTACGACGAGGACCTCAGGGACCCGCTCTGGTGGCCTCAGGAAAGGCCAGTCCCCATGCGAGTTCCTCGGGGGCGTCTCGGGATTCCTCTCCCGTCGATGCCGGGGCCTAAGACCTTGTGAGGAGTCGGGGCCGGAACCTGAGGATTCCTCTCCAGTGCTGACATGGATCTTGGGGTACTTCTGGAGTCTCCCCAGGGGAGTCAGTCCTCGTCTCGAATGCGGGCATGCACTTGCGCTTTCCTCCAGAGCGGTAGCAGCAGTGTCACGCAGTCCGCCGCGTGGATCAAAGGATCTATGGTTTTCCCTCGAGTCTTTCCCACGAGGCTTTCCCACGAGGCTTTCCCACAGGGCTGTCCCACGTGCACACGTGGTGGGAGTCGATCCTCGGCTTGAACGTCAAGGCAGTGCAGGGAAAACAGGTTCCTCTGGAATGGACTGACACATCTGGGGTACTCTTGGAATGGTGTCTCGACCCTGGAGTTCCTCTCGCCTTTCCTGTGGAGAGCGCCTCCTCTTGAGATGCGACGGGAACGCCGGGAATTCTTTCCCTACGAAACAGGGAAAGGATCCCTCATCTCGAGCTAGGAGGCGGAAACGGGGCTGCCCTGGATGTGTGCGGGACCCACGTGCTTACTCTCGAGTGGAGACGGGTATGTCGGGGAACTTCTTGAGTTGCAGCAAGGGTGTGAAGGACCCTTTGGAAGTTCCAGTGGTTAGATGTGATTGGCCTCGAGAAGCCTCAGCGGAAATGGGCCTCATCTCGCCTGGAGGGCAAAACCTCCTGGATTTTCTCGAGTTGCGGCAGGTGCTCTCGACTTACGACGGGGACCTCAGGGACCCGCTCTGGTGGCCTCAGGAAAGGCCAGTCCCCATGCGAGTTCCTCGGGCTCCTCTCGGGATTCCTCTCCCGTCGATGCCGGGGCCTAAGACCTTGTGTGGAGTCGGGGCCGGAACCTGAGGATTCCTCTCCAGTGCTGACATGGATCTTGGGGTACTTCTGGAGTCTCCCCAGGGGAGTCAGTCCTCGTCTCGTATGCGGGCATGCACTTGCGCTTTCCTCCAGAGCGGTAGCAGCAGTGTCACGCAGTCCGCCGCGTGGATCAAAGGATCTATGGTTTTCCCTCGAGTCTTTCCCACGAGGCTTTCCCACGAGGCTTTCCCACAGGGCTGTCCCACGTGCACACGTGGTGGGAGTCGATCCTCGGCTTGAACGTAAAGGCAGTGCAGGGAAAACAGGTTCCTCTGGAATGGACTGACACATCTGGGGGACTCTTGGAATGGTGTCACGACCCTGGAGTTTCTCTCGCCTTTCCTGTTGAGAGCGCCTCCTCTTGAGATGCGACGGGAACGCCGGGAATTCTTTCCCTACGAAACAGGGAAAGGATCCCTCATCTCGAGCTAGGAGGCGGAAACGGGGCTCCCCTGGATGTGCGCGGGACACCACGTGCTTCCTCTCGAGTGGAGACGGGTATGTCGGGGAACTTCTTGAGTTGCAGCAAGGGTGTGAAGGACCCTTTGGAAGTTCCAGTGGTTAGACGTGATTGGCCTCGAGAAGCCTCAGCGGAAATGGGCCTCATCTCGCCTGGAGGGCAAAACCTCCTGGATTTTCTCGAGTTGTGGCAGGTGCTCTCGACTTACGACGGGGACCTCAGGGAACCGCTCTGGTGGCCTCAGGAAAGGCCAGTCCCCATGCGAGTTCCTCGGGGGCGTCTCGGGATTCCTCTCCCGTCGATGCCGGGGCCTAAGACCTTGTGAGGAGTCGGGGCCGGAACCTGAGGATTCCTCTCCAGTGCTGACATGGATCTTGGGGTACTTCTGGAGTCTCCCCAGGGGAGTCAGTCCTCGTCTCGAATGCGGGCATGCACTTGCGCTTTCCTCCAGAGCGGTAGCAGCAGTGTCACGCAGTCCGCCGCGTGGATCAAAGGATCTATGGTTTTCCATCGAGTCTTTCCCACGAGGCTTTCCCACGAGGCTTTCCCACAGGGCTGTCCCACGTGCACACGTGGTGGGAGTGGATCCTCGGCTTGAACGTCAAGGCAGTGCAGGGAAAACAGGTTCCTCTGGAATGCTCTGACACATCTGGGGGTCTCTTGGAATGGTGGCACGACCATGGAGTTCCTCTCGCCTTTCCTGTGGAGAGCGCCTCCTCTTGAGATGCGACGGGAATGCCGGGAATTCTTTCCCTACGAAACAGGGAAAGGATCCCTCATCTCGAGCTAGGAGGCGAAACGGGGCTCCCCTGGTTGTGTGCGGGACACCACGTGCTTCCTCTCGAGTGGAGACGGGTATGTGGGGAACTTCTTGAGTTGCAGCAAGGGTGTGAAGGACCCTTTGGAAGTTCCAGTGGTTAGATGTGATTGGCCTCGAGAAGCCTCAGCGGAAATGGGCCTCATCTCGCCTGGAGGGCAAAACCTCCTGGATTTTCTCGAGTTGCGGCAGGTGCTCTCGACTTACGACGGGGACCTCAGGGAACCGCTCTGGTGGCCTCAGGAAAGGCCAGTCCCCATGCGAGTTCCTCGGGGGCCTCTCGGGATTCCTCTCCCGTCGATGCCGGGGCCTAAGACCTTGTGTGGAGTCGTGGCCGGAACCTGAGGATTCCTCTCCAGTGCTGACATGGATCTTGGGGTACTTCTGGAGTCTCCCCAGGGGAGTCAGTCCTCGTCTCGAATGCGGGCATGCACTTGAACTTTCCTCCAGAGCGGTAGCAGCAGTGTCACGCAGTCCGCCTCGTGGATCAAAGGATCTATGGTTTTCCCTCGAGTCTTTCCCACGAGGCTTTCCCACGAGGCTTTCCCACAGGGCTGTCCCACGTGCACACGTGGTGGAAGTCGATCCTCGGCTTGAACGTCAAGGCAGTGCAGGGAAAACAGGTTCCTCTGGAATGCACTGACACATCTGGGGGACTCTTGGAATGGTGGCACGACCCTGGAGTTCCTCTCGCCTTTCCTGTGGAGAGCGCCTCCTCTTGAGATGCGACGGGAACGCCGGGAATTCTTTCCCTACGAAACAGGGAAAGGATCCCTCATCTCGAGCTGGGAGGCGGAAACGGGGCTCCCCTGGATGTGTGCGGGACACCACATGATTCCTCTCGAGTGGAGACGGGTATGTCGGGGAACTTCTTGAGTTGCAGCAAGGGTGTGAAGGACCCTTTGGAAGTTCCAGTGGTTAGACGTGATTAGCCTCGAGAAGCCTCTGCGGAAATGGGCCTCATCTCGCCTGGAGGGCAAAACCTCCTGGATTTTCTCGAGTTGCGGCAGGTGCTCTCGACTTACGACGGGGACCTCAGAAACCCGCTCTGGTGGCCTCAGGAAAGGCCAGTCCCCATGCGAGTTCCTCGGGGGCGTCTCGGGATTCCTCTCCCGTCGATGCCGGGGCCTAAGACCTTGTGTGGAGTCGGGGCCGGAACCTGAGGATTCCTCTCCAGTGCTGACATGGATCTTGGGGTACTTCTGGAGTCTCCCCAGGGGAGTCAGTCCTCGTCTCGAATGCGGGCATGCACTTGCGCTTTCCTCCAGAGCGGTAGCAGCAGTGTCACGCAGTCCGCCGCGTGGATCAAAGGATCTATGGTTTTCCCTCGAGTCTTTCCCACGAGGCTTTCCCACGAGGCTTTCCCACAGGGCTGTCCCACGTGCACACGTGGTGGGAGTCGATCCTCGGCTTGAACGTCAAGGCAGTGCAGGGAAAACAGGTTCCTCTGGAATGGACTGACACATCTGGGGGACTCTTGGAATGGTGGCACGACCCTGGAGTTCCTCTCGCCTTTCCTGTGGAGAGCGCCTCCTCTTGAGATGCGACGGGAACGCCGGGAATTCTTTCCCTACGAAACAGGGAAAGGATCCCTCATCTCGAGCTAGGAGGCGGAAACGGGGCTCCCCTGGATGTGTGCGGGACCCCACGTGCTTCCTCTCGAGTGGAGACGGGTATGTCGGGGAACTTCTTGAGTTGCAGCAAGGGTGTGAAGGACCCTTTGGAAGTTCCAGTGGTTAGACGTGATTGGCCTCGAGAAGCCTCAGCGGAAATGGGCCTCATCTCGCCTGGAGGGCAAAACCTCCTGGATTTTCTCGAGTTGCGGCAGGTGCTCTCAACTTACGACGAGGACCTCAGGGACCCGCTCTGTTGGCCTCAGGAAAGGCCAGTCCCCATGCGAGTTCCTCGGGGGCGTCTCGGGATTCCTCTCCCGTCGATGCCGGGGCCTAAGACCTTGTGAGGAGTCGGGGCCGGAACCTGAGGATTCCTCTCCAGTGCTGACATGGATCTTGGGGTACTTCTGGAGTCTCCCCAGGGGAGTCAGTCCTCGTCTCGAATGCGGGCATGCACTTGCGCTTTCCTCCAGAGCGGTAGCAGCAGTGTCACGCAGTCCGCCGCGTGGATCAAAGGATCTATGGTTTTCCATCGAGTCTTTCCCACGAGGCTTTCCCACGAGGCTTTCCCACAGGGCTGTCCCACGTGCACACGTGGTGGGAGTCGATCCTCGGCTTGAACGTCAAGGCAGTGCAGGGAAAACAGGTTCCTCTGGAATGCGCTGACACATCTGGGGGTCTCTTGGAATGGTGGCACGACCATGGAGTTCCTCTCGCCTTTCCTGTGGAGAGCGCCTCCTCTTGAGATGCGACGGGAATGCCGGGAATTCTTTCCCTACGAAACAGGGAAAGGATCCCTCATCTCGAGCTAGGAGGCGAAACGGGGCTCCCCTGGTTGTGTGCGGGACACCACGTGCTTCCTCTCGAGTGGAGACGGGTATGTGGGGAACTTCTTGAGTTGCAGCAAGGGTGTGAAGGACCCTTTGGAAGTTCCAGTGGTTAGATGTGATTGGCCTCGAGAAGCCTCAGCGGAAATGGGCCTCATCTCGCCTGGAGGGCAAAACCTCCTGGATTTTCTCGAGTTGCGGCAGGTGCTCTCGACTTACGACGGGGACCTCAGGGAACCGCTCTGGTGGCCTCAGGAAAGGCCAGTCCCCATGCGAGTTCCTCGGGGGCCTCTCGGGATTCCTCTCCCGTCGATGCCGGGGCCTAAGACCTTGTGTGGAGTCGGGGCCGGAACCTGAGGATTCCTCTCCAGTGCTGACATGGATCTTGGGGTACTTCTGGAGTCTCCCCAGGGGAGTCAGTCCTCGTCTCGAATGCGGGCATGCACTTGCACTTTCCTCCAGAGCGGTAGCAGCAGTGTCAGGCAGTCCGCCTCGTGGATCAAAGGATCTATGGTTTTCCCTCGAGTCTTTCCCACGAGGCTTTCCCACGAGGCTTTCCCACAGGGCTGTCCCACGTGCACACGTGGTGGAAGTCGATCCTCGGCTTGAACGTCAAGGCAGTGCAGGGAAAACAGGTTCCTCTGGAATGCACTGACACATCTGGGGGACTCTTGGAATGGTGGCACGACCCTGGAGTTCCTCTCGCCTTTCCTGTGGAGAGCGCCTCCTCTTGAGATGCGACGGGAACGCCGGGAATTCTTTCCCTACGAAACAGGGAAAGGATCCCTCATCTCGAGCTGGGAGGCGGAAACGGGGCTCCCCTGGATGTGTGCGGGACACCACATGATTCCTCTCGAGTGGAGACGGGTATGTCGGGGAACTTCTTGAGTTGCAGCAAGGGTGTGAAGGACCCTTTGGAAGTTCCAGTGGTTAGACGTGATTAGCCTCGAGAAGCCTCTGCGGAAATGGGCCTCATCTCGCCTGGAGGGCAAAACCTCCTGGATTTTGTCGAGTTGCGGCAGGTGCTCTCGACTTACGACGGGGACCTCAGAAACCCGCTCTGGTGGCCTCAGGAAAGGCCAGTCCCCATGCGAGTTCCTCGGGGGCCTCTCAGGATTCCTCTCCCGTCGATGCCAGGGCCTAAGACCTTGTGTGGAGTCGGGGCCGGAACCTGAGGATTCCTCTCCAGTGCTGACATGGATCTTGGGGTACTTCTGGAGTCTCCCCAGGGGAGTCAGTCCTCGTCTCGAATGCGGGCATGCATTGCGCTTTCCTCAAGAGCGGTAGCAGCAGTGTCACGCAGTCCGCCGCGTGGATCAAAGGATCTATGGTTTTCCCTCGAGTCTTTCCCACGAGGCTTTCCCACGAGGCTTTCCCACAGGGCTGTCCCACGTGCACACGTGGTGGGAGTCGATCCTCGGCTTGAACGTCAAGGCAGTGCAGGGAAAACAGGTTCCTCTGGAATGGACTGACTCATCTGGGGGACTCTTGGAATGGTGGCACGACCCTGGAGTTCCTCTCGCCTTTCCTGTGGAGAGCGCCTCCTCTTGAGATGCGACTGGAACGCCGGGAATTCTTTCCCTACGAAACAGGGAAAGGATCCCTCATCTCGAGCTAGGAGGCGGAAACGGGGCTCCCCTGGATGTGTGCGGGACACCACGTGCTTCCTCTCGAGTGGAGACGGGTATGTCGGGGAACTTCTTGAGTTGCAGCAATGGTGTGAAGGACCCTTTGGAAGTTCCAGTGGTTAGATGTGATTGGCCTCGAGAAGCCTCAGCGGAAATGGGCCTCATCTGGCCTGGAGGGCAAAACCTCCTGGATTTTCTCGAGTTGCGGCAGGTGCTCTCGACTTACGACGGGGACCTCAGGGAACCGCTCTGGTGGCCTCAGGAAAGGCCAGTCCCCATGCGAGTTCCTCGGGGGCGTCTCGGGATTCCTCTCCCGTCGATGCCGGGGCCTAAGACCTTGTGTGGAGTCGGGGCCGGAACCTGAGGATTCCTCTCCAGTGCTGACATGGATCTTGGGGTACTTCTGGAGTCTCCCCAGGGGAGTCAGTCCTCGTCTCGAATGCGGGCATGCACTTGCGCTTTCCTCCAGAGCGGTAGCAGCAGTGTCACGCAGTCCGCCGCGTGGATCAAAGGATCTATGGTTTTCCCTCGAGTCTTTCCCATGAGGCTTTCCCACGAGGCTTTCCCACAGGGCTGTCCCACGTGCACACGTGGTGGGAGTCGATCCTCGGCTTGAACGTCAAGGCAGTGCAGGGAAAACAGGTTCCTCTGGAATGGACTGACACATCTGGGGGACTCTTGGAATGGTGGCACGACCCTGGAGTTCCTCTCGCCTTTCCTGTGGAGAGCGCCTCCTCTTGAGATGCGACGGGAACGCCGGGAATTCTTTCCCTACGAAACAGGGAAAGGATCCCTCATCTCGAGCTAGGAGGCGGAAACGGGGCTCCCCTGGATGTGTGCGGGACCCCACGTGCTTCCTCTCGAGTGGAGACGGGTATGTCGGGGAACTTCTTGAGTTGCAGCAAGGGTGTGAAGGACCCTTTGGAAGTTCCAGTGGTTAGACGTGATTGGCCTCGAGAAGCCTCAGCGGAAATGGGCCTCATCTCGCCTGGAGGGCAAAACCTCCTGGATTTTCTCGAGTTGCGGCAGGTGCTCTCAACTTACGACGGGGACCTCAGGGACCCGCTCTGGTGGCCTCAGGAAAGGCCAGTCCCCATTCGAGTTCCTCGGGGGCCACTCAGGATTCCTCTCCCGTCGATGCCGGGGCCTAAGACCTTGTGTGGAGTCGGGGCCGGAACCTGAGGATTCCTCTCCAGTGCTGACATGGATCTTGGGGTACTTCTGGAGTCTCCCCAGGGGAGTCAGTCCTCGTCTCGAATGCGGGCATGCACTTGCGCTTTCCCCCAGAGCGGTAGCAGCAGTGTCACGCAGTCCGCCGCGTGGATCAAAGGATCTATGGTTTTCCCTCGAGTCTTTCCCACGAGGCTTTCCCACGAGGCTTTCCCACAGGGCTGTCCCACGTGCACACGTGGTGGGAGTCGATCCTCGGCTTGAACGTCAAGGCAGTGCAGGGAAAACAGGTTCCTCTGGAATGGACTGACATATCTGGGGGACTCTTGGAATGGTGGCACGACCCTGGAGTTCCTCTCGCCTTTCCTGTGGAGAGCGCCTCCTCTTGAGATGCGACGGGAACGCCGGGAATTCTTTCCCTACGAAACAGGGAAAGGATCCCTCATCTCGAGCTAGGAGGCGGAAACGGGGCTCCCCTGGATGTGTGCGGGACCCCACGTGCTTCCTCTCGAGTGCAGACGGGTATGTCGGGGAACTTCTTCAGTTGCAGCAAGGGTGTGAAGGACCCTTTGGAAGTTCCAGTGGTTAGATGTGATTGGCCTCGAGAAGCCTCAGCGGAAATGGGCCTCATCTCGCCTGGAGGGCAAAACCTCCTGGATTTTCTCGAGTTGTGGCAGGTGCTCTCGACTTACGACGGGGACCTCAGGGAACCGCTCTGGTGGCCTCAGGAAAGGCCAGTCCCCATGCGAGTTCCTCGGGGGCCTCTCGGGATTCCTCTCCCTTCGATGCCGGGGCCTAAGACCTTGTGTGGAGTTGGGGCCGGAACCTGAGGATTCCTCTCCAGTGCTGACATGGATCTTGGGGTACTTCTGGAGTCTCCCCAGGGGAGTCAGTCCTCGTCTCGAATGCGGGCATGCACTTGCGCTTTCCTCCAGAGCGGTAGCAGCAGTGTCACGCAGTCCGCCGCGTGGATCAAAGGATCTATGGTTTTCCATCGAGTCTTTCCCACGAGGCTTTCCCACGAGGCTTTCCCACAGGGCTGTCCCACGTGCACACGTGGTGGGAGTCGATCCTCGGCTTGAACGTCAAGGCAGTGCAGGGAAAACAGGTTCCTCTGGAATGGACTGACACATCTGGGGGACTCTTGGAATGGTGGCACGACCATGGAGTTCCTCTCGCCTTTCATGTGGAGAGCGCCTCCTCTTGAGATGCGACGGGAACGCCGGGAATTCTTTCCCTACGAAACAGGGAAAGGATCCCTCATCTCGAGCTAGGAGGCGAAACGGGGCTCCCCTGGTTGTGTGCGGGACACCACGTGCTTCCTCTCGAGTGGAGACGGGTATGTGGGGAACTTCTTGAGTTGCAGCAAGGGTGTGAAGGACCCTTTGGAAGTTCCAGTGGTTAGATGTGATTGGCCTCGAGAAGCCTCAGCGGAAATGGGCCTCATCTCGCCTGGAGGGCAAAACCTCCTGGATTTTCTCGAGTTGCGGCAGGTGCTCTCGACTTACGACGGGGACCTCAGGGAACCGCTCTGGTGGCCTCAGGAAAGGCCAGTCCCCATGCGAGTTCCTCGGGGGCCTCTCGGGATTCCTCTCCCGTCGATGCCGGGGCCTAAGACCTTGTGTGGAGTCGGGGCCGGAACCTGAGGATTCCTCTCCAGTGCTGACATGGATCTTGGGGTACTTCTGGAGTCTCCCCAGGGGAGTCAGTCCTCGTCTCGAATGCGGGCATGCACTTGCACTTTCCTCCAGAGCGGTAGCAGCAGTGTCACGCAGTCCGCCTCGTGGATCAAAGGATCTATGGTTTTCCCTCGAGTCTTTCCCACGAGGCTTTCCCACGATGCTTTCCCACAGGGCTGTCCCACGTGCACACGTGGTGGAAGTCGATCCTCGGCTTGAACGTCAAGGCAGTGCAGGGAAAACAGGTTCCTCTGGAATGCACTGACACATCTGGGGGACTCTTGGAATGGTGGCACGACCCTGGAGTTCCTCTCGCCTTTCCTGTGGAGAGCGCCTCCTCTTGAGATGCGACGGGAACGCCGGGAATTCTTTCCCTACGAAACAGGGAAAGGATCCCTCATCTCGAGCTGGGAGGCGGAAACGGGGCTCCCCTGGATGTGTGCGGGACACCACATGACTCCTCTCGAGTGGAGACGGGTATGTCGGGGAACTTCTTGAGTTGCAGCAAGGGTGTGAAGGACCCTTTGGAAGTTCCAGTTGTTAGACGTGATTAGCCTCGAGAAGCCTCTGCGGAAATGGGCCTCATCTCGCCTGGAGGGCAAAACCTCCTGGATTTTGTCGAGTTGCGGCAGGTGCTCTCGACTTACGACGGGGACCTCAGAAACCCGCTCTGGTGGCCTCAGGAAAGGCCAGTCCCCATGCGAGTTCCTCGGGGGCCTCTCAGGATTCCTCTCCCGTCGATGCCAGGGCCTAAGACCTTGTGTGGAGTCGGGGCCGGAACCTGAGGATTCCTCTCCAGTGCTGACATGGATCTTGGGGTACTTCTGGAGTCTCCCCAGGGGAGTCAGTCCTCGTCTCGAATGCGGGCATGCATTGCGCTTTCCTCAAGAGCGGTAGCAGCAGTGTCACGCAGTCCGCCGCGTGGATCAAAGGATCTATGGTTTTCCCTCGAGTCTTTCCCACGAGGCTTTCCCACGAGGCTTTCCCACAGGGCTGTCCCACGTGCACACGTGGTGGGAGTCGATCCTCGGCTTGAACGTCAAGGCAGTGCAGGGAAAACAGGTTCCTCTGGAATGGACTGACTCATCTGGGGGACTCTTGGAATGGTGGCACGACCCTGGAGTTCCTCTCGCCTTTCCTGTGGAGAGCGCCTCCTCTTGAGATGCGACGGGAACGCCGGGAATTCTTTCCCTACGAAACAGGGAAAGGATCCCTCATCTCGAGCTAGGAGGCGGAAACGGGGCTCCCCTGGATGTGTGCGGGACACCACGTGCTTCCTCTCGAGTGGAGACGGGTATGTCGGGGAACTTCTTGAGTTGCAGCAATGGTGTGACGGACCCTTTGGAAGTTCCAGTGGTTAGATGTGATTGGCCTCGAGAAGCCTCAGCGGAAATGGGCCTCATCTGGCCTGGAGGGAAAAACCTCCTGGATTTTCTCGAGTTGCGGCAGGTGCTCTCGACTTACGACGGGGACCTCAGGGAACCGCTCTGGTGGCCTCAGGAAAGGCCAGTCCCCATGCGAGTTCCTCGGGGGCGTCTCGGGATTCCTCTCCCGTCGATGCCGGGGCCTAAGACCTTGTGTGGAGTCGGGGCCGGAACCTGAGGATTCCTCTCCAGTGCTGACATGGATCTTGGGGTACTTCTGGAGTCTCCCCAGGGGAGTCAGTCCTCGTCTCGAATGCGGGCATGCACTTGCGCTTTCCTCCAGAGCGGTAGCAGCAGTGTCACGCAGTCCGCCGCGTGGATCAAAGGATCTATGGTTTTCCCTCGAGTCTTTCCCACGAGGCTTTCCCACGAGGCTTTCCCACAGGGCTGTCCCACGTGCACACGTGGTGGGAGTCGATCCTCGGCTTGAACGTCAAGGCAGTGCAGGGAAAACAGGTTCCTCTGGAATGGACTGACACATCTGGGGGACTCTTGGAATGGTGGCACGACCCTGGAGTTCCTCTCGCCTTTCCTGTGGAGAGCGCCTCCTCTTGAGATGCGACGGGAACGCCGGGAATTCTTTCCCTACGAAACAGGGAAAGGATCCCTCATCTCGAGCTAGGAGGCGGAAACGGGGCTCCCCTGGATGTGTGCGGGACCCCACGTGCTTCCTCTCGAGTGGAGACGGGTATGTCGGGGAACTTCTTGAGTTGCAGCAAGGGTGTGAAGGACCCTTTGGAAGTTCCAGTGGTTAGACGTGATTGGCCTCGAGAAGCCTCAGCGGAAAAGGGCCTCATCTCGCCTGGAGGGCAAAACCTCCTGGATTTTCTCGAGTTGCGGCAGGTGCTCTCAACTTACGACGGGGACCTCAGGGACCCGCTCTGGTGGCCTCAGGAAAGGCCAGTCCCCATTCGAGTTCCTCGGGGGCCACTCAGGATTCCTCTCCCGTCGATGCCGGGGCCTAAGACCTTGTGTGGAGTCGGGGCCGGAACCTGAAGATTCCTCTCCAGTGCTGACATGGATCTTGGGGTACTTCTGGAGTCTCCCCAGGGGAGTCAGTCCTCGTCTCGAATGCGGGCATGCACTTGCGCTTTCCCCCAGAGCGGTAGCAGCAGTGTCACGCAGTCCGCCGCGTGGATCAAAGGATCTATGGTTTTCCCTCGAGTCTTTCCCACGAGGCTTTCCCACGAGGCTTTCCCACAGGGCTGTCCCACGTGCACACGTGGTGGGAGTCGATCCTCGGCTTGAACGTCAAGGCAGTGCAGGGAAAACAGGTTCCTCTGGAATGGACTGACATATCTGGGGGACTCTTGGAATGGTGGCACGACCCTGGAGTTCCTCTCGCCTTTCCTGTGGAGAGCGCCTCCTCTTGAGATGCGACGGGAACGCCGGGAATTCTTTCCCTACGAAACAGGGAAAGGATCCCTCATCTCGAGCTAGGAGGCGGAAACGGGGCTCCCCTGGATGTGTGCGGGACCCCACGTGCTTCCTCTCGAGTGCAGACGGGTATGTCGGGGAACTTCTTCAGTTGCAGCAAGGGTGTGAAGGACCCTTTGGAAGTTCCAGTGGTTAGATGTGATTGGCCTCGAGAAGCCTCAGCGGAAATGGGCCTCATCTCGCCTGGAGGGCAAAACCTCCTGGATTTTCTCGAGTTGTGGCAGGTGCTCTCGACTTACGACGGGGACCTCAGGGAACCGCTCTGGTGGCCTCAGGAAAGGCCAGTCCCCATGCGAGTTCCTCGGGGGCCTCTCGGGATTCCTCTCCCTTCGATGCCGGGGCCTAAGACCTTGTGTGGAGTTGGGGCCGGAACCTGAGGATTCCTCTCCAGTGCTGACATGGATCTTGGGGTACTTCTGGAGTCTCCCCAGGGGAGTCAGTCCTCGTCTCGAATGCGGGCATGCACTTGCGCTTTCCTCTAGAGCGGTAGCAGCAGTGTCACGCAGTCTGCCGCGTGGATCAAAGGATCTATGGTTTTCCCTCGAGTCTTTCCCACGAGGCTTTCCCACGAGGCTTTCCCACAGGGCTGTCCCACGTGCACACGTGGTGGGAGTGGATCCTCGGCTTGAACGTCAAGGCAGTGCAGGGAAAACAGGTTCCTCTTGAATGGACTGACACATCTGGGGGACTCTTGGAATGGTGGCACGACCCTGGAGTTCCTCTCGCCTTTCCTGTGGAGAGCGCCTCCTCTTGAGATGCGACGGGAACGCCGGGAATTCTTTCCCTACGAAACAGGGAAAGGATCCCTCATCTCGAGCTAGGAGGCGGAAACGGGGCTCCCCTGGATGTGTGCGGGACCCCACGTGCTTCCTCTCGAGTGGAGACGGGTATGTCGGGGAACTTCTTGAGTTGCAGCAAGGGTGTGAAGGACCCTTTGGAAGTTCCAGTGGTTAGACGTGATTAGCCTCGAGAAGCCTCAGCGGAAATGGGCCTCATCTCGCCTGGAGGGCAAAACCTCCTGGATTTTCTCGAGTTGCGGCAGGTGCTCTCGACTTACGACGGGGACCTCAGGGACCCGCTCTGGTGGCCTCAGGAAAGGCCAGTCCCCATGTGAGTTCCTCGGGGGCCTCTCGGGATTCCTCTCCCGTCGATGCCGGGGCCTAAGACCTTGTGTGGAGTCGGGGCCGGAACCTGAGGATTCCTCTCCAGTGCTGACATGGATCTTGGGGTACTTCTGGAGTCTCCCCAGGGGAGTCAGTCCTCGTCTCGAATGCGGACATTCACTTGCGCTTTCCTCCAGAGCGGTAGCAGCAGTGTCACGCAGTCCGCCGCGTGGATCAAAGGATCTATGGTTTTCCCTCGAGTCTTTCCCACGAGGCTTTCCCACGAGGCTTTACCACAGGGCTGTCCCACGTGCACACGTGGTGGGAGTCGATCCTCGGCTTGAACGTCAGGCAGTGCAGGGAAAACAGGTTCCTCTGGAATGGACTGACACATCTGGGGGTCTCTTGGAATGGTGCCACGACCCTGGAGTTCCTCTCGCCTTTCCTGCGGAGAGCGCCACCTCTTGAGATGCGACGGGAACGCCGGGAATTCTTTCCCTACGAAACAGGGAAAGGATCCCTCATCTCGAGCTAGGAGGCGGAAACGGGGCTCCCCTGGATGTGTGCGGGACCCCACGTGCTTCCTCTCGAGTGGAGACGGGTATATCGCGGAACTGCTTGAGTTGCAGCAATGGTGTGAAGGACCCTTTGGAAGTTCCAGCGGTTAGATGTGATTAGCCTCGAGAAGCCTCAGCGGAAATGGGCCTCATCTCGCCTGGAGGGCAAAACCTCCTGGATTTTCTCGAGTTGCGGCAGGTGCTCTCGACTTACGGTCGGGACCTCAGGGACCCGCTCTGGTGGCCTCAGGAAAGGCCAGTTCCCATGCGAGTTCCTCGGGCCCTCTCGGGATTCCTCTCCCGTCGATGCCGGGGCCTAAGACCTTGTGTGGAGTCGGGGCCGGAACCTGAGGATTCCTCTCCAGTGCTGACATGGATCTTGGGGTACTTCTGGAGTCTCCCCAGGGGAGTCAGTCCTCGTCTTGAATGCGGGCATGCACTTGCGGTTTCCTCCAGAGCGGTAGCAGCAGTGTCACGCAGTCCGCCGCGTGGATCAAAGGATCTATGCTTTTCCCTCGAGTCTTTCCCACGAGGCTTTCCCACGAGGCTTTCCCACAGGGCTGTCCCACGTGCACACATGGTGGGAGTCGATCCTCGGCTTGAACGTCAATGCAGTGCAGGGAAAACAGGTTACTCTGGAATGGACTGACACATCTGGGGGACTCTTGGAATGGTGGCACGACCCTGGAGTTCCTCTCGCCTTTCCTGTGGAGAGCGCCTCCTCTTGAGATGCGACGGGAACGCCGGGAATTCTTTCCCTACGAAACAGGGAAAGGATCCCTCATCTCGAGCTAGGAGGGGGAAACGGGGCTCCCTTGGATGTGTGCGGGACCCCACGTGCTTCCTCTCGAGTGGAGACGGGTATGTCGGGGAACTTCTTGAGTTGCAGCAAGGGTGTGAAGGACCCTTTGGAAGTTCCAGTGGTTAGACGTGATTGGCCTCGAGAAGCCTCAGCGGAAATGGGCCTCATCTCGCCTGGAGGGCAAAACCTCCTGGATTTTCTCGAGTTGCGGCAGGTGCTCTCAACTTACGACGGGGACCTCAGGGACCCGCTCTGGTGGCCTCAGGAAAGGCCAGTCCCCATTCGAGTTCCTCGGGGGCCACTCAGGATTCCTCTCCCGTCGATGCCGGGGCCTAAGACCTTGTGTGGAGTCGGGGCCGGAACCTGAAGATTCCTCTCCAGTGCTGACATGGATCTTGGGGTACTTCTGGAGTCTCCCCAGGGGAGTCAGTCCTCGTCTCGAATGCGGGCATGCACTTGCGCTTTCCTCCAGAGCGGTAGCAGCAGTGTCACGCAGTCCGCCGCGTGGATCAAAGGATCTATGGTTTTCCCTCGAGTCTTTCCCACGAGGCTTTCCCACGAGGCTTTCCCACAGGGCTGTCCCACGTGCACACGTGGTGGGAGTCGATCCTCGGCTTGAACGTCAAGGCAGTGCAGGGAAAACAGGTTCCTCTGGAATGGACTGACATATCTGGGGGACTCTTGGAATGGTGGCACGACCCTGGAGTTCCTCTCGCCTTTCCTGTGGAGAGCGCCTCCTCTTGAGATGCGACTGGAACGCCGGGAATTCTTTCCCTACGAAACAGGGAAAGGATCCCTCATCTCGAGCTAGGAGGCGGAAACGGGGCTCCCCTGGATGTGTGCGGGACCCCACGTGCTTCCTCTCGAGTGCAGACGGGTATGTCGGGGAACTTCTTCAGTTGCAGCAAGGGTGTGAAGGACCCTTTGGAAGTTCCAGTGGTTAGATGTGATTGGCCTCGAGAAGCCTCAGCGGAAATGGGCCTCATCTCGCCTGGAGGGCAAAACCTCCTGGATTTTCTCGAGTTGCGGCAGGTGCTCTCGACTTACGACGGGGACCTCAGGGAACCGCTCTGGTGGCCTCAGGAAAGGCCAGTCCCCATGCGAGTTCCTCGGGGGCCTCTCGGGATTCCTCTCCCTTCGATGCCGGGGCCTAAGACCTTGTGTGGAGTTGGGGCCGGAACCTGAGGATTCCTCTCCAGTGCTGACATGGATCTTGGGGTACTTCTGGAGTCTCCCCAGGGGAGTCAGTCCTCGTCTCGAATGCGGGCATGCACTTGCGCTTTCCTCCAGAGCGGTAGCAGCAGTGTCAC
Source organism: Ovis canadensis (assembly GCF_042477335.2). NCBI lineage: Eukaryota > Metazoa > Chordata > Mammalia > Artiodactyla > Bovidae > Ovis > Ovis canadensis. The sequence goes on along the minus strand of NC_091266.1, from coordinate 1,997,639 downwards.
GCAGTCTGCCGCGTGGATCAAAGGATCTATTGTTTTCCCTCGAGTCTTTCCCACGAGGCTTTCCCACGAGGCTTTCCCACAGGGCTGTCCCACGTGCACACGTGGTGGGAGTCGAACCTCGGCTTGAACGTCAAGGCAGTGCAGGGAAAACAGGTTCCTCTTGAATGGACTGACACATCTGGGGGACTCTTGGAATGGTGGCTCGACCCTGGAGTTCCTCTCGCCTTTCCTGTGGAGAGCGCCTCCTCTTGAGATGCGACGGGAACGCCGGGAATTCTTTCCCTACGAAACAGGGAAAGGATCCCTCATCTCGAGCTAGGAGGCGGAAACGGGGCTCCCCTGGATGTGTGCGGGACCCCACGTGCTTCCTCTCGAGTGGAGACGGGTATGTCGGGGAACTTCTTGAGTTGCAGCAAGGGTGTGAAGGACCCTTTGGAAGTTCCAGTGGTTAGACGTGATTAGCCTCGAGAAGCCTCAGCGGAAATGGGCCTCATCTCGCCTGGAGGGCAAAACCTCCTGGATTTTCTCGAGTTGGGGCAGGTGCTCTCGACTTACGACGGGGACCTCAGGGACCCGCTCTGGTGGCCTCAGGAAAGGCCAGTCCCCATGTGAGTTCCTCGGGGGCCTCTCGGGATTCCTCTCCCGTCGATGCCGGGGCCTAAGACCTTGTGTGGAGTCGGGGCCGGAACCTGAGGATTCCTCTCCAGTGCTGACATGGATCTTGGGGTACTTCTGGAGTCTCCCCAGGGGAGTCAGTCCTCGTCTCGAATGCGGACATTCACTTGCGCTTTCCTCCAGAGCGGTAGCAGCAGTGTCACGCAGTCCGCCGCGTGGATCAAAGGATCTATGGTTTTCCCTCGAGTCTTTCCCACGAGGCTTTCCCACGAGGCTTTACCACAGGGCTGTCCCACGTGCACACGAGGTGGGAGTCGATCCTCGGCTTGAACGTCAGGCAGTGCAGGGAAAACAGGTTCCTCTGGAATGGACTGACACATCTGGGGGTCTCTTGGAATGGTGCCACGACCCTGGAGTTCCTCTCGCCTTTCCTGGGGAGAGCGCCACCTCTTGAGATGCGACGGGAACGCCGGGAATTCTTTCCCTACGAAACAGGGAAAGGATCCCTCATCTCGAGCTAGGAGGCGGAAACGGGGCTCCCCTGGATGGGTGCGGGACCCCACGTGCTTCCTCTCGAGTGGAGACGGGTATATCGCGGAACTGCTTGAGTTGCAGCAATGGTGTGAAGGACCCTTTGGAAGTTCCAGCGGTTAGATGTGATTAGCCTCGAGAAGCCTCAGCGGAAATGGGCCTCATCTCGCCTGGAGGGCAAAACCTCCTGGATTTTCTCGAGTTGCGGCAGGTGCTCTCAACTTACGGTGGGGACCTCAGGGACCCGCTCTGGTGGCCTCAGGAAAGGCCAGTCCCCATGCGAGTTCCTCGGGGGCCTCTCGGGATTCCTCTCCCGTCGATGCCGGGGCCTAAGACCTTGTGTGGAGTCGGGGCCGGAACCTGAGGATTCCTCTCCAGTGCTGACATGGATTTTGGGGTACTTCTGGAGTCTCCCCAGGGGAGTCAGTCCTCGTCTCGAATGCGGGCATGCACTTGCGCTTTCCTCCAGAGCGGTAGCAGCAGTGTCACGCAGTCCGCCGCGTGGATCAAAGGATCTATGGTTTTCCCTCGAGTCTTTCCCACGAGGCTTTCCCACGAGGCTTTCCCACAGGGCTGTCCCACGTGCACACGTGGTGGGAGTCGATCCTCGGCTTGAACGTCAAGGCAGTGCAGGGAAAACAGGTTCCTCTGGAATGGACTGACACATCTGGGGGACTCTTGGAATGGTGTCTCGACCCTGGAGTTCCTCTCGCCTTTCCTGTGGAGAGCGCCTCCTCTTGAGATGCGCCGGGAACGCCGGGAATTCTTTCCCTATGAAACAGGGAAAGGATCCCTCATCTCGAGCTAGGAGGCGGAAACGGGGCTTCCCTGGATGTGTGCGGGACCCCACGTGCTTCCTCTCGAGTGGAGACGGGTATGTCGGGGAACTTCTTGAGTTGCAGCTATGGTGTGAAGGACCATTTGGAAGTTCCAGTGGTTAGATGTGATTGGCCTCGAGAAGCCTCAGCGAAAATGGGCCTCATCTCGCCTGGAGGGCAAAACCTCCTGGATTTTCTCGAGTTGCGGCAGGTGCTCTTGACTTACGACGGGGACCTCAGGGACCCGCTCTGGTGGCCTCAGGAAAGGCCAGTCCCCATGCGAGTTCCTCGGGGGCCTCTCGGGATTCCTCTCCCGTCGATGCCGGGGCCTAAGACCTTGTGTGGAGTCGGGGCCGGAACCTGAGGATTCCTCTCCAGTGCTGACATGGATCTTGGGGTACTTCTGGAGTCTCCCCAGGGGAGTCAGTCCTCGTCTCGAATGCGGGCATGCACTTGCGCTTTCCTCCAGAGCGGTAGCAGCAGTGTCACGCAGTCCGCCGCGTGGATCAAAGGATCTATGGTTTTCCCTCGAGTCTTTCCCACGAGGCTTTCCCACGAGGCTTTCCCACAGGGCTGTCCCACGTGCACACGTGGTGGGAGTCGATCCTCGGCTTGAACGTCAAGGCAGTGCAGGGAAAACAGGTTCCTCTGGAATGGACTGACACATCTGGGGGACTCTTGGAATGGTGGCACGACCCTGGAGTTCCTCTCGCCTTTCCTGTGGAGAGCGCCTCCTCTTGAGATGCGACGGGAACGCCGGGAATTCTTTCCCTACGAAACAGGGAAAGGATCCCTCATCTCGAGCTAGGAGGCGGAAACGGGGCTCCCCTGGATGTGTGCGGGACCCCACGTGCTTCCTCTCGAGTGGAGACGGGTATGTCGGGGAACTTCTTGAGTTGCAGCAAGGGTGTGAAGGACCCTTTGGAAGTTCCAGTGGTTAGACGTGATTGGCCTCGAGAAGCCTCAGCGGAAATGGGCCTCATCTCGCCTGGAGGGCAAAACCTCCTGGATTTTCTCGAGTTGCGGCAGGTGCTCTCAACTTACGACGGGGACCTCAGGGACCCGCTCTGGTGGCCTCAGGAAAGGCCAGTCCCCATTCGAGTTCCTCGGGGGCCACTCAGGATTCCTCTCCCGTCGATGCCGGGGCCTAAGACCTTGTGTGGAGTCGGGGCCGGAACCTCAGGATTCCTCTCCAGTGCTGACATGGATCTTGGGGTACTTCTGGAGTCTCCCCAGGGGAGTCAGTCCTCGTCTCGAATGCGGGCATGCACTTGCGCTTTCCTCCAGAGCGGTAGCAGCAGTGTCACGCAGTCCGCCGCGTGGATCAAAGGATCTATGGTTTTCCCTCGAGTCTTTCCCACGAGGCTTTCCCACGAGGCTTTCCCACAGGGCTGTCCCACGTGCACACGTGGTGGGAGTCGATCCTCGGCTTGAACGTCAAGGCAGTGCAGGGAAAACAGGTTCCTCTGGAATGGACTGACATATCTGGGGGACTCTTGGAATGGTGGCACGACCCTGGAGTTCCTCTCGCCTTTCCTGTGGAGAGCGCCTCCTCTTGAGATGCGACGGGAACGCCGGGAATTCTTTCCCTACGAAACAGGGAAAGGATCCCTCATCTCGAGCTAGGAGGCGGAAACGGGGCTCCCCTGGATGTGTGCGGGACCCCACGTGCTTCCTCTCGAGTGCAGACGGGTATGTCGGGGAACTTCTTCAGTTGCAGCAAGGGTGTGAAGGACCCTTTGGAAGTTCCAGTGGTTAGATGTGATTGGCCTCGAGAAGCCTCAGCGGAAATGGGCCTCATCTCGCCTGGAGGGCAAAACCTCCTGGATTTTCTCGAGTTGCGGCAGGTGCTCTCGACTTACGACGGGGACCTCAGGGAACCGCTCTGGTGGCCTCAGGAAAGGCCAGTCCCCATGCGAGTTCCTCGGGGGCCTCTCGGGATTCCTCTCCCTTCGATGCCGGGGCCTAAGACCTTGTGTGGAGTTGGGGCCGGAACCTGAGGATTCCTCTCCAGTGCTGACATGGATCTTGGGGTACTTCTGGAGTCTCCCCAGGGGAGTCAGTCCTCGTCTCGAATGCGGGCATGCACTTGCGCTTTCCTCCAGAGCGGTAGCAGCAGTGTCACGCAGTCTGCCGCGTGGATCAAAGGATCTATTGTTTTCCCTCGAGTCTTTCCCACGAGGCTTTCCCACGAGGCTTTCCCACAGGGCTGTCCCACGTGCACACGTGGTGGGAGTCGAACCTCGGCTTGAACGTCAAGGCAGTGCAGGGAATACAGGTTCCTCTTGAATGGACTGACACATCTGGGGGACTCTTGGAATGGTGGCACGACCCTGGAGTTCCTCTCGCCTTTCCTGTGGAGAGCGCCTCCTCTTGAGATGCGACGGGAACGCCGGGAATTCTTTCCCTACGAAACAGGGAAAGGATCCCTCATCTCGAGCTAGGAGGCGGAAACGGGGCTCCCCTGGATGTGTGCGGGACCCCACGTGCTTCCTCTCGAGTGGAGACGGGTATGTCGGGGAACTTCTTGAGTTGCAGCAAGGGTGTGAAGGACCCTTTGGAAGTTCCAGTGGTTAGACGTGATTAGCCTCGAGAAGCCTCAGCGGAAATGGGCCTCATCTCGCCTGGAGGGCAAAACCTCCTGGATTTTCTCGAGTTGCGGCAGGTGCTCTCGACTTACGACGGGGACCTCAGGGACCCGCTCTGGTGGCCTCAGGAAAGGCCAGTCCCCATGTGAGTTCCTCGGGGGCCTCTCGGGATTCCTCTCCCGTCGATGCCGGGGCCTAAGACCTTGTGTGGAGTCGGGGCCGGAACCTGAGGATTCCTCTCCAGTGCTGACATGGATCTTGGGGTACTTCTGGAGTCTCCCCAGGGGAGTCAGTCCTCGTCTCGAATGCGGACATTCACTTGCGCTTTCCTCCAGAGCGGTAGCAGCAGTGTCACGCAGTCCGCCGCGTGGATCAAAGGATCTATGCTTTTCCCTCGAGTCTTTCCCACGAGGCTTTCCCACGAGGCTTTCCCACAGGGCTGTCCCACGTGCACACGTGGTGGGAGTCGATCCTCGGCTTGAACGTCAAGGCAGTGCAGGGAAAACAGGTTACTCTGGAATGGACTGACACATCTGGGGGACTCTTTGAATGGTGGCACGACCCTGGAGTTCCTCTCGCCTTTCCTGTGGAGAGCGCCTCCTCTTGAGATGCGACGGGAACGCCGGGAATTCTTTCCCTACGAAACAGGGAAAGGATCCCTCATCTCGAGCTAGGAGGCGGAAACGGGGCTCCCCTGGATGTGTGCGGGACCCCACGTGCTTCCTCTCGAGTGGAGACGGGTATGTCGGGGAACTTCTTGAGTTGCAGCAAGGGTGTGAAGGACCCTTTGGAAGTTCCATTGGTTAGACGTGATTAGCCTCGAGAAGCCTCAGCGGAAATGGGCCTCATCTCGCCTGGAGGGCAAAACCTCCTGGATTTTCTCGAGTTGCGGCAGGTGCTCTCGACTTACGACGGGGACGTCAGGGACCCGCTCTGGTGGCCTCAGGAAAGGCCAGTCCCCATGCGAGTTCCTCGGGGGCCTCTCGGGATTCCTCTCCCGTCGATGCCGGGGCCTAAGACCTTGTGTGGAGTCGGGGCCGGAACCTGAGGATTCCTCTCCAGTGCTGACATGGATCTTGGGGTACTTCTGGAGTCTCCCCAGGGGAGTCAGTCCTCGTCTCGAATGCGGGCATGCACTTGCGCTTTCCTCCAGAGCGGTAGCAGCAGTGTCACGCAGTCCGCCGCGTGGATCAAAGGATCTATGGTTTTCCCTCGAGTCTTTCCCACGAGGCTTTCCCACGAGGCTTTCCCACAGGGCTGTCCCACGTGCACACGTGGTGGGAGTCGATCCTCGGCTTGAACGTCAAGGCAGTGCAGGGAAAACAGGTTCCTCTGAAATGGACTGACACATCTGGGGGACTCTTGGAATGGTGGCACGACCCTGGAGTTCCTCTCGCCTTTCCTGTGGAGAGCGCCTCCTCTTGAGATGCGACGGGAACGTCGGGAATTCTTTCCCTACGAAACAGGGAAAGGATCCCTCATCTCGAGCTAGGAGGCGGAAACGGGGCTCCCCTGGATGTGTGCGGGACCCCACGTGCTTCCTCTCGAGTGGAGACGGGTATGTCGGGGAACTTCTTGAGTTGCAGCAAGGGGGTGAAGCACCCTTTGGAAGTTCCAGTGGTTAGACGTGATTAGCCTCGAGAAGCCTCAGCGGAAATGGGCCTCATCTCGCCTGGAGGGCAAAACCTGCTGGATTTTCTCGAGTTGCGGCAGGTGCTCTCGACTTACGACGGGGACCTCAGGGACCCGCTCTGGTGGCCTCAGGAAAGGCCAGTCCCCATGCGAGTTCCTCGGGGGCCTCTCGGGATTCCTCTCCCGTCGATGCCGGGGCCTAAGACCTTGTGTGGAGTCGGGGCCGGAACCTGTGGATTCCTCTCCAGTGCTGACATGGATCTTGGGGTACTTCTGGAGTCTCCCCAGGGGAGTCAGTCCTCGTCTCGAATGCGGGCATGCACTTGCGCTTTCCTCCAGAGCGGTAGCAGCAGTGTCACGCAGTCCGCCGCGTGGATCAAAGGATCTATTGTTTTCCCTCGATTCTTTCCCACGAGGCTTTCCCACGAGGCTTTCCCACAGGGCTGTCCCACGTGCACACGTGGTGGGAGTCGATCCTCGGCTTGAACGTCAAGGCAGTGCAGGGAAAACAGGTTACTCTGGAATGGACTGACACATCTGGGGGACTCTTGGATTGGTGGCACGACCCTGGAGTTCCTCTCGCCTTTCCTGTGGAGAGCGCCTCCTCTTGAGATGCGACGGGAACGCCGGGAATTCTTTCCCTACAAAACAGGGAAAGGATCCCTCATCTCGAGCTAGGAGGCGGAATCGGGGCTCCCCTGGATGTGTGCGGGACCCCACGTGCTTCCTCTCGAGTGGAGACGGGTATGTCGGGGAACTTCTTGAGTTGCAGCAAGGGTGTGAAGGACCCTTTGGAAGTTCCAGTGGTTAGACGTGATTAGCCTCGAGAAGCTTCAGCGGAAATGGGCCTCATCTCGCCTGGAGGGCAAAACCTCCTGGATTTTCTCGAGTTGCGGCAGGTGTTCTCGACTTACGACGGGGACCTCAGGGACCCGCTCTGGTGGCCTCAGGAATGGCCAGTCCCCATGCGAGTTCCTCGGGGGCCTCTCGGGATTCCTCTCCCGTCGATGCCGGGGCCTAAGACCTTGTGTGCAGTCGGGGCCGGAACCTGAGGATTCCTCTCCAGTGCTGACATGGATCTTGGGGTACTTCTGGAGTCTCCCCAGGGGAGTCAGTCCTCGTCTCGAATGCGGGCATGCACTTGCGCTTTCCTCCAGAGCGGTAGCAGCAGTGTCACGCAGTCCGCCGCGTGGATCAAAGGATCTATGGTTTTCCCTCGAGTCTTTCCCACGAGGCTTTCCCACGAGGCTTTCCCACAGGGCTGTCCCACGTGCACACGTGGTGGGAGTCGATCCTCGGCTTGAACGTCAAGGCAGTGCAGGGAAAACAGGTTCCTCTGGAATGGACTGACATATCTGGGGGACTCTTGGAATGGTGGCACGACCCTGGAGTTCCTCTCGCCTTTCCTGTGGAGAGCGCCTCCTCTTGAGATGCGACGGGAACACCGGGAATTCTTTCCCTACGAAACAGGGAAAGGATCCCTCATCTCGAGCTAGGAGGCGGAAACGGGGCTCCCCTGGATGTGTGCGGGACCCCACGTGCTTCCTCTCGAGTGCAGACGGGTATGTCGGGGAACTTCTTCAGTTGCAGCAAGGGTGTGAAGGACCCTTTGGAAGTTCCAGTGGTTAGATGTGATTGGCCTCGAGAAGCCTCAGCGGAAATGGGCCTCATCTCGCCTGGAGGGCAAAACCTCCTGGATTTTCTCGAGTTGCGGCAGGTGCTCTCGACTTACGACGGGGACCTCAGGGAACCGCTCTGGTGGCCTCAGGAAAGGCCAGTCCCCATGCGAGTTCCTCGGGGGCCTCTCGGGATTCCTCTCCCTTCGATGCCGGGGCCTAAGACCTTGTGTGGAGTTGGGGCCGGAACCTGAGGATTCCTCTCCAGTGCTGACATGGATCTTGGGGTACTTCTGGAGTCTCCCCAGGGGAGTCAGTCCTCGTCTCGAATGCGGGCATGCACTTGCGCTTTCCTCCAGAGCGGTAGCAGCAGTGTCACGCAGTCTGCCGCGTGGATCAAAGGATCTATTGTTTTCCCTCGAGTCTTTCCCACGAGGCTTTCCCACGAGGCTTTCCCACAGGGCTGTCCCACGTGCACACGTGGTGGGAGTCGAACCTCGGCTTGAACGTCAAGGCAGTGCAGGGAAAACAGGTTCCTCTTGAATGGACTGACACATCTGGGGGACTCTTGGAATGGTGGCACGACCCTGGAGTTCCTCTCGCCTTTCCTGTGGAGAGCGCCTCCTCTTGAGATGCGACGGGAACGCCGGGAATTCTTTCCCTACGAAACAGGGAAAGGATCCCTCATCTCGAGCTAGGAGGCGGAAACGGGGCTCCCCTGGATGTGTGCGGGACCCCACGTGCTTCCTCTCGAGTGGAGACGGGTATGTCGGGGAACTTCTTGAGTTGCAGCAAGGGTGTGAAGGACCCTTTGGAAGTTCCAGTGGTTAGACGTGATTAGCCTCGAGAAGCCTCAGCGGAAATGGGCCTCATCTCGCCTGGAGGGCAAAACCTCCTGGATTTTCTCGAGTTGCGGCAGGTGCTCGCGACTTACGACGGGGACCTCAGGGACCCGCTCTGGTGGCCTCAGGAAAGGCCAGTCCCCATGTGAGTTCCTCGGGGGCCTCTCGGGATTCCTCTCCCGTCGATGCCGGGGCCTAAGACCTTGTGTGGAGTCGGGGCCGGAACCTGAGGATTCCTCTCCAGTGCTGACATGGATCTTGGGGTACTTCTGGAGTCTCCCCAGGGGAGTCAGTCCTCGTCTCGAATGCGGACATTCACTTGCGCTTTCCTCCAGAGCGGTAGCAGCAGTGTCACGCAGTCCGCCGCGTGGATCAAAGGATCTATGGTTTTCCCTCGAGTCTTTCCCACGAGGCTTTCCCACGAGGCTTTACCACAGGGCTGTCCCACGTGCACACGTGGTGGGAGTCGATCCTCGGCTTGAACGTCAGGCAGTGCAGGGAAAACAGGTTCCTCTGGAATGGACTGACACATCTGGGGGTCTCTTGGAATGGTGCCACGACCCTGGAGTTCCTCTCGCCTTTCCTGGGGAGAGCGCCACCTCTTGAGATGCGACGGGAACGCCGGGAATTCTTTCCCTACGAAACAGGGAAAGGATCCCTCATCTCGAGCTAGGAGGCGGAAACGGGGCTCCCCTGGATGGGTGCGGGACCCCACGTGCTTCCTCTCGAGTGGAGACGGGTATATCGCGGAACTGCTTGAGTTGCAGCAATGGTGTGAAGGACCCTTTGGAAGTTCCAGCGGTTAGATGTGATTAGCCTCGAGAAGCCTCAGCGGAAATGGGCCTCATCTCGCCTGGAGGGCAAAACCTCCTGGATTTTCTCGAGTTGCGGCAGGTGCTCTCGACTTACGGTGGGGACCTCAGGGACCCGCTCTGGTGGCCTCAGGAAAGGCCAGTCCCCATGCGAGTTCCTCGGGGCCTCTCGGGATTCCTCTCCCGTCGATGCCGGGGCCTAAGACCTTGTGTGGAGTCGGGGCCGGAACCTGAGGATTCCTCTCCAGTGCTGACATGGATCTTGGGGTACTTCTGGAGTCTCCCCAGGGGAGTCAGTCCTCGTCTTGAATGCGGGCATGCACTTGCGGTTTCCTCCAGAGCGGTAGCAGCAGTGTCACGCAGTCCGCCGCGTGGATCAAAGGATCTATGCTTTTCCCTCGAGTCTTTCCCACGAGGCTTTCCCACGAGGCTTTCCCACAGGGCTGTCCCACGTGCACACGTGGTGGGAGTCGATCCTCGGCTTGAACGTCAATGCAGTGCAGGGAAAACAGGTTACTCTGGAATGGACTGACACATCTGGGGGACTCTTGGAATGGTGGCACGACCCTGGAGTTCCTCTCGCCTTTCCTGTGGAGAGCGCCTCCTCTTGAGATGCGACGGGAACGCCGGGAATTCTTTCCCTACGAAACAGGGAAAGGATCCCTCATCTCGAGCTAGGAGGCGGAAACGGGGCTCCCCTGGATGTGTGCGGGACCCCACGTGCTTCCTCTCGAGTGGAGACGGGTATGTCGGGGAACTTCTTGAGTTGCAGCAAGGGTGTGAAGGACCCTTTGGAAGTTCCATTGGTTAGACGTGATTAGCCTCGAGAAGCCTCAGCGGAAATGGGCCTCATCTCGCCTGGAGGGCAAAACCTCCTGGATTTTCTCGAGTTGCGGCAGGTGCTCTCGACTTACGACGGGGACGTCAGGGACCCGCTCTGGTGGCCTCAGGAAAGGCCAGTCCCCATGCGAGTTCCTCGGGGGCCTCTCGGGATTCCTCTCCCGTCGATGCCGGGGCCTAAGACCTTGTGTGGAGTCGGGGCCGGAACCTGAGGATTCCTCTCCAGTGCTGACATGGATCTTGGGGTACTTCTGGAGTCTCCCCAGGGGAGTCAGTCCTCGTCTCGAATGCGGGCATGCACTTGCGCTTTCCTCCAGAGCGGTAGCAGCAGTGTCACGCAGTCCGCCGCGTGGATCAAAGGATCTATTGTTTTCCCTCGAGTCTTTCCCACGAGGCTTTCCCACGAGGCTTTCCCACAGGGCTGTCCCACGTGCACACGTGGTGGGAGTCGATCCTCGGCTTGAACGTCAAGGCAGTGCAGGGAAAACAGGTTCCTCTGGAATGGACTGACACATCTGGGGGACTCTTGGAATGGTGGCACGACCCTGGAGTTCCTCTCGCCTTTCCTGTGGAGAGCGCCTCCTCTTGAGATGCGACGGGAACGCCGGGAATTCTTTCCCTACGAAACAGGGAAAGGATCCCTCATCTCGAGCTAGGAGGCGGAAACGGGGCTCCCCTGGATGTGTGCGGGACCCCACGTGATTCCTCTCGAGTGGAGACGGGTATGTCGGGGAACTTCTTGAGTTGCAGCAAGGGTGTGAAGGACCCTTTGGAAGTTCCAGTGGTTAGACGTGATTAGCCTCGAGAAGCCTCAGCGGAAATGGGCCTCATCTCGCCTGGAGGGCAAAACCTCCTGGATTTTCTCGAGTTGCGGCAGGTGCTCTCGACTTATGACGGGGACGTCAGGGACCCGCTCTGGTGGCCTCAGGAAAGGCCAGTCCCCATGCGAGTTCCTCGGGGGCCTCTCGGGATTCCTCTCCCGTCGATGCCGGGGCCTAAGACCTTGTGTGGAGTCGGGGCCGGAACCTGAGGATTCCTCTCCAGTGCTGACATGGATCTTGGAGTACTTCTGGAGTCTCTCCCGGGGAGTCAGTCCTCGTCTCGAATGCGGGAATGCACTTGCGCTTTCCTCCAGAGCGGTAGCAGCAGTGTCACGCAGTCCGCCGCGTGGATCAAAGGATCTATGGTTTTCCCTCGAGTCTTTCCCACGAGGCTTTCCCACGAGGCTTTCCCACAGGGCTGTCCCACGTGCACACGTGGTGGGAGTCGATCCTCGGCTTGAACGTCAAGGCAGTGCAGGGAAAACAGGTTCCTCTGGAATGGACTGACACATCTGGGGGACTCTTGGATTGGTGGCACGACCCTGGAGTTCCTCTCGCCTTTCCTGTGGAGAGCGCCTCCTCTTGAGATGCGACGGGAACGCCGGGAATTCTTTCCCTACGAAACAGGGAAAGGATCCCTCATCTCGAGCTAGGAGGCGGAAACGGGGCTCCCCTGGATGTGTGCGGGACCCCACGTGCTTCCTCTCGAGTGGAGACGGGTATGTCGGGGAACTTCTTGAGTTGCAGCAAGGGTGTGAAGGACCCTTTGGAAGTTCCAGTGGTTAGACGTGATTAGCCTCGAGAAGCCTCAGCGGAAATGGGCCTCATCTCGCCTAGAGGGCAAAACCTCCTGGATTTTCTCGAGTTGCGGCAGGTGCTCTCGACTTACGACGGGGACCTCAGGGACCCGCTCTGGTGGCCTCAGGAAATGCCAGTCCCCATGCGAGTTCCTCGGGGGCCTCTCGGGATTCCTCTCCCGTAGATGCCGGGGCCTAAGACCTTGTGTGGAGTCGGGGCCGGAACCTGAGGATTCCTCTCCAGTGCTGACATGTATCTTGGGGTACTTCTGGAGTCTCCCCAGGGGAGTCAGTCCTCGTCTCGAATGCGGGCATGCACTTGCGGTTTCCTCCAGAGCGGTAGCAGCAGTGTCACGCAGTCCGCCGCGTGGATCAAAGGATCTATGGTTTTCCCTCGAGTCTTTCCCACGAGGCTTTCCCACGAGGCTTTCCCACAGGGCTGTCCCACGTGCACACGTGGTGGGAGTGGATCCTCGGCTTGAACGTCAAGGCAGTGCAGGGAAAAGAGGTTCCTCTGGAATGGACTGACACATCTGGGGGACTCTTGGAATGGTGGCACGACCCTGGAGTTCCTCTCGCCTTTCCTGTGGAGAGCGCCTCCTCTTGAGATGCGACGGGAACGCCGGGAATTCTTTCCCTACGAAACAGGGAAAGGATCCCTCATCTCGAGCTAGGAGGCGGAAACGGGGCTCCCCTGGATGTGTGCGGGACCCCACGTGCTTCCTCTCGAGTGGAGACGGGTATGTCGGGGAACTTCTTGAGTTGCAGCAATGGTGTGAAGGACCCTTTGGAAGTTCCAGTGGTTAGATGTGATTGGCCTCGAGAAGCCTCAGCGGAAATGGGCCTCATCTGGCCTGGAGGGCAAAACCTCCTGGATTTTCTCGAGTTGCGGCAGGTGCTCTCGACTTATGACGGGGACCTCAGGGACCCGCTCTGGTGGCCTCAGGAAAGGCCAGTCCCCATGCGAGTTCCTCGGGGGCGTCTCGGGATTCCTCTCCCGTCGATGCCGGGGCCTAAGACCTTGTGTGGAGTCGGGGCCGGAACCTGAGGATTCCTCTCCAGTGCTGACATGGATCTTGGGGTACTTCTGGAGTCTCCCCAGGGGAGTCAGTCCTCGTCTCGAATGCGGGCATGCACTTGCGCTTTCCTCCAGAGCGGTAGCAGCAGTGTCACGCAGTCCGCCGCGTGGATCAAAGGATCTATGGTTTTCCCTCGAGTCTTTCCCACGAGGCTTTCCCACGAGGCTTTCCCACAGGGCTGTCCCACGTGCACACGTGGTGGGAGTCGATCCTCGGCTTGAACGTCAAGGCAGTGCAGGGAAAACAGGTTCCTCTGGAATGGACTGACACATCTGGGGGACTCTTGGAATGGTGGCACGACCCTGGAGTTCCTCTCGCCTTTCCTGTGGAGAGCGCCTCCTCTTGAGATGCGACGGGAACGCCGGGAATTCTTTCCCTACGAAACAGGGAAAGGATCCCTCATCTCGAGCTAGGAGGCGGAAACGGGGCTCCCCTGGATGTGTGCGGGACCCCACGTGCTTCCTCTCGAGTGGAGACGGGTATGTCGGGGAACTTCTTGAGTTGCAGCAAGGGTGTGAAGGACCCTTTGGAAGTTCCAGTGGTTAGACGTGATTGGCCTCGAGAAGCCTCAGCGGAAATGGGCCTCATCTCGCCTGGAGGGCAAAACCTCCTGGATTTTCTCGAGTTGCGGCAGGTGCTCTCAACTTACGACGGGGACCTCAGGGACCCGCTCTGGTGGCCTCAGGAAAGGCCAGTCCCCATTCGAGTTCCTCGGGGGCCACTCAGGATTCCTCTCCCGTCGATGCCGGGGCCTAAGACCTTGTGTGGAGTCGGGGCCGGAACCTGAGGATTCCTCTCCAGTGCTGACATGGATCTTGGGGTACTTCTGGAGTCTCCCCAGGGGAGTCAGTCCTCGTCTCGAATGCGGGCATGCACTTGCGCTTTCCTCCAGAGCGGTAGCAGCAGTGTCACGCAGTCCGCCGCGTGGATCAAAGGATCTATGGTTTTCCCTCGAGTCTTTCCCACGAGGCTTTCCCACGAGGCTTTCCCACAGGGCTGTCCCACGTGCACACGTGGTGGGAGTCGATCCTCGGCTTGAACGTCAAGGCAGTGCAGGGAAAACAGGTTCCTCTGGAATGGACTGACATATCTGGGGGACTCTTGGAATGGTGGCACGACCCTGGAGTTCCTCTCGCCTTTCCTGTGGAGAGCGCCTCCTCTTGAGATGCGACGGGAACGCCGGGAATTCTTTCCCTACGAAACAGGGAAAGGATCCCTCATCTCGAGCTAGGAGGCGGAAACGGGGCTCCCCTGGATGTGTCCGGGACCCCACGTGCTTCCTCTCGAGTGCAGACGGGTATGTCGGGGAACTTCTTCAGTTGCAGCAAGGGTGTGAAGGACCCTTTGGAAGTTCCAGTGGTTAGATGTGATTGGCCTCGAGAAGCCTCAGCGGAAATGGGCCTCATCTCGCCTGGAGGGCAAAACCTCCTGGATTTTCTCGAGTTGCGGCAGGTGCTCTCGACTTACGGTGGGGACCTCAGGGACCCGCTCTGGTGGCCTCAGGAAAGGCCAGTCCCCATGCGAGTTCCTCGGGGCCTCTCGGGATTCCTCTCCCGTCGATGCCGGGGCCTAAGACCTTGTGTGGAGTCGGGGCCGGAACCTGAGGATTCCTCTCCAGTGCTGACATGGATCTTGGGGTACTTCTGGAGTCTCCCCAGGGGAGTCAGTCCTCGTCTTGAATGCGGGCATGCACTTGCGGTTTCCTCCAGAGCGGTAGCAGCAGTGTCACGCAGTCCGCCGCGTGGATCAAAGGATCTATGCTTTTCCCTCGAGTCTTTCCCACGAGGCTTTCCCACGAGGCTTTCCCACAGGGCTGTCCCACGTGCACACGTGGTGGGAGTCGATCCTCGGCTTGAACGTCAATGCAGTGCAGGGAAAACAGGTTACTCTGGAATGGACTGACACATCTGGGGGACTCTTGGAATGGTGGCACGACCCTGGAGTTCCTCTCGCCTTTCCTGTGGAGAGCGCCTCCTCTTGAGATGCGACGGGAACGCCGGGAATTCTTTCCCTACGAAACAGGGAAAGGATCCCTCATCTCGAGCTAGGAGGCGGAAACGGGGCTCCCCTGGATGTGTGCGGGACCCCACGTGCTTTCTCTCGAGTGGAGACGGGTATGTCGGGGAACTTCTTGAGTTGCAGCAAGGGTGTGAAGGACCCTTTGGAAGTTCCATTGGTTAGACGTGATTAGCCTCGAGAAGCCTCAGCGGAAATGGGCCTCATCTCGCCTGGAGGGCAAAACCTCCTGGATTTTCTCGAGTTGCGGCAGGTGCTCTCGACTTACGACGGGGACGTCAGGGACCCGCTCTGGTGGCCTCAGGAAAGGCCAGTCCCCATGCGAGTTCCTCGGGGGCCTCTCGGGATTCCTCTCCCGTCGATGCCGGGGCCTAAGACCTTGTGTGGAGTCGGGGCCGGAACCTGAGGATTCCTCTCCAGTGCTGACATGGATCTTGGGGTACTTCTGGAGTCTCCCCAGGGGAGTCAGTCCTCGTCTCGAATGCGGGCATGCACTTGCGCTTTCCTCCAGAGCGGTAGCAGCAGTGTCACGCAGTCCGCCGCGTGGATCAAAGGATCTATGGTTTTCCCTCGAGTCTTTCCCACGAGGCTTTCCCACGAGGCTTTCCCACAGGGCTGTCCCACGTGCACACGTGGTGGGAGTCGATCCTCGGCTTGAACGTCAAGGCAGTGCAGGGAAAACAGGTTCCTCTGAAATGGACTGACACATCTGGGGGACTCTTGGAATGGTTGCACGACCCTGGAGTTCCTCTCGCCTTTCCTGTGGAGAGCGCCTCCTCTTGAGATGCGACGGGAACGTCGGGAATTCTTTCCCTACGAAACAGGGAAAGGATCCCTCATCTCGAGCTAGGAGGCGGAAACGGGGCTCCCCTGGATGTGTGCGGGACCCCACGTGCTTCCTCTCGAGTGGAGACGGGTATGTCGGGGAACTTCTTGAGTTGCAGCAAGGGGGTGAAGCACCCTTTGGAAGTTCCAGTGGTTAGACGTGATTAGCCTCGAGAAGCCTCAGCGGAAATGGGCCTCATCTCGCCTGGAGGGCAAAACCTGCTGGATTTTCTCGAGTTGCGGCAGGTGCTCTCGACTTACGACGGGGACCTCAGGGACCCGCTCTGGTGGCCTCAGGAAAGGCCAGTCCCCATGCGAGTTCCTCGGGGGCCTCTCGGGATTCCTCTCCCGTCGATGCCGGGGCCTAAGACCTTGTGTGGAGTCGGGGCCGGAACCTGTGGATTCCTCTCCAGTGCTGACATGGATCTTGGGGTACTTCTGGAGTCTCCCCAGGGGAGTCAGTCCTCGTCTCGAATGCGGGCATGCACTTGCGCTTTCCTCCAGAGCGGTAGCAGCAGTGTCACGCAGTCCGCCGCGTGGATCAAAGGATCTATTGTTTTCCCTCGAGTCTTTCCCACGAGGCTTTCCCACGAGGCTTTCCCACAGGGCTGTCCCACGTGCACACGTGGTGGGAGTCGATCCTCGGCTTGAACGTCAAGGCAGTGCAGGGAAAACAGGTTCCTCTGGAATGGACTGACACATCTGGGGGACTCTTGGATTGGTGGCACGACCCTGGAGTTCCTCTCGCCTTTCCTGTGGAGAGCGCCTCCTCTTGAGATGCGACGGGAACGCCGGGAATTCTTTCCCTACAAAACAGGGAAAGGATCCCTCATCTCGAGCTAGGAGGCGGAATCGGGGCTCCCCTGGATGTGTGCGGGACCCCACGTGCTTCCTCTCGAGTGGAGACGGGTATGTCGGGGAACTTCTTGAGTTGCAGCAAGGGTGTGAAGGACCCTTTGGAAGTTCCAGTGGTTAGACGTGATTAGCCTCGAGAAGCTTCAGCGGAAATGGGCCTCATCTCGCCTGGAGGGCAAAACCTCCTGGATTTTCTCGAGTTGCCGCAGGTGTTCTCGACTTACGACGGGGACCTCAGGGACCCGCTCTGGTGGCCTCAGGAATGGCCAGTCCCCATGCGAGTTCCTCGGGGGCCTCTCGGGATTCCTCTCCCGTCGATGCCGGGGCCTAAGACCTTGTGTGGAGTCGGGGCCGGAACCTGAGGATTCCTCTCCAGTGCTGACATGGATCTTGGGGTACTTCTGGAGTCTCCCCAGGGGAGTCAGTCCTCGTCTCGAATGCGGGCATGCACTTGCGCTTTCCTCCAGAGCGGTAGCAGCAGTGTCACGCAGTCCGCCGCGTGGATCAAAGGATCTATGGTTTTCCCTCGAGTCTTTCCCACGAGGCTTTCCCACGAGGCTTTCCCACAGGGCTGTCCCACGTGCACACGTGGTGGGAGTCGATCCTCGGCTTGAACGTCAAGGCAGTGCAGGGAAAACAGGTTCCTCTGGAATGGACTGACACATCTGGGGGACTCTTGGAATGGTGGCACGACCCTGGAGTTCCTCTCGCCTTTCCTGTGGAGAGCGCCTCCTCTTGAGATGCGACGGGAACGCCGGGAATTCTTTCCCTACGAAACAGGGAAAGGATCCCTCATCTCGAGCTAGGAGGCGGAAACGGGGCTCCCCTGGATGTGTGCGGGACCCCACGTGCTTCCTCTCGAGTGGAGACGGGTATGTCGGGGAACTTCTTGAGTTGCAGCAAGGGTGTGAAGGACCCTTTGGAAGTTCCAGTGGTTAGACGTGATTAGCCTCGAGAAGCCTCAGCGGAAATGGGCCTCATCTCGCCTGGAGGGCAAAACCTCCTGGATTTTCTCGAGTTGCGGCAGGTGCTCTCGACTTACGACGGGGACCTCAGGGACCCGCTCTGGTGGCCTCAGGAAATGCCAGTCCCCATGCGAGTTCCTCGGGGGCCTCTCGGGATTCCTCTCCCGTCGATGCCGGGGCCTAAGACCTTGTGTGGAGTCGGGGCCGGAACCTGAGGATTCCTCTCCAGTGCTGACATGGATCTTGGGGTACTTCTGGAGTCTCCCCAGGGGAGTCAGTCCTCGTCTCGAATGCGGGCATGCACTTGCGGTTTCCTCCAGAGCGGTAGCAGCAGTGTCACGCAGTCTGCCGCGTGGATCAAAGGATCTATGGTTTTCCCTCGAGTCTTTCCCACGAGGCTTTCCCACGAGGCTTTCCCACAGGGCTGTCCCACGTGCACACGTGGTGGGAGTGGATCCTCGGCTTGAACGTCAAGGCAGTGCAGGGAAAACAGATTCCTCTGGAATGGACTGACACATCTGGGGGACTCTTGGAATGGTGGCACGACCCTGGAGTTCCTCTCGCCTTTCCTGTGGAGAGCGCCTCCTCTTGAGATGCGACGGGAACGCCGGGAATTCTTTCCCTACGAAACAGGGAAAGGATCCCTCATCTCGAGCTAGGAGGCGGAAACGGGGCTCCCCTGGATGTGTGCGGGACCCCACGTGCTTCCTCTCGAGTGGAGACGGGTATGTCGGGGAACTTCTTGAGTTGCAGAAATGGTGTGAAGGACCCTTTGGAAGTTCCAGTGGTTAGATGTGATTGGCCTCGAGAAGCCTCAGCGGAAATGGGCCTCATCTGGCCTGGAGGGCAAAACCTCCTGGATTTTCTCGAGTTGCGACAGGTGCTCTCGACTTACGACGGGGACCTCAGGGACCCGCTCTGGTGGCCTCAGGAAAGGCCAGTCCCCATGCGATTCCTCGGGGGCGTCTCGGGATTCCTCTCCCGTCGATGCCGGGGCCTAAGACCTTGTGTGGAGTCGGGGCCGGAACCTGAGGATTCCTCTCCAGTGCTGACATGGATCTTGGGGTACTTCTGGAGTCTCCCCAGGGGAGTCAGTCCTCGTCTCGAATGCGGGCATGCACTTGCGCTTTCCTCCAGAGCGGTAGCAGCAGTGTCACGCAGTCCGCCGCGTGGATCAAAGGATCTATGGTTTTCCCTCGAGTCTTTCCCACGAGGCTTTCCCACGAGGCTTTCCCACAGGGCTGTCCCACGTGCACACGTGGTGGGAGTCGATCCTCGGCTTGAACGTCATGGCAGTGCAGGGAAAACAGGTTCCTCTGGAATGGACTGACACATCTGGGGGACTCTTGGAATGGTGGCACGACCCTGGAGTTCCTCTCGCCTTTCCTGTGGAGAGCGCCTCCTCTTGAGATGCGACGGGAACGCCGGGAATTCTTTCCCTACGAAACAGGGAAAGGATCCCTCATCTCGAGCTAGGAGGCGGAATCGGGGCTCCCCTGGATGTGTGCGGGACCCCACGTGCTTCCTCTCGAGTGGAGACGGGTATGTCGGGGAACTTCTTGAGTTGCAGCAAGGGTGTGAAGGACCCTTTGGAAGTTCCAGTGGTTAGACGTGATTGGCCTCGAGAAGCCTCAGCGGAAATGGGCCTCATCTCGCCTGGAGGGCAAAACCTCCTGGATTTTCTCGAGTTGCGGCAGGTGCTCTCAACTTACGACGGGGACCTCAGGGACCCGCTCTGGTGGCCTCAGGAAAGGCCAGTCCCCATTCGAGTTCCTCGGGGGCCACTCAGGATTCCTCTCCCGTCGATGCCGGGGCCTAAGACCTTGTGTGGAGTCGGGGCCGGAACCTGAGGATTCCTCTCCAGTGCTGACATGGATCTTGGGGTACTTCTGGAGTCTCCCCAGGGGAGTCAGTCCTCGTCTCGAATGCGGGCATGCACTTGCGCTTTCCTCCAGAGCGGTAGCAGCAGTGTCACGCAGTCCGCCGCGTGGATCAAAGGATCTATGGTTTTCCCTCGAGTCTTTCCCACGAGGCTTTCCCACGAGGCTTTCCCACAGGGCTGTCCCACGTGCACACGTGGTGGGAGTCGATCCTCGGCTTGAACGTCAAGGCAGTGCAGGGAAAACAGGTTCCTCTGGAATGGACTGACATATCTGGGGGACTCTTGGAATGGTGGCACGACCCTGGAGTTCCTCTCGCCTTTCCTGTGGAGAGCGCCTCCTCTTGAGATGCGACGGGAACGCCGGGAATTCTTTCCCTACGAAACAGGGAAAGGATCCCTCATCTCGAGCTAGGAGGCGGAAACGGGGCTCCCCTGGATGTGTCCGGGACCCCACGTGCTTCCTCTCGAGTGCAGACGGGTATGTCGGGGAACTTCTTCAGTTGCAGCAAGGGTGTGAAGGACCCTTTGGAAGTTCCAGTGGTTAGATGTGATTGGCCTCGAGAAGCCTCAGCGGAAATGGGCCTCATCTCGCCTGGAGGGCAAAACCTCCTGGATTTTCTCGAGTTGCGGCAGGTGCTCTCGACTTACGACGGGGACCACAGGGAACCGCTCTGGTGGCCTCAGGAAAGGCCAGTCCCCATGCGAGTTCCTCGGGGGCCTCTCGGGATTCCTCTCCCGTCGATGCCGGGGCCTAAGACCTTGTGTGGAGTCGGGGCCGGAACCTGTGGATTCCTCTCCAGTGCTGACATGGATCTTGGGGTACTTCTGGAGTCTCCCCAGGGGAGTCAGTCCTCGTCTCGAATGCGGGCATGCACTTGCGCTTTCCTCCAGAGCGGTAGCAGCAGTGTCACGCAGTCCGCCGCGTGGATCAAAGGATCTATTGTTTTCCCTCGAGTCTTTCCCACGAGGCTTTCCCACGAGGCTTTCCCACAGGGCTGTCCCACGTGCACACGTGGTGGGAGTCGATCCTCGGCTTGAACGTCAAGGCAGTGCAGGGAAAACAGGTTCCTCTGGAATGGACTGACACATCTGGGGGACTCTTGGATTGGTGGCACGACCCTGGAGTTCCTCTCGCCTTTCCTGTGGAGAGCGCCTCCTCTTGAGATGCGACGGGAACGCCGGGAATTCTTTCCCTACAAAACAGGGAAAGGATCCCTCATCTCGAGCTAGGAGGCGGAATCGGGGCTCCCCTGGATGTGTGCGGGACCCCACGTGCTTCCTCTCGAGTGGAGACGGGTATGTCGGGGAACTTCTTGAGTTGCAGCAAGGGTGTGAAGGACCCTTTGGAAGTTCCAGTGGTTAGACGTGATTAGCCTCGAGAAGCTTCAGCGGAAATGGGCCTCATCTCGCCTGGAGGGCAAAACCTCCTGGATTTTCTCGAGTTGCCGCAGGTGTTCTCGACTTACGACGGGGACCTCAGGGACCCGCTCTGGTGGCCTCAGGAATGGCCAGTCCCCATGCGAGTTCCTCGGGGGCCTCTCGGGATTCCTCTCCCGTCGATGCCGGGGCCTAAGACCTTGTGTGGAGTCGGGGCCGGAACCTGAGGATTCCTCTCCAGTGCTGACATGGATCTTGGGGTACTTCTGGAGTCTCCCCAGGGGAGTCAGTCCTCGTCTCGAATGCGGGCATGCACTTGCGCTTTCCTCCAGAGCGGTAGCAGCAGTGTCACGCAGTCCGCCGCGTGGATCAAAGGATCTATGGTTTTCCCTCGAGTCTTTCCCACGAGGCTTTCCCACGAGGCTTTCCCACAGGGCTGTCCCACGTGCACACGTGGTGGGAGTCGATCCTCGGCTTGAACGTCAAGGCAGTGCAGGGAAAACAGGTTCCTCTGGAATGGACTGACACATCTGGGGGACTCTTGGAATGGTGGCACGACCCTGGAGTTCCTCTCGCCTTTCCTGTGGAGAGCGCCTCCTCTTGAGATGCGACGGGAACGCCGGGAATTCTTTCCCTACGAAACAGGGAAAGGATCCCTCATCTCGAGCTAGGAGGCGGAAACGGGGCTCCCCTGGATGTGTGCGGGACCCCACGTGCTTCCTCTCGAGTGGAGACGGGTATGTCGGGGAACTTCTTGAGTTGCAGCAAGGGTGTGAAGGACCCTTTGGAAGTTCCAGTGGTTAGACGTGATTAGCCTCGAGAAGCCTCAGCGGAAATGGGCCTCATCTCGCCTGGAGGGCAAAACCTCCTGGATTTTCTCGAGTTGCGGCAGGTGCTCTCGACTTACGACGGGGACCTCAGGGACCCGCTCTGGTGGCCTCAGGAAATGCCAGTCCCCATGCGAGTTCCTCGGGGGCCTCTCGGGATTCCTCTCCCGTCGATGCCGGGGCCTAAGACCTTGTGTGGAGTCGGGGCCGGAACCTGAGGATTCCTCTCCAGTGCTGACATGGATCTTGGGGTACTTCTGGAGTCTCCCCAGGGGAGTCAGTCCTCGTCTCGAATGCGGGCATGCACTTGCGGTTTCCTCCAGAGCGGTAGCAGCAGTGTCACGCAGTCTGCCGCGTGGATCAAAGGATCTATGGTTTTCCCTCGAGTCTTTCCCACGAGGCTTTCCCACGAGGCTTTCCCACAGGGCTGTCCCACGTGCACACGTGGTGGGAGTGGATCCTCGGCTTGAACGTCAAGGCAGTGCAGGGAAAACAGATTCCTCTGGAATGGACTGACACATCTGGGGGACTCTTGGAATGGTGGCACGACCCTGGAGTTCCTCTCGCCTTTCCTGTGGAGAGCGCCTCCTCTTGAGATGCGACGGGAACGCCGGGAATTCTTTCCCTACGAAACAGGGAAAGGATCCCTCATCTCGAGCTAGGAGGCGGAAACGGGGCTCCCCTGGATGTGTGCGGGACCCCACGTGCTTCCTCTCGAGTGGAGACGGGTATGTCGGGGAACTTCTTGAGTTGCAGCAATGGTGTGAAGGACCCTTTGGAAGTTCCAGTGGTTAGATGTGATTGGCCTCGAGAAGCCTCAGCGGAAATGGGCCTCATCTGGCCTGGAGGGCAAAACCTCCTGGATTTTCTCGAGTTGCGACAGGTGCTCTCGACTTACGACGGGGACCTCAGGGACCCGCTCTGGTGGCCTCAGGAAAGGCCAGTCCCCATGCGATTCCTCGGGGGCGTCTCGGGATTCCTCTCCCGTCGATGCCGGGGCCTAAGACCTTGTGTGGAGTCGGGGCCGGAACCTGAGGATTCCTCTCCAGTGCTGACATGGATCTTGGGGTACTTCTGGAGTCTCCCCAGGGGAGTCAGTCCTCGTCTCGAATGCGGGCATGCACTTGCGCTTTCCTCCAGAGCGGTAGCAGCAGTGTCACGCAGTCCGCCGCGTGGATCAAAGGATCTATGGTTTTCCCTCGAGTCTTTCCCACGAGGCTTTCCCACGAGGCTTTCCCACAGGGCTGTCCCACGTGCACACGTGGTGGGAGTCGATCCTCGGCTTGAACGTCAAGGCAGTGCAGGGAAAACAGGTTCCTCTGGAATGGACTGACACATCTGGGGGACTCTTGGAATGGTGGCACGACCCTGGAGTTCCTCTCGCCTTTCCTGTGGAGAGCGCCTCCTCTTGAGATGCGACGGGAACGCCGGGAATTCTTTCCCTACGAAACAGGGAAAGGATCCCTCATCTCGAGCTAGGAGGCGGAATCGGGGCTCCCCTGGATGTGTGCGGGACCCCACGTGCTTCCTCTCGAGTGGAGACGGGTATGTCGGGGAACTTCTTGAGTTGCAGCAAGGGTGTGAAGGACCCTTTGGAAGTTCCAGTGGTTAGACGTGATTGGCCTCGAGAAGCCTCAGCGGAAATGGGCCTCATCTCGCCTGGAGGGCAAAACCTCCTGGATTTTCTCGAGTTGCGGCAGGTGCTCTCAACTTACGACGGGGACCTCAGGGACCCGCTCTGGTGGCCTCAGGAAAGGCCAGTCCCCATTCGAGTTCCTCGGGGGCCACTCAGGATTCCTCTCCCGTCGATGCCGGGGCCTAAGACCTTGTGTGGAGTCGGGGCCGGAACCTGAGGATTCCTCTCCAGTGCTGACATGGATCTTGGGGTACTTCTGGAGTCTCCCCAGGGGAGTCAGTCCTCGTCTCGAATGCGGGCATGCACTTGCGCTTTCCTCCAGAGCGGTAGCAGCAGTGTCACGCAGTCCGCCGCGTGGATCAAAGGATCTATGGTTTTCCCTCGAGTCTTTCCCACGAGGCTTTCCCACGAGGCTTTCCCACAGGGCTGTCCCACGTGCACACGTGGTGGGAGTCGATCCTCGGCTTGAACGTCAAGGCAGTGCAGGGAAAACAGGTTCCTCTGGTATGGACTGACATATCTGGGGGACTCTTGGAATGGTGGCACGACCCTGGAGTTCCTCTCGCCTTTCCTGTGGAGAGCGCCTCCTCTTGAGATGCGACGGGAACGCCGGGAATTCTTTCCCTACGAAACAGGGAAAGGATCCCTCATCTCGAGCTAGGAGGCGGAAACGGGGCTCCCCTGGATGTGTCCGGGACCCCACGTGCTTCCTCTCGAGTGCAGACGGGTATGTCGGGGAACTTCTTCAGTTGCAGCAAGGGTGTGAAGGACCCTTTGGAAGTTCCAGTGGTTAGATGTGATTGGCCTCGAGAAGCCTCAGCGGAAATGGGCCTCATCTCGCCTGGAGGGCAAAACCTCCTGGATTTTCTCGAGTTGCGGCAGGTGCTCTCGACTTACGACGGGGACCACAGGGAACCGCTCTGGTGGCCTCAGGAAAGGCCAGTCCCCATGCGAGTTCCTCGGGGGCCTCTCGGGATTCCTCTCCCTTCGATGCCGGGGCCTAAGACCTTGTGTGGAGTTGGGGCCGGAACCTGAGGATTCCTCTCCAGTGCTGACATGGATCTTGGGGTACTTCTGGAGTCTCCCCAGGGGAGTCAGTCCTCGTCTCGAATGCGGGCATGCACTTGCGCTTTCCTCCAGAGCGGTAGCAGCAGTGTCACGCAGTCTGCCGCGTGGATCAAAGGATCTATTGTTTTCCCTCGAGTCTTTCCCACGAGGCTTTCCCACGAGGCTTTCCCACAGGGCTGTCCCACGTGCACACGTGGTGGGAGTCGATCCTCGGCTTGAACGTCAAGGCAGTGCAGGGAAAACAGGTTCCTCTTGAATGGACTGACACATCTGGGGGACTCTTGGAATGGTGGCACGACCCTGGAGTTCCTCTCGCCTTTCCTGTGGAGAGCGCCTCCTCTTGAGATGCGACGGGAACGCCGGGAATTCTTTCCCTACGAAACAGGGAAAGGATCCCTCATCTCGAGCTAGGAGGCGGAAACGGGGCTCCCCTGGATGTGTGCGGGACCCCACGTGCTTCCTCTCGAGTGGAGACGGGTATGTCGGGGAACTTCTTGAGTTGCAGCAAGGGTGTGAAGGACCCTTTGGAAGTTCCAGTGGTTAGACGTGATTAGCCTCGAGAAGCCTCAGCGGAAATGGGCCTCATCTCGCCTGGAGGGCAAAACCTCCTGGATTTTCTCGAGTTGCGGCAGGTGCTCTCGACTTACGACGGGGACCTCAGGGACCCGCTCTGGTGGCCTCAGGAAAGGCCAGTCCCCATGTGAGTTCCTCGGGGGCCTCTCGGGATTCCTCTCCCGTCGATGCCGGGGCCTAAGACCTTGTGTGGAGTCGGGGCCGGAACCTGAGGATTCCTCTCCAGTGCTTACATGGATCTTGGGGTACTTCTGGAGTCTCCCCAGGGGAGTCAGTCCTCGTCTCGAATGCGGACATTCACTTGCGCTTTCCTCCAGAGCGGTAGCAGCAGTGTCACGCAGTCCGCCGCGTGGATCAAAGGATCTATGGTTTTCCCTCGAGTCTTTCCCACGAGGCTTTCCCACGAGGCTTTACCACAGGGCTGTCCCACGTGCACACGTGGTGGTAGTCGATCCTCGGCTTGAACGTCAGGCAGTGCAGGGAAAACAGGTTCCTCTGGAATGGACTGACACATCTGGGGGTCTCTTGGAATGGTGCCACGACCCTGGAGTTCCTCTCGCCTTTCCTGGGGAGAGCGCCACCTCTTGAGATGCGACGGGAACGCCGGGAATTCTTTCCCTACGAAACAGGGAAAGGATCCCTCATCTCGAGCTAGGAGGCGGAAACGGGGCTCCCCTGGATGAGTGCGGGACCCCACGTGCTTCCTCTCGAGTGGAGACGGGTATATCGCGGAACTGCTTGAGTTGCAGGAATGGTGTGAAGGACCCTTTGAAAGTTCCAGCGGTTAGATGTGATTAGCCTCGAGAAGCCTCAGCGGAAATGGGCCTCATCTCGCCTGGAGGGCAAAACCTCCTGGATTTTCTCGAGTTGCGGCAGGTGCTCTCGACTTACGGTGGGGACCTCAGGGACCCGCTCTGGTGGCCTCAGGAAAGGCCAGTCCCCATGCGAGTTCCTCGGGGCCTCTCGGGATTCCTCTCCCGTCGATGCCGGGGCCTAAGACCTTGTGTGGAGTCGGGGCCGGAACCTGAGGATTCCTCTCCAGTGCTGACATGGATCTTGGGGTACTTCTGGAGTCTCCCCAGGGGAGTCAGTCCTCGTCTTGAATGCGGGCATGCACTTGCGGTTTCCTCCAGAGCGGTAGCAGCAGTGTCACGCAGTCCGCCGAGTGGATCAAAGGATCTATGCTTTTCCCTCGAGTCTTTCCCACGAGGCTTTCCCACGAGGCTTTCCCACAGGGCTGTCCCACGTGCACACGTGGTGGGAGTCGATCCTCGGCTTGAACGTCAATGCAGTGCAGGGAAAACAGGTTACTCTGGAATGGACTGACACATCTGGGGGACTCTTGGAATGGTGGCACGACCCTGGAGTTCCTCTCGCCTTTCCTGTGGAGAGCGCCTCCTCTTGAGATGCGACGGGAACGCCGGGAATTCTTTCCCTACGAAACAGGGAAAGGATCCCTCATCTCGAGCTAGGAGGCGGAAACGGGGCTCCCCTGGATGTGTGCGGGACCCCACGTGCTTCCTCTCGAGTGGAGACGGGTATGTCGGGGAACTTCTTGAGTTGCAGCAAGGGGGTGAAGCACCCTTTGGAAGTTCCAGTGGTTAGACGTGATTAGCCTCGAGAAGCCTCAGCGGAAATGGGCCTCATCTCGCCTGGAGGGCAAAACCTGCTGGATTTTCTCGAGTTGCGGCAGGTGCTCTCGACTTACGACGGGGACCTCAGGGACCCGCTCTGGTGGCCTCAGGAAAGGCCAGTCCCCATGCGAGTTCCTCGGGGGCCTCTCGGGATTCCTCTCCCGTCGATGCCGGGGCCTAAGACCTTGTGTGGAGTCGGGGCCGGAACCTGTGGATTCCTCTCCAGTGCTGACATGGATCTTGGGGTACTTCTGGAGTCTCCCCAGGGGAGTCAGTCCTCGTCTCGAATGCGGGCATGCACTTGCGCTTTCCTCCAGAGCGGTAGCAGCAGTGTCACGCAGTCCGCCGCGTGGATCAAAGGATCTATTGTTTTCCCTCGAGTCTTTCCCAAGAGGCTTTCCCACGAGGCTTTCCCACAGGGCTGTCCCACGTGCACACGTGGTGGGAGTCGATCCTCGGCTTGAACGTCAAGGCAGTGCAGGGAAAACAGGTTCCTCTGGAATGGGCTGACACATCTGGGGGACTCTTGGATTGGTGGCACGACCCTGGAGTTCCTCTCGCCTTTCCTGTGGAGAGCGCCTCCTCTTGAGATGCGACGGGAACGCCGGGAATTCTTTCCCTACAAAACAGGGAAAGGATCCCTCATCTCGAGCTAGGAGGCGGAATCGGGGCTCCCCTGGATGTGTGCGGGACCCCACGTGCTTCCTCTCGAGTGGAGACGGGTATGTCGGGGAACTTCTTGAGTTGCAGCAAGGGTGTGAAGGACCCTTTGGAAGTTCCAGTGGTTAGACGTGATTAGCCTCGAGAAGCTTCAGCGGAAATGGGCCTCATCTCGCCTGGAGGGCAAAACCTCCTGGATTTTCTCGAGTTGCGGCAGGTGCTCTCGACTTACGACGGGGACCTCAGGGACCCGCTCTGGTGGCCTCAGGAAAAACCAGTCCCCATGCGAGTTCCTCGGGGGCCTCTCGGGATTCCTCTCCCGTCGATGCCGGGGCCTAAGACCTTGTGTGGAGTCGGGGCCGGAACCTGAGGATTCCTCTCCAGTGCTGACATGGATCTTGGGGTACTTCTGGAGTCTCCCCAGGGGAGTCAGTCCTCGTCTCGAATGCGGGCATGCACTTGCGCTTTCCTCCAGAGCGGTAGCAGCAGTGTCACGCAGTCCGCCGCGTGGATCAAAGGATCTATGGTTTTCCCTCGAGTCTTTCCCACGAGGCTTTCCCACGAGGCTTTCCCACAGGGCTGTCCCACGTGCACACGTGGTGGGAGTCGATCCTCGGCTTGAACGTCAAGGCAGTGCAGGGAAAACAGGTTCCTCTGGAATGGACTGACACATCTGGGGGACTCTTGGAATGGTGGCACGACCCTGGAGTTCCTCTCGGCTTTCCTGTGGAGAGCGCCTCCTCTTGAGATGCGACGGGAACGCCGGGAATTCTTTCCCTACGAAACAGGGAAAGGATCCCTCATCTCGAGCTAGGAGGCGGAAACGGGGCTCCCCTGGATGTGTGCGGGACCCCACGTGATTCCTCTCGAGTGGAGACGGGTATGTCGGGGAACTTCTTGAGTTGCAGCAAGGGTGTGAAGGACCCTTTGGAAGTTCCAGTGGTTAGACGTGATTAGCCTCGAGAAGCCTCAGCGGAAATGGGCCTCATCTCGCCTGGAGGGCAAAACCTCCTGGATTTTCTCGAGTTGCGGCAGGTGCTCTCGACTTATGACGGGGACGTCAGGGACCCGCTCTGGTGGCCTCAGGAAAGGCCAGTCCCCATGCGAGTTCCTCGGGGGCCTCTCGGGATTCCTCTCCCGTCGATGCCGGGGCCTAAGACCTTGTGTGGAGTCGGGGCCGGAACCTGAGGATTCCTCTCCAGTGCTGACATGGATCTTGGAGTACTTCTGGAGTCTCTCCCGGGGAGTCAGTCCTCGTCTCGAATGCGGGAATGCACTTGCGCTTTCCTCCAGAGCGGTAGCAGCAGTGTCACGCAGTCCGCCGCGTGGATCAAAGGATCTATGGTTTTCCCTCGAGTCTTTCCCACGAGGCTTTCCCACGAGGCTTTCCCACAGGGCTGTCCCACGTGCACACGTGGTGGGAGTCGATCCTCGGCTTGAACGTCAAGGCAGTGCAGGGAAAACAGGTTCCTCTGGAATGGACTGACACATCTGGGGGACTCTTGGATTGGTGGCACGACCCTGGAGTTCCTCTCGCCTTTCCTGTGGAGAGCGCCTCCTCTTGAGATGCGACGGGAACGCCGGGAATTCTTTCCCTACGAAACAGGGAAAGGATCCCTCATCTCGAGCTAGGAGGCGGAAACGGGGCTCCCCTGGATGTGTGCGGGACCCCACGTGCTTCCTCTCGAGTGGAGACGGGTATGTCGGGGAACTTCTTGAGTTGCAGCAAGGGTGTGAAGGACCCTTTGGAAGTTCCAGTGGTTAGACGTGATTAGCCTCGAGAAGCCTCAGCGGAAATGGGCCTCATCTCGCCTGGAGGGCAAAACCTCCTGGATTTTCTCGAGTTGCGGCAGGTGCTCTCGACTTACGACGGGGACCTCGGGGACCCGCTCTGGTGGCCTCAGGAAAGGCCAGTCCCCATGCGAGTTCCTCGGGGGCCTCTCGGGATTCCTCTCCCGTCGATGCCGGGGCCTAAGACCTTGTGTGGAGTCGGGGCCGGAACCTGAGGATTCCTCTCCAGTGCTGACATGGATCTTGGGGTACTTCTGGAGTCTCCCCAGGGGAGTCAGTCCTCGTCTCGAATGCGGGCATGCACTTGCGGTTTCCTCCAGAGCGGTAGCAGCAGTGTCACGCAGTCCGCCGCGTGGATCAAAGGATCTATGGTTTTCCCTCGAGTCTTTCCCACGAGGCTTTCCCACGAGGCTTTCCCACAGGGCTGTCCCACGTGCACACGTGGTGGGAGTGGATCCTCGGCTTGAACGTCAAGGCAGTGCAGGGAAAACAGGTTCCTCTGGAATGGACTGACACATCTGGGGGACTCTTGGAATGGTGGCACGACCCTGGAGTTCCTCTCGCCTTTCCTGTGGAGAGCGCCTCCTCTTGAGATGCGACGGGAACGCCGGGAATTCTTTCCCTACGAAACAGGGAAAGGATCCCTCATCTCGAGCTAGGAGGCGGAAACGGTGCTCCCCTGGATGTGTGCGGGACCCCACGTGCTTCCTCTCGAGTGGAGACGGGTATGTCGGGGAACTTCTTGAGTTGCAGCAAGGGTGTGAAGGACCCTTTGGAAGTTCCAGTGGTTAGACGTGATTAGCCTCGAGAAGCCTCAGCGGAAATGGGCCTCATCTCGCCTGGAGGGCAAAACCTCCTGGATTTTCTCGAGTTGCGGCAGGTGCTCTCGACTTACGACGGGGACCTCAGGGACCCGCTCTGGTGGCCTCAGGAAATGCCAGTCCCCATGCGAGTTCCTCGGGGGCCTCTCGGGATTCCTCTCCCGTCGATGCCGGGGCCTAAGACCTTGTGTGGAGTCGGGGCCGGAACCTGAGGATTCCTCTCCAGTGCTGACATGGATCTTGGGGTACTTCTGGAGTCTCCCCAGGGGAGTCAGTCCTCGTATCGAATGCGAGCATGCACTTGCGCTTTCCTCCAGAGCGGTAGCAGCAGTGTCACGCAGTCCGCCGCGTGGATCAAAGGATCTATGGTTTTCCCTCGAGTCCTTCCCACGAGGCTTTCCCACGAGGCTTTCCCACAGGGCTGTCCCACGTGCACACGTGGTGGGAGTCGATCCTCGGCTTGAACGTCAAGGCAGTGCAGGGAAAAAAGGTTCCTCTGTAATGGACTGACACATCTGGGGACTCTTGGAATGGTGGCACGACCCTGGAGTTCCTCTCGCCTTTCCTGTGGAGAGCGCCTCCTCTTGAGATGCGACGGGAACGCCGGGAATTCTTTCCCTACGAAACAGGGAAAGGATCCCTCATCTCGAGCTAGGAGGCGGAAACGGTGCTCCCCTGGATGTGTGCGGGACCCCACGTGCTTCCTCTCGAGTGGAGACGGGTATGTCGGGGAACTTCTTGAGTTGCAGCAAGGGTGTGAAGGACCCTTTGGAAGTTCCAGTGGTTAGACGTGATTAGCCTCGAGAAGCCTCAGCGGAAATGGGCCTCATCTGGCCTGGAGGGCAAAACCTCCTGGATTTTCTCGAGTTGCGGCAGGTGCTCTCGACTTACGACGGGGACCTCAGGGACCCGCTCTGGTGGCCTCAGGAAAGGCCAGTCCCCATGCGAGTTCCTCGGGGGCCTCTCGGGATTCCTCTCCCGGCGATGCCGGGGCCTAAGACCTTGTGTGGAGTCGGGGCCGGAACCTGAGGATTCCTCTCCAGTGCTGACATGGATCTTGGGGTACTTCTGGAGTCTCCCCAGGGGAGTCAGTCCTCGTCTCGAATGCGGGCATGCACTTGCGCTTCCCTCCAGAGCGGTAGCAGCAGTGTCTCGCAGTCCGCCGCGTGGATCAAAGGATCTTTTTTTTTCCCTCGAGTCTTTCCCACGAGGCTTTCCCACGAGGCTTTCCCACAGGGCTGTCCCACGTGCACACGTGGTGGGAGTCGATCCTCGGCTTGAACGTCAAGGCAGTGCAGGGAAAACAGGTTCCTCTGGAATGGACTGACACATCTGGGGGACTCTTGGAATGGTGGCACGACCCTGGAGTTCCTCTCGCCTTTCCTGTGGAGAGCGCCTCCTCTTGAGATGCGACGGGAACGCCGGGAATTCTTTCCCTACGAAACAGGGAAAGGATCCCTCATCTCGAGCTAGGAGGCGGAAACGGGGCTCCCCTGGATGTGTGCGGGACCCCACGTGCTTCCTCTCGAGTGGAGACGGGTATGTCGGGGAACTTCTTGAGTTGCAGCAAGGGTGTGAAGGACCCTTTGGAAGTTCCATTGGTTAGACGTGATTAGCCTCGAGAAGCCTCAGCGGAAATGGGCCTCATCTCGCCTGGAGGGCAAAACCTCCTGGATTTTCTCGAGTTGCGGCAGGTGCTCTCGACTTACGACGGGGACGTCAGGGACCCGCTCTGGTGGCCTCAGGAAAGGCCAGTCCCCATGCGAGTTCCTCGGGGGCCTCTCGGGATTCCTCTCCCGTCGATGCCGGGGCCTAAGACCTTGTGTGGAGTCGGGGCCGGAACCTGAGGATTCCTCTCCAGTGCTGACATGGATCTTGGGGTACTTCTGGAGTCTCCCCAGGGGAGTCAGTCCTCGTCTCGAATGCGGGCATGCACTTGCGCTTTCCTCCAGAGCGGTAGCAGCAGTGTCACGCAGTCCGCCGCGTGAATCAAAGGATCTATGGTTTTCCCTCGAGTCTTTCCCACGAGGCTTTCCCACGAGGCTTTCCCACAGGGCTGTCCCAAGTGCACACGTGGTGGGAGTGGATCCTCGGCTTGAACGTCAAGGCAGTGCAGGGAAAACAGGTTCCTCTGGAATGGACTGACACATCTGGGGGACTCTTGGAATGGTGGCACGACCCTGGAGTTCCTCTCGCCTTTCCTGTGGAGAGCGCCTCCTCTTAGATGCGACGGGAACGCCGGGAATTCTTTCCCTACGAAACAGGAAAAGGATCCCTCATCTCGAGCTAGGAGGCGGAAACGGGGCTCCCCTGGATGTGTGCGGGACCCCACGTGCTTCCTCTCGAGTGGAGACGGGTATGTCGGGGAACTTCTTGAGTTGCAGCAAGGGTGTGAAGGACCCTTTGGAAGTTCCAGTGGTTAGACGTGATTAGCCTCAAGAAGCCTCAGCGGAAATGGGCCTCATCTCGCCTGGAGGGCAAAACCTCCTGGATTTTCTCGAGTTGCCGCAGGTGCCCTCGACTTACGACGGGGACCTCAGGGACCCTCTCTGGTGGCCTCAGGAAAGGCCAGTCCCCATGCGAGTTCCTTGGGGGCCTCTCGGGATTCCTCTCCCGTCCATGCTGGGGCCTAAGACCTTCTGTGGAGTCGGGGCCGGAACCTGAGTATTCCTCTCCAGTGCTGACATGGATCTTGGGGTACTTCTGGAGTCTCCCTAGGGGAGTCAGTCCTCGTCTCGAATGCGGGCATGCACTTGCGCTTTCCCGCAGAGCGGTAGCAGCACTGTCACGCAGTCCACCGCTTGGATCAAAGGATCTATGGTTTTCCCTCGAGTCTTTCCCACGAGGCTTTCCCACGAGGCTTTCCCACAGGGCTCTCCCACGTGCACACGTGGAGGGAGTCGATCCTCGGCTTGAACGTCAAGGCAGTGCAGGGAAATCAGGTTCCTCTGGAATGGACTGACACATCTGGGGGACTCTTGGAATGGTGGCACGACCCTGGAGTTCCTCTCGCCTTTCCTGTGGAGAGCGCCTCCTCTTGAGATGCGACGGGAACGCCGGAAATTCTTTCCCTACGTAACAGGGAAAGGATCCCTCATCTCGAGCTAGGAGGAGGAAACGGGGCTCCCCTGGATGTGTGCGGGACCCTCGTGCTTCCTCTCGAGTGGAGACGTGTATGTCGGGGAACTTCTTGAGTTGCAGCAAGGGTGTGAAGGTCCCTTTGAAAGTTCCAGTCGTTAGATGTGATTAGCCTCGAGAAGTCTCAGCGGAAATGGGCCTCATCTCGCCTGGAGGGCAAAACCTCCTGGATTTTCTCGAGTTGCGGCAGGTGCTCTCGACTTACGACGGGGACCTCAGGGACCCGCTCTGGTGGCCTCAGGAAAGGCCAGTTCCCATACGAGTTCCTCGGGGGCCTCTCGGGATTCCTGTCCCGTCGATGCCGGGGCCTAAGACCTTGTGTGGAGTCGGGGCCAGAACCTGAGGATTCCTCTCCAGTGCTGACATGGATCTTGGGGTACTTCTGGAGTCTCCCTAGGGGAGTCAGTCCTCGTCTCGAATGCGGGCATGCACTTGCGCTTTCCTCCAGAGCGGTAGCAGCAGTGTCATGCAGTCCGCCGCGTGGATCAATCGATCTATGGTTTTCCCTCGAGTCTTTCCCTCGAGGCTTTCCCACGAGGCTTTCCCACGAGGCTTTCCCATAGGGCTGTCCCACGTGCACACGTGTTGGGAGTCGATCCTCGGCTTGAACGTCAAGGCAGTGAAGGGAAAACAGGTTCCTCTGGAATGGACTGACACATCTGGGGGACTCTTGGATTGGTGGCACGACCCTGGAGTTCCTCTCGCTTTTCCTGTGGAGAGCGTCTCCTCTTGAGATGCGTCGGGAACCCCGGGAATTCTTTCCTTACGAAACAGGGAAAGGATCCCTCATCTCGAGCTAGGAGGCGGAAACGGGGTTCCCCTGGATGTGTGCGGGAACCTCGTGCTTCCTCTCGAGTGGAGACGGCTATGTCGGGGAACTTTTTGAGTTGCAACAAGGGTGTGAAGGACCCTTTGGAAGTTCCAGTGGTTAGATGTGAATAGCCTCGAGAAGCCTCAGCGGAAATGGGCCTCATCTCGCCTGGAGGGCAAAACCTCCTGGATTTTCTCGAGTTGCGGCAGGTGCTCTCGACTTATGACGGGGACCTCAGGGACCCGCTCTGGTGGCCTCAGGAAAGGCCAGTCCCCATGCGAGTTCCTCGGGGGCCTCTCGGGATTCTTCTCCCGTCGATGCCGGGGCCTAAGACCTTGTGTGGAGTCGGGGCCGGAATCTGAGGATTCCTCTCCAGTGCTGACATGGATCTTGGGGTATTTCTGGAGTCTACCCAGGGGAGTCAGTCCTCGTCTCGAATGCGGGCATGCACTTGCGCTTTCCTCCAGAGCGGTAGCAACAGTGTCACGCAGTCCGCGGCGTGGATCAAAGGATCTATGGTTTTCCCTCGAGTCTTTCCCACGAGGCTTTCCCACGAGGCTTTCCCAGAGGGCTGTCCCACGTGCACACGTGGTGGGAGTCGATCCTCGGCTTGAACGTCAAGGCAGGGCAGGGAAAACAGGTTCCTCTGGAATGGACTGACACATCTGGCAGACTCTTGGATTGGTGGCATGACCCTGGAGTTCCTCTCGCTTTTCCTGTGGAGAGCGCCTCCTCTTGAGATGCGAAGGGAACGCCGGGAATTCTTTCTCTACGAAACAGGGAAAGGATCCCTCATCTCGAGCTCGGAGGCGGAAACGGGGTTCCCCTGGATGTGTGCGGGACCCTCGTGCTTCCTCTCCAGTGGAGACGGCTATGTCGGGGAACTTTTTGAGTTGCAACAAGGGTGTGAAGGACCCTTTGGAAGTTCCAGTGGTTTGATGTGATTAGCCTCGAGAAGCCTCAGGGGAAATGGGCCTCATCTCGCCTGGAGGGCAAAACCTCCTGGAGTTTCTCGAGTTGCGGCAGGTGCTCTCGACTAACGACGGGGACATCAGGGACCCGCTCTGGTGGCCTCAGGAAAGGCCAGTCCCCATGCCAGTTCCTCGGGGGCCTCTCGGGATTCCTTTCCCGTCGATTCCGGGGCCTAAGCCTTGTGTGGAGTCGGGGCCGGAACCTGAGGATTCCTCTCCAGTGCTGACATGGATCTTGGGGTACTTCTGGAGTCTCCCCAGGGGAGTCAGTCCTCGTCTCGAATGCGGGCATGCACTTGCACTTTCCTCCAGAGCGGTAGCAGCAGTGTCACGCAGTCCGCCGCGTGGATCAAAGGATCTATGGTTTTCCCTCGAGTCTTTCCCAAGAGGCTTTCCCAAGAGGCTTTCCCACGAGGCTTTCCCACAGGGCTGTCCCACGTGCAAACGTGGTAGGAGTCGATCCTCGGCTTGAACGTCAAGGCAGTGCAGGGAAAACAGGTTCCTCTGAAATGGACTGACACATCTGGGGGACTCTTGGAATGGTGGTACGACCCTGGAGTTCCTCTCGCCTTTCCTGTGGAGAGCGCCTCCTCTTGAGATACGACGGGAACGCCGGGAATACTTTCCCTAAGAAACAGGGAAAGGATCCCTCATCTCGAGCTAGGAGGCAGAAACGGGGCTCCCCTGGATGTGTGCGGGACCCTCGTGCTTCCTCTCGAGTGGAGACGGGTATGTCGGGGACCTTCTTGACTTGCAGCAAGGGTGTGAAGGACCCTTTGGAAGTTCCAGTGGTTAGATGTGATTAGCTTCGAGAAGCCTCAGCGGAAATGGGCCTCATCTCGCCTGGAGGGCAAAACCTCCTGGATTTCTCGAGTTGCCGCAGGTGCTCTCGACTTACGACGGGGACCTCAGGGACCCGCTCTGGTGGCCTCAGGCAAGGCCTGTCTCCATGCGAGTTACTCGGGGGCCTCTCGGGATTCCTCTCCCGTCGATGCCGGTGCCTAAGACCTTGTGTGGACACGGGGTCGGAACCTGAGGATTCCTCTCCAGTGCTGACATGGATCTTCGGGTACTTCTGGAGTCTCCCCAGGGGAGTCAGTCCTCGTCTCGAATGCGGGCATGCACTTGCACTTTCCTCCAGGGCGGTAGCAGCAGTGTCACCCATTCCGCTGCGTGGATCAAGGGATCTATGGTTTTCCCTCGAGTCTTTCCCACGAGGCTTTCCCACGAGGCTTTCCCACGAGGCTTTCCCACAGGGCTCTCCCAAGTGCACAGGTGGTGGGAGTCGATCCTCGTCTTGAACGTCAAGGCAGTGCAGGGAAAACAGGTTCCTCTGGAATGGACTGACACATCTGGGGGACTCTTGGAATGGTGGCACGACCCTGGAGTTCCTCTCGCCTTTCCTGTGGAGAGCGCCTCCTCTTGAGATTCGATGGGAACGCCGGGAATTCTTTCCCTACGAAACAGGGAAAGGATCCCTCATCTCGAGCTAGGAGGCGGAAACGGGGCTCCCCTGGATGTGTGCGGGACCCTCGTGCTTCCTCTCGAGTGGAGACGGCTATGTCGGGGACCTTCTTGACTTGCAGCAAGGGTGTGAAGGACCCTTCGCAAGTTCAAGTGTTTAGATGTGATTAGCCTCGAAAAGCCTCAGCGGAAATGGGCCTCATCTCGCCTGGAGGGGAGGACCTCCTGGATTTTCTCCAGTTGCGGCAGGTGCTGTCGACTTACGTCGGGGCCATCAGGGACCCGCTCTGGTGGCCTCAGGAAAGGCCAGTCCCCATGCGAGTTCCTCGGGGGCCTCTCGGGATTCCTCTCCCATTGATGCCGGGGCCTAAGACCTTGTGTGGAGTCGGGGCCGGAACCTGAGGATTCCTCTCCAGTGCTGACATGGATCTTGGGGTAGTTCTGTTGTCTCCCCAGGGGAGTCAGTCCTCGTCTCGAATGCGGGCATGCACTTGCGCTTTCCTCCAGAGCGGTAGCAGCAGTGTCACGCAGTCTGCCGCGTGGATCAAAGGATCTATGGTTTTCCCTCGAGTTTTTCCCACGAGGCTTTCCCACGAGGCTTTCCCACAGGGCTGTCCCACGTGCACATGTGGTGGGAGTCGTTCCTCGGCTTGAACGTCAAGGCAGTGCAGGGAAAACAGGTTCCTCTGGAATGGACGGACACATCTGCGGGACTCTTGGAATGGTGGCACGACCCTGGAGTTCCTCTCGCCTTTCCTGTGGAGAGCGCCTCCTCTTGAGATGCGACGGGAACGCCGGGAATTCTTTCCCTACGAAACATTGAAAGGATCCCTCATCTCGGGCTAGGAGGCGGAAACGGGGCTCCCCTGGATGTGTGCGGGACCCTCGTGCTTCCTTTCGAGTGGAGACGGGTATGTCGGGGAACTTCTTGAGTTGCAGCAAGGGTGTGAAGGACCCTTTGGAAGTTCCAGTGGTTAGATGTGATTAGCCTCGAGAAGCCTCAGCGGAAATGGGCCTCATCTCGCCTGGAGGGCAAAACCTCCTGGATTTTCTCGAGTTGCGGCAGGTGCTCTCGACTTACGACGGGGACCTCAGGGACCCGCTCTGGTGGCCTCAGGAAAGGCCAGTCCCCATGCGAGTTCCTCGGGGGAGTCTCGGGATTCCTCTCCCGTCGATTCCGGGGCCTAAGACCTTGTGTGGATACGGGGCCGGAACCTGAGGATTCCTCTCCAGTGCTGACATGGATCTTGGGGTATTTCTGGAGTCTCCCCAGGGGAGTCAGTCCTCGTCTCGAATGCGGGCATGCACTTGCGCTTTCCTCCAGAGCGGTAGCAGCAGTGTCACGCAGTCCGCCGCGTGGATCAAAGGATCTATGGTTTTCCCTCGAGTCTTTCCCACGAGGCATTCCAACGAGGCTTTCCCACGAGGCTTTCCCACGAGGCTTTCCACAGGGCTGTCCCACGTGCACACGTAGTGGGAGTCGATCCTCGGCTTGAACGTCAAGGCAGTGCAAGGAAAACAGGTTCCTCTGCAATGAACTGACACATATGGGGGACTCTTGGAATGGTGGAACGACCCTGGAGTTCCTCTCGCCTTTCCTGTGGAGAGCGCCTCCTCTTGAGATGCGACGGGAACGCCCGGAATTCTTTCCCTACGAAACAGGGAAAGGATCCCTCATCTCGAGCTATGAGGCGGAAACGGGGCTCCCCTGGATGTGTGCGGGACCCTGGTGCTTCCTCTCCAGTGGAGACGGGTATGTCGGGGACCTTCTTGACTTGCAGCAAGGTGTGAAGGACCCTTTGGAAGTTCCAGTCGTTAGATGTGATTAGCCTCGAGAAGCCTCAGCGGAAATGGGCCTCATCTCGCCTGGAGGGCAAAACCTCCTGGATTTTCTCGAGTTGCGACAGGTGCTCTCAACTTACATTGGGGACCTCGGGGACCCGCTCTGGTGGCCTCAGGAAAGGCCAGTCCCCATGCGAGTTCCTCGGGGGCCTCTCGGGATTCATCTCCCGTCGATGCCGGGGCCTAAGTCCTCTGTGGAGTCGAGGCCGGAACCTGAGGATTCCTCTCTAGTGCTGACATGGATCTTGGGGTAGTTCTGGAGTCTCCCCAGTGGAGTCAGTCCTCGTCTCTTATGCGGGCATGCACTTGCGCTTTCCTCCAGAGCGGTAGCAGCAGTGTCTCGCATTCCGCCGCGTGGATCAAAGGATCTATGTTTTTCCCTCGAGTCTTTCCCAAGAGGCTTTCCCACGAGGCTTTCCCACAGGGCTGTCACACAGGGCTCACTCACGTGCACACGAGTTGGGGGTCGATCCTAAGCTAGAACGTCAAGGCAGTGCAGGGAAAACAGGTTCCTCTGGAAAGAACTGACACATCTGGGGGACTCTTGAATCGTGGCACGACCCTGGAGTTCCTCTCGCCTTTCCTGTGGAGAGCGCCTCCTCTTGAGATGCGTCGGGAACGCCGGGAATTCTTTCCCTACGAAACAGGGAAAGGATCCCTCATCTCGAGCTAGGAGTCGGAAACGGGGCTCCCCTGAATGTGTGCGTGACCCTCGTGCTTCCTCTTGAGTGGAGGCGGCTATGTCGGGGAACTTCTTGACTTGCAGTAAGGGTGTGAAGGACCCTTTGGAACTTCCATTGGTTAGATGTGATTAGCCTCGAGAAGCCTCAGCGGAAATGGGCCTCATCTCGCCTGGAGGGGAGGACCTCCTGGATTTTCTCGAGTTGCGGCAGGTGCTCTCGACTTACCACGGGGACCTCAGGGACCTGCTCTGGTGGCCTCAGGAAAGGCCAGTCCCCATGCGAGTTCCTCGGGAGCCTTTCGGGATTCCTCTCCCGTCGATGCCAGGGCCTAAGACCTTGTGTGGAGTCGGGGCCGGAACCTGAGGATTCCTCTCCAGTGCTGACATGGATCTTGGGGTACTTCTGGAGTCTCCCAGGGGAGTCAGTCCTCGTCTCGAATGCCGGGATGCACTTGCACTTTCCTCCAGAGCGGTAGCAGCAGTGTCACGCAGTCCGCCACGTGGATCAAAGGATCTATGGTTTTCCCTCAAGTCTTTCCTACGAGGCTTTCCCACGAGGCTTTCCCACAGGGCTTTCCCACGTGCACACGTGGTGGTAGTCGATCCTCGGCTTGAACATCAAGGCAGTGCAGGGAAAACAGGTTCCTCTGGAATGGACTGACATATCTGGGGGACTCTTGGAATGGTGGCACGACCCTGGAGTTACTCTCGCCTTTCCTGTGGAGAGCGCCTCCTCTTGAGAGGCGACACGAACGCCGGTAATTCTTTCCCTACGAAACAGGGAAAGGATCCGTCATCTCGAGCTAGGAGGCGGAAACGGGGCTCCCCTGGATGTGTGCGGGACACTCGTGCTTCCTCTCAAGTGGAGAGGGGTATGTCGGGGAACTTCTTGAGTTGCAGCAAGGGTGTGAAGGACCCTTTGGAAGTTCCAGTGGTTAGATGTGATTAGCCTCGAGAAGCCTCAGCGGGAATGGGCCTCATCTCGTCTGGAGGGCAAAACCTCCTGGATTTTCTCGAGTTGCGTCAGGTGCTCTCGACTTACGACGGGGAGCTCAGGGACCCGCTCTGGTGGCCTCAGGAAAGGCCAGTCCCCATGCGAGTTCCTCGGGGGCCTCTCGAGATTCTTCTCCCGTCGATGCCGGGGCCTAAGACCTTGTGTGGAGTCGGGGCCGGAACCTGAGGATTCCTTTCCAGTGCTGACATGGATCTTGGGGTACTTCTGGAGTTTCCCCAGGGGATTCAGTCCTCGTCTCGAATGCGGGCATGCACTTGCGCTTTCCTCCAGAGCGGTAGCAGCAGTGTCACGCAGTCCGCCGCGTGGATCAAAGGATCTATGGTTTTCCCTCGAATCTTTCCCACGAGGCTTTCCCCCGAGGCTTTCCCACAGGGCTGTCCCACGTGCACACGTGGTGGGAGTCGATCCTCGTCTTGAACGTCAAGGCAGTGCAGGGAAAACAGGTTCCTCTGGAATGGACTGACACATCTGGGGGACTCTTGGAAT
Organism: Ovis canadensis; assembly: GCF_042477335.2. Lineage (NCBI taxonomy): Eukaryota > Metazoa > Chordata > Mammalia > Artiodactyla > Bovidae > Ovis > Ovis canadensis. The sequence goes on along the minus strand of NC_091266.1, from coordinate 1,957,309 downwards.
GGTGGCACGACACTGGAGTTCCTCTCGCCTTTCCTGTGGAGAGCGCCTCCTCTTGAGATGTGACAGGAACGCCTTGAATTCTTTCCCTATGAAACAGGGAAAGGATCCCTCATCTCGAGCTAGGAGGCGGAAACGGGGCTCCCCTTGATTTGTGCGGTACACTCGTGCTTCCTCTCGAGTGGAGACGGGTACGTCGGGGAACTTCTTGAGTTGCAGCAAGGGTGTGAAGGACCCTTTGGAAGTTCCAGTGGTTAGATGTGATTAGCCTCGGGAAGCCTCAGTGGAAATGGGCCTCATCTCGCCTGGAGGGCAAAACCTCCTGGATTTTCTCGAGTTGCGGCAGGTGCTCTCGACTTACGACGGGGACCTCAGGGACACTCTCTGCTGGCCTCAGGAAAGGCCAGTCCCCATGCGAGTTCCTCGGGGGCCTCTCGGGATTCCTCTCCCGTCGATGCCGGGGCCTAAGACCTTGTGTGGAGTCGGGGCCGGAACCTGAGGATTCCTCTCCAGTGCTGACATGGATCTTGGGGTACTTCTGGAGTCTCCCCAGGGGAGTCAGTCCTCGTCTCGAATGCGGGCATGCACTTGCGCTTTCCTCCAGAGCGGTAGCAGCAGTGTCACGCAGTCCGCGGCGTGGATCAAAGGATCTATGTTTTTCCCTCGAGTCTTTACCACGAGGCTTTCCCACGAGGCTTTCCCACAGGGATGTCCCACGTGCACACATGGTGGGAGTCGATCCTCGGCTTGAACGTCAAGGCAGTGCAGGGAAAACAGGTTCCTCTGGAATGGACTGACACATCTGGGGGACTCTTGGAATGGTGGCACGACCCTGGAGTTCCTCTCGCCTTTCCTGTGGAGAGCGCCTCCTCTTGAGATGCGACGGAAACGACGGGAATTCTTTCCCTACGAAACAGGGAAAGGATCCCTCATCTCGAGCTAGGAGATGGAAACGGGGTTCCCCTGGATGTGTGCGGGACCCTCGTGCTTCCTCTGGAGTGGAGACGGGTATATCGGGGAAATTCTTGAGTTGCAGCAAGGGTGTGAAGGACCCTTTGGAAGTTCCCATTGTTAGATGTGATTAGCCTCGAGAAGCCTCAGCGGGAATGGGCCTCATCTCGCCTGGAGGGCAAAACCTCCTGGATTTTCTCGAGTTGCGGCAGGTGCTCTCGACTTCCGACGGGGACCTCGGGGATCCGCTTTGGTGGCCTCAGGAAAGGCCAGTCCCCATGCGAGTTCCTCGGGGGCCTCTCGGGATTCCTCTCCCGTCGATGCTGGGACCTAAGACCTTGTGTGGAGTCGGGGCCGGAACCTGAGGATTCCTCTCCAGTGCTGACATGGATCTTGGGGTACTTCTGGAGTCTCCCCAGGGGAGTCAGTCCTCGTCTCGTATGTGGGCATGCACTTGCGCTTTCCTCCAGAGCGGTAGCAGCAGTGTCACGCAGTCCGCCGCGTGGATCAAAGGATCTATGGTTTTCCCTCGAGTCTTTCCCACGAGGCTTTCCCACCAGGCTTTCCCACAGGGCTATCCCACGTGCACACGTGGTGGGATTCGATCCTCGGCTTGAACGTCAAGGCAGTGCAGGGAAAACAGGTTCCTCTGGAATGGACTGACACATCTCGGGGACTCTTGGATTGGTGGCACGACCCTGGAGTTCCTCTCGCCTTTCCTGTGGAGAACGCCTCCTCTTGAAATGCGACGGAAACACCGGGAATTCTTTCCCTATGAAACAGGGAAAGGATCCCTCATCTCGAGCTAGGAGGCGGAAACGGGGTTCCCCTGGATGTGTGCGGGACCCTCGAGCTTCCTCTCGAGTGGAGACGGGTATGTCGGGGAACTTCTTGAGTTGCAGCAAGGGTGTGAAGGACCCTTTGGAAGTTCCAGTGGTTAGATGTGATTAGCCTCGAGAAGCCTCAGCGGAAATGGCCCTCATCTCGCCTGGAGGCCACAGCCTCCTGGATTTTCTCGAGTTGCGACAGGTGCTCTCGACTTACGAGGGGGAACTCGGCGCCCGCTCTCGTGGCCTCAGGAAAGGCCAGTCCGCATGCGAGTTCCTCGGGGGCCTCTCGGGATTCCTCTCCCGTCGATGCCGGGGCCTAAGTCCTTGTGTGGAGTCGGGGCCGGAACCTGAGGATTCCTCTCCAGTGCTGACATGGATCATGGGGTACTTCTGGAGTGTCCCAGGGGAGTCAGTCCTCGTCTCGAATGCGGGCATGCACTTGCGCTTTCCTCCAGAGCGGTAGCAGCAGTGTCACGCAGTCTGCCGCGTGGATCAAAGGATCTATGATTTTCCCTCAAGTCTTTCCCACGAGGCTTTCCCACGAGGCTTTCCCACAGGGCTGTCCCACGTGCACACGTGGTGGGAGTCGATCCTCGGCTTGAACGTCAAGGCAGTGCAGGGAAAACAGGTTCCTCTGGAATGGACTGACACATCTGGGGGACTCTTGGAATGGTGGCACGACCCTGGAGTTCCTCTCGCCTTTCCTGTGGAGAGCGCCTCCTCTTGAGATGCGACGGGAACGCCGGGAATTCTTTGCCTATGAAACAGGGAAAGGATCCCTCATCTCGAGCTAGGAGGCGGAAACGGGGCTCCCCTGGATGTGTGCGGGACCCTCGTGCTTCCTCTCGAGTGGACACGGGTATGTCGGGGAACTTCTTGAGTTGCAGCAAGGGTGTGAAGGACCCTTTGGAATTTCCAGTGGTTAAATGTGATTAGCCTCGAGAAGCCTCAGCGGAAATGGGCCTCATCTCGCCTGGAGGGCAAAACCTCCTGGATTTTCTCGAGTTGCGGCAGGTGCTCTCGACTTACGACGGGGACCTCAGGGACACGCTCTGGTGGCCTCAGGAAAGGCCAGTCCCATGCGAGTTCCTCAGGGGCCTCTCGGGATTTCTCTCCCGTTGATGCCGGGGCCTAAGACCTTGTGTGAAGTCAGGGCCGGAACCTGAGGATTCCTCTCCAGTGCTGACATGGATCTTGGGGTACTTCTGGAGTCACCCCAGGGAAGTCAGTCCTCGCCTCTAATGCGGGCATGCACTTGCGCTTTCCTCCAGAGCGGTAGCAGCAGTGTCACGCAGTCCGCCGCGTGGATCAAAGGATCTATGGTTTTCCCTCGAGTCCTTCCCACGAGGCTTTCCCACGAGGCTTTCCCACAGGGCTGTCCCACATGCACACGTGGTGGGAGTCGATCCTCGGCTTGAACGTCAAGGCAGTTCAGGGAAAACAGGTTCCTCTGGAATGGACTGACACAGCTGGTGGACTCTTGGAATGGTGGCACGACCCTGGAGTTCCTCTCGCCTTTCCTGTGGAGAGCGCCTCGTCTTGAGATGCGACGGGAACGCCGGTAATTCTTTCCCTACGAAACAGGGAAAGGATCCCTCATCTCGAGCTAGGAGGCGGAAACGGGGCTCCCCTGGATGTGTGCGGGATCCTCGTGCTTCCTGTCGAGTGGAGACGGGTATGTCGGGGAACTTCTTGAGTTGCAGCAAGGGTGTGAAGGACCCTTTGTAAGTTCCAGTGGTTAAATGTGATTAGCCTCGAGAAGCCTCAGCGGAAATGGGCCTCATCTCGCCTGGAGGGCAAAACCTCCTGGATTTTCTCGAGTTGCGGCAGGTGCTCTAGACTTACGACGGGGACCTCAGGGACCCGCTCTGGTGGCCTCAGGAAAGGCCAGTCCCATGCGAGTTCCTCAGGGGCCTCTCGGGATTTCTCTCCCGTCGATGCCGGGGCCTAAGATCTTGTGTGAAGTCAGGGCCGGAACCTGAGGATTCCTCTCCAGTGCTGACATGGATCTTGGGGTACTTCTGGAGTCTCCCCAGGGGAGTCAGTCCTCGCCTCTAATGCGGGCATGCACTTGCGCTTTCCTCCAGAGCGGTAGCAGCAGTGTCACGCAGTCCGCCGCGTGGATCAAAGGATCTATGGTTTTCCCTCGAGTCCTTCCCATGAGGCTTTCCCACGAGGCTTTCCCACAGGGCTGTCCCACGTGCACACGTGGTGGGAGTCGATCCTCGGCTTGAACGTCAAGGCAGTGCAGGGAAAACAGGTTCCTCTGGAATGGACTGACACATCTGGGGGACTCTTGGAATGGTGGCACGACCCTGGAGTTCCTCTCGCCTTTCCTGTGGAGAGCGCCTCCTCTTGAGATGCGACGGGAACGCCGGGAAATCTTTCCCTACGAAACAGGGAAAGGATCCCTCATCTCGAGCTAGGAGGCGGAAACGGGTCTCCCCTGGATGTGTGCGGGACACTCGTGCTTCCTCTCGATTGGACACGGGTATGTCGGGGAACTTCTTGAGTTGCAGCAAGGGTGTGAAGGACCCTTTGGAATTTCCAGTGGTTAAATGTGATTAGCCTCGAGAAGCCTCAGCGGAAATGGGCCTCATCTCGCCTGGAGGGCAAAACCTCCTGGATTTTCTCGAGTTGCGGCAGGTGCTCTCGACTTACGACGGGGACCTCAGGGATCCGCTATGGTGGCCTCAGGAAACGCCAGTCCCCATTTGAGCTCCACGGGGGCCTCTCGGGATTCTTCTCCCGTCGATGCCGGGGCCTAAGACCTTGTGTGGAGTCGGGGCCAGAACCTGAGGTTTCCTCTCCATTGCTGACATGGATCTTGTGGTACTCTGGAGTCTCCCCAGGGGAGTCAGTCCTCGTCTCGAATGCGGGCATGCACTTGCGCTTTCCTCCAGAGCGGTATCAGCAGTGTCAAGCAGTCTCCCGCTTGGATCAAAGGATCTATGGTTTTCCCTCGAGTCTTTCCCACGAGGCTATCCCACGAGTCTTTCCCAGGAGGCTTTCCCACAGGGCTGTCCATCATGCACACATTGTGGAAGTCGATCCTCGGCTTGAACGTGAAGGTAGTGCAGGGAAAACAGGTTCCTCTGGAAAGAACTGACACATCTGGGCGACTCTTGGAATGGTGGCATGACCCTGGAGTTCCTCTCGCCTTTCCTGTGGAGTGCGCCTCCTCTTGAGATGAGACGGGAACGCCGGGAATTCTTTCCCTACGAAACAGGGAAAGGATCCCTCATCTCGAGCTAGGAGGCGGAAACTGGGCTCCCCTGGATGTGTGCGGGACCCTCGTGTTTCCTCTCGAGTGGAGACGGGTATGTCGGGGAACTTCTGGACTTGCAGCAAGGGTATGAAGGACCCTTTGGAAGTTCCAGTGGTTAGATGTGATTAGCCTGGAGAAGCCTCAGCGGAAATGGGCCTCATCTCGCCTGGAGGGCAAAACCTGCTGGATTTTCTCGAGATGCGGCAGGTGCTCTCGACTTACGACGGGGACCTCGGGGACATCAGGGACCCGCTCTGGTGGCCTCAGGAAAGGCCAGTCCCCATGCGAGTTCCTCGGGGGCCTCTCGGGATTCCTCTCCCGTCGATGCCGGGGCCTAAGACCTTGTGTGGAGTCGGGGCCGGAACCTGAGGATTCCTCTCCAGTGCTGCCATGGATCTTGGGGTACTTCTCGAGTCTCCCCAGGGGAGTCAGTCCTCGTCTCGAATGCGGGCATGCACTTGTGCTTTCCTCCAGAGCGGTAGCAGCAGTGTCACGCAGTCCGCTGCGTGGATCAAAGGATCTATGGTTTTCCCTCGAGTCTTTCCCACGAGGCTTTCCCACGAGGCTTTCCCACAGGGCTGTCCCACGTGCACACGTGGTGGGAGTCGATCCTCGGCTTGAACGTCAAGGCAGTGCAGGGAAAAGAGGTTCCTCTGGAATGGACTGACACATCTGGGGGACTCTTGGAATGGTGGCACGACCCTGGAGTTCCTCTCGCCTTTCCTGTGGAGAGCGCCTCCTCTTGAGATACGACGGGAACGCCGGGAATTCTTTCCCTACGAAACAGGGAAAGGATCCCTCATCTCGAGCTAGGAGGCAGAAACGGGGCTCCCCTGGATGTGTGCGGGACCCTCGTGCTTCCTCTCGAGTGGAGACGGGTATGTCGGGGAACTTCTGGACTTGCAGCAAGGGTGTGAAGGACCCTTTGGAAGTTCCAGGGGTTAGATGTGATTAGACTCGCGAAGCCTCAGCGGAAATGGGCCTCATCTCGCCTGGAGGGCAAAACCTCCTGGATTTTCTCGAGTTGAGGCAGGTGCTTTCGACTTACGACGGGGACCTCAGGGACCCGCTCTGGTGGCCTCAGGAAAGGCCAGTCCTCATGCCAGTTCCTCGGGGGCTTCTCGGGATTCCTCTCCCGTTGATGTCGGGGCCTAAGACCTTGTGTGGAGTCGGGGCCGGAACCTGAGGATTCCTCTCCAGTGCTGACATGGAACTTGGGGTACTTCTGGAGTCTCCAAAGGGGAGTCAGTCGTCGTCTCGAATGCGGGCATGCACTTGCGCTTTCCTCCAGAGCGGTAACAGCAGAGTCACGCAGTCCGCCGCGTGGATCAAAGGATCTATGGTTTTCCCTCGAGTCTTTCCCACGAGGCTTTCCCACGCGGCTTTCCCACAGGTCTGTCCCACGTGCACACGTGGTGGTAGTCGATCCTCGGCTTGAACGTCGAGGCAGTGCAGGGAAAACAGGTTCCTCTGGAATGGACTGACACATCTGGGGGACTCTTGGAATGGTGGCACGACCCTGGAGTTCCTCTCGCCTTCCTGTGGAGAGCGCCTCCTCTTGAGATGCGACGGGAACGCCGGGAATTCTTTCCCTACGAAAAAGGGAAAGGATCCCTCATCTCGAGCTAGGAGGCGGAAACGGGGCTCCCCTGGATGTGTGCGGGACCCTCTTGCTCCCTCTCGAGTGGAGACGGGTATGTCGCGGAACTTCTTGAGTTGCAGCAAGTGTGTGAAGGACCCTTTGAAAATTCCAGTGGTTAGATGTGATTAGCCTCGAGAAGCCTCAGCGGAAATGGGCCTCATCTCGCCTGGAGGGCAAAACCTCCTGGATTTTCTCGAGTTGGGGCAGGTGCTCTCGACTTACGACGGGGACCTCAGGGACCCGCTCTGGTGGCCTCAGGAAAGGCCAGTCCCCATGCGAGTTCCTCGGGGGCCTCTCGGGATTCCTCTCCCGTCGATGCCGGGGCCTAAGACCTTGTGTGGAGTCGGGGCCGGAACCTGAGGATTCCTCTCCAGTGCTGACATGGATCTTGGGGTACTTCTGGAGTCTCCCCAGGGGAGTCAGTCCTCGCCTCTAATGCGGGCATGCACTTGCGCTTTCCTCCAGAGCGGTAGCAGCAGTGTCACGCAGTCCGCCGCGTGGATCAAAGGATCTATGGTTTTCCCTCGAGTCCTTCCCACGAGGCTTTCCCACGAGGCTTTCCCACAGGGCTGTCCCACGTGCACACGTGGTGGGAGTCGATCCTCGGCTTGAACGTCAAGGCAGTGCAGGGAAAACAGGTTCCTCTGGAATGGACTGACACATCTGGGCGACTCTTGGAATGGTGGCACGACCCTGGAGTTCCTCTCGCCTTTCCTGTGGAGAGCGCCTCCTCTTGAGATGCGACGGGAACGCCGGGAAATCTTTCCGTACGAAACAGGGAAAGGATCCCTCATCTCGAGCTAGGAGGCGGAAACGGGTCTCCCCTGGATGTGTGCGGGACACTCGTGCTTCCTCTCGATTGGACACGGGTATGTCGGGGAACTTCTTGAGTTGCAGCAAGGGTGTGAAGGACCCTTTGGAATTTCCAGTGGTTAAATGTGATTAGCCTCGAGAAGCCTCAGCGGAAATGGGCCTCATCTCGCCTGGAGGGCAAAACCTCCTGGATTTTCTCGAGTTGCGGCAGGTGCTCTCGACTTACGACGGGGACCTCAGGGATCCGCTATGGTGGCCTCAGGAAACGCCAGTCCCCATTTGAGCTCCACGGGGGCCTCTCGGGATTCTTCTCCCGTCGATGCCGGGGCCTAAGACCTTGTGTGGAGTCGGGGCCAGAACCTGAGGTTTCCTCTCCATTGCTGACATGGATCTTGTGGTACTCTGGAGTCTCCCCAGGGGAGTCAGTCCTCGTCTCGAATGCGGGCATGCACTTGCGCTTTCCTCCAGAGCGGTATCAGCAGTGTCAAGCAGTCTCCCGCTTGGATCAAAGGATCTATGGTTTTCCCTCGAGTCTTTCCCACGAGGCTATCCCACGAGTCTTTCCCAGGAGGCTTTCCCACAGGGCTGTCCATCATGCACACATTGTGGAAGTCGATCCTCGGCTTGAACGTGAAGGTAGTGCAGGGAAAACAGGTTCCTCTGGAAAGAACTGACACATCTGGGCGACTCTTGGAATGGTGGCATGACCCTGGAGTTCCTCTCGCCTTTCCTGTGGAGTGCGCCTCCTCTTGAGATGAGACGGGAACGCCGGGAATTCTTTCCCTACGAAACAGGGAAAGGATCCCTCATCTCGAGCTAGGAGGCGGAAACTGGGCTCCCCTGGATGTGTGCGGGACCCTCGTGTTTCCTCTCGAGTGGAGACGGGTATGTCGGGGAACTTCTGGACTTGCAGCAAGGGTATGAAGGACCCTTTGGAAGTTCCAGTGGTTAGATGTGATTAGCCTGGAGAAGCCTCAGCGGAAATGGGCCTCATCTCGCCTGGAGGGCAAAACCTGCTGGATTTTCTCGAGATGCGGCAGGTGCTCTCGACTTACGACGGGGACCTCGGGGACATCAGGGACCCGCTCTGGTGGCCTCAGGAAAGGCCAGTCCCCATGCGAGTTCCTCGGGGGCCTCTCGGGATTCCTCTCCCGTCGATGCCGGGGCCTAAGACCTTGTGTGGAGTCGGGGCCGGAACCTGAGGATTCCTCTCCAGTGCTGCCATGGATCTTGGGGTACTTCTCGAGTCTCCCCAGGGGAGTCAGTCCTCGTCTCGAATGCGGGCATGCACTTGTGCTTTCCTCCAGAGCGGTAGCAGCAGTGTCACGCAGTCCGCTGCGTGGATCAAAGGTTCTATGGTTTTCCCTCGAGTCTTTCCCACGAGGCTTTCCCACGAGGCTTTCCCACAGGGCTGTCCCACGTGCACACGTGGTGGGAGTCGATCCTCGGCTTGAACGTCAAGGCAGTGCAGGGAAAAGAGGTTCCTCTGGAATGGACTGACACATCTGGGGGACTCTTGGAATGGTGGCACGACCCTGGAGTTCCTCTCGCCTTTCCTGTGGAGAGCGCCTCCTCTTGAGATACGACGGGAACGCCGGGAATTCTTTCCCTACGAAACAGGGAAAGGATCCCTCATCTCGAGCTAGGAGGCAGAAACGGGGCTCCCCTGGATGTGTGCGGGACCCTCGTGCTTCCTCTCGAGTGGAGACGGGTATGTCGGGGAACTTCTGGACTTGCAGCAAGGGTGTGAAGGACCCTTTGGAAGTTCCAGGGGTTAGATGTGATTAGACTCGCGAAGCCTCAGCGGAAATGGGCCTCATCTCGCCTGGAGGGCAAAACCTCCTGGATTTTCTCGAGTTGAGGCAGGTGCTTTCGACTTACGACGGGGACCTCAGGGACCCGCTCTGGTGGCCTCAGGAAAGGCCAGTCCTCATGCCAGTTCCTCGGGGGCTTCTCGGGATTCCTCTCCCGTTGATGTCGGGGCCTAAGACCTTGTGTGGAGTCGGGGCCGGAACCTGAGGATTCCTCTCCAGTGCTGACATGGAACTTGGGGTACTTCTGGAGTCTCCAAAGGGGAGTCAGTCGTCGTCTCGAATGCGGGCATGCACTTGCGCTTTCCTCCAGAGCGGTAACAGCAGAGTCACGCAGTCCGCCGCGTGGATCAAAGGATCTATGGTTTTCCCTCGAGTCTTTCCCACGAGGCTTTCCCACGCGGCTTTCCCACAGGGCTGTCCCACGTGCACACGTGGTGGTAGTCGATCCTCGGCTTGAACGTCGAGGCAGTGCAGGGAAAACAGGTTCCTCTGGAATGGACTGACACATCTGGGGGACTCTTGGAATGGTGGCACGACCCTGGAGTTCCTCTCGCCTTCCTGTGGAGAGCGCCTCCTCTTGAGATGCGACGGGAACGCCGGGAATTCTTTCCCTACGAAAAAGGGAAAGGATCCCTCATCTCGAGCTAGGAGGCGGAAACGGGGCTCCCCTGGATGTGTGCGGGACCCTCTTGCTCCCTCTCGAGTGGAGACGGGTATGTCGCGGAACTTCTTGAGTTGCAGCAAGTGTGTGAAGGACCCTTTGAAAATTCCAGTGGTTAGATGTGATTAGCCTCGAGAAGCCTCAGCGGAAATGGGCCTCATCTCGCCTGGAGGGCAAAACCTCCTGGATTTTCTCGAGTTGGGGCAGGTGCTCTCGACTTACGACGGGGACCTCAGGGACCCGCTCTGGTGGCCTCAGGAAAGGCCAGTCCCCATGCGAGTTCCTCGGGGGCCTCTCGGGATTCCTCTCCCGTCGATGCCGGGGCCTAAGACCTTGTGTGGAGTCGGGGCCGGAACCTGAGGATTCCTCTCCAGTGCTGACATGGATCTTGGGGTACTTCTGGAGTCTCCCCAGGGGAGTCAGTCCTCGCCTCTAATGCGGGCATGCACTTGCGCTTTCCTCCAGAGCGGTAGCAGCAGTGTCACGCAGTCCGCCGCGTGGATCAAAGGATCTATGGTTTTCCCTCGAGTCCTTCCCACGAGGCTTTCCCACGAGGCTTTCCCACAGGGCTGTCCCACGTGCACACGTGGTGGGAGTCGATCCTCGGCTTGAACGTCAAGGCAGTGCAGGGAAAACAGGTTCCTCTGGAATGGACTGACACATCTGGGCGACTCTTGGAATGGTGGCACGACCCTGGAGTTCCTCTCGCCTTTCCTGTGGAGAGCGCCTCCTCTTGAGATGCGACGGGAACGCCGGGAAATCTTTCCGTACGAAACAGGGAAAGGATCCCTCATCTCGAGCTAGGAGGCGGAAACGGGTCTCCCCTGGATGTGTGCGGGACACTCGTGCTTCCTCTCGATTGGACACGGGTATGTCGGGGAACTTCTTGAGTTGCAGCAAGGGTGTGAAGGACCCTTTGGAATTTCCAGTGGTTAAATGTGATTAGCCTCGAGAAGCCTCAGCGGAAATGGGCCTCATCTCGCCTGGAGGGCAAAACCTCCTGGATTTTCTCGAGTTGCGGCAGTTGCTCTCGACTTACGACGGGGACCTCAGGGATCCGCTATGGTGGCCTCAGGAAACGCCAGTCCCCATTTGAGCTCCACGGGGGCCTCTCGGGATTCCTCTCCCGTCGATGCCGGGGCCTAAGACCTTGTGTGGAGTCGGGGCCAGAACCTGAGGTTTCCTCTCCATTGCTGACATGGATCTTGTGGTACTCTGGAGTCTCCCCAGGGGAGTCAGTCCTCGTCTCGAATGCGGGCATGCAGTTGCGCTTTCCTCCAGAGCGGTATCAGCAGTGTCAAGCAGTCTGCCGCTTGGATCAAAGGATCTATGATTTTCCCTCGAGTCTTTCCCACGAGGCTATCCCACGAGTCTTTCCCAGGAGGCTTTCCCACAGGGCTGTCCATCATGCACACATTGTGGAAGTCGATCCTCGGCTTGAACGTGAAGGTAGTGCAGGGAAAACAGGTTCCTCTGGAAAGGACTGACGCATCTGGGGGACTTTTGGAATGGTGGCATGACCCTGGAGTTCCTCTCGCCTTTCCTGTGGAGTGCGCCTCCTCTTGAGATGAGACGGGAACGCCGGGAATTCTATCCCTACGAAACAGGGAAAGGATCCCTCATCTCGAGCTAGGAGGCGGAAACTGGGCTCCCCTGGATGTGTGCGGGACCCTCGTGTTTCCTCTCGAGTGGAGACGGGTATGTCGGGGAACTTCTGGACTTGCAGCAAGGGTATGAAGGACCCTTTGGAAGTTCCAGTGGTTAGATGTGATTAGCCTGGAGAAGCCTCAGCGGAAATGGGCCTCATCTCGCCTGGAGGGCAAAACCTGCTGGATTTTCTCGAGATGCGGCAGGTGCTCTCGACTTACGACGGGGACCTCGGGGACATCAGGGACCCGCTCTGGTGGCCTCAGGAAAGGCCAGTCCCCATGCGAGTTCCTCGGGGGCCTCTCGGGATTCCTCTCCCGTCGATGCCGGGGCCTAAGACCTTGTGTGGAGTCGGGGCCGGAACCTGAGGATTCCTCTCCAGTGCTGCCATGGATCTTGGGGTACTTCTCGAGTCTCCCCAGGGGAGTCAGTCCTCGTCTCGAATGCGGGCATGCACTTGTGCTTTCCTCCAGAGCGGTAGCAGCAGTGTCACGCAGTCCGCTGCGTGGATCAAAGGATCTATGGTTTTCCCTCGAGTCTTTCCCACGAGGCTTTCCCACGAGGCTTTCCCACAGGGCTGTCCCACGTGCACACGTGGTGGGAGTCGATCCTCGGCTTGAACGTCAAGGCAGTGCAGGGAAAAGATGTTCCTCTGGAATGGACTGACACATCTGGGGGACTCTTGGAATGGTGGCACGACCCTGGAGTTCCTCTCGCCTTTCCTGTGGAGAGCGCCTCCTCTTGAGATGCGACGGGAACGCCGGGAATTCATTCCCTAGGAAACAGGGAAAGGATCCCTCATCTCGAGCTAGGAGGCGGAAACGGGGCTCCCCTGGATGTGTGCGGGACCCTCCTGCTTCCTCTCGAGTGAGACGGGTATGTCGGGGAACTTCTTGAGTTGCAGCAAAGGTGTGAAGGACCCTTTGGAAGTTCCAGTGGTTAGATGTGATTAGCCTCGAGAAGCCTCAGCGGAAATGGGCCTCATCTCGCCTGGAGGGCAAAACCTCCTGGATATTCTCGAGTTGCGGCAGGTGCTCTCGACTTAAGACGGGGACCTCAGGGACCCGCTCTGGTGGCCTCAGGAAAGGCCAGTCCCCATGCGAGTTCCTCGGGGGCCTCTCGGGATTCCTCTCCCGTCGATGCCGGGGCCTAAGACCTTGTGTGGAGTCGGGGCCGGAACCTGAGGATTCCTCTCCAGTGCTGCCATGGATCTTGGGGTACTTCTGGAGTCTCCCCAGGGGAGTCAGTCCTCGTCTCGAATGCGGGCATGCACTTGCGCTTTCCTCCAGAGCGGTAGCAGCAGTGTCACGCAGTCCGCCGCGTGGATCAAAGGATCTATGGTTTTCCCTCGAGTCCTTCCCACGAGGCTTTCCCACGAGGCTTTCCCACAGGGCTGTCCCACGTGCACACGTGGTGGGAGTCGATCCTCGGCTTCTACGTCAAGGCAGTGCAGGGAAAACAGGTTCCTCTGGAATGGACTGACACATCTGGGCGACTCTTGGAATGGTGGCACGACCCTGGAGTTCCTCTCGCCTTTCCTGTGGAGAGCGCCTCCTCTTGAGATGCGACGGGAACGCCGGGAAATCTTTCCCTACGAAACAGGGAAAGGATCCCTCATCTCGAGCTAGGAGGCGGAAACGGGTCTCCCCTGGATGTGTGCGGGACACTCGTGCTTCCTCTCGAGTGGACACGGGTATGTCGGGGAACTTCTTGAGTTGCAGCAAGGGTGTGAAGGACCCTTTGGAATTTCCAGTGGTTAAATGTGATTAGCCTCGAGAAGACTCAGCGGAAATGGGCCTCATCTCGCCTGGATGGCAAAACCTCCTGGATTTTCTCGAGTTGCGGCAGGTGCTCTCGACTTACGACGGGGACCTCAGGGACCCGCTATGGTGGCCTCAGGAAACGCCAGTCCCCATTTGAGCTCCACGGGGGCCTCTCGGCATTCCTCTCCCGTCGATGCCGGGGCCTAAGACCTTGTGTGGAGTCGGGGCCAGAACCTGTGGTTTCCTCTCCAGTGCTGACATGGATCTTGTGGTACTCTGGAGTCTCCCCAGGGGAGTCAGTCCTCGTCTCGAATGCGGGCATGCACTTGCGCTTTCCTCCAGAGCGGTATCAGCAGTGTCAAGCAGTCTGCCGCTTGGATCAAAGGATCTATGGTTTTCCCTCGAGTCTTTCCCACGAGGCTATCCCAAGAGTCTTTCCCAGGAGGCTTTCCCACAGGGCTGTCCATCATGCACACATTGTGGAAGTCGATCCTCGGCTTGAACGTGAAGGTAGTGCAGGGAAAACAGGTTCCTCTGGAATGGACTGACACATCTGGGGGACTTTTGGAATGGTGGCACGACCCTGGAGTTCCTCTCGCCTTTCCTGTGGAGTGCGCCTCCTCTTGAGATGCGACGGGAACGCCGGGAATTCTTTCCCTACGAAACAGGGAAAGGATCCCTCATCTCGAACTAGGAGGCGGAAACTGGGCTCCCCTGGATGTGTGCGGGACCCTCGTGCTTCCTCTCGAGTGGAGACGGGTATGTCGGGGAACTTCTGGACTTGCAGCAAGGGTATGAAGGACCCTTTGGAAGTTCCAGTGGTTAGATGTGATTATCCTGGAGAAGCCTCAGCGGAAATGGGCCTCATCTCGCCTGGAGGGCAAAACCTCCTGGATTTTCTCGAGTTGCGGCAGGTGCTCTCGACTTACGACGGGGACCTCGGGGACCTCAGGGACCCGCTCTGGTGGCCTCAGGAAAGGCCAGTCCCCATGCGAATTCCTCGTGGGCCTCTCGGGATTCCTCTCCCGTCGATGCCGGGGCCTAAGACCTTGTGTGGAGTCGGGGCCGGAACCTGAGGATTCCTCTCCAGTGCTGCCATGGATCTTGGGGTATTTCTCGAGTCTCCCCAGGGGAGTCAGTCCTCGTCTCGAATGCGGGCATGCACTTGTGCTTTCCTCCAGAGCGGTAGCAGCAGTGTCACGCAGTCCGCCGCGTGGATCAAAGGATCTATGGTTTTCCCTCGAGTCTTTCCCACGAGGCTTTCCCACGAGGCTTTCCCACAGGGCTGTCCCACGTGCACACGTGGTGGGAGTCGATCCTCGGCTTCTACGTCAAGGCAGTGCATGGAAAAGAGGTTCCTCTGGAATGGACTGACACATCTGGGGGACTCTTGGAATGGTGGCACGACCCTGGAGTTCCTCTCGCCTTTCCTGTGGAGAGCGCCTCCTCTTGAGATGCGACGGGAACGCCGGGAATTCTTTCCCTACGAAACAGGGAAAGGATCCCTCATCTCGAGCTAGGAGGCGGAAACGGGTCTCCCCTGGATGTGTGCGGGACCCTCGTGCTTCCTCTCGAGTGGAGACGGGTGTGTCGGGGAACTTCTTGAGTTGCAGCAAAGGTGTGAAGGACCCTTTGGAACTTCCAGTGGTTAGATGTGATTAGCCTCGAGAAGCCTCAGCGGAAATGGGCCTCATTTCGCCTGGAGGGCAAAACCTCCTGGATTTTCTCGAGTTGCGGCAGTTGCTCTCGACTTACGACGGGGACGTCAGGGAACCGCTCTGGTGGCCTCAGGAAAGGCCAGTCCCCATGCGAGTTCCTCGGGGGCCTCTCGGGATTCCTCTCCCCTCGATGCCGGGGCCTAAGACCTTGTGTGGAGTCTGGGCCGGAACCTGAGGATTCCTCTCCAGTGCTGACATGGATCTTGGGGTATTTCTGGAGTCTCCCCAGGGGAGTCAGTCCTCGTCTCGAATGTGGGCATGCACTTGCGCTTTACTGCAGAGCGGTAGCAGCAGTGTCACGCAGTCCGCCGCATGGATCAAAGGATCTATGGTTTTCCCTCGAGTCTTTCCCACGAGGCTTTCCCACGAGGCTTTCCCACAGGGCTGTCCCACGTGCACACGTGGTGGGAGTCGATCCTCGGCTTGAACGTCAAGGCAGTGCAGGGAAAACAGGTTCCTCTGGAATGGACTGACACATCTGGGGGACTCTTGGAATGGTGGCACGACCCTGGAGTTCGTCTCGCCTTTCCTGTGGAGAGCGCCTCCTCTTGAGATGCGACGGGGACGCCGCGAATTCTTTCCCTACGAAACAGGGAAAGGATCCCTCATCTCGAGCTAGGAGGCGGAAACGGGGTCCCCTGGATGTGTGCGGGACCCTCGTGCTTCCTCTCGAGTGGAGACGGGTATGTGGGGGAACTTCTTGAGTTGCAGCAAGGGTGTGAAGGACCCTTTGGAAGTTCCAGTGTTTAGATGTGATTAGCCTCGAGAAGCCTCAGCGGAAATGGGCCTCATCTCGCCTGGAGTGCAAAACCTCCTGGATTTTCTCGAGTTGCGGCAGGTGTTCTCGACTTCCGACGGTGACCTAAGGGACGCGCTCTGGTGCCCTCAGGACTGGCCAGTCCCCATTCCAATGGCTCGGGAGCCTCTCGGGATTCCGCTCCCTTCGATGCCAGAGACTAAGACCTTGTGTGGGTCGTGTCTGGAACATGAGGTTTCCTCTCCAGTGCTGACATGGATCGTGGAGTACTTCTGGTGTTTCCCCAGGGGAGTAAGTCCCCGTCTCGAATGGGGGCATGCATGTGCGCTTTCCTCCAGAGCTGTAACAACACTGTCATGCCTCCCGGCGCGCCGATCATGGGATCTGTGGCTTTCCCACGAGGCTTTCCCACGAGGCTTTCCCACAGGACTGTCCCACGTGTCACCGTGGTGTGAGTCGATGCTCGGCGTGAAACTCGAGGCAGTGCAGGGATAACAGGTTCCTCTGGAATGGACTGAGATATCTGGGGGACTCTGGGAACGGTGGCACGACCCTGGAGTTCCTCTCGCCTTTCCTGTGAGGAGCGCCTCCACTTGAGATGCAACGGGAACTCCCAGAATTATTTCCCGAAAAAGCTGTGAAAGGATCCCTCATCTTGAGCTACGAGGCGAACACGGGGCTCCCCTGGATGTGGGCGGGACCCTCGTGCTTCCTCTCGAGTGGAGACGGGTATGTTAGGGAACTTCTTGAGTTGCAGCAAGGGTGTGAAGGACCTTTTAGAAGTTCCAGAGGTTAGGTGTGATTAGCTTCCAGAAGCCTCAGCGGAAATGGGCCTCACTCAGCTGGAGTGCAAAACCTCCTTGATTTTCTCGAGTTGCGGCAGGTGCTCTTGACTTATGACGGGAATTTAGGGACCCGCTCTGGTGGCCTCAATACTGGCCCGTCCCCATTCGAATTGCTCGGGGTCCTCTCGGGATTCATCTTCCGTCGATTCCGGGGCCTAAGTCCTTGTGTGGAGTCGGGGCTGGAACCTGAGGATTCCTCTCCAGTACTGACATGGATCTTGGAGTACTTTTGGAGTCTCCCCAGGGGAGTCAGTCTTCGTCTCGAATGGGGGCATGCACGTGCGCTTTCCTCCGAGCTGTAGCACCAGCGTCACGATTCCTGTCGCGTGGATCAAGGGATCTGTGGCTTTCCCTCGAGGCTTTCCCACGAGGCTTTCCCACAGGGCTGTCCCACGTGAGACCGTGGTGGGAGTCGATCCTCCTCGTTAAAGTCAAGGCAGTGCAGGGAAAACAGTATCCTCAGGAATGGACTGAGACATCTGGGGGACTCTTGGAATGGTGGCACGACGCTGGAGTTGCTCTCACCTTTCCTGTGGAGAGCCCCTACACTTGAGATGCGATGGGAACGCCAAGGAATCTCTCCTGAACAAGCAGCGAACGGATCCCTCATCTCGACCTACGAGGCGGAAACGGAGCTCTTCTGGATGTGGGTGGGACATGCGTGCTTCCTCTCGAGTGGAGAGGGGTATATAGGGGAACTTCTTGAGTTGCAGCAAGGGTGTCAAGGACCCTTTGGAAGTTCCAGTGGTTAGACGTGATTAGCCTCGAGAAGCCTCAGCGGAAATGGGCCTCATCTCGCCTGGAGGGCAAAACCTCCTGGATTTTCTCGAGTTGAGGCAGGTGCTTTCGACTTACGACGGGGACCTCAGGGACCCGCTCTGGTGGCCTCAGGAAAGGCCAGTCCTCACGCCAGTTCCTCGGGGGCTTCTCGGGATTCCTCTCCGTTTGATGTTGGGGCCTAAGACCTTGTGTGGAGTCGGGGCCGGAACCTGAGGATTCCTCTCCAGTGCTGACATGTAACTTGGGGTACTTCTGGAGTCTCCAAAGGGGAGTCAGTCGTCGTCTCGAATGCGGGCATGCACTTGCGCTTTCCTCCAGAGCGGTAACAGCAGAGTCACGCAGTCCGCCGCGTGGATCAAAGGATCTATGGTTTTCCCTCGAGTCTTTCCCACGAGGCTTTCCCACGCGGCTTTCCCACAGGGCTGTCCCACGTGCACACGTGGTGGTAGTCGATCCTCGGCTTGAACGTCGAGGCAGTGCAGGGAAAACAGGTTCCTCTGGAATGGACTGACACATCTGGGGGACTCTTGGAATGGTGGCACGACCCTGGAGTTCCTCTCGCCTTTCCTGTGGAGAGCGCCTCCTCTTGAGATGCGACGGGAACGCCGGGAATTCTTTCCCTACGAAACAGGGAAAGGATCCCTCATCTCGAGCTAGGAGGCGGAAACGGGGCTCCCCTGGATGTGTGCGGGACCCTCTTGCTCCCTCTCGAGTGGAGACGGGTATGTCGGGGAACTTCTTGAGTTGCAGCAAGTGTGTGAAGGACCCTTTGAAAATTCCAGTGGTTAGATGTGATTAGCCTCGAGAAGCCTCAGCGGAAATGGGCCTCATCTCGCCTGGAGGGCAAAACCTCCTGGATTTTCTCGAGTTGGGGCAAGTGCTCTCGACTTACGACGGGGACCTCAGGGACCCGCTCTGGTGGCCTCAGGAAAGGCCAGTCCCCATGCGAGTTCCTCGGGGGCCTCTCGGGATTCCTCTCCCGTCGATGCCGGGGCCTAAGACCTTGTGTGGAGTCGGGGACGGAACCTGAGGATTCCTCTCCAGTGCTGACATGGATCTTGGGGTACTTCTGGAGTTTCCCATGGGAGTCAGTCCTCGTCTCGAATGCGGGCATGCACTTGCGCTTTCCTCCAGAGCGGTAGCAGCAGTATCACGCAGTCCGCCGCGTGGATCAAAGGATCTATGGTTTTCCTTCGAGTCTTTCCCACTAGGCTTTCCCACGAGGCTTTCCCACAGGGCTGTCGAACGTGCACACGTGGTGGGAGTCGATCCTCAGCTTGAACGTCAAGGCAGTGCAGGGAAAACAGGTTCCTCTGGAATGGACTGACACATCTGGGGGACTCTTGGAATGGAGGCACGACCCTGGAGTTCCTCTCGCCTTTCCTGTGGAGAGCGCATCCTCTTGAAATGCGACGGGAACGCCGGGAATTCATTCCCTAGGAAACAGTGAAAGGATCCCTCATCTCGAGCTAGGAGGCGGAAACGGGTCTCCCCTGGATGTGTGCGGGACCCTCGTGCTTCCTCTCGAGTGGAGACGGGTGTGTCGGGGAACTTCTTGAGTTGCAGCAAAGGTGTGAAGGACCCTTTGGAAGTTCCAGTGGTTAGATGTGATTAGCCTCGAGAAGCCTCAGCGGAAATGGGCCTCATCTCGCCTGGAGGGCAAAACCTCCTGGATTTTCTCGAGTTGCGGCAGGTGCTCTCGACTTACGACGGGGACCTCAGGGACCTCAGGGACCCGCTCTGGTGGCCTCAGGAAAGGCCAGTCCCCATGCGAGTTCCTCGGGGGCCTCTCGGGATTCCTCTCCCCTCGATGCCGGGGCCTAAGACCTTGTGTGGAGTCGGGGCCGGAACCTGAGGATTCCTCTCCAGTGCTGACATGGATCTTGGGGTATTTCTGGAGTCTCCCCAGGGGAGTCAGTCCTCGTCTCGAATGTGGGCATGCACTTGCGCTTTACTGCAGAGCGGTAGCAGCAGTGTCACGCAGTCCGCCGCATGGATCAAAGGATCTATGGTTTTCCCTCGAGTCTTTCCCACGAGGCTTTCCCACGAGGCTTTCCCACAGGGCTGTCCCACGTGCACACGTGGTGGGAGTCGATCCTCGGCTTGAACGTCAAGGCAGTGCAGGGAAAACAGGTTCCTCTGGAATGGACTGACACATCTGGGGGACTCTTGGAATGGTGGCACGACCCTGGAGTTCCTCTCGCCTTTCCTGTGGAGAGCGCCTCCTCTTGAGATGCGACGGGGACGCCGCGAATTCTTTCCCTACGAAACAGGGAAAGGATCCCTCATCTCGAGCTAGGAGGCGGAAACGGGGTCCCCTGGATGTGTGCGGGACCCTCGTGCTTCCTCTCGAGTGGAGACGGGTATGTGGGGGAACTTCTTGAGTTGCAGCAAGGGTGTGAAGGACCCTTTGGAAGTTCCAGTGGTTAGATGTGATTAGCCTCGAGAAGCCTCAGCGGAAATGGGCCTCATCTCGCCTGGAGGGAAAAACCTCCTGGATTTTCTCGAGTTGCGGCAGGTGTTCTCGACTTACGACGGTGACCTAAGGGACGCGCTCTGGTGCCCTCAGGACTGGCCAGTCCCCATTCCAATGGCTCGGGAGCCTCTCGGGATTCCGCTCCCTTCGATGCCAGAGCCTAAGACCTTGTGTGGGTCGTGTCTGGAACATGAGGTTTCCTCTCCAGTGCTGACATGGATCGTGGAGTACTTCTGGTGTTTCCCCAGGGGAGTAAGTCCCCGTCTCGAATGGGGGCATGCACGTGCGCTTTCCTCCAGAGCGGTAGCAGCAGTGTCACGCTGTCCGCCGCGTGGATCAAAGGATCTATGGTTTTCCCTCGAGTCTATCCCATGAGGCTTTCCCACGAGGCTTTCCCACAGGGCTGTCCCACAGGGCTGTCCCACGTGCCAGCGTGGTGGGAGTCGATCCTCGGCGTGGGAGTCGATCCTCGGCGTGAAAGCCGAGGTAGTGCAGGGCAAACAGGTTCCTCTGAATGGACTGAGACATCTGGGGGACTCTTGGAATGGTGGCATGATGCTGGATTTCCTCTCGCCTTTCCTGTGGAGAGCGCCTCCTCTTGAGGTGAGAGGGAAACGTCGGGATTTCTTTCCGGACAAAGCAGCGAAATGTCCCTCATCTCGAGCTACGAGGCGGAAACGGGGCTCCTCTGGATGTGGATGGGATCCTCGTGCTTCTTCTAGAGTGGAGACGGGTATGTCAGGCAACTTCTTGAG
Source organism: Ovis canadensis (assembly GCF_042477335.2). NCBI lineage: Eukaryota > Metazoa > Chordata > Mammalia > Artiodactyla > Bovidae > Ovis > Ovis canadensis. The sequence goes on along the minus strand of NC_091266.1, from coordinate 1,936,592 downwards.
TTGCAGCAAGGGTGTGAAGGACCTTTTGGAAGTTCCAGAGGCTAGACGTGATTAGCCTGGAGAAGCCTCAGCGGAAATGGGCCTCATCTCGCCTGGAGGGAAAAACCTCCTGGATTTTCTCGAGTTGCGGCAGGTGCTCTCGACTTACGACGGTGACCTAAGGGACGCGCTCTGGTGGCCTCAGGACTGGCCAGTCCCCATTCCAGTGGCTCGGGAGCCTCTCGGGATTCCGCTCCCTTCGATGCCAGAGCCTAAGACCTTGTGTGGAGTCGTGTCTGGAACATGAGGTTTCCTCTCCAGTGCTGACATGGATCGTGGAGTACTTCTGGTGTTTCCCCAGGGGAGTAAGTCCCCGTCTCGAATGGGGGCATGCACGTGCGCTTTCCTCCAGAGCTGTAACAACACTGTCATGCCTCCCGGCGCGCCGATCACGGGATCTGTGGCTTTCCCACGAGGCTTTCCCACGAGGCTTTCCCACAAGACTGTCCCACGTGTCACCGTGGTGTGAGTCGATGCTCGGCGTGAAACTCGAGGCAGTGCAGGGAAAACAGGTCCCTCTGGAATGGACTGAGATATCTGGGGGACTCTGGAAACGGTGGCACGACCCTGGCGTTCCTCTCGCCTTTCCTGTGAGGAGCGCCTCCACTTGAGATGCAACGGGAACTCCCAGAATTATTTCCCGAAAAAGCTGTGAAAGGATCCCTCATCTTGAGCTACGAGGCGAACACGGGGCTCCCCTGGATGTGGGCGGGACCCTCGTGCTTCCTCTCGAGTGGAGACGGGTATGTTAGGGAACTTCTTGAGTTGCAGCAAGGGTGTGAAGGACCTTTTAGAAGTTCCAGAGGTTAGGTGTGATTAGCTTCCAGAAGCCTCAGCGGAAATGGGCCTCACTCAGCTGGAGTGCAAAACCTCCTTGATTTTCTCGAGTTGCGGCAGGTGCTCTTGACTTACGACGGGGACTTTAGGGACCCGCTCTGGTGGCCTCAATACTGGCCCGTCCCCATTCGAATTGCTCGGGGTCCTCTCGGGATTCATCTTCCGTCGATGCCGGGGCCTAAGTCCTTGTGTGGAGTCGGGGCTGGAACCTGAGGATTCCTCTCCAGTACTGACATGGATCTTGGAGTACTTTTGGAGTCTCCCCAGGGGAGTCAGTCTTCGTCTCGAATGGGGGCATGCACGTGCGCTTTCCTCCGAGCTGTAGCACCAGCGTCACGATTCCTGTCGCGTGGATCAAGGGATCTGTGGCTTTCCCTCGAGGCTTTCCCACGAGGCTTTCCCACAGGGCTGTCCCACGTGAGACCGTGGTGGGAGTCGATCCTCCTCGTTAAAGTCAAGGCAGTGCAGGGAAAACAGTATCCTCAGGAATGGACTGAGACATCTGGGGGACTCTTGGAATGGTGGCACGACGCTGGAGTTGCTCTCACCTTTCCTGTGGAGAGCCCCTACACTTGAGATGCGATGGGAACGCCAAGGAATCTCTCCTGAACAAGCAGCGAACGGATCCCTCATCTCGACCTACGAGGCGGAAACGGAGCTCTTCTGGATGTGGGTGGGACATGCGTGCTTCCTCTCGAGTGGAGAGGGGTATATAGGGGAACTTCTTGAGTTGCAGCAAGGGTGTCAAGGACCCTTTGGAAGTTCCAGAGCTTAGGTGTGATTAGCCTTGAGAAGTCTCAGCGGAAATGGGCCTCATCTCGCCTGCAGGGCAAAACCTCCTGGATTTTCTCGAGTTGCGGCAGGTGCTCTCGACTTACGACGGGGACCTCAGGGACCCGCTCTGGTGGCCTCAGGAAAGGCCAGTCCCCATGCGAGTTCCTCGGGGGTCTCTCGGGATTCCTCTCCCCTCGATGCCGGGGCCTAAGACCTTGTGTGGAGTCGGGGCCGGAACCTGGGGATTCCTCTCCAGTGCTGACATGGATCTTGGGGTACTTCTGGAGTCATCCCAGGGGAGTCATTCCTCGTCTCGAATGCTGGCATGCACTTGCTCTTTCCTCCAGAGCCGTAGCAGCAGTGTCACGCAGTCCGCCGCGTGGATCAAAGGATCTATGGTTTTCCCTCGAGTCTTTCCCACGAGGCTTTCCCACAGGTCTGTCCCACGTGCACACGTGGTGGGAGTCGATCCTCGGCTTGAACGTCAAGGCAGTTCAGGGAAAACAGGTTCCTCTGGAATGGACTGACACATCTGGGGGACTCTTGGAATGGTGGCACGACCCTGGAGTTCCTCTCGCCTTTCCTGTGGAGAGCGCCTCCTCTTGAGATGCGACGGGAACGCCGCGAATTCTTTCCCTACGAAACAGGGAAAGGATCCCTCATCTCGAGCTAGGAGGCGGAAACGGGGTCCCCTGGATGTGTGCGGGACCCTCGTGCTTCCTCTCGAGTGGAGACGGGTATGTGGGGGAACTTCTTGAGTTGCAGCAAGGGTGTGAAGGACCCTTTGGAAGTTCCAGTGGTTAGATGTGATTAGCCTCGAGAAGCCTCAGCGGAAATGGGCCTCATCTCGCCTGAAGTGCAAAACCTCCTGGATTTTCTCGAGTTGCGGCAGGTGCTCTCGACTTACGACGGGGACCTCAGGGACCCGCTCTGGTGGCCTCAGGAAAGGCCAGTCCCCATGCGAGTTCCTCGGGGTCCTCTCGGGATTCCTCTCCCGTCCATGCCGGGGCCTAAGACGTTGTGTGGAGTCGGGAACGGAACCTGAGGATTCCTCTCCAGTGCTGATATGGATCTTGGGGTACTTCTGGAGTCTCCCCAGGGGAGTCAGTCCTCGTCTCGAATGCGGGCATGCACTTGCGCTTTCCTCCAGAGCGGTAGCATCAGTGTCACGCTGTCCGCCGCGTGGATCAAAGGATCTATGGTTTTCCCTCGAGTCTATCCCATGAGGCTTTCCCACGAGGCTTTCCCACAGGGCTGTCCCACAGGGCTGTCCCACGTGCCAGCGTGGTGGGAGTCGATCCTCGGCGTGGGAGTCGATCCTCGGCGTGAAAGCCGAGGTAGTGCAGGGCAAACAGGTTCCTCTGAATGGACTGAGACATCTGGGGGACTCTTGGAATGGTGGCATGATGCTGGAGTTCCTCTCGCCTTTCCTGTGGAGAGCGCCTCCTCTTGAGGTGAGAGGGAAACGTCGGGATTTCTTTCCGGACAAAGCAGCGAAATGTCCCTCATCTCGAGCTACGAGGCGGAAACGGGGCTCCTCTGGATGTGGATGGGATCCTCGTGCTTCTTCTAGAGTGGAGACGGGTATGTCAGGCAACTTCTTGAGTTGCAGCAAGGGTGTGAAGGACCTTTTGGAAGTTCCAGAGGCTAGACGTGATTAGCCTGGAGAAGCCTCAGCGGAAATGGGCCTCATCTCGCCTGGAGGGAAAAACCTCCTGGATTTTCTCGAGTTGCGGCAGGTGCTCTCGACTTACGACGGTGACCTAAGGGACGCGCTCTGGTGGCCTCAGGACTGGCCAGTCCCCATTCCAGTGGCTCGGGAGCCTCTCGGGATTCCGCTCCCTTCGATGCCAGAGCCTAAGACCTTGTGTGGAGTCGTGTCTGGAACATGAGGTTTCCTCTCCAGTGCTGACATGGATCGTGGAGTACTTCTGGTGTTTCCCCAGGGGAGTAAGTCCCCGTCTCGAATGGGGGCATGCACGTGCGCTTTCCTCCAGAGCTGTAACAACACTGTCATGCCTCCCGGCGCGCCGATCATGGGATCTGTGGCTTTCCCACGAGGCTTTCCCACGAGGCTTTCCCACAGGACTGTCCCACGTGTCACCGTGGTGTGAGTCGATGCTCGGCGTGAAACTCGAGGCAGTGCAGGGAAAACAGGTCCCTCTGGAATGGACTGAGATATCTGGGGGACTCTGGGAACGGTGGCACGACCCTGGCGTTCCTCTCGCCTTTCCTGTGAGGAGCGCCTCCACTTGAGATGCAACGGGAACTCCCAGAATTATTTCCCGAAAAAGCTGTGAAAGGATCCCTCATCTTGAGCTACGAGGCGGACACGGGGCTCCCCTGGATGTGGGCGGGACCCTCGTGCTTCCTCTCGAGTGGAGACGGGTATGTTAGGGAACTTCTTGAGTTGCAGCAAGGGTGTGAAGGACCTTTTAGAAGTTCCAGAGGTTAGGTGTGATTAGCTTCCAGAAGCCTCAGCGGAAATGGGCCTCACTCAGCTGGAGTGCAAAACCTCCTTGATTTTCTCGAGTTGCGGCAGGTGCTCTTGACTTACGACGGGGACTTTAGGGACCCGCTCTGGTGGCCTCAATACTGGCCCGTCCCCATTCGAATTGCTCGGGGTCCTCTCGGGATTCATCTTCCGTCGATGCCGGGGCCTAAGTCCTTGTGTGGAGTCGGGGCCGGAACCTGAGGATTCCTCTCCAGTACTGACATGGATCTTGGAGTACTTTTGGAGTCTCCCCAGGGGAGTCAGTCTTCGTCTCGAATGGGGGCATGCACGTGCGCTTTCCTCCGAGCTGTAGCACCAGCGTCACGATTCCTGTCGCGTGGATCAAGGGATCTGTGGCTTTCCCTCGAGGCTTTCCCACGAGGCTTTCCCACAGGGCTGTCCCACGTGAGACCGTGGTGGGAGTCGATCCTCCTCGTTAAAGTCAAGGCAGTGCAGGGAAAACAGTATCCTCAGGAATGGACTGAGACATCTGGGGGACTCTTGGAATGGTGGCACGACGCTGGAGTTGCTCTCACCTTTCCTGTGGAGAGCCCCTACACTTGAGATGCGATGGGAACGCCAAGGAATCTCTCCTGAACAAGCAGCGAACGGATCCCTCATCTCGACCTACGAGGCGGAAACGGAGCTCTTCTGGATGTGGGTGGGACATGCGTGCTTCCTCTCGAGTGGAGAGGGGTATATAGGGGAACTTCTTGAGTTGCAGCAAGGGTGTCAAGGACCCTTTGGAAGTTCCAGAGCTTAGGTGTGATTAGCCTTGAGAAGCCTCAGCGGAAATGGTCCTCATCTCGCCTGGAGGGCAAATCCTAATGGATTTTCTCTAGTTGCGGCAGGTGCTCTCGACATACGACGGGGACCTCTGGGACCCGCTCTGGTTGCCTCAGGAAAGGCCAGTCCCCATGCGAGTTGCACGTGGGCCTCTCGGAATACCTCTCCCTTCGATGCCAGGGCCTAATACCTTGTGTGGAGGCGGGGCCGGAACCTGAGGATTCCTCTCCAGTGCTGACATAGATCTTGGGGTAATTCTGGAGTCTCCCCAGGGGAGTAAGTCCTCGTCTCAAATGGGGGCATGCACGTGCGCTTTCCTCCAGAGCAGTAGCAGCAGTGTCATGCTTTCCATCACCTGGAACAAGGGATCTGTGGCTTTCCCTCGAGGCTTTCCTACGAGGCTGTCCCACAGGGCTGTCACACGTGCCACTGTGGTGGGAGTCAATCATCGGTGTGAAAGTCGAGGCAGTGCAGGGAAAACAGGTTCCTCTGGAATGGACTGAGACTTCTGGGGGACTCTTGGAATGGTGGCACGACGCTGGAGTTCCTCTTGCCTTTCCTGTGGAGAGCACCTCCTCTTGAGGTGAGAGTGGAACGCCGGGAATTCTTTCCCCACAAAGCAGCGAAATGTCCCTTATCTCGAGCTGCGAGGCGGAAACGGGTCTCCTCTGGATGTGGCCGGGACCCTTGTGCTTCCTCTAGAGTGGAGACGGGTATGTCAGGCAACTTCTTGAGTTACAGCAAGGGTGTGAAGGAACTTTTGGAAGTTCCAGAAGTTAGGTTTGATTAGCTTCGAGAAGCCTCAGCGGAAATGGGCTCTTCTCGCCTGGAGGGCAAAACCTCCTGGATTTTTTCGAGTTGCGGCAGGTGCTCTCGATTTACGACGGGGACCTCAGGGACTCGCTCTGGTGGCCTCAGGCAATGCCAGTCCCCATGCGAATTGCTCGGGTGCCTCTCGGGATTCCTCTCCCTTCGATGCTGGGGCCTGAGATCTTGTGTGGAGTCGGGGCCGGAACCTGGGGATTCCTCTCCAGTGCTGACATGGATCTTGGGGTACTTCTGGAGTCATCCCAGGGGAGTCATTCCTCGTCTCGAATGCTGGCATGCACTTGCTCTTTCCTCCAGAGCCGTAGCAGCAGTGTCACGCAGTCCGCCGCTTAGATCAAAGGATCTATGGTTTTCCCTCGAGTCTTTCCCACGAGGCTTTCCCACAGGTCTGTCCCACGTGCACACGTGGTGGGAGTCGATCCTCGGCTTGAACGTCAAGGCAGTGCAGGGAAAACAGGTTCCTCTGGAATGGACTGACACATCTGGGGGACTCTTGGAATGGTGGCACGACCCTGGAGTTCCTCTCGCCTTTCCTGTGGAGAGCGCCTCCTCTTGAGATGCGACGGGAACGCCGCGAATTCTTTCCCTACGAAACAGGGAAAGGATCCCTCATCTCGAGCTAGGAGGCGGAAACGGGGTCCCCTGGATGTGTGCGGGACCCTCGTGCTTCCTCTCGAGTGGAGACGGGTATGTGGGGGAACTTCTTGAGTTGCAGCAAGGGTGTGAAGGACCCTTTGGAAGTTCCAGTGGTTAGATGTGATTAGCCTCGAGAAGCCTCAGCGGAAATGGGCCTCATCTCGCCTGGAGTGCAAAACCTCCTGGATTTTCTCGAGTTGCGTCAGGTGCTCTCGACTTACGACGGGGACCTCAGGGACCCGCTCTGGTGGCCTCAGGAAAGGCCAGTCCCCATGCGAGTTCCCCGGGGTCCTCTCGGGATTCCTCTCCCGTCCATGCCGGGGCCTAAGACGTTGTGTGGAGTCGGGAATGGAACCTGAGGTTTCCTCTCCAGTGCTGACATGGATCGTGGAGTACTTCTGGTGTTTCCCCAGGGGAGTAAGTCCCCGTCTCGAATGGGGGCATGCACGTGCGCTTTCCTCCAGAGCTGTAACAACACTGTCATGCCTCCCGGCGCGCCGATCATGGGATCTGTGGCTTTCCCACGAGGCTTTCCCACGAGGCTTTCCCACAGGACTGTCCCACGTGTCACCGTGGTGTGAGTCGATGCTCGGCGTGAAACTCGAGGCACTGCAGGGATAACAGGTTCCTCTGGAATGGACTGAGATATCTGGGGGACTCTGGGAACGGTGGCACGACCCTGGAGTTCCTCTCGCCTTTCCTGTGAGGAGCGCCTCCACTTGAGATGCAACGGGAACTCCCAGAATTATTTCCCGAAAAAGCTGTGAAAGGATCCCTCATCTTGAGCTACGGGGCGAACACGGGGCTCCCCTGGATGTGGGCGGGACCCTCGTGCTTCCTCTCGAGTGGAGACGGGTATGTTAGGGAACTTCTTGAGTTGCAGCAAGGGTGTGAAGGACCTTTTAGAAGTTCCAGAGGTTAGGTGTGATTAGCTTCCAGAAGCCTCAGCGGAAATGGGCCTCACTCAGCTGGAGTGCAAAACCTCCTTGATTTTCTCGAGTTGCGGCAGGTGCTCTTGACTTACGACGGGGACTTTAGGGACCCGCTCTGGTGGCCTCAATACTGGCCCGTCCCCATTCGAATTGCTCGGGGTCCTCTCGGGATTCATCTTCCGTCGATGCCGGGGCCTAAGTCCTTGTGTGGAGTCGGGGCCGGAACCTGAGGATTCCTCTCCAGTACTGACATGGATCTTGGAGTACTTTTGGAGTCTCCCCAGGGGAGTCAGTCTTCGTCTCGAATGGGGGCATGCACGTGCGCTTTCCTCCGAGCTGTAGCACCAGCGTCACGATTCCTGTCGCGTGGATCAAGGGATCTGTGGCTTTCCCTCGAGGCTTTCCCACGAGGCTTTCCCACAGGGCTGTCCCACGTGAGACCGTGGTGGGAGTCGATCCTCCTCGTTAAAGTCAAGGCAGTGCAGGGAAAACAGTATCCTCAGGAATGGACTGAGACATCTGGGGGACTCTTGGAATGGTGGCACGACGCTGGAGTTGCTCTCACCTTTCCTGTGGAGAGCCCCTACACTTGAGATGCGATGGGAACGCCAAGGAATCTCTCCTGAACAAGCAGCGAACGGATCCCTCATCTCGACCTACGAGGCGGAAACGGAGCTCTTCTGGATGTGGGTGGGACATGCGTGCTTCCTCTCGAGTGGAGAGGGGTATATAGGGGAACTTCTTGAGTTGCAGCAAGGGTGTCAAGGACCCTTTGGAAGTTCCAGAGCTTAGGTGTGATTAGCCTTGAGAAGCCTCAGCGGAAATGGGCCTCATCTCGCCTGCAGGGCAAAACCTCCTGGATTTTCTCGAGTTGCGGCAGGTGCTCTCGACTTACGACGGGGACCTCAGGGACCCGCTCTGGTGGCCTCAGGAAAGGCCAGTCCCCATGCGAGTTCCTCGGGGGCCTCTCGGGATTCCTCTCCCCTCGATGCCGGGGCCTAAGACCTTGTGTGGAGTCGGGGCCGGAACCTGGGGATTCCTCTCCAGTGCTGACATGGATCTTGGGGTACTTCTGGAGTCATCCCAGGGGAGTCATTCCTCGTCTCGAATGCGGGCATGCACTTGCTCTTTCCTCCAGAGCCGTAGCAGCAGTGTCACGCAGTCCGCCGCGTGGATCAAAGGATCTATGGTTTTCCCTCGAGTCTTTCCCACGAGGCTTTCCCACAGGTCTGTCCCACGTGCACACGTGGTGGGAGTCGATGCTCGGCTTGAACGTCAAGGCAGTTCAGGGAAAACAGGTTCCACTGGAATGGACTGACACATCTGGGGGACTCTTGGAATGGTGGCACGACCCTGGAGTTCCTCTCGCCTTTCCTGTGGAGAGCGCCTCCTCTTGAGATGCGACGGGAACGCCGCGAATTCTTTCCCTACGAAACAGGGAAAGGATCCCTCATCTCGAGCTAGGAGGCGGAAACGGGGTCCCCTGGATGTGTGCGGGACCCTCGTGCTTCCTCTCGAGTGGAGACGGGTATGTGGGGGAACTTCTTGAGTTGCAGCAAGGGTGTGAAGGACCCTTTGGAAGTTCCAGTGGTTAGATGTGATTAGCCTCAAGAAGCCTCAGCGGAAATGGGCCTCATCTCGCCTGGAGTGCAAAACCTCCTGGATTTTCTCGAGTTGCGGCAGGTGCTCTCGACTTACGACGGGGACCTCAGGGACCCGCTCTGGTGGCCTCAGGAAAGGCCAGTCCCCATGCGAGTTCCTCGGGGTCCTCTCGGGATTCCTCTCCCGTCCATGCTGGGGCCTAAGACGTTGTGTGGAGTCGGGAACGGAACCTGAGGATTCCTCTCCAGTGCTGATATGGATCTTGGGGTACTTCTGGAGTCTCCCCAGGGGAGTCAGTCCTCGTCTCGAATGCGGGCATGCACTTGCTCTTTCCTCCAGAGCGGTAGCAGCAGTGTCACGCTGTCCGCCGCGTGGATCAAAGGATCTATGGTTTTCCCTCGAGTCTATCCCATGAGGCTTTCCCACGAGGCTTTCCCACAGGGCTGTCCCACAGGGCTGTCCCACGTGCCAGCGTGGTGGGAGTCGATCCTCGGCGTGGGAGTCGATCCTCGGCCTGAAAGCCGAGGTAGTGCAGGGCAAACAGGTTCCTCTGAATGGACTGAGACATCTGGGGGACTCTTGGAATGGTGGCACGATGCTGGAGTTCCTCTTGCCTTTCCTGTGGAGAGCGCCTCCTCTTGAGGTGATAGGGAAACGTCGGGATTTCTTTCCGGACAAAGCAGCGAAATGTCCCTCATCTCGAGCTACGAGGCGGAAACGGGGCTCCTCTGGATGTGGATGGGATCCTCGTGCTTCTTCTAGAGTGGAGACGGGTATGTCAGGCAACTTCTTGAGTTGCAGCAAGGGTGTGAAGGACCTTTTGGAAGTTCCAGAGGCTAGACGTGATTAGCCTGGAGAAGCCTCAGCGGAAATGGGCCTCATCTCGCCTGGAGGGAAAAACCTCCTGGATTTTCTCGAGTTGCGGCAGGTGCTCTCGACTTACGACGGTGACCTAAGGGACGCGCTCTGGTGGCCTCAGGACTGGCCAGTCCCCATTCCAGTGGCTCGGGAGCCTCTCGGGATTCCGCTCCCTTCGATGCCAGAGCCTAAGACCTTGTGTGGAGTCGTGTCTGGAACATGAGGTTTCCTCTCCAGTGCTGACATGGATCATGGAGTACTTCTGGTGTTTCCCCAGGGGAGTAAGTCCCCGTCTCGAATGGGGGCATGCACGTGCGCTTTCCTCCAGAGCTGTAACAACACTGTCATGCCTCCCGGCGCGCCGATCATGGGATCTGTGGCTTTCCCACGAGGCTTTCCCACGAGGCTTTCCCACAGGACTGTCCCACGTGTCACCGTGGTGTGAGTCGATGCTCGGCGTGAAACTCGAGGCAGTGCAGGGATAACAGGTTCCTCTGGAATGGACTGAGATATCTGGGGGACTCTGGGAACGGTGGCACGACCCTGGAGTTCCTCTCGCCTTTCCTGTGAGGAGCGCCTCCACTTGAGATGCAACGGGAACTCCCAGAATTATTTCCCGAAAAAGCTGTGAAAGGATCCCTCATCTTGAGCTACGAGGCGAACACGGGGCTCCCCTGGATGTGGGCGGGACCCTCGTGCTTCCTCTCGAGTGGAGACGGGTATGTTAGGGAACTTCTTGAGTTGCAGCAAGGGTGTGAAGGACCTTTTAGAAGTTCCAGAGGTTAGGTGTGATTAGCTTCCAGAAGCCTCAGCGGAAATGGGCCTCACTCAGCTGGAGTGCAAAACCTCCTTGATTTTCTCGAGTTGTGGCAGGTGCTCTTGACTTACGACGGGGACTTTAGGGACCCGCTCTGGTGGCCTCAATACTGGCCCGTCCCCATTCGAATTGCTCGGGGTCCTCTCGGGATTCATCTTCCGTCGATTCCGGGGCCTAAGTCCTTGTGTGGAGTCGGGGCTGGAACCTGAGGATTCCTCTCCAGTACTGACATGGATCTTGGAGTACTTTTGGAGTCTCCCCAGGGGAGTCAGTCTTCGTCTCGAATGGGGGCATGCACGTGCGCTTTCCTCCGAGCTGCAGCACCAGCGTCACGATTCCTGTCGCGTGGATCAAGGGATCTGTGGCTTTCCCTCGAGGCTTTCCCACGAGGCTTTCCCACAGGGCTGTCCCACGTGAGACCGTGGTGGGAGTCGATCCTCCTCGTTAAAGTCAAGGCAGTGCAGGGAAAACAGTATCCTCAGGAATGGACTGAGACATCTGGGGGACTCTTGGAATGGTGGCACGACGCTGGAGTTGCTCTCACCTTTCCTGTGGAGAGCCCCTACACTTGAGATGCGATGGGAACGCCAAGGAATCTCTCCTGAACAAGCAGCGAACGGATCCCTCATCTCGACCTACGAGGCGGAAACGGAGCTCTTCTGGATGTGGGTGGGACATGCGTGCTTCCTCTCGAGTGGAGAGGGGTATATAGGGGAACTTCTTGAGTTGCAGCAAGGGTGTCAAGGACCCTTTGGAAGTTCCAGAGCTTAGGTGTGATTAGCCTTGAGAAGCCTCAGCGGAAATGGTCCTCATCTCGCCTGGAGGGCAAATCCTAATGGATTTTCTCTAGTTGCGGCAGGTGCTCTCGACATACGACGGGGACCTCTGGGACCCGCTCTGGTTGCCTCAGGAAAGGCCAGTCCCCATGCGAGTTGCACGTGGGCCTCTCGGAATACCTCTCCCTTCGATGCCAGGGCCTAATACCTTGTGTGGAGGCGGGGCCGGAACCTGAGGATTCCTCTCCAGTGCTGACATAGATCTTGGGGTAATTCTGGAGTCTCCCCAGGGGAGTAAGTCCTCGTCTCAAATGGGGGCATGCACGTGCGCTTTCCTCCAGAGCAGTAGCAGCAGTGTCATGCTTTCCATCACCTGGAACAAGGGATCTGTGGCTTTCCCTCGAGGCTTTCCTACGAGGCTGTCCCACAGGGCTGTCACACGTGCCACTGTGGTGGGAGTCAATCATCGGTGTGAAAGTCGAGGCAGTGCAGGGAAAACAGGTTCCTCTGGAATGGACTGAGACTTCTGGGGGACTCTTGGAATGGTGGCACGACGCTGGAGTTCCTCTTGCCTTTCCTGTGGAGAGCACCTCCTCTTGAGGTGAGAGTGGAACGCCGGGAATTCTTTCCCCACAAAGCAGCGAAATGTCCCTTATCTCGAGCTGCGAGGCGGAAACGGGTCTCCTCTGGATGTGGCCGGGACCCTTGTGCTTCCTCTAGAGTGGAGACGGGTATGTCAGGCAACTTCTTGAGTTACAGCAAGGGTGTGAAGGAACTTTTGGAAGTTCCAGAAGTTAGGTTTGATTAGCTTCGAGAAGCCTCAGCGGAAATGGGCTCTTCTCGCCTGGAGGGCAAAACCTCCTGGATTTTTTCGAGTTGCGGCAGGTGCTCTCGATTTACGACGGGGACCTCAGGGACTCGCTCTGGTGGCCTCAGGCAATGCCAGTCCCCATGCGAATTGCTCGGGTGCCTCTCGGGATTCCTCTCCCTTCGATGCTGGGGCCTGAGATCTTGTGTGGAGTCGGGGCCGGAACCTGGGGATTCCTCTCCAGTGCTGACATGGATCTTGGGGTACTTCTGGAGTCATCCCAGGGGAGTCATTCCTCGTCTCGAATGCTGGCATGCACTTGCTCTTTCCTCCAGAGCCGTAGCAGCAGTGTCACGCAGTCCGCCGCGTAGATCAAAGGATCTATGGTTTTCCCTCGAGTCTTTCCCACGAGGCTTTCCCACAGGTCTGTCCCACGTGCACACGTGGTGGGAGTCGATCCTCGGCTTGAACGTCAAGGCAGTGCAGGGAAAACAGGTTCCTCTGGAATGGACTGACACATCTGGGGGACTCTTGGAATGGTGGCACGACCCTGGAGTTCCTCTCGCCTTTCCTGTGGAGAGCGCCTCCTCTTGAGATGCGACGGGAACGCCGCGAATTCTTTCCCTACGAAACAGGGAAAGGATCCCTCATCTCGAGCTAGGAGGCGGAAACGGGGTCCCCTGGATGTGTGCGGGACCCTCGTGCTTCCTCTCGAGTGGAGACGGGTATGTGGGGGAACTTCTTGAGTTGCAGCAAGGGTGTGAAGGACCCTTTGGAAGTTCCAGTGGTTAGATGTGATTAGCCTCGAGAAGCCTCAGCGGAAATGGGCCTCATCTCGCCTGGAGTGCAAAACCTCCTGGATTTTCTCGAGTTGCGTCAGGTGCTCTCGACTTACGACGGGGACCTCAGGGACCCGCTCTGGTGGCCTCAGGAAAGGCCAGTCCCCATGCGAGTTCCCCGGGGTCCTCTCGGGATTCCTCTCCCGTCCATGCCGGGGCCTAAGACGTTGTGTGGAGTCGGGAATGGAACCTGAGGTTTCCTCTCCAGTGCTGACATGGATCGTGGAGTACTTCTGGTGTTTCCCCAGGGGAGTAAGTCCCCGTCTCGAATGGGGGCATGCACGTGCGCTTTCCTCCAGAGCTGTAACAACACTGTCATGCCTCCCGGCGCGCCGATCATGGGATCTGTGGCTTTCCCACGAGGCTTTCCCACGAGGCTTTCCCACAGGACTGTCCCACGTGTCACCGTGGTGTGAGTCGATGCTCGGCGTGAAACTCGAGGCAGTGCAGGGATAACAGGTTCCTCTGGAATGGACTGAGATATCTGGGGGACTCTGGGAACGGTGGCACGACCCTGGAGTTCCTCTCGCCTTTCCTGTGAGGAGCGCCTCCACTTGAGATGCAACGGGAACTCCCAGAATTATTTCCCGAAAAAGCTGTGAAAGGATCCCTCATCTTGAGCTACGGGGCGAACACGGGGCTCCCCTGGATGTGGGCGGGACCCTCGTGCTTCCTCTCGAGTGGAGACGGGTATGTTAGGGAACTTCTTGAGTTGCAGCAAGGGTGTGAAGGACCTTTTAGAAGTTCCAGAGGTTAGGTGTGATTAGCTTCCAGAAGCCTCAGCGGAAATGGGCCTCACTCAGCTGGAGTGCAAAACCTCCTTGATTTTCTCGAGTTGCGGCAGGTGCTCTTGACTTACGACGGGGACTTTAGGGACCCGCTCTGGTGGCCTCAATACTGGCCCGTCCCCATTCGAATTGCTCGGGGTCCTCTCGGGATTCATCTTCCGTCGATGCCGGGGCCTAAGTCCTTGTGTGGAGTCGGGGCCGGAACCTGAGGATTCCTCTCCAGTACTGACATGGATCTTGGAGTACTTTTGGAGTCTCCCCAGGGGAGTCAGTCTTCGTCTCGAATGGGGGCATGCACGTGCGCTTTCCTCCGAGCTGTAGCACCAGCGTCACGATTCCTGTCGCGTGGATCAAGGGATCTGTGGCTTTCCCTCGAGGCTTTCCCACGAGGCTTTCCCACAGGGCTGTCCCACGTGAGACCGTGGTGGGAGTCGATCCTCCTCGTTAAAGTCAAGGCAGTGCAGGGAAAACAGTATCCTCAGGAATGGACTGAGACATCTGGGGGACTCTTGGAATGGTGGCACGACGCTGGAGTTGCTCTCACCTTTCCTGTGGAGAGCCCCTACACTTGAGATGCGATGGGAACGCCAAGGAATCTCTCCTGAACAAGCAGCGAACGGATCCCTCATCTCGACCTACGAGGCGGAAACGGAGCTCTTCTGGATGTGGGTGGGACATGCGTGCTTCCTCTCGAGTGGAGAGGGGTATATAGGGGAACTTCTTGAGTTGCAGCAAGGGTGTCAAGGACCCTTTGGAAGTTCCAGAGCTTAGGTGTGATTAGCCTTGAGAAGCCTCAGCGGAAATGGTCCTCATCTCGCCTGGAGGGCAAATCCTAATGGATTTTCTCTAGTTGCGGCAGGTGCTCTCGACATACGACGGGGACCTCTGGGACCCGCTCTGGTTGCCTCAGGAAAGGCCAGTCCCCATGCGAGTTGCACGTGGGCCTCTCGGAATACCTCTCCCTTCGATGCCAGGGCCTAATACCTTGTGTGGAGGCGGGGCCGGAACCTGAGGATTCCTCTCCAGTGCTGACATAGATCTTGGGGTAATTCTGGAGTCTCCCCAGGGGAGTAAGTCCTCGTCTCAAATGGGGGCATGCACGTGCGCTTTCCTCCAGAGCAGTAGCAGCAGTGTCATGCTTTCCATCACCTGGAACAAGGGATCTGTGGCTTTCCCTCGAGGCTTTCCTACGAGGCTGTCCCACAGGGCTGTCACACGTGCCACTGTGGTGGGAGTCAATCATCGGTGTGAAAGTCGAGGCAGTGCAGGGAAAACAGGTTCCTCTGGAATGGACTGAGACTTCTGGGGGACTCTTGGAATGGTGGCACGACGCTGGAGTTCCTCTTGCCTTTCCTGTGGAGAGCACCTCCTCTTGAGGTGAGAGTGGAACGCCGGGAATTCTTTCCCCACAAAGCAGCGAAATGTCCCTTATCTCGAGCTGCGAGGCGGAAACGGGTCTCCTCTGGATGTGGCCGGGACCCTTGTGCTTCCTCTAGAGTGGAGACGGGTATGTCAGGCAACTTCTTGAGTTACAGCAAGGGTGTGAAGGAACTTTTGGAAGTTCCAGAAGTTAGGTTTGATTAGCTTCGAGAAGCCTCAGCGGAAATGGGCTCTTCTCGCCTGGAGGGCAAAACCTCCTGGATTTTTTCGAGTTGCGGCAGGTGCTCTCGATTTACGACGGGGACCTCAGGGACTCGCTCTGGTGGCCTCAGGCAATGCCAGTCCCCATGCGAATTGCTCGGGTGCCTCTCGGGATTCCTCTCCCTTCGATGCTGGGGCCTGAGATCTTGTGTGGAGTCGGGGCCGGAACCTGGGGATTCCTCTCCAGTGCTGACATGGATCTTGGGGTACTTCTGGAGTCATCCCAGGGGAGTCATTCCTCGTCTCGAATGCTGGCATGCACTTGCTCTTTCCTCCAGAGCCGTAGCAGCAGTGTCACGCAGTCCGCCGCTTAGATCAAAGGATCTATGGTTTTCCCTCGAGTCTTTCCCACGAGGCTTTCCCACAGGTCTGTCCCACGTGCACACGTGGTGGGAGTCGATCCTCGGCTTGAACGTCAAGGCAGTGCAGGGAAAACAGGTTCCTCTGGAATGGACTGACACATCTGGGGGACTCTTGGAATGGTGGCACGACCCTGGAGTTCCTCTCGCCTTTCCTGTGGAGAGCGCCTCCTCTTGAGATGCGACGGGAACGCCGCGAATTCTTTCCCTACGAAACAGGGAAAGGATCCCTCATCTCGAGCTAGGAGGCGGAAACGGGGTCCCCTGGATGTGTGCGGGACCCTCGTGCTTCCTCTCGAGTGGAGACGGGTATGTGGGGGAACTTCTTGAGTTGCAGCAAGGGTGTGAAGGACCCTTTGGAAGTTCCAGTGGTTAGATGTGATTAGCCTCGAGAAGCCTCAGCGGAAATGGGCCTCATCTCGCCTGGAGTGCAAAACCTCCTGGATTTTCTCGAGTTGCGTCAGGTGCTCTCGACTTACGACGGGGACCTCAGGGACCCGCTCTGGTGGCCTCAGGAAAGGCCAGTCCCCATGCGAGTTCCCCGGGGTCCTCTCGGGATTCCTCTCCCGTCCATGCCGGGGCCTAAGACGTTGTGTGGAGTCGGGAATGGAACCTGAGGTTTCCTCTCCAGTGCTGACATGGATCGTGGAGTACTTCTGGTGTTTCCCCAGGGGAGTAAGTCCCCGTCTCGAATGGGGGCATGCACGTGCGCTTTCCTCCAGAGCTGTAACAACACTGTCATGCCTCCCGGCGCGCCGATCATGGGATCTGTGGCTTTCCCACGAGGCTTTCCCACGAGGCTTTCCCACAGGACTGTCCCACGTGTCACCGTGGTGTGAGTCGATGCTCGGCGTGAAACTCGAGGCACTGCAGGGATAACAGGTTCCTCTGGAATGGACTGAGATATCTGGGGGACTCTGGGAACGGTGGCACGACCCTGGAGTTCCTCTCGCCTTTCCTGTGAGGAGCGCCTCCACTTGAGATGCAACGGGAACTCCCAGAATTATTTCCCGAAAAAGCTGTGAAAGGATCCCTCATCTTGAGCTACGGGGCGAACACGGGGCTCCCCTGGATGTGGGCGGGACCCTCGTGCTTCCTCTCGAGTGGAGACGGGTATGTTAGGGAACTTCTTGAGTTGCAGCAAGGGTGTGAAGGACCTTTTAGAAGTTCCAGAGGTTAGGTGTGATTAGCTTCCAGAAGCCTCAGCGGAAATGGGCCTCACTCAGCTGGAGTGCAAAACCTCCTTGATTTTCTCGAGTTGCGGCAGGTGCTCTTGACTTACGACGGGGACTTTAGGGACCCGCTCTGGTGGCCTCAATACTGGCCCGTCCCCATTCGAATTGCTCGGGGTCCTCTCGGGATTCATCTTCCGTCGATGCCGGGGCCTAAGTCCTTGTGTGGAGTCGGGGCCGGAACCTGAGGATTCCTCTCCAGTACTGACATGGATCTTGGAGTACTTTTGGAGTCTCCCCAGGGGAGTCAGTCTTCGTCTCGAATGGGGGCATGCACGTGCGCTTTCCTCCGAGCTGTAGCACCAGCGTCACGATTCCTGTCGCGTGGATCAAGGGATCTGTGGCTTTCCCTCGAGGCTTTCCCACGAGGCTTTCCCACAGGGCTGTCCCACGTGAGACCGTGGTGGGAGTCGATCCTCCTCGTTAAAGTCAAGGCAGTGCAGGGAAAACAGTATCCTCAGGAATGGACTGAGACATCTGGGGGACTCTTGGAATGGTGGCACGACGCTGGAGTTGCTCTCACCTTTCCTGTGGAGAGCCCCTACACTTGAGATGCGATGGGAACGCCAAGGAATCTCTCCTGAACAAGCAGCGAACGGATCCCTCATCTCGACCTACGAGGCGGAAACGGAGCTCTTCTGGATGTGGGTGGGACATGCGTGCTTCCTCTCGAGTGGAGAGGGGTATATAGGGGAACTTCTTGAGTTGCAGCAAGGGTGTCAAGGACCCTTTGGAAGTTCCAGAGCTTAGGTGTGATTAGCCTTGAGAAGCCTCAGCGGAAATGGGCCTCATCTCGCCTGCAGGGCAAAACCTCCTGGATTTTCTCGAGTTGCGGCAGGTGCTCTCGACTTACGACGGGGACCTCAGGGACCCGCTCTGGTGGCCTCAGGAAAGGCCAGTCCCCATGCGAGTTCCTCGGGGGCCTCTCGGGATTCCTCTCCCCTCGATGCCGGGGCCTAAGACCTTGTGTGGAGTCGGGGCCGGAACCTGGGGATTCCTCTCCAGTGCTGACATGGATCTTGGGGTACTTCTGGAGTCATCCCAGGGGAGTCATTCCTCGTCTCGAATGCGGGCATGCACTTGCTCTTTCCTCCAGAGCCGTAGCAGCAGTGTCAAGCAGTCCGCCGCGTGGATCAAAGGATCTATGGTTTTCCCTCGAGTCTTTCCCACGAGGCTTTCCCACAGGTCTGTCCCACGTGCACACGTGGTGGGAGTCGATGCTCGGCTTGAACGTCAAGGCAGTTCAGGGAAAACAGGTTCCACTGGAATGGACTGACACATCTGGGGGACTCTTGGAATGGTGGCACGACCCTGGAGTTCCTCTCGCCTTTCCTGTGGAGAGCGCCTCCTCTTGAGATGCGACGGGAACGCCGCGAATTCTTTCCCTACGAAACAGGGAAAGGATCCCTCATCTCGAGCTAGGAGGCGGAAACGGGGTCCCCTGGATGTGTGCGGGACCCTCGTGCTTCCTCTCGAGTGGAGACGGGTATGTGGGGGAACTTCTTGAGTTGCAGCAAGGGTGTGAAGGACCCTTTGGAAGTTCCAGTGGTTAGATGTGATTAGCCTCAAGAAGCCTCAGCGGAAATGGGCCTCATCTCGCCTGGAGTGCAAAACCTCCTGGATTTTCTCGAGTTGCGGCAGGTGCTCTCGACTTACGACGGGGACCTCAGGGACCCGCTCTGGTGGCCTCAGGAAAGGCCAGTCCCCATGCGAGTTCCTCGGGGTCCTCTCGGGATTCCTCTCCCGTCCATGCTGGGGCCTAAGACGTTGTGTGGAGTCGGGAACGGAACCTGAGGATTCCTCTCCAGTGCTGATATGGATCTTGGGGTACTTCTGGAGTCTCCCCAGGGGAGTCAGTCCTCGTCTCGAATGCGGGCATGCACTTGCTCTTTCCTCCAGAGCGGTAGCAGCAGTGTCACGCTGTCCGCCGCGTGGATCAAAGGATCTATGGTTTTCCCTCGAGTCTATCCCATGAGGCTTTCCCACGAGGCTTTCCCACAGGGCTGTCCCACAGGGCTGTCCCACGTGCCAGCGTGGTGGGAGTCGATCCTCGGCGTGGGAGTCGATCCTCGGCCTGAAAGCCGAGGTAGTGCAGGGCAAACAGGTTCCTCTGAATGGACTGAGACATCTGGGGGACTCTTGGAATGGTGGCACGATGCTGGAGTTCCTCTTGCCTTTCCTGTGGAGAGCGCCTCCTCTTGAGGTGATAGGGAAACGTCGGGATTTCTTTCCGGACAAAGCAGCGAAATGTCCCTCATCTCGAGCTACGAGGCGGAAACGGGGCTCCTCTGGATGTGGATGGGATCCTCGTGCTTCTTCTAGAGTGGAGACGGGTATGTCAGGCAACTTCTTGAGTTGCAGCAAGGGTGTGAAGGACCTTTTGGAAGTTCCAGAGGCTAGACGTGATTAGCCTGGAGAAGCCTCAGCGGAAATGGGCCTCATCTCGCCTGGAGGGAAAAACCTCCTGGATTTTCTCGAGTTGCGGCAGGTGCTCTCGACTTACGACGGTGACCTAAGGGACGCGCTCTGGTGGCCTCAGGACTGGCCAGTCCCCATTCCAGTGGCTCGGGAGCCTCTCGGGATTCCGCTCCCTTCGATGCCAGAGCCTAAGACCTTGTGTGGAGTCGTGTCTGGAACATGAGGTTTCCTCTCCAGTGCTGACATGGATCATGGAGTACTTCTGGTGTTTCCCCAGGGGAGTAAGTCCCCGTCTCGAATGGGGGCATGCACGTGCGCTTTCCTCCAGAGCTGTAACAACACTGTCATGCCTCCCGGCGCGCCGATCATGGGATCTGTGGCTTTCCCACGAGGCTTTCCCACGAGGCTTTCCCACAGGACTGTCCCACGTGTCACCGTGGTGTGAGTCGATGCTCGGCGTGAAACTCGAGGCAGTGCAGGGATAACAGGTTCCTCTGGAATGGACTGAGATATCTGGGGGACTCTGGGAACGGTGGCACGACCCTGGAGTTCCTCTCGCCTTTCCTGTGAGGAGCGCCTCCACTTGAGATGCAACGGGAACTCCCAGAATTATTTCCCGAAAAAGCTGTGAAAGGATCCCTCATCTTGAGCTACGAGGCGAACACGGGGCTCCCCTGGATGTGGGCGGGACCCTCGTGCTTCCTCTCGAGTGGAGACGGGTATGTTAGGGAACTTCTTGAGTTGCAGCAAGGGTGTGAAGGACCTTTTAGAAGTTCCAGAGGTTAGGTGTGATTAGCTTCCAGAAGCCTCAGCGGAAATGGGCCTCACTCAGCTGGAGTGCAAAACCTCCTTGATTTTCTCGAGTTGTGGCAGGTGCTCTTGACTTACGACGGGGACTTTAGGGACCCGCTCTGGTGGCCTCAATACTGGCCCGTCCCCATTCGAATTGCTCGGGGTCCTCTCGGGATTCATCTTCCGTCGATTCCGGGGCCTAAGTCCTTGTGTGGAGTCGGGGCTGGAACCTGAGGATTCCTCTCCAGTACTGACATGGATCTTGGAGTACTTTTGGAGTCTCCCCAGGGGAGTCAGTCTTCGTCTCGAATGGGGGCATGCACGTGCGCTTTCCTCCGAGCTGCAGCACCAGCGTCACGATTCCTGTCGCGTGGATCAAGGGATCTGTGGCTTTCCCTCGAGGCTTTCCCACGAGGCTTTCCCACAGGGCTGTCCCACGTGAGACCGTGGTGGGAGTCGATCCTCCTCGTTAAAGTCAAGGCAGTGCAGGGAAAACAGTATCCTCAGGAATGGACTGAGACATCTGGGGGACTCTTGGAATGGTGGCACGACGCTGGAGTTGCTCTCACCTTTCCTGTGGAGAGCCCCTACACTTGAGATGCGATGGGAACGCCAAGGAATCTCTCCTGAACAAGCAGCGAACGGATCCCTCATCTCGACCTACGAGGCGGAAACGGAGCTCTTCTGGATGTGGGTGGGACATGCGTGCTTCCTCTCGAGTGGAGAGGGGTATATAGGGGAACTTCTTGAGTTGCAGCAAGGGTGTCAAGGACCCTTTGGAAGTTCCAGAGCTTAGGTGTGATTAGCCTTGAGAAGCCTCAGCGGAAATGGTCCTCATCTCGCCTGGAGGGCAAATCCTAATGGATTTTCTCTAGTTGCGGCAGGTGCTCTCGACATACGACGGGGACCTCTGGGACCCGCTCTGGTTGCCTCAGGAAAGGCCAGTCCCCATGCGAGTTGCACGTGGGCCTCTCGGAATACCTCTCCCTTCGATGCCAGGGCCTAATACCTTGTGTGGAGGCGGGGCCGGAACCTGAGGATTCCTCTCCAGTGCTGACATAGATCTTGGGGTAATTCTGGAGTCTCCCCAGGGGAGTAAGTCCTCGTCTCAAATGGGGGCATGCACGTGCGCTTTCCTCCAGAGCAGTAGCAGCAGTGTCATGCTTTCCATCACCTGGAACAAGGGATCTGTGGCTTTCTCTCGAGGCTTTCCTACGAGGCTGTCCCACAGGGCTGTCACACGTGCCACTGTGGTGGGAGTCAATCATCGGTGTGAAAGTCGAGGCAGTGCAGGGAAAACAGGTTCCTCTGGAATGGACTGAGACTTCTGGGGGACTCTTGGAATGGTGGCACGACGCTGGAGTTCCTCTTGCCTTTCCTGTGGAGAGCACCTCCTCTTGAGGTGAGAGTGGAACGCCGGGAATTCTTTCCCCACAAAGCAGCCAAATGTCCCTCATCTCGAGCTGCGAGGCGGAAACGGGTCTCCTCTGGATGTGGCCGGGACCCTTGTGCTTCCTCTAGAGTGGAGACGGGTATGTCAGGCAACTTCTTGAGTTACAGCAAGGGTGTGAAGGAACTTTTGGAAGTTCCAGAAGTTAGGTTTGATTAGCTTCGAGAAGCCTCAGCGGAAATGGGCTCTTCTCGCCTGGAGGGCAAAACCTCCTGGATTTTTTCGAGTTGCGGCAGGTGCTCTCGATTTACGACGGGGACCTCAGGGACTCGCTCTGGTGGCCTCAGGCAATGCCAGTCCCCATGCGAGTTGCTCGGGTGCCTCTCGGGATTCCTCTCCCTTCGATGCCGGGGCCTGAGATCTTGTGTGAAGTCGGGGCGGAACATGAGGATTCCTCCCCAGTGCTGACATGGATCTTGGGGGAACTTCTGGAGTCTCTCCAGGGGAGTAAGTCCTCGTCTCGAGAGGGGGCATGCACGTGCGCTTTACTCCAGAGCGGTAGCAGCAGTGTCACGCAGTCCGCCGCCTGGATCAAAGGATCTATGTTTTTCCCTCGAGTCTTTCCCACGAGGCTTTCGCACGAGGCTTTCCCACAGGGCATCCCACGTGCACACTGGTGGGAGTCGATCCTCGGCTTGAACATCAAGGCAGTGCAGGGAAAACAGGTTCCTCTGGAATGGACTGACACATCTGGGCGACTCTTGGAATGGTGGCACGACCCTGGAGTTCCTCTCGCCTTTCCTGTGGAGAGCGCCTCCTCTTGAGATGCGACGGGAACGCCGGGAATTCTTTCCCTATGAAACAGGGAAAGGATCCCTCATCTCGAGCTAGGAGGCAGAATCGGGGCTCCCCTGGATGTGTGCGGGACTTTTGTGTTTCCTCTCGAGTGGAGACGGGTATGTCGGGGAACTTCTGGAGTTGCAGCAAGGGTGTGAAGGACCCTTTGGAAGTTCCAGTGGTTAGATGTGATTAGCCTCGAGAAGCCTCAGCGCAAATGGGCCTCATCTCGCCTGGAGGGCAAAACCTCCTGGATTTTCTCGAGTTGCGGCAGGTGCTCTCGACTTATGACGGGGACCTCAGGGACCCGCTCTGGTGGCCTCAGGAAAGGCCAGTCCCCATGCGAGTTCCTCGGGGGCCTCTCGGGATTGCTCTCCCTTCGATGCCGGGGCCTAAGACCTTGTGTGGAGTCCGGGCCGGAACCTGAGGATTCCTCTCCAGTGCTGACATGGAACTTGGGGTATTTCTGGAGTCTCCCCAGGGGAGTCAGTCCTCGTCTCGAATGCGGGCATGCACTTGCGCTTTCCTCCAGAGCGGTAGCAGCAGTGTCACGCAGTCCGCCGCGTGGATCAAAGGATCTATGGTTTTCCCTCGAGTCTTTCCCACGAGGCTTTCCCACGAGGCTTTCCCACAGGGCTGTCCCACGTGCACACGTGGTGGGAGTCGATCCTCGGCTTGAAGGTCAAGGCAGTGCAGGGAAAACAGGTTCCTCTGGAATGGACTGACACATCTGGGGCACTCTTGGAATGGTGGAACGACCCTGGAGTTCCTCTCGCCTTTCCTGTGGAGAGCGCCTCCTCTTGGGATGCGACGGGAACGCCGGGAATTCTTTCCCTACGAAACAGGGAAAGGATCCCTCATCTCGAGCTAGGAGGCGGAAACGGGGCTCCCCTGGATGTGTGCGGGACCCTCGTGCTTCCTCTCGAGTGGAGACGGGTATGTCTGGGAACTTCTTGAGTTGCAGCAAGGGTGTGAAGGACCCTTTGGAAGTTCCAGTGGTTAGACGTGATTAGCCTCGAGAAGCCTCAGCGGAAATGGGCCTCATCTCGCCTGGAGGGCAAAACCTCCTGGATTTTCTGGAGTTGCAGCAGGTACTCTCGACGTACGACGGGGACCTCAGGGACCCGCTCTGGTGGCCTCAGGAAAAGACAGTCCCCAAGCGAGTTCCTCGGGGCCTCTCGGGATTCCTCTCCCGTCGATGCCGGGGCCTAAGACCTTGTGTGGAGTCGGGGCCGGAACCTGAGGATTCCTCTCCAGTGCTGACATATAACTTTGCATACTTCTGGAGTCTCCTCAGGGGAGTCAGTCCTCGTCTTCAGAGGGGACATGCAAATGGGCTTTCCTCCCGCTCTGGAGCAGCTATGTCACGCCTCCCGTCGGGTCGATCATGGGATGTGTGGGTTTCCCTCGAGCCTTTCCCCCGAGGCTTTCCCGCGAGGATTTCCAACAGGGCTGTCCCACGTGCCACCGTGGTGGGAGTCCATCCTCGGCGTGAAAGTCGAGGCAGCGGAGCAAAACAGGTTCCTCTGGAATGGTCTGAGACATCTGCGGGACTCTTGGAATGGGGACACGACCCTGGAGTTACTCTCACCTTTCCTGTGGAGAGCACCTCCACTTCAGATGCGACGGGAACGCCAGGAATGCTTTCCCGAACAAGCAGGGAAAGGATCCCTCATCTCGAGCTACGAGGCAGAAACGGGGCTCCTCTGGATGTGGGCGGGACCCTCGTGCTTCCTCTAGAGTGGAAACAGGGATGTCGGGGAACTTCTTGAGTTCCAGCAAGGGTGTGAAGGACCTTTTGGAATTTCCAGGGTTTAGATGTGATTAGCCTTCAGAAGCCTCAGCGGAAATGGGCCTCATCTCGCCTGGAGGGCAAAACCTTTTGGATTTTCTCCAGTTGCGGCAGGTGCTCTCGACTTACGGCGGGAACCTCAGGGACCCGCTCTCATGGCCTCAGGAAAGGCCAGTCCCCATGCGAGTTGCTCGCGGGCCTCTGGGGATTCCTCTCCCTTCGATGCCAGGGCCTAAGACCTTGTGAGGAAGCGGGGCCGGAACCTGAGGATTCCTCTCCTGTGTTGACATGGATCTTGGGGTACTTCTGGAGTCTCCCCAGGGGAGTAAGTCCACATCTCGAATGGGGACATGCACCTGCGCTTTCCCCCAGAGCCCTAGCAGCAGTGTCACGCTTTCCATCGCCTGGATCAAGGGATCTGTGGCTTCCACTCCAGGCTTTCCCAGGAGGCTTTTCCACGAGGCTTCCCCACAGGGGTCCCACGTGCCACCTTGGTTTGAATCGATCCTTGGCGTGAAAGTCGAGACAGTGCAGGGAAAACAGGTTCCTCTGAAATGGACTGAGATATTTGGGGGACTCGGAATGGCGGCACAATGCTGGAGTTCCTCTCCCCTTTTCTGTGGAGAGCGCCTCCTCTTGAAATGCGACAGGAATGCCTAGAATTCTTTCCCGACCAAGCAGGGAAAGTATCCCTCATCTTGAGCACTGAGGAAGAAACGGTGCTCCTCTGGATGTGGGCAGGACCCTCGTGCTTCCTCTAGAGTGGAGACGGGGAAGTCGGGGAACGTCTTGAGTTGCAGCAAGGGTGTGAAGGACCTTTTGGAAGTTCCAGGGCTTAGATGTGATTAGCCTTGAGAAGCCTCAGCGAAAATGGGCCTCATCTCGCCTGGAGGGCAAAACCTCCTGGATTTTCTCGAGTTGTGGCAGGTGCTCTCGACTTATGACAGGGACCTCAGGGACCCGCTCTTGTGTCCTCAGGAAAGGCCATTCCCAATGCGAGTTGCTCGGGGGCCTCTCGGGATTCCTCTCCCGTCGATGCCGGGGCCTAAGACCTTGAGTGGAGGCGGGGCTGGAACCTGAGGATTCCTCTCCAGTGCTGACATGGATCTTGGGGTGCTTCTGGAGTCTCCCCAGGGGAGTAAGTCCTCGTCTCGAATGGGGGCATGCACGTGCGCTTTCCTCCAGAGCGGTAGCAGCAGTGTCATGCTTCCCATCTCCTGGATCAAGGGATCTGTGGCTTTCCCTAGAGGCTTTCCCACGAGGCTTTTCCACGAGGCTTTCCCACAGGGCTGTCACACGTGCCACCGTGGTGGGAGTCGATCCTCGGCGTGAAAGTCGAGGCAGTGCAGGGAAAACAGGTTCCTCTAGAATGGAATGAAACATCTGGGGGTTTCTGGGAATGGTGGCACGACCGTGGAGTTCTAGCCTTTCCTGTGGAGAGCACCTCCTAATTGAGATGCGACAGGAATGCACAGAATTCTTTCCCGAACACGCAGCGAAAGGATCCCTCATCTCGAGCTACGTAGTGGAAACGGGGCTCCTCTGGATTTGGCCGGGACCCTCGTGTTTCCTCTAGATGGGAGACGGGTATGTCAGGCAACTTCTTGAGTTGCAGCAAGGGTGTGAAGGACCTTTTGGAAATTCCAGAGGTTAGGTGTGATTAGCTTCGGAAAGCCTCAGTGGAAATGGGCCTCATCTCTCCTGGAGGGCAAAATCTCCTGGATTGTGTCGAGTTGCGGCAGGTGCTCTCAACTTCCGACGGGGACCTCATGGACCCGCTTTGGTTGCCTCAGGAAAGGCCAGTCCCTATGCGAGTTGCACGGGGGCCTCTCAGGATTCCTTTCCCTTCGAAGCCGGGGCCTAAGACCTTGTGTGGAATCGGGGCCGGAACCTCAGGATTCCTCTCCAGTGCTGACATGAATCTTGGGGTACTTCTGGGGTTTCCCCAGGGGAGTAAGTCCTCGTCTCGAATGGGGGCATGCACGTGAGCTTTTCTCCAGAGCGGTAGCAGCCGTGTCACGCTTCCCATCGCCTGGATCAAGGGATCTGTGGCTTCCCCTCGAGGCTTTCCCACCAGGCTTTCCCACAGGGCTGTCCCACGTGCCAGCGTGGTGGGAGTCGATCCTCGGCGTGGGAGTCGATCCTCGGCGTGAAAGCCGAGGTAGTGCAGGGCAAACAGGTTCCTCTGAATGGACTGAGACATCTGGGGGACTCTTGGAATGGTGGCACGATGCTGGAGTTCCTCTCGCCTTTCCTGTGGAGAGCGCCTCCTCTTGAGGTGAGAGGGAAACGTCGGGATTTCTTTCCGGACAAAGCAGCGAAATGTCCCTCATCTCGAGCTACGAGGCGGAAACGGGGCTCCTCTGGATGTGGATGGGATCCTCGTGCTTCTTCTAGAGTGGAGACGGGTATGTCAGGCAACTTCTTGAGTTGCAGCAAGGGTGTGAAGGACCTTTTGGAAGTTCCAGAGGCTAGACGTGATTAGCCTGGAGAAGCCTCAGCGGAAATGGGCCTCATCTCGCCTGGAGGGAAAAACCTCCTGGATTTTCTCGAGTTGCGGCAGGTGCTCTCGACTTACGACGGTGACCTAAGGGACGCGCTCTGGTGGCCTCAGGACTGGCCAGTCCCCATTCCAGTGGCTCGGGAGCCTCTCGGGATTCCGCTCCCTTCGATGCCAGAGCCTAAGACCTTGTGTGGAGTCGTGACTGGAACATGAGGTTTCCTCTCCAGTGCTAACATGGATCGTGGAGTACTTCTGGTGTTTCCCCAGGGGAGTAAGTCCCCGTCTCGAATGGGGGCATGCACGTGCGCTTTCCTCCAGAGCTGTAACAACACTGTCATGCCTCCCGGCGCGCCGATCATGGGATCTGTGGCTTTCCCACGAGGCTTTCCCACGAGGCTTTCCCACAGGACTGTCCCACGTGTCACCGTGGTGTGAGTCGATGCTCGGCGTGAAACTCGAGGCAGTGCAGGGATAACAGGTTCCTCTGGAATGGACTGAGATATCTGGGGGACTCTGGGAACGGTGGCACGACCCTGGAGTTCCTCTCGCCTTTCCTGTGAGGAGCGCCTCCACTTGAGATGCAACGGGAACTCCCAGAATTATTTCCCGAAAAAGCTGTGAAAGGATCCCTCATCTTGAGCTACGAGGCGGACACGGGGCTCCCCTGGATGTGGGCGGGACCCTCGTGCTTCCTCTCGAGTGGAGACGGGTATGTTAGGGAACTTCTTGAGTTGCAGCAAGGGTGTGAAGGACCTTTTAGAAGTTCCAGAGGTTAGGTGTGATTAGCTTCCAGAAGCCTCAGCGGAAATGGGCCTCACTCAGCTGGAGTGCAAAACCTCCTTGATTTTCTCGAGTTGCGGCAGGTGCTCTTGACTTACGACGGGGACTTTAGGGACCCGCTCTGGTGGCCTCAATACTGGCCCGTCCCCATTCGAATTGCTCGGGGTCCTCTCGGGATTCATCTTCCGTCGATGCCGGGGCCTAAGTCCTTGTGTGGAGTCGGGGCCGGAACCTGAGGATTCCTCTCCAGTACTGACATGGATCTTGGAGTACTTTTGGAGTCTCCCCAGGGGAGTCAGTCTTCCTCTCGAATGGGGGCATGCACGTGCGCTTTCCTCCGAGCTGTAGCACCAGCGTCACGATTCCTGTCGCGTGGATCAAGGGATCTGTGGCTTTCCCTCGAGGCTTTCCCATGAGGCTTTCCCACAGGGCTGTCCCACGTGAGACCGTGGTGGGAGTCGATCCTCCTCGTTAAAGTCAAGGCAGTGCAGGGAAAACAGTATCCTCAGGAATGGACTGAGACATCTGGGGGACTCTTGGAATGGTGGCACGACGCTGGAGTTGCTCTCACCTTTCCTGTGGAGAGCCCCTACACTTGAGATGCGATGGGAACGCCAAGGAATCTCTCCTGAACAAGCAGCGAACGGATCCCTCATCTCGACCTACGAGGCGGAAACGGAGCTCTTCTGGATGTGGGTGGGACATGCGTGCTTCCTCTCGAGTGGAGAGGGGTATATAGGGGAACTTCTTGAGTTGCAGCAAGGGTGTCAAGGACCCTTTGGAAGTTCCAGAGCTTAGGTGTGATTAGCCTTGAGAAGCCTCAGCGGAAATGGTCCTCATCTCGCCTGGAGGGCAAATCCTAATGGATTTTCTCGAGTTGCGGCAGGTGCTCTCGACATACGACGGGGACCCCTGGGACCCGCTCTGGTTGCCTCAGGAAAGGCCAGTCCACATGCGAATTGCTCGAGGGCCTCTCTGGATTCCTCTCCCTTCAATGCCGGGGCCAAAGACCTTGTGTGGATGCGGGACCGGAACCTGAGGATTCCTCTCCAGTGCTGACATGGTTCTTGGGCTACTTCTGGAGTCTCCCCAGCGGAGTAAGTCCTCCTCTCGAAGGGGGCATGCACGTGCACTTTCCTCCAGAGGGGTAGCAGCAGTGTCATGCTTCCAGTCGCGTGGATCAAGGGATCTGTGGATTTCCCTCGACGCTTTCCCACGAGGATTTCCCACAGGGCTGTCGAACATGACACCATGGTTGGAGGCGATCCTCCGCGTGAAAGTCGAGGCAGTGCAGGGAAAACAGGTTCCTCTGGAATGGACTGAGACTTCTGGGGGACTCTTGGAATGGTGGCACGATGCTGGAGTTTCTCTCGCCTTTCCTGTGGAGAGCTCCTCCCCTTGAGATGGGACGGGAATGCCCAGAATTCTTTCCCGACAAAGCAGCGAATGTTCCCTCATATCGAGCAACGAGTCGGAAACAGGGCTCCTCTGGATGTGGCAGGGACCCTCGTACTTCCTCTAGAATGGAGTCGGGTATGTCAGGAACCTGCTTGAATTGCAGCAAGGGTGTGAAGGACCTTTTGGAAGTTCCAGAGGTTAGGTGTGATTAGCTTCGAGAAGCCTCAGCGGAAATGGGCCTCATCTCGCCTGGAGGGCAAAACTTCCTGGATTTTCTCGAGTTGCGGCACGTGCTCTTGACTTATGACGGGGACCTCAGGGACCCGCTCTGGTGGGCTCAGGAAAGGCCAGTCCGCATGCGAGTTGCTCGGGGTCCTCTCGGGATTCCTCTCTCTTCGATGCCCGGCCTAAGACCTTGTGTGGAGTCGGGCCCAGAACCTGAGGATTCCTCTGCAGTGCTGACATGGACCTTGGGGTACGTCTGGAGTCTCCCCAGGGGTTAAGTCCTCGTGTCGAATGGGGGCATGCACGTGCACTTTCCTCAGGAGCTTTAGCAGCAGTGTCAGGCTTCCCATCGCCTGGATCAAGGGATCTGTGGCTTATCCTCGAGGCTTCCCACGAGGCTTTCCCACAGGGCTGTCCCA
This sequence comes from Ovis canadensis, assembly GCF_042477335.2. Taxonomy (NCBI): domain Eukaryota; kingdom Metazoa; phylum Chordata; class Mammalia; order Artiodactyla; family Bovidae; genus Ovis; species Ovis canadensis. Next base: position 1,906,992 of record NC_091266.1, on the reverse strand, counting down.
CGTGCCACCATGGTGTGAGTTGATCCTCGACGTGAAAGTCGAGGCAGTGCAGGGAAAACAGGTTCCTCTGGAAAGGACTGAAACATCTGGGGGACTCCTGGAATGGTGGTACGACGCTGGAGTTCCTCTCGCCTTTCCTGTGGAGAGCGCCTCCTCTTGAAATGAGACGGGAACGCGGGAAATTCTTTCCCGACCAAGCAGGGAAAGGATCCCTCATCACGAGCTACGAGTTGGAAACGGGGCTCCTCTCGATGTGGGCGGGACCCTCGTGTTTCCTCTAGAGTGGAGACGGGGATGTTGGGGTACTTCTTCAGTTGCAGCAAGTGTGTGAAGGACCTTTTGGAAATTCCAGAGGTTAGGTGTGAATAGTCTCGAGACGCCTCAGTGGAAATGGGCCTGATCTCGCCTGGAGGGCAAAATCTCCTGGATTTTCTCGAGTTGCAGCAGGTGCTCTCAACTTACGACGGGGACCGCAGGGACCCGCTCTGGTGGCCTCAGGAAAAGACAGTCCACATGCGAATTACTCGCGGGCCTCTCTGGATTCCTCTCCCTTCAATGCCAGGACCAAAGACCTTGTGTGGATGCGGCACCGGAACCTGAGGATTCCTCTCCAGTGCTGACATGGATCTTGGGCTAATTCTGGAGTCTCCCCAGGGGAGTAAGTCCTCCTCTCGAAGGGGGCATGCACGTGCGCTTTCCTCCATAGCGGTAGCAGCAGTGTCACGCTTCCCGATGCGTGGATCAAGGGATCTATGGCTTTCCCTCGAGGCTTTCCCACTGGGCTTTCCCACGTGCCACCGTTGTGGGAGTCGATCCTCGGGTGAAAGTCGAGGCAGTGCAGAGAAAACATGTTCCTCTGGAATGGACTAAGGCATCTGGGGGACTCTTGGAATGGTGGCACGGCGCTGGAGTTCCACTCGCCTTTCCTGTGGAGAGCGGCTCCTCTTGAGATGCGACGGGAATGCCCAGAACTCTTTCCCGACCAAGCAGCGAAAGGATCCCTTATCTCGAGTTACGAGGCGGAAACGGGGCTCCCATGGATGTGTGCGGGACCCTCGTGCTTCCTCTAGAGTGGAGACGGGTATGTGAGGGAACTTCTTGAGTTGCAGCAAGGGTGTGAAGAACCTTTTGGAAATTCCAGAGGTTAGGTGTGATTAGCCTGGAGAAGCCTCACTGGAAATGGGCCTGATCTCGCCTGGAGAGTAAAACCTCCTGGATTTTCTCGAGTTGCGGCAGGTGCACTCGACTTCCGACGGGGACCGCAGGGACCCACTCTGGTGGCCTCAGGAAAGGACAGTCCGCATGCGAGTTGCTCGGGGGCCTCTCGGGATTCCTTTCCCGTCGATGCCGGGGCCTAAGACCTTGTGTGGAGTCGGGCCCGGAACCTGAGGATTCCTCTCCAGTACTGCCATGGATCTTGGGGTACTTCTTGAGTCTCCCCAGGGGAGTAAGTCCTCGTCTGGAATGGGCGCATGCACGTGATCTTTCCTCAAGACTGTAGCAGCAGTGTCACGTTTCCCATCGCCTGGATCAAGGGATCTGTAGCTTTCCCTCGAGACTTTCCCACGAGGCTTTCCCACAGGGCTTTCCCACAGGGCTGTCCCACGTGCCACCTTGGTGTGAGTCGATCCTCTGCATGAAAGTCGAGGCAGTGCAGGGAAAACGGGTTCCGTTGGAACGAACTGAGACATCTAGGGGACTCTGGGAATGTTGGCACGACCCTGGAGTTCCTCTCCCATTTCCTGTGGAGAGCACCTCCACTTGAGATGCGACGGGAACGCCGGGAAATCTTTCCCGACCACGCAGGGAAAGGATCCGTCATCTCGAGCTGCGAGGCGGCAACGGGGCTCCTCTGGATGTTCGCGGGACCATCGTGCTTCCTCTCGAATGGAGACTGTATGTCGGGGAACTCTTGAGTGGCAGCAAGGGTGTGAAGGACTTTTTGGAGATTCCAGAGGTTAGGCGTGATTAGACTCGAGAAGCCTCAGCGGAAATGGGCCTCATCTGGCCTGGAGGGCAAATCCTCCGGAATTTCTCGTGTTGCGGTAGGTGCTCTAGACTTTGGTCGGGGACTTCAGGGACCCGCTCTGGTGGCCTCAGGAAAGGCCAGTCCCATTGCGAGTTGTTCGCGGGCCTCTCGGGATTCCTCTCCCTTCGATGCCAGAGCCTAAGACTTTGTGTGGAGTCGGGGCCCGAACCTGAGGATTCCTCTCCAGTGCTCTCATGGAACTTGCGGTACTTCGGGAGTCTCCCCAGGAGAGTAAGTTCTCGTTTCGAGAGGGTGCATGCACGTGTGCTTTCCTCCCGAGCTGTAGCACCAGTATCATGCTTTCCGTCGCGTCAGTCATGGGATCTGTGTCTTTTCCTCAAGGATTTTCCACGAAGCTTTCCCACGAGGCTTTCCCACAGGGCTGTCCCACGTGCCACTGTGGTGTGAGTTGATCCTCGGCGTGAAAGTAAAGGCAGTGCAGGGAAAACAGGTTCCTCTGGAATGGACTGAGACATCTGGGGGACTCTGGGAATGGTGGCACGACCTTGGAGTTCCTGTCGCCTTTCCTGTGGAGAGTGCCTCCTCTTGAGATACGCCGGGAAACCCAGGAATTATTTCCCGACCAAGCAGGGAAAGGATCCCCCATGTCCAGTTACAAGGCGGAAACTGGGCTCCTCTGGATGTGGGCGGGACCCTCTTGCTTCCTCTCGAGTGGAGACGGGTATGTCGGGGAACTTCTTGAGTTGCAGCAAGGGTGTGAAGGGCCTTTTGGAAGATCCAGAGGTTAGATGTGATTAGCCTCGAGAAGCCTCAGCGGAAATGGGACTCATCTCGCCTGCAGGGCAAAACCTCGTGGATTTTCTCGAGTTTTGGCAGGTGCTCTCGACTTACGACGGGGACCTCAGGGACCTGCTCTGGTGGCCTCACGAAATGCCAGTCCCCATGCAAGTGGCTCACGGGCCTCTCGGGATTCCTCTCCCTTCGATGCCCGGGCCTAAGACCTTGTGTTGAGTCGGGGCCGGTACCTGAGGATTCCTCTCCAGTGCTGACATGGATCTTGGTGTACTTCTGGAGTCTCCCCTGGGGAGTAAGTCCTCGTCTCGAATAGGGGCATGCACGTGCGCTTTCCTCCAGAGCGGTAGCAGCAGTGTCACGCTTCCCATCACCTGGATTAAGGGATCTCTGGCTTTCCTTCGAGGCTTTCCCTCGAGGCTTTCCCACGAGGCTTTCTGACGAGGCTTTCACACAGGGATGTCCCACGTGCCACCGTGGTGGGAGTCGATCCTCGGCATGAAATTCGAGGCAGTGCAGGGAAAACAGGTTCCTCTGGAATGGACTGAGACATCCGGGGGACTCTTGGAATGGTGGCAGGACGCTGGAGTTCCTCTCGCCTTCCCTGTGGAGAACGCCTTCTCTTGAGAAGCGACGGGAACGCCGGGAATTCTTTCGCGACCAAGAAGGGAAAGGATCCCGCATCTCGAGCTACGAGGTGGATACGGGGCTCCTCTGGATGTGAGTGGGACCCTCATGCTTCCACTAGAGTGGAGACCGGGATGTCCGGGAACTTCTTGAGTTGCAGCAAGGGTGTGAAGGACCTTTTGGAAGTTCCAGAGATTAGATGTGATTAGCCTTGAGAAGCCTCAGTGGAAATGGGCCTCATCTGACCTGGAGGGCAAAACCTCCTGGATTTTCTCGAGTTGCGGCAGGTGCTCTCGACTCACGACGGGGACCTCAGGGACCCGCTCTGGTGGCCTCAGGAAAGGCCAGTCCCCATGCGAGTTGCTCGGGGGCCTCTCGGGGTTCCTCTACCTTCGATGCCAGGGCCTAAGTCCTTGTGTGGAGTCAGGTCCGGGACCTGAGGGTTCCTCTCCAGTGCTCACATTGATCTTGGGGTACTTCTGGAGTCTCCCCAGGGGAGTAAGTCCTCGTTTCGAATGGGGGCATGCACGTGTGCTTTCCTCCAGATCGGCAGCAGCCGTGTCATGCTTCCCTTCGCCTTGATCAAGGGATCTGTGGCTTTCCCTCGAGACTTTCCCACGAGGCTTACCCACAGGGCTGTCCCACGTGCCACCATGGTGGGAGTCGATCCTCACCGTGAAAGTCGAGGCAGTGCAGGGAAAACAGGTTCCTCTGCAATGGACTAAGACTTCTGGGGGACTCTTGGAATGGTGGCACGACCCTGGAGTTCCTCTCGCCTTTCCTGTGGAGAGCGCCTCCTCTTGAGATGCGAGGGGAATGCCCAGAATTCTTTCCCGACCAAGCAGGGAATGAATCCCTCATCTCAAGCTACGAGGCGGAAACGGGGCTCCTCTCGATGTGGGCGGGACCCTCGTGCTTCCTCTATAGTGGAGACGGGTATGTCAGGGAACTTCTTGATTTGCAGCAAGGGTGTGATGGACCTTTTGGAATTCCAGAGCTTAGATGTGATTAGCATTGTGAAGCCTCTGCGAAAATGGGCCTCATCTCGCCTGGAGGGCAAAACCTCCTGGATCTTCTCGAGTTTTGGAAGGTGCTCTCGACTTACGACGGGGAACTCAGGGACACGCTCTGGTGGCCTCAGGCAAGGCCAGTTCCCATGTGAGTTCCTCCGGGCCTCTCGGGATTCCTCTTCCTTCGATGCCGGCGCCAAAGAACTTGAGTGGAGGCGGCGCTGGAAACTGAGGATTCCTCTCCAGTGCTGACATGGATCTTGGGGTACTTCTGGAGTATCCCCAGGGGAGTAAGTCCTCGTCTCGAATGGGGGCATGCACGTGCACTTTCCTCCCGATCTGTAGCAGCAGTGTCACACTTCCTGTCGCGTGGATCAAGGGATCTGTGGCTTTCCCTCGCTGCTTTCCCACGCGGGTTTCCCACAGGGCTGTCCCACGTGCCACCTTGATGGGAGTGGATCCTCGGCGCGAAAGTCGAGACAGTGCAGGGAAAACAGGTTCTTTTGGAATAGAGTGAGATATCTGGGGGACTCTTGGCATGGTGGCATGACGCCTGAGTTCCTCTCGACTTTCCTGTCGAGAGCGGCTTCTCTTGAGATGGGACGGGAATGCCCAGAATTCTTTCCCGACAAAGCAGCGAAAGGAATCCTCATCTTGAGCTACGAGGCGGAAACGGCGCTACTTTGGATGTGGGCGGGACCCTCGTGCTTCCTCTAAAGCGGAGACAGGGATGTCGGGGAACTTCTTGAGTTGCAGCAAGGGTGTGAAGGACCTTTTGGAAGTTCCAGATGTTAGGTGTGATTAGCCTCGAGAAGCCTCAGCGGAAATGGGCCTCATCCCGCCTGGAGGGCAAAACCTCGTGGATTATCTCGAGTTGTGGCAGGTGCTCTCGACTTATGACGGGGACCTCAGAGACCCGCTCTGGTGGTCTCAGGAAAGGCCAGTCCCCAGGCGAGTTGCTCGGGGGCCTCTTGGGATTCATCTCCCTTTGATGCCGGGGCCTAAGACCTTGTGTGCAGGCAGGACTGGAACCTGAGGATTCCTCTCCAGTGCTGACATGGACCTTGGGGATACTTCTGGAGTCTCCCCAGGGGAGTAAGTCCTCATCTCGAATGGGGGCATGCACGTGCGCTTTCCTCCAGAGTGGCAGCAGCAATGTCACGCTTCCCGTCGCGTGGATCAAGGGATCTGTGGCTTTGCCTCGAGGCTTTCCCACGAGGCTTTCCCACAGGTCTGTCCCACGTGCCACCGTGGTGGGAGTCGATCCTCGGCGTGAAAGTCGAGGCAGTGCAGGGAAAACAGGTTCCGCTGGAATGGACTGACACATCTGGGGGACTCCGGAATGGCGCAACGACCCTGGAGTTCCTCTCACCTTTCCTGTGGAGAGCGCCTCCTCTTGAGATGCGCCAGGAACGCCCAGAAATCTTTCCCGGGCAAGCAGCGAAAGGATCCCTCATCTCGAGCTAGGAGGCGGAAACGGGGCTCCTCTGGATGTGTGCGGGACCCTCGTGCTTCCTCTAGAGTGGAGACGGGTATGTGAGGGAACTTCTTGAGTTGCAGCAAGGGTGTGAAGAACCTTTTGGAAATTCCAGAGGTTAGGTGTGATTAGCCTCGAGAAGCCTCACTGGAAATGGGCCTGATCTCGCCTGGAGAGTAAAACCTCCTGGATTTTCTCGAGTTGCGGCAGGTGCACTCGACTTCCGACGGGGACCGCAGGGACCCACTCTGGTGGCCTCAGGAAAGGACAGTCCGCATGCGAGTTGCTCGGGGGCCTCTCGGGATTCCTTTCCCGTCGATGCCGGGGCCTAAGACCTTGTGTGGAGTCGGGCCCGGAACCTGAGGATTCCTCTCCAGTACTGCCATGGATCTTGGGGTACTTCTTGAGTCTCCCCAGGGGAGTAAGTCCTCGTCTGGAATGGGCGCATGCACGTGATCTTTCCTCAAGACTGTAGCAGCAGTGTCACGTTTCCCATCGCCTGGATCAAGGGATCTGTAGCTTTCCCTCGAGACTTTCCCACGAGGCTTTCCCACAGGGCTTTCCCACAGGGCTGTCCCACGTGCCACCTTGGTGTGAGTCGATCCTCTGCATGAAAGTCGAGGCAGTGCAGGGAAAACAGGTTCCGTTGGAACGAACTGAGACATCTAGGGGACTCTGGGAATGTTGGCACGACCCTGGAGTTCCTCTCCCATTTCCTGTGGAGAGCACCTCCACTTGAGATGCGACGGGAACGCCGGGAAATCTTTCCCGACCACGCAGGGAAAGGATCCGTCATCTCGAGCTGCAAGGCGGCAACGGGGCTCCTCTGGATGTTCGCGGGACCATCGTGCTTCCTCTCGAATGGAGACTGTATGTCGGGGAACTCTTGAGTGGCAGCAAGGGTGTGAAGGACTTTTTGGAGATTCCAGAGGTTAGGCGTGATTAGACTCGAGAAGCCTCAGCGGAAATGGGCCTCGTCTGGCCTGGAGGGCAAATCCTCCGGAATTTCTCGTGTTGCGGTAGGTGCTCTAGACTTTGGTCGGGGACTTCAGGGACCCGCTCTGGTGGCCTCAGGAAAGGCCAGTCCCATTGCGAGTTGTTCGCGGGCCTCTCGGGATTCCTCTCCCTTCGATGCCAGAGCCTAAGACTTTGTGTGGAGTCGGGGCCCGAACCTGAGGATTCCTCTCCAGTGCTCTCATGGAACTTGCGGTACTTCGGGAGTCTCCCCAGGAGAGTAAGTTCTCGTTTCGAGAGGGTGCATGCACGTGTGCTTTCCTCCCGAGCTGTAGCACCAGTATCATGCTTTCCGTCGCGTCAGTCATGGGATCTGTGTCTTTTCCTCAAGGATTTTCCACGAAGCTTTCCCACGAGGCTTTCCCACAGGGCTGTCCCACGTGCCACTGTGGTGTGAGTCGATCCTCGGCGTGAAAGTAAAGGCAGTGCAGGGAAAACAGGTTCCTCTGGAATGGACTGAGACATCTGGGGGACTCTGGGAATGGTGGCACGACCTTGGAGTTCCTGTCGCCTTTCCTGTGGAGAGTGCCTCCTCTTGAGATACGCCGGGAAACCCAGGAATTATTTCCCGACCAAGCAGGGAAAGGATCCCCCATGTCCAGTTACAAGGCGGAAACTGGGCTCCTCTGGATGTGGGCGGGACCCTCTTGCTTCCTCTCGAGTGGAGACGGGGATGTAGGAGAACTTCTTGAATTGCAGCAAGGGTGTGAAGGACCTTTTGGAAGATCCAGAGGTTAGATGTGATTAGCCTCGAGAAGCCTCAGCGGAAATGGGACTCATCTCGCCTGCAGGGCAAAACCTCGTGGATTTTCTCGAGTTTTGGCAGGTGCTCTCGACTTACGACGGGGACCTCAGGGACCTGCTCTGGTGGCCTCACGAAATGCCAGTCCCCATGCAAGTGGCTCGCGGGCCTCTCGGGATTCCTCTCCCTTCGATGCCCGGGCCTAAGACCTTGTGTTGAGTCGGGGCCGGTACCTGAGGATTCCTCTCCAGTGCTGACATGGATCTTGGTGTACTTCTGGAGTCTCCCCTGGGGAGTAACTCCTCGTCTCGAATAGGGGCATGCACGTGCACTTTCCTCCAGAGCGGTAGCAGCAGTGTCACGCTTCCCATCACCTGGATTAAGGGATCTCTGGCTTTCCTTCGAGGCTTTCCCTCGAGGCTTTCCCACGAGGCTTTCTGACGAGGCTTTCACACAGGGATGTCCCACGTGCCACCGTGGTGGGAGTCGATCCTCGGCATGAAATTCGAGGCAGTGCAGGGAAAACAGGTTCCTCTGGAACGGACTGAGACATCCGGGGGACTCTTGGAATGGTGGCAGGACGCTGGAGTTCCTCTCGCCTTCCCTGTGGAGAACGCCTTCTCTTGAGAAGTGAGGGGAACGCCGGGAATTCTTTCGCGACCAAGAAGGGAAAGGATCCCGCATCTCGATCTACGAGGTGGATACGGGGCTCCTCTGGATGTGAGTGGGACCCTCATGCTTCCACTAGAGTGGAGACCGGGATGTCCGGGAACTTCTTGAGTTGCAGCAAGGGTGTGAAGGACCTTTTGGAAGTTCCAGAGATTAGATGTGATTAGCCTTGAGAAGCCTCAGTGGAAATGGGCCTCATCTGACCTGGAGGGCAAAACCTCCTGGATTTTCTCGAGTTGCGGCAGGTGCTCTCGACTCACGACGGGGACCTCAGGGACCCGCTCTGGTGGCCTCAGGAAAGGCCAGTCCCCATGCGAGTTGCTCGAGGGCCTCTCGGGGTTCCTCTACCTTCGATGCCAGGGCCTAAGTCCTTGTGTGGAGTCAGGTCCGGGACCTGAGGGTTCCTCTCCAGTGCTCACATTGATCTTGGGGTACTTCTGGAGTCTCCCCAGGGGAGTAAGTCCTCGTTTCGAATGGGGGCATGCACGTGTGCTTTCCTCCAGATCGGCAGCAGCCGTGTCATGCTTCCCTTCGCCTTGATCAAGGGATCTGTGGCTTTCCCTCGAGACTTTCCCACGAGGCTTACCCACAGGGCTGTCCCACGTGCCACCATGGTGGGAGTCGATCCTCACCGTGAAAGTCGAGGCAGTGCAGGGAAAACAGGTTCCTCTGCAATGGACTGAGACTTCTGGGGGACTCTTGGAATGGTGGCACGACCCTGGAGTTCCTCTCGCCTTTCCTGTGGAGAGCGCCTCCTCTTGAGATGCGAGGGGAATGCCCAGAATTCTTTCCCGACCAAGCAGGGAAAGAATCCCTCATCTCGAGCTACGAGGCGGAAACGGGGCTCCTCTCGATGTGGGCGGGACCCTCGTGCTTCCTCTATAGTGGAGACGGGTATGTCAGGGAACTTCTTGATTTGCAGCAAGGGTGTGATGGACCTTTTGGAATTCCAGAGCTTAGATGTGATTAGCATTGTGAAGCCTCTGCGAAAATGGGCCTCATCTCGCCTGGAGGGCAAAACCTCCTGGATCTTCTCGAGTTTTGGAAGGTGCTCTCGACTTACGACGGGGAACTCAGGGACACGCTCTGGTGGCCTCAGGCAAGGCCAGTTCCCATGTGAGTTCCTCCGGGCCTCTCGGGATTCCTCTTCCTTCGATGCCGGCGCCAAAGAACTTGAGTGGAGGCGGCACCGGAAACTGAGGATTCCTCTCCAGTGCTGACATGGATCTTGGGGTACTTCTGGAGTATCCCCAGGGGAGTAAGTCCTCGTCTCGAATGGGGGCATGCACGTGCACTTTCCTCCCGATCTGTAGCAGCAGTGTCACACTTCCTGTCGCGTGGATCAAGGGATCTGTGGCTTTCCCTCGCTGCTTTCCCACGCGGGTTTCCCACAGGGCTGTCCCACGTGCCACCTTGATGGGAGTGGATCCTCGGCGCGAAAGTCGAGACAGTGCAGGGAAAACAGGTTCTTTTGGAATAGAGTGAGATATCTGGGGGACTCTTGGCATGGTGGCATGACGCCTGAGTTCCTCTCGACTTTCCTGTCGAGAGCGGCTTCTCTTGAGATGGGACGGGAATGCCCAGAATTCTTTCCCGACAAAGCAGCGAAAGGAATCCTCATCTTGAGCTACGAGGCGGAAACGGCGCTACTTTGGATGTGGGCGGGACCCTCGTGCTTCCTCTAAAGCGGAGACAGGGATGTCGGGGAACTTCTTGAGTTGCAGCAAGGGTGTGAAGGACCTTTTGGAAGTTCCAGATGTTAGGTGTGATTAGCCTCGAGAAGCCTCAGCGGAAATGGGCCTCATCCCGCCTGGAGGGCAAAACCTCGTGGATTATCTCGAGTTGTGGCAGGTGCTCTCGACTTATGACGGGGACCTCAGAGACCCGCTCTGGTGGTCTCAGGAAAGGCCAGTCCCCAGGCGAGTTGCTCGGGGGCCTCTTGGGATTCTTCTCCCTTTGATGCCGGGGCCTGAGACCTTGTGTGCAGGCGGGACTGGAACCTGAGGATTCCTCTCCAGTGCTGACATGGACCTTGGGGATACTTCTGGAGTCTCCCCAGGGGAGTAAGTCCTCATCTCGAATGGGGGCATGCACGTGCGCTTTCCTCCAGAGTGGCAGCAGCAATGTCACGCTTCCCGTCGCGTGGATCAAGGGATCTGTGGCTTTGCCTCGAGGCTTTCCCACGAGGCTTTCCCACAGGTCTGTCCCACGTGCCACCGTGGTGGGAGTCGATCCTCGGCATGAAAGTCGAGGCAGTGCAGGGAAAACAGGTTCCGCTGGAATGGACTGACACATCTGGGGGACTCCGGAATGGCGCAACGACCCTGGAGTTCCTCTCACCTTTCCTGTGGAGAGCGCCTCCTCTTGAGATGCGCCAGGAACGCCCAGAAATCTTTCCCGGGCAAGCAGCGAAAGGATCCCTCATCTCGAGCTAGGAGGCGGAAACGGGGCTCCTCTGGATGTGTGCAGGACCTGCGTGCTTCCTCTCGAGTGGACACGGGTATGTCGGGGAGCTTCTTGAGTTGCAGCAAGGGTGTGAAGGACCTTTTGGAAGTTCCAGAGGTTAGGTGTGAGTAGCCTTCAAAAGGAACAGCGGAAATGGGCCTCATCTTGCCTGGAGGGCAAAACCTCCTGGATTTTCTCGAGTTGTGGCAGGTGCTCTGTACTTATGATAGGGACCTCAGGGACCCGCTCTGGTGGCCTCAGGAAAGGCCTGTCCCCATGTGAGTTGGTCGCGGGCCTCTCGGGATTCCTCTCCCTTGGATGCTGGAGCCTAAGACCTTGTGTGGAGTCGGGCCCGGAACCTGAGGATTCCTCTCCAGTGCTGACATGGATCTTGGGGTACTTCTGGAGTCTCCCCAGGGAAGTAAGTCCTCGTTTCGAATGGGGGCATGCACGTGCCCTTTCCTCCAGAGCTGTAGCAGCAGTGTCACGCTTCCTATCAACTGCATCATGGTATCTGTGGCTTTCCCTCGAGGTTTTCCCACAAGGCTTTCCCATGAGGCTTTCCCACAGGGCTGTCCCATGTGCCACCGTGGTGTGAGTCGATCTGCGGCGTGAAAGTCGAGGCAGTGGAGGGAAAACACCTTCCTCTGGAATGGACTGGGACATCTGGGGGACTCTGAGAATGGTGGCACGACCCTGGAGTTCCTCTCGCCTTTCCTGTGGAGAGCGCCTCCTCTTGAGATGCGACAGGAACGCCCAGAATTCTTTCCCGACCAAGCAGGGAAAGGATCCCTCATCTGGAACTACAATGCGGAAACGGGGCTCCTCTTGATGTGGGCGGGACCATTGTGCTTCCTCTAGAGTGGACAGGGGTAGTCGGGGAACTTCTTGAGTTGCAGCAAGGGTGTGAAGGACCTTTTGGAAGTTCCAGAGGTTAGTTGTGATTAGTGTCGAGAAGCATCGGCGGAAATGGGCCTCATTTCGCCTGGAGGGGAGTACCTCCTGGATTTTCTCGAGTTGCGGCAGGTGCTCTCGTCTTACGACGGTGACTTAAGGCACCCGCTCTGGTGGCCTCAGGACTGGCCAGTCCCCATTCGAGTTGCTCGGGGGCCGCTCGGGATTCCTCTCCCTTCGATGCCGGGGCCTAAGACCTTGTGTGGAGTCGGAGGCGGAACCTGAGGATTCCTCTCCAGTGCTTACATGGATCTTGCGGTACTTCTGGAGTCTGCCCAGGAGAGTCAGTCCTCGTCTCGAGAGGGGGCATGCACGTGCGCTTTCCTCCCGAGCTGTAGTAGCAGTGTCACGCTTCCCGTCATGTCGATCATGGGATCTGTGGCTTTCCCTCGAGGCTTTCCCATGAGGCTTTCCCACGAGGCTTTCCCACAGGGCTGTCTCACGTGCCACCCTGGTGTGATTCGATCCTCGGCGTGAAAGTCGAGGCAGTGCAGGGAAAGGAGGTTCCTCAGGAATGGACTGGGACATCTGGGGGACTCTGGGAATGGTGGCACGACCCTGGAGTTCCTCTCGCCTTTCCTTTGGAGAGTGCCTGCTCTTGAGATGCGACGGGAACGCCGGGAATTCTTTCCCGACCAAGCAGGGAAAGGATCCCTCATCTCGAGCTACGAGGTGGAAACGGGGCTCCTCTGGATGTGGGCCGAACGCCGTGCTTTCTTTCGACTGGAGACGGGTATGTCGGGGAACTTCTTGAGTTGCAGTAAGGGTGTCAAGGACCCTTTGGAAGTTCCAGAGGTTAGATGTGATTAGCCTCGAGACGCCTCAGCCAAAATGGGCCACATCTCGCCCGGAGGGGGGAACCTCCTGGTTTTCTCGAGTTGCGGCTTGTGCTCTCGACTTACGACGGGGACCTCATGGACCCGCTCTGTTGGCCTCAGGAAAGGTCATTCCCCATGCGAGTTGCTCGGTGGCCTCTCAGGATTCCTCGCCCGTCGATGCCGGCGCCTAAGACCTTGTGTGGAGTCGGACCAGAACCTGAGGATTCCTCTCCCGTGCTCACATGGATCTTGGCGTACTTCTGGAGTCTCCCAAGGGGCGTCAGTCCTCGTCTCGAGTGGGGTCATGCAGGTGTGCTTTCCTCCTGAGCAGTAGCAGCAGTGTCTCGCTTCCCGTCTTGTGGATCAAGGGATCTGTGTCTTTCCCTCGAGGCTTTTCCATGGGCTTTCCCACAGGGCTATTCCACGTGCCACCATGCAGTGCTGGGAAAACAGGAACCTCCTTCCCCACATAGGGGGTACACTGTCCCCTTGGGTGTGTATCTCCGGGGCATTCGCGCTTGGGGGTTGCCACGGATGTTGGCCTCAGGCTCCACATGAGAAAAGCCCCTAATGGCATTAGCTGCCGGTCCAGACGCTGGCCCCTCAGGTCTCTGGCCGGAGCCTTGGGCTCCAGGCAACTCAAAGCCCTCGGGGCTGGTGCTCTGGGACTGCTGTAGGGAAAGGACGCCAGGAGCCCACGGAGGAGTTGGGGAGGCGCAGGTGGCATATGGAGGCGAGGACAGCGTGGGATCTAGGTGGAGGCGCTGGAGAGAGCGTCCGTTGTCCCGGAATGCCTCGGAGGAGCCAGCGGGGGACAGTCCAGGCCCAGGGACCTGTGGTATGTGAAAAGGTGGGAAACCCCAGAACAAGGCAGGCTGGGAAAGGGGGCGTGGGCGGCCAATTCAAAGGGACCTAGGGGGCGTTTCCTGGGCGGTGAGCTCCCTTGGCACTGCTGAGGGCCCCTGATTGATCCACCCGGGGTTGATCCCACCATCCGCTGCGAGGGAGGGCCACAAACCAAAGCCCCCGAACTGCCCACCCACCCCAACGGGGATCTTGGCGGTCCGGGGCACAGCTGTGCCCGGGAAAAGCCCACTCACTCCACGGGACTCCGTCCAGGGTCTCTGCTTGGAAAGAGGCCAGGGGCGGCCCCCTCCATCTACGCACCCAAACCCTATTGACGTCAATGGGGGTGGAGACGCCTCCCGCTCTCCAGAGTCCTGGGCTGCTGGGTCCCCGCCCACTCGGCCAGCAGTCTGCAGCGCTCCTGTGTGCCTCTCCCACCATGGCTTCGTCCAGCTCCTCCAGCACCTCAAGCGGTACGTTTGCCCTCGGTCCCTGGGGTCGGATCACGTCTCAGGGGATTTGCGGGTGGCCCGGGCAAGGGCTCTCGGCCCACGTGTCGACCCCCGCTCCCGCCCGAGAACGGCGGGGACCCATCGGCCGGGCCCGGGGTTCCCAGGCGTCAGGTGTGCCCAAAGTTGGAGGGCGTTGCATCGTTCGTTCATCTTGCTCCTTTGGCACACACATGGCTTCTCCGTTCTCTTTTCTGGGAAGACAGTGTTGTTTTAGGGGGCGTGCTGCGGGAGTCAGGGGCCGGTGGGAGCGGGTGCTGTGCTGGGATGAGGCCCTTTATCCTCACATCTTCCTGTGGGCATTGACTTTGACCTTGAACTTGAACTTGAACTTGAACTTGAACTTGACCTTGACCTTGACTTTGACCTTGAACTTGAACTTGACCTTGACTTTGACCTTGAACTTGAACTTGAACTTGAACTTGACCTTGAACTTGAACTTGAACCTGAACTTGACCTTGACTTTGACCTTGAACTTGAACTTGAACTTGACCTTGACCTTGACTTTGACCTTGAACTTGAACTTGAACTTGAACTTGAACTTGACCTTGAACTTGAACTTGAACTTGAACTTGAACTTGACCTTGACTTTGACCTTGAACTTGAACTTGAACTTGAACTTGACCTTGACTTTGACCTTGAACTTGAACTTGAACTTGACCTTGAACTTGAACTTGAACTTGAACTTGACCTTGACTTTGACCTTGAACTTGAACTTGAACTTGACCTTGACTTTGACCTTGACCTTGAACTTGAACTTGACCTTGAACTTGAACTTGACCTTGACCTTGACCTTGAACTTGAACTTGAACTTGAACTTGACCTTGACTTTGACCTTGAACTTGAACTTGAACTTGACCTTGACTTTGACCTTGAACTTGAACTTGACCTTGAACTTGAACTTGACCTTGACCTTGACCTTGAACTTGAACTTGAACTTGAACTTGACCTTGACTTTGACCTTGAACTTGAACTTGAACTTGACCTTGACTTTGACCTTGAACTTGAACTTGAACTTGAACTTGAACTTGACCTTGACTTTGACCTTGAACTTGAACTTGAACTTGAACTTGACCTTGACTTTGACCTTGAACTTGAACTTGAACTTGAACTTGACCTTGAACTTGAACTTGAACTTGAACTTGACCTTGACTTTGACCTTGAACTTGAACTTGAACTTGACCTTGACTTTGACCTTGACCTTGAACTTGAACTTGACCTTGAACTTGAACTTGACCTTGACCTTGACCTTGAACTTGAACTTGAACTTGAACTTGACCTTGACTTTGACCTTGAACTTGAACTTGACCTTGACTTTGACCTTGAACTTGAACTTGACCTTGACTTTGACCTTGACCTTGAACTTGAACTTGAACTTGAACTTGAACTTGACCTTGACTTTGACCTTGACCTTGAACTTGAAATTGAACTTGAACTTGACTTTGACCTTGACTTTGACCTTGAACTTGAACTTGAACTTGAACTTGACTTTGACCTTGAACTTGAACTTGAACTTGAACTTGAAATTGACCTTGACTTTGACCTTGAACTTGAACTTGAACTTGAACTTGACCTTGACCTTGAACTTGAACTTGAACTTGACCTTGAACTTGAACTTGAACTTGAACTTGACCTTGACTTTGACCTTGAACTTGAACTTGAACTTGACCTTGACTTTGACCTTGAACTTGACCTTGAACTTGAACTTGACCTTGACCTTGAACTTGAACTTGAACTTGAACTTGACCTTGACTTTGACCTTGAACTTGAACTTGAACTTGAACTTGACCTTGACTTTGACCTTGACCTTGAACTTGACCTTGACCTTGAACTTGAACTTGACCAACAACGGGAGACCAGATTTGCTCAGAGCACCGGAGGTCCAGAGGCAGGGCCGTGTATCTCCCCTTCCCTTTGTGATCATTGCAAAGACATTCCTAGCTGATAGCGGGAGTGCCCATGAAGAAGCAAGCAGTGGGAGTGTGTTTGACACGACTGTGTGCCTCAACTCCACAAGGGGCCTTTCCTCTCGAAGTAGGCCCCATGTCCCCTTGGGGAGGGTGTCATGCCTCTTTTCTCCACACTGCCAAAGGGTGGAGCAAAGCTCGCTCTGTCAGAGGTACAAAAACAGCAATTGAATGGATTTTCAAGCTCTTGCTAGGCTGCACCCTTTCAGGGCCCACTTTACTGAAACAGGTGCTCTGTGGCCCCCGGTTGGGTATGCAGGTTCACAAACAGGGTGAGATCCTGTCCAAGCCAACAATTTTCCTGAAAGACCTAGGCTCACTAAAGCTCTCCTCCAGAGCAAAGGGGATAGAGGAGATGTATGGAGGAGTCTTTGCCTTTCCCTGTGAGTGTGGGGCTACTCCCTACGGCCCCAAGCTCAGGGATAACTGCCTCTAAGAAAGGAATGGCAAGAAGCGCTAATCTTGGAGGTTGGGACAGGGAGTTCGCAGCATGTGGGGAAAGAAAGACTTCTTCGGGGAAGAAGAGGCAACCACCGGGGGTGTGTTCGCAAGCCTCTATTTGGAAGGAACACGTTTGCTTATACAACTCAAGACCTCCAGATCTGCTCAGAGGACTGAAGTTCCAGAGACAGGGCCATGTATCTCCCCTTCCCTTTGAGATCCTTGCCAAGACATTCCTAGCAGATTGTCGGAGTGCCCATGAAGAAGCAAGCAGCGGGAGTGTGCTTGACATCACTGGCTGCCTACCTGGGCTCAGCTCCTCAAGGGGCCTTTCTCTCCTGGTAGGCCCTATGTCCCCTTTGGGAGAGGGTTGTGCCCTCTTCCCTCCACACTGCCAAAGGGTGGAGGTGGAGCAAACTCGTTCTCTCCGAGGTAAAAGAAAGACAAATTGGATGGATCTTTAAGCTCTTGCTATGCTGCACCCCTCCAGGACCCACTCGAGCAAAACAGGTGCCCTGTGGCCCCTAGGTCGGGTATGCAGGTTCACACACCGGGTGTGATCCCGTCAAAGCCAAGAATTTTCCTGACAGACCTAGGCTCACTAGAGCTCTCCTCCAGAGGAAAGGGGACAGAAAAGATGTGTGTGTGGAGGTGGCTCTGCCTTTCCAGGTCCCAATCTCAGGGATAACTGCCCCTAAGAAAGGAACTGCTGCTGCTGCTGCTGCTGCTGCTGCTGCTGCTGCTGCTGCTGCTGCTGCTGCTGCTGCTAAGTTGGTTCAGTCGTGTTCGACTCTGTGCGACGCCATAGACGGTAGCCCACTAGGCTCCCCCGTCCCTGGGATTCTCCAGGCAAGAACAGTAAGTGGGTTGCCATTGCCTTCTCCAATGCATGAAAGTGAAAATGAAAGTGCAGTCGCTCAGTCGTGTCCGACCCTCAGCGACCCCATGGACTGCAGCCTACCAGGCTTCTCTGTCCATAGGATTTTCTGAAAGGAACTGCAAGAAGCACTTTTCCAGGAGGCTGGGAAAGGGAGTTTGCAGGATGTGGGGAAAGAGAGCCTCCTTCGGGGAAGAATAGGCGGCCACTTGTTTTGTGTTGCAAACCTCTATTTGGAAGGAACAGGTTAGCTTA
Organism: Ovis canadensis; assembly: GCF_042477335.2. Classification (NCBI taxonomy): domain Eukaryota; kingdom Metazoa; phylum Chordata; class Mammalia; order Artiodactyla; family Bovidae; genus Ovis; species Ovis canadensis. The sequence goes on along the minus strand of NC_091266.1, from coordinate 1,889,559 downwards.
TACAAAGGGAGACCTCCAGATCTGCTCAGAGGACCGAAGTTGCAGAGGCAGGTCGGTGTATCTTCCCTTCACTTTGCGATCCTTGCAAAGACATTCCTTGCTGCTAGATGACTCAGCAAGGGCCTTTGAGACTGTTGTTTTCTTTCCTAGGTTCAAAGATTCCTTCAGTTCCTAATATAGATATCCTAGAAATGATATGACATCCGTGAAAATCTGATATGTCCTGGTCAAATGCTGTCAGTTATCATTCTAGTTATCATATTAAAGCATTTCAAGTCGCAGCAGTGACCAGATGACATTGTCAATTTCTATTTCGTCAGGTTTTAACCATGTCCTCTGTGGTTTCACACTGATGCCTTTGCAGAAATACTGCTACTTCAAGATACATGGAAAATACTTTTTTTAAGCTTACTGATAATTTGTTTGTTTGTTTGCTTGTCTTCTGGTAAGCTGCTACCAGATGGAATTTAGTCTCCTCTCTAGGTTAAGAGAACTAAGTTTTCTTAGAATGCAATTTTTGATCACAGACTATGAGTTTCTCTACCTTTCATTGATTTATAATTGTTTTCATCATCTGTTTTTTTACTTCGGTAAAGTAAATAAGCCTTATTTAAGATTTTGGTACATGTAGGATGGACTAAGCTTTCCCCACTCTTGCAAGTTCCCTTAACCCTTCAGATTCTTCTCGTGGGACCAAGATCTCACTTTCCTCCAGAGGGACAATCCAAGCTTTTTATCAGTTGATCTGCCCCTGACATCAGAGTCAAGTTGAGCACGAGTTGGCCTATAATTTAGGCATGAAACTATGACTACATAAAGAAAAGGTGACTTTATGATTCAGGGATGGCCATGATATGCCTTGCACTTCAGAGAAAATGGGTTAAAATGATTTTTTTTTTCCTTCAAAACTGCACACCCAGTTCTTTCAGCATATGCAATTGAAAACATCTAGTCATTAGGTCAGTTTTCATTCCAATCCCAAAGAAAGGCAATGACAAACACTATTCAAGCTGCTGCACAATTGCACTCATCTCACACACTAGTAAAGTAATGCTCAAAATTCTCCAAGTTCACATGAACTGTGAACTTCCAGATGTTCAAGAGGGATTTAAAAAATGCAGAGAAACCAGAGATCAAATTGCCAACATCCACTGGATCATTGAAAAAGCAAGAGAGTTCCGGAAAAAAAAAACCATCTATTTCTGCTTTATTGACAATGCCAAAGCCTTTGACTGTGTGGATCACAAGAAACTGGGAAAAATTCTGAAAGAGATGGGAATACCAGACCACCTGACCTGTCTCTTGAGAAACCTGTATGCAGGTCAGGAAGAAACAGTTCGAACTGGACATGGAACAACAGACTGGTTCTACATAGGAAAAGGAACATGTCAAGGCTGTATATTGTCACCCTGCTTATTTAACTTATATGCAGAGTACAGCATGAGAAACACTGGGCTGGAGGAAGCACACGCTGGAATCAAGGTTGCTGGGAGAAATATCAATAATCTCAGATATTCAGATGACACCACCCTTATGGCAGAAAGTGAAGAAGAGCTAAAGAGTCTCCTGATGAAAGTGAAAGAGGAGAGTGAAAAAGTTAGCTTAAAGCTCAGCATTCAGAAAACTACAATCATTGCATCCAGTCTCATCACTTCATGGCAAATAGATGGGAAAACATTGGAAACAGCAGCAGACTATTTTGGGGGGCTTGGAAATCACTGCAGGTGATGGCTGCCTCCATGAACTTAAAACATATTTATGACTTGGAAGAAAAGTGATGACCAAACTAGACAGCATATTAAAAAGCCGAGACGTTGCTTTGCCAACAAAGACCCATCCGGTCAAGGCTATGGTTTTTCCATATGTCATGGATGGATATGAAAGATGTACTATAAAGAAAGTGACAGCTGAAAATTTGATGCTTTTGAACAGTGGTGTTGGAGAAGATGCTTGTAGGTCGCTTAGACTACAAGGAGACGCAACCACTCCATCCTAAAGGAAATCAGGTCTGAATATCCATTGGAAGGACTAATACTGAACCTGAAACTCCAATACTTTGGCCACTTGATGTGAAGAGCTGACTCACTTGGAAGTTGCTTTGATTTGCCTATGAGTGTGGGAGCCCTCCCTGGGCAAAGGGCCTCAGGGGTCATTGCCACTGAATCATGACATCCAAGCAAGCGCATTCCAGCTGTGTGACATGCAGGAAGCAGGAGACTGGGAAAACTGTCTTCCTTAGAGGAAGGAAAGTCATCCACAGAGAGTGTGTTTTCAGGCCTCTCTTTGCAGCAAGTGTTTTGCTTCTCAGACATCAGAGCTGCAGGCTTGCTCTGAGGGCCTCAATTCCAGAGTCAGGGCTGTGTGTCTCACTGCACTTTCCAAGCATTGCAGACACATTCCTAGGTTGGAGCAGTGCTTCCCATGAGAAAGAAGCCTCGGGAGTGTGTCTGAGCGGGCTGAGTGCCATGCTAGGGTCACCTAGTCGAGGGCACCTTGCACATCCAATGGGCCCCAGGCGAGTAGCTATGGACCGGCCCCTCGGTTGAGATATCCCAAAGCAGGGAACAAAGCTAGCTCTGTCTGTCAGAAGGAGGAAAACAGCAATGGGATGGATTTTCAAGCAGTTGCTCAGTCACACCACGTGAGGGCTCCGCGGGAAAGAAATGCGAATTTTGGCCTCTAGGCCCAGTATCCAGATGTGTGCACAGGATATTTTCCCCACAGGATCCAAGAATGTTCCAGACAGACCTAAGCTCACTAGCTCTCTCCTGCAGAGGAAATGAAATATTGTTGCTGAACCACGAAAAGATGCTGGGATTCTTGGCTTATGGAGGAGAAGAATTCAATCCAGGGCCCAAGACGAGGCTTGATTGCTCAGAGCTTTTGTGCAATCGAGTCTTATTCAAGTAGAAAGGAGATAGAGAAAGCTTCTGACAGAGACATCACAAGGGGCAGAAAGTGTACCCCCTTGCTAGTGTTAGTAATGGAGTTATATACTCTCCAATAAGTTATTACAACGAACAAAAGAATGTCTGGAGGTTGTAAAGACTCACTAGACCTACTCCCATCATTTACATTTTAAGATAACAGGATTAGCCAGAAGGTTTTTCCAGAGACCATCCTCAAGAAGGATGCATGATTGTTATGTAATCCGAAGGAATGTAGAGGGAAAAAAGTGTGCCCTTTCTTCCTCCTTGAGAATTCTAGACCCCTCTCTCCTTGGGGACCCTGGAACTTCTTATAAACCTGCCTTGGCAATGACTCTCTCCGAAACATGATTGAACAGCCGTTTGGAGCTTCCTTTGACTTTCCCTGGGAGGGAGGGAGCCCTCCCTGAGCACAGGGCCTCAGGGGCCATGGCCAATGAAAACTAATCTCCCAGTAAGTGCTTTTCAGCCCTGTGTGACTCTCAGCCCACAGGAGGCTGAGAAAACTCTCTTCCTTGGAGGAAGGAAAGGCAGCCCAAGAGTGTGTTTTCAGGCCTGTATCTTGCAGCAAGTGTTTGGCTTGTTAGACATAAGACCTGCAGGCCTGCTCCAACAGACTCCATTCCAGAATCAGGGCCTTGTGTCTCCCTGCAGTTTCCTGGCCTCGCAAACACATTCCTAGGGGAGAGCAGTCCTGCCCATGGGGAAGCAGGCTGCGGGAGTGTGTCTGAGGGGGCCAGGTGCCATGCTGGGGTCACCTGGTCGAGGGCACCTTGCACCTCCAATGGACCCCAGGCAAGGAGTTGCAGGCCACCACCTTGCTTCTGAAATCCCAAAGTGGGGAGCAAAGCTCGCTCTGTCAGAGGGAAGAAAACAGCAACAGGATGGATTTTCAAGCAGTTGCTAGGCTGTACTGCGTTAGGGCTCCAAGGAAGAAAAATGCAGATGTTAGCCCCTACGACTGGTATCCAGGTGGGCTCCCAGGATGATTTCCCCGCAGGATCCAAGAACGTTCCAGACAGACCTGGGCTCACTAGCTCCCTCCTGCAGAGGAAACATGATAGAACAGCTGTTTGGAGGTTGCTTTGACTTCCCCTGGGAGGGTAGGATCCCTCCCTGGGTGCAGGGCCTCAGGGGCCATTGCCGCTGAGAAATGCCCTCTAAGCCAGACCTTTCCAGCCTTGTATGACTCAGCACGGAGGAGACTGGAAAAGCTATCTTCCTTGGAGGAAGGAAAGGCAGCCCCAGAGAGTGTGTTTTCACACCTGTATCTCGCAGCAAGCGTTTGCCGTCTCAGACGTCAGACCTCCAGGCCTGCTCCAACGGCCTCAGTTCCAGAGTCAGGGCCGTGTGTCTCCCTGCATTTTCTGAGCCTTGGGAACACATTCCTAGGTCAGAACAGTCCTGCCCATGGGGAAGGAGGCTGCGGGAGTGTGTCTGAGGGGGTCGGGTGCCATGCTGGGGTCCAGTAGACCTGGTACCTCCAATAGACCCCAGGACAACAGCGGTGGGGCTCCCCCTGGCTTCCGAAATGCCAAAGCGAGAAGCAAAGCTAGCTCTATCAGAAGGAAGAAAAGAGCAATTAGATGGATGTTCAGGCTGTTGCTGGGCCGCACCACTTCAGGTTACCCCCCGAGAGGAGCAGGCGCCCTGTGGCCCCTCGGTCCCATATGCAGGTTAACACACAGGATGTGTCCCCATAGGAGCCAAGAATTTTCCTGACAGACCTAGGCTCACTAGAGCTCTCCTACAGGGCAAAAGGGATAGAACAGACTGTGGATGTGACTCTGCCTTTCCCAGCGAGCATGGGGCCCTCCCTACGGCCCCGGGCTCCAGGGAAAATTGTCCCTGAAAAATGACCTCCAAGAAGCGCTTTTCCAGCAGGCTGGGATGCAGAGTTCACAGGATGTGGGGAAAGTGATCGTCCTTCAGGGAAGAAGAGGCAGCCACCCAGTGTGTGTTTGCAAGCCTGTATTTGGAAGAAACTGGTTTGCTTCTTCAAGGGGAGACCTCCAGGTCTGCTCAGAGGACCGAAATTCCAGAGGCAGCACCATGCATCTCCCCTGTCCTTTCTGAGCCTTGGAAAGACATTCCTAGCTTATAGCGGTATTGCTCATGAAGAAGCAGGATGCAGGAATGTGTCAGACATGACTGGGTGCCTTCCTGGGTTCAGCTCCGTGAGGGGCCTTTCCACTCAAAGTAGGTCCCATGCCTCCTTGGGGAGGAAGTGGGGCCCGCTTGCCTCCAAATTGCCAAAGGCTGGAACAAAGCTAGTTCTATCAGAGGTAAGAAAAGAGCAATTGGATGGATGTGGAAGCTGTTGCTGGGCCGCACTGCTTCAGGCCCCCCACCCCTCCGGCCCCGAGAGAAACAGGCGCCCTGTGGCCCCTCGGTCCTGTATGCAGTTTCACACATAGAATGTGTCCCCATAGGAGCCAAGAATTTTCCTGACAGACCTAGGCTCACTAGAGCTCTCCTACAGAGCAAAGGGGATGGGACAGATGTGTGGCTGTGGCTCTGCCTTTCCCTGGGAGTGTGGAGCCACTCCCTATGGCCCCGGGCTCCAGGGGAAATTGCCCCTGAATAATGACCTCCAAGAAGCGCTTTTCCAACTGGCTGAGACGTGGAGTTCTCAGGATGCAGGGAAAGCGAGTGTCCCTTCGGGGAAGCAAAGGCAGTCACCTGTTATCATTACTTACTAGAATAGTAGGTACCTTCTCTGGTTGGGCAGAGGCCTTCCCTACCTGATCTGAAAAAGAAAATGAAGTAGCTCGCTGATTTGAGAAATAATTCCCAGACTTGGGTTTCCAACCAGTATAGAATCCGACAATGGCCCTGTCTTTGTAGCCGCGTTAATTAACAGGTATGTGAAGCTCTAAATATCAGTGGAAATTACATACAGCATATAGGCCCCAGTGTTCTGGAATGGTGGAAAGAAACAACCAAACTCTTGAAGAGACTCTTTCAAAATGGATCATAGAGACTGACTGTACATGGATGGGCTTACTTCTGGCAGACTTACTCATATTACGGGTAACTGCACGTTCCCATTGTTGTTGTCCTTATGAAATTTTCTATGGGAGAACCCCCCACCCCAAATGAGGCAGGTGTTAGCAGATTTGCCACAAGTAAGGAGGTGGGATTTCACAGCAGCTGGAACAATTAGGTAAGGTAATAAATCAGGTAACTAAGTTTGTGTAAAAAAAAATATCATTCCCCCTTGAGGAACAGATTCATGAATTTGTGCTCAGTGATCAGGTGTGGCTCAATGACTGGAAACACAATTCCTTGGCCTGACATCGGAAAGGTCCTTATACTGTTGTTTTAGCCACAATTCTGAAAGAGAAGGGAATACTAGACCACCTAACCTGCCTCTTGAGAAATCTGTATGACGGTCAGGAAGCAACAGTTAGAGCAGGACATGGAACAACATACTGGTTCCAAAAAGGAAAAGGAGTATGTCAAGGCTGTATATTGTCACCCTGTTTATTTAGCTTATATGCAGACTACATCATGAAAAATGCTGGGATGGAAGATACCTGAGCTGGAATCAAGATTGCCGGAAGAAATAGCAATAAACTTAGATATGCAGATGTCACCACCATTACGGCAGAATGGGAAGAGGAACGCGTATGTCGGGGAACTTCTTGAGTTGCAGCAAAGGTGTGAAGGACCCTTTCGAAGTTCCAGAGGTTAGGTGTGGTTAGTCTCGAGATGCCTCAGCAGAAATGGGCCTCATGGCGCCTGGAATGGAGAGGCTTCTAGATATTCCCCAGTTTCAGCAGGTGCTCTCAAGTTACCACGGGGACTTCAGGGACCCGCTCTGGCGGCCTCAGGAAAGGCCAGTCATCATGCGTGTTGCTAGGGGGCCTCTCGTGATTCCTCTCCCGTCGGTGCCGGGGCCTAAGACGTTGTGTGGAGTCGGGGCCGGAACCTGAGGATTCCTCACCAATGCCGACATGGATCTTGGGGTAATTATGGAGTCTCCCCAGGGGAGTCAGTCCTCGTCTCGAGAGGGGGCATGCAGGTGCGCTTTCCTCCTGATCTGTAGCAGCAGTGTCACGCTTCCCATCTCGTGAGTCATGGGATCTGTGGCATTTCCCTCCAGGATTTTCCACGAGTCTTTCCCACGAGGCTTTCCCACAGGGCTGTCCCACGAGGCTTTCGCACAGGGCTGTCTCACGTGCCACCTTGGTGGCAGTCGATCCTTGGCGTGAAAGTCGAGGCAGTGCAGGGAAAACAGGTTCCTCTGGAATGGACTGAGACATCTGGGGGACTCTTGGAATGGTGGAACGACGCTGGCGTACCTCTCGCCTTTCCTGTGGAGAGCACCTCCTCTTGAGATGCGACGGGAACGCCCAGAATTCTTTCCCGGCCACCAGCGAAAGGATCCCTCATCACGAGCTACGAGCGGAAATGGGGCTCTTCTGGATGTGGGCCGGACCCTCGTGCTTCCTCTCGAGTGGAGACGGGTATGTCAGGCAACTTCTTGAGTTGCAGCAAGGGTGTGAAGGGCCTTTTGGAAGTTACAGACTGTAGGTTTGATTAGCTTCGAGAAGCCTCAACGGAAATGGGCCTCATCTCGCCTGGAGGGCAAAACCTCCTGGATTTTCTCGAGTTGCGGCAGGTGCTCTCGACTTACGACGGGGACCTCAGGGACCCTCTCTGGTGGCCTCAGGAAAGGCCAATCCCCATGCGAGTTGCTCGGGGGCCTCTAGGCATTCCTCTCCTTTCGATGCCGGGGCCTAAGACCTTGTGTGGAGTCGGGGCCAGAACCTGAGGATTCCTCTCCAGGGCTGACATGGATCTTGGGGTACTTCTGGAGTCTCCCCAGGGGAGTAAGTCCTCGTCTCGAATGGGGGCATGCACGTGCGCTTTCCTCCAGAGCAGTAGCAGCAGTGTCACCCTTCCTGTCGCGTGGATCAAGTAATCTGTGGCTTTCCCACGAGGCTTTCCCACAGGGCTGTCCCACGTGCCACCGTGGTGGGAGTCGATCCTCGGCGTGAAACTCGAGGCAGTGCAGGGAAAACAGGTTCCGCTGGAATGGACTGAGACATCTGGGGGACTCTGGGAATGGCGCAAAGACCCTGGAGTTCCTCTCGCCTTTCCTGTGGCGAGCGCCTCCTCTTGACATGCGCCAGGAACACCCAGAAATCTTTCCCGGGCAAGCAGCGAAAGGATCCCTCATCTCGAACTACGAGGCGGAAACGGGGCTCCCCTGGATGTGTGCGGGACCCCACGTGCTTCCTCTCGAGTGGAGACGGGTATGTCCGGGAACTTCTTGAGTTGCAGCAAGGGTGTGAAGGATCCTTTGGAAGTTCCAGTGGTTAGATGTGATTGGCCTCGAGAAGCCTCAGCGGAAATGGGCCTCATCTGGCCTGGAAGGCCAAACATCCTGGATTTTCTCGAGTTGCGGCAGGTGCTCTCGACTTTCGACGGGGACCTCAGGGACCCGCTCTGGTGGCCTCAGGAAAGGCCAGTCCCCATGCGAGTTCCTCGGGGGCCTCTCGGGATTCCTCTCCCGTCGATGCCGGGGCCTAAGACCTTGTGTGGAGTCGGGGCCGGAACCTGAGGATTCCTCTCCAGTGCTGACATGGATCTTGGGGTACTTCTGGAGTCTCCCCAGGGGAGTCAGTCCTCGTCTCGAATGCGGGCATGCACTTGCGCTTTCCTCCAGAGCGGTAGCAGCAGTGTCACACAGTCCGCCCCGTGGATCACAGGATCTATGGTTTTCCCTCGAGTCTTTCCCACGAGGCTTTCCCACGAGGCTTTCCCACAGGGCTGTCCCACGTGCACACGTGGTGGGAGTCGATCCTCGGCTTGAACGTCAAGCCAGTGCAGGGAAAACAGGTTCCTCTGGAATGGACTGACACACCTGGGGGACTCTTGGAATGGTGGCATGACCCTGGAGTTCCTCTCGCCTTTCCTGTGGAGAGCGCCTCCTCTTGAGATGCGACGGGAACGCCGGGAATTCTTTCCCTACGAAACAGGGAAAGGATCCCTCATCTCGAGCTAAGAGGCGGAAACGGGTCTCCCCTGGATGTTTGCGGGACCCCACGTGCTTCCCCTCGAGTGGAGACGGGTATGTCGGGGAACTTCTTGAGTTGCAGCAAGGGTGTGAAGGACCCTTTGGAAGTTCCAGTGGTTAGATGTGATTGGCCTCGAGAAGCCTCAGTGGAAATGGGCCTCATCTCGCCTGGAGGGCAAAACCTCCTGGATTTTCTCGAGTTGCGGCAGGTGCTCTCGACTTACGACGGGGACCTCAGGGAACCGCTCTGGTGGCCTCAGGAAAGGCCAGTCCCCATGCGAGTTCCTCGGGGGCCTCTCGGGATTCCTCTACCGTCGATGCCGGGGCCTAAGACCTTGTGTGGAGTCGGGGCCGGAACGTGAGGATTCCTCTCCAGTGCTGACATGGATCTTGGGGTACTTCTGGAGTCTCCCCAGGGGAGTCAGTCCTCGTCTCGAATGCGGGCATGCACTTGCGCTTTCCTCCAGAGCGGTAGCAGCAGTGTCACGCAGTCCGCCGCGTGGATCAAAGGATCTATGGTTTTCCCTCGAGTCTTTCCCACGAGGCTTTCCCACGAGGCTTTCCCACAGGGCTGTCCCACGTGCACACGTGGTGGGAGTCGATCCTCGGCTTGAACGTCAAGGCAGTGCAGGGAAATCAGGTTCCTCTGGAATGGAGTGACACATCTGGGGGACTCTTAAAATGGTGGCACGACCCTGGAGTTCCTCTCGCCTTTCCTGTGGAGAGCGCCTCCTCTTGAGATGCGACGGGAACGCCGGGAATTCTTTCCCTACGAAACAGGGAAAGGATCCCTCATCTCGAGCTAGGAGGCGGAAACGGGGCTCCCCTGGATGTGTGCGGGACCCCACGTGCTTCCTCTCGAGTGCCGACGGGTATGTCGGGGAACTTCTTGAGTTGCAGCAATGGTGTGAAGGACCCTTTGGAAGTTCCAGTGGTTAGATGTGATTGGCCTCGAGAAGCCTCAGCGGAAATGGGCCTCATCTCGCCTGGAGGGCAAAACCTCCTGGATTTTCTCGAGTTGCGGCAGGTGCTCTCGACTTACGACGGGGACCTCAGGGACCCGCTCTGGTGGCCTCAGGAAAGGCCAGTCCCCATGCGAGTTCCTCGGGGGCCCCTCGGGATTCCTCTCCCGTCGATGCCGGGGCCTAAGACCTTGTGTGGAGTCGGGGCCGTAACCTGAGGATTCCTCTCCAGTGCTTACATGGATCTTGGGGTACTTCTGGAGTCTCCCCAGGGGAGTCAGTCCTCGTCTCGAATGCGGGCATGTACTTGCGCTTTCCTCCAGAGCGGTAGCAGCAGTGTCACGCAGTCCGCCGCGTGCATCAAAGGATCTATGGTTTTCCCTCGAGTCTTTCCCACGAGGCTTTCCCACGAGGCTTTCCCACAGGGCTGTCCCACGTGCACACGTGGTGGGAGTCGATCCTTGGCTTGAACGTCAAGGCAGTGCAGGGAAAACAGGTTCCTCTGGAATGGACTGACACATCTGGGGGACTCTTGGAATGGTGGCACGACCCTGGAGTTCCTCTCGCCTTTCCTGTGGAGAGCGCCTCCTCTTGAGATGCGACGGGAACGCCGGGAATTCTTTCCCTACGAAACAGGGAAAGGATCCCTCATCTCGAGCTAGGAGGCGGAAACGGGGCTCCCCTGGATGTGTGCGGGACCCACGTGCTTCCTCTCGAGTGGAGACGGGTATGTCGGGGAACTTCTTGAGTTGCAGCAAGGGTGTGAAGGACCCTTTGGAAGTTCCAGTTGTTAGACGTGATTAGCCTCGAGAAGCCTCAGCGGAAATGGGCCTCATCTCGCCTGGAGGGCAAAACCTCCTGGATTTTCTCGAGTTGCGGCAGGTGCTCTCGACTTACGACGGGGACCTCAGGGACCCGCTCTGGTGGCCACAGGAAAGGCCAGTCCCCATGCGAGTTCCACGGGGGCCTCTCGGGATTCCTCTCCCGTCGATGCCGTGGCCTAAGACCTTGTGTGGAGTCGGGGCCGGAACCTGAGGATTCCTCTCCAGTGCTGACATGGATCTTGGGGTACTTCTGGAGTCTCCCCATGGGAGTCAGTCCTCGTCTCGAATGCGGGCATACACTTGTGCTTTCCTCCAGAGCGGTAGCAGCAGTGTCACGCAGTCCGTCGCGTGGATCAAAGGATCTATGGTTTTCCCTCGAGTCTTTCCCACGAGGCTTTCCCACGAGGCTTTCCCACAGGGCTATCCCACGTGCACACGTGGTGGGAGTCGATCCTCGGCTTGAACGTCAAGGCAGTGCAGGGAAAACAGGTTCCTCTGGAATGGACTGACACATCTGGGGGACTCTTGGAATGGTGGCACGACCCTGGAGTTCCTCTCGCCTTTCCTGTGGAGAGCGCCTCCTCTTGAGATGCGTCGGGAACGCCGGGAAATCTTTCCCTACGAAACAGGGAAAGGATCCCTCATCTCGAGTTAGGAGTCGGAAACGGGGCTCCCCTGGATGTGTGCGGGACCCCACGTGCTTCCCCTCGAGTGGAGACGGGTATGTCGGGGAACTTCTTGAGTTGCAGCAATGGTGTGAAGGACCCTTTGGAAGTTCCAGTGGTTAGATGTGATTGGCCTCGAGAAGCCTCAGCGGAAATGGGCCTCATCTCGCCTGGAGGGCAAAACCTCCTGGATTTTCTCGAGTTGCGGCAGGTGCTCTCGACTTACGACGGGGACCTCTGGGAACCGCTCTGGTGGCCTCAGGAAAGGCCAGTCCCCATGCGAGTTCCTCGGGGGCGTCTCGGGATTCCTCTCCCGTCGATGCCGGGGCCTAAGATCTTGTGTGGAGTCGGGGCCGGAACCTGAGGAATCCTCTCCAGTGCTGACATGGATTTGGGGTACTTCTGGAGTCTCCCCAGGGGAGTCAGTCCTCGTCTCGAATGCGGGCATGCACTTGCGCTTTCCTCCAGAGCGGTAGCAGCAGTGTCACGCAGTCCGCCGCATGGATCAAACGATCTATGGTTTTCCCTCGAGTCTTTCCCACGAGGCTTTCCCACGAGGCTTTCCACAGGGCTGTCCCACGTGCACACGTGGTGGGAGTCTATCCTCGGCTTGAACGTCAAGGCAGTGCAGGGAAAACAGGTTCCTCTGGAATGGAGTGACACATCTGGGGGACTCTTGGAATGGTGGCACGACCCTGGAGTTCCTCTCGCCTTTCCTGTGGAGAGCGCCTCCTCTTGAGATGCGACGGGAACGCCGGGAATTCTTTCCCTACGAAACAGGGAATGGATCCCTCATCTCGAGCTAGGAGGCGGAAACGGGTCTCCCCTGGATGTGTGCGGGACACCACGTGCCTCCTCTCGAGTGCACACGGGTATGTCGGGGAACTTCTTGAGTTGCAGCAAGGGTGTGAAGGACCCTTTGGAAGTTCCAGTTGTTAGACGTGATTAGCCTCGAGAATCCTCAGCGGAAATGGGCCTCATCTCGCCTGGAGGGCAAAACCTCCTGGATTTTCTCGAGTTGCGGCAGGTGCTCTCGACTTACGACGGGGACCTCAGGGACCCGCTCTGGTGGCCTCAGGAAAGGCCAGTCCCCATGCGAGTTCCTCGGGGGCCTCTCGGGATTCCTCTCCCGTCGATGCCGGGGCCTAAGACCTTGTGTGGAGTCGGGGCCGGAACCTGAGGATTCCTCTCCAGTGCTGACATGGATCTTGGGGTACTTCTGGAGTCTCCCCAGGGGAGTCAGTCCTCGTCTCGAATGCGGGCATGCACTTGCGCTTTCCTCCAGAGCGGTAGCAGCAGTGTCACGCAGTCCGCCGCGTGGATCAAAGGATCTATTGTTTTCCCTCGAGTCTTTCCCACGAGGCTTTCCCACGAGGCTTTCCCACAGGGCTGTCCCACGTGCACACGTGGTGGGAGTCGATCCTCGGCTTGAACGTCAAGGCAGTGCAGGGAAAACAGGTTCCTCTGGAATGGACTGACACATCTGGGGGACTCTTGGAATGGTGGCACGACCCTGGAGTTCCTCTCGCCTTTCCTGTGGAGAGCGCCTCCACTTGAGATGCGACGGGAACGCCGGGAATTCTTTCCCTACGAAACAGGGAAAGGATCCCTCATCTCGAGCTAGGAGGTGGAAACGGGTCTCCCCAGGATGTGTGCGGGACCCCACGTGCTTCCTCTCGAGTGGAGACGGGTATGTCGGGGAACTTCTTGAGTTGCAGCAAGGGTGTGAAAGACCCTTTGGAAGTTCCAGTGGTTAGATGTGATTGGCCTCGAGAAGCCTCAGCGGAAATGGGCCTCATCTCGCCTGGAGGGCAAAACCTCCTGGATTTTCTCGAGTTGCGGCAGGTGCTCTCGACTTATGACGGGGACGTCAGGGACCCGCTCTGGTGGCCTCAGGAAAGGCCAGTCCCCATGCCAGTTCCTCGGGGGCCTCTCGGGATTCCTCTCCCGTCGATGCCGGGGCCTAAGACCTTGTGTGGAGTCGGGGCCGGAACCTGAGGATTCCTCTCCAGTGCTGACATGGATCTTGGGGTACTTCTGGAGTCTCCCCAGGGGAGTCAGTCCTCGTCTCGAATGCGGGCATGCACTTGCGCTTTCCTCCAGAGCGGTAGCAGCAGTGTCACGCAGTCCGCCGCGTGGATCAAAGGATCTATGGTTTTCCCTCGAGTCTTTCCCACGAGGCTTTCCCACGAGGCTTTCCCACAGGGCTGTCCCACGTGCACACGTGGTGGGAGTCGATCCTCGGCTTGAACGTCAAGGCAGTGCAGGGAAAACAGGTTCCTCTGGAATGGACTGACACATCTGGGGGACTCTTGGATTGGTGGCACGACCCTGGAGTTCCTCTCGCCTTTCCTGTGGAGAGCGCCTCCTCTTGAGATGCGACGGGAACGCCGGGAATTCTTTCCCTACAAAACAGGGAAAGGATCCCTCATCTCGAGCTAGGAGGCGGAATCGGGGCTCCCCTGGATGTGTGCGGGACCCCACGTGCTTCCTCTCGAGTGGAGACGGGTATGTCGGGGAACTTCTTGAGTTGAAGCAAGGGTGTGAAGGACCCTTTGGAAGTTCCAGTGGTTAGACGTGATTAGCCTCGAGAAGCTTCAGCGGAAATGGGCCTCATCTCGCCTGGAGGGCAAAACCTCCTGGATTTTCTCGAGTTGCGGCAGGTGCTCTCGACTTACGACGGGGAACTCAGGGACCCGCTCTGGTGGCCTCAGGAAAGGCCAGTCCCCATGCGAGTTCGTCGGGGGCCTCTCGGGATTCCTCTCCCGTCGATGCCGGGGCCTAAGACCTTGTGTGGAGTCGGGGCCGGAACCTGAGGATTCCTCTCCAGTGCTGACATGGATCTTGGGGTACTTCTGGAGTCTCCCCAGGGGAGTCAGTCCTCGTCTCGAATGCGGGCATGCACTTGCGCTTTCCTCCAGAGCGGTAGCAGCAGTGTCACGCAGTCCGCCGCGTGGATCAAAGGATCTATGGTTTTCCCTCGAGTCTTTCCCACGAGGCTTTCCCACGAGGCTTTCCCACAGGGCTGTCCCACGTGCACACGTGGTGGGAGTCGATCCTCGGCTTGAACGTCAAGGCAGTGCAGGGAAAACAGGTTCCTCTGGAATGGACTGACACATCTGGGGGACTCTTGGAATGGTGGCACGACCCTGGAGTTCCTCTCGCCTTTCCTGTGGAGAGCGCCTCCTCTTGAGATGCGACGGGAACGCCGGGAATTCTTTCCCTACGAAACAGGGAAAGGATCCCTCATCTCGAGCTAGGAGGCGGAAACGGGGCTCCCCTGGATGTGTGTGGGACCCCACGTGCTTCCTCTCGAGTGGAGACGGGTATGTCGGGGAACTTCTTGAGTTGCAGCAAGGGTGTGAAGGACCCTTTGGAAGTTCCAGTGGTTAGACGTGATTAGCCTCGAGAAGCCTCAGCGGAAATGGGCCTCATCTCGCCTGGAGGGCAAAACCTCCTGGATTTTCTCGAGTTGCGGCAGGTGCTCTCGACTTACGACGGGGAGGTCAGGGACCCGCTCTGGTGGCCTCAGGAAAGGCCAGTCCCCATGCGAGTTCCTCGGGGGCCTCTCGGGATTCCTCTCCCGTCGATGCCGGGGCCTAAGACCTTGTGTGGAGTCGGGGCCGGAACCTGAGGATTCCTCTCCAGTGCTGACATGGATCTTGGGGTACTTCTGGAGTCTCCCCAGGGGAGTCAGTCCTCGTCTCGAATGCGGGCATGCACTTGCGCTTTCCTCCAGAGCGGTAGCAGCAGTGTCACGCATTCCGCCGCGTGGATCAAAGGATCTATGGTTTTCCCTCGAGTCTTTCCCACGAGGCTTTCCCACGAGGCTTTCCCACAGGGCTGTCCCACGTGCACACGTGGTGGGAGTCGATCCTCGGCTTGAACGTCAAGGCAGTGCAGGGAAAACAGGTTCCTCTGAAATGGACTGACACATCTGGGGGACTCTTGGAATGGTGGCACGACCCTGGAGTTCCTCTCGCCTTTCCTGTGGAGAGCGCCTCCTCTTGAGATGCGACGGGAACGCCGGGAATTCTTTCCCTACGAAACAGGGAAAGGATCCCTCATCTCGAGCTAGGAGGCGGAAACGGGGCTCCCCTGGATGTGTGCGGGACCCCACGTGCTTCCTCTCGAGTGGAGACGGGTATGTCGGGGAACTTCTTGAGTTGCAGCAAGGGGGTGAAGCACCCTTTGGAAGTTCCAGTGGTTAGACGTGATTAGCCTCGAGAAGCCTCAGCGGAAATGGGCCTCATCTCGCCTGGAGGGCAAAACCTCCTGGATTTTCTCGAGTTGCGGCAGGTGCTCTCGACTTACGACGGGGACCTCAGGGACCCGCTCTGGTGGCCTCAGGAAAGGCCAGTCCCCATGTGAGTTCCTCGGGGGCCTCTCGGGATTCCTCTCCCGTCGATGCCAGGGCCTAAGACCTTGTGTGGAGTCGGGGCCGGAACCTGAGGATTCCTCTCCAGTGCTGACATGGATCTTGGAGTACTTCTGGAGTCTCTCCAGGGGAGTCAGTCCTCGTCTCGAATGCGGGAATGCACTTGCGCTTTCCTCCAGAGCGGTAGCAGCAGTGTCACGCAGTCCGCCGCGTGGATCAAAGGATCTATGGTTTTCCCTCGAGTCTTTCCCACGAGGCTTTCCCACGAGGCTTTCCCACAGGGCTGTCCCACGTGCACACGTGGTGGGAGTCGATCCTCGGCTTGAACGTCAAGGCAGTGCAGGGAAAACAGGTTCCTCTGGAATGGACTGACACATCTGGGGGACTCTTGGATTGGTGGCACGACCCTGGAGTTCCTCTCGCCTTTCCTGTGGAGAGCGCCTCCTCTTGAGATGCGACGGGAACGCCGGGAATTCTTTCCCTACGAAACAGGGAAAGGATCCCTCATCTCGAGCTAGGAGGCGGAAACGGGGCTCCCCTGGATGTGTGCGGGACCCCACGTGCTTCCTCTCGAGTGGAGACGGGTATGTCGGGGAACTTCTTGAGTTGCAGCAAGGGTGTGAAGGACCCTTTGGAAGTTCCAGTGGTTAGACGTGATTAGCCTCGAGAAGCCTCTGCGGAAATGGGCCTCATCTCGCCTGGAGGGCAAAACCTCCTGGATTTTCTCGAGTTGCGGCAGGTGCTGTCGACTTACGACGGGAACGTCAGGGACCCGCTCTGGTGGCCTCAGGAAAGGCCAGTCCCCATGCGAGTTCCTCGGGGGCCTCTCGGGATTCCTCTCCCGTCGATGCCGGGGCCTAAGACCTTGTGTGGAGTCGGGGCCGGAACCTGAGGATTCCTCTCCAGTGCTGACATGGATCTTGGGGTACTTCTGGAGTCTCCCCAGGGGAGTCAGTCCTCGTCTCGAATGCGGGCATGCACTTGCGCTTTCCTCCAGAGCGGTAGCAGCAGTGTCACGCAGTCCGCCGCGTGCATCAAAGGATCTATGGTTTTCCCTCGAGTCTTTCCCACGAGGCTTTCCCACGAGGCTTTCCCACAGGGCTGTCCCACGTGCACAAGTGGTGGGATTCGATCCTCAGCTTGAACGTCAAGGCAGTGCAGGGAAAACAGGTTCCTCTGGAATGGACTGACACATCTGGGGGACTCTTGGAATGGTGGCACGACCCTGGAGTTCCTCTCGCCTTTCCTGTGGAGAGCGCCTCCTCTTGAGATGCGACGGGAACGCCGGGAATTCTTTCCCTACGAAACAGGGAAAGGATCCCTCATCTCGAGCTAGGAGGCGGAAACGGGGCTCCCCTGGATGTGTGCGGGACCCCACGTGCTTCCTCTCAAGTGGAGACGGGTATGTCGGGGAACTTCTTGAGTTGCAGCAAGGGTGTGAAGGACCCTTTGGAAGTTCCAGTGGTTAGACGTGATTAGCCTCGAGAAGCCTCAGCGGAAATGGGCCTCATCTCGCCTGGAGGGCAAAACCTCCTGGATTTTCTCGAGTTGCGGCAGGTGCTCTCGACTTACGACGGGGACCTCAGGGATCCGCTCTGGTGGCCTCAGGAAATGCCAGTCCCCATGCGAGTTCCTCGGGGGCCTCTCGGGATTCCTCTCCCGTCGATGCCGGGGTCTAAGACCTTGTGTGGAGTCGGGGCCGGAACCTGAGGATTCCTCTCCAGTGCTGACATGGATCTTGGGGTATTTCTGGAGTCTCCCCAGGGGAGTCAGTCCTCGTCTCGAATGCGGGCATGCACTTGCGGTTTCCTCCAGAGCGGTAGCAGCAGTGTCACGCAGTCCGCCGCGTGGATCAAAGGATCTATGGTTTTCCCTCGAGTCTTTCCCACGAGGCTTTCCCACGAGGCTTTCCCACAGGGCTGTCCCACGTGCACACGTGGTGGGAGTGGATCCTCGGCTTGAACGTCAAGGCAGTGCAGGGAAAACAGGTTCCTCTGGAATGGACTGAAACATCTGGGGGACTCTTGGAATGGTGGCACGACCCTGGAGTTCCTCTCGCCTTTCCTGTGGAGAGCGCCTCCTCTTGAGATGCGACGGGAACGCCGGGAATTCTTTCCCTACGAAACAGGGAAAGGATCCCTCATCTCGAGCTAGGAGGCGGAAACGGGGCTCCCCTGGATGTATTCGGGACCCCACGTGCTTCCTCTCGAGTGGAGACGGGTATGTCGGGGAACTTCTTGAGTTGCAGCAAGGGTGTGAAGGACCCTTTGGAAGTTCCAGTGGTTAGACGTGATTAGCCTCGAGAAGCCTCAGCGGAAATGGGCCTCATCTCGCCTGGAGGGCAAAACCTCCTGGATTTTCTCGAGTTGCGGCAGGTCCTCTCGACTTACGACGGGGACCTCAGGGACCCGCTCTGGTGGCCTCAGGAAATGCCAGTCCCCATGCGAGTTCCTCGGGGGCCTCTCGGGATTCCTCTCCCGTCGATGCCGGGGCCTAAGACCTTGTGTGGAGTTGGGGCCGGAACCTGAGGATTCCTCTCCAGTGCTGACATGGATCTTGGGGTACTTCTGGAGTCTCCCCAGGGGAGTCAGTCCTCGTCTCGAATGCGGGCATGCACTTGCGCTTTCCTCCAGAGCGGTAGCAGCAGTGTCACGCAGTCCGCCGCGTGGATCAAAGGATCTATGGTTTTCCCTCGAGTCTTTCCCACGAGGCTTTCCCACGAGGCTTTCCCACAGGGCTGTCCCACGTGCACACGTGGTGGGAGTGGATCCTCGGCTTGAACGTCAAGGCAGTGCAGGGAAAACAGGTTCCTCTGAAATGGACTGACACATCTGGGGGACTCTTGTAATGGTGGCACGACCCTGGAGTTCCTCTCGCCTTTCCTGTGGAGAGCGCCTCCTCTTGAGATGCGACGGGAACGCCGGGAATTCTTTCCCTACGAAACAGGGAAAGGATCCCTCATCTCGAGCTAGGAGGCGGAAACGGGGCTCCCCTGGATGTGTGCGGGACCCCACGTGCTTCCTCTCGAGTGGAGACGGGTATGTCGGGGAACTTCTTGAGTTGCAGCAAGGGGGTGAAGCACCCTTTGGAAGTTCCAGTGGTTAGACGTGATTAGCCTCGAGAAGCCTCAGCGGAAATGGGCCTCATCTCGCCTGGAGGGCAAAACCTCCTGGATTTTCTCGAGTTGCGGCAGGTGCTCTCGACTTACGACGGGGACCTCAGGGACCCGCTCTGGTGGCCTCAGGAAAGGCCAGTCCCCATGTGAGTTCCTCGGGGGCCTCTCGGGATTCCTCTCCCGTCGATGCCAGGGCCTAAGACCTTGTGTGGAGTCGGGGCCGGAACCTGAGGATTCCTCTCCAGTGCTGACATGGATCTTGGAGTACTTCTGGAGTCTCTCCAGGGGAGTCAGTCCTCGTCTCGAATGCGGGAATGCACTTGCGCTTTCCTCCAGAGCGGTAGCAGCAGTGTCACGCAGTCCGCCGCGTGGATCAAAGGATCTATGGTTTTCCCTCGAGTCTTTCCCACGAGGCTTTCCCACGAGGCTTTCCCACAGGGCTGTCCCACGTGCACACGTGGTGGGAGTCGATCCTCGGCTTGAACGTCAAGGCAGTGCAGGGAAAACAGGTTCCTCTGGAATGGACTGACACATCTGGGGGACTCTTGGATTGGTGGCACGACCCTGGAGTTCCTCTCGCCTTTCCTGTGGAGAGCGCCTCCTCTTGAGATGCGACGGGAACGCCGGGAATTCTTTCCCTACGAAACAGGGAAAGGATCCCTCATCTCGAGCTAGGAGGCGGAAACGGGGCTCCCCTGGATGTGTGCGGGACCCCACGTGCTTCCTCTCGAGTGGAGACGGGTATGTCGGGGAACTTCTTGAGTTGCAGCAAGGGTGTGAAGGACCCTTTGGAAGTTCCAGTGGTTAGACGTGATTAGCCTCGAGAAGCCTCTGCGGAAATGGGCCTCATCTCGCCTGGAGGGCAAAACCTCCTGGATTTTCTCGAGTTGCGGCAGGTGCTGTCGACTTACGACGGGAACGTCAGGGACCCGCTCTGGTGGCCTCAGGAAAGGCCAGTCCCCATGCGAGTTCCTCGGGGGCCTCTCGGGATTCCTCTCCCGTCGATGCCGGGGCCTAAGACCTTGTGTGGAGTCGGGGCCGGAACCTGAGGATTCCTCTCCAGTGCTGACATGGATCTTGGGGTACTTCTGGAGTCTCCCCAGGGGAGTCAGTCCTCGTCTCGAATGCGGGCATGCACTTGCGCTTTCCTCCAGAGCGGTAGCAGCAGTGTCACGCAGTCCGCCGCGTGCATCAAAGGATCTATGGTTTTCCCTCGAGTCTTTCCCACGAGGCTTTCCCACGAGGCTTTCCCACAGGGCTGTCCCACGTGCACAAGTGGTGGGATTCGATCCTCAGCTTGAACGTCAAGGCAGTGCAGGGAAAACAGGTTCCTCTGGAATGGACTGACACATCTGGGGGACTCTTGGAATGGTGGCACGACCCTGGAGTTCCTCTCGCCTTTCCTGTGGAGAGCGCCTCCTCTTGAGATGCGACGGGAACGCCGGGAATTCTTTCCCTACGAAACAGGGAAAGGATCCCTCATCTCGAGCTAGGAGGCGGAAACGGGGCTCCCCTGGATGTGTGCGGGACCCCACGTGCTTCCTCTCAAGTGGAGACGGGTATGTCGGGGAACTTCTTGAGTTGCAGCAAGGGTGTGAAGGACCCTTTGGAAGTTCCAGTGGTTAGACGTGATTAGCCTCGAGAAGCCTCAGCGGAAATGGGCCTCATCTCGCCTGGAGGGCAAAACCTCCTGGATTTTCTCGAGTTGCGGCAGGTGCTCTCGACTTACGACGGGGACCTCAGGGATCCGCTCTGGTGGCCTCAGGAAATGCCAGTCCCCATGCGAGTTCCTCGGGGGCCTCTCGGGATTCCTCTCCCGTCGATGCCGGGGTCTAAGACCTTGTGTGGAGTCGGGGCCGGAACCTGAGGATTCCTCTCCAGTGCTGACATGGATCTTGGGGTATTTCTGGAGTCTCCCCAGGGGAGTCAGTCCTCGTCTCGAATGCGGGCATGCACTTGCGGTTTCCTCCAGAGCGGTAGCAGCAGTGTCACGCAGTCCGCCGCGTGGATCAAAGGATCTCTGGTTTTCCCTCGAGTCTTTCCCACGAGGCTTTCCCACGAGGCTTTCCCACAGGGCTGTCCCACGTGCACACGTGGTGGGAGTGGATCCTCGGCTTGAACGTCAAGGCAGTGCAGGGAAAACAGGTTCCTCTGGAATGGACTGAAACATCTGGGGGACTCTTGGAATGGTGGCACGACCCTGGAGTTCCTCTCGCCTTTCCTGTGGAGAGCGCCTCCTCTTGAGATGCGACGGGAACGCCGGGAATTCTTTCCCTACGAAACAGGGAAAGGATCCCTCATCTCGAGCTAGGAGGCGGAAACGGGGCTCCCCTGGATGTGTTCGGGACCCCACGTGCTTCCTCTCGAGTGGAGACGGGTATGTCGGGGAACTTCTTGAGTTGCAGCAAGGGTGTGAAGGATCCTTTGGAAGTTCCAGTGGTTAGACGTGATTAGCCTCGAGAAGCCTCAGCGGAAATGGGCCTCATCTCGCCTGGAGGGCAAAACCTCCTGGATTTTCTCGAGTTGCGGCAGGTCCTCTCGACTTACGACGGGGACCTCAGGGACCCGCTCTGGTGGCCTCAGGAAATGCCAGTCCCCATGCGAGTTCCTCGGGGGCCTCTCGGGATTCCTCTCCCGTCGATGCCGGGGCCTAAGACCTTGTGTGGAGTTGGGGCCGGAACCTGAGGATTCCTCTCCAGTGCTGACATGGATCTTGGGGTACTTCTGGAGTCTCCCCAGGGGAGTCAGTCCTCGTCTCGAATGCGGGCATGCACTTGCGCTTTCCTCCAGAGCGGTAGCAGCAGTGTCACGCAGTCCGCCGCGTGGATCAAAGGATCTATGGTTTTCCCTCGAGTCTTTCCCACGAGGCTTTCCCACGAGGCTTTCCCACAGGGCTGTCCCACGTGCACACGTGGTGGGAGTGGATCCTCGGCTTGAACGTCAAGGCAGTGCAGGGAAAACAGGTTCCTCTGGAATGGACTGACACATCTGGGGGACTCTTGGAATGGTGGCACGACCCTGGAGTTCCTCTCGCCTTTCCTGTGGAGAGCGCCTCCTCTTGAGATGCGACGGGAACGCCGGGAATTCTTTCCCTACGAAACAGGGAAAGGATCCCTCATCTCGAGCTAGGAGGCGGAAACGGGGCTCCCCTTGATGTGTGCGGGACCCCACGTGCTTCCTCTCGAGTGGAGACGGGTATGTCGGGGAACTTCTTGAGTTGCAGCAAGGGTGTGAAGGACCCTTTGGAAGTTCCAGTGGTTAGACGTGATTAGCCTCAAGAAGCCTCAGCGGAAATGGGCCTCATCTCGCCTGGAGGGCAAAACCTCCTGGATTTTCTCGAGTTGCGGCAGGTGCTCTCGACTTACGACGGGGACCTCAGGGACCCGCTCTGGTGGCCTCAGGAAAGGCCAGTCCCCATGCGAGTTCCTCGGGGGCCTCTCGGGATTCCTCTCCCGTCGAAGCCGGGGCCTAAGACCTTGTGTGGAGTCGGGGCCGGAACCTGAGGATTCCTCTGCTTTGCTGACATGGATCTTGGGGTACTTCTGGAGTCTCCCCAGGGGAGTCAGTCCTCGTCTCGAATGCGGGCATGCACTTGCGCTTTCCTCCAGAGCGGTAGCAGCAGTGTCACGCAGTCCGCCGCGTGCATCAAAGGATCTATGGTTTTCCCTCGAGTCTTTCCCACGAGGCTTTCCCACAGGGCTGTCCCACGTGCACACGTGGTGGGATTCGATCCTCAGCTTGAACGTCAAGGCAGTGCAGGGAAAACAGGTTCCTCTGGAATGGACTGACACATCTGGGGGACTCTTGGAATGGTGGCACGACCCTGGAGTTCCTCTCGCCTTTCCTGTGGAGAGCGCCTCCTCTTGAGATGCGACGGGAACGCCGGGAATTCTTTCCCTACGAAACAGGGAAAGGATATCTCATCTCGAGCTAGGAGGCGGAAACGGGGCTCCCCTGGATGTGTGCGGGACCCCACGTGCTTCCTCTCAAGTGGAGACGGGTATGTCGGGGAACTTCTTGAGTTGCAGCAAGGGTGTGAAGGACCCTTTGGAAGTTCCAGTGGTTAGACGTGATTAGCCTCGAGAAGCCTCAGCGGAAATGGGCCTCATCTCGCCTGGAGGGCAAAACCTCCTGGATTTTCTCGAGTTGCGGCAGGTGCTCTCGACTTACGACGGGGACCTCAGGGATCCGCTCTGGTGGCCTCAGGAAATGCCAGTCCCCATGCGAGTTCCTCGGGGGCCTCTCGGGATTCCTCTCCCGTCGATGCCGGGGTCTAAGACCTTGTGTGGAGTCGGGGCCGGAACCTGAGGATTCCTCTCCAGTGCTGACATGGATCTTGGGGTATTTCTGGAGTCTCCCCAGGGGAGTCAGTCCTCGTCTCGAATGCGGGCATGCACTTGCGGTTTCCTCCAGAGCGGTAGCAGCAGTGTCACGCAGTCCGCCGCGTGGATCAAAGGATCTATGGTTTTCCCTCGAGTCTTTCCCACGAGGCTTTCCCACGAGGCTTTCCCACAGGGCTGTCCCACGTGCACACGTGGTGGGAGTGGATCCTCGGCTTGAACGTCAAGGCAGTGCAGGGAAAACAGGTTCCTCTGGAATGGACTGAAACATCTGGGGGACTCTTGGAATGGTGGCACGACCCTGGAGTTCCTCTCGCCTTTCCTGTGGAGAGCGCCTCCTCTTGAGATGCGACGGGAACGCCGGGAATTCTTTCCCTACGAAACAGGGAAAGGATCCCTCATCTCGAGCTAGGAGGCGGAAACGGGGCTCCCCTGGATGTGTTCGGGACCCCACGTGCTTCCTCTCGAGTGGAGACGGGTATGTCGGGGAACTTCTTGAGTTGCAGCAAGGGTGTGAAGGATCCTTTGGAAGTTCCAGTGGTTAGACGTGATTAGCCTCGAGAAGCCTCAGCGGAAATGGGCCTCATCTCGCCTGGAGGGCAAAACCTCCTGGATTTTCTCGAGTTGCGGCAGGTCCTCTCGACTTACGACGGGGACCTCAGGGACCCGCTCTGGTGGCCTCAGGAAATGCCAGTCCCCATGCGAGTTCCTCGGGGGCCTCTCGGGATTCCTCTCCCGTCGATGCCGGGGCCTAAGACCTTGTGTGGAGTTGGGGCCGGAACCTGAGGATTCCTCTCCAGTGCTGACATGGATCTTGGGGTACTTCTGGAGTCTCCCCAGGGGAGTCAGTCCTCGTCTCGAATGCGGGCATGCACTTGCGCTTTCCTCCAGAGCGGTAGCAGCAGTGTCACGCAGTCCGCCGCGTGGATCAAAGGATCTATGGTTTTCCCTCGAGTCTTTCCCACGAGGCTTTCCCACGAGGCTTTCCCACAGGGCTGTCCCACGTGCACACGTGGTGGGAGTGGATCCTCGGCTTGAACGTCAAGGCAGTGCAGGGAAAACAGGTTCCTCTGGAATGGACTGACACATCTGGGGGACTCTTGGAATGGTGGCACGACCCTGGAGTTCCTCTCGCCTTTCCTGTGGAGAGCGCCTCCTCTTGAGATGCGACGGGAACGCCGGGAATTCTTTCCCTACGAAACAGGGAAAGGATCCCTCATCTCGAGCTAGGAGGCGGAAACGGGGCTCCCCTTGATGTGTGCGGGACCCCACGTGCTTCCTCTCGAGTGGAGACGGGTATGTCGGGGAACTTCTTGAGTTGCAGCAAGGGTGTGAAGGACCCTTTGGAAGTTCCAGTGGTTAGACGTGATTAGCCTCAAGAAGCCTCAGCGGAAATGGGCCTCATCTCGCCTGGAGGGCAAAACCTCCTGGATTTTCTCGAGTTGCGGCAGGTGCTCTCGACTTACGACGGGGACCTCAGGGACCCGCTCTGGTGGCCTCAGGAAAGGCCAGTCCCCATGCGAGTTCCTCGGGGGCCTCTCGGGATTCCTCTCCCGTCGAAGCCGGGGCCTAAGACCTTGTGTGGAGTCGGGGCCGGAACCTGAGGATTCCTCTGCTTTGCTGACATGGATCTTGGGGTACTTCTGGAGTCTCCCCAGGGGAGTCAGTCCTCGTCTCGAATGCGGGCATGCACTTGCGCTTTCCTCCAGAGCGGTAGCAGCAGTGTCACGCAGTCCGCCGCGTGCATCAAAGGATCTATGGTTTTCCCTCGAGTCTTTCCCACGAGGCTTTCCCACAGGGCTGTCCCACGTGCACACGTGGTGGGATTCGATCCTCAGCTTGAACGTCAAGGCAGTGCAGGGAAAACAGGTTCCTCTGGAATGGACTGACACATCTGGGGGACTCTTGGAATGGTGGCACGACCCTGGAGTTCCTCTCGCCTTTCCTGTGGAGAGCGCCTCCTCTTGAGATGCGACGGGAACGCCGGGAATTCTTTCCCTACGAAACAGGGAAAGGATCCCTCATCTCGAGCTAGGAGGCGGAAACGGGGCTCCCCTGGATGTGTGCGGGACCCCACGTGCTTCCTCTCAAGTGGAGACGGGTATGTCGGGGAACTTCTTGAGTTGCAGCAAGGGTGTGAAGGACCCTTTGGAAGTTCCAGTGGTTAGACGTGATTAGCCTCGAGAAGCCTCAGCGGAAATGGGCCTCATCTCGCCTGGAGGGCAAAACCTCCTGGATTTTCTCGAGTTGCGGCAGGTGCTCTCGACTTACGACGGGGACCTCAGGGATCCGCTCTGGTGGCCTCAGGAAATGCCAGTCCCCATGCGAGTTCCTCGGGGGCCTCTCGGGATTCCTCTCCCGTCGATGCCGGGGTCTAAGACCTTGTGTGGAGTCGGGGCCGGAACCTGAGGATTCCTCTCCAGTGCTGACATGGATCTTGGGGTATTTCTGGAGTCTCCCCAGGGGAGTCAGTCCTCGTCTCGAATGCGGGCATGCACTTGCGGTTTCCTCCAGAGCGGTAGCAGCAGTGTCACGCAGTCCGCCGCGTGGATCAAAGGATCTATGGTTTTCCCTCGAGTCTTTCCCACGAGGCTTTCCCACGAGGCTTTCCCACAGGGCTGTCCCACGTGCACACGTGGTGGGAGTGGATCCTCGGCTTGAACGTCAAGGCAGTGCAGGGAAAACAGGTTCCTCTGGAATGGACTGAAACATCTGGGGGACTCTTGGAATGGTGGCACGACCCTGGAGTTCCTCTCGCCTTTCCTGTGGAGAGCGCCTCCTCTTGAGATGCGACGGGAACGCCGGGAATTCTTTCCCTACGAAACAGGGAAAGGATCCCTCATCTCGAGCTAGGAGGCGGAAACGGGGCTCCCCTGGATGTATTCGGGACCCCACGTGCTTCCTCTCGAGTGGAGACGGGTATGTCGGGGAACTTCTTGAGTTGCAGCAAGGGTGTGAAGGACCCTTTGGAAGTTCCAGTGGTTAGACGTGATTAGCCTCGAGAAGCCTCAGCGGAAATGGGCCTCATCTCGCCTGGAGGGCAAAACCTCCTGGATTTTCTCGAGTTGCGGCAGGTCCTCTCGACTTACGACGGGGACCTCAGGGACCCGCTCTGGTGGCCTCAGGAAATGCCAGTCCCCATGCGAGTTCCTCGGGGGCCTCTCGGGATTCCTCTCCCGTCGATGCCGGGGCCTAAGACCTTGTGTGGAGTTGGGGCCGGAACCTGAGGATTCCTCTCCAGTGCTGACATGGATCTTGGGGTACTTCTGGAGTCTCCCCAGGGGAGTCAGTCCTCGTCTCGAATGCGGGCATGCACTTGCGCTTTCCTCCAGAGCGGTAGCAGCAGTGTCACGCAGTCCGCCGCGTGGATCAAAGGATCTATGGTTTTCCCTCGAGTCTTTCCCACGAGGCTTTCCCACGAGGCTTTCCCACAGGGCTGTCCCACGTGCACACGTGGTGGGAGTGGATCCTCGGCTTGAACGTCAAGGCAGTGCAGGGAAAACAGGTTCCTCTGGAATGGACTGACACATCTGGGGGACTCTTGGAATGGTGGCACGACCCTGGAGTTCCTCTCGCCTTTCCTGTGGAGAGCGCCTCCTCTTGAGATGCGACGGGAACGCCGGGAATTCTTTCCCTACGAAACAGGGAAAGGATCCCTCATCTCGAGCTAGGAGGCGGAAACGGGGCTCCCCTTGATGTGTGCGGGAACCCACGTGCTTCCTCTCGAGTGGAGACGGGTATGTCGGGGAACTTCTTGAGTTGCAGCAAGGGTGTGAAGGACCCTTTGGAAGTTCCAGTGGTTAGACGTGATTAGCCTCAAGAAGCCTCAGCGGAAATGGGCCTCATCTCGCCTGGAGGGCAAAACCTCCTGGATTTTCTCGAGTTGCGGCAGGTGCTCTCGACTTACGACGGGGACCTCAGGGACCCGCTCTGGTGGCCTCAGGAAAGGCAAGTCCCCATGCGAGTTCCTCGGGGGCCTCTCGGGATTCCTCTCCCGTCGAAGCCGGGGCCTAAGACCTTGTGTGGAGTCGGGGCCGGAACCTGAGGATTCCTCTGCTTTGCTGACATGGATCTTGGGGTACTTCTGGAGTCTCCCCAGGGGAGTCAGTCCTCGTCTCGAATGCGGGCATGCACTTGCGCTTTCCTCCAGAGCGGTAGCAGCAGTGTCACGCAGTCCGCCGCGTGGATCAAAGGATCTATGGTTTTCCCTCGAGTCTTTCCAACGAGGCTTTCCCACGAGGCTTTACCACAGGGCTGTCCCAAGTGCACAAGTGGTGGGAGTGGATCCTCGGCTTGAACGTCAAGGCAGTGCAGGGAAAACAGGTTCCTCTGGAATGGACTGACACATCTGGGGGACTCTTGGAATGGTGGCACGACCCTGGAGTTCCTCTCGCCTTTCCTGTGGAGAGCGCCTCCTCTTGAGATGCGACGGGAACGCCGGGAATTCTTTCCCTACGAAACAGGAAAAGGATCCCTCATCTCGAGCTAGGAGGCGGAAACGGGGCTCCCCTGGATGTGTGCGGGACCCAACGTGATTCCTCTCGAGGGGAGACGGGTATGTCGGGGAACTTCTTGAGTTGCAGCAAGGGTGTGAAGGACCCTTTGGAAGTTCCAGTGGTTAGACGTGATTAGCCTCAAGAAGCCTCAGCGGAAATGGGCCTCATCTCGCCTGGAGGGCAAAACCTCCGGGATTTTCTCGAGTTGCGGCAGGTGCTCTCGACTTACGACGGGGACCTCAGGGACCCGCTCTGGTGGCCTCAGGAAAGGCCAGTCCCCATGCGAGTTCCTCGGGGGCCTCTCGGGATTCCTCTCCCGTCCATGCCGGGGCCTAAGACCTTGTGTGGAGTCGGGGCCGGAACCTGAGGATTCCTCTCCAGTGCTGACATGGATCTTGGGGTACTTCTGGAGTCTCCCCAGGAGAGTCAGTCCTCGTCTCGAATGCGGGCATGCACTTGCGCTTCCCTCCAGAGCGGTAGCAGCAGTGTCACGCAGTCCGCCGCGTGGAACAAAGGATCTATGGTTTTCCCTCGAGTCTTCCCCACGAGGCTTTCCCACGAGGCTTTCCCACAGGGCTGTCCCACGTGCACACGTGGTGGGAGTCTATCCTCGGCTTGAACGTCAAGGCAGTGCAGGGAAAACAGGTTCCTCTGGAATGGACTGACACATCTGGGGGTCTCTTGGAATGGTGCCACGACCCTTGAGTTCCTCTCGCCTTTCCTGTGGAGAGCGCCTCCTCTTGAGATGCGACGGGAACGCCGGGAATTCTTTCCCTACGAAACAGGGAAAGGATCACTCATCTCGAGCTAGGAGGCGGAAACGGGGCTCCCCTGGATGTGTGCGGGACCCCACGTGCTTCCTCTCGAGTGGAGACGGGTATGTCGCGGAACTGCTTGAGTTGCAGCAAGGGTGTGAAAGACCCTTTGGAAGTTCCAGTGGTTAGATGTGATTGGCCTCGAGAAGCCTCAGCGGAAATGGGCCTCATCTCGCCTGGAGGGCAAAACCTCCTGGATTTTCTCGAGTGTGGCAGGTGCTCTCGACTTACGACGGGGACCTCAGGGACCTGTTCTGGTGGCCTCAGGAAAGGCCAGTCCCCATGCGAGTTCCTCGGGGGCCTCTCGGCATTCCTCTCCCGTCGATGCCGGGGCCTAAGACCTTGTGTGGAGTCGGGGCCGGAACCTGAGGATTCCTCTCCAGTGCTGACATGGATCTTGGGGTACTTCTGGAGTCTCCCCAGGGGAGTCAGTCCTCGTCTCGAATGCGGGCATGCACTTGCGCTTTCCTCCAGAGCGGTAGCAGCAGTGTCACGCAGTTGGCCGCGTGGATCAAAGGATCTATGGTTTTCCCTCGAGTCTTTCCCACGAAGCTTTCCCACGAGGCTTTCCCACAGGGCTGTCCCACGTGCACACGTGGTGGGAGTCGATCCTCGGCTTGAACGTCAAGGCAGTGCAGGGAAAACAGGTTCCTCTGGAATGGACTGACACATCTGGGGACTCTTGGAATGGTGGCACGACCCTGGAGTTCCTCTCGCCTTTCCTGTGGAGAGCGCCTCCTCTTGAGATGCGACGGGAACGCCGGGAATTCTTTCCCTACGAAACAGGGAAAGGATCCCTCATCTCGAGCTAGGAGGCGGAAACGGGGCTCCCCTGGATGTGTGCGGGACCCCACGTGCTTCCTCTCGAGTGGAGACGGGTATGTCGGGGAACTTCTTGAGTTGCAGCAAGGGTGTGAAGGACCCTTTGGAAGTTCCAGTGGTTAGACGTGATTGGCCTCAAGAAGCCTCAGCGGAAATGGGCCTCATCTCGCCTGGAGGGCAAAACCTCCTGGATTTTCTCGAGTTGCGGCAGGTGCTCTCGACTTACGACGGGGACCTCAGGGACCCGCTCTGGTGGCCTCAGGAAAGGCCAGTCCCCAGGCGAGTTCCTCGGGGGCCTCTCGGGATTCCTCTCCCGTCCATGCCGGGGCCTAAGACCTTGTGTGGAGTCGGGACCGGAACCTGAGGATTCCTCTTCAGTGCTGACATGGATCTTGGGGTACTTCTGGAGTCTCCCCAGGGGAGTCAGTCCTCGTCTCGAATGCGGGCATGCACTTGCGCTTTCCTCCAGAGCGGTAGCAGCAGTGTCACGCAGTCCGCCGCGTTGATCAAAGGATCTATGGTTTTCCCTCGAGTCTTTCCCACGAGGCTTTCCCACGAGGCTTTCCCACAGGGCTGTCCCACGTGCACACATGGTGGGAGTCTATCCTCGGCTTGAACGTCAAGGCAGTGCAGGGAAAACAGGTTCCTCTGGAATGGACTGACACATCTGGGGGTCTCTTGGAATGGTGCCACGACCCTGGAGTTCCTCTCGCCTTTCCTGTGGAGAGCGCCTCCTCTTGAGATGCGACGGGAACGCCGGGAATTCTTTCCCTACGAAACAGGGAAAGGATCACTCATCTCGAGCTAGGAGGCGGAAACGGGGCTCCCCTGGATGTGTGCGGGACCCCACGTGCTTCCTCTCGAGTGGAGACGGGTATGTCGGGGAACTTCTTGAGTTGCAGCAAGGGTGTGAAGGACCCTTTGGAAGTTCCAGTGGTTAGACGTGATTAGCCTCGAGAAGCCTCAGCGGAAATGGGCCTCATCTCGCCTGGAGGGCAAAACCTCCTGGATTTTCTCGAGTTGCGGCAGGTGCTCTCGACTTACGACGGGGACCTCAGGGACCCGCTCTGGTGGCCTCAGGAAAGGCCAGTCCCCATGCGAGTTCCTCGGGGGCCTCTCGGCATTCCTCTCCCGTCGATGCCGGGGCCTAAGACCTTGTGTGGACTCGGGGCCGGAACCTGAGGATTCCTCTCCAGTGCTGACATGGATCTTGGGGTACTTCTGGAGTCTCCCCAGGGGAGTCAGTCCTCGTCTCGAATGCGGGCATGCACTTCCGTTTTCCTCCAGAGCGGTAGCAGCAGTGTCACGCAGTCCACCGCGTGGATCAAAGGATCTATGGTTTTCCCTCGAGTCTTTCCCACGAGGCTTTCCCACGAGGCTTTCCCACAGGGCTGTCCCACGTGCACACGTGGTGGGAGTCGATCCTCGGCTTGAACGTCAAGGCAGTGCAGGGAAAACAGGTTCCTCTGGAATGGACTGACACATCTGGGGGACTCTTGGAATGGTGGCACGACCCTGGAGTTCCTCTCGCCTCTCCTGTGGAGAGCGCCTCCTCTTGAGATGCGACGGGAACGCCGGGAATTCTTTCCCTACGAAACAGGGAAAGGATCCCTCATCTCGAGCTAGGAGGCGGAAACGGGGCTCCCCTGGATGTGTGCGGGACCCCACGTGCTTCCTCTCGAGTGGAGACGGGTATGTCGGGGAACTTCTTGAGTTGCAGCAAGGGTGTGAAGCACCCTTTGGAAGTTCCAGTGGTTAGACGTGATTAGCCTCGAGAAGCCTCAGCGGAAATGGGCCTCATCTCGCCTGGAGGGCAAAACCTCCTGGATTTCCTCGAGTTGCGGCAGGTGCTCTCGACTTACGACGGGGACCTCAGGGACCCGCTCTGGTGGCCTCAGGAAAGGCCAGTCCCCATGCGAGTTCCTCGGGGGCCTCTCGGGATTCCTCTCCCGTCGATGCCGGGGCCTAAGACCTTGTGTGGAGTCGGGGCCGGAACCTGAGGATTCCTCTCCAGTGCTGACATGGATCTTGGGGTACTTCTGGAGTCTCCCCAGGGGAGTCAGTCCTCGTCTCGAATGCGGG
Source organism: Ovis canadensis (assembly GCF_042477335.2). NCBI lineage: Eukaryota > Metazoa > Chordata > Mammalia > Artiodactyla > Bovidae > Ovis > Ovis canadensis. The sequence continues at coordinate 1,858,105 of NC_091266.1, read as the reverse complement.
CATGCACTTGCGCTTTCCTCCAGAGCGGTAGCAGCAGTGTCACGCAGTCCGCCGCGTGGATCAAAGGATCTATGGTTTTCCCTCGAGTCTTTCCCACGAGGCTTTCCCACGAGGCTTTCCCACAGGGCTGTCCCATGTGCACACGTGGTGGGAGTGGATCCTCGGCTTGAACGTCAAGGCAGTGCAGGGAAAACAGGTTCCTCTGGAATGGACTGACACATCTGGGGGACTCTTGGAATGGTGGCACGACCCCGGAGTTCCTCTCGCCTTTCCTGTGGAGAGCGCCTCCTCTTGAGATGCGACGGGAACGCCGGGAATTCTTTCCCTACGAAACAGGGAAAGGATCCCTCATCTCGAGCTAGGAGGCGGAAACGGGGCTCCCCTGGATGTGTGCGGGACCCCACGTGCTTCCTCTCGAGTGGAGACGGGTATGTCGGGGAACTTCTTGAGTTGCAGCAAGGGTGTGAAGGACCCTTTGGAAGTTCCAGTGGTTAGACGTGATTAGCCTCGAGAAGCCTCAGCGGAAATGGGCCTCATCTCGCCTGGAGGGCAAAACCTCCTGGATTTTCTCGAGTTGCGGCAGGTGCTCTCGACTTACGACGGGGACCTCAGGGACCCGCTCTGGTGGCCTCAGGAAAGGCCAGTCCCCATGCGAGTTCCTCGGGGTCCTCTCGGGATTCCTCTCCCGTCGATGCCGGGGCCTAAGACCTTGTGTGGAGTCGGGGCCGGAACCTGAGGATTCCTCTCCAGTGCTGACATGGATCTTGGGGTACTTCTGGAGTCTCCCCAGGGGAGTCAGTCCTCGTCTCGAATGCGGGCATGCACTTGCGCTTTCCTCCAGAGCGGTAGCAGCAGTGTCACGCAGTCCGCCGCGTGGATCAAAGGATCTATGGTTTTCCCTCGAGTCTTTCCCACGAGGCTTTCCCACGAGGCTTTCCCACAGGGCTGTCCCACGTGCACACGTTGTGGGAGTCGATCCTCGGCTTGAACGTCAAGGCAGTGCAGGGAATACAGGTTCCTCTGGAATGGACTGACACATCTGGGGGACTCTTGGAATGGTGGCACGACCCTGGAGTTCCTCTCGCCTTTCCTGTGGAGAGCGCCTCCTCTTGAGATGCGACGGGAACGCCGGGAATTCTTTCCCTACGAAACAGGGAAAGGATCCCTCATCTCGAGCTAGGAGGCGGAAACGGGGCTCCCCTGGATGTGTGCGGAACCCCACGTGCTTCCTCTCGAGTGGAGACGGGTATGTCGGGGAACTTCTTGAGTTGCAGCAAGGGTGTGAAGGACCCTTTGTAAGTTCCAGTGGTTAGACGTGATTAGCCTCGAGAAGCCTCAGCGGAAATGGGCCTCATCTCGCCTGGAGGGCAAAACCTCCTGGATTTTCTCGAGTTGCGTCAGGTGCTCTCGACTTACGTCGGGGACCTCAGGGACCCGCTCTGGTGGCCTCAGGAAAGGCCAGTCCCCATGCGAGTTCCTCGGGGGCCTCTCGGGATTCCACTCCCGTCGATGCCGGGGCCTAAGACCTTGTGTGGAGTCGGGGCCCGAACCTGAGGATTCCTCTCCAGTGCTGACATGGATCTTGGGGTACTTCTGGAGTCTCCCCAGGGGAGTCAGTCCTCGTCTCGAATGCGGGCATGCACTTGCGCTTTCCTCCAGAGCGGTAGCAGCAGTGTCACGCAGTCCGCCGCGTGGATCAAAGGATCTATGGTTTTCCCTCGAGTCTTTCCCACGAGGCTTTCCCACGAGGCTTTCCCACAGGGCTGTCCCACGTGCACACGAGGTGGGAGTGGATCCTCGGCTTGAACGTCAAGGCAGTGCAGGGAAAACAGGTTCCTCTGGAATGGACTGACACATCTGGGGGACTCTTGGAATGGTGGCACGACCCTGGAGTTCCTCTCGCCTTTCCTGTGGAGAGCGCCTCCTCTTGAGATGCGACGGGAACGCCGGGAATTCTTTCCCTACGAAACAGGGAAAGGATCCCTCATCTCGAGCTAGGAGGCGGAAACGGGGCTCCCCTGGATGTGTGCGGGACCCCACGTGCTTCCTCTCGAGTGGAGACGGGTATGTCGGGGAACTTCTTGAGTTGCAGCTAGGGTGTGAAGGACCCTTTGGAAGTTCCAGTGGTTAGACGTGATTAGCCTCGAGAAGCCTCAGCGGAAATGGGCCTCATCTCGCCTGGAGGGCAAAACCTCCTGGATTTTCCTGAGTTGCGGCAGGTGCTCTCGACTTACGACGGGGACCTCAGGGACCCGCTCTGGTGGCCTCAGGAAAGGCCAGTCCCCATGCGAGTTCCTTGGGGGCCTCTCGGGATTCCTCTCCCGTCGATGCCGGGGCCTAAGACCTTGTGTGGAGTCGGGGCCGGAACCTGAGGATTCCTCTCCAGTGCTGACATGGATCTTGGGGTAATTCTGGAGTGTCCACAAGGGAGTCAGTCCTCGTCTCGAATGCGGGCATGCACTTGCGCTTTCCTCCAGAGCGGTAGCAGCAGTGTCACGCAGTCCGCCGCGTGGATCAAAGGATCTATGGTTTTCCCTCGAGTCTTTCCCACGAGGCTTTCCCACGAGGCTTTCCCACAGGGCTGTCCCACGTGCACACGTCGTGGGAGTGGATCCTCGGCTTGAACGTCAAGGCAGTGCAGGGAAAACAGGTTCCTCTGGAATGGACTGACACATCTGGGGACTCTTGGAATGGTGGCCCGACCCTGGAGTTCCTCTCGCCTTTCCTGTGGAGAGCGCCTCCTCTTGAGATGCGACGGGAACGCCGGGAATTCTTTCCCTACGAAACAGGGAAAGGATCCCTCATCTCGAGCTAGGAGGCGGAAACGGGGCTCCCCTGGATGTGTGCGGGACCCCACGTGCTTCCTCTCGAGTGGAGACGGGTATGTCGGGGAACTTCTTGAGTTGCAGCTAGGGTGTGAAGGACCCTTTGGAAGTTCCAGTGGTTAGACGTGATTAGCCTCGAGAAGCCTCAGCGGAAATGGGCCTCATCTCGCCTGGAGGGCAAAACCTCCTGGATTTTCCTGAGTTGCGGCAGGTGCTCTCGACTTACGACAGGGACCTCAGGGACCCGCTCTGGTGGCCTCAGGAAAGGCCAGTCCCCATGCGAGTTCCTTGGGGGCCTCTCGGGATTCCTCTCCCGTCGATGCCGGGGCCTAAGACCTTGTGTGGAGTCGGGGCCGGAACCTGAGGATTCCTCTCCAGTGCTGACATGGATCTTGGGGTACTTCTGGAGTCTCCCCAGGGGAGTCAGTCCTCGTCTCGAATGCGGGCATGCACTTGCGCTTTCCTCCAGAGCGGTAGCAGCAGTGTCACGCAGTCCGCCGCGTGGATCAAAGGATCTATGGTTTTCCCTCGAGTCTTTCCCACGAGGCTTTCCCACGAGGCTTTCCCACAGGGCTGTCCCACGTGCACACGTGTTGGGAGTCGATCCTCGGCTTGAACGTCAAGGCAGTGCAGGGAAAACAGGTTCCTCTGGAATGGACTGACACATCTGGGGGACTCTTGGAATGGTGGCACGACCCTGGAGTTCCTCTCGCCTTTCCTGTGGAGAGCGCCTCCTCTTGAGATGCGACGGGAACGCCGGGAATTCTTTCCCTACCAAACAGGGAAAGGATCCCTCATCTCGAGCTAGGAGGCGGAAACGGGGCTCCCCTGGATGTGTGCGGGACCCCAAGTGCTTCCTCTCGAGTGGAGACGGGTATGTCGGGGAACATCTTGAGATGCAGCAAGGGTGTGAAGGACCCTTTGGAAGTTCCAGTGGTTAGACGTGATTAGCCTCGAGAAGCCTCAGCGGAAATGGGCCTCATCTCGCCTGGAGGGCAAAACCTCCTGGATTTTCTCGAGTTGCGGCCGGTGCTCTCGACTTACGACGGGGACCTCAGGGACCCGCTCTGGTGGCCTCAGGAAAGGCCAGTCCCCATGCGAGTTCCTCGGGGGCCTCTCGGGATTCCTCTCCCGTCGATGCCGGGGCCTAAGACATTGTGTGGAGTCGGGGCCGGAACCTGAGGATTCCTCTCCAGTGCTGACATGGATCTTGGGGTACTCCTGGAGTCTCCCCAGGGGAGTCAGTCCTCGTCTCGAATGCGGGCATGCACTTGCGCTTTCCTCTAGAGCGGTAGCAGCAGTGTCACGCAGTCCTCCGCGTGGATCAAAGGATCTATGGTTTTCCCTCGAGTCTTTCCCACGAGGCTTTCCCACGAGGCTTTCCCACAGGGCTGTCCCACGTGTACACGTGGTGGGAGTCGAACCTCGGCTTGAACGTCAAGGCAGTGCAGGGAAAACAGGTTCCTCTGGAATGGACTGACACATCTGGGGGACTCTTGGAATGGTGGCACGACCCTGGAGTTCCTCTCGCCTTTCCTGTGGAGAGCGCCTCCTCTTGAGATGCGACGGGAACGCCGGGAATTCTTTCCCTACGAAACAGGGAAAGGATCCCTCATCTCGAGCTAGGAGGCGGAAACGGGGCTCCCCTGGATGTGTGCGGGACCCCACGTGCTTCCTCTCGAGTGGAGACGGGTATGTCGGGGAACTTCTTGAGTTGCAGCAAGGGTGTGAAGGACTCTTTGGAAGTTCCAGTGGTTAGACGTGATTAGCCTCGAGAAGCCTCAGCGGAAATGGGCCTCATTTCGCCTGGAGGGCAAAACCTCCTGGATTTTCTCGAGTTGCGGCAGGTGCTGTCGACTTACGACGGGGACCTCAGGGACCCGCTCTGGTGGCCTCAGGAAAGGCCAGTCCCCATGCGAGTTCCTCGGGGGCGTCTCGGGATTCCTCTCCCGTCGATGCCGGGGCCTAAGACCTTGTGTGGAGTCGGGGCCGGAACCTGAGGATTCCTCTCCAGTGCTGACATGGATCTTGGGGTACTTCTGGAGTCTCCCCAGGGGAGTCAGTCCTCGTCTCGAATGCGGGCATGCACTTGCGCTTTCCTCCAGAGCGGTAGCAGCAGTGTCACGCAGTCCGCCGCGTGGATCAAAGGATCTATGGTTTTCCCTCGAGTCTTTCCCACGAGGCTTTCCCACGAGGCTTTCCCACAGGGCTGTCCCACGTTCACACGTGGTGGGAGTCGATCCTCGGCTTGAACGTCAAGGCAGTGCAGGGAAAACAGGTTCCTCTGGAATGGACTGACACATCTGGGGGACTCTTGGAATGGTGGCACGACCCTGGAGTTCCTCTCGCCTTTCCTGTGGAGAGCGCCTCCTCTTGAGATGCGACGGGAACGCCGGGAATTCTTTCCCTACGAAACAGGGAAAGGATCCCTCATCTCGAGCTAGGAGGCGGAAACGGGGCTCCCCTGGATGTGTGCGGGACCCCACGTGCTTCCTCTCGAGTGGAGACGGGTATGTCGGGGAACTTCTTGAGTTGCAGCAAGGGTGTGAAGGACCCTTTGGAAGTTCCAGTGGTTAGACGTGATTAGCCTCGAGAAGCCTCAGCGGAAATGGGCCTCATCTCGCCTGGAGGGCAAAACCTCCTGGATTTTCTCGAGTTGCGGCAGGTGCTGTCGACTTACGACGGGGACCTCAGGGACCCGCTCTGGTGGCCTCAGGAAAGGCCAGTCCCCATGCGAGTTCCTCGGGGGCGTCTCGGGATTCCTCTCCCGTCGATGCCGGGGCCTAAGACCTTGTGTGGAGTCGGGGCCGGAACCTGAGGATTCCTCTCCAGTGCTGACATGGATCTTGGGGTACTTCTGGAGTCTCCCCAGGGGAGTCACTCCTCGTCTCGAATGCGGGCATGCACTTGCGCTTTCCTCCAGAGCGGTAGCAGCAGTGTCACGCAGTCTGCCGCGTGGATCAAAGGATCTATGGTTTTCCCTCGAGTCTTTCCCACGAGGCTTTCCCACGAGGCTTTCCCACAGGGCTGTCCCACGTGCACACGTGGTGGGAGTGGATCCTCGGCTTGAACGTCAAGGCAGTGCAGGGAAAACAGGTTCCTCTGGAATGGACTGACACATCTGGGGGACTCTTGGAATGGTGGCACGACCCTGGAGTTCCTCTCGCCTTTCCTGTGGAGAGCGCCTCCTCTTGAGATGCGACGGGAACGCCGGGAATTCTTTCCCTACGAAACAGGGAAAGGATCCCTCATCTCGAGCTAGGAGGCGGAAACGGGGCTCCCCTGGATGTGTGCGGGACCCCACGTGCTTCCTCTCGAGTGGAGACGGGTATGTCGGGGAACTTCTTGAGTTGCAGCAAGGGTGTGAAGGACTCTTTGGAAGTTCCAGTGGTTAGACGTGATTAGCCTCGAGAAGCCTCAGCGGAAATGGGCCTCATCTCGCCTGGAGGGCAAAACCTCCTGGATTTTCTCGAGTTGCGGCAGGTGCTGTCGACTTACGACGGGGACCTCAGGGACCCGCTCTGGTGGCCTCAGGAAGGGCCAGTCCCCATGCGAGTTCCTCGGGGGCGTCTCGGGATTCCTCTCCCGTCGATGCCGGGGCCTAAGACCTTGTGTGGAGTCGGGGCCGGAACCTGAGGATTCCTCTCCAGTGCTGACATGGATCTTGGGGTACTTCTGGAGTCTCCCCAGGGGAGTCACTCCTCGTCTCGAATGCGGGCATGCACTTGCGCTTTCCTCCAGAGCGGTAGCAGCAGTGTCACGCAGTCCGCCGCGTGGATCAAAGGATCTATGGTTTTCCCTCGAGTCTTTCCCACGAGAATTTCCCACGAGGCTTTCCCACACGGCTGTCCCACGTGCACACGTGGTGGGAGTCGATCCTCGGCTTGAACGTCAAGGCAGTGCAGGGAAAACAGGTTCCTCTGGAAAGGACTGACACATCTGGGGGACTCTTGGAATGGTGGCACGACCCTGGAGTTCCTCTCGCCTTTCCTGTGGAGAGCGCCTCCTCTTGAGATGCGACGGGAACGCCGGGAATTCTTTCCCTACGAAACAGGGAAAGGATCCCTCATCTCGAGCTAGGAGGCGGAAACGGGGCTCCCCTGGATGTGTGCGGGACCCCACGTGCTTCCTCTCGAGTGGAGACGGGTATGTCGGGGAACTTCTTGAGTTGCAGCAAGGGTGTGAAGGACCCTTTGGAAGTTCCAGTGGTTAGACGTGATTAGCCTCGAGAAGCCTCAGGGGAAATGGGCCTCATCTCGCCTGGAGGGCAAAACCTCCTGGATTTTCTCGAGTTGCGGCAGGTGCTCTCGACTTACGACGGGGACCTCAGGGACCCGCTCTGGTGGCCTCAGGAAAGGCCAGTCCCCATGCGAGTTCCTCGGGGGCCTCTCGGGATTCCTCTCCCGTCGATGCCGGGGCCTAAGACCTTGTGTGGAGTCGGGGCCGGAACCTGAGGATTCCTCTCCAGTGCTGACATGGATCTTGGGGTACTTCTGGAGTCTAACCAGGGGAGTCAGTCCTCGTCTCGAATGCGGGCATGCACTTGCGCTTTCCTCCAGAGCGGTAGCAGCAGTTTCACGCAGTCCGCCGCGTGGATCAAAGGATCTATGGTTTTCCCTCGAGTCTTTCCCACGAGGCTTTCCCACGAGGCTTTCCCACAGGGCTGTCCCACGTGCACACGTGGTGGGAGTCGATCCTCGGCTTGAACGTCAAGGCAGTGCAGGGAAAACAGGTTCCTCTGGAATGGACTGACACATCTGGGGGACTCTTGGAATGGTGGCACGACCCTGGAGTTCCTCTCGCCTTTCCTGTGGAGAGCGCCTCCTCTTGAGATGCGACGGGAACGCCGGGAATTCTTTCCCTACGAAACATGGAACGGATCCCTCATCTCGAGCTAGGAGGCGGAAACGGGGCTCCCCTGGATGTGTGCGGGACCCCACGTGCTTCCTCTCGAGTGGAGACGGGTATGTCGGGGAACTTCTTGAGTTGCAGCAAGGGTGTGAAGGACCCTTTGGAAGTTCCAGTGGTTAGACGTGATTAGCCTCGAGAAGCCTCAGCGGAAATGGGCCTCATCTCGCCTGGAGGGCAAAACCTCCTGGATTTTCTCGAGTTGCGGCAGGTGCTGTCGACTTACGACGGGGACCTCAGGGACCCGCTCTGGTGGCCTCAGGAAGGGCCAGTCCCCATGCGAGTTCCTCGGGGGCCTCTCGGGATTCCTCTCCCGTCGATGCCGGGGCCTAAGACCTTGTGTGGAGTCGGGGCCGGAACCTGAGGATTCCTCTCCAGTGCTGACATGGATCTTGGGGTACTTCTGGAGTCTCCCCAGGGGAGTCAGTCCTCGTCTCGAATGGGGGCATGCACTTGCGCTTTCCTCCAGAGCGGTAGCAGCAGTGTCACGCAGTCCGCCGCGTGGATCAAAGGATCTATGGTTTTCCCTCGAGTCTTTCCCACGAGGCTTTCCCACGAGGCTTTCCCACAGGGCTGTCCCACGTGCACACGTGGTGGGAGTCGATCCTCGGCTTGAACGTCAAGGCAGTGCAGGGAAAACAGGTTCCTCTGGAATGGACTGACACATCTGGGGGACTCTTGGAATGGTGGCACGACCCTGGAGTTCCTCTCGCCTTTCCTGTGGAGAGCGCCTCCTCTTGAGATGCGACGGGAACGCCGGGAATTCTTTCCCTACGAAACAGGGAAAGGATCCCTCATCTCGAGCTAGGAGGCGGAAACGGGGCTCCCCTGGATGTGTGCGGGACCCCACGTGCTTCCTCTCGAGTGGAGACGGGTATGTCGGGGAACTTCTTGAGTTGCAGCAAGGGTGTGAAGGACCCTTTGGAAGTTCCAGTGGTTAGACGTGATTAGCCTCGAGAAGCCTCAGGGGAAATGGGCCTCATCTCGCCTGGAGGGCAAAACCTCCGGGATTTTCTCGAGTTGCGGCAGGTGCTCTCGACTTACGACAGGGACCACAGGGACCCGCTCTGGTGGCCTCAGGAAAGGCCAGTCCCCATGCGAGTTCCTCGGGGACCTCTCGGGATTCCTCTCCCGTCGATGCCGGTGCCTAAGACCTTGTGTGGAGTCGGGGCCGGAACCTGAGGATTCCTCTCCAGTGCTGACATGGATCTTGGGGTACTTCTGGAGTCTCCCCAGGGGAGTCAGTCCTCGTCTCGAATGCGGGCATGCACTTGCGCTTTCCTCCAGAGCGGTAGCAGCAGTGTCACGCAGTCCGCCGCGTGGATCAAAGGATCTATGGTTTTCCCTCGAGTCTTTCCCACGAGGCTTTCCCACAGGGCTGTCCCACGTGCACACGTGGTGGGAGTCGATCCTCGGCTTGAACGTCAAGGCAGTGCAGGAAAAACAGGTTCCTCTGGAATGGACTGACACATCTGGGGGACTCTTGGAATGGTGGCACGACCCTGGAGTTCCTCTCGCCTTTCCTGTGGAGAGCGCCTCATCTTGAAATGCGACGCGAACGCCGGGAATTCTTTCCCAAGAAACAGGGAAAGGATCCCTCATCTCGAGCTAGGAGGCGGAAACGGGGCTCCCCTGGATGTGTGCGGGACCCCACGTGCTTCCTCTCGAGTGGAGACGGGTATGTCGGGGAACCTATTGAGTTGCAGCAAGGGTGTGAAGGACCCTTTGGAAGTTCCAGTGGTTAGACGTGATTGGCATTGAGAAGCCTCAGCGGAAATGGGCCTCATCTCGCTTGGAGGGCAAAACCTCCTTGATTTTCTCGAGTTGCGGCAGGTGCTCTCGACTTACGACGGGGACCTCAGGGACCCGCTCTGGTGGCCTCAGGAAAGGCCAGTCCCCATGCGAGTTCCTCGGGGGCCTCTCGGGATTCCTCTCCCGTCGATGCCGGGGCCTAAGACCTTATGTGGAGTCGGGGCCGGAACCTGAGGATTCCTCTCCAGTGCTGACATGGATCTTGGGGTACTTCTGGAGTCTCCCCAGGGGAGTCAGTCCTCGTCTCGAATGCGGGCATGCACTTGCGCTTTCCTCCAGAGCGGTAGCAGCAGTGTCACGCAGTCCGCCGCGTGGATCAAAGGATCTATGGTTTTCCCTCGAGTTTTTCCCACGAGGCTTTCCCACGAGGCTTTCCCACAGGGCTATCCCACGTGCACACGTGGTGGGAGTCGATCCTCGGCTTGAACGTCAAGGCAGTGCAGGGAAAACAGGTTCCTCTGGAATGGACTGACACATCTGGGGGACTCTTGGAATGGTGGCACGACCCTGGAGTTCCTCTCGCCTTTCCTGTGGAGAGCTCCTCCTCTTGAGATGCGACGGGAACGCCGGGAATTCTTTCCCTATGAAACAGGGAAAGCATTCCTCATCTCAGGCTCGGAGGCGGAAACGGGTCTCCCCTGGATGTTTGCGCGAGCCTGGTGCTTCCTTTCGAGTGGAGACGGGTATGTCGGGGAACTTCTTGAGTTGCAGCAAGGGTGTGAGGGACACTTTGGAAGTTCCAGTGGTTAGACGTGATTGGCCTCGAGAAGCCTCAGCGGAAATGGGCCTCATCTCGCTTGGAGGGCAAAACCTCCTGGATTTTCTCGAGTTGCGGCAGGTGCTCTCGACTTACGAAGGGGACCTCAGGGACCCGCTCTGGTGGCCTCAGGAAAGGCTAGTCCCCATGCGAGTTCCTCGGGGGCCTCTCGGGATTCCTCTCCCCTCGATGCCGGGGCCTAAGACCTTGTGTGGAGTCGGGGCCGGATCCTGAGGATTCCTCTCCAGTGCTGACATGGATCTTGGGGTACTTCTGGAGTCTCCCCAGGGGAGTCAGTCCTCGTCTCGAATGCGGGCATGCACTTGCGCTTTCCTCCAGAGCGGTAGCAGCAGTGTCATACAGTCTGCCGCGTGGATCAAAGGATCTATGGTTTTCCCTCGAGTCTTTCCCACGAGGCTTTCCCACGAGGCTTTCCCACAGGGCTGTCCCACGTGCACACGTGGTGGGAGTCGATCCTCGGCTTGAACGTCAAGGCAGTGCAGGGAAAACAGGATCCTCTGGAATGGACTGACACATCTGGGGGACTCTTGGAATGGTGGCACGACCCTGGAGTTCCTCTCGCCTTTCCTGTGGAGAGCGCCTCCTCTTGATATGCGACGGGAACGCCGGGAATTCTTTCCCTACGAAACAGGGAAAGGATCCCTCATCTCGAACTAGGAGGCGAAAACGGGGCTCCCCTGGATGTGTGCGGGACCCACGTGCTTCCTCTCGAGTTTAGACGGGTATGTCGGGGAACTTCTGGAGTTGCAGCAAGGGTGTGAAAGACCCTTTGGAAGTTCCAGTTGTTAGATGTGATTAGCCTCGAGAAGCCTCAGCAGAAATGGGCCTCATCTCGCTTGGAGGGCAAAACCTCCTGGATTTTCTCGAGTTGCGGCAGGTGCTCTCGACTTACGACGGGGACCTCGGGGACCCGCTCTGGTGGCCTCAGGAAAGGCCAGTCCCCATGCGAGTTCCTCGGGGGCCTCTCGGGATTCCTCTCCCCTCGATGCCGGGGCCTAAGACCTTGTGTGGAGTCGGGGTCGGAACCTGAGGATTCCTCTCCAGTGCTGACATGGATCTTGGGGTACTTCTGGAGTCTCCCCAGGGGAGTCAGTCCTCGTCTCGAATGCGGTCATGCACTTGCGCTTTCCTCCAGAGAGGTAGCAGCAGTGTCACGCAGTCCGCCGCGTGGATCAAAGGATCTATGGTTTTCCCTCGAGTCTTTCCCACGAGGCTTTCCCACGACGATTTCCCACAGGGCTGTCCCACGTGCACAAGTGGTTGGAGTCGATCCTCGGCTTGAACGTCAAGGCAGTGCAGGGAAAACAGGTTGCTCTGGAATGGACTGACACATCTGGGGGACTCTTGGAATGGTGGCACGACCCTGGAGTTCTTCTCGCCTTTCCTGTGGAGAGCGCCTCCTCTTGAGATGCGTCGGGAATGCCGGGAATTCTTTCCCTACGAAACAGGGAAAGGATCCCTCATCTCGAGCTAGGAGGCGGAAACGGGGCTCCCCTGGATGTGTGCGGGACCCTCGTGCTTCCTCTTGAGTGGAGACAGGTATGTCGGGGAACTTCTTGATTTGCAGCAAGGGTGTGAAGGACCCTTTGGAAGTTCCAGTGGTTAGATGTGATTAGCCTCGAGAAGCCCCAGCGGAAATGGGCCTCATCTGGCCTGGAAGGCAAAACCTCCTGGATTTTCTCGAGTTGCGGCAGGTGCTCTCGACTTACGACGGGGACCCCAGGGACCCCTCTGGTGGCCTCAGGAAAGGCCAGTCCCCATGCGAGTTCCTCGGGGGCCTCTCGGGATTCCTCTCCCGTCGATGCCGGGGCCTAAGACCTTGTGTGGAGTCGCGGCCAGAACCTGAGGATTCCTCTCCAGTGCTGACATGGATCTTGGGGTACTTCTGGAGTCTCCCCAGGGGAGTCAGTCCTTGTCTCGAATGCGGGCATGCACTTGCGCTTTCCTCCAGAGCGGTAGCAGCAGTGTCACTCATTCTGCCGCGTGGATCAAAGGGTCTATGGTTTTCCCTCGAGTCTTTCCCACGAGGCTTTCCCTCGAGGCTTTCCCACAGGGCTATCCCACGTGCACACGTGGTGGGAGTCGATCCTCGGCTTGAACGTCAAGGCAGTGCAGGGAAAACAGGTTCCTCTGGAATGGACTGAAACATCTGGGGGACTCTTGGAATGGTGGCACTAACCTGGAGTTCCTCTCGCCTTACCTGTGGAGAGCGCCTCCTCTTGAGATGCGACGGCAACGCCGGGAATTTTTTCCCTACGAAACAGAGAAAGGATCCCTCATCTCGAACTAGGAGGCGGAAACGGGGCTCACCTGGATGTGTGCGGGACCCCACGTGCTTCCTCTCGAGTGGAGACGGGTATGTCGCGGAACTGCTTGAGTTGCAGCAAGGGTGTGAAGGACCCTTTGGAAGTTCCAGTGGTTAGATGTGATTGGCCTCGAGAAGCCTCAGCGGAAATGGGCCTCATCTCGCCTGGAGGGCAAAACCTCCTGGATTTTCTCGAGTTGCGGCAGGTGCTCTCGACTTACGAAGGGGACCTCAGGGACCCGCTCTGGTGGCCTCAGGAAAGGCCAGTCCCCATGCGAGTTCCTCGGGGGCCTCTCGGGATTCCTCTCCCCTCGATGCCGGGGCCTAAGACCTTGTGTGGAGTCGGGGCCGGATCCTGAGGATTCCTCTCCAGTGCTGACATGGATCTTGGGGTACTTCTGGAGTCTCCCCAGGGGAGTCAGTCCTCGTCTCGAATGCGGGCATGCACTTGCGCTTTCCTCCAGAGCGGTAGCAGCAGTGTCATACAGTCTGCCGCGTGGATCAAAGGATCTATGGTTTTCCCTCGAGTCTTTCCCACGAGGCTTTCCCACGAGGCTTTCCCACAGGGCTGTCCCACGTGCACACGTGGTGGGAGTCGATCCTCGGCTTGAACGTCAAGGCAGTGCAGGGAAAACAGGATCCTCTGGAATGGACTGACACATCTGGGGGACTCTTGGAATGGTGGCACGACCCTGGAGTTCCTCTCGCCTTTCCTGTGGAGAGCGCCTCCTCTTGATATGCGACGGGAACGCCGGGAATTCTTTCCCTACGAAACAGGGAAAGGATCCCTCATCTCGAACTAGGAGGCGGAAACGGGGCTCCCCTGGATGTGTGCGGGACCCAAGTGCTTCCTCTCGAGTTTAGACGGGTATGTCGGGGAACTTCTTGAGTTGCAGCAAGGGTGTGAAAGACCCTTTGGAAGTTCCAGTTGTTAGATGTGATTAGCCTCGAGAAGCCTCAGCGGAAATGGGCCTCATCTCGCTTGGAGGGCAAAACCTCCTGGATTTTCTCGAGTTGCGGCAGGTGCTCTCGACTTACGACGGGGACCTCGGGGACCCGCTCTGGTGGCCTCAGGAAAGGCCAGTCCCCATGCGAGTTCCTCGGGGGCCTCTCGGGATTCCTCTCCCGTCGATGCCGGGGCCTAAGACCTTGTGTGGAGTCGGGGTCGGAACCTGAGGATTCCTCTCCAGTGCTGACATGGATCTTGGGGTACTTCTGGAGTCTCCCCAGGGGAGTCAGTCCTCGTCTCGAATGCGGTCATGCACTTGCGCTTTCCTCCAGAGAGGTAGCAGCAGTGTCACGCAGTCCGCCGCGTGGATCAAAGGATCTATGGTTTTCCCTCGAGTCTTTCCCACGAGGCTTACCCACGACGATTTCCCACAGGGCTGTCCCACGTGCACACGTGGTGGGAGTCGATCCTCGGCTTGAACGTCAAGGCAGTGCAGGGAAAACAGGTTCCTCTGGAATGGACTGACACATCTGGGGGACTCTTGGAATGGTGGCACGACCCTGGAGTTCCTCTCGCCTTTCCTGTGGAGAGCGCCTCGTCTTGAGATGTGACGGGAACGCCGGGAATTCTTTCCCTACGAAACAGGGAAAGGATCCCTCATCTCGAGCTAGGAGGCGGAAACGGGGCTCCCCTGGATGTGTGCGGGACCCCACGTGCTTCCTCTCGAGTGGAGACGGGTATGTCGGGGAACTTCTTGAGTTGCAGCAAGGGTGTGAAGGACCCTTTGGAAGTTACAGTGGTTAGATGTGATTGGCCTCGAGAAGCCTCAGCGGAAATGGGCCTCATCTCGCCTGGAGGGCAAAACCTCCTGGATTTTTTCGAGTTGCGGCAGGTGCTCTCGACTTACGACGGGGACCTCAGGGAACCGCTCTGGTGGCCTCAGGAAAGGCCAGTCCCCATGCGAGTTCCTCGGGGGCCTCTCGTGATTCTTCTCCCGTCGATGCCGGGGCCTAAGACCTTGTGTGGAGTCGGGGCCGGAACCTGAGGATTCCTCTCCAGTGCTGACATGGATCTTGGGGTACTTCTGGAGTCTCCCCAGGGGAGTCAGTCCTCGTCTCGAATGCGGGCATGCACTTGCGCTTTCCTCCAGAGCGGTAGCAGCAGTGTCACGCAGTCCGCCGCGTGGACCAAAGGATCTATGGTTTTCCCTCGAGTCTTTCCCACGAGGCTTTCCCACAGGGCTGTCCCACGTGCACACGTGGTGGGAGTCGATCCTCGGCTTGAACGTCAAGGCAGTGCAGGGAAAACAGGTTCCTCTGGAATGGACTGACACATCTGGGTGACTCTTGGAATGGTGGCATGACCCTGGAGTTCCGCTCGCCTTTCCTGTGGAGAGCGCCTCCTCTTGAGATGCGACGGGAACGCCGGGAATTCTTTCCCTACGAAACAGGGAAAGGATCCCTCATCTCGAGCTTGTAGGGGGAAACGGGGCTCCCCTGGATGTGTGCGGGACACCACGTACTTCCTCTCGAGTGCAGACGGGTATGTCGGGGAACTTCTTGAGTTGCAGCAAGGGTGTGAAGGACCCTTTGGAAGTTCCAGTGGTTAGACGTGATTGGCCTCGAGAAGCCTCAGCGGAAATGGGCCTCATCTCGCCTGGAGGGCAAAACCTCCTGGATTTTCTCGAGTTGCGGCAGGTGCTCTCGACTTACGACGGGGACCTCAGGGACCCGCTCTTGTGGCCTCAGGAAAGGCCAGTCCCCATGCGAGTTCCTCGGGGGCCTCTCGGGATTCCTCTCCCGTCGATGCCGGGGCCTAAGACCTTGTGTGGAGTCGGGGCCGGAACCTGAGGATTCCTCTCCAGTGCTGACATGGATCTTGGGGTACTTCTGGAGTCTCCCCAGGGGAGTCAGTCCTCGTCTCGAATGCGGGCATGCACTTGCGCTTTCCTCCAGAGCGGTAGCAGCAGTGTCACGCAGTCCGCCGCGTGGATCAAAGAATCTATGGTTTTCCCTCGAGTCTTTCCCACGAGGCTTTCCCACGAGGCTTTCCCACAGGGCTGTCCCACGTGCACACGTGGTTGGAGTCGTTCCTCGGCTTGAACGTTAAGGCAGTGCAGGGAAAACAGGTTTCTCTGGAATGGACTGACACATCTGGGGGACTCTTGGAATGGTGGCACGACCCTGGAGTTCCTCTCGCCTTTCCTGTGGAGAGCGCCTCCTCTTGAGGTGAGAGGGAAACGTCGGGATTTCTTTCCGGACAAAGCAGCGAAATGTCCCTCATCTCGAGCTACGAGGCGGAAACGGGGCTCCTCTGGATGTGGATGGGATCCTCGTGCTTCTTCTAGAGTGGAGACGGGTATGTCAGGCAACTTCTTGAGTTGCAGCAAGAGTGTGAAGGACCTTTTGGAAGTTCCAGAGGCTAGACGTGATTAGCCTGGAGAAGCCTCAGCGGAAATGGGCCTCATCTCGCCTGGAGGGAAAAACCTCCTGGATTTTCTCGAGTTGCGGCAGGTGCTCTCGACTTACGACGGTGACCTAAGGGACGCGCTCTGGTGGCCTCAGGACTGGCCAGTCGCCATTCCAGTGGCTCGGGAGCCTCTCGGGATTCCGCTCCCTTCGATGCCAGAGCCTAAGACCTTGTGTGGAGTCGTGTCTGGAACCTGAGGATTCCTCTCCAGTGCTGACATGGATCGTGGAGTACTTCTGGTGTTTCCCCAGGGGAGTAAGTCCCCGTCTCGAATGGAGGCATGCACGTGCGCTTTCCTCCAGAGCTGTAACAACACTGTCATGCCTCCCGGCGCGCCGATCATGGGATCTGTGGCTTTCCCACGAGGCTTTCCCACGAGGCTTTCCCACAGGACTGTCCCACGTGTCACCGTGGTGTGAGTCGATGCTCGGCGTGAAACTCGAGGCACTGCAGGGAAAACAGGTCCCTCTGGAATGGACTGAGATATCTGGGGGACTCTGGGAACGGTGGCACGACCCTGGCGTTCCTCTCGCCTTTCCTGTGAGGAGCGCCTCCACTTGAGATGCAACGGGAACTCCCAGAATTATTTCCCGAAAAAGCTGTGAAAGGATCCCTCATCTTGAGCTACGAGGCGGACACGGGGCTCCCCTGGATGTGGGCGGGACCCTCGTGCTTCCTCTCGAGTGGAGACGGGTATGTTAGGGAACTTCTTGAGTTGCAGCAAGGGTGTGAAGGACCTTTTAGAAGTTCCAGAGGTTAGGTGTGATTAGCTTCCAGAAGCCTCAGCGGAAATGGGCCTCACTCAGCTGGAGTGCAAAACCTCCTTGATTTTCTCGAGTTGCGGCAGGTGCTCTTGACTTACGACGGGGACTTTAGGGACCCGCTCTGGTGGCCTCAATACTGGCCCGTCCCCATTCGAATTGCTCGGGGTCCTCTCGGGATTCATCTTCCGTCGATGCCGGGGCCTAAGTCCTTGTGTGGAGTCGGGGCCGGAACCTGAGGATTCCTCTCCAGTACTGACATGGATCTTGGAGTACTTTTGGAGTCTCCCCAGGGGAGTCAGTCTTCGTCTCGAATGGGGGCATGCACGTGCGCTTTCCTCCGAGCTGTAGCACCAGCGTCACGATTCCTGTCGCGTGGATCAAGGGATCTGTGGCTTTCCCTCGAGGCTTTCCCACGAGGCTTTCCCACAGGGCTGTCCCACGTGAGACCGTGGTGGGAGTCGATCCTCCTCGTTAAAGTCAAGGCAGTGCAGGGAAAACAGTATCCTCAGGAATGGACTGAGACATCTGGGGGACTCTTGGAATGGTGGCACGACGCTGGAGTTGCTCTCACCTTTCCTGTGGAGAACCCCTACACTTGAGATGCGATGGGAACGCCAAGGAATCTCTCCTGAACAAGCAGCGAACGGATCCCTCATCTCGACCTACGAGGCGGAAACGGAGCTCTTCTGGATGTGGGTGGGACATGCGTGCTTCCTCTCGAGTGGAGAGGGGTATATAGGGGAACTTCTTGAGTTGCAGCAAGGGTGTCAAGGACCCTTTGGAAGTTCCAGAGCTTAGGTGTGATTAGCCTTGAGAAGCCTCAGCGGAAATGGTCCTCATCTCGCCTGGAGGGCAAATCCTAATGGATTTTCTCGAGTTGCGGCAGGTGCTCTCGACATACGACGGGGACCTCTGGGACCCGCTCTGGTTGCCTCAGGAAAGGCCAGTCCCCATGCGAGTTGCACGTGGGCCTCTCGGAATACCTCTCCCTTCGATGCCAGGGCCTAATACCTTGTGTGGAGGCGGGGCCGGAACCTGAGGATTCCTCTCCAGTGCTGACATAGATCTTGGGGTAATTCTGGAGTCTCCCCAGGGGAGTAAGTCCTCGTCTCAAATGGGGGCATGCACGTGCGCTTTCCTCCAGAGCAGTAGCAGCAGTGTCATGCTTTCCATCACCTGGAACAAGGGATCTGTGGCTTTCCCTCGAGGCTTTCCTACGAGGCTGTCCCACAGGGCTGTCACACGTGCCACTGTGGTGGGAGTCAATCATCGGTGTGAAAGTCGAGGCAGTGCAGGGAAAACAGGTTCCTCTGGAATGGACTGAGACTTCTGGGGGACTCTTGGAATGGTGGCACGACGCTGGAGTTCCTCTTGCCTTTCCTGTGGAGAGCACCTCCTCTTGAGGTGAGAGTGGAACGCCGGGAATTCTTTCCCCACAAAGCAGCGAAATGTCCCTCATCTCGAGCTGCGAGGCGGAAACGGGTCTCCTCTGGATGTGGCCGGGACCCTTGTGCTTCCTCTAGAGTGGAGACGGGTATGTCAGGCAACTTCTTGAGTTACAGCAAGGGTGTGAAGGAACTTTTGGAAGTTCCAGAAGTTAGGTTTGATTAGCTTCGAGAAGCCTCAGCGGAAATGGGCTCTTCTCGCCTGGAGGGCAAAACCTCCTGGATTTTTTCGAGTTGCGGCAGGTGCTCTCGATTTACGACGGGGACCTCAGGGACTCGCTCTGGTGGCCTCAGGCAATGCCAGTCCCCATGCGAGTTGCTCGGGTGCCTCTCGGGATTCCTCTCCCTTCGATGCTGGGGCCTGAGATCTTGTGTGGAGTCGGGGCCGGAACCTGGGGATTCCTCTCCAGTGCTGACATGGATCTTGGGGTACTTCTGGAGTCATCCCAGGGGAGTCATTCCTCGTCTCGAATGCTGGCATGCACTTGCTCTTTCCTCCAGAGCCGTAGCAGCAGTGTCACGCAGTCCGCCGCGTGGATCAAAGGATCTATGGTTTTCCCTCGAGTCTTTCCCACGAGGCTTTCCCACAGGTCTGTCCCACGTGCACACGTGGTGGGAGTCGATCCTCGGCTTGAACGTCAAGGCAGTGCAGGGAAAACAGGTTCCTCTGGAATGGACTGACACATCTGGGGGACTCTTGGAATGGTGGCACGACCCTGGAGTTCCTCTCGCCTTTCCTGTGGAGAGCGCCTCCTCTTGAGATGCGACGGGAACGCCGCGAATTCTTTCCCTACGATACAGGGAAAGGATCCCTCATCTCGAGCTAGGAGGCGGAAACGGGGTCCCCTGGATGTGTGCGGGACCCTCGTGCTTCCTCTCGAGTGGAGACGGGTATGTGGGGGAACTTCTTGAGTTGCAGCAAGGGTGTGAAGGACCCTTTGGAAGTTCCAGTGGTTAGATGTGATTAGCCTCGAGAAGCCTCAGCGGAAATGGGCCTCATCTCGCCTGGAGTGCAAAACCTCCTGGATTTTCTCGAGTTGCGGCAGGTGCTCTCGACTTACGACGGGGACCTCAGGGACCCGCTCTGGTGGCCTCAGGAAAGGCCAGTCCCCATGCGAGTTCCTCGGGGTCCTCTCGGGATTCCTCTCCCGTCCATGCCGGGGCCTAAGACGTTGTGTGGAGTCGGGAATGGAACCTGAGGTTTCCTCTCCAGTGCTGACATGGATCGTGGAGTACTTCTGGTGTTTCCCCAGGGGAGTAAGTCCCCGTCTCGAATGGGGGCATGCACGTGCGCTTTCCTCCAGAGCTGTAACAACACTGTCATGCCTCCCGGCGCGCCGATCATGGGATCTGTGGCTTTCCCACGAGGCTTTCCCACGAGGCTTTCCCACAGGACTGTCCCACGTGTCACCGTGGTGTGAGTCGATGCTCGGCGTGAAACTCGAGGCAGTGCAGGGATAACAGGTTCCTCTGGAATGGACTGAGATATCTGGGGGACTCTGGGAACGGTGGCACGACCCTGGAGTTCCTCTCGCCTTTCCTGTGAGGAGCGCCTCCACTTGAGATGCAACAGGAACTCCCAGAATTATTTCCCGAAAAAGCTGTGAAAGGATCCCTCATCTTGAGCTACGAGGCGAACACGGGGCTCCCCTGGATGTGGGCGGGACCCTCGTGCTTCCTATCGAGTGGAGACGGGTATGTTAGGGAACTTCTTGAGTTGCAGCAAGGGTGTGAAGGACCTTTTAGAAGTTCCAGAGGTTAGGTGTGATTAGCTTCCAGAAGCCTCAGCGGAAATGGGCCTCACTCAGCTGGAGTGCAAAACCTCCTTGATTTTCTCGAGTTGCGGCAGGTGCTCTTGACTTACGACGGGGACTTTAGGGACCCGCTCTGGTGGCCTCAATACTGGCCCGTCCCCATTCGAATTGCTCGGGGTCCTCTCGGGATTCATCTTCCGTCGATGCCGGGGCCTAAGTCCTTGTGTGGAGTCGGGGCCGGAACCTGAGGATTCCTCTCCAGTACTGACATGGATCTTGGAGTACTTTTGGAGTCTCCCCAGGGGAGTCAGTCTTCGTCTCGAATGGGGGCATGCACGTGCGCTTTCCTCCGAGCTGTAGCACCAGCGTCACGATTCCTGTCGCGTGGATCAAGGGATCTGTGGCTTTCCCTCGAGGCTTTCCCACGAGGCTTTCCCACAGGGCTGTCCCACGTGAGACCGTGGTGGGAGTCGATCCTCCTCGTTAAAGTCAAGGCAGTGCAGGGAAAACAGTATCCTCAGGAATGGACTGAGACATCTGGGGGACTCTTGGAATGGTGGCACGACGCTGGAGTTGCTCTCACCTTTCCTGTGGAGAGCCCCTACACTTGAGATGCGATGGGAACGCCAAGGAATCTCTCCTGAACAAGCAGCGAACGGATCCCTCATCTCGACCTACGAGGCGGAAACGGAGCTCTTCTGGATGTGGGTGGGACATGCGTGCTTCCTCTCGAGTGGAGAGGGGTATATAGGGGAACTTCTTGAGTTGCAGCAAGGGTGTCAAGGACCCTTTGGAAGTTCCAGAGCTTAGGTGTGATTAGCCTTGAGAAGCCTCAGCGGAAATGGGCCTCATCTCGCCTGGAGTGCAAAACCTCCTGGATTTTCTCGAGTTGCGGCAGGTGCTCTCGACTTACGACGGGGACCTCAGGGACCCGCTCTGGTGGCCTCAGGAAAGGCCAGTCCCCATGCGAGTTCCTCGGGGTCCTCTCGGGATTCCTCTCCCGTCCATGCCGGGGCCTAAGACGTTGTGTGGAGTCGGGAACGGAACCTGAGGATTCCTCTCCAGTGCTGATATGGATCTTGGGGTACTTCTGGAGTCTCCCCAGGGGAGTCAGTCCTCGTCTCGAATGCGGGCATGCACTTGCGCTTTCCTCCAGAGCGGTAGCAGCAGTGTCACGCTGTCCGCCGCGTGGATCAAAGGATCTATGGTTTTCCCTCGAGTCTATCCCATGAGGCTTTCCCACGAGGCTTTCCCACAGGGCTGTCCCACAGGGCTGTCCCACGTGCCAGCGTGGTGGGAGTCGATCCTCGGCGTGGGAGTCGATCCTCGGCGTGAAAGCCGAGGTAGTGCAGGGCAAACAGGTTCCTCTGAATGGACTGAGACATCTGGGGGACTCTTGGAATGGTGGCATGATGCTGGAGTTCCTCTCGCCTTTCCTGTGGAGAGCGCCTCCTCTTGAGGTGAGAGGGAAACGTCGGGATTTCTTTCCGGACAAAGCAGCGAAATGTCCCTCATCTCGAGCTACGAGGCGGAAACGGGGCTCCTCTGGATGTGGATGGGATCCTCGTGCTTCTTCTAGAGTGGAGACGGGTATGTCAGGCAACTTCTTGAGTTGCAGCAAGGGTGTGAAGGACCTTTTGGAAGTTCCAGAGGCTAGACGTGATTAGCCTGGAGAAGCCTCAGCGGAAATGGGCCTCATCTCGCCTGGAGGGAAAAACCTCCTGGATTTTCTCGAGTTGCGGCAGGTGCTCTCGACTTACGACGGTGACCTAAGGGACGCGCTCTGGTGGCCTCAGGACTGGCCAGTCCCCATTCCAATGGCTCGGGAGCCTCTCGGGATTCCGCTCCCTTCGATGCCAGAGCCTAAGACCTTGTGTGGAGTCGTGTCTGGAACCTGAGGATTCCTCTCCAGTGCTGACATGGATCGTGGAGTACTTCTGGTGTTTCCCCAGGGGAGTAAGTCCCCGTCTCGAATGGGGGCATGCACGTGCGCTTTCCTCCAGAGCTGTAACAACACTGTCATGCCTCCCGGCGCGCCGATCATGGGATCTGTGGCTTTCCCACGAGGCTTTCCCACGAGGCTTTCCCACAGGACTGTCCCACGTGTCACCGTGGTGTGAGTCGATGCTCGGCGTGAAACTCGAGGCAGTGCAGGGAAAACAGGTCCCTCTGGAATGGACTGAGATATCTGGGGGACTCTGGGAACGGTGGCACGACCCTGGCGTTCCTCTCGCCTTTCCTGTGAGGAGCGCCTCCACTTGAGATGCAACGGGAACTCCCAGAATTATTTCCCGAAAAAGCTGTGAAAGGATCCCTCATCTTGAGCTACGAGGCGGACACGGGGCTCCCCTGGATGTGGGCGGGACCCTCGTGCTTCCTCTCGAGTGGAGACGGGTATGTTAGGGAACTTCTTGAGTTGCAGCAAGGGTGTGAAGGACCTTTTAGAAGTTCCAGAGGTTAGGTGTGATTAGCTTCCAGAAGCCTCAGCGGAAATGGGCCTCACTCAGCTGGAGTGCAAAACCTCCTTGATTTTCTCGAGTTGCGGCAGGTGCTCTTGACTTACGACGGGGACTTTAGGGACCCGCTCTGGTGGCCTCAATACTGGCCCGTCCCCATTCGAATTGCTCGGGGTCCTCTCGGGATTCATCTTCCGTCGATGCCGGGGCCTAAGTCCTTGTGTGGAGTCGGGGCCGGAACCTGAGGATTCCTCTCCAGTACTGACATGGATCTTGGAGTACTTTTGGAGTCTCCCCAGGGGAGTCAGTCTTCGTCTCGAATGGGGGCATGCACGTGCGCTTTCCTCCGAGCTGTAGCACCAGCGTCACGATTCCTGTCGCGTGGATCAAGGGATCTGTGGCTTTCCCTCGAGGCTTTCCCACGAGGCTTTCCCACAGGGCTGTCCCACGTGAGACCGTGGTGGGAGTCGATCCTCCTCGTTAAAGTCAAGGCAGTGCAGGGAAAACAGTATCCTCAGGAATGGACTGAGACATCTGGGGGACTCTTGGAATGGTGGCACGACGCTGGAGTTGCTCTCACCTTTCCTGTGGAGAACCCCTACACTTGAGATGCGATGGGAACGCCAAGGAATCTCTCCTGAACAAGCAGCGAACGGATCCCTCATCTCGACCTACGAGGCGGAAACGGAGCTCTTCTGGATGTGGGTGGGACATGCGTGCTTCCTCTCGAGTGGAGAGGGGTATATAGGGGAACTTCTTGAGTTGCAGCAAGGGTGTCAAGGACCCTTTGGAAGTTCCAGAGCTTAGGTGTGATTAGCCTTGAGAAGCCTCAGCGGAAATGGTCCTCATCTCGCCTGGAGGGCAAATCCTAATGGATTTTCTCGAGTTGCGGCAGGTGCTCTCGACATACGACGGGGACCTCTGGGACCCGCTCTGGTTGCCTCAGGAAAGGCCAGTCCCCATGCGAGTTCCACGTGGGCCTCTCGGAATACCTCTCCCTTCGATGCCAGGGCCTAATACCTTGTGTGGAGGCGGGGCCGGAACCTGAGGATTCCTCTCCAGTGCTGACATAGATCTTGGGGTAATTCTGGAGTCTCCCCAGGGGAGTAAGTCCTCGTCTCAAATGGGGGCATGCACGTGCGCTTTCCTCCAGAGCAGTAGCAGCAGTGTCATGCTTTCCATCACCTGGAACAAGGGATCTGTGGCTTTCCCTCGAGGCTTTCCTACGAGGCTGTCCCACAGGGCTGTCACACGTGCCACTGTGGTGGGAGTCAATCATCGGTGTGAAAGTCGAGGCAGTGCAGGGAAAACAGGTTCCTCTGGAATGGACTGAGACTTCTGGGGGACTCTTGGAATGGTGGCACGACGCTGGAGTTCCTCTTGCCTTTCCTGTGGAGAGCACCTCCTCTTGAGGTGAGAGTGGAACGCCGGGAATTCTTTCCCCACAAAGCAGCGAAATGTCCCTCATCTCGAGCTGCGAGGCGGAAACGGGTCTCCTCTGGATGTGGCCGGGACCCTTGTGCTTCCTCTAGAGTGGAGACGGGTATGTCAGGCAACTTCTTGAGTTACAGCAAGGGTGTGAAGGAACTTTTGGAAGTTCCAGAAGTTAGGTTTGATTAGCTTCGAGAAGCCTCAGCGGAAATGGGCTCTTCTCGCCTGGAGGGCAAAACCTCCTGGATTTTTTCGAGTTGCGGCAGGTGCTCTCGATTTACGACGGGGACCTCAGGGACTCGCTCTGGTGGCCTCAGGCAATGCCAGTCCCCATGCGAGTTGCTCGGGTGCCTCTCGGGATTCCTCTCCCTTCGATGCTGGGGCCTGAGATCTTGTGTGGAGTCGGGGCCGGAACCTGGGGATTCCTCTCCAGTGCTGACATGGATCTTGGGGTACTTCTGGAGTCATCCCAGGGGAGTCATTCCTCGTCTCGAATGCTGGCATGCACTTGCTCTTTCCTCCAGAGCCGTAGCAGCAGTGTCACGCAGTCCGCCGCGTGGATCAAAGGATCTATGGTTTTCCCTCGAGTCTTTCCCACGAGGCTTTCCCACAGGTCTGTCCCACGTGCACACGTGGTGGGAGTCGATCCTCGGCTTGAACGTCAAGGCAGTGCAGGGAAAACAGGTTCCTCTGGAATGGACTGACACATCTGGGGGACTCTTGGAATGGTGGCACGACCCTGGAGTTCCTCTCGCCTTTCCTGTGGAGAGAGCCTCCTCTTGAGATGCGACGGGAACGCCGCGAATTCTTTCCCTACGAAACAGGGAAAGGATCCCTCATCTCGAGCTAGGAGGCGGAAACGGGGTCCCCTGGATGTGTGCGGGACCCTCGTGCTTCCTCTCGAGTGGAGACGGGTATGTGGGGGAACTTCTTGAGTTGCAGCAAGGGTGTGAAGGACCCTTTGGAAGTTCCAGTGGTTAGATGTGATTAGCCTCGAGAAGCCTCAGCGGAAATGGGCCTCATCTCGCCTGGAGTGCAAAACCTCCTGGATTTTCTCGAGTTGCGGCAGGTGCTCTCGACTTACGACGGGGACCTCAGGGACCCGCTCTGGTGGCCTCAGGAAAGGCCAGTCCCCATGCGAGTTCCTCGGGGTCCTCTCGGGATTCCTCTCCCGTCCATGCCGGGGCCTAAGACGTTGTGTGGAGTCGGGAATGGAACCTGAGGTTTCCTCTCCAGTGCTGACATGGATCGTGGAGTACTTCTGGTGTTTCCCCAGGGGAGTAAGTCCCCGTCTCGAATGGGGGCATGCACGTGCGCTTTCCTCCAGAGCTGTAACAACACTGTCATGCCTCCCGGCGCGCCGATCATGGGATCTGTGGCTTTCCCACGAGGCTTTCCCACGAGGCTTTCCCACAGGACTGTCCCACGTGTCACCGTGGTGTGAGTCGATGCTCGGCGTGAAACTCGAGGCAGTGCAGGGATAACAGGTTCCTCTGGAATGGACTGAGATATCTGGGGGACTCTGGGAACGGTGGCACGACCCTGGAGTTCCTCTCGCCTTTCCTGTGAGGAGCGCCTCCACTTGAGATGCAACAGGAACTCCCAGAATTATTTCCCGAAAAAGCTGTGAAAGGATCCCTCATCTTGAGCTACGAGGCGAACACGGGGCTCCCCTGGATGTGGGCGGGACCCTCGTGCTTCCTATCGAGTGGAGACGGGTATGTTAGGGAACTTCTTGAGTTGCAGCAAGGGTGTGAAGGACCTTTTAGAAGTTCCAGAGGTTAGGTGTGATTAGCTTCCAGAAGCCTCAGCGGAAATGGGCCTCACTCAGCTGGAGTGCAAAACCTCCTTGATTTTCTCGAGTTGCGGCAGGTGCTCTTGACTTACGACGGGGACTTTAGGGACCCGCTCTGGTGGCCTCAATACTGGCCCGTCCCCATTCGAATTGCTCGGGGTCCTCTCGGGATTCATCTTCCGTCGATGCCGGGGCCTAAGTCCTTGTGTGGAGTCGGGGCCGGAACCTGAGGATTCCTCTCCAGTACTGACATGGATCTTGGAGTACTTTTGGAGTCTCCCCAGGGGAGTCAGTCTTCGTCTCGAATGGGGGCATGCACGTGCGCTTTCCTCCGAGCTGTAGCACCAGCGTCACGATTCCTGTCGCGTGGATCAAAGGATCTGTGGCTTTCCCTCGAGGCTTTCCCACGAGGCTTTCCCACAGGGCTGTCCCACGTGAGACCGTGGTGGGAGTCGATCCTCCTCGTTAAAGTCAAGGCAGTGCAGGGAAAACAGTATCCTCAGGAATGGACTGAGACATCTGGGGGACTCTTGGAATGGTGGCACGACGCTGGAGTTGCTCTCACCTTTCCTGTGGAGAGCCCCTACACTTGAGATGCGATGGGAACGCCAAGGAATCTCTCCTGAACAAGCAGCGAACGGATCCCTCATCTCGACCTACGAGGCGGAAACGGAGCTCTTCTGGATGTGGGTGGGACATGCGTGCTTCCTCTCGAGTGGAGAGGGGTATATAGGGGAACTTCTTGAGTTGCAGCAAGGGTGTCAAGGACCCTTTGGAAGTTCCAGAGCTTAGGTGTGATTAGCCTTGAGAAGCCTCAGCGGAAATGGGCCTCATCTCGCCTGCAGGGTAAAACCTCCTGGATTTTCTCGAGTTGCGGCAGGTGCTCTCGACTTACGACGGGGACCTCAGGAAACCCGCTCTGGTGGCCTCAGGAAAGGCCAGTCCCCATGCGAGTTCCTCGGGGGCCTCTCGGGATTCCTCTCCCCTCGATGCCGGGGCCTAAGACCTTGTGTGGAGTCGGGGCCGGAACCTGGGGATTCCTCTCCAGTGCTGACATGGATCTTGGGGTACTTCTGGAGTCATCCCAGGGGAGTCATTCCTCGTCTCGAATGCTGGCATGCACTTGCTCTTTCCTCCAGAGCCGTAGCAGCAGTGTCACGCAGTCCGCCGCGTGGATCAAAGGATCTATGGTTTTCCCTCGAGTCTTTCCCACGAGGCTTTCCCACAGGTCTGTCCCACGTTCACACGTGGTGGGAGTCGATCCTCGGCTTGAACGTCAAGGCAGTGCAGGGAAAGCAGGTTCCTCTGGAATGGACTGACACATCTGGGGGACTCTTGGAATGGTGGCACGACCCTGGAGTTCCTCTCGCCTTTCCTGTGGAGAGCGCCTCCTCTTGAGATGCGACGGGAACGCCGCGAATTCTTTCCCTACGAAACAGGGAAAGGATCCCTCATCTCGAGCTAGGAGGCGGAAACGGGGTCCCCTGGATGTGTGCGGGACCCTCGTGCTTCCTCTCGAGTGGAGACGGGTATGTGGGGGTACTTCTTGAGTTGCAGCAAGGGCGTGAAGGACCCTTTGGAAGTTCCAGTGGTTAGATGTGATTAGCCTCGAGAAGCCTCAGCGGAAATGGGCCTCATCTCGCCTGGAGTGCAAAACCTCCTGGATTTTCTCGAGTTGCGGCAGGTGCTCTCGACTTACGACGGGGACCTCAGGGACCCGCTCTGGTGGCCTCAGGAAAGGCCAGTCCCCATGCGAGTTCCTCGGGGTCCTCTCGGGATTCCTCTCCCGTCCATGCCGGGGCCTAAGACGTTGTGTGGAGTCGGGAACGGAACCTGAGGATTCCTCTCCAGTGCTGATATGGATCTTGGGGTACTTCTGGAGTCTCCCCAGGGGAGTCAGTCCTCGTCTCGAATGCGGGCATGCACTTGCGCTTTCCTCCAGAGCAGTAGCAGCAGTGTCACGCTGTCCGCCGCGTGGATCAAAGGATCTATGGTTTTCCCTCGAGTCTATCCCATGAGGCTTTCCCACGAGGCTTTCCCACAGGGCTGTCCCACAGGGCTGTCCCACGTGCCAGCGTGGTGGGAGTCGATCCTCGGCGTGGGAGTCGATCCTCGGCGTGAAAGCCGAGGTAGTGCAGGGCAAACAGGTTCCTCTGAATGGACTGAGACATCTGGGGGACTCTTGGAATGGTGGCATGATGCTGGAGTTCCTCTCGCCTTTCCTGTGGAGAGCGCCTCCTCTTGAGGTGAGAGGGAAACGTCGGGATTTCTTTCCGGACAAAGCAGCGAAATGTCCCTCATCTCGAGCTACGAGGCGGAAACGGGGCTCCTCTGGATGTGGATGGGATCCTCGTGCTTCTTCTAGAGTGGAGACGGGTATGTCAGGCAACTTCTTGAGTTGCAGCAAGGGTGTGAAGGACCTTTTGGAAGTTCCAGAGGCTAGACGTGATTAGCCTGGAGAAGCCTCAGCGGAAATGGGCCTCATCTCGCCTGGAGGGAAAAACCTCCTGGATTTTCTCGAGTTGCGGCAGGTGCTCTCGACTTACGACGGTGACCTAAGGGACGCGCTCTGGTGGCCTCAGGACTGGCCAGTCGCCATTCCAGTGGCTCGGGAGCCTCTCGGGATTCCGCTCCCTTCGATGCCAGAGCCTAAGACCTTGTGTGGAGTCGTGTCTGGAACCTGAGGATTCCTCTCCAGTGCTGACATGGATCGTGGAGTACTTCTGGTGTTTCCCCAGGGGAGTAAGTCCCCGTCTCGAATGGGGGCATGCACGTGCGCTTTCCTCCAGAGCTGTAACAACACTGTCATGCCTCCCGGCGCGCCGATCATGGGATCTGTGGCTTTCCCACGAGGCTTTCCCACGAGGCTTTCCCACAGGACTGTCCCACGTGTCACCGTGGTGTGAGTCGATGCTCGGCGTGAAACTCGAGGCAGTGCAGGGAAAACAGGTCCCTCTGGAATGGACTGAGATATCTGGGGGACTCTGGGAACGGTGGCACGACCCTGGCGTTCCTCTCGCCTTTCCTGTGAGGAGCGCCTCCACTTGAGATGCAACGGGAACTCCCAGAATTATTTCCCGAAAAAGCTGTGAAAGGATCCCTCATCTTGAGCTACGAGGCGGACACGGGGCTCCCCTGGATGTGGGCGGGACCCTCGTGCTTCCTCTCGAGTGGAGACGGGTATGTTAGGGAACTTCTTGAGTTGCAGCAAGGGTGTGAAGGACCTTTTAGAAGTTCCAGAGGTTAGGTGTGATTAGCTTCCAGAAGCCTCAGCGGAAATGGGCCTCACTCAGCTGGAGTGCAAAACCTCCTTGATTTTCTCGAGTTGCGGCAGGTGCTCTTGACTTACGACGGGGACTTTAGGGACCCGCTCTGGTGGCCTCAATACTGGCCCGTCCCCATTCGAATTGCTCGGGGTCCTCTCGGGATTCATCTTCCGTCGATGCCGGGGCCTAAGTCCTTGTGTGGAGTCGGGGCCGGAACCTGAGGATTCCTCTCCAGTACTGACATGGATCTTGGAGTACTTTTGGAGTCTCCCCAGGGGAGTCAGTCTTCGTCTCGAATGGGGGCATGCACGTGCGCTTTCCTCCGAGCTGTAGCACCAGCGTCACGATTCCTGTCGCGTGGATCAAGGGATCTGTGGCTTTCCCTCGAGGCTTTCCCACGAGGCTTTCCCACAGGGCTGTCCCACGTGAGACCGTGGTGGGAGTCGATCCTCCTCGTTAAAGTCAAGGCAGTGCAGGGAAAACAGTATCCTCAGGAATGGACTGAGACATCTGGGGGACTCTTGGAATGGTGGCACGACGCTGGAGTTGCTCTCACCTTTCCTGTGGAGAACCCCTACACTTGAGATGCGATGGGAACGCCAAGGAATCTCTCCTGAACAAGCAGCGAACGGATCCCTCATCTCGACCTACGAGGCGGAAACGGAGCTCTTCTGGATGTGGGTGGGACATGCGTGCTTCCTCTCGAGTGGAGAGGGGTATATAGGGGAACTTCTTGAGTTGCAGCAAGGGTGTCAAGGACCCTTTGGAAGTTCCAGAGCTTAGGTGTGATTAGCCTTGAGAAGCCTCAGCGGAAATGGTCCTCATCTCGCCTGGAGGGCAAATCCTAATGGATTTTCTCGAGTTGCGGCAGGTGCTCTCGACATACGACGGGGACCTCTGGGACCCGCTCTGGTTGCCTCAGGAAAGGCCAGTCCCCATGCGAGTTCCACGTGGGCCTCTCGGAATACCTCTCCCTTCGATGCCAGGGCCTAATACCTTGTGTGGAGGCGGGGCCGGAACCTGAGGATTCCTCTCCAGTGCTGACATAGATCTTGGGGTAATTCTGGAGTCTCCCCAGGGGAGTAAGTCCTCGTCTCAAATGGGGGCATGCACGTGCGCTTTCCTCCAGAGCAGTAGCAGCAGTGTCATGCTTTCCATCACCTGGAACAAGGGATCTGTGGCTTTCCCTCGAGGCTTTCCTACGAGGCTGTCCCACAGGGCTGTCACACGTGCCACTGTGGTGGGAGTCAATCATCGGTGTGAAAGTCGAGGCAGTGCAGGGAAAACAGGTTCCTCTGGAATGGACTGAGACTTCTGGGGGACTCTTGGAATGGTGGCACGACGCTGGAGTTCCTCTTGCCTTTCCTGTGGAGAGCACCTCCTCTTGAGGTGAGAGTGGAACGCCGGGAATTCTTTCCCCACAAAGCAGCGAAATGTCCCTCATCTCGAGCTGCGAGGCGGAAACGGGTCTCCTCTGGATGTGGCCGGGACCCTTGTGCTTCCTCTAGAGTGGAGACGGGTATGTCAGGCAACTTCTTGAGTTACAGCAAGGGTGTGAAGGAACTTTTGGAAGTTCCAGAAGTTAGGTTTGATTAGCTTCGAGAAGCCTCAGCGGAAATGGGCTCTTCTCGCCTGGAGGGCAAAACCTCCTGGATTTTTTCGAGTTGCGGCAGGTGCTCTCGATTTACGACGGGGACCTCAGGGACTCGCTCTGGTGGCCTCAGGCAATGCCAGTCCCCATGCGAGTTGCTCGGGTGCCTCTCGGGATTCCTCTCCCTTCGATGCTGGGGCCTGAGATCTTGTGTGGAGTCGGGGCCGGAACCTGGGGATTCCTCTCCAGTGCTGACATGGATCTTGGGGTACTTCTGGAGTCATCCCAGGGGAGTCATTCCTCGTCTCGAATGCTGGCATGCACTTGCTCTTTCCTCCAGAGCCGTAGCAGCAGTGTCACGCAGTCCGCCGCGTGGATCAAAGGATCTATGGTTTTCCCTCGAGTCTTTCCCACGAGGCTTTCCCACAGGTCTGTCCCACGTGCACACGTGGTGGGAGTCGATCCTCGGCTTGAACGTCAAGGCAGTGCAGGGAAAACAGGTTCCTCTGGAATGGACTGACACATCTGGGGGACTCTTGGAATGGTGGCACGACCCTGGAGTTCCTCTCGCCTTTCCTGTGGAGAGCGCCTCCTCTTGAGATGCGACGGGAACGCCGCGAATTCTTTCCCTACGAAACAGGGAAAGGATCCCTCATCTCGAGCTAGGAGGCGGAAACGGGGTCCCCTGGATGTGTGCGGGACCCTCGTGCTTCCTCTCGAGTGGAGACGGGTATGTGGGGGAACTTCTTGAGTTGCAGCAAGGGTGTGAAGGACCCTTTGGAAGTTCCAGTGGTTAGATGTGATTAGCCTCGAGAAGCCTCAGCGGAAATGGGCCTCATCTCGCCTGGAGTGCAAAACCTCCTGGATTTTCTCGAGTTGCGGCAGGTGCTCTCGACTTACGACGGGGACCTCAGGGACCCGCTCTGGTGGCCTCAGGAAAGGCCAGTCCCCATGCGAGTTCCTCGGGGTCCTCTCGGGATTCCTCTCCCGTCCATGCCGGGGCCTAAGACGTTGTGTGGAGTCGGGAATGGAACCTGAGGTTTCCTCTCCAGTGCTGACATGGATCGTGGAGTACTTCTGGTGTTTCCCCAGGGGAGTAAGTCCCCGTCTCGAATGGGGGCATGCACGTGCGCTTTCCTCCAGAGCTGTAACAACACTGTCATGCCTCCCGGCGCGCCGATCATGGGATCTGTGGCTTTCCCACGAGGCTTTCCCACGAGGCTTTCCCACAGGACTGTCCCACGTGTCACCGTGGTGTGAGTCGATGCTCGGCGTGAAACTCGAGGCAGTGCAGGGATAACAGGTTCCTCTGGAATGGACTGAGATATCTGGGGGACTCTGGGAACGGTGGCACGACCCTGGAGTTCCTCTCGCCTTTCCTGTGAGGAGCGCCTCCACTTGAGATGCAACAGGAACTCCCAGAATTATTTCCCGAAAAAGCTGTGAAAGGATCCCTCATCTTGAGCTACGAGGCGAACACGGGGCTCCCCTGGATGTGGGCGGGACCCTCGTGCTTCCTATCGAGTGGAGACGGGTATGTTAGGGAACTTCTTGAGTTGCAGCAAGGGTGTGAAGGACCTTTTAGAAGTTCCAGAGGTTAGGTGTGATTAGCTTCCAGAAGCCTCAGCGGAAATGGGCCTCACTCAGCTGGAGTGCAAAACCTCCTTGATTTTCTCGAGTTGCGGCAGGTGCTCTTGACTTACGACGGGGACTTTAGGGACCCGCTCTGGTGGCCTCAATACTGGCCCGTCCCCATTCGAATTGCTCGGGGTCCTCTCGGGATTCATCTTCCGTCGATGCCGGGGCCTAAGTCCTTGTGTGGAGTCGGGGCCGGAACCTGAGGATTCCTCTCCAGTACTGACATGGATCTTGGAGTACTTTTGGAGTCTCCCCAGGGGAGTCAGTCTTCGTCTCGAATGGGGGCATGCACGTGCGCTTTCCTCCGAGCTGTAGCACCAGCGTCACGATTCCTGTCGCGTGGATCAAGGGATCTGTGGCTTTCCCTCGAGGCTTTCCCACGAGGCTTTCCCACAGGGCTGTCCCACGTGAGACCGTGGTGGGAGTCGATCCTCCTCGTTAAAGTCAAGGCAGTGCAGGGAAAACAGTATCCTCAGGAATGGACTGAGACATCTGGGGGACTCTTGGAATGGTGGCACGACGCTGGAGTTGCTCTCACCTTTCCTGTGGAGAGCCCCTACACTTGAGATGCGATGGGAACGCCAAGGAATCTCTCCTGAACAAGCAGCGAACGGATCCCTCATCTCGACCTACGAGGCGGAAACGGAGCTCTTCTGGATGTGGGTGGGACATGCGTGCTTCCTCTCGAGTGGAGAGGGGTATATAGGGGAACTTCTTGAGTTGCAGCAAGGGTGTCAAGGACCCTTTGGAAGTTCCAGAGCTTAGGTGTGATTAGCCTTGAGAAGCCTCAGCGGAAATGGGCCTCATCTCGCCTGCAGGGTAAAACCTCCTGGATTTTCTCGAGTTGCGGCAGGTGCTCTCGACTTACGACGGGGACCTCAGGAAACCCGCTCTGGTGGCCTCAGGAAAGGCCAGACCCATGCGAGTTCCTCGGGGGCCTCTCGGGATTCCTCTCCCCTCGATGCCGGGGCCTAAGACCTTGTGTGGAGTCGGGGCCGGAACCTGGGGATTCCTCTCCAGTGCTGACATGGATCTTGGGGTACTTCTGGAGTCATCCCAGGGGAGTCATTCCTCGTCTCGAATGCTGGCATGCACTTGCTCTTTCCTCCAGAGCCGTAGCAGCAGTGTCACGCAGTCCGCCGCGTGGATCAAAGGATCTATGGTTTTCCCTCGAGTCTTTCCCACGAGGCTTTCCCACAGGTCTGTCCCACGTTCACACGTGGTGGGAGTCGATCCTCGGCTTGAACGTCAAGGCAGTGCAGGGAAAGCAGGTTCCTCTGGAATGGACTGACACATCTGGGGGACTCTTGGAATGGTGGCACGACCCTGGAGTTCCTCTCGCCTTTCCTGTGGAGAGCGCCTCCTCTTGAGATGCGACGGGAACGCCGCGAATTCTTTCCCTACGAAACAGGGAAAGGATCCCTCATCTCGAGCTAGGAGGCGGAAACGGGGTCCCCTGGATGTGTGCGGGACCCTCGTGCTTCCTCTCGAGTGGAGACGGGTATGTGGGGGTACTTCTTGAGTTGCAGCAAGGGCGTGAAGGACCCTTTGGAAGTTCCAGTGGTTAGATGTGATTAGCCTCGAGAAGCCTCAGCGGAAATGGGCCTCATCTCGCCTGGAGTGCAAAACCTCCTGGATTTTCTCGAGTTGCGGCAGGTGCTCTCGACTTACGACGGGGACCTCAGGGACCCGCTCTGGTGGCCTCAGGAAAGGCCAGTCCCCATGCGAGTTCCTCGGGGTCCTCTCGGGATTCCTCTCCCGTCCATGCCGGGGCCTAAGACGTTGTGTGGAGTCGGGAACTGAACCTGAGGATTCCTCTCCAGTGCTGATATGGATCTTGGGGTACTTCTGGAGTCTCCCCAGGGGAGTCAGTCCTCGTCTCGAATGCGGGCATGCACTTGCGCTTTCCTCCAGAGCGGTAGCAGCAGTGTCACGCTGTCCGCCGCGTGGATCAAAGGATCTATGGTTTTCCCTCGAGTCTATCCCATGAGGCTTTCCCACGAGGCTTTCCCACAGGGCTGTCCCACAGGGCTGTCCCACGTGCCAGCGTGGTGGGAGTCGATCCTCGGCGTGGGAGTCGATCCTCGGCGTGAAAGCCGAGGTAGTGCAGGGCAAACAGGTTCCTCTGAATGGACTGAGACATCTGGGGGACTCTTGGAATGGTGGCATGATGCTGGAGTTCCTCTCGCCTTTCCTGTGGAGAGCGCCTCCTCTTGAGGTGAGAGGGAAACGTCGGGATTTCTTTCCGGACAAAGCAGCGAAATGTCCCTCATCTCGAGCTACGAGGCGGAAACGGGGCTCCTCTGGATGTGGATGGGATCCTCGTGCTTCTTCTAGAGTGGAGACGGGTATGTCAGGCAACTTCTTGAGTTGCAGCAAGGGTGTGAAGGACCTTTTGGAAGTTCCAGAGGCTAGACGTGATTAGCCTGGAGAAGCCTCAGCGGAAATGGGCCTCATCTCGCCTGGAGGGAAAAACCTCCTGGATTTTCTCGAGTTGCGGCAGGTGCTCTCGACTTACGACGGTGACCTAAGGGACGCGCTCTGGTGGCCTCAGGACTGGCCAGTCGCCATTCCAGTGGCTCGGGAGCCTCTCGGGATTCCGCTCCCTTCGATGCCAGAGCCTAAGACCTTGTGTGGAGTCGTGTCTGGAACCTGAGGATTCCTCTCCAGTGCTGACATGGATCGTGGAGTACTTCTGGTGTTTCCCCAGGGGAGTAAGTCCCCGTCTCGAATGGGGGCATGCACGTGCGCTTTCCTCCAGAGCTGTAACAACACTGTCATGCCTCCCGGCGCGCCGATCATGGGATCTGTGGCTTTCCCACGAGGCTTTCCCACGAGGCTTTCCCACAGGACTGTCCCACGTGTCACCGTGGTG
The DNA here is from genome assembly GCF_042477335.2 of Ovis canadensis. Lineage (NCBI taxonomy): Eukaryota > Metazoa > Chordata > Mammalia > Artiodactyla > Bovidae > Ovis > Ovis canadensis. The sequence continues at coordinate 1,823,044 of NC_091266.1, read as the reverse complement.
TGAGTCGATGCTCGGCGTGAAACTCGAGGCAGTGCAGGGAAAACAGGTCCCTCTGGAATGGACTGAGATATCTGGGGGACTCTGGGAACGGTGGCACGACCCTGGCGTTCCTCTCGCCTTTCCTGTGAGGAGCGCCTCCACTTGAGATGCAACGGGAACTCCCAGAATTATTTCCCGAAAAAGCTGTGAAAGGATCCCTCATCTTGAGCTACGAGGCGGACACGGGGCTCCCCTGGATGTGGGCGGGACCCTCGTGCTTCCTCTCGAGTGGAGACGGGTATGTTAGGGAACTTCTTGAGTTGCAGCAAGGGTGTGAAGGACCTTTTAGAAGTTCCAGAGGTTAGGTGTGATTAGCTTCCAGAAGCCTCAGCGGAAATGGGCCTCACTCAGCTGGAGTGCAAAACCTCCTTGATTTTCTCGAGTTGCGGCAGGTGCTCTTGACTTACGACGGGGACTTTAGGGACCCGCTCTGGTGGCCTCAATACTGGCCCGTCCCCATTCGAATTGCTCGGGGTCCTCTCGGGATTCATCTTCCGTCGATGCCGGGGCCTAAGTCCTTGTGTGGAGTCGGGGCCGGAACCTGAGGATTCCTCTCCAGTACTGACATGGATCTTGGAGTACTTTTGGAGTCTCCCCAGGGGAGTCAGTCTTCGTCTCGAATGGGGGCATGCACGTGCGCTTTCCTCCGAGCTGTAGCACCAGCGTCACGATTCCTGTCGCGTGGATCAAGGGATCTGTGGCTTTCCCTCGAGGCTTTCCCACGAGGCTTTCCCACAGGGCTGTCCCACGTGAGACCGTGGTGGGAGTCGATCCTCCTCGTTAAAGTCAAGGCAGTGCAGGGAAAACAGTATCCTCAGGAATGGACTGAGACATCTGGGGGACTCTTGGAATGGTGGCACGACGCTGGAGTTGCTCTCACCTTTCCTGTGGAGAACCCCTACACTTGAGATGCGATGGGAACGCCAAGGAATCTCTCCTGAACAAGCAGCGAACGGATCCCTCATCTCGACCTACGAGGCGGAAACGGAGCTCTTCTGGATGTGGGTGGGACATGCGTGCTTCCTCTCGAGTGGAGAGGGGTATATAGGGGAACTTCTTGAGTTGCAGCAAGGGTGTCAAGGACCCTTTGGAAGTTCCAGAGCTTAGGTGTGATTAGCCTTGAGAAGCCTCAGCGGAAATGGTCCTCATCTCGCCTGCAGGGTAAAACCTCCTGGATTTTCTCGAGTTGCGGCAGGTGCTCTCGACTTACGACGGGGACCTCAGGGACCCGCTCTGGTGGCCTCAGGAAAGGCCAGTCCCCATGCGAGTTCCTTGGGGGCCTCTCGGGATTCCTCTCCCCTCGATGCCGGGGCCTAAGACCTTGTGTGGAGTCGGGGCCGGAACCTGGGGATTCCTCTCCAGTGCTGACATGGATCTTGGGGTACTTCTGGAGTCATCCCAGGGGAGTCATTCCTCGTCTCGAATGCGGGCATGCACTTGCTCTTTCCTCCAGAGCCGTAGCAGCAGTGTCACGCAGTCCGCCGCGTGGATCAAAGGATCTATGGTTTTCCCTCGAGTCTTTCCCACGAGGCTTTCCCACAGGTCTGTCCCACGTGCACACGTGGTGGGAGTCGATCCTCGGCTTGAACGTCAAGGCAGTTCAGGGAAAACAGGTTCCTCTGGAATGGACTGACACATCTGGGGGACTCTTGGAATGGTGGCACGACCCTGGAGTTCCTCTCGCCTTTCCTGTGGAGAGCGCCTCCTCTTGAGATGCGACGGGAACGCCGCGAATTCTTTCCCTACGAAACAGGGAAAGGATCCCTCATCTCGAGCTAGGAGGCGGAAACGGGGTCCCCTGGATGTGTGCGGGACCCCTCGTGCTTCCTCTCGAGTGGAGACGGGTATGTGGGGGAACTTCTTGAGCTGCAGCAAGGGTGTGAAGGACCCTTTGGAAGTTCCAGTGGTTAGATGTGATTAGCCTCGAGAAGCCTCAGCGGAAATGGGCCTCATCTCGCCTGGAGTGCAAAACCTCCTGGATTTTCTCGAGTTGCGGCAGGTGCTCTCGACTTACGACAGGGACCTCAGGGACCCGCTCTGGTGGCCTCAGGAAAGGCCAGTCCCCATGCGAGTTCCTCGGGGTCCTCTCGGGATTCCTCTCCCGTCCATGCCGGGGCCTAAGACGTTGTGTGGAGTCGGGAACGGAACCTGAGGATTCCTCTCCAGTGCTGATATGGATCTTGGGGTACTTCTGGAGTCTCCCCAGGGGAGTCAGTCCTCGTCTCGAATGCGGGCATGCACTTGCGCTTTCCTCCAGAGCGGTAGCAGCAGTGTCACGAAGTCCGCCGCGTGGATCAAAGGATCTATGGTTTTCCCTCGAGTCTATCCCATGAGGCTTTCCCACGAGGCTTTCCCACAGGGCTGTCCCACAGGGCTGTCCCACGTGCCAGCGTGGTGGGAGTCGATCCTCGGCGTGGGAGTCGATCCTCGGCGTGAAAGCCGAGGTAGTGCAGGGCAAACAGGTTCCTCTGAATGGACTGAGACATCTGGGGGACTCTTGGAATGGTGGCACGATGCTGGAGTTCCTCTCGCCTTTCCTGTGGAGAGCGCCTCCTCTTGAGGTGAGAGGGAAACGTCGGGATTTCTTTCCGGACAAAGCAGCGAAATGTCCCTCATCTCGAGCTACGAGGCGGAAACGGGGCTCCTCTGGATGTGGATGGGATCCTCGTGCTTCTTCTAGAGTGGAGACGGGTATGTCAGGCAACTTCTTGAGTTGCAGCAAGGGTGTGAAGGACCTTTTGGAAGTTCCAGAGGCTAGACGTGATTAGCCTGGAGAAGCCTCAGCGGAAATGGGCCTCATCTCGCCTGGAGGGAAAAACCTCCTGGATTTTCTCGAGTTGCGGCAGGTGCTCTCGACTTACGACGGTGACCTAAGGGACGCGCTCTGGTGGCCTCAGGACTGGCCAGTCGCCATTCCAGTGGCTCGGGAGCCTCTCGGGATTCCGCTCCCTTCGATGCCAGAGCCTAAGACCTTGTGTGGAGTCGTGTCTGGAACATGAGGTTTCCTCTCCAGTGCTTACATGGATCGTGGAGTACTTCTGGTGTTTCCCCAGGGGAGTAAGTCCCCGTCTCGAATGGGGGCATGCACGTGCGCTTTCCTCCAGAGCTGTAACAACACTGTCATGCCTCCCGGCGCGCCGATCATGGGATCTGTGGCTTTCCCACGAGGCTTTCCCACGAGGCTTTCCCACAGGACTGTCCCACGTGTCACCGTGGTGTGAGTCGATGCTCGGCGTGAAACTCGAGGCAGTGCAGGGATAACAGGTTCCTCTGGAATGGACTGAGATATCTGGGGTACTCTGGGAATGGTGGCACGACCCTGGCGTTCCTCTCGCCTTTCCTGTGAGGAGCGCCTCCACTTGAGATGCAACGGGAACTCCCAGAATTATTTCCCGAAAAAGCTGTGAAAGGATCCCTCATCTTGAGCTACGAGGCGGACACGGGGCTCCCCTGGATGTGGGCGGGACCCTCGTGCTTCCTCTCGAGTGGAGACGGGTATGTTAGGGAACTTCTTGAGTTGCAGCAAGGGTGTGAAGGACCTTTTAGAAGTTCCAGAGGTTAGGTGTGATTAGCTTCCAGAAGCCTCGGCGGAAATGGGCCTCACTCAGCTGGAGTGCAAAACCTCCTTGATTTTCTCGAGTTGCGGCAGGTGCTCTTGACTTATGACGGGGACTTTAGGGACCCGCTCTGGTGGCCTCAATACTGGCCCGTCCCCATTCGAATTGCTCGGGGTCCTCTCGGGATTCATCTTCCGTCGATGCCGGGGCCTAAGTCCTTGTGTGGAGTCGGGGCCGGAACCTGAGGGTTCCTCTCCAGTACTGACATGGATCTTGGAGTACTTTTGGAGTCTCCCCAGGGGAGTCAGTCTTCGTCTCGAATGGGGGCATGCACGTGCGCTTTCCTCCGAGCTGTAGCACCAGCGTCACGATTCCTGTCGCGTGGATCAAGGGATCTGTGGCTTTCCCTCGAGGCTTTCCCACGAGGCTTTCCCACAGGGCTGTCCCACGTGAGACCGTGGTGGGAGTCGATCCTCCTCGTTAAAGTCAAGGCAGTGCAGGGAAAACAGTATCCTCAGGAATGGACTGAGACATCTGGGGGACTCTTGGAATGGTGGCACGACGCTGGAGTTGCTCTCACCTTTCCTGTGGAGAGCCCCTACACTTGAGATGCGATGGGAACGCCAAGGAATCTCTCCTGAACAAGCAGCGAACGGATCCCTCATCTCGACCTACGAGGCGGAAACGGAGCTCTTCTGGATGTGGGTGGGACATGCGTGCTTCCTCTCGAGTGGAGAGGGGTATATAGGGGAACTTCTTGAGTTGCAGCAAGGGTGTCAAGGACCCTTTGGAAGTTCCAGAGCTTAGGTGTGATTAGCCTTGAGAAGCCTCAGCGGAAATGGTCCTCATCTCGCCTGGAGGGCAAATCCTAATGGATTTTCTCGAGTTGCGGCAGGTGCTCTCGACATACGACGGGGACCCCTGGGACCCGCTCTGGTTGCCTCAGGAAAGGCCAGTCCACATGCGAATTGCTCGAGGGCCTCTCTGGATTCCTCTCCCTTCAATGCCGGGGCCAAAGACCTTGTGTGGATGCGGGACCGGAACCTGAGGATTCCTCTCCAGTGCTGACATGGTTCTTGGGCTACTTCTGGAGTCTCCCCAGCGGAGTAAGTCCTCCTCTCGAAGGGGGCATGCACGTGCACTTTCCTCCAGAGGGGTAGCAGCAGTGTCATGCTTCCAGTCGCGTGGATCAAGGGATCTGTGGATTTCCCTCGACGCTTTCCCACGAGGATTTCCCACAGGGCTGTCGAACATGACACCATGGTTGGAGGCGATCCTCCGCGTGAAAGTCGAGGCAGTGCAGGGAAAACAGGTTCCTCTGGAATGGACTGAGACTTCTGGGGGACTCTTGGAATGGTGGCACGATGCTGGAGTTTCTCTCGCCTTTCCTGTGGAGAGCTCCTCCCCTTGAGATGGGACGGGAATGCCCAGAATTCTTTCCCGACAAAGCAGCGAATGTTCCCTCATATCGAGCAACGAGTCGGAAACAGGGCTCCTCTGGATGTGGCAGGGACCCTCGTACTTCCTCTAGAATGGAGTCGGGTATGTCAGGAACCTGCTTGAATTGCAGCAAGGGTGTGAAGGACCTTTTGGAAGTTCCAGAGGTTAGGTGTGATTAGCTTCGAGAAGCCTCAGCGGAAATGGGCCTCATCTCGCCTGGAGGGAAAAAACCTCCTGGATTTTCTCGAGTTGCGGCACGTGCTCTTGACTTATGACGGGGACCTCAGGGACCCGCTCTGGTGGGCTCAGGAAAGGCCAGTCCGCATGCGAGTTGCTCGGGGTCCTCTCGGGATTCCTCTCTCTTCGATGCCCGGCCTAAGACCTTGTGTGGAGTCGGGCCCAGAACCTGAGGATTCCTCTGCAGTGCTGACATGGACCTTGGGGTACGTCTGGAGTCTCCCCAGGGGTTAAGTCCTCGTGTCGAATGGGGGCATGCACGTGCACTTTCCTCAGGAGCTTTAGCAGCAGTGTCAGGCTTCCCATCGCCTGGATCAAGGGATCTGTGGCTTATCCTCGAGGCTTCCCACGAGGCTTTCCCACAGGGCTGTCCCACGTGCCACCATGGTGTGAGTTGATCCTCGACGTGAAAGTCGAGGCAGTGCAGGGAAAACAGGTTCCTCTGGAAAGGACTGAAACATCTGGGGGACTCCTGGAATGGTGGTACGACGCTGGAGTTCCTCTCGCCTTTCCTGTGGAGAGCGCCTCCTCTTGAAATGAGACGGGAACGCGGGAAATTCTTTCCCGACCAAGCAGGGAAAGGATCCCTCATCACGAGCTACGAGTTGGAAACGGGGCTCCTCTCGATGTGGGCGGGACCCTCGTGTTTCCTCTAGAGTGGAGACGGGGATGTTGGGGTACTTCTTCAGTTGCAGCAAGTGTGTGAAGGACCTTTTGGAAATTCCAGAGGTTAGGTGTGAATAGTCTCGAGACGCCTCAGTGGAAATGGGCCTGATCTCGCCTGGAGGGCAAAATCTCCTGGATTTTCTCGAGTTGCAGCAGGTGCTCTCAACTTACGACGGGGACCGCAGGGACCCGCTCTGGTGGCCTCAGGAAAAGACAGTCCACATGCGAATTACTCGCGGGCCTCTCTGGATTCCTCTCCCTTCAATGCCAGGACCAAAGACCTTGTGTGGATGCGGCACCGGAACCTGAGGATTCCTCTCCAGTGCTGACATGGATCTTGGGCTAATTCTGGAGTCTCCCCAGGGGAGTAAGTCCTCCTCTCGAAGGGGGCATGCACGTGCGCTTTCCTCCATAGCGGTAGCAGCAGTGTCACGCTTCCCGATGCGTGGATCAAGGGATCTGTGGCTTTCCCTCGAGGCTTTCCCACTGGGCTTTCCCACGTGCCACCGTTGTGGGAGTCAATCCTCGGGTGAAAGTCGAGGCAGTGCAGAGAAAACATGTTCCTCTGGAATGGACTAAGGCATCTGGGGGACTCTTGGAATGGTGGCACGACGCTGGAGTTCCACTCGCCTTTCCTGTGGAGAGCGGCTCCTCTTGAGATGCGACGGGAATGCCCAGAACTCTTTCCCGACCAAGCAGCGAAAGGATCCCTTATCTCGAGTTACGAGGCGGAAACGGGGCTCCCATGGATGTGTGCGGGACCCTCGTGCTTCCTCTAGAGTGGAGACGGGTATGTGAGGGAACTTCTTGAGTTGCAGCAAGGGTGTGAAGAACCTTTTGGAAATTCCAGAGGTTAGGTGTGATTAGCCTCGAGAAGCCTCACTGGAAATGGGCCTGATCTCGCCTGGAGAGTAAAACCTCCTGGATTTTCTCGAGTTGCGGCAGGTGCACTCGACTTCCGACGGGGACCGCAGGGACCCACTCTGGTGGCCTCAGGAAAGGACAGTCCGCATGCGAGTTGCTCGGGGGCCTCTCGGGATTCCTTTCCCGTCGATGCCGGGGCCTAAGACCTTGTGTGGAGTCGGGCCCGGAACCTGAGGATTCCTCTCCAGTACTGCCATGGATCTTGGGGTACTTCTTGAGTCTCCCCAGGGGAGTAAGTCCTCGTCTGGAATGGGCGCATGCACGTGATCTTTCCTCAAGACTGTAGCAGCAGTGTCACGTTTCCCATCGCCTGGATCAAGGGATCTGTAGCTTTCCCTCGAGACTTTCCCACGAGGCTTTCCCACAGGGCTTTCCCACAGGGCTGTCCCACGTGCCACCTTGGTGTGAGTCGATCCTCTGCATGAAAGTCGAGGCAGTGCAGGGAAAACAGGTTCCGTTGGAACGAACTGAGACATCTAGGGGACTCTGGGAATGTTGGCACGACCCTGGAGTTCCTCTCCCATTTCCTGTGGAGAGCACCTCCACTTGAGATGCGACGGGAACGCCGGGAAATCTTTCCCGACCACGCAGGGAAAGGATCCCTCATCTCGAGCTGCGACGCGGCAACGGGGCTCCTCTGGATGTTCGCGGGACCATCGTGCTTCCTCTCGAATGGAGACTGTATGTCGGGGAACTCTTGAGTGGCAGCAAGGGTGTGAAAGACTTTTTGGAGATTCCAGAGGTTAGGCGTGATTAGACTCGAGAAGCCTCAGCGGAAATGGGCCTCATCTGGCCTGGAGGGCAAATCCTCCGGAATTTCTCGTGTTGCGGTAGGTGCTCTAGACTTTGGTCGGGGACTTCAGGGACCCGCTCTGGTGGCCTCAGGAAAGGCCAGTCCCATTGCGAGTTGTTCGCGGGCCTCTCGGGATTCCTCTCCCTTCGATGCCAGAGCCTAAGACTTTGTGTGGAGTCGGGGCCCGAACCTGAGGATTCCTCTCCAGTGCTCTCATGGAACTTGCGGTACTTCGGGAGTCTCCCCAGGAGAGTAAGTTCTCGTTTCGAGAGGGTGCATGCACGTGTGCTTTCCTCCCGAGCTGTAGCACCAGTATCATGCTTTCCGTCGCGTCAGTCATGGGATCTGTGTCTTTTCCTCAAGGATTTTCCACGAAGCTTTCCCACGAGGCTTTCCCACAGGGCTGTCCCACGTGCCACTGTGGTGTGAGTTGATCCTCGGCGTGAAAGTAAAGGCAGTGCAGGGAAAACAGGTTCCTCTGGAATGGACTGAGACATCTGGGGGACTCTGGGAATGGTGGCACGACCTTGGAGTTCCTGTCGCCTTTCCTGTGGAGAGTGCCTCCTCTTGAGATACGCCGGGAAACCCAGGAATTATTTCCCGACCAAGCAGGGAAAGGATCCCCCATGTCCAGTTACAAGGCGGAAACTGGGCTCCTCTGGATGTGGGCGGGACCCTCTTGCTTCCTCTCGAGTGGAGACGGGTATGTCGGGGAACTTCTTGAGTTGCAGCAAGGGTGTGAAGGGCCTTTTGGAAGATCCAGAGGTTAGATGTGATTAGCCTCGAGAAGCCTCAGCGGAAATGGGACTCATCTCGCCTGCAGGGCAAAACCTCGTGGATTTTCTCGAGTTTTGGCAGGTGCTCTCGACTTACGACGGGGACCTCAGGGACCTGCTCTGGTGGCCTCACGAAATGCCAGTCCCCATGCAAGTGGCTCGCAGGCCTCTCGGGATTCCTCTCCCTTCGATGCCCGGGCCTAAGACCTTGTGTTGAGTCGGGGCCGGTACCTGAGGATTCCTCTCCAGTGCTGACATGGATCTTGGTGTACTTCTGGAGTCTCCCCTGGGGAGTAAGTCCTCGTCTCGAATAGGGGCATGCACGTGCGCTTTCCTCCAGAGCGGTAGCAGCAGTGTCACGCTTCCCATCACCTGGATTAAGGGATCTCTGGCTTTCCTTCGAGGCTTTCCCTCGAGGCTTTCCCACGAGGCTTTCTGACGAGGCTTTCACACAGGGATGTCCCACGTGCCACCGTGGTGGGAGTCGATCCTCGGCATGAAATTCGAGGCAGTGCAGGGAAAACAGGTTCCTCTGGAATGGACTGAGACATCCGGGGGACTCTTGGAATGGTGGCAGGACGCTGGAATTCCTCTCGCCTTCCCTGTGGAGAACGCCTTCTCTTGAGAAGCGACGGGAACGCCGGGAATTCTTTCGCGACCAAGAAGGGAAAGGATCCCGCATCTCGAGCTACGAGGTGGATACGGGGCTCCTCTGGATGTGAGTGGGACCCTCATGCTTCCACTAGAGTGGAGACCGGGATGTCCGGGAACTTCTTGAGTTGCAGCAAGGGTGTGAAGGACCTTTTGGAAGTTCCAGAGATTAGATGTGATTAGCCTTGAGAAGCCTCAGTGGAAATGGGCCTCATCTGACCTGGAGGGCAAAACCTCCTGGATTTTCTCGAGTTGCGGCAGGTGCTCTCGACTCACGACGGGGACCTCAGGGACCCGCTCTGGTGGCCTCAGGAAAGGCCAGTCCCCATGCGAGTTGCTCGGGGGCCTCTCGGGGTTCCTCTACCTTCGATGTCAGGGCCTAAGTCCTTGTGTGGAGTCAGGTCCGGGACCTGAGGGTTCCTCTCCAGTGCTCACATTGATCTTGGGGTACTTCTGGAGTCTCCCCAGGGGAGTAAGTCCTCGTTTCGAATGGGGGCATGCACGTGTGCTTTCCTCCAGATCGGCAGCAGCCGTGTCATGCTTCCCTTCGCCTTGATCAAGGGATCTGTGGCTTTCCCTCGAGACTTTCCCACGAGGCTTACCCACAGGGCTGTCCCACGTGCCACCATGGTGGGAGTCGATCCTCACCGTGAAAGTCGAGGCAGTGCAGGGAAAACAGGTTCCTCTGCAATGGACTGAGACTTCTGGGGGACTCTTGGAATGGTGGCACGACCCTGGAGTTCCTCTCGCCTTTCCTGTGGAGAGCGCCTCCTCTTGAGATGCGAGGGGAATGCCCAGAATTCTTTCCCGACCAAGCAGGGAAAGAATCCCTCATCTCAAGCTACGAGGCGGAAACGGGGCTCCTCTCGATGTGGGCGGGACCCTCGTGCTTCCTCTATAGTGGAGACGGGTATGTCAGGGAACTTCTTGATTTGCAGCAAGGGTGTGATGGACCTTTTGGAATTCCAGAGCTTAGATGTGATTAGCATTGTGAAGCCTCTGCGAAAATGGGCCTCATCTCGCCTGGAGGGCAAAACCTCCTGGATCTTCTCGAGTTTTGGAAGGTGCTCTCGACTTACGACGGGGAACTCAGGGACACGCTCTGGTGGCCTCAGGCAAGGCCAGTTCCCATGTGAGTTCCTCCGGGCCTCTCGGGATTCCTCTTCCTTCGATGCCGGCGCCAAAGAACTTGAGTGGAGGCGGCGCCGGAAACTGAGGATTCCTCTCCAGTGCTGACATGGATCTTGGGGTACTTCTGGAGTATCCCCAGGGGAGTAAGTCCTCGTCTCGAATGGGGGCATGCACGTGCACTTTCCTCCCGATCTGTAGCAGCAGTGTCACACTTCCTGTCGCGAGGATCAAGGGATCTGTGGCTTTCCCTCGCTGCTTTCCCACGTGGCTTTCCCACAGGTCTGTCCCACGTGCCACCTTGATGGGAGTGGATCCTCGGCGCGAAAGTCGAGACAGTGCAGGGAAAACAGGTTCTTTTGGGATAGAGTGAGATATCTGGGGGACTCTTGGCATGGTGGCATGACGCCTGAGTTCCTCTCGACTTTCCTGTCGAGAGCGGCTTCTCTTGAGATGGGACGGGAATGCCCAGAATTCTTTCCCGACAAAGCAGCGAAAGGAATCCTCATCTTGAGCTACGAGGCGGAAACGGCGCTACTTTGGATGTGGGCGGGACCCTCGTGCTTCCTCTAAAGCGGAGACAGGGATGTCGGGGAACTTCTTGAGTTGCAGCAAGGGTGTGAAGGACCTTTTGGAAGTTCCAGATGTTAGGTGTGATTAGCCTCGAGAAGCCTCAGCGGAAATGGGCCTCATCCCGCCTGGAGGGCAAAACCTCGTGGATTATCTCGAGTTGTGGCAGGTGCTCTCGACTTATGACAGGGACCTCAGAGACCCGCTCTGGTGGTCTCAGGAAAGGCCAGTCCCCAGGCGAGTTGCTCGGGGGCCTCTTGGGATTCATCTCCCTTTGTTGCCGGGGCCTAAGACCTTGTGTGCAGGCGGGACTGGAACCTGAGGATTCCTCTCCAGTGCTGACATGGACCTTGGGGATACTTCTGGAGTCTCCCCAGGGGAGTAAGTCCTCATCTCGAATGGGGGCATGCACGTGCGCTTTCCTCCAGAGTGGCAGCAGCAATGTCACGCTTCCCGTCGCGTGGATCAAGGGATCTGTGGCTTTGCCTCGAGGCTTTCCCACGAGGCTTTCCCACAGGTCTGTCCCACGTGCCACCGTGGTGGGAGTCGATCCTCGGCGTGAAAGTCGAGGCAGTGCAGGGAAAACAGGTTCCGCTGGAATGGACTGAGACATCTGGGGGACTCCGGAATGGCGCAACGACCCTGGAGTTCCTCTCACCTTTCCTGTGGAGAGCGCCTCCTCTTGAGATGCGCCAGGAACGCCCAGAAATCTTTCCCGGGCAAGCAGCGAAAGGATCCCTCATCTCGAGCTACGAGGCGGAAACGGGGCTCCTCTGGATGTGTGCGGGACCCTCGTGCTTCCTCTAGAGTGGAGACGGGTATGTGAGGGAACTTCTTGAGTTGCAGCAAGGGTGTGAAGAACCTTTTGGAAATTCCAGAGGTTAGGTGTGATTAGCCTCGAGAAGCCTCACTGGAAATGGGCCTGATCTCGCCTGGAGAGTAAAACCTCCTGGATTTTCTCGAGTTGCGGCAGGTGCACTCGACTTCCGACGGGGACCGCAGGGACCCACTCTGGTGGCCTCAGGAAAGGACAGTCCGCATGCGAGTTGCTCGGGGGCCTCTCGGGATTCCTTTCCCGTCGATGCCGGGGCCTAAGACCTTGTGTGGAGTCGGGCCCGGAACCTGAGGATTCCTCTCCAGTACTGCCATGGATCTTGGGGTACTTCTTGAGTCTCCCCAGGGGAGTAAGTCCTCGTCTGGAATGGGCGCATGCACGTGATCTTTCCTCAAGACTGTAGCAGCAGTGTCACGTTTCCCATCGCCTGGATCAAGGGATCTGTAGCTTTCCCTCGAGACTTTCCCACGAGGCTTTCCCACAGGGCTTTCCCACAGGGCTGTCCCACGTGCCACCTTGGTGTGAGTCGATCCTCTGCATGAAAGTCGAGGCAGTGCAGGGAAAACAGGTTCCGTTGGAACGAACTGAGACATCTAGGGGACTCTGGGAATGTTGGCACGACCCTGGAGTTCCTCTCCCATTTCCTGTGGAGAGCACCTCCACTTGAGATGCGACGGGAACGCCGGGAAATCTTTCCCGACCACGCAGGGAAAGGATCCCTCATCTCGAGCTGCGACGCGGCAACGGGGCTCCTCTGGATGTTCGCGGGACCATCGTGCTTCCTCTCGAATGGAGACTGTATGTCGGGGAACTCTTGAGTGGCAGCAAGGGTGTGAAGGACTTTTTGGAGATTCCAGAGGTTAGGTGTGATTAGACTCGAGAAGCCTCAGCGGAAATGGGCCTCATCTGGCCTGGAGGGCAAATCCTCCGGAATTTCTCGTGTTGCGGTAGGTGCTCTAGACTTTGGTCGGGGACTTCAGGGACCCGCTCTGGTGGCCTCAGGAAAGGCCAGTCCCATTGCGAGTTGTTCGCGGGCCTCTCGGGATTCCTCTCCCTTCGATGCCAGAGCCTAAGACTTTGTGTGGAGTCGGGGCCCGAACCTGAGGATTCCTCTCCAGTGCTCTCATGGAACTTGCGGTACTTCGGGAGTCTCCCCAGGAGAGTAAGTTCTCGTTTCGAGAGGGTGCATGCACGTGTGCTTTCCTCCCGAGCTGTAGCACCAGTATCATGCTTTCCGTCGCGTCAGTCATGGGATCTGTGTCTTTTCCTCAAGGATTTTCCACGAAGCTTTCCCACGAGGCTTTCCCACAGGGCTTTCCCACGTGCCACTGTGGTGTGAGTCGATCCTCGGCGTGAAAGTAAAGGCAGTGCAGGGAAAACAGGTTCCTCTGGAATGGACTGAGACATCTGGGGGACTCTGGGAATGGTGGCACGACCTTGGAGTTCCTGTCGCCTTTCCTGTGGAGAGTGCCTCCTCTTGAGATACGCCGGGAAACCCAGGAATTATTTCCCGACCAAGCAGGGAAAGGATCCCCCATGTCCAGTTACAAGGCGGAAACTGGGCTCCTCTGGATGTGGGCGGGACCCTCTTGCTTCCTCTCGAGTGGAGACGGGGATGTAGGAGAACTTCTTCAATTGCAGCAAGGGTGTGAAGGACCTTTTGGAAGATCCAGAGGTTAGATGTGATTAGCCTCGAGAAGCCTCAGCGGAAATGGAACTCATCTCGCCTGCAGGGCAAAACCTCGTGGATTTTCTCGAGTTTTGGCAGGTGCTCTCGACTTACGACGGGGACCTCAGGGACCTGCTCTGGTGGCCTCACGAAATGCCAGTCCCCATGCAAGTGGCTCGCGGGCCTCTCGGGATTCCTCTCCCTTCGATGCCCGGGCCTAAGACCTTGTGTTGAGTCGGGGCCGGTACCTGAGGATTCCTCTCCAGTGCTGACATGGATCTTGGTGTACTTCTGGAGTCTCCCCTGGGGAGTAACTCCTCGTCTCGAATAGGGGCATGCACGTGCACTTTCCTCCAGAGCGGTAGCAGCAGTGTCACGCTTCCCATCACCTGGATTAAGGGATCTCTGGCTTTCCTTCGAGGCTTTCCCTCGAGGCTTTCCCACGAGGCTTTCTGACGAGGCTTTCACACAGGGATGTCCCACGTGCCACCGTGGTGGGAGTCGATCCTCGGCGTGAAAGTCGAGGCAGTGCAGGGAAAACAGGTTCCGCTGGAATGGACTGAGACATCTGGGGGACTCCGGAATGGCGCAACGACCCTGGAGTTCCTCTCACCTTTCCTGTGGAGAGCGCCTCCTCTTGAGATGCGCCAGGAACGCCCAGAAATCTTTCCCGGGCAAGCAGCGAAAGGATCCCTCATCTCGAGCTAGGAGGCGGAAACGGGGCTCCTCTGGATGTGTGCAGGACCCGCGTGCTTCCTCTCGAGTGGACACGGGTATGTCGGGGAGCTTCTTGAGTTGCAGCAAGGGTGTGAAGGACCTTTTGGAAGTTCCAGAGGTTAGGTGTGAGTAGCCTTCAAAAGGAACAGCGGAAATGGGCCTCATCTTGCCTGGAGGGCAAAACCTCCTGGATTTTCTCGAGTTGTGGCAGGTGCTCTGTACTTATGATAGGGACCTCAGGGACCCGCTCTGGTGGCCTCAGGAAAGGCCTGTCCCCATGTGAGTTGGTCGCGGGCCTCTCGGGATTCCTCTCCCTTGGATGCTGGAGCCTAAGACCTTGTGTGGAGTCGGGCCCGGAACCTGAGGATTCCTCTCCAGTGCTGACATGGATCTTGGGGTACTTCTGGAGTCTCCCCAGGGAAGTAAGTCCTCGTTTCGAATGGGGGCATGCACGTGCCCTTTCCTCCAGAGCTGTAGCAGCAGTGTCACGCTTCCTATCAACTGCATCATGGTATCTGTGGCTTTCCCTCGAGGTTTTCCCACAAGGCTTTCCCATGAGGCTTTCCCACAGGGCTGTCCCATGTGCCACCGTGGTGTGAGTCGATCTGCGGCGTGAAAGTCGAGGCAGTGGAGGGAAAACACCTTCCTCTGGAATGGACTGGGACATCTGGGGGACTCTGAGAATGGTGGCACGACCCTGGAGTTCCTCTCGCCTTTCCTGTGGAGAGCGCCTCCTCTTGAGATGCGACAGGAACGCCCAGAATTCTTTCCCGACCAAGCAGGGAAAGGATCCCTCATCTGGAACTACAATGCGGAAACGGGGCTCCTCTTGATGTGGGCGGGACCATTGTGCTTCCTCTAGAGTGGACAGGGGTAGTCGGGGAACTTCTTGAGTTGCAGCAAGGGTGTGAAGGACCTTTTGGAAGTTCCAGAGGTTAGTTGCGATTAGTGTCGAGAAGCATCGGCGGAAATGGGCCTCATTTCGCCTGGAGGGGAGTACCTCCTGGATTTTCTCGAGTTGCGGCAGGTGCTCTCGTCTTACGACGGTGACTTAAGGCACCCGCTCTGGTGGCCTCAGGACTGGCCAGTCCCCATTCGAGTTGCTCGGGGGCCGCTCGGGATTCCTCTCCCTTCGATGCCGGGGCCTAAGACCTTGTGTGGAGTCGGAGGCGGAACCTGAGGATTCCTCTCCAGTGCTGACATGGATCTTGCGGTACTTCTGGAGTCTGCCCAGGAGAGTCAGTCCTCGTCTCGAGAGGGGGCATGCACGTGCGCTTTCCTCCCGAGCTGTAGTAGCAGTGTCACGCTTCCCGTCGTGTCGATCATGGGATCTGTGGCTTTCCCTCGAGGCTTTCCCATGAGGCTTTCCCACGAGGCTTTCCCACAGGGCTGTCTCACGTGCCACCCTGGTGTGAGTCGATCCTCGGCGTGAAAGTCGAGGCAGTGCAGGGAAAGGAGGTTCCTCAGGAATGGACTGGGACATCTGGGGGACTCTGGGAATGGTGGCACGACCCTGGAGTTCCTCTCGCCTTTCCTTTGGAGAGCGCCTGCTCTTGAGATGCGACGGGAACGCCGGGAATTCTTTCCCGACCAAGCAGGGAAAGGATCCCTCATCTCGAGCTACGAGGTGGAAACGGGGCTCCTCTGGATGTGGGCCGAACGCCGTGCTTTCTTTCGACTGGAGACGGGTATGTCGGGGAACTTCTTGAGTTGCAGTAAGGGTGTCAAGGACCCTTTGGAAGTTCCAGAGGTTAGATGTGATTAGCCTCTAGACGCCTCAGCCAAAATGGGCCACATCTCGCCCGGAGGGGGGAACCTCCTGGTTTTCTCGAGTTGCGGCTTGTGCTCTCGACTTACGACGGGGACCTCATGGACCCGCTCTGTTGGCCTCAGGAAAGGTCATTCCCCATGCGAGTTGCTCGGTGGCCTCTCAGGATTCCTCGCCCGTCGATGCCGGCGCCTAAGACCTTGTGTGGAGTCGGACCAGAACCTGAGGATTCCTCTCCCGTGCTCACATGGATCTTGGCGTACTTCTGGAGTCTCCCAAGGGGCGTCAGTCCTCGTCTCGAGTGGGGTCATGCAGGTGTGCTTTCCTCCTGAGCAGTAGCAGCAGTGTCTCGCTTCCCGTCTTGTGGATCAAGGGATCTGTGTCTTTCCCTCGAGGCTTTTCCATGGGCTTTCCCACAGGGCTATTCCACGTGCCACCATGCAGTGCTGGGAAAACAGGAACCTCCTTCCCCACATAGGGGGTACACTGTCCCCTTGGGCGTGTATCTCCGGGGCATTCGCGCTTGGGGGTTGCCACGGATGTTGGCCTCAGGCTCCACATGAGAAAAGCCCCTAATGGCATTAGCTGCCGGTCCAGACGCTGGCCCCTCAGGTCTCTGGCCGGAGCCTTGGGCTCCAGGCAACTCAAAGCCCTCGGGGCTGGTGCTCTGGGACTGCTGTAGGGAAAGGACGCCAGGAGCCCACGGAGGAGTTGGGGAGGCGCAGGTGGCATATGGAGGCGAGGACAGCGTGGGATCTAGGTGGAGGCGCTGGAGAGAGCGTCCGTTGTCCCGGAATGCCTCGGAGGAGCCAGCGGGGGACAGTCCAGGCCCAGGGACCTGTGGTATGTGAAAAGGTGGGAAACCCCAGAACAAGGCAGGCTGGGAAAGGGGGCGTGGGCGGCCAATTCAAAGGGACCTAGGGGGCGTTTCCTGGGCGGTGAGCTCCCTTGGCACTGCTGAGGGCCCCTGATTGATCCACCCGGGGTTGATCCCACCATCCGCTGCGAGGGAGGGCCACAAACCAAAGCCCCCGAACTGCCCACCCACCCCAACGGGGATCTTGGCGGTCCGGGGCACAGCTGTGCCCGGGAAAAGCCCACTCACTCCACGGGACTCCGTCCAGGGTCTCTGCTTGGAAAGAGGCCAGGGGCGGCCCCCTCCATCTACGCACCCAAACCCTATTGACGTCAATGGGGGTGGAGACGCCTCCCGCTCTCCAGAGTCCTGGGCTGCTGGGTCCCCGCCCACTCGGCCAGCAGTCTGCAGCGCTCCTGTGTGCCTCTCCCACCATGGCTTCGTCCAGCTCCTCCAGCACCTCAAGCGGTACGTTTGCCCTCGGTCCCTGGGGTCGGATCACGTCTCAGGGGATTTGCGGGTGGCCCGGGCAAGGGCTCTCGGCCCACGTGTCGACCCCCGCTCCCGCCCGAGAACGGCGGGGACCCATCGGCCGGGCCCGGGGTTCCCAGGCGTCAGGTGTGCCCAAAGTTGGAGGGCGTTGCATCGTTCGTTCATCTTGCTCCTTTGGCACACACATGGCTTCTCCGTTCTCTTTTCTGGGAAGACAGTGTTGTTTTAGGGGGCGTGCTGCGGGAGTCAGGGGCCGGTGGGAGCGGGTGCTGTGCTGGGATGAGGCCCTTTATCCTCACATCTTCCTGTGGGCATTGACTTTGACCTTGAACTTGAACTTGAACTTGAACTTGACCTTGACTTTGACCTTGAACTTGAACTTGAACTTGACCTTGAACTTGAACTTGAACTTGAACTTGACCTTGACTTTGACCTTGAACTTGAACTTGAACTTGACCTTGACCTTGACTTTGACCTTGAACTTGAACTTGAACTTGAACTTGACCTTGAACTTGAACTTGAACTTGAACTCGAACTTGAACTTGACCTTGACTTTGACCTTGAACTTGAACTTGAACTTGAACTTGACCTTGAATTTGAACTTGAACTTGAACTTTACCTTGAACTTGAACTTGACTTTGACCTTGAACTTGAACTTGAACTTGAACTTGAACTTGACCTTGACCTTGACCTTGAACTTGAACTTGAACTTGAACTTGAACTTGACCTTGAACTTGACCTTGAACTTGAACTTGAACTTGAACTTGAACTTGACCTTGACTTTGACCTTGAACTAGAACTTGACCTTGACTTTGACCTTGAACTTGAACTTGAACTTGAACTTGAACTTGACCTTAACTTTGACCTTGACCTTGACCTTGAACTTGAACTTGACCTTGACTTTGACCTTGAACTTGAACTTGAACTTGAACTTGACCTTGAATTTTACCTTGAACTTGAACTTGAACTTGACCTTGAACTTGAACTTGAACTTGAACTTGAACTTGACCTTGACTTTGACCTTGAACTTGAACTTGAACTTGACCTTGACTTTGACCTTGACCTTGAACTTGAACTTGAACTTGACCTTGACTTTGACCTTGAACTTGAACTTGAACTTGACCTTGACTTTGACCTTGACCTTGAACTTGAACTTGAACTTGAACTTGAACTTGACTTTGACCTTGACCTTGAACTTGAACTTGAACTTGACCTTGACTTTGACCTTGAACTTGAACTTGAACTTGACCTTGACTTTGACCTTGAACTTGAACTTGAACTTGACCTTGACTTTGACCTTGAACTTGAACTTGAACTTGAACTTGACCTTGACTTTGACCTTGAACTTGAACTTGAACTTGACCTTGACCTTGAACTTGACCTTGACCTTGAACTTGAACTTGACCTTGACCTTGAACTTGACCTTGACTTTGACCTTGACCTTGAACTTGAACTTGACCTTGACTTTGACCTTGACCTTGAGCTTGAACTTGAACTTGAACTTGAACTTGAACTTGACTTTGACCTTGAACTTGAACTTGAACTTGACTTTGACCTTGAACTTGAACTTGAACTTGAACTTGAACTTGAACTTGACTTTGACCTTGAACTTGAACTTGAACTTGAACTTGAACTTGACTTTGACCTTGAACTTGAACTTGAACTTGAACTTGACCTTGAACTTGAACTTGAACTTGACCTTGACCTTGACCTTGAACTTGAACTTGACCTTGACTTTGACCTTGAACTTGAACTTGACCTTGACCTTGAACTTGAACTTGAACTTGACCTTGACCTTGACCTTGACCTTGAACTTGACCTTGACCTTGACCTTGAACTTGAACTTGACCAACAACGGGAGACCAGATTTGCTCAGAGCACCGGAGGTCCAGAGGCAGGGCTGTGTATCTCCCCTTCCCTTTGTGATCATTGCAAAGACATTCCTAGCTGATAGCGGGAGTGCCCATGAAGAAGCAAGCAGTGGGAGTGTGTTTGACACGACTGTGTGCCTCAACTCCACAAGGGGCCTTTCCTCTCGAAGTAGGCCCCATGTCCCCTTGGGGAGGGTGTCATGCCTCTTTTCTCCACACTGCCAAAGGGTGGAGCAAAGCTCGCTCTGTCAGAGGTACAAAAACAGCAATTGAATGGATTTTCAAGCTCTTGCTAGGCTGCACCCTTTCAGGGCCCACTTTACTGAAACAGGTGCTCTGTGGCCCCCGGTTGGGTATGCAGGTTCACAAACAGGGTGAGATCCTGTCCAAGCCAACAATTTTCCTGAAAGACCTAGGCTCACTAAAGCTCTCCTCCAGAGCAAAGGGGATAGAGGAGATGTATGGAGGAGTCTTTGCCTTTCCCTGTGAGTGTGGGGCTACTCCCTACGGCCCCAAGCTCAGGGATAACTGCCTCTAAGAAAGGAATGGCAAGAAGCGCTAATCTTGGAGGTTGGGACAGGGAGTTCGCAGCATGTGGGGAAAGAAAGACTTCTTCGGGAAAGAAGAGGCAACCACCGGGGGTGTGTTCACAAGCCTCTATTTGGAAGGAACACGTTTGCTTATACAACTCAAGACCTCCAGATCTGCTCAGAGGACTGAAGTTCCAGAGACAGGGCCATGTATCTCCCCTTCCCTTTGAGATCCTTGCCAAGACATTCCTAGCAGATTGTCGGAGTGCCCATGAAGAAGCAAGCAGCGGGAGTGTGCTTGACATCACTGGCTGCCTACCTGGGCTCAGCTCCTCAAGGGGCCTTTCTCTCCTGGTAGGCCCTATGTCCCCTTTGGGAGAGGGTTGTGCCCTCTTCCCTCCACACTGCCAAAGGGTGGAGGTGGAGCAAACTCGTTCTCTCCGAGGTAAAAGAAAGACAAATTGGATGGATCTTTAAGCTCTTGCTATGCTGCACCCCTCCAGGACCCACTCGAGCAAAACAGGTGCCCTGTGGCCCCTAGGTCGGGTATGCAGGTTCACACACCGGGTGTGATCCCGTCAAAGCCAAGAATTTTCCTGACAGACCTAGGCTCACTAGAGCTCTCCTCCAGAGGAAAGGGGACAGAAAAGATGTGTGTGTGGAGGTGGCTCTGCCTTTCCAGGTCCCAATCTCAGGGATAACTGCCCCTAAGAAAGGAACTGCTGCTGCTGCTGCTGCTGCTGCTGCTGCTGCTGCTGCTGCTGCTGCTGCTGCTGCTGCTAAGTTGGTTCAGTCGTGTTCGACTCTGTGCGACGCCATAGACGGTAGCCCACTAGGCTCCCCCGTCCCTGGGATTCTCCAGGCAAGAACAGTAAGTGGGTTGCCATTGCCTTCTCCAATGCATGAAAGTGAAAATGAAAGTGCAGTCGCTCAGTCGTGTCCGACCCTCAGCAACCCCATGGACTGCAGCCTACCAGGCTTCTCTGTCCATAGGATTTTCTGAAAGGAACTGCAAGAAGCACTTTTCCAGGAGGCTGGGAAAGGGAGTTTGCAGGATGTGGGGAAAGAGAGCCTCCTTCGGGGAAGAATAGGCGGCCACTTGTTTTGTGTTGCAAACCTCTATTTGGAAGGAACAGGTTAGCTTATACAAAGGGAGACCTCCAGATCTGCTCAGAGGACCGAAGTTGCAGAGGCAGGTCGGTGTATCTTCCCTTCACTTTGCGATCCTTGCAAAGACATTCCTTGCTGCTAGATGACTCAGCAAGGGCCTTTGAGACTGTTGTTTTCTTTCCTAGGTTCAAAGATTCCTTCAGTTCCTAATATAGATATCCTAGAAATGATATGACATCCGTGAAAATCTGATATGTCCTGGTCAAATGCTGTCAGTTATCATTCTAGTTATCATATTAAAGCATTTCAAGTCGCAGCAGTGACCAGATGACATTGTCAATTTCTATTTCATCAGGTTTTAACCATGTCCTCTGTGGTTTCACACTGATGCCTTTGCAGAAATACTGCTACTTCAAGATACATGGAAAATACTTTTTTTAAGCTTACTGATAATTTGTTTGTTTGTTTGCTTGTCTTCTGGTAAGCTGCTACCAGATGGAATTTAGTCTCCTCTCTAGGTTAAGAGAACTAAGTTTTCATAGAATGCAATTTTTGATCACAGACTATGAGTTTCTCTACCTTTCATTGATTTATAATTGTTTTCATCATCTGTTTTTTTACTTCGGTAAAGTAAATAAGCCTTATTTAAGATTTTGGTACATGTAGGATGGACTAAGCTTTCCCCACTCTTGCAAGTTCCCGTAACCCTTCAGATTCTTCTCGTGGGACCAAGATCTCACTTTCCTCCAGAGGGACAATCCAAGCTTTTTATCAGTTGATCTGCCCCTGACATCAGAGTCAAGTTGAGCACGAGTTGGCCTATAATTTAGGCATGAAACTATGACTACATAAAGAAAAGGTGACTTTATGATTCAGGGATGGCCATGATATGCCTTGCACTTCAGAGAAAATGGGTTAAAATGATTTTTTTTTTCCTTCAAAACTGCACACCCAGTTCTTTCAGCATATGCAATTGAAAACATCTAGTCATTAGGTCAGTTTTCATTCCAATCCCAAAGAAAGGCAATGACAAACACTATTCAAGCTGCTGCACAATTGCACTCATCTCACACACTAGTAAAGTAATGCTCAAAATTCTCCAAGTTCACATGAACTGTGAACTTCCAGATGTTCAAGAGGGATTTAAAAAATGCAGAGAAACCAGAGATCAAATTGCCAACATCCACTGGATCATTGAAAAAGCAAGAGAGTTCCGGAAAAAAAAAACCATCTATTTCTGCTTTATTGACAATGCCAAAGCCTTTGACTGTGTGGATCACAAGAAACTGGGAAAAATTCTGAAAGAGATGGGAATACCAGACCACCTGACCTGTCTCTTGAGAAACCTGTATGCAGGTCAGGAAGAAACAGTTCGAACTGGACATGGAACAAC
The DNA here is from genome assembly GCF_042477335.2 of Ovis canadensis. Lineage (NCBI taxonomy): Eukaryota > Metazoa > Chordata > Mammalia > Artiodactyla > Bovidae > Ovis > Ovis canadensis. Next base: position 1,801,022 of record NC_091266.1, on the reverse strand, counting down.
AGACTGGTTCTACATAGGAAAAGGAACATGTCAAGGCTGTATATTGTCACCCTGCTTATTTAACTTATATGCAGAGTACAGCATGAGAAACACTGGGCTGGAGGAAGCACACGCTGGAATCAAGGTTGCTGGGAGAAATATCAATAATCTCAGATATTCAGATGACACCACCCTTATGGCAGAAAGTGAAGAAGAGCTAAAGAGTCTCCTGATGAAAGTGAAAGAGGAGAGTGAAAAAGTTAGCTTAAAGCTCAGCATTCAGAAAACTACAATCATTGCATCCAGTCTCATCACTTCATGGCAAATAGATGGGAAAACATTGGAAACAGCAGCAGACTATTTTGGGGGGCTTGGAAATCACTGCAGGTGATGGCTGCCTCCATGAACTTAAAACATATTTATGACTTGGAAGAAAAGTGATGACCAAACTAGACAGCATATTAAAAAGCCGAGACGTTGCTTTGCCAACAAAGACCCATCCGGTCAAGGCTATGGTTTTTCCATATGTCATGGATGGATATGAAAGATGTACTATAAAGAAAGTGACAGCTGAAAATTTGATGCTTTTGAACAGTGGTGTTGGAGAAGATGCTTGTAGGTCGCTTAGACTACAAGGAGACGCAACCACTCCATCCTAAAGGAAATCAGGTCTGAATATCCATTGGAAGGACTAATACTGAACCTGAAACTCCAATACTTTGGCCACTTGATGTGAAGAGCTGACTCACTTGGAAGTTGCTTTGATTTGCCTATGAGTGTGGGAGCCCTCCCTGGGCAAAGGGCCTCAGGGGTCATTGCCACTGAATCATGACATCCAAGCAAGCGCATTCCAGCTGTGTGACATGCAGGAAGCAGGAGACTGGGAAAACTGTCTTCCTTAGAGGAAGGAAAGTCATCCACAGAGAGTGTGTTTTCAGGCCTCTCTTTGCAGCAAGTGTTTTGCTTCTCAGACATCAGAGCTGCAGGCTTGCTCTGAGGGCCTCAATTCCAGAGTCAGGGCTGTGTGTCTCACTGCACTTTCCAAGCATTGCAGACACATTCCTAGGTTGGAGCAGTGCTTCCCATGAGAAAGAAGCCTCGGGAGTGTGTCTGAGCGGGCTGAGTGCCATGCTAGGGTCACCTAGTCGAGGGCACCTTGCACATCCAATGGGCCCCAGGCGAGTAGCTATGGACCGGCCCCTCGGTTGAGATATCCCAAAGCAGGGAACAAAGCTAGCTCTGTCTGTCAGAAGGAGGAAAACAGCAATGGGATGGATTTTCAAGCAGTTGCTCAGTCACACCACGTGAGGGCTCCGCGGGAAAGAAATGCGAATTTTGGCCTCTAGGCCCAGTATCCAGATGTGTGCACAGGATATTTTCCCCACAGGATCCAAGAATGTTCCAGACAGACCTAAGCTCACTAGCTCTCTCCTGCAGAGGAAATGAAATATTGTTGCTGAACCACGAAAAGATGCTGGGATTCTTGGCTTATGGAGGAGAAGAATTCAATCCAGGGCCCAAGACGAGGCTTGATTGCTCAGAGCTTTTGTGCAATCGAGTCTTATTCAAGTAGAAAGGAGATAGAGAAAGCTTCTGACAGAGACATCACAAGGGGCAGAAAGTGTACCCCCTTGCTAGTGTTAGTAATGGAGTTATATACTCTCCAATAAGTTATTACAACGAACAAAAGAATGTCTGGAGGTTGTAAAGACTCACTAGACCTACTCCCATCATTTACATTTTAAGATAACAGGATTAGCCAGAAGGTTTTTCCAGAGACCGTCCTCAAGAAGGATGCATGATTGTTATGTAATCCGAAGGAATGTAGAGGGAAAAAAGTGTGCCCTTTCTTCCTCCTTGAGAATTCTAGACCCCTCTCTCCTTGGGGACCCTGGAACTTCTTATAAACCTGCCTTGGCAATGACTCTCTCCGAAACATGATTGAACAGCCGTTTGGAGCTTCCTTTGACTTTCCCTGGGAGGGAGGGAGCCCTCCCTGAGCACAGGGCCTCAGGGGCCATGGCCAATGAAAACTAATCTCCCAGTAAGTGCTTTTCAGCCCTGTGTGACTCTCAGCCCACAGGAGGCTGAGAAAACTCTCTTCCTTGGAGGAAGGAAAGGCAGCCCAAGAGTGTGTTTTCAGGCCTGTATCTTGCAGCAAGTGTTTGGCTTGTTAGACATAAGACCTGCAGGCCTGCTCCAACAGACTCCATTCCAGAATCAGGGCCTTGTGTCTCCCTGCAGTTTCCTGGCCTCGCAAACACATTCCTAGGGGAGAGCAGTCCTGCCCATGGGGAAGCAGGCTGCGGGAGTGTGTCTGAGGGGGCCAGGTGCCATGCTGGGGTCACCTGGTCGAGGGCACCTTGCACCTCCAATGGACCCCAGGCAAGGAGTTGCAGGCCACCACCTTGCTTCTGAAATCCCAAAGTGGGGAGCAAAGCTCGCTCTGTCAGAGGGAAGAAAACAGCAACAGGATGGATTTTCAAGCAGTTGCTAGGCTGTACTGCGTTAGGGCTCCAAGGAAGAAAAATGCAGATGTTAGCCCCTACGACTGGTATCCAGGTGGGCTCCCAGGATGATTTCCCCGCAGGATCCAAGAACGTTCCAGACAGACCTGGGCTCACTAGCTCCCTCCTGCAGAGGAAACATGATAGAACAGCTGTTTGGAGGTTGCTTTGACTTCCCCTGGGAGGGTAGGATCCCTCCCTGGGTGCAGGGCCTCAGGGGCCATTGCCGCTGAGAAATGCCCTCTAAGCCAGACCTTTCCAGCCTTGTATGACTCAGCACGGAGGAGACTGGAAAAGCTATCTTCCTTGGAGGAAGGAAAGGCAGCCCCAGAGAGTGTGTTTTCACACCTGTATCTCGCAGCAAGCGTTTGCCGTCTCAGACGTCAGACCTCCAGGCCTGCTCCAACGGCCTCAGTTCCAGAGTCAGGGCCGTGTGTCTCCCTGCATTTTCTGAGCCTTGGGAACACATTCCTAGGTCAGAACAGTCCTGCCCATGGGGAAGGAGGCTGCGGGAGTGTGTCTGAGGGGGTCGGGTGCCATGCTGGGGTCCAGTAGACCTGGTACCTCCAATAGACCCCAGGACAACAGCGGTGGGGCTCCCCCTGGCTTCCGAAATGCCAAAGCGAGAAGCAAAGCTAGCTCTATCAGAAGGAAGAAAAGAGCAATTAGATGGATGTTCAGGCTGTTGCTGGGCCGCACCACTTCAGGTTACCCCCCGAGAGGAGCAGGCGCCCTGTGGCCCCTCGGTCCCATATGCAGGTTAACACACAGGATGTGTCCCCATAGGAGCCAAGAATTTTCCTGACAGACCTAGGCTCACTAGAGCTCTCCTACAGGGCAAAAGGGATAGAACAGACTGTGGATGTGACTCTGCCTTTCCCAGCGAGCATGGGGCCCTCCCTACGGCCCCGGGCTCCAGGGAAAATTGTCCCTGAAAAATGACCTCCAAGAAGCGCTTTTCCAGCAGGCTGGGATGCAGAGTTCACAGGATGTGGGGAAAGTGATCGTCCTTCAGGGAAGAAGAGGCAGCCACCCAGTGTGTGTTTGCAAGCCTGTATTTGGAAGAAACTGGTTTGCTTCTTCAAGGGGAGACCTCCAGGTCTGCTCAGAGGACCGAAATTCCAGAGGCAGCACCATGCATCTCCCCTGTCCTTTCTGAGCCTTGGAAAGACATTCCTAGCTTATAGCGGTATTGCTCATGAAGAAGCAGGATGCAGGAATGTGTCAGACATGACTGGGTGCCTTCCTGGGTTCAGCTCCGTGAGGGGCCTTTCCACTCAAAGTAGGTCCCATGCCTCCTTGGGGAGGAAGTGGGGCCCGCTTGCCTCCAAATTGCCAAAGGCTGGAACAAAGCTAGTTCTATCAGAGGTAAGAAAAGAGCAATTGGATGGATGTGGAAGCTGTTGCTGGGCCGCACTGCTTCAGGCCCCCCACCCCTCCGGCCCCGAGAGAAACAGGCGCCCTGTGGCCCCTCGGTCCTGTATGCAGTTTCACACATAGAATGTGTCCCCATAGGAGCCAAGAATTTTCCTGACAGACCTAGGCTCACTAGAGCTCTCCTACAGAGCAAAGGGGATGGGACAGATGTGTGGCTGTGGCTCTGCCTTTCCCTGGGAGTGTGGAGCCACTCCCTATGGCCCCGGGCTCCAGGGGAAATTGCCCCTGAATAATGACCTCCAAGAAGCGCTTTTCCAACTGGCTGAGACGTGGAGTTCTCAGGATGCAGGGAAAGCGAGTGTCCCTTCGGGGAAGCAAAGGCAGTCACCTGTTATCATTACTTACTAGAATAGTAGGTACCTTCTCTGGTTGGGCAGAGGCCTTCCCTACCTGATCTGAAAAAGAAAATGAAGTAGCTCGCTGATTTGAGAAATAATTCCCAGACTTGGGTTTCCAACCAGTATAGAATCCGACAATGGCCCTGTCTTTGTAGCCGCGTTAATTAACAGGTATGTGAAGCTCTAAATATCAGTGGAAATTACATACAGCATATAGGCCCCAGTGTTCTGGAATGGTGGAAAGAAACAACCAAACTCTTGAAGAGACTCTTTCAAAATGGATCATAGAGACTGACTGTACATGGATGGGCTTGCTTCTGGCAGACTTACTCATATTACGGGTAACTGCACGTTCCCATTGTTGTTGTCCTTATGAAATTTTCTATGGGAGAACCCCCCACCCCAAATGAGGCAGGTGTTAGCAGATTTGCCACAAGTAAGGAGGTGGGATTTCACAGCAGCTGGAACAATTAGGTAAGGTAATAAATCAGGTAACTAAGTTTGTGTAAAAAAAATATCATTCCCCCTTGAGGAACAGATTCATGAATTTGTGCTCAGTGATCAGGTGTGGCTCAATGACTGGAAACACAATTCCTTGGCCTGACATCGGAAAGGTCCTTATACTGTTGTTTTAGCCACAATTCTGAAAGAGAAGGGAATACTAGACCACCTAACCTGCCTCTTGAGAAATCTGTATGACGGTCAGGAAGCAACAGTTAGAGCAGGACATGGAACAACATACTGGTTCCAAAAAGGAAAAGGAGTATGTCAAGGCTGTATATTGTCACCCTGTTTATTTAGCTTATATGCAGACTACATCATGAAAAATGCTGGGATGGAAGATACCTGAGCTGGAATCAAGATTGCCGGAAGAAATAGCAATAAACTTAGATATGCAGATGTCACCACCATTATGGCAGAATGGGAAGAGGAACGCGTATGTCGGGGAACTTCTTGAGTTGCAGCAAAGGTGTGAAGGACCCTTTCGAAGTTCCAGAGGTTAGGTGTGGTTAGTCTCGAGATGCCTCAGCAGAAATGGGCCTCATGGCGCCTGGAATGGAGAGGCTTCTAGATATTCCCCAGTTTCAGCAGGTGCTCTCAAGTTACCACGGGGACTTCAGGGACCCGCTCTGGCGGCCTCAGGAAAGGCCAGTCATCATGCGTGTTGCTAGGGGGCCTCTCGTGATTCCTCTCCCGTCGGTGCCGGGGCCTAAGACGTTGTGTGGAGTCGGGGCCGGAACCTGAGGATTCCTCACCAATGCCGACATGGATCTTGGGGTAATTATGGAGTCTCCCCAGGGGAGTCAGTCCTCGTCTCGAGAGGGGGCATGCAGGTGCGCTTTCCTCCTGATCTGTAGCAGCAGGGTCACGCTTCCCATCTCGTGAGTCATGGGATCTGTGGCTTTCCCTCCAGGATTTTCCACGAGTCTTTCCCACGAGGCTTTCCCACAGGGCTGTCCCACGAGGCTTTCGCACAGGGCTGTCTCACGTGCCACCTTGGTGGCAGTCGATCCTTGGCGTGAAAGTCGAGGCAGTGCAGGGAAAACAGGTTCCTCTGGAATGGACTGAGACATCTGGGGGACTCTTGGAATGGTGGAACGACGCTGGCGTACCTCTCGCCTTTCCTGTGGAGAGCGCCTCCTCTTGAGATGCGACGGGAACGCCCAGAATTCTTTCCCGGCCACCAGCGAAAGGATCCCTCATCACGAGCTACGAGCGGAAATGGGGCTCTTCTGGATGTGGGCCGGACCCTCGTGCTTCCTCTCGAGTGGAGACGGGTATGTCAGGCAACTTCTTGAGTTGCAGCAAGGGTGTGAAGGGCCTTTTGGAAGTTACAGACTGTAGGTTTGATTAGCTTCGAGAAGCCTCAACGGAAATGGGCCTCATCTCGCCTGGAGGGCAAAACCTCCTGGATTTTCTCGAGTTGCGGCAGGTGCTCTCGACTTACGACGGGGACCTCAGGGACCCTCTCTGGTGGCCTCAGGAAAGGCCAATCCCCATGCGAGTTGCTCGGGGGCCTCTAGGCATTCCTCTCCTTTCGATGCCGGGGCCTAAGACCTTGTGTGGAGTCGGGGCCAGAACCTGAGGATTCCTCTCCAGGGCTGACATGGATCTTGGGGTACTTCTGGAGTCTCCCCAGGGGAGTAAGTCCTCGTCTCGAATGGGGGCATGCACGTGCGCTTTCCTCCAGAGCAGTAGCAGCAGTGTCACCCTTCCTGTCGCGTGGATCAAGTAATCTGTGGCTTTCCCACGAGGCTTTCCCACAGGGCTGTCCCACGTGCCACCGTGGTGGGAGTCGATCCTCGGCGTGAAACTCGAGGCAGTGCAGGGAAAACAGGTTCCGCTGGAATGGACTGAGACATCTGGGGGACTCTGGGAATGGCGCAAAGACCCTGGAGTTCCTCTCGCCTTTCCTGTGGCGAGCGCCTCCTCTTGACATGCGCCAGGAACGCCCAGAAATCTTTCCCGGGCAAGCAGCGAAAGGATCCCTCATCTCGAGCTACGAGGCGGAAACGGGGCTCCCCTGGATGTGTGCGGGACCCCACGTGCTTCCTCTCGAGTGGAGACGGGTATGTCCGGGAACTTCTTGAGTTGCAGCAAGGGTGTGAAGGATCCTTTGGAAGTTCCAGTGGTTAGATGTGATTGGCCTCGAGAAGCCTCAGCGGAAATGGGCCTCATCTCGCCTGGAGGGCCAAACATCCTGGATTTTCTCGAGTTGCGGCAGGTGCTCTCGACTTTCGACGGGGACCTCAGGGACCCGCTCTGGTGGCCTCAGGAAAGGCCAGTCCCCATGCGAGTTCCTCGGGGGCCTCTCGGGATTCCTCTCCCGTCGATGCCGGGGCCTAAGACCTTGTGTGGATTCGGGGCCGGAACCTGAGGATTCCTCTCCAGTGCTGACATGGATCTTGGGGTACTTCTGGAGTCTCCCCAGGGGAGTCAGTCCTCGTCTCGAATGCGGGCATGCACTTGCACTTTCCTCCAGAGCGGTAGCAGCAGTGTCACACAGTCCGCCCCGTGGATCACAGGATCTATGGTTTTCCCTCGAGTCTTTCCCACGAGGCTTTCCCACGAGGCTTTCCCACAGGGCTGTCCCACGTGCACACGTGGTGGGAGTCGATCTTCGGCTTGAACGTCAAGGCAGTGCAGGGAAAACAGGTTCCTCTGGAATGGACTGACACATCTGGGGGACTCTTGGAATGGTGGCACGACCCTGGAGTTCCTCTCGCCTTTCCTGTGGAGAGCGCCTCCTCTTGAGATGCGACGGGAACGCCGGGAATTCTTTCCCTAAGAAACAGGGAAAGGATCCCTCATCTCGAGCTAAGAGGCGGAAACGGGGCTCCCCTGGGTGTGTGCGGGACACCACGTGCTTCCTCTCGAGTGCAGACGGGTATGTCGGGGAACTTCTTGAGTTGCAGCAAGGGTGTGACGGACCCTTTGGAAGTTCCAGTGGTTAGATGTGATTGGCCTCGAGAAGCCTCAGCGGAAATGGGCCTCATCTCGCCTGGAGGGCATAACCTCCTGGATTTTCTCGAGTTGCCGCAGGTGCTCTCGACTTACGACGGGGACCTCAGGGACCCGCTCTGGTGGCCTCAGGAAAGGCCAGTCCCCATGCGAGTTCCTCGGGGGCCTCTCGGGATTCCTCTCCCGTCGATGCCGGGGCCTAAGACCTTGTGTGGTGTCGGGGCCGGAACATGAGGATTCCTCTCCAGTGCAGACATGGATCTTGGGGTACTTCTGGAGTCTCCCCAGGGGAGTCAGTCCTCGTCTCGAATGCGGGCATGCACTTGCGCTTTCCTCCAGAGCGGTAGCAGCAGTGTCACGCAGTCCGCCGCGTGGATCAAAGGATCTATGGTTTTCCCTCGAGTCTTTCCCACGAGGCTTTCCCACGAGGCTTTCCCACAGGGCTGTCCCACGTGCACACGTGGTGGGAGTCGATCCTCGGCTTGAACGTCAAGGCAGTGCAGGGAAAACAGGTTCCTCTGGAATGGACTGACACATCTGGGGGATTCTTGGAATGGTGTCTCGACACTGGAGTTCCTCTCGCCTTTCCTGTGGAGAGCGCCTCCTCTTGAGATGCAACGGGAACGCCGGGAATTCTTTCCCTAGGAAACAGGGAAAGGATCCCTCATCTCGAGCTAGGAGGCAGAAACGGGGCTCCACTGGATGTGTGCGGGACCCCACGTGCTTCCTCTCGAGTGGAGACGGGTATGTCGGGGAAATTCTGGAGTTGCAGCAATGGTGTGAAGGACCCTTTGGAAGTTCCAGTGGTTAGATGTGATTGGCCTCGAGAAGCCTCAGCGGAAATGGGCCTCATCTCGCCTGGAGGGCAAAACCTCCTGGATTTTCTCGAGTTGCGGCAGGTGCTCTCGACTTACGACGGGGACCTCAGGGACCCGCTCTGGTCGCCTCAGGAAAGGCCAGTCCCCATGCGAGTTCCTCGGGGGCCTCTCGGGATTCCTCTCCCGTCGATGCCGGGGCCTAAGACCTTGTGTGGAGTCGGGGCCGGAACCTGAGGATTCCTCTCCAGTGCTGACATGGATCTTGGGGTACTTCTGGAGTCTCCCCAGGGGAGTCAGTCCTCGTCTCGAATGCGGGCATGCACTTACGCTTTCCTGAAGAGCGGTAGCAGAATTGTCACGCAGTCCGCCGCGTGGATCAAAGGATCTATGGTTTTCCCTCGAGTCTTTCCCACGAGGCTTTCCCACGAGGCTTTCCCACAGGGCTGTCCCACGTGCACACGTGGTGGGAGTCGATCCTCGGCTTGAACGTCAAGGCAGTGCAGGGAAAACAGTTTCCTCTGGAATGGACTGACACATCTGGGGGACTCTTGGAATGGTGTCATGACCCTGGAGTTCCTCTCGCCTTTCCTGAGGAGAGCGCCTCCTCTTGAGATGCGACGGGAACGCCGGGAATTCTTTCCCTACGAAACAGGGAAAGGATCCCTCATCTAGAGCAAGGAGGCAGAAACGGCTCTTCCCTGGATCTGTGCGGGACCCCACGTGCTTCCTCTCGAGTGGAGACGGGTATGTCGGGGAACTTCTTGAGTTGCAGCATGGGTGTGAAGGACCCTTTGGAAGTTCCAGTGGTTAGACGTGATTAGCCTCGAGAAGCCTCAGCGGAAATGGGCCTCATCTCGCCTGGAGGGAAAAACCTCCTGGATTTTCTCGAGTTGCGGCAGGTGCTCTCGACTTACGACGGGGACCTCAGGGACCCGCTCTGGTGGCCTCAGGAAAGGCCAGTCCCCATGCGAGTTCCTCGGGGGCCTCTCGGGATTCCTCTCCCGTCGTTGCCGGGGCCTAAGACCTTGTGTGGAGTCGGGGCCGGAACCTGAGGATTCCTCTCCAGTGCTGACATGGATCTTGGGGTACTTCTGGAGTCTCCCCAGGGGAGTCAGTCCTCGTCTCGAATGCGGGCATGCACTTGCGCTTTCCTCCAGAGCGGTAGCAGCAGTGTCACGCAGTCCGCCGCGTGGATCAAAGGATCTATGTTTTTCCCTCGAGTCTTTCCCACGAGTCTTTCCCACCAGGCTTTCCCACAGGGCTGTCCCACGTGCACACGTGGTGGGAGTCGATCCTCGGCTTGAACGTCAAGGCAGTGCAGGGAAAACAGTTTCCTCTGGAATGGACTGACACATCTGGGGGACTCTTGGAATGGTGGCACGACCCTGGAGTTCCTCTCGCCTTTCCTGTGGAGAGCGCCTCCTCTTGAGATGCGACGGGAACGCCGGGAATTCTTTCCCTACGAAACAGGGAAAGGATCCCTCATCTCGAGTTATGAGGCGGAAACGTGGCTCCCCTGGATGTGTGCGGGACCCACGTGCTTCCTCTCGAGTGGAGACGGGTATGTCGGAGAACTTCTTGAGTTGCAGCAAGGGTGTGAAGGACCCTTTGGAAGTTCCAGTGGTTAGACGTGATTAGCCTCGAGAAGCCTCAGTGGAAATGGGCCTCATCTCGCCTGGAGGGCAAAACCTCCTGGATTTTCTCGAGTTGCAGCAGGTGCTCTCGACTTACGACGGGGACCTCAGGGACCCGCTCTGGTGGCCTCAGGAAAGGCCAGTCCCCATGCGAGTTCCTCGGGGGCCTCTGGGGATTCCTCTCCCGTCGATGCCGGGGCCTAAGACCTTGTGTGGAGTCGGGGCCGGAACCTGAGGATTCCTCTCCAGTGCTGACATGGATCTTGGGGTACTTCTGGAGTCTCCCCAGGGGAGTCAGTCCTCGTCTCGAATGCGGGCATGCACTTGCGCTTTCCTCCAGAGCGGTAGCAGCAGTGTCACGCAGTCCGCCGCGTGGATCAAAGGATCTATGGTTTTCCCTCGAGTCTTTCCCACGAGGCTTTCCCACGAGGCTTTCCCACAGGGCTGTCCCACGTGCACACGTGGTGGGAGTCGATCCTCGGCTTGAACGTCAAGGCAGTGCAGGGAAAACAGGTTCCTCAGCAATGGACTGACACATCTGGGGGACTCTTGGAATGGTGGCACGACCCTGGAGTTCCTCTCGCCTTTCCTGTGGAGAGCGCCTCCTCTTGAGATGCGACGGGAACGCCGGGAATTCTTTCCCTACGAAACAGGGAAAGGATCCCTCATCTCGAGCTAGGAGGCGGAAACGGGGCTCCCCTGGATGTGTGCGGGACCCCACGTGCTTCCTCTCGAGTGGAGACGGGTATGTCGGGGAACTTCTTGAGTTGCAGCAATGATGTGAAGGACCCTTTGGAAGTTCCAGTGGTTAGATGTGATTGGCCTCGAGAAGCCTCAGCGGAAATGGGCCTCATCTCGCCTGGAGGGCAAAACCTCCTGGATTTTCTCGAGTTGCGGCAGGTGCTCTCGACTTACGACGGGGACCTCAGGGACCCGCTCTGGTGGCCTCAGGAAAGGCCAGTCCCCATGCGAGTTCCTCAGAGGCCTCTGGGGATTCCTCTCCCGTCGATGCCGGGGCCTAAGACCTTGTGTGGAGTCGGGGCCGGAACCTGAGGATTCCTCTCCAGTGCTGACATGGATCTTGGGGTACTTCTGGAGTCTCCCCAGGGGAGTCAGTCCTCGTCTCGAATGCGGGCATGCACTTGCGCTTTCCTCCAGAGCGGTAGCAGAAGTGTCACGCAGTCCGTCGCGTGGATCAAAGGATCTATGGTTTTCCCTCGAGTCTTTCCCACGAGGCTTTCCCACGAGGCTTTCCCACAGGGCTGCCCCACGTGCACACGTGGTGGGAGTCGATCCTCGGCTTGAAAGTCAAGGCAGTGCAGGGAAAACAGGTTCCTCTGGAATGGACTCACACATCTGGGGGACTCTTGGAATGGTGGCACGACCCTGGAGTTCCTCTCGCCTTTCCTGTGGAGAGCGCCTCCTCTTGAGATGCGACGGGAACGCCGGGAATTGTTTCCCTACGAAACAGGGAAAGGATCCCTCATCTCGAGCTAGGAGGCGGAAACGGGGCTCCCCTGGAAGTGTGCGGGACCCCACGTGCTTCCTCTCGAGTGGAGACGGGTATGTCGGGGACCTTCTTGAGTTGCAGCAAGGGTGTGAAGGACCCTTTGGAAGTTCCAGTGGTTAGATGTGATTGGCCTCGAGAAGCCTGAGTGGAAATGGGCCTCATCTCGCCTGGAGGGCAAAACCTCCTGGATTTTCTCGAGTTGCGGCAGTTGCTCTCGACTTACGACGGGGACCTCAGGGACCCGCTCTGGTGGCCTCAGGAAAGGCCAGTCCCCATGCGAGTTCCTCGGGGGCCTCTCGGGATTCCTCTCCCGTCGATGCCGGGGCCTAAGACCTTGTGTGGAGTCGGGGCCGGAAACTGAGGATTCCTCTCCAGTGCTGACATGGATCTTGGGGTACTTCTGGAGTCTCCCCAGGGGAGTCAGTCCTCGTCTCGAATGCAGGCATGCACTTGCGCTTTCCTCCAGAGCGGTAGCAGCAGTGTCACGAAGTCCGCCGCGTGGATCAAAGGATCTATGGTTTTCCCTCGAGTCTTTCCCACGAGGCTTTCCCACGAGGCTTTCCCACAGGGCTGTCCCACGTGCACACGTGGTGGGAGTCGATCCTCGGCTTGAACGTCAAGGCAGTGCAGGGAAAACAGGTTCCTCTGGAATGGACTGACACATCTGGGGGACGCTTGGAATGGTGTCTTGACCCTGGAGCTCCTCTCGCCTTTCCTGTGGAGAGCGCCTCCTATTGAGATGCGACGGGAACGCCGGGAATTCTTTCCCTACGAAACAGGGAAAGGATCCCTCATCTCGAGCTAGGAGGCGGAAACGGGGCTCCCCTGGATGTGTGCGGGACACCACGTGCTTCCTCTCGAGTGGAGACGGGCATGTCGGGGAACTTCTTGAGTTGCAGCAAGGGTGTGAAGGACACTTTGGAAGTTCCAGTGGTTAGACGTGATTAGCCTTGAGAAGCCTCAGCGGAAATGGGCCTCATCTCGCCTGGAGGGCAAAACCTCCTGGATTTTTTCGAGTTGCGGCAGGTGCTCTCGACTTACGACGGGGACCTCAGGGACCCGCTCTGGTGGCCTCAGGAAAGGCCAGTCCCCTTGCGAGTTCCTCGGGGGCCTCTCGGGATTCCTCTCCCGTCGATGCCGGGGCCTAAGACCTTGTGTGGAGTCGGGGCCGGAACCTGAGGATTCCTCTCCAGTGCTGACATGGATCTTGGGGTACTTATGGAGTCTCCCCAGGGGAGTCAGTCCTCGTCTCGAATGCGGGCATGCACTTGCGCTTTCCTCCAGAGCGGTAGAAGCAGTGTCACGCAGTCCGCCGCGTGGATCAAAGGATCTATGGTTTTCCCTCGAGTCTTTCCCACGAGGCTTTCCCACGAGGCTTTCCCACAGGGCTGTCCCACGTGCACACGTGGTGGGAGTCGATCCTCGGCTTGGACGTCAAGGCAGTGCAGGGAAAACAGGTTCCTCTGGAATGGACTGACACATCTGGGGGACTCTTGGAATGGTGTCACGACCCTGAAGTTCCTCTCGCCTTTCCTGTGGAGAGCGCCTCCTCTTGAGATGCGACGGGAACGCCGTGAATTCTTTCCCTACGAAACCGGGAAAGGATCCCTCATCTCGAGCTAGGAGGCGGAAACGGGGCTCCCCTGGATGTGTGCGGGACCCCTCGTGCTTCCTCTCGAGTGGAGACGAGTATGTCGGGGAACTTCTAGAGTTGCATCAAGGGTGTGAAGGACCCTTTGGAAGTTCCAGTGGTTAGATGTGATTGGCCTCGAGAAGCCTCAGCGGAAATGGGCCTCATCTCGCCTGGAGGGCAAAACCTCCTGGATTTTCTCGAGTTGCGGCAGGTGCTCTCGACTTACGTCGGGGACCTCAGGGACCCGCTCTGGTGGCCTCAGGAAAGGCCAGTCCCCATGCGAGTTCCTCGGGGGCGTCTCGGGATTCCTCTCCCGTCGATGCCGGGGCCTAAGACCTTGTGTGGAGTCGGGGCCGGAAACTGAGGATTCCTCTCCAGTGCTGACATGGATCTTGGGGTACTTCTGGAGTCTCCCCAGGGGAGTCAGTCCTCGTCTCGAATGCGGACATGCACTTGCGCTTTCCTCCAGAGCGGTAGCAGCAGTGTCACGCAGTCCGCCGCGTGGATCAAAGGATCTATGGTTTTCCCTCGAGTCTTTCCCACGAGGCTTTCCCACGAGGCTTTCCCACAGGGCTGTCCCACGTGCACACGTGGTGGGAGTCGATCCTCGGCTTGAACGTCAAGGCAGTGCAGGGAAAACAGGTTCCTCTGGAATGGACTGACACATCTGGGGAACTCTTGGAATGATGGCACGACCCTGGAGTTCCTCCCGCCTGTCCTGTGGAGAGCGCCTCCTCTTGAGATGCGACGGGAACGCCGGGAATTCTTTCCCTACGAAACAGGGAAAGGATCCCTCATCTCGAGCTAGGAGGCGGAAACGGGGCTCCCCTGGATGTGTGCGGGACCCCACGTGCTTCCTCTCGAGTGGAGACGGGCATGTCGGGGAACTTCTTGAGTTGCAGCAAGGGTGTGAAGGACACTTTGGAAGTTCCAGTGGTTAGACGTGATTAGCCTTGAGAAGCCTCAGCGGAAATGGGCCTCATCTCGCCTGGAGGGCAAAACCTCCTGGATTTTTTCGAGTTGCGGCAGGTGCTCTCGACTTACGACGGGGACCTCAGGGACCCGCTCTGGTGGCCTCAGGAAAGGCCAGTCCCCTTGCGAGTTCCTCGGGGGCCTCTCGGGATTCCTCTCCCGTCGATGCCGGGGCCTAAGACCTTGTGAGGAGTCGGGGCCGGAACCTGAGGATTCCTCTCCAGTGCTGACATGGATCTTGGGGTACTTATGGAGTCTCCCCAGGGGAGTCAGTCCTCGTCTCGAATGCGGGCATGCACTTGCGCTTTCCTCCAGAGCGGTAGAAGCAGTGTCACGCAGTCCGCCGCGTGGATCAAAGGATCTATGGTTTTCCCTCGAGTCTTTCCCACGAGGCTTTCCCACGAGGCTTTCCCACAGGGCTGTCCCACGTGCACACGTGGTGGGAGTCGATCCTCGGCTTGGACGTCAAGGCAGTGCAGGGAAAACAGGTTCCTCTGGAATGGACTGACACATCTGGGGGACTCTTGGAATGGTGTCACGACCCTGAAGTTCCTCTCGCCTTTCCTGTGGAGAGCGCCTCCTCTTGAGATGCGACGGGAACGCCGTGAATTCTTTCCCTACGAAACAGGGAAAGGATCCCTCATCTCGAGCTAGGAGGCGGAAACGGGGCTCCCCTGGATGTGTGCGGGACCCCTCGTGCTTCCTCTCGAGTGGAGACGAGTATGTCGGGGAACTTCTAGAGTTGCATCAAGGGTGTGAAGGACCCTTTGGAAGTTCCAGTGGTTAGATGTGATTGGCCTCGAGAAGCCTCAGCGGAAATGGGCCTCATCTCGCCTGGAGGGCAAAACCTCCTGGATTTTCTCGAGTTGCGGCAGGTGCTCTCGACTTACGTCGGGGACCTCAGGGACCCGCTCTGGTGGCCTCAGGAAAGGCCAGTCCCCATGCGAGTTCCTCGGGGGCGTCTCGGGATTCCTCTCCCGTCGATGCCGGGGCCTAAGACCTTGTGTGGAGTCGGGGCCGGAAACTGAGGATTCCTCTCCAGTGCTGACATGGATCTTGGGGTACTTCTGGAGTCTCCCCAGGGGAGTCAGTCCTCGTCTCGAATGCGGACATGCACTTGCGCTTTCCTCCAGAGCGGTAGCAGCAGTGTCACGCAGTCCGCCGCGTGGATCAAAGGATCTATGGTTTTCCCTCGAGTCTTTCCCACGAGGCTTTCCCACGAGGCTTTCCCACAGGGCTGTCCCACGTGCACACGTGGTGGGAGTCGATCCTCGGCTTGAACGTCAAGGCAGTGCAGGGAAAACAGGTTCCTCTGGAATGGACTGACACATCTGGGGAACTCTTGGAATGATGGCACGACCCTGGAGTTCCTCCCGCCTGTCCTGTGGAGAGCGCCTCCTCTTGAGATGCGACGGGAACGCCGGGAATTCTTTCCCTACGAAACAGGGAAAGGATCCCTCATCTCGAGCTAGGAGGCGGAAACGGGGCTCCCCTGGATGTGTGCGGGACCCCACGTGCTTCCTCTCGAGTGGAGACGGGCATGTCGGGGAACTTCTTGAGTTGCAGCAAGGGTGTGAAGGACACTTTGGAAGTTCCAGTGGTTAGACGTGATTAGCCTTGAGAAGCCTCAGCGGAAATGGGCCTCATCTCGCCTGGAGGGCAAAACCTCCTGGATTTTTTCGAGTTGCGGCAGGTGCTCTCGACTTACGACGGGGACCTCAGGGACCCGCTCTGGTGGCCTCAGGAAAGGCCAGTCCCCTTGCGAGTTCCTCGGGGGCCTCTCGGGATTCCTCTCCCGTCGATGCCGGGGCCTAAGACCTTGTGAGGAGTCGGGGCCGGAACCTGAGGATTCCTCTCCAGTGCTGACATGGATCTTGGGGTACTTATGGAGTCTCCCCAGGGGAGTCAGTCCTCGTCTCGAATGCGGGCATGCACTTGCGCTTTCCTCCAGAGCGGTAGCAGCAGTGTCACGCAGTCCGACGCGTGGATCAAAGGATCTATGGTTTTCCCTCGAGTCTTTCCCACGAGGCTTTCCCACGAGGCTTTCCCACAGGGCTGTCCCACGTGCACACGTGGTGGGAGTCGATCCTCGGCTTGGACGTCAAGGCAGTGCAGGGAAAACAGGTTCCTCTGGAATGGACTGACACATCTGGGGGACTCTTGGAATGGTGTCACGACCCTGAAGTTCCTCTCGCCTTTCCTGTGGAGAGCGCCTCCTCTTGAGATGCGACGGGAACGCCGTGAATTCTTTCCCTACGAAACAGGGAAAGGATCCCTCATCTCGAGCTAGGAGGCGGAAACGGGGCTCCCCTGGATGTGTGCGGGACCCCTCGTGCTTCCTCTCGAGTGGAGACGAGTATGTCGGGGAACTTCTAGAGTTGCATCAAGGGTGTGAAGGACCCTTTGGAAGTTCCAGTGGTTAGATGTGATTGGCCTCGAGAAGCCTCAGCGGAAATGGGCCTCATCTCGCCTGGAGGGCAAAACCTCCTGGATTTTCTCGAGTTGCGGCAGGTGCTCTCGACTTACGTCGGGGACCTCAGGGACCCGCTCTGGTGGCCTCAGGAAAGGCCAGTCCCCATGCGAGTTCCTCGGGGGCGTCTCGGGATTCCTCTCCCGTCGATGCCGGGGCCTAAGACCTTGTGTGGAGTCGGGGCCGGAACCTGAGGATTCCTCTCCAGTGCTGACATGGATCTTGGGATACTTCTGGAGTCTCCCCAGGGGAGTCAGTCCTCGTCTCGAATGCGGGCATGCACTTGCGCTTTCCTCCAGAGCGGTAGCAGCAGTGTCACGCAGTCCGCCGCGTGGATCAAAGGATCTATGATTTTCCCTCGAGTCTTTCCCACGAGGCTTTCCCACGAGGCTTTCCCACAGGGCTGTCCCACGTGCACACGTGGTGGGAGTCGATCCTCGGCTTGAACGTCAAGGCAGTGCAGGGAAAACAGGTTCCTCTGGAATGGACTGACACATCTGGGGGACTCTTGGAATGATGGCACGACCCTGGAGTTCCTCTCGCCTTTCCTGTGGAGAGCGCCTCCTCTTGAGATGCGACGGGAACGCCGGGAATTCTTTCCCTACGAAACAGGGAAAGGATCCCTCACCTCGAGCTAGGAGGCGGAAACGGGGCTCCCCTGGATGTGTGCGGGACCCCACGTGCTTCCTCTCGAGTGGAGACGGGTATGTCGGGGACCTTCTTGAGTTGCAGCAAGGGTGTGAAGGACCCTTTGGAAGTTCCAGTGGTTAGATGTGATTGGCCTCGAGAAGCCTCAGCGGAAATGGGCCTCATCTCGCCTGGAGGGCAAAACCTCCTGGATTTTCTCGCTTTGCGGCAGGTGCTCTCGACTTACGACGGGGACCTCAGGGAACCGCTCTGGTGGCCTCAGGAAAGGCCAGTCCCCATGCGAGTTCCTCGGGGGCCTCTCGGGATTCCTTTCCCGTCGATGCCGGGGCCTAAGACCTTGTGTGGAGTCGGGGCCGGAACCTGAGGATTCCTCTCCAGTGCTGACATGGATCTTGGGGTACTTCTGGAGTCTCCCCAGGGGAGTCAGTCCTCGTCTCGAATGCGGGCATGCACTTGCGCTTTCCTCCAGAGCGGTAGCAGCAGTGTCAGGCAGTCCGCCGCGTGGATCAAAGGATCTATGGTTTTCCCTCGAGTCTTTCCCACGAGGCTTTCCCACGAGGCTTTACCACAGGGCTGTCCCACGTGCACACGTTGTGGGAGTCGATCCTCGGCTTGAACGTCAAGGCAGTGCAGGGAAAACAGGTTCCTCTGGAATCGACTGACACATCTGGGGTCTCTTGGAATGGTGGCACGACCCTGGAGTTCCTCTCGCCTTTCCTGTGGAGAGCGCCTCCTCTTGAGATGCGACGGGAACGCCGGGAATTCTTTCCCTACGAAACAGGGAAAGGATCCCTCACCTCGAGCTAGGAGGCGGAAACGGGACTCCCCTGGATGTGTGCGGGACACCACGTGCTTCCTCTCGAGTGGAGACGGGTATGTCGGGGAACTTCTTGAGTTGCAGTAAGGGTGTGAAGGACCCTTTGGAAGTTCCAGTGGTTAGATGTGATTCGCCTCGAGAAGCCTCAGTGGAAATGGGCCTCATCTCGCCTGGAGGGCAAAACCTCCTGGATTTTCTCGAGTTGCGGCAGGTGCTCTCGACTTACGACGGGGACCTCAGGGACCCGCTCTGGTGGCCTCAGGAAAGGCCAGTCCCCATGCGAGTTCCTCGGGGGCCTCTCGGGATTCCTCTCCCGTCGATGCCGGGGCCTAAGACCTTGTGTGGAGTCGGGGCCGGAACCTGAGGATTCCTCTCCAGTGCTGACATGGATCTTGGGGTACTTCTGGAGTCTCCCCAGGGGAGTCAGTCCTCGTCTCGAATGCAGGCATGCACTTGCGCTTTCCTCCAGAGCGGTAGCAGCAGTGTCACGAAGTCCGCCGCGTGGATCAAAGGATCTATGGTTTTCCCTCGAGTCTTTCCCACGAGGCTTTCCCACGAGGCTTTCCCACAGGGCTGTCCCACGTGCACACGTGGTGGGAGTCGATCCTCGGCTTGAACGTCAAGGCAGTGCAGGGAAAACAGGTTCCTCTGGAATGGACTGACACATCTGGGGGACGCTTGGAATGGTGTCTTGACCCTGGAGCTCCTCTCGCCTTTCCTGTGGAGAGCGCCTCCTCTTGAGATGCGACGGGAACGCCGGGAATTCTTTCCCTACGAAACAGGGAAAGGATCCCTCATCTCGAGCTAGGAGGCGGAAACGGGGCTCCCCTGGATGTGTGCGGGACCCCACGTGCTTCCTCTCGAGTGGAGACGGGCATGTCGGGGAACTTCTTGAGTTGCAGCAAGGGTGTGAAGGACACTTTGGAAGTTCCAGTGGTTAGACGTGATTAGCCTTGAGAAGCCTCAGCGGAAATGGGCCTCATCTCGCCTGGAGGGCAAAACCTCCTGGATTTTTTCGAGTTGCGGCAGGTGCTCTCGACTTACGACGGGGACCTCAGGGACCCGCTCTGGTGGCCTCAGGAAAGGCCAGTCCCCTTGCGAGTTCCTCGGGGGCCTCTCGGGATTCCTCTCCCGTCGATGCCGGGGCCTAAGACCTTGTGTGGAGTCGGGGCCGGAACCTGAGGATTCCTCTCCAGTGCTGACATGGATCTTGGGGTACTTATGGAGTCTCCCCAGGGGAGTCAGTCCTCGTCTCGAATGCGGGCATGCACTTGCGCTTTCCTCCAGAGCGGTAGCAGCAGTGTCACGCAGTCCGCCGCGTGGATCAAAGGATCTATGGTTTTCCCTCGAGTCTTTCCCACGAGGCTTTCCCACGAGGCTTTCCCACAGGGCTGTCCCACGTGCACACGTGGTGGGAGTCGATCCTCGGCTTGGACGTCAAGGCAGTGCAGGGAAAACAGGTTCCTCTGGAATGGACTGACACATCTGGGGGACTCTTGGAATGGTGTCACGACCCTGAAGTTCCTCTCGCCTTTCCTGTGGAGAGCGCCTCCTCTTGAGATGCGACGGGAACGCCGTGAATTCTTTCCCTACGAAACAGGGAAAGGATCCCTCATCTCGAGCTAGGAGGCGGAAACGGGGCTCCCCTGGATGTGTGCGGGACCCCTCGTGCTTCCTCTCGAGTGGAGACGAGTATGTCGGGGAACTTCTAGAGTTGCATCAAGGGTGTGAAGGACCCTTTGGAAGTTCCAGTGGTTAGATGTGATTGGCCTCGAGAAGCCTCAGCGGAAATGGGCCTCATCTCGCCTGGAGGGCAAAACCTCCTGGATTTTCTCGAGTTGCGGCAGGTGCTCTCGACTTACGTCGGGGACCTCAGGGACCCGCTCTGGTGGCCTCAGGAAAGGCCAGTCCCCATGCGAGTTCCTCGGGGGCGTCTCGGGATTCCTCTCCCGTCGATGCCGGGGCCTAAGACCTTGTGTGGAGTCGGGGCCGGAACCTGAGGATTCCTCTCCAGTGCTGACATGGATCTTGGGATACTTCTGGAGTCTCCCCAGGGGAGTCAGTCCTCGTCTCGAATGCGGGCATGCACTTGCGCTTTCCTCCAGAGCGGTAGCAGCAGTGTCACGCAGTCCGCCGCGTGGATCAAAGGATCTATGGTTTTCCCTCGAGTCTTTCCCACGAGGCTTTCCCACGAGGCTTTCCCACAGGGCTGTCCCACGTGCACACGTGGTGGGAGTCGATCCTCGGCTTGAACGTCAAGGCAGTGCAGGGAAAACAGGTTCCTCTGGAATGGACTGACACATCTGGGGTCTCTTGGAATGGTGGCACGACCCTGGAGTTCCTCTCGCCTTTCCTGTGGAGAGCGCCTCCTCTTGAGATGCGACGGGAACGCCGGGAATTCTTTCCCTACGAAACAGGGAAAGGATCCCTCATCTCGAGCTAGGAGGCGGAAACGGGGCTCCCCTGGATGTGTGCGGGACCCCACGTGCTTCCTCTCGAGTGGAGACGGGTATGTCGGGGAACTTCTTGAGTTGCAGTAAGGGTGTGAAGGACCCTTTGGAAGTTCCAGTGGTTAGATGTGATTGGCCTCGAGAAGCCTCAGTGGAAATGGGCCTCATCTCGCCTGGAGGGCAAAACCTCCTGGATTTTCTCGAGTTGCGGCAGGTGCTCTCGACTTACGACGGGGACCTCAGGGACCCGCTCTGGTGGCCTCAGGAAAGGCCAGTCCCCATGCGAGTTCCTCGGGGGCCTCTCGGGATTCCTCTCCCGTAGATGCCGGGGCCTAAGACCTTGTGTGGAGTCGGGGCCGGAACCTGAGGATTCCTCTCCAGTGCTGACATGGATCTTGGGGTACTTCTGGAGTCTCCCCAGGGGAGTCAGTCCTCGTCTCGAATGCAGGCATGCACTTGCGCTTTCCTCCAGAGCGGTAGCAGCAGTGTCACGAAGTCCGCCGCGTGGATCAAAGGATCTATGGTTTTCCCTCGAGTCTTTCCCACGAGGCTTTCCCACGAGGCTTTCCCACAGGGCTGTCCCACGTGCACACGTGGTGGGAGTCGATCCTCGGCTTGAACGTCAAGGCAGTGCAGGGAAAACAGGTTCCTCTGGAATGGACTGACACATCTGGGGGACGCTTGGAATGGTGTCTTGACCCTGGAGCTCCTCTCGCCTTTCCTGTGGAGAGCGCCTCCTCTTGAGATGCGACGGGAACGCCGGGAATTCTTTCCCTACGAAACAGGGAAAGGATCCCTCATCTCGAGCTAGGAGGCGGAAACGGGGCTCCCCTGGATGTGTGCGGGACACCACGTGCTTCCTCTCGAGTGGAGACGGGCATGTCGGGGAACTTCTTGAGTTGCAACAAGGGTGTGAAGGACACTTTGAAGTTCCAGTGGTTAGACGTGATTAGCCTTGAGAAGCCTCAGCGGAAATGGGCCTCATCTCGCCTGGAGGGCAAAACCTCCTGGATTTTTTCGAGTTGCGGCAGGTGCTCTCGACTTACGACGGGGACCTCAGGGACCCGCTCTGGTGGCCTCAGGAAAGGCCAGTCCCCATGCGAGTTCCTCGGGGGCCTCTCGGGATTCCTCTCCCGTCGATGCCGGGGCCTAAGACCTTGTGTGGAGTCGGGGCCGGAACCTGAGGATTCCTCTCCAGTGCTGACATGGATCTTGGGGTACTTCTGGAGTCTCCCCAGGGGAGTCAGTCCTCGTCTCGAATGCAGGCATGCACTTGCGCTTTCCTCCAGAGCGGTAGCAGCAGTGTCACGAAGTCCGCCGCGTGGATCAAAGGATCTATGGTTTTCCCTCGAGTCTTTCCCACGAGGCTTTCCCACGAGGCTTTCCCACAGGGCTGTCCCACGTGCACACGTGGTGGGAGTCGATCCTCGGCTTGAACGTCAAGGCAGTGCAGGGAAAACAGGTTCCTCTGGAATGGACTGACACATCTGGGGGACGCTTGGAATGGTGTCTTGACCCTGGAGCTCCTCTCGCCTTTCCTGTGGAGAGCGCCTCCTCTTGAGATGCGACGGGAACGCCGGGAATTCTTTCCCTACGAAACAGGGAAAGGATCCCTCATCTCGAGCTAGGAGGCGGAAACGGGGCTCCCCTGGATGTGTGCGGGACACCACGTGCTTCCTCTCGAGTGGAGACGGGCATGTCGGGGAACTTCTTGAGTTGCAGCAAGGGTGTGAAGGACACTTTGAAGTTCCAGTGGTTAGACGTGATTAGCCTTGAGAAGCCTCAGCGGAAATGGGCCTCATCTCGCCTGGAGGGCAAAACCTCCTGGATTTTTTCGAGTTGCGGCAGGTGCTCTCGACTTACGACGGGGACCTCAGGGACCCGCTCTGGTGGCCTCAGGAAAGGCCAGTTCCCTTGCGAGTTCCTCGGGGGCCTCTCGGGATTCCTCTCCCGTCGATGCCGGGGCCTAAGACCTTGTGTGGAGTCGGGGCCGGAACCTGAGGATTCCTCTCCAGTGCTGACATGGATCTTGGGGTACTTCTGGAGTCTCCCCAGGGGAGTCAGTCCTCGTCTCGAATGCGGGCATGCACTTGCACTTTCCTCCAGAGCGGTAGCAGCAGTGTCACACAGTCCGCAACGTGGATCAAAGGATCTATGGTTTTCCCTCGAGTCTTTCCCACGAGGCTTTCCCACGAGGCTTTCCCACAGGGCTGTCCCACGAGCACACGTGGTGGGAGTCGATCCTCGGCTTGAACGTCAAGGCAGTGCAGGGAAAACAGGTTCCTCTGGAATAGACTGACACATCTGGGGTCTCTTGGAATGGTGGCACGACCCTGGAGTTCCTCTCGCCTTTCCTGTGGAGAGCGCCTCCTCTTGAGATGCGACGGGAACCCCGGGAATTCTTTCCCTACGAAACAGGGAACGGATCCCTCATCTCGAGCTAGGAGGCGGAAACGGGGCTCCCGGGAATGTGTGCGGGACCCTCGTGCTTCCTCTCGAGTGGAGACGGGTATGTCGGGGAACTTCTTGAGTTGCAGCAAGGGTGTGAAGGACCCTTTGGAAGTTCCAGTGGTTAGATGTGATTGGCCTCGAGAAGCCTCAGCGGAAATGGGCCTCATCTCGCCTGGAGGGCAAAACCTCCTGGATTTTCTCGAGTTGCGGCAGGTGCTCTCGACTTACGACGGGGACCTCAGGGAACCGCTCTGGTGGCCTCAGGAAAGGCCAGTCCCCATGCGAGTTCCTCGGGGGCCTCTCGGGATTCCTCTCCCGTCGATGCCGGGGCCTAAGGCCTTGTATGGAGTCGGGGCCGGAACCTGAGGATTCCTCTCCAGTGCTGACATGGATCTTGGGGTACTTCTGGAGTCTCCCCAGGGGAGTCAGTCCTCGTCTCGAATGCGGGCATGCACTTGCGCTTTACTCCAGAGCGGTAGCAGCAGTGTCACGCAGTCCGCCGCGTGGATCAAAGGATCTATGGTTTTCCCTCGAGTCTTTCCCACGAGGCTTTCCCACGAGGCTTTCCACAAGGCTGCCCCACGTGCACACGTGGTGGGATTCAATCCTCGGCTTGAAAGTCAAGGCAGTGAAAGGAAAACAGGTTCCTCTGGAATGGACTGACACATCTGGGGGACTCTTGGAATGGTGGCACGACCCTGGAGTTCCTCACGCCTTTCCTGTGGAGAGTGCCTCCTCTTGAGGTGCGACGGGAACGCCGGGAATTCTTTCCCTACGAAACAGGGAAAGGATCCCTCATCTCGAGCTAGGAGGCGGAAACCAGGCTCCCCTCGATTTGTGCGGGAACCCACTTGCTTCCTCTCGAGTGGAGACGGGTATGTCGCGGAACTGCTTGAGTTGCAGCAAGGGTGTGAAGGACCCTTTGGAAGTTCCAGTGGTTAGATGTGATTAGCCTCGAGAAGCCTCATCGGAAATGGGCCTCATCTCGCCTGGAGGGCAAATCCTCCTGGATTTTCTCGAGTTGCGGCAGGTGCTCTCGACTTACGACGGGGACAACAGGGACCCGCTCTGGTGGCCTCAGGAAAGGCCAGTCCCCATGCGACTTCCTCGGGGGCCTCTCGGGATTCCTCTCCCGTCGATGCCGGGGCCGAAGACCTTGTGTGGAGTCGGGGCCGGAACCTGAGGATTCCTCTCCAGTGCTGACATGGATCTTGGGGTACTTCTGGAATCTCCCCAGGGGAGTCAGTCCTCGTCTCGAATGCGGGCATGCACTTGCGCTTTCCTCCAGAGCGGTAGCAGCAGTGTCAGGCAGTCCGCCGCGTGGATCAAAGGATCTATGGTTTTCCCTCGAGTCTTTCCCACGAGGCTTTCCCACGAGGCTTTCCCACAGGGTTGTCCCACGTGCACACGTGGTGGGAGTCGATCCTCGGCTTGAACGTCAAGGCAGTGCAGGGAAAACAGGTTCCTCTGGAATGGACTGACACTTCTGGGGGTCTCTTGGAATGGTGCCACGACCCTGGAGTTCCTCTCGCCTTTCCTGTGGAGAGCGCCACCTCTTGAGATGCGACGGGAACGCCGGGAATTCTTTCCCTACGAAACAGGGAAAGGATCCCTCATCTCGAGCTAGGAGGCGGAAACGGGGCTCCCCTGGATGTGTGCGGGACCTCACGTGCTTCCTCTCGAGTGGAGACGGGTATGTCGGGGAACTTCTTGAGTTGCAGCAAGGGTGTGAAGGACCCTTTGGAAGTTCCAGTGGTTAGATGTGATTGGCCTCGAGAAGCCTCAGCGGAAATGGGCCTCATCTCGCCTGGAGGGCAAAACCTCCTGGATTTTCTCGAGTTGCGGCAGGTGCTCTCGACTTACGACGGGGACCTCAGGGACCCGCTCTGGTGGCCTCAGGAAAGGCCAGTCCCCCTGCGAGTTCCTCGGGGGCCTCTGGGGATTCCTCTCCCGTCGATGCCGGGGCCTAAGGCCTTGTGTGGAGTCGGGGCCGGAACCTGAGGATTCCTCTCCAGTGCTGACATGGATCTTGGGGTACTTCTGGAGTCTACCCAGGGGAGTCAGTCCTCGTCTCGAATGCGGGCATGCACTTCCGCTTTCCTCCAGAGCGGTAGCAGCAGTGTCACGCAGACCGCGGTGTGGATCAAAGGATCTATGGTTTTCCCTCGAGTCTTTCCCACGAGGCTTTCCCACGAGGCTTTCCCACAGGGCTGTCTCACCAGCACACGTGGTGGGAGTCGATCCTCGGCTTGAACGTCAAGGGAGTGCAGGGAAAACAGGTTCCTCTGTAATGGACTGAACCATATGGGGTCTCTTGGAATGGTGGCACGACCCTGGAGTTCCTCTCGCCTTTCCTGTGGGAGCGCCTCCTCTTGAGATGCGACGGGAACGCCGGGAATTCTTTCCCTACGAAACAGGGAAAGGATCCCTCATCTCGAGCTAGGAGGCGGAAACGGGGCTACCCTGGATGTGTGCGGGACCCTCGTGCTTCCTCTCGAGTGGAGACGGGTATTTCGGGGAACTTCTAGAGTTGCAGCAAGGGTGTGAAGGACCGTTTGGAAGTTCCAGTGGTTAGATGTGATTAGCCTCGAGAAGCCTCAGCGGAAATGGGCCTCATCTCGCCTGGAGGACAAAACCTCCTGGATTTTCTCGAGTTGCGGCAGGTGCTCTCGACTTAAGACGGGGACCTCAGGGACCCGCTCTGGTGGCCTCAGGAAAGGCCAGTCCCCATGCGAGTTCCTCGGGGGCCTCTCGGGATTCCTCTCCCGTCGATGCCGGGGCCTAAAACCTTGTGTGGAGTCGGGGCCGGAACCTGAGGATTCCTCTCCAGTGCTGACATGGATCTTGGGGTACTTCTGGAGTCTCCCCAGGGGAGTCAGTCCTCGTCTCGAATGCGGGCATGCACTTGCGCTTTCCTCCAGAGCGGTAGCAGCAGTGTCACGCAGTCCGCCGCGTGGATCAAAGGATCTATGGTTTTCCCTCGAGTTTCCCACGAGGCTTTCCCACGAGGCTTTCCACAGGGCTGTCCCAAGTGCACACGTGGTGGGACTCGATCCTAGGCTTGAACGTCAAGGCAGTGCAGGGAAAACAGGTTCCTCTGGAATGGACTGACACATCTGGGGGACTCTTGGAATGGTGGCACGACCCTGGAGTTCCTCTCGCCTTTCCTGTGGAGAGCGCCTCCTCTTGAGATGCGACGGGAACGCCGGGAATTCTTTCCCTACGAAACAGGGAAAGGATCCCTCATCTCGAGCTAGGAGGCGGAAACGGGGCTCCCCTGGATGTGTGCGGGACCCCACGTGCTTCCTCTCGAGTGGAGACGGGTATGTCGGGGAACTTCTTGAGTTGCAGCAAGGGTGTGAATGACCCTTTGGAAGTTCCAGTGGTTAGATGTGATTGGCCTCGAGAAACCTCAGCGGAAATGGGCCTCATCTCGCCTGGAGGGCAAAACCTCCTGGATTTTCTCGAGTTGCGGCAGGTGCTCTCGACTTACGACGGCGACCTCAGGGACCCGCTTTGGTGGCCTCAAGAAAGGCCAGTCCCCATGCGACTTCCTCGGGGGACTCTCGGGATTCCTCTCCCGTCGATGCCGGGGCCTAAGACCTTGTGTGGAGTTGGGGCTGGAACCTGAGGATTCCTCTCCAGTGCTGACATGGATCTTGGGGTACTTCTGGAGTCTCCCCAGGAGAGTCAGTCCTCATCTCGAATGCGGACATGCACTTGCGCTTTCCTCCACAGCGGTAGCAGCAGTGTCACGCAGTTCGCTGCGTGGAGCAAAGGATCTATGGTTTTCCCTAAAGTCTTTCCCACGAGGCTTTCCCACGAGGCTTTCCCACAGGGCTGTCCCACGTGCACACGTGGTGGGATTCGATCCCCGGCTTCAACGTCAAGGCAGTGCAGGTAAAAAAGTTTCCTCTGGAATGGACTGACACATCTGGGGGACTCTTGGAATGGTGGCACGACCCTGGAGTTCCTCTCGCCTTTCCTGTGGAGAGCGCATCCTCTTGAGATGCGACGGCAACGCCGGGAATTCTTTCCCTAAGAAACACGGAAAGGATCCCTCATCTCGAGCTAGGAGGCGGAAACGGGGCTCCCCTGGATGTGTGCGGGACCCTCGTGCTTCTTCTCGAGTGGAGACGGGTATGTCGGGGAACTTCTGGAGTTGCAGCAAGGGTGTGAAGGACCCTTTGGAAGTTCCAGTTGTTAGATGTGATTAGCCTCGGGAAGCCTCAGCGGAAATGTGCCTCATCTCGCCTGGAGGGCAAAACCTCCTGGATTTTCTAGAGTTGCGGCAGGTGCTCTCGACTTACGACTGGGACCTCAGGGACCCGCTCTGGTGGCCTCAGGAAAGGCCAGTCCCCATGTGATTTCCTCGGGGGCCTCTCGGTATTCCTCTCCCGTCGTTGCCGGGGCCTAAGACCTTGTGTGGAGTCGGGGACGGAACCTGAGGATTCCTCTCCAGTGCTGACATGGATCTTGGGGTACTTCTGGAGTCTCCCCAGGGGAGTCAGTCCTCGTCTCGAATGCGGGCATGCACTTGCGCTTTCCTCCAGAGCGGTAGCAGCAGTGTCACGCAGTCCGCCGCGTGGATCAAAGGATCTATGGTTTTCCCTCAAGTCTTTCCCACGAGGCTTTCCCACGAGGCTTTCCCACAGGTCTGTCCCACGTGCACACGTGGTGGGAGTCGATCCTCGGCTTGAACGTCAAGGCAGTGCAGGGAAAACAGGTTCCTCTGGAATGGACTGACACATCTGGGGGACTCTGGGAATGGAGGCACGACCCTGGAGTTCCTCTCGCCTTTCCTGTGGAGAGCGCCTCCTCTTGAGATGCGACGGGAACGCCGGGAATTCTTTCCCTACGAAACAGGGAAAGGATCCCTCATCTCGAGCTAGGAGGCGAAACGTGGCTCCCCTGGATGTGTGCGGGACCCTCGTGCTTCCTCTCGAGTGGAGACCGGTATGTCGGGGAACTTCTTGAGTTGCAGCAAGGGTGTGAAGGACCCTTTGGAATTTCCAGTGGTTAGATGTGATTAGCCTCGAGAAGCCTCAGCGGACATGGGCCTCATCTAGCCTGGAGGGCAAAACCTCCTGCATTTTCTCGAGTTGCGGCAGGTGCTCTCGACTTACGACGGGGACCTCAGGGACCCGCTCTGGTGGCCTCAGGAAAGGCCAGTCCCCATGCGAGTTCCTCGGGGGTCTCTCGGGATTCCTCTCCCGTCGATGCCGGGGCCTAAGACCTTTTGTGGAGTCGGGGCCGGAACCTGAGGATTCCTCTCCAGTGCTGACATGGATCTTGGGGTACTTCTGGAGTCTCCCCAGGGGAGTCAGTCCTCATCTAGAATGCGGGCATGCACTTGTGCTTTCCTCCAGAGCGGTAGCAGCAGTGTCACGCAGTCCGCCGCGTGGATTAAAGGATCTATGGTTTTCCCTCGAGTCTTTCGCACGAGGCTTTCCCACGAGGCTTTCCCACAGGGCTGTCCCACGTGCACACGTGGTGGGAGTCGATCCTCGGCTTGAACGTCAAGGCAGTGCAGGGAAAACAGGTTCCTCTGGAATGGACTCACACATCTGGGGGACTCTTGGAATGGTGGCACGACCCTGGAGTTCCTCTCACCTTTCCTGTGGAGAGCGCCTCCTCTTGAGATGCGACGGGAACGCCGGGAATTCTTTCCCTACGAAACAGGGAAAGGATCCCTCATCTCGAGCTAGGAGGCGGAAACGGGGCTCCCCTGGATGTGTGCGGGACCCTCGTGCTTCCTTTCGAGTGGAGACGGGTATGTCGGGGAACTTCTTGAGTAGCAGCAAGGGTGTGAAGGACCCTTTGGAAGTTCCAGTGGTTAGATGTGATTAGCCTCGAGAAGCCTCAGCGGAAATGGGCCTCATCTCTCCTGGAGGGCAAAACCTCCTGGATTTTCTCGAGTTGCGGCAGGTGCTCTCGACTTAAGACGAGGCCCTCAGGGACCCGCTCTGGTGGCCTCAGGAAAGGCCAGTCCCCATGCGAGTTCCTCGGGGGCCTCTCGGGATTGCTCTCCCGTCGATGCCGGGGCCTAAGACCTTGTGTGGAGTCGGGGCCGGAACCTGAGGATTCCTCTCCAGTGCTGACATTGATCTTGGGGTACTTCTGGAGTCTCCCGAAGGGAGTCAATCCTCGTCTCGAATGCGGGCATGCACTTGCGCTTTCCTCCAGAGAAGTAGCAGCAGTTTCACGCATTCCGCCGCGTGGATAAAGGGATCTATGGTTTTCCCTCAAGGCTTAACCACGAGGCTTTCCCACAGGGCTGTCCCACGTGCACACGTGGTGGGAGTCGATCCTCGGCTTGAACGTCAAGGCAGTGCAGGGAAAAAAGTTTCCTCTGGAATGGACTGACACATCTGGGGGACTCTTGGAATGGTGGCACGACCCTGGAGTTCCTCTCGCCTTTCCTGTGGAGAGCGCATCCTCTTGAGATGTGACGGCAACGCCGGGAATTCTTTCCCTAAGAAACACGGAAAGGATCCCTCATCTCGAGCTAGGAGGCGGAAACGGGGCTCCCCTGGATGTGTGCGGGACCCTCGTGCTTCTTCTCGAGTGGAGACGGGTATGTCGGGGAACTTCTGGAGTTGCAGCAAGGGTGTGAAGGACCCTTTGGAAGTTCCAGTTGTTAGATGTGATTAGCCTCGGGAAGCCTCAGCGGAAATGTGCCTCATCTCGCCTGGAGGGCAAAACCTCCTGGATTTTCTAGAGTTGCGGCAGGTGCTCTCGACTTACGACTGGGACCTCAGGGACCCGCTCTGGTGGCCTCAGGAAAGGCCAGTCCCCATGTGATTTCCTCGGGGGCCTCTCGGTATTCCTCTCCCGTCGTTGCCGGGGCCTAAGACCTTGTGTGGAGTCGGGGACGGAACCTGAGGATTCCTCTCCAGTGCTGACATGGATCTTGGGGTACTTCTGGAGTCTCCCCAGGGGAGTCAGTCCTCGTCTCGAATGCGGGCATGCACTTGCGCTTTCCTCCAGAGCGGTAGCTGCAGTGTCACGCAGTCCGCCGCGTGGATCAAAGGATCTATGGTTTTCCCTCGAGTCTTTCCCACGAGGCTTTCCCACGAGGCTTTCCCACAGGGCTGTCTCACGAGCACACGTGGTGGGAGTCGATCCTCGGCTTGAACGTCAAGGCAGTGCAGGGAAAACAGGTTCCTCTGTAATGGACTGAACCATATGGGGTCTCTTGGAATGGTGGCACGACCCTGGAGTTCCTCTCGCCTTTCCTGTGGGAGCGCCTCCTCTTGAGATGCGACGGGAACGCCGGGAATTCTTTCCCAACGAAACAGGGAAAGGATCCCTCATCTCGAGCTAGGAGGCGGAAACGGGGCTACCCTGGATGTGTGCGGGACCCTCGTGCTTCCTCTCGAGTGGAGACGGGTATGTCGGGGAACTTCTAGAGTTGCAGCAAGGGTGTGAAGGACCGTTTGGAAGTTCCAGTGGTTAGATGTGATTAGCCTCGAGAAGCCTCAGCGGAAATGGGCCTCATCTCGCCTGGAGGGCAAAATCTCCTGGATTTTCTCGAGTTGCGGCAGGTGCTCTCGACTTACGACGGGGACCTCAGGGACCCGCTCTGGTGACCTCAGGAAAGGCCAGTCCCCATGCGAGTTCCTCGGGGGCCTCTCGGGATTCCTCTCCCGTCGATGCCGGGGCCTAAAACCTTGTGTGGAGTCGGGGCCGGAACCTGAGGATTCCTCTCCAGTGCTGACATGGATCTTGGGGTACTTCTGGAGTCTCCCCAGGGGAGTCAGTCCTCGTCTCGAATGCGGGCATGCACTTGCGCTTTCCTCCAGAGCGGTAGCAGCAGTGTCACGCAGTCCGCCGCGTGGATCAAAGGATCTATGGTTTTCCCTCGAGTCTTTTCCACGAGGCTTTCCCACGGGGCTTTCCCACAGGGCTGTCCCACGTGCCTACGTGGTGGGATTCGATCCCCGGCTTCAACGTCAAGGCAGTGCAGGGAAAAAAGTTTCCTCTGGAATGGACTGACACATCTGGGGGACTCTTGGAATGGTGTCACGACGCTGGAGTTCCTCTCGCCTTTCCTGTGGAGAGCGCCTCCTCTTGAGATGCGACGGCAATGCCGGGAATTCTTTCCCTAAGAAACACGGAAAGGATCCCTCATCTCGAGCTAGGAGGCGGAAACGGGGCTCCCCTGGATGTGTGCGGGACCCTCGTGCTTCCTCTCGAGTGGAGACGGGTATGTCGGGGAACTCTTGAGTTGCAGCAAGGGTGTGAAGGACCCTTTGGAAGTTCCAGTTGTTAGATGTGATTAGCCTCGGGAAGCCTCAGCGGAAATGTGCCTCATCTCGCCTGGAGGGCAAAACCTCCTGGATTTTCTCGAGTTGCGGCAGGTGTTCTCGACTTACGACGGGGACCTCAGGGACCCGCTCTGGTGGCCTCAGGAAAGGCCAGTCCCCATGTGGTTTCCTCGGGGGCCTCTCGGGATTCCTCTCCCGTCGTTGCCGGGGCCTAAGACCTTGTGTGGAGTCGGGGACGGAACGTGAGGATTCCTCTCCAGTGCTGACATGGATCTTGGGGTACTTCTGGAGTCTCCCCAGGGGAGTCAGTCCTCGTCTCGAATGCGGGCATGCACTTGCGCTTTCCTCCAGAGCGGTAGCAGCAGTGTCACGCAGTCCGCCGCGTGAAGCAAAGGATCTATGGTTTTCCCTCAAGTCTTTCCCACGAGGCTTTCCCACGAGGCTTTCCCACAGGGCTGTCCCACGTGCACACGTGGTGGGAGTCGATCCTCGGCTTGAACGTCAAGGCAGTGCAGGGAAAACAGGTTCCTCTGGAATGGACTGACACATCTGGGGGACTCTGGGAATGGAGGCACGACCCTGGAGTTCCTCTCGCCTTTCCTGTGGAGAGCGCCTCCTCTTGAGATGCGACGGGAACGCCGGGAATTCTTTCCCTACGAAACAGGGAAAGGATCCCTCATCTCGAGCTAGGAGGCGGAAACGGGGCTCCCGGGAATGTGTGCGGGACCCTCGTGCTTCCTCTCGAGTGCAGACGGGTATGTCGGGGAACTTCTTGAGTTGCAGCAAGGGTGTGAAGGACCCTTTGGAAGTTCCAGTGGTTAGATGTGATTGGCCTCGAGAAGCCTCAGCGGAAATGGGCCTCATCTCGCCTGGAGGGCAAAACCTCCTGGATTTTCTCGAGTTGCGGCAGGTGCTCTCGACTTACGACGGGGACCTCAGGGAACCGCTCTGGTGGCCTCAGGAAAGGCCAGTCCCCATGCGAGTTCCTCGGGGGCCTCTCGGGATTCCTCTCCCGTCGATGCCGGGGCCTAAGGCCTTGTATGGAGTCGGGGCCGGAACCTGAGGATTCCTCTCCAGTGCTGACATGGATCTTGGGGTACTTCTGGAGTCTCCCCAGGGGAGTCAGTCCTCGTCTCGAATGCGGGCATGCACTTGCGCTTTACTCCAGAGCGGTAGCAGCAGTGTCACGCAGTCCGCCGCGTGGATCAAAGGATCTATGGTTTTCCCTCGAGTCTTTCCCACGAGGCTTTCCCACGAGGCTTTCCACAAGGCTGCCCCACGTGCACACGTGGTGGGATTCAATCCTCGGCTTGAACGTCAAGGCAGTGAAAGGAAAACAGGTTCCTCTGGAATGGACTGACACATCTGGGGGACTCTTGGAATGGTGGCACGACCCTGGAGTTCCTCACGCCTTTCCTGTGGAGAGCGCCTCCTCTTGAGGTGCGACGGGAACGCCGGGAATTCTTTCCCTACGAAACAGGGAAAGGATCCCTCATCTCGAGCTAGGAGGCGGAAACCAGGCTCCCCTCGATGTGTGCGGGACCCCACTTGCTTCCTCTCGAGTGGAGACGGGTATGTCGGGGAACTTCTAGAGTTGCAGCAAGGGTGTGAAGGACCGTTTGGATGTTCCCGTGGTTAGATGTGATTAGCCTTGAGAAGCCTCAGTGGAAATGGGCTTCATCTCGCCTGGGGGGCAAAATATCCTGGATTTTCTCGAGTTGCGGCAGGTGCTCTCGACTTACGACGGGGACCTCAGGGACCCGCTCTGGTGACCTCAGGAAAGGCCAGTCCCCATGCGAGTTCCTCAGGGGCCTCTTGGGATTCCTCTCCCGTCGATGCCGGGGCCTAAGACCTTGTGTGGAGTCGGGGCCGGAACCTGAGGATTCCTCTCCAGTGCTGACATGAATCTTGGGGTACTTCTGGAGTCTCCCCAGGGGAGTCAGTCCTCGTCTCGAATGCGGGCATGCACTTGCGCTTTCCTCCAGAGCGGTAGCAGCAGTGTCACGCAGTCCGCCGCGTGGATCAAAGGATCTATGGTTTTCCCTCGAGTTTCGCACGAGGCTTTCCCACGAGGCTTTCCACAGGGCTGTCCCACGTGCACACGTGGTGGGACTCGATCCTAGGCTTGAACGTCAAGGCAGTGCAGGGAAAACAGGTTCCTCTGGAATGGACTCACACATCTGGGGGACTCTTGGAATGGTGGCACGACCCTGGAGTTCCTCTCGCCTTTCCTGTGGAGAGCCCCTCCTCTTGAGATGCGACGGGAACGCCGGGAATTCTTTCCCTACGAAACAGGGAAAGGATCCCTCATCTCGAGCTAGGAGGCGGAAACGGGGCTCCCCTGGATGTGTGCGGGACCCCACGTGCTTCCTCTCGAGTGGAGACGGGTATGTCGGGGAACCTCTTGAGTTGCAGCAAGGGTGTGAATGACCCTTTGGAAGTTCCAGTGGTTAGATGTGATTGGCCTCGAGAAGCCTCAGCGGAAATGGGCCTCATCTCGCCTGGAGGGCAAAACCTCCTGGATTTTCTCGAGTTGCGGCAGGTGCTCTCGACTTACGACGGGGACCTCAGGGACCCGTTTTGGTGGCCTCAGGAAAGGCCAGTCCCCATGCGACTTCCTCGGGGGCCTATCGGGATTCCTCTCCCGTCGATGCCGGGGCCTAAGACCTTGTGTGGAGTCGGGGCTGGAACCTGAGGATTCCTCTCCAGTGCTGACATGGATCTTGGGGTACTTCTGGAGTCTCCCCAGGAGAGTCAGTCCTCATCTCGAATGCGGGCATGAACTTGCGCTTTCCTCCACAGCGGTAGCAGCAGTGTCACGCAGTCCGCTGCGTGAAGCAAAGGATCTATGGTTTTCCCTAAAGTCTTTCCCACGAGGCTTTCCCACGAGGCTTTCCCACAGGGCTGTCCCACGTGCACAAGTGGTGGGAGTCGATCCTCGGCTTGAACGTCAAGGCAGTGCAGGAAAAACAGGTTCCTCTGGAATGGACTCACACATCTGGGGGACTCTTGGAATGGTGGCACGACCCTGGAGTTCCTCTCGCCTTTCCTGTGGAGAGCGCCTCCTCTTGAGATGCGACGGGAACGCCGGGAATTCTTTCCCTACGAAACAGGGAAAGGATCCCTCATCTCGAGCTTGGAGGCGGAAACGGGGCTCCCCTGGATGTGTGCGGGACACCACGTGCTTCCTCTCGAGTGGAGACGGGTATGTCGGGGAACTTCTTGAGTTGCAGCAAGGGTGTGAAGGACCCTTTGGAAGTTCCAGTGGTTAGATGTGATTGGCCTCGAGAAGCCTCAGCGGAAATGGGCCTCATCTCGCCTGGAGGGCAAAACCTCCTGGATTTTCTCGAGTTGCGGCAGGTGCTCTCGACTTACGACGGGGACCTCAGGGACTCGCTCTGGTGGCCTCAGGAAAGGCCAGTCCCCATGCGACTTCCTCGGGGGCCTCTCGGGATTCCTCTCCCGTCGATGCCGGGACCGAAGACCTTGTGTGGAGTCGGGGCGGGAACCTGAGGATTCCTCTCCAGTGCTGACATGGATCTTGGGGTAATTCTGGAGTCTCCCCAGGGGAGTCAGTCCTCGTCTGGAATGCGGGCATGCACTTGCGCTATCCTCCAGAGCGGTAGCAGCAGTGTCAAGCAGTCCGCCGCGTGCATCAAATGATCTATGGTTTTCCCTCGAGTCTTTCCCACGGGGCTTTCCCACGAGGCTTTCCCACAGGGCTGTCCCACGTGCACACGTGGTGGGAGTCGATCCTCGGCTTGAACGTCAAGGCAGTGCAGGGAAAACAGGTTCCTCTGGAATGGACTGACACATCTGGGGGACGCCTGGAATGGTGGCACGACCCTGGAGTTCCTCTCGCCTTTCCTGTGGAGAGCGCTTCCTCTTGAGATGCGACGGGAACGCCGGGAATTCTTTCCCTACGAAACAGGGAAAGGATCCCTCATCTCGAGCTAGGAGGCAGAAACGGGGCTCCCCTGGATGTGTGCAGGACCCCACGTGCTTCCTCTCGAGTGGAGACGGGTATGTCGGGGAACTTCTTGAGTTGCAGCAAGGGTGTGAAGGACCCTTTGGAAGTTCCAGTGGTTAGACGTGATTAGCCTCGAGAAGCCTCAGCGGAAATGGGCCTCATCTCGCCTGGAGGGCAAAACCTCCTGGATTTTCTCGAGTTGCGGCAGGTGCTCTCGACTTACGACGGGGACCTCAGGGACCCGCTCTGGTGGCCTCAAGAAAGGCCAGTCCCCATGCGAGTTCCTCGGGGTCCTCTGGGGATTCCTCTCCCGTCGATGCCGGGGCCTAAGGCCTTTTGTGGAGTCGGGGCCGGAACCTGAGGATTCCTCTCCAGTGCTGACATGGATCTTGGGGTACTTCTGGAGTCTCCCCAGGGGAGTCAGTCCTCGTCTGGAATGCGGGCATGCACTTGCGCTATCCTCCAGAGCGGTAGCAGCAGTGTCAAGCAGTCCGCCGCGTGCATCAAAGGATCTATGGTTTTCCCTCGAGTCTTTCCCACGAGGCTTTCCCACAGGGCTGTCCCACGTGCACACGTGCTGGGAGTCGATCCTCGGCTTGAACGTCAAGGCAGTGCAGGGAAAACAGGTTCCTCTGGAATGGACTGACACATCTGGGGGACTCCTGGAATGGTGGCACGACCCTGGAGTTCCTCTCGCCTTTCCTGTGGGAGCGCCTCCTCTTGAGATGCGACGGGAACGCCGGGAATTCTTTCCCTACGAAACAGGGAAAGGATCCCTCATCTCGAGCTAGGAGGCGGAAACGGGGCTACCCTGGATGTGTGCGGGACCCTCGTGCTTCCTCTCGAGTGGAGACGGGTATTTCGGGGAACTTCTAGAGTTGCAGCAAGGGTGTGAATGACCGTTTGGAAGTTCCAGTGGTTAGATGTGATTAGCCTCGAGAAACCTCAGCGGAAATGGGCCTCATCTCGCCTGGAGGGCAAAATCTCCTGGATTTTCTCGAGTTGCGGCAGGTGCTCTCGACTTACGACGGGGACCTCAGGGACCCGCTCTGGTGACCTCATGAAAGGCCAGTCCCCATGCGAGTTCCTCGGGGGCCTCTCGGGATTCCTCTCCCGTCGATGCCGGGGCCTAAAACCTTGTGTGGAGTCGGGGCCGGAACCTGAGGATTCCTCTCCAGTGCTGACATGGATCTTGGGGTATTTCTGGAGTCTCCCCAGGGGAGTCAGTCCTCGTCTCGAATGCGGGCATGCACTTGCGCTTTCCTCCAGAGCGGTAGCAGCAGTGTCACGCAATCCGCCGCGTGGATCAAAGGATCTATGGTTTTCCCTCGAGTTTCCCACGAGGCTTTCCCACGAGGCTTTCCACAGGGCTGTCCCAAGTGCACACGTGGTGGGACTCGATCCTAGGCTTGAACGTCAAGGCAGTGCAGGGAAAACAGGTTCCTCTGGAATGGACTGACACATCTGGGGGACTCTTGGAATGGTGGCACGACCCTGGAGTTCCTCTCGCCTTTCCTGTGGAGAGCGCCTCCTCTTGAGATGCGACGGGAACGCCGGGAATTCTTTCCCTACGAAACAGGGAAAGGATCCCTCATCTCGAGCTAGGAGGCGGAAACGGGGCTCCCCTGGATGTGTGCGGGACCCCACGTGCTTCCTCTCGAGTGGAGACGGGTATGTCGGGGAACTTCTTGAGTTGCAGCAAGGGTGTGAATGACCCTTTGGAAGTTCCAGTGGTTAGATGTGATTGGCCTCGAGAAACCTCAGCGGAAATGGGCCTCATCTCGCCTGGAGGGCAAAACCTCCTGGATTTTCTCGAGTTGCGGCAGGTGCTCTCGACTTACGACGGGGACCTCAGGGACCCGCTTTGGTGGCCTCAAGAAAGGCCAGTCCCCATGCGACTTCCTCGGGGGACTCTCGGGATTCCTCTCCCGTCGATGCCGGGGCCTAAGACCTTGTGTGGAGTCGGGGCTGGAACCTGAGGATTCCTCTCCAGTGCTGACATGGATCTTGGGGTACTTCTGGAGTCTCCCCAGGAGAGTCAGTCCTAATCTCGAATGCGGGCATGCACTTGCGCTTTCCTCCACAGCGGTAGCAGCAGTGTCACGCAGTTCGCTGCGTGGAGCAAAGGATCTATGGTTTTCCCTAAAGTCTTTCCCACGAGGCTTTCCCACGAGGCTTTCCCACAGGGCTGTCCCACGTGCACACGTGGTGGGATTCGATCCCCGGCTTCAACGTCAAGGCAGTGCAGGGAAAAAAGTTTCCTCTGGAATAGACTGACACATCTGGGGGACTCTTGGAATGGTGGCACGACCCTGGAGTTCCTCTCGCCTTTCCTGTGGAGAGCGCATCCTCTTGAGATGCGACGGCAACGCCGGGAATTCTTTCCCTAAGAAACACGGAAAGGATCCCTCATCTCGAGCTAGGAGGCGGAAACGGGGCTCCCCTGGATGTGTGCGGGACCCTCGTGCTTCTTCTCGAGTGGAGACGGGTATGTCGGGGAACTTCTGGAGTTGCAGCAAGGGTGTGAAGGACCCTTTGGAAGTTCCAGTTGTTAGATGTGATTAGCCTCGGGAAGCCTCAGCGGAAATGTGCCTCATCTCGCCTGGAGGGCAAAACCTCCTGGATTTTCTCGAGTTGCGGCAGGTGCTCTCGACTTACGACTGGGACCTCAGGGACCCGCTCTGGTGGCCTCAGGAAAGGCCAGTCCCCATGTGATTTCCTCGGGGGCCTCTCGGTATTCCTCTCCCGTCGTTGCCGGGGCCTAAGACCTTGTGTGGAGTCGGGGACGGAACGTGAGGATTCCTCTCCAGTGCTGACATGGATCTTGGGGTACTTCTGGAGTCTCCCCAGGGGAGTCAGTCCTCGTCTCGAATGCGGGCATGCACTTGCGCTTTCCTCCAGAGCGGTAGCAGCAGTGTCACGCACTCCGCCGCGTGGATCAAAGGATCTATGGTTTTCCCTCAAGTCTTTCCCACGAGGCTTTCCCACGAGGCTTTCCCACAGGTCTGTCCCACGTGCACACGTGGTGGGAGTCGATCCTCGGTTTGAACGTCAAGGCAATGCAGGGAAAACAAGTTCCTCTGGAATGGACTGACACATCTGGGGGACTCTGGGAATGGAGGCACGACCCTGGTGTTCCTCTCGCCTTTCCTGTGGAGAGCGCCTCCTCTTGAGATGCGACGGGAACGCCGGGAATTCTTTCCCTACGAAACAGGGAAAGGATCCCTCATCTCGAGCTAGGAGGCGAAACGTGGCTCTCCTGGATGTGTGCGGGACACAACTTGCTTCCTCTCGAGTGGAGACGGGTATGTCGGGGAACTTCTTGAGTTGCAGCAAGGGTGTGAAGGACCCTTTGGAATTTCCAGTGGTTAGATGTGATTAGCCTCGAGAAGCCTAATCGGAAATGGGCCTCATCTCGCCTGGAGGGCAAAACCTCCTGGATTTTCTCGAGTTGCGGCAGGTGCTCTCGACTTACGACGGGGACCTCAGGGACCCGCTCTGGTGGCCTCAGGAAAGGCCAGTCCCCATGCGAGTTCCTCGGGGGTCTCTCGGGATTCCTCTCCCGTCGATGCCGGGGCCTAAGACCTTTTGTGGAGTCGGGGCCGGAAACTGAGGATTCCTCTCCAGTGCTGACATGGATCTTGGGGTACTTCTGGAGTCTCCCCAGGGGAGTCAGTCCTCGTCTCGAATGCGGGCATGAACTTGCGCTTTCCTCCACAGCGGTAGCAGCAGTGTCACGCAGTCCGCTGCGTGAAGCAAAGGATCTATGGTTTTCCCTAAAGTCTTTCCCACGAGGCTTTCCCACGAGGCTTTCCCACAGGGCTGTCCCACGTGCACAAGTGGTGGGAGTCGATCCTCGGCTTGAACGTCAAGGCAGTGCAGGAAAAACAGGTTCCTCTGGAATGGACTCACACATCTGGGGGACTCTTGGAATGGTGGCACGACCCTGGAGTTCCTCTCGCCTTTCCTGTGGAGAGCGCCTCCTCTTGAGATGCGACGGGAACGCCGGGAATTCTTTCCCTACGAAACAGGGAAAGGATCCCTCATCTCGAGCTTGGAGGCGGAAACGGGGCTCCCCTGGATGTGTGCGGGACCCTCGTGCTTCCTCTCGAGTGGAGACGGGTATGTCGGGGAACTTCTTGAGTTGCAGCAAGGGTGTGAAGGACCCTTTGGAAGTTCCAGTGGTTAGATGTGATTGGCCTCGAGAAGCCTCAGCGGAAATGGGCCTCATCTCGCCTGGAGGGCAAAACCTCCTGGATTTTCTCGAGTTGCGGCAGGTGCTCTCGACTTACGACGGGGACCTCAGGGACTCGCTCTGGTGGCCTCAGGAAAGGCCAGTCCCCATGCGAGTTCCTCGGGGTCCTCTGGGGATTCCTCTCCCGTCGATGCCGGGACCGAAGACCTTGTGTGGAGTCGGGGCGGGAACCTGAGGATTCCTCTCCAGTGCTGACATGGATCTTGGGGTAATTCTGGAGTCTCCCCAGGGGAGTCAGTCCTCGTCTGGAATGCGGGCATGCACTTGCGCTATCCTCCAGAGCGGTAGCAGCAGTGTCAAGCAGTCCGCCGCGTGCATCAAATGATCTATGGTTTTCCCTCGAGTCTTTCCCACGGGGCTTTCCCACGAGGCTTTCCCACAGGGCTGTCCCACGTGCACACGTGGTGGGAGTCGATCCTCGGCTTGAACGTCAAGGCAGTGCAGGGAAAACAGGTTCCTCTGGAATGGACTGACACATCTGGGGGACGCCTGGAATGGTGGCACGACCCTGGAGTTCCTCTCGCCTTTCCTGTGGAGAGCGCTTCCTCTTGAGATGCGACGGGAACGCCGGGAATTCTTTCCCTACGAAACAGGGAAAGGATCCCTCATCTCGAGCTAGGAGGCAGAAACGGGGCTCCCCTGGATGTGTGCAGGACCCCACGTGCTTCCTCTCGAGTGGAGACGGGTATGTCGGGGAACTTCTTGAGTTGCAGCAAGGGTGTGAAGGACCCTTTGGAAGTTCCAGTGGTTAGACGTGATTAGCCTCGAGAAGCCTCAGCGGAAATGGGCCTCATCTCGCCTGGAGGGCAAAACCTCCTGGATTTTCTCGAGTTGCGGCAGGTGCTCTCGACTTACGACGGGGACCTCAGGGACCCGCTCTGGTGGCCTCAAGAAAGGCCAGTCCCCATGCGAGTTCCTCGGGGTCCTCTGGGGATTCCTCTCCCGTCGATGCCGGGGCCTAAGGCCTTTTGTGGAGTCGGGGCCGGAACCTGAGGATTCCTCTCCAGTGCTGACATGGATCTTGGGGTACTTCTGGAGTCTCCCCAGGGGAGTCAGTCCTCGTCTGGAATGCGGGCATGCACTTGCGCTATCCTCCAGAGCGGTAGCAGCAGTGTCAAGCAGTCCGCCGCGTGCATCAAAGGATCTATGGTTTTCCCTCGAGTCTTTCCCACGAGGCTTTCCCACAGGGCTGTCCCACTTGCACACGTGCTGGGAGTCGATCCTCGGCTTGAACGTCAAGGCAGTGCAGGGAAAACAGGTTCCTCTGGAATGGACTGACACATCTGGGGGACTCCTGGAATGGTGGCACGACCCTGGAGTTCCTCTCGCCTTTCCTGTGGGAGCGCCTCCTCTTGAGATGCGACGGGAACGCCGGGAATTCTTTCCCTACGAAACAGGGAAAGGATCCCTCATCTCGAGCTAGGAGGCGGAAACGGGGCTACCCTGGATGTGTGCGGGACGCTCGTGCTTCCTCTCGAGTGGAGACGGGTATTTCGGGGAACTTCTAGAGTTGCAGCAAGGGTGTGAATGACCCTTTGGAAGTTCCAGTGGTTAGTTGTGATTAGCCTCGAGAAGCCTCAGCGGAAATGGGCCTCATCTCGCCTGGAGGGCAAAACCTCCTGGATTTTCTCGAGTTGCGGCAGGTGCTCTCGACTTACGACGGGGACCTCAGGGACCCGCTCTGGTGACCTCATGAAAGGCCAGTCCCCATGCGAGTTCCTCGGGGGCCTCTCGGGATTCCTCTCCCGTCGATGCCGGGGCCTAAAACCTTGTGTGGAGTCGGGGCCGGAACCTGAGGATTCCTCTCCAGTGCTGACATGGA
The DNA here is from genome assembly GCF_042477335.2 of Ovis canadensis. Classification (NCBI taxonomy): domain Eukaryota; kingdom Metazoa; phylum Chordata; class Mammalia; order Artiodactyla; family Bovidae; genus Ovis; species Ovis canadensis. The sequence continues at coordinate 1,759,579 of NC_091266.1, read as the reverse complement.
TCTTGGGGTATTTCTGGAGTCTCCCCAGGGGAGTCAGTCCTCGTCTCGAATGCGGGCATGCACTTGCGCTTTCCTCCAGAGCGGTAGCAGCAGTGTCACGCAGTCCGCCGCGTGGATCAAAGGATCTATGGTTTTCCCTCGAGTTTCCCACGAGGCTTTCCCACGAGGCTTTCCACAGGGCTGTCCGAAGTGCACACGTGGTGGGACTCGATCCTAGGCTTGAACGTCAAGGCAGTGCAGGGAAAACAGGTTCCTCTGGAATGGACTGACACATCTGGGGGACTCTTGGAATGGTGGCACGACCCTGGAGTTCCTCTCGCCTTTCCTGTGGAGAGCGCCTCCTCTTGAGATGCGACGGGAACGCCGGGAATTCTTTCCCTACGAAACAGGGAAAGGATCCCTCATCTCGAGCTAGGAGGCGGAAACGGGGCTCCCCTGGATGTGTGCGGGACCCCACGTGCTTCCTCTCGAGTGGAGACGGGTATGTCGGGGAACTTCTTGAGTTGCAGCAAGGGTGTGAAGGACCCTTTGGAAGTTCCAGTGGTTAGATGTGATTGGCCTCGAGAAACCTCAGCGGAAATGGGCCTCATCTCGCCTGGAGGGCAAAACCTCCTGGATTTTCTCGAGTTGCGGCAGGTGCTCTCGACTTACGACGGGGACCTCAGGGACCCGCTTTGGTGGCCTCAAGAAAGGCCAGTCCCCATGCGACTTCCTCGGGGGACTCTCGGGATTCCTCTCCCGTCGATGCCGGGGCCTAAGACCTTGTGTGGAGTCGGGGCTGGAACCTGAGGATTCCTCTCCAGTGCTGACATGGATCTTGGGGTACTTCTGGAGTCTCCCCAGGAGAGTCAGTCCTAATCTCGAATGCGGGCATGCACTTGCGCTTTCCTCCACAGCGGTAGCAGCAGTGTCACGCAGTTCGCTGCGTGGAGCAAAGGATCTATGGTTTTCCCTAAAGTCTTTCCCACGAGGCTTTCCCACGAGGCTTTCCCACAGGGCTGTCCCACGTGCACACGTGGTGGGATTCGATCCCCGGCTTCAACGTCAAGGCAGTGCAGGGAAAAAAGTTTCCTCTGGAATGGACTGACACATCTGGGGGACTCTTGGAATGGTGGCACGACCCTGGAGTTCCTCTCGCCTTTCCTGTGGAGAGCGCATCCTCTTGAGATGCGACGGCAACGCCGGGAATTCTTTCCCTAAGAAACACGGAAAGGATCCCTCATCTCGAGCTAGGAGGCGGAAACGGGGCTCCCCTGGATGTGTGCGGGACCCTCGTGCTTCTTCTCGAGTGGAGACGGGTATGTCGGGGAACTTCTGGAGTTGCAGCAAGGGTGTGAAGGACCCTTTGGAAGTTCCAGTTGTTAGATGTGATTAGCCTCGGGAAGCCTCAGCGGAAATGTGCCTCATCTCGCCTGGAGGGCAAAACCTCCTGGATTTTCTCGAGTTGCGGCAGGTGCTCTCGACTTACGACTGGGACCTCAGGGACCCGCTCTGGTGGCCTCAGGAAAGGCCAGTCCCCATGTGATTTCCTCAGGGGCCTCTCGGTATTCCTCTCCCGTCCTTGCCGGGGCCTAAGACCTTGTGTGGAGTCGGGGACGGAACGTGAGGATTCCTCTCCAGTGCTGACATGGATCTTGGGGTACTTCTGGAGTCTCCCCAGGGGAGTCAGTCCTCGTCTCGAATGCGGGCATGCACTTGCGCTTTCCTCCAGAGCGGTAGCAGCAGTGTCACGCACTCCGCCGCGTGGATCAAAGGATCTATGGTTTTCCCTCAAGTCTTTCCCACGAGGCTTTCCCACGAGGCTTTCCCACAGGTCTGTCCCACGTGCACACGTGGTGGGAGTCGATCCTCGGTTTGAACGTCAAGGCAATGCAGGGAAAACAGGTTCCTCTGGAATGGACTGACACATCTGGGGGACTCTGGGAATGGAGGCACGACCCTGGTGTTCCTCTCGCCTTTCCTGTGGAGAGCGCCTCCTCTTGAGATGCGACGGGAACGCCGGGAATTCTTTCCCTACGAAACAGGGAAAGGATCCCTCATCTCGAGCTAGGAGGCGAAACGTGGCTCTCCTGGATGTGTGCGGGACACAACTTGCTTCCTCTCGAGTGGAGACGGGTATGTCGGGGAACTTCTTGAGTTGCAGCAAGGGTGTGAAGGACCCTTTGGAATTTCCAGTGGTTAGATGTGATTAGCCTCGAGAAGCCTCAGCGGAAATGGGCCTCATCTCGCCTGGAGGGCAAAACCTCCTGGATTTTCTCGAGTTGCGGCAGGTGCTCTCGACTTACGACGGGGACCTCAGGGACCCGCTCTGGTGGCCTCAGGAAAGGCCAGTCCCCATGCGAGTTCCTCGGGGGTCTCTCGGGATTCCTCTCCCGTCGATGCCGGGGCCTAAGACCTTTTGTGGAGTCGGGGCCGGAAACTGAGGATTCCTCTCCAGTGCTGACATGGATCTTGGGGTACTTCTGGAGTCTCCCCAGGGGAGTCAGTCCTCGTCTAGAATGCGGGCATGCACTTGCGCTTTCCTCCAGAGCGGTAGCAGCAGTGTCACGCAGTCCGCCGCGTGGATTAAAGGATCTATGGTTTTCCCTCGAGTCTTTCGCACGAGGCTTTCCCACGAGGCTTACCCACAGGGCTGTCCCACGTGCACACGTGGTGGGAGTCGATCCTTGGCTTGAACGTCAAGGCAGTGCAGGGAAAACAGGTTCCTCTGGAATGGACTCACACATCTGGGGGACTCTTGGAATGGTGGCACGACCCTGGAGTTCCTCTCACCTTTCCTGTGGAGAGCGCCTCCTCTTGAGATGCGACGGGAACGCCGGGAATTCTTTCCCTACGAAACAGGGAAAGGATCCCTCATCTCGAGCTAGGAGGCGGAAACGGGGCTCCCCTGGATGTGTGCGGGACCCTCGTGCTTCCTTTCGAGTGGAGACGGGTATGTCGGGGAACTTCTTGAGTAGCAGCAAGGGTGTGAAGGACCCTTTGGAAGTTCCAGTGGTTAGATGTGATTAGCCTCGAGAAGCCTCAGCGGAAATGGGCCTCATCTCGCCTGGAGGGCAAAACCTCCTGGATTTTCTCGAGTTGAGGCAGGTGCTCTCGACTTAAGACGAGGCCCTCAGGGACCCGCTCTGGTGGCCTCAGGAAAGGCCAGTCCCCATGCGAGTTCCTCGGGGGCCTCTCGGGATTGCTCTCCCGTCGATGCCGGGGCCTCAGACCTTGTGTGGAGTAGGGGCCGGAACCTGAGGATTCCTCTCCAGTGCTGACATTGATCTTGGGGTACTTCTGGAGTCTCCCGAAGGGAGTCAATCCTCGTCTCGAATGCGGGCATGCACTTGCTATTTCCTCCAGAGAAGTAGCAGCAGTTTCACGCATTCCGCCGCGTGGATAAAGGGATCTATGGTTTTCCCTCGAGTCTTTCCCACGAGGCTTTCCCACAGGGCTGTCCCACGTGCCACCGTGGTGGGAGTAGATCCTCGGCTTGAACGTCATGGCAGTGCAGGGAAAACAGGTTCCTCTGGAATGGAGTGACACATCTGGGGGACTCTTGGAATGGTGTCACGACCCTGGAGTTCCTCTCGCCTTTCCTGTGGAGAGCGCCTCCTCTTGAGATGCGACGGGAACCCCGGGAATTCTTTCCCTAGGAAACAGGGAAAGGATCCCTCATCTCGAGCTAGGAGGCGGAAACGGGGCTCCCCTGGATGTGTGTGGGACCCTCGTGCTTCCTCTCGAGTGGAGAGGGGTATGTCGGGGAACTTCTTGAGTTGCAGCAAGGGTGTGAAAGACCCTTTGGAAGTTCTAGTGGTTAGATGTGATTAGCCTCGAGAAGCCTCAGTGGAAATGGGCCTCATTTCGCCTGGAGGGCAAAACCTCCTGGATTTTCTCGAGATGCGGCAGGTGCTCTCGACTTACGACGGGGCCCTCAGGGACCCGCTCTGGTGGCCTCAGGAAAGGCCAGTCCCCATGCGAGTTCCTCGGGGGCCTCTCGGGATTGCTCTCCCGTCGATGCCGGGGCCTAAGACCTTGTGTGGAGTCGGGGCCGGAACCTGAGGATTCCTCTCCAGTGCTGACATGGATCTTGGGGTACTTCTGGAGTCTCCCCAGGGGAGTCAGTCCTCGTCTCGAATGCGGGCATGCACTTGCGCTTTCCTCCAGAGCGGTAGCAGCAGTGTCACGCAGTCCGCCGCGTGGATCAAAGGATCTATGGTTTTCCCTCAAGTCTTTCCCACGAGGCTTTCCCACGAGGCTTTCCCACAGGGCTGTCCCACGTGCACACGTGGTGGGAGTCGATCCTCGGCTTGAACGTCAAGGCAGTGCAGGGAAAACAGGTTCCTCTGGAATGGACTGACACATCTGGGGGACTCTGGGAATGGAGGCACGACCCTGGAGTTCCTCTCGCCTTTCCTGTGGAGAGCGCCTCCTCTTGAGATGCGACGGGAACGCCGGGAATTCTTTCCCTAAGAAACACGGAAAGGATCCCTCATCTCGAGCTAGGAGGCGGAAACGGGGCTCCCCTGGATGTGTGCGGGACCCTCGTGCTTCTTCTCGAGTGGAGACGGGTATGTCGGGGAACTTCTGGAGTTGCAGCAAGGGTGTGAAGGACCCTTTGGAAGTTCCAGTTGTTAGATGTGATTAGCCTCGGGAAGCCTCAGCGGAAATGTGCCTCATCTCGCCTGGAGGGCAAAACCTCCTGGATTTTCTCGAGTTGCGGCAGGTGCTCTCGACTTACGACTGGGACCTCAGGGACCCGCTCTGGTGGCCTCAGGAAAGGCCAGTCCCCATGTGATTTCCTCAGGGGCCTCTCGGTATTCCTCTCCCGTCCTTGCCGGGGCCTAAGACCTTGTGTGGAGTCGGGGACGGAACGTGAGGATTCCTCTCCAGTGCTGACATGGATCTTGGGGTACTTCTGGAGTCTCCCCAGGGGAGTCAGTCCTCGTCTCGAATGCGGGCATGCACTTGCGCTTTCCTCCAGAGCGGTAGCAGCAGTGTCACGCACTCCGCCGCGTGGATCAAAGGATCTATGGTTTTCCCTCAAGTCTTTCCCACGAGGCTTTCCCACGAGGATTTCCCACAGGTCTGTCCCACGTGCACACGTGGTGGGAGTCGATCCTCGGTTTGAACGTCAAGGCAATGCAGGGAAAACAGGTTCCTCTGGAATGGACTGACACATCTGGGGGACTCTGGGAATGGAGGCACGACCCTGGTGTTCCTCTCGCCTTTCCTGTGGAGAGCGCCTCCTCTTGAGATGCGACGGGAACGCCGGGAATTCTTTCCCTACGAAACAGGGAAAGGATCCCTCATCTCGAGCTAGGAGGCGAAACGTGGCTCTCCTGGATGTGTGCGGGACACAACTTGCTTCCTCTCGAGTGGAGACGGGTATGTCGGGGAACTTCTTGAGTTGCAGCAAGGGTGTGAAGGACCCTTTGGAATTTCCAGTGGTTAGATGTGATTAGCCTCGAGAAGCCTCAGCGGAAATGGGCCTCATCTCGCCTGGAGGGCAAAACCTCCTGGATTTTCTCGAGTTGCGGCAGGTGCTCTCGACTTACGACGGGGACCTCAGGGACCCGCTCTGGTGGCCTCAGGAAAGGCCAGTCCCCATGCGAGTTCCTCGGGGGTCTCTCGGGATTCCTCTCCCGTCGATGCCGGGGCCTAAGACCTTTTGTGGAGTCGGGGCCGGAAACTGAGGATTCCTCTCCAGTGCTGACATGGATCTTGGGGTACTTCTGGAGTCTCCCCAGGGGAGTCAGTCCTCGTCTAGAATGCGGGCATGCACTTGCGCTTTCCTCCAGAGCGGTAGCAGCAGTGTCACGCAGTCCGCCGCGTGGATTAAAGGATCTATGGTTTTCCCTCGAGTCTTTCGCACGAGGCTTTCCCACGAGGCTTACCCACAGGGCTGTCCCACGTGCACACGTGGTGGGAGTCGATCCTTGGCTTGAACGTCAAGGCAGTGCAGGGAAAACAGGTTCCTCTGGAATGGACTCACACATCTGGGGGACTCTTGGAATGGTGGCACGACCCTGGAGTTCCTCTCACCTTTCCTGTGGAGAGCGCCTCCTCTTGAGATGCGACGGGAACGCCGGGAATTCTTTCCCTACGAAACAGGGAAAGGATCCCTCATCTCGAGCTAGGAGGCGGAAACGGGGCTCCCCTGGATGTGTGCGGGACCCTCGTGCTTCCTTTCGAGTGGAGACGGGTATGTCGGGGAACTTCTTGAGTAGCAGCAAGGGTGTGAAGGACCCTTTGGAAGTTCCAGTGGTTAGATGTGATTAGCCTCGAGAAGCCTCAGCGGAAATGGGCCTCATCTCGCCTGGAGGGCAAAACCTCCTGGATTTTCTCGAGTTGAGGCAGGTGCTCTCGACTTAAGACGAGGCCCTCAGGGACCCGCTCTGGTGGCCTCAGGAAAGGCCAGTCCCCATGCGAGTTCCTCGGGGGCCTCTCGGGATTGCTCTCCCGTCGATGCCGGGGCCTCAGACCTTGTGTGGAGTCGGGGCCGGAACCTGAGGATTCCTCTCCAGTGCTGACATTGATCTTGGGGTACTTCTGGAGTCTCCCGAAGGGAGTCAATCCTCGTCTCGAATGCGGGCATGCACTTGCTATTTCCTCCAGAGAAGTAGCAGCAGTTTCACGCATTCCGCCGCGTGGATAAAGGGATCTATGGTTTTCCCTCGAGTCTTTCCCACGAGGCTTTCCCACAGGGCTGTCCCACGTGCCACCGTGGTGGGAGTAGATCCTCGGCTTGAACGTCATGGCAGTGCAGGGAAAACAGGTTCCTCTGGAATGGAGTGACACATCTGGGGGACTCTTGGAATGGTGTCACGACCCTGGAGTTCCTCTCGCCTTTCCTGTGGAGAGCGCCTCCTCTTGAGATGCGACGGGAACCCCGGGAATTCTTTCCCTAGGAAACAGGGAAAGGATCCCTCATCTCGAGCTAGGAGGCGGAAACGGGGCTCCCCTGGATGTGTGCGGCACCCTCGTCCTTCCTCTCGAGTGGAGACGGGTATGTCGGGGAACTTCTAGAGTTGCAGCAAGGGTGTGAAGGACCCTTTGGAAGTTCCAGTTGTTAGATGTGATTAGCCTCGGGAAGCCTCAGCGGAAATGTGCCTCATCTCGCCTGGAGGGCAAAACCTCCTGGATTTTCTCGAGTTGCGGCAGGTGTTCTCGACTTACGACGGGGACCTCAGGGACCCGCTCTGGTGGCCTCAGGAAAGGCCAGTCCCCATGTGATTTCCTCGGGGGCCTCTCGGGATTCCTCTCCCGTCGTTGCCGGGGCCTAAGACCTTGTGTGGAGTCGGGGACGGAACGTGAGGATTCCTCTCCAGTGCTGACATGGATCTTGGGGTACTTCTGGAGTCTCCCCAGGGGAGTCAGTCCTCGTCTCGAATGCGGGCATGCACTTGCGCTTTCCTCCAGAGCGGTAGCAGCAGTGTCACGCAGTCCGCCGCGTGGATCAAAGGATCTATGGTTTTCCCTCGAGTCTTTTCCACGAGGCTTTCCCACGAGGCTTTCCCACAGGGCTGTCCCACGTGCACACGTGGTGGGATTCGATCCCCGGCTTCAACGTCAAGGCAGTGCAGGGAAAAAAGTTTCCTCTGGAATGGACTGACACATCTGGGGGACTCTTGGAATGGTGTCACGACGCTGGAGTTCCTCTCGCCTTTCCTGTGGAGAGCGCATCCTCTTGAGATGCGACGGCAACGCCGGGAATTCTTTCCCTAAGAAACACGGAAAGGATCCCTCATCTCGAGCTGGGAGGCGAAACGTGGCTCCCCTGGATGTGTGCGGGACCCTCGTGCTTCCTCTCGAGTGTAGACGGGTATGTCGGGGAACTTCTGGAGTTGCAGCAAGGGTGTGAAGGACCCTTTGGAAGTTCCAGTGGTTAAATGTGATTGGCCTCGAGAAGCCTCAGCGGAAATGGGCCTCATCTCGCCTGGAGGGCAAAACCTCCTGGATTTTCTCGAGTTGCGGCAGGTGCTCTCGACTTACGACGGGGACCTCAGGGACCCGCTCTGGTGGCCTCAGGAAAGGCCAGTCCCCATGCGAGACCCTCGGGGGCCTCTCGGGATTCCTCTCCCGTCGATGCCGGGGCCTAAGACCTTGTGTGGAGTCGGGGCCGGAACCTGAGTATTCCTCTCCAGTGCTGACATGGATCTTGGGGTACTTCTGGAATTTCCCCAGGGGAGTCAGTCCTCGTCTCGAATGCGGGCATGCACTTGTGCTTTCCTCCACAGCGGTAGCAGCAGTGTCACCCAGTCCGCCGCGTGGATCAAAGGATCTATGGATTTCCCTCGAGTCTTTCCCACGAGGCTTTCCCACGAGGCTTTCCCACAGGGCTGTCCCACGTGCACACGTGGTGGGAGTCGATCCTCGGCTTGAACGTCAAGGCAGTGCAGGGAAAACAGGTTCCTCTGGAATGGACTGACACATCTGGGGGACTCTTGGAAAGGTGTCACGACCCTGGAGTTCCTCTCGCCTTTCCTTTGGAGAGCGCCTCCTCTTGAGATGCGACGGGAACGCCGGGAATTCTTTCCCTACGAAACAGGGAAAGGATCCCTCATCTCGAGCTAGGAGGCGGAAACGGGGCTCCCCTGGATGTGTGCGGGACCCCACGTGCTTCCTCTCGAGTGGAGACGGGTATGTCGGGGAACTTCTTGAGTTGCAGCAAGGGTGTGAAGGACCCTTTGGAAGTTCCAGTGGTTAGATGTGATTGGCCTCGAGAAGCCTCAGCGGAAATGGGCCTCACCTCGCCTGGAGGGCAAAACCTCCTGGATTTTCTCGAGTTGCGGCAGGTGCTCTCGACTTACGACGGGGACCTCAGGGACCCGCTCTGGTGGCCTCAGGAAAGGCCAGTCCCCATGCGAGTTCCTCGGGGGCGTCTCGGGATTCCTCTCCCGTCGATTCCGGGGCCTAAGACCTTGTGTGGAGTCGGGGCCGGAACCTGAGGATTCCTCTCCAGTGCTGACATGGATCTTGGGGTACTTCTGGAGTCTCCCCAGGGGAGTCAGTCCTCGTCTCGAATGCGGGCATGCACTTGCGCTTTCCTCCAGAGCGTTAGCAGCACTGTCACGCAGTCCGCCGCGTGGATCAAAGGATCTATGGTTTTCCCTCGAGTCTTTCCCACGAGGCTTTCCCACGAGGCTTTCCCACAGGGCTGTCCCACGTGCACACGTGGTGGGAGTCGATCCTCGGCTTGAACGTCAAGGCAGTGCAGGGAAAACAGGTTCCTCTGGAAGGGACTGACACATCTGGGGGACTCTTGGAATGGTGGCACGACCCTGGAGTTCCTCTCGCCTTTCCTGTGGAGAGCGCCTCCTCTTGAGATGCGACGGAAACGCCGGGAATTCTTTCCCTACGAAACAGGGAAAGGATCCCTCATCTCGAGCTAGGAGGCGGAAACGGGGCTCCCCTGGATGTGTGCGGGACCCCACGTGCTTCCTCTCGAGTGGAGACGGGTATGTCGGGGAACTTCTTGAGTTGCAGCAAGGGTGTGAAGGACCCTTTGGAAGTTCCAGTGGTTAGATGTGATTGGCCTCGAGAAGCCTCAGCGGAAATGGGCCTCATCTCGCCTGGAGGGCAAAACCTCCTGGATTTTCTTGAGTTGCGGCAGGTGCTCTCGACTTACGACGGGGACCTCAGGGACCCGCTCTGGTGGCCTCAGGAAAGGCCAGTCCCCATGCGAGTTCCTCGGGGGTCTCTCGGGATTCCTCTCCTTTCGATGCCGGGCCTAAGACCTTGTGTGGAGTCGGGGCCGGAACCTGAGGATTCCTCTCCAGTGCTGACATGGATCTTGGGGTATTTCTGGAGTCTCCCCAGGGGAGGCAGTCCTCGTCTCGAATGTGGGCATGCACTTGCGCTTTCCTCCAGAGCGGTAGCAGCAGTGTCACGCAGTCCGCCGCGTGGATCAAAGGATCTATGGTTTTCCCTCGAGTCTTTCCCACGAGGCTTTCCCACGAGGCTTTCCCACAGGGTTGTCCCACGTGCACACGTGGTGGGAGTCGATCCTCGGATTGAACGTCAAGGCAGTGCAGGGAAAACAGGTTCCTCTGGAATGGACTGACACATCTGGGGGACTCTTGGAATGGTGGCACGACCCTGGAGTTCCTCTCGCCTTTCCTGTGGAGAGCGCCTCCTGTTGAGATGCGACGGGAACGCCGGGAATTCTTTCCCTACGAAACAGGGAAAGGATCCCTCATCTCGAGCTAGGAGGCGGAAACGGTGCTCTCCTGGATGTGTGTGGGACCCTCGTGCTTCCTCTTGAGTGGAGACGGGTATGTCGGGGAACTTCTTGAGTTGCAGCAAGGGTGTGAAGGACCCTTTGGAAGTTCCAGTTGTTACATGTGATTAGCCTCGAGAAGCCTCAGCGAAAATGGGCCTCATTTCGCCTGGAGGGCAAAACCTCCTGGATTTTCTCGAGTTGCGGCAGGTGCTCTCGACTTACGACAGGGACCTCAGGGACCCGGTCTGGTGGCCTCAGGAAAGGCCAGTCCCCATGCGAGTTCCTCGGGGGCCTCTCGGGATTCCTCTCCCGTCGATGCCGGGCCTAAGACCTTGTGCGGAGTCGGGGCCGGAACCTGAGGATTCCTCTCCAGTGCTGACATGGATCTTGGGGTATTTCTGGAGTCTCCCCAGGGGAGTCAGTCCTCGTCTCGAATGCGGGCATGCACTTGCGCTTTCCTCCAGAGCGGTAGCAGCAGTGTCACGCAGTCCGCCGCGTGGATCAAAGGATCTATGGTTTTCCCACGAGTCTTTTCCACGAGGCTTTCCCACGAGGCTTTCCCACAGGGCTGTCCCACGTGCACACGTGGTGGGATTCGATCCCCGGCTTCAACGTCAAGGCAGTGCAGGGAAAAAAGTTTCCTCTGGAATGGACTGACACATCTGGGGGACTCTTGGAATGGTGGCACGACCCTGGAGTTCCTCTCGCCTTTCCTGTGGAGAGCGCCTCCTGTTGAGATGCGACGGCAACGCCGGGAATTCTTTCCCTAAGAAACACGGAAAGGATCCCTCATCTCGAGCTAGGAGGCGGAAACGGGGCTCCCCTGGATGTGTGCGGGACCCTCGTGCTTCCTCTCGAGTGTAGACGGGTATGTCGGGGAACTTCTTGAGTTGCAGCAAGGGTGTGAAGGACCCTTTGGAAGTTCCAGTTGTTAGATGTGATTAGCCTCGGGAAGCCTCAGCGGAAATGTGCCTCATCTCGCCTGGAGGGCAAAACCTCCTGGATTTTCTCGAGTTGTGGCAGGTGTTCTCGACTTACGACGGGGACCTCAGGGACCCGCTCTGGTGGCCTCAGGAAAGGCCAGTCCCCATGTGATTTCCTCGGGGGCCTCTCGGGATTCCTCTCCCGTCGTTGCCGGGGCCTAAGACCTTGTGTGGAGTCGGGGACGGAACGTGAGGATTCCTCTCCAGTGCTGACATGGATCTTGGGGTACTTCTGGAGTCTCCCCAGGGGAGTCAGTCCTCGTCTCGAATGCGGGCATGCACTTGCGCTTTCCTCCAGAGCGGTAGCAGCAGTGTCACGCAGTCCGCCGCGTGGATCAAAGGATCTATGGTTTTCCCTCAAGTCTTTCCCACGAGGCTTTCCCACGAGGCTTTCCCACAGGGCTGTCCCACGTGCACACGTGGTGGGAGTCGATCCTCGGCTTGAACGTCAAGGCAGTGCAGGGAAAACAGGTTCCTCTGGAATGGACTGACACATCTGGGGGACTCTGGGAATGGAGGCACGACCCTGGAGTTCCTCTCGCCTTTCCTGTGGAGAGCGCCTCCTCTTGAGATGCGACGGGAACGCCGGGAATTCTTTCCCTACGAAACAGGGAAAGGATCCCTCATCTCGAGCTTGGAGCCGGAAACGGGGCTCCCCTGGATGTGTGCGGGACACCACGTGCTTCCTCTCGAGTGGAGACGGGTATGTCGGGGAACTTCTTGAGTTGCAGCAAGGGTGTGAAGGACCCTTTGGAAGTTCCAGTGGTTAGATGTGATTGGCCTCGAGAAGCCTCAGCGGAAATGGGCCTCATCTCGCCTGGAGGGCAAAACCTCCTGGATTTTCTCGAGTTGCGGCAGGTGCTCTCGACTTACGACGGGGACCTCAGGGACTCGCTCTGGTGGCCTCAGGAAAGGCCAGTCCCCATGCGACTTCCTCGGGGGCCTCTCGGGATTCCTCTCCCGTCGATGCCGGGACCGAAGACCTTGTGTGGAGTCGGGGCGGGAACCTGAGGATTCCTCTCCAGTGCTGACATGGATCTTGGGGTAATTCTGTAGTCTCCCCAGGGGAGTCAGTCCTCGTCTGGAATGCGGGCATGCACTTGCGCTATCCTCCAGAGCGGTAGCAGCAGTGTCAAGCAGTCCGCCGCGTGCATCAAATGATCTATGGTTTTCCCTCGAGTCTTTTCCACGAGGCTTTCCCACGAGGCTTTCCCACAGGGCTGTCCCACGTGCACACGTGGTGGGATTCGATCCCCGGCTTCAACGTCAAGGCAGTGCAGGGAAAAAAGTTTCCTCTGGAATGGACTGACACATCTGGGGGACTCTTGGAATGGTGTCACGACGCTGGAGTTCCTCTCGCCTTTCCTGTGGAGAGCGCATCCTCTTGAGATGCGACGGCAACGCCGGGAATTCTTTCCCTAAGAAACACGGAAAGGATCCCTCATCTCGAGCTAGGAGGCGGAAACGGGGCTCCCCTGGATGTGTGCGGGACCCTCGTCCTTCCTCTCGAGTGGAGACGGGTATGTCGGGGAACTTCTAGAGTTGCAGCAAGGGTGTGAAGGACCCTTTGGAAGTTCCAGTTGTTAGATGTGATTAGCCTCGGGAAGCCTCAGCGGAAATGTGCCTCATCTCGCCTGGAGGGCAAAACCTCCTGGATTTTCTCGAGTTGCGGCAGGTGTTCTCGACTTACGACGGGGACCTCAGGGACCCGCTCTGGTGGCCTCAGGAAAGGCCAGTCCCCATGTGATTTCCTCGGGGGCCTCTCGGGATTCCTCTCCCGTCGTTGCCGGGGCCTAAGACCTTGTGTGGAGTCGGGGACGGAACGTGAGGATTCCTCTCCAGTGCTGACATGGATCTTGGGGTACTTCTGGAGTCTCCCCAGGGGAGTCAGTCCTCGTCTCGAATGCGGGCATGCACTTGCGCTTTCCTCCAGAGCGGTAGCAGCAGTGTCACGCAGTCCGCCGCGTGGATCAAAGGATCTATGGTTTTCCCTCGAGTCTTTTCCACGAGGCTTTCCCACGAGGCTTTCCCACAGGGCTGTCCCACGTGCACACGTGGTGGGATTCGATCCCCGGCTTCAACGTCAAGGCAGTGCAGGGAAAAAAGTTTCCTCTGGAATGGACTGACACATCTGGGGGACTCTTGGAATGGTGTCACGACGCTGGAGTTCCTCTCGCCTTTCCTGTGGAGAGCGCATCCTCTTGAGATGCGACGGCAACGCCGGGAATTCTTTCCCTAAGAAACACGGAAAGGATCCCTCATCTCGAGCTAGGAGGCGGAAACGGGGCTCCCCTGGATGTGTGCGGGACCCTCGTGCTTCCTCTCGAGTGTAGACGGGTATGTCGGGGAACTTCTGGAGTTGCAGCAAGGGTGTGAAGGACCCTTTGGAAGTTCCAGTTGTTAGATGTGATTAGCCTCGGGAAGCCTCAGCGGAAATGTGCCTCATCTCGCCTGGAGGGCAAAACCTCCTGGATTTTCTCGAGTTGCGGCAGGTGCTCTCGACTTACGACGGGGACCTCAGGGACCCGCTCTGGTGGCCTCAGGAAAGGCCAGTCCCCATGTGATTTCCTCGGGGGCCTCTCGGGATTCCTCTCCCGTCGTTGCCGGGGCCTAAGACCTTGTGTGGAGTCGGGGACGGAACGTGAGGATTCCTCTCCAGTGCTGACATGGATCTTGGGGTACTTCTGGAATTTCCCCAGGGGAGTCAGTCCTCGTCTCGAATGCGGGCATGCACTTGTGCTTTCCTCCACAGCGGTAGCAGCAGTGTCACGCAGTCCGCCGCGTGGATCAAAGGATCTATGGATTTCCCTCGAGTCTTTCCCACGAGGCTTTCCCACGAGGCTTTCCCACAGGGCTGTCCCACGTGCACACGTGGTGGGAGTCGATCCTCGGCTTGAACGTCAAGGCAGTGCAGGGAAAACAGGTTCCTCTGGAATGGACTGACACATCTGGGGGACTCTTGGAAAGGTGTCACGACCCTGGAGTTCCTCTCGCCTTTCCTTTGGAGAGCGCCTCCTCTTGAGATGCGACGGGAACGCCGGGAATTCTTTCCCTACGAAACAGGGAAAGGATCCCTCATCTCGAGCTAGGAGGCGGAAACGGGGCTCCCCTGGATGTGTGCGGGACCCCACGTGCTTCCTCTCGAGTGGAGACGGGTATGTCGGGGAACTTCTTGAGTTGCAGCAAGGGTGTGAAGGACCCTTTGGAAGTTCCAGTGGTTAGATGTGATTGGCCTCGAGAAGCCTCAGCGGAAATGGGCCTCACCTCGCCTGGAGGGCAAAACCTCCTGGATTTTCTCGAGTTGCGGCAGGTGCTCTCGACTTACGACGGGGACCTCAGGGACCCGCTCTGGTGGCCTCAGGAAAGGCCAGTCCCCATGCGAGTTCCTCGGGGGCGTCTCGGGATTCCTCTCCCGTCGATTCCGGGGCCTAAGACCTTGTGTGGAGTCGGGGCCGGAACCTGAGGATTCCTCTCCAGTGCTGACATGGATCTTGGGGTACTTCTGGAGTCTCCCCAGGGGAGTCAGTCCTCGTCTCGAATGCGGGCATGCACTTGCGCTTTCCTCCAGAGCGTTAGCAGCACTGTCACGCAGTCCGCCGCGTGGATCAAAGGATCTATGGTTTTCCCTCGAGTCTTTCCCACGAGGCTTTCCCACGAGGCTTTCCCACAGGGCTGTCCCACGTGCACACGTGGTGGGAGTCGATCCTCGGCTTGAACGTCAAGGCAGTGCAGGGAAAACAGGTTCCTCTGGAAGGGACTGACACATCTGGGGGACTCTTGGAATGGTGGCACGACCCTGGAGTTCCTCTCGCCTTTCCTGTGGAGAGCGCCTCCTCTTGAGATGCGACGGAAACGCCGGGAATTCTTTCCCTACGAAACAGGGAAAGGATCCCTCATCTCGAGCTAGGAGGCGGAAACGGGGCTCCCCTGGATGTGTGCGGGACCCCACGTGCTTCCTCTCGAGTGGAGACGGGTATGTCGGGGAACTTCTTGAGTTGCAGCAAGGGTGTGAAGGACCCTTTGGAAGTTCCAGTGGTTAGATGTGATTGGCCTCGAGAAGCCTCAGCGGAAATGGGCCTCATCTCGCCTGGAGGGCAAAACCTCCTGGATTTTCTTGAGTTGCGGCAGGTGCTCTCGACTTACGACGGGGACCTCAGGGACCCGCTCTGGTGGCCTCAGGAAAGGCCAGTCCCCATGCGAGTTCCTCGGGGGTCTCTCGGGATTCCTCTCCTTTCGATGCCGGGCCTAAGACCTTGTGTGGAGTCGGGGCCGGAACCTGAGGATTCCTCTCCAGTGCTGACATGGATCTTGGGGTATTTCTGGAGTCTCCCCAGGGGAGGCAGTCCTCGTCTCGAATGTGGGCATGCACTTGCGCTTTCCTCCAGAGCGGTAGCAGCAGTGTCACGCAGTCCGCCGCGTGGATCAAAGGATCTATGGTTTTCCCTCGAGTCTTTCCCACGAGGCTTTCCCACGAGGCTTTCCCACAGGGTTGTCCCACGTGCACACGTGGTGGGAGTCGATCCTCGGATTGAACGTCAAGGCAGTGCAGGGAAAACAGGTTCCTCTGGAATGGACTGACACATCTGGGGGACTCTTGGAATGGTGGCACGACCCTGGAGTTCCTCTCGCCTTTCCTGTGGAGAGCGCCTCCTGTTGAGATGCGACGGGAACGCCGGGAATTCTTTCCCTACGAAACAGGGAAAGGATCCCTCATCTCGAGCTAGGAGGCGGAAACGGTGCTCTCCTGGATGTGTGTGGGACCCTCGTGCTTCCTCTTGAGTGGAGACGGGTATGTCGGGGAACTTCTTGAGTTGCAGCAAGGGTGTGAAGGACCCTTTGGAAGTTCCAGTTGTTACATGTGATTAGCCTCGAGAAGCCTCAGCGAAAATGGGCCTCATTTCGCCTGGAGGGCAAAACCTCCTGGATTTTCTCGAGTTGCGGCAGGTGCTCTCGACTTACGACAGGGACCTCAGGGACCCGGTCTGGTGGCCTCAGGAAAGGCCAGTCCCCATGCGAGTTCCTCGGGGGCCTCTCGGGATTCCTCTCCCGTCGATGCCGGGCCTAAGACCTTGTGCGGAGTCGGGGCCGGAACCTGAGGATTCCTCTCCAGTGCTGACATGGATCTTGGGGTATTTCTGGAGTCTCCCCAGGGGAGTCAGTCCTCGTCTCGAATGCGGGCATGCACTTGCGCTTTCCTCCAGAGCGGTAGCAGCAGTGTCACGCAGTCCGCCGCGTGGATCAAAGGATCTATGGTTTTCCCACGAGTCTTTTCCACGAGGCTTTCCCACGAGGCTTTCCCACAGGGCTGTCCCACGTGCACACGTGGTGGGATTCGATCCCCGGCTTCAACGTCAAGGCAGTGCAGGGAAAAAAGTTTCCTCTGGAATGGACTGACACATCTGGGGGACTCTTGGAATGGTGGCACGACCCTGGAGTTCCTCTCGCCTTTCCTGTGGAGAGCGCCTCCTGTTGAGATGCGACGGCAACGCCGGGAATTCTTTCCCTAAGAAACACGGAAAGGATCCCTCATCTCGAGCTAGGAGGCGGAAACGGGGCTCCCCTGGATGTGTGCGGGACCCTCGTGCTTCCTCTCGAGTGTAGACGGGTATGTCGGGGAACTTCTTGAGTTGCAGCAAGGGTGTGAAGGACCCTTTGGAAGTTCCAGTTGTTAGATGTGATTAGCCTCGGGAAGCCTCAGCGGAAATGTGCCTCATCTCGCCTGGAGGGCAAAACCTCCTGGATTTTCTCGAGTTGTGGCAGGTGTTCTCGACTTACGACGGGGACCTCAGGGACCCGCTCTGGTGGCCTCAGGAAAGGCCAGTCCCCATGTGATTTCCTCGGGGGCCTCTCGGGATTCCTCTCCCGTCGTTGCCGGGGCCTAAGACCTTGTGTGGAGTCGGGGACGGAACGTGAGGATTCCTCTCCAGTGCTGACATGGATCTTGGGGTACTTCTGGAGTCTCCCCAGGGGAGTCAGTCCTCGTCTCGAATGCGGGCATGCACTTGCGCTTTCCTCCAGAGCGGTAGCAGCAGTGTCACGCAGTCCGCCGCGTGGATCAAAGGATCTATGGTTTTCCCTCAAGTCTTTCCCACGAGGCTTTCCCACGAGGCTTTCCCACAGGGCTGTCCCACGTGCACACGTGGTGGGAGTCGATCCTCGGCTTGAACGTCAAGGCAGTGCAGGGAAAACAGGTTCCTCTGGAATGGACTGACACATCTGGGGGACTCTGGGAATGGAGGCACGACCCTGGAGTTCCTCTCGCCTTTCCTGTGGAGAGCGCCTCCTCTTGAGATGCGACGGGAACGCCGGGAATTCTTTCCCTACGAAACAGGGAAAGGATCCCTCATCTCGAGCTTGGAGCCGGAAACGGGGCTCCCCTGGATGTGTGCGGGACACCACGTGCTTCCTCTCGAGTGGAGACGGGTATGTCGGGGAACTTCTTGAGTTGCAGCAAGGGTGTGAAGGACCCTTTGGAAGTTCCAGTGGTTAGATGTGATTGGCCTCGAGAAGCCTCAGCGGAAATGGGCCTCATCTCGCCTGGAGGGCAAAACCTCCTGGATTTTCTCGAGTTGCGGCAGGTGCTCTCGACTTACGACGGGGACCTCAGGGACTCGCTCTGGTGGCCTCAGGAAAGGCCAGTCCCCATGCGACTTCCTCGGGGGCCTCTCGGGATTCCTCTCCCGTCGATGCCGGGACCGAAGACCTTGTGTGGAGTCGGGGCGGGAACCTGAGGATTCCTCTCCAGTGCTGACATGGATCTTGGGGTAATTCTGTAGTCTCCCCAGGGGAGTCAGTCCTCGTCTGGAATGCGGGCATGCACTTGCGCTATCCTCCAGAGCGGTAGCAGCAGTGTCAAGCAGTCCGCCGCGTGCATCAAATGATCTATGGTTTTCCCTCGAGTCTTTTCCACGAGGCTTTCCCACGAGGCTTTCCCACAGGGCTGTCCCACGTGCACACGTGGTGGGATTCGATCCCCGGCTTCAACGTCAAGGCAGTGCAGGGAAAAAAGTTTCCTCTGGAATGGACTGACACATCTGGGGGACTCTTGGAATGGTGTCACGACGCTGGAGTTCCTCTCGCCTTTCCTGTGGAGAGCGCATCCTCTTGAGATGCGACGGCAACGCCGGGAATTCTTTCCCTAAGAAACACGGAAAGGATCCCTCATCTCGAGCTAGGAGGCGGAAACGGGGCTCCCCTGGATGTGTGCGGGACCCTCGTCCTTCCTCTCGAGTGGAGACGGGTATGTCGGGGAACTTCTAGAGTTGCAGCAAGGGTGTGAAGGACCCTTTGGAAGTTCCAGTTGTTAGATGTGATTAGCCTCGGGAAGCCTCAGCGGAAATGTGCCTCATCTCGCCTGGAGGGCAAAACCTCCTGGATTTTCTCGAGTTGCGGCAGGTGTTCTCGACTTACGACGGGGACCTCAGGGACCCGCTCTGGTGGCCTCAGGAAAGGCCAGTCCCCATGTGATTTCCTCGGGGGCCTCTCGGGATTCCTCTCCCGTCGTTGCCGGGGCCTAAGACCTTGTGTGGAGTCGGGGACGGAACGTGAGGATTCCTCTCCAGTGCTGACATGGATCTTGGGGTACTTCTGGAGTCTCCCCAGGGGAGTCAGTCCTCGTCTCGAATGCGGGCATGCACTTGCGCTTTCCTCCAGAGCGGTAGCAGCAGTGTCACGCAGTCCGCCGCGTGGATCAAAGGATCTATGGTTTTCCCTCGAGTCTTTTCCACGAGGCTTTCCCACGAGGCTTTCCCACAGGGCTGTCCCACGTGCACACGTGGTGGGATTCGATCCCCGGCTTCAACGTCAAGGCAGTGCAGGGAAAAAAGTTTCCTCTGGAATGGACTGACACATCTGGGGGACTCTTGGAATGGTGTCACGACGCTGGAGTTCCTCTCGCCTTTCCTGTGGAGAGCGCATCCTCTTGAGATGCGACGGCAACGCCGGGAATTCTTTCCCTAAGAAACACGGAAAGGATCCCTCATCTCGAGCTAGGAGGCGGAAACGGGGCTCCCCTGGATGTGTGCGGGACCCTCGTGCTTCCTCTCGAGTGTAGACGGGTATGTCGGGGAACTTCTGGAGTTGCAGCAAGGGTGTGAAGGACCCTTTGGAAGTTCCAGTTGTTAGATGTGATTAGCCTCGGGAAGCCTCAGCGGAAATGTGCCTCATCTCGCCTGGAGGGCAAAACCTCCTGGATTTTCTCGAGTTGCGGCAGGTGCTCTCGACTTACGACGGGGACCTCAGGGACCCGCTCTGGTGGCCTCAGGAAAGGCCAGTCCCCATGTGATTTCCTCGGGGGCCTCTCGGGATTCCTCTCCCGTCGTTGCCGGGGCCTAAGACCTTGTGTGGAGTCGGGGACGGAACGTGAGGATTCCTCTCCAGTGCTGACATGGATCTTGGGGTACTTCTGGAGTCTCCAAAGGGGAGTCAGTCCTCGTCTCGAATGCGGGCATGCACTTGCGCTTTCCTCCAGAGCGGTAGCAGCAGTGTCACGCAGTCCGCCGCGTGGATCAAAGGATCTATGGTTTTCCCTCAAGTCTTTCCCACGAGGCTTTCCCACGAGGCTTTCCCACAGGGCTGTCCCACGTGCACACGTGGTGGGAGTCGATCCTCGGCTTGAACGTCAAGGCAGTGCAGGGAAAACAGGTTCCTCTCGAATGGACTGACACATCTGGGGGACTCTGGGAATGGAGGCACGACCCTGGAGTTCCTCTCGCCTTTCCTGTGGAGAGCGCCTCCTCTTGAGATGCGACGGGAACGCCGGGAATTCTTTCCCTACGAAACAGGGAAAGGATCCCTCATCTCGAGCTGGGAGGCGAAACGTGGCTCCCCTGGATGTGTGCGGGACCCTCGTGCTTCCTCTCGAGTGGAGACGGGTATGTCGGGGAACTTCTGGAGTTGCAGCAAGGGTGTGAAGGACCCTTTGGAAGTTCCAGTGGTTAAATGTGATTGGCCTCGAGAAGCCTCAGCGGAAATGGGCCTCATCTCGCCTGGAGGGCAAAACCTCCTGGATTTTCTCGAGTTGCGGCAGGTGCTCTCGACTTACGACGGGGACCTCAGGGACCCGCTCTGGTGGCCTCAGGAAAGGCCAGTCCCCATGCGAGACCCTCGGGGGCCTCTCGGGATTCCTCTCCCGTCGATGCCGGGGCCTAAGACCTTGTGTGGAGTCGGGGCCGGAACCTGAGTATTCCTCTCCAGTGCTGACATGGATCTTGGGGTACTTCTGGAATTTCCCCAGGGGAGTCAGTCCTCGTCTCGAATGCGGGCATGCACTTGTGCTTTCCTCCACAGCGGTAGCAGCAGTGTCACGCAGTCCGCCGCGTGGATCAAAGGATCTATGGATTTCCCTCGAGTCTTTCCCACGAGGCTTTCCCACGAGGCTTTCCCACAGGGCTGTCCCACGTGCACACGTGGTGGGAGTCGATCCTCGGCTTGAACGTCAAGGCAGTGCAGGGAAAACAGGTTCCTCTGGAATGGACTGACACATCTGGGGGACTCTTGGAATGGTGTCACGACCCTGGAGTTCCTCTCGCCTTTCCTTTGGAGAGCGCCTCCTCTTGAGATGCGACGGGAACGCCGGGAATTCTTTCCCTACGAAACAGGGAAAGGATCCCTCATCTCGAGCTAGGAGGCGGAAACGGGGCTCCCCTGGATGTGTGCGGGACCCCACGTGCTTCCTCTCGAGTGGAGACGGGTATGTCGGGGAACTTCTTGAGTTGCAGCAAGGGTGTGAAGGACCCTTTGGAAGTTCCAGTGGTTAGATGTGATTGGCCTCGAGAAGCCTCAGCGGAAATGGGCCTCACCTCGCCTGGAGGGCAAAACCTCCTGGATTTTCTCGAGTTGCGGCAGGTGCTCTCGACTTACGACGGGGACCTCAGGGACCCGCTCTGGTGGCCTCAGGAAAGGCCAGTCCCCATGCGAGTTCCTCGGGGGCGTCTCGGGATTCCTCTCCCGTCGATTCCGGGGCCTAAGACCTTGTGTGGAGTCGGGGCCGGAACCTGAGGATTCCTCTCCAGTGCTGACATGGATCTTGGGGTACTTCTGGAGTCTCCCCAGGGGAGTCAGTCCTCGTCTCGAATGCGGGCATGCACTTGCGCTTTCCTCCAGAGCGGTAGCAGCAGTGTCACGCAGTCCGCCGCGTGGATCAAAGGATGTATGTTTTTCCCTAGAGCCTTTCCCACGAGGCTTTCCCACGAGGCTTTCCCACAGGGCTGTCCCACGTGCACACGTGGTGGGAGTCGATCCTCGGCTTGAACGTCAAGGCAGTGCAGGGAAAACAGGTTCCTCTGGAATGGACTGACACATCTGGGGGACTCTTGGAATGGTGGCACGACCCTGGAGTTCCTCTCGCCTTTCCTGTGGAGAGCGTCTCCTCTTGAGATGCGACGGGAACGCCGGGAATTCTTTCCCTACGAAACAGGGAAAGGATCCCTCATCTCGAGCTAGGAGGCGGAAACGGGGCTCCTCTGGATGTGTGCGGGACCCCACGTGCTTCCTCTCGAGTGGAGACGGGTATGTCGGGGAACTTCTTGAGTTGCAGCAAGGGTGTGAAGGACCCTTTGGAAGTTCCAGTGGTTAGACGTGATTAGCCTCGAGAAGCCTCAGCGGAAATGGGCCTCATCTCGCCTGGAGGGCAAAACCTCCTGGATTTTCTCGAGTTGCGGCAGGTGCTCTCGACTTACGACGGGGACCTCAGGGACCCGCTCTGGTGGCCTCAGGAAAGGCCAGTCGCCAGGCGAGTTCCTCGGGGGCCTCTAGGGATTGCTCTCCCGTCGATGCCGGGGCCTAAGACCTTGTGTGGAGTCGGGGCCGGAACCTGAGGATTCCTCTCCAGTGCTGACATGGATCTTGGGGTACTTCTGGAGTCTCCCCAGGGGAGTCAGTCCTCGTCTCGAATGCGGGCATGCACTTACGCTTTCCTCCAGAGCGGTAGCAGCACTGTCACGCAGTCCGCCGCGTGGATCAAAGGATCTATGGTTTTCCCTCGAGTCTTTCCCACGAGGCTTTCCCACGAGGCTTTCCCACAGGGCTGTCCCACGTGCACACGTGGTGGGAGTCGATCCTCGGCTTGAACGTCAAGGCAGTGCAGGGAAAACAGGTTCCTCTGGAATGGACTGACACATCTGGGGGACTCTTGGAATGGTGGCACGACCCTGGAGTTCCTCTCGCCTTTCCTGTGGAGAGCGCCTCCTCTTGAGATGCGACGGGAACGCCGGGAATTCTTTCCCTACGAAACAGGGAAAGGATCCCTCATCTCGAGCTAGGAGGCGGAAACGGGGCTCCCCTGGATGTGTGCGGGACCCCACGTGCTTCCTCTCGAGTGGAGACGGGTATGTCGGGGAACTTCTTGAGTTGCAGCAAGGGTGTGAAGGACCCTTTGGAAGTTCCAGTGGTTAGATGTGATTGGCCTCGAGAAGCCTCAGCGGAAATGGGCCTCATCTCGCCTGGAGGGCAAAACCTCCTGGATTTTCTCGAGTTGCGGCAGGTGCTCTCGACTTACGACGGGGACCTCAGGGACCCGCTCTGGTGGCCTCAGGAAAGGCCAGTCCCCATGCGAGTTCCTCGGGGGTCTCTCGGGATTCCTCTCCTTTCGATGCCGGGCCTAAGACCTTGTGTGGAGTCGGGGCCGGAACCTGAGGATTCCTCTCCAGTGCTGACATGGATCTTGGGGTATTTCTGCAGTCTCCCCAGGGGAGGCAGTCCTCGTCTCGAATGTGGGCATGCACTTGCGCTTTCCTCCAGAGCGGTAGCAGCAGTGTCACGCAGTCCGCCGCGTGGATCAAAGGATCTATGGTTTTCCCTCGAGTCTTTCCCACGAGGCTTTCCCACGAGGCTTTCCCACAGGGTTGTCCCACGTGCACACGTGGTGGGAGTCGATCCTCGGATTGAACGTCAAGGCAGTGCAGGGAAAACAGGTTCCTCTGGAATGGACTGACACATCTGGGGGACTCTTGGAATGGTGGCACGACCCTGGAGTTCCTCTCGCCTTTCCTGTGGAGAGCGCCTCCTGTTGAGATGCGACGGGAACGCCGGGAATTCTTTCCCTACGAAACAGGGAAAGGATCCCTCATCTCGAGCTAGGAGGCGGAAACGGTGCTCTCCTGGATGTGTGTGGGACCCTCGTGCTTCCTCTTGAGTGGAGACGGGTATGTCGGGGAACTTCTTGAGTTGCAGCAAGGGTGTGAAGGACCCTTTGGAAGTTCCAGTTGTTACATGTGATTAGCCTCGAGAAGCCTCAGCGAAAATGGGCCTCATTTCGCCTGGAGGGCAAAACCTCCTGGATTTTCTCGAGTTGCGGCAGGTGCTCTCGACTTACGACAGGGACCTCAGGGACCCGCTCTGGTGGCCTCAGGAAAGGCCAGTCCCCATGCGAGTTCCTCGGGGGCCTCTCGGGATTCCTCTCCCGTCGATGCCGGGCCTAAGACCTTGTGCGGAGTCGGGGCCGGAACCTGAGGATTCCTCTCCAGTGCTGACATGGATCTTGGGGTATTTCTGGAGTCTCCCCAGGGGAGGCAGTCCTCGTCTCGAATGCGGGCATGCACTTGCGCTTTCCTCCAGAGCGGTAGCAGCAGTGTCACGCAGTCCGCCGCGTGGATCAAAGGATCTATGGTTTTCCCTCGAGTCTTTTCCACGAGGCTTTCCCACGAGGATTTCCCACAGGGCTGTCCCACGTGCACACGTGGTGGGATTCGATCCCCGGCTTCAACGTCAAGGCAGTGCAGGGAAAAAAGTTTCCTCTGGAATGGACTGACACATCTGGGGGACTCTTGGAATGGTGGCACGACCCTGGAGTTCCTCTCGCCTTTCCTGTGGAGAGCGCCTCCTGTTGAGATGCGACGGCAACGCCGGGAATTCTTTCCCTAAGAAACACGGAAAGGATCCCTCATCTCGAGCTAGGAGGCGGAAACGGGGCTCCCCTGGATGTGTGCGGGACCCTCGTGCTTCCTCTCGAGTGTAGACGGGTATGTCGGGGAACTTCTTGAGTTGCAGCAAGGGTGTGAAGGACCCTTTGGAAGTTCCAGTTGTTAGATGTGATTAGCCTCGGGAAGCCTCAGCGGAAATGTGCCTCATCTCGCCTGGAGGGCAAAACCTCCTGGATTTTCTCGAGTTGTGGCAGGTGTTCTCGACTTACGACGGGGACCTCAGGGACCCGCTCTGGTGGCCTCAGGAAAGGCCAGTCCCCATGTGATTTCCTCGGGGGCCTCTCGGGATTCCTCTCCCGTCGTTGCCGGGGCCTAAGACCTTGTGTGGAGTCGGGGACGGAACGTGAGGATTCCTCTCCAGTGCTGACATGGATCTTGGGGTACTTCTGGAGTCTCCCCAGGGGAGTCAGTCCTCGTCTCGAATGCGGGCATGCACTTGCGCTTTCCTCCAGAGCGGTAGCAGCAGTGTCACGCAGTCCGCCGCGTGGATCAAAGGATCTATGGTTTTCCCTCAAGTCTTTCCCACGAGGCTTTCCCACGAGGCTTTCCCACAGGGCTGTCCCACGTGCACACGTGGTGGGAGTCGATCCTCGGCTTGAACGTCAAGGCAGTGCAGGGAAAACAGGTTCCTCTGGAATGGACTGACACATCTGGGGGACTCTGGGAATGGAGGCACGACCCTGGAGTTCCTCTCGCCTTTCCTGTGGAGAGCGCCTCCTCTTGAGATGCGACGGGAACGCCGGGAAATCTTTCCCTACGAAACAGGGAAAGGATCCCTCATCTCGAGCTAGGAGGCGAAACGTGGCTCCCCTGGATGTGTGCGGGACCCTCGTGCTTCCTCTCGAGTGGAGACGGGTATGTCGGGGAACTTCTGGAGTTGCAGCAAGGGTGTGAAGGACCCTTTGGAATTTCCAGTGGTTAGATGTGATTAGCCTCGAGAAGCCTCAGTGGAAATGGGCTTCATCTCGCCTGGGGGGCAAAATATCCTGGATTTTCTCGAGTTGCGGCAGGTGCTCTCGACTTACGACGGGGACCTCAGGGACCCGCTCTGGTGACCTCAGGAAAGGCCAGTCCCCATGCCAGTTCCACAGGGGCCTCTTGGGATTCCTCTCCCGTCGATGCCAGGGCCTAAGACCTTGTGTGGAGTCGGGGCCGGAACCTGAGGATTCCTCTCCAGTGCTGACATGGATCTTGGGGTACTTCTGGAGTCTCCCCAGGGGAGTCAGTCCTCGTCTCGAATGCGGGCATGCACTTGCGCTTTCCTCCAGAGCGGTAGCAGCAGTGTCACGCAGTCCGCCGCGTGGATCAAAGGATCTATGGTTTTCCCTCGAGTTTCGCACGAGGCTTTCCCACGAGGCTTTCCACTGGGCTGTCCCACGTGCACACGTGGTGGGACTCGATCCTAGGCTTGAACGTCAAGGCAGTGCAGGGAAAACAGGTTCCTCTGGAATGGACTGACACATCTGGGGGACTCTTGGAATGGTGGCACGACCCTGGAGTTCCTCTCGCCTTTCCTGTGGAGAGCCCCTCCTCTTGAGATGCGACGGGAACGCCGGGAATTCTTTCCCTACAAAACAGGGAAAGGATCCCTCATCTCGAGCTAGGAGGCGGAAACGGGGCTCCCCTGGATGTGTGCGGGACCCCACATGCTTCTTCTCGTGTGGAGACGGGTATGTCGGGGAACTTCTTGAGTTGCAGCAAGGGTGTGAATGACCCTTTGGAAGTTCCAGTGGTTAGATGTGATTGGCCTCGAGAAGCCTCAGCGGAAATGGGCCTCATCTCGCCTGGAGGGCAAAACCTCCTGGATTTTCTCGAGTTGCGGCAGGTGCTCTCGACTTACGACGGGGACCTCAGGGACCCGTTTTGGTGGCCTCAGGAAAGGCCAGTCCCCATGCGACTTCCTCGGGGGCCTCTCGGGATTCCTCTACCGTCGATGCCGGGGCCTAAGACCTTGTGTGGAGTCGGGGCTGGAACCTGAGGATTCCTCTCCAGTGCTGACATGGATCTTGGGGTACTTCTGGAGTCTCCCCAGGAGAGTCAGTCCTCATCTCGAATGCGGGCATGAACTAGCGCTTTCCTCCACAGCGGTAGCAGCAGTGTCACGCAGTCCGCTGCGTGGAGCAAAGGATCTATGGTTTTCCCTAAAGTCTTTCCCACGAGGCTTTCCCACGAGGCTTTCCCACAGGGCTGTCCCACGTGCACAAGTGGTGGGAGTCGATCCTCGGCTTGAACGTCAAGGCAGTGCAGGGAAAACAGGTTCCTCTGGAATGGACTCACACATCTGGGGGACTCTTGGAATGGTGGCACGACACTGGAGTTCCTCTCGCCTTTCCTGTGGAGAGCGCCTCCTCTTGAGATGCGACGGGAACGCCGGGAATTCTTTCCCTACGAAACAGGGAAAGGATCCCTCATCTCGAGCTTGGAGCCGGAAACGGGGCTCCCCTGGATGTGTGCGGGACACCACGTGCTTCCTCTCGAGTGGAGACGGGTATGTCGGGGAACTTCTTGAGTTGCAGCAAGGGTGTGAAGGACCCTTTGGAAGTTCCAGTGGTTAGATGTGATTGGCCTCGAGAAGCCTCAGCGGAAATGGGCCTCATCTCGCCTGGAGGGCAAAACCTCCTGGATTTTCTCGAGTTGCGGCAGGTGCTCTCGACTTACGACGGGGACCTCAGGGACTCGCTCTGGTGGCCTCAGGAAAGGCCAGTCCCCATGCGACTTCCTCGGGGGCCTCTCGGGATTCCTCTCCCGTCGATGCCGGGACCGAAGACCTTGTGTGGAGTCGGGGCGGGAACCTGAGGATTCCTCTCCAGTGCTGACATGGATCTTGGGGTAATTCTGTAGTCTCCCCAGGGGAGTCAGTCCTCGTCTGGAATGCGGGCATGCACTTGCGCTATCCTCCAGAGCGGTAGCAGCAGTGTCAAGCAGTCCGCCGCGTGCATCAAATGATCTATGGTTTTCCCTCGAGTCTTTTCCACGAGGCTTTCCCACGAGGCTTTCCCACAGGGCTGTCCCACGTGCACACGTGGTGGGATTCGATCCCCGGCTTCAACGTCAAGGCAGTGCAGGGAAAAAAGTTTCCTCTGGAATGGACTGACACATCTGGGGGACTCTTGGAATGGTGTCACGACGCTGGAGTTCCTCTCGCCTTTCCTGTGGAGAGCGCATCCTCTTGAGATGCGACGGCAACGCCGGGAATTCTTTCCCTAAGAAACACGGAAAGGATCCCTCATCTCGAGCTAGGAGGCGGAAACGGGGCTCCCCTGGATGTGTGCGGGACCCTCGTCCTTCCTCTCGAGTGGAGACGGGTATGTCGGGGAACTTCTAGAGTTGCAGCAAGGGTGTGAAGGACCCTTTGGAAGTTCCAGTTGTTAGATGTGATTAGCCTCGGGAAGCCTCAGCGGAAATGTGCCTCATCTCGCCTGGAGGGCAAAACCTCCTGGATTTTCTCGAGTTGCGGCAGGTGTTCTCGACTTACGACGGGGACCTCAGGGACCCGCTCTGGTGGCCTCAGGAAAGGCCAGTCCCCATGTGATTTCCTCGGGGGCCTCTCGGGATTCCTCTCCCGTCGTTGCCGGGGCCTAAGACCTTGTGTGGAGTCGGGGACGGAACGTGAGGATTCCTCTCCAGTGCTGACATGGATCTTGGGGTACTTCTGGAGTCTCCCCAGGGGAGTCAGTCCTCGTCTCGAATGCGGGCATGCACTTGCGCTTTCCTCCAGAGTGGTAGCAGCAGTGTCACGCAGTCCGCCGCGTGGATCAAAGGATCTATGGTTTTCCCTCGAGTCTTTTCCACGAGGCTTTCCCACGAGGCTTTCCCACAGGGCTGTCCCACGTGCACACGTGGTGGGATTCGATCCCCGGCTTCAACGTCAAGGCAGTGCAGGGAAAAAAGTTTCCTCTGGAATGGACTGACACATCTGGGGGACTCTTGGAATGGTGTCACGACGCTGGAGTTCCTCTCGCCTTTCCTGTGGAGAGCGCATCCTCTTGAGATGCGACGGCAACGCCGGGAATTCTTTCCCTAAGAAACACGGAAAGGATCCCTCATCTCGAGCTAGGAGGCGGAAACGGGGCTCCCCTGGATGTGTGCGGGACCCTCGTGCTTCCTCTCGAGTGTAGACGGGTATGTCGGGGAACTTCTGGAGTTGCAGCAAGGGTGTGAAGGACCCTTTGGAAGTTCCAGTTGTTAGATGTGATTAGCCTCGGGAAGCCTCAGCGGAAATGTGCCTCATCTCGCCTGGAGGGCAAAACCTCCTGGATTTTCTCGAGTTGCGGCAGGTGCTCTCGACTTACGACGGGGACCTCAGGGACCCGCTCTGGTGGCCTCAGGAAAGGCCAGTCCCCATGTGATTTCCTCGGGGGCCTCTCGGGATTCCTCTCCCGTCGTTGCCGGGGCCTAAGACCTTGTGTGGAGTCGGGGACGGAACGTGAGGATTCCTCTCCAGTGCTGACATGGATCTTGGGGTACTTCTGGAGTCTCCAAAGGGGAGTCAGTCCTCGTCTCGAATGCGGGCATGCACTTGCGCTTTCCTCCAGAGCGGTAGCAGCAGTGTCACGCAGTCCGCCGCGTGGATCAAAGGATCTATGGTTTTCCCTCAAGTCTTTCCCACGAGGCTTTCCCACGAGGCTTTCCCACAGGGCTGTCCCACGTGCACACGTGGTGGGAGTCGATCCTCGGCTTGAACGTCAAGGCAGTGCAGGGAAAACAGGTTCCTCTCGAATGGACTGACACATCTGGGGGACTCTGGGAATGGAGGCACGACCCTGGAGTTCCTCTCGCCTTTCCTGTGGAGAGCGCCTCCTCTTGAGATGCGACGGGAACGCCGGGAATTCTTTCCCTACGAAACAGGGAAAGGATCCCTCATCTCGAGCTGGGAGGCGAAACGTGGCTCCCCTGGATGTGTGCGGGACCCTCGTGCTTCCTCTCGAGTGGAGACGGGTATGTCGGGGAACTTCTGGAGTTGCAGCAAGGGTGTGAAGGACCCTTTGGAAGTTCCAGTGGTTAAATGTGATTGGCCTCGAGAAGCCTCAGCGGAAATGGGCCTCATCTCGCCTGGAGGGCAAAACCTCCTGGATTTTCTCGAGTTGCGGCAGGTGCTCTCGACTTACGACGGGGACCTCAGGGACCCGCTCTGGTGGCCTCAGGAAAGGCCAGTCCCCATGCGAGACCCTCGGGGGCCTCTCGGGATTCCTCTCCCGTCGATGCCGGGGCCTAAGACCTTGTGTGGAGTCGGGGCCGGAACCTGAGTATTCCTCTCCAGTGCTGACATGGATCTTGGGGTACTTCTGGAATTTCCCCAGGGGAGTCAGTCCTCGTCTCGAATGCGGGCATGCACTTGTGCTTTCCTCCACAGCGGTAGCAGCAGTGTCACGCAGTCCGCCGCGTGGATCAAAGGATCTATGGATTTCCCTCGAGTCTTTCCCACGAGGCTTTCCCACGAGGCTTTCCCACAGGGCTGTCCCACGTGCACACGTGGTGGGAGTCGATCCTCGGCGTGAACGTCAAGGCAGTGCAGGGAAAACAGGTTCCTCTGGAATGGACTGACACATCTGGGGGACTCTTGGAATGGTGTCACGACCCTGGAGTTCCTCTCGCCTTTCCTTTGGAGAGCGCCTCCTCTTGAGATGCGACGGGAACGCCGGGAATTCTTTCCCTACGAAACAGGGAAAGGATCCCTCATCTCGAGCTAGGAGGCGGAAACGGGGCTCCCCTGGATGTGTGCGGGACCCCACGTGCTTCCTCTCGAGTGGAGACGGGTATGTCGGGGAACTTCTTGAGTTGCAGCAAGGGTGTGAAGGACCCTTTGGAAGTTCCAGTGGTTAGATGTGATTGGCCTCGAGAAGCCTCAGCGGAAATGGGCCTCACCTCGCCTGGAGGGCAAAACCTCCTGGATTTTCTCGAGTTGCGGCAGGTGCTCTCGACTTACGACGGGGACCTCAGGGACCCGCTCTGGTGGCCTCAGGAAAGGCCAGTCCCCATGCGAGTTCCTCGGGGGCGTCTCGGGATTCCTCTCCCGTCGATTCCGGGGCCTAAGACCTTGTGTGGAGTCGGGGCCGGAACCTGAGGATTCCTCTCCAGTGCTGACATGGATCTTGGGGTACTTCTGGAGTCTCCCCAGGGGAGTCAGTCCTCGTCTCGAATGCGGGCATGCACTTGCGCTTTCCTCCAGAGCGGTAGCAGCAGTGTCACGCAGTCCGCCGCGTGGATCAAAGGATGTATGTTTTTCCCTAGAGCCTTTCCCACGAGGCTTTCCCACGAGGCTTTCCCACAGGGCTGTCCCACGTGCACACGTGGTGGGAGTCGATCCTCGGCTTGAACGTCAAGGCAGTGCAGGGAAAACAGGTTCCTCTGGAATGGACTGACACATCTGGGGGACTCTTGGAATGGTGGCACGACCCTGGAGTTCCTCTCGCCTTTCCTGTGGAGAGCGCCTCCTCTTGAGATGCGACGGGAACGCCGGGAATTCTTTCCCTACGAAACAGGGAAAGGATCCCTCATCTCGAGCTAGGAGGCGGAAACGGGGCTCCTCTGGATGTGTGCGGGACCCCACGTGCTTCCTCTCGAGTGGAGACGGGTATGTCGGGGAACTTCTTGAGTTGCAGCAAGGGTGTGAAGGACCCTTTGGAAGTTCCAGTGGTTAGACGTGATTAGCCTCGAGAAGCCTCAGCGGAAATGGGCCTCATCTCGCCTGGAGGGCAAAACCTCCTGGATTTTCTCGAGTTGCGGCAGGTGCTCTCGACTTACGACGGGGACCTCAGGGACCCGCTCTGGTGGCCTCAGGAAAGGCCAGTCGCCAGGCGAGTTCCTCGGGGGCCTCTAGGGATTGCTCTCCCGTCGATGCCGGGGCCTAAGACCTTGTGTGGAGTCGGGGCCGGAACCTGAGGATTCCTCTCCAGTGCTGACATGGATCTTGGGGTACTTCTGGAGTCTCCCCAGGGGAGTCAGTCCTCGTCTCGAATGCGGGCATGCACTTGCGCTTTCCTCCAGAGCGGTAGCAGCACTGTCACGCAGTCCGCCGCGTGGATCAAAGGATCTATGGTTTTCCCTCGAGTCTTTCCCACGAGGCTTTCCCACGAGGCTTTCCCACAGGGCTGTCCCACGTGCACACGTGGTGGGAGTCGATCCTCGGCTTGAACGTCAAGGCAGTGCAGGGAAAACAGGTTCCTCTGGAATGGACTGACACATCTGGGGGACTCTTGGAATGGTGGCACGACCCTGGAGTTCCTCTCGCCTTTCCTGTGGAGAGCGCCTCCTCTTGAGATGCGACGGGAACGCCGGGAATTCTTTCCCTACGAAACAGGGAAAGGATCCCTCATCTCGAGCTAGGAGGCGGAAACGGGGCTCCCCTGGATGTGTGCGGGACCCCACGTGCTTCCTCTCGAGTGGAGACGGGTATGTCGGGGAACTTCTTGAGTTGCAGCAAGGGTGTGAAGGACCCTTTGGAAGTTCCAGTGGTTAGATGTGATTGGCCTCGAGAAGCCTCAGCGGAAATGGGCCTCATCTCGCCTGGAGGGCAAAACCTCCTGGATTTTCTCGAGTTGCGGCAGGTGCTCTCGACTTACGACGGGGACCTCAGGGACCCGCTCTGGTGGCCTCAGGAAAGGCCAGTCCCCATGCGAGTTCCTCGGGGGCCTCTCGGGATTCCTCTCCCGTCGATGCCGGGGCCTAAAACCTTGTGTGGAGTCGGGGCCGGAACCTGAGGATTCCTCTCCAGTGCTGACATGGATCTTGGGGTACTTCTGGAGTCTCCCCAGGGGAGTCAGTCCTCGTCTCGAATGCGGGCATGCACTTGCGCTTTCCTCCAGAGCGGTAGGAGCACTGTCACGCAGTCCGCCGCGTGGATCAAAGGATCTATGGTTTTCCCTCGAGTCTTTCCCACGAGGCTTTCCCACGAGGCTTTCCCACAGGGCTCTCCCACGTGCACACGTGGTGGGAGTCGATCCTCGGTTTGAACGTCAAGGCAGTGCAGGGAAAACAGGTTCCTCTGAAATGGACTGACACATCTGGGGGACTCTTGGAATGGTGGCACGACCCTGGAGTTCCTCTCGCCTTTCCTGTGGAGAGCGCCTCCTCTTGAGATGCGACGGGAACGCCGGGAATTCTTTCCCTACGAAACAGGGAAAGGATCCCTCATCTCGAGCTAGGAGGCGGAAACGGGGTTCCCCTGGATGTGTGCGGGACACCACGTGCTTCCTCTCGAGTGGAGACGGGTATGTCGGGGAACTTCTTGAGTTGCAGCAAGGGTGTGAAGGACCCTTTGGAAGTTCCAGTGGTTAGATGTGATTGGCCTCGAGAAGCCTCAGCGGAAATGGGCCTCATCTCGCCTGGAGGGCAAAACCTCCTGGATTTTCTCGAGTTGCGGCAGGTGCTCTCGACTTACGACAGGGACCTCAGGGACCCGCTCTGGTGGCCTCAGGAAAGGCCAGTCCCCATGCGAGTTCCTCGGGGGCCTCTCGGGATTCCTCTCCCGTCGATGCCGGGGCCTAAAACCTTGTGTGGAGTCGGGGCCGGAACCTGAGGATTCCTCTCCAGTGCTGACATGGATCTTGGGGTACTTCTGGAGTCTCCGCAGGGGAGTCAGTCCTCGTCTCGAATGCGGGCATGCACTTGCGCTTTCCTCCAGAGCGGTAGCAGCAGTGTCACGCAGTCCGCCGCGTGGATCAAAGGATCTATGGTTTTCCCTCGAGTCTTTCCCACGAGGCTTTCCCACGAGGCTTTCCCACAGGGCTGTCCCACGTGCACACGTGGTGGGACTCGATCCTCGGCTTCAACGTCAAGGCAGTGCAGGGAAAACAGGTTCCTCTGGAATGGACTGACACATCTGGGGGACTCTTGGAATGGTGGCACGACCCTGGAGTTCCTCTCGCCTTTCCTGTGGAGAGCGCCTCCTCTTGAGATGCGACGGGAACGCCGGGAATTCTTTCCCTACGAAACAGGGAATGGATCCCTCATTTCGAGCTAGGAGGTGGAAACGGGGCTCCCCTGGATGTGTGCGGGACCCCACGTGCTTCCTCTCGAGTGCAGACGGGTATGTCGGGGAACTTCTTGAGTTGCAGCAAGGGTGTGAAGGACCCTTTGGAAGTTCCAGTGGTTAGATGTGATTGGCCTCGAGAAGCCTCAGCGGAAATGGGCCTCATCTCGCCTGGAGGGCAAAACCTCCTGGATTTTCTCGAGTTGCGGCAGGTGCTCTCGACTTACGACGGGGACCTCAGGGAACCGCTCTGGTGGCCTCAGGAAAGGCCCGTCCCCATGCGAGTTCCTCGGGGGCCTCTCGGGATTCCTCTCCCGTCGATGCCGGGGCCTAAGGCCTTGTATGGAGTCGGGGCCGGAACCTGAGGATTCCTCTCCAGTGCTGACATGGATCTTGGGGTACTTCTGGAGTCTCCCCAGGGGAGTCAGTCCTCGTCTCGAATGCGGGCATGCACTTGCGCTTTCCTCCAGAGCGGTAGCAGCAGTGTCACGCAGTCCGCCGCGTGGATCAAAGGATCTATGGTTTTCCCTCGAGTCTTTCCCACGAGGCTTTCCCACGAGGCTTTCCCACAGGGCTGTCCCACGTGCACACGTGGTGGGAGTCGATCCTCGGCTTGAACGTCAAGGCAGTGCAGGGAAAACAGGTTCCTCTGGAATGGACTGACACATCTGGGGGACTCTTGGAATGGTGGCACGACCCTGGAGTTCCTCTCGCCTTTCCTGTGGAGAGCGCCTCCTCTTGAGATGCGACGGGAACGCCGTGAATTCTTTCCCTACGAAACAGGGAAAGGATCCCTCATCTCGAGCTAGGAGGCGGAAACGGGGCTCCCCTGGATGTGTGCGGGACCCCACGTGCTTCCTCTCGAGTGGAGACGGGTATGTCGGGGAACTTCTTCAGTTGCAGCAATGGTGTGAAGGACCCTTTGGAAGTTCCAGTGGTTAGATGTGATTGGCCTCGAGAAGCCTCAGCGGAAATGGGCCTCATTTCGCCTGGAGGGCAAAACCTCCTGGATTTTCTCGAGTTGCGGCAGGTGCTCTCGACTTACGACGGGGACCTCAGGGAACCGCTCTGGTGGCCTCAGGAAAGGCCAGTCCCCATGCGAGTTCCTCGGGGGCCTCTCGGGATTGCTCTCCCGTCGATGCCGGGGCCTAAGACCTTGTGTGGAGTCGGGGCCGGAACCTGAGGATTCCTCTCCAGTGCTGACATGGATCTTGGGGTACTTCTGGAGTCTCCGCAGGGGAGTCAGTCCTCGTCTCGAATGCAGGCATGCACTTGCGCTTTCCTCCAGAGCGGTAGCAGCAGTGTCACGAAGTCCGCCGCGTGGATCAAAGGATCTATGGTTTTCCCTCGAGTCTTTCCCACGAGGCTTTCCCACGAGGCTTTCCCACAGGGCTGTCCCACGTGCACACGTGGTGGGAGTCGATCCTCGGCTTGAACGTCAAGGCAGTGCAGGGAAAACAGGTTCCTCTGGAATGGACTGACACATCTGGGGGATGTTTGGAATGGTGTCTTGACCCTGGAGCTCCTCTCGCCTTTCCTGTCGAGAGCGCCTCCTCTTGAGATGCGACGGGAACGCCGGGAATTCTTTCCCTACGAAACAGGGAACGGATCCCTCATCTCGAGCTAGGAGGCGGAAACGGGGCTCCCGGGAATGTGTGCGGGACCCTCGTGCTTCCTCTCGAGTGCAGACGGGTATGTCGGGGAACTTCTTGAGTTGCAGCAAGGGTGTGAAGGACCCTTTGGAAGTTCCAGTGGTTAGATGTGATTGGCCTCGAGAAGCCTCAGCGGAAATGGGCCTCATCTCGCCTGGAGGGCAAAACCTCCTGGATTTTCTCGAGTTGCGGCAGGTGCTCTCGACTTACGACGGGGACCTCAGGGACCCGCTCTGGTGGCCTCAGGAAAGGCCAGTCCCCATGCGAGTTCCTCGGGGGCCTCTCGGGATTCCTCTCCCGTCGATGCCGGGGCCTAAGACCTTGTGTGGAGTCGGGGCCGGAACCTGAGGATTCCTCTCCAGTGCTGACATGGATCTTGGGGTACTTCTGGAGTCTCCCCAGGGGAGTCAGTCCTCGTCTCGAATGCAGGCATGCACTTGCGCTTTCCTCCAGAGCGGTAGCAGCAGTGTCACCCAGTCCGCCGCGTGGATCATAGGATCTATGGTTTTCCCTCGAGTCTTTCCCACGAGGCTTTCCCACGAGGCTTTCCCACAGGGCTGTCCCACGTGCACACGTGGTGGGAGTCGATCCTCGGCTTGAACGTCAAGGCAGTGCAGGGAAAACAGGTTCCTCTGGAATGGACTGACACATCTGGGGGATTCTGGGAATGGAGGCACGACCCTGGAGTTCCTCTCGCCTTTCCTGTGGAGAGCGCCTCCTCTTGAGATGCGACGGGAACGCCGGGAATTCTTTCCCTACGAAACAGGGAAAGGATCCCTCATCTCGAGCTAGGAGGCGAAACGTGGCTCCCCTGGATGTGTGCGGGACCCTCGTGCTTCCTCTCGAGTGGAGACGGGTATGTCGGGGAACTTCTGGAGTTGCAGCAAGGGTGTGAAAGACCCTTTGGAATTTCCAGTGGTTAGATGTGATTAGCCTCGAGAAGCCTCAGCGGAAATGGTCCTCATCTAGCCTGGAGGGCAAAACCTCCTGCATTTTCTCGAGTTGCGGCAGGTGCTCTCGACTTACGACGGAGACCTCAGGGACCCGCTCTGGTGGCCTCAGGAAAGGCCAGTCCCCATGCGAGTTCCTCGGGGGTCTCTCGGGATTCCTCTCCTTTCGATGCCGGGCCTAAGACTTTGTGTGGAGTCGGGGCCGGAACCTGAGGATTCCTCTCCAGTGCTGACATGGATCTTGGGGTATTTCTGGAGTCTCCCCAGGGGAGGCAGTCCTCGTCTCGAATGTGGGCATGCACTTGCGCTTTCCTCCAGAGCGGTAGCAGCAGTGTCACGCAGTCCGCCGCGTGGATCAAAGGATCTATGGTTTTCCCTCGAGTCTTTCCCACGAGGCTTTCCCACGAGGCTTTCCCACAGGGTTGTCCCACGTGCACACGTGCTGGGAGTCGATCCTCGGCTTGAACGTCAAGGCAGTGCAGGGAAAACAGGTTCCTCTGGAATGGACTGACACATCTGGGGGACTCTTGGAATGGTGGCACGACCCTGGAGTTCCTCTCGCCTTTCCTGTGGAGAGCGCCTCCTGTTGAGATGCGACGGGAACGCCGGGAATTCTTTCCCTACGAAACAGGGAAAGGATCCCTCATCTTGAGCTAGGAGGCGGAAACGGTGCTCCCCTGGATGTGTGTGGGACCCTCGTGCTTCCTCTTGAGTGGAGACGGGTATGTCGGGGAACTTCTTGAGTTGCAGCAAGGGTGTGAAGGACCCTTTGGAAGTTCCAGTGGTTACATGTGATTAGCCTCGAGAAGCCTCAGCGGAAATGGGCCTCATTTCGCCTGGAGGGCAAAACCTCCTGGATTTTCTCGAGTTGCGGCAGGTGCTCTCGACTTACGACGGGGACCTCAGGGACCCGCTCTGGTGGCCTCAGGAAAGGCCAGTCCCCATGCGAGATCCTCGGGGGCCTCTCGGGATTCCTCTCCCGTCGATGCCGGGCCTAAGACCTTGTGTGGAGTCGGGGCCGGAACCTGAGGATTCCTCTCCAGTGCTGACATGGATCTTGGGGTATTTCTGGAGTCTCCCCAGGGGAGTCAGTCCTCGTCTCGAATGCGGGCATGCACTTGCGCTTTCCTCCAGAGCGGTAGCAGCAGTGTCACGCAGTCCGCCGCGTGGATCAAAGGATCTATGGTTTTCCCTCGAGTCTTTTCCACGAGGCTTTCCCGCGAGGCTTTCCCACAGGGCTGTCCCACGTGCACACGTGGTGGGATTCGATCCCCGGCTTCAACGTCAAGGCAGTGCAGGGAAAAATGTTTCCTCTGGAATGGACTGACACATCTGGGGGACTCTTGGAATGGTGGCACGACCCTGGAGTTCCTCTCGCCTTTCCTGTGGAGAGCGCATCCTCTTGAGATGCGACGGCAACGCCGGGAATTCTTTCCCTAAGAAACACGGAAAGGATCCCTCATCTCGAGCTAGGAGGCGGAAACGGGGCTCCCCTGGATGTGTGCGGGACCCTCGTGCTTCCTCTCGAGTGTAGACGGGTATGTCGGGGAACTTCTGGAGTTGCAGCAAGGGTGTGAAGGACCCTTTGGAAGTTCCAGTTGATAGATGTGATTAGCCTCGGGAAGCCTCAGAGGAAATGTGCCTCATCTCGCCTGGAGGGCAAAACCTCCTGGATTTTCTCGAGTTGCGGCAGGTGTTCTCGACTTACGACGGGGACCTCAGGGACCCGCTCTGGTGGCCTCAGGAAAGGCCAGTCCCCATGTGATTTCCTCGGGGGCCTCTCGGGATTCCTCTCCCGTCGTTGCCGGGGCCTAAGACCTTGTGTGGAGTCGGGGACGGAACGTGAGGATTCCTCTCCAGTGCTGACATGGATCTTGGGGTACTTCTGGAGTCTCCCCAGGGGAGTCAGTCCTCGTCTCGAATGCGGGCATGCACTTGCGCTTTCCTCCAGAGCGGTAGCAGCAGTGTCACGCAGTCCGCCGCGTGGATCAAAGGATCTATGGTTTTCCCTCAAGTCTTTCCCACGAGGCTTTCCCACGAGGCTTTCCCACAGGGCTGTCCCACGTGCACACGTGGTGGGAGTCGATCCTCGGCTTGAACGTCAAGGCAGTGCAGGGAAAACAGGTTCCTCTGGAATGGACTGACACATCTGGGGGACTCTGGGAATGGAGGCACGACCCTGGAGTTCCTCTCGCCTTTCCTGTGGAGAGCGCCTCCTCTTGAGATGCGACGGGAACGCCGGGAAATCTTTCCCTACGAAACAGGGAAAGGATCCCTCATCTCGAGCTAGGAGGCGAAACGTGGCTCCCCTGGATGTGTGCGGGACCCTCGTGCTTCCTCTCGAGTGGAGACGGGTATGTCGGGGAACTTCTGGAGTTGCAGCAAGGGTGTGAAGGACCCTTTGGAATTTCCAGTGGTTAGATGTGATTAGCCTCGAGAAGCCTCAGCGGAAATGGGCCTCATCTCGCCTGGAGGGCAAAACCTCCTGGATTTTCTCGAGTTGCGGCAGGTGCTCTCGACTTACGACGGGGACCTCAGGGACCCGCTCTGGTGGCCTCAGGAATGGCCAGTCCCCATGCGAGTTCCTCGGGGGTCTCTCGGGATTCCTCTCCCGTCGATGCCGGGGCCTAAGACCTTTTGTGGAGTCGGGGCCGGAACCTGAGGATTCCTCTCCAGTGCTGACATGTATCTTGGGGTACTTCTGGAGTCTCCCCAGGGGAGTCATTCCTCGTCTCGAATGCGGGCATGCACTTGCGCTTTCCTCCACAGCGGTAGCAGCAGTGTCACGCAGTCCGCCGCTTGGATTAAAGGATCTATGGTTTTCCCTCGAGTCTTTCCCACGAGGCTTTCCCACGAGGCTTTCCCACAGGGCTGTCCCACGTGCACTGGTGGTGGGAGTCGATCCTCGGCTTGAACGTCAAGGCAGTGCAGGGAAAACAGGTTCCTCTGTAATGGACTGACACATATGGGGTCTCTTGGAATGGTGGCACGACCCTGGAGTTCCTCTCGCCTTTCCTGTGGGAGCGCCTCCTCTTGAGATGCGACGGGAACGCCGGGAATTCTTTCCCTACGAAACAGGGAAAGGATCCCTCATCTCTAGCTAGGAGGCGGAAAGGGGGCTACCCTGGATGTGTGCGGGACCCTCGTGCTTCCTTTCGAGTGGAGACGGGTATGTCGGGGAACTTCTAGAGTTGCAGCAAGGGTGTGAAGGGCCGTTTGGATGTTCCAGTGATTAGATGTGATTAGCCTCGAGAAGCCTCAGTGGAAATGGGCTTCATCTCGCCTGGGGGGCAAAATATCCTAGATTTTCTCGAGTTGCGGCAGGTGCTCTCGACTTACGACGGGGACCTCAGGGACCCGCTCTGGTGACCTCAGGAAAGGCCAGTCCCCATGCGAGTTCCTCAGGGGCCTCTTGGGATTCCTCTCCCGTCGATGCCGGGGCCTAAGACCTTGTGTGGAGTCGGGGCCGGAACCTGAGGATTCCTCTCCAGTGCTGACATGGATCTTGGGGTACTTCTGGAGTCTCCGCAGGGGAGTCAGTCCTCGTCTCGAATGCGGGCATGCACTTGCGCTTTCCTCCAGAGCGGTAGCAGCAGTGTCACGCAGTCCGCCGCGTGGATCAAAGGATCTATGGTTTTCCCTCGAGTTTCGCACGAGGCTTTCCCACGAGGCTTTCCACAGGGCTGTCCCACGTGCACACGTGGTGGGACTCGATCCTAGGCTTGAACGTAAAGGCAGTGCAGGGAAAACAAGTTCCTCTGGAATGGACTGACACATCTGGGGGACTCTTGGAATGGTGGCACGACCCTGGAGTTCCTCTCGCCTTTCCTGTGGAGAGCCCCTCCTCTTGAGATGCGACGGGAACGCCGGGAATTCTTTCCCTACAAAACAGGGAAAGGATCCCTCATCTCGAGCTAGGAGGCGGAAACGGGGCTCCCCTGGATGTGTGCGGGACCCCACGTGCTTCCTCTCGAGTGGAGACGGGTATGTCGGTTAACTTCTTGAGTTGCAGCAAGGGTGTGAATGACCCTTTGGAAGTTCCAGTGGTTAGATGTGATTGGCCTCGAGAAGCCTCAGCGGAAATGGGCCTCATCTCGCCTGGAGGGCAAAACCTCCTGGATTTTCTCGAGTTGCGGCAGGTGCTCTCGACTTACGACGGGGACCTCAGGGACCCGTTTTGGTGGCCTCAGGAAAGGCCAGTCCCCATGCGAGTTCCTCGGGGGCCTCTCGGGATTCTTCTCCCGTCGATGCCGGGGCCTAAGACCTTGTGTGGAGTCGGGGCTGGAACCTGAGGATTCCTCTCCAGTGCTGACATGGATCTTGGGGTACTTCTGGAGTCTCCCCAGGAGAGTCAGTCCTCATCTCGAATGCGGGCATGAACTTGCGCTTTCCTCCACAGCGGTAGCAGCAGTGTCACGCAGTCCGCTGCGTGGAATAAAGGATCTATGGTTTTCCCTAAAGTCTTTCCCACGAGGCTTTCCCACGAGGCTTTCCCACAGGGCTGTCCCACGTGCACAAGTGGTGGGAGTCGATCCTCGGCTTGAACGTCAAGGCAGTGCAGGGAAAACAGGTTCCTCTGGAATGGACTCACACATCTGGGGAACTCTTGGAATGGTGGCACGACCCTGGAGTTCCTCTCGCCTTTCCTGTGGAGAGCGCCTCCTCTTGAGATGCGACGGGAACGCCGGGAATTCTTTCCCTACGAAACAGGGAAAGGATCCCTCATCTCTAGCTTGGAGGCGGAAACGGGGCTCCCCTGGATGTGTGTGGGACACCACGTGCTTCCTCTCGAGTGGAGACGGGTATGTCGGGGAACTTCTTCAGTTGCAGCAAGGGTGTGAAGGACCCTTTGGAAGTTCCAGTGGTTAGATGTGATTGGCCTCGAGAAGCCTCAGCGGAAATGGGCCTCATCTCGCCTGGAGGGCAAAACCTCCTGGATTTTCTCGAGTTGCGGCAGGTGCTCTCGACTTACGACGGGGACCTCAGGGACACGCTCTGGTGGCCTCAGGAAAGGCCAGTCCCCATGCGACTTCCTCGGGGGCCTCTCGGGATTCCTCTCCCGTCGATGCCGGGACCGAAGACCTTGTGTGGAGTCGGGGCGGGAACCTGAGGATTCCTCTCCAGTGCTGACATGGATCTTGGGGTAATTCTGGAGTCTCCCCAGGGGAGTCAGTCCTCGTCTGGAATGCGGGCATGCACTTGCGCTATCCTCCAGAGCGGTAGCAGCAGTGTCAAGCAGTCCGCCGCGTGCATCAAATGATCTATGGTTTTCCCTCGAGTCTTTCCCACGAGGCTTTCCCACGAGGCTTTCCCACAGGGCTGTCCCACGTGCACACGTGGTGGGAGTCGATCCTCGGCTTGAACGTCAAGGCAGTGCAGGGAAAACAGGTTCCTCTGGAATGGACTGAC
The DNA here is from genome assembly GCF_042477335.2 of Ovis canadensis. Taxonomy (NCBI): domain Eukaryota; kingdom Metazoa; phylum Chordata; class Mammalia; order Artiodactyla; family Bovidae; genus Ovis; species Ovis canadensis. Next base: position 1,718,487 of record NC_091266.1, on the reverse strand, counting down.
ACATCTGGGGGACTCCTGGAATGGTGTCACGACCCTGGAGTTCCTCTCGCCTTTCCTGTGGAGAGCGCCTTCTCTTGAGATGCGACGGGAACGCCGGGAATTCTTTCCCTACGAAACAGGGAAAGGATCCCTCATCTCGAGCTAGGAGGCAGAAACGGGGCTCCCCTGGATGTGTGCAGGACCCCACGTGCTTCCTCTCGAGTGGAGACGGGTATGTCGGGGAACTTCTTGAGTTGCAGCAAGGGTGTGAAGGACCCTTTGGAAGTTCCAGTGGTTAGACGTGATTAGCCTCGAGAAGCCTCAGCGGAAATGGGCCTCATCTCGCCTGGAGGGCAAAACCTCCTGGATTTTCTCGAGTTGCGGCAGGTGCTCTCGACTTACGAAGGGGACCTCAGGGACCCGCTTTGGTGGCCTCAGAAAAGGCCAGTCCCCATGCGAGTTCCTCGGGGTCCTCTGGGGATTCCTCTCCCGTCGATGCCGGGGCCTAAGGCCTTGTGTGGAGTCGGGGCCGGAACCTGAGGATTCCTCTCCAGTGCTGACATGGATCTTGGGGTACTTCTGGAGTCTCCCCAGGGGAGTCAGTCCTCGTCTGGAATGCGGGCATGCACTTGCGCTATCCTCCAGAGCGGTAGCAGCAGTGTCAAGCAGTCCGCCGCGTGCATCAAATGATCTAAGGTTTTCCCTCGAGTCTTTCCCACGAGGCTTTCCCACGAGGCTTTCCCACAGGGCTGTCCCACGTGCACACGTGCTGGGAGTCGATCCTCGGCGTGAACGTCAAGGCAGTGCAGGGAAAACAGGTTCCTCTGGAATGGACTGACACATCTGGGGGACTCCTGGAATGGTGGCACGACCCTGGAGTTCCTCTCGCCTTTCCTGTGGAGAGCTCCTCCTCTTGAGATGCGACGGGAACGCCGGGAATTCTTTCCCTACGAAACAGGGAAAGGATCCCTCATCTCGAGCTAGGAGGCAGAAACGGGGCTCCCCTGGATGTGTGCAGGACCCCACGTGCTTCCTCTCGAGTGGAGACGGGTATGTCCGGGAACTTCTTGAGTTGCAGCAAGGGTGTGAAGGACCCTTTGGAAGTTCCAGTGGTTAGACGTGATTAGCCTCGAGAAGCCTCAGCGGAAATGGGCCTCATCTCGCCTGGAGGGCAAAACCTCCTGGATTTTCTCGAGTTGCGGCAGGTGCTCTCGACTTACGAAGGGGACCTCAGGGACCCGCTCTGGTGGCCTCAGGAAAGGCCAGTCCCCATGCGAGTTCCTCGGGGGCCTCTGGGGATTCCTCTCCCGTCGATGCCGGGGCCTAAGGCCTTGTGTGGAGTCGGGGCCGGAACCTGAGGATTCCTCTCCAGTGCTGACATGGATCTTGGGGTACTTCTGGAGTCTCCGCAGGGGAGTCAGTAGTCGTCTCGAATGCGGGCATGCACTTGCGCTTTCCTCCAGAGTGGTAGCAGCAGTGTCATGCAGTCCGCCGCGTGGATCAAAGGATCTATGGTTTTCCCTCGAGTCTTTCCCACGAGGCTTTCCCACGAGGCTTTCCCACAGGGCTGTCCCACGTGCACACGTGGTGGGACTCGATCCTCGGCTTCAACGTCAAGGCAGTGCAGGGAAAACAGGTTCCTCTGGAATGGACTGACACATCTGGGGGACTCTTGGAATGGTGGCACGACCCTGGAGTTCCTCTCGCCTTTCCTGTGGAGAGCGCCTCCTCTTGAGATGCGACGGGAACGCCGGGAATTCTTTCCCTACGAAACAGGGAATGGATCCCTCATTTCGAGCTAGGAGGTGGAAACGGGGCTCCCCTGGATGTGTGCGGGACCCCACGTGCTTCCTCTCGAGTGGAGACGGGTATGTCGGGGAACTTCTTGAGTTGCAGCAAGGGTGTGAAGGACCCTTTGGAAGTTCCAGTGGTTAGATGTGATTGGCCTCGAGAAGCCTCAGCAGAAATGGGCCTCATCTCGCCTGGAGGGCAAAACCTCCTGGATTTTCTCGAGTTGCGGCAGGTGCTCTCGACTTACGACGGGGACCTCAGGGAACCGCTCTGGTGGCCTCAGGAAAGGCCCGTCCCCATGCGAGTTCCTCGGGGGCCTCTCGGGATTCCTCTCCCGTCGATGCCGGGGCCTAAGGCCTTGTATGGAGTCGGGGCCGGAACCTGAGGATTCCTCTCCAGTGCTGACATGGATCTTGGGGTACTTCTGGAGTCTCCCCAGGGGAGTCAGTCCTCGTCTCGAATGCGGGCATGCTCTTGCGCTTTCCTCCAGAGCGGTAGCAGCAGTGTCACGCAGTCCGCCGCGTGGATCAAAGGATCTATGGTTTTCCCTCGAGTCTTTCCCACGAGGCTTTCCCACGAGGCTTTCCCACAGGGCTGTCCCACGTGCACACGTGGTGGGAGTCGATCCTCGGCTTGAACGTCAAGGCAGTGCAGGGAAAACAGGTTCCTCTGGAATGGACTGACACATCTGGGGGACTCTTGGAATGGTGGCACGACCCTGGAGTTCCTCTCGCCTTTCCTGTGGAGAGCGCCTCCTCTTGAGATGCGACGGGAACGCCGTGAATTCTTTCCCTACGAAACAGGGAAAGGATCCCTCATCTCGAGCTAGGAGGCGGAAACGGGGCTCCCCTGGATGTGTGCGGGACCCCACGTGCTTCCTCTCGAGTGGAGACGGGTATGTCGGGGAACTTCTTCAGTTGCAGCAATGGTGTGAAGGACCCTTTGGAAGTTCCAGTGGTTAGATGTGATTGGCCTCGAGAAGCCTCAGCGGAAATGGGCCTCATCTCGCCTGGAGGGCAAAACCTCCTGGATTTTCTCGAGTTGCGGCAGGTGCTCTCGACTTACGACGGGGACCTCAGGGACCCGCTCTGGTGGCCTCAGGAAAGGCCAGTCCCCATGCGAGTTCCTCGGGGGCCTCTCGGGATTCCTCTCCCGTCGATGCCGGGGCCTAAGACCTTGTGTGGAGTCGGGGCCGGAACCTGAGGATTCCTCTCCAGTGCTGACATGGATCTTGGGGTACTTCTGGAGTCTCCCCAGGGGAGTCAGTCCTCGTCTCGAATGCAGGCATGCACTTGCGCTTTCCTCCAGAGCGGTAGCAGCAGTGTCACACAGTCCGCCGCGTGGATCATAGGATCTATGGTTTTCCCTCGAGTCTTTCCCACGAGGCTTTCCCACGAGGCTTTCCCACAGGGCTGTCCCACGTGCACACGTGGTGGGAGTCGATCCTCGGCTTGAACGTCAAGGCAGTGCAGGGAAAACAGGTTCCTCTGGAATGGACTGACACATCTGGGGGATTCTGGGAATGGAGGCACGACCCTGGAGTTCCTCTCGCCTTTCCTGTGGAGAGCGCCTCCTCTTGAGATGCGACGGGAACGCCGGGAAATCTTTCCCTACGAAACAGGGAAAGGATCCCTCATCTCGAGCTAGGAGGCGAAACGTGGCTCCCCTGGATGTGTGCGGGACCCTCGTGCTTCCTCTCGAGTGGAGACGGGTATGTCGGGGAACTTCTGGAGTTGCAGCAAGGGTGTGAAAGACCCTTTGGAATTTCCAGTGGTTAGATGTGATTAGCCTCGAGAAGCCTCAGCGGAAATGGTCCTCATCTAGCCTGGAGGGCAAAACCTCCTGCATTTTCTCGAGTTGCGGCAGGTGCTCTCGACTTACGACGGAGACCTCAGGGACCCGCTCTGGTGGCCTCAGGAAAGGCCAGTCCCCATGCGAGTTCCTCGGGGGTCTCTCGGGATTCCTCTCCTTTCGATGCCGGGCCTAAGACCTTGTGTGGAGTCGGGGCCGGAACCTGAGGATTCCTCTCCAGTGCTGACATGGATCTTGGGGTATTTCTGGAGTCTCCCCAGGGGAGGCAGTCCTCGTCTCGAATGTGGGCATGCACTTGCGCTTTCCTCCAGAGCGGTAGCAGCAGTGTCACGCAGTCCGCCGCGTGGATCAAAGGATCTATGGTTTTCCCTCGAGTCTTTCCCACGAGGCTTTCCCACGAGGCTTTCCCACAGGGTTGTCCCACGTGCACACGTGGTGGGAGTCGATCCTCGGATTGAACGTCAAGGCAGTGCAGGGAAAACAGGTTCCTCTGGAATGGACTGACACATCTGGGGGACTCTTGGAATGGTGGCACGACCCTGGAGTTCCTCTCGCCTTTCCTGTGGAGAGCGCCTCCTGTTGAGATGCGACGGGAACGCCGGGAATTCTTTCCCTACGAAACAGGGAAAGGATCCCTCATCTTGAGCTAGGAGGCGGAAACGGTGCTCCCCTGGATGTGTGTGGGACCCTCGTGCTTCCTCTTGAGTGGAGACGGGTATGTCGGGGAACTTCTTGAGTTGCAGCAAGGGTGTGAAGGACCCTTTGGAAGTTCCAGTGGTTACATGTGATTAGCCTCGAGAAGCCTCAGCGGAAATGGGCCTCATTTCGCCTGGAGGGCAAAACCTCCTGGATTTTCTCGAGTTGCGGCAGGTGCTCTCGACTTACGACGGGGACCTCAGGGACCCGCTCTGGTGGCCTCAGGAAAGGCCAGTCCCCATGCGAGATCCTCGGGGGCCTCTCGGGATTCCTCTCCCGTCGATGCCGGGCCTAAGACCTTGTGTGGAGTCGGGGCCGGAACCTGAGGATTCCTCTCCAGTGCTGACATGGATCTTGGGGTATTTCTGGAGTCTCCCCAGGGGAGTCAGTCCTCGTCTCGAATGCGGGCATGCACTTGCGCTTTCCTCCAGAGCGGTAGCAGCAGTGTCACGCAGTCCGCCGCGTGGATCAAAGGATCTATGGTTTTCCCTTAAGTCTTTCCCACGAGGCTTTCCCACGAGGCTTTCCCACAGGGCTGTCCCACGTGCACACGTGGTGGGAGTCGATCCTCGGCTTGAACGTCAAGGCAGTGCAGGGAAAACAGGTTCCTCTGGAATGGACTGACACATCTGGGGGACTCTGGGAATGGAGTCACGACCCTGGAGTTCCTCTCGCCTTTCCTGTGGAGAGCGCCTCCTCTTGAGATGCGACGGGAACGCCGGGAATTCTTTCCCTACGAAACAGGGAAAGGATCCCTCATCTCGAGCTAGGAGGCGAAACGTGGCTCCCCTGGATGTGTGCGGGACCCTCGTGCTTCCTCTCGAGTGGAGACGGGTATGTCGGGGAACTTCTGGAGTTGCAGCAAGGGTGTGAAGGACCCTTTGGAATTTCCAGTGGTTAGATGTGATTAGCCTCGAGAAGCCTCAGCGGAAATGGGCCTCATCTCGCCTGGAGGGCAAAACCTCCTGGATTTTCTCGAGTTGCGGCAGGTGCTCTCGACTTACGACGGGGACCTCAGGGACCCGCTCTGGTGGCCTCAGGAAAGGCCAGTCCCCATGCGAGTTCCTCGGGGGTCTCTCGGGATTCCTCTCCCGTCGATGCCGGGGCCTAAGACCTTTTGTGGAGTCGGGGCCGGAACCTGAGGATTCCTCTCCAGTGCTGACATGTATCTTGGGGTACTTCTGGAGTCTCCCCAGGGGAGTCAGTCCTCGTCTCGAATGCGGGCATGCACTTGCGCTTTCCTCCACAGCGGTAGCAGCAGTGTCACGCAGTCCGCCGCGTGGATTAAAGGATCTATGGTTTTCCCTCGAGTCTTTCCCACGAGGCTTTCCCACGAGGCTTTCCCACAGGGCTGTCCCACGTGCACTGGTGGTGGGAGTCGATCCTCGGCTTGAACGTCAAGGCAGTGCAGGGAAAACAGGTTCCTCTGTAATGGACTGACACATATGGAGTCTCTTGGAATGGTGGCACGACCCTGGAGTTCCTCTCGCCTTTCCTGTGGGAGCGCCTCCTCTTGAGATGCGACGGGAACGCCGGGAATTCTTTCCCTACGAAACAGGGAAAGGATCCCTCATCTCTAGCTAGGAGGCGGAAAGGGGGCTACCCTGGATGTGTGCGGGACCCTCGTGCTTCCTTTCGAGTGGAGACGGGTATGTCGGGGAACTTCTAGAGTTGCAGCAAGGGTGTGAAGGGCCGTTTGGATGTTCCAGTGATTAGATGTGATTAGCCTCGAGAAGCCTCAGTGGAAATGGGCTTCATCTCGCCTGGGGGGCAAAATATCCTAGATTTTCTCGAGTTGCGGCAGGTGCTCTCGACTTACGACGGGGACCTCAGGGACCCGCTCTGGTGACCTCAGGAAAGGCCAGTCCCCATGCGAGTTCCTCAGGGGCCTCTTGGGATTCCTCTCCCGTCGATGCCGGGGCCTAAGACCTTGTGTGGAGTCGGGGCCGGAACCTGAGGATTCCTCTCCAGTGCTGACATGGATCTTGGGGTACTTCTGGAGTCTCCCCAGGGGAGTCAGTCCTCGTCTCGAATGCGGGCATGCACTTGCGCTTTCCTCCAGAGCGGTAGCAGCAGTGTCACGCAGTCCGCCGCGTGGATCAAAGGATCTATGGTTTTCCCTCGAGTTTCGCACGAGGCTTTCCCACGAGGCTTTCCACAGGGCTGTCCCACGTGCACACGTGGTGGGACTCGATCCTAGGCTTGAACGTAAAGGCAGTGCAGGGAAAACAGGTTCCTCTGGAATGGACTGACACATCTGGGGGACTCTTGGAATGGTGGCACGACCCTGGAGTTCCTCTCGCCTTTCCTGTGGAGAGCCCCTCCTCTTGAGATGCGACGGGAACGCCGGGAATTCTTTCCCTACAAAACAGGGAAAGGATCCCTCATCTCGAGCTAGGAGGCGGAAACGGGGCTCCCCTGGATGTGTGCGGGACCCCACGTGCTTCCTCTCGAGTGGAGACGGGTATGTCGGTTAACTTCTTGAGTTGCAGCAAGGGTGTGAATGACCCTTTGGAAGTTCCAGTGGTTAGATGTGATTGGCCTCGAGAAGCCTCAGCGGAAATGGCCCTCATCTCGCCTGGAGGGCAAAACCTCCTGGATTTTCTCGAGTTGCGGCAGGTGCTCTCGACTTACGACGGGGACCTCAGGGACCCGTTTTGGTGGCCTCAGGAAAGGCCAGTCCCCATGCGAGTTCCTCGGGGGCCTCTCGGGATTCTTCTCCCGTCGATGCCGGGGCCTAAGACCTTGTGTGGAGTCGGGGCTGGAACCTGAGGATTCCTCTCCAGTGCTGACATGGATCTTGGGGTACTTCTGGAGTCTCCCCAGGAGAGTCAGTCCTCATCTCGAATGCGGGCATGAACTTGCGCTTTCCTCCACAGCGGTAGCAGCAGTGTCACGCAGTCCGCTGCGTGGAATAAAGGATCTATGGTTTTCCCTAAAGTCTTTCCCACGAGGCTTTCCCACGAGGCTTTCCCACAGGGCTGTCCCACGTGCACAAGTGGTGGGAGTTGATCCTCGGCTTGAACGTCAAGGCAGTGCAGGGAAAACAGGTTCCTCTGGAATGGACTCACACATCTGGGGAACTCTTGGAATGGTGGCACGACCCTGGAGTTCCTCTCGCCTTTCCTGTGGAGAGCGCCTCCTCTTGAGATGCGACGGGAACGCCGGGAATTCTTTCCCTACGAAACAGGGAAAGGATCCCTCATCTCGAGCTTGGAGGCGGAAACGGGGCTCCCCTGGGTGTGTGTGGGACACCACGTGCTTCCTCTCGAGTGGAGACGGGTATGTCGGGGAACTTCTTGAGTTGCAGCAAGGGTGTGAAGGACCCTTTGGAAGTTCCAGTGGTTAGATGTGATTGGCCTCGAGAAGCCTCAGCGGAAATGGGCCTCATCTCGCCTGGAGGGCAAAACCTCCTGGATTTTCTCGAGTTGCGGCAGGTGCTCTCGACTTACGACGGGGACCTCAGGGACACGCTCTGGTGGCCTCAGGAAAGGCCAGTCCCCATGCGACTTCCTCGGGGGCCTCTCGGGATTCCTCTCCCGTCGATGCCGGGACCGAAGACCTTGTGTGGAGTCGGGGCGGGAACCTGAGGATTCCTCTCCAGTGCTGACATGGATCTTGGGGTAATTCTGGAGTCTCCCCAGGGGAGTCAGTCCTCGTCTGGAATGCGGGCATGCACTTGCGCTATCCTCCAGAGCGGTAGCAGCAGTGTCAAGCAGTCCGCCGCGTGCATCAAATGATCTATGGTTTTCCCTCGAGTCTTTCCCACGAGGCTTTCCCACGAGGCTTTCCCACAGGGCTGTCCCACGTGCACACGTGGTGGGAGTCGATCCTCGGCTTGAACGTCAAGGCAGTGCAGGGAAAACAGGTTCCTCTGGAATGGACTGACACATCTGGGGGACTCCTGGATAGGTGTCACGACCCTGGAGTTCCTCTCGCCTTTCCTGTGGAGAGCGCCTTCTCTTGAGATGCGACGGGAACGCCGGGAATTCTTTCCCTACGAAACAGGGAAAGGATCCCTCATCTCGAGCTAGGAGGCAGAAACGGGGCTCCCCTGGATGTGTGCAGGACCCCACGTGCTTCCTCTCGAGTGGAGACGGGTATGTCGGGGAACTTCTTGAGTTGCAGCAAGGGTGTGAAGGACCCTTTGGAAGTTCCAGTGGTTAGACGTGATTAGCCTCGAGAAGCCTCAGCGGAAATGGGCCTCATCTCGCCTGGAGGGCAAAACCTCCTGGATTTTCTCGAGTTGCGGCAGGTGCTCTCGACTTACGAAGGGGACCTCAGGGACCCGCTCTGGTGGCCTCAGAAAAGGCCAGTCCCCATGCGAGTTCCTCGGGGTCCTCTGGGGATTCCTCTCCCGTCGATGCCGGGGCCTAAGGCCTTGTGTGGAGTCGGGGCCGGAACCTGAGGATTCCTCTCCAGTGCTGACATGGATCTTGGGGTACTTCTGGAGTCTCCCCAGGGGAGTCAGTCCTCGTCTGGAATGCGGGCATGCACTTGCGCTATCCTCCAGAGCGGTAGCAGCAGTGTCAAGCAGTCCGCCGCGTGCATCAAATGATCTAAGGTTTTCCCTCGAGTCTTTCCCACGAGGCTTTCCCACGAGGCTTTCCCACAGGGCTGTCCCACGTGCACACGTGCTGGGAGTCGATCCTCGGCGTGAACGTCAAGGCAGTGCAGGGAAAACAGGTTCCTCTGGAATGGACTGACACATCTGGGGGACTCCTGGAATGGTGGCACGACCCTGGAGTTCCTCTCGCCTTTCCTGTGGAGAGCTCCTCCTCTTGAGATGCGACGGGAACGCCGGGAATTCTTTCCCTACGAAACAGGGAAAGGATCCCTCATCTCGAGCTAGGAGGCAGAAACGGGGCTCCCCTGGATGTGTGCAGGACCCCACGTGCTTCCTCTCGAGTGGAGACGGGTATGTCGGGGAACTTCTTGAGTTGCAGCAAGGGTGTGAAGGACCCTTTGGAAGTTCCAGTGGTTAGACGTGATTAGCCTCGAGAAGCCTCAGCGGAAATGGGCCTCATCTCGCCTGGAGGGCAAAACCTCCTGGATTTTCTCGAGTTGCGGCAGGTGCTCTCGACTTACGAAGGGGACCTCAGGGACCCGCTCTGGTGGCCTCAGGAAAGGCCAGTCCCCATGCGAGTTCCTCGGGGGCCTTTGGGGATTCCTCTCCCGTCGATGCCGGGGCCTAAGGCCTTGTGTGGAGTCGGGGCCGGAACCTGAGGATTCCTCTCCAGTGCTGACATGGATCTTGGGGTACTTCTGGAGTCTACCCAGGGGAGTCAGTCCTCGTCTCGAATGCGGGCATGCACTTCCGCTTTCCTCCAGAGCGGTAGCAGCAGTGTCACGCAGACCGCCGTGTGGATCAAAGGATCTATGGTTTTCCCTCAAGTCTTTCCCACGAGGCTTTCCCACGAGGCTTTCCCACAGGGCTGTCTCACGAGCACACGTGGTGGGAGACGATCCTCGGCTTGAACGTCAAGGCAGTGCAGGGAAAACAGGTTCCTCTGTAATGGACTGAACCATATGGGGTCTCTTGGAATGGTGGCACGACCCTGGAGTTCCTCTCGCCTTTCCTATGGGAGCGCCTCCTCTTGAGATGCGACGGGAACGCCGGGAATTCTTTCCCTACGAAACAGGGAAAGGATCCCTCATCTCGAGCTAGGAGGCGGAAACGGGGCTACCCTGGATGTGTGCGGGACCCTCGTGCTTCCTCTCGAGTGGAGACGGGTATGTCGGGGAACTTCTAGAGTTGCAGCAAGGGTGTGAAGGACCGTTTGGAAGTTCCAGTGGTTAGATGTGATTAGCCTCGAGAAGCCTCAGCGGAAATGGGCCTCATCTCGCCTGGAGGGCAAAATCTCCTGGATTTTCTCGAGTTGCGGCAGGTGCTCTCGACTTACGACGGGGACCTCAGGGACCCGCTCTGGTGACCTCAGGAAAGGCCAGTCCCCATGCGAGTTCCTCGGGGGCCTCTCGGGATTCCTTTCCCGTCGATGCCGGGGCCTAAAACCTTGTGTGGAGTCGGGGCCGGAACCTGAGGATTCCTCTCCAGTGCTGACATGGATCTTGGGGTACTTCTGGAGTCTCCCCAGGGGAGTCAGTCCTCGTCTCGAATGCGGGCATGCACTTGCGCTTTCCTCCAGAGCGGTAGCAGCAGTGTCACGCAGTCCGCCGCGTGGATCAAAGGATCTATGGTTTTCCCTCGAGTCTTTTCCACGAGGCTTTCCCACGAGGCTTTCCCACAGGGCTGTCCCACGTGCACACGTGGTGGGATTCGATCCCCGGCTTCAACGTCAAGGCAGTGCAGGGAAAAAAGTTTCCTCTGGAATGGACTGACACATCTGGGGGACTCTTGGAATGGTGTCACGACGCTGGAGTTCCTCTCGCCTTTCCTGTGGAGAGCGCATCCTCTTGAGATGCGACGGCAACGCCGGGAATTCTTTCCCTAAGAAACACGGAAAGGATCCCTCATCTCGAGCTAGGAGGCGGAAACGGGGCTCCCCTGGATGTGTGCGGGACCCTCGTGCTTCCTCTCGAGTGTAGACGGGTATGTCGGGGAACTTCTGGAGTTGCAGCAAGGGTGTGAAGGACCCTTTGGAAGTTCCAGTTGTTAGATGTGATTAGCCTCGGGAAGCCTCAGCGGAAATGTGCCTCATCTCGCCTGGAGGGCAAAACCTCCTGGATTTTCTCGAGTTGCGGCAGGTGTTCTCGACTTACGACGGGGACCTCAGGGACCCGCTCTGGTGGCCTCAGGAAAGGCCAGTCCCAATGTGATTTCCTCGGGGGCCTCTCGGGATTCCTCTCCCGTCGTTGCCAGGGCCTAAGACCTTGTGTGGAGTCGGGGACGGAACGTGAGGATTCCTCTCCAGTGCTGACATGGATCTTGGGGTACTTCTGGAGTCTCCCCAGGGGAGTCAGTCCTCGTCTCGAATGCGGGCATGCACTTGCGCTTTCCTCCAGAGCGGTAGCAGCAGTGTCACGCAGTCCGCCGCGTGGATCAAAGGATCTATGGTTTTCCCTCGAGTCTTTTCCACGAGGCTTTCCCACGAGGCTTTCCCACAGGGCTGTCCCACGTGCCTACGTGGTGGGATTCGATCCCCGGCTTCAACGTCAAGGCAGTGGAGGGAAAAAAGTTTCCTCTGGAATGGACTGACACATCTGGGGGACTCTTGGAATGGTGTCACGACGCTGGAGTTCCTCTCGCCTTTCCTGTGGAGAGCGCATCCTCTTGAGATGCGACGGCAACGCCGGGAATTCTTTCCCTAAGAAACACGGAAAGGATCCCTCATCTCGAGCTAGGAGGCGGAAACGGGGCTCCCCTGGATGTGTGCGGGACCCTCGTGCTTCCTCTCGAGTGTAGACGGATATGTCGGGGAACTTCTGGAGTTGCAGCAAGGGTGTGAAGGACCCTTTGGAAATTCCAGTTGTTAGATGTGATTAGCCTCGGGAAGCCTCAGCGGAAATGTGCCTCATCTCGCCTGGAGGGCAAAACCTCCTGGATTTTCTCGAGTTGCGGCAGGTGTTCTCGACTTACGACGGGGACCTCAGGGACCCGCTCTGGTGGCCTCAGGAAAGGCCAGTCCCCATGTGATTTCCTCGGGGGCCTCTCGGGATTCCTCTCCCGTCGTTGCCGGGGCCTAAGACCTTGTGTGGAGTCGGGGACGGAACGTGAGGATTCCTCTCCAGTGCTGACATGGATCTTGGGGTACTTCTGGAGTCTCCCCAGGGGAGTCAGTCGTCATCTCGAATGCGGGCATGCACTTGCGCTTTCCTCCAGAGCGGTAGCAGCAGTGTCACGCAGTCCGCCGCGTGGATCAAAGGATCTATGGTTTTCCCTCAAGTCTTTCCCACGAGGCTTTCCCACGAGGCTTTCCCACAGGGCTGTCCCACGTGCACACGTGGTGGGAGTCGATCCTCGGCTTGAACGTCAAGGCAGTGCAGGGAAAACAGGTTCCTCTGGAATGGACTGACACATCTGGGGGACTCTGGGAATGGAGGCACGACCCTGGAGTTCCTCTCGCCTTTCCTGTGGAGAGCGCCTCCTCTTGAGATGCGACGGGAACGCCGGGAATTCTTTCCCTACGAAACAGGGAAAGGATCCCTCATCTCGAGCTAGGAGGCGAAACGTGGCTCCCCTGGATGTGTGCGGGACCCTCGTGCTTCCTCTCGAGTGGAGACGGGTATGTCGGGGAACTTCTGGAGTTGCAGCAAGGGTGTGAAGGACCCTTTGGAATTTCCAGTGGTTAGATGTGATTAGCCTCGAGAAGCCTCAGCGGAAATGGGCCTCATCTCGCCTGGAGGGCAAAACCTCCTGGATTTTCTCGAGTTGCGGCAGGTGCTCTCGACCTACGACGGGGACCTCAGGGACCCGCTCTGGTGGCCTCAGGAATGGCCAGTCCCCATGCGAGTTCCTCGGGGGTCTCTCGGGATTCCTCTCCCGTCGATGCCAGGGCCTAAGACCTTTTGTGGAGTCGGGGCCGGAACCTGAGGATTCCTCTCCAGTGCTGACATGTATCTTGGGGTACTTCTGGAGTCTCCCCAGGGGAGTCAGTCCTCGTCTCGAATGAGGGCATGCACTTGCGCTTTCCTCCAGAGCGGTAGCAGCAGTGTCACGCAGTCCGCCGCGTGGATTAAAGGATCTATGGTTTTCCCTCGAGTCTTTCGCACGAGGCTTTCCCACGAGGCTTTCCCACAGGGCTGTCCCACGTGCACTGGTGGTGGGAGTCGATCCTCGGCTTGAACGTCAAGGCAGTGCAGGGACAACAGGTTCCTCTGGAATGGACTCACACATCTGGGGGACTCTTGGAATGGTGGCACGACCCTGGAGTTCCTCTCACCTTTCCTGTGGAGAGCGCCTCCTCTTGAGATGCGACGGGAACGCCGGGAATTCTTTCCCTACGAAACAGGGAAAGGATCCCTCATCTCGAGCTAGGAGGCGGAAACGGGGCTCCCCTGGATGTGTGCGGGACCCTCGTGCTTCCTCTCGAGTGGAAACGGGTATGTCGGGGAACTTCTTGAGTAGCAGCAAGGGTGTGAAGGACCCTTTGGAAGTTCCAGTGGTTAGATGTGATTAGCCTCGAGAAGCCTCAGCTGAAATGGGCCTCATCTCACCTGGAGGGCAAAACCTCCTGGATTTTCTCGAGTTGCGGCAGGTGCTCTCGACTTAAGACGAGGCCCTCAGGGACCCGGTCTGGTGGCCTCAGGAAAGGCCAGTCCCCATGCGAGTTCCTCGGGGGCCTCTCGGGATTGCTCTCCCGTCGTTGCCGGGGCCTAAGACCTTGTGTGGAGTCGGGGCCGGAACCTGAGGATTCCTCTCCAGTGCTGACATTGATCTTGGGGTACTTCTGGAGTCTCCCGAAGGGAGTCAATCCTCGTCTCGAATGCGGGGATGCACTTGCGCTTTCCTCCAGAGAAGTAGCAGCAGTTTCACGCATTCCGCCGCGTGGATAAAGGGATCTATGGTTTTCCCTCAAGGCTTAACCACGAGGCTTTCCCACAGGGCTGTCCCACGTGCCACCGTGGTGGGAGTAGATCCTCGGCTTGAATGTCATGGCAGTGCAGGGAAAACAGGTTCCTCTGCAATGGACTGACACATCTGGGGGACTCTTGGAATGGTGGCACGACCCTGGAGTTCCTCTCGCCTTTCCTGTGGAGAGCGCCTCCTCTTGAGATGCGACGGGAACGCCGGGAATTCTTTCCCTAGGAAACAGGGAAAGGATCCCTCATCTCGAGCTAGGAGGCAGAAACGGGGCTCCCCTGGATGTGTGTGGGACCCTCGTGCTTCCTCTCAAGTGGAGAGGGGTATGTCGGGGAACTTCTTGAGTTCCAGCAAGGGTGTGAAAGACCCTTTGGAAGCTCCAATGGTTAGATGTGATTAGCCTCGAGAAGCCTCAGCGGAAATGGGCCTCATTTCGCCTGGAGGGCAAAACCTCCTGGATTTTCTCGAGTTGCGGCAGGTGCTCTCGACTTACGACGGGGCCCTCAGGGACCCGCTCTGGTGGCCTCAGGAAAGGCCAGTCCCCATGCGAGTTCCTCGGGGGCCTCTCGGGATTGCTCTCCCGTCGATGCCGGGGCCTAAGACCTTGTGTGGAGTCGGGGCCGGAACCTGAGGATTCCTCTCCAGTGCTGACATGGATCTTGGGGTACTTCTGGAGTCTCCCCAGGGGAGTCAGTCCTCGTCTCGAATGCGGGCATGCACTTGCGCTTTCCTCCAGTGCGGTAGCAGCAGTGTCACGCAGTCCGCCGCGTGGATCAAAGGATCTATGGTTTTTCCTCAAGTCTTTCCCACGAGGCTTTCCCACGAGGCTTTCCCACAGGGCTGTCCCACGTGCACACGTGGTGGGAGTCGATCCTCGGCTTGAACGTCAAGGCAGTGCAGGGAAAACAAGTTCCTCTGGAATGGACTGACACATCTGGGGGACTCTGGGAATGGAGGCAAGACCCTGGAGTTCCTCTCGCCTTTCCTGTGGAGAGCGCCTCCTCTTGAGATGCGACGGGAACGCCGGGAATTCTTTCCCAACGAAACAGGGAAAGGATCCCTCATCTCGAGCTAGGAGGCGGAAACGGGGCTCCCCTGGATGTGTGCGGGACCCTCGTGCTTCCTCTCGAGTGTAGACGGGTATGTCGGGGAACTTCTGGAGTTGCAGCAAGGGTGTGAAGGACCCTTTGGAAGTTCCAGTTGTTAGATGTGATTAGCCTCGGGAAGCCTCAGCGGAAATGTGCCTCATCTCGCCTGGAGGGCAAAACCTCCTGGATTTTCTCGAGTTGCGGCAGGTGTTCTCGACTTACGACGGGGACCTCAGGGACCCGCTCTGGTGGCCTCAGGAAAGGCCAGTCCCCTTGTGATTTCCTCGGGGGCCTCTCGGGATTCCTCTCCCGTCGTTGCCGGGGCCTAAGACCTTGTGTGGAGTCGGGGACGGAACGTGAGGATTCCTCTCCAGTGCTGACATGGATCTTGGGGTACTTCTGGAGTCTCCAAAGGGGAGTCAGTCCTCGTCTCGAATGCGGGCATGCACTTGCGCTTTCCTCCAGAGCGGTAGCAGCAGTGTCACGCAGTCCGCCGCGTGGATCAAAGGATCTATGGTTTTCCCTCAAGTCTTTCCCACGAGGCTTTCCCACGAGGCTTTCCCACAGGGCTGTCCCACGTGCACACGTGGTGGGAGTCGATCCTCGGCTTGAACGTCAAGGCAGTGCAGGGAAAACAGGTTCCTCTGGAATGGACTGACACATCTGGGGGACTCTGGGAATGGAGGCACGACCCTGGAGTTCCTCTCGCCTTTCCTGTGGAGAGCGCCTCCTCTTGAGATGCGACGGGAACGCCGGGAATTCTTTCCCTACGAAACAGGGAAAGGATCCCTCATCTCGAGCTAGGAGGCGGAAACGGGGCTCCCGGGAATGTGTGCGGGACCCTCGTGCTTCCTCTCGAGTGCAGACGGGTATGTCGGGGAACTTCTTGAGTTGCAGCAAGGGTGTGAAGGACCCTTTGGAAGTTCCAGTGGTTAGATGTGATTGGCCTCGAGAAGCCTCAGCGGAAATGGGCCTCATCTCGCCTGGAGGGCAAAACCTCCTGGATTTTCTCGAGTTGCGGCAGGTGCTCTCGACTTACGACGGGGACCTCAGGGAACCGCTCTGGTGGCCTCAGGAAAGGCCAGTCCCCATGCGAGTTCCTCGGGGGCCTCTCGGGATTCCTCTCCCGTCGATGCCGGGGCCTAAGGCCTTGTATGGAGTCGGGGCCGGAACCTGAGGATTCCTCTCCAGTGCTGACATGGATCTTGGGGTACTTCTGGAGTCTCCCCAGGGGAGTCAGTCCTCGTCTCGAATGCGGGCATGCACTTGCGCTTTACTCCAGAGCGGTAGCAGCAGTGTCACGCAGTCCGCCGCGTGGATCAAAGGATCTATGGTTTTCCCTTGAGTCTTTCCCACGAGGCTTTCCCACGAGGCTTTCCACAAGGCTGCCCCACGTGCACACGTGGTGGGATTCAATCCTCGGCTTGAACGTCAAGGCAGTGAAAGGAAAACAGGTTCCTCTGGAATGGACTGACACATCTGGGGGACTCTTGGAATGGTGGCACGACCCTGGAGTTCCTCACGCCTTTCCTGTGGAGAGTGCCTCCTCTTGAGGTGCGACGGGAACGCCGGGAATTCTTTCCCTACGAAACAGGGAAAGGATCCCTCATCTCGAGCTAGGAGGCGGAAACCAGGCTCCCCTCGATGTGTGCGGGACCCCACTTGCTTCCTCTCGAGTGGAGACGGGTATGTCGCGGAACTGCGTGAGTTGCAGCAAGGGTGTGAAGGACCCTTTGGAAGTTCCAGTGGTTAAATGTGATTAGCCTCGAGAAGCCTCATCGGAAATGGGCCTCATCTCGCCTGGAGGGCAAATCCTCCTGGATTTTCTCGAGTTGCGGCAGGTGCTCTCGACTTACGACGGGGACCACAGGGACCCGCTCTGGTGGCCTCAGGAAAGGCCAGTCCCCATGCGACTTCCTCGGGGGCCTCTCGGGATTCCTCTCCCGTCGATGCCGGGGCCGAAGACCTTGTGTGGAGTCGGGGCCGGAACCTGATGATTCCTCTCCAGTTCTGACATGGATCTTGGGGTACTTCTGGAATCTCCCCAGGGGAGTCAGTCCTCGTCTCGAATGCGGGCATGCACTTGCGCTTTCCTCCAGGGCGGTAGCAGCAGTGTCACGCAGTCCGCTGCGTGGAGCAAAGGATCTATGGTTTTCCCTAAAGTCTTTCCCACGAGGCTTTCCCACGAGGCTTTCCCACAGGGCTGTCCCACGTGCACAAGTGGTGGGAGTCGATCCTCGGCTTGAACGTCAAGGCAGTGCAGGGAAAACAGGTTCCTCTGGAATGGACTCACACATCTGGGGGACTCTTGGAATGGTGGCACGACCCTGGAGTTCCTCTCGCCTTTCCTGTGGAGAGCGCCTCCTCTTGAGATGCGACGGGAACGCCGGGAATTCTTTCCCTACGAAACAGGGAAAGGATCCCTCATCTCGAGCTTGGAGGCGGAAACGGGGCTCCCCTGGATGTGTGCGGGACATCACGTGCTTCCTCTCGAGTGGAGACGGGTATGTCGGGGAACTTCTTGAGTTGCGGCAAGGGTGTGAAGGACCCTTTGGAAGTTCCAGTGGTTAGATGTGATTGGCCTCGAGAAGCCTCAGCGGAAATGGGCCTCATCTCGCCTGGAGGGCAAAACCTCCTGGATTTTCTCGAGTTGCGGCAGGTGCTCTCGACTTACGACGGGGACCTCAGGGACTCGCTCTGGTGGCCTCAGGAAAGGCCAGTCCCCATGCGACTTCCTCGGGGGCCTCTCGGGATTCCTCTCCCGTCGATGCCGGGACCGAAGACCTTGTGTGGAGTCGGGGCGGGAACCTGAGGATTCCTCTCCAGGGCTGACATGGATCTTGGTGTACTTCTGGAGTCTCCCCAGGGGAGTCAGTCCTCGTCTCGAATGCGGGCATGCACTTGCGCTATCCTCCAGAGCGGTAGCAGCAGTGTCAAGCAGTCCGCCGCGTGCATCAAATGATCTATGGTTTTCCCTCGAGTCTTTCCCACGAGGCTTTCCCACGAGGCTTTCCCACAGGGCTGTCCCACGTGCACACGTGGTGGGAGTCGATCCTCGGCTTGAACGTCAAGGCAGTGCAGGGAAAACAGGTTCCTCTGGAATGGACTGACACATCTGGGGGACTCCTGGAATGGTGGCACGACCCTGGAGTTCCTCTCGCCTTTCCTGTGGAGAGCGCCTCCTCTTGAGATGCGACGGGAACGCCGGGAATTCTTTCCCTACGAAACAGGGAAAGGATCCCTCATCTCGAGCTAGGAGGCAGAAACGGGGCTCCCCTGGATGTGTGCAGGACCCCACGTGCTTCCTCTCGAGTGGAGACGGGTATGTCGGGGAACTTCTTGAGTTGCAGCAAGGGTGTGAAGGACCCTTTGGAAGTTCCAGGTGTTAGACGTGATTAGCCTCGAGAAGCCTCAGCGGAAATGGGCCTCATCTCGCCTGGAGGGCAAAACCTCCTGGATTTTCTCGAGTTGCGGCAGGTGCTCTCGACTTACGACGGGGACCTCAGGGACCCGCTCTGGTGGCCTCAGAAAAGGCCACTCCCCATGCGAGTTCCTCGGGGTCCTCTGGGGATTCCTCTCCCGTCGATGCCGGGGCCTAAGGCCTTGTGTGGAGTCGGGGCCGGAACCTGAGGATTCCTCTCCAGTGCTGACATGGATCTTGGGGTACTTCTGGAGTCTCCCCAGGGGAGTCAGTCCTCGTCTGGAATGCGGGCATGCACTTGCGCTATCCTCCAGAGCGGTAGCAGCAGTGTCAAGCAGTCCGCCGCGTGCATCAAATGATCTATGGTTTTCCCTCGAGTCTTTCCCACGAGGCTTTCCCACGAGGCTTTCCCACAGGGCTGTCCCACGTGCACACGTGCTGGGAGTCGATCCTCGGCTTGAACGTCAAGGCAGTGCAGGGAAAACAGGTTCCTCTGGAATGGACTGACACATCTGGGGGACTCCTGGAATGGTGGCACGACCCTGGAGTTCCTCTCGCCTTTCCTGTGGAGAGCGCCTCCTCTTGAAATGCGACGGGAACGCCGGGAATTCTTTCCCTACGAAACAGGGAAAGGATCCCTCATCTCGAGCTAGGAGGCAGAAACGGGGCTCCCCTGGATGTGTGCAGGACCTCACGTGCTTCCTCTCGAGTGGAGACGGGTATGTCGGGGAACTTCTTGAGTTGCAGCAAGGGTGTGAAGGACCCTTTGGAAGTTCCAGTGGTTAGACGTGATTAGCCTCGAGAAGCCTCAGCGGAAATGGGCCTCATCTCGCCTGGAGGGCAAAACCTCCTGGATTTTCTCGAGTTGCGGCAGGTGCTCTCGACTTACAACGGGGACCTCAGGGACCCGCTCTGGTGGCCTCAGGAAAGGCCAGTCCCCATGCGAGTTCCTCGGGGGCCTCTGGGGATTCCTCTCCCGTCGATGCCGGGGCCTAAGGCCTTGTGTGGAGTCGGGGCCGGAACCTGAGGATTCCTCTCCAGTGCTGACATGGATCTTGGGGTACTTCTGGAGTCTACCCAGGGGAGTCAGTCCTCGTCTCGAATGCGGGCATGCACTTGCGCTTTCCTCCAGAGCGGTAGCAGCAGTGTCACGCAGACCGCCGTGTGGATCAAAGGATCTATGGTTTTCCCTCGAGTCTTTACCACGAGGCTTTCCCACGAGGCTTTCCCACAGGGCTGTCTCACGAGCACACGTGGTGGGAGTCGATCCTCGGCTTGAACGTCAAGGCAGTGCAGGGAAAACAGGTTCCTCTGTAATGGACTGAACCATATGGGGTCTCTTGGAATGGTGGCACGACCCTGGAGTTCCTCTCGCCTTTCCTGTGGGAGCGCCTCCTCTTGAGATGCGACGGGAACGCCGGGAATTCTTTCCCTACGAAACAGGGAAAGGATCCCTCATCTCGAGCTAGGAGGCGGAAACGGGGCTACCCTGGATGTGTGCGGGACCCTCGTGCTTCCTCTCGAGTGGAGACGGGTATGTCGGGGAACTTCTAGAGTTGCAGCAAGGGTGTGAAGGACCGTTTGGAAGTTCCAGTGGTTAGATGTGATTAGCCTCGAGAAGCCTCAGCGGAAATGGGCCTCATCTCGCCTGGAGGGCAAAATCTCCTGGATTTTCTCGAGTTGCGGCAGGTGCTCTCGACTTACGACGGGGACCTCAGGGACCCGCTCTGGTGACCTCAGGAAAGGCCAGTCCCCATGCGAGTTCCTCGGGGGCCTCTCGGGATTCCTCTCCCGTCGATGCCGGGGCCTAAAACCTTGTGTGGAGTCGGGGCCGGAACCTGAGGATTCCTCTCCAGTGCTGACATGGATCTTGGGGTACTTCTGGAGTCTCCCCAGGGGAGTCAGTCCTCGTCTCGAATGCGGGCATGCACTTGCGCTTTCCTCCAGAGCGGTAGCAGCAGTGTCACGCAGTCCGCCGCGTGGATCAAAGGATCTATGGTTTTCCCTCGAGTCTTTTCCACGAGGCTTTCCCACGAGGCTTTCCCACAGGGCTGTCCCACGTGCACACGTGGTGGGATTCGATCCCCGGCTTCAACGTCAAGGCAGTGCAGGGAAAAAAGTTTCCTCTGGAATGGACTGACACATCTGGGGGACTCTTGGAATGGTGTCACGACGCTGGAGTTCCTCTCGCCTTTCCTGTGGAGAGCGCATCCTCTTGAGATGCGACGGCAACGCCGGGAATTCTTTCCCTAAGAAACACGGAAAGGATCCCTCATCTCGAGCTAGGAGGCGGAAACGGGGCTCCCCTGGATGTGTGCGGGACCCTCGTGCTTCCTCTCGAGTGTAGACGGGTATGTCGGGGAACTTCTGGAGTTGCAGCAAGGGTGTGAAGGACCCTTTGGAAGTTCCAGTTGTTAGATGTGATTAGCCTCGGGAAGCCTCAGCGGAAATGTGCCTCATCTCGCCTGGAGGGCAAAACCTCCTGGATTTTCTCGAGTTGCGGCAGGTGTTCTCGACTTACGACGGGGACCTCAGGGACCCGCTCTGGTGGCCTCAGGAAAGGCCAGTCCCCATGTGATTTCCTCGGGGGCCTCTCGGGATTCCTCTCCCGTCGTTGCCGGGGCCTAAGACCTTGTGTGGAGTCGGGGACGGAACGTGAGGATTCCTCTCCAGTGCTGACATGGATCTTGGGGTACTTCTGGAGTCTCCCCAGGGGAGTCAGACCTCGTCTCGAATGCGGGCATGCACTTGCGCTTTCCTCCAGAGCGGTAGCAGCAGTGTCACGCAGTCCGCCGCGTGGATCAAAGGATCTATGGTTTTCCCTCGAGTCTTTTCCACGAGGCTTTCCCACGAGGCTTTCCCACAGGGCTGTCCCACGTGCACACGTGGTGGGATTCGATCCCCGGCTTCAACGTCAAGGCAGTGCAGGGAAAAAAGTTTCCTCTGGAATGGACTGACACATCTGGGGGACTCTTGGAATGGTGTCACGACGCTGGAGTTCCTCTCGCCTTTCCTGTGGAGAGCCCATCCTCTTGAGATGCGACGGCAACGCCGGGAATTCTTTCCCTAAGAAACACGGAAAGGGTCCCTCATCTCGAGCTAGGAGGCGGAAACGGGGCTCCCCTGGATGTGTGCGGGACCCTCGTGCTTCCTCTCAAGTGTAGACGGGTATGTCGGGGAACTTCTGGAGTTGCAGCAAGGGTGTGAAGGACCCTTTGGAAGTTCCAGTTGTTAGATGTGATTAGCCTCGGGAAGCCTCAGCGGAAATGTGCCTCATCTCGCCTGGAGGGCAAAACCTCCTGGATTTTCTCGAGTTGTGGCAGGTGTTCTCGACTTACGACGGGGACCTCAGGGACCCGCTCTGGTGGCCTCAGGAAAGGCCAGTCCCCATGTGATTTCCTCGGGGGCCTCTCGGGATTCCTCTCCCGTCGTTGCCGGGGCCTAAGACCTTGTGTGGAGTCGGGGACGGAACGTGAGGATTCCTCTCCAGTGCTGACATGGATCTTGGGGTACTTCTGGAGTCTCCCCAGGGGAGTCAGTCCTCGTCTCGAATGCGGGCATGCACTTGCGCTTTCCTCCAGAGTGGTAGCAGCAGTGTCACGCAGTCCGCCGCGTGGATCAAAGGATCTATGGTTTTCCCTCGAGTCTTTTCCACGAGGCTTTCCCACGAGGCTTTCCCACAGGGCTGTCCCACGTGCACACGTGGTGGGATTCGATCCCCGGCTTCAACGTCAAGGCAGTGCAGGGAAAAAAGTTTCCTCTGGAATGGACTGACACATCTGGGGGACTCTTGGAATGGTGTCACGACGCTGGAGTTCCTCTCGCCTTTCCTGTGGAGAGCGCATCCTCTTGAGATGCGACGGCAACGCCTGGAATTCTTTCCCTAAGAAACAGGGAAAGGATCCCTCATCTCGAGCTAGGAGGCGGAAACGGGGCTCCCCTGGATGTGTGCGGGACCCTCGTGCTTCCTCTCGAGTGTAGACGGGTATGTCGGGGAACTTCTGGAGTTGCAGCAAGGGTGTGAAGGACCCTTTGGAAGTTCCAGTTGTTAGATGTGATTAGCCTCGGGAAGCCTCAGCGGAAATGGGCCTCATCTCGCCTGGAGGGCAAAACCTCCTGGATTTTCTCGAGTTGCGGCAGGTGCTCTCGACTTACGACGGGGACCTCAGGGACCCGCTCTGGTGGCCTCAGGAAAGGCCAGTCCCCATGCCAGTTCCTCGGGGGCCTCTCGGGATTCCTCTCCCGTCGATGCCGGGGCCTAAGACCTTGTGTGGAGTCGAGGCCGGAACCTGAGGATTCCTCTCCAGTGCTGACATGGATCTTGGGGTACTTCTGGAGTCTCCCCAGGGGAGTCAGACCTCGTCTCGAATGCTTGCATGCACTTGCGCTTTCCTCCAGAGCGGTAGCAGCAGTGTCACGCAGTCCGCCGCGTGGATCAAAGGATCTATGGTTTTCCCTCGAGTCTTTCCCACGAGGCTTTCCCACGAGGCTTTCCCACAGGGCTGTCCCACGTGCACACGTGGTGGGAGTCGATCCTCGGCTTGAACGTCAAGGCAGTGCAGGGAAAACAGGTTCCTCTGGAATGGACTGACACATCTGGGGGTCTCTTGGAATGGTGCCACGACCCTGGAGTTCCTCTCGCCTTTCCTGTGGAGAGCGCCACCTCTTGAGATGCGACGGGAACGCCGGGAATTCTTTCCCTACGAAACAGGGAAAGGATCCCTCATCTCGAGCTAGGAGGCGGAAACGGGGCTCCCCTGGATGTGTGCGGGACCCCACGTGCTTCCTCTCGAGTGGAGACGGGGATGTCGGGGAACTTTTAGAGTTGCAGCAAGGGTGTGAAGGACCGTTTGGAAGTTCCAGTTGTTAGATGTGATTAGCCTCGAGAAGCCTCAGCGGAAATGGGCTTCATCTCGCCTGGAGGGCAAAATCTCCTGGATTTTCTCGAGTTGCGGCAGGTGGTCTCGACTTACGACGGGGACCTCAGGGACCCTCTCTGGTGACGTCAGGAAAGGCCAGTCCCCATGCGAGTTCCTCGGGGGCCTCTCGGGATTCCTCTCGCGTCGATGCCGGGGCCTAAGACCTTGTGTGGAGTCGGGGCCGGAACCTGAGGATTCCTCTCCAGTGCTGACATGGATCTTGGGGCACTTCTGGAGTCACCCCAGGGGAGTCAGTCCTCGTCTCGATTGCGGGCATGCACTTGCTCTTTCCTCCACAGCGGTAGCAGCAGTGTCACGCAGTCCGCTGCGGGGAGCAAAAGATCTATGGTTTTCCCTCGAGTCTTTCCCACGAGGCTTTCCCACGAGGCTTTCCCACAGGGCTGTCCCACGTGCACACGTGGTGGGAGTCGATCCTCGGCTTGAACGTCAAGGCAGTGCAGGGAAAACAGGTTCCGCTGGAATGAACTGACACATCTTGGGGACTCTTGGAATGGTGGCACGACCCTGGAGTTCCTCTCGCTTTCCTGTGGAGAGCGCCTCCTCTTGAGATGCGACGGGAATGCCGGGAATTGTTTCCCTACGAAACAGGTAAAGGATCCCTAATCTCGAGCTAGGAGGCGGAAACCGGTCTCCCCTGGATGTGTTCGGGACCCACGTGCTTCCGCTCGAGTGGAGACGGGTATGTCGGGGAACTTCTTGAGTTGCAGCAAGGGTGTGAAGGACCCTTTGGAAGTTCGAGTGGTTAGATGTGATTAGCCTCGAGAAGCCTCAGCGGAAATGGGCCTCATCTCGCCTGGAGGGCAAAACCTCCTGGATTTTCTCGAGTTGCGGCAGGTGCTCTCGACTTACGACGGGGACCTCAGGGACCCGCTCTGGTGGCCTCAGGAAAGGCCAGTCCCCATGCGAGTTCCTCGGGTGCCTCTCGGGATTCCTCTCCCGTCGATGCCGGGGCCTAAGACCTTGTGTGGAGTCGGGGCCGGAACCTGAGGATTCCTCTCCAGTGCTGACATGGATTTGGGGTACATCTGGAGACTCCCCAGGGTAGTCAGTCCTCGTCTCGAATGCGGGCATGCACTTGCGCTTTCCTCCAGAGCGGTAGCAGCAGTGTCACGCAGTCCGCCGCGTGGATCAAAGGATCTATGGTTTTCCCTCGAGTCTTTCCCACGAGGCTTTCCCACGAGGCTTTCCCACAGGGCTGTCCCACGTGCACACGTGGTGGGAGTCGATCCTCGGCTTGAACGTCAAGGCAGTGCAGGGAAAACAGGTTCCTCTGGAATGGACTGACACATCTGGGGGACTCTTGGAATGGTGGCACGACCCTGGAGTTCCTCTCGCCTTTCCTGTGGAGAGCGCCTCCTCTTGAGATGCGACGGGAACGCCGGGAATTCTTTCCCTGCGAAACAGGGAAAGGATCCCTCATCTCGAGCTAGGAGGCGGAAATGGGGCTCCCCTGGATTTTTGCGGGACCCCACGTGCTTCCTCTCGAGTGGAGACGGGTATGTCGGGGAACTTCTTGAGTTGCAGCAAGGGTGTGAAGGACCCATTGGAAGTTCCAGTGGTTAGATGTGATTGGCCTCGAGAAGCCTCAGCGGAAATGGGCCTCATCTCGCCTGGAGGGCAAAACCTCCTGGATTTTCTCGAGTTGCGGCAGGTGCTCTCGACTTACGACGGGGACCTCAGGGACCCGCTCTGGTGGCCTCAGGAAAGGCCAGTCCCCATGCGACTTCCTCGGGGGCCTCTCGGGATTCCTCTCCCGTCGATGCCGGGACCGAAGACCTTGTGTGGAGTCGGGGCGGGAACCTGTGGATTCCTCTCCAGTGCTGACATGGATCTTGGGGTAATTCTGGAGTCTCCCCAGGGGAGTCAGTCCTCGTCTGGAATGCGGGCATGCATTGCGCTATCCTCCAGAGCGGTAGCAGCAGTGTCAAGCAGTCCGCCGCGTGCATCAAATGATCTATGGTTTTCCCTCGAGTCTTTCCCACGAGGCTTTCCCACGAGGCTTTCCCACAGGGCTGTCCCACGTGCACACGTGGTGGGAGTCGATCCTCGGCTTGAACGTCAAGGCAGTGCAGGGAAAACAGGTTCCTCTGGAATGGACTGACACATCTGGGGGACTCCTGGAATGGTGGCACGACCCTGGAGTTCCTCTCGCCTTTCCTGTGGAGAGCGCCTCCTCTTGAGATGCGACGGGAACGCCGGGAATTCTTTCCCTACGAAACAGGGAAAGGATCCCTCATCTCGAACTAGGAGGCAGAAACGGGGCTCCCCTGGATGTGTGCAGGACCCCACGTGCTTCCTCTCGAGTGGAGACGGGTATGTCGGGGAACTTCTTGAGTTGCAGCAAGGGTGTGAAGGACCCTTTGGAAGTTCCAGTGGTTAGACGTGATTAGCCTCGAGAAGCCTCAGCGGAAATGGGCCTCATCTCGCCTGGAGGGCAAAACCTCCTGGATTTTCTCGAGTTGCGGCAGGTGCTCTCGACTTAAGACGGGGACCTCAGGGACCCGCTCTGGTGGCCTCAGAAAAGGCCAGTCCCCATGCGAGTTCCTCGGGGTCCTCTGGGGATTCCTCTCCCGTCGATGCCGGGGCCTAAGGACTTGTGTGGAGTCGGGGCCGGAACCTGAGGATTCCTCTCCAGTGCTGACATGGATCTTGGGGTACTTCTGGAGTCTCCCCAGGGGAGTCAGTCCTCGTCTGGAATGCGGGCATGCACTTGCGCTATCCTCCAGAGCGGTAGCAGCAGTTTTTAAGCAGTCCGCCGCGTGCATCAAATGATCTATGGTTTTCCCTCGAGTCTTTCCCACGAGGCTTTCCCACGAGGCTTTCCCACAGGGCTGTCCCACGTGCACACGTGCTGGGAGTCGATCCTCGGCTTGAAAGTCAAGGCAGTGCAGGGAAAACAGGTTCCTCTGGAATGGACTGACACATCTGGGGGACTCCTGGAATGGTGGTACGACCCTGGAGTTCCTCTCGCCTTTCCTGTGGAGAGCGCCTCCTCTTGAGATGCGACGGGAACGCCGGGAATTCTTTCCCTTCGAAACAGGGAAAGGATCCCTCATCTCGAGCTAGGAGGCAGAAACGGGGCTCCCCTGGATGTGTGCAGGACCCCACGTGCTTCCTCTCGAGTGGAGACGGGTATGTCGGGGAACTTCTTGAGTTGCAGCAAGGGTGTGAAGGACCCTTTGGAAGTTCCAGTGGTTAGATGTGATTAGCCTCGAGAAGCCTCAGCGGAAATGGGCCTCATCTCGCCTGGAGGGCAAAACCTCCTGGATTTTCTCGAGTTGCGGCAGGTGCTCTCGACTTACGACGGGGACCTCAGGGACCCGCTCTGGTGACCTCAGGAAAGGCCAGTCCCCATGCGAGTTCCTCGGGGGCCTCTCGGGATTCCTCTCCCGTCAATGCCGGGGCCTAAAACCTTGTGTGGAGTCGGGGCCGGAACCTGAGGATTCCTCTCCAGTGCTGACATGGATCTTGGGGTACTTCTGGAGTCTCCCCAGGGGAGTCAGTCCTCGTCTCGAATGCGGGCATGCACTTGCGCTTTCCTCCAGAGCGGTAGCAGCAGTGTCTCGCAGTCCGCCGCGTGGATCAAAGGATCTATGGTTTTCCCTCGAGTCTTTTCCACGAGGCTTTCCCACGAGGCTTTCCCACAGGGCTGTCCCACGTGCACACGTGGTGGGATTCGATCCCCGGCTTCAACGTCAACGCAGTGCAGGGAAAAAAGTTTCCTCTTGAATGGACTGACACATCTGGGGGACTCTTGGAATGGTGTCACGACACTGGAGTTCCTCTCGCCTTTCCTGTGGAGAGCGCATCCTCTTGAGATGCGACGGCAACGCCGGGAATTCTTTCCCTACGAAACAGGGAAAGGATCCCTCATCTCGAGCTAGGAGGCGGAAACGGGACTCCCCTGGATGTGTGCGGGACCCTCGTGCTTCCTCTCGAGTGGAGACGGGTATGTCGGGGAACTTCTGGAGTTGCAGCAAGGGTGTGAAGGACCCTTTGGAAGTTCCAGTTGTTAGATGTGATTAGCCTCGGGAAGCCTCAGCGGAAATGTGCCTCATCTCGCCTGGAGGGCAAAACCTCCTGGATTTTCTGGAGTTGCGGCAGGTGTTCTCGACTTACGACGGGGACCTCAGGGACCCGCTCTGGTGGCCTCAGGAAAGGCCAGTCCCCATGTGATTTCCTCGGGGGCCTCTCGGGATTCCTCTCCCGTCGTTGCCGGGGCCTAAGACCTTGTGTGGAGTCGGGGACGGAACGTGAGGATTCCTCTCCAGTGCTGACATGGATCTTGGGGTACTTCTGGAGTCTCCCCAGGGGAGTCAGTCCTCGTCTCGAATGCGGGCATGCACTTGCGCTTTCCTCCAGAGCGGTAGCAGCAGTGTCACGCAGTCCGCCGCGTGGATCAAAGGATCTATGGTTTTCCCTCGAGTCTTTTCCACGAGGCTTTCCCACGAGGCTTTCCCACAGGGCTGTCCCACGTGCACACGTGGTGGGATTCGATCCCCGGCTTCAACGTCAAGGCAGTGCAGGGAAAAAAGTTTCCTCTGGAATGGACTGACACATCTGGGGGACTCTTGGAATGGTGTCACGACGCTGGAGTTCCTCTCGCCTTTCCTGTGGAGAGCGCCTCCTCTTGAGATGCGACGGGAACGCCGGGAATTCTTTCCCTAGGAAACAGGGAAAGGATCCCTCATCTCGAGCTAGGAGGAAGAAACGGGGCTCCCCTGGATGTGTGTGGGACCCTCGTGCTTCCTCTCGAGTGGAGATTGGTATGTCGGGGAACTTCTTGAGTTGCAGCAAGGGTGTGAAAGACCCTTTGGAAGCTCCAGTGGTTAGATGTGATTAGCCTCGGGAAGCCTCAGCGGAAATGGGCCTCATTTCGCCTGGAGGGCAAAACCTCCTGGATTTTCTCGAGTTGCGGCAGGTGCTCTCGACTTACGACGGGGCCCTCAGGGACCCGCTCTGGTGGCCTCAGGAAAGGCCAGTCCCCATGCGAGTTCCTCGGGGGCCTCTCGGGATTGCTCTCCCGTCGATGCCGGGGCCTAAGACCTTGTGTGGAGTCGGGACCGGAACCTGAGGATTCCTCTCCAGTGCTGACATGGATCTTGGGGTACTTCTGGAGTCTCCCCAGGGGAGTCAGTCCTCGTCTCGAATGCGGGCATGCACTTGCGCTTTCCTCCAGAGCGGTAGCAGCAGTGTCACGCAGTCCGCCGCGTGGATCAAAGGATCTATGGTTTTCCCTCAAGTCTTTCCCACGAGGCTTTCCCACGAGGCTTTCCCACAGTGCTGTCCCACGTGCACACGTGGTGGGAGTCGATCCTCGGCTTGAACGTCAAGGCAGTGCAGGGAAAACAAGTTCCTCTGGAATGGACTGACACATCTGGGGGACTCTGGGAATGGAGGCACGACCCTGGAGTTCCTCTCGCCTTTCCTGTGGAGAGCGCCTCCTCTTGAGATGCGACGGGAACGCCGGGAATTCTTTCCGTACGAAACAGGGAAAGGATCCCTCATCTCGAGCTAGGAGGCGGAAACGGGGCTCCCCTGGATGTGTACGGGACACCACGTGCTTCCTCTCGAGTGCAGACGGGTATGTGGGGGAACTTCTTGAGTTGCAGCAAGGGTGTGAAGGACCCTTTGGAAGTTCCAGTGGTTAGATGTGATTGGCCTCGAGAAGCCTCAGCGGAAATGGGCCTCATCTCGCCTGGAGGGCAAAACCTCCTGGATTTTCTCGAGTTGCGGCAGGTGCTCTCGACTTACGACGGGGACCTCAGGGACCCGCTCTGGTGGCCTCAGGAAAGGCCAGTCCCCATGCCAGTTCCTCGGGGGCCTCTCGGGATTCCTCTCCCGTCGATGCCGGGGCCTAAGACCTTGTGTGGAGTCGAGGCCGGAACCTGAGGATTCCTCTCCAGTGCTGACATGGATCTTGGGGTACTTCTGGAGTCTCCCCAGGGGAGTCAGACCTCGTCTCGAATGCTTGCATGCACTTGCGCTTTCCTCCAGAGCGGTAGCAGCAGTGTCACGCAGTCCGCCGCGTGGATCAAAGGATCTATGGTTTTCCCTCGAGTCTTTCCCACGAGGCTTTCCCACCACGCTTTCCCACAGGGCTGTCCCACGTGCACACGTGGTGGGAGTCGATCCTCGGCTTGAACGTCAAGGCAGTGCAGGGAAAACAGGTTCCTCTGGAATGGACTGACACATCTGGGGGTCTCTTGGAATGGTGCCACGACCCTGGAGTTCCTCTCGCCTTTCCTGTGGAGAGCGCCACCTCTTGAGATGCGACGGGAACGCCGGGAATTCTTTCCCTACGAAACAGGGAAAGGATCCCTCATCTCGAGCTAGGAGGCAGAAACGGGGCTCCCATGGA
Organism: Ovis canadensis; assembly: GCF_042477335.2. Lineage (NCBI taxonomy): Eukaryota > Metazoa > Chordata > Mammalia > Artiodactyla > Bovidae > Ovis > Ovis canadensis. The sequence goes on along the minus strand of NC_091266.1, from coordinate 1,688,918 downwards.
TGTGTGCGGGACCCCACGTGCTTCCTCTCGAGTGGAGACGGGTATGTCGCGGAACTGCTTGAGTTGCAGTAAGGGAGTGAAGGACCCTTTTGACGTCCAGTGGTTAGATGTGATTAGCCTCGAGAAGTCTCAGCGGAAATGGGCCTCATCTCGCCTGGAGGGCAAAACCTCCTGGATTTTCTCGAGTTGCGGCAGGTGCTCTCGACTTACGATGGGGACCTCAGGGACTGCTCTGGTGGCCTCAGGAAAGGCCAGTCCCCATGCGAGTTCCTCGGGGGCGTCTGGGATTACTCTCCCTTCGATGCCGGGGCCTAAGACCTTGTGTGGAGTCGGGGCCGGAACCTGAGGATTCCTCTCCAGTGCTGACATGGATCTTGGGGTACTTCTGGAATCTCCCCAGGGGAGTCAGTCCTCGTCTCGAATGCGGGCATGCACTTGCGCTTTCCTCCAGAGCGGTAGCAGCAGTGTCACGCAGTCTGCCGCGTGGATCAAAGGATCTATGGTTTTCCCTCGAGTCTTTCCCATGAGGCTTTCCCACGAGGCTTTCCCACAGGGCTGTCCCACGTGCACACGTGGTGGGAGTCGATCCTCGGCTTGAACGTCAAGGCAGTGCAGGGAAAACAGGTTCCTGTGGAATGGACTGACACATCTGGGGGACTCTTGGAATGGTGGCACGACCCTGGAGTTCCTCTCGCCTTTCCTGTGGAGAGTGCCTCCTCTTGAGATGCGACGGGAACGCCGGGAATTCTTTCCCTACGAAACAGGAAAAGGATCCCTCATCTCGAGCTAGGAGGCGGAAACGGGGCTCCCCTGGATGTGTGCGGGACACCACGTGCTTCCTCTCGAGTGGAGACGGGTATGTCGGGGAACTTCTTGAGTTGCAGCAAGGGTGTGAAGGACCCTTTGGAAGTTCCAGTGGTTAGATGTGATTGGCCTCGAGAAGCCTCAGCGGAAATGGGCCTCATCTCGCCTGGAGGGCAAAACCTCCTGGATTTTCTCGAGTTGCGGCAGGTGCTCTCGACTTACGACGGGGACCTCAGGGAACCGCTCTGGTGGCCTCAGGAAAGGCCAGTCCCCATGCGAGTTCCTCGGGGGCGTCTCGGGATTACTCTCCCGTCGATGCCGGGGCCTAAGACCTTGTGTGGAGTCGGGGCCGGAACCTGAGGATTCCTCTCCAGTGCTGACATGGATCTTGGGGTACTTCTGGAATCTCCCCAGGGGAGTCAGTCCTCGTCTCGAATGCGGGCATGCACTTGCGCTTTCCTCCAGAGCGGTAGCAGCAGTGTCACGCAGTCCGCCGCGTGGATCAAAGGATCTATGGTTTTCCCTCGAGTCTTTCCCACGAGGCTTTCCCACGAGGCTTTCCCACAGGGCTGTCCCACGTGCACACGTGGTGGGTGTCGATCCTCGGCTTGAACGTCAAGGCAGTGCAGGGAAAACAGGTTCCTCTGGAATGGACTGACACATCTGGGGGACTCTTGGAATGGTGGCACGACCCTGGAGTTCCTCTCGCCTTTCCTGTGGAGAGCGCCTCCTCTTGAGATGCGACGGGAACACCGGGAATTCTTTCCCTACGAAACAGGGAAAGGATCCCTCATCTCGAGCTAGGAGGCGGAAACGGGGCTACCCTGGATGTGTGCGGGACCATCGTGCTTCCTGTCGAGTGGAGACGGGTATGTCGGGGAACTTCTTGAGTTGCAGCAAGGGTGTGAAGGACCCTTTGGAATTTCCAGTGGTTAGATGTGATTAGCCTCGAGAAGCCTCAGCGGGAATGGGCCTCATCTAGCCTGGAGGGCAAAACCTCCTGCATTTTCTCGAGTTGCGGCAGGTGCTCTCGACTTACAACGGGGACCTCAGGGACCCGCTCTGGTGGCCTCAGGAAAGGCCAGTCCCCATGCGAGTTCCTCGGGGGTCTCTCGGGATTCCTCTCCCGTCGATGCCGGGGCCTAAGACCTTTTGTGGAGTCGGGGCCGGAACCTGAGGATTCCTCTCCAGTGCTGACATGGATCTTGGGGTACTTCTGGAGTCTCCCCAGGGTAGTCAGTCCTCGTCTCGAATGCGGGCATGCACTTGCGCTTTCATCCAGAGCGGTAGCAGCAGTGTCACGCAGTCCGCCGCGTGGATTAAAGGATCTATGGTTTTCCCTCGAGTCTTTCGCACGAGGCTTTCCCACGAGGCTTTCCCACAGGGCTGTCCCACGTGCACACGTGGTGGGAGTCGATCCTCGGCTTGAACGTCAAGGCAGTGCAGGGAAAACAGGTTCCTCTGGAATGGACTCACACATCTGGGGGACTCTTGGAATGGTGGCACGACCCTGGAGTTCCTCTCACCTTTCCTGTGGAGAGCGCCTCCTCTTGAGATGCGATGGGAACGCCGGGAATTCTTTCCCTACGAAACAGGGAAAGGATCCCTCATCTCGAGCTAGGAGGCGGAAACGGGGCTCCCCTGGATGTGTGCGGGACCCTCGTGCTTCCTTTCGAGTGGAGACGGGTATGTCGGGGAACTTCTTGAGTAGCAGCAAGGGTGTGAAGGACCCTTTGGAAGTTCCAGTGGTTAGATGTGATTAGCCTCGAGAAGCCTCAGCGGAAATGGGCCTCATCTCGCCTGGAGGGCAAAACCTCCTGGATTTTCTCGAGTTGCGGCAGGTGCTCTCGACTTAAGACGAGGCCCTCATGGACCCGCTCTGGTGGCCTCAGGAAAGGCCAGTCCCCATGCGAGTTCCTCGGGTGCCTCTCGGGATTGCTCTCCCGTCGATGCCGGGGCCTAAGACCTTGTGTGGAGTCGGGGCCGGAACCTGAGGATTCCTCTCCAGTGCTGACATTGATCTTGGGGTACTTCTGGAGTCTCCCGAAGGGAATCAATCCTCGTCTCGAATGCGGGCATGCACTTGCGCTTTCCTCCAGAGAAGTAGCAGCAGTTTCACGCATTCCGCCGCATGGATAAAGAGATCTATGGTTTTCCCTCAAGGCTTAACCACGAGGCTTTCCCACAGGGCTGTCCCACGTGCCACCGTGGTGGGAGTCGATCCTCGGCTTGAACGTCAAGGCAGTGCAGGGAAAACAGGTTCCTCTGGAATGGACTGACACATCTGGGGGACTCTTGGAATGATGGCACGACCCTGGAGTTCCTCTCGCCTTTCCTGTGGAGAGCGCCTCCTCTTGAGATGCGACGGGAACGCCGGGAATTCTTTCCCTACGAAACAGGGAAAGGATCCCTCATCTCGAGCTAGGAGGCGGAAACGGGGCTCCCCTGGATGTGTGCGGGACCCCACGTGCTTCCTCTCGAGTGGAGACGGGTATGTCGGGGAACTTCTTGAGTTGCAGCAAGGGTGTGAAGGACCCTTTGGAAGTTCCGGTGGTTAGATGTGATTGGCCTCGAGAAGCCTCAGCGGAAATGGGCCTCATCTCGCCTGGAGGGCAAAACCTCCTGGATTTTCTCGAGTTGCGGCACGTGCTCTCGACTTACGACGGGGACCTCAGGGAACCGCTCTGGTGGCCTCAGGAAAGGCCAGTCCCCATGCGAGTTCCTCGGGGGCGTCTCGGGATTACTCTCCCGTCGATGCCGGGGCCTAAGACCTTGTGTGGAGTCGGGGCCGGAACCTGAGGATTCCTCTCCAGTGCTGACATGGATCTTGGGGTACTTCTGGAGTGTCCCCAGGGGAGTCAGTCCTCGTCTCGAATGCGGGCATGCACTTGCACTTTCCTCCAGAGCGGCAGCAGCAGTGTCACGCAGTCCGCCACGTGGATCAAAGGATCTATGGTTTTCCCTCGAGTCTTTCCCACAAGGCTTTCCCACGAGGCTTTCCCACAGGGCTGTCCCACGTGCACACGTGGTGGGAGTCGATCCTCGGCTTGAACGTCAAGGCAGTGCAGGGAAAACAGGTTCCTCTGGAATGGACTGACACATCTGGGGGACTCTTGGAATGGTGGCACGACCCTGGAGTTCCTCTCGCCTTTCCTGTGGAGAGCGCCTCCTCTTGAGATGCGACGGGAACGCCGGGAATTCTTTCCCTACGAAACAGGGAAAGGATCCCTCATCTCGAGCTAGGAGGCGGAAACGGGGCTCCCCTGGATGTGTGCGGGACCCCACGTGCTTCCTCTCGAGTGGAGACAGGTATGTCGGGGAACTTCTTGAGTTGCAGCAAGGGTGTGAAGGACCCTTTGGAAGTTCCAGTTGTTAGACGTGATTGGCCTCGAGGAGCCTCAGCGGAAATGGGTCTCCTCTCGCCTGGAGGGCAAAACCTCCTGGATTTTCTCGAGTTGCGGCACGTGCTCTCGACTTACGAAGGGGACCTCAGGGACCCGCTCTGGTGGCCTCAGGAAAGGCCAGTCCCCATGCGAGTTCCTCGGGGGCCTCTCGGGATTCCTCTCCCGTCGATACCGGGGCCTAAGACCTTGTGTGGAGTCGGGGCCGGAACCTGAGGATTCCTCTCCAGTGCTGACATGGATCTTGGGGTACTTCTGGAGTCTCCCCAGGGGAGTCAGTCCTCGTCTCGAATGCGGGCATGCACTTGCGCTTTCCTCCAGACCGGTAGCAGCAGTGTCACGCAGTCCGCCGCGTGGATCAAAGGATCTATGGTTTTCCCTCGAGTCTTTCCCACGAGGCTTTCCCACGTGGCTTTCCCACAGGGCTGTCCCACGTGCACACGTGGTGGGAGTCGATCCTCGGCTTGAACGTCAAGGCAGTGCAGGGAAAACAGGTTCCTCTGGAATGGACTGACACATCTGGGGGACTCTTGGAATGGTGGCATGACCCTGGAGTTCCTCTCGCCTTTCCTGTGGAGAGCGCCTCCTCTTGAGATGCGACGGGAACGCCGGGAATTCTTTCCCTACGAAACAGGGAAAGGATCCCTCACCTCGAGCTAGGGGGCGGAAACGGAGCTCCCCTGGATGTGTGCGGGACACCACGTGCTTCCTCTCGAGTGCAGACGGGTATGTCGGGGAACTTCTTGAGTTGCAGTAAAGGTGTGAAGGACCCTTTGGAAGTTCCAGTGGGTAGATGTGATTGGCCTCGAGAAGCCTCAGCGGAAATGGGCCTCATCTCGCCTGGAGGGCAAAACCTCCTGGATTTTCTCGAGTTGCGGCAGGTGCTCTCGACTTACGACGGGGACCTCAGGGAACCGCTCTGGTGGCCTCAGGAAAGGCCAGTCCCCATGCGAGTTCCTCGGGGGCGTCTCGGGATTACTCTCCCGTCGATGCCGGGGCCTAAGACCTTGTGTGGAGTCGGGGCCGGAACCTGAGGATTCCTCTCCAGTGCTGACATGGATCTTGGGGTACTTCTGGAATCTCCCCAGGGGAGTCAGTCCTCGTCTCGAATGCGGGCATGCACTTGCGCTTTCCTCCAGAGCGGTAGCAGCAGTGTCACGCAGTCCGCCGCGTGGATCAAAGGATCTATGGTTTTCCCTCGAGTCTTTCCCACGAGGCTTTCCCACGAGGCTTTCCCACAGGGCTGTCCCACGTGCACACGTGGTGGGTGTCGATCCTCGGCTTGAACGTCAAGGCAGTGCAGGGAAAACAGGTTCCTCTGGAATGGACTGACACATCTGGGGGACTCTTGGAATGGTGGCACGACCCTGGAGTTCCTCTCGCCTTTCCTGTGGAGAGCGCCTCCTCTTGAGATGCGACGGGAACACCGGGAATTCTTTCCCTACGAAACAGGGAAAGGATCCCTCATCTCGAGCTAGGAGGCGGAAACGGGGCTACCCTGGATGTGTGCGGGACCATCGTGCTTCCTCTCGAGTGGAGACGGGTATGTCGGGGAACTTCTTGAGTTGCAGCAAGGGTGTGAAGGACCCTTTGGAATTTCCAGTGGTTAGATGTGATTAGCCTCGAGAAGCCTCAGCGGGAATGGGCCTCATCTAGCCTGGAGGGCAAAACCTCCTGCATTTTCTCGAGTTGCGGCAGGTGCTCTCGACTTACAACGGGGACCTCAGGGACCCGCTCTGGTGGCCTCAGGAAAGGCCAGTCCCCATGCGAGGTCCTCGGGGGTCTCTCGGGATTCCTCTCCCGTCGATGCCGGGGCCTAAGACCTTTTGTGGAGTCGGGGCCGGAACCTGAGGATTCCTCTCCAGTGCTGACATGGATCTTGGGGTACTTCTGGAGTCTCCCCAGGGTAGTCAGTCCTCGTCTCGAATGCGGGCATGCACTTGCGCTTTCATCCAGAGCGGTAGCAGCAGTGTCACGCAGTCCGCCGCGTGGATTAAAGGATCTATGGTTTTCCCTCGAGTCTTTCGCACGAGGCTTTCCCACGAGGCTTTCCCACAGGGCTGTCCCACGTGCACACGTGGTGGGAGTCGATCCTCGGCTTGAACGTCAAGGCAGTGCAGGGAAAACAGGTTCCTCTGGAATGGACTCACACATCTGGGGGACTCTTGGAATGGTGGCACGACCCTGGAGTTCCTCTCACCTTTCCTGTGGAGAGCGCCTCCTCTTGAGATGCGATGGGAACGCCGGGAATTCTTTCCCTACGAAACAGGGAAAGGATCCCTCATCTCGAGCTAGGAGGCGGAAACGGGGCTCCCCTGGATGTGTGCGGGACCCTCGTGCTTCCTTTCGAGTGGAGACGGGTATGTCGGGGAACTTCTTGAGTAGCAGCAAGGGTGTGAAGGACCCTTTGGAAGTTCCAGTGGTTAGATGTGATTAGCCTCGAGAAGCCTCAGCGGAAATGGGCCTCATCTCGCCTGGAGGGCAAAACCTCCTGGATTTTCTCGAGTTGCGGCAGGTGCTCTCGACTTAAGACGAGGCCCTCATGGACCCGCTCTGGTGGCCTCAGGAAAGGCCAGTCCCCATGCGAGTTCCTCGGGGGCCTCTCGGGATTGCTCTCCCGTCGATGCCGGGGCCTAAGACCTTGTGTGGAGTCGGGGCCGGAACCTGAGGATTCCTCTCCAGTGCTGACATTGATCTTGGGGTACTTCTGGAGTCTCCCGAAGGGAATCAATCCTCGTCTCGAATGCGGGCATGCACTTGCGCTTTCCTCCAGAGAAGTAGCAGCAGTTTCACGCATTCCGCCGCATGGATAAAGAGATCTATGGTTTTCCCTCAAGGCTTAACCACGAGGCTTTCCCACAGGGCTGTCCCACGTGCCACCGTGGTGGGAGTCGATCCTCGGCTTGAACGTCAAGGCAGTGCAGGGAAAACAGGTTCCTCTGGAATGGACTGACACATCTGGGGGACTCTTGGAATGATGGCACGACCCTGGAGTTCCTCTCGCCTTTCCTGTGGAGAGCGCCTCCTCTTGAGATGCGACGGGAACGCCGGGAATTCTTTCCCTACGAAACAGGGAAAGGATCCCTCATCTCGAGCTAGGAGGCGGAAACGGGGCTCCCCTGGATGTGTGCGGGACCCCACGTGCTTCCTCTCGAGTGGAGACGGGTATGTCGGGGAACTTCTTGAGTTGCAGCAAGGGTGTGAAGGACCCTTTGGAAGTTCCGGTGGTTAGATGTGATTGGCCTCGAGAAGCCTCAGCGGAAATGGGCCTCATCTCGCCTGGAGGGCAAAACCTCCTGGATTTTCTCGAGTTGCGGCAGGTGCTCTCGACTTACGACGGGGACCTCAGGGAACCGCTCTGGTGGCCTCAGGAAAGGCCAGTCCCCATGCGAGTTCCTCGGGGGCGTCTCGGGATTACTCTCCCGTCGATGCCGGGGCCTAAGACCTTGTATGGAGTCGGGGCCGGAACCTGAGGATTCCTCTCCAGTGCTGACATGGATCTTGGGGTAATTCTGGAATCTCCCCAGGGGAGTCAGTCCTCGTCTCGAATGCGGGCATGCACTTGCGCTTTCCTCCAGAGCGGTAGCAGCAGTGTCACGCAGTCCGCCGCGTGGATCAAAGGATCTATGGTTTTCCCTCGAGTCTTTCCCAAGAGGCTTTCCCACGAGGCTTTCCCACAGGGCTATCCCACGTGCACACGTGGTGGGAGTCGATCCTCGGCTTGAACGTCAAGGCAGTGCAGGGAAAACAGGTTCCTCTGGAATGGACTGACACATCTGGGGGACTCTTGGAATGGTGGCACGACCCTGGAGTTCCTCTCGCCTTTCCTGTGGAGAGTGCCTCCTCTTGAGATGCGAGGGGAACGCCGGGAATTCTTTCCCTACGAAACAGGGAAAGGATCCCTCATTTCGAGCTAGGAGGCGGAAACGGGGCTACCCTGGATGTGTGCGGGACACCACGTGCTTCCTCTCGAGTGGAGACGGGTATGTCGGGGAACTTCTTGAGTTGCAGCAAGGGTGTGAAGGACCCTTTGGAAGTTCCAGTGGTTAGATATGATTGGCCTCGAGAAGCCTCAGCGGAAATGGGCCTCATCTAGCCTGGAGGGCAAAACCTCCTGGATTTTCTCGAGTTGCGGCAGGTGCTCTCGACTTACGACGGGGACCTCAGGGACCCGCTCTGGTGGCCTCAGGAAAGGCCAGTCCCCATGCGAGTTCCTCGGGGCCTCTCGGGATTCCTCTCCCGTCGATGCCGGGGCCTAAGACCTTGTGTGGAGTCGGGGCCGGAACCTGAGGATTCCTCTCCAGTGCTGACATGGATCTTGGGGTACTTCTGGAGTCTCCCCAGGGGAGTCAGTCCTCGTCTCGAATGCGGGCATGCACTTGCACTTTCCTCCAGAGCGGCAGCAGCAGTGTCACGCAGTCCGCCACGTGGATCAAAGGATCTATGGTTTTCCCTCGAGTCTTTCCCACGAGGCTTTCCCACGAGGCTTTCCCACAGGGCTGTCCCACGTGCACACGTGGTGGGAGTCGATCCTCGGCTTGAACGTCAAGGCAGTGCAGGGAAAACAGGTTCCTCTGGAATGGACTGACACATCTGGGGGACTCTTGGAATGGTGGCACGACCCTGGAGTTCCTCTCGCCTTTCCTGTGGAGAGCGCCTCCTCTTGAGATGCGACGGGAACGCCGGGAATTCTTTCCCTACGAAACAGGGAAAGGATCCCTCATCTCGAGCTAGGAGGCGGAAACGGGGCTCCCCTGGATGTGTGCGGGACCCCACGTGCTTCCTCTCGAGTGGAGACAGGTATGTCGGGGAACTTCTTGAGTTGCAGCAAGGGTGTGAAGGACCCTTTGGAAGTTCCAGTTGTTAGACGTGATTGGCCTCGAGAAGCCTCAGCGGAAATGGGTCTCCTCTCGCCTGGAGGGCAAAACCTCCTGGATTTTCTCGAGTTGCGGCACGTGCTCTCGACTTACGAAGGGGACCTCAGGGACCCGCTCTGGTGGCCTCAGGAAAGGCCAGTCCCCATGCGAGTTCCTCGGGGGCATCTCGGGATTCCTCTCCCGTCGATACCGGGGCCTAAGACCTTGTGTGGAGTCGGGGCCGGAACCTGAGGATTCCTCTCCAGTGCTGACATGGATCTTGGGGTACTTCTGGAGTCTCCCCAGGGGAGTCAGTCCTCGTCTCGAATGCGGGCATGCACTTGCGCTTTCCTCCAGACCGGTAGCAGCAGTGTCACGCAGTCCGCCGCGTGGATCAAAGGATCTATGGTTTTCCCTCGAGTCTTTCCCACGAGGCTTTCCCACGTGGCTTTCCCACAGGGCTGTCCCACGTGCACACGTGGTGGGAGTCGATCCTCGGCTTGAACGTCAAGGCAGTGCAGGGAAAACAGGTTCCTCTGGAATGGACTGACACATCTGGGGGACTCTTGGAATGGTGGCATGACCCTGGAGTTCCTCTCGCCTTTCCTGTGGAGAGCGCCTCCTCTTGAGATGCGACGGGAACGCCGGGAATTCTTTCCCTACGAAACAGGGAAAGGATCCCTCACCTCGAGCTAGGGGGCGGAAACGGAGCTCCCCTGGATGTGTGCGGGACACCACGTGCTTCCTCTCGAGTGCAGACGGGTATGTCGGGGAACTTCTTGAGTTGCAGTAAAGGTGTGAAGGACCCTTTGGAAGTTCCAGTGGTTAGATGTGATTGGACTCGAGAAGCCTCAGCGGAAATGGGCCTCATCTCCCCTGGAGGGCAAAACCTCCTGGATTTTCTCGAGTTGCGGCAGGTGCTCTCGACTTACGACGGGGACCTCAGGAACCCGCTTGGTGGCCTCAGGAAAGGCCAGTCCCCATGCGAGTTCCTCGGGGGCCTCTCAGGATTCCTCTCCCGTCGATGCCGGGGCCTAAGACCTTGTGTGGAGTCGGGGACGCAACTTGAGGATTCCTCTGCAGTGCTGACATGGATCTTGGGGTACTTCTGGAGTCTCCCCATGGGAGTCAGTCCTCGTCTCGAATGCGGGCATGCACTTGCGCTTTCCTCCAGAGCGGTAGCAGCAGTGTCACGCAGTCCGCCGCGTGGATCAAAGGATCTATGGTTTTCCCTCGAGGCTTTCCCACGAGGCTTTCCCACGAGGCTTTCCCACAGGGCTGTCCCACGTGCACACGTGGTGGGAGTCGATCCTCGGCTTGAACGTCAAGGCAGTGCAGGGAAAACAGGTTCCTCTGGAATGGACTGACACATCTGGGGGACTCTTGGAATGGTGGCATGACCCTGGAGTTCCTCTCGCCTTTCCTGTGGAGAGCGCCTCCTCTTGAGATGCGATGGGAACGCCGGGAATTCTTTCCCTACGAAACAGGGAAAGGATCCCTCACCTCGAGCTAGGGGGCGGAAACGGAGCTCCCCTGGATGTGTGCGGGACCCCACGTGCTTCCTCTCGAGTGGAGACGGGTATGTCGGGGAACTTCTTGAGTTGCAGCAATGGTGTGAAGGACCCTTTGAAAGTTCCAGTGGTAAGATGTGATTGGCCTCGAGAAGCCTCAGCGGAAATGGGCCTCATCTCGCCTGGAGGGCAAAACCTCCTGGATTTTCTCGAGTTGCGGCAGGTGCTCTCGACTTACGACGGGGACTTCAGGGACCCGCTCTGGTGGCCTCAGGAAAGGCCAGTCCCCATGCGAGTTCCTCGGGGGCGTCTCGGGATTCTTCTCCCGTCGATGCCGGGGCCTAAGACCTTGTGTGGAGTCGGGGCCGGAACCTGAGGATTCCTCTCCAGTGCTGACATGGATCTTGGGGTACTTCTGGAGTCTCCCCAGGGGAGTCAGTCCTCGTCTCGAATGCGGGCATGCACTTGCGCTTTCCTCCAGAGCGGTAGCAGCAGTGTCACGCAGTCCGCCGCGTGGATCAAATGATCTATGGTTTTCCCTCGAGTCTTTCCCACGAGGCTTTCCCACGAGGCTTTCCCACAGGGCTGTCCCACGTGCACACGTGGTGGGAGTCGATCCTCGGCTTGAACGTCAAGGCAGTGCAGGGAAAACAGGTTCCTCTGGAATGGACTGACACATCTGGGGGACTCTTGGAATGGTGGCATGACCCTGGAGTTCCTCTCGCCTTTCCTGTGGAGAGCGCCTCCTCTTGAGATGCGACGGGAACGCCGGGAATTCTTTCCCTACGAAACAGGGAAAGGATCCCTCATCTCGAGCTAGGAGGCGGAAACGGGGCTCCCCTGGATGTGTGCGGGACACCAAGTGCTTCCTCTCGAGTGCAGACGGGTATGTCGGGGAACTTCTTGAGTTTCAGCAAGGGTGTGAAGGACCCTTTGGAATGTCCAGTGGTTAGATGTGATTGGCCTCGAGAAACCTCAGCGGAAATGGGCCTCATCTCGCCTGGAGGGCAAAACCTCCTGGATTTTCTCGAGTTGCGGCAGGTGCTCTCGACTTACGACGGGGACCTCAGGGACCCGCTCTGGTGCCCTCAGGAAAGGCCAGTCCCCATGCGAGTTCCTCGGGGGCCTCTCGGGATTCCTCTCCCGTCGATGCCGGGGCCTAAGACCTTGTGTGGAGTCGGGGACGGAACCTGAGGATTCCTCTCCAGTGCTGACATGGATCTTGGGGTACTTCTGGTGTCTCCCCAGGGGAGTCAGTCCTCGTCTCGAATGCGGGCATGCACTTGCGCTTTCCTCCAGAGCGGTAGCAGCAGTGTCACGCAGTCCGCCGCGTGGATCAAAGGATCTATGGTTTTCCCTCGAGTGTTTCTCACGAGGCTTTCCCACGAGGCTTTCCCACAGGGCTGTCCTACGTGCACACGTGGTGGGAGTCGATCCTCGGCTTGAACGTCAAGGCAGCGCAGGGAAAACAGGTTCCTCTGGAATGGACTGACACATCTGGGGGACTCTTGGAATGGTGTCACGACCCTGGAGTTCCTCTCGCCTTTCCTCTGGAGAGCGCCTCCTCTTGAGATGCGACGGGAACGCCGGGAATTTTTTCCCTACGAAACAGGGAAAGGATCCCTCATCGCGAGCTAAGAGGCGGAAACGGGGCTCCCCTGGATGTGTGCGGGACCCCACGTGCTTCCTCTCGAGTGAAGACGGGTATGTCGGGGAACTTCTTGAGTTGCAGAAAGGGTGTGAAGGACCCTTGTAAGTAAAAGTGGTTAGATGTGATTGGCCTCGAGAAGCCTCAGCGGAAATGGGCCTCATCTCGCCTGGAGGTGAAAACCTCCTGGATTTTCTCGAGTTGCGGCAGGTGCTCTCGACTTACGACGGGGACCTCAGGGACCAGCTCTGGTGGCCTCAGGAAAGGCCAGTCCCCATGCGATTTCCTCGGGGGCCTCTCGGGATTCCTCTCCCGTCGATGCCGGGGCCTAAGACCTTGTGTGGAGTCGGGGCCGGAACCTGAGGATTCCTCTCCAGTGCTGACATGGATCTTGGGGTACTTCTGGAGTCTCCCCAGGGGAGTCAGTCCTCGTCTCGAATGTGGGCATGCACTTGCGCTTTCCTCCAGAGCGGTAGCAGCAGTGTCACACTCCGCCTCGTGGATCAAAGGATGTATGGTTTTCCCTCGAGTCTTTCCCACGAGGCTTTCCCACGAGGCTTTCCCACAGGGCTGTCCCACGTGCACACGTGGTGGGAGTCGATCCTCGGCTTGAACGTCAAGGCAGTGCAGGGAAAACAGGTTCCTCTGGAATGGACTGACACATCTGGGGGTCTCTTGGAATGGTGGCATGACCCTGGAGTTCCTCTCGCCTTTCCTGTGGAGAGCGCCTCCTCTTGAGATGCGACGGGAACGCCGGGAATTCTCTCCCTACGAAACAGGGAAAGGAACCCTCATCTCGAGCTAGGAGGCGGAAACGGGGCTCCCCTGGATGTGTGCGGGACACCACGTGCTTCCTCTCGAGTGCAGACGGGTATGTCGGGGAACTTCTTGAGTTGCAGCAAGGGTGTGAAGGACCCTTTGGAAGTTCCAGTGGTTAGATGTGATTGGCCTTGAGAAGCCTCAGCGGAAATGGGCCTCATCTCGCCTGGAGGGCAAAACCTCCTGGATTTTCTCGAGTTGCGGCAGGTGCTCTCGACTTACGACGGGGACCTCAGGGACCCACTCTGGTGGCCTCAGGAAAGGCCAGTCCCCATGCGAGTTCCTCGGGGGCCTCTCAGGATTCCTCTCCCGTCGATGCCGGGGCCTAAGACCTTGTGTGGAGTCGGGGCCGGAACCTGAGGTTTCCTATCCAGTGCTGACATGGATCTTGGGGTACTTCTGGAGTCTCCACAGGGGAGTCAGTCCTCGTCTCGAATGCGGGCATGCACTTGCGCTTCCTCCAGAGCGGTAGCAGCAGTGTCACGCAGTTCGCCGCGTGGATCAAAGGATCTATGGTTTTCCCTCGAGTCTTTCCCACGAGGCTTTCCCACGAGGCTTTCCCACAGGGCTGTCCCACGTGCACACGTGGTGGGAGTCGATCCTCGGCTTGAACGTCAAGGCAGTGCAGGGAAAACAGGTTCCTCTGGAATGGACTGACACATCTGGGGGACTCTTGGAATGGTGTCACGACCCTGGAGTTCCTCTCGCCTTTCCTGTTGAGAGCGCCTCCTCTTGAGATGCGACGGGAACGCCGGGAATTCTTTCCCTACGAAACAGGGAAAGGATCCCTCACCTCGAGCTAGGGGGCGGAAACGGAGCTCCCCTGGATGTGTGCGGGACACCACGTGCTTCCTCTCGAGTGCAGACGGGTATGTCGGGGAACTTCTTGAGTTGCAGTAAAGGTGTGAAGGACCCTTTGGAAGTTCCAGTGGTTAGATGTGATTGGCCTCGAGAAGCCTCAGCGGAAATGGGCCTCATCTCGCCTGGAGGGCAAAACCTCCTGGATTTTCTCGAGTTGCGGCAGGTGCTCTCGACTTACGACGGGGACCTCAGGGACCCGCTCTGGTGGCCTCAGGAAAGGCCAGTCCCCATGCGAGTTCCTCGGGGGCCTCTCGGGATTCCTCTCCCATCGATGCCGGGGCCTAAGACCTTGTGTGGAGTCGGGGACGGAACCTGAGGATTCCTCTCCAGTGCTGACATGGATCTTGGGGTACTTCTGGTGTCTCCCCAGGGGAGTCAGTCCTCGTCTCGAATGCGGGCATGCACTTGCGCTTTCCTCCAGAGCGGTAGCAGCAGTGTCACGCAGTCCGCCGCGTGGATCAAAGGATCTATGGTTTTCCCTCGAGTCTTTCCCACGAGGCTTTCCCACGAGGCTTTCCCACAGGGCTGTCCCACGTGCACACGTGGTGGGAGTCGATCCTCGGCTTGAACATCAAGGCAGTGCAGGGAAAACAGGTTCCTCTGGAATGGACTGACACATCTGGGGGACTCTTGGAATGGTGGCATGACCCTGGAGTTCCTCTCGCCTTTCCTGTGGAGAGCGCCTCCTCTTGAGATGCGACGGGAACGCCGGGAATTCTTTCCCTACGAAACAGGGAAAGGATCCCTCATCTCGAGCTAGGAGGCGGAAACGGGGCTCCCCTGGATGTGTGCGGGACACCACGTGCTTCCTCTCGAGGGCAGACGGGTATGTCGGGGAACTTCTTGAGTTGCAGCAAGGGTGTGAAGGACCCTTTGGAAGTTCCAGTGGTTAGATGTGATTGGCCTCGAGAAGCCTCAGCGGAAATGGGCCTCATCTCCCCTGGAGGGCAAAACCTCCTGGATTTTCTCGAGTTACGGCAGGTGCTCTCGACTTACGACGGGGACCTCAGGGACCCGCTTGGTGGCCTCAGGAAAGGCCAGTCCCCATGCGAGTTCCTCGGGGGCCTCTCAGGATTCCTCTCCCGTCGATGCCGGGGCCTAAGACCTTGTGTGGAGTCGGAGACGCAACCTGAGGATTCCTCTGCAGTGCTGACATGGATCTTGGGGTACGTCTGGAGTCTCCCCAGGGGAGTCAGTCCTCGTCTCGAATGCGGGCATGCACTTGCGCTTTCCTCCAGAGCGGTAGCAGCAGTGTCACGCAGTCCGCCGCGTGGATCAAAGGATCTATGGTTTTCCCTCGAGTCTTTCCCACGAGGCTTTCCCACGAGGCTTTCCCACAGGGCTGTCCCACGTGCACACGTGGTGGGAGTCGATCCTCGGCTTGAACGTCAAGGCAGTGCAGGGAAAACAGGTTCCTCTGGAATGGACTGACACATCTGGGGGACTCTTGGAATGGTGTCACGACCCTGGAGTTCCTCTCGCCTTTCCTGTGGAGAGCGCCTCCTCTTGAGATGCGATGGGAACGCCGGGAATTCTTTCCCTACGAAACAGGGAAAGGATTCCTCATCTCGAGCTAGGAGGCGGAAACGGGGCTGCCCTGGATGTGTGCGGGACACCACGTGCTTCCTCTCGAGTGCAGACGGGTATGTCGGGGAACTTCTTGAGTTGCAGAAAGGGTGTGAAGGACCCTTGTAAGTTAAAATGGTTAGATGTGATTGGCCTCGAGAAGCATCAGCGGAAATGGGCCTCATCTCGCCTGGAGGGCAAAACCTCCTGGATTTTCTCGAGTTGCGGCAGGTGCTCTCGACTTACGACGGGGACCTCAGGGACCCGCTTGGTGGCCTCAGGAAAGGCCAGTCCCCATGCGAGTTCCTCGGGGGCCTCTCGGGATTCCTCTCCCGTCGATGCCGGGGCCTAAGACCTTGTGTGGAGTCGGGGCCGGAACCTGAGGATTCCTCTCCAGTGCTGACATGGATCTTGGGGTACTTCTGGAGTCTCCCCAGGCGAGTCAGTTCTCGTCTCGAATGCAGGCATGCACTTGCGCTTTCCTCCAGAGCGGTAGCAGCAGTGTCACGCAGTCCGCCGCGTGGATCAAAGGATCTATGATTTTCCCTTGAGTCTTTCCCACGAGGCTTTCCCACGAGGCTTTCCCACAGGGCTGTCCCACGTGCACACGTGATGGGAGTCGATCCTCGGCTTCTACGTCAAGGCAGTGCAGGGAAAACAGGTTCCTCTGGAATTTACTGACACATCTGGGGGACTGTTGGAATGGTGGCACGACCCTGGAGTTCCTCTCGCCTTTCTTGTGGAGAGCGCCTCCTCTTGAGATGCGACGGGAACGCCGGGAATTCTTTCCCTACGAAACAGGGAAAGGATCCCTCATCTCGAGCTAGGAGGCGGAAACGGGGCTCCCCTGGATGTGTGCGGGACCCACGTGCTTCCTCTCGAGTGGAGACGGGTATGTCGGGGAAATTCTTGAGTTGCAGCAAGGGTGTGAAGGACCCTTTGGATGTTCCAGTGGTTAGACGTGATTAGCCTCGAGAAGCCTCAGCGGAAATGGGCCTCATCTCGCCTGGAGGTGAAAACCTCCTGGATTTTCTCGAGTTGCGGCAGGTGCTCTCGACTTACGACGGGGACCTCAGGGTCCCGCTCTGGTGGCCTCAGGAAAGGCCAGTCCCCATGCGAGTTCCTCGGGGGCCTCTCGGGATTCCTCTCCCGTCGATGACGGGGCCTAAGACATTGTGTGGAGTCGGGGCCGGAACCTGAGGATTCCTCTCCAGTGCTGACATGGATCTTGGGGTACTTCTGGAGTCTCCCCAGGGGAGTCAGTCCTCGTCTCGAATGTGGGCATGCACTTGCGCTTTCCTCCAGAGCGGTAGCAGCAGTGTCACACTCCGCCTCGTGGATCAAAGGATGTATGGTTTTCCCTCGAGTCTTTCCCACGAGGCTTTCCCACGAGGCTTTCCCACAGGGCTGTCCCACGTGCACACGTGGTGGGAGTCGATCCTCGGCTTGAACGTCAAGGCAGTGCAGGGAAAACAGGTTCCTCTGGAATGGACTGACACATCTGGGGGACTCTTGGAATGGTGGCATGACCCTGGAGTTCCTCTCGCCTTTCCTGTGGAGAGCGCCTCCTCTTGAGATGCGACGGGAACGCCGGGAATTCTCTCCCTACGAAACAGGGAAAGGATCCCTCATCTCGAGCTAGGAGGCGGAAACGGGGCTCCCCTGGATGTGTGCGGGACACCACGTGCTTCCTCTCGAGTGCAGACGGGTATGTCGGGGAACTTCTTGAGTTGCAGCAAGGGTGTGAAGGACCCTTTGGAAGTTCCAGTGGTTAGATGTGATTGGCCTCGAGAAGCCTCAGCGGAAATGGGCCTCATCTCCCCTGGAGGGCAAAACCTCCTGGATTTTCTCGAGTTGCGGCAGGTGCTCTCGACTTACGACGGGGACCTCAGGGACCTGCTTGGTGGCCTCAGGAAAGGCCAGTCCCCATGCGAGTTCTTCGGGGGCCTCTCGGGATTCCTCTCCCGTCGATGCCGGGGCCTAAGACCTTGTGTGGAGTCGGGGCCGGAACCTGAGGATTCCTCTCCTGTGCTGACATGGATCTTGGGGTACTTCTGGAGTCTCCCCAGGGGAGTCAGTCCTAGTCTCGAATGCGGGCATGCACTTGCGCTTTCCTCCAGAGCAGTAGCAGCAGTGTCACGCAGTCCGCCGCGTGGATCAAAGGATCTATGGTTTTCCCTCGAGTCTTTCCCACGAGGCTTTCCCACGAGGCTTTCCCACAGGGCTGTCCCACGTGCACACGTGGTGGGAGTCGATCCTCGGCTTGAACGTCAAGGCAGTGCAGGGAAAACAGGTTCCTCTGGAATGGACTGACACATCTGGGGGACTCTTGGAATGGTGTCACGACCCTGGAGTTCCTCTCGCCTTTCCTGTGGAGAGCGCCTCCTCTTGAGATGCGATGGGAACGCCGGGAATTCTTTCCCTACGAAACAGGGAAAGGATCCCTCATCTCGAGCTAGGAGGCGGAAACGGGGCTCCCCTGGATGTGTGCGGGACACCACGTGCTTCCTCTCGAGTGCAGACGGGTATGTCGGGGAACTTCTTGAGTTGCAGCAAGGGTGTGAAGGACCCTTTGGAAGTTCCAGTGGTTAGATGTGATTGGCCTTGAGAAGCCTCAGCGGAAATGGGCCTCATCTCGCCTGGAGGGCAAAACCTCCTGGATTTTCTCGAGTTGCGGCAGGTGCTCTCGACTTACGACGGGGACCTCAGGGACCCACTCTGGTGGCCTCAGGAAAGGCCAGTCCCCATGCGAGTTCTTCGGGGGCCTCTCAGGATTCCTCTCCCGTCGATGCCGGGGCCTAAGACCTTGTGTGGAGTCGGGGCCGGAACCTGAGGATTCCTCTCCAGTGCTGACATGGATCTTGGGGTACTTCTTGAGTCTCCCCAGGGGAGTCAGTCCTCGTCTCGAATGCGGGCATGCACTTGCGCTTCCTCCAGAGCGGTAGCAGCAGTGTCACGCAGTCCGCCGCGTGGATCAAAGGATCTATGGTTTTCCCTCGAGTCTTTCCCACGAGGCTTTCCCACGAGGCTTTCCCACAGGGCTGTCCCACGTGCACACGTGGTGGGAGTCGATCCTCGGCTTGAACGTCAAGGCAGTGCAGGGAAAACAGGTTCCTCTGGAATGGACTGACACATCTGGGGGACTCTTGGAATGGTGTCACGACCCTGGAGTTCCTCTCGCCTTTCCTGTGGAGAGCGCCTCCTCTTGAGATGCGACGGGAACGCCGGGAATTCTTTCCCTACGAAACAGGGAAAGGATCCCTCACCTCGAGCTAGGGGGCGGAAACGGAGCTCCCCTGGATGTGTGCGGGACACCACGTGCTTCCTCTCGAGTGCAGACGGGTATGTCGGGGAACTTCTTGAGTTGCAGTAAAGGTGTGAAGGACCCTTTGGAAGTTCCAGTGGTTAGATGTGATTGGACTCGAGAAGCCTCAGCGGAAATGGGCCTCATCTCGCCTGGAGGGCAAAACCTCCTGGATTTTCTCGAGTTTCGGCAGGTGCTCTCGACTTACGACGGGGACCTCAGGGTCCCGCTCTGGTGGCCTCAGGAAAGGCCAGTCCCCATGCGAGTTCCTCGGGGGCCTCTCGGGATTCCTCTCCCGTCGATGCCGGGGCCTAAGACATTGTGTGGAGTCGGGGCCGGAACCTGAGGATTCCTCTCCAGTGCTGACATGGATCTTGGGGTACTTCTGGAGTCTCCCCAGGGGAGTCAGTCCTCGTCTCGAATGTGGGCATGCACTTGCGCTTTCCTCCAGAGCGGTAGCAGCAGTGTCACACTCCGCCTCGTGGATCAAAGGATGTATGGTTTTCCCTCGAGTCTTTCCCACGAGGCTTTCCCACGAGGCTTTCCCACAGGGCTGTCCCACGTGCACACGTGGTGGGAGTCGATCCTCGGCTTGAACGTCAAGGCAGTGCAGGGAAAACAGGTTCCTCTGGAATGGACTGACACATCTGGGGGACTCTTGGAATGGTGGCATGACCCTGGAGTTCCTCTCGCCTTTCCTGTGGAGAGCGCCTCCTCTTGAGATGCGACGGGAACGCCGGGAATTCTTTCCCTACGAAACAGGGAAAGGATCCCTCACCTCGAGCTAGGGGGCGGAAACGGAGCTCCCCTGGATGTGTGCGGGACCCCACGTGCTTCCTCTCGAGTGGAGACGGGTATGTCGGGGAACTTCTTGAGTTGCAGCAATGGTGTGAAGGACCCTTTGAAAGTTCCAGTCGTTAGATGTGATTGGCCTCGAGAAGCCTCAGCGGAAATGGGCCTCCTCTCGCCTGGAGGGCAAAACCTCCTGGATTTTCTCGAGTTGCGGCAGGTGCTCTCGACTTACGACGGGGACCTCAGGGACCCGCTCTGGTGGCCTCAGGAAAGGCCAGTCCCCATGCGAGTTCCTCGGTGCGTCTCGGGATACCTCTCCCGTCGATACCGGGGCCTAAGACCTTGTGTGGAGTCGGGGCCGGAACCTGAGGATTCCTCTCCAGTGCTGACATGGATCTTGGGGTACTTCTGGAGTCTCCCCAGGGGAGTCAGTCCTCGTCTCGAATGCGGGCATGCACTTGCGCTTTCCTCCAGAGCGGTAGCAGCAGTGTCACGCAGTCCGCCGAGTGGATCAAAGGATCTATGGTTTTCCCTCGAGTCTTTCCCACGAGGCTTTCCCACGAGGCTTTCCCACAGGGCTGTCTCCACGTGCACACGTGGTGGGAGTCAATCCTCGGCTTGAACGTCAAGGCAGTGCAGGGAAAACAGGTTCCTCTGGAATGGACTGACACACTTGGGGACTCTTGGAATGGTGGCATGACCCTGGAGTTCCTCTCGCCTTTCCTGTGGAGAGCGCCTCCTCTTGAGATGCGACGGGAACGCCGGGAATTCTTTCCCTACGAAACAGGGAAAGGATCCCTCATTTCGAGCTAGGAGGCGGAAACGGGGCTCCCCTGGATGTGTGCGGGACCCCACGTGCTTCCCCTCGAGTGGAGACGGGTATGTCGGGGAACTTCTTGAGTTGCAGCAAGGGTGTGAAGGACCCTTTGAAAGTTCCAGTGGTTAGATGTGATTGGCCTCGAGAAGCCTCAGCGGAAATGGGCCTCATCTCGCCTGGAGGGCAAAACCTCCTGGATTTACTCGAGTTGCGGCAGGTGCTCTCGACTTACGACGGGGACCTCAGGGACCCGCTCTGGTGGCCTCAGGAAAGGCCAGTCCCCATGCGAGTTCCTCGGGGGCCTCTCGGGATTCCTCTCCCGTCGATGCCGGGGCCTAAGACCTTGTGTGGAGTCGGGGCCGGAACCTGAGGATTCCTCTCCAGTGCTGACATGGATCTTGGGGTACTTCTGGAGTCTCCCCAGGGGAGTCAGTCCTCGTCTCGAATGCGGGCATGCACTTGCGCTTTCCTCCAGAGCGGTAGCAGCAGTGTCACGCAGTCCGCCGCGTGGATCAAAGGATCTATGGTTTTCCCTCGAGTCTTTCCCACGAGGCTTTCCCACAGGGCTGTCCCACGTGCACACGTGGTGGGAGTCGATCCTCGGCTTGAACGTCAAGGCAGTGCAGGGAAAACAGGTTCCTCTGGAATGGACTGACACATCTGGGTGACTCTTGGAATGGTGTCACGACCCTGGAGTTCCTCTCGCCTTTCCTGTGGAGAGCGCCTCCTCTTGAGATGCGACGGGAAGGCCGGGAATTCTTTCCCTACGAAACAGGGAAAGGATCCCTCATCTCGAGCTAGGAGGCGGAAACGGGGCTCCCCTGGATGTGTGCGGGACCCCACGTGCTTCCTCTCGAGTGCAGACGGGTATGTTGGGGAACTTCTTGAGTTGCAGCAATGGTGTGAAGGACCCTTTGGAAGTTCCAGTGGTTAGATGTGATTGGCCTCGAGAAGCCTCAGCGGAAATGGGCCTCATCTCGCCTGGAGGGCAAAACCTCCTGGATTTTCTCGAGTTGCGGCAGGTGCTCTCGACTTACGACGGGGACCTCAGGGACCCGCTCTGGTGGCCTCAGGAAAGGCCAGTCCCCATGCAAGTTCCTCGGGGGCCTCTCGGGATTCCTCTCCCGTCGATGCCGGGGCCTAAGACCTTGTGTGGAGTCGGGGCCGGAACCTGAGGATTCCTCTCCAGTGCTGACATGGATCTTGGGGTACTTCTGGAGTCTCCCCAGGGGAGTCAGTCCTCGTCTCGAATGCGGGCATGCACTTGCGCTTTCCTCCAGAGCGGTAACAGCAGTTTCACGCAGTCCGCCGCGTGGATCAAAGGATCTATGATTTTCCCTCGAGTCTTTCCCACGAGGCTTTCCCACGAGGCTTTCCCACAGAGCTGTACCACGTGCACACGTGGTGGGAGTCGATCGTCGGCTTGAACGTCAAGGCAGTGCAGGGAAAACAGGTTCCTCTGGAATGGACTGACACATCTGGGGGACTCTTGGAATGGTGTCACGACCCTGGAGTTCCTCTCGCCTTTCCTGTGGAGAGCGCCACCTCTTGAGATGCGACGGGAACGCCGGGAATTCTTTCCCTACGAAACAGGGAAAGGATCCCTCATCTCGAGCTAGGAGGCGGAAACGGGGCTCCCCTGGATGTGTGCGGGACACCACGTGCTTCCTCTCGAGTGGAGACGGGTATGTCGGGGAACTTCTTGAGTTGCAGCAATGGTGTGAAGGACCCTTTGGAAGTTCCAGTGGTTAGATGTGATTGGCCTCGAGAAGCCTCAGCGGAAATGGGCCTCATCTCACCTGGAGGGCAAAACCTCCTGGATTTTCTCGAGTTGCGGCAGGTGCTTTCGCCTTACGACGGGGACCTCAGGGAACCGCTCTGGTGGCCTCAGGAAAGGCCAGTCCCCATGCGAGTTCCTCGGGGGCCTCTCGGGATTCCTCTCCCGTCGATGCCGGGGCCTAAGACCTTGTGTGGAGTCGGGGCCGGAACCTGAGGATTCCTCTCCAGTGCTGACATGGATCTTGGGGTACTTCTGGAGTCTCCCCAGGGGAGTCAGTCCTCGTCTCGAATGCGGGCATGCACTTGCGCTTCCTCCAGAGCGGTAGCAGCAGTGTCACGCAGTCCGCCGCGTGGATCAAAGTATCTATGGTTTTCCCTCGAGTCTTTCCCACGAGGCTTTCCCACGAGGCTTTCCCACAGGGCTGTCCCACGTGCACACGTGGTGGGAGTCGATCCTCGGCTTGAACGTCAAGGCAGTGCAGGGAAAACAGGTTCCTCTGGAATGGACTGACACATCTGGGGGACTCTTGGAATGGTGGCATGACCCTGGAGTTCCTCTCGCCTTTCCTGTGGAGAGCGCCTCCTCTTGAGATGCGACGGGAACGCCGGGAATTCTTTCCCTATGAAACAGGGAAAGGATCCCTCATCTCGAGCTAGGAGGCGGAAACGGGGCTCCCCTGGATGTGTGCGGGACCCCACGTGCTTCCTCTCGAGTGGAGACGGGTATGTCGGGGAACTTCTTGAGTTGCAGCAAGGGTGTGAAGGACCCTTTGGAATGTCCAGTGGTTAGATGTGATTGGCCTCGAGAAGCCTCAGCGGAAATGGGCCTCATCTTGCCTGGAGGGCAAAACCTCCTGGATTTTCTCGAGTTGCGGCAGGTGATCTCGACTTACGACGATGACCTCAGGGACCCGCTTTGGTGGCCTCAGGAAAGGCCAGTCCTCATGGGAGTTCCTCGGGGGCCTCTCGGGATTCCTCTCCCGTCGATGCCGGGGCCTAAGACCTTGTTTGGAGTCGGGGCCGGAACCTGAGGATTCCTCTCCAGTGCTGACATGGATCTTGGGGTACTTCTGGAGTCTCCCCAGGGGAGTCAGTCCTCGTCTCGAATGTGGGCATGCACTTGCGCTTTCCTCCAGAGCGGTAGCAGCAGTGTCACGCAGTCCGCCGCGTGGATCAAAGGATCTATGGTTTTCCCTCGAGTCTTTCCCACGAGGCTTTCCCACGAGGCTTTCCCACAGGGCTGTCCCACGTGCACACGTGGTGGGAGTCGATCCTTGGCTTGAACGTCACGGCAGTGCAGGGAAAACAGGTTCCTCTGGAATGGACTGACACATCTGGGGGACTCTTGGAATGGTGTCACGACCCTGGAGTTCCTCTCGCCTTTCCTGTGGAGAGCGCCTCCTCTTGAGATGCGACGGGAAGGCCGGGAATTCTTTCCCTACGAAACAGGGAAAGGATCCCTCATCTCGAGCTAGGAGGCGGAAACGGGGCTCCCCTGGATGTGTGCGGGACACCACGTGCTTCCTCTCGAGTGGAGACGGGTATGTCGGGGAACTTCTTGAGTTGCAGCAATGGTGTGAAGGACCCTTTGGAAGTTCCAGTGGTTAGATGTGATTGGCCTCGAGAAGCCTCAGCGGAAATGGGCCTCATCTCGCCTGGAGGGCAAAACCTCCTGGATTTTCTCGAGTTGCGGCAGGTGCTCTCGACTTACGACGGGGACCTCAGGGAACCGCTCTGGTGGCCTCAGGAAAGGCCAGTCCCCATGCGAGTTCCTCGGGGGCCTCTCGGGATTCCTCTCCCGTCGATGCCGGGGCCTAAGACCTTGTGTGGAGTCGGGGCCGGAACCTGAGGATTCCTCTCCAGTGCTGACATGGATCTTGGGGTACTTCTGGAATCTCCCCAGGGGAGTCAGTCCTCGTCTCGAATGCGGGCATGCACTTGCGCTTCCTCCAGAGCGGTAGCAGCAGTGTCACGCAGTCCGCCGCGTGGATCAAAGGATCTATGGTTTTCCCTCGAGTCTTTCCCACGAGGCTTTCCCACGAGGCTTTCCCACAGGGCTGTCCCACGTGCACACGTGGTGGGAGTCGATCCTCGGCTTGAACGTCACGGCAGTGCAGGGAAAACAGGTTCCTCTGGAATGGACTGACACATCTGGGGGACTCTTGGAATGGTGGCACGACCCTGGGGTTCCTCTCGCCTTTCCTGTGGAGAGCGCCTCCTCTTGAGATGCGACGGGAACGCCGGGAATTCTTTCCCTACGAAACAGGGAAAGGATCCCTCATCTCGAGCTAGGAGGCGGAAACCGGGCTCCCCTGGATGTGTGCGGGACACCACGTGCTTCCTCTCGAGTGCAGACGGGTATGTCGGGGAACTTCTTGAGTTGCAGCAATGGTGTGAAGGACCCTTTGGAAGTTCCAGTGGTTAGATGTGATTGGCCTCGAGAAGCCTAGCGGAAATGGGCCTCATCTCGTCTGGAGGGCAAAACCTCCTGGATTTTCTCGAGTTGCGGCAGGTGCTCTCGACTTACGACGGGGACCTCAGGGAACCGCTCTGGTGGCCTCAGGAAAGGCCAGTCCCCATGCGAGTTCCTCGGGGCGTCTCGGGATACCTCTCCCGTCGATCCCGGGGCCTAAGACCTTGTGTGGAGTCGGGGCCGGTACCTGAGGATTCCTATCCAGTGCTGACATGGATCTTGGGGTACTTCTGGAATCTCCCCAGGGGAGTCAGTCCTCGTCTCGAATGCGGGCATGCACTTGCGCTTTCCTCCAGAGCGGTAGCAGCAGTGTCACGCAGTCCGCCGCGTGGATCAAAGGATCTATGGTTTTCCCTCGAGTCTTTCCCACGAGGCTTTCCCACGAGGCTTTCCCACAGGGCTTTCCCACGTGCACACGTGGTGGGAGTCGATCCTCGGTTTGAAAGTCACGGCAGTGCAGGGAAAACAGGTTCCTCTGGAATGGACTGACACATCTGGGGGACTCTTGGAATGGTGTCACGACCCTGGAGTTCCTCTCGCCTTTCCTGTGGAGAGCGCCTCCTCTTGAGATGCGACGGGAACGCCGGGAATTCTTTCCCTACGAAACAGGGAAAGGATCCCTCATCTCGAGCTAGGAGGCGGAAACGGGGCTCCCCTGGATGTGTGCGGGAACCCACGTGCTTCCTCTCGAGTGCAGACGGGTATGTCGGGGAACTTCTTGAGTTGCAGCAAGGGTGTGAAGGACCCTTTGGAAGTTCCAGTGGTTAGATGTGATTGGCCTCGAGAAGCCTCAGCGGAAATGGGCCTCATCTCGCCTGGAGGGCAAAACCTCCTGGATTTTCTCGAGTTGCGGCAGGTGCTCTCGACTTACGACGGGGACCTCAGGGACCCGCTCTGGTGGCCTCAGGAAAGGCCAGTCCCCATGCGAGTTCCTCGGGGGCGTCTCGGGATACCTCTCCCGTCGATGCCGGGGCCTAAGACCTTGTGTGGAGTCGGGGCCGGAACCTGAGGATTCCTCTCCAGTGCTGACATGGATCTTGGGGTACTTCTGGAGTCTCCCCAGGGGAGTCAGTCCTCGTCTCGAATGCGGGCATGCATTGCGCTTTCCTCAAGAGCGGTAGCAGCAGTGTCACGCAGTCCGCCGCGTGGATCAAAGGATCTATGGTTTTCCATCGAGTCTTTCTCACTAGGCTTTCGCACGAGGCTTTCCCACAGGGCTGTCCCACGTGCACACGTGGTCGGAGTCGATCCTCGGCTTGAACGTCAAGGCAGTGCAGGGAAAACAGGTTCCTCTGGAATGGACTGACACATCTGGGGGACTCTTGGAATGGTGGCATGACCCTGGAGTTCCTCTCGCCTTTCCTGTGGAGAGCGCCTCCTCTTGAGATGCGACGGGAACGCCGGGAATTCTTTCCCTACGAAACAGGGAAAGGATCCCTCATCTCGAGTTAGGAGGCGGAAACGGGGCTCCCCTGGATGTGTGCGGGACACCACGTGCTTCCTCTCGAGTGGAGACGGGTATGTCGGGGAACTTCTTGATTTGCAGCAAGGGTGTGAAGGACCCTTTGGAAGTTCCAGTGGTTAGATGTGATTGGCCTCGAGAAGCCTCAGCGGAAATGGGCCTCATCTCGCCTGGAGGGCAAAACCTCCTGGATTTTCTCGAGTTGCGGCAGGTGCTCTCGACTTACGACGGGGACCTCAGGGACCCGCTTGGTGGCCTCAGGAAAGGCCAGTCCCCATGCGAGTTCCTCGGGGGCCTCTCGGGATTCCTCTCCCGTCGATGCCGGGGCCTAAGACCTTGTGTGGAGTCGGGGCCGGAACCTGAGGATTCCTCCCCAGTGCTGACATGGATCTTGGGGTACTTCTGGTGTCTCCCCAGGGGAGTCAGTCCTCGTCTCGAATGCGGGCATGCACTTGCGCTTTCCTCCAGAGCGGTAGCAGCAGTGTCACGCAGTCCGCCGCGTGGATCAAAGGATCTATGGTTTTCCCTCGAGTCTTTCCCAGGAGGCTTTCCCACGAGGCGTTCCCACAGGGCTGTCCCACGTGCACACGTGGTGGGAGTCGATCCTCGGCTTGAACGTCACGGCAGTGCAGGGAAAACAGGTTCCTCTGGAATGGACTGACACATCTGGGGGACTCTTGGAATGGTGGCACGACCCTGGAGTTCCTCTCGACTTTCCTGTGGAGAGCCCCTCCTCTTGAGATGCGACGGGAACGCCGGGAATTCTTTCCCTACGAAACAGGGAAAGGATCCCTCATCTCGAGCTAGGAGGCGGAAACCGGGCTCCCCTGGATGTGTGCTGGACACCACGTGCTTCCTCTCGAGTGCAGACGGGTATGTCGGGGAACTTCTTGAGTTGCAGCAATGGTGTGAAGGACCCTTTGGAAGTTCCAGTGGTTAGATGTGATTGGCTTCGAGAAGCCTCAGCGGAAATGGGCCTCATCTCGCCTGGAGGGCAAAACCTCCTGGATTTTCTCGAGTTGCGGCAGGTGCTCTCGACTTACGACGGGGACCTCCGGGTCCCGCTTGGTGGCCTCAGGAAAGGCCAGTCCCCATGCGAGTTCCTCGGGGGCCTCTCGGGATTCCTCTCCCGTCGATGCCGGGGCCTAAGACCTTGTGTGGAGTCGGGGCCGGAACCTGAGGATTCCTCTCCAGTGCTGACATGGATCATGGGGTACTTCTGGAGTCTCCCCAGGGGAGTCAGTCCTCGTCTCGAATGCGGGCATGCACTTGCGCTTTCCTCCAGAGCGGTAGCAGCAGCGTCACGCAGTCCGCCGCGTGGATCAAAGGATCTATGGTTTTCCCTCGAGTCTTTCCCACGAGGCTTTCCCACGAGGCTTTCCCACAGTGCTGTCCCACGTGCACACGTGGTGGGAGTGGATCCTCGGCTTGAACGTCAAGGCAGTGCAGGGAAAACAGGTTCCTCTGGAATGGACTGACACATCTGGGGGACTCTTGGAATGGTGTCACGACCCTGGAGTTCCTCTCGCCTTTCCTGTGGAGAGCGCCTCCTCTTGAGATGCGACGGGAACGCCGGGAATTCTTTCCCTACGAAACAGGGAAAGGATCCCTCATCTCGAGCTAGGAGGCGGAAACGGGGCTCCCCTGGATGTGTGCGGGACCCCACGTGCTTCCTCTCGAGTGCAGACGGGTATGTCGGGGAACTTCTTGAGTTGCAGCAATGGTGTGAAGGACCCTTTGGAAGTTCCAGTGGTTAGATGTGATTGGCCTTGAGAAGTCTCAGCGGAAATGGGCCTCATCTCGCCTGGAGGGCAAAACCTCCTGGATTTTCTCGAGTTGCGGCAAGTGCTCTCGACTTACGACGGGGACCTCAGGGACCCGCTCTGGTGGCCTCAAGAAAGGCCAGTCCCGATGCGAGTTCCTCGGGGGCCTCTCGGGATTCCTCTCCCGTCGATGCCGGGGCCTAAGACCTTGTGTGGAGTGGGGGCCGGAACCTGAGGATTCCTCTCCAGTGCTGACATGGATCTTGGGGTACTTCTGGAGTCTCCCCAGGGGAATCAGTCCTCGTCTCGAATGCGGGCATGCACTTGCGCTTTCCTCCAGAGCGGTAGCAGCAGTGTCACGCAGTCCGCCGCGTGGATCAAAGGATCTATGGTTTTCCCTCGAGTCTTTCCCACGAGGCTTTCCCACGAGGCTTTCCCACAGGGCTGTCCCACGTGCACACGTGGTGGGAGTCGATCCTCGGTTTGAAAGTCACGGCAGTGCAGGGAAAACAGGTTGCTCTGGAATGGACTGACACATCTGGGGGACTCTTGGAATGGTGTCACGACCCTGGAGTTCCTCTCGCCTTTCCTGTGGAGAGCGCCTCCTCTTGAGATGCGACGGGAACGCCGGGAATTCTTTCCCTACGAAACAGGGGAAGGATCCCTCATCTCGAGCTAGGAGGCGGAAACGGGGCTTCCCTGGATGTGTGCGGGACCCCACGTGCTTCCTCTCGAGTGGAGACGGGTATGTCGGGGAACTTCTTGAGTTGCAGCAATGGTGTGAAGGACCCTTTGGAAGTTCCAGTGGTTAGATGTGATTGGCCTCCAGAAGCCTCAGCGGAAATGGGCCTCATCTCGCCTGGAGGGCAAAACCTCCTGGATTTTCTCGAGTTGCGGCAGGTGCTCTCGACTTACGACGGGGACCTCAGGGAACCGCTCTGGTGGCCTCAGGAAAGGCGAGTCCCCATGCGAGTTACTCGGGGGCCTCTCGGGATACCTCTCCCGTCGATGCCGGGGCCTAAGACCTTGTGTGGAGTCGGGGCCGGAACCTGAGGATTCCTCTCCAGTGCTGACATGGATCTTGGGGTACTTCTGGAGTCTCCCCAGGGGAATCAGTCCTCGTCTCGAATGCGGGCATGCACTTGCGCTTTCCTCCAGAGCGGTAGCAGCAGTGTCACGCAGTCCGCCGCGTGGATCAAAGGATCTATGGTTTTCCCTCGAGTCTTTCCCACGAGGCTTTCCCACGAGGCTTTCCCACAGGGCTGTCCCACGTGCACACGTGGTTGGAGTCGATCCTCGGCTTGAACGTCACGGCAGTGCAGGGAAAACAGGTTCCTCTGGAATGGACTGACACATCTGGGGGACTCTTGGAATGGTGTCACGACCCTGGAGTTCCTCTCGCCTTTCCTGTGGAGAGCGCCTCCTCTTGAGATGCGACGGGAACGCCGGGAATTCTTTCCCTACGAAACAGGGAAAGGATCCCTCATCTCGAGCTAGGAGGCGGAAACGGGGCTCCCCTGGATGTGTGCGGGACCCCACGTGCTTCCTCTCGAGTGCAGACGGGTATGTCGGGGAACTTCTTGAGTTGCAGCAAAGGTGTGAAGGACCCTTTGGAAGTTCCAGTGGTTAGATGTGATTGGCCTCGAGAAGCCTCAGCGGAAATGGGCCTCATCTCGCCTGGAGGGCAAAACCTCCTGGATTTTCTCGAGTTGCGGCAGGTGCTCTCGACTTACGACGGGGACCTCAGGGACCCGCTTGGTGGCCTCAGGAAAGGCCAGTCCCCATGCGAGTTCCTCGGGGGCCCCTCGGGATTCCTCTCCCGTCGATGCCGGGGCCTAAGACCTTGTGTGGAGTCGGGGCCGGAACCTGAGGATTCCTCTCCAGTGCTGACATGGATCTTGGGGTACTTCTGGAGTCTCCCCAGGGGAGTCAGTCCTCGTTGCGAATGCGGGCATGCATTGCGCTTTCCTCAAGAGCGGTAGCAGCAGTGTCACGCAGTCCGCCGCGTGGATCAAAGGATCTATGGTTTTCCATCGAGTCTTTCTCACTAGGCTTTCGCACGAGGCTTTCCCACAGGGCTGTCCCACGTGCACACGTGGTCGGAGTCGATCCTCGGCTTGAACGTCAAGGCAGTGCAGGGAAAACAGGTTCCTCTGGAATGGACTGACACATCTGGGGGACTCTTGGAATGGTGGCATGACCCTGGAGTTCCTCTCGCCTTTCCTGTGGAGAGCGCCTCTTCTTGAGATGCGACGGGAACGCCGGGAATTCTTTCCCTACGAAACAGGGAAAGGATCCCTCATCTCGAGTTAGGAGGCGGAAACGGGGCTCCCCTGGATGTGTGCGGGACACCACGTGCTTCCTCTCGAGTGGAGACGGGTATGTCGGGGAACTTCTTGAGTTGCAGCAAGGGTGTGAAGGACCCTTTGGAAGTTCCAGTGGTTAGATGTGATTGGCCTCGAGAAGCCTCAGCGGAAATGGGCCTCATCTCGCCTGGAGGGCAAAACCTCCTGGATTTTCTCGAGTTGCAGCCGGTGCTCTCGACTTACGACGGGGACCTCAGGGACCCGCTTGGTGGCCTCAGGAAAGGCCAGTCCCCATGCGAGTTCCTCGGGGGCCTCTCGGGATTCCTCTCCCGTCGATGCCGGGGCCTAAGACCTTGTGTGGAGTCGGGGCCGGAACCTGAGGATTCCTCCCCAGTGCTGACATGGATCTTGGGGTACTTCTTGTGTCTCCCCAGGGGAGTCAGTCCTCGTCTCGAATGCGGGCATGCACTTGTGCTTTCCTCCAGAGCGGTAGCAGCACTGTCACGCAGTCCGCCGCGTGGATCAAAGGATCTATGGTTTTCCCTCGAGTCTTTCCCACGAGGCTTTCCAACGAGGCGTTCCCACAGGGCTGTCCCACGTGCACACGTGGTGGGAGTCGATCCTCGGCTTGAACGTCAAGGCAGTGCAGGGAAAACAGGTTCCTCTGGAATGGACTGACACATCTGGGGGACTCTTGGAATGGTGGCACGACCCTGGAGTTCCTCTCGCCTTTCCTGTGGAGAGCGCCTCCTCTTGAGATGCGACGGGAACGCCGGGAATTCTTTCCCTACGAAACAGGGAAAGGATCCCTCATCTCGAGCTAGGAGGCGGAAACGGGGCTCCCCTGGATGTGTGCGGGACCCCACGTGCTTCCTCTCGAGTGCAGACGGGTATGTCGGGGAACTTCTTGAGTTGCAGCAATGGTGTGAAGGACCCTTTGGAAGTTCCAGTGGTTAGATGTGATTGGCCTCGAGAAGCCTCAGCGGAAATGGGCCTCATCTCGCCTGGAGGGCAAAACCTCCTGGATTTTCTCGAGTTGCGGCAGGTGCTCTCGACTTACGACGGGGACCTCAGGGACCCGCTTGGTGGCCTCAGGAAAGGCCAGTCCCCATGCGAGTTCCTCGGGGGCCCCTCGGGATTCCTCTCCCGTCGATGCCCGGGCCTAAGACCTTGTGTGGAGTCGGGGCCGGAACCTGAGGATTCCTCTCCAGTGCTGACATGGATCTTGGGGTACTTCTGGAGTCTCCCCAGGGGAGTCAGTCCTCGTCTCGAATGCGGGCATACACTTGCGCTTTCCTCCAGAGCGGTAGCAGCAGTGTCACGCAGTCCGCCGTGTGGATCAAAGGATCTATGGTTTTCCCTCGAGTCTTTCCCACGAGGCTTTGCCACGAGGCTTTCCCACAGGGCTGTCCCACGTGCACACGTGGTGGGAGTCGATCCTCGGCTTGAACGTCAAGGCAGTGCAGGGAAAACAGGTTCCTCTGGAATGGACTTACACATCTGGGGGACTCTTGGAATGGTGGCATGACTCTGGAGTTCCTCTCGCCTTTCCTGTGGAGAGCGCCTCCTCTTGAGATGCGACGGGAACGCCGGGAATTCTTTCCCTACGAAACAGGGAAAGGATCCTTCATCTCGAGCTAGAAGGCGGAAACGGGGCTCCCCTGGATGTGTGCGGGACACCACGTGCTTCCTCTCGAGGGCAGACGGGTATGTCGGGGAACTTCTTGAGTTGCAGCAAGGGTGTGAAGGACCCTTTGGAAGTTCCAGTGGTTAGATGTGATTGGCCTCGAGAAGCCTCAGCGGAAATGGACCTCATCTCGCCTGGAGGGCAAAACCTCCTGGATTTTCTCGAGTTGCGGCAGGTGCTCTCGACTTACGACGGGGACCTCAGGGACCCGCTCTGGTGGCCTCAGGAAAGGCCAGTCCCCATGCGAGTTCCTCGGGGGCCTCTCGGGATTCCTCTCCCGTCGATGCCGGGGCCTAAGACCTTGTGTGGAGTCGGGGCCGGAACCTGAGGATTCCTCTCCAGTGCTGACATGGATCTTGGGGTACTTCTGGAGTCTCCCCAGGGGAGTCAGTCCTCGTCTCGAATGCGGGCATGCACTTGCGCTTTCCTCCAGAGCGGTAGCAGCAGTGTCACGCAGTCCGCCGCGTGGATCAAAGGATCTATGGTTTTCCCTCGAGTCTTTCCCACGAGGCTTTCCCACGAGGCTTTCCCACGAGGCTTTCCCACAGGGCTGTCCCACGTGCACACGTGGTGGGAGTCTATCCTCGGCTTGAACGTCAAGGCAGTGCAGGGAAAACAGGTTCCTCTGGAATGGACTGACACATCTGGGGGACTCTTGGAATGGTGTCAAGACCCTGGAGTTCCTCACGCCTTTCCTGTGGAGAGCGCCTCCTCTTGAGATGCGACGGGAACGCCGGGAATTCTTTCCCTACGAAACAGGGAAAGGATCCCTCATCTCGAGCTAGGAGGCGGAAACGGGGATCGCCTGGATGTGTGCGGGACCCCACGTGCTTCCCCTCGAGTGGAGACGGGTATGTCGGGGAACTTCTTGAGTTGCAGCAATGGTGTGAAGGACCCTTTGGAAGTTCCAGTGGTTAGATGTGATTGGCCTCGAGAAGCCTCAGCGGAAATGGGCCTCATCTCGCCTGGAGGGCAAAACCTCCTGGATTTTCTCGAGTTGCGGCAGGTGCTCTCGACTTACGACGGGGACCTCAGGGAACCGCTTGGTGGCCTCAGGAAAGGCCAGTCCCCATGCGAGTTCCTCGGGGGCCTCTCGGGATTCCTCTCCCGTCGATGCCGGGGCCTAAGACCTTGTGTGGAGTCGGGGCCGGAACCTGAGGATTCCTCTCCAGTGCTGACATGGATCTTGGGGTACTTCTGGAGTCTCCCCAGGGGAGTCAGTCCTCGTCTCGAATGCGGGCATGCACTTGCGCTTTCCTCCAGAGCGGTAGCAGCAGTGTCACGCAGTCCGCCGCGTGGATCAAAGGATCTATGGTTTTCCCTCGAGTCTTTCCCACGAGGCTTTCCCACGAGGCTTTCCCACAGGGCTGTCCCACATGCACACGTGGTGGGAGTCGATCCTCGGCTTGAACGTCAAGGCAGTGCAGGGAAAACAGGTTCCTCTGGAATGGACTGACACATCTGGGGGACTCTTGGAATGGTGGCATGACCCTGGAGTTCCTCTCGTCTTTCCTGTGGAGATCGCCTCCTCTTGAGATGCGACGGGAATGCCGGGAATTCTTTCCCTACGAAACAGGGAAAGGATCCCTCATCTCGAGCTAGGAGGCGGAAACGGGGCTCCCCTGGATGTGTGCCGGACACCACGTGCTTCCTCTCGAATGGAGACGGGTATGTCGGGGAACTTCTTGAGTTGCAGCAAGGGTGTGAAGGACCCTTTGGAAGTTCCAGTGGTTAGATGTGATTGGCCTCGAGAAGCCTCAGCGGAAATGGGCCTCATCTCGCCTGGAGGGCAAAACCTCCTGGATTTTCTCGAGTTGCGGCAGGTGCTCTCGACTTACGACGGGGACCTCAGGGACCCGCTCTGGTGGCCTCAGGAAAGGCCAGTCCCCATGCGAGTTCCTCGGGGGCCTCTCGGGATTCCTCTCCCGTCGATGCCGGGGCCTAAGACCTTGTGTGGAGTCGGGGCCGGAACCTGAGGATTCCTCTCCAGTGCTGACATGGATCTTGGGGTACTTCTGGAGTCTCCCCAGGGGAGTCAGTCCTCGTCTCGAATGCGGGCATGCACTTGCGCTTTCCTCCAGAGCGGTAGCAGCAGTGTCACGCAGTCCGCCGCGTGGATCAAAGGATCTATGGTTTTCCCTCGAGTCTTTCCCACGAGGCTTTCCCACGAGGCTTTCCCACAGGGCTGTCCCACATGCACACGTGGTGGGAGTCGATCCTCGGCTTGAACGTCAAGGCAGTGCAGGGAAAACAGGTTCCTCTGGAATGGACTGACACATCTGGGGGACTCTTGGAATGGTGGCATGACTCTGGAGTTCCTCTCGCCTTTCCTGTGGAGAGCGCCTCCTCTTGAGATGCGACGGGAATGCCGGGAATTCTTTCCTTACGAAACAGGGAAAGGATCCCTCATCTCGAGCTAGGAGGCGGAAACGGGGCTCCCCTGGATGTGTGCCGGACACCACGTGCTTCCTCTCGAATGGAGACGGGTATGTCGGGGAACTTCTTGAGTTACAGCAAGGGTGTGAAGGACCCTTTGGAAGTTCCAGTGGTTAGATGTGATTGGCCTCGAGAAGCCTCAGCGGAAATGGGCCTCATCTCGCCTGGAGGGCAAAACCTCCTGGATTTTCTCGAGTTGCGGCAGGTGCTCTCGACTTACGACGGGGACCTCAGGGACCCGCTTGGTGGCCTCAGGAAAGGCCAGTCCCCATGCGAGTTCCTCGGGGGCCCCTCGGGATTCCTCTCCCGTCGATGCCGGGGCCTAAGACCTTGTGTGGAGTCGGGGCCGGAACCTGAGGATTCCTCTCCAGTACTGACATGGATCTTGGGGTACTTCTGGAGTCTCCCCAGGGGAGTCAGTCCTCGTCTCGAATGCGGGCATGCACTTGCGCTTTCCTCCAGAGCGGTAGCAGCAGTGTCACGCAGTCCGCCGCGTGGATCAAAGGATCTATGGTTTTCCCTCGAGTCTTTCCCACGAGGCTTTCCCACGAGGCTTTCCCACAGGGCTGTCCCACGTGCACACGTGGTGGGAGTCGATCCTCGGCTTGAACGTCAAGGCAGTGCAGGGAAAACAGGTTCCTCTGGAATGGACTTACACATCTGGGGGACTCTTGGAATGGTGGCATGACTCTGGAGTTCCTCTCGCCTTTCCTGTGGAGAGCGCCTCCTCTTGAGATGCGACGAGAACGCCGGGAATTCTTTCCCTACGAAACAGGGAAAGGATCCTTCATCTCGAGCTAGAAGGCGGAAACGGGGCTCCCCTGGATGTGTGCGGGACACCACGTGCTTCCTCTCGAGGGCAGACGGGTATGTCGGGGAACTTCTTGAGTTGCAGCAAGGGTGTGAAGGACCCTTTGGAAGTTCCAGTGGTTAGATGTGATTGGCCTCGAGAAGCCTCAGCGGAAATGGACCTCATCTCGCCTGGAGGGCAAAACCTCCTGGATTTTCTCGAGTTGCGGCAGGTGCTCTCGACTTACGACGGGGACCTCAGGGACCCGCTCTGGTGGCCTCAGGAAAGGCCAGTCCCCATGCGAGTTCCTCGGGGGCCTCTCGGGATTCCTCTCCCGTCGATGCCGGGGCCTAAGACCTTGTGTGGAGTCGGGGCCGGAACCTGAGGATTCCTCTCCAGTGCTGACATGGATCTTGGGGTACTTCTGGAGTCTCCCCAGGGGAGTCAGTCCTCGTCTCGAATGCGGGCATGCACTTGCGCTTTCCTCCAGAGCGGTAGCAGCAGTGTCACGCAGTCCGCCGCGTGGATCAAAGGATCTATGGTTTTCCCTCGAGTCTTTCCCACGAGGCTTTCCCACAGGGCTGTCCCACGTGCACACGTGGTGGGAGTCGATCCTCGGCTTGAACGTCAAGGCAGTGCAGGGAAAACAGGTTCCTCTGGAATGGACTTACACATCTGGGGGACTCTTGGAATGGTGGCATGACTCTGGAGTTCCTCTCGCCTTTCCTGTGGAGAGCGCCTCCTCTTGAGATGCGACGGGAACGCCGGGAATTCTTTCCCTACGAAACAGGGAAAGGATCCCTCATCTCGAGCTAGGAGGCGGAAACGGGGCTCCCCTGGATGTGTGCGGGACCCCACGTGCTTCCTCTCGAGTGGAGACGGGTATGTCGGGGAACTTCTTGAGTTGCAGCAATGGTGTGAAGGACCCTTTGGAAGTTCCAGTGGTTAGATGTGATTGGCCTCGAGAAGCCTCAGCGGAAATGGGCCTCATCTCGCCTGGAGGGCAAAACCTCCTGGATTTTCTCGAGTTGCGGCAGGTGCTCTCGACTTACGACGGGGACCTCAGGGAACCGCTCTTGTGGCCTCAGGAAAGGCCAGTCCCCATGCGAGTTCCTCGGGGGCGTCTCGGGATACCTCTCCCTTCGATGCCGGGGCCTAAGACCTTGTGTGGAGTCGGTGCCGGAACCTGAGGATTCCTCTCCAGTGCTGACGTGGATCTTGGGGTACTTCTGGAGTCTCCCCAGGGGAGTCAGTCCTCGTCTCGAATGCGGGCATGCACTTGCGCTTTCCTCCAGAGCGGTAGCAGCAGTGTCACGCAGTCCGCCGCGTGGATCAAAGGATCTATGGTTTTCCCTCGAGTCTTTCCCACGAGGCTTTCCCACGAGGCTTTCCCACAGGGCTGTCCCACGTGCACACGTGGTGGGAGTCGATCCTCGGCTTGAACGTCAAGGCAGTGCAGGGAAAACAGGTTCCTCTGGAATGGACTTACACATCTGGGGGACTCTTGGAATGGTGGCATGACTCTGGAGTTCCTCTCGCCTTTCCTGTGGAGAGCGCCTCCTCTTGAGATGCGACGAGAACGCCGGGAATTCTTTCCCTACGAAACAGGGAAAGGATCCTTCATCTCGAGCTAGAAGGCGGAAACGGGGCTCCCCTGGATGTGTGCGGGACACCACGTGCTTCCTCTCGAGGGCAGACGGGTATGTCGGGGAACTTCTTGAGTTGCAGCAAGGGTGTGAAGGACCCTTTGGAAGTTCCAGTGGTTAGATGTGATTGGCCTCGAGAAGCCTCAGCGGAAATGGACCTCATCTCGCCTGGAGGGCAAAACCTCCTGGATTTTCTCGAGTTGCGGCAGGTGCTCTCGACTTACGACGGGGACCTCAGGGACCCGCTCTGGTGGCCTCAGGAAAGGCCAGTCCCCATGCGAGTTCCTCGGGGGCCTCTCGGGATTCCTCTCCCGTCGATGCCGGGGCCTAAGACCTTGTGTGGAGTCGGGGCCGGAACCTGAGGATTCCTCTCCAGTGCTGACATGGATCTTGGGGTACTTCTGGAGTCTCCCCAGGGGAGTCAGTCCTCGTCTCGAATGCGGGCATGCACTTGCGCTTTCCTCCAGAGCGGTAGCAGCAGTGTCACGCAGTCCGCCGCGTGGATCAAAGGATCTATGGTTTTCCCTCGAGTCTTTCCCACGAGGCTTTCCCACAGGGCTGTCCCACGTGCACACGTGGTGGGAGTCGATCCTCGGCTTGAACGTCAAGGCAGTGCAGGGAAAACAGGTTCCTCTGGAATGGACTTACACATCTGGGGGACTCTTGGAATGGTGGCATGACTCTGGAGTTCCTCTCGCCTTTCCTGTGGAGAGCGCCTCCTCTTGAGATGCGACGGGAACGCCGGGAATTCTTTCCCTACGAAACAGGGAAAGGATCCCTCATCTCGAGCTAGGAGGCGGAAACGGGGCTCCCCTGGATGTGTGCGGGACCCCACGTGCTTCCTCTCGAGTGGAGACGGGTATGTCGGGGAACTTCTTGAGTTGCAGCAATGGTGTGAAGGACCCTTTGGAAGTTCCAGTGGTTAGATGTGATTGGCCTCGAGAAGCCTCAGCGGAAATGGGCCTCATCTCGCCTGGAGGGCAAAACCTCCTGGATTTTCTCGAGTTGCGGCAGGTGCTCTCGACTTACGACGGGGACCTCAGGGAACCGCTCTGGTGGCCTCAGGAAAGGCCAGTCCCCATGCGAGTTCCTCGGGGGCGTCTCGGGATACCTCTCCCTTCGATGCCGGGGCCTAAGACCTTGTGTGGAGTCGGTGCCGGAACCTGAGGATTCCTCTCCAGTGCTGACGTGGATCTTGGGGTACTTCTGGAGTCTCCCCAGGGGAGTCAGTCCTCGTCTCGAATGCGGGCATGCACTTGCGCTTTCCTCCAGAGCGGTAGCAGCAGTGTCACGCAGTCCGCCGCGTGGATCAAAGGATCTATGGTTTTCCCTCGAGTCTTTCCCACGAGGCTTTCCCACGAGGCTTTCCCACAGGGCTGTCCCACGTGCACACGTGGTGGGAGTCGATCCTCGGCTTGAACGTCAAGGCAGTGCAGGGAAAACAGGTTCCTCTGGAATGGACTTACACATCTGGGGGACTCTTGGAATGGTGGCATGACTCTGGAGTTCCTCTCGCCTTTCCTGTGGAGAGCGCCTCCTCTTGAGATGCGACGAGAACGCCGGGAATTCTTTCCCTACGAAACAGGGAAAGGATCCTTCATCTCGAGCTAGAAGGCGGAAACGGGGCTCCCCTGGATGTGTGCGGGACACCACGTGCTTCCTCTCGAGGGCAGACGGGTATGTCGGGGAACTTCTTGAGTTGCAGCAAGGGTGTGAAGGACCCTTTGGAAGTTCCAGTGGTTAGATGTGATTGGCCTCGAGAAGCCTCAGCGGAAATGGACCTCATCTCGCCTGGAGGGCAAAACCTCCTGGATTTTCTCGAGTTGCGGCAGGTGCTCTCGACTTACGACGGGGACCTCAGGGACCCGCTCTGGTGGCCTCAGGAAAGGCCAGTCCCCATGCGAGTTCCTCGGGGGCCTCTCGGGATTCCTCTCCCGTCGATGCCGGGGCCTAAGACCTTGTGTGGAGTCGGGGCCGGAACCTGAGGATTCCTCTCCAGTGCTGACATGGATCTTGGGGTACTTCTGGAGTCTCCCCAGGGGAGTCAGTCCTCGTCTCGAATGCGGGCATGCACTTGCGCTTTCCTCCAGAGCGGTAGCAGCAGTGTCACGCAGTCCGCCGCGTGGATCAAAGGATCTATGGTTTTCCCTCGAGTCTTTCCCACGAGGCTTTCCCACGAGGCTTTCCCACGAGGCTTTCCCACAGGGCTGTCCCACGTGCACACGTGGTGGGAGTCGATCCTCGGCTTGAACGTCAAGGCAGTGCAGGGAAAACAGGTTCCTCTGGAATGGACTTACACATCTGGGGGACTCTTGGAATGGTGGCATGACTCTGGAGTTCCTCTCGCCTTTCCTGTGGAGAGCGCCTCCTCTTGAGATGCGACGGGAACGCCGGGAATTCTTTCCCTACGAAACAGGGAAAGGATCCCTCATCTCGAGCTAGGAGGCGGAAACGGGGCTCCCCTGGATGTGTGCGGGACCCCACGTGCTTCCTCTCGAGTGCAGACGGGTATGTCGGGGAACTTCTTGAGTTGCAGCAATGGTGTGAAGGACCCTTTGGAAGTTCCAGTGGTTAGATGTGATTGGCCTCGAGAAGCCTCAGCGGAAATGGGCCTCATCTCGCCTGGAGGGCAAAACCTCCTGGATTTTCTCGAGTTGCGGCAGGTGCTCTCGACTTACGACGGGGACCTCAGGGAACCGCTCTGGTGGCCTCAGGAAAGGCCAGTCCCCATGCGAGTTCCTCGGGGGCCTCTCGGGATACCTCTCCCTTCGATGCCGGGGCCTAAGACCTTGTGTGGAGTCGGTGCCGGAACCTGAGGATTCCTCTCCAGTGCTGACGTGGATCTTGGGGTACTTCTGGAGTCTCCCCAGGGGAGTCAGTCCTCGTCTCGAATGCGGGCATGCACTTGCGCTTTCCTCCAGAGCGGTAGCAGCAGTGTCACGCAGTCTGCCGCGTGGATCAAAGGATCTATGGTTTTCCCTCGAGTCTTTCCCACGAGGCTTTCCCACGAGGCTTTCCCACAGGGCTGTCCCACGTGCACACGTGGTGGGAGTCGATCCTCGGCTTGAACGTCAAGGCAGTGCAGGGAAAACAGGTTCCTCTGGAATGGACTGACACATCTGGGGGACTCTTGGAATGGTGGCATGACCCTGGAGTTCCTCTCGCCTTTCCTGTGGAGAGCGCCTCCTCTTGAGATGCGACGGGAACGCCGGGAATTCTTTCCCTACGAAACAGGGAAAGGATCCCTCATCTCGAGTTAGGAGGCGGAAACGGGGCTCCCCTGGATGTGTGCGGGACCCCACGTGCTTCCTCTCGAGTGGAGACGGGTATGTCGGGGAACTTCTTGAGTTGCAGCAAGGGTGTGAAGGACCCTTTGGAATGTCCAGTGGTTAGATGTGATTGGCCTCGAGAAGCCTCAGCGGAAATGGGCCTCATCTCGCCTGGAGGGCAAAACCTCCTGGATTTTCACGAGTTGTGGCAGGTGCTCTCGACTTACGACGGGGACCTCAGGGACCCGCTTGGTGGCCTCAGGAAAGGCCAGTCCCCATGCGAGTTCCTCGGGGGCCTCTCGGGATTCCTCTCCCGTCGATGCCGGGGCCTAAGACCTTGTGTGGAGTCGGGGCCGGAACCTGAGGATTCCTCTCCAGTGCTGACATGGATCTTGGGGTACTTCTGGAGTCTCCCCAGGGGAATCAGTCCTCGTCTCGAATGCGGGCATGCACTTGCGCTTTCCTCCAGAGCGGTAGCAGCAGTGTCACGCAGTCCGCCGCGTGGATCAAAGGATCTATGGTTTTCCCTCGAGTCTTTCCCACGAGGCTTTCCCACGAGGCTTTCCCACAGGGCTGTCCCACGTGCACACGTGGTGGGAGTCGATCCTCGGCTTGAACGTCAAGGCAGTGCAGGGAAAACAGGTTCCTCTGGAATGGACTGACACATCTGGGGGACTCTTGGAATGGTGTCACGACCCTGGAGTTCCTCTCGCCTTTCCTGTGGAGAGCGCCTCCTCTTGAGATGCGACGGGAATGCCGGGAATTCTTTCCCTACGAAACAGGGAAAGGATCCCTCATCTCGAGCTAGGAGGCGGAAACGGGGCTCCCCTGGATGTGTGCGGGACCCCACGTGCTTCCCCTCGAGTGGAGACGGGTATGTCGGGGAACTTCTTGAGTTGCAGCAAGGGTGTGAAGGACCCTTTGGAAGTTCCAGTGGTTAGATGTGATTGGCCTCGAGAAGCCTCAGCGGAAATGGGCCTCATCTCGCCTGAAGGGCAAAACCTCCTGGATTTTCTCGAGTTGCGGCAGGTGCTCTCGACTTACGACGGGGACCTCAGGGAACCGCTCTGGTGGCCTCAGGAAAGGCCAGTCCCCATGCGAGTTCCTCGGGGGCGTCTCGGGATACCTCTCCCGTCGATGCCGGGGCCTAAGACCTTGTGTGGAGTCGGGGCCGGAACCTGAGGATTCCTCTCCAGTGCTGACATGGATCTTGGGGTACTTCTGGAGTCTCCCCAGGGGAGTCAGTCCTCGTCTCGAATGCGGGCATGCACTTGCGCTTTCCTCAAGAGCGGTAGCAGCAGTGTCACCCAGTCTGCCACGTGGATCAAAGGATCTATGGTTTTCCCTCGAGTCTTTATCACGAGGCTTTCCCATGAGGCTTTCCCACAGGGCTGTCCCACGTGCACACGTGGTGGGAGTCGATCCTCGGCTTGAACGTCAAGGCAGTGCAGGGAAAAAAGGTTCCTCTGGAATGGACTGACACATCTGGGGGACTCTTGGAATGGTGTCACGACCCTGGAGTTCCTCTCGCCTTTCCTGTGGAGAGCGCCTCCTCTTGAGATGCGACGGGAACGCCGGGAATTCTTTCCCTACGAAACAGGGAAAGGATCCCTCATCTCGAGCTAGGAGGCGGAAACGGGGCTCCCCTGGATGTGTGCGGGACCCCACGTGCTTCCTCTCGAGTGGAGACGGGTATGTCGGGGAACTTCTTGAGTTGCAGCAATGGTGTGAAGGACCCTTTGGAAGTTAAAGTGGTTAGATGTGATTGGCCTCGAGAAGCCTCAGCGGAAATGGGCCTCATCTCGCCTGGAGGGCAAAACCTCCTGGATTTTCTCGAGTTGCGGCAGGTGCTCTCGACTTACGACGGGGACCTCAGGGAACCGCTCTGGTGGCCTCAGGAAAGGCCAGTCCCCATGCGAGTTCCTCGGGGGCCTCTCGGGATACCTCTCCCGTCGATGCCGGGGCCTAAGACCTTGTGTGGAGTCGGGGCCGGAACCTGAGGATTCCTCTCCAGTGCTGACATGGATCTTGGGGTACTTCTGGAGTCTCCCCAGGGGAGTCAGTCCTCGTCTCGAATGCGGGCATGCACTTGCGCTTTCCTCCAGAGCAGTAGCAGCAGTGTCACGCAGTCTGCCGCGTGGATCAAAGGATCTATGGTTTTCCCTCGAGTCTTTCTCACGAGGCTTTCCCACGAGGCTTTCCCACAGGGCTGTCCCACGTGCACACGTGGTCGGAGTCGATCCTCGGCTTGAACGTCAAGGCAGTGCAGGGAAAACAGGTTCCTCTGGAATGGACTGACACATCTGGGGGACTCTTGGAATGGTGGTATGACCCTGGAGTTCCTCTCGCCTTTCCTGTGGAGAGCGCCTCCTCTTGAGATGCGACGGGAACGCCGGGAATTCTTTCCCTACGAAACAGGGAAAGGATCCCTCATCTCGAGTTAGAAGGCGGAAACGGGGCTCCCCTGGATGTGTGCGGGACACCACGTGCTTAATCTCGAGTGGAGACGGGTATGTCGGGGAACTTCTTGAGTTGCAGCAAGGGTGTGAAGGACCCTTTGGAAGTTCCAGTTGTTAGATGTGATTGGCCTCGAGAAGCCTCAGCGGAAATGGGCCTAATCTCGCCTGGAGGGCAAAACCTCCTGAATTTTCTCGAGTTGCGGCAGGTGCTCTCGACTTACGACGGGGACCTCAGGGACCCGCTTGGTGGCCTCAGGAAAGGCCAGTCCCCATGCGAGTTCCTCGGGGGCCTCTCGGGATTCCTCTCCCGTCGATGCCGGGGCCTAAGACCTTGTGTGGAGTCGGGGCCGGAACCTGAGGATTCCTCTCCAGTGCTGACATGGATCTTGGGGTACTTCTGGAGTCTCCCCAGGGGAATCAGTCCTCGTCTCGAATGCGGGCATGCACTTGCGCTTTCCTCCAGAGCGGTAGCAGCAGTGTCACGCAGTCCGCCGCGTGGATCAAAGGATCTATGGTTTTCCCTCGAGTCTTTCCCACGAGGCTTTCCCACGAGGCTTTCCCACAGGGCTGTCCCACGTGCACACGTGGTGGGAGTCGATCCTCGGCTTGAACGTCAAGGCAGTGCAGGGAAAACAGGTTCCTCTGGAATGGACTGACACATCTGGGGGACTCTTGGAATGGTGTCACGACCCTGGAGTTCCTCTCGCCTTTCCTGTGGAGAGCGCCTCCTCTTGAGATGCGACGGGAATGCCGGGAATTCTTTCCCTACGAAACAGGGAAAGGATCCCTCATCTCGAGCTAGGAGGCGGAAACGGGGCTCCCCTGGATGTGTGCGGGACCCCACGTGCTTCCCCTCGAGTGGAGACGGGTATGTCGGGGAACTTCTTGAGTTGCAGCAAGGGTGTGAAGGACCCTTTGGAAGTTCCAGTGGTTAGATGTGATTGGCCTCGAGAAGCCTCAGCGGAAATGGGCCTCATCTCGCCTGAAGGGCAAAACCTCCTGGATTTTCTCGAGTTGCGGCAGGTGCTCTCGACTTACGACGGGGACCTCAGGGAACCGCTCTGGTGGCCTCAGGAAAGGCCAGTCCCCATGCGAGTTCCTCGGGGGCGTCTCGGGATACCTCTCCCGTCGATGCCGGGGCCTAAGACCTTGTGTGGAGTCGGGGCCGGAACCTGAGGATTCCTCTCCAGTGCTGACATGGATCTTGGGGTACTTCTGGAGTCTCCCCAGGGGAGTCAGTCCTCGTCTCGAATGCGGGCATGCACTTGCGCTTTCCTCAAGAGCGGTAGCAGCAGTGTCACCCAGTCTGCCACGTGGATCAAAGGATCTATGGTTTTCCCTCGAGTCTTTATCACGAGGCTTTCCCATGAGGCTTTCCCACAGGGCTGTCCCACGTGCACACGTGGTGGGAGTCGATCCTCGGCTTGAACGTCAAGGCAGTGCAGGGAAAAAAGGTTCCTCTGGAATGGACTGACACATCTGGGGGACTCTTGGAATGGTGTCACGACCCTGGAGTTCCTCTCGCCTTTCCTGTGGAGAGCGCCTCCTCTTGAGATGCGACGGGAACGCCGGGAATTCTTTCCCTACGAAACAGGGAAAGGATCCCTCATCTCGAGCTAGGAGGCGGAAACGGGGCTCCCCTGGATGTGTGCGGGACCCCACGTGCTTCCTCTCGAGTGGAGACGGGTATGTCGGGGAACTTCTTGAGTTGCAGCAATGGTGTGAAGGACCCTTTGGAAGTTAAAGTGGTTAGATGTGATTGGCCTCGAGAAGCCTCAGCGGAAATGGGCCTCATCTCGCCTGGAGGGCAAAACCTCCTGGATTTTCTCGAGTTGCGGCAGGTGCTCTCGACTTACGACGGGGACCTCAGGGAACCGCTCTGGTGGCCTCAGGAAAGGCCAGTCCCCATGCGAGTTCCTCGGGGGCCTCTCGGGATACCTCTCCCGTCGATGCCGGGGCCTAAGACCTTGTGTGGAGTCGGGGCCGGAACCTGAGGATTCCTCTCCAGTGCTGACATGGATCTTGGGGTACTTCTGGAGTCTCCCCAGGGGAGTCAGTCCTCGTCTCGAATGCGGGCATGCACTTGCGCTTTCCTCCAGAGCAGTAGCAGCAGTGTCACGCAGTCTGCCGCGTGGATCAAAGGATCTATGGTTTTCCCTCGAGTCTTTCTCACGAGGCTTTCCCACGAGGCTTTCCCACAGGGCTGTCCCACGTGCACACGTGGTCGGAGTCGATCCTCGGCTTGAACGTCAAGGCAGTGCAGGGAAAACAGGTTCCTCTGGAATGGACTGACACATCTGGGGGACTCTTGGAATGGTGGTATGACCCTGGAGTTCCTCTCGCCTTTCCTGTGGAGAGCGCCTCCTCTTGAGATGCGACGGGAACGCCGGGAATTCTTTCCCTACGAAACAGGGAAAGGATCCCTCATCTCGAGTTAGAAGGCGGAAACGGGGCTCCCCTGGATGTGTGCGGGACACCACGTGCTTAATCTCGAGTGGAGACGGGTATGTCGG
This sequence comes from Ovis canadensis, assembly GCF_042477335.2. NCBI lineage: Eukaryota > Metazoa > Chordata > Mammalia > Artiodactyla > Bovidae > Ovis > Ovis canadensis. Next base: position 1,643,956 of record NC_091266.1, on the reverse strand, counting down.
GGAACTTCTTGAGTTGCAGCAAGGGTGTGAAGGACCCTTTGGAAGTTCCAGTTGTTAGATGTGATTGGCCTCGAGAAGCCTCAGCGGAAATGGGCCTAATCTCGCCTGGAGGGCAAAACCTCCTGAATTTTCTCGAGTTGCGGCAGGTGCTCTCGACTTACGACGGGGACCTCAGGGACCCGCTTGGTGGCCTCAGGAAAGGCCAGTCCCCATGCGAGTTCCTCGGGGGCCTCTCGGGATTCCTCTCCCGTCGATGCCGGGGCCTAAGACCTTGTGTGGAGTCGGGGCCGGAACCTGAGGATTCCTCTCCAGTGCTGACATGGATCTTGGGGTACTTCTGGAGTCTCCCCAGGGGAGTCAGTCCTCGTCTCGAATGCGGGCATGCACTTGCGCTTTCCTCCAGAGCGGTAGCAGCAGTGTCACGCAGTCCGCCGCGTGGATCAAAGGATCTATGGTTTTCCCTCGAGTCTTTCCCACGAGGCTTTCCCACGAGGCTTTCCCACAGGGCTGTCCCACGTGCACACGTGGTGGGAGTCGATCCTCGGCTTGAACGTCAATGCAGTGCAGGGAAAACAGGTTCCTCTGGAATGGACTTACACATCTGGGGGACTCTTGGAATGGTGGCATGACTCTGGAGTTCCTCTCGCCTTTCCTGTGGAGAGCGCCTCCTCTTGAGATGCGACGGGAACGCCGGGAATTCTTTCCCTACGAAACAGGGAAAGGATCCTTCATCTCGAGCTAGGAGGCGGAAACGGGGCTCCCCTGGATGTGTGCGGGACACCACGTGCTTCCTCTCCAGGGCAGACGGGTATGTCGGGAAACTTCTTGAGTTGCAGCAAGGGTGTGAAGGACCCTTTGGAAGTTCCAGTGGTTAGATGAGATTGGCCTCGAGAAGCCTCAGCGGAAATGGGCCTCATCTCGCCTGGAGGGCAAAACCTCCTGGATTTTCTCGAGTTGCGGCAGGTGCTCTCGACTTACGACGGGGACCTCAGGGACCCGCTCTGGTGGCCTCAGGAAAGGCCAGTCCCCATGCGAGTTCCTCGGGGGCCTCTCAGGATTCCTCTCCCGTCGATGCCGGGGCCTAAGACCTTGTGTGGAGTCGGGGCCGGAACCTGAGGATTCCTCTCCAGTGCTGACATGGATCTTGGGGTACTTCTGGAGTCTCCCCAGGGGAGTCAGTCCTCGTCTCGAATGCGGGCATGCACTTGCGCTTTCCTCCAGAGCGGTAGCAGCAGTGTCACGCAGTCCGCCGCGTGGATCAAAGGATCTATGGTTTTCCCTCGAGTCTTTCCCACGAGGCTTTCCCACGAGGCTTTCCCACGAGGCTTTCCCACAGGGCTGTCCCACGTGCACACGTGGTGGGAGTCGATCCTCGGCTTGAACGTCAAGGCAGTGCAGGGAAAACAGGTTCCTCTGGAATGGACTGACACACCTGGGGTCTCTTGGAATGGTGTCACGACCCTGGAGTTCCTCTCGCCTTTCCTGTGGAGAGCGCCTCCTCTTGAGATGCGACGGGAACGCCGGGAATTCTGTCCCTACGAAACAGGGAAAGGATCCCTCATCTCGAGCTAGGAGGCGGAAACGGGGATCGCCTGGATGTGTGCGGGACCCCACGTGCTTCCCTTCGAGTGGAGACGGGTATGTCGGGGAACTTCTTGAGTTGCAGCAATGGTGTGAAGGACCCTTTGGAAGTTCCAGTGGTTAGATGTGATTGGCCTCGAGAAGCCTCAGCGAAAATGGGCCTCATCTCGCCTGGAGGGCAAAACCTCCTGGATTTTCTCGAGTTGCGGCAGGTGCTCTCGACTTACGACGGGGACCTCAGGGAACCGCTTGGTGGCCTCAGGAAAGGCCAGTCCCCATGCGAGTTCCTCGGGGGCGTCTCGGGAATGCTCTCCCGTCGATGCCGGGGCCTAAGACCTTGTGTGGAGTAGGGGCCGGAACCTGAGGATTCCTCTCCAGTGCTGACATGGATCTTTGGGTACTTCTGGAGTCTCCCCAGGGGAGTCAGTCCTCGTCTCGAATGCGGGCATGCACTTGCGCTTTCCTCCAGAGCGGTAGCAGCAGTGTCACGCAGTCCGCCGCGTGGATCAAAGGATCTATGGTTTTCCCTCGAGTCTTTCCCACGAGGCTTTCCCACGAGGCTTTCCCACAGGGCTGTCCCACGTGCACACGTGGTGGGAGTCGATCCTCGGCTTGAACGTCAAGGCAGTGCAGGGAAAACAGGTTCCTCTGGAATGGACTGACACATCTGGGGGACTCTTGGAATGGTGGCATGACTCTGGAGTTCCTCTCGCCTTTCCTGTGGAGAGCGCCTCCTCTTGAGATGCGACGGGAACGCCGGGAATTCTTTCCCTACGAAACAGGGAAAGGATCCCTCATCTCGAGCTAGGAGGCGGAAACGGGGCTCCCCTGGATGTGTGCGGGACACCACGTGCTTCCTCTCGAGGGCAGACGGGTATGTCGGGGAACTTCTTGAGTTGCAGCAAGGGTGTGAAGGACCCTTTGGAAGTTCCAGTGGTTAGATGTGATTGGCCTCGAGAAGCCTCAGCGGAAATGGGCCTCATCTCGCCTGGAGGGCAAAACCTCCTGGATTTTCTCGAGTTGCGGCAGGTGCTCTCGACTTACGACGGGGACCTCAGGGACCCGCTCTGGTGGCCTCAGGAAAGGCCAGTCCCCATGCGAGTTCCTCGGGGGCGTCTCGGGATTCCTCTCCCGTCGATGCCGGGGCCTAAGACCTTGTGTGGAGTCGGGGCCGGAACCTGAGGATTCCTCTCCAGTGCTGACATGGATCTTGGGGTACTTCTGGAGTCTCCCCAGGGGAGTCAGTCCTCGTCTCGAATGCGGGCATGCACTTGCGCTTTCCTCCAGAGCGGTAGCAGCAGTGTCACGCAGTCCGCCGCGTGGATCAAAGGATCTATGGTTTTCCCTCGAGTCTTTCCCACGAGGCTTTCCCACGAGGCTTTCCCACAGGGCTGTCCCACGTGCACACGTGGTGGGAGTCGATCCTCGGCTTGAACGTCAAGGCAGTGCAGGGAAAACAGGTTCCTCTGGAATGGACTGACACATCTGGGGGACTCTTGGAATGGTGGCATGACTCTGGAGTTCCTCTCGCCTTTCCTGTGGAGAGCGCCTCCTCTTGAGATGCGACGGGAATGCCGGGAATTCTTTCCCTACGAAACAGGGAAAGGATCCCTCATCTCGAGCTAGGAGGCGGAAACGGGGCTCCCCTGGATGTGTGCGGGACACCACGTGCTTCCTCTGGAGTGCAGACGGGTATGTCGGGGAACTTCTTGAGTTGCAGCAAGGGTGTGAAGGACCCTTTGGAAGTTCCAGTGGTTAGATGTGATTGGCCTCGAGAAGCCTCAGCGGAAATGGGCCTCATCTCGCCTGGAGGGCAAAACATCCTGGATTTTCTCGAGTTGCGGCAGGTGCTCTCGACTTACGACGGGGACCTCAGGGACCCGCTTGGTGGCCTCAGGAAAGGCCAGTACCCATGCGAGTTCCTCGGGGACCTCTCGGGATTCCTCTCCCGTCGATGCCGGGGCCTAAGACCTTGTGTGGAGTCGGGGCCGGAACCTGAGGATTCCTCTCCAGTGCTGACATGGATCTTGGGGTACTTCTGGAGTCTCCCCAGGGGAGTCAGTCCTCGTCTCGAATGCGGGCATGCACTTGCGCTTTCCTCCAGAGCGGTAGCAGCAGTGTCACGCGGTCTGCCGCGTGGATCAAAGGATCTATGGTTTTCCCTCGAGTCTTTCCCACGAGGCTTTCCCACGAGGCTTTCCCACAGGGCTGTCCCACGTGCACACGTGGTGGGAGTCGATCCTCGGCTTGAACGTCAAGGCAGTGCAGGGAAAACAGGTTCCTCTGGAATGGACTTACACATCTGGGGGACTCTTGGAATGGTGGCATGACTCTGGAGTTCCTCTCGCCTTTCCTGTGGAGAGCGCCTCCTCTTGAGATGCGACGGGAACGCCGGGAATTCTTTCCCTACGAAACAGGGAAAGGATCCTTCATCTCGAGCTAGAAGGCGGAAACGGGGCTCCCCTGGATGTGTGCGGGACACCACGTGCTTCCTCTCGAGGGCAGACGGGTATGTCGGGGAACTTCTTGAGTTGCAGCAAGGGTGTGAAGGACCCTTTGGAAGTTCCAGTGGTTAGATGTGATTGGCCTCGAGAAGCCTCAGCGGAAATGGACCTCATCTCGCCTGGAGGGCAAAACCTCCTGGATTTTCTCGAGTTGCGGCAGGTGCTCTCGACTTACGACGGGGACCTCAGGGACCCGCTCTGGTGGCCTCAGGAAAGGCCAGTCCCCATGCGAGTTCCTCGGGGGCCTCTCGGGATTCCTCTCCCGTCGATGCCGGGGCCTAAGACCTTGTGTGGAGTCGGGGCCGGAACCTGAGGATTCCTCTCCAGTGCTGACATGGATCTTGGGGTACTTCTGGAGTCTCCCCAGGGGAGTCAGTCCTCGTCTCGAATGCGGGCATGCACTTGCGCTTTCCTCCAGAGCGGTAGCAGCAGTGTCACGCAGTCCGCCGCGTGGATCAAAGGATCTATGGTTTTCCCTCGAGTCTTTCCCACGAGGTTTTCCCACGAGGCTTTCCCACGAGGCTTTCCCACAGGGCTGTCCCACGTGCACACGTGGTGGGAGTCGATCCTCGGCTTGAACGTCAAGGCAGTGCAGGGAAAACAGGTTCCTCTGGAATGGACTGACACACCTGGGGGACTCTTGGAATGGTGTCACGACCCTGGAGTTCCTCTCGCCTTTCCTGTGGAGAGCGCCTCCTCTTGAGATGCGACGGGAACGCCGGGAATTCTTTCCCTACGAAACAGGGAAAGGATCCCTCATCTCGAGCTAGGAGGCGGAAACGGGGATCGCCTGGATGTGTGCGGGACCCCACGTGCTTCCCCTCGAGTGGAGACGGGTATGTCGGGGAACTTCTTGAGTTGCAGCAATGGTGTGAAGGACCCTTTGGAAGTTCCAGTGGTTAGATGTGATTGGCCTCGAGAAGCCTCAGCGGAAATGGGCCTCATCTCGCCTGGAGGGCAAAACCTCCTGGATTTTCTCGAGTTGCGGCAGGTGCTCTCGACTTACGACGGGGACCTCAGGGAACCGCTCTGGTGGCCTCAGGAAAGGCCAGTCCCCATGCGAGTTCCTCGGGGGCGTCTCGGGATACCTCTCCCTTCGATGCCGGGGCCTAAGACCTTGTGTGGAGTCGGTGCCGGAACCTGAGGATTCCTCTCCAGTGCTGACGTGGATCTTGGGGTACTTCTGGAGTCTCCCCAGGGGAGTCAGTCCTCGTCTCGAATGCGGGCATGCACTTGCGCTTTCCTCCAGAGCGGTAGCAGCAGTGTCACGCAGTCCGCCGCGTGGATCAAAGGATCTATGGTTTTCCCTCGAGTCTTTCCCACGAGGCTTTCCCACGAGGCTTTCCCACAGGGCTGTCCCACGTGCACACGTGGTGGGAGTCGATCCTCGGCTTGAACGTCAAGGCAGTGCAGGGAAAACAGGTTCCTCTGGAATGGACTTACACATCTGGGGGACTCTTGGAATGGTGGCATGACTCTGGAGTTCCTCTCGCCTTTCCTGTGGAGAGCGCCTCCTCTTGAGATGCGACGAGAACGCCGGGAATTCTTTCCCTACGAAACAGGGAAAGGATCCTTCATCTCGAGCTAGAAGGCAGAAACGGGGCTCCCCTGGATGTGTGCGGGACACCACGTGCTTCCTCTCGAGGGCAGACGGGTATGTCGGGGAACTTCTTGAGTTGCAGCAAGGGTGTGAAGGACCCTTTGGAAGTTCCAGTGGTTAGATGTGATTGGCCTCGAGAAGCCTCAGCGGAAATGGACCTCATCTCGCCTGGAGGGCAAAACCTCCTGGATTTTCTCGAGTTGCGGCAGGTGCTCTCGACTTACGACGGGGACCTCAGGGACCCGCTCTGGTGGCCTCAGGAAAGGCCAGTCCCCATGCGAGTTCCTCGGGGGCCTCTCGGGATTCCTCTCCCGTCGATGCCGGGGCCTAAGACCTTGTGTGGAGTCGGGGCCGGAACCTGAGGATTCCTCTCCAGTGCTGACATGGATCTTGGGGTACTTCTGGAGTCTCCCCAGGGGAGTCAGTCCTCGTCTCGAATGCGGGCATGCACTTGCGCTTTCCTCCAGAGCGGTAGCAGCAGTGTCACGCAGTCCGCCGCGTGGATCAAAGGATCTATGGTTTTCCCTCGAGTCTTTCCCACGAGGCTTTCCCACGAGGCTTTCCCACGAGGCTTTCCCACAGGGCTGTCCCACGTGCACACGTGGTGGGAGTCGATCCTCGGCTTGAACGTCAAGGCAGTGCAGGGAAAACAGGTTCCTCTGGAATGGACTTACACATCTGGGGGACTCTTGGAATGGTGGCATGACTCTGGAGTTCCTCTCGCCTTTCCTGTGGAGAGCGCCTCCTCTTGAGATGCGACGGGAACGCCGGGAATTCTTTCCCTACGAAACAGGGAAAGGATCCCTCATCTCGAGCTAGGAGGCGGAAACGGGGCTCCCCTGGATGTGTGCGGGACCCCACGTGCTTCCTCTCGAGTGCAGACGGGTATGTCGGGGAACTTCTTGAGTTGCAGCAATGGTGTGAAGGACCCTTTGGAAGTTCCAGTGGTTAGATGTGATTGGCCTCGAGAAGCCTCAGCGGAAATGGGCCTCATCTCGCCTGGAGGGCAAAACCTCCTGGATTTTCTCGAGTTGCGGCAGGTGCTCTCGACTTACGACGGGGACCTCAGGGAACCGCTCTGGTGGCCTCAGGAAAGGCCAGTCCCCATGCGAGTTCCTCGGGGGCGTCTCGGGATACCTCTCCCTTCGATGCCGGGGCCTAAGACCTTGTGTGGAGTCGGTGCCGGAACCTGAGGATTCCTCTCCAGTGCTGACGTGGATCTGGGGGTACTTCTGGAGTCTCCCCAGGGGAGTCAGTCCTCGTCTCGAATGCGGGCATGCACTTGCGCTTTCCTCCAGAGCGGTAGCAGCAGTGTCACGCAGTCTGCCGCGTGGATCAAAGGATCTATGGTTTTCCCTCGAGTCTTTCCCACGAGGCTTTCCCACGAGGCTTTCCCACAGGGCTGTCCCACGTGCACACGTGGTGGGAGTCGATCCTCGGCTTGAACGTCAAGGCAGTGCAGGGAAAACAGGTTCCTCTGGAATGGACTGACACATCTGGGGGACTCTTGGAATGGTGGCATGACCCTGGAGTTCCTCTCGCCTTTCCTGTGGAGAGCGCCTCCTCTTGAGATGCGACGGGAACGCCGGGAATTCTTTCCCTACGAAACAGGGAAAGGATCCCTCATCTCGAGTTAGGAGGCGGAAACGGGGCTCCCCTGGATGTGTGCGGGACCCCACGTGCTTCCTCTCGAGTGGAGACGGGTATGTCGGGGAACTTCTTGAGTTGCAGCAAGGGTGTGAAGGACCCTTTGGAATGTCCAGTGGTTAGATGTGATTGGCCTCGAGAAGCCTCAGCGGAAATGGGCCTCATCTCGCCTGGAGGGCAAAACCTCCTGGATTTTCACGAGTTGTGGCAGGTGCTCTCGACTTACGACGGGGACCTCAGGGACCCGCTTGGTGGCCTCAGGAAAGGCCAGTCCCCATGCGAGTTCCTCGGGGGCCTCTCGGGATTCCTCTCCCGTCGATGCCGGGGCCTAAGACCTTGTGTGGAGTCGGGGCCGGAACCTGAGGATTCCTCTCCAGTGCTGACATGGATCTTGGGGTACTTCTGGAGTCTCCCCAGGGGAATCAGTCCTCGTCTCGAATGCGGGCATGCACTTGCGCTTTCCTCCAGAGCGGTAGCAGCAGTGTCACGCAGTCCGCCGCGTGGATCAAAGGATCTATGGTTTTCCCTCGAGTCTTTCCCACGAGGCTTTCCCACGAGGCTTTCCCACAGGGCTGTCCCACGTGCACACGTGGTGGGAGTCGATCCTCGGCTTGAACGTCAAGGCAGTGCAGGGAAAACAGGTTCCTCTGGAATGGACTGACACATCTGGGGGACTCTTGGAATGGTGTCACGACCCTGGAGTTCCTCTCGCCTTTCCTGTGGAGAGCGCCTCCTCTTGAGATGCGACGGGAATGCCGGGAATTCTTTCCCTACGAAACAGGGAAAGGATCCCTCATCTCGAGCTAGGAGGCGGAAACGGGGCTCCCCTGGATGTGTGCGGGACCCCACGTGCTTCCTCTCGAGTGGAGACGGGTATGTCGGGGAACTTCTTGAGTTGCAGCAAGGGTGTGAAGGACCCTTTGGAAGTTCCAGTGGTTAGATGTGATTGGCCTCGAGAAGCCTCAGCGGAAATGGGCCTCATCTCGCCTGAAGGGCAAAACCTCCTGGATTTTCTCGAGTTGCGGCAGGTGCTCTCGACTTACGACGGGGACCTCAGGGAACCGCTCTGGTGGCCTCAGGAAAGGCCAGTCCCCATGCGAGTTCCTCGGGGGCGTCTCGGGATACCTCTCCCGTCGATGCCGGGGCCTAAGACCTTGTGTGGAGTCGGGGCCGGAACCTGAGGATTCCTCTCCAGTGCTGACATGGATCTTGGGGTACTTCTGGAGTCTCCCCAGGGGATTCAGTCCTCGTCTCGAATGCGGGCATGCACTTGCGCTTTCCTCAAGAGCGGTAGCAGCAGTGTCACTCAGTTCGACACGTGGATCAAAGGATCTATGGTTTTCCCTCGAGTCTTTATCACGAGGCTTTCCCATGAGGCTTTCCCACAGGGCTGTCCCACGTGCACACGTGGTGGGAGTCGATCCTCGGCTTGAACGTCAAGGCAGTGCAGGGAAAAAAGGTTCCTCTGGAATGGACTGACACATCTGGGGGACTCTTGGAATGGTGTCACGACCCTGGAGTTCCTCTCGCCTTTCCTGTGGAGAGCGCCTCCTCTTGAGATGCGACGGGAACGCCGGGAATTCTTTCCCTACGAAACAGGGAAAGGATCCCTCATCTCGAGCTAGGAGGCGGAAACGGGGCTCCCCTGGATGTGTGCGGGACCCCACGTGCTTCCTCTCGAGTGGAGACGGGTATGTCGGGGAACTTCTTGAGTTGCAGCAATGGTGTGAAGGACCCTTTGGAAGTTAAAGTGGTTAGACGTGATTAGCCTCGAGAAGCCTCAGCGGAAATGGGCCTCATCTCGCCTGGAGGGCAAAACCTCCTGGATTTTCTCGAGTTGCGGCAGGTGCTCTCGACTTACGACGGGGACCTCAGGGAACCGCTCTGGTGGCCTCAGGAAAGGCCAGTCCCCATGCGAGTTCCTCGGGGGCCTCTCGGGATACCTCTCCCGTCGATGCCGGGGCCTAAGACCTTGTGTGGAGTCGGGGCCGGAACCTGAGGATTCCTCTCCAGTGCTGACATGGATCTTGGGGTACTTCTGGAGTCTCCCCAGGGGAGTCAGTCCTCGTCTCGAATGCGGGCATGCACTTGCGCTTTCCTCCAGAGCAGTAGCAGCAGTGTCACGCAGTCTGCCGCGTGGATCAAAGGATCTATGGTTTTCCCTCGAGTCTTTCTCACGAGGCTTTCCCACGAGGCTTTCCCACAGGGCTGTCCCACGTGCACACGTGGTCGGAGTCGATCCTCGGCTTGAACGTCAAGGCAGTGCAGGGAAAACAGGTTCCTCTGGAATGGACTGACACATCTGGGGGACTCTTGGAATGGTGGTATGACCCTGGAGTTCCTCTCGCCTTTCCTGTGGAGAGCGCCTCCTCTTGAGATGCGACGGGAACGCCGGGAATTCTTTCCCTACGAAACAGGGAAAGGATCCCTCATCTCGAGTTAGAAGGCGGAAACGGGGCTCCCCTGGATGTGTGCGGGACACCACGTGCTTAATCTCGAGTGGAGACGGGTATGTCGGGGAACTTCTTGAGTTGCAGCAAGGGTGTGAAGGACCCTTTGGAAGTTCCAGTTGTTAGATGTGATTGGCCTCGAGAAGCCTCAGCGGAAATGGGCCTAATCTCGCCTGGAGGGCAAAACCTCCTGAATTTTCTCGAGTTGCGGCAGGTGCTCTCGACTTACGACGGGGACCTCAGGGACCCGCTTGGTGGCCTCAGGAAAGGCCAGTCCCCATGCGAGTTCCTCGGGGGCCTCTCGGGATTCCTCTCCCGTCGATGCCGGGGCCTAAGACCTTGTGTGGAGTCGGGGCCGGAACCTGAGGATTCCTCTCCAGTGCTGACATGGATCTTGGGGTACTTCTGGAGTCTCCCCAGGGGAGTCAGTCCTCGTCTCGAATGCGGGCATGCACTTGCGCTTTCCTCCAGAGCGGTAGCAGCAGTGTCACGCAGTCCGCCGCGTGGATCAAAGGATCTATGGTTTTCCCTCGAGTCTTTCCCACGAGGCTTTCCCACGAGGCTTTCCCACGAGGCTTTCCCACAGGGCTGTCCCACGTGCACACGTGGTGGGAGTCGATCCTCGGCTTGAACGTCAAGGCAGTGCAGGGAAAACAGGTTCCTCTGGAATGGACTGACACACCTGGGGTCTCTTGGAATGGTGTCACGACCCTGGAGTTCCTCTCGCCTTTCCTGTGGAGAGCGCCTCCTCTTGAGATGCGACGGGAACGCCGGGAATTCTGTCCCTACGAAACAGGGAAAGGATCCCTCATCTCGAGCTAGGAGGCGGAAACGGGGATCGCCTGGATGTGTGCGGGACCCCACGTGCTTCCCTTCGAGTGGAGACGGGGATGTCGGGGAACTTCTGGAGTTGCAGCAATGGTGTGAAGGACCCTTTGGAAGTTCCAGTGGTTAGATGTGATTGGCCTCGAGAAGCCTCAGCGAAAATGGGCCTCATCTGGCCTGGAGGGCAAAACCTCCTGGATTTTCTCGAGTTGCGGCAGGTGCTCTCGACTTACGACGGGGACCTCAGGGAACCGCTTGGTGGCCTCAGGAAAGGCCAGTCCCCATGCGAGTTCCTCGGGGGCGTCTCGGGAATGCTCTCCCGTCGATGCCGGGGCCTAAGACCTTGTGTGGAGTAGGGGCCGGAACCTGAGGATTCCTCTCCAGTGCTGACATGGATCTTTGGGTACTTCTGGAGTCTCCCCAGGGGAGTCAGTCCTCGTCTCGAATGCGGGCATGCACTTGCGCTTTCCTCCAGAGCGGTAGCAGCAGTGTCACGCAGTCCGCCGCGTGGATCAAAGGATCTATGGTTTTCCCTCGAGTCTTTCCCACGAGGCTTTCCCACGAGGCTTTCGCACAGGGCTGTCCCACGTGCACACGTGGTGGGAGTCGATCCTCGGCTTGAACGTCAAGGCAGTGCAGGGAAAACAGGTTCCTCTGGAATGGACTGACACATCTGGGGGACTCTTGGAATGGTGGCATGACTCTGGAGTTCCTCTCGCCTTTCCTGTGGAGAGCGCCTCCTCTTGAGATGCGACGGGAACGCCGGGAATTCTTTCCCTACGAAACAGGGAAAGGATCCCTCATCTCGAGCTAGGAGGCGGAAACGGGGCTCCCCTGGATGTGTGCGGGACACCACGTGCTTCCTCTCGAGGGCAGACGGGTATGTCGGGGAACTTCTTGAGTTGCAGCAAGGGTGTGAAGGACCCTTTGGAAGTTCCAGTGGTTAGATGTGATTGGCCTCGAGAAGCCTCAGCGGAAATGGGCCTCATCTCGCCTGGAGGGCAAAACCTCCTGGATTTTCTCGAGTTGCGGCAGGTGCTCTCGACTTACGACGGGGACCTCAGGGACCCGCTCTGGTGGCCTCAGGAAAGGCCAGTCCCCATGCGAGTTCCTCGGGGGCGTCTCGGGATTCCTCTCCCGTCGATGCCGGGGCCTAAGACCTTGTGTGGAGTCGGGGCCGGAACCTGAGGATTCCTCTCCAGTGCTGACATGGATCTTGGGGTACTTCTGGAGTCTCCCCAGGGGAGTCAGTCCTCGTCTCGAATGCGGGCATGCACTTGCGCTTTCCTCCAGAGCGGTAGCAGCAGTGTCACGCAGTCCGCCGCGTGGATCAAAGGATCTATGGTTTTCCCTCGAGTCTTTCCCACGAGGCTTTCCCACGAGGCTTTCCCACAGGGCTGTCCCACGTGCACACGTGGTGGGAGTCGATCCTCGGCTTGAACGTCAAGGCAGTGCAGGGAAAACAGGTTCCTCTGGAATGGACTGACACATCTGGGGGACTCTTGGAATGGTGGCATGACTCTGGAGTTCCTCTCGCCTTTCCTGTGGAGAGCGCCTCCTCTTGAGATGCGACGGGAATGCCGGGAATTCTTTCCCTACGAAACAGGGAAAGGATCCCTCATCTCGAGCTAGGAGGCGGAAACGGGGCTCCCCTGGATGTGTGCGGGACACCACGTGCTTCCTCTGGAGTGCAGACGGGTATGTCGGGGAACTTCTTGAGTTGCAGCAAGGGTGTGAAGGACCCTTTGGAAGTTCCAGTGGTTAGATGTGATTGGCCTCGAGAAGCCTCAGCGGAAATGGGCCTCATCTCGCCTGGAGGGCAAAACATCCTGGATTTTCTCGAGTTGCGGCAGGTGCTCTCGACTTACGACGGGGACCTCAGGGACCCGCTTGGTGGCCTCAGGAAAGGCCAGTACCCATGCGAGTTCCTCGGGGACCTCTCGGGATTCCTCTCCCGTCGATGCCGGGGCCTAAGACCTTGTGTGGAGTCGGGGCCGGAACCTGAGGATTCCTCTCCAGTGCTGACATGGATCTTGGGGTACTTCTGGAGTCTCCCCAGGGGAGTCAGTCCTCGTCTCGAATGCGGGCATGCACTTGCGCTTTCCTCCAGAGCGGTAGCAGCAGTGTCACGCGGTCCGCCGCGTGGATCAAAGGATCTATGGTTTTCCCTCGAGTCTTTCCCACGAGGCTTTCCCACGAGGCTTTCCCACAGGGCTGTCCCACGTGCACACGTGGTGGGAGTCGATCCTCGGCTTGAACGTCAAGGCAGTGCAGGGAAAACAGGTTCCTCTGGAATGGACTTACACATCTGGGGGACTCTTGGAATGGTGGCATGACTCTGGAGTTCCTCTCGCCTTTCCTGTGGAGAGCGCCTCCTCTTGAGATGCGACGGGAACGCCGGGAATTCTTTCCCTACGAAACAGGGAAAGGATCCTTCATCTCGAGCTAGAAGGCGGAAACGGGGCTCCCCTGGATGTGTGCGGGACACCACGTGCTTCCTCTCGAGGGCAGACGGGTATGTCGGGGAACTTCTTGAGTTGCAGCAAGGGTGTGAAGGACCCTTTGGAAGTTCCAGTGGTTAGATGTGATTGGCCTCGAGAAGCCTCAGCGGAAATGGACCTCATCTCGCCTGGAGGGCAAAACCTCCTGGATTTTCTCGAGTTGCGGCAGGTGCTCTCGACTTACGACGGGGACCTCAGGGACCCGCTCTGGTGGCTTCAGGAAAGGCCAGTCCCCATGCGAGTTCCTCGGGGGCCTCTCGGGATTCCTCTCCCGTCGATGCCGGGGCCTAAGACCTTGTGTGGAGTCGGGGCCGGAACCTGAGGATTCCTCTCCAGTGCTGACATGGATCTTGGGGTACTTCTGGAGTCTCCCCAGGGGAGTCAGTCCTCGTCTCGAATGCGGGCATGCACTTGCGCTTTCCTCCAGAGCGGTAGCAGCAGTGTCACGCAGTCCGCCGCGTGGATCAAAGGATCTATGGTTTTCCCTCGAGTCTTTCCCACGAGGTTTTCCCACGAGGCTTTCCCACGAGGCTTTCCCACAGGGCTGTCCCACGTGCACACGTGGTGGGAGTCGATCCTCGGCTTGAACGTCAAGGCAGTGCAGGGAAAACAGGTTCCTCTGGAATGGACTGACACACCTGGGGGACTCTTGGAATGGTGTCACGACCCTGGAGTTCCTCTCGCCTTTCCTGTGGAGAGCGCCTCCTCTTGAGATGCGACGGGAACGCCGGGAATTCTTTCCCTACGAAACAGGGAAAGGATCCCTCATCTCGAGCTAGGAGGCGGAAACGGGGATCGCCTGGATGTGTGCGGGACCCCACGTGCTTCCCCTCGAGTGGAGACGGGTATGTCGGGGAACTTCTTGAGTTGCAGCAATGGTGTGAAGGACCCTTTGGAAGTTCCAGTGGTTAGATGTGATTGGCCTCGAGAAGCCTCAGCGGAAATGGGCCTCATCTCGCCTGGAGGGCAAAACCTCCTGGATTTTCTCGAGTTGCGGCAGGTGCTCTCGACTTACGACGGGGACCTCAGGGAACCGCTTGGTGGCCTCAGGAAAGGCCAGTCCCCATGCGAGTTCCTCGGGGGCGTCTCGGGATTCCTCTCCCGTCGATGCCGGGGCCTAAGACCTTGTGTGGAGTCGGGGCCGGAACCTGAGGATTCCTCTCCAGTGCTGACATGGATCTTGGGGTACTTCTGGAGTCTCCCCAGGGGAGTCAGTCCTCGTCTCGAATGCGGGCATGCACTTGCGCTTTCCTCCAGAGCGGTAGCAGCAGTGTCACGCAGTCCGCCGCGTGGATCAAAGGATCTATGGTTTTCCCTCGAGTCTTTCCCACGAGGCTTTCCCACGAGGCTTTCCCACAGGGCTGTCCCACGTGCACACGTGGTGGGAGTCGATTCTCGGCTTGAACGTCAAGGCAGTGCAGGGAAAACAGGTTCCTCTGGAATGGAATGACATATCTGGGGGACTCTTGGAATGGTGGCATGACTCTGGAGTTCCTCTCGCTTTTCCTGTGGAGAGCACCTCCTCTTGAGATGCGACGGGAATGCCGGGAATTCTTTCCCTACGAAACAGGGAAAGGATCCCTCATCTCGAGCTAGGAGGCGGAAACGGGGCTCCCCTGGATGTGTGCGGGACACCACGTGCTTCCTCTCGAGGGCAGACCGGTATGTCGGGGAACTTCTTGAGTTGCAGCAAGGGTGTGAAGGACCCTTTGGAAGTTCCAGTGGTTAGATGTGATTGGCCTCGAGAAGCCTCAGCGGAAATGGGCCTCATCTCGCCTGGAGGGCAAAACCTCCTGGATTTTCTCGAGTTGCGGCAGGTGCTCTCGACTTACGACGGGGACCTCAGGGACCCGCTTGGTGGCCTCAGGAAAGGCCAGTCCCCATGCGAGTTCCTCGGGGGCCTCTCGGGATTCCTCTCCCGTCGATGCCGGGGCCTAAGACCTTGTGTGGAGGCGGGGCCAGAACCTGAGGATTCCTCTCCAGTGCTGACATGGATCTTGGGGTACTTCTGGAGTCTCCCCAGGGGAGTCAGTCCTCGTCTCGAATGCGGGCATGCACTTGCGCTTTCCTCTAGAGCGGTAGCAGCAGTGTCACGCAGTCTGCCGCGTGGATCAAAGATCTATGGTTTTCCCTCGAGTCTTTCCCACGAGGCTTTCCCACGAGGCTTTCCCACAGGGCTGTCCCACGTGCACTCGTGGTGGGAGTCGATCCTCGGCTTGAACGTCACGGCAGTGCAGGGAAAACAGGTTCCTCTGGAATGGACTGACACATCAGGGGGACTCTTGGAATGGTGGCACGACCCTGGAGTTCCTCTCGCCTTTCCTGTGGAGAGCGCCTCCTCTTGAGATGCGACGGGAACGCCGGGAATTCTTTCCCTACGAAACAGGGAAAGGATCCCTCATCTCAAGCTAGGAGGCGGAAACGGGGCTCCCCTGGATGTGTGCGGGACCCACGTGCTTCCTCTCGAGTGGAGACGGGTATGTCGGGGAACTTCTTGAGTTGCAGCAAGGGTGTGAAGGACCCTTTGGAAGTTCCAGTGGTTAGACGTGATTAGCCTCGAGAAGCCTCAGCGGAAATGGGCCTCATCTCGCTGGAGGGCAAAACCTCCTGGATTTTCTCGAGTTGCGGCAGGTGCTCTCGACTTACGACGGGGACCTCAGGGACCCGCTCTGGTGGCCTCAGGAAAGGCCAGTCCCCATGCGAGTTCCTCGGGGGCGTCTCGGGATTCCTCTCCCGTCGATGCCGTGGCCTAAGACCTTGTGTGGAGTCGGGGCCGGAACCTGAGGATTCCTCTCCAGTGCTGACATGGATCTTGGGGTACTTCTGGAGTCTCCCCAGGGGAGTCAGTCCTTGTCTCGAATGCGGGCATGCATTGCGCTTTTCTCCAGAGCGGTAGCAGCAGTGTCACGCAGTCCGCCGTGTGGATCAAAGGATCTATGGTTTTCCCTCGAGTCTTTCCCACGAGGCTTTCCCACGAGGCTTTCCCACAGGGCTGTCCCACGTGCACACGTGGTGGGAGTCGATCCTCGGCTTGAACGTCAAGGCAGTGCAGGGAAAACAGGTTCCTCTGGAATGGACTGACACATCTGGGGGCTCTTGGAATGGTGTCACGACCCTGGAGTTCCTCTCGCCTTTCCTGTGGAAAGCGCCTCCTCTTGAGATGCGACGGGAACGCCGGGAATTCTTTCCCTACGAAACAGGGAAAGGATCCCTCATCTAGAGCTAGGAGGCGGAAACGGGGCTCCCCTGGATGTGTGCGGGACCCCACGTGCTTCCTCTCGAGTGGAGACGGGTATGTCGGGGAACTTCTTGAGTTGCAGCAATGGTGTGAAGGACCCTTTGGAAGTTCCAGTGGTTAGATGTGATTGGCCTCGAGAAGCCTCAGCGGAAATGGGCCTCATCTCGCCTGGAGGGCAAAACCTCCTGGATTTTCTCGAGTTGCGGCAGGTGCTCTCGACTTACGACGGGGACCTCAGGGACCCGCTCTGGTGGCCTCAGGAAAGGCCAGTCCCCATGCGAGTACCTCGGGGGCCTCTCGGGATTCCTCTCCCGTCGATGCCGGGGCCTAAGACCTTGTGTGAAGTCGGGGCCAGAACCTGAGGATTCCTCTGCAGTGCTGACATGGATCTTGGGGTACTTCTGGAGTCTCCCTAGGGGAGTCAGTCCTCGTCTCGAATGCGGGCATGCACTTGCGCTTTCCTGCAGAGCGGTAGCAGCAGTGTCACGGAGTCCGCCGCGTGGATCCAAGGATCTATGGTTTTCCCTCGAGTCTTTCCCACGAGGCTTTCCCACGAGGCTTTCCCACAGGGCTGTCCCACGTGCACACGTGGTGGGAGTCGATCCTCGGCTTGAACGTCAAGGCAGTGCAGGGAAAACAGGTTCCTCTGGAATGGACTGACACATCTGGGGGACTCTAGGAATGGTGGCATGACCCTGGAGTTCCTCTCGCCTTTCCTGTGGAGAGCGCCTCCTCTTGAGATGCGACGGGAACGCCGGGAATTCTTTCCCTACGAAACAGGGAAAGGATCCCTCATCTCGAGCTAGGAGGCGGAAACAGGGCTCTCCTGCATGTGTGCGGGACACCACGTGCTTCCTCTCGAGTGGAGACGGGTATGTCGGGGAACTTCTTGAGTTGCAGCAAGGGTGTGAAGGACCCTTTGGAAGTTCCAGTGGTTAGATGTGATTGGCCTCGAGAAGCCTCAGCGGAAATGGGCCTCATCTCGCCTGGAGGGCAAAAGCTCCTGGATTTTCTCGAGTTGCGGCAGGTGCTCTCGACTTACGACGGGGACCTCAGGGACCCGCTCTGGTGGCCTCAGGAAAGGCCAGTCCCCATGCGAGTTCCTCGGGGGCCTCTCGGGATTCCTCTCCCGTCGATGCCGGGGCCTAAGACCTTGTGTGGAGTCGGGGCCGGAACCTGAGAATTCCTCTCCAGTGCTGACATGGATCTTGGGGTACTTCTGGAGTCTCCCCAGGGGAGTCAGTCCTCGTCTCGAATGCGGGCATGCACTTGCGCTTTCCTCCAGAGCGGTAGCAGCAGTGTCACGCAGTCCGCCGCGTGGATCAAAGGATCTATGGTTTTCCCTCGAGTGTTTCCCACGAGGCTTTCCCACGAGGCTTTCCCACGAGGCTTTCCCACAGGGCTGTCCCACGTGCACTCGTGGTGGGAGTCGATCCTCGGCTTGAACGTCAAGGCAGTGCAGGGAAAACAGGTTCCTCTGGAATGGACTGACACATCTGGGGGACTCTTGGAATGGTGTCACGACCCTGGAGTTCCTCTCGCATTTCCTGTGGAGAGCGCCTCCTCTTGAGATGCGACGGGAACGCCGGGAATTCTTTCCCTACGAAACAGGGAAAGGATCCCTCATCTCGAGCTAGGAGGCGGAAACGGGGCTCCCCTGGATGTGTGCGGGACCCCACGTGCTTCCTCTCGAGTGGAGACGGGTATGTCGGGGAACTTCTTGAGTTGCAGCAAGGGTGTGAAGGACCCTTTGGAAGTTCCAGTGGTTAGATGTGATTGGCCTCGAGAAGCCTCAGCGGAAATGGGCCTCATCTCGCCTGGAGGGCAAAACCTCCTGGATTTTCTCGAGTTGCGGCAGGTGCTCTCGACTTACGACGGGGACCTCAGGGACCCGCTCTGGTGGCCACAGGAAAAGCCAGTCCCCATGCGAGTTCCTCGGGGGCCTCTCGGGATCCCTCTCCCGTCGATGCCAGGGCCTAAGACCTTGTGTGGAGTCGGGGCCGGAACCTGAGGATTCCTCTCCAGTGCTGACATGGATCTTGGGGTACTTCTGGAGTCTCCCCAGGGGAGTCAGTCCTCGTCTCGAATGCGGGCATGCACTTGCGCTTTCCTCCAGAGCGGTAGCAGCAGTGTCACGCAGTCTGCCCCGTGGATCAAAGGATCTATGGTTTTCCTTCGAGTCTTTCCCACGAGGCTTTCCCACGAGGCTTTCCCACAGGGCTGTCCCACGTGCACACGTGGTGGGAGTCGATCCTCGGCTTGAACGTCAAGGCAGTGCAGGGAAAACAGGTTCCTCTGGAATGGACTGACACATCTGGGTGACTCTTGGAATGGTGGCATGACCCTGGAGTTCCTCTCGCCTTTCCTGTGGAGAGCGCCTCCTCTTGAGATGCGACGGGAACGCCGGGAATTCTTTCACTACGAAACAGGGAAAGGATCCCTAATCTCGAGCTAGGAGGCGGAAACGGGGCTCCCCTGGATGTTGCGGGACACCACGTGCTTCCTCTGGAGTGCAGACGGGTATGTCGGGGAACTTCTTGAGTTGCAGCAAGGGTGTGAAGGACCCTTTGGAAGTTCCAGTGGTTAGACGTGATTGGCCTCGAGAAGCCTCAGCGGAAATGGGCCTCATCTCGCCTGGAGGGCAAAACCTCCTGGATTTTCTCGAGTTGCGGCAGGTGCTCTCGACTTACGACGGGGACCTCAGGGACCCGCTCTGGTGGCCTCAGGAAAGGCCAGTCCCCATGCGAGTTCCTCGGGGGCCTCTCGGGATTCCTCTCCCGTCGATGCCGGGGCCTAAGACCTTGTGTGGAGTCGGGGCCGGAACCTGAGGATTCCTCTCCAGTGCTGACATGGATCTTGGGGTACTTCTGGAGTGTCCCCAGGGGAGTCAGTCCTCGTCTCGAATGCGGGCATGCACTTGCGCTTTCCTCCAGAGCGGTAGCAGCAGTGTCACGCAGTCCGCCGCGTGGATCAAAGGATCTATGGTTTTCCCTCGAGTCTTTCCCACGAGGCTTTCCCACGAGGCTTTCCCACAGGGCTGTCCCACGTGCACACGTGGTGGGAGTCGATCCTCGGCATGAACGTCAAGGCAGTGCAGGGAAAACAGGTTCCTCTGGAATGGACTGACACATCTGGGGGACTCTTGGAATGGTGGCATGACCCTGGAGTTCCTCTCGCCTTTCCTGTGGAGAGGGCCTCCTCTTGAAATGCGATGGGAACGCCGGGAATTCTTTCCCTACGAAACAGGGAAAGGATCCCTCATCTCGAGCTAGGAGGCGGAAACGGGGCTCCCCTGGATGTGTGCGGGACCCCACGTGCTTCCTCTCGAGTGCAGACGGGTATGTCGGGGAACTTCTTGAGTTGCAGCAAGGGTGTGAGGACCCTTTGGAAGTTCCAGTGGTTAGATGTGATTGGCCTCGAGAAGCCTCAGCGGAAATGGGCCTCATCTCGCCTGGAGGGCAAAACCTCCTGGATTTTCTCGAGTTGCGGCATGTGCTCTCGACTTACGACGGGGACCTCTGGGACCCGCTCTGGTGGCCTCAGGAAAGGTCAGTCCCCATGCGAGTTCCTCGGGGGCCTCTCGGGATTCCTCTCCCGTTGATGCCGGGGCCTAAGACCTTGTGTGGAGTCGGGGCCGGAACCTGAGGATTCCTCTCCAATGCTGACATGGATCTTGGGGTACTTCTGGAGTCTCCCCAGGGGAGTCAGTCCTCGTCTCGAATGCGGGCATGCACTTGCGCTTTCCTCCAGAGCGGTAGCAGCAGTGTCACGCAGTCCGCCGCGTGGATCAAAGGATCTATGGTTTTCCCTCGAGTCTTTCCCACGAGCTTTCCCACGAGGCTTTCCCACAGGGCTGTCCCACGTGCACACGTGGTGGGAGTCGATCCTCGGCTTGAACGTCAAGGCAGTGCAGGGAAAACAGGTTCCTCTGGAATGGACTGACACATCTGGGGGACTCTTGGAATGGTGTCACGACCCTGGAGTTCCTCTCGCCTTTCCTGTGGAGAGCGCCTCCTCTTGAGATGCGACGGGAACGCCGGAAATTCTTTCCCTACGAAACAGGGAAAGGATCCCTCATCTCGAGCTAGGAGGCGGAAACGGGGCTCCCCTGGATGTGTGCGGGACCCACGTGCTTCCTCTCGAGTGGAGACGGGTATGTCGGGGAACTTCTTGAGTTGCTGCAAGGGTGTGAAGGACCCTTTGGAAGTTCCAGTGGTTAGATGTGATTGGCCTCGAGAAGCCTCAGCGGAAATGGGCCTCATTTCGCCTGGAGGGCAAAACCTCCTGGATTTTCTCGAGTTGCGGCAGGTGCTCTCGACTTACGACGGGGACCTCAGGGACCCGCTCTGGTGGCCTCAGGAATGGCCAGTCCCCATGCGAGTTCCTCGGGGGCCTCTCGGGATTCCTCTCCCGTTGATGCCGGGGCCTAAGACCTTGTGTGGAGTCGGAGCCGGAACCTGAGGATTCCTCTCCAGTGCTGACATGGATCTTGGGGTACTTCTGGAGTCTCCCCAGGGGAGTCAGTCCTCGTCTCGAATGCGGGCATGCACTTGCGCTTTCCTCCAGAGCGGTAGCAGCAGTGTACGCAGTCCGCCGCGAGGATCAAAGGATCTATGGTTTTCCCTCGAGTCTTTCCCACGAGGCTTTCCCACGAGGCTTTCCCACAGGGCTGTCCCACGTGCACACGTGGTGGGAGTCGATCCTCGGCTTGAACGTCAAGGCAGTGCAGGGAAAACAGGTTCCTCTGGAATGGACTGACACATCTGGGGGACTCTTGGAATGGTGTCACGACCCTGGAGTTCCTCTCGCCTTTCCTGTGGAGAGCGCCTCCTCTTGAGATGCGACGGGAACGCCGGGAATTCTTTCCCTAGGAAACAGGGAAAGGATCCCTCATCTCGAGCTAGGAGGCGGAAACGGGGCTCCCCTGGATGTGTGCGGGACCCACGTGCTTCCTCTCGAGTGGAGACGGGTATGTCGGGGAACTTCTTGAGTTGCAGCAAGGGTGTGAAGGACCCTTTGGAAGTTCCAGTTGTTAGACGTGATTAGCCTCGAGAAGCCTCAGCGGAAATGGGCCTCATGTCGCCTGGAGGGCAAAACCTCCTGGATTTTCTCGAGTTGCGGCAGGTGCTCTTGACTTACGACGGGGACCTCAGGGACCCGCTCTGGTGGCCTCAGGAAAGGCCAGTCCCCATGCGAGTTCCTCGGGGGCCTCTCGGGATTCCTCTCCCGTCGATGCCGGGGCCTAAGACCTTGTGTGGAGTCGGGGCCGGAACCTGAGGATTCCTCTCCAGTGCTGACATGGATCTTGGGGTACTTCTGAAGTCTCCCCAGGGGAGTCAGTCCTCGTCTCGAATGCGGGCATGCACTTGCGCTTTCCTCCAGAGCGGTATCAGCAGTGTCACGCAGTCCGCCGCGTGGATCAAAGGATCTATGGTTTTCCCTCGAGTCTTTCCCACGAGGCTTTCCCACGAGGCTTTCCCACAGGGCTGTTCCACGTGCACACGTGGTGGGAGTCGATCCTCGGCTTGAACGTCAAGGCAGTGCAGGGAAAACAGGTTCCTCTGGAATGGACTGACACATCTGGGGGACTCTTGGAATGGTGGCACGACCCTGGAGTTCCTCTCGCCTTTCCTGTGGAGAGCGCCTCCTCTTGAGATGCGACGGGAACGCCGGGAATTCTTTCCCTACGAAACAGGGAAAGGATCCCTCATCTCGAGCTAGTAGGCGGAAACGGGGCTCCCCTGGATGTGTGCGGGACCCACGTGCTTCCTCTCGAGTGGAGACGGGTATGTCGGGGAACTTCTTGAGTTGCTGCAAGGGTGTGAAGGACCCTTTGGAAGTTCCAGTGGTTAGATGTGATTGGCCTCGAGAAGCCTCAGCGGAAATGGGCCTCATCTCGCCTGGAGGGCAAAACCTCCTGGATTTTCTCGAGTTTCGGCAGGTGCTCTCGACTTACGACGGGGACCTCAGGGACCCGCTCTGGTGGCCTCAGGAAAGGCCAGTCCCCATGCGAGTTCCTCGGGGGCCTCTCGGGATTCCTCTCCCGTTGATGCCGGGGCCTAAGACCTTGTGTGGAGTCGGGGCCGGAACCTGAGGATTCCTCTCCAATGCTGACATGGATCTTGGGGTACTTCTGGAGTCTCCCCAGGGGAGTCAGTCCTCGTCTCGAATGCGGGCATGCACTTGCGCTTTCCTCCAGAGCGGTAGCAGCAGTGTACGCAGTCCGCCGCGAGGATCAAAGGATCTATGGTTTTCCCTCGAGTCTTTCCCACGAGGCTTTCCCACGAGGCTTTCCCACAGGGCTGTCCCACGTGCACACGTGGTGGGAGTCGATCCTCGGCTTGAACGTCAAGGCAGTGCAGGGAAAACAGGTTCCTCTGGAATGGACTGACACATCTGGGGGACTCTTGGAATGGTGTCACGACCCTGGAGTTCCTCTCGCCTTTACTGTGGAGAGCGCCTCCTCTTGAGATGCGACGGGAACGCCGGGAATTCTTTCCCTAGGAAACAGGGAAAGGATCCCTCATCTCGAGCTAGGAGGTGGAAACGGGGCTCCCCTGGATGTGTGCGGGACCCACGTGCTTCCTCTCGAGTGGAGACGGGTATGTCGGGGAACTTCTTGAGTTGCAGCAAGGGTGTGAAGGACCCTTTGGAAGTTCCAGTTGTTAGACGTGATTAGCCTCGAGAAGCCTCAGCGGAAATGGGCCTCATGTCGCCTGGAGGGCAAAACCTCCTGGATTTTCTCGAGTTGCGGCAGGTGCTCTCGAATTACGACGGGGACCTCAGGGACCCGCTCTGGTGGCCTCAGGAAAGGCCAGTCCCCATGCGAGTTCCTCGGGGGCCTCTCGGGATTCCTCTCCCGTCGATGCCGGGGCCTAAGACCTTGTGTGGAGTCGGGGCCGGAACCTGAGGATTCCTCTCCAGTGCTGACATGGATCTTGGGGTACTTCTGGAGTCTCCCCAGGGGAGTCAGTCCTCGTCTCGAATGCGGGCATGCACTTGCGCTTTCCTCCAGAGCGGTAGCAGCAGTGTCACGCAGTCCGCCGCGTGGATCAAAGGATCTATGGTTTTCCCTCGAGTCTTTCCCACGAGGCTTTCCCACGAGGCTTTCCCACAGGGCTGTCCCACGTGCACACGTGGTGGGAGTGGATCCTCGGCTTGAACGTCAAGGCAGTGCAGGGAAAACAGGTTCTTCTGGAATGGACTGACACATCTGGGGGACTCTTGGAATGGTGGCTCGACCCTGGAGTTCCTCTCGCCTTTCCTGTGGAGAGCGCCTCCTCTTGAGATGCGACGGGAACGCCGGGAATTCTTTCCCTACGAAACAGGGAAAGGATCCCTCATCTCGAGCTAGGAGGCGGAAACGGGGCTCCCCTGGATGTGTGCGGGACCCACGTGCTTCCTCTCGAGTGGAGACGGGTATGTCGGGGAACTTCTTGAGTTGCTGCAAGGGTGTGAAAGACCCTTTGGAAGTTCCAGTGGTTAGATATGATTGGCCTCGAGAAGCCTCAGCGGAAATGGGCCTCATCTCGCCTGGAGGGCAAAACCTCCTGGATTTTCTCGAGTTTCGGCAGGTGCTCTCGACTTACGACGGGGACCTCAGGGACCCGCTCTGGTGGCCTCAGGAAAGGCCAGTCCCCATGCGAGTTCCTCGGGGGCCTCTCGGGATTCCTCTCCCGTAGATGCCGGGGCCTAAGACCTTGTGTGGAGTCGGGGCCGGAACCTGAGGATTCCTCTCCAATGCTGACATGGATCTTGGGGTACTTCTGGAGTCTCCCCAGGGGAGTCAGTCCTCGTCTCGAATGCGGGCATGCACTTGCGCTTTCCTCCAGAGCGGTAGCAGCAGTGTACGCAGTCCGCCGCGAGGATCAAAGGATCTATGGTTTTCCCTCGAGTCTTTCCCACGAGGCTTTCCCACGAGGCTTTCCCACAGGGCTGTCCCACGTGCACACGTGGTGGGAGTCGATCCTCGGCTTGAACGTCAAGGCAGTGCAGGGAAAACAGGTTCCTCTGGAATGGACTGACACATCTGGGGGACTCTTGGAATGGTGTCACGACCCTGGAGTTCCTCTCGCCTTTACTGTGGAGAGCGCCTCCTCTTGAGATGCGACGGGAACGCCGGGAATTCTTTCCCTAGGAAACAGGGAAAGGATCCCTCATCTCGAGCTAGGAGGTGGAAACGGGGCTCCCCTGGATGTGTGCGGGACCCACGTGCTTCCTCTCGAGTGGAGACGGGTATGTCGGGGAACTTCTTGAGTTGCAGCAAGGGTGTGAAGGACCCTTTGGAAGTTCCAGTTGTTAGACGTGATTAGCCTCGAGAAGCCTCAGCGGAAATGGGCCTCATGTCGCCTGGAGGGCAAAACCTCCTGGATTTTCTCGAGTTGCGGCAGGTGCTCTCGACTTACGACGGGGACCTCAGGGACCCGCTCTGGTGGCCTCAGGAAAGGCCAGTCCCCATGCGAGTTCCTCGGGGGCCTCTCGGGATTCCTCTCCCGTCGATGCCGGGGCCTAAGACCTTGTGTGGAGTCGGGGCCGGAACCTGAGGATTCCTCTCCAGTGCTGACATGGATCTTGGGGTACTTCTGGAGTCTCCCCAGGGGAGTCAGTCCTCGTCTCGAATGCGGGCATGCACTTGCGCTTTCCTCCAGAGCGGTAGCAGCAGTGTCACGCAGTCCGCCGCGTGGATCAAAGGATCTATGGTTTTCCCTCGAGTCTTTCCCACGAGGCTTTCCCACGAGGCTTTCCCACAGGGCTGTCCCACGTGCACACGTGGTGGGAGTGGATCCTCGGCTTGAACGTCAAGGCAGTGCAGGGAAAACAGGTTCTTCTGGAATGGACTGACACATCTGGGGGACTCTTGGAATGGTGGCTCGACCCTGGAGTTCCTCTCGCCTTTCCTGTGGAGAGCGCCTCCTCTTGAGATGGGACGGGAACGCCGGGAATTCTTTCCCTACGAAACAGGGAAAGGATCCCTCATCTCGAGCTAGGAGGCGGAAACGGGGCTCCCCTGGATGTGTGCGGGACCCACGTGCTTCCTCTCGAGTGGAGACGGGTATGTCGGGGAACTTCTTGAGTTGCTGCAAGGGTGTGAAAGACCCTTTGGAAGTTCCAGTGGTTAGATATGATTGGCCTCGAGAAGCCTCAGCGGAAATGGGCCTCATCTCGCCTGGAGGGCAAAACCTCCTGGATTTTCTCGAGTTTCGGCAGGTGCTCTCGACTTACGACGGGGACCTCAGGGACCCGCTCTGGTGGCCTCAGGAAAGGCCAGTCCCCATGCGAGTTCCTCGGGGGCCTCTCGGGATTCCTCTCCCGTTGATGCCGGGGCCTAAGACCTTGTGTGGAGTCGGGGCCGGAACCTGAGGATTCCTCTCCAATGCTGACATGGATCTTGGGGTACTTCTGGAGTCTCCCCAGGGGAGTCAGTCCTCGTCTCGAATGCGGGCATGCACTTGCGCTTTCCTCCAGAGCGGTAGCAGCAGTGTACGCAGTCCGCCGCGAGGATCAAAGGATCTATGGTTTTCCCTCGAGTCTTTCCCACGAGGCTTTCCCACGAGGCTTTCCCACAGGGCTGTCCCACGTGCACACGTGGTGGGAGTCGATCCTCGGCTTGAACGTCAAGGCAGTGCAGGGAAAACCGGTTCCTCTGGAATGGACTGACACATCTGGGTGACTCTTGGAATGGTGACACGACCCTGGAGTTCCTCTCGCCTTTCCTGTGGAGAACGCCTCCTCTTGAGATGCGACGGGAACGCCGGGAATTCTTTCCCTAGGAAACAGGGAAAGGATCCCTCATCTCGAGCTAGGAGGCGGAAACGGGGCTCCCCTGGATGTGTGCGGGACCCCACGTGCTTCCTCTCGAGTGGAGACGGGTATGTCGGGGAACTTCTTGAGTTGCAGCAAGGGTGTGAAGGACCCTTTGGAAGTTCCAGTGGTTAGATATGATTGGCCTCGAGAAGCCTCAGCGGAAATGGGCCTCATCTCGCCTGGAGGGCAAAACCTCCTGGATTTTCTCGAGTTGCGGCAGGTGCTCTCGACTTACGACGGGGACCTCAGGGACCCGCTCTGGTGGCCTCAGGAAAGGCCAGTCCCCATGCGAGTTCCTCGGGGGCCTCTCGGGATTCCTCTCCCGTTGATGCCGGGGCCTAAGACCTTGTGTGGAGTCGGGGCCGGAACCTGAGGATTCCTCTCCAGTGCTGACATGGATCTTGGGGTACTTCTGGAGTCTCCCCAGGGGAGTCAGTCCTCGTCTCGAATGCGGGCATGCACTTGCGCTTTCCTCCAGAGCGGTAGCAGCAGTGTCACGCAGTCCGCCGCGTGGATCAAAGGATCTATGGTTTTCCCTCGAGTCTTTCCCACGAGCTTTCCCACGAGGCTTTCCCACAGGGCTGTCCCACGTGCACACGTGGTGGGAGTCGATCCTCGGCTTGAACGTCAAGGCAGTGCAGGGAAAACAGGTTCCTCTGGAATGGACTGACACATCTGGGGGACTCTTGGAATGGTGTCACGACCCTGGAGTTCCTCTCGCCTTTCCTGTGGAGAGCGCCTCCTCTTGAGATGCGACGGGAACGCCGGGAATTCTTTCCCTACGAAACAGGGAAAGGATCCCTCATCTCGAGCTAGGAGGCGGAAACGGGGCTCCCCTGGATGTGTGCGGGACCCACGTGCTTCCTCTCGAGTGGAGACGGGTATGTCGGGGAACTTCTTGAGTTGCTGCAAGGGTGTGAAGGACCCTTTGGAAGTTCCAGTGGTTAGATGTGATTGGCCTCGAGAAGCCTCAGCGGAAATGGGCCTGATCTCGCCTGGAGGGCAAAACCTCCTGGATTTTCTCGAGTTGCGGCAGGTGCTCTCGACTTACGACGGGGACCTCAGGGACCCGCTCTGGTGGCCTCAGGAATGGCCAGTCCCCATGCGAGTTCCTCGGGGGCCTCTCGGGATTCCTCTCCCGTTGATGCCGGGGCCTAAGACCTTGTGTGGAGTCGGGGCCGGAACCTGAGGATTCCTCTCCAGTGCTGACATGGATCTTGGGGTACTTCTGGAGTCTCCCCAGGGGAGTCAGTCCTCGTCTCGAATGCAGGCATGCACTTGCGCTTTCGTCCAGAGCGGTAGCAGCAGTGTCACGCAGTCCGCCGCGTGGATCAAAGGATCTATGGTTTTCCCTCGAGTCTTTCCCACGAGGCTTTCCCACGAGGCTTTCCCACAGGGCTGTCCCACGTGCACACGTGGTGGGAATCGATCCTCGGCTTGAACGTCAAGGCAGCGCACGGAAAACAGGTTCCTCTGGAATCGACTGACACATCTGGGGGACTCTTGGAATGGTGGCACGACCCTGGAGTTCCTCTCGCCTTTCCTGTGGAGAGCGCCTCCTCTTGAGATGCGACGGGAACGCCGGGAATTCTTTCCCTACGAAACAGGGAAAGGATCCCTCATCTCGAGCTAGGAGGCGGAAACGGGGCTCCCCTGGATGTGTGCGGGACACCACGTGCTTCCTCTCGAGTGGAGACGGGTATGTCGGGGAACTTCTTGAGTTGCAGCAAGGGTGTGAAGGACCCTTTGGAAGTTCCAGTGGTTAGATGTGATTGGCCTCGAGAAGCCTCAGCGGAAATGGGCCTCATCTCGCCTGGAGGGCAAAACCTCCTGGATTTTCTCGAGTTGCGGCAGGTGCTCTCAACTTACGACGGGGACCACAGGGACCCGCTCTGGTGGCCTCAGGAAAGGCCAGTCCCCATGCGAGTTCCTCGGGGGTCTCTCGGGATTCCTCTCCCGTTGATGCCGGGGCCTAAGACCTTGTGAGGAGTCGGGGCCGGAACCTGAGGATTCCTCTCCAATGCTGACATGGATCTTGGGGTACTTCTGGAGTCTCCCCAGGGGAGTCAGTCCTCGTCTCGAATGCGGGCATGCACTTGCGCTTTCCTCCAGAGCGGTAGCAGCAGTGTCACACAGTCCTCCGCGTGGATCAAAGGATCTATGCTTTTCCCTCGAGTCTTTCCCAGGAGGCTTTCCCACGAGGCTTTCCCACAGGGCTGTCCCACGTGCACACGTGGTGGGAGTCGATCCTCGGCTTGAACGTCAAGGCAGTGCAGGGAAAACAGGTTCCTCTGGAATGGACTGACACATCTGGGGGACTCTTGGAATGGTGTCACGACCCTGGAGTTCCTCTCGCCTTTCCTGTGGAGAGCGCCTCCTCTTGAGATGCGACGGGAACGCCGGGAATTCTTTCCCTACGAAACAGGGAAAGGATCCCTCATCTCCAGCTAGGAGGCGGAAACGGGGCTCCCCTGGAAGTGTGCGGGACCCCACGTGCTTCCTCTCGAGTGGAGACGGGTATGTCGGGGAACTTCTTGAGTTGCAGCAATGGTGTGAAAGACCCTTTGGAAGTTCCAGTGGTTAGATGTGATTGGCCTTGAGAAGCCTCAGCGGAAATAGGCCTCATCTCGCCTGGAGGGCAAAACCTCCTGGATTTTCTCGAGTTGCGGCAGGTGCTCTCGACTTACGACGGGGACCTCAGGGACCCGCTCTGGTGGCCTCAGGAAAGGCCAGTCCCCATGCGAGTTCCTCGGGGGCCTCTCGGGATTCCTCTCCCGTCGATGCCGGGGCCTGAGACCTTGTGTGGAGTCGGGGCCGGAACCTGAGGATTCCGCTCCAGTGCTGACATGGATCTTGGGGTACTTCTGGAGTCTCCCCAGGGGAGTCAGTCCTCGTATCGAATGCGGGCATGCACTTGCGCTTTCCTCCAGAGCGGTAGCAGCAGTGTCACGCAGTCCGCCGCGTGGATCAAAGGATCTATGGTTTTCCCTCGAGTCTTTCCCACGAGGCTTTCCCACGAGGCTTTCCCACAGGGCTGTCCCACGTGCACACGTGGTGGGAGTCGATCCTCGGTTTGAACGTCAAGGCAGTGCAGGGAAAACAGGTTCCTCTGGAATGGACTGACACATCTGGGGGACTCTTGGAATGGTGGCACGACCCTGGAGTTCCTCTCGCCTTTCCTGTGGAGAGCGCCTCCTCTTGAGATGCGACGGGAACGCCGGGAATTCTTTCCCTACGAAACAGGGAAAGGATCCCTCATCTCGAGCTAGGAGGCGGAAACGGGGCTCCCCTGGATGTGTGTGGGACCCCACGTGCTTCTTCTCGAGTGGAGACGGGTATGTCGGGGAACTTCTTGAGTTGCAGCAAGGGTGTGAAGGACCCTTTGGAAGTTCCAGTGGTTAGATGTGATTGGCCTCGAGAAGCCTCAGCGGAAATGGGCCTCATCTCGCCTGGAGGGCAAAACCTCCTGGATTTTCTCGAGTTGCGGCAGGTGCTCTCGACTTACGACGGGGACCTCAGGGACCCGCTCTGGTGGCCTCAGGAAAGGCCAGTCCCCATGCGAGTTCCTCGGGGGCCTCTCGGGATTCCTCTCCCGTCGATGCCGGGGCCTAAGACCTTGTGTGGAGTCGGGGCCGGAACCTGAGGATTCCTCTCCAGTGCTGACATGGATCTTGGGGTACATCTGGAGTCTCCCCAGGGGAGTCAGTCCTCGTCTCGAATGCGGGCATGCACTTGCGCTTTCCTCCAGAGCGGTAGCAGCAGTGTCACGCAGTCCGCCGCGTGGATCAAAGGATCTATGGTTTTCCCTCGAGTCTTTGCCACGAGGCTTTCCCATGAGGCTTTCCCACAGGGCTGTCCCGCGTGCACACGTGGTGGGAGTCGATCCTCGGCTTGAACGTCAAGGCAGTGCAGGGAAAACAGGTTCCTCTGGAATGGACTGACACATCTGGGGGACTCTTGGAATGGTGGCACGACCCTGGAGTTCCTCTCGCCTTTCCTGTGGAGAGCGCCTCCTCTTGAGATGCGACGGGAATGCCGGGAATTCTTTCCCTACGAAACAGGGAAAGGATCCCTCATCTCGAGCTAGGAGGCGGAAACGGGGCTCCCCTGGATGTGTGCGGGACACCACGTGCTTCCTCTCGAGTGCAGACGGGTATGTCGGGGAACTTCTTGAGTTGCAGCTAGGGTGTGAAGGACCCTTTGGAAGTTCCAGTGGTTAGATGTGATTGGCCTCGAGAAGCCTCAGCGGAAATGGGCCTCATCTCGCCTGGAGGGCAAAACCTCCTGGATTTTCTCGAGTTGCGGCAGGTGCTCTCGACTTACGACGGGGACCTCAGGGACCCGCTCTGGTGCCCTCAGGAAAGGCCAGTCCCCATGCGAGTTCCTCATGGGCCTCTCGGGATTCCTCTCCCATCGATGCCGGGGCCTAAGACCTTGTGTGGAGTCGGGGCCGGAAACTGAGGATTCCTCTCCAGTGTTGACATGGATCTTGGGGTACTTCTGGAGTCTCCCCAGGGGAGTCAGTCCTCGTCTCGAATGCGGGCATGCACTTGCGCTTTCCTCCAGAGCGGAAGCAGCAGTGTCACGCAGTCCGCCGCGTGGATCAAAGGATCTATGGTTTTCCCTCGAGTCTTTCCCACGAGGCTTTCCCACGAGGCTTTCCCACAGGGCTGTCCCACGTGCACACGTGGTGGGAGTCGATCTTCGGCTTGAACGTCAAGGCAGTGCAGGGAAAACAGGTTCCTCTGGAATGGACTGACACATCTGGGGGACTCTTGGAATGGTGGCACGACCCTGGAGTTCCTCTCGCCTTTCCTGTGGAGAGCGCCTCCTCTTGAGATGCGACGGGAACGCCGGGAATTCTTTCCCTACGAAACAGGGAAAGGATCCCTCATCTCGAGCTAGGAGGCGGAAACGGGGCTCCCCTGGATGTGTGAGGGACCCCCCGTGCTTCCTCTCGAGTGGACACGGGTATGTCGGGGAACTTCTTGAGTTGCAGCAAGGGTGTGAAGGACCCTTTGGAAGTTCCAGTGGTTAGACGTGATTGGCCTCGAGAAGCCTCAGCGGAAATGGGCCTCATCTCGCCTGGAGGGCAAAACCTCCTGGATTTTCTCGAGTTGCGGCAGGTGCTCTCGACTTACGACGGGGACCTCAGGGACCCGCTCTGGTCGCCTCAGGAAAGGCCAGTCAACATGCGAGTTCCTCGGGGGCCTCTCGGGATTCCTCTCCCGTCGATGCCGGGGCCTAAGACCTTGTGTGGAGTCGGGGCCGGAACCTGAGGATTCCTCTCCAGTGCTGACATGATTCTTGGGGTACTTCTGGAGTCTCCCCAGGGGAGTCAGTCCTCGTCTCGAATGCGGGCATGCACTTGCGCTTTCCTCCAGAGCGGTCGCAGCAGTGTCACGCAGTCCGCCGTGTGGATCAAAGGATCTACGGTTTTCCCTCGAGTCTTTCCCACGAGGCTTTCCTACGAGGCTTTCCCACAGGGCTGTCCCACGTTTACGCGTGGTGGGAGTCAATCTTCGGCTTGAACGTCAAGGCAGTGCAGGTATAACAGGTTCCTCTGGAATGGACTGACACATCTGGGGGACTCTTGGAATGGTGGCACGACCCTGGAGTTCCTCTCGCCTTTCCTGTGGAGAGCGCCTCCTCTTGAGGTGCGACGGGAATGCCGGGAATTCTTTCCCTACAAAACAGGGAAAGGATCCCTCATCTCGAGCTAGGAGGCGGAAACGGGGCTCCCCTGGATGTGTGAGGGACCCCACGTGCTTCCTCTCGAGTGGAGACGGGTATGTCGGGGAACTTCTTGAGTTGCAGCAAGGGTGTGAAGGACCCTTTGGAAGTTCCAGTGGTTAGACGTGATTGGCCTCGAGAAGACTCAGCGGAAATGGGCCTCATCTCGCCTGGAGGGCAAAACCTCCTGGATTTTCTCGAGTTGCGGCAGGTGCTCTCGACTTACGACGGGGACCTCGGGGACCCGCTCTGGTGGCCTCCAGAAAGGCCAGTCCCCATGGGAGTTCCTCGGGGGCCTCTCGGGATTCCTCTCCCGTCGATGCCGGGGTCTAAGACCTTGTGTGGAGTCAGGGCCGGAACCTGAGGATTCCTCCCCAGTGCTGACATGGATCTTGGGGTACTTCTGGAGTCTCCCCAGGGGAGTCAGTCCTCGTCTCGAATGCGGGCATGCACTTGCGCTTTCCTCCAGAGCGGTAGCAGCAGTGTCACGCAGTCCGCCGCGTGGATCAAAGGATGTATGGTTTTCCCTCGACTCTGTCCCACGAGGCTTTCCCACGAGGCTTTCCCACAGGGCTGTCCCACGTGCACACGTGGTGGGAGTCGATCCTCGGCTTGAACGTCAAGGCAGTGCAGGGAAAACAGGTTCCTCTGGAATGGACTGACACATCTGGGGGACTCTTGGAATGGTGGCACGACCCTGGAGTTCCTCTCGCCTTTCCTGTGGAGAGCGCCTCCTCTTGAGATGCGACGGGAACGCCGGGAATTCTTTCCCTACGAAACAGGGAAAGGATCCCTCATCTCGAGCTAGGAGGCGGAAACGGGGCTCCCCTGTATGTGTGCGGGACACCACGTGCTTCCTCTCGAGTGGAGACGGGTATGTCGGGGAACTTCTTGAGTTGCAGCAAGGGTGTGAAGGACCCTTTGGAAGTTCCAGTGGTTAGACGTGATTAGCCTCGAGAAGCCTCAGCGGAAATGGGCCTCATCTCGCCTGGAGGGCAAAACCTCCTGGATTTCCTCGAGTTGCGGCACGTGCTCTCGACTTACGACGGGGACCTCAGGGACCCGCTCTGGTGGCCTCAGGAAAGGCCAGTCCCCATGCGAGTTCCTCGGGGGCCTCTCGGGATTCCTCTCCCGTCGATGCCGGGGCCTAAGACCTTGTGTGGAGTCGGGACCGGAACATGAGGATTCCTCTCCAGTGCTGACATGGATCTTGGGGTACTTCTGGAGTCTCCCCAGGGGAGTCAGTCCTCGTCTCGAATGCGGGCATGCACTTGCGCTTTCCTCCAGAGCGGTAGCAGCAGTGTCACGCAGTCCGCCGCGTGGATCAAAGGATCTATGGTTTTCCCTCGAGTCTTTCCCACGAGGCTTTCCCACGAGGCTTTCCCACAGGGCTGTCCCACGTGCACACGTGGTGGGAGTCGATCCTCGGCTTGAACGTCAAGGCAGTGCAGGGAAAACAGGTTCCTCTGGAATGGACTGACACATCTGGGGGACTCTTGGAATGGTGGCACGACCCTGGAGTTCCTCTCGCCTTTCCTGTGGAGAGCGCCTCCTCTTGAGATGCGACGGGAACGCCGGGAATTATTTCCCTACGAAACAGGGAAAGGATCCCTCATCTCGAGCTAGGAGGCGGAAACGGGGCTCCCCTGGATGTGTGCGCGACCCCACGTGCTTTCTCTCGAGTGGAGACGGGTATGTCGGGGTACTTCCTGAGTTGCAGCAATGGTGTGAAGGACCCTTTGGAAGTTCCAGTGGTTAGATGTGATTGGCCTCGAGAAGCCTCAGCGGAAATGGGCCTCATCTCGCCGGGAGGGCCAAACCTCCTGGATTTTCTCGAGTTGCGGCAGGTGCTCTCGACTTACGACGGGGACCTCAGGGAACCGCTCTGGTGGCCTCAGGAAAGGCCAGTCCCCATGCGAGTTCCTCGGGGGCCTCTCGGGATTCCTCTCCCGTCGATGCCGGGGCCTAAGACCTTGTGTGGAGTCGGGGCCGGAACCTGAGGATTCCTCTCCAGTGCTGACATGGATCTTGGGGTACTTCTGGAGTCTCCCCAGGGGAGTCAGTCCTCGTCTCGAATGCGGGCATGCACTTGCGCTTTCCTCCATAGCAGTAGCAGCAGTGTCACGCAGTCCGCCGCGTAGATCAAAGGATGTATGGTTTTCCCTCGAGTCTTTCCCAAGAGGCTTTCCCACGAGGCTTTCCCACAGGGCTGTCCCACGTGCACACGTGGTGGGAGTGGATCCTCGGCTTGAATGTCAAGGCAGTGCAGGGAAAACAGGATCCTCTGGAATGGACTGACACATCTGGGGGACTCTTGGAATGGTGTCACGACCCTGGAGTTCCTCTCGCCTTTCCTGTGGAGAGCGCCTCCTCTTGAGATGCGACGGGAACGCCGGGAATTCTTTCCCTACGAAACAGGGAAAGGATCCCTCATCTCGAGCTAGGAGGCGGAAACGGAGCTCCCCTGGATGTGTGCGGGACCCCTCGTGCTTCCTCTCGAGTGGAGACGGGTATGTCGGGGAACTTCTTGAGTTGCAGCAATGGTGTGAAGGACCCTTTGGAAGTTCCAGTGGTTAGATGTGATTGGCCTCGAGAAGCCTCAGCGGAAATGGGCCTCATCTCGCCTGGAGGGCAAAACCTCCTGGATTTTCTCGAGTTGCGGCAGGTGCTCTCGACTTACGACGGGGACCTCAGGGAACCGCTCTGGTGGCCTCAGGAAAGGCCAGTCCCCATGCGAGTTCCTCGGGGGCCTCTCGGGATTCCTCTCCCGTCGATGCTGGAGCCTAAGACCTTGTGTGGAGTCGGGGCCGGAACCTGAGGATTCCTCTCCAGTGCTGACATGGATCTTGGGGTACTTCTGGAGTCTCCCCAGGGGAGTCAGTCCTCGTCTCGAATGCGGGCATGCACTTGCGCTTTCCTCCAGAGCGGTAGCAGCAGTGTCACGCAGTCCGCCGCGTGGATCAAAGGATCTATGGTTTTCCCTCGAGTCTTTCCCACGAGGCTTTCCCACGAGGCTTTCCCACAGGGCTGTCCCACGTTCACACGTGGTGGGAGTCGATCCTCGGCTTGAACGTCAAGGCAGTGCAGGGAAAACAGGTTCCTCTGGAATGGACTGACACATCTGGGGGACTCTTGGAATGGTGGCACGACCCTGGAGTTCCTCTCGCCTTTCCTGTGGAGAGCGCCTCCTCTTGAGATGCGACGGGAACGCCGGGAATTATTTCCCTACGAAACAGGGAAAGGATCCCACGTCTCGAGCTAGGAGGCGGAAACGGGGCTCCCCTGGATGTGTGCGGGACCCACGTGCTTCCTCTCGAGTGGAGACGGGTATGTCGGGGAACTTCTTGAGTTGCAGCAGGGGTGTGAAGGACCCTTTGGAAGTTCCAGTGGTTAGACGTGATTAGCCTCGAGATGCCTCAGCGGAAATGGGCCTCATCTCGCCTGGAGGGCAAAACCTCCTGGATTTTCTCGAGTTACGGCAGGTGCTCTCGACTTACGACGGGGACCTCAGGGAACCGCTCTGGGGGCCTCAGGAAAGGCCAGTCCCCATGCGAGTTCCTCGGGGTCCTCTCGGGGTTCCTCTCCCGTCGATGCCGGGGCCTAAGACCTTGTGTGGAGTCGGGGCCGGAACCTGAGGATTCCTCTCCAGTGCTGACATGGATCTTGGGGTACTTCTGGAGTCTCCCCAGGGGAGTCAGTCCTCGTCTCGAATGCGGGCATGCACTTGCGCTTTCCTCCAGAGCGGTAGCAGCAGTGTCACGCAGTCCGCCGCGTGGATCAAAGGATCTATGGTTTTCCCTCGAGTCTTTCCCACGAGGCTTTCCCACGAGGCTTTCCCACAGGGCTGTCCCACGTGCACACGTGGTGGGAGTCGATCCTCGGCTTGAATGTCAAGGCAGTGCAGGGAAAACAGGTTCCTCTGGAATGGACTGACACATCTGGGGGACTCTTGGAATGGTGTCACGACCCTGGAGTTCCTCTCGCCTTTCCTGTGGAGAGCGCCTCCTCTTGAGATGCGACGGGAACGCCGGGAATTCTTTCCCTACGAAACAGGGAAAGGATCCCTCATCTCGAGCTAGGAGGCGGAAACGGAGCACCCCTGGATGTGTGCGGGACCCCACGTGCTTCCTCTCGAGTGGAGACGGGTATGTTGGGGAACTTCTTGAGTTGCAGCAATGGTGTGAAGGACCCTTTGGAAGTTCCAGTGGTTAGATGTGATTGGCCTCGAGAAGCCTCAGCGGAAATGGGCCTCATCTCGCCTGGAGGGCAAAACCTCCTGGATTTTCTCGAGTTGCGGCAGGTGCTCTCGACTTACGACGGGGACCTCAGGGAACCGCTCTGGTGGCCTCAGGAAAGGCCAGTCCCCATGCGAGTTCCTCAGGGGCCTCTCGGGATTCCTCTCCCGTCGATGCCGGGGCCTAAGACCTTGTGTGGAGTCGGGGCCGGAACCTGAGGATTCCTCTCCAGTGCTGACATGGATCTTGGGGTACTTCTGGAGTCTCCCCAGGGGAGTCAGTCCTCGTCTCGAATGCGGGCATGCACTTGCGCTTTCCTCCAGAGCGGTAGCAGCAGTGTCACGCAGTCCGCCGCGTGGATCAAAGGATCTATGGTTTTCCCTCGAGTCTTTCCCACGAGGCTTTCCCACGAGGCTTTCCCACAGGGCTGTCCCACGTGCACACGTGGTGGGAGTCGATCCTCGGCTTGAACGTCAAGGCAGTGCAGGGAAAACAGGTTCCTCTGGAATGGACTGACACATCTGGGGGACTCTTGGAATGGTGGCACGACCCTGGAGTTCCTCTCGCCTTTCCTGTGGAGAGCGCCTCCTCTTGAGATGCGACGGGAACGCCGGGAATTCTTTCCCTACGAAACAGGGAAAGGATCCCTCATCTCGAGCTAGGAGGCGGAAACGGGGCTCCCCTGGATGTGTGCGCGACCCCACGTGCTTTCTCTCGAGTGGAGACGGGTATGTCGGGGTACTTCCTGAGTTGCAGCAATGGTGTGAAGGACCCTTTGGAAGTTCCAGTGGTTAGATGTGATTGGCCTCGAGAAGCCTCAGCGGAAATGGGCCTCATCTCGCCTGGAGGGCCAAACCTCCTGGATTTTCTCGAGTTGCGGCAGGTGCTCTCGACTTACGACGGGGACCTCAGGGAACCGCTCTGGTGGCCTCAGGAAAGGCCAGTCCCCATGCGAGTTCCTCGGGGGCCTCTCGGGATTCCTCTCCCGTCGATGCCGGGGCCTAAGACCTTGTGTGGAGTCGGGGCCGGAACCTGAGGATTCCTCTCCAGTGCTGACATGGATCTTGGGGTACTTCTGGAGTCTCCCCAGGGGAGTCAGTCCTCGTCTCGAATGCGGGCATGCACTTGCGCTTTCCTCCATAGCAGTAGCAGCAGTGTCACGCAGTCCGCCGCGTGGATCAAAGGATGTATGGTTTTCCCTCGAGTCTTTCCCACGAGGCTTTCCCACAGGGCTGTCCCACGTGCACACGTGGTGGGAGTGGATCCTCGGCTTGAATGTCAAGGCAGTACAGGGAAAACAGGTTCCTCTGGAATGGACTGACACATCTGGGGGACTCTTGGAATGGTGTCACGACCCTGGAGTTCCTCTCGCCTTTCCTGTGGAGAGCGCCTCCTCTTGAGATGCGACGGGAACGCCGGGAATTCTTTCCCTACGAAACAGGGAAAGGATCCCTCATCTCGAGCTAGGAGGCGGAAACGGAGCTCCCCTGGATGTGTGCGGGACCCCTCGTGCTTCCTCTCGAGTGGAGACGGGTATGTCGGGGAACTTCTTGAGTTGCAGCAATGGTGTGAAGGACCCTTTGGAAGTTCCAGTGGTTAGATGTGATTGGCCTCGAGAAGCCTCAGTGGAAATGGGCCTCATCTCGCCTGGAGGGCAAAACCTCCTGGATTTTCTCGAGTTGCGGCAGGTGCTCTCGACTTACGACGGGGACCTCAGGGAACCGCTCTGGTGGCCTCAGGAAAGGCCAGTCCCCATGCGAGTTCCTCGGGAGCCTCTCGGGATTCCTCTCCCGTCGATGCTGGAGCCTAAGACCTTGTGTGGAGTCGGGGCCGGAACCTGAGGATTCCTCTCCAGTGCTGACATGGATCTTGGGGTACTTCTGGAGTCTCCCCAGGGGAGTCAGTCCTCGTCTCGAATGCGGGCATGCACTTGCGCTTTCCTCCAGAGCGGTAGCAGCAGTGTCACGCAGTCCGCCGCGTGGATCAAAGGATCTATGGTTTTCCCTCGAGTCTTTCCCACGAGGCTTTCCCACGAGGCTTTCCCACAGGGCTGTCCCACGTTCACACGTGGTGGGAGTCGATCCTCGGCTTGAACGTCAAGGCAGTGCAGGGAAAACAGGTTCCTCTGGAATGGACTGACACATCTGGGGGACTCTTGGAATGGTGGCACGACCTTGGACTTCCTCTCGCCTTTCCTGTGGAGAGCGCCTCCTCTTGAGATGCGACGGGAACGCCGGGAATTATTTCCCTACGAAACAGGGAAAGGATCCCACGTCTCGAGCTAGGAGGCGGAAACGGGGCTCCCCTGGATGTGTGCGGGACCCACGTGCTTCCTCTCGAGTGGAGACGGGTATGTCGGGGAACTTCTTGAGTTGCAGCAGGGGTGTGAAGGACCCTTTGGAAGTTCCAGTGGTTAGACGTGATTAGCCTCGAGATGCCTCAGCGGAAATGGGCCTCATCTCGCCTGGAGGGCAAAACCTCCTGGATTTTCTCGAGTTACGGCAGGTGCTCTCGACTTACGACGGGGACCTCAGGGAACCGCTCTGGGGGCCTCAGGAAAGGCCAGTCCCCATGCGAGTTCCTCGGGGTCCTCTCGGGGTTCCTCTCCCGTCGATGCCGGGGCCTAAGACCTTGTGTGGAGTCGGGGCCGGAACCTGAGGATTCCTCTCCAGTGCTGACATGGATCTTGGGGTACTTCTGGAGTCTCCCCAGGGGAGTCAGTCCTCGTCTCGAATGCGGGCATGCACTTGCGCTTTCCTCCAGAGCGGTAGCAGCAGTGTCACGCAGTCCGCCGCGTGGATCAAAGGATCTATGGTTTTCCCTCGAGTCTTTCCCACGAGGCTTTCCCACGAGGCTTTCCCACAGGGCTGTCCCAAGTGCACACGTGGTGGGAGTCGATCCTCGGCTTGAACGTCAAGGCAGTGCAGGGAAAACAGGTTCCTCTGGAATGGACTGACACATCTGGGGGACTCTTGGAATGGTGACACGACCCTGGAGTTCCTCTCGCCTTTCCTGTGGAGAGCGCCTCCTCTTGAGATGCGACGGGAACGCCGGGAATTCTTTCCCTACGAAACAGGGAAAGGATCCCTCATCTCGAGCTAGGAGGCGGAAACGGGGCTCCCCTGGATGTGTGCGGGACCCCACGTGCTTCCTCTCGAGTGGAGACGGGTATGTCAGGGAACTTCTTGAGTTGCAGCAAGGGTGTGAAGGACCCTTTGGAAGTTCCAGTGGTTAGATGTGATTGGCCTCGAGAAGCCTCAGCGGAAATGGGCCTCATCTCGCCTGGAGGGCAAAACCTCCTGGATTTTCTCGAGTTGCGGCAGGTGCTCTCGACTTACGACGGGGACCTCAGGGACCCGCTCTGGTGGCCTCATGAAAGGCCAGTCCCCATGCGAGTACGTCGGGGGCGTCTCGGGATTCCTCTCCCTTCGATGCGGGGCCTAAGACCTTGTGTGTAGTCGGGGCCGGAACCTGAGGATTCCTCTCCAGTGCTGACATGGATCTTGGGGTACTTCTGGAGTCTCCCCAGGGGAGTCAGTCCTCGTCTCGAATGCGGGCATGCACTTGCGCTTTCCTCCAGAGCGGTAGCAGCAGTGTCACGCAGTCCGCCGCGTGGATCAAAGGATCTATGGTTTTCCCTCGAGTCTTTCCCACGAAGCTTTCCCACGAGGCTTTCAAACAGGGCTGTCCCACGTGCACACGTGGTGGGAGTCGATCCTCGGCTTGAACGTCAAGGCAGTGCAGGGAAAACAGGTTCCTCTGGAATGGACTGACACATCTGGGGGTCTCTTGGAATGGTGCCACGACCCTGGAGTTCCTCTCGCCTTTCCTGTTTACAGCGCCACCTCTTGAGATGCGACGGGAACGCCGGGAATTCTTTCCCTACGAAACAGGGAAAGGATCCCTCATCTCGAGCTAGGAGGCGGAAACGGGGCTCCCCTGGATGTGTGCGGGACCCCACGTGCTTCCTCTCGAGTGGAGACGGGTATGTCGGGGAACTTCTTGAGTTGCAGCAAGGGTGTGAAGGACCCTTTGGAAGTTCCAGTGGTTAGACGTGATTAGCCTCGAGAAGCCTTAGCGGAAATGGGCCTCATCTCGCCTGGAGGGCAAAACCTCCTGGATTTTCTGGAGTTGCGGCAGGTGCTCTCGACTTACGACGGGGAACTCAGGGACCCGCTCTGGTGGCCTCAGGAAAGGCCAGTCCCCATGCGAATTCCTCGGGGGCCTCTCGGGATTCCTCTCCCGTCGATGCCGGGGCCTAAGACCTTGTGTGGAGTCGGGGCCGGAACCTGAGGATTCCTCTCCAGTGCTGACATGGATCTTGGGGTACTTCTGGAGGCTCCCCAGGGGAGTCAGTCCTCGTCTCGAATGCGGGCATGCACTTGCGCTTTCCTCCAGAGCGGTAGCAGCAGTGTCACGCAGTCCGCCGCGTGGATCAAAGGATCTATGGTTTTCCCTCGAGTCTTTCCCACGAGGCTTTCCCACGAGGCTTTCCCACAGGGCTGTCCCACGTGCACACGTGGTGGGAGTCGATCCTCGGCTTGAACGTCAAGGCAGTGCAGGGAAAACAGGTTCTTCTGGAATGGACTGACACATCTGTGGGACTCTTGGAATGGTGGCACGACCCTGGAGTTCCTCTCGCATTTCCTGTGGAGAGCGCCTCCTCTTGAGATGCGACGGTAACGCCGGGAATTCTTTCCCTACGAAACAGGGAAAGGATCCCTCATCTCGAGCTAGGAGGCGGAAACGGGGCTCCCCTGGATGTGTGCGGGACCCCACTTGCTTCCTCTCGAGTGGAGATGGGTATGTCGGGGAACTTCTTGAGTTGCAGCAAGGGTGTGAAGGACCCTTTGGAAGTTCCAGTGGTTAGATGTGATTGGCCTCGAGAAGCCTCAGCGGAAATGGGCCTCATGTCGCCTGGAGGGCAAAACCTCCTGGATTTTCTCGAGTTGCGGTAGGTGCTCTCGACTTACGACGGGGACGTCAGGGAACCGCTCTGGTGGCCTCAGGAAAGGCCAGTCCCCATGCGAGTTCCTCGGGGGCCTCTCGGGATTCCGCTCCCGTCGATGCCGGGGCCTAAGACCTTGTGTGGAGTCGGGGCCGGAACCTGAGGATTCCTCTCCAGTGCTGACATGGATCTTGGGGTACTTCTGGAGTCTCCCCAGGGGAGTCAGTCCTCGTCTCGAATGCGGGCATGCACTTGCGCTTTCCTCCAGAGCGGTAGCAGCAGTGTCACGCATTCCGCCGCGTGGATCAAAGGATCTATGGTTTTCCCTCGAGTCTTTCCCACGAGGCTTTCCCACGAGGCTTTCAAACAGGGCTGTCCCACGTGCACACGTGGTGGGAGTCGATCCTCGGCTTGAACGTCAAGGCAGTGCAGGGAAAACAGGTTCCTCTAGAATGGACTGACACATCTGGGGCACTCTTGGAATGGTGGCACGACCCTGGAGTTCCTTTCGCCTTTCCTGTGGAGAGCGCCTCCTCTTGAGATGCGATGGGAACGCCGGGAATTCTTTCCCTACGAAACAGGGAAAGGATCCCTCATCTCGAGCTAGGAGGCGGGAACGGGGCTCCCCTGGATGTGTGCGGGACCCCACGTGCTTCCTCTCGAGTGGAGACGGGTATGTCGGGGAACTTCTTGAGTTGCAGCAAGGGTGTGAAGGACCCTTTGGAAGTTCCAGTGGTTAGATGTGATTGGCCTCGAGAAGCCTCAGCGGAAATGGGTCTCATCTCGCCTGGAGGGCAAAACCTCCTGGATTTTCTCGAGTTGCGGCAGGTGCTCTCGACTTACGACGGGGACCTCAGGGAACCGCTCTGGTGGCCTCATGAAAGGCCAGTCCCCATGCGAGTACCTCGGGGGCGTCTCGGGATTCCTCTCCCTTCGATGCGGGGCCTAAGACCTTGTGTGGAGTCGGGGCCGGAACCTGAGGATTCCTCTCCAGTGCTGACATGGATCTTGGGGTACTTCTGGAGTCTCCCCAGGGGAGTCAGTCCTCGTCTCGAATGCGGGCATGCACTTGCGCTTTCCTCCAGAGCGGTAGCAGCAGTGTCACGCAGTCCGCCGCGTGGATCAAAGGATCTATGGTTTTCCCTCGAGTCTTTCCCACGAGGCTTTCCCACGAGGCTTTCCCACAGGGCTGTCCCACGTGCACACCTGCTTGGAGTCGATCCTCGGCTTGAACGTCAAGGCAGTGCAGGGAAAACAGGTTCCTCTGGAATGGACTGACACATCTGGGGGTCTCTTGGAATGGTGCCACGACCCTGGAGTTCCTCTCGCCTTTCCTGTGGAGAGCGCCACCTCTTGAGATGCGACGGGAACGCCGGGAATTCTTTCCCTACGAAACAGGGAAAGGATCCCTCATCTCGAGCTAGGATTCGGAAACGGGGCTCCCCTGGATGTGTGCGGGACCCCACGTGCTTCCTCTCGAGTGGAGACGGGTATGTCGGGGAACTTCTTGAGTTGCAGCAAGGGTGTGAAGGACCCTTTGGAAGTTCCAGTGGTTAGACGTGATTAGCCTCGAGAAGCCTCAGCGGAAATGGGCCTCATCTCGCCTGGAGGGCAAAACCTCCTGGATTTTCTGGAGTTGCGGCAGGTGCTCTCGACTTACGACGGGGACCTCAGGGACCCGCTCTGGTGGCCTCAGGAAAGGCCAGTCCCCATGCGAATTCCTCGGGGGCCTCTCCGGATTCCTCTCCCGTCGAAGCCGGTGCCTAAGACCTTGTGTGGAGTCGGGGCCGGAACCTGAGGATTCCTCTCCAGTGCTGACATGGATCTTGGGGTACTTCTGGAGTCTCCCCAGGGGAATCAGTCCTCGTCTCGAATGCGGGCATGCACTTGCGCTTTCCTCCAGAGCGGTAGCAGCAGTGTCACGCAGTCCGCCGCGTGAATCAAAGGATCTATGGTTTTCCCTCGAGTCTTTCCCACGAGGCTTTCCCACGAGGCTTTCCCACAGGGCTGTCCCACATGCACACGAGGTGGTAGTCGATCCTCGGCTTGAACGTCAAGGTAGCGCAGGGAAAACAGGTTCCTCTAGAATGGACTGACACATCTGGGGCACTCTTGGAATGGTGGCACGACCCTGGAGTTCCTTTCGCCTTTCCTGTGGAGAGCGCCTCCTCTTGAGATGCGACGGGAACGCCGGGAATTCTTTCCCTACGAAACAGGGAAAGGATCCCTCATCTCGAGCTAGGAGGCGGAAACGGGGCTCCCCTGGATGTGTGCGGGACCCCACGTGCTTCCTCTCGAGTGGAGACGGGTATGTCGGGGAACTTCTTGAGTTGCAGCAAGGGTGTGAAGGACCCTTTGGAAGTTCCAGTGGTTAGACGTGATTAGCCTCCAGAAGCCTCAGCGGAAATGGGCCTCATCTCGCCTGGAGGGCAAAACCTCCTGGATTTTCTCGAGTTGCGGCAGGTGCTCTCGACTTACGACGGGGACCTCAGGGACCCGCTCTGGTGGCCTCATGAAAGGCCAGTCCCCATGCGAGTACGTCGGGGGCGTCTCGGGATTCCTCTCCCTTCGATGCGGGGCCTAAGACCTTGTGTGGAGTCGGGGCCGGAACCTGAGGATTCCTCTCCAGTGCTGACATGGATCTTGGGGTACTTCTGGAGTCTCCCCAGGGGAGTCAGTCCTCGTCTCGAATGCGGGCATGCACTTGCGCTTTCCTCCAGAGCGGTAGCAGCAGTGTCACGCAGTCCGCCGCGTGGATCAAAGGATCTATGGTTTTCCCTCGAGTCTTTCCCACGAAGCTTTCCCACGAGGCTTTCAAACAGGGCTGTCCCACGTGCACACGTGGTGGGAGTCGATCCTCGGCTTGAACGTCAAGGCAGTGCAGGGAAAACAGGTTCCTCTGGAATGGACTGACACATCTGGGGGTCTCTTGGAATGGTGCCACGACCCTGGAGTTCCTCTCGCCTTTCCTGTTTACAGCGCCACCTCTTGAGATGCGACGGGAACGCCGGGAATTCTTTCCCTACGAAACAGGGAAAGGATCCCTCATCTCGAACTAGGAGGCGGAAACGGGGCTCCCCTGGATGTGTGCGGGACCCCACGTGCTTCCTCTCGAGTGGAGACGGGTATGTCGGGGAACTTCTTGAGTTGCAGCAAGGGTGTGAAGGACCCTTTGGAAGTTCCAGTGGTTGGACGTGATTAGCCTCGAGAAGCCTTAGCGGAAATGGGCCTCATCTCGCCTGGAGGGCAAAACCTCCTGGATTTTCTGGAGTTGCGGCAGGTGCTCTCGACTTACGACGGGGAACTCAGGGACCCGCTCTGGTGGCCTCAGGAAAGGCCAGTCCCCATGCGAATTCCTCGGGGGCCTCTCGGGATTCCTCTCCCGTCGATGCCGGGGCCTAAGACCTTGTGTGGAGTCGGGGCCGGAACCTGAGGATTCCTCTCCAGTGCTGACATGGATCTTGGGGTACTTCTGGAGGCTCCCCAGGGGAGTCAGTCCTCGTCTCGAATGCGGGCATGCACTTGCGCTTTCCTCCAGAGCGGTAGCAGCAGTGTCACGCAGTCCGCCGCGTGGATCAAAGGATCTATGGTTTTCCCTCGAGTCTTTCCCACGAGGCTTTCCCACGAGGCTTTCCCACAGGGCTGTCCCACGTGCACACGTGGTGGGAGTCGATCCTCGGCTTGAACGTCAAGGCAGTGCAGGGAAAACAGGTTCTTCTGGAATGGACTGACACATCTGTGGGACTCTTGGAATGGTGGCACGACCCTGGAGTTCCTCTCGCCTTTCCTGTGGAGAGCGCCTCCTCTTGAGATGCGACGGTAACGCCGGGAATTCTT
The DNA here is from genome assembly GCF_042477335.2 of Ovis canadensis. Classification (NCBI taxonomy): domain Eukaryota; kingdom Metazoa; phylum Chordata; class Mammalia; order Artiodactyla; family Bovidae; genus Ovis; species Ovis canadensis. The sequence goes on along the minus strand of NC_091266.1, from coordinate 1,599,053 downwards.
TCCCTACGAAACAGGGAAAGGATCCCTCATCTCGAGCTAGGAGGCGGAAACGGGGCTCCCCTGGATGTGTGCGGGACCCCACTTGCTTCCTCTCGAGTGGAGATGGGTATGTCGGGGAACTTCTTGAGTTGCAGCAAGGGTGTGAAGGACCCTTTGGAAGTTCCAGTGGTTAGATGTGTTTGGCCTCGAGAAGCCTCAGCGGAAATGGGCCTCATGTCGCCTGGAGGGCAAAACCTCCTGGATTTTCTCGAGTTGCGGTAGGTGCTCTCGACTTACGACGGGGACGTCAGGGAACCGCTCTGGTGGCCTCAGGAAAGGCCAGTCCCCATGCGAGTTCCTCGGGGGCCTCTCGGGATTCCGCTCCCGTCGATGCCGGGGCCTAAGACCTTGTGTGGAGTCGGGGCCGGAACCTGAGGATTCCTCTCCAGTGCTGACATGGATCTTGGGGTACTTCTGGAGTCTCCCCAGGGGAGTCAGTCCTCGTCTCGAATGCGGGCATGCACTTGCGCTTTCCTCCAGAGCGGTAGCAGCAGTGTCACGCATTCCGCCGCGTGGATCAAAGGATCTATGGTTTTCCCTCGAGTCTTTCCCACGAGGCTTTCCCACGAGGCTTTCAAACAGGGCTGTCCCACGTGCACACGTGGTGGGAGTCGATCCTCGGCTTGAACGTCAAGGCAGTGCAGGGAAAACAGGTTCCTCTGGAATGGACTGACACATCTGGGGGTCTCTTGGAATGGTGCCACGACCCTGGAGTTCCTCTCGCCTTTCCTGTTTACAGCGCCAACTCTTGAGATGCGACGGGAACGCCGGGAATTCTTTCCCTACGAAACAGGGAAAGGATCCCTCATCTCGAGCTAGGAGGCGGAAACGGGGCTCCCCTGGATGTGTGCGGGACCCCACGTGCTTCCTCTCGAGTGCAGACGGGTATGTCGGGGAACTTCTTGAGTTGCAGCAATGGTGTGAAGGACCCTTTGGAAGTTCCAGTGGTTAGATGTGATTGGCCTCGAGAAGCCTCAGCGGAAATGGGCCTCATCTCGCCTGGAGGGCAAAACCTCCTGGATTTTCTCGAGTTGCGGCAGGTGCTCTCGACTTACGACGGGGACCTCAGGGAACCGCTCTGGTGGCCTCAGGAAAGGCCAGTCCCCATGCGAGTTCCTCGGGGGCGTCTCGGGATACCTCTCCCGTCGATGCCGGGGCCTAAGACCTTGTGTGGAGTCGGGGCCGGAACCTGAGGATTCCTCTCCAGTGCTGACATGGATCTTGGGGTACTTCTGGAGTCTCCCCAGGGGAGTCAGTCCTCCTTGCGAATGCGGGCATGCATTGCGCTTTCCTCAAGAGCGGTAGCAGCAGTGTCACGCAGTCCGCCGCGTGGATCAAAGGATCTATGGTTTTCCATCGAGTCTTTCTCACTAGGCTTTCGCACGAGGCTTTCCCACAGGGCTGTCCCACGTGCACACGTGGTCGGAGTCGATCCTCGGCTTGAACGTCAAGGCAGTGCAGGGAAAACAGGTTCCTCTGGAATGGACTGACACATCTGGGGGACTCTTGGAATGGTGGCATGACCCTGGAGTTCCTCTCGCCTTTCCTGTGGAGAGCGCCTCTTCTTGAGATGCGACGGGAACGCCGGGAATTCTTTCCCTACGAAACAGGGAAAGGATCCCTCATCTCGAGTTAGGAGGCGGAAACGGGGCTCCCCTGGATGTGTGCGGGACACCACGTGCTTCCTCTCGAGTGGAGACGGGTATGTCGGGGAACTTCTTGAGTTGCAGCAAGGGTGTGAAGGACCCTTTGGAAGTTCCAGTGGTTAGATGTGATTGGCCTCGAGAAGCCTCAGCGGAAATGGGCCTCATCTCGCCTGGAGGGCAAAACCTCCTGGATTTTCTCGAGTTGCAGCCGGTGCTCTCGACTTACGACGGGGACCTCAGGGACCCGCTTGGTGGCCTCAGGAAAGGCCAGTCCCCATGCGAGTTCCTCGGGGGCCTCTCGGGATTCCTCTCCCGTCGATGCCGGGGCCTAAGACCTTGTGTGGAGTCGGGGCCGGAACCTGAGGATTCCTCCCCAGTGCTGACATGGATCTTGGGGTACTTCTGGTGTCTCCCCAGGGGAGTCAGTCCTCGTCTCGAATGCGGGCATGCACTTGTGCTTTCCTCCAGAGCGGTAGCAGGACTGTCACGCAGTCCGCCGCGTGGATCAAAGGATCTATGGTTTTCCCTCGAGTCTTTCCCACGAGGCTTTCCAACGAGGCGTTCCCACAGGGCTGTCCCACGTGCACACGTGGTGGGAGTCGATCCTCGGCTTGAACGTCACGGCAGTGCAGGGAAAACAGGTTCCTCTGGAATGGACTGACACATCTGGGGGACTCTTGGAATGGTGGCACGACCCTGGAGTTCCTCTCGCCTTTCCTGTGGAGAGCGCCTCCTCTTGAGATGCGACGGGAACGCCGGGAATTCTTTCCCTACGAAACAGGGAAAGGATCCCTCATCTCGAGCTAGGAGGCGGAAACGGGGCTCCCCTGGATGTGTGCGGGACCCCACGTGCTTCCTCTCGAGTGCAGACGGGTATGTCGGGGAACTTCTTGAGTTGCAGCAATGGTGTGAAGGACCCTTTGGAAGTTCCAGTGGTTAGATGTGATTGGCCTCGAGAAGCCTCAGCGGAAATGGGCCTCATCTCGCCTGGAGGGCAAAACCTCCTGGATTTTCTCGAGTTGCGGCAGGTGCTCTCGACTTTCGACGGGGACCTCAGGGACCCGCTTGGTGGCCTCAGGAAAGGCCAGTCCCCATGCGAGTTCCTCGGGGGCCCCTCGGGATTCCTCTCCCGTCGATGCCGGGGCCTAAGACCTTGTGTGGAGTCGGGGCCGGAACCTGAGGATTCCTCTCCAGTGCTGACATGGATCTTGGGGTACTTCTGGAGTCTCCCCAGGGGAGTCAGTCCTCGTCTCGAATGCGGGCATACACTTGCGCTTTCCTCCAGAGCGGTAGCAGCATTGTCACGCAGTCCGCCGTGTGGATCAAAGGATCTATGGTTTTCCCTCGAGTCTTTCCCACGAGGCTTTGCCACGAGGCTTTCCCACAGGGCTGTCCCACGTGCACACGTGGTGGGAGTCGATCCTCGGCTTGAACGTCAAGGCAGTGCAGGGAAAACAGGTTCCTCTGGAATGGACTTACACATCTGGGGGACTCTTGGAATGGTGGCATGACTCTGGAGTTCCTCTCGCCTTTCCTGTGGAGAGCGCCTCCTCTTGAGATGCGACGGGAACGCCGGGAATTCTTTCCCTACGAAACAGGGAAAGGATCCTTCATCTCGAGCTAGAAGGCGGAAACGGGGCTCCCCTGGATGTGTGCGGGACACCACGTGCTTCCTCTCGAGGGCAGACGGGTATGTCGGGGAACTTCTTGAGTTGCAGCAAGGGTGTGAAGGACCCTTTGGAAGTTCCAGTGGTTAGATGTGATTGGCCTCGAGAAGCCTCAGCGGAAATGGACCTCATCTCGCCTGGAGGGCAAAACCTCCTGGATTTTCTCGAGTTGCGGCAGGTGCTCTCGACTTACGACGGGGACCTCAGGGACCCGCTCTGGTGGCCTCAGGAAAGGCCAGTCCCCATGCGAGTTCCTCGGGGGCCTCTCGGGATTCCTCTCCCGTCGATGCCGGGGCCTAAGACCTTGTGTGGAGTCGGGGCCGGAACCTGAGGATTCCTCTCCAGTGCTGACATGGATCTTGGGGTACTTCTGGAGTCTCCCCAGGGGAGTCAGTCCTCGTCTCGAATGCGGGCATGCACTTGCGCTTTCCTCCAGAGCGGTAGCAGCAGTGTCACGCAGTCCGCCGCGTGGATCAAAGGATCTATGGTTTTCCCTCGAGTCTTTCCCACGAGGCTTTCCCACGAGGCTTTCCCACGAGTCTTTCCCACAGGGCTGTCCCACGTGCACACGTGGTGGGAGTCTATCCTCGGCTTGAACGTCAAGGCAGTGCAGGGAAAACAGGTTCCTCTGGAATGGACTGACACACCTGGGGTCTCTTGGAATGGTGTCAAGACCCTGGAGTTCCTCACGCCTTTCCTGTGGAGAGCGCCTCCTCTTGAGATGCGACGGGAACGCCGGGAATTCTTTCCCTACGAAACAGGGAAAGGATCCCTCATCTCGAGCTAGGAGGCGGAAACGGGGATCGCCTGGATGTGTGCGGGACCCCACGTGCTTCCCCTCGAGTGGAGACGGGTATGTCGGGGAACTTCTTGAGTTGCAGCAATGGTGTGAAGGACCCTTTGGAAGTTCCAGTGGTTAGATGTGATTGGCCTCGAGAAGCCTCAGCGGAAATGGGCCTCATCTCGCCTGGAGGGCAAAACCTCCTGGATTTTCTCGAGTTGCGGCAGGTGCTCTCGACTTACGACGGGGACCTCAGGGAACCGCTTGGTGGCCTCAGGAAAGGCCAGTCCCCATGCGAGTTCCTCGGGGGCCTCTCGGGATTCCTCTCCCGTCGATGCCGGGGCCTAAGACCTTGTGTGGAGTCGGGGCCGGAACCTGAGGATTCCTCTCCAGTGCTGACATGGATCTTGGGGTACTTCTGGAGTCTCCCCAGGGGAGTCAGTCCTCGTCTCGAATGCGGGCATGCACTTGCGCTTTCCTCCAGAGCGGTAGCAGCAGTGTCACGCAGTCCACCGCGTGGATCAAAGGATCTATGGTTTTCCCTCGAGTCTTTCCCACGAGGCTTTCCCACGAGGCTTTCCCACAGGGCTGTCCCACATGCACACGTGGTGGGAGTCGATCCTCGGCTTGAACGTCAAGGCAGTGCAGGGAAAACAGGTTCCTCTGGAATGGACTGACACATCTGGGGGACTCTTGGAATGGTGGCATGACTCTGGAGTTCCTCTCGCCTTTCCTGTGGAGATCGCCTCCTCTTGAGATGCGACGGGAATGCCGGGAATTCTTTCCCTACGAAACAGGGAAAGGATCCCTCATCTCGAGCTAGGAGGCGGAAACGGGGCTCCCCTGGATGTGTGCCGGACACCACGTGCTTCCTCTCGAATGGAGACGGGTATGTCGGGGAACTTCTTGAGTTGCAGCAAGGGTGTGAAGGACCCTTTGGAAGTTCCAGTGGTTAGATGTGATTGGCCTCGAGAAGCCTCAGCGGAAATGGGCCTCATCTCGCCTGGAGGGCAAAACCTCCTGGATTTTCTCGAGTTGCGGCAGGTGCTCTCGACTTACGACGGGGACCTCAGGGACCCGCTTGGTGGCCTCAGGAAAGGCCAGTCCCCATGCGAGTTCCTCGGGGGCCTCTCGGGATTCCTCTCCCGTCGATGCCGGGGCCTAAGACCTTGTGTGGAGTCGGGGCCGGAACCTGAGGATTCCTCTCCAGTGCTGACATGGATCTTGGGGTACTTCTGGAGTCTCCCCAGGGGAGTCAGTCCTCGTCTCGAATGCGGGCATGCACTTGCGCTTTCCTCCAGAGCGGTAGCAGCAGTGTCACGCAGTCCGCCGCGTGGATCAAAGGATCTATGGTTTTCCCTCGAGTCTTTCCCACGAGGCTTTCCCACGAGGCTTTCCCACAGGGCTGTCCCACATGCACACGTGGTGGGAGTCGATCCTCGGCTTGAACGTCAAGGCAGTGCAGGGAAAACAGGTTCCTCTGGAATGGACTGACACATCTGGGGGACTCTTGGAATGGTGGCATGACTGTGGAGTTCCTCTCGCCTTTCCTGTGGAGAGCGCCTCCTCTTGAGATGCGACGGGAATGCCGGGAATTCTTTCCTTACGAAACAGGGAAAGGATCCCTCATCTCGAGCTAGGAGGCGGAAACGGGGCTCCCCTGGATGTGTGCCGGACACCACGTGCTTCCTCTCGAATGGAGACGGGTATGTCGGGGAACTTCTTGAGTTACAGCAAGGGTGTGAAGGACCCTTTGTAAGTTCCAGTGGTTAGATGTGATTGGCCTCGAGAAGCCTCAGCGGAAATGGGCCTCATCTCGCCTGGAGGGCAAAACCTCCTGGATTTTCTCGAGTTGCGGCAGGTGCTCTCGACTTACGACGGGGACCTCAGGGACCCGCTTGGTGGCCTCAGGAAAGGCCAGTCCCCATGCGAGTTCCTCGGGGGCCCCTCGGGATTCCTCTCCCGTCGATGCCGGGGCCTAAGACCTTGTGTGGAGTCGGGGCCGGAACCTGAGGATTCCTCTCCAGTGCTGACATGGATCTTGGGGTACTTCTGGAGTCTCCCCAGGGGAGTCAGTCCTCGTCTCGAATGCGGGCATGCACTTGCGCTTTCCTCCAGAGCGGTAGCAGCAGTGTCACGCAGTCCGCCGCGTGGATCAAAGGATCTATGGTTTTCCCTCGAGTCTTTCCCACGAGGCTTTCCCACGAGGCTTTCCCACAGGGCTGTCCCACGTGCACACGTGGTGGGAGTCGATCCTCGGCTTGAACGTCAAGGCAGTGCAGGGAAAACAGGTTCCTCTGGAATGGACTTACACATCTGGGGGACTCTTGGAATGGTGGCATGACTCTGGAGTTCCTCTCGCCTTTCCTGTGGAGAGCGCCTCCTCTTGAGATGCGACGGGAACGCCGGGAATTCTTTCCCTACGAAACAGGGAAAGGATCCTTCATCTCGAGCTAGAAGGCGGAAACGGGGCTCCCCTGGATGTGTGCGGGACACCACGTGCTTCCTCTCGAGGGCAGACGGGTATGTCGGGGAACTTCTTGAGTTGCAGCAAGGGTGTGAAGGACCCTTTGGAAGTTCCAGTGGTTAGATGTGATTGGCCTCGAGAGGCCTCAGCGGAAATGGACCTCATCTCGCCTGGAGGGCAAAACCTCCTGGATTTTCTCGAGTTGCGGCAGGTGCTCTCGACTTACGACGGGGACCTCAGGGACCCGCTCTGGTGGCCTCAGGAAAGGCCAGTCCCATGCGAGTTCCTCGGGGGCCTCTCGGGATTCCTCTCCCGTCGATGCCAGGGCCTAAGACCTTGTGTGGAGTCGGGGCCGGAACCTGAGGATTCCTCTCCAGTGCTGACATGGATCTTGGGGTACTTCTGGAGTCTCCCCAGGGGAGTCAGTCCTCGTCTCGAATGCGGGCATGCACTTGCGCTTTCCTCCAGAGCGGTAGCAGCAGTGTCACGCAGTCTGCCGCGTGGATCAAAGGATCTATGGTTTTCCATCGAGTCTTTCCCACGAGGCTTTCCCACGAGGCTTTCCCACAGGGCTGTCCCACGTGCACACGTGGTCGGAGTCGATCCTCGGCTTGAACGTCAAGGCAGTGCAGGGAAAACAGGTTCCTCTGGAATGGACTGACACATCTGGGGGACTCTTGGAATGGTGGCATGACCCTGGAGTTCCTCTCGCCTTTCCTGTGGAGAGCGCCTCCTCTTGAGATGCGACGGGAACGCCGGGAATTCTTTCCCTACGAAACAGGGAAAGGATCCCTCATCTCGAGTTAGGAGGCGGAAACGGGGCTCCCCTGGATGTGTGCGGGACACCACGTGCTTCCTCTCGAGTGGAGACGGGTATGTCGGGGAACTTCTTGAGTTGCAGCAAGGGTGTGAAGGACCCTTTGGAAGTTCCAGTGGTTAGATGTGATTGGCCTCGAGAAGCCTCAGCGGAAATGGGCCTCATCTCGCCTGGAGGGCAAAACCTCCTGGATTTTCTCGAGTTGTGGCAGGTGCTCTCGACTTACGACGGGGACCTCAGGGACCCGCTTGGTGGCCTCAGGAAAGGCCAGTCCCCATGCGAGTTCCTCGGGGGCCTCTCGGGATTCCTCTCCCGTCGATGCCGGGGCCTAAGACCTTGTGTGGAGTCGGGGCCGGAACCTGAGGATTCCTCTCCAGTGCTGACATGGATCTTGGGGTACTTCTGGAGTCTCCCCAGGGGAATCAGTCCTCGTCTCGAATGCGGGCATGCACTTGCGCTTTCCTCCAGAGCGGTAGCAGCAGTGTCACGCAGTCCGCCGCGTGGATCAAAGGATCTATGGTTTTCCCTCGAGTCTTTCCCACGAGGCTTTCCCACGAGGCTTTCCCACAGGGCTGTCCCACGTGCACACGTGGTGGGAGTCGATCCTCGGCTTGAACGTCAAGGCAGTGCAGGGAAAACAGGTTCCTCTGGAATGGACTGACACATCTGGGGGACTCTTGGAATGGTGTCACGACCCTGGAGTTCCTCTCGCCTTTCCTGTGGAGAGCGCCTCCTCTTGAGATGCGACGGGAATGCCGGGAATTCTTTCCCTACGAAACAGGGAAAGAATCCCTCATCTCGAGCTAGGAGGCGGAAACGGGGCTCCCCTGGATGTGTGCGGGACCCCACGTGCTTCCTCTCGAGTGGAGACGGGTATGTCGGGGACCTTCTTGAGTTGCAGCAAGGGTGTGAAGGACCCTTTGGAAGTTCCAGTGGTTAGATGTGATTGGCCTCGAGAAGCCTCAGCGGAAATGGGCCTCATCTCGCCTGGAGGGCAAAACCTCCTGGATTTTCTCGAGTTGCGGCAGGTGCTCTCGACTTACGACGGGGACCTCAGGGAACCGCTCTGGTGGCCTCAGGAAAGGCCAGTCCCCATGCGAGTTCCTCGGGGGCGTCTCGGGATACCTCTCCCGTCGATGCCGGGGCCTAAGACCTTGTGTGGAGTCGGGGCCGGAACCTGAGGATTCCTCTCCAGTGCTGACATGGATCTTGGGGTACTTCTGGAGTCTCCCCAGGGGAGTCAGTCCTCGTCTCGAATGCGGGCATGCACTTGCGCTTTCCTCCAGAGCGGTAGCAGCAGTGTCACGCAGTCTGCCACGTGGATCAAAGGATCTATGGTTTTCCCTCGAGTCTTTATCACGAGGCTTTCCCACGAGGCTTTCCCACAGGGCTGTCCCACGTGCACACGTGGTGGGAGTCGATCCTCGGCTTGAACGTCAAGGCAGTGCAGGGAAAACAGGTTCCTCTGGAATGGACTGACACATCTGGGGGACTCTTGGAATGGTGTCACGACCCTGGAGTTCCTCTCGCCTTTCCTGTGGAGAGCGCCTCCTCTTGAGATGCGACGGGAACGCCGGGAATTCTTTCCCTACGAAACAGGGAAAGGATCCCTCATCTCGAGCTAGGAGGCGGAAACGGGGCTCCCCTGGATGTGTGCGGGACCCCACGTGCTTCCTCTCGAGTGGAGACGGGTATGTCGGGGAACTTCTTGAGTTGCAGCAATGGTGTGAAGGACCCTTTGGAAGTTAAAGTGGTTAGATGTGATTGGCCTCGAGAAGCCTCAGCGGAAATGGGCCTCATCTCGCCTGGAGGGCAAAACCTCCTGGATTTTCTCGAGTTGCGGCAGGTGCTCTCGACTTACGACGGGGACCTCAGGGAACCGCTCTGGTGGCCTCAGGAAAGGCCAGTCCCCATGCGAGTTCCTCGGGGGCCTCTCGGGATACCTCTCCCGTCGATGCCGGGGCCTAAGACCTTGTGTGGAGTCGGGGCCGGAACCTGAGGATTCCTCTCCAGTGCTGACATGGATCTTGGGGTACTTCTGGAGTCTCCCCAGGGGAGTCAGTCCTCGTCTCGAATGCGGGCATGCACTTGCGCTTTCCTCCAGAGCAGTAGCAGCAGTGTCACGCAGTCTGCCGCGTGGATCAAAGGATCTATGGTTTTCCCTCGAGTCTTTCTCACGAGGCTTTCCCACGAGGCTTTCCCACAGGGCTGTCCCACGTGCACACGTGGTCGGAGTCGATCCTCGGCTTGAACGTCAAGGCAGTGCAGGGAAAACAGGTTCCTCTGGAATGGACTGACACATCTGGGGGACTCTTGGAATGGTGGTATGACCCTGGAGTTCCTCTCGCCTTTCCTGTGGAGAGCGCCTCCTCTTGAGATGCGACGGGAACGCCGGGAATTCTTTCCCTACGAAACAGGGAAAGGATCCCTCATCTCGAGTTAGAAGGCGGAAACGGGGCTCCCCTGGATGTGTGCGGGACACCACGTGCTTAATCTCGAGTGGAGACGGGTATGTCGGGGAACTTCTTGAGTTGCAGCAAGGGTGTGAAGGACCCTTTGGAAGTTCCAGTTGTTAGATGTGATTGGCCTCGAGAAGCCTCAGCGGAAATGGGCCTCATCTCGCCTGGAGGGCAAAACCTCCTGAATTTTCTCGAGTTGCGGCAGGTGCTCTCGACTTACGACGGGGACCTCAGGGACCCGCTTGGTGGCCTCAGGAAAGGCCAGTCCCCATGCGAGTTCCTCGGGGGCCTCTCGGGATTCCTCTCCCGTCGATGCCGGGGCCTAAGACCTTGTGTGGAGTCGGGGCCGGAACCTGAGGATTCCTCTCCAGTGCTGACATGGATCTTGGGGTACTTCTGGAGTCTCCCCAGGGGAGTCAGTCCTCGTCTCGAATGCGGGCATGCACTTGCGCTTTCCTCCAGAGCGGTAGCAGCAGTGTCACGCAGTCCGCCGCGTGGATCAAAGGATCTATGGTTTTCCCTCGAGTCTTTCCCACGAGGCTTTCCCACGAGGCTTTCCCACAGGGCTGTCCCACGTGCACACGTGGTGGGAGTCGATCCTCAGCTTGAACGTCAATGCAGTGCAGGGAAAACAGGTCCCTCTGGAATGGACTTACACATCTGGGGGACTCTTGGAATGGTGGCATGACTCTGGAGTTCCTCTCGCCTTTCCTGTGGAGAGCGCCTCCTCTTGAGATGCGACGGGAACGCCGGGAATTCTTTCCCTACGAAACAGGGAAAGGATCCTTCATCTCGAGCTAGGAGGCGGAAACGGGGCTCCCCTGGATGTGTGCGGGACACCACGTGCTTCCTCTCCAGGGCAGACGGTTATGTCGGGGAACTTCTTGAGTTGCAGCAAGGGTGTGAAGGACCCTTTGGAAGTTCCAGTGGTTAGATGTGATTGGCCTCGAGAAGCCTCAGCGGAAATGGGCCTCATCTCGCCTGGAGGGCAAAACCTCCTGGATTTTCTCGAGTTGCGGCAGGTGCTCTCGACTTACGACGGGGACCTCAGGGACCCGCTCTGGTGGCCTCAGGAAAGGCCAGTCCCCATGCGAGTTCCTCGGGGGCCTCTCAGGATCCTCTCCCGTCGATGCCGGGGCCTAAGACCTTGTGTGGAGTCGGGGCCGGAACCTGAGGATTCCTCTCCAGTGCTGACATGGATCTTGGGGTACTTCTGGAGTCTCCCCAGGGGAGTCAGTCCTCGTCTCGAATGCGGGCATGCACTTGCGCTTTCCTCCAGAGCGGTAGCAGCAGTGTCACGCAGTCCGCCGCGTGGATCAAAGGATCTATGGTTTTCCCTCGAGTCTTTCCCACGAGGCTTTCCCACGAGGCTTTCCCACGAGGCTTTCCCACAGGGCTGTCCCACGTGCACACGTGGTGGGAGTCGATCCTCGGCTTGAACGTCAAGGCAGTGCAGGGAAAACAGGTTCCTCTGGAATGGACTGACACACCTGGGGTCTCTTGGAATGGTGTCACGACCCTGGAGTTCCTCTCGCCTTTCCTGTGGAGAGCGCCTCCTCTTGAGATGCGACGGGAACGCCGGGAATTCTGTCCCTACGAAACAGGGAAAGGATCCCTCATCTCGAGCTAGGAGGCGGAAACGGGGATCGCCTGGATGTGTGCGGGACCCCACGTGCTTCCCTTCGAGTGGAGACGGGTATGTCGGGGAACTTCTTGAGTTGCAGCAATGGTGTGAAGGACCCTTTGGAAGTTCCAGTGGTTAGATGTGATTGGCCTCGAGAAGCCTCAGCGGAAATGGGCCTCATCTCGCCTGGAGGGCAAAACCTCCTGGATTTTCTCGAGTTGCGGCAGGTGCTCTCGACTTACGACGGGGACCTCAGGGAACCGCTTGGTGGCCTCAGGAAAGGCCAGTCCCCATGCGAGTTCCTCGGGGGCGTCTCGGGAATGCTCTCCCGTCGATGCCGGGGCCTAAGACCTTGTGTGGAGTCGGGGCCGGAACCTGAGGATTCCTCTCCAGTGCTGACATGGATCTTTGGGTACTTCTGGAGTCTCCCCAGGGGAGTCAGTCCTCGTCTCGAATGCGGGCATGCACTTGCGCTTTCCTCCAGAGCGGTAGCAGCAGTGTCACGCAGTCCGCCGCGTGGATCAAAGGATCTATGGTTTTCCCTCGAGTCTTTCCCACGAGGCTTTCCCACGAGGCTTTCCCACAGGGCTGTCCCACGTGCACACGTGGTGGGAGTCGATCCTCGGCTTGAACGTCAAGGCAGTGCAGGGAAAACAGGTTCCTCTGGAATGGACTGACACATCTGGGGGACTCTTGGAATGGTGGCATGACTCTGGAGTTCCTCTCGCCTTTCCTGTGGAGAGCGCCTCCTCTTGAGATGCGACGGGAATGCCGGGAATTCTTTCCCTACGAAACAGGGAAAGGATCCCTCATCTCGAGCTAGGAGGCGGAAACGGGGCTCCCCTGGATGTGTGCGGGACACCACGTGCTTCCTCTCGAGGGCAGACGGGTATGTCGGGGAACTTCTTGAGTTGCAGCAAGGGTGTGAAGGACCCTTTGGAAGTTCCAGTGGTTAGATGTGATTGGCCTCGAGAAGCCTCAGCGGAAATGGGCCTCATCTCGCCTGGAGGGCAAAACCTCCTGGATTTTCTCGAGTTGCGGCAGGTGCTCTCGACTTACGACGGGGACCTCAGGGACCCGCTTGGTGGCCTCAGGAAAGGCCAGTACCCATGCGAGTTCCTCGGGGACCTCTCGGGATTCCTCTCCCGTCGATGCCGGGGCCTAAGACCTTGTGTGGAGTCGGGGCCGGAACCTGAGGATTCCTCTCCAGTGCTGACATGGATCTTGGGGTACTTCTGGAGTCTCCCCAGGGGAGTCAGTCCTCGTCTCGAATGCGGGCATGCACTTGCGCTTTCCTCCAGAGCGGTAGCAGCAGTGTCACGCAGTCCGCCGCGTGGATCAAAGGATCTATGGTTTTCCCTCGAGTCTTTCCCACGAGGCTTTCCCACGAGGCTTTCCCACAGGGCTGTCCCACGTGCACACGTGGTGGGAGTCGATCCTCGGCTTGAACGTCAAGGCAGTGCAGGGAAAACAGGTTCCTCTGGAATGGACTTACACATCTGGGGGACTCTTGGAATGGTGGCATGACTCTGGAGTTCCTCTCGCCTTTCCTGTGGAGAGCGCCTCCTCTTGAGATGCGACGGGAACGCCGGGAATTCTTTCCCTACGAAACAGGGAAAGGATCCTTCATCTCGAGCTAGAAGGCGGAAACGGGGCTCCCCTGGATGTGTGCGGGACACCACGTGCTTCCTCTCGAGGGCAGACGGGTATGTCGGGGAACTTCTTGAGTTGCAGCAAGGGTGTGAAGGACCCTTTGGAAGTTCCAGTGGTTAGATGTGATTGGCCTCGAGAAGCCTCAGCGGAAATGGACCTCATCTCGCCTGGAGGGCAAAACCTCCTGGATTTTCTCGAGTTGCGGCAGGTGCTCTCGACTTACGACGGGGACCTCAGGGACCCGCTCTGGTGGCCTCAGGAAAGGCCAGTCCCCATGCGAGTTCCTCGGGGGCCTCTCGGGATTCCTCTCCCGTCGATGCCGGGGCCTAAGACCTTGTGTGAAGTCGGGGCCGGAACCTGAGGATTCCTCTCCAGTGCTGACATGGATCTTGGGGTACTTCTGGAGTCTCCCCAGGGGAGTCAGTCCTCGTCTCGAATGCGGGCATGCACTTGCGCTTTCCTCCAGAGCGGTAGCAGCAGTGTCACGCAGTCCGCCGCGTGGATCAAAGGATCTATGGTTTTCCCTCGAGTCTTTCCCACGAGCTTTCCCACGAGGCTTTCCCACAGGGCTGTCCCACGTGCACACGTGGTGGGAGTCGATCCTCGGCTTGAACGTCAAGGCAGTGCAGGGAAAACAGGTTCCTCTGGAATGGACTGACACATCTGGGGGACTCTTGGAATGGTGTCACGACCCTGGAGTTCCTCTCGCCTTTCCTGTGGAGAGCGCCTCCTCTTGAGATGCGACGGGAACGCCGGAAATTCTTTCCCTACGAAACAGGGAAAGGATCCCTCATCTCGAGCTAGGAGGCGGAAACGGGGCTCCCCTGGATGTGTGCGGGACCCACGTGCTTCCTCTCGAGTGGAGACGGGTATGTCGGGGAACTTCTTGAGTTGCTGCAAGGGTGTGAAGGACCCTTTGGAAGTTCCAGTGGTTAGATGTGATTGGCCTCGAGAAGCCTCAGCGGAAATGGGCCTCATCTCGCCTGGAGGGCAAAACCTCCTGGATTTTCTCGAGTTGCGGCAGGTGCTCTCGACTTACGACGGGGACCTCAGGGACCCGCTCTGGTGGCCTCAGGAATGGCCAGTCCCCATGCGAGTTCCTCGGGGGCCTCTCGGGATTCCTCTCCCGTTGATGCCGGGGCCTAAGACCTTGTGTGGAGTCGGGGCCGGAACCTGAGGATTCCTCTCCAGTGCTGACATGGATCTTGGGGTACTTCTGGAGTCTCCCCAGGGGAGTCAGTCCTCGTCTCGAATGCGGGCATGCACTTGCGCTTTCCTCCAGAGCGGTAGCAGCAGTGTCACGCAGTCCGCCGCGTGGATCAAAGGATCTATGGTTTTCCCTCGAGTCTTTCCCACGAGGCTTTCCCACGAGGCTTTCCCACAGGGCTGTCCCACGTGCACACGTGGTGGGAGTCGATCCTCGGCTTGAACGTCAAGGCAGTGCAGGGAAAACAGGTTCCTCTGGAATGGACTGACACATCTGGGGGACTCTTGGAATGGTGGCACGACCCTGGAGTTCCTCTCGCCTTTCCTGTGGAGAGCGCCTCCTCTTGAGATGCGACGGGAACGCCGGGAATTCTTTCCCTACGAAACAGGGAAAGGATCCCTCATCTCGAGGTAGGAGGCGGAAACGGGGCTCCCCTGGATGTGTGCGGGACCCACGTGCTTCCTCTCAAGTGGAGACGGGTATGTCGGGGAACTTCTTGAGTTGCTGCAAGGGTGTGAAGGACCCTTTGGAAGTTCCAGTGGTTAGACGTGATTGGCCTCGAGAAGCCTCAGCGGAAATGGGCCTCATCTCGCCTGGAGGGCAAAACATCCTGGATTTTCTCGAGTTGCGGCAGGTGCTCTCGACTTACGACGGGGACATCAGGGACCCGCTCTGGTGCCCTCAGGAAAGGCCAGTCCCCATGCGAGTTCCTCGGGGGCCTCTCGGGATTACTCTCCCGTTGATGCCGGGGCCTAAGACCTTGTGTGGAGTCGGGGCCGGAACCTGAGGATTCCTCTCCAATGCTGACATGGATCTTGGGGTACTTCTGGAGTCTCCCCAGGGGAGTCAGTCCTCGTCTCGAATGCGGGCATGCACTTGCGCTTTCCTCCAGAGCGGTAGCAGCAGTGTACGCAGTCCGCCGCGAGGATCAAAGGATCTATGGTTTTCCCTCGAGTCTTTCCCACGAGGCTTTCCCACGAGGCTTTCCCACAGGGCTGTCCCACGTGCACACGTGGTGGGAGTCGATCCTCGGCTTGAACGTCAAGGCAGTGCAGGGAAAACAGGTTCCTCTGGAATGGACTGACACATCTGGGGGACTCTTGGAATGGTGTCACGACCCTGGAGTTCCTCTCGCCTTTCCTGTGGAGAGCGCCTCCTCTTGAGATGCGACGGGAACGCCGGGAATTCTTTCCCTAGGAAACAGGGAAAGGATCCCTCATCTCGAGCTAGGAGGCGGAAACGGGGCTCCCCTGGATGTGTGCGGGACCCACGTGCTTCCTCTCGAGTGGAGACGGGTATGTCGGGGAACTTCTTGAGTTGCAGCAAGGGTGTGAAGGACCCTTTGGAAGTTCCAGTTGTTAGACGTGATTAGCCTCGAGAAGCCTCAGCGGAAATGGGCCTCATGTCGCCTGGAGGGCAAAACCTCCTGGATTTTCTCGAGTTGCGGCAGGTGCTCTTGACTTACGACGGGGACCTCAGGGACCCGCTCTGGTGGCCTCAGGAAAGGCCAGTCCCCATGCGAGTTCCTCGGGGGCCTCTCGGGATTCCTCTCCCGTCGATGCCGGGGCCTAAGACCTTGTGTGGAGTCGGGGCCGGAACCTGAGGATTCCTCTCCAGTGCTGACATGGATCTTGGGGTACTTCTGAAGTCTCCCCAGGGGAGTCAGTCCTCGTCTCGAATGCGGGCATGCACTTGCGCTTTCCTCCAGAGCGGTATCAGCAGTGTCACGCAGTCCGCCGCGTGGATCAAAGGATCTATGGTTTTCCCTCGAGTCTTTCCCACGAGGCTTTCCCACGAGGCTTTCCCACAGGGCTGTCCCACGTGCACACGTGGTGGGAGTGGATCCTCGGCTTGAACGTCAAGGCAGTGCAGGGAAAACAGGTTCCTCTGGAATGGACTGACACATCTGGGGGACTCTTGGAATGGTGGCACGACCCTGGAGTTCCTCTCGCCTTTCCTGTGGAGAGCGCCTCCTCTTGAGATGCGACGGGAACGCCGGGAATTCTTTCCCTACGAAACAGGGAAAGGATCCCTCATCTCGAGGTAGGAGGCGGAAACGGGGCTCCCCTGGATGTGTGCGGGACCCACGTGCTTCCTCTCGAGTGGAGACGGGTATGTCGGGGAACTTCTTGAGTTGCTGCAAGGGTGTGAAGGACCCTTTGGAAGTTCCAGTGGTTAGATGTGATTGGCCTCGAGAAGCCTCAGCGGAAATGGGCCTCATCTCGCCTGGAGGGCAAAACCTCCTGGATTTTCTCGAGTTTCGGCAGGTGCTCTCGACTTACGACGGGGACCTCAGGGACCCGCTCTGGTGGCCTCAGGAAAGGCCAGTCCCCATGCGAGTTCCTCGGGGGCCTCTCGGGATTCCTCTCCCGTTGATGCCGGGGCCTAAGACCTTGTGTGGAGTCGGGGCCGGAACCTGAGGATTCCTCTCCAATGCTGACATGGATCTTGGGGTACTTCTGGAGTCTCCCCAGGGGAGTCAGTCCTCGTCTCGAATGCGGGCATGCACTTGCGCTTTCCTCCAGAGCGGTAGCAGCAGTGTACGCAGTCCGCCGCGAGGATCAAAGGATCTATGGTTTTCCCTCGAGTCTTTCCCACGAGGCTTTCCCACGAGGCTTTCCCACAGGGCTGTCCCACGTGCACACGTGGTGGGAGTCGATCCTCGGCTTGAACGTCAAGGCAGTGCAGGGAAAACAGGTTCCTCTGGAATGGACTGACACATCTGGGGGACTCTTGGAATGGTGTCACGACCCTGGAGTTCCTCTCGCCTTTACTGTGGAGAGCGCCTCCTCTTGAGATGCGACGGGAACGCCGGGAATTCTTTCCCTAGGAAACAGGGAAAGGATCCCTCATCTCGAGCTAGGAGGTGGAAACGGGGCTCCCCTGGATGTGTGCGGGACCCACGTGCTTCCTCTCGAGTGGAGACGGGTATGTCGGGGAACTTCTTGAGTTGCAGCAAGGGTGTGAAGGACCCTTTGGAAGTTCCAGTTGTTAGACGTGATTAGCCTCGAGAAGCCTCAGCGGAAATGGGCCTCATGTCGCCTGGAGGGCAAAACCTCCTGGATTTTCTCGAGTTGCGGCAGGTGCTCTCGACTTACGACGGGGACCTCAGGGACCCGCTCTGGTGGCCTCAGGAAAGGCCAGTCCCCATGCGAGTTCCTCGGGGGCCTCTCGGGATTCCTCTCCCGTCGATGCCGGGGCCTAAGACCTTGTGTGGAGTCGGGGCCGGAACCTGAGGATTCCTCTCCAGTGCTGACATGGATCTTGGGGTACTTCTGGAGTCTCCCCAGGGGAGTCAGTCCTCGTCTCGAATGCGGGCATGCACTTGCGCTTTCCTCCAGAGCGGTAGCAGCAGTGTCACGCAGTCCGCCGCGTGGATCAAAGGATCTATGGTTTTCCCTCGAGTCTTTCCCACGAGGCTTTCCCACGAGGCTTTCCCACAGGGCTGTCCCACGTGCACACGTGGTGGGAGTGGATCCTCGGCTTGAACGTCAAGGCAGTGCAGGGAAAACAGGTTCTTCTGGAATGGACTGACACATCTGGGGGACTCTTGGAATGGTGGCTCGACCCTGGAGTTCCTCTCGCCTTTCCTGTGGAGAGCGCCTCCTCTTGAGATGCGACGGGAACGCCGGGAATTCTTTCCCTACGAAACAGGGAAAGGATCCCTCATCTCGAGCTAGGAGGCGGAAACGGGGCTCCCCTGGATGTGTGCGGGACCCACGTGCTTCCTCTCGAGTGGAGACGGGTATGTCGGGGAACTTCTTGAGTTGCTGCAAGGGTGTGAAAGACCCTTTGGAAGTTCCAGTGGTTAGATATGATTGGCCTCGAGAAGCCTCAGCGGAAATGGGCCTCATCTCGCCTGGAGGGCAAAACCTCCTGGATTTTCTCGAGTTGCGGCAGGTGCTCTCGACTTACGACGGGGACCTCAGGGACCCGCTCTGGTGGCCTCAGGAAAGGCCAGTCCCCATGCGAGTTCCTCGGGGGCCTCTCGGGATTCCTCTCCCGTTGATGCCGGGGCCTAAGACCTTGTGTGGAGTCGGGGCCGGAACCTGAGGATTCCTCTCCAATGCTGACATGGATCTTGGGGTACTTCTGGAGTCTCCCCAGGGGAGTCAGTCCTCGTCTCGAATGCGGGCATGCACTTGCGCTTTCCTCCAGAGCGGTAGCAGCAGTGTCACGCAGTCCGCCGCGTGGATCAAAGGATCTATGGTTTTCCCTCGAGTCTTTCCCACGAGGCTTTCCCACGAGGCTTTCCCACAGGGCTGTCCCACGTGCACACGTGGTGGGAGTCGATCCTCGGCTTGAACGTCAAGGCAGTGCAGGGAAAACAGGTTCCTCTGGAATGGACTGACACATCTGGGGGACTCTTGGAATGGTGGCACGACCCTGGAGTTCCTCTCGCCTTTCCTGTGGAGAGCGCCTCCTCTTGAGATGCGACGGGAACGCCGGGAATTCTTTCCCTACGAAACAGGGAAAGGATCCCTCATCTCGAGCTAGGAGGCGGAAACGGGGCTCCCCTGGATGTGTGCGGGACCCACGTTCTTCCTCTCGAGTGGAGACGGGTATGTCGGGGAACTTCTTGAGTTGCTGCAAGGGTGTGAAGGACCCTTTGGAAGTTCCAGTGGTTAGATGTGATCGGCCTCGAGAAGCCTCAGCGGAAACGGGCCTCATCTCGCCTGGAGGGCAAAACCTCCTGGATTTTCTCGAGTTGCGGCAGGTGCCCTCGACTTACAACGGGGACCTCAGGGACCCGCTCTGGTGGCCTCAGGAAAGGCCAGTCCCCATGCGAGTTCCTCGGGGGCCTCTCGGGATTCCTCTCCCGTTGATGCCGGGGCCTAAGACCTTGTGTGGAGTCGGGGCCGGAACCTGAGGATTCCTCTCCAGTGCTGACATGGATCTTGGGGTACTTCTGGAGTCTCCCCAGGGGAGTCAGTCCTCGTCTCGAATGCGGGCATGCACTTGCGCTTTCCTCCAGAGCGGTAGCAGCAGTGTCACGCAGTCCGCCGCGTGGATCAAAGGATCTATGGTTTTCCCTCGAGTCTTTCCCACGAGGCTTTCCCACGAGGCTTTCCCACAGGGCTGTCCCACGTGCACACGTGGTGGGAGTCGATCCTCGGCTTGAACGTCAAGGCAGTGCAGGGAAAACCGGTTCCTCTGGAATGGACTGACACATCTGGGTGACTCTTGGAATGGTGACACGACCCTGGAGTTCCTCTCGCCTTTCCTGTGGAGAGCGCCTCCTCTTGAGATGCGACGGGAACGCCGGGAATTCTTTCCCTAGGAAACAGGGAAAGGATCCCTCATCTCGAGCTAGGAGGCGGAAACGGGGCTCCCCTGGATGTGTGCGGGACCCCACGTGCTTCCTCTCGAGTGGAGACGGGTATGTCGGGGAACTTCTTGAGTTGCAGCAAGGGTGTGAAGGACCCTTTGGAAGTTCCAGTTGTTAGACGTGATTAGCCTCGAGAAGCCTCAGCGGAAATGGGCCTCATCTCGCCTGGAGGGCAAAACCTCCTGGATTTTCTCGAGTTGCGGCAGGTGCTCTCGACTTACGACGGGGACCTCAGGGACCCGCTCTGGTGGCCTCAGCAAAGGCCAGTCCACATGCGAGTTTCTCGGGGGCCTCTCGGGATTCCTCTCCCGTCGATGCCGGGGCCTAAGACCTTGTGTGGAGTCGGGGCCGGAACCTGAGGATTCCTCTCCAGTGCTGACATGGATCTTGGGGTACTTCTGGAGTCTCCCCAGGGGAGTCAGTCCTCGTCTCGAATGCGGGCATGCACTTGCGCTTTCCTCCAGAGCGGTAGCAGCAGTGTCACGCAGTCCGCCGCGTGGATCAAAGGATCTATGGTTTTCCCTCGAGTCTTTCCCACGAGCTTTCCCACGAGGCTTTCCCACAGGGCTGTCCCACGTGCACACGTGGTGGGAGTCGATCCTCGGCTTGAACGTCAAGGCAGTGCAGGGAAAACAGGTTCCTCTGGAATGGACTGACACATCTGGGGGACTCTTGGAATGGTGTGACGACCCTGGAGTTCCTCTCGCCTTTCCTGTGGAGAGCGCCTCCTCTTGAGATGCGACGGGAACGCCGGGAATTCTTTCCCTACGAAACAGGGAAAGGATCCCTCATCTCGAGCTAGGAGGCGGAAACGGGGCTCCCCTGGATGTGTGCGGGACCCACGTGCTTCCTCTCGAGTGGAGACGGGTATGTCGGGGAACTTCTTGAGTTGCTGCAAGGGTGTGAAGGACCCTTTGGAAGTTCCAGTGGTTAGATGTGATTGGCCTCGAGAAGCCTCAGCGGAAATGGGCCTCATCTCGCCTGGAGGGCAAAACCTCCTGGATTTTCTCGAGTTGCGGCAGGTGCTCTCGACTTACGACGGGGACCTCAGGGACCCGCTCTGGTGGCCTCAGGAATGGCCAGTCCCCATGCGAGTTCCTCGGGGGCCTCTCGGGATTCCTCTCCCGTCGATGCCGGGGCCTGAGACCTTGTGTGGAGTCGGGGCCGGAACCTGAGGATTCCGCTCCAGTGCTGACATGGATCTTGGGGTACTTCTGGAGTCTCCCCAGGGGAGTCAGTCCTCGTCTCGAATGCGGGCATGCACTTGCGCTTTCCTCCAGAGCGGTAGCAGCAGTGTCACGCAGTCCGCCGCGTGGATCAAAGGATCTATGGTTTTCCCTCGAGTCTTTCCCACGAGGCTTTCCCACGAGGCTTTCCCACAGGGCTGTCCCACGTGCACACGTGGTGGGAGTCGATCCTCGGTTTGAACGTCAAGGCAGTGCAGGGAAAACAGGTTCCTCTGGAATGGACTGACACATCTGGGGGACTCTTGGAATGGTGGCACGACCCTGGAGTTCCTCTCGCCTTTCCTGTGGAGAGCGCCTCCTCTTGAGATGCGACGGGAACGCCGGGAATTCTTTCCCTACGAAACAGGGAAAGGATCCCTCATCTCGAGCTAGGAGGCGGAAACGGGGCTCCCCTGGATGTGTGTGGGACCCCACGTGCTTCTTCTCGAGTGGAGACGGGTATGTCGGGGAACTTCTTGAGTTGCAGCAAGGGTGTGAAGGACCCTTTGGAAGTTCCAGTGGTTAGATGTGATTGGCCTCGAGAAGCCTCAGCGGAAATGGGCCTCATCTCGCCTGGAGGGCAAAACCTCCTGGATTTTCTCGAGTTGCGGCAGGTGCTCTCGACTTACGACGGGGACCTCAGGGACCCGCTCTGGTGGCCTCAGGAAAGGCCAGTCCCCATGCGAGTTCCTCGGGGGCCTCTCGGGATTCCTCTCCCGTCGATGCCGGGGCCTAAGACCTTGTGTGGAGTCGGGGCCGGAACCTGAGGATTCCTCTCCAGTGCTGACATGGATCTTGGGGTACATCTGGAGTCTCCCCAGGGGAGTCAGTCCTCGTCTCGAATGCGGGCATGCACTTGCGCTTTCCTCCAGAGCGGTAGCAGCAGTGTCACGCAGTCCGCCGCGTGGATCAAAGGATCTATGGTTTTCCCTCGAGTCTTTCCCACGAGGCTTTCCCATGAGGCTTTCCCACAGGGCTGTCCCGCGTGCACACGTGGTGGGAGTCGATCCTCGGCTTGAACGTCAAGGCAGTGCAGGGAAAACAGGTTCCTCTGGAATGGACTGACACATCTGGGGTACTCTTGGAATGGTGGCACGACCCTGGAGTTCCTCTCGCCTTTCCTGTGGAGAGCGCCTCCTCTTGAGATGCGACGGGAATGCCGGGAATTCTTTCCCTACGAAACAGGGAAAGGATCCCTCATCTCGAGCTAGGAGGCGGAAACGGGGCTCCCCTGGATGTGTGCGGGACACCACGTGCTTCCTCTCGAGTGCAGACGGGTATGTCGGGGAACTTCTTGAGTTGCAGCTAGGGTGTGAAGGACCCTTTGGAAGTTCCAGTGGTTAGATGTGATTGGCCTCGAGAAGCCTCAGCGGAAATGGGCCTCATCTCGCCTGGAGGGCAAAACCTCCTGGATTTTCTCGAGTTGCGGCAGGTGCTCTCGACTTACGACGGGGACCTCAGGGACCCGCTCTGGTGCCCTCAGGAAAGGCCAGTCCCCATGCGAGTTCCTCATGGGCCTCTAGGGATTCCTCTCCCATCGATGCCGGGGCCTAAGTCCTTGTGTGGAGTCGGGGCCGGAAACTGAGGATTCCTCTCCAGTGCTGACATGGATCTTGGGGTACTTCTGGAGTCTCCCCAGGGGAGTCAGTCCTCGTCTCGAATGCGGGCATGCACTTGCGCTTTCCTCCAGAGCGGAAGCAGCAGTGTCACGCAGTCCGCCGCGTGGATCAAAGGATCTATGGTTTTCCCTCGAGTCTTTCCCACGAGGCTTTCCCACGAGGCTTTCCCACAGGGCTGTCCCACGTGCACACGTGGTGGGAGTCGATCTTCGGCTTGAACGTCAAGGCAGTGCAGGGAAAACAGGTTCCTCTGGAATGGACTGACACATCTGGGGGACTCTTGGAATGGTGGCACGACCCTGGAGTTCCTCTCGCCTTTCCTGTGGAGAGCGCCTCCTCTTGAGATGCGACGGGAACGCCGGGAATTCTTTCCCTACGAAACAGGGAAAGGATCCCTCATCTCGAGCTAGGAGGCGGAAACGGGGCTCCCCTGGATGTGTGAGGGACCCCCCGTGCTTCCTCTCGAGTGGAGACGGGTATGTCGGGGAACTTCTTGAGTTGCAGCAAGGGTGTGAAGGACCCTTTGGAAGTTCCAGTGGTTAGACGTGATTGGCCTCGAGAAGCCTCAGCGGAAATGGGCCTAATCTCGCCTGGAGGGCAAAACCTCCTGGATTTTCTCGAGTTGCGGCAGGTGCTCTCGACTTACGACGGGGACCTCAGGGACCCGCTCTGGTCGCCTCAGGAAAGGCCAGTCAACATGCGAGTTCCTCGGGGGCCTCTCGGGATTCCTCTCCCGTCGATGCCGGGGCCTAAGACCTTGTGTGGAGTCGGGGCCGGAACCTGAGGATTCCTCTCCAGTGCTGACATGATTCTTGGGGTACTTCTGGAGTCTCCCCAGGGAAGTCAGTCCTCGTCTCGAATGCGGGCATGCACTTGCGCTTTCCTCCAGAGCGGTCGCAGCAGTGTCACGCAGTCCGCCGTGTGGATCAAAGGATCTACGGTTTTCCCTCGAGTCTTTCCCACGAGGCTTTCCTACGAGGCTTTCCCACAGGGCTGTCCCACGTTTACGCGTGGTGGGAGTCAATCTTCAGCTTGAACGTCAAGGCAGTGCAGGTATAACAGGTTCCTCTGGAATGGACTGACACATCTGGGGGACTCTTGGAATGGTGGCACGACCCTGGAGTTCCTCTCGCCTTTCCTGTGGAGAGCGCCTCCTTTTGAGGTGCGACGGGAATGCCGGGAATTCTTTCCCTACAAAACAGGGAAAGGATCCCTCATCTCGAGCTAGGAGGCGGAAACGGGGCTCCCCTGGATGTGTGAGGGACCCCACGTGCTTCCTCTCGAGTGGAGACGGGTATGTCGGGGAACTTCTTGAGTTGCAGCAAGGGTGTGAAGGACCCTTTGGAAGTTCCAGTGGTTAGACGTGATTGGCCTCGAGAAGACTCAGCGGAAATGGGCCTCATCTCGCCTGGAGGGCAAAACCTCCTGGATTTTCTCGAGTTGCGGCAGGTGCTCTCGACTTACGACGGGGACCTCGGGGACCCGCTCTGGTGGCCTCCAGAAAGGCCAGTCCCCATGGGAGTTCCTCGGGGGCCTCTCGGGATTCCTCTCCCGTCGATGCCGGGGTCTAAGACCTTGTGTGGAGTCAGGGCCGGAACCTGAGGATTCCTCCCCAGTACTGACATGGATCTTGGGGTACTTCTGGAGTCTCCCCAGGGGAGTCAGTCCTCGTCTCGAATGCGGGCATGCACTTGCGCTTTCCTCCAGAGCGGTAGCAGCAGTGTCACGCAGTCCGCCGCGTGGATCAAAGGATCTATGGTTTTCCCTCGAGTCTTTCCCACGAGGCTTTCCCACGAGGCTTTCCCACAGGGCTGTCCCACGTGCACACGTGGTGGGAGTCGATCCTCGGCTTGAACGTCAAGGCAGTGCAGGGAAAACAGGTTCCTCTGGAATGGACTCACACATCTGGGGGACTCTTGGAATGGTGGCACGACCCTGGAGTTCCTCTCGCCTTTCCTGTGGAGAGCGCCTCCTCTTGAGATGCGACGGGAACGCCGGGAATTATTTCCCTACGAAACAGGGAAAGGATCCCTAATCTCGAGCTAGGAGGCGGAAACGGGGCTCCCCTGGATGTGTGCGCGACCCCACGTGCTTTCTCTCGAGTGGAGACGGGTATGTCGGGGTACTTCCTGAGTTGCAGCAATGGTGTGAAGGACCCTTTGGAAGTTCCAGTGGTTAGATGTGATTGGCCTCGAGAAGCCTCAGCGGAAATGGGCCTCATCTCGCCTGGAGGGCCAAACCTCCTGGATTTTCTCGAGTTGCGGCAGGTGCTCTCGACTTACGACGGGGACCTCAGGGAACCGCTCTGGTGGCCTCAGGAAAGGCCAGTCCCCATGCGAGTTCCTCGGGGGCCTCTCGGGATTCCTCTCCCGTCGATGCCGGGGCCTAAGACCTTGTGTGGAGTCGGGGCCGGAACCTGAGGATTCCTCTCCAGTGCTGACATGGATCTTGGGGTACTTCTGGAGTCTCCCCAGGGGAGTCAGTCCTCGTCTCGAATGCGGGCATGCACTTGCGCTTTCCTCCATAGCAGTAGCAGCAGTGTCACGCAGTCCGCCGCGTGGATCAAAGGATGTATGGTTTTCCCTCGAGTCTTTCCCACGAGGCTTTCCCACGAGGCTTTCCCACAGGGCTGTCCCACGTGCACACGTGGTGGGAGTGGATCCTCGGCTTGAATGTCAAGGCAGTACAGGGAAAACAGGTTCCTCTGGAATGGACTGACACATCTGGGGGACTCTTGGAATGGTGTCACGACCCTGGAGTTCCTCTCGCCTTTCCTGTGGAGAGCGCCTCCTCTTGAGATGCGACGGGAACGCCGGGAATTCTTTCCCTACGAAACAGGGAAAGGATCCCTCATCTCGAGCTAGGAGGCGGAAACGGAGCTCCCCTGGATGTGTGCGGGACCCCTCGTGCTTCCTCTCGAGTGGAGACGGGTATGTCGGGGAACTTCTTGAGTTGCAGCAATGGTGTGAAGGACCCTTTGGAAGTTCCAGTGGTTAGATGTGATTGGCCTCGAGAAGCCTCAGCGGAAATGGGCCTCATCTCGCCTGGAGGGCAAAACCTCCTGGATTTTCTCGAGTTGCGGCAGGTGCTCTCGACTTACGACGGGGACCTCAGGGAACCGCTCTGGTGGCCTCAGGAAAGGCCAGTCCCCATGCGAGTTCCTCGGGGGCCTCTCGGGATTCCTCTCCCGTCGATGCTGGAGCCTAAGACCTTGTGTGGAGTCGGGGCCGGAACCTGAGGATTCCTCTCCAGTGCTGACATGGATCTTGGGGTACTTCTGGAGTCTCCCCAGGGGAGTCAGTCCTCGTCTCGAATGCGGGCATGCACTTGCGC
This sequence comes from Ovis canadensis, assembly GCF_042477335.2. Lineage (NCBI taxonomy): Eukaryota > Metazoa > Chordata > Mammalia > Artiodactyla > Bovidae > Ovis > Ovis canadensis. The sequence continues at coordinate 1,573,186 of NC_091266.1, read as the reverse complement.
TTTCCTCCAGAGCGGTAGCAGCAGTGTCACGCAGTCCGCCGCGTGGATCAAAGGATCTATGGTTTTCCCTCGAGTCTTTCCCACGAGGCTTTCCCACGAGGCTTTCCCACAGGGCTGTCCCACGTTCACACGTGGTGGGAGTCGATCCTCGGCTTGAACGTCAAGGCAGTGCAGGGAAAACAGGTTCCTCTGGAATGGACTGACACATCTGGGGGACTCTTGGAATGGTGGCACGACCCTGGAGTTCCTCTCGCCTTTCCTGTGGAGAGCGCCTCCTCTTGAGATGCGACGGGAACGCCGGGAATTATTTCCCTACGAAACAGGGAAAGGATCCCACGTCTCGAGCTAGGAGGCGGAAACGGGGCTCCCCTGGATGTGTGCGGGACCCACGTGCTTCCTCTCGAGTGGAGACGGGTATGTCGGGGAACTTCTTGAGTTGCAGCAGGGGTGTGAAGGACCCTTTGGAAGTTCCAGTGGTTAGACGTGATTAGCCTCGAGATGCCTCAGCGGAAATGGGCCTCATCTCGCCTGGAGGGCAAAACCTCCTGGATTTTCTCGAGTTACGGCAGGTGCTCTCGACTTACGACGGGGACCTCAGGGAACCGCTCTGGGGGCCTCAGGAAAGGCCAGTCCCCATGCGAGTTCCTCGGGGTCCTCTCGGGGTTCCTCTCCCGTCGATGCCGGGGCCTAAGACCTTGTGTGGAGTCGGGGCCGGAACCTGAGGATTCCTCTCCAGTGCTGACATGGATCTTGGGGTACTTCTGGAGTCTCCCCAGGGGAGTCAGTCCTCGTCTCGAATGCGGGCATGCACTTGCGCTTTCCTCCAGAGCGGTAGCAGCAGTGTCACGCAGTCCGCCGCGTGGATCAAAGGATCTATGGTTTTCCCTCGAGTCTTTCCCACGAGGCTTTCCCACGAGGCTTTCCCACAGGGCTGTCCCACGTGCACACGTGGTGGGAGTCGATCCTCGGCTTGAATGTCAAGGCAGTGCAGGGAAAACAGGTTCCTCTGGAATGGACTGACACATCTGGGGGACTCTTGGAATGGTGTCACGACCCTGGAGTTCCTCTCGCCTTTCCTGTGGAGAGCGCCTCCTCTTGAGATGCGACGGGAACGCCGGGAATTCTTTCCCTACGAAACAGGGAAAGGATCCCTCATCTCGAGCTAGGAGGCGGAAACGGAGCTCCCCTGGATGTGTGCGGGACCCCACGTGCTTCCTCTCGAGTGGAGACGGGTATGTCGGGGAACTTCTTGAGTTGCAGCAATGGTGTGAAGGACCCTTTGGAAGTTCCAGTGGTTAGATGTGATTGGCCTCGAGAAGCCTCAGCGGAAATGGGCCTCATCTCGCCTGGAGGGCAAAACCTCCTGGATTTTCTCGAGTTGCGGCAGGTGCTCTCGACTTACGACGGGGACCTCAGGGAACCGCTCTGGTGGCCTCAGGAAAGGCCAGTCCCCATGCGAGTTCCTCAGGGGCCTCTCGGGATTCCTCTCCCGTCGATGCCGGGGCCTAAGACCTTGTGTGGAGTCGGGGCCGGAACCTGAGGATTCCTCTCCAGTGCTGACATGGATCTTGGGGTACTTCTGGAGTCTCCCCAGGGGAGTCAGTCCTCGTCTCGAATGCGGGCATGCACTTGCGCTTTCCTCCAGAGCGGTAGCAGCAGTGTCACGCAGTCCGCCGCGTGGATCAAAGGATCTATGGTTTTCCCTCGAGTCTTTCCCACGAGGCTTTCCCACGAGGCTTTCCCACAGGGCTGTCCCACGTGCACACGTGGTGGGAGTCGATCCTCGGCTTGAACGTCAAGGCAGTGCAGGGAAAACAGGTTCCTCTGGAATGGACTGACACATCTGGGGGACTCTTGGAATGGTGGCACGACCCTGGAGTTCCTCTCGCCTTTCCTGTGGAGAGCGCCTCCTCTTGAGATGCGACGGGAACGCCGGGAATTATTTCCCTACGAAACAGGGAAAGGATCCCTAATCTCGAGCTAGGAGGCGGAAACGGGGCTCCCCTGGATGTGTGCGCGACCCCACGTGCTTTCTCTCGAGTGGAGACGGGTATGTCGGGGTACTTCCTGAGTTGCAGCAATGGTGTGAAGGACCCTTTGGAAGTTCCAGTGGTTAGATGTGATTGGCCTCGAGAAGCCTCAGCGGAAATGGGCCTCATCTCGCCTGGAGGGCCAAACCTCCTGGATTTTCTCGAGTTGCGGCAGGTGCTCTCGACTTACGACGGGGACCTCAGGGAACCGCTCTGGTGGCCTCAGGAAAGGCCAGTCCCCATGCGAGTTCCTCGGGGGCCTCTCGGGATTCCTCTCCCGTCGATGCCGGGGCCTAAGACCTTGTGTGGAGTCGGGGCCGGAACCTGAGGATTCCTCTCCAGTGCTGACATGGATCTTGGGGTACTTCTGGAGTCTCCCCAGGGGAGTCAGTCCTCGTCTCGAATGCGGGCATGCACTTGCGCTTTCCTCCATAGCAGTAGCAGCAGTGTCACGCAGTCCGCCGCGTGGATCAAAGGATGTATGGTTTTCCCTCGAGTCTTTCCCACGAGGCTTTCCCACAGGGCTGTCCCACGTGCACACGTGGTGGGAGTGGATCCTCGGCTTGAATGTCAAGGCAGTACAGGGAAAACAGGTTCCTCTGGAATGGACTGACACATCTGGGGGACTCTTGGAATGGTGTCACGACCCTGGAGTTCCTCTCGCCTTTCCTGTGGAGAGCGCCTCCTCTTGAGATGCGACGGGAACGCCGGGAATTCTTTCCCTACGAAACAGGGAAAGGATCCCTCATCTCGAGCTAGGAGGCGGAAACGGAGCTCCCCTGGATGTGTGCGGGACCCCTCGTGCTTCCTCTCGAGTGGAGACGGGTATGTCGGGGAACTTCTTGAGTTGCAGCAATGGTGTGAAGGACCCTTTGGAAGTTCCAGTGGTTAGATGTGATTGGCCTCGAGAAGCCTCAGCGGAAATGGGCCTCATCTCGCCTGGAGGGCAAAACCTCCTGGATTTTCTCGAGTTGCGGCAGGTGCTCTCGACTTACGACGGGGACCTCAGGGAACCGCTCTGGTGGCCTCAGGAAAGGCCAGTCCCCATGCGAGTTCCTCGGGGGCCTCTCGGGATTCCTCTCCCGTCGATGCTGGAGCCTAAGACCTTGTGTGGAGTCGGGGCCGGAACCTGAGGATTCCTCTCCAGTGCTGACATGGATCTTGGGGTACTTCTGGAGTCTCCCCAGGGGAGTCAGTCCTCGTCTCGAATGCGGGCATGCACTTGCGCTTTCCTCCAGAGCGGTAGCAGCAGTGTCACGCAGTCCGCCGCGTGGATCAAAGGATGTATGGTTTTCCCTCGAGTCTTTCCCACGAGGCTTTCCCACGAGGCTTTCCCACAGGGCTGTCCCACGTGCACACGTGGTGGGAGTGGATCCTCGGCTTGAATGTCAAGGCAGTACAGGGAAAACAGGTTCCTCTGGAATGGACTGACACATCTGGGGGACTCTTGGAATGGTGTCACGACCCTGGAGTTCCTCTCGCCTTTCCTGTGGAGAGCGCCTCCTCTTGAGATGCGACGGGAACGCCGGGAATTCTTTCCCTACGAAACAGGGAAAGGATCCCTCATCTCGAGCTAGGAGGCGGAAACGGAGCTCCCCTGGATGTGTGCGGGACCCCACGTGCTTCCTCTCGAGTGGAGACGGGTATGTCGGGGAACTTCTTGAGTTGCAGCAGGGGTGTGAAGGACCCTTTGGAAGTTCCAGTGGTTAGACGTGATTAGCCTCGAGATGCCTCAGCGGAAATGGGCCTCATCTCGCCTGGAGGGCAAAACCTCCTGGATTTTCTCGAGTTACGGCAGGTGCTCTCGACTTACGACGGGGACCTCAGGGAACCGCTCTGGGGGCCTCAGGAAAGGCCAGTCCCCATGCGAGTTCCTCGGGGTCCTCTCGGGGTTCCTCTCCCGTCGATGCCGGGGCCTAAGACCTTGTGTGGAGTCGGGGCCGGAACCTGAGGATTCCTCTCCAGTGCTGACATGGATCTTGGGGTACTTCTGGAGTCTCCCCAGGGGAGTCAGTCCTCGTCTCGAATGCGGGCATGCACTTGCGCTTTCCTCCAGAGCGGTAGCAGCAGTGTCACGCAGTCCGCCGCGTGGATCAAAGGATCTATGGTTTTCCCTCAAGTCTTTCCCACGAGGCTTTCCCACGAGGCTTTCCCACAGGGCTGTCCCACGTGCACACGTGGTGGGAGTCGATCCTCGGCTTGAACGTCAAGGCAGTGCAGGGAAAACAGGTTCCTCTGGAATGGACTGACACATCTGTGGGACTCTTGGAATGGTGACACGACCCTGGAGTTCCTCTCACCTTTCCTGTGGAGAGCGCCTCCTCTTGAGATGCGACGGGAATGCCGGGAATTCTTTCCCTACGAAACAGGGAAAGGATCCCTCATCTCGAGCTAGGAGGCGGAAACGGGGCTCCCCTGGATGTGTGCGGGACCCCACGTGCTTCCTCTCGAGTGGAGACGGGTATGTCAGGGAACTTCTTGAGTTGCAGCAAGGGTGTGAAGGACCCTTTGGAAGTTCCAGTGGTTAGATGTGATTGGCCTCGAGAAGCCTCAGCGGAAATGGGCCTCATCTCGCCTGGAGGGCAAAACCTCCTGGATTTTCTCGAGTTGCGGCAGGTGCTCTCGACTTACGACGGGGACCTCAGGGACCCGCTCTGGTGGCCTCATGAAAGGCCAGTCCCCATGCGAGTACGTCGGGGGCGTCTCGGGATTCCTCTCCCTTCGATGCGGGGCCTAAGACCTTGTGTGGAGTCGGGGCCGGAACCTGAGGATTCCTCTCCAGTGCTGACATGGATCTTGGGGTACTTCTGGAGTCTCCCCAGGGGAGTCAGTCCTCGTCTCGAATGCGGGCATGCACTTGCGCTTTCCTCCAGAGCGGTAGCAGCAGTGTCACGCAGTCCGCCGCGTGGATCAAAGGATCTATGGTTTTCCCTCGAGTCTTTCCCACGAAGCTTTCCCACGAGGCTTTCAAACAGGGCTGTCCCACGTGCACACGTGGTGGGAGTCGATCCTCGGCTTGAACGTCAAGGCAGTGCAGGGAAAACAGGTTCCTCTGGAATGGACTGACACATCTGGGGGTCTCTTGGAATGGTGGCACGACCCTGGAGTTCCTCTCGCCTTTCCTGTGGAGAGCGCCTCCTCTTGAGATGCGACGGGAACGCCGGGAATTCTTTCCCTACGAAACAGGGAAAGGATCCCTCATCTCGAGCTAGGAGGCGGAAACGGGGCTCCCCTGGATGTGTGCGGGACCCCACGTGCTTCCTCTCGAGTGGAGACGGGTATGTCGGGGAACTTCTTGAGTTGCAGCAAGGGTGTGAAGGACCCTTTGGAAGTTCCAGTGGTTAGACGAGATTAGCCTCGAGAAGCCTTAGCGGAAATGGGCCTCATCTCGCCTGGAGGGCAAAACCTCCTGGATTTTCTGGAGTTGCGGCAGGTGCTCTCGACTTACGACGGGGAACTCAGGGACCCGCTCTGGTGGCCTCAGGAAAGGCCAGTCCCCATGCGAATTCCTCGGGGGCCTCTCGGGATTCCTCTCCCGTCGATGCCGGGGCCTAAGACCTTGTGTGGAGTCGGGGCCGGAACCTGAGGATTCCTCTCCAGTGCTGACATGGATCTTGGGGTACTTCTGGAGGCTCCCCAGGGGAGTCAGTCCTCGTCTCGAATGCGGGCATGCACTTGCGCTTTCCTCCAGAGCGGTAGCAGCAGTGTCACGCAGTCCGCCGCGTGGATCAAAGGATCTATGGTTTTCCCTCGAGTCTTTCCCACGAGGCTTTCCCACGAGGCTTTCCCACAGGGCTTTCCCACGTGCACACGTGGTGGGAGTCGATCCTCGGCTTGAACGTCAAGGCAGTGCAGGGAAAACAGGTTCTTCTGGAATGGACTGACACATCTGTGGGACTCTTGGAATGGTGGCACGACCCTGGAGTTCCTCTCGCCTTTCCTGTGGAGAGCGCCTCCTCTTGAGATGCGACGGTAACGCCGGGAATTCTTTCCCTACGAAACAGGGAAAGGATCCCTCATCTCGAGCTAGGAGGCGGAAACGGGGCTCCCCTGGATGTGTGCGGGACCCCACTTGCTTCCTCTCGAGTGGAGATGGGTATGTCGGGGAACTTCTTGAGTTGCAGCAAGGGTGTGAAGGACCCTTTGGAAGTTCCAGTGGTTAGATGTGATTGGCCTCGAGAAGCCTCAGCGGAAATGGGCCTCATGTCGCCTGGAGGGCAAAACCTCCTGGATTTTCTCGAGTTGCGGTAGGTGCTCTCGACTTACGACGGGGACGTCAGGGAACCGCTCTGGTGGCCTCAGGAAAGGCCAGTCCCCATGCGAGTTCCTCGGGGGCCTCTCGGGATTCCGCTCCCGTCGATGCCGGGGCCGAAGACCTTGTGTGGAGTCGGGGCCGGAACCTGAGGATTCCTCTCCAGTGCTGACATGGATCTTGGGGTACTTCTGGAGTCTCCCCAGGGGAGTCAGTCCTCGTCTCGAATGCGGGCATGCACTTGCGCTTTCCTCCAGAGCGGTAGCAGCAGTGTCACGCAGTCCGCCGCGTGGATCAAAGGATCTATGGTTTTCCCTCGAGTCTTTCCCACGAGGCTTTCCCACGAGGCTTTCAAACAGGGCTGTCCCACGTGCACACGTGGTGGGAGTCGATCCTCGGCTTGAACGTCAAGGCAGTGCAGGGAAAACAGGTTCCTCTGGAATGGACTGACACATCTGGGGGTCTCTTGGAATGGTGCCACGACCCTGGAGTTCCTCTCGCCTTTCCTGTTTACAGCGCCAACTCTTGAGATGCGACGGGAACGCCGGGAATTCTTTCCCTACGAAACAGGGAAAGGATCCCTCATCTCGAGCTCGGAGGCGGAAACGGGGCTCCCCTGGATGTGTGCGGGACCCCACGTGCTTCCTCTCGAGTGGAGACGGGTATGTCGGGGAACTTCTTGAGTTGCAGCCATGGTGTGAAGGACCCTTTGAAAGTTCCAGTGGTTAGATGTGATTGGCCTCGAGAAGACTCAGCGGAAATGGGCCTCAAATCGCCTGGAGGGCAAAACCTCCTGGATTTTCTCGAGTTGCGGCAGGTGCTCTCGACTTACGACGGGGACCTCAGGGACCCGCCCTGGTGGCCTCAGGAAAGGCCAGTCCCCATGCGAGTTCCTCGGGGGCCTCTCGGGATTCCTCTCCCGTCGATGCCGGGGCCTAAGACCTTGTGTGGAGTCGGGGCCGGAACCTGAGGATTCCTCTCCAGTGCTGACATGGATCTTGGGGTACTTCTGGAGGCTCCCCAGGGGAGTCAGTCCTCGTCTCGAATGCGGGCATGCACTTGCGCTTTCCTCCAGAGCGGTAGCAGCAGTGTCACGCAGTCCGCCGCGTGGATCAAAGGATCTATGGTTTTCCCTCGAGTCTTTCCCACGAGGCTTTCCCACGAGGCTTTCCCACAGGGCTGTCCCACGTGCACACGTGGTGGGAGTCGATCCTCGGCTTGAACGTCAAGGCAGTGCAGGGAAAACAGGTTCCTCTAGAATGGACTGACACATCTGGGGCACTCTTGGAATGGTGGCACGACCCTGGAGTTCCTTTCGCCTTTCCTGTGGAGAGCGCCTCCTCTTGAGATGCGACGGGAACGCCGGGAATTCTTTCCCTACGAAACAGGGAAAGGATCCCTCATCTCGAGCTAGGAGGCGGAAACGGGGCTCCCCTGGATGTGTGCGGGACCCCACGTGCTTCCTCTCGAGTGGAGACGGGTATGTCGGGGAACTTCTTGAGTTGCAGCAAGGGTGTGAAGGACCCTTTGGAAGTTCCAGTGGTTAGATGTGATTGGCCTCGAGAAGCCTCAGCGGAAATGGGTCTCATCTCGCCTGGAGGGCAAAACCTCCTGGATTTTCTCGAGTTGCGGCAGGTGCTCTCGACTTACGACGGGGACCTCAGGGAACCGCTCTGGTGGCCTCATGAAAGGCCAGTCCCCATGCGAGTACCTCGGGGGCGTCTCGGGATTCCTCTCCCTTCGATGCGGGGCCTAAGACCTTGTGTGGAGTCGGGGCCGGAACCTGAGGATTCCTCTCCAGTGCTGACATGGATCTTGGGGTACTTCTGGAGACTCCCCAGGGGAGTCAGTCCTCGTCTCGAATGCGGGCATGCACTTGCGCTTTCCTCCAGAGCGGTAGCAGCAGTGTCACGCAGTCCGCCGCGTGGATCAAAGGATCTATGGTTTTCCCTCGAGTCTTTCCCACGAGGCTTTCCCACGAGGCTTTCCCACAGGGCTGTCCCACGTGCACACCTGGTGGGAGTCGATCCTCGGCTTGAACGTCAAGGCAGTGCAGGGAAAACAGATTCCTCTGGAATGGACTGACACATCTGGGGGTCTCTTGGAATGGTGCCACGACCCTGGAGTTCCTCTCGCCTTTCCTGTGGAGAGCTCCACCTCTTGAGATGCGACGGGAACGCCGGGAATTCTTTCCCTACGAAACAGGGAAAGGATCCCTCATCTCGAGCTAGGAGGCGGAAACGGGGCTCCCCTGGATGTGTGCGGGACCCCACGTGCTCCCTCTCGAGTGGAGACGGGTATGTCGGGGAACTTCTTGAGTTGCAGCAAGGGTGTGAAGGACCCTTTGGAAGTTCCAGCGGTTAGATGTGATTAGCCTCGAGAAGCCTCAGCGGAAATGGGCCTCATCTCGCCTGGAGGGCAAAACCTCCTGGATTTTCTCGAGTTGCGGCAGGTGCTCTCGACTTACGACGGGGACCTCAGGGACCCGCTCTGGTGGCCTCAGGAAAGGCCAGTCCCCATGCGAGTTCCTCGGGGGCCTCTCGGCATTCCTCTCCCGTCGATGCCGGGGCCTAAGACCTTGTGTGGAGTCGGGGCCGGAACCTGAGGATTCCTCTCCAGTGCTGACATGGATCTTGGGGTACTTCTGGAGTCTCCCCAGCGGAGTCAGTCCTCGTCTCGAATGCGGGCATGCACTTGCGCTTTCCTCCAGAGCGGTAGCAGCAGTGTCACGCAGTCCGCCGCGTGGATCAAAGGATCTATGGTTTTCCCTCGAGTCTTTCCCACGAGGCTTTCCCACGAGGCTTTCCCACAGGGCTGTCCCACGTGCACACGTGGTGGGAGTCGATCCTCGGCTTGAACGTCAAGGCAGTGCAGGGAAAACAGGTTCCTCTGGAATGGACTGACACATCTGGGGGTCTCTTGGAATGGTGCCACGACCCTGGAGTTCCTCTCGCCTTTCCTGTTTACAGCGCCAACTCTTGAGATGCGACGGGAACGCCGGGAATTCTTTCCCTACGAAACAGGGAAAGGATCCCTCATCTCGAGCTCGGAGGCGGAAACGGGGCTCCCCTGGATGTGTGCGGGACCCCACGTGCTTCCTCTCGAGTGGAGACGGGTATGTCGGGGAACTTCTTGAGTTGCAGCCATGGTGTGAAGGACCCTTTGAAAGTTCCAGTGGTTAGATGTGATTGGCCTCGAGAAGACTCAGCGGAAATGGGCCTCAAATCGCCTGGAGGGCAAAACCTCCTGGATTTTCTCGAGTTGCGGCAGGTGCTCTCGACTTACGACGGGGACCTCAGGGACCCGCCCTGGTGGCCTCAGGAAAGGCCAGTCCCCATGCGAGTTCCTCGGGGGCCTCTCGGGATTCCTCTCCCGTCGATGCCGGGGCCTAAGACCTTGTGTGGAGTCGGGGCCGGAACCTGAGGATTCCTCTCCAGTGCTGACATGGATCTTGGGGTACTTCTGGAGGCTCCCCAGGGGAGTCAGTCCTCGTCTCGAATGCGGGCATGCACTTGCGCTTTCCTCCAGAGCGGTAGCAGCAGTGTCACGCAGTCCGCCGCGTGGATCAAAGGATCTATGGTTTTCCCTCGAGTCTTTCCCACGAGGCTTTCCCACGAGGCTTTCCCACAGGGCTGTCCCACGTGCACACGTGGTGGGAGTCGATCCTCGGCTTGAACGTCAAGGCAGTGCAGGGAAAACAGGTTCCTCTAGAATGGACTGACACATCTGGGGCACTCTTGGAATGGTGGCACGACCCTGGAGTTCCTTTCGCCTTTCCTGTGGAGAGCGCCTCCTCTTGAGATGCGATGGGAACGCCGGGAATTCTTTCCCTACGAAACAGGGAAAGGATCCCTCATCTCGAGCTAGGAGGCGGAAACGGGGCTCCCCTGGATGTGTGCGGGACCCCACGTGCTTCCTCTCGAGTGGAGACGGGTATGTCGGGGAACTTCTTGAGTTGCAGCAAGGGTGTGAAGGACCCTTTGGAAGTTCCAGTGGTTAGATGTGATTGGCCTCGAGAAGCCTCAGCGGAAATGGGTCTCATCTCGCCTGGAGGGCAAAACCTCCTGGATTTTCTCGAGTTGCGGCAGGTGCTCTCGACTTACGACGGGGACCTCAGGGAACCGCTCTGGTGGCCTCATGAAAGGCCAGTCCCCATGCGAGTACCTCGGGGGCGTCTCGGGATTCCTCTCCCTTCGATGCGGGGCCTAAGACCTTGTGTGGAGTCGGGGCCGGAACCTGAGGATTCCTCTCCAGTGCTGACATGGATCTTGGGGTACTTCTGGAGACTCCCCAGGGGAGTCAGTCCTCGTCTCGAATGCGGGCATGCACTTGCGCTTTCCTCCAGAGCGGTAGCAGCAGTGTCACGCAGTCCGCCGCGTGGATCAAAGGATCTATGGTTTTCCCTCGAGTCTTTCCCACGAGGCTTTCCCACGAGGCTTTCCCACAGGGCTGTCCCACGTGCACACCTGGTGGGAGTCGATCCTCGGCTTGAACGTCAAGGCAGTGCAGGGAAAACAGATTCCTCTGGAATGGACTGACACATCTGGGGGTCTCTTGGAATGGTGCCACGACCCTGGAGTTCCTCTCGCCTTTCCTGTGGAGAGCTCCACCTCTTGAGATGCGACGGGAACGCCGGGAATTCTTTCCCTACGAAACAGGGAAAGGATCCCTCATCTCGAGCTAGGAGGCGGAAACGGGGCTCCCCTGGATGTGTGCGGGACCCCACGTGCTTCCTCTCGAGTGGAGACGGGTATGTCGGGGAACTTCTTGAGTTGCAGCAAGGGTGTGAAGGACCCTTTGGAAGTTCCAGCGGTTAGATGTGATTAGCCTCGAGAAGCCTCAGCGGAAATGGGCCTCATCTCGCCTGGAGGGCAAAACCTCCTGGATTTTCTCGAGTTGCGGCAGGTGCTCTCGACTTACGACGGGGACCTCAGGGACCCGCTCTGGTGGCCTCAGGAAAGGCCAGTCCCCATGCGAGTTCCTCGGGGGCCTCTCGGCATTCCTCTCCCGTCGATGCCGGGGCCTAAGACCTTGTGTGGAGTCGGGGCCGGAACCTGAGGATTCCTCTCCAGTGCTGACATGGATCTTGGGGTACTTCTGGAGTCTCCCCAGCGGAGTCAGTCCTCGTCTCGAATGCGGGCATGCACTTGCGCTTTCCTCCAGAGCGGTAGCAGCAGTGTCACGCAGTCCGCCGCGTGGATCAAAGGATCTATGGTTTTCCCTCGAGTCTTTCCCACGAGGCTTTCCCACGAGGCTTTCCCACAGGGCTGTCCCACGTGCACACCTTGTTGGAGTCGATCCTCGGCTTGAACGTCAAGGCAGTGCAGGGAAAACAGGTTCCTCTGGAATGGACTGACACATCTGGGGGTCTCTTGGAATGGTGCCACGATCCTGGAGTTCCTCTCGCCTTTCCTGTGGAGAGCGCCACCTCTTGAGATGCGACGGGAACGCCGGGAATTCTTTCCCTATGAAACAGGGAAAGGATCCCTCATCTCGAGCTAGGAGGCGGAAACGGGGCTCCCCTGGATGTGTGCGGGACACCACGTGCTTCCTCTCGAGTGCAGACGGGTATGTCGGGGAACTTCTTGAGTTGCAGCAAGGGTGTGAAGGACCCTTTGGAAGTTCCAGTGGTTAGATGTGATTGGCCTCGAGAAGCCTCAGCGGAAATGGGCCTCATCTCGCCTGGAGGGCAAAACCTCCTGGATTTTCTCGAGTTGCGGCAGGTGCTCTCGACTTACGACGGGGACCTCAGGGACCCGCTCTGGTGGCCTCAGGAAAGGCCAGTCCCCATGCGAGTTCCTCGGGGGCCTCTCGGGATTCCTCTCCCGTCGATGCCGGGGCCTAAGACCTTGTGTGGAGTCGGGGCCGGAACCTGAGGATTCCTCTCCAGTGCTGACATGGATCTTGGGGTACTTCTGGAGTCTCCCCAGGGGAGTCAGTCCTCGTCTCGAATGCGGGCATGCACTTGCGCTTTCCTCCAGAGCGGTAGCAGCAGTGTCACGCAGTCCGCCGCGTGGATCAAAGGATCTATGGTTTTCCCTCGAGTCTTTCCCACGAGGCTTTCCCACGAGGCTTTCCCACAGGGCTGTCCCACGTGCACACGTGGTGGGAGTCGATCCTCGGCTTGAACGTCAAGGCAGTGCAGGGAAAACAGATTCCTCTGGAATGGACTGACACATCTGGGGGACTCTTGGAATGGTGGCACGACCCTGGAGTTCCTCTCGCCTTTCCTGTGGAGAGCGCCTCCTCTTGAAATGCGACGGGAACGCCGGGAATTCTTTCCCTACGAAACAGGGAAAGGATCCCTCATCTCGAGCTAGGAGGCGGAAACGGGGCTCCCCTGGATGTGTGCGGGACCCACGTGCTTCCTCTCGAATGGAGACGGGTATGTCGGGGAACTTCTTGAGTTGCAGCAAGGGTGTGAAGGACCCTTTGGAAGTTCCAGTGGTTAGACGTGATTAGCCTCGAGAAGCCTCAGCGGAAATGGGCCTCATCTCGCCTGAAGGGCAAAACCTCCTGGATTTTCTCGAGTTGCGGCAGGTGCTCTCGACTTACGACGGGGACCTCAGGGACCCGCTCTGGTGGCCTCAGGAAAGGCCAGTCCCCATGCGAGTTCCTCGGGGGCCTCTCGGGATTCCTCTCCCGTCGATGCCGGGGCCTAAGACCTTGTGTGGAGTCGGGGTCGGAACCTGAGGATTCCTCTCCAGTGCTGACATGGATCTTGGGGTACTTCTGGAGTCTCCCCAGGGGAGTCAGTCCTCGTCTCGAATGCGGGCATGCACTTGCGCTTTCCTCCAGAGCGGTAGCAGCAGTGTCACCCAGTCCGCCGCGTGGATCAAAGGATCTATGGTTTTCCCTCGAGTCTTTCCCACGAGGCTTTCCCACGAGGCTTTCCCACAGGGCTGTCCCACGTGCACACGTGGTGGGAGTGGATCCTCGGCTTGAACGTCAAGGCAGTGCAGGGAAAACAGGTTCCTCTGGAATGGACTGACACATCTGGGGGACTCTTGGAATGTTGGCATGACCCTGGAGTTCCTCTCGCCTTTCCTGTGGAGAGCGCCTCCTCTTGAGATGCGACGGGAACGCCGGGAATTCTTTCCCTACGAAACAGGGAAAGGATCCCTCATCTTGAGCTAGGAGGCGGAAACGGGGCTCCACTGGATGTGTGCGGGACACCACGTGCTTCCTCTCGAGTGCAGACGGGTATGTCGGGGAACTTCTTGAGTTGCAGCAAGGGAGTGAAGGACCCTTTGGAAGTTCCAGTTGTTAGATGTGATTGGCCTTGAGCAGCCTCAGCGGAAATGTGCCTCATCTCGCCTGGAGGGCAAAACCTCCTGGATTTTCTCGAGTTGCGGCAGGTGCTCTCGACTTACGACGGGGACCTCAGGGACCCGCTCTGGTGGCCTCAGGAAAGGCCAGTCCCCATGCGAGTTCCTCGGGGGCGTCTCGGATTCCTCTCCCGTCGATTCCGGGGCCTAAGACCTTGTGTGGAGTCGGGGCCGGAACCTGAGGATTCCTCTCCAGTGCTGACATGGATCTTGGGGTACTTCTGGAGTCTCCCCAGGGGAGTCAGTCCTCATCTCGAATGCGGGCATGCACTTGCGCTTTCCTCCAGAGCGGTAGCAGCAGTGTCACGCAGTCCGCCGTGTGGATCAAAGGATCTATGGTTTTCCCTCGAGTCTTTCCCACGAGGCTTTCCCACGAGGCTTTCCCACAGGGCTGTCCCACGTGCACACGTGGTGGGAGTCGATCCTCGGCTTGAACGTCAAGGCAGTGCAGGGAAAACAGGTTCCTCTGGAATGGACTGACACATCTGGGGGACTCTTGGGATGGTGTCACTACCCTGGAGTTCCTCTCGCCTTTCCTGTGGAGAGCGCCTCCTCTTGAGATGCGACGGGAACGCCGGGAATTCTTTCCCTACGAAACAGGGAAAGGATCCCTCATCTCGAGCTAGGAGGCGGAAACGGGGCTCCCCTGGATGTGTGCGGGACACCACGTGCTTCCTCTCGAGTGCAGACGGGTATGTCGGGGAACTTCTTGAGTTGCAGAAAGGGTGTGAAGGACCCTCTCGAAGTTCCAGTGGTTAGATGTGATTGGCCTCGAGAAGGCTCAGCGGAAATGGGCCTCATCTCGCCTGGAGGGCAAAACCTCCTGGATTTTCTCGAGTTGCGGCAGGTGCTCTCGACTTACGACGGGGACCTCAGGGACCCGCTTGGTGGCCTCAGGAAAGGCCAGTCCCCATGCGAGTTCCTCGGGGGCCTCTCGGGATTCCGCTCCCGTCGATGCCGGGGCCTAAGACCTTGTGTGGAGTCGGGGCCGGAACCTGAGGATTCCTCTCCAGTGCTGACATGGATCTTGGGGTACTTCTGGAGTCTCCCCAGGGGAGTCAGTTCTCGTCTCGAATGCAGGCATGCACTTGCGCTTTCCTCCAGAGCGGTAGCAGCAGTGTCACGCAGTCCGCCGCGTGGATCAAATGATCTATGGTTTTCCCTCGAGTCTTTCCCACGAGGCTTTCCCACAGGGCTGTCCCACGTGCACACGTGGTGGGAGTCGATCCTCGGCTTGAACGTCAAGGCAGTGCAGGGAAAACAGGTTCCTCTTGAATGGACTGACACATCTGGGGGACTCTTGGAATGGTGTCACGACCCTGGAGTTACTCTCGCCTTTCCTGTGGAGAGCGCCTCCTCTTGAGATGCGACGGGAACGCCGGGAATTCTTTCCCTACGAAACAGGGAAAGGATCCCTCATCTCGAGCTAGGAGGCGGAAACGGGGCTCCCCTGGATGTGTGCGGGACCCCACGTGCTTCCTCTCGAGTGAAGACGGGTATGTCGGGGAACTTCTTGAGTTGCAGCAATGGTGTGAAGGACCCTTTGGAAGTTCCAGTGGTTAGATGTGATTGGCCTCGAGAAGCCTCAGCGGAAATGTGCCTCATTTCGCCTGGAGGGCAAAACCTCCTGGATTTTCTCGAGTTGCGGCAGGTGCTCTCGACTTACGACGGGGACCTCAGGGACCCGCTCTGGTGGCCTCAGGAAAGGCCAGTCCCCATGCGAGTTCCTCGGGGGCATCTCGGGATACCTCTCCCGTCGATGCCGAGGCCTAAGACCTTGTGTGGACTCGGGGCCGGAACCTGAGGATTCCTCTCCAGTGCTGACATGGATCTTGGGGTACTTCTGGAGTCTCCCCAGGGGAGTCAGTCCTCGTCTCGAATGCAGGCATGCACTTGCGCTTTCCTCCAGAGCGGTAGCAGCAGTGTCACACAGTCCGCCTCGTGGATCAAAGGATGTATGGTTTTCCCTCGAGTCTTTCCCACGAGGCTTTCCCACGAGGCTTTCCCACAGGGCTGTCCCACGTGCACACGTGGTGGGAGTCGATCCTCGGCTTGAACGTCAAGGCAGTGCAGGGAAAACAGGTTCCTCTGGAATGGACTGACACATCTGGGGGACTCTTGGAATGGTGGCATGACCCTGGAGTTCCTCTCGCCTTTCCTGTGGAGAGCGCCTCCTCTTGAGATGCGACGGGAACGCCGGGAATTCTCTCCCTACGAAACAGGGAAAGGATCCCTCATCTCGAGCTAGGAGGCGGAAACGGGGCTCCCCTGGATGTGTGCGGGACACCACGTGCTTCCTCTCGAGTGCAGACGGGTATGTCGGGGAACTTCTTGAGTTGCAGCAAGGGTGTGAAGGACCCTTTGGAAGTTCCAGTGGTTAGATGTGATTGGCCTCGAGAAGCCTCAGCGGAAATGGGCCTCATCTCGCCTGGAGGGCAAAACTTCCTGGATTTTCTCGAGTTGCGGCAGGTGCTCTCGACTTACGACGGGGACCTCAGGGAACTGCTCTGGTGGCCTCAGGAAAGGCCAGTCCCCATGCGAGTTCCTCGGGGTCCTCTCGGGATTTCTCTCCCGTCGATGCCGGGGCCTAAGACCTTGTGTGGAGTTGGGGACGGAACCTGAGGATTCCTCTCCAGTGCTGACATGGATCTTGGGGTACTTCTGGAGTCTCCCCAGGGGAGTCAGTCCTCGTCTCGAATGCGGGCATGCACTTGCGCTTTCCTCCAGAGCGGTAGCAGCAGTGTCACGCAGTCCGCCGCGTGGATCAAAGGATCTATGGTTTTCCCTCGAGTCTTTCCCACGAGGCTTTCCCACGAGGCTTTCCCACAGGGCTGTCCCACGTGCACACGTGGTGGGAGTCGATCCTCGGCTTGAACGTCAAGGCAGTGCAGGGAAAAAATGTTCCTCTGGAATGGACTGACACATCTGGGGGACTCTTGGAATGGTGGCATGACCCTGGAGTTCCTCTCGCCTTTCCTGTGGAGAGCGCCTCCTCTTGAGATGCGACGGGAACGCCGGGAATTCTTTCCCTACGAAACAGGGAAAGGATCCCTCATCTCGAGCTAGGAGGCGGAAACGGGGCTCCCCTGGATGTGTGCGGGACCCCACGTGCTTCCCCTCGAGTGGAGACGGGTATGTCGGGGAACTTCTTGAGTTGCAGCAAGGGTGTGAAGGACCCTTTGAAAGTTCCAGTGGTTAGATGTGATTGGCCTCGAGAAGCCTCAGCGGAAATGGGCCTCATCTCGCCTGGAGGGCAAAACCTCCTGGATTTACTCGAGTTGCGGCAGGTGCTCTCGACTTACGACGGGGACCTCAGGGAACCGCTCTGGTGGCCTCAGCAAAGGCCAGTCCCCATGCGAGTTCCTCGGGGGCCTCTCGGGATTCCTCTCCCGTCGATGCCGGGGCCTAAGACCTTGTGTGGAGTCGGGGCCGGAACCTGAGGATTCCTCTCCAGTGCTGACATGGATCTTGGGGTACTTCTGGAGTCTCCCCAGGGGAGTCAGTCCTCGTCTCGAATGCGGGCATGCACTTGCGCTTTCCTCCAGAGCGGTAGCAGCAGTGTCACGCAGTCCGCCGCGTGGATCAAAGGATCTATGGTTTTCCCTCGAGTCTTTCCCACGAGGCTTTCCCACGAGGCTTTCCCACAGGGCTGTCCCACGTGCACACGTGGTGGGAGTCAATCCTCGGCTTGAACGTCAAGGCAGTGCAGGGAAAACAGGTTTCTCTGGAATGGACTGACACATCTGGGGGACTCTTGGAATGGTGACATGACCCTGGAGTTCCTCTCGCCTTTCCTGTGGAGAGCGCCTCCTCTTGAGATGCGACGGGAACGCCGGGAATTCTTTCCCTACGAAACAGGGAAAGGATCCCTCATCTCGAGCTAGGAGGCGGAAACGGGGCTCCCCTGGATGTGTGCGGGACCCCACGTGCTTCCCCTCGAGTGGAGACGGGTATGTCTGGGAACTTCTTGAGTTGCAGCAAGGGTGTGAAGGACCCTTTGGAAGTTCCAGTGGTTAGATGTGATTGGCCTCTAGAAGCCTCAGCGGAAATGGGCCTCATCTCGCCTGGAGGGCAAAACCTCCTGGATTTTCTCGAGTTGCGGCAGGTGCTCTCGACTTACGACGGGGACCTCAGGGACCCGCTTTGGTGGCCTCAGGAAAGGCCAGTCCTCATGGGAGTTCCTCGGGGGCCTCTCGGGATTCCTCTCCCGTCGATGCCGGGGCCTAAGACCTTGTGTGGAGTCGGGGCCGGAACCTGAGGATTCCTCTCCAGTGCTGACATGGATCTTGGGGTATTTCTGGAGTCTCCCCAGGGGAGTCAGTCCTCGTCTCGAATGCGGGCATGCACTTGCGCTTTCCTCCAGAGCGGTAGCAGCAGTATCTCGCAGTCCGCCGCGTGGATCAAAGGATCTATGGTTTTCCCTCGAGTCTTTCCCACGAGGCTTTCCCACGAGGCTTTCCCACAGGGCTGTCCCACGTGCACACGTGGTGGGAGTCGATCCTCGGCTTCAACGTCACGGCAGTGCAGGGAAAACAGGTTCCTCTGGAATGGACTGACACATCTGGGGGACTCTTGCAATGGTGTCACGACCCTGGAGTTCCTCTCGCCTTTCCTGTGGAGAGCGCCTCCTCTTGAGATGCGACGGGAACGCCGGGAATTCTTTCCCTACGAAACAGGGAAAGGATCCCTCATCTCGAGCTAGGAGGCGGAAACGGGGCTCCCCTGGATGTGTGCGGGACCCCACGTGCTTCCTCTCGAGTGGAGAC
This sequence comes from Ovis canadensis, assembly GCF_042477335.2. Classification (NCBI taxonomy): domain Eukaryota; kingdom Metazoa; phylum Chordata; class Mammalia; order Artiodactyla; family Bovidae; genus Ovis; species Ovis canadensis. The sequence goes on along the minus strand of NC_091266.1, from coordinate 1,554,810 downwards.
GGGTATGTCGGGGAACTTCTTGAGTTGCAGCAAGGGTGTGAAGGACCCTTTGGAAGTTCCAGTGGTTAGATGTGATTGGCCTCGAGAAGCCTCAGCGGAAATGGGCCTCATCTCGCCTGGAGGGCAAAACCTCCTGGATTTTCTCGAGTTGCGGCAGGTGCTCTCGACTTACGACGGGGACCTCAGGGACCCGCTTGGTGGCCTCAGGAAAGGCCAGTCCCCATGCGAGTTCCTCGGGGGCCTCTCGGGATTCCTCTCCCGTCGATGCCGGGGCCTAAGACCTTGTGTGGAGTCGGGGCCGGAACCTGAGGATTCCTCCCCAGTGCTGACATGGATCTTGGGGTACTTCTGGAGTCTCCCCAGGGGAGTCAGTCCTCGTCTCGAATGCGGGCATGCACTTCCGCTTCCTCCAGAGCGGTAGCAGCAGTGTCACGCAGTCCGCCGCGTGGATCAAAGGATCTATGGTTTTCCCTCGAGTCTTTCCCACGAGGCTTTCCCACGAGGCTTTCCCACAGGGCTGTCCCACGTGCACACGTGGTGGGAGTCGATCCTCGGCTTGAACGTCAAGGCAGTGCAGGGAAAACAGGTTCCTCTGGAATGGACTGACACATCTGGGGGACTCTTGGAATGGTGGCACGACCCTGGAGTTCCTCTCGCCTTTCCTGTGGAGAGCGCCTCCTCTTGAGATGCGACGGGAACTCCGGGAATTCTTTCCCTACGAAACAGGGAAAGGATCCCTCATCTCGAGCTAGGAGGCGAAAACCGGGCTCCCCTGGATGTGTGCGGGACACCACGTGCTTCCTCTCGAGGGCAGACGGGTATGTCGGGGAACTTCTTGAGTTGCAGCAATGGTGTGAAGGACCCTTTGGAAGTTCCAGTGGTTAGATGTGATTGGCCTCGAGAAGCCTCAGCGGAAATGGGCCTCATCTCGCCTGGAGGGCAAAACCTTCTGGATTTTCTCGAGTTGCGGCAGGTGCTCTCGACTTACGACGGGGACCTCAGGGAACCGCTCTGGTGGCCTCAGGAAAGGCCGTTCCCATGCGAGTTCCTCGGGGCGTCTCGGGATACCTCTCCCGTCGATCCCGGGGCCTAAGATCTTGTGTGGAGTCGGGGCCGGAACCTGAGGATTCCTATCCAGTGCTGACATGGATCTTGGGGTACTTCTGCAGTCTCCCCAGGGGAGTCAGTCCTCGTCTCGAATGCGGGCATGCACTTGCGCTTTCCTCCAGAGCGGTAGCAGCAGTGTCACGCAGTCCGCCACGTGGATCAAAGGATCTATGGTTTTCCCTCGAGTCTTTCCCAGAGGCTTTCCCACGAGGCTTTCCCACAGGGCTGTCCCACGTGCACACGTGGTGGGAGTCAATCCTCGGCTTGAACGTCAAGGCAGTGCAGGGAAAACAGGTTTCTCTGGAATGGACTGACACATCTGGGGGACTCTTGGAATGGTGACATGACCCTGGAGTTCCTCTCGCCTTTCCTGTGGAGAGCGCCTCCACTTGAGATGCGACGGGAACGCCGGGAATTCTTTCCCTACGAAACAGGGAAAGGATCCCTCATCTCGAGCTAGGAGGCGGAAACGGGGCTCCCCTGGATGTGTGCGGGACCCCACGTGCTTCCCCTCGAGTGGAGACGGGTATGTCTGGGAACTTCTTGAGTTGCAGCAAGAGTGTGAAGGACCCTTTGGAAGTTCCAGTGGTTAGATGTGATTGGCCTCGAGAAGCCTCAGCGGAAATGGGCCTCATCTCGCCTGGAGGGCAAAACCTCCTGGATTTTCTCAAGTTGCGGCAGGTGCTCTCGACTTACGACGGGGACCTCAGGGACCCGCTGTGGTGGCCTCAAGAAAGGCCAGTCCCCATGCGAGTTCCTCGGGGCCTCTCGGGATTCCTCTCCCGTCGATTCCGGAGCCTAAGACCTTGTGTGGAGTCGGGGCCGGAACCTGAGGATTCCTCTCCAGTGCTGACATGGATCTTGGGGTATTTCTGGAGTCTCCCCAGGGGAGTCAGTCCTCGTCTCGAATGCGGGCATGCACTTGCGCTTTCCTCCAGAGCGGTATCAGCAGTGTCACGCAGTCCGCCGCGTGGATCAAAGGATCTATGGTTTTCCCTCGAGTCTTTCCCACGAGGCTTTCCCACGAGGCTTTCCCACAGGGCTGTCCCACGTGCACACGTGGTGGGAGTCGATCCTCGGTTTGAACGTCACGGCAGTGCAGGGAAAACAGGTTCCTCTGGAATGGACTGACACATCTGGGGGACTCTTGGAATGGTGTCACGACCCTGGAGTTCCTCTCGCCTTTCCTGTGGAGAGCGCCTCCTCTTGAGATGCGACGGGAACGCCGGGAATTCTTTCCCTACGAAACAGGGAAAGGATCCCTCATCTCGAGCTAGGAGGCGGAAACGGGGCTCCCCTGGATGTGTGCGGGACACCACGTGCTTCCTCTCGAGTGCAGACGGGTATGTCGGGGAACTTCTTGAGTTGCAGCAATGGTGTGAAGGACCCTTTGGAAGTTCCAGTGGTTAGATGTGATTGGCCTTGAGAAGCCTCAGCGGAAATGGGCCTCATCTCGCCTGGAGGGCAAAACCTCCTGGATTTTCTCGAGTTGCGGCAGGTGCTCTCGACTTACGACGGGGACCTCAGGGAACCGCTCTGGTGGCCTCAGGAAAGGCCAGTCCCCATGCGAGTTCCTCGGGGCGTCTCGGGATACCTCTCCCGTCGATGCCGGGGCCTAAGACCTTGTGTGGAGTCGGGGCCGGAACCTGAGGATTCCTATCCAGTGCTGACATGGATCTTGGGGTACTTCTGGAGTCTCCCAAGGCGAGTCAGTCCTCGTCTCGAATGCGGGCATGCACTTGCGCTTTCCTCCAGAGCGGTAGCAGCAGTGTCACGCAGTCCGCCGCGTGGATCAAAGGATCTATGGTTTTCCCTCGAGTCTTTCCCACGAGGCTTTCCCACGAGGCTTTCCCACAGGGCTGTCCCACGTGCACACGTGGTGGGAGTCGATCCTCGGCTTGAACGTCAAGGCAGTGCAGGGAAAACAGGTTCCTCTGGAATGGACTGACACATCTGGGGGACTCTTGGAATGGTGTCACGACCCTGGAGTTCCTCTCGCCTTTCCTGTGGAGAGCGCCTCCTCTTGAGATGCGACGGGAACGCCGGGAATTCTTTCCCTACGAAACAGGGAAAGGATCCCTCATCTCGAGCTAGGAGGCGGAAACCGGACTCCCCTGGATGTGTGCGGGACACCACGTGCTTCCTCTCGAGTGCAGACGGGTATGTCGGGGAACTTCTTGAGTTGCAGCAATGGTGTGAAGGACCCTTTGGAAGTTCCAGTGGTTAGATGTGATTGGCCTCGAGAAGCCTCAGCGGAAATGGGCCTCATCTCGCCTGGAGGGCAAAACCTCCTGGATTTTCTCGAGTTGCGGCAGGTGCTCTCGACTTACGACGGGGACCTCAGGGACCCGCTTGGTGGCCTCAGGAAAGGCCAGTCCCCATGCGAGTTCCTCGGGGGCCTCTCGGGATTCCTCTCCCGTCGATGCCGGGGCCTAAGACCTTGTGTGGAGTCGGGGCCGGAACCTGAGGATTCCTCTCCAGTGCTGACATGGATCTTGGGGTACTTCTGGAGTCTCCCCAGGGGAGTCAGTTCTCGTCTCGAATGCAGGCATGCACTTGCGCTTTCCTCCAGAGCGGTAGCAGCAGTGTCACGCAGTCCGCCGCGTGGATCAAATGATCTATGGTTTTCCCTCGAGTCTTTCCCACGAGGCTTTCCCACAGGGCTGTCCCACGTGCACACGTGGTGGGAGTCGATCCTCGGCTTGAACGTCAAGGCAGTGCAGGGAAAACAGGTTCCTCTTGAATGGACTGACACATCTGGGGGACTCTTGGAATGGTGTCACGACCCTGGAGTTACTCTCGCCTTTCCTGTGGAGAGCGCCTCCTCTTGAGATGCGACGGGAACGCCGGGAATTCTTTCCCTACGAAACAGGGAAAGGATCCCTCATCTCGAGCTAGGAGGCGGAAACGGGGCTCCCCTGGATGTGTGCGGGACCCCACGTGCTTCCTCTCGAGTGAAGACGGGTATGTCGGGGAACTTCTTGAGTTGCAGCAATGGTGTGAAGGACCCTTTGGAAGTTCCAGTGGTTAGATGTGATTGGCCTCGAGAAGCCTCAGCGGAAATGTGCCTCATTTCGCCTGGAGGGCAAAACCTCCTGGATTTTCTCGAGTTGCGGCAGGTGCTCTCGACTTACGACGGGGACCTCAGGGACCCGCTCTGGTGGCCTCAGGAAAGGCCAGTCCCCATGCGAGTTCCTCGGGGGCATCTCGGGATACCTCTCCCGTCGATGCCGAGGCCTAAGACCTTGTGTGGACTCGGGGCCGGAACCTGAGGATTCCTCTCCAGTGCTGACATGGATCTTGGGGTACTTCTGGAGTCTCCCCAGGGGAGTCAGTCCTCGTCTCGAATGCAGGCATGCACTTGCGCTTTCCTCCAGAGCGGTAGCAGCAGTGTCACACAGTCCGCCTCGTGGATCAAAGGATGTATGGTTTTCCCTCGAGTCTTTCCCACGAGGCTTTCCCACGAGGCTTTCCCACAGGGCTGTCCCACGTGCACACGTGGTGGGAGTCGATCCTCGGCTTGAACGTCAAGGCAGTGCAGGGAAAACAGGTTCCTCTGGAATGGACTGACACATCTGGGGGACTCTTGGAATGGTGGCATGACCCTGGAGTTCCTCTCGCCTTTCCTGTGGAGAGCGCCTCCTCTTGAGATGCGACGGGAACGCCGGGAATTCTCTCCCTACGAAACAGGGAAAGGATCCCTCATCTCGAGCTAGGAGGCGGAAACGGGGCTCCCCTGGATGTGTGCGGGACACCACGTGCTTCCTCTCGAGTGCAGACGGGTATGTCGGGGAACTTCTTGAGTTGCAGCAAGGGTGTGAAGGACCCTTTGGAAGTTCCAGTGGTTAGATGTGATTGGCCTCGAGAAGCCTCAGCGGAAATGGGCCTCATCTCGCCTGGAGGGCAAAACTTCCTGGATTTTCTCGAGTTGCGGCAGGTGCTCTCGACTTACGACGGGGACCTCAGGGAACTGCTCTGGTGGCCTCAGGAAAGGCCAGTCCCCATGCGAGTTCCTCGGGGTCCTCTCGGGATTTCTCTCCCGTCGATGCCGGGGCCTAAGACCTTGTGTGGAGTTGGGGACGGAACCTGAGGATTCCTCTCCAGTGCTGACATGGATCTTGGGGTACTTCTGGAGTCTCCCCAGGGGAGTCAGTCCTCGTCTCGAATGCGGGCATGCACTTGCGCTTTCCTCCAGAGCGGTAGCAGCAGTGTCACGCAGTCCGCCGCGTGGATCAAAGGATCTATGGTTTTCCCTCGAGTCTTTCCCACGAGGCTTTCCCACGAGGCTTTCCCACAGGGCTGTCCCACGTGCACACGTGGTGGGAGTCGATCCTCGGCTTGAACGTCAAGGCAGTGCAGGGAAAAAATGTTCCTCTGGAATGGACTGACACATCTGGGGGACTCTTGGAATGGTGGCATGACCCTGGAGTTCCTCTCGCCTTTCCTGTGGAGAGCGCCTCCTCTTGAGATGCGACGGGAACGCCGGGAATTCTTTCCCTACGAAACAGGGAAAGGATCCCTCATCTCGAGCTAGGAGGCGGAAACGGGGCTCCCCTGGATGTGTGCGGGACCCCACGTGCTTCCCCTCGAGTGGAGACGGGTATGTCGGGGAACTTCTTGAGTTGCAGCAAGGGTGTGAAGGACCCTTTGAAAGTTCCAGTGGTTAGATGTGATTGGCCTCGAGAAGCCTCAGCGGAAATGGGCCTCATCTCGCCTGGAGGGCAAAACCTCCTGGATTTACTCGAGTTGCGGCAGGTGCTCTCGACTTACGACGGGGACCTCAGGGAACCGCTCTGGTGGCCTCAGCAAAGGCCAGTCCCCATGCGAGTTCCTCGGGGGCCTCTCGGGATTCCTCTCCCGTCGATGCCGGGGCCTAAGACCTTGTGTGGAGTCGGGGCCGGAACCTGAGGATTCCTCTCCAGTGCTGACATGGATCTTGGGGTACTTCTGGAGTCTCCCCAGGGGAGTCAGTCCTCGTCTCGAATGCGGGCATGCACTTGCGCTTTCCTCCAGAGCGGTAGCAGCAGTGTCACGCAGTCCGCCGCGTGGATCAAAGGATCTATGGTTTTCCCTCGAGTCTTTCCCACGAGGCTTTCCCACGAGGCTTTCCCACAGGGCTGTCCCACGTGCACACGTGGTGGGAGTCAATCCTCGGCTTGAACGTCAAGGCAGTGCAGGGAAAACAGGTTTCTCTGGAATGGACTGACACATCTGGGGGACTCTTGGAATGGTGACATGACCCTGGAGTTCCTCTCGCCTTTCCTGTGGAGAGCGCCTCCTCTTGAGATGCGACGGGAACGCCGGGAATTCTTTCCCTACGAAACAGGGAAAGGATCCCTCATCTCGAGCTAGGAGGCGGAAACGGGGCTCCCCTGGATGTGTGCGGGACCCCACGTGCTTCCCCTCGAGTGGAGACGGGTATGTCTGGGAACTTCTTGAGTTGCAGCAAGGGTGTGAAGGACCCTTTGGAAGTTCCAGTGGTTAGATGTGATTGGCCTCTAGAAGCCTCAGCGGAAATGGGCCTCATCTCGCCTGGAGGGCAAAACCTCCTGGATTTTCTCGAGTTGCGGCAGGTGCTCTCGACTTACGACGGGGACCTCAGGGACCCGCTTTGGTGGCCTCAGGAAAGGCCAGTCCTCATGGGAGTTCCTCGGGGGCCTCTCGGGATTCCTCTCCCGTCGATGCCGGGGCCTAAGACCTTGTGTGGAGTCGGGGCCGGAACCTGAGGATTCCTCTCCAGTGCTGACATGGATCTTGGGGTATTTCTGGAGTCTCCCCAGGGGAGTCAGTCCTCGTCTCGAATGCGGGCATGCACTTGCGCTTTCCTCCAGAGCGGTAGCAGCAGTATCTCGCAGTCCGCCGCGTGGATCAAAGGATCTATGGTTTTCCCTCGAGTCTTTCCCACGAGGCTTTCCCACGAGGCTTTCCCACAGGGCTGTCCCACGTGCACACGTGGTGGGAGTCGATCCTCGGCTTCAACGTCACGGCAGTGCAGGGAAAACAGGTTCCTCTGGAATGGACTGACACATCTGGGGGACTCTTGCAATGGTGTCACGACCCTGGAGTTCCTCTCGCCTTTCCTGTGGAGAGCGCCTCCTCTTGAGATGCGACGGGAACGCCGGGAATTCTTTCCCTACGAAACAGGGAAAGGATCCCTCATCTCGAGCTAGGAGGCGGAAACGGGGCTCCCCTGGATGTGTGCGGGACCCCACGTGCTTCCTCTCGAGTGGAGACGGGTATGTCGGGGAACTTCTTGAGTTGCAGCAAGGGTGTGAAGGACCCTTTGGAAGTTCCAGTGGTTAGATGTGATTGGCCTCGAGAAGCCTCAGCGGAAATGGGCCTCATCTCGCCTGGAGGGCAAAACCTCCTGGATTTTCTCGAGTTGCGGCAGGTGCTCTCGACTTACGACGGGGACCTCAGGGACCCGCTTGGTGGCCTCAGGAAAGGCCAGTCCCCATGCGAGTTCCTCGGGGGCCTCTCGGGATTCCTCTCCCGTCGATGCCGGGGCCTAAGACCTTGTGTGGAGTCGGGGCCGGAACCTGAGGATTCCTCCCCAGTGCTGACATGGATCTTGGGGTACTTCTGGAGTCTCCCCAGGGGAGTCAGTCCTCGTCTCGAATGCGGGCATGCACTTCCGCTTCCTCCAGAGCGGTAGCAGCAGTGTCACGCAGTCCGCCGCGTGGATCAAAGGATCTATGGTTTTCCCTCGAGTCTTTCCCACGAGGCTTTCCCACGAGGCTTTCCCACAGGGCTGTCCCACGTGCACACGTGGTGGGAGTCGATCCTCGGCTTGAACGTCAAGGCAGTGCAGGGAAAACAGGTTCCTCTGGAATGGACTGACACATCTGGGGGACTCTTGGAATGGTGTCACGACCCTGGAGTTCCTCTCGCCTTTCCTGTGGAGAGCGCCTCCTCTTGAGATGCGACGGGAACTCCGGGAATTCTTTCCCTACGAAACAGGGAAAGGATCCCTCATCTCGAGCTAGGAGGCGAAAACCGGGCTCCCCTGGATGTGTGCGGGACACCACGTGCTTCCTCTCGAGGGCAGACGGGTATGTCGGGGAACTTCTTGAGTTGCAGCAATGGTGTGAAGGACCCTTTGGAAGTTCCAGTGGTTAGATGTGATTGGCCTCGAGAAGCCTCAGCGGAAATGGGCCTCATCTCGCCTGGAGGGCAAAACCTTCTGGATTTTCTCGAGTTGCGGCAGGTGCTCTCGACTTACGACGGGGACCTCAGGGAACCGCTCTGGTGGCCTCAGGAAAGGCCGTTCCCATGCGAGTTCCTCGGGGCGTCTCGGGATACCTCTCCCGTCGATCCCGGGGCCTAAGATCTTGTGTGGAGTCGGGGCCGGAACCTGAGGATTCCTATCCAGTGCTGACATGGATCTTGGGGTACTTCTGCAGTCTCCCCAGGGGAGTCAGTCCTCGTCTCGAATGCGGGCATGCACTTGCGCTTTCCTCCAGAGCGGTAGCAGCAGTGTCACGCAGTCCGCCACGTGGATCAAAGGATCTATGGTTTTCCCTCGAGTCTTTCCCAGAGGCTTTCCCACGAGGCTTTCCCACAGGGCTGTCCCACGTGCACACGTGGTGGGAGTCAATCCTCGGCTTGAACGTCAAGGCAGTGCAGGGAAAACAGGTTTCTCTGGAATGGACTGACACATCTGGGGGACTCTTGGAATGGTGACATGACCCTGGAGTTCCTCTCGCCTTTCCTGTGGAGAGCGCCTCCACTTGAGATGCGACGGGAACGCCGGGAATTCTTTCCCTACGAAACAGGGAAAGGATCCCTCATCTCGAGCTAGGAGGCGGAAACGGGGCTCCCCTGGATGTGTGCGGGACCCCACGTGCTTCCCCTCGAGTGGAGACGGGTATGTCTGGGAACTTCTTGAGTTGCAGCAAGAGTGTGAAGGACCCTTTGGAAGTTCCAGTGGTTAGATGTGATTGGCCTCGAGAAGCCTCAGCGGAAATGGGCCTCATCTCGCCTGGAGGGCAAAACCTCCTGGATTTTCTCAAGTTGCGGCAGGTGCTCTCGACTTACGACGGGGACCTCAGGGACCCGCTGTGGTGGCCTCAAGAAAGGCCAGTCCCCATGCGAGTTCCTCGGGGCCTCTCGGGATTCCTCTCCCGTCGATTCCGGAGCCTAAGACCTTGTGTGGAGTCGGGGCCGGAACCTGAGGATTCCTCTCCAGTGCTGACATGGATCTTGGGGTATTTCTGGAGTCTCCCCAGGGGAGTCAGTCCTCGTCTCGAATGCGGGCATGCACTTGCGCTTTCCTCCAGAGAGGTATCAGCAGTGTCACGCAGTCCGCCGCGTGGATCAAAGGATCTATGGTTTTCCCTCGAGTCTTTCCCACGAGGCTTTCCCACGAGGCTTTCCCACAGGGCTGTCCCACGTGCACACGTGGTGGGAGTCGATCCTCGGTTTGAACGTCACGGCAGTGCAGGGAAAACAGGTTCCTCTGGAATGGACTGACACATCTGGGGGACTCTTGGAATGGTGTCACGACCCTGGAGTTCCTCTCGCCTTTCCTGTGGAGAGCGCCTCCTCTTGAGATGCGACGGGAACGCCGGGAATTCTTTCCCTACGAAACAGGGAAAGGATCCCTCATCTCGAGCTAGGAGGCGGAAACGGGGCTCCCCTGGATGTGTGCGGGACACCACGTGCTTCCTCTCGAGTGCAGACGGGTATGTCGGGGAACTTCTTGAGTTGCAGCAATGGTGTGAAGGACCCTTTGGAAGTTCCAGTGGTTAGATGTGATTGGCCTTGAGAAGCCTCAGCGGAAATGGGCCTCATCTCGCCTGGAGGGCAAAACCTCCTGGATTTTCTCGAGTTGCGGCAGGTGCTCTCGACTTACGACGGGGACCTCAGGGAACCGCTCTGGTGGCCTCAGGAAAGGCCAGTCCCCATGCGAGTTCCTCGGGGCGTCTCGGGATACCTCTCCCGTCGATGCCGGGGCCTAAGACCTTGTGTGGAGTCGGGGCCGGAACCTGAGGATTCCTATCCAGTGCTGACATGGATCTTGGGGTACTTCTGGAGTCTCCCAAGGCGAGTCAGTCCTCGTCTCGAATGCGGGCATGCACTTGCGCTTTCCTCCAGAGCGGTAGCAGCAGTGTCACGCAGTCCGCCGCGTGGATCAAAGGATCTATGGTTTTCCCTCGAGTCTTTCCCACGAGGCTTTCCCACGAGGCTTTCCCACAGGGCTGTCCCACGTGCACACGTGGTGGGAGTCGATCCTCGGCTTGAACGTCAAGGCAGTGCAGGGAAAACAGGTTCCTCTGGAATGGACTGACACATCTGGGGGACTCTTGGAATGGTGTCACGACCCTGGAGTTCCTCTCGCCTTTCCTGTGGAGAGCGCCTCCTCTTGAGATGCGACGGGAACGCCGGGAATTCTTTCCCTACGAAACAGGGAAAGGATCCCTCATCTCGAGCTAGGAGGCGGAAACCGGACTCCCCTGGATGTGTGCGGGACACCACGTGCTTCCTCTCGAGTGCAGACGGGTATGTCGGGGAACTTCTTGAGTTGCAGCAATGGTGTGAAGGACCCTTTGGAAGTTCCAGTGGTTAGATGTGATTGGCCTCGAGAAGCCTCAGCGGAAATGGGCCTCATCTCGCCTGGAGGGCAAAACCTCCTGGATTTTCTCGAGTTGCGGCAGGTGCTCTCGACTTACGACGGGGACCTCAGGGAACCGCTCTGGTGGCCTCAGGAAAGGCCAGTCCCCATGCGAGTTCCTCGGGGCGTCTCGGGATACCTCTCCCGTCGATGCCGGGGCCTAAGACCTTGTGTGGAGTCGGGGCCGGAACCTGAGGATTCCTATCCAGTGCTGACATGGATCTTGGGGTACTTCTGGAGTCTCCCCAGGGGAGTCAGTCCTCGTCTCGAATGCGGGCATGCACTTGCGCTTTCCTCCAGAGCGGTAGCAGCAGTGTCACGCAGTCAGCCGCGTGGATCAAAGGATCTATGGTTTTCCCTCGAGTCTTTCCCACGAGGCTTTCCCTCGAGTCTTTCCCACGAGGCTTTCCCACGAGGCTTTCCCACAGGGCTGTCCCACGTGCACACGTGGTGGGAGTCGATCCTCGGCTTGAACGTCACGGCAGTGCAGGGAAAACAGGTTCCTCTGGAATGGACTGACACATCTGGGGGACTCTTGGAATGGTGACATGACCCTGGAGTTCCTCTCGCCTTTCCTGTGGAGAGCGCCTCCACTTGGGATGCGACGGGAACGCGGGGAATTCTTTCCCTACGAAACAGGGAAAGGATCCCTCATCTCGAGCTAAGAGGCGGAAACGGGGCTCCCCTGGATGTTTGCGGGACATCACGTGCTTCCCCTCGAGTGGAGACGGGTATGTCGGGGAACTTCTTGAGTTGCAGCAATGGTGTGAAGGACCCTTTGGAAGTTCCAGTGGTTAGATGTGATTGGCCTCGAGAAGCCTCAGCGGAAATGGGCCTCATCTCGCATGGAGGGCAAAACCTTCTGGATTTTCTCGAGTTGCGGCAGGTGCTCTCGACTTACGACGGGGACCTCAGGGAACCGCTCTGGTGGCCTCAGGAAAGGCCATTCCCATGCGAGTTCCTCGGGGCGTCTCGGGATACCTCTCCCGTCGATCCCGGGGCCTAAGACCTTGTGTGGAGTCGGGGCCGGAACCTGAGGATTCCTATCCAGTGCTGACATGGATCTTGGGGTACTTCTGGAGTCTCCCCAGGGGAGTCAGTCCTCGTCTCGAATGCGGGCATGCACTTGCGCTTTCCTCCAGAGCGGTAGCAGCAGTGTCACGCAGTCCGCCGCGTGGATCAAAGGATCTATGGTTTTCCCTCGAGTCTTTCCCACGAGGCTTTCCCACGAGGCTTTCCCACAGGGCTGTCCCACGTGCACACGTGGTGGGAGTCGATCCTCGGCTTGAACGTCACGGCAGTGCAGGGAAAACAGGTTCCTCTGGAATGGACTGACACATCTGGGGGACTCTTGGAATGGTGGCACGACCCTGGAGTTCCTCTCGCCTTTCCTGTGGAGAGCGCCTCCACTTGAGATGCGACGGGAACGCCGGGAATTCTTTCCCTACGAAACAGGGAAAGGATCCCTCATCTCGAGCTAGGAGGCGGAAACGGGGCTCCCCTGGATGTGTGCGGGACCCCACGTGTTTCCTCTCGAGTGGAGACGGGTATGTCGGGGAACTTCTTGAGTTGCAGCAAGGGTGTGAAGGACCCTTTGGAAGTTCCAGTGGTTAGATGTGATTGGCCTCGAGAAGCCTCAGCGGAAATGGGCCTCATCTCGCCTGGAGGGCAAAACCTCCTGGATTTTCTCGAGTTGCGGCAGGTGCTCTCGACTTACGACGGGGACCTCAGGGACCCGCTTGGTGGCCTCAGGAAAGGCCAGTCCCCATGCGAGTTCCTCGGGGGCGTCTCGGGATTCCTCTCCCGTCGATGCCGGGGCCTAAGTCCTTGCGTGGAGTCGGGGCCGGAACCTGAGGATTCCTCTCCAGTGCTGACATGGATCTTGGGGTACTTCTGGAGTCTCCCCAGGGGAGTCAGTCCTCGTCTCGAATGCGGGCATGCACTTGCGCTTTCCTCCAGAGCGGTAGCAGCAGTGTCACGCAGTCTGCCGCGTGGATCAAAGGATCTATGGTTTTCCCTCGAGTCTTTCTCACGAGGCTTTCGCACGAGGCTTTCCCACAGGGCTGTCCCACGTGCACACGTGGTCGGAGTCGATCCTCGGCTTGAACGTCAAGGCAGTGCAGGGAAAACAGGTTCCTCTGGAATGGACTGACACATCTGGGGGACTCTTGGAATGGTGGCATGACCCTGGAGTTCCTCTCGCCTTTCCTGTGGAGAGGGCCTCCTCTTGAAATGCGACGGGAACGCCGGGAATTCTTTCCCTACGAAACAGGGAAAGGATCCCTCATCTCGAGTTAGGAGGCGGAAACGGGGCTCCCCTGGATGTGTGCGGGACACCACGTGCTTCCTCTCGAGTGGAGACGGGTATGTCGGGGAACTTCTTGAGTTGCAGCAAGGGTGTGAAGGACCCTTTGGAAGTTCCAGTGGTTAGATGTGATTGGCCTCGAGAAGCCTCAGCGGAAATGGGCCTCATCTCGCCTGGAGGGCAAAACCTCCTGGATTTTCTCGAGTTGCGGCAGGTGCTCTCGACTTACGACGGGGACCTCAGGGACCCGCTTGGTGGCCTCAGGAAAGGCCAGTCCCCATGCGAGTTCCTCGGGGGCCTCTCGGGATTCCTCTCCCGTCGATGCCGGGGCCTAAGACCTTGTGTGGAGTCGGGGCCGGAACCTGAGGATTCCTCTCCAGTGCTGACATGGATCTTGGGGTACTTCTGGAGTCTCCCCAGGGGAGTCAGTCCTCGTCTCGAATGCGGGCATGCACTTGCGCTTTCCTCCAGAGCGGTAGCAGCAGTGTCACGCAGTCCGCCGCGTGGATCAAAGGATCTATGGTTTTCCCTCGAGTCTTTCCCACGAGGCTTTCCCACGAGGCTTTCCCACAGGGCTGTCCCACGTGCACACGTGGTGGGAGTCGATCCTCGGCTTGAACGTCAAGGCAGTTCAGGGAAAACAGGTTCCTCTGGAATGGACTGACACATCTGGGGGACTCTTGGAATGGTGTCACGACCCTGGAGTTCCTCTCGCCTTTCCTGTGGAGAGCGCCTCCTCTTGAGATGCGACGGGAACGCCGGGAATTCTTTTCCTACGAAACAGGGAAAGGATCCCTCATCTCGAGCTAGGAGGCGGAAACGGGGCTCCCCTGGATGTGTGCGGGACACCACGTGCTTCCTCTCGAGTGCAGACGGGTATGTCGGGGAACTTCTTGAGTTGCAGCAATGGTGTGACGGACCCTTTGGAAGTTCCTGTGGTTAGATGTGATTGGCCTCGAGAAGCCTCAGCGGAAATGGGCCTCATCTCGCCTGGAGGGCAAAACCTCCTGGATTTTCTCGAGTTGCGGCAGGTGCTCTCGACTTACGACGGGGACCTCAGGGACCCGCTTGGTGGCCTCAGGAAAGGCCAGTCCCCATGCGAGTTCCTCGGGGGCCTCTCGGGATTCCTCTCCCGTCGATGCCGGGGCCTAAGACCTTGTGTGGAGTCGGGGCCGGAACCTGAGGGTTCCTCTCCAGTGCTGACATGGATCTTGGGGTACTTCTGGAGTCTCCCCAGGGGAGTCAGTCCTCGTCTCGAATGCGGTCATGCACTTGCGCTTTCCTCCAGAGCGGTAGCAGCAGTGTCACGCAGTCCGCCACGTGGATCAAAGGATCTATGGTTTTCCCTCGAGTCTTTCCCACGAGGCTTTCCCACGAGGCTTTCCCACAGGGCTGTCCCACGTGCACACGTGGTGGGAGTCGATCCTCGGCTTGAACGTCAAGGCAGTGCAGGAAAAACAGGTTCCTCTGGAATGGACTGACCATCTGGGGGACTCTTGGAATGGTGGCACGACCCTGGAGTTCCTCTCGCCTTTCCTGTGGAGAGCGCCTCCTCTTGAGATGCGACGGGAACGCAGGGAATTATTTCCCCACGAAACAGGGAAAGGATCCCTCATCTCGAGCTAGGAGGCGGAAACGGGGCTCCCCTGGATGTGTGCGGGACCCCACGTGCTTCCTCTCGAGTGCAGACGGGTATGTCGGGGAACTTCTTGAGTTGCAGCAAGGTTGTGAAGGACCCTTTGGAAGTTCCAGTGTTTAGACGTGATTAGCCTCGAGAAGCCTCAGCGGAAATGAGCCTCATCTCGCCTGAAGGGCAAAACCTCCTGGATTTTCTCGAGTTGCGGCAGGTGATCTCGACTTACGACAGGGACCTCAGGGACCCGCTCTGGTGGCCTCAGGAAAAGCCAGTCCCCATGCGAGTTCCTCGTGGGCCTCTCTGGATCCCTCTCCTGTCGATACCGGGGCCTAAGACCTTGTGTGGAGTCGGGGCCGGAACCTGAGGATTCCTCTCCAGTGCTGACATGGATCTTGGGGTACTTCTGGAGTCTCCCCAGGGGGGTCAGTCCTCGTCTCGAATGCGGGCATGCACTTGCGCTTTCCTCCAGAGCGGTAGCAGCAGTGTCACGCAGTCCGCCGCGTGGATCAAAGGATCTATGGTTTTCCCTCGAGGCTTTCCCACGAGGCTTTCCCACGAGGCTTTCCCACAGGGCTGTCCCACGTGCACACGTGGTGGGAGTCGATCCTCGGCTTGAACGTCAAGGCAGTGCAGGGAAAACAGGTTCCTCTGGAATGGACTGACACATCTGGGGGACTCTTGGAATGGTGTCACGACCCTGGAGTTCCTCTCGCCTTTCCTGTGGAGAGCGCCTCCTCTTGAGATGCGACGGGAACGCCGGGAATTCTTTCCCTACGAAACAAGGAAAGGATCCCTCATCTCGAGCTAGGAGGCGGAAACGGGGCTCCCCTGGATGTGTGCGGGACACCACGTGCTTCCTCTCGAGTGGAGACGGGTATGTCGGGGAACTTCTTGAGTTGCAGCAAGGGTGCGAAGGACCCTTTGGAAGTTCCAGTGGTTAGACGTGATTGGCCTCGAGAAGCCTCAGCAGAAATGGGCCTCATTTCGCCTGGAGTGCAAAACCTCCTGGATTTTCTCGAGTTGCGGCAGGTGCTCTCGACTTACGACGGGGACCTCAGGGACCCGCTCTGGTGGCCTCAGGAAAGGCCAGTCCCCATGCGAGTTCCTCGGGGGCCTCTCGGGATTCCTCTCCCGTCGATGCCGGGGCCTAAGACCTTGTGTGGAGTCGGGGCCGGAACCTGAGGATTCCTCTCCAGTGCTGACATGGATCTTGGGGTAATTCTGGAGTCTCCCCAGGGGAATCAGTCCTCGTCTCGAATGCGGGCATGCACTTGCGCTTTCCTCCAGAGCGGTAGCAGCAGTGTCACGCAGTCCGCTGCGTGGATCAAAGGATCTATGGTTTTCCCTCGAGTCTTTCCCACGAGGCTTTCCCACGAGGCTTTCCCACAGGGCTGTCCCACGTGCACACGTGGTGGGAGTCGATCCTCGGCTTGAACGTCAAGGCAGTGCAGGGAAAACAGGTTCCTCTGGAATGGACTGACACATCTGGGGGACTCTTGGAATGGTGGCATGACCCTGGAGTTCCTCTCGCCTTTCCTGTGGAGAGCGCCTCCTCTTGAGTTGCGACGGGAACGCCGGGAATTCTTTCCCTACGAAACAGGGAAAGGATCCCTCATCTCGAGCTAGAAGGCGGAAACGGGGATCGCCTGGATGTGTGCGGGACCCCACGTGCTTCCCTTCGAGTGGAGACGGGTATGTCGGGGAACTTCTTGAGTTGCAGCAATGGTGTGAAGGACCCTTTGGAAGTTCCAGTGGTTAGATGTGATTGGCCTCGAGAAGCCTCAGCGGAAATGGGCCTCATCTCGCCTGGAGGGCAAAACCTCCTGGATTTTCTCGAGTTGCGGCAGTTGCTCTCGACTTACGACGGGGACCTCAGGGAACCGTTCTGGTGGCCTCAGGAAAGGGCAGTCCCCATGCAAGTTCCTCGGGGGCGTCTCGGGATACCTCTCCCGTCGATGCCGGGGCCTAAGACCTTGTGTGGAGTCGGGGCCGGAACCTGAGGATTCCTCTCCAGTGCTGACATGGATCTTGGGGTACTTCTGGAGTCTCCCCAGGGGAGTCAGTCCTCGTCTCGAATGCGGGCATGCACTTGCGCTTTCCTCCAGAGCGGTAGCAGCAGTGTCACGCAGTCTGCCGCTTGGATCAAAGGATCTATGGTTTTCCATCGAGTCTTTCTCACTAGGCTTTCGCACGAGGCTTTCCCACAGGGCTGTCCCACGTGCACACGTGGTCGGAGTGGATCCTCGGCTTGAACGTCAAGGCAGTGCAGGGAAAACAGGTTCCTCTGGAATGGACTGACACATCTGGGGGACTCTTGGAATGGTGGCATGACCCTGGAGTTCCTCTCGCCTTTCCTGTGGAGAGCGCCACCTCTTGAGATGCGACGGGAACGCCGGGAATTCTTTCCCTACGAAACAGGGAAAGGATCCCTCATCTCGAGCTAGGAGGCGGAAACGGGGATCGCCTGGATGTGTGCGGGACCCCACGTGCTTCCCTTCGAGTGGACACGGGTATGTCGGGGAACTTCTTGAGTTGCAGCAATGGTGTGAAGGACCCTTTGGAAGTTCCAATGGTTAGATGTGATTGGCCTCAAGAAGCCTCAACGGAAATGGGCCTCATCTCGCCTGGAGGGCAAAACCTCCTGGATTTTCTCGAGTTGCGGCAGGTGCTCTCGACTTACGACGGGGACCTCAGGGACCCGCTCTGGTGGCCTCAGGAAAGGCCAGTCCCCATGCGAGTTCCTCGGGGGCCTCTCGGGAATGCTCTCCCGTCGATGCCGGGGCCTAAGACCTTGTGTGGAGTCGGGGCCGGAACCTGAGGATTCCTCTCCAGTGCTGACATGGATCTTGGGGTACTTCTGGAGTCTCCCCAGGGGAGTCAGTCCTCGTCTCGAATGCGGGCATGCACTTGCGCTTTCCTCCAGAGCGGTAGCAGCAGTGTCACGCAGTCCGCCGCGTGGATCAAAGGATCTATGGTTTTCCCTCGAGTCTTTCCCACGAGGCTTTCCCACGAGGCTTTCCCACAGTGCTGTCCCACGTGCACACGTGGTGGGAGTCGATCCTCGGCTTGAACGTCAAGGCAGTGCAGGGAAAACAGGTTCCTCTGGAATGGACTGACACATCTGGGGGACTCTTGGAATGGTGGCATGACTCTGGAGTTCCTCTCGCCTTTCCTGTGGAGAGCGCCTCCTCTTGAGATGCGACGGGAACGCCGGGAATTCTTTCCCTACGAAACAGGGAAAGGATCCTTCATCTCGAGCTAGGAGGCGGAAACGGGGCTCCCCTGGATGTGTGCGGGACACCACGTGCTTCCTCTCGAGGGCAGACGGGTATGTCGGGGAACTTCTTGAGTTGCAGCAAGGGTGTGAAGGACCCTTTGGAAGTTCCAGTGGTTAGATGTGATTGGCCTCGAGAAGCCTCAGCGGAAATGGGCCTCATCTCGCCTGGAGGGCAAAACCTCCTGGATTTTCTCGAGTTGCGGCAGGTGCTCTCGACTTACGACGGGGACCTCAGGGAACCGCTCTGGTGGCCTCAGGAAAGGCCAGTCCCCATGCGAGTTCCTCGGGGGCGTCTCGGGATACCTCTCCCGTCGATGCCGGGGCCTAAGACCTTGTGTGGAGTCGGGGCCGGAACCTGAGGATTCCTCTCCAGTGCTGACATGGATCTTGGGGTACTTCTGGAGTCTCCCCAGGGGAGTCAGTCCTCGTCTCGAATGCGGGCATGCACTTGCGCTTTCCTCCAGAGCGGTAGCAGCAGTGTCACGCAGTCCGCCGCGTGGATCAAAGGATCTATGGTTTTCCCTCGAGTCTTTCCCACGAGGCTTTCCCACGAGGCTTTCCCACAGGGCTGTCCCACGTGCACACGTGGTGGGAGTCGATCCTCGGCTTGAACGTCAAGGCAGTGCAGGGAAAACAGGTTCCTCTGGAATGGACTGACACACCTGGGGGACTCTTGGAATGGTGGCACGACCCTGGAGTTCCTCTCGCCTTTCCTGTGGAGAGCGCCTCCTCTTGAGATGCGACGGGAACGCCGGGAATTCTTTCCCTACGAAACAGGGAAAGGATCCCTCATCTCGAGCTAGGAGGCGGAAACGGGGATCGCCTGGATGTGTGCGGGACCCCACGTGCTTCCCTTCGAGTGGAGACGGGTATGTCGGGGAACTTCTTGAGTTGCAGCAATGGTGTGAGGGACCCTTTGGAAGTTCCAGTGGTTAGATGTGATTGGCCTCGAGAAGCCTCAGCGGAAATGGGCCTCATCTCGCCTGGAGGGCAAAACCTCCTGGATTTTCTCGAGTTGCGGCAGGTGCTCTCGACTTACGACGGGGACCTCAGGGACCCGCTCTGGTGGCCTCAGGAAAGGCCAGTCCCCATGCGAGTTCCTCGGGGGCCTCTCGGGAATGCTCTCCCGTCGATGCCGGGGCCTAAGACCTTGTGTGGAGTCGGGGCCGGAACCTGAGGATTCCTCTCCAGTGCTGACATGGATCTTGGGGTACTTCTGGAGTCTCCCCAAGGGAGTCAGTCCTCGTCTCGAATGCGGGCATGCACTTGCGCTTTCCTCCAGAGCGGTAGCAGCAGTGTCACGCAGTCCACCGCGTGGATCAAAGGATCTATGGTTTTCCCTCGAGTCTTTCCCACGAGGCTTTCCCACGAGGCTTTCCCACAGGGCTGTCCCACGTGCACACGTGGTGGGAGTCGATCCTCGGCTTGAACGTCAAGGCAGTGCAGGGAAAACAGGTTCCTCTGGAATGGACTGACACATCTGGGGGACTCTTGGAATGGTGGCATGACTCTGGAGTTCCTCTCGCCTTTCCTGTGGAGAGCGCCTCCTCTTGAGATGCGACGGGAACGCCGGGAATTCTTTCCCTACGAAACAGGGAAAGGATCCTTCATCTCGAGCTAGGAGGCGGAAACGGGGCTCCCCTGGATGTGTGCGGGACACCACGTGCTTCCTCTCGAGGGCAGACGGGTATGTCGGGGAACTTCTTGAGTTGCAGCAAGGGTGTGAAGGACCCTTTGGAAGTTCCAGTGGTTAGATGTGATTGGCCTCGAGAAGCCTCAGCGGAAATGGACCTATCTCGCCCGGAGGGCAAAACCTCCTGGATTTTCTCGAGTTGCGGCAGGTGCTCTCGACTTACGACGGGAACCTCAGGGACCCGCTCTGGTGGCCTCAGGAAAGGCCAGTCCCCATGCGAGTTCCTCGGGGGCCTCTCGGGATTCCTCTCCCGTCGATGCCGGCGCCGAAGACCTTGTGTGGAGTCGGGGCCGGAACCTGAGGATTCCTCTCCAGTGCTGACATGGATCTTGGGGTACTTCTGGAGTCTCCCCAGGGGAGTCAGTCCTCGTCTCGAATGCGGGCATGCACTTGCGCTTTCCTCCAGAGCGGTAGCAGCAGTGTCACGCAGTCCGCCGCGTGGATCAAAGGATCTATGGTTTTCCCTCGAGTCTTTTCCACGAGGCTTTCCCACGAGGCTTTCCCACGAGGCTTTCCCACAGGGCTGTCCCACGTGCACACGTGGTGGGAGTCGATCCTCGGCTTGAACGTCAAGACAGTGCAGGGAAAACAGGTTACTCTGGAATGGACTGACACACCTGGGGGACTCTTGGAATGGTGTCACGACCCTGGAGTTCCTCTCGCCTTTCCTGTGGAGAGCGCCTCCTCTTGAGATGCGACGGGAACGCCGGGAATTCTTTCCCTACGAAACAGGGAAAGGATCCCTCATCTCGAGCTAGGAGGCGGAAACGGGGATCGCCTGGATGTGTGCGGGACCCCACGTGCTTCCCCTCGAGTGGAGACGGGTATGTCGGGGAACTTCTGAGTTGCAGCAATGGTGTGAAGGACCCTTTGGAAGTTCCAGTGGTTAGATGTGATTGGCCTCGAGAAGCCTCAGCGGAAATGGGCCTCATCTCGCCTGGAGGGCAAACCCTCCTGGATTTTCTCGAGTTGCGGCAGGTGATCTCGACTTATGACGGGGACCTCAGGGAACCGCTTGGTGGCCTCAGGAAAGGCCAGTCCCCATGCGAGTTCCTCGGGGGCGTCTCGGGAATGCTTTCCCGTCGATGCCGGGGCCTAAGACCTTGTGTGGAGTCGGGGCCGGAACCTGAGGATTCCTCTCCAGTGCTGACATGGATCTTGGGGTACTTCTGGAGTCTCCCCAGGGGAGTCAGTCCTCGTTTCGAATGCGGGCATGCACTTGCGCTTTCCTCCAGCGCGGTAGCTGCAGTGTCACGCAGTCCGCCGCGTGGATCATAGGATCTATGGTTTTCCCTCGAGTCTTTCCCACGAGGCTTTCCCACGAGGCTTTCCCACAGGGCTGTCCCACGTGCACACGTGGTGGGAGTCGATCCTCGGCTTGAACGTCAAGGCAGTGCAGGGAAAACAGGTTCCTCTGGAATGGACTGACACATCTGGGGGACTCTTGGAATGGTGGCATGACTCTGAAGTTCCTCTCGCCTTTCCTGTGGAGAGCGCCTCCTCTTGAGATGCGACGGGAATGCCGGGAATTCTTTCCCTACGAAACAGGGAAAGGATCACTCATCTCGAGCTAGGAGGCGGAAACGGGGCTCCCCTGGATGTGTGCGGGACACCACGTGCTTCCTCTCGAGTGGAGACGGGTATGTCGGGGAACTTCTTGAGTTGCAGCAAGGGTGTGAAGGACCCTTTGGAAGTTCCAGTGGTTAGATGTGATTGGCCTCGAGAAGCCTCAGCGGAAATGGGCCTCATCTCGCCTGGAGGGCAAAACCTCCTGGATTTTCTCGAGTTGCGGCAGGTGCTCTCGACTTACGATGGGGACCTCAGGGACCCGCTTGGTGGCCTCAGGAAAGGCCAGTCCCCATGCGAGTTCCTCGGGGGCCTCTCGGGATTCCTCTCCCGTCGATGCCGGGGCCTAAGACCTTGTGTGGAGTCGGGGCCGGAACCTGAGGATTCCTCTCCAGTGCTGACATGGATCTTGGGGTACTTCTGGAGTCTCCCCAGGGGAGTCAGTCCTCGTCTCGAATGCGGGCATGCACTTGCGCTTTCCTCCAGAGCGGTAGCAGCAGTGTCACGCAGTCCGCCGCGTGGATCAAAGATCTATGGTTTTCCCTCGAGTCTTTCCCACGAGGCTTTCCCACGAGGCTTTCCCACAGGGCTGTCCCACGTGCACACGTGGTGGGAGTCGATCCTCGGCTTGAACGTCAAGGCAGTGCAGGGAAAACAGGTTCCTCTGGAATGGACTGACACATCAGGGGGACTCTTGGAATGTTGGCACGACCCTGGAGTTCCTCTCGCCTTTCCTGTGGAGAGCGCCTCCTCTTGAGATGCGACGGGAACGCCGGGAATTCTTTCCATACGAAACAGGGAAAGGATCCCTCATCTCAAGCTAGGAGGCGGAAACGGGGCTCCCCTGGATGTGTGCGGGACCCACGTGCTTCCTCTCGAGTGGAGACGGGTATGTCGGGGAACTTCTTGAGTTGCAGCAATGGTGTGAAGGACCCTTTGGAAGTTCCAGTGGTTAGACGTGATTAACCTCGAGAAGCCTCAGCGGAAATGGGCCTCATCTCGCTGGAGGGCAAAACCTCCTGGATTTTCTCGAGTTGCGGCAGGTGCTCTCGACTTACGACGGGGACCTCAGGTACCCGCTCTGGTGGCCTCAGGAAAGGCCAGTCCCCATGCGAGTTCCTCGGGGGCCTCTCGGGATTCCTCTCCCGTCGATGCCGGGGCCTAAGACCTTGTGTGGAGTCGGGGCCGGAACCTGAGGATTCCTCTCCAGTGCTGACATGGATCTTGGGGTACTTCTGGAGTCTCCCCAGGGGAATCAGTCCTCGTCTCGAATGCGGGCATGCACTTGCGCTTTCCTCCAGAGCGGTAGCATCAGTGTCACGCAGTCCGCCGCGTGGATCAAAGGATATATGGTTTTCCCTCGAGTCTTTCCCACGAGGCTTTCCCACGAGGCTTTCCCACAGGGCTGTCCCACGTGCACACGTGGTCGGAGTCGATCCTCGGCTTGAACGTCAAGGCAGTGCAGGGAAAACAGGTTCCTCTGGAATGGACTGACACATCTGGGGGACTCTTGGAATGGTGGCATGACCCTGGAGTTCCTCTCGCCTTTCCTGTGGAGAGCGCCTCCTCTTGAGATGCGACGGGAACGCCGGGAATTCTTTCCCTACGAAACAGGGAAAGGATCCCTCATCTCGAGCTAGAAGGCGGAAACGGGGATCGCCTGGATGTGTGCGGGACCCCACGTGCTTCCTCTCGAGTGGAGACGGGTATGTCGGGGAACTTCTTGAGTTGCAGCAATGGTGTGAAGGACCCTTTGGAAGTTCCAGTGGTTAGATGTGATTGGCCTCGAGAAGCCTCAGCGGAAATGGGCCTCATCTCGCCTGGAGGGCAAAACCTCCTGGATTTTCTCGAGTTGCGGCAGTTGCTCTCGACTTACGACGGGGACCTCAGGGAACCGTTCTGGTGGCCTCAGGAAAGGGCAGTCCCCATGCGAGTTCCTCGGGGGCGTCTCGGGATACCTCTCCCGTCGATGCCGGGGCCTAAGACCTTGTGTGGAGTCGGGGCCGGAACCTGAGGATTCCTCTCCAGTGCTGACATGGATCTTGGGGTACTTCTGGAGTCTCCCCAGGGGAGTCAGTCCTCGTCTCGAATGCGGGCATGCACTTGCGCTTTCCTCCAGAGCGGTAGCAGCAGTGTCACGCAGTCTGCCGCTTGGATCAAAGGATCTATGGTTTTCCATCGAGTCTTTCTCACTAGGCTTTCGCACGAGGCTTTCCCACAGGGCTGTCCCACGTGCACACGTGGTCGGAGTCGATCCTCGGCTTGAACGTCAAGGCAGTGCAGGGAAAACAGGTTCCTCTGGAATGGACTGACACATCTGGGGGACTCTTGGAATGGTGGCATGACCCTGGAGTTCCTCTCGCCTTTCCTGTGGAGAGCGCCACCTCTTGAGATGCGACGGGAACGCCGGGAATTCTTTCCCTACGAAACAGGGAAAGGATCCCTCATCTCGAGCTAGGAGGCGGAAACGGGGATCGCCTGGATGTGTGCGGGACCCCACATGCTTCCCTTCGAGTGGACACGGGTATGTCGGGGAACTTCTTGAGTTGCAGCAATGGTGTGAAGGACCCTTTGGAAGTTCCAATGGTTAGATGTGATTGGCCTCAAGAAGCCTCAACGGAAATGGGCCTCATCTCGCCTGGAGGGCAAAACCTCCTGGATTTTCTCGAGTTGCGGCAGGTGCTCTCGACTTACGACGGGGACCTCAGGGACCCGCTCTGGTGGCCTCAGGAAAGGCCAGTCCCCATGCGAGTTCCTCGGGGGCCTCTCGGGAATGCTCTCCCGTCGATGCCGGGGCCTAAGACCTTGTGTGGAGTCGGGGCCGGAACCTGAGGATTCCTCTCCAGTGCTGACATGGATCTTGGGGTACTTCTGGAGTCTCCCCAGGGGAGTCAGTCCTCGTCTCGAATGCGGGCATGCACTTGCGCTTTCCTCCAGAGCGGTAGCAGCAGTGTCACGCAGTCCGCCGCGTGGATCAAAGGATCTATGGTTTTCCCTCGAGTCTTTCCCACGAGGCTTTCCCACGAGGCTTTCCCACAGGGCTGTCCCACGTGCACACGTGGTGGGAGTCGATCCTCGGCTTGAACGTCAAGGCAGTGCAGGGAAAACAGGTTCCTCTGGAATGGACTGACACATCTGGGGGACTCTTGGAATGGTGGCATGACTCTGGAGTTCCTCTCGCCTTTCCTGTGGAGAGCGCCTCCTCTTGAGATGCGACGGGAACGCCGGGAATTCTTTCCCTACGAAACAGGGAAAGGATCCTTCATCTCGAGCTAGGAGGCGGAAACGGGGCTCCCCTGGATGTGTGCGGGACACCACGTGCTTCCTCTCGAGGGCAGACGGGTATGTCGGGGAACTTCTTGAGTTGCAGCAAGGGTGTGAAGGACCCTTTAGAAGTTCCAGTGGTTAGATGTGATTGGCCTCGAGAAGCCTCAGCGGAAATGGACCTCATCTCGCCTGGAGGGCAAAACCTCCTGGATTTTCTCGAGTTGCGGCAGGTGCTCTCGACTAACGATGGGGACCTCAGGGACCCGCTTGGTGGCCTCAGGAAAGGCCAGTCCCCATGCGAGTTCCTCGGGGGCCTCTCGGGATTCCTCTCCCGTCGATGCCGGGGCCTAAGACCTTGTGTGGAGTCGGGGCCGGAACCTGAGGATTCCTCTCCAGTGCTGACATGGATCTTGGGGTACTTCTGGAGTCTCCCCAGGGGAGTCAGTCCTCGTCTCGAATGCGGGCATGCACTTGCGCTTTCCTCCAGAGTGGTAGCAGCAGTGTCACGCAGTCCGCCGCGTGGATCAAAGATCTATGGTTTTCCCTCGAGTCTTTCCCACGAGGCTTTCCCACGAGGCTTTCCCACAGGGCTGTCCCACGTGCACACGTGGTGGGAGTCGATCCTCGGCTTGAACGTCAAGGCACTGCAGGGAAAACAGGTTCCTCTGGAATGGACTGACACATCAGGGGGACTCTTGGAATGGTGGCACGACCCTGGAGTTCCTCTCGCCTTTCCTGTGGAGAGCGCCACCTCTTGAGATGCGACGGGAACGCCGGGAATTCTTTCCATACGAAACAGGGAAAGGATCCCTCATCTCAAGCTAGGAGGCGGAAACGGGGCTCCCCTGGATGTGTGCGGGACCCACGTGCTTCCTCTCGAGTGGAGACGGGTATGTCGGGGAACTTCTTGAGTTGCAGCAATGGTGTGAAGGACCCTTTGGAAGTTCCAGTGGTTAGACGTGATTAACCTCGAGAAGCCTCAGCGTAAATGGGTCTCATCTCGCTGGAGGGCAAAACCTCCTGGATTTTCTCGAGTTGCGGCAGGTGCTCTCGACTTCCGACGGGGACCTCAGGGACCCGCTCTGGTGGCCTCAGGAAAGGCCAGTCCCCATGCGAGTTCCTCGGGGGCCTCTCGGGATTCCTCTCCCGTCGATGCCGGGGCCTAAGACCTTGTGTGGAGTCGGGGCCGGAACCTGAGGATTCCTCTCCAGTGCTGACATGGATCTTGGGGTACTTCTGGAGTCTCCCCAGGGGAATCAGTCCTCGTCTCGAATGCGGGCATGCACTTGTGCTTTCCTCCAGAGCGGTAGCAGCAGTGTCACGCAATCCGCCGCGTGGATCAAAGGATCTATGCTTTTCCCTCGAGGCTTTCCCACGAGGCTTTCCCACGAGGCTTTCCCACAGGGCTGTCCCACGTGCACACGTGGTGGGAGTCGATCCTCGGCTTGAACGTCAAGGCAGTGCAGGGAAAACAGGTTCCTCTGGAATGGACTGACACATCTGGGGGACTCTTGGAATGGTGTCACGACCCTGGAGTTCCTCTCGCCTTTCCTGTGGAGAGCGCCTCCTCTTGAGATGCGACGGGAACGCCGGGAATTCTTTCCCTACGAAACAAGGAAAGGATCCCTCATCTCGAGCTAGGAGGCGGAAACGGGGCTCCCCTGGATGTGTGCGGGACACCACGTGCTTCCTCTCGAGTGGAGACGGGTATGTCGGGGAACTTCTTGAGTTGCAGCAAGGGTGCGAAGGACCCTTTGGAAGTTCCAGTGGTTAGACGTGATTGGCCTCGAGAAGCCTCAGCGGAAATGGGCCTCATTTCGCCTGGAGGGCAAAACCTCCTGGATTTTCTCGAGTTGCGGCAGGTGCTCTCGACTTAAGACGGGGACCTCAGGGACCCGCTCTGGTGGCCTCAGGAAAGGCCAGTCCCCATGCGAGTTCCTCGGGGGCCTCTCGGGATTCCTCTCCCGTCGATGCCGGGGCCTAAGACCTTGTGTGGAGTCGGGGCCGGAACCTGAGGATTCCTCTCCAGTGCTGACATGGATCTTGGGGTACTTCTGGAGTCTCCCCAGGGGAGTCAGTCCTCGTCTCGAATGCGGGCATGCACTTGCGCTTTCCTCCAGAGCGGTAGCAGCAGTGTCACGCATTCCGCCGCGTGGATCAAAGGATCTATGGTTTTCCCTCGAGTCTTTCCCACGAGGCTTTCCCACGAGGCTTTCCCACAGGGCTGTCCCACGTGCACACGTGGTGGGAGTCGATCCTCGGCTTGAACGTCAAGGCAGTGCAGGGAAAACAGGTTCCTCTGGAATTGACTGACACATCTGGGGGACTCTTGGAATGGTGGCATGACCCTGGAGTTCCTCTCGCCTTTCCTGTGGGGAGCGCCTCCTCTTGAGATGCGACGGGAACGCCGGGAATTCTTTCCCTACGAAACAGGGAAAGGATCCCTCATCTCGAGCTAGGAGGCGGAAACGGGGATCGCCTGGATGTGTGCGGGACCCCACGTGCTTCCCTTTGAGTGGAGACGGGTATGTCGGGGAACTTCTTGAGTTGCAGCAATGGTGTGAAGGACCCTTTGGAAGTTCCAGTGGTTAGATGTGATTGGCCTCGAGAAGCCTCAGCGGAAATGGGCCTCATCTCGCCTGGAGGGCAAAACCTCCTGGATTTTCTCGAGTTGCGGCAGGTGCTCTCGACTTACGACGGGGACCTCAGGGAACCGCTCTGGTGGCCTCAGGAAAGGCCAGTCCCCATGCGAGTTCCTCGGGGGCGTCTCGGGATACCTCTCCCGTCGATGCCGGGGCCTATGACCTTGTGTGGAGTCGGGGCCGGAACCTGAGGATTCCTCTCCAGTGCTGACATGGATCTTGGGGTACTTCTGGAGTCTCCCCAGGGGAGTCAGTCCTCGTCTCGAATGCGGGCATGCACTTGCGCTTTCCTCCAGAGCGGTAGCAGCAGTGTCACGCAGTCCGCCGCGTGGATCAAAGGATCTATGGTTTTCCCTCGAGTCTTTCCCACGAGGCTTTCCCACGAGGCTTTCCCACAGGGCTGTCCCACGTGCACACGTGGTGGGAGTCAATCCTCGGCTTGAACGTCAAGGCAGTGCAGGGAAAACAGGTTCCTCTGGAATGGACTGACACACCTGGGGGACTCTTGGAATGGTGGCACGACCCTGGAGTTCCTCTCGCCTTTCCTGTGGAGAGCGCCTCCTCTTGAGATGCGACGGGAACGCCGGGAATTCTTTCCCTATGAAACAGGGAAAGGATCCCTCATCTCGAGCTAGGAGGCGGAAACGGGGATCGCCTGGATGTGTGCGGGACCCCACGTGCTTCCCTTCGAGTGGAGACGGGTATGTCGGGGAACTTCTTGAGTTGCAGCAATGGTGTGAAGGACCCTTTGGAAGTTCCAGTGGTTAGATGTGATTGGCCTCGAGAAGCCTCAGCGGAAATGGGCCTCATCTCGCCTGGAGGGCAAAACCTCCTGGATTTTCTCGAGTTGCGGCAGGTGCTCTCGACTTACGACGGGGACCTCAGGGACCCGCTCTGGTGGCCTCAGGAAAGGCCAGTCCCCATGCGAGTTCCTCGGGCGCCTCTCGGGAATGCTCTCCCGTCGATGCCGGGGCCTAAGACCTTGTGTGGAGTCGGGGCCGGAACCTGAGGATTCCTCTCCAGTGCTGACATGGATCTTGGGGTACTTCTGGAGTCTCCCCAGGGGAGTCAGTCCTCGTCTCGAATGCGGGCATGCACTTGCGCTTTCCTCCAGAGCGGTAGCAGCAGTGTCACGCAGTCCGCCGCGTGGATCAAAGGATCTATGGTTTTCCCTCGAGTCTTTCCCACGAGGCTTTCCCACGAGGCTTTCCCACAGGGCTGTCCCACGTGCACACGTGGTGGGAGTCGATCCTCGGCTTGAACGTCAAGGCAGTGCAGGGAAAACAGGTTCCTCTGGAATGGACTGACACATCTGGGGGACTCTTGGAATGGTGGCATGACTCTGGAGTTCCTCTCGCCTTTCCTGTGGAGAGCGCCTCCTCTTGAGATGCGACGGGAACGCCGGGAATTCTTTCCCTACGAAACAGGGAAAGGATCCTTCATCTCGAGCTAGGAGGCGGAAACGGGGCTCCCCTGGATGTGTGCGGGACACCACGTGCTTCCTCTCGAGGGCAGACGGGTATGTCGGGGAACTTCTTGAGTTGCAGCAAGGGTGTGAAGGACCCTTTGGAAGTTCCAGTGGTTAGATGTGATTGGCCTCGAGAAGCCTCAGCGGAAATGGACCTCATCTCGCCCGGAGGGCAAAACCTCCTGGATTTTCTCGAGTTGCGGCAGGTGCTCTCGACTTACGACGGGAACCTCAGGGACCCGCTCTGGTGGCCTCAGGAAAGGCCAGTCCCCATGCGAGTTCCTCGGGGGCCTCTCGGGATTCCTCTCCCGTCGATGCCGGCGCCGAAGACCTTGTGTGGAGTCGGGGCCGGAACCTGAGGATTCCTCTCCAGTGCTGACATGGATCTTGGGGTACTTCTGGAGTCTCCCCAGGGGAGTCAGTCCTCGTCTCGAATGCGGGCATGCACTTGCGCTTTCCTCCAGAGCGGTAGCAGCAGTGTCACGCAGTCCGCCGCGTGGATCAAAGGATCTATGGTTTTCCCTCGAGTCTTTTCCACGAGGCTTTCCCACGAGGCTTTCCCACGAGGCTTTCCCACAGGGCTGTCCCACGTGCACACGTGGTGGGAGTCGATCCTCGGCTTGAACGTCAAGACAGTGCAGGGAAAACAGGTTACTCTGGAATGGACTGACACACCTGGGGGACTCTTGGAATGGTGTCACGACCCTGGAGTTCCTCTCGCCTTTCCTGTGGAGAGCGCCTCCTCTTGAGATGCGACGGGAACGCCGGGAATTCTTTCCCTACGAAACAGGGAAAGGATCCCTCATCTCGAGCTAGGAGGCGGAAACGGGGATCGCCTGGATGTGTGCGGGACCCCACGTGCTTCCCCTCGAGTGGAGACGGGTATGTCGGGGAACTTCTTGAGTTGCAGCAATGGTGTGAAGGACCCTTTGGAAGTTCCAGTGGTTAGATGTGATTGGCCTCGAGAAGCCTCAGCGGAAATGGGCCTCATCTCGCCTGGAGGGCAAACCCTCCTGGATTTTCTCGAGTTGCGGCAGGTGATCTCGACTTACGACGGGGACCTCAGGGAACCGCTTGGTGGCCTCAGGAAAGGCCAGTCCCCATGCGAGTTCCTCGGGGGCGTCTCGGGAATGCTTTCCCGTCGATGCCGGGGCCTAAGACCTTGTGTGGAGTCGGGGCCGGAACCTGAGGATTCCTCTCCAGTGCTGACATGGATCTTGGGGTACTTCTGGAGTCTCCCCAGGGGAGTCAGTCCTCGTTTCGAATGCGGGCATGCACTTGCGCTTTCCTCCAGAGCGGTAGCAGCAGTGTCACGCAGTCCGCCGCGTGGATCATAGGATCTATGGTTTTCCCTCGAGTCTTTCCCACGAGGCTTTCCCACGAGGCTTTCCCACAGGGCTGTCCCACGTGCACACGTGGTGGGAGTCGATCCTCGGCTTGAACGTCAAGGCAGTGCAGGGAAAACAGGTTCCTCTGGAATGGACTGACACATCTGGGGGACTCTTGGAATGGTGGCATGACTCTGAAGTTCCTCTCGCCTTTCCTGTGGAGAGCGCCTCCTCTTGAGATGCGACGGGAATGCCGGGAATTCTTTCCCTACGAAACAGGGAAAGGATCACTCATCTCGAGCTAGGAGGCGGAAACGGGGCTCCCCTGGATGTGTGCGGGACACCACGTGCTTCCTCTCGAGGGCAGACGGGTATGTCGGGGAACTTCTTGAGTTGCAGAAAGGGTGTGAAGGACCCTTTGGAAGTTCCAGTGGTTAGATGTGATTGGCCTCGAGAAGCCTCAGCGGAAATGGGCCTCATCTCGCCTGGAGGGCAAAACCTCCTGGATTTTCTCGAGTTGCGGCAGGTGCTCTCGACTTACGATGGGGACCTCAGGGACCCGCTTGGTGGCCTCAGGAAAGGCCAGTCCCCATGCGAGTTCCTCGGGGGCCTCTCGGGATTCCTCTCCCGTCGATGCCGGGGCCTAAGACCTTGTGTGGAGTCGGGGCCGGAACCTGAGGATTCCTCTCCAGTGCTGACATGGATCTTGGGGTACTTCTGGAGTCTCCCCAGGGGAGTCAGTCCTCGTCTCGAATGCGGGCATGCACTTGCGCTTTCCTCCAGAGCGGTAGCAGCAGTGTCACGCAGTCCGCCGCGTGGATCAAAGGATCTATGGTTTTCCCTCGAGTCTTTCCCACGAGGCTTTCCCACGAGGCTTTCCCACAGGGCTGTCCCACGTGCACACGTGGTGGGAGTCGATCCTCGGCTTGAACGTCAAGGCAGTGCAGGGAAAACAGGTTCCTCTGGAATGGACTGACACATCAGGGGGACTCTTGGAATGGTGGCACGACCCTGGAGTTCCTCTCGCCTTTCCTGTGGAGAGCGCCTCCTCTTGAGATGCGACGGGAACGCCGGGAATTCTTTCCATACGAAACAGGGAAAGGATCCCTCATCTCAAGCTAGGAGGCGGAAACGGGGCTCCCCTGGATGTGTGCGGGACCCACGTGCTTCCTCTCGAGTGGAGACGGGTATGTCGGGGAACTTCTTGAGTTGCAGCAATGGTGTGAAGGACCCTTTGGAAGTTCCAGTGGTTAGACGTGATTAACCTCGAGAAGCCTCAGCGGAAATGGGCCTCATCTCGCTGGAGGGCAAAACCTCCTGGATTTTCTCGAGTTGCGGCAGGTGCTCTCGACTTACGACGGGGACCTCAGGTACCCGCTCTGGTGGCCTCAGGAAAGGCCAGTCCCCATGCGAGTTCCTCGGGGGCCTCTCGGGATTCCTCTCCCGTCGATGCCGGGGCCTAAGACCTTGTGTGGAGTCGGGGCCGGAACCTGAGGATTCCTCTCCAGTGCTGACATGGATCTTGGGGTACTTCTGGAGTCTCCCCAGGGGAATCAGTCCTCGTCTCCAATGCGGGCATGCACTTGCGCTTTCCTCCAGAGCGGTAGCATCAGTGTCACGCAGTCCGCCGCGTGGATCAAAGGATCTATGGTTTTCCCTCGAGTCTTTCCCACGAGGCTTTCCCACGAGGCTTTCCCACAGGGCTGTCCCACGTGCACACGTGGTGGGAGTCGATCCTCGGCTTGAACGTCAAGGCAGTGCAGGGAAAACAGGTTCCTCTGGAATGGACTGACACATCTGGGGGACTCTTGGAATGGTGGCATGACCCTGGAGTTCCTCTCGCCTTTCCTGTGGAGAGCGCCTCCTCTTGAGATGCGACGGGAACGCCGGGAATTCTTTCCCTACGAAACAGGGAAAGGATCCCTCATATCGAGCTAGGAGGCGGAAACGGGGCTCCCCTGGATGTGTGCGGGACACCACGTGCTTCCTCTCGAGTGCAGACGGGTATGTCGGGGAACTTCTTGAGTTGCAGCAAGGGTGTGAAGGACCCTTTGGAAGTTCCAGTGGTTAGATGTGATTGGCCTCGAGAAGCCTCAGCGGAAATGGGCCTCATCTCGCCTGGAGGGCAAAACCTCCTGGATTTTCTCGATTTGCGGCAGGTGCTCTCGACTTACGACGGGGACCTCAGGGACCCGCTCTGGTGGCCTCAGGAAAGGCCAGTCCCCATGCGAGTTCCTCGGGGGCCTCTCGGGATTCCTCTCCCGTCGATGCCGGGGCCTAAGACCTTGTGTGGAGTCGGGGCCGGAACCTGAGGATTCCTCTCCAGTGCTGACATGGATCTTGGGGTACTTCTGGAGTCTCCCCAGGGGAGTCAGTCCTCGTCTCGAATGCGGGCATGCACTTGGCTTTCCTCCAGAGCGGTAGCAGCGGTGTCACGCAGTCCGCCGCATGGATCAAAGGATCTATGGTTTTCCCTCGAGTCTTTCCCACGAGGCTTTCCCACGAGGCTTTCCCACAGGGCTGTCCCACGTGCACACGTGGTGGGAGTCGATCCTCGGCTTGAACGTCAAGGCAGTGCAGGGAAAACAGGTTCCTCTGGAATGGACTGACACATCTGGGGGACTTTTGGAATGGTGTCACGACCCTGGAGTTCCTCTCGCCTTTCCTGTGGAGAGCGCCTCCTCTTGAGATGCGACGGGAACGCCGGGAATTCTTTCCCTACGAAACAGGGAAAGGATCCCTCATCTCGAGCTAGGAGGCGGAAACGGGGCTCCCCTGGATGTGTGCGGGACCCCACGTGCTTCCTCTCGAGTGCAGACGGGTATGTCGGGGAACTTCTTGAATTGCAGCAATGGTGTGAAGGACCTTTTGGAAGTTCCAGTGGTTAGATGTGATTGGCCTCGAGAAGCCTCAGCAGAAATGGGCCTCATCTCGCTGGAGGGCAAAACCTCCTGGATTTTGTCGAGTTGCGGCAGGTGCTCTCGACTTACGACGGGGACCTCAGGGACCCGCTCTGGTGGCCTCAGGAAAGGCCAGTCCCCATGCGAGTTCCTCGGGGGCGTCTCGGGATTCTTCTCCCGTCGATGCCGGGGCCTAAGACCTTGTGTGGAGTCGGGGCCGGAACCTGAGGATTCCTCTCCAGTGCTGACATGGATCTTGGGGTACTTCTGGAGTCTCCCCAGGGGAGTCAGTCCTTGTCTCGAATGCGGGCATGCATTGCGCTTTTCTCCAGAGCGGTAGCAGCAGTGTCACGCAGTCCGCCGTGTGGATCAAAGGATCTATGGTTTTCCCTCGAGTCTTTCCCACGAGGCTTTCCCACGAGGCTTTCCCACAGGGCTGTCCCACGTGCACACGTGGTGGGAGTCGATCCTCGGCTTGAACGTCAAGGCAGTGCAGGGAAAACAGGTTCCTCTGGAATGGACTGACACATCTGGGGGACTCTTGGAATGGTGTCACGACCCTGGAGTTCCTCTCGCCTTTCCTGTGGAGAGCGCCTCCTCTTGAGATGCGACGGGAACACCGGGAATTCTTTCCCTACGAAACAAGGAAAGGATCCCTCATCTCGAGCTAGGAGGCGGAAACGGGGCTCCCCTGGATGTGTGCGGGACACCACGTGCTTCCTCTCGAGTGGAGACGGGTATGTCGGGGAACTTCTTGAGTTGCAGCAAGGGTGCGAAGGACCCTTTGGAAGTTCCAGTGGTTAGACGTGATTGGCCTCGAGAAGCCTCAGCGGAAATGGGCCTCATTTCGCCTGGAGGGCAAAACCTCCTGGATTTTCTCGAGTTGCGGCAGGTGCTCTCGACTTACGACGGGGACCTCAGGGACCCGCTCTGGTGGCCTCAGGAAAGGCCAGTCCCCATGCGAGTTCCTCGGGGGCCTCTCGGGATTCCTCTCCCGTCGATGCCGGGGCCTAAGACCTTGTGTGGAGTCGGGGCCGGAACCTGAGGATTCCTCTCCAGTGCTGACATGGATCTTGGGGTACTTCTGGAGTCTCCCCAGGGGAATCAGTCCTCGTCTCGAATGCGGGCATGCACTTGCGCTTTCCTCCAGAGCGGTAGCAGCAGTGTCACGCAGTCCGCCGCGTGGATCAAAGGATCTATGGTTTTCCCTCGAGTCTTTCCCACGAGGCTTTCCCACGAGGCTTTCCCACAGGGCTGTCCCACGTGCACACGTGGTGGGAGTCGATCCTCGGCTTGAACGTCAAGGCAGTGCAGGGAAAACAGGTTCCTCTGGAATGGACTGACACATCTGGGGGACTCTTGGAATGGTGGCATGACCCTGGAGTTCCTCTCGCCTTTCCTGTGGAGAGCGCCTCCTCTTGAGATGCGACGGGAACGCCGGGAATTCTTTCCCTACGAAACAGGGAAAGGATCCCTCATATCGAGCTAGGAGGCGGAAACGGGGCTCCCCTGGATGTGTGCGGGACACCACGTGCTTCCTCTCGAGTGCAGACGGGTATGTCGGGGAACTTCTTGAGTTGCAGCAAGGGTGTGAAGGACCCTTTGGAAGTTCCAGTGGTTAGATGTGATTGGCCTCGAGAAGCCTCAGCGGAAATGGGCCTCATCTCGCCTGGAGGGCAAAACCTCCTGGATTTTCTCGATTTGCGGCAGGTGCTCTCGACTTACGACGGGGACCTCAGGGACCCGCTCTAGTGGCCTCAGGAAAGGCCAGTCCCCATGCGAGTTCCTCGGGGGCCTCTCGGGATTTCTCTCCCGTCGATGCCGGGGCCTAAGACCTTGTGTGGAGTCGGGGCCGGAACCTGAGGATTCCTCTCCAGTGCTGACATGGATCTTGGGGTACTTCTGGAGTCTCCCCAGGGGAGTCAGTCCTCGTCTCGAATGCGGGCATGCACTTGGCTTTCCTCCAGAGCGGTAGCAGCGGTGTCACGCAGTCCGCCGCGTGGATCAAAGGATCTATGGTTTTCCCTCGAGTCTTTCCCACGAGGCTTTCCCACGAGGCTTTCCCACAGGGCTGTCCCACGTGCACACGTGGTGGGAGTCGATCCTCGGCTTGAACGTCAAGGCAGTGCAGGGAAAACAGGTTCCTCTCGAATGGACTGACACATCAGGGGGACTCTTGGAATGGTGGCACGACCCTGGAGTTCCTCTCGCCTTTCCTGTGGAGAGCGTCTCCTCTTGAGATGCGACGGGAACGCCGGGAATTCGTTCCCTACGAAACAGGGAAAGGATCCCTCATTTAGAGCTAGGAGGCGGAAACGGGGCTCCCCTGGATGTGTGAGGGACACCACGTGCTTTCTCTCGAGTGCAGACGGGTATGTCGGGGAACTTCTTGAGTTGCAGCAATGGTGTGAAGGACCCTTTGGAAGTTCCAGTGGTTAGATGTGATTGGCCTCGAGAAGCCTCAGCGGAAATGGGCCTCATCTCGCCTGGAGGGCAAAACCTCCTGGATTTTCTCGAGTTGCGGCAGGTGCTCTCGACTTACGACGGGGACCTCAGGGACCCGCTCTGGTGGCCTCAGGAAAGGCCAGTCCCCATGCGAGTTCCTCAGGGGCCTCTCGGGATTCCACTCCCGTCGATGCCGGGGCCTAAGACCTTGTGTGGAGTCGGGGCCAGAACCTGAGGATTCCTCTCCAGTGCTGACATGGATCTTGGGGTACTTCTGGAGTCTCCCCAGGGGAGTCAGTCCTCGTCTCGAATGCGGGCATGCACTTGCGCTTTCCTCCAGAGCGGTAGCAGCAGTGTCACGCAGTCTGCCGCGTGGATCAAAGATCTATGGTTTTCCCTCGAGTCTTTCCCACGAGGCTTTCCCACGAGGCTTTCCCACAGGGCTGTCCCACGTGCACACGTGGTGGGAGTCGATCCTCGGCTTGAACGTCAAGGCAGTGCAGGGAAAACAGGTTCCTCTGGAATGGACTGACACATCAGGGGGACTCTTGGAATGGTGGCACGACCCTGGAGTTCCTCTCGCCTTTCCTGTGGAGAGCGCCTCCTCTTGAGATGCGACGGGAACGCCGGGAATTCTTTCCCTACGAAACAGGGAAAGGATCCCTCATCTCAAGCTAGGAGGCGGAAACGGGGCTCCCCTGGATGTGTGCGGGACCCACGTGCTTCCTCTCGAGTGGAGACGGGTATGTCGGGGAACTTCTTGAGTTGCAGCAAGGGTGTGAAGGACCCTTTGGAAGTTCCAGTGGTTAGACGTGATTAGCCTCGAGAAGCCTCAGCGGAAATGGGCCTCATCTCGCTGGAGGGCAAAACCTCCTGGATTTTCTCGAGTTGCGGCAGGTGCTCTCGACTTACGACGGGGACCTCAGGGACCCGCTCTGGTGGCCTCAGGAAAGGCCAGTCCCCATGCGAGTTCCTCGGGGCCTCTCGGGATTCCTCTCCCGTCGATGCCGGGGCCTAAGACCTTGTGTGGAGTCGGGGCCGGAACCTGAGGATTCCTCTCCAGTGCTGACATGGATCTTGGGGTACTTCTGGAGTCTCCCCAGGGGAGTCAGTCCTCGTCTCGAATGCGGGCATGCACTTGCGCTTTCCTCCAGAGCGGTAGCAGCAGTGTCACGCAGTCCGCCGCGTGGATCAAAGGATCTATGGTTTTCCCTCGAGTCTTTCCCACGAGGCTTTCCCACGAGGCTTTCCCACAGGGCTGTCCCACGTGCACACGTGGTGGGAGTCGATCCTCGGCTTGAACGTCAAGGCAGTGCAGGGAAAACAGGTTCCTCTGGAATGGACAGACACATCTGGGGGACTCTTGGAATGGTGGCATGACCCTGGAGTTCCTCTCGCCTTTCCTGTGGAGAGCGCCTCCTCTTGAGATGCGACGGGAACGCCGGGAATTCTTTCCCTACGAAACAGGGAAAGGATCCCTCATATCGAGGTAGGAGGCGGAAACGGGGCTCCCCTGGATGTGTGCGGGACACCACGTGCTTCCTCTCGAGTGCAGACGGGTATGTCGGGGAACTTCTTGAGTTGCAGCAAGGGTGGGAAGGACCCTTTGGAAGTTCCAGTGGTTAGATGTGATTGGCCTCGAGAAGCCTCAGCGGAAATGAGCCTCATCTCGCCTGAAGGGCAAAACCTCCTGGATTTTCTCGAGTTGCGGCAGGTGATCTCGACTTACGACGGGGACCTCAGGAACCCGCTCTGGTGGCCTCAGGAAAAGCCAGTCCCCATGCGAGTTCCTCGGGGGCCTCTCGGGATCCCTCTCCTGTCGATGCCGGGGCCTAAGACCTTGTGTGGAGTCGGGGCCGGAACCTGAGGATTCCTCTCCAGTGCTGACATGGATCTTGGGGTACTTCTGGAGTCTCCCCAGGGGGGTCAGTTCTCGTCTCGAATGCGGGCATGCACTTGCGCTTTCCTCCAGAGCGGTAGCAGCAGTGTCACGCAGTCCGCCGCGTGGATCAAAGGATCTATGGTTTTCCCTCGAGTCTTTCCCACGAGGCTTTCCCACGAGGCTTTCCCACAGGGCTGTCCCACGTGCACACGTGGTGGGAGTCGATCCTCGGCTTGAACGTCAAGGCAGTGCAGGGAAAACAGGTTCCTCTGGAATGGACTGACACATCTGGGGGACTCTTGGAATGGTGTCACGACCCTGGAGTTCCTCTCGCCTTTCCTGTGTAGAGCGCCTCCTCTTGAGATGCGACGGGAACGCCGGGAATTCTTTCCCTACGAAACAGGGAAAGGATCCCTCATATCGAGCTAGGAGGCGGAAACGGGGCTCCCCTGGATGTGTGCGGGACACCACGTGCTTCCTCTCGAGTGCAGACGGGTATGTCGGGGAACTTCTTGAGTTGCAGCAAGGGTGTGAAGGACCCTTTGGAAGTTCCATTGGTTAGATGTGATTGGCCTCGAGAAGCCTCAGCGGAAATGGGCCTCATCTCGCCTGGAGGGCAAAACCTCCTGGATTTTCTCGATTTGCGGCAGGTGCTCTCGACTTACGACGGGAACTGCAGGGACCCGCTCTGGTGGCCTCAGGAAAGGCCAGTCCCCATGCGAGTTCCTCGGGGGCCTCTCGGGATTCCTCTCCCGTCGATGCCGGGGCCTAAGACCTTGTGTGGAGTCGGGGCCGGACCTGAGGATTCCTCTCCAGTGCTGACATGGATCTTGGGGTACTTCTGGAGTCTCCCCAGGGGAGTCAGTCCTCGTCTCGAATGCGGGCATGCACTTGCGCTTTCCTCCAGAGCGGTAGCAGCAGTGTCACGCAGTCCGCCGCGTGGATCAAAGGATCTATGGTTTTCCCTCGAGTCTTTCCCACGAGGCTTTCCCACGAGGCTTTCCCACAGTGCTTTCCCACGTGCACACGTGGTGGGAGTCGATCCTCGGCTTGAACGTCAAGGCTGTGCAGGGAAAATAGTTTCCTCTGGAATGGACTGACACATCTAGGGGACTCTTGGAATGGTGGCACGACCCTGGAGTTCCTCTCGCCTTTCCTGTGGAGAGCGCCTCCTCTTGAGATGCGACGGGAACGCCGGGAATTCTTTCCCTACGAAACAGGAAAGAATCCCTCATCTCGAGCTAGGAGGCGGAAACGGGTCTCCCCTGGATGTGTGCGGGACACCACGTGCTTCCTCGCGAGTGCAGACGGGTATGTCGGGGAACTTCTTGAGTTGCAGCAAGGGTGTGAAGGACCCTTTGGAAGGTCCAGTGGTTAGACCTGATTAGCCTCGAGAAGCCTCAGTGGAAATGGGCCTCATCTCGCCTGGAGGGCAAAACCTCCTGGATTTTCTCGAGTTGCGGCAGGTGCTCTCGACTTACGACGGGGACCTCAGGCACCCGCTCTGGTGGCCTCAGGAAAGGCCAGTCCCCATGCGAGTTCCTCGGGGGCGTCTCGGGATTCCTCTCCCGTCGATGCCGGGGCCTAAGACCTTGTGTGGAGTAGGGGCCGGAAGCTGAGGATTCCTCTCCAGTGCTGACATGGATCTTGGGGTACTTCTGGAGTCTCCCCAGGGGAGTCAGTCCTCGTCTCGAATGCGTGCATGCACTTCCGCTTTCCTCCAGAGCGGTAGCAGCAGTGTCACCCAGTCCGCCGCATGGGTCAAAGGATGTTTGGTTTTCCCTCGAGTCTTTCCCACGAGGCTTTCCCACGAGGCTTTCCCACAGGGCTGTCCCACGGGCACACGTGGTTGGAGAGGATCCTCGGCTTGAACGTCAAGGCAGTGCAGGGAAAACAGGTTCCTCTGGAATGGACTCACACATCTGGGGGAGTCTTGGAATGGTGGCATGACCCTGGAGTTCCTCTCGCCTTTCCTGTGGAGAGCGCCTCCTCTTGAGATGCGACAGGAACGCCGGGAATTCTTTCCCTACGAAACAGGGAAAGGATCCCTTATCTCGAGCTAGGAGGCGGAAACGGGGCTCCCCTGGATGTGTGCGGGACACCACGTGCTTCCTCTCGAGTGCAGACGGGTATGTCGGGGAACTTCTTGAGTTGCAGCAAGGGTGTGAAGGACCCTTTGGAAGTTCCAGTGGTTAGATGTGATTGGCCTCGAGAAGCCTCAGCGGAAATGGGCCTCATCTCGCCTGGAGGGCAAAACCTCCTGGATTTTCTCGAGTTGCGGCAGGTGCTCTCGACTTACGACGGGGACCTCAGGGACCCGCTCTGGTGGCCTCAGGAAAGGCCAGTCCCCATGAGAGTTCCTCGGGGGCCTCTCGGGATTCCTCTCCCGTCGATGCCGGGGCCTAAGACCTTGTGTGGAGTCGGGGCCGGAACCTGAGGATTCCTCTCCAGTGCTGACATGGATCTTGGGGTACTTCTGGAGTCTCCCCAGGGGAGTCAGTCCTCGTCTCGAATGCGGGCATGCACTTGCGCTTTCCTCCAGAGCGGTAGCAGCAGTGTCACGCAGTCCGCCGCGTGGATCAAAGGATCTATGGTTTTCCCTCGAGTCTTTCCCACGAGGCTTTCCCACGAGGCTTTCCCACAGGGCTGTCCCACGTGCACACGTGGTGGGAGTCGATCCTCGGCATGAACGTCAAGGCAGTGCAGGGAAAACAGGTTCCTCTGGAATGGACTGACACATCTGGGGGACTCTTGGAATGGTGGCATGACCCTGGAGTTCCTCTCGCCTTTCCTGTGGAGAGCGCCTCCTCTTGAAATGCAACGGGAACGCCGGGAATTCTTTCCCTACGAAACAGGGAAAGGATCCCTCATCTCGAGCTAGGAGGCGGAAACGGGGCTCCCCTGGATGTTTGCGGGACACCACGTGCTTCCTCTCGAGTGCAGACGGGTATGTCGGGGAACTTCTTGAGTTGCAGCAAGGGTGTGAAGGACCCTTTGGAATTTCCAGTGGTTAGATGTGATTGGCCTCGAGAAGCCTCAGCGGAAATGGGCCTCATCTCGCCTGGAGGGCAAAACCTCCCGGATTTTCTCGAGTTGCGGCAGGTGCTCTCGACTTACGACGGGGACCTCAGGGACCCGCTCTGGTGGCCTCAGGAATGGCCAGTCCCCATGCGAGTTCCTCGGGGGCCTCTCGGGATTCCTCTCCCGTCGATGCCGGGGCCTAAGACCTTGTGTGGAGTCGGGGCCGGAACCTGAGGATTCCTCTCCAGTGCTGACAAGGATCTTGGGGTACTTCTGGAGTCTCCCCAGGGGAATCAGTCCTCGTCTCGAGTTCAGGCATGCATTGCGCTTTCCTCCAGAGCGGTAGCAGCAGTGTCACGCAGTCTGCCGCGTGGATCAAAGGATCTATGGTTTTCCCTCGAGTCTTTCCCACGAGGCTTTCCCACGAGGCTTTCCCACAGGGCTGTCCCACGTGCACACGTGGTGGGAGTCGATTCTCGGCTTGAACGTCAAGGCAGTGCAGGGAAAACAGGTTCCTCTGGAATGGACTGACACATCTGGGGGACTCTTGGAATGGTGGCACGACCCTGGAGTTCCTCTCGCCTTTCCTGTGGAGAGCGCCTCCTCTTGAGATGCGACGGGAACGCCGGGAATTCTTTCCCTACGAAACAGGGAAAGGATCCCTCATCTCGAGCTAGGAGGCGGAAACGGGGCTCCCCTGGATGTGTGCGGGAACCCACGTGCTTCCTCTCGAGTGGAGACGGGTATGTCGGGGAACTTCTTGAGTTGCAGCAAGGGTGTGAAGGACCCTTTGGAATGTCCAGTGGTTAGATGTGATTGGCCTCGAGAAGCCTCAGCAGAAATGGGCCTTATCTCACCTGGAGGGCAAAACCTCCTGGATTTTCTCGAGTTGCGGCAGGTGCTCTCGACTTACGACGGGGACCTCAGGGACCCGCTCTGGTGGCCTCAGGAAAGGCCAGTCCCCATGCGAGTTCCTCGGGGGCCTCTCGGGATTCCTCTCCCGTCGATGCCGGGGCCTAAGACCTTGTGTGGAGTCGGGGCCGGACCTGAGGATTCCTCTCCAGTGCTGACATGGATCTTGGGGTACTTCTGGAGTCTCCCCAGGGGAGTCAGTCCTCGTCTCGAATGCGGGCATGCACTTGCGCTTTCCTCCAGAGCGGTAGCAGCAGTGTCACGCAGTCCGCCGCGTGGATCAAAGGATCTATGGTTTTCCCTCGAGTCTTTCCCACGAGGCTTTCCCACGAGGCTTTCCCACAGGGCTTTCCCACGTGCACACGTGGTGGGAGTCGATCCTCGGCTTGAACGTCAAGGCTGTGCAGGGAAAATAGTTTCCTCTGGAATGGACTGACACATCTAGGGGACTCTTGGAATGGTGGCACGACCCTGGAGTTCCTCTCGCCTTTCCTGTGGAGAGCGCCTCCTCTTGAGATGCGACGGGAACGCCGGGAATTCTTTCCCTACGAAACAGGAAAGAATCCCTCATCTCGAGCTAGGAGGCGGAAACGGGTCTCCCCTGGATGTGTGCGGGACACCACGTGCTTCCTCGCGAGTGCAGACGGGTATGTCGGGGAACTTCTTGAGTTGCAGCAAGGGTGTGAAGGACCCTTTGGAAGGTCCAGTGGTTAGACCTGATTAGCCTCGAGAAGCCTCAGTGGAAATGGGCCTCATCTCGCCTGGAGGGCAAAACCTCCTGGATTTTCTCGAGTTGCGGCAGGTGCTCTCGACTTACGACGGGGACCTCAGGCACCCGCTCTGGTGGCCTCAGGAAAGGCCAGTCCCCATGCGAGTTCCTCGGGGGCGTCTCGGGATTCCTCTCCCGTCGATGCCGGGGCCTAAGACCTTGTGTGGAGTCGGGGCCGGAACCTGAGGATTACTCTCCAGTGCTGACATGGATCTTGGGGTACTTCTGGAGTCTCCCCAGGGGAGTCAGTCCTCGTCTCGAATGCGGGCATGCACTTGCGCTTTCCTCCAGAGCGGTAGCAGCAGTGTCACGCAGTCCGCCGCATGGATCAAAGGATCTATGGTTTTCCCTCGAGTCTTTCCCACGAGGCTTTCCCACGAGGCTTTCCCACAGGGCTGTCCCACGTGCACACGTGGTGGGAGTCGATCCTCGGCATGAACGTCAAGGCAGTGCAGGGAAAACAGGTTCCTCTGGAATGGACTGACACATCTGGGGGACTCTTGGAATGGTGGCATGACCCTGGAGTTCCTCTCGCCTTTCCTGTGGAGAGCGCCTCCTCTTGAGATGCGACGGGAACGCCGGGAATTCTTTCCCTACGAAACAGGGAAAGGATCCCTCATCTCGAGCTAGGAGGCGGAAACGGGGCTCCCCTGGATATTTGCGGGACACCACGTGCTTCCTCTCGAGTGCAGACGGGTATGTCGGGGAACTTCTTGAGTTGCAGCAAGGGTGTGAGGACCCTTTGGAAGTTCCAGTGGTTAGATGTGATTGGCCTCGAGAAGCCTCAGCGGAAATGGGCCTCATCTCGCCTGGAGGG
Organism: Ovis canadensis; assembly: GCF_042477335.2. Taxonomy (NCBI): domain Eukaryota; kingdom Metazoa; phylum Chordata; class Mammalia; order Artiodactyla; family Bovidae; genus Ovis; species Ovis canadensis. The sequence continues at coordinate 1,512,162 of NC_091266.1, read as the reverse complement.
CAAAACCTCCCGGATTTTCTCGAGTTGCGGCAGGTGCTCTCGACTTACGACGGGGACCACAGGGACCCGCTCTGGTGGCCTCAGGAATGGCCAGTCCCCATGCGAGTTCCTCGGGGGCCTCTCGGGATTCCTCTCCCGTCGATGCCGGGGCCTAAGACCTTGTGTGGAGTCGGGGCCGGAAGCTGAGGATTCCTCTCCAGTGCTGACATGGATCTTGGGGTACTTCTGGAGTCTCCCCAGGGGAGTCAGTCCTCGTCTCGAATGCGGGCATGCACTTGCGCTTTCCTCCAGAGCGGTAGCAGCAGTGTCACGCAGTCCGCCGCGTGGATCAAAGGATGTTTGGTTTTCCCTCGAGTCTCTCCCACGAGGCTTTCCCACGAGGCTTTCCCACAGGGCTGTCCCACGTGCACACGTGGTTGGAGACGATCCTCGGCTTGAACGTCAAGGCAGTGCAGGGAAAACAGGTTCCTCTGGAATGGACTCACACATCTGGGGGACTCTTGGAATGGTGGCATGACCCTGGAGTTCCTCTCGCCTTTCTTGTGGAGAGCGCCTCCTCTTGAGATGCGACAGGAACGCCGGGAATTCTTTCCCTACGAAACAGGGAAAGGATCCCTTATCTCGAGCTAGGAGGCGGAAACGGGGCTCCCCTGGATGTGTGCGGGACACCACGTGCTTCCTCTCGAGTGCAGACGGGTATGTCGGGGAACTTCTTGTGTTGCAGCAAGGGTGTGAAGGACCCTTTGGAAGTTCCAGTGGTTAGATGTGATTGGCCTCGAGAAGCCTCAGCGGAAATGGGCCTCATCTCGCCTGGAGGGCAAAACCTCCTGGATTTTCTCGAGTTGCGGCAGGTGCTCTCGACTTACGACGGGGACCTCAGGGACCCGCTCTGGTGGCCTCAGGAAAGGCCAGTCCCCATGCGAGTTCCTCGGGGGCCTCTCGGGATTCCTCTCCCGTCGATGCCGGGGCCTAAGACCTTGTGTGGAGTCGGGGCCGGAACCTGAGGATTCCTCTCCAGTGCTGACATGGATCTTGGGGTACTTCTGGAGTCTCCCCAGGGGAGTCAGTCCTCGTTTCGAATGCGGGCATGCACTTGCGCTTTCCTGCAGAGCGGTAGCATCAGTGTCACGCAGTCCGCCGCGTGGATCAAAGGATCTATGGTTTTCCCTCGAGTCTTTCCCACGAGGCTTTCCCACGAGGATTTCCCACAGGCTGTCCCACGTGCACACGTGGTGGGAGTCGATCCTCGGCATGAACGTCAAGGCAGTGCAGGGAAAACAGGTTCCTCTGGAATGGACTGACACATCTGGGGGACTCTTGGAATGGTGGCATGACCCTGGAGTTCCTCTCGCCTTTCCTGTGGAGAGCGCCTCCTCTTGAGATGCGACAGGAACGCCGGGAATTCTTTCCCTACGAAACAGGGAAAGGATCCCTCATCTCGAGCTAGGAGGCGGAAACGGGGCTCCCCTGGATGTGTGCGGGACACCACGTGCTTCCTCTCGAGTGCAGACGGGTATGTCGGGGAACTTCTTGAGTTGCAGCAAGGGTGTGAGGACCCTTTGGAAGTTCCAGTGGTTAGATGTGATTGGCCTCGAGAAGCCTCAGCGGAAATGGGCCTCATCTCGCCTGGAGGGCAAAACCTCCTGGATTTTCTCGAGTTGCGGCAGGTGCTCTCGACTTACGACGGGGACCTCAGGGAACCGCTCTGGTGGCCTCAGGAAAGGCCAGTCCCCATGCGAGTTCCTCGGGGGCGTCTCGGGATTCCTCTCCCGTCGATGCCGGGGCCTAAGACTTTGTGTGGAGTCGGGGCCGGAACCTGAGGATTCCTCTCCAGTGCTGACATGGATCTTGGGGTACTTCTGGAGTCTCCCCAGGGGAATCAGTCCTCGTCTCGAGTTCAGGCATGCATTGCGCTTTCCTCCAGAGCGGTAGCAGCAGTGTCACGCAGTCTGCCGCGTGGATCAAAGGATCTATGGTTTTCCCTCGAGTCTTTCCCACGAGGCTTTCCCACGAGGCTTTCCCACAGGGCTGTCCCACGTGCACACGTGGTGGGAGTCGATCCTCGGCTTGAACGTCAAGGCAGTGCAGGGAAAACAGGTTCCTCTGGAATGGACTGACACATCTGGGGGACTCTTGGAATGGTGGCACGACCCTGGAGTTCCTCTCGCCTTTCCTGTGGAGAGCGCCTCCTCTTGAGATGCGACGGGAACGCCGGGAATTCTTTCCTTACGAAACAGGGAAAGGATCCCTCATCTCGAGCTAGGAGGCGGAAACGGGGCTCCCCTTGATGTGTGCGGGACACCACGTGCTTCCTCTCGAGTGCAGACGGGTATGTCGGGGAACTTCTTGAGTTGCAGCAAGGGTGTGAAAGACCCTTTGGAAGTTCCAGTGGTTAGATGTGATTGGCCTCGAGAAGCCTCAGCGGAAATGGGCCTCATCTCGCCTGGAGGGCAAAACCTCCTGGATTTTCTCGAGTTGCGGCAGGTGCTCTCGACTTACGACGGGGACCTCAGGGACCCGCTCTGGTGGCCTCAGGAAAGGCCAGTCCCCATGCGAGTTCCTCGGGGGCCTCTCGAGATCCCTCTCCCGTCGATGCCGGGGCCTAAGACCTTGTGTGGAGTCGGGGCCGGAACCTGAGGATTCCTCTCCAGTGCTGACATGGATCTTGGGGTACTTCTGGAGTCTCCCCAGGGGAGTCAGTCCTCGTCTCGAATGCGGGCATGCACTTGCGCTTTCCTCCAGAGCGGTAGCAGCAGTGTCACGCAGTCCGCCGCGTGGATCAAAGGATCTATGGTTTTCCCTCGAGTCTTTCCCACGAGGCTTTCCCACGAGGCTTTCCCACAGGGCTGTCCCACGTGCACACGTGGTGGGAGTCGATCCTCGGCTTGAACGTCAAGGCAGTGCAGGGAAAACAGGTTCCTCTGGAATGGACTGACACATCTGGGGGACTCTTGGAATGGTGGCACGACCCTGGAGTTCCTCTCGCCTTTCCTGTGGAGAGCGCCTCCTCTTGAGATGCGACGGGAACGCCGGGAATTCTTTCCCTACGAAACAGGGCAAGGATCCCTCATCTCGAGCTAGGAGGCGGAAACGGGGCTCCCCTGGATGTGTGCGGGACACCACGTGCTTCCTCTCAAGTGGAGACGGGTATGTCGGGGAACTTCTTGAGTTGCAGCAAGGGTGTGAAGGACCCTTTGGAAGTTCCAGTGGTTAGATGTGATTGGCCTCGAGAAGCCTCAGCAGAAATGGGCCTCATCTCGCCTGGAGGGTTAAAACCTCCTGGATTTTCTCGAGTTGCGGCAGGTGCTCTCGACTTACGACGGGGACCTCACGGAACCGCTCTGGTGGCCTCAGGAAAGGCCAGTCCCCATGCGAGTTCCTCGGGGGCCTCTTGGGATTCCTCTCCCGTCGTTGCCGGGGCATAAGACCTTGTGTGGAATCGGGGCCGGAACCTGAGGATTCCTCTCCAGTGCTGACATGGATCTTGGGGTACTTCTGGAGTCTCTCCAGGGGAGTCAGTCCTCGTCTCGAATGCGGGCATGCACTTGCGCTTTCCTCCAGAGCGGTAGCAGCAGTTTCACGCAGTCTGCCCCGTGGATCAAAGGATCTATGGTTTTCCTTCGAGTCTTTCCCACGAGGCTTTCCCACAGGGCTGTCCCACGTGCACACGTGGTGGGAGTCGATCCTCAGCTTGAACGTCAAGGCAGTGCAGGGAAAACAGTTTCCTCTGGAATGGACTGACACATCTGGGTGACTCTTGGAATGGTGGCACGACCCTGGAGTTCCTCTCGCCTTTCCTGTGGAGAGCGCCTCCTCTTGAGATGCGACGGGAACGCCGGGAATTCTTTCCCTACGAAACAGGGAAAGGATCCCTCATCTCGAGATAGGAGGCGGAAACGGGGCTCCCCTGGATGTTTGCGGGACACCACGTGCTTCCTCTGGAGTGCAGACGGGTATGTCGGGGAACTTCTTGAGTTGCAGCGAGGGTGTGAAGGACCCTTTGGAAGTTCCAGTGGTTAAACGTGATTAGCCTCGAGAAGACTCAGCGGAAAGGGGCCTCATCTCGCCTGGAGGGCAAAACCTCCTGTATTTTCTCGAGTTGCGGCAGGTGCTCTCGACTTACGACGGGGACCTCAGGGACCCGCTCTGGTGGCCTCAGGAAAGGCCAGTCCCCATGCGAGTTCCTCGGGGGCCTATCGGGATTCCTCTCCCGTCGATGCCGGGGCCTAAGACCTTGTGTGGAGTTGGGGCCGGAACCTGAGGATTCCTCTCCAGTGCTGACATGGATCTTGGGGTACTTCTGGAGTCTCCCCAGGGGAGTCAGTCCTCGTCTCGAATGCGGGCATGCACTTGCGCTTTCCTCCAGAGCGGTAGCAGCAGTGTCACGCAGTCAGCCGCGTGGATCAAAGGATCTATGTTTTTCCCTCGAGTCTTTCCCACGAGGCTTTCCCACGAGGCTTTCCCACAGGGCTGTCCCACGTGCACACGTGGTGGGACTCGATCCTCGGCTTGAACGTCAAGGCAGTGCAGGGAAAACACGTTCCTCTGGAATGGACTGACACATCTGGGGGACTCTTGGAATGGTGGCACGACCCTGGAGTTCCTCTCGCCTTTCCTGTGGAGAGCGCCTCCTCTTGAGATGCGACGGGAACGCCGGGAATTCGTTCCCTACGAAACAGGGAAAGGATCCCTCATCTCGAGCTAGGAGGCGGAAATGGGGCTCCCCTGGATGTTTGCGGGACCCCACGTGCTTCCTCTCGAGTGGAGACGGGTATGTCGGGGAACTTCTTGAGTTGCAGCAAGGGTGTGAAGGACCCTTTGGAAGTTCCAGTGGTTAGATGTGATTGGCCTCGAGAAGCCTCAGCGGAAATGGGTCTCATCTCGCCTGGAGGGCAAAACCTCCTGGATTTTCTCGAGTTGCGGCAGGTGCTCTCGACTTACGACGGGGACGTCAGGGACCCGCTCTGGTGGCCTCAGGAAAGGCCAGTCCCCATGCGAGTTCCTCGGGGGCCTCTCGGGATTCCTCTCCCGTCGATGCCGGCGCCGAAGACCTTGTGTGGAGTCGGCGCCGGAACCTGAGGATTCCTCTCCAGTGCTGACATGGATCTTGGGGTACTTCTGGAGTCTCCCCAGGGGAGTCAGTCCTCGTCTCGAATGCGGGCATGCACTTGCCCTTTCCTCCAGAGCGGTAGCAGCAGTGTCACGCAGTCCGCCGCGTGGATCAAAGGATCTATGGTTTTCCCTCGAGTCTTTCCCACGAGGCTTTCCCACGAGGCTTTCCCACAGGGCTGTCCCACGTGCACACGTGGTGGGAGTCGATCCTCGGCTTGAACGTCAAGGCAGTGCAGGGAAAACAGGTTCCTCTGGAATGGACTGACACATCTGGGGGACTCTTGGAATGGTGGCACGACCCTGGAGTTCCTCTCGCCTTTCCTGTGGAGAGCGCCTCCTCTTGAGATGCGACGAGAACGCCGGGAATTCTTTCCCTACGAAACAGGGAAAGGATCCCTCATCTCGAGCTAGGAGGCGGAAACGGGGCTCCCCTGGATGTGTGCGGGAACCCACGTGTTCCTCTCGAGTGGAGACGGTTATGTCGGGGAACTTCTTAAGTTGCAGCAAGGGTGTGAAGGACCCTTTGGAAGTTCCAGTGGTTAGATGTGATTGGCCTCGAGAAGCCTCAGAGGAAATGGGCCTCATCTCGCCTGGAGGGCAAAACCTCCTGGATTTTCTCGAGTTGCGGCAGGTGCTCTCGACTTACGATGGGGACCTCAGGGACCCGCTCTGGTGGCCTCAGGAAAGGCCAGTCCCCATTCGAGTTCCTCGGGGGCCTCTCGGGATTCCTCTCCCGTCGATGCCGGGGCCTAAGACCTTCTGTGGAGTCGGGGCCGGAACCTGAAGATTCCTCTCCAGTGCTGACATGGATCTTGGGGTACTTCTGGAGTCTCCCCAGGGGAGTCAGTCCTCGTCTCGAATGCGGGCATGCACTTGCGCTTTCCTCCAGAGCGGTGGCAGCAGTGTCACGCAGTCCGCCGTGTGGATCAAAGGATCTATGGTTTTCCCTCGAGTCTTTCCCACAGGGCTGTCCCACGTGCACACGTGGTGGGAGTCGATCCTCGTCTTGAACGTCAAGGCAGTGCAGGGAAAACAGGTTCCTCTGGAATGGACTGACACATCTGGGGGACTCTTGGAATGGTGTCACGACCCTGGAGTTCCTATCGCCTTTCCTGTGGAGAGCGCCTCCTCTTGAGATGCGACGGGAACGCCGGGAATTCTTTCCCTACGAAACAGTGAAAGGATCCCTCATCTCGAGCTAGGAGCCGGAAACGGGGCTCCCCTGGATGTGTGCGGGACCCACGTGCTTCCTCTCGAGTGGAGACGGGTATGTCGGGGAACTTCTTGAGTTGCAGCAATGGTGTGAAGGACCCTTTGGAAGTTCCAGTGGTTAGACGTGATTAGCCTCCAGAAGCCTCAGCGGAAATGGGTCTCATCTCGCCTGTAGGGCAAAACCTCCTGGATTTTCTCGAGTTGCGGCAGGTGCTCTCGACTTACGACGGGGACCTCAGGGACCCGCTCTGGTGGCCTCAGGAAAGGCCAGTCACCATGCGAGTTCCTCGGGGGCCTCTGGGGATTCCTCTCCCGTCGATGCCGGGGCCTAAGACCTTGTGTGGAGTCGGGGCCGGAACCTGAGGATTCCTCTCCAGTGCTGACATGGATCTTGGGGTACTTCTGGAGTCTCCCCAGGGGAGTCAGTCCTCGTCTCGAATGCGGGCATGCACTTGCGCTTTCCTCCAGAGCGGTGGCAGCAGTGTCACGCAGTCCGCCGCGTGGATCAAATGATCTATGGTTTTCCCTCGAGTCTTTCCCACGAGGCTTTCCCACGAGGCTTTCCCACAGGGCTGTCCCACGTGCACACGTGGTGGGAGTGGATCCTCGGCTTGAACGTCAAGGCAGTGCAGGGAAAACAGGTTCCTCTGGAATGGACTGACACATCTGGGGGACTCTTGGAATGGTGTCACGACCCTGGAGTTCCTCTCGCCTTTCCTGTGGAGAGCGCCTCCTCTTGAGATGCGACGGGAACGCCGGGAATTCTTTCCCTACGAAACAGGGAAAGGATCCCTCATCTCGAGCAAGGAGGAGGAAACGGAGCTACCCTGGATGTGTGCGGGACCCTCGTGCTTCCTCTCGAGTGGAGACGGGTATGTCGGGGAACTTCTAGAGATGCAGCAAGGGTGTGAAGGACCCTTTGGAAGTTCCAGTGGTTAGACGTGATTAGCCTCGAGAAGCCTCAGCGGAAATGGGCCTCATCTCGCCTGGAGGGCAAAACCTCCTGCATTTTCTCGAGTTGCGGCAGGTGCTCTCGACTTACGACTGGGACCTCAGGGACCCGCTCTGGTGGCCTCAGGAAAGGCCAGTCCCCATACGAGTTCCTCGGGGGCCTCTCGGGATTCTTCTCCCGTCGATGCCGGGGCCTAAGACCTTGTGTGGTGTCGGGGCCGGAACCTGAGGATTCCTCTCCAGTGCTGACATGGATCTTGGGGTACTTCTGGAGTATCCCCAGGGGAGTCAGTCCTCGTCTCGAATGCGGGCATGCACTTGCGCTTTCCTCCAGTGCGGTAGCAGCAGTGTCACGCAGTCCGCCGCGTGGATCAAAGGATCTATGTTTTTCCCTCGAGTCTTTCCCAAGAGGCTTTCCCACGAGGCTTTCCCACGAGGCTTTCCCACAGGGCTGTCCCACGTGCACACGTGGTGGGAGTCGATCCTCGGCTTGAACGTCAAGGCAGTGAAGGGAAAACAGGTTCCTCTTGAATGGACTGACATTTCTGGGGGACTCTTGGAATGGTGGCACGACCCTGGAGTTCCTCTCGCCTTTCCTGTGGAGAGCGCCTCCTCTTGAGATGCGACGGGAACGCCGGGAATTATTTCCCTACGAAACAGGGAAAGGATCCCTGATCTCGAGCTAGGAGGCGGAAACGGGGCTCCCCTGGATGTGTGCGGGACACCACGTGCTTCCTCTCGAGTGGAGACGGGTATGTCGGGGAACTTCTTGAGTTGCAGCAAGGGTTTGAAGGACCCTTTGGAAGTTCCAGTGGTTAGATGTGATTGGCCTCGAGAAGCCTCAGCGGAAATGGGCCTCATCTCGCCTGGAGGGCAAAACCTCCTGGATTTATTCGAGTTGCGGCAGGTGCTCTCGACTTACGACCGGGACCTCAGGGACCCGCTCTGGTGGCCTCAGGAAAGGCCAGTCCCAATGCGAGTTCCTCGGGGGCCTCTCCGGATTCCTCTCCCGTCGATGCCGGGGCCTAAGACCTTGTGTGGAGTCGGGGCCGGAACCTGAGGATTCCTCTCCAGTGCTGACATGGATCTTGGGGTACTTCTGGAGTCTCCCCAGGGGAGTCAGTCCTCGTCTCGAATGCGGGCATGCACTTGCGCTTTCCTCCAGAGCGGTGGCAGCAGTGTCACGCAGTCCGCCGCGTGGATCAAAGGATCTATGGTTTTCCCTCGAGTCTTTCCCACGAGGCTTTCCCACGAGGCTTTCCCACAGGGCTGTCCCACGTGCACACGTGGTGGGAGTCGATCCTCGTCTTGAACGTCAAGGCAGTGCAGGGAAAACAGGTTCCTCTGGAATGGACTGACACATCTGGGGGACTCTTGGAATGGTGTCACGACCCTGGTGTTCCTATCGCCTTTCCTGTGGAGAGCGCCTCCTCTTGAGATGCGACGGGAACGCCGGGAATTCTTTCCCTACGAAACAGTGAAAGGATCCCTCATCTCGAGCTAGGAGCCGGAAACGGGGCTCCCCTGGATGTGTGCGGGACCCACGTGCTTCATCTCGAGTGGAGACGGGTATGTCGGGGAACTTCTTGAGTTGCAGCAATGGTGTGAAGGACCCTTTGGAAGTTCCAGTGGTTAGACGTGATTAGCCTCCAGAAGCCTCAGCGGAAATGGGCCTCATCTCGCCTGGAGGGCAAAACCTCCTGGATTTTCTCGAGTTGCGGCAGGTGCTCTCGACTTACGACGGGGACCTCAGGGACCCGCTCTGGTGGCCTCAGGAAAGGCCAGTCCCCATGCGAGTTCCTCGGGGGCCTCTGGGGATTCCTCTCCCGTCGATGCCGGGGACTAAGACCTTGTGTGGAGTCGGGGCCGGAACCTGAGGATTCCTCTCCAGTGCTGACATGGATCTTGGGGTACTTCTGGAGTGTCCCCAGGGGAGTCATTCCTCGTCTCGAATGCGGGCATGCACTTGCGCTTTCCTCCAGAGCGGTAGCAGTAGTGTCACGCAGTCCGCCGCGTGGATCAAAGGATCTATGGTTTTCCCTCGAGTCTTTTCCACGAGGCTTTCCCACGAGGCTTTCCCACAGGGCTGTCCCACGTGCACACGTGGTGGGAGTCGATCCTCGGCTTGAACGTCAAGGCAGTGCAGGGAAAACAGGTTCCTCTGGAATGGACTGACACATCTGGGGGACTCTTGGAATGGTGTCACGACCCTGGAGTTCCTATCGCCTTTCCTGTGGAGAGCGCCTCCTCTTGAGATGCGACGGGAACGCCGGGAATTCTTTCCCTACGAAACAGGAAAAGGATCCATCATCTCGAGCTAGGAGGCGGAAACGGGGCTCCCCTGGATGTGTGCGGGACCCCACGTGCTTCCTCTCGAGTGGAGACGGGTATTTCGGGGAACTTCTTGAGTTGCAGCAATGGTGTGAAGGACCCTTTGGAAGTTCCAGTGGTTAGATATGATTGGCCTCGAGAAGCCTCAGCGGAAATGGGCCTGATCTCGCCTGGAGGGCAAAACCTCCTGGATTTTCTCGAGTTGCGGCAGGTGCTCTCGACTTACGACGGGGTCCTCAGGGACCCGCTCTGGTGGCCTCAGGAAAGGCCAGTCCCCATGCGAGTTCCTCGGGGGCCTCTCGGGATTCCTCTCCCGTCGATGCCGGGGCCTAAGACCTTGTGTGGAGTCGGGGCCGGAACCTGAGGATTCCTCTCCAGTGCTGACATGGATCTTGGGGTACTTCTGGAGTCTCCCCAGGGGAGTCAGTCCTCGTCTCGAATGCGGGCATGCACTTGCGCTTTCCTCCAGAGCGGTAGCAGCAGTGTCACGCAGTCCGCCGCGTGGATCAAAGGATCTATGGTTTTCCCTCGAGTCTTTCCCACGAGGCTTTCCCAAGAGGCTTTCCCACAGGCTGTCCCACGTGCACACGTGGTGGGAGTCGATCCTCGGCTTCAACGTCAAGGCAGTGCAGGGAAAACAGGTTCCTCTGGAATGGACTGACACATCTGGGGGACTCTTGGAATGGTGGCACGACCCTGGAGTTCCTCTCGCCTTTCCTGTGGAGAGCGCCTTCTCTTGAGATGCGACGGGAACGCCAGGAATTCTTTCCCTACGAAACAGGGAAAGGATCCCTCATCTCGAGCTAGGAGGCGAAACGGGGCTCCCCTGGATGTGTGCGGGACACCACGTGCTTCCTCTCGAGTGGAGACGGGTATGTCGGGGAACTTCTTGAGTTGCAGCAAGGGTGTGAAGGACCCTTTGGAAGTTCCAGTGGTTAGATGTGATTGGCCTCGAGAAGCCTCAGCGGAAATGGGCCTCATCTCGCCAGGAGGGCAAAACCTCCTGGATTTTCTCGAGTTGCGGCAGGTGCTCTCGACTTACGACGGGGAACTCAGGGACCCGCTCTGGTGGCCTCAGGAAAGGCCAGTCCCCATGCGAGCTCCACGGGGGCCTCTCGGGATTCCTCTCCCGTCGATGCCGGGGCCTAAGACCTTGTGTGGAGTCGGGGCCGGAACCTGAGGATTCCTCTCCAGTGCTGACATGGATCTTGGGGTACTTCTGGAGTCTCCCCAGGGGAGTCAGTCCTCGTCTCGAATGCGGGCATGCACTTGCGCTTTCCTCCAGAGCGGTAGCAGTAGTGTCACGCAGTCCGCCGCGTGGATCAAAGGATCTATGGTTTTCCCTCGAGTCTTTTCCACGAGGCTTTCCCACGAGGCTTTCCCACAGGGCTGTCCCACGTGCACACGTGGTGGGAGTCGATCCTCGGCTTGAACGTCAAGGCAGTGCAGGGAAAACAGGTTCCTCTGGAATGGACTGACACATCTGGGGGACTCTTGGAATGGTGTCACGACCCTGGAGTTCCTATCGCCTTTCCTGTGGAGAGCGCCTCCTCTTGAGATGCGACGGGAACGCCGGGAAATCTTTCCCTACGAAACAGGAAAAGGATCCATCATCTCGAGCTAGGAGGCGGAAACGGGGCTCCCCTGGATGTGTGCGGGACCCCACGTGCTTCCTCTCGAGTGGAGACGGGTATTTCGGGGACCTTCTTGAGTTGCAGCAATGGTGTGAAGGACCCTTTGGAAGTCCAGTGGTTAGATGTGATTGGCCTCGAGAAGCCTCAGCGGAAATGGGCCTCATCTCGCCTGGAGGGCAAAACCTCCTGGATTTTCTCGAGTTGCGGCAGGTGCTCTCGACTTACGACGGGGACCTCAGGGACCCGCTCTGGTGGCCTCAGGAAAGGCCAGTCCCCATGCGAGTTCCTCAGGGGCCTCTCGGGATTCCTCTCCCGTCGATGCTGGGGCCTAAGACCTTGTGTGGATTCGGGGCCGGAACCTGAGGATTCCTCTCCAGTGCTGACATGGATCTTGGGGTACTTCTGGAGTCTCCCCAGGGGAGTCAGTCCTCGTCTCGAATGCGGGCATGCAGTTGCGCTTTCCTCCAGAGCGGTAGCAGCAGTGTCACGCAGTTCGCCGCGTGGATCAAAGGATCTATGGTTTTCCCTCGAGTCTTTCCCACGAGGCTTTCCCACGAGGCTTTCCCACAGGGCTGTCCCACGTGCACACGTGGTGGGAGTCGATCCTCGGCTTGAACGTCAAGGCAGTGCAGGGAAAACAGGTTCCTCTGGAATGGACTGACACATCTGGGGGACTCTTGGAATGGTGGCACGACCCTGGAGTTCCTCTCGCCTTTCCTGTGGAGAGAGCCTCCTCTTGAGATGCGACGGGAACGCCGGGAATTCTTTCCCTTCGAAACAGGGAAAGGATCCCTCATCTCGAGCTAGGAGGCGGAAACGGGGCTCCCCTGGATGTGTGCGGGACCCCACGTGCTTCCTCTCGAGTGGAGACGGTTATGTCGGGGAACTTCTTGAGTTGCAGCAAGGGTGTGAAGGACCCTTTGGAAGTTCCAGTGGTTAGATGTGATTGGCCTCGAGAAGCCTCAGTGGAAATGGGCCTGATCTCGCCTGGAGGGCAAAACCTCCTGGATTTTCTCGAGTTGCGGCAGGTGCTCTCGACTTACGACGGGGACCTCAGGGACCCGCTCTGGTGGCCTCAGGAAAGGCCAGTCCCCATGCGAGTTCCTCTGGGGATTCCTCTCCCGTCGATGCCGGGTCCTAAGACCTTGTGTGGAGTCGGGGCCGGAACCTGAGGATTCCTCTCCAGTGCTGACATGGATCTTGGGGTACTTCTGGAGTCTCACCAGGGGAGTCAGTCCTCGTCTCGAATGCGGGCATGCACTTTCGCTTTCCTCCAGAGCGGTAGCAGCAGTGTCACGCAGTCCGCCGCATGGATCAAAGGATCCATGGTTTTCCCTCGAGTCTTTCCCACGAGGCTTTCCCACGAGGCTTTCCCACAGGGCTGTCCCACGAGCACACGTGGTGGGAGTCGATCCTTGGCTTGAACGTCAAGGCAGTGCAGGGAAAACAGGTTCCTCTGGAATGGACTGACACATCTGGGGGACTCTTGGAATGGTGGCACGACCCTGGAGTTCCTCTCGCCTTTCCTGTGGAGAGCGCCTCCTCTTGAGATGCGACGGGAACGCCGGGAATTCTTTCCCTACGAAACAGGGAAAGGATCCCTCATCTCGAGCTAGGAGGCGGAAACGGGGCTCCCCTGGATGTGTGCGGGACACCACGTGCTTCCTTCCGAGTGGAGACGGGTATGTCGGGGAACTTCTTGAGTTGCAGCAAGGGTGTGAAGGACCCTTTGGAAGTTCCAGTGTTTAGACGTGATTAGCATCGAGAAGCCTCAGCGGAAATGAGCCTCATCTCGCCTAGAGGGCAAAACCTCCTGGATTTTCTCGAGTTGCGGCAGGTGATCTCGACTGACGATGGGGACCTCAGGGACCCGCTCTGGTGGCCTCAGGAAAGGCCAGTCCCCATGCGAGTTCCTCGGGGGCCTCTCGGGATTCCTCTCCCGTCGATGCCGGGGCCTAAGACCTTGTGTGGAGTCGGGGCCGGAACCTGAGGATTCCTCTCCAGTGCTGACATGGATCTTGGGGTACTTCTGGAGTCTCCCCAGGGGAGTCAGTCCTCGTCTCGAATGCGGGCATGCACTTGCCCTTTCCTCCAGAGCGGTAGCAGCAGTGTCACGCAGTCCGCGGCGTGGATCAAAGGATCTATGGTTTTCCCTCGAGTCTTTCCCACGAGGCTTTCCCACGAGGCTTTCCCACAGGGCTGTCCCACGTGCACACGTGGTGGGAGTCGATCCTCGGCTTGAACGTCAAGGCAGTGCAGGGAAAACAGGTTCCTCTGGAATGGACTGACACATCTGGGGGACTCTTGGAATGGTGGCACGACCCTGGAGTTCCTCTCGCCTTTCCTGTGGAGAGCGCCTCCTCTTGAGATGCGACGGGAACGCCGGGAATTCTTTCCCTACGAAACAGGGAAAGGATCACTCATCTCGAGCTAGGAGGCGAAACGGGGCTCCCCTGGATGTGTGCGGGACCCCACGTGCTTCCTCTCGAGTGGAGACGGGTATGTCGGGGAACTTCTTGAGTTGCAGCAAGGGTGTGAAGGACCCTTTGGAAGTTCCAGTGGTTAGATGTGATTGGACTCGAGAAGCCTCAGCGGAAATGCGCCTCATCTCGCCTGGAGGGCAAAACCTCCTGGATTTTCTCGAGTTGCGGCAGGTGCTCTCGACTTACGACGGGGACCTCAGGGACCCGCTCAGGTGGCCTCAGGAAAGGCCAGTCCCCATGCGAGTTCCTCGGGGGCCTCTCGGGATTCCTCTCCCGTCGATGCCGGGGCCTAAGACCTTGTGTGGAGTCGGGGCCGGAACCTGAGTATTCCTCTCCAGTGCTGACATGGATCTTGGGGTACTTCTGGAGTCTCCCCAGGGGAGTCAGTCCTCGTCTCGAATGCGGGCATGCACTTGCGCTTTCCTCCAGAGCGGTAGCAGCAGTGTCACGCAGTCCGCCGCGTGGATCAAAGGATCTATGGTTTTCCCTCGAGTCTTTCCCACGAGGCTTTCCCACGAGGCTTTCCCACAGGGCTGTCCCACGTGCACACGTGGTGGGAGTCGATCCTCGGCTTGAACGTCAAGGCAGTGCAGGGAAAACAGGTTCCTCTGGAATGGACTGACACATCTGGGGGACTCTTGGAATGGTGGCACGACCCTGGAGTTCCTGTCGCCTTTCCTGTGGAGTGCGCCTCCTCTTGAGATGCGACGGGAACGCCGGGAATTCTTTCCCTACGAAACAGGGAAAGGATCCCTCATCTCGAGCTAGGAGGCGGAAACGGGGCTCCCCTGGATGTGTGCGGGACCCCACGTGCTTCCATTCGAGTGGAGACGGGTATGTCGGGGAACTTCTTGAGTTGCAGCAAGGGTGTGAAGGACCCTTGGGAAGTTCCAGTGTTTAGACGTGATTAGCCTAGAGAAGCCTCAGCAGAAATCAGCCTCATCTCGCCTGGAGGGCAAAACCTCCTGGATTTTCTCGAGTTGCGTCAGTTGATCTCGACTTACGACGGGGACCTCAGGGACCCGCTCTGGTGGCCTCAGGAAAAGCCAGTCCCCATGCGAGTTCCTCGGGGGCCTCTCGGGATCCCTCTCCCGTCGATGCCGGGGCCTAAGCCCCTGTGTGGAGTTGGGGACGGAACCTGAGGATTCCTCTCCAGTGCTGACATGGATCTTGGGGTACTTCTGGAGTCTCCCCAGTGGAGTCAGTCCTCGTCTCGAATGCGGGCATGCATTTGCGCTTTCCTCCAGAGCGGTTGCAGCAGTGTCAGGCAGCCCGCCGCGTGGATCAAAGGATCTATGGTTTTCCCTCGAGTCTTTCCCACGAGGCTTTCCCACGAGGCTTTCCCACAGGGCTGTCCCATGTGCACACGTGTTGGGAGTCGATCCTCGGCTTGAACATCAAGGCAGTGCAGGGAAAACAGGTTCCTCTGTAATGGACTGACACATCTGGGGGTCTCTTGGAATGGTGGCACGACCCTGGAGTTCCTCTCCCCTTTCCTGTGGAGAGCGCCTCCTCTTGAGATGCGACGGGAACGCCGGGAATTCTTTCCCTACGAAACAGGGAAAGGATCCCTCATCTCGAGCTAGCAGGCGGAAACGGGGCTCCCCTGGATGTGTGCGGGACCCCACGTGCTTCCTCTCGAGTGGAGACGGGTATGTCGGGGAAATTCTTGAGTTGCAGCAAGGGTGTGAAGGACCCTTTGGATGTTCCAGTGGTTAGACGTGATTAGCCTCGAGAAGCCTCAGCGGAAATGGGCCTCATCTCGCCTGGAGGGCAAAACCTCCTGGATTTTCTCGAGTTGCGGCAGGTGCTCTCGACTTACGACGAGGACCTCAGGGACCCGCTCTGTTGGCCTCAGGAAAGGCCAGTCCCCATGCGAGTTCCTCGGGGGATTCCTCTCCCGTCGATGCCGGGGACTAAGCCCCTGTGTGGAGTTGGGGCCGGAACCTGATGATTCCTCTCCAGTGCTGACATGGATCTTGGGGTACTTCTGGAGTCTCCCCAGGGGAGTCAGTCCTCGTCTCGAATGCGGGCATGCACTTGCGCTTTCCTCCAGATCGGTAGCAGCAGTGTCACGCAGTCCGCCGCATGGATCTAAGGATCCATGGTTTTCCCTCGAGTCTTTCCCACGAGGCTTTCCCACGAGGCTTTCCCACAGGGCTGTCCCACGTGCACACGTGGTGGGAGTCGATCCTTGGCTTGAACGTCAAGGAAGTGCTGGGAAAACAGGTTCCTCTGGAATGGACTGACTCATCTGGGGGACTCTTGGAATGGTGTCACGACCCTGGAGTTCCTCTCGTCTTTCCTGTGGAGAGCGCCTTCTCTTGAGATGCGACGGGAACGCCGGGAAATCTTTCCCTACGAAACAGGGATAGGATCCCTCATCTCGAGCTAGGAGGCGGAAACGGGGCTCCCCTGGATGTGTGCGGGACCCCACGTGCTTCCTCTCGAGTGGAGACGGGTATGTCGGGGAACTTCTTGAGTTGCAGCAATGGTGTGAAGGACCCTTTGGAAGTTCCAGTGGTTAGATGTGATTGGCTTCGAGAAGCCTCAGCGGAAATGGGCCTCATCTCGCCTGGAGGGCAAAACCTCCTGGATTTTCTCGAGTTGCGGCAGGTGCTCTCGACTTACGACGAGGACCTCAGGGACCCTCTCTGGTGGCCTCAGGAAAGGCCAGTCCCCATGCGAGTTCCTCGGGGGCCTCTGAGGATTCCTCTCCCGTCGATGCCGGGGCCTAAGACCTTGTGTGGAGTCGGGGCCGGAACCTGAGGATTCCTCTCCAGTGCTGACATGGATCTTGGGGTACTTCTGGAGTCTCCCCAGGGGAGTCAGTCCTCGTCTCGAATGCGGGCATGCACTTGCGCTTTCCTCCAGAGCGGTAGCAGCAGTGTCACGCAGTCCGCCGCGTGGATCAAAGGATCTATGGTTTTCCCTCGAGTCTTTCCCACGAGGCTTTCCCACGAGGCTTTCCCACAGGGCTGTCCCACGTGCACACGTGGTGGGAGTCGATCCTCGGCTTGAACGTCAAGGCAGTGCAGGGAAAACAGGTTCCTCTGGAATGGACTGACACATCTGGGGGACTCTTGGAATGGTGGCACGACCCTGGAGTTCCTGTCGCCTTTCCTGTGGAGAGCGCCTCCTCTTGAGATGCGACGGGAACGCCGGGAATTCTTTCCCTACGAAACAGGGAAAGGATCCCTCATCTCGAGCTAGGAGGCGGAAACGGGGCTCCCCTGGATGTGTGCGGGACCCCACGTGCTTCCATTTGAGTGGAGACGGGTATGTCGGGGAACTTCTTGAGTTGCAGCAAGGGTGTGAAGGACCCTTTGGAAGTTCCAGTGGTTAGACGTGATTAGCCTCGAGAAGCCTCAGCGGAAATGGGCCTCATCTCGCCTGGAGGGCAAAACCTCCTGGACTTTCTCGAGTTGCGGCAGGTGCTCTCGACTTACGACGGGGACCTCAGGGACCCGCTCTGGTGGCCTCAGGAAAGGCCAGTCCCCATGCGAGTTCCTCTGGGGATTCCTCTCCCGTCGATGCCGGGGCCTAAGCCCCTGTGTGGAGTTGGGGCCGGAACCTGAGGATTCCTCTCCAGTGCTGACATGGATCTTGGGGTACTTCTGGAGTCTCCCCAGGGGAGTCAGTCCTCGTCTCGAATGCGGGCATGCACTTGCGCTTTCCTCCAGAGCGGTAGCAGCAGTGTCAGGCAGACCGCCGCGTGGATCAAAGGATCTATGGTTTTCCCTCGAGTCTTTCCCACGAGGCTTTCCCACGAGGCTTTCCCACAGGGCTGTCCCATGTGCACACGTGTTGGGAGTCGATCCTCGGCTTGAACATCAAGGCAGTGCAGGGAAAACAGGTTCCTCTGTAATGGACTGACACATCTGGGGGTCTCCTGGAATGGTGGCACGACCCTGGAGTTCCTCTCCCCTTTCCTGTGGAGAGCGCCTCCTCTTGAGATGCGACAGGAACGCCGGGAATTCTTTCCCTACGAAACAGGGAAAGGATCCCTCATCTCGAGCTAGCAGGCGGAAACGGGGCTCCCCTGGATGTGTGCGGGACCCCACGTGCTTCCTCTCGAGTGGAGACGGGTATGTCGGGGAAATTCTTGAGTTGCAGCAAGGGTGTGAAGGACCCTTTGGATGTTCCAGTGGTTAGACGTGATTAGCCTCGAGAAGCCTCAGCGGAAATGGGCCTCATCTCGCCTGGAGGGCAAAACCTCCTGGATTTTCTCGAGTTGCGGCAGGTGCTCTCGACTTACGACGGGGACCTCAGGGACCCGCTCTGGTGGCCTCAGGAAAGGCCAGTCCCCATGCGAGTTACTCTGGGGATTCCTCTCCCGTCGATGCCGGGGCCTAAGCCCCTGTGTGGAGTTGGGGCCGGAACCTGAGGATTCCTCTCCAGTGCTGACATGGATCTTGGGGTACTTCTGGAGTCTCCCCAGGGGAGTCAGTCCTCGTCTCGAATGCGGGCATGCACTTGCGCTTTCCTCCAGAGCGGTAGCAGCAGTGTCACGCAGTCCGCCGCGTGGATCAAAGGATCTATGGTTTTCCCTCGAGTCTTTCCCACGAGGCTTTCCCACGAGGCTTTCCCACAGTGCTGTCCCACGTGCACACGTGGTGGGAGTGGATCCTCGGCTTGAACGTCAAGGCAGTGCAGGGAAAACAGGTTCCTCTGGAATGGACTGACACATCTGGGGGACTCTTGGAATGGTGGCACGACCCTGGAGTTCCTCTCGCCTTTCCTGTGGAGAGCGCCTCCTCTTGAGATGCGACGGGAACGCCGGGAATTCTTTCCCTACGAAACAGGGAAAGGATCCCTCATCTCGAGCTAGGAGGCGGAAACGGGGCTCCCCTGGATGTGTGCGGGACCCACGTGCTTCCTCTCGAGTGGAGACGGGTATGTCGGGGAACTTCTTGAGTTGCAGCAATGGTGTGAAGGACCCTTTGGAAGTTCCAGTGGTTAGACGAGATTAGCCTCGAGAAGCCTCAGCGGAAATGGGCCTCATCTCTCCTGGAGGTGAAAACCTCCTGGATTTTCTCGAGTTGCGGCACGTGCTCTCGACTTACGACGGGGATCTCAGGGATCCGCTCTGGTGGCCTCAGGAAAGGCCAGTCCCCATGCGAGTTCCTCGGGGGCCTCTCGGGATTCCTCTCCCGTCGATTCCGGGGCCTAAGACCTTGTGTGGAGTCGGGGCCGGAACCTGAGGATTCCTCTCCAGTGCTGACATGGATCTTGGGGTACTTCTGGAGTCTCCCCAGGGGAGTCAGTCCTCGTCTCGAATGCGGGCATGCACTTGCGCTTCCCTCCAGAGCGGTAGCAGCAGTGTCACGCAGTCCGCCGCGTGGATCAAAGGATCTATGGTTTTCCCTCGAGTCTTTCCCACGAGGCTTTCCCACGAGGCTTTCGCACAGGGCTGTCCCACGTGCACAGGTGGTGGGAGTCGATCCTCGGCTTGAACGTCAAGGCAGTGCAGGGAAAACAGGTTCCTCTGGAATGGACTGACACATCTGGGGGACTCTTGGAATGGTGGCACGACCCTGGAGTTCCTCTCGCCTTTCCTGTGGAGAGCGCCTCCTCTTGAGATGCGACGGGAAGGCCGGGAATTCTTTCCCTACGAAACAGGGAAAGGATCCCTCATCTCGAGCTAGGAGGCGGAAACGGGGCTCCCCTGGATGTGTGCGGGACCCCACGTGCTTCCTCTCGAGTGGAGACGGGTATGTCGGGGAACCTCTTGAGTTGCAGCAAGGGTGTGAAGGACCCTTTGGAAGTTCCAGTGGTTAGACGTGATTAGCCTCGAGAAGCCTCAGCGGAAATGGGCCTCATCTCGCCTGGAGGGCAAAACCTCCTGGATTTTCTCGAGTTGCGGCAGGTGCTCTCGACTTACGACGGGGACCTCAGGGACCCGCTCTGGTGGCCTCAGGAAAGGCCGGTCCCCATGCGAGTTCCTCGGGGGCCTCTCGGGATTCCTCTCCCGTCGATGCCGGGGCCTAAGTCCTTGTGTGGAGTCGGGGCCGGAACCTGAGGATACCTCTCCAGTGCTTACATGGATCTTGGGGTACTTCTGGAGTCTCCCCAGGGGAGTCAGTGCTCGTCTCGAAAGCGGGCATGCACTTGCACTTTCCTCCAGAGCGATAGCAGCAGTGTCACGCAGTCCGCCGCGTGGATCAAAGGATCTATGGTTTTCCCTCGAGTCTTTCCCACGAGGCTTTCCCACGAGGCTTTCCCACAGGGCTGTCCCACGTGCACACGTGGTGGGAGTCGATCCTCAGCTTGAACGTCAAGGCAGTGCAGGGAAAACAGGTTCCGCTGGAATGGACTGACACATCTGGGGGACTCTTGGAATGGTGGCACGACCCTGGAGTTCCTCTCGCCTTTCCTGTGGAGAGCGCCTCCTCTTGAGATGCGACGGGAATGTCGGGAATTCTTTCCCCACGAAACAGGGTAAGGATCCCTCATCTCGAGCTAGGAGGCGGAAACGGGGCTCCCCTGGATGTGTGCGGGACCCCACGGGCTTCCTCTCGAGTGGAGACGGGTATGTCGAGGAACTTCTTGAGTTGCAGCAAGGGTGTGAAGGACCCTTTGGAAGTTTCAGTGGTTAGATGTGATTGGCCTCGAGAAGCCTCAGCGGAAATGGGCCTCATCTCGCCTGGAGGGCAAAACCTCCTGGATTTTCTCGAGTTGCGGCAGGTGCTCTCGACTTACGACGGGGACCTCAGGGACCCGCTCTGGTGGCCTCAGGAAAGGCCAGTCCCCATGCGAGTTCCTCGGGGGCCTCTCGGGATTCCTCTCCCGTCGATGCCGGGGCCTAAGACCTTGTGTGGAGTCGGGGCCGGAACCTGAGGATTCCTCTCCAGTGCTGACATGGATCTTGGGGTACTTCTGGAGTCTCCCCAGGGGAGTCAGTCCTCGTCTCGAATGCGGGCATGCACTTGCGCTTTCCTCCAGAGCGGTAGCAGCAGTGTCACGCAGTCCGCCGCGTGGATCAAAGGATCTATGGTTTTCCCTCGAGTCTTTCCCACGAGGCTTTCCCATGATGCTTTCCCACAGGGCTGTCCCACGTGCACACGTGGTGGGAGTGGATCCTCGGCTTGAACGTCAAGGCAGTGCAGGGAAAACAGGTTCCTCTGGAATGGACTGACACATCTGGGGGACTCTTGGAATGGTGGCACGACCCTGGAGTTCCTCTCGCCTTTCCTGTGGAGAGCGCCTCCTCTTGAGATGCGACGGGAACGCCGGGAATTCTTTCCCTACGAAACAGGGAAAGGATCCCTCATCTCGAGCTAGGAGGCGGAAACGGGGCTCCCCTGGATGTGTGCGGGACCCCACGTGCTTCCTCTCGAGTGGAGACGGGTATGTCGGGGAACTTCTTGAGTTGCAGCAATGTTGTGAAGGACCTTTTGGAAGTTCCAGTGGTTAAATGTGATTGGCCTCGAGAAGCCTCAGCGGAAATGGGCCTCATCTCGCCTGGAGG
Organism: Ovis canadensis; assembly: GCF_042477335.2. Taxonomy (NCBI): domain Eukaryota; kingdom Metazoa; phylum Chordata; class Mammalia; order Artiodactyla; family Bovidae; genus Ovis; species Ovis canadensis. Next base: position 1,490,968 of record NC_091266.1, on the reverse strand, counting down.
GCAAAACCTCCTGGATTTCCTCGAGTTGCGGCAGGTGCTCTCGACTTACGACAGGGACCTCAGGGACCCGCTCTGGTGGCCTCAGGAAAGGCCAGTCCCCATGCGAGTTCCTCGGGCGCCTCTCGGGATTCCTCTCCCGTCGATGCCGGGGCCTAAGACCTTGTGTGGAGTCGGGGCCGGAACCTGAGGATTCCTCTCCAGTGCTGACATGGATCTTGGGGTACTTCTGGAGTCTCCCCAGGGGAGTCAGTCCTCGTCTCGAATGCGGGCATGCACTTGCGCTTTCCTCCAGAGCGGTAGCAGCAGTGTCACGCAGTCCGCCGCGTGGATCAAAGGATCTATGGTTTTCCCTCGAGTCTTTCCCACGAGGCTTTCCCACGAGGCTTTCCCACAGGGCTGTCCCACGTGCACACGTGGTGGGAGTCGAACCTCGGCTTGAACGTCAAGGCAGTGCAGGGAAAACAGGTTCCTCTGGAATGGACTGACACATTTGGGGGCCTCTTGGAATGGTGGCACGACCCTGAGGTTCCTCTCGCCTTTCCTGTGGAGAGCGCCTCCTCTTGAGATGCGACGGGCACGCCGGGAATTCTTTCCCTACGAAACAGGGAAAGGATCCCTCATCTCGAGCTAGGAGGCGGAAACGGGGCTCCCCTGGATGTGTGCGGGACACCACGTGCTTCCTCTCGAGTGGAGACGGATATGTCGGGGAACTCCTTGAGTTGCAGCCAGGGTGTGAAGGACCCTTTGGAAGTTCCAGTGGTTAGACGTGATTAGCCTCGAGAAGCCTCAGCGGAAATGGGCCTCATCTCGCCTGGAGGGCAAAACCTCCTGGATTTTCTCGAGTTGCGGCAGGTGCTCTCGACTTACGATGGGGACCTAAGGGACCCGCTCTGGTGGCCTCAGGAAAGGCCAGTCCCCATGCGAGTTCCTCGGGGGCCTCTCGGGATTCCTCTCCCGTCGATGCCGGGGCCTAAGACCTTGTGTGGAGTCGGGGCCGGAACCTGAGGATTCCTCTCCAGTGCTGACATGGATCTTGGGGTACTTCTGGAGTCTCCCCAGGGGAGTCAGTCCTCGTCTCGAATGCGGGCATGCACTTGCGCTTTCCTCCAGAGCGGTAGCAGCAGTGTCACGCAGTCCGCCGCGTGGATCAAAGGATCTATGGTTTTCCCTCGAGTCTTTCCCACGAGGCTTTCCCACGGGGCTTTCCCACAGGGCTGTCCCACGTGCACACGTGGTGGGAGTCGATCCTCGGCTTGAACGTCAAGGCAGTGCAGGGAAAACAGGTTCCTCTGGAATGGACTGACACATCAGGGGGACTCTTGGAATGGTGTCTCGACCCTGGAGTTCCTCTCGCCTTTCCTGTGGAGAGCGCCTCCTCTTGAGATGCGACGGGAACGCCGGGAATTCTTTCCCTACAAAACAGGGAAAGGATCCCTCATCTCGAGCTAGGAGGCGGAAACGGGGCTCCCCTGGATGTGTACGGGAACCCACGTGCTTCCTCTCGAGTGGAGACGGGTATGTCGGGGAACTTCCTGAGTTGCAGCAATGGTGTGAAGCACCCTTTGGAAGTTCCAGTGGTTAGATGTGATTGGTCTCGAGAAGCCTCAGCGGAAATGGGCCTCATCTCGCCTGGAGGGCAAAACCTCCTGGATTTTCTCGAGTTGCGGCAGGTGCTCTCGACTTACGACGGGGACCTCAGGGACCCGCTCTGGTGGCCTCAGGAAAGGCCAGTCCCCATGCGAGTTCCTCGGGGGCCTCTCGGGATTCCTCTCCCGTCGATGCCGGGGCCTAAGACCTTGTGTGGAGTCGGGGCCGGAACCTGAGGATTCCTCTCCAGTGCTGACATGGATCTTGGGAAACTTCTGTAGTCTCCCCAGGGGAGTCAGTCCTCGTCTCGAATGCGGGCATGCACTTGCGCTTTCCTCCAGAGCGGTAGCAGCAGTGTCACGCAATCCGCCGCCTGGATCAAAGGATCTATGGTTTTCCCTCGAGTCTTTCCCACGAGGCTTTCCCACGAGGCTTTCCCACAGGGCTGTCCCACGTGCACACGTGGTGGGAGTGGATCCTCGGCTTGAACGTCAAGGCAGTGCAGGGAAAACAGGTTCCTCTGGAATGGACTGACACATCTGGGGGACTCTTGGAATGGTGGCACGACCCTGGAGTTCCTCTCGCCTTTCCTGTGGAGAGCGCCTCCTCTTGAGATGCGACGGGAACGCCGGGAATTCTTTCCCTACAAAACAGGGAAAGGATCCCTCATCTCGAGCTAGGAGGCGGAAACGGGGCTCCCCTGGATGTGTGCGGGACCCCACATGCTTCCTCTCGAGTGGAGACGGGTATGTCGGGGAACTTCTTGAGTTGCAGCAAGGGTGTGAAGGACCCTTTGGAAGTTCCAGTGGTTAGACGTGATTCGCCTCGAGAAGCCTCAGCGGAAATGGGCCTCATCTCGCCTGGAGGGCAAAACCTCCTGGATTTTCTCGAGTTGCGGCAGGTGCTCTCGACTTACGACGGGGACCTCAGGGACCCGCTCTGGTGGCCTCAGGAAAGGCCAGTCCCCATGCGAGTTCCTCGGGGGCCTCTCGGGATTCCTCTCCCGTCGATGCCGGGGCCTAAGACCTTGTGTGGAGTCGGGGCCGGAACCTGAGGATTCCTCTCCAGTGCTGACATGGATCTTGGGGTACTTCTGGAGTCTCCCCAGGGGAGTCAGTCCTCGTCTCGAATGCGGGCATGCACTTGCGCTTCCCTCCAGAGCGGTAGCAGCAGTGTCACGCAGTCCGCCGCGTGGATCAAAGGATCTATGGTTTTCCCTCGAGTCTTTCCCACGAGGCTTTCCCACGAGGCTTTCCCACAGGGCTGTCCCACGTGCACACGTGGTGGGAGTCGATCCTCGGCTTGAACGTCAAGGCAGTGCAGGGAAAACAGGTTCCTCTGGAATGGACTGACACATCTGGGGGACTCTTGGAATGGTGGCACGACCCTGGAGTTCCTCTCGCCTTTCCTGTGGAGAGAGCCTCCTCTTGAGATGCGACGGGAACGCCGGGAATTCTTTCCCTTCGAAACAGGGAAAGGATCCCTCATCTCGAGCTAGGAGGCGGAAACGGGGCTCCCCTGGATGTGTGCGGGACCCCACGTGCTTCCTCTCGAGTGGAGACGGTTATGTCGGGGAACTTCTTGAGTTGCAGCAAGGGTGTGAAGGACCCTTTGGAAGTTCCAGTGGTTAGATGTGATTGGCCTCGAGAAGCCTCAGTGGAAATGGGCCTGATCTCGCCTGGAGGGCAAAACCTCCTGGATTTTCTCGAGTTGCGGCAGGTGCTCTCGACTTACGACGGGGACCTCAGGGACCCGCTCTGGTGGCCTCAGGAAAGGCCAGTCCCCATGCGAGTTCCTCTGGGGATTCCTCTCCCGTCGATGCCGGGTCCTAAGACCTTGTGTGGAGTCGGGGCCGGAACCTGAGGATACCTCTCCAGTGCTGACATGGATCTTGGGGTACTTCTGGAGTCTCACCAGGGGAGTCAGTCCTCGTCTCGAATGCGGGCATGCACTTTCGCTTTCCTCCAGAGCGGTAGCAGCAGTGTCACGCAGTCCGCCGCATGGATCAAAGGATCCATGGTTTTCCCTCGAGTCTTTCCCACGAGGTTTTCCCACGAGGCTTTCCCACAGGGCTGTCCCACGAGCACACGTGGTGGGAGTCGATCCTTGGCTTGAACGTCAAGGCAGTGCAGGGAAAACAGGTTCCTCTGGAATGGACTGACACATCTGGGGGACTCTTGGAATGGTGGCACGACCCTGGAGTTCCTCTCGCCTTTCCTGTGGAGAGCGCCTCCTCTTGAGATGCGACGGGAACGCCGGGAATTCTTTCCCTACGAAACAGGGAAAGGATCCCTCATCTCGAGCTAGGAGGCGGAAACGGGGCTCCCCTGGATGTGTGCGGGACACCACGTGCTTCCTTCCGAGTGGAGACGGGTATGTCGGGGAACTTCTTGAGTTGCAGCAAGGGTGTGAAGGACCCTTTGGAAGTTCCAGTGTTTAGACGTGATTAGCATCGAGAAGCCTCAGCGGAAATGAGCCTCATCTCGCCTAGAGGGCAAAACCTCCTGGATTTTCTCGAGTTGCGGCAGGTGATCTCGACTGACGATGGGGACCTCAGGGACCCGCTCTGGTGGCCTCAGGAAAAGCCAGTCCCCATGCGAGTTCCTCGGGGGCCTCTCGGGATTCCTCTCCCGTCGATGCCGGGGCCTAAGACCTTGTGTGGAGTCGGGGCCGGAACCTGAGGATTCCTCTCCAGTGCTGACATGGATCTTGGGGTACTTCTGGAGTCTCCCCAGGGGAGTCAGTCCTCGTCTCGAATGCGGGCATGCACTTGCCCTTTCCTCCAGAGCGGTAGCAGCAGTGTCACGCAGTCCGCCGCGTGGATCAAAGGATCTATGGTTTTCCCTCGAGTTTTTCCCACGAGGCTTTCCCACGAGGCTTTCCCACAGGGCTGTCCCACGTGCACACGTGGTGGGAGTCGATCCTCGGCTTGAACGTCAAGGCAGTGCAGGGAAAACAGGTTCCTCTGGAATGGACTGACACATCTGGGGGACTCTTGGAATGGTGGCACGACCCTGGAGTTCCTCTCGCCTTTCCTGTGGAGAGCGCCTCCTCTTGAGATGCGACGGGAACGCCGGGAATTCTTTCCCTACGAAACAGGGAAAGGATCACTCATCTCGAGCTAGGAGGCGAAACGGGGCTCCCCTGGATGTGTGCGGGACCCCACGTGCTTCCTCTCGAGTGGAGACGGGTATGTCGGGGAACTTCTTGAGTTGCAGCAAGGGTGTGAAGGACCCTTTGGAAGTTCCAGTGGTTAGATGTGATTGGACTCGAGAAGCCTCAGCGGAAATGCGCCTCATCTCGCCTGGAGGGCAAAACCTCCTGGATTTTCTCGAGTTGCGGCAGGTGCTCTCGACTTACGACGGGGACCTCAGGGACCCGCTCAGGTGGCCTCAGGAAAGGCCAGTCCCCATGCGAGTTCCTCGGGGGCCTCTCGGGATTCCTCTCCCGTCGATGCCGGGGCCTAAGACCTTGTGTGGAGTCGGGGCCGGAACCTGAGTATTCCTCTCCAGTGCTGACATGGATCTTGGGGTACTTCTGGAGTCTCCCCAGGGGAGTCAGTCCTCGTCTCGAATGCGGGCATGCACTTGCGCTTTCCTCCAGAGCGGTAGCAGCAGTGTCACGCAGTCCGCCGCGTGGATCAAAGGATCTATGGTTTTCCCTCGAGTCTTTCCCACGAGGCTTTCCCACGAGGCTTTCCCACAGGGCTGTCCCACGTGCACACGTGGTGGGAGTCGATCCTCGGCTTGAACGTCAAGGCAGTGCAGGGAAAACAGGTTCCTCTGGAATGGACTGACACATCTGGGGGACTCTTGGAATGGTGGCACGACCCTGGAGTTCCTGTCGCCTTTCCTGTGGAGTGCGCCTCCTCTTGAGATGCGACGGGAACGCCGGGAATTCTTTCCCTACGAAACAGGGAAAGGATCCCTCATCTCGAGCTAGGAGGCGGAAACGGGGCTCCCCTGGATGTGTGCGGGACCCCACGTGCTTCCATTCGAGTGGAGACGGGTATGTCGGGGAACTTCTTGAGTTGCAGCAAGGGTGTGAAGGACCCTTGGGAAGTTCCAGTGTTTAGACGTGATTAGCCTAGAGAAGCCTCAGCAGAAATCAGCCTCATCTCGCCTGGAGGGCAAAACCTCCTGGATTTTCTCGAGTTGCGTCAGTTGATCTCGACTTACGACGGGGACCTCAGGGACCCGCTCTGGTGGCCTCAGGAAAAGCCAGTCCCCATGCGAGTTCCTCGGGGGCCTCTCGGGATCCCTCTCCCGTCGATGCCGGGGCCTAAGCCCCTGTGTGGAGTTGGGGACGGAACCTGAGGATTCCTCTCCAGTGCTGACATGGATCTTGGGGTACTTCTGGAGTCTCCCCAGTGGAGTCAGTCCTCGTCTCGAATGCGGGCATGCATTTGCGCTTTCCTCCAGAGCGGTTGCAGCAGTGTCAGGCAGCCCGCCGCGTGGATCAAAGGATCTATGGTTTTCCCTCGAGTCTTTCCCACGAGGCTTTCCCACGAGGCTTTCCCACAGGGCTGTCCCATGTGCACACGTGTTGGGAGTCGATCCTCGGCTTGAACATCAAGGCAGTGCAGGGAAAACAGGTTCCTCTGTAATGGACTGACACATCTGGGGGTCTCTTGGAATGGTGGCACGACCCTGGAGTTCCTCTCCCCTTTCCTGTGGAGAGCGCCTCCTCTTGAGATGCGACGGGAACGCCGGGAATTCTTTCCCTACGAAACAGGGAAAGGATCCCTCATCTCGAGCTAGCAGGCGGAAACGGGGCTCCCCTGGATGTGTGCGGGACCCCACGTGCTTCCTCTCGAGTGGAGACGGGTATGTCGGGGAAATTCTTGAGTTGCAGCAAGGGTGTGAAGGACCCTTTGGATGTTCCAGTGGTTAGACGTGATTAGCCTCGAGAAGCCTCAGCGGAAATGGGCCTCATCTCGCCTGGAGGGCAAAACCTCCTGGATTTTCTCGAGTTGCGGCAGGTGCTCTCGACTTACGACGAGGACCTCAGGGACCCGCTCTGTTGGCCTCAGGAAAGGCCAGTCCCCATGCGAGTTCCTCGGGGGATTCCTCTCCCGTCGATGCCGGGGACTAAGCCCCTGTGTGGAGTTGGGGCCGGAACCTGATGATTCCTCTCCAGTGCTGACATGGATCTTGGGGTACTTCTGGAGTCTCCCCAGGGGAGTCAGTCCTCGTCTCGAATGCGGGCATGCACTTGCGCTTTCCTCCAGATCGGTAGCAGCAGTGTCACGCAGTCCGCCGCATGGATCTAAGGATCCATGGTTTTCCCTCGAGTCTTTCCCACGAGGCTTTCCCACGAGGCTTTCCCACAGGGCTGTCCCACGTGCACACGTGGTGGGAGTCGATCCTTGGCTTGAACGTCAAGGAAGTGCTGGGAAAACAGGTTCCTCTGGAATGGACTGACTCATCTGGGGGACTCTTGGAATGGTGTCACGACCCTGGAGTTCCTCTCGTCTTTCCTGTGGAGAGCGCCTTCTCTTGAGATGCGACGGGAACGCCGGGAAATCTTTCCCTACGAAACAGGGAAAGGATCCCTCATCTCGAGCTAGGAGGCGGAAACGGGGCTCCCCTGGATGTGTGCGGGACCCCACGTGCTTCCTCTCGAGTGGAGACGGGTATGTCGGGGAACTTCTTGAGTTGCAGCAATGGTGTGAAGGACCCTTTGGAAGTTCCAGTGGTTAGATGTGATTGGCTTCGAGAAGCCTCAGCGGAAATGGGCCTCATCTCGCCTGGAGGGCAAAACCTCCTGGATTTTCTCGAGTTGCGGCAGGTGCTCTCGACTTACGACGAGGACCTCAGGGACCCTCTCTGGTGGCCTCAGGAAAGGCCAGTCCCCATGCGAGTTCCTCGGGGGCCTCTGAGGATTCCTCTCCCGTCGATGCCGGGGCCTAAGACCTTGTGTGGAGTCGGGGCCGGAACCTGAGGATTCCTCTCCAGTGCTGACATGGATCTTGGGGTACTTCTGGAGTCTCCCCAGGGGAGTCAGTCCTCGTCTCGAATGCGGGCATGCACTTGCGCTTTCCTCCAGAGCGGTAGCAGCAGTGTCACGCAGTCCGCCGCGTGGATCAAAGGATCTATGGTTTTCCCTCGAGTCTTTCCCACGAGGCTTTCCCACGAGGCTTTCCCACAGGGCTGTCCCACGTGCACACGTGGTGGGAGTCGATCCTCGGCTTGAACGTCAAGGCAGTGCAGGGAAAACAGGTTCCTCTGGAATGGACTGACACATCTGGGGGACTCTTGGAATGGTGGCACGACCCTGGAGTTCCTGTCGCCTTTCCTGTGGAGAGCGCCTCCTCTTGAGATGCGACGGGAACGCCGGGAATTCTTTCCCTACGAAACAGGGAAAGGATCCCTCATCTCGAGCTAGGAGGCGGAAACGGGGCTCCCCTGGATGTGTGCGGGACCCCACGTGCTTCCATTTGAGTGGAGACGGGTATGTCGGGGAACTTCTTGAGTTGCAGCAAGGGTGTGAAGGACCCTTTGGAAGTTCCAGTGGTTAGACGTGATTAGCCTCGAGAAGCCTCAGCGGAAATGGGCCTCATCTCGCCTGGAGGGCAAAACCTCCTGGACTTTCTCGAGTTGCGGCAGGTGCTCTCGACTTACGACGGGGACCTCAGGGACCCGCTCTGGTGGCCTCAGGAAAGGCCAGTCCCCATGCGAGTTCCTCTGGGGATTCCTCTCCCGTCGATGCCGGGGCCTAAGCCCCTGTGTGGAGTTGGGGCCGGAACCTGAGGATTCCTCTCCAGTGCTGACATGGATCTTGGGGTACTTCTGGAGTCTCCCCAGGGGAGTCAGTCCTCGTCTCGAATGCGGGCATGCACTTGCGCTTTCCTCCAGAGCGGTAGCAGCAGTGTCAGGCAGACCGCCGCGTGGATCAAAGGATCTATGGTTTTCCCTCGAGTCTTTCCCACGAGGCTTTCCCACGAGGCTTTCCCACAGGGCTGTCCCATGTGCACACGTGTTGGGAGTCGATCCTCGGCTTGAACATCAAGGCAGTGCAGGGAAAACAGGTTCCTCTGTAATGGACTGACACATCTGGGGGTCTCTTGGAATGGTGGCACGACCCTGGAGTTCCTCTCCCCTTTCCTGTGGAGAGCGCCTCCTCTTGAGATGCGACAGGAACGCCGGGAATTCTTTCCCTACGAAACAGGGAAAGGATCCCTCATCTCGAGCTAGCAGGCGGAAACGGGGCTCCCCTGGATGTGTGCGGGACCCCACGTGCTTCCTCTCGAGTGGAGACGGGTATGTCGGGGAAATTCTTGAGTTGCAGCAAGGGTGTGAAGGACCCTTTGGATGTTCCAGTGGTTAGACGTGATTAGCCTCGAGAAGCCTCAGCGGAAATGGGCCTCATCTCGCCTGGAGGGCAAAACCTCCTGGATTTTCTCGAGTTGCGGCAGGTGCTCTCGACTTACGACGGGGACCTCAGGGACCCGCTCTGGTGGCCTCAGGAAAGGCCAGTCCCCATGCGAGTTCCTCTGGGGATTCCTCTCCCGTCGATGCCGGGGCCTAAGCCCCTGTGTGGAGTTGGGGCCGGAACCTGAGGATTCCTCTCCAGTGCTGACATGGATCTTGGGGTACTTCTGGAGTCTCCCCAGGGGAGTCAGTCCTCGTCTCGAATGCGGGCATGCACTTGCGCTTTCCTCCAGAGCGGTAGCAGCAGTGTCACGCAGTCCGCCGCGTGGATCAAAGGATCTATGGTTTTCCCTCGAGTCTTTCCCACGAGGCTTTCCCACGAGGCTTTCCCACAGTGCTGTCCCACGTGCACACGTGGTGGGAGTGGATCCTCGGCTTGAACGTCAAGGCAGTGCAGGGAAAACAGGTTCCTCTGGAATGGACTGACACATCTGGGGGACTCTTGGAATGGTGGCACGACCCTGGAGTTCCTCTCGCCTTTCCTGTGGAGAGCGCCTCCTCTTGAGATGCGACGGGAACGCCGGGAATTCTTTCCCTACGAAACAGGGAAAGGATCCCTCATCTCGAGCTAGGAGGCGGAAACGGGGCTCCCCTGGATGTGTGCGGGACCCACGTGCTTCCTCTCGAGTGGAGACGGGTATGTCGGGGAACTTCTTGAGTTGCAGCAATGGTGTGAAGGACCCTTTGGAAGTTCCAGTGGTTAGACGAGATTAGCCTCGAGAAGCCTCAGCGGAAATGGGCCTCATCTCTCCTGGAGGTGAAAACCTCCTGGATTTTCTCGAGTTGCGGCACGTGCTCTCGACTTACGACGGGGATCTCAGGGATCCGCTCTGGTGGCCTCAGGAAAGGCCAGTCCCCATGCGAGTTCCTCGGGGGCCTCTCGGGATTCCTCTCCCGTCGATTCCGGGGCCTAAGACCTTGTGTGGAGTCGGGGCCGGAACCTGAGGATTCCTCTCCAGTGCTGACATGGATCTTGGGGTACTTCTGGAGTCTCCCCAGGGGAGTCAGTCCTCGTCTCGAATGCGGGCATGCACTTGCGCTTCCCTCCAGAGCGGTAGCAGCAGTGTCACGCAGTCCGCCGCGTGGATCAAAGGATCTATGGTTTTCCCTCGAGTCTTTCCCACGAGGCTTTCCCACGAGGCTTTCCCACAGGGCTGTCCCACGTGCACAGGTGGTGGGAGTCGATCCTCGGCTTGAACGTCAAGGCAGTGCAGGGAAAACAGGTTCCTCTGGAATGGACTGACACATCTGGGGGACTCTTGGAATGGTGGCACGACCCTGGAGTTCCTCTCGCCTTTCCTGTGGAGAGCGCCTCCTCTTGAGATGCGACGGGAATGCCGGGAATTCTTTCCCTACGAAACAGGGAAAGGATCCCTCATCTCGAGCTAGGAGGCGGAAACGGGGCTCCCCTGGATGTGTGCGGGACCCCACGTGCTTCCTCTCGAGTGGAGACGGGTATGTCGGGGAACCTCTTGAGTTGCAGCAAGGGTGTGAAGGACCCTTTGGAAGTTCCAGTGGTTAGACGTGATTAGCCTCGAGAAGCCTCAGCGGAAATGGGCCTCATCTCGCCTGGAGGGCAAAACCTCCTGGATTTTCTCGAGTTGCGGCAGGTGCTCTCGACTTACGACGGGGACCTCAGGGACCCGCTCTGGTGGCCTCAGGAAAGGCCGGTCCCCATGCGAGTTCCTCGGGGGCCTCTCGGGATTCCTCTCCCGTCGATGCCGGGGCCTAAGTCCTTGTGTGGAGTCGGGGCCGGAACCTGAGGATACCTCTCCAGTGCTTACATGGATCTTGGGGTACTTCTGGAGTCTCCCCAGGGGAGTCAGTGCTCGTCTCGAAAGCGGGCATGCACTTGCACTTTCCTCCAGAGCGATAGCAGCAGTGTCACGCAGTCCGCCGCGTGGATCAAAGGATCTATGGTTTTCCCTCGAGTCTTTCCCACGAGGCTTTCCCACGAGGCTTTCCCACAGGGCTGTCCCACGTGCACACGTGGTGGGAGTCGATCCTCAGCTTGAACGTCAAGGCAGTGCAGGGAAAACAGGTTCCGCTGGAATGGACTGACACATCTGGGGGACTCTTGGAATGGTGGCACGACCCTGGAGTTCCTCTCGCCTTTCCTGTGGAGAGCGCCTCCTCTTGAGATGCGACGGGAATGTCGGGAATTCTTTCCCCACGAAACAGGGTAAGGATCCCTCATCTCGAGCTAGGAGGCGGAAACGGGGCTCCCCTGGATGTGTGCGGGACCCCACGGGCTTCCTCTCGAGTGGAGACGGGTATGTCGAGGAACTTCTTGAGTTGCAGCAAGGGTGTGAAGGACCCTTTGGAAGTTTCAGTGGTTAGATGTGATTGGCCTCGAGAAGCCTCAGCGGAAATGGGCCTCATCTCGCCTGGAGGGCAAAACCTCCTGGATTTTCTCGAGTTGCGGCAGGTGCTCTCGACTTACGACGGGGACCTCAGGGACCCGCTCTGGTGGCCTCAGGAAAGGCCAGTCCCCATGCGAGTTCCTCGGGGGCCTCTCGGGATTCCTCTCCCGTCGATGCCGGGGCCTAAGACCTTGTGTGGAGTCGGGGCCGGAACCTGAGGATTCCTCTCCAGTGCTGACATGGATCTTGGGGTACTTCTGGAGTCTCCCCAGGGGAGTCAGTCCTCGTCTCGAATGCGGGCATGCACTTGCGCTTTCCTCCAGAGCGGTAGCAGCAGTGTCACGCAGTCCGCCGCGTGGATCAAAGGATCTATGGTTTTCCCTCGAGTCTTTCCCACGAGGCTTTCCCATGATGCTTTCCCACAGGGCTGTCCCACGTGCACACGTGGTGGGAGTGGATCCTCGGCTTGAACGTCAAGGCAGTGCAGGGAAAACAGGTTCCTCTGGAATGGACTGACACATCTGGGGGACTCTTGGAATGGTGGCACGACCCTGGAGTTCCTCTCGCCTTTCCTGTGGAGAGCGCCTCCTCTTGAGATGCGACGGGAACGCCGGGAATTCTTTCCCTACGAAACAGGGAAAGGATCCCTCATCTCGAGCTAGGAGGCGGAAACGGGGCTCCCCTGGATGTGTGCGGGACCCCACGTGCTTCCTCTCGAGTGGAGACGGGTATGTCGGGGAACTTCTTGAGTTGCAGCAATGTTGTGAAGGACCTTTTGGAAGTTCCAGTGGTTAAATGTGATTGGCCTCGAGAAGCCTCAGCGGAAATGGGCCTCATCTCGCCTGGAGGGCAAAACCTCCTGGATTTCCTCGAGTTGCGGCAGGTGCTCTCGACTTACGACAGGGACCTCAGGGACCCGCTCTGGTGGCCTCAGGAAAGGCCAGTCCCCATGCGAGTTCCTCGGGCGCCTCTCGGGATTCCTCTCCCGTCGATGCCGGGGCCTAAGACCTTGTGTGGAGTCGGGGCCGGAACCTGAGGATTCCTCTCCAGTGCTGACATGGATCTTGGGGTACTTCTGGAGTCTCCCCAGGGGAGTCAGTCCTCGTCTCGAATGCGGGCATGCACTTGCGCTTTCCTCCAGAGCGGTAGCAGCAGTGTCACGCAGTCCGCCGCGTGGATCAAAGGATCTATGGTTTTCCCTCGAGTCTTTCCCACGAGGCTTTCCCACGAGGCTTTCCCACAGGGCTGTCCCACGTGCACACGTGGTGGGAGTCGAACCTCGGCTTGAACGTCAAGGCAGTGCAGGGAAAACAGGTTCCTCTGGAATGGACTGACACATTTGGGGGCCTCTTGGAATGGTGGCACGACCCTGAGGTTCCTCTCGCCTTTCCTGTGGAGAGCGCCTCCTCTTGAGATGCGACGGGCACGCCGGGAATTCTTTCCCTACGAAACAGGGAAAGGATCCCTCATCTCGAGCTAGGAGGCGGAAACGGGGCTCCCCTGGATGTGTGCGGGACACCACGTGCTTCCTCTCGAGTGGAGACGGATATGTCGGGGAACTCCTTGAGTTGCAGCCAGGGTGTGAAGGACCCTTTGGAAGTTCCAGTGGTTAGACGTGATTAGCCTCGAGAAGCCTCAGCGGAAATGGGCCTCATCTCGCCTGGAGGGCAAAACCTCCTGGATTTTCTCGAGTTGCGGCAGGTGCTCTCGACTTACGACGGGGACCTAAGGGACCCGCTCTGGTGGCCTCAGGAAAGGCCAGTCCCCATGCGAGTTCCTCGGGGGCCTCTCGGGATTCCTCTCCCGTCGATGCCGGGGCCTAAGACCTTGTGTGGAGTCGGGGCCGGAACCTGAGGATTCCTCTCCAGTGCTGACATGGATCTTGGGGTACTTCTGGAGTCTCCCCAGGGGAGTCAGTCCTCGTCTCGAATGCGGGCATGCACTTGCGCTTTCCTCCAGAGCGGTAGCAGCAGTGTCACGCAGTGCGCCGCGTGGATCAAAGGATCTATGGTTTTCCCTCGAGTCTTTCCCACGAGGCTTTCCCACGGGGCTTTCCCACAGGGCTGTCCCACGTGCACACGTGGTGGGAGTCGATCCTCGGCTTGAACGTCAAGGCAGTGCAGGGAAAACAGGTTCTTCTGGAATGGACTGACACATCAGGGGGACTCTTGGAATGGTGTCTCGACCCTGGAGTTCCTCTCGCCTTTCCTGTGGAGAGCGCCTCCTCTTGAGATGCGACGGGAACGCCGGGAATTCTTTCCCTACAAAACAGGGAAAGGATCCCTCATCTCGAGCTAGGAGGCGGAAACGGGGCTCCCCTGGATGTGTACGGGAACCCACGTGCTTCCTCTCGAGTGGAGACGGGTATGTCGGGGAACTTCCTGAGTTGCAGCAATGGTGTGAAGCACCCTTTGGAAGTTCCAGTGGTTAGATGTGATTGGTCTCGAGAAGCCTCAGCGGAAATGGGCCTCATCTCGCCTGGAGGGCAAAACCTCCTGGATTTTCTCGAGTTGCGGCAGGTGCTCTCGACTTACGACGGGGACCTCAGGGACCCGCTCTGGTGGCCTCAGGAAAGGCCAGTCCCCATGCGAGTTCCTCGGGGGCCTCTCGGGATTCCTCTCCCGTCGATGCCGGGGCCTAAGACCTTGTGTGGAGTCGGGGCCGGAACCTGAGGATTCCTCTCCAGTGCTGACATGGATCTTGGGAAACTTCTGTAGTCTCCCCAGGGGAGTCAGTCCTCGTCTCGAATGCGGGCATGCACTTGCGCTTTCCTCCAGAGCGGTAGCAGCAGTGTCACGCAATCCGCCGCCTGGATCAAAGGATCTATGGTTTTCCCTCGAGTCTTTCCCACGAGGCTTTCCCACGAGGCTTTCCCACAGGGCTGTCCCACGTGCACACGTGGTGGGAGTGGATCCTCGGCTTGAACGTCAAGGCAGTGCAGGGAAAACAGGTTCCTCTGGAATGGACTGACACATCTGGGGGACTCTTGGAATGGTGGCACGACCCTGGAGTTCCTCTCGCCTTTCCTGTGGAGAGCGCCTCCTCTTGAGATGCGACGGGAACGCCGGGAATTCTTTCCCTACAAAACAGGGAAAGGATCCCTCATCTCGAGCTAGGAGGCGGAAACGGGGCTCCCCTGGATGTGTGCGGGACCCCACATGCTTCCTCTCGAGTGGAGACGGGTATGTCGGGGAACTTCTTGAGTTGCAGCAAGGGTGTGAAGGACCCTTTGGAAGTTCCAGTGGTTAGACGTGATTGGCCTCGAGAAGCCTCAGCGGAAATGGGCCTCATCTCGCCTGGAGGGCAAAACCTCCTGGATTTTCTCGAGTTGCGGCAGGTGCTCTCGACTTACGACGGGGACCTCAGGGACCCGCTCTGGTGGCCTCAGGAAAGGCCAGTCCCCATGCGAGTTCCTCGGGGGCCTCTCGGGATTCCTCTCCCGTCGATGCCGGGGCCTAAGACCTTGTGTGGAGTCGGGGCCGGAACATGAGGATTCCTCTCCAGTGCTGACATGGATCTTGGGAAACTTCTGGAGTCTCCCCAGGGGAGTCAGTCTTCGTCTCGAATGCGGGCATGCACTTGCGCTTTCCTCCAGAGCGGTAGCAGCAGTGTCACGCAGTCCGCCGGGTGGATCAAAGGATCTATGGTTTTCCCTCGAGTCTTTCCCACGAGGCTTTCCCACGAGGTTTTCCCACAGGGCTGTCCCACGTGCACACGTGGTGGGAGTCGATCCTCGGCTTGAACGTCAAGGCAGTGCAGGGAAAACAGGTTCCTCTGGAATGGACTGACACATCTGGCGGACTCTTGGAATGGTGTCACGACCCTGGAGTTCCTCTCGCCTTTCCTGTGGAGAGCGCCTCCTCTTGAGATGCGACGGGAACGCCGGGAATTCTTTCCCTACGAAACAGGGAAAGGATCCCTCATCTCGAGCTAGGAGGCGTAAACGGGGCTCCCCTGGATGTGTGCGGGACCCCACGTGCTTCCTCTCGAGTGGAGACGGGTATGTCAGGGAACTTCTTGAGTTGCAGCAAGGGTGTGAAGGACCCTTTGAAAGTTCCAGTGGTTAGATGTGATTGGCCTCGAGAAGCCTCAGCGGAAATGTGCCTCATCTCGCCTGGAGGGCAAAACCTTCTGGATTTTCTCGAGTTGCGGCAGATGCTCTCGACTTACGACGGGGACCTCAGGGACCCGCTCTGGTGGCCTCAGGAAAGGCCAGTCCCCATGCGAGTTCCTCGGGGGCGTCTCGGGATTCCTCTCCCGTCGATGCCGGGGCCTAAGACGTTGTGTGGAGTCGGGGCCGGAACCTGAGGATTCCTCTCCAGTGCTGACATGGATCTTGGGGTACTTCTGGAGTCTCCCCAGGGGAGTCAGTCCTCGTCTCGAATGCGGGCATGCACTTGCGCTTTCCTCCAGAGCGGTAGCAGCAGTGTCACGCAGTGCGCCGCGTGGATCAAAGGATCTATGGTTTTCCCTCGAGTCTTTCCCACGAGGCTTTCCCACGAGGCTTTCCCACAGGGCTGTCCCACGTGCACACGTGGTGGGAGTCGATCCTCGGCTTGAACGTCAAGGCAGTGCAGGGAAAACAGGTTCCTCTGGAATGGACTGACACATCTGGGGGACTCTTGGAATGGTGGCACCACCCTGGAGTTCCTCTTGCCTTTCCTGTGGAGAGCGCCTCCTGTTGAGATGCGACGGGAACGCCGAGAATTCTTTCCCTACGAAACAGGGAAAGGATCCCTCATCTCGAGCTAGGAGGCGGAAACGGGGCTCCCCTGGATGTTTGCGGGACCCACGTGCTTCCTCTCGAGTGGAGACGGGTATGTCGGGGAACTTCTTGAGTTGCAGCAAGGGTGTGAAGGACCCTTTGGAAGTTCCAGTGGTTAGATGTGATTGGCCTCGAGAAGCCTCAGCGGAAATGGGCCTCATCTCGCCTGGAGGGCAAAACCTCCTGGATTTTCTCGAGTTGCGGCAGGTGCTCTCGACTTACGATGGGAACTCAGGGACCCGCTCTGGTGGCCTCAGGAAAGGCCAGTCCCCATGCGAGTTCCTCGGGGGCCTCTCGGGATTCCTCTCCCGTCGATGCCGGGGCCTAAGACCTTGTGTGGAGTCGGGGCCGGAACCTGAGGATTCCTCTCCAGTGCTGACATGGATCTTGGGGTACTTCTGGAGTCTCCCCAAGGAAGTCAGTCCTCGTCTCGAATGCGGGCATGCACATGCGCTTTCCTCCAGAGCGGTAGCAGCAGTGTCACGCAGTCCGCCGCGTGGATCAAAGGATCTATGGTTTTCCCTCGAGTCTTTCCCACGAGGCTTTCCCCCGAGGCTTTCCCACAGGGCTGTCCCACGTGCACACGTGGTGGGAGTCGATCCTCGGCTTGAACGTCAAGGCAGTGCAGGGAAAACAGGTTCCTCTGGAATGGGCTGATACATCTGGGGGACTCTCGGAATGGTGGCACGACCCTGGAGTTCCTCTCGCCTTTCCTGTGGAGAGCGCCTCCTCTTGAGATGCGACGGGAACGCCGGGAATTCTTTCCCTACGAAACAGGGAAAGGATCCCTCATTTCGAGCTAGGAGGCGGAAACGGGGCTCCCCTGGATGTGTGCGGGACACCACGTGCTTCCTCTCGAGTGGAGACGGGTATGTCGGGGAACTTCTTGAGTTGCAGCAAGGGTGTGAAGGACCCTTTGGAAGTTCCAGTGGTTAGATGTGATTGGACTCGAGAAGCCTCAGCGGAAATGGGCCTCATCACGCCTGGAGGGCAAAACCTCCTGGATTTTCTCGAGTTGCGGCAGGTGCTCTCGACTTACGACGGGGACATCAGGGACCCGCTCTGGTGGGCTCAGGAAAGGCCAGTCCCCATGCGAGTTCCTCGGGGGCGTCTCGGGATTCCTCTCCCGTCGATGCCGGGGCCTAAGACCTTGTGTGGAGTCGGGGCCGGAACCTGAGGATTCCTCTCCAGTGCTGACATGGATCTTGGGGTACTTCTGGAGTCTCCCCAGGGGAGTCAGTCCTCGTCTCGAATGTGGGCATGCACTTGCGCTCTCCTCCAGAGCGGTAGCAGCAGTGTCACGCAGTCCGCCGCGTGGATCAAAGGATCTATGGTTTTCCCTCGAGTCTTTCCCACGAGGCTTTCCCACGAGGCTTTCCCACAGGGCTGTCCCACGTGCACACCTGGTGGGAGTCTTTCCTCGGCTTGAACGTCAAGGCAGTGCAGGGAAAACAGGTTCCTCTGGAATGGGCTGACACATCTGGGGGACTCTTGGAATGGTACACGACCCTGGAGTTCCTCTCGCCTTTCCTGTGGAGAGCGCCTCCTCTTGAGATGCGACGGGAACGCCGGGAATTCTTTCCCTACGAAACAGGGAAAGGATCCCTCATCTCGAGCTAGGAGGCGGAAACGGGGCTCCCCTGGATGTGTGCGGGGCCCCATGTGCTTCCTCTCGAGTGGAGACGGGTATGTCGGGGAACTTTTTGAGTTGCAGCAAGGGTGTGAAGGACCCTTTGGAAGTTCCAGTGGTTAGACGTGATTAGCCTCGAGAAGCCTCAGCGGAAATGGGCCTCATCTCGCCTGGAGGGCAAAACCTCCTGGATTTTCTCGAGTTGCGGCAGGTGCTCTCGACTTACGACGGGGACCTCAGGGACCCGCTCTGGTGGCCTCAGGAAAGGCCAGTCCCCATGCGAGTTCCTCGGGGGCCTCTCGGGATTCCTCTCCCGTCGATGCCAGGGCCTAAGACCTTGTGTGGAGTCTGGGCCGGAACCTGAGTATTCCTCCCCAGTGCTGACATGGATCTTGGGGTACTTCTGGAGTCTCCTCAGGGGAGTCAGTCCTCGTCTCGAATGCGGGCATGCACTTGCGCTTTCCTCCAGAGCGGTAGCAGCAGTGTCACGCAGTCCGCCGCGTGGATCAAAGGATCTATGGTTTTCCCTCGAGTCTTTCCCACGAGGCTTTCCCACGAGGCTTTCCCACAGGGCTGTCCCCCGTGCACACGTGGTGGGAGTCGATCCTCGGCTTGAACGTCAAGGCAGTGCAGGGAAAACAGGTTCCTCTGGAATGGACTGACACATCTGGGGGTCTCTTGGAATGGTGCCACGACCCTGGAGTTCCTCTTGCCTTTACTGTGGAGAGCGCCACCTCTTGAGATACGACGGGAACGCCGGGAATTCTTTCCCTACGAAACAGGGAAAGGATCCCTCATCTCGAGCTAGGAGGCGGAAAAGGGGCTCCCCTGGATGTGTGCGGGACCCCACGTGCTTCCTCTCGAGTGGAGACGGGTATGTCGGGGAACTGCTTCAGTTGCAGCAAGGGTGTGAAGGACCCGTTGGAAGTTCAAGTGGTTAGATGTGATTAGCCTCGAGAAGCCTCAGCGGAAATGGGCCTCATCTCGCCTGGAGGGCAAAACCTCCTGGATTTTCTCGAGTTGCGGCAGGTGCTCTCGACTTACGATGGGGACCTCAGGGACCCGCTCTGGTGGCCTCAGGAAAGGCCAGTCCCCATGCGAGTTCCTCGGGGGCCTCTCGGGATTCCTCTCCCGTCGATGCCGGTGCCTAAGACCTTGTGTGGAGTCGGGGCCGGAACCTGAGTATTCCTCTCCAGTGCTGACATGGATCTTGGGGTACTTCTGGAGTCTCCCCAGGGGAGTCAGTCCTCGTCTCGAATGCGGGCATGCACTTGCGCTTTCCTCCATAGCGGTAGAAGCAGTGTCACGCAGTGCGCCGCGTGGATCAAAGGATCTATGGTTTTCCCTCGAGTCTTTCCCACGAGGCTTTCCCACGAGGCTTTCCCACAGGGCTGTCCCACGTGCACACGTGGTGGGAGTCGATCCTCGGCTTGAACGTCAAGGCAGTGCAGGGAAAACAGGTTCCTCTGGAATGGACTGACACATCTGGGGGACTCTTGGAATGGTGTCACGACCCTGGAGTTCCTCTCGCCTTTCCTGTGGAGAGCGCCTCCTCTTGAGATGCGACGGGAACGCCGGGAATTCTTTCCCTACGAAACAGGGAAAGGATCCCTCATCTCGAGCTAGGAGGCGGAAACGGGGCTCCCCTGGATGTGTGCGGGACCCCACGTGCTTCCTCTCGAGTGGAGACGGGTATGTCGGGGAACTTCTTGAGTTGCAGCAATGTTGTGAAGGACCCTTTGGAAGTTCCAGTGGTTAAATGTGATTGGCCTCGAGAAGCCTCAGCGGAAATGGGCCTCATCTCGCCTGGAGGGCAAAACCTCCTGGATTTCCTCGAGTTGCGGCACGTGCTCTCGACTTACGACGGGGACCTCAGGGACCCGCTCTGGTGGCCTCAGGAAAGGCCAGTCCCCATGCGAGTTCCTCGGGCGCCTCTCGGGATTCCTCTCCCGTCGATGCCGGGGCCTAAGACCTTGTGTGGAGTCGGGGCCGGAACCTGAGGATTCCTCTCCAGTGCTGACATGGATCTTGGGGTACTTCTGGAGTCTCCCCAGGGGAGTCAGTCCTCGTCTCGAATGCGGGCATGCACTTGCGCTTTCCTCCAGAGCGGTAGCAGCAGTGTCACGCAGTCCGCCGCGTGGATCAAAGGATCTATGGTTTTCCCTCGAGTCTTTCCCAGGAGGCTTTCCCACGAGGCTTTCCCACAGGGCTGTCCCACGTGCACACGTGGTGGGAGTCGATCCTCGGCTTGAACGTCAAGGCAGTGCAGGGAAAACAGGTTCCTCTGGAATGGACTGACACATTTGGGGGCCTCTTGGAATGGTGGTACGACCCTGGAGTTCCTCTCGCCTTTCCTGTGGAGAGCGCCTCCTCTTGAGATGCGACGGGCACGCCGGGAATTCTTTCCCTACGAAACAGGGAAAGGATCCCTCATCTCGAGCTAGGAGGCGGAAACGGGGCTCCCCTGGATGTGTGCGGGACACCACGTGCTTCCTCTCGAGTGGAGACGGATATGTCGGGGAACTCCTTGAGTTGCAGCCAGGGTGTGAAGGACCCTTTGGAAGTTCCAGTGGTTAGACGTGATTAGCCTCGAGAAGCCTCAGCGGAAATGGGCCTCATCTCGCCTGGAGGGCAAAACCTCCTGGATTTTCTCGAGTTGCGGCAGGTGCTCTCGACTTACGACGGGGACCTCAGGGACCCGCTCTGGTGGCCTCAGGAAAGGCCAGTCCCCATGCGAGTTCCTCGGGGGCCTCTCGGGATTCCTCTCCCGTCGATGCCGGGGCCTAAGACCTTGTGTGGAGTCGGGGCCGGAACATGAGGATTCCTCTCCAGTGCTGACATGGATCTTGGGAAACTTCTGGAGTCTCCCCAGGGGAGTCAGTCCTCGTCTCGAATGCGGGCATGCACTTGCGCTTTCCTCCAGAGCGGTAGCAGCAGTGTCACGCAGTCCGCCGCCTGGATCAAAGGATCTATGGTTTTCCCTCGAGTCTTTCCCACGAGGCTTTCCCACGAGGCTTTCCCACAGGGCTGTCCCACGTGCACACGTGGTGGGAGTGGATCCTCGGCTTGAACGTCAAGGCAGTGCAGGGAAAACAGGTTCCTCTGGAATGGACTGACACATCTGGGGGACTCTTGGAATGGTGTCTCGACCCTGGAGTTCCTCTCGCCTTTCCTGTGGAGAGCGCCTCCTCTTGAGATGCGACGGGAACGCCGGGAATTCTTTCCCTACGAAACAGGGAAAGGATCCCTCATCTCGAGCTAGGAGGCGGAAACGGGGCTCCCCTGGATGTGTGCGGGACCCCACGTGCTTCCTCTCGAGTGGAGACGGGTATGTCGGGGAACTTCTTGAGTTGCAGCAAGGGTGTGAAGGACCCTTTGGAAGTTCCAGTGGTTAGACGTGATTAGGCTCGAGAAGCCTCAGCGGAAATGGGCCTCATCTCGCCTGGAGGGCAAAACCTCCTGGATTTTCTCGAGTTGCGGCAGGTGCTCTCGACTTACGACGGGGACCTCAGGGACCCGCTCTGGTGGCCTCAGGAAAGGCCAGTCCCCATGCGAGTTCCTCGGGGGCCTCTCGGGATTCCTCTCCCGTCGATGCCGGGGCCTAAGACCTTGTGTGGAGTCGGGGCCGGAACCTGAGGATTCCTCTCCAGTGCTGACATGGATCTTGGGGTACTTCTGGAGTCTCCCCAGGGGAGTCAGTCCTCGTCTCGAATGTGGGCATGCACTTGCGCTTTCCTCCAGAGCGGTAGCAGCAGTGTCACGCAGTCCGCCGCGTGGATCAAAGGATCTATGGTTTTCCCTCGAGTCTTTCCCACGAGGCTTTCCCACGAGGCTTTCCCACAGGGCTGTCCCACGTGCACACGTGGTGGGAGTCGATCCTCGGCTTGAACGTCAAGGCAGTGCAGGGAAAACAGGTTCCTCTGGAATGGACTGACACATCTGGGGGACTCTTGGAATGGTGGCACGACCCTGGAGTTCCTCTCGCCTTTCCTGTGGAGAGCGCCTCCTCTTGAGATGCGACGGGAACGCCGGGAATTCTTTCCCTACGAAACAGGGAAAGGATCCCTCATCTCGAGCTAGGAGGCGGAAACGGGTCTCCCCTGGATGTGTGCGGGACCCCACGTGCTTCCTCTCGAGTGGAGACGGGTATGTCGGGGAACTTCTTGAGTTGCAGCAATGTTGTGAAGGACCCTTTGGAAGTTCCAGTGGTTAAATGTGATTGGCCTCGAGAAGCCTCAGCGGAAATGGGCCTCATCTCGCCTGGAGGGCAAAACCTCCTGGATTTCCTCGAGTTGCGGCACGTGCTCTCGACTTACGACGGGGACCTCAGGGACCCGCTCTGGTGGCCTCAGGAAAGGCCAGTCCCCATGCGAGTTCCTCGGGCGCCTCTCGGGATTCCTCTCCCGTCGATGCCGGGGCCTAAGACCTTGTGTGGAGTCGGGGCCGGAACCTGAGGATTCCTCTCCAGTGCTGACATGGATCTTGGGGTACTTCTGGAGTCTCCCCAGGGGAGTCAGTCCTCGTCTCGAATGCGGGCATGCACTTGCGCTTTCCTCCAGAGCGGTAGCAGCAGTGTCACGCAGTCCGCCGCGTGGATCAAAGGATCTATGGTTTTCCCTCGAGTCTTTCCCACGAGGCTTTCCCACGAGGCTTTCCCACAGGGCTGGCCCACGTGCACACGTGGTGGGAGTCGATCCTCGGCTTGAACGTCACGGCAGTGCAGGGAAAACAGGTTCCTCTGGAATGGACTGACACATTTGGGGGCCTCTTGGAATGGTGGTACGACCCTGGAGTTCCTCTCGCCTTTCCTGTGGAGAGCGCCTCCTCTTGAGATGCGACGGGCACGCCGGGAATTCTTTCCCTACGAAACAGGGAAAGGATCCCTCATCTCGAGCTAGGAGGCGGAAACGGGGCTCCCCTGGATGTGTGCGGGACACCACGTGCTTCCTCTCGAGTGGAGACGGATATGTCGGGGAACTCCTTGAGTTGCAGCCAGGGTGTGAAGGACCCTTTGGAAGTTCCAGTGGTTAGACGTGATTAGCCTCGAGAAGCCTCAGCGGAAATGGGCCTCATCTCGCCTGGAGGGCAAAACCTCCTGGATTTTCTCGAGTTGCGGCAGGTGCTCTCGACTTACGACGGGGACCTCAGGGACCCGCTCTGGTGGCCTCAGGAAAGGCCAGTCCCCATGCGAGTTCCTCGGGGGCCTCTCGGGATTCCTCTCCCGTCGATGCCGGGGCCTAAGACCTTGTGTGGAGTCGGGGCCGGAACATGAGGATTCCTCTCCAGTGCTGACATGGATCTTGGGAAACTTCTGGAGTCTCCCCAGGGGAGTCAGTCCTCGTCTCGAATGCGGGCATGCACTTGCGCTTTCCTCCAGAGCGGTAGCAGCAGTGTCACGCAGTCCGCCGCCTGGATCAAAGGATCTATGGTTTTCCCTCGAGTCTTTCCCACGAGGCTTTCCCACGAGGCTTTCCCACAGGGCTGTCCCACGTGCACACGTGGTGGGAGTGGATCCTCGGCTTGAACGTCAAGGCAGTGCAGGGAAAACAGGTTCCTCTGGAATGGACTGACACATCTGGGGGACTCTTGGAATGGTGGCACGACCCTGGAGTTCCTCTCGCCTTTCCTGTGGAGAGCGCCTCCTCTTGAGATGCGACGGGAACGCCGGGAATTCTTTCCCTACGAAACAGGGAAAGGATCCCTCATCTCGAGCTAGGAGGCGGAAACGGGGCTCCCCTGGATGTGTGCGGGACACCACATGCTTCCTCTCGAGTGGAGACGGGTATGTCGGGGAACTTCTTGAGTTGCAGCAAGGGTGTGAAGGACCCTTTGGAAGTTCCAGTGGTTAGACGTGATTCGCCTCGAGAAGCCTCAGCGGAAATGGGCCTCATCTCGCCTGGAGGGCAAAACCTCCTGGATTTTCTCGAGTTGCGGCAGGTGCTCTCGACTTACGACGGGGACCTCAGGGACCCGCTCTGGTGGCCTCAGGAAAGGCCAGTCCCCATGCGAGTTCCTCGGGGGCCTCTCGGGATTCCTCTCCCGTCGATGCCGGGGCCTAAGTCCTTGTGTGGAGTCGGGGCCGGAACCTGAGGATTCCTCTCCAGTGCTGACATGGATCTTGGGGTACTTCTGGAGTCTCCCCAGGGGAGTCAGTCCTCGTCTCGAATGCGGGCATGCACTTGCGCTTCCCTCCAGAGCGGTAGCAGCAGTGTCACGCAGTCCGCCGCGTGGATCAAAGGATCTATGGTTTTCCCTCGAGTCTTTCCCCCGAGTCTTTCCCACGAGGCTTTCCCACAGGGCTGTCCCACGTGCACACGTGGTGGGAGTCGATCCTCGGCTTGAACGTCAAGGCAGTGCAGGGAAAACAGGTTCCTCTGGAATGGACTGACACATCTGGGGGACTCTTGGAATGGTGTCTCGACCCTGGAGTTCCTCTCGCCTTTCCTGTGGAGAGCGCCTCCTCTTGAGATGCGACGGGAACGCCGGGAATTCTTTCCCTACGAAACAGGGAAAGGATCCCTCATCTCGAGCTAGGAGGCGGAAACGGGGCTCCCCTGGATGTGTGCGGGACCCCACGTGCTTCCTCTCGAGTGGAGACGGGTATGTCGGGGAACTTCTTCAGTTGCAGCAAGGGTGTGAAGGACCCTTTGGAAGTTCCAGTGGTTAGACGTGATTAGGCTCGAGAAGCCTCAGCGGAAATGGGCCTCATCTCGCCTGGAGGGCAAAACCTCCTGGATATTCTCGAGTTGCGGCAGGTGCTCTCGACTTACGACGGGGACCTCAGGGATCCGCTCTGGTGGCCTCAGGAAAGGCCAGTCCCCATGCGAGTTCCTCGGGGGCCTCTCGGGATTCCTCTCCCGTCGATGCCGGGGCCTAAGACCTTGTGTGGAGTCGGGGCCGGAACCTGAGGATTCCTCTCCAGTGCTGACATGGATCTTGGGGTACTTCTGGAGTCTCCCCAGGGGAGTCAGTCCTCGTCTCGAATGCGGGCATGCACTTGCGCTTTCCTCCAGAGCGGTAGCAGCAGTGTCACGCAGTCCGCCGCGTGGATCAAAGGATCTATGGTTTTCCCTCGAGTCTTTCCCACGAGGCTTTCCCACGAGGCTTTCCCACAGGGCTGTCCCACGTGCACACGTGGTGGGAGTCGATCCTCGGCTTGAACGTCAAGGCAGTGCAGGGAAAACAGGTTCCTCTGGAATGGACTGACACATCTGGGGGACTCTTGGAATGGTGGCACCACCCTTCAGTTCCTCTCGCCTTTCCTGTGGAGAGCGCCTCCTCTTGAGATGCGACGGGAACGCCGGGAATTCTTTCCCTACGAAACAGGGAAAGGATCCCTCATCTGGAGCTAGGAGGAAGAAACGGGGCTCCCCTGGATGTGTGCGGGACCCCACGTGCTTCCTCTCGAGTGGAGACGGGTATGTCGGGGAACTTCTTGAGTTGCAGCAAGGGTGTGAAGGACCCTTTGGAAGTTCCAGTGGTTAGACGTGATTGGCCTCGAGACGCCTCAGCGGAAATGGGCCTCATCTCGCCTGGAGGGCAAAACCTCCTGGATTTTCGCGAGTTGCGGCAGGTGCTCTCGACTTACGACGGGGACCTCAGGGACCCGCTATGGTGGCCTCAGGAAAGGCCAGTCCCCATGCCACTTCCTCGGGGGTCTCTCGGGGTTCCTCTCCCATCGATGCCGGGGCCTAAGACCTTGTGTGGAGTCGGGGCCGGAACCTGAGGATTCCTCTCCAGTGCTGACATGGATCTTGGGGTACTTCTGGAGTCTCCCCAGGGGAGTCAGTCCTCGTCTCGAATGTGGGCATGCACTTGCGCTTTCCTCCAGAGCGGTAGCAGCAGTGTCACGCAGTCCGCCGCGTGGATCAAAGGATCTATGGTTTTCCCTCGAGTCTTTCCCACGAGGCTTTCCCACGAGGCTTTCCCACAGGGCTGTCCCACGTGCACACGTGGTGGGAGTCGATCCTCGGCTTGAACGTCAAGGCAGTGCAGGGAAAACAGGTTCCTCTGGAATGGGCTGACACATCTGGGGGACTCTTGGAATGGTGGCACGACCCTGGAGTTCCTCTCGCCTTTCCTGTGGAGAGCGCCTCCTCTTGAGATGCGACGGGAACGCCGGGAATTCTTTCCCTACGAAACAGGGAAAGGATCCCTCATCTCGAGCTAGGAGGCGAAACGGGGCTCCCCTGGATGTGTGCGGGACACCACGTGCTTCCTCTCGAGTGGAGACGGGTATGTCGGGGAACTTCTTGAGTTGCAGCAAGGGTGTGAAGGACCCTTTGGAAGTTCCAGTGGTTAGATGTGATTGGACTCGAGAAGCCTCAGCGGAAATGGGCCTCATCTCGCCTGGAGGGCAAAACCTCCTGGATTTTCTCGAGTTGCGGCAGGTGCTCTCGACTTACGACGGGGACCTCAGGGACCCGCTCTGGTGGCCTCAGGAAAGGCCAGTCCACATGCGAGTTCCTCGGGGGCGTCTCTGGATTCCTCTCCCGTCGATGCCGGGGCCTAAGACCTTGTGTGGAGTCGGGGCCGGAACCTGAGTATTCCTCTCCAGTGCTGACATGGATCTTGGGGTACTTCTGGAGTCTCCCCAGGGGAGTCAGTCCTCGTCTCGAATGCGAGCATGCACTTGCGCTTTCCTCCAGAGCGGTAGCAGCAGTGTCACGCAGTCCGCCGCGTGGATCAAAGGATCTATGGTTTTCCCTCGAGTCTTTCCCACGAGGCTTTCCCACGAGGCTTTCCCACAGGGCTGTCCCAAGTGCACACGTGGTGGGAGTCGATCCTCGGCTTGAACGTCAAGGCAGTGCAGGGAAAACAGGTTCCTCTGGAATGGACTGACACATCTGGGGGACTCTTGGAATGGTGTCTCGACCCTGGAGTTCCTCTCGCCTTTCCTGAGGAGAGCGCCTCCTCTTGAGATGCGACGGGAACGCCGGGAATTCTTTCCCTACGAAACAGGGAAAGGATCCCTCATCTCGAGCTAGGAGGCGGAAACGGGGCTCCCCTGGATGTGTGCGGGACACCACGTGCTTCCTCTCTAGTGGAGACGGGTATGTCGGGGAACTTCTTGAGTTGCAGCAAGGGTGTGAATGACCCTTTGGAAGTTCCAGTGGTTAGATGTGATTGGCCTCGAGAAGCCTCAGCGGAAATGGGCCTCATCTCGCCTGGAGGGCAAAACCTCCTGGATTTTCTCGAGTTGCGGCAGGTGCTCTCGACTTACGACGGGGACCTCAGGGACCCGCTCTGGTGGGCTCAGGAAAGGCCAGTCCCCATGCGAGTTCCTCGGGGGCGTCTCGGGATTCCTCTCCCGTCGATGCCGGGGCCTAAGACCTTGTGTGGAGTCGGGGCCGGAACCTGAGGATTCCTCTCCAGTGCTGACATGGATCTTGGGGTACTTCTGGAGTCTCCCCAGGGGAGTCAGTCCTCGTCTCGAATGCGGGCATGCACTTGCGCTTTCCTCCAGAGCGGTAGCAGCAGTGTCACGCAGTCCGCCGCGTGGATCAAAGGATCTATGGTTTTCCCTCGAGGCTTTCCCACGAGGCTTTCCCACGAGGCTTTCCCACAGGGCTGTCCCACGTGCACACGTGGTGGGAGTCGATCCTCGGCTTGAACGTCAAGGCAGTGCAGGGAAAACAGGTTCCTCTGGAATGGACTGACACATCTGGGGGACTCTTGGAATGGTGTCACGACCCTGGAGTTCCTCTCGCCTTTCCTGTGGAGAGCGCCTCCTCTTGAGATGCGACTGAAACGCCGGGAATTCTTTCCCTACGAAACAGGGAAGGATCCCTCATCTCGAGCTAGGAGGCGGAAACGGGGCTCCCCTGGATTTGTGAGGGACCCCACTTGCTTCCTCTCGAGTGGATACGGGTATGTCGGGGAACTTCTTGAGTTGCAGCAATGGTGTGAAGGACCCTTTGGAAGTTCCAGTGGTTAGATGTGATTGGCCTCGAGAAGCCTCAGCGGAAATGGGCCTCATCTCGCCTGGAGGGCAAAACCTCCAGGATTTTCTCGAGTTGCGGCAGGTGCTCTCGACTTACGACGGGGACCTCAGGGACCCGCTCTGGTGGCCTCAGGAAAGGCCAGTCCCCATGCGAGTTCCTCGGGGGCCTCTCGGGATTCCTCTCCCGTCGATGCCGGGGCCTAAGACCTTGTGTGGAGTCGGGGCCGGAACCTGAGGATTCCTCTCCAGTGCTGACATGGATCTTGGGGTACTTCTGGAGTCTCCCCAGGGGAGTCAGTCGTCGTCTCGAATGTGGGCATGCACTTGCGCTCTCCTCCAGAGCGGTAGCAGCAGTGTCACGCAGTCCGCCGCGTGGATCAAAGGATCTATGGTTTTCCCTCGAGTCTTTCCCACGAGGCTTTCCCACGAGGCTTTCCCACAGGGCTGTCCCACGTGCACACCTGGTGGGAGTCTTTCCTCGGCTTGAACGTCAAGGCAGTGCAGGGAAAACAGGTTCCTCTGGAATGGGCTGACACATCTGGGGGACTCTTGGAATGGTGGCACGACCCTGGAGTTCCTCTCGCCTTTCCTGTGGAGAGCGCCTCCTCTTGAGATGCGACGGGAACGCCGGGAATTCTTTCCCTACGAAACAGGGAAAGGATCCCTCATCTCGAGCTAGGAGGCGAAACGGGGCTCCCCTGGATGTGTGCGGGACACCACGTGCTTCCTCTCTAGTGGAGACGGGTATGTCGGGGAACTTCTTGAGTTGCAGCAAGGGTGTGAAGGACCCTTTGGAAGTTCCAGTGGTTAGATGTGATTGGCCTCGAGAAGCC
This sequence comes from Ovis canadensis, assembly GCF_042477335.2. NCBI lineage: Eukaryota > Metazoa > Chordata > Mammalia > Artiodactyla > Bovidae > Ovis > Ovis canadensis. The sequence goes on along the minus strand of NC_091266.1, from coordinate 1,462,414 downwards.
TCAGCGGAAATGGGCCTCATCTCGCCTGGAGGGCAAAACCTCCTGGATTTTCTCGAGTTGCGGCAGGTACTCTCGACTTACGACGGGGACCTCAGGGACCCGCTCTGGTGGCCTCAGGAAAGGCCAGTCCCCATGCGAGTTCCTCGGGGGCGTCTCTGGATTCCTCTCCCGTCGATGCCGGGGCCTAAGACCTTGTGTGGAGTCGGGGCCGGAACCTGAGTATTCCTCTCCAGTGCTGACATGGATCTTGGGGTACTTCTGGAGTCTCCCCAGGGGAGTCAGTCCTCGTCTCGAATGCGGGCATGCACTTGCGCTTTCCTCCAGAGCGGTAGCAGCAGTGTCACGCAGTCCGCCGCGTGGATCAAAGGATCTATGGTTTTCCCTCGAGTCTTTCCCACGAGGCTTTCCCACGAGGCTTTCCCACAGGGCTGTCCCACGTGCACACGTGGTGGGAGTCGATCCTCGGCTTGAACGTCAAGGCAGTGCAGGGAAAACAGGTTCCTCTGGAATAGACTGACACATCTGCGGGACTCTTGGAATGGTGTCACGACCCTGGAGTTCCTCTCGCCTTTCCTGTGGAGAGCGCCTCCTCTTGAGATGCGACTGAAACGCCGGGAATTCTTTCCCTACGAAACAGGGAAGGATCCCTCATCTCGAGCTAGGAGGCGGAAACGGGGCTCCCCTGGATGTGTGCGGGACCCCACGTGCTTCCTCTCGAGTGGAGACGGGTATGTTGGGGAACTTCTTGAGTTGCAGCAATGGTGTGAAGGACCCTTTGGAAGTTCCAGTGGTTAGATGTGATTGGCCTCGAGAAGCCTCAGCGGAAATGGGCCTCATCTCGCCTGGAGGGCAAAACCTCCTGGATTTTCTCGAGTTGCGGCAGGTGCTCTCGACTTACGACGGGGACCTCAGGGACCCGCTCTGGTGGCCTCAGGAAAGGCCAGTCCCCATGCGAGTTCCTCGGGGGCCTCTCGGGATTCCTCTCCCGTCGATGCCGGGGCCTAAGACCTTGTGTGGAGTCGGGGCCGGAACCTGAGAATTCCTCTCCAGTGCTGACATGGATCTTGGGGTACTTCTGGAGTCTCCCCAGGGGAGTCAGTCCTCGTCTCGAATGTGGGCATGCACTTGCGCTCTCCTCCAGAGCGGTAGCAGCAGTGTCACGCAGTCCGCCGCGTGGATCAAAGGATCTATGGTTTTCCCTCGAGTCTTTCCCACGAGGCTTTCCCACGAGGCTTTCCCACAGGGCTGTCCCACGTGCACACCTGGTGGGAGTCTTTCCTCGGCTTGAACGTCAAGGCAGTGCAGGGAAAACAGGTTCCTCTGGAATGGGCTGACACATCTGGGGGACTCTTGGAATGGTGGCACGACCCTGGAGTTCCTCTCGCCTTTCCTGTGGAGAGCGCCTCCTCTTGAGATGCGACGGGAACGCCGGGAATTCTTTCCCTACGAAACAGGGAAAGGATCCCTCATCTCGAGCTAGGAGGCGAAACGGGGCTCCCCTGGATGTGTGCGGGACACCACGTGCTTCCTCTCTAGTGGAGACGGGTATGTCGGGGAACTTCTTGAGTTGCAGCAAGGGTGTGAAGGACCCTTTGGAAGTTCCAGTGGTTAGATGTGATTGGCCTCGAGAAGCCTCAGCGGAAATGGGCCTCATCTCGCCTGGAGGGCAAAACCTCCTGGATTTTCTCGAGTTGCGGCAGGTGCTCTCGACTTACGACGGGGACCTCAGGGAACCCCTCTGGTGGCCTCAGGAAAGGCCAGTCCCCATGCGAGTTCCTCGGGGGCGTCTCGGGATTCCTCTCCCGTCGATGCCGGGGCCTAAGACCTTGTGTGGAGTCGGGGCCGGAACCTGAGGATTCCTCTCCAGTGCTGACATGGATCTTGGGGTACTTCTGGAGTCTCCCCAGGGGAGTCAGTCCTCGTCTCGAATGCGGGCATGCACTTGCGCTTTCCTCCAGAGCGGTAGCAGCAGTGTCACGCAGTCCGCCACGTGGATCAAAGGATCTATGGTTTTCCCTCGAGTCTTTCCCACGAGGCTTTCCCACGAGGCTTTCCCACAGTGCTGTCCCAAGTGCACACGTGGTGGGAGTCGATCCTCGGCTTGAACGTCAAGGCAGTGCAGGGAATACAGGTTCCTCTGGAATGGACTGACACATCTGGGGGACTCTTGGAATGGTGTCTCGACCCTGGAGTTCCTCTCGCCTTTCCTGTGGAGAGCGCCTCCTCTTGAGATGCGACGGGAACGCCGGGAATTCTTTCCCTACGAAACAGGGAAAGGATCCCTCATCTCGAGCTAGGAGGCGAAACGGGGCTCCCCTGGATGTGTGCGGGACACCACGTGCTTCCTCTCGAGTGGAGACGGGTATGTCGGGGAACTTCTTGAGTTGCAGCAAGGGTGTGAAGGACCCTTTGGAAGTTCCAGTGGTTAGATGTGATTGGCCTCGAGAAGCCTCAGCGGAAATGGGCCTCATCTGGCCTGGAGGGCAAAACCTCCTGGATTTTCTCGAGTTGCGGCAGGTGCTCTCGACTTACGACGGGGACCTCAGGGACCCGCTCTGGTGGCCTCAGGAAAGGCCAGTCCCCATGCGAGTTCCTCGGGGGCCTCTCGGGATTCCTCTCCCGTCGATGCCGGGGCCTAAGACCTTGTGTGGAGTCGGGGCCGGAACCTGAGGATTCCTCTCCAGTGCTGACATGGATCTTGGGGTACTTCTGGAGTCTCCCCAGGGGAGTCAGTCCTCGTCTCGAATGTGGGCATGCACTTGCGCTTTCCTCCAGAGCGCTAGCAGCAGTGTCACGCAGTCCTCCGCGTGCATCAAAGGATCTATGGTTTTCCCTCGAGTCTTTCCCACGAGGCTTTCCCACGAGGCTTTCCCACAGGGCTGTCCCACGTGCACACGTGGTGGGAGTCGATCCTCGGCTTGAAAGTCAAGGCAGTGCAGGGAAAACAAGTTCCTCTGGAATGGACTGTCACATCTGGGGGACTCTTGGAATGGTGTCACGACCCTGGAGTTCCTCTCGCCTTTCCTGTGGAGAGCGCCTCCTCTTGAGATGCGACGGGAACGCCGGGAATTCTTTCCCTACGAAACAGGGAAAGGATCCCTCATCTCGAGCTAGGAGGCGGAAACGGGGCTCCCCTGGGTGTGTGCGGGACACCACGTGCTTCCTCTCGTTGGAGACGGGTATGTCGGGGAACTTCTTGAGTTGCAGCAATGGTGTGAAGGACCCTTTGGAAGTTCCAGTGGTTAGATGTGATTGGCCTCGAGAAGCCTCAGCGGAAATGGGCCTCATCTCACCTGGAGGGCAAAACCTCCTGGATTTTCTCGAGTTGCGGCAGGTGCTCTCGACTTACGACGGGGACCTCAGGGAGACGCTCTGGTGGCCTCAGGAAAGGCCAGTCCCCATGCGAGTTCCTCGGGGCCCTCTCGGGATTCCTCTCCCGTCGATGCCGGGGCCTAAGACCTTGTGTGGAGTCGGGCCCGGAACCTGAGGATTCCTCTCCAGTGCTGACATGGATCTTGGGGTACTTCTGGAGTCTCCCCAGGGGAGTCAGTCCTCGTCTCGAATGCGGGCATGCACTTGCGCTCTCCTCCAGAGCGGTAGCAGCAGTGTCACGCAGTCCGCCGGGTGGATCAACGGATCTATGGTTTTCCCTCGAGTCTTTCCCACGAGTCTTTCCCACGAGGCTTTCCAACAGGGCTGTCCCACGTGCACACGTGGTGCGAGTCGATCCTCGGCTTGAACGTCAAGGCAGTGCAGGGAAAACAGGTTCCTCTGGAATGGACTGACACATCTGGGGGACTCTTGGAATGGTGTCTCGACCCTGGAGTTCCTCTCGCCTTTCCTGTGGAGAGCGCCTCCTCTTGAGATGCGACGGGAACGCCGAGAATTCTTTCCCTACGAAACAGGGAAAGGATCTCTCATCTCGAGCTAGGAGGCGGAAACGGGGCTCCCCTGGATGTGTGCGGGACCCCACGTGCTTCCTCTCGAGTGGAGACGGGTATGTCGGGGAACTTCTTGAGTTGCAGCAATGGTGTGAAGGACCCTTTGGAAGTTCCAGTGGTTAGATGTGATTGGCCTCGAGAAGCCTCAGCGGAAATGGGCCTCATCTCGCCTGGAGGGCAAAACCTCCTGGATTTTCTGAAGTTGCGGCAGGTGCTCTCGACTTACGACGGAGACCTCAGGGACCCGCTCTGGTGGCCTCAGGAAAGGCCAGTCCCCATGCGAGTTCCTCGGGGGCCTCTCGGGATTCCGCTCCCGTCGATGCCGGGGCCTAAGACCTTGTGTGGAGTCGGGGCCGGAACCTGAGGATTCCTCTCCAGTGCTGACATGGATCTTGGGGTACTTCTGGAGTCTCCCCAGGGGAGTCAGTCCTCGTCTCGAATGCGGGCATGCACTTGCGCTTTCCTCCAGAGCGGTAGCAGCAGTGTCACGCAGTCCGCCGCTTGGATCAAAGGATCTATGGTTTTCCCTCGAGTCTTTCCCACGAGGCTTTCCCACGAGGCTTTCCCACAGGGCTGTCCCACGTGCACACGTGGTGGGAGTCGATCCTCGGCTTGAACGTCAAGGCAGTGCAGGGAAAACAGGTTCCTCTGGAATGGACTGACACATTGGTGGACTCTTGGAATGGTGTCTCGTCCCTGGAGTTCCTCTCGCCTTTCCTGTGGAGAGCGCCTCCTCTTGAGATGCGACGGGAACGCCGGGAATTCTTTCCCTACGAAACAGGGAAAGGATCCCTCATCTCGAGCTAGGAGGCGGAAACGGGGCTCCCCTGGATGTGTGCGGGACACCACGTGCTTCCTCTCGAGTGGAGACGGGTATGTCGGGGAACTTCTTGAGTTGCAGCAAGGGTGTGAAGGACCCTTTGGAAGTTCCAGTGGTTAGATGTGATTGGCCTCGAGAAGCCTCAGCGGAAATGGGCCTCATCTCGCCTGGAGGGCAAAACCTCCTGGATTTTCTCGAGTTGCAGTAGGTGCTCTCGACTTACGACGGGGACCTCAGGGACCCGCTCTGGTGGCCTCAGGAAAGGCCAGTCCCCTTGCGAGATCCTCGGGGGCCTCTTGGGATTCCTCTCCCGTCGATGCCGGGGCCTAAGACCTTGTGTGGAGTCGTGGCCGGAACCTGAGGATTCCTCTCCAGTGCTGACATGGATCTTGGGGTACTTCTGGAGTCTCCCCAGGGGAGTCAGTCCTCGTCTCGAATGCGGGCATGCACTTGCGCTTTCCTCCAGAGCGGTAGCAGCAGTGTCACGCAGTCTGCCGCGTGGATCAAAGGATCTATGGTTTTCCCTCGAGTCTTTCCCACGAGGCTTTCCCACGAGGCTTTCCCACAGGGCTGTCCCACGTGCACACGTGGTGGAAGTCGATCCTCGGCTTGAACGTCAAGGCAGTGCAGGGAAAACAGGTTCCTCTGGAATGGGCTGACACATCTGGGGGACTCTTGGAATGGTGTCACGACACTGGAGTTCCTTTCGCCTTTCCTGTGGAAAGCGCCTCCTCTTGAGATGCGACGGGAACGCCGGGAATTCTTTCCCTACGAAACAGGGAAAGGATCTCTCATCTCGAGCTAGGAGGCGGAAACGGGGCTCCCCTGGATGTGTGCGGGACACCACGTGCTTCCTCTCGAGTGCAGACGGGTATGTCGGGGAACTTCTTGAGTTGCAGCAAGGGTGTGAAGAACCCTTTGGAAGTTCCAGTGGTTAGATGTGATTGGCCTCGAGAAGCCTCAGCGGAAATGGGCCTCATCTCACCTGGAGGGCAAAACCTCCTGGATTTTCTCGAGTTGCGGCAGGTGCTCTCGACTTACGACGGGGACCTCAGGGACCCGCTCTGGTGGCCTCAGGACAGGCCAGTCCCCATGCAAGTTCCTCGGGGGCCTCTCGGGATTCCTCTCCCGTCGATGCCGGGGCCTAAGACCTTTTGTGGATTCGGGGCCGGAACCTGAGGATTCCTCTCCAGTGCTGACATGGATCTTGGGGTACTTCTGGAGTCTCCCCAGGGGAGTCAGTCCTCGTCTCGAATGCGAGCATGCACTTGCGCTTTCCTCCAGAGCGGTAGCAGCAGTGTCACGCAGTCGGCCGCGTGGATCAAAGGATCTATGGTTTTCCCTCGAGTCTTTCCCACGAGGCTTTCCCACGAGGCTTTCCCACAGGGCTGTCCCACGTGCACACGTGGTGAGAGTCGATCCTCGGCTTGAACGTCAGGCAGTGCAGGGAAAACAGGTTCCTCTGGAATGGACTGACACATCTGGGGGTCTCTTGGAATGGTGCCACGACCCTGGAGTTCCTCTCGCCTTTCCTGTGGAGAGCGCCTCCTCTTGAGATGCGACGGGAACGCCGGGAATTCTTTCCCTACGAAACAGGGAAAGGATCCCTCATCTCGAGCTAGGAGGCGGAAACGGGGCTCCCCTGGATATGTGCGGGACCCTACGTGCTTCCCCTCAAGTCGAGACGGGTATGTCGGGGAACTTCTTACGTTGCAGCAATGGTGTGAAGGACCCTTTGGAAGTTCCAGTGGTTAGATGAGATTGGCCTCGAGAAGCCTCAGCGGAAATGTGCCTCATCTCGCCTGGAGGGCAAAACCTCCTGGATTTTCTCGAGTTGCGGCAGGTGCTCTCGACTTACGACGGGGACCTCAGGGACCCGCTCTGGTGGCCTCAGGAAAGGCCAGTCCCCATGCGAGTTCCTCGGGGGCGTCTCGGGATTCCTCTCCCGTCGATGCCGGGGCCTAAGACCTTGTGTGGAGTCGGGGCCGGAACCTGAGGATTCCTCTCCAGTGCTGACATGGATCTTGGGGTACTTCTGGAGTCTCCCCAGGGGAGTCAGTCCTCGTCTCGAATGCGGGCATGTACTTGCGCTTTCTTCCAGAGTGGTAGCAGCAGTGTCACGCAGTCCGCCGCGTGGATCAAAGGATCTATGGTTTTCCCTCGAGTCTTTCCCACGAGGCTTTCCCACGAGGCTTTCCCACAGGGCTGTCCCACGTGCACACGTGGTGGGAGTCGATCCTCGGCTTGAACGTCAAGGCAGTGCAGGGAAAACAGGTTCCTCTGGAAGGGACTGACACATCTGGGGGACTCTTGGAATAGTGGCACGACCCTGGAGTTCCTCTCGCCTTTCCTGTGGAGAGAGCCTCCTCTTGAGATGCGACGGGAATGCCGGGAATTCTTTCCCTACGAAACAGGGAAAGGATCCCTCATCTCGAGCTAGGAGGCGGAAACGGGGCTCCCCTGGATGTGTGCGGGACACCACGTGCATCCTCTCGAGTGGAGACGGGTATGTCGGGGAACTTCTTGAGTTGCAGCAAGGGTGTGAAGGACCCTTTGGAAGTTCCAGTGGTTAGACGCGATTGGCCTCGAGAAGCCTCAGCGGAAATGGGCCTCATCTCGCCTGGAGGGCAAAACCTCCTGGATTTTCTCGAGTTGCGGCAGGTGCTCTCGACTTACGACGGGAACCTCAGGGACCCGCTCTGGTGGCCTCAGGAAAGGCCAGTCCCCATGCGAGTTCCTCGGGGGCCTCTCGGGATTCCTCTCCCGGCGATCCCGGGGCCTAAGACCTTGTGAGGAGTCGGGGCCGGAACCTGAGGATTCCTCTCCAGTGCTGACATGGATCTTGGGGTACTTCTGGAGTCTCCCCAGGGGAGTCAGTCCTCGTCTCGAATGCGGGCATGCACTTGCGCTTTCCTCCAGAGCGGTAGCAGCAGTGTCACGCAGTCCGCCGCGTGGATCAAAGGATCTATGGTTTTCCCTCGAGTCTTTCCCACGAGGCTTTCCCACAGGGCTGTCCCACGTGCACACGTGGTGGGAGTCGATCCTCGGCTTGAACGTCAAGGCAGTTCAGGGAAAACAGGTTCCTCTGGAATGGACTGACACATCTGGGGGACTCTTGGAATGGTGTCACGACCCTGGAGTTCCTCTCGCCTTTCCTGTGGAGAGCGCCTCCTCTAGAGATGTGACTGGAACGCCGGGAATTCTTTCCCTACGAAAAAGGGAAGGATCCCTCATCTCGAGCTAGGAGGCGGAAACGGGGCTCCCCTGGATGTGTGAGGGACCCCACGTGCTTCCTCTCGAGTGGAGACGGGTATGTCGGGGAACTTCTTGAGTTGCAGCAATGGTGTGAAGGACCATTTGGAAGTTCCAGTGGTTAGTTGTGATTGGCCTCGAGAAGCCTCAGGGGAAATGGGCCTCATCTCGCCTGGAGGGCAAAACCACCTGGATTTTCTCGAGTTGCGGCAGGTGCTCTCGACTTACGACGGGGACCTCAGGGACCCGCCCTGGTGGCCTCAGGAAAGGCCAGTCCCCATGCGAGTTCCTCGGGGGCGTCTCGGGATTCCTCTCCCGTCGATGCCGGGGCCTAAGACCTTGTGTGGAGTCGGGGCCGGAACCTGAGGATTCCTCTCCAGTGCTGACATGGATCTTGGGGTACTTCTGGAGTCTCCCCAGGGGAGTCAGTCCTCGTCTCGAGTGCGGGCATGCACTTGCGCTTTCCTCCAGAGCGGTAGCAGCAGTGTCACGCAGTCCGCCGCGTGGATCAAAGGATCTATGGTTTTCCCTCGAGTCTTTCCCACGAGGCTTTCCCACGAGGCTTTCACACAGGGCTGTCCCACAGGGCTGTCCCACGTGCACACGTGGTGGGAGTCGATCCTCGGCTTGAACGTCAAGGCAGTGCAGGGAAAACAGGTTCCTCTGGAATGGACTGACACATCTGGGGGACACTTGGAATGGTGGCATGACCCTGGAGTTCCTCTCGCCTTTCCTGTGGAGAGAGCCTCCTCTTGAGATGCGACGGGAACGCCGGGAATTCTTTCCCTAAGAAACAGGGAAAGGATCCCTCATCTCGAGCTAGGAGGCGGAAACGGGGCTCCCCTGGATGTGTGCGGGACCCCACGTGCTTCCTCTCGAGTGCAGACGGGTATGTCTGGGAAGTTCTTGAGTTGCAGCAAGAGTGTGAAGGACCCTTTGGAAGTTCCAGTGGTTAGATGTGATTGGCCTCGAGAAGCCTCAGCGGAAATGGGCCTCATCTCGCCTGGAGGGCAAAACCTCCTGGATTTTCTCGAGTTGCGGCAGGTGCTCTCGATTTACGACGGTGACCTCAGGGACCCGCTCTGGTGGCCTCAGGAAAGGCCAGTCCAAATGCGAGTTCCTCGGGGGCCTCTCGGGATTTCTCTCCCGTCGATGCCGGGGCCTAAGACCTTGTGTGGAGTCGGGGCCGGAACCTGAGGATTCCTCTCCAGGGCTGACATGGATCTTGGGGTACTTCTGGAGTCTCCCCAGGGGAGTCAGTCCTCGTCTCGAATGCGGGCATGCACTTGCGCTTTCCTCCAGAGCGGTAGCAGCAGTGTCACGCAGTCCGCCGCGTGGATCAAAGGATCTATGGTTTTCCCTCGAGTCTTTCCCACGAGGCTTTCCCACAGGGCTGTCCCACGTGCACACGTGGTGGGAGTCGATCCTCGGCTTGAACGTCAAGGCAGTTCAGGGAAAACAGGTTCCTCTGGAATGGACTGACACATCTGGGGGACTCTTGGAATGGTGTCACGACCCTGGAGTTCCTCTCGCCTTTCCTGTGGAGAGCGCCTCCTCTAGAGATGTGACTGGAACGCCGGGAATTCTTTCCCTACGAAAAAGGGAAGGATCCCTCATCTCGAGCTAGGAGGCGGAAACGGGGCTCCCCTGGATGTGTGAGGGACCCCACGTGCTTCCTCTCGAGTGGAGACGGGTATGTCGGGGAACTTCTTGAGTTGCAGCAATGGTGTGAAGGACCCTTTGGAAGTTCCAGTGGTTAGATGTGATTGGCCTCGAGAAGCATCAGCGGAAATGGGCCTCATCTCGCCTGGAGGGCAAAACCTCCTGGATTTTCTCGAGTTGCGGCAGGTGCTCTCGACTTATGACGGGGACCTCAGGGACGCGCTCTGGTGGCCTCAGGAAAGGCCAGTCCCCATGCGAGTTCCTCGGGGGCCTCTCGGGATTCCTCTCCCGTCGATGCCAGGGCCTAAGACCTTGTGCGGAGTCGGGGCCGGAACCTGAGGATTCCTCTCCAGTGCTGACATGGATCTTGGGGTACTTCTGGAGTCTCCCCAGGGGAGTCAGTCCTCGTCTCGAATGCGGGCATGCACTTGCGCTTTCCTCCAGAGCGGTAGCAGCAGTGTCACGCAGTCCGCCGCGTGGATCAAAGGATCTATGGTTTTCCCTCGAGTCTTTCCCACGAGGCTTTCCCACGAGGCTTTCCCACAGGGCTGTCCCACGTGCACACGTGGTGGGAGTCGATCCTCGGCTTGAACGTCAAGGCAGTGCAGGGAAAACAGGTTCCTCTGGAATGGACTGACACATCTGGGGGACTCTTGCAATGGTGGCACGACCCTGGAGTTCCTCTCGCCTTTCCTGTGGAGAGCGCCTCCTCTTGAGATGCGCCGGAACGCCGGCAATTCTTTCCCTACGAAACAGGGAAAGGATCCCTCATCTCGAGCTAGGAGGCGGAAACGGGGCTCCCCTGGATGTGTGCGGGACACCACGTGCTTCCTATCGAGTGCAGACGGGTATGTCGGGGAACTTCTTGAGTTGCAGCAATGATGTGAAGGACCCTTTGGAAGTTCCAGTGGTTAGATGTGATTGGCCTCGAGAAGCCTCAGCGGAAATGGGCCTCATCTCGCCTGGAGGGCAAAACCTCCTGGATTTTCTCGAGTTGCGGCAGGTGCTCTCGACTTACGACGGGGACCTCATGGAACCGCTCTGGTGGCCTCAGGAAAGGCCAGTCCCCATGCGAGTTCCTCGGGGGCCTCTCGGGATTCCTGTCCCGTCGATGCCGGGGCCTAAGACCTTGTGTGGAGTCGGGGCCGGAACCTGAGGATTCCTCTCCAGTGCTGACATGGATCTTGGGGTACTTCTGGAGTCTCCCCAGGGGAGTCAGTCCTCGTCTCGAATGCGGGCATGCATTTGCGCTTTCCTCCAGAGCGGTAGCAGCAGTGTCACGCAGTCCGCCGCGTGGATCAAAGGATCTATGGTTTTCCCTCGAGTCTTTCCCACGAGGCTTTCCCATGAGACTTTCCCACGGGGCTGTCCCACGTGCACACGTGGTGGGAGTCGATATTCGGCTTGAACGTCAAGGCAGTGCAGTTAAAACAGGTTGCTCTGGAATGGACTGACACATCTGGGGGACTCTTGGAATGGTGGCATGACCCTGGAGTTCCTCTCGCCTTTCCTGTGGAGAGCGCCTCCTCTTGAGATGCGACGGGAACGCCGGGAATTCTTTCCCTACAAAACAGGGAAAGGATCCCTCATCTCGAGCTAGGAGGCGGAAACGGGGCTCCCCTGGATGTGTGCGGGACACCACGTGCTTCCTCTCGAGTGCAGACGGATATGTCGGGGAACTTCTTGAGTTGCAGCAAGGGTGTGAAGGACCCTTTGGAAGTTCCAGTGGTTAGATGTGATTGGCCTCAAGAAGCCTCAGCGGAAATGGGCCTCATCTCGCCTGGAGGGCAAAACCTCCTGGATTTTCTCGAGTTGCGGCAGGTGCTCTCGACTTACGACGGGGACCTCATGGACCCGCTCTGGTGGCCTCAGGAAAGGCCAGTCCCCATGCGAGTTCCTCGGGGGCCTCTCGGGATTCCTCTCCCGTCGATGCCGGGCCCTAAGACCTTGTGTGGAGTCGGGGCCGGAACCTGAGGATTCCTCTCCAGTGCTGACATGGATCTTGGGGTACTTCTGGAGTCTCCCCAGGGGAGTCAGTCCTCGTCTCGAATGCGGGCATGCACTTGCGCTTTCCTCCAGAGCGGTAGCAGCAGTGTCACGCAGTCCGCCGCGTGGATCAAAGGATCTATGGTTTTCCCTCGAGTCTTTCCCACGAGGCTTTCCCACGAGGCTTTCCCACAGGGCTGTCCCACGTGCACACGTGGTGGGAGTCGATCCTCGGCTTGAACGTCAAGGCAGTGAAGGGAAAACAGGTTCCTCTGGAATGGACTGACACATCTGGGGGACTCTTGGAATGGTGGCACGACCCTGGAGTTCCTCTCGCCTTTCCTGTGGAGAGCGCCTCCTCTTGAGATGCGATGGGAACGCCGGGAATTCTTTCCCTACGAAACAGGGAAAGGACCCCTCATCTCGAGCTAGGAGGCGGAAACGGGGCTCCCCTGGATGTGTGCGGGACCCCACATACTTCCTCTCGAGTGGAGACGGGTATGTCGGGGATCTTCTTGAGTTGCAGCAAGGTTGTGAAGGACCCTTTGGAAGTTCCAGTGGTTAGACGTGATTAGCCTCGAGAAGCCTCAGCGGAAATGGGCCTCATCTCGCCTGGAGGGCAAAACCTCCTGGATTTTCTCGAGTTGCGGCAGGTGCTCTCGAATTACTACGGGGACCTCAGGGACCCGCTCTGGTGGCCTCAGGAAAGGCCAGTCCCCATGCGAGTTCCTCGGGGGCCTCTCGGGATTCCTCTCCCGTCGATGCCGGGGCCTAAGTCCTTGTGTGGAGGCGGGGCCGGAACCTGAGGATTCCTCTCCAGTGCTGACATGGATCTTGGGGTACTTCTGGAGTCTCCCCAGGGGAGTCAGTCCTCGTCTCGAATGCGGGCATGCACTTGCGCTTTCCTCCAGAGCGGTAGCAGCAGTGTCACGCAGTCCGCCGCGTGGATCAAAGGATCTATGGTTTTCCTTCGAGTCTTTCCCACGAGGCTTTCCCACGAGGCTTTCCCACAGGGCTGTCCCACGTGCACAGGTGGTGGGAGTCGATCCTCGGCTTGAACGTCAAGGCAGTACAGGGAAAACAGGTTCCTCTGTAATGGACTGACACATCTGGGCGTCTCTTGGAATGGTGGCACGACCCTGGAGTTCCTCTCGCCTCTCCTGTGGAGAGCGCCTCCTCTTGAGATGCGACGGAACGCCGGGAATTCTTTCCCTACGAAACAGGGAAAGGATCCCTCATCTCGAGCTAGGAGGCGGAAACGGGGCTCCCCTGGATGTGTGCGGGACCCCACGTGCTTCCTCTCGAGTGGAGACGGGTATGTCGGGGAACTTCTTGATTTCCAGCCACGGTGTGAAGGACCCTTTGGAATTTCCAGTGGTTAGATGTGATTAGCCCCGAGAAGCCTCAGCGGAAATGGGCCTCATCTCGCCTGGAGGGCAAAACCTCCTGGATTTTCTCGAGTTGCGGCAGGTGCTCTCGACTTACGACGGGGACCTCGGGGACCCGCTCTGGTGGCCTCAGGAAAGGCCAGTCCCCATGCGAGTTCCTCGGGGGACGCTCGGGATTCCTCTCCCATCGATGCCGGGGCCTAAGACCTTGTGTGGAGTCGGGGCCGGAACCTGAGGATTCTTCTCCAGTGCTGACATGGATCTTGGGGTACTTCTGGAGTCTCCCCAGGGGAGTCAGTCCTCGTCTCGAATGCGGGCATGCACTTGCGCTTTCCTCCAGAGCGGTAGCATCAGTGTCACGCAGTCCGCCGCGTGGATCAAAGGATCTATGGTTTTCCTTCGAGTCTTTCCCACGAGGCTTTCCCACGAGGCTTTGCCACAGGGCTGTCCCACGTGCACAGGTGGTGGGAGTCGATCCTCGGCTTGAACGTCAAGGCAGTACAGGGAAAACAGGTTCCTCTGTAATGGACTGACACATCTGGGCGTCTCTTGGAATGGTGGCACGACCCTGGAGTTCCTCTCGCCTCTCCTGTAGAGAGCGCCTCCTCTTGAGATGCGACGGGAACGCCGGGAATTCTTTCCCTACGAAACAGGGAAAGGATCCCTCATCTCGAGCTAGGAGGCGGAAACGGGGCTCCCCTGGATGTGTGCGGGACCCCACGTGCTTCCTCTCGACTGGAGACGGGTATGTCGGGGAACTTCTTGAGTTGCAGCAAGGGTGTGAAGGACCCTTTGGAAGTTCCAGTGGTTAGACGTGATTAGCCTCGAGACGCCTCAGCGGAAATGGGCCTCATCTCGCCTGGAGGTCAAAACATCCTGGATTTTCTCGAGTTGCGGCAGGTGCTCTCGACTTACGACGGGGACGTCAGGGACCCGCTCTGGTGGCCTCAGGAAAGGCCAGTCCCCATGCGAGTTCCTCTGGGGCCTCTCGGGATTCCTCTCCCGTCGATGCCGGGGCCTAAGACCTTGTGTGGAGTCGGGGCCGGAACCTGAGGATTCCTCTCCAGTGCTGACATGGATCTTGGGGTACTTCTGGAGTCTCCCCAGGGGAGTCAGTCCTCGTCTCGAATGCGGGCATGCACTTGCGCTTTCCTCCAGAGCGGTAGCAGCAGTGTCACGCAGTCCGCCGCGTGGATCAAAGGATCTATGGTTTTCCCTCGAGTCTTTCCCACGAGGCTTTCCGACGAGGCTTTCCCACAGGGCTGTCCCACGTGCACACGTGGTGGGAGTGGATCCTCGGCTTGAACGTCAAGGCAGTGAAGGGAAAACAGGTTCCTCTGGAATGGACTGACACATCTGGGGGACTCTTGGAATGGTGGCACGACCCTGGAGTTCCTCTCGCCTTTCCTGTGGAGAGCGCCTCCTCTTGAGATGCGACGGGAACGCCGGGAATTCTTTCCTTACGAAACAGGGAAAGGATCCCTCATCTCGAGCTAGGAGGCGGAAACGGGGCTCCCCTGGATGTGTGCGGGACCCCACGTGCTTCCTCTCGAGTGGAGACGGGTATGTCGGGGAACTTCTTGAGTTGCAGCAAGGGTGTGAAGGACCCTTTGGAAGTTCCAGTGGTTAGACGTGATTAGCCTCCAGAAGCCTCAGCGGAAATGGGCCTCATCTCGCCTGGAGGGCAAAACCTCCTGGATTTTCTCGAGTTGTGGCAGGTGCTCTCGACTTACGACGGGGACCTCAGGGACCCACTCTGGTGGCCTCAGGAAAGGCCAGTCCCCATGCGAGTTCCTCGGGGGCCTCTCGGGATTCCTCTCCCGTCGATGCCGGGGCCTAAGACCTTGTGTGGAGTCGGGGCCGGAACCTGAGGATTCCTCTCCAGTGCTGCCATGGATCTTGGGGTACTTCTGGAGTCTCCCCAGGGGAGTCAGTCCTCGTCTCGAATGCGGGCATGCACTTGCGCTTTCCTCCAGAGCGGTAGCAGCAGTGTCACGCAGTCCGCCGCGTGGATCAAAGGATCTATGGTTTTCCCTCGAGTC
This sequence comes from Ovis canadensis, assembly GCF_042477335.2. Taxonomy (NCBI): domain Eukaryota; kingdom Metazoa; phylum Chordata; class Mammalia; order Artiodactyla; family Bovidae; genus Ovis; species Ovis canadensis. The sequence goes on along the minus strand of NC_091266.1, from coordinate 1,447,323 downwards.
TTTCCAACGAGGCTTTCCCACGAGGCTTTCCCACAGGGCTGTCCCACGTGCACACTTGGTGGGAGTCGATCCTCGGCTTGAACGTCAAGGCAGTGCAGGGAAAACAGGTTCCTCTGGAATGGACTGACACATCTGGGGGTCTCTTGGAATGGTGGCATGACCCTGGAGTTCCTCTCGCCTTTCCTGTGGAGAGCGCCTCCTCTTGAGATGCGACGGGCACGCCGGGAATTCTTTCCCTACGAAACAGGGAAAGGATCCCTCATCTCGAGCTAGGAGGCGGAAACGGGGCTCCCCTGGATGTGTGCGGGACCCCACGTGCTTCCTCTCGAGTGGAGACGGGTATGTCGGGGAACTTCTTGAGTTGCAGCAAGGGTGTGAAGGACCCTTTGGAAGTTCCAGTGGTTAGACGTGATTAGCCTCGAGACGCCTCAGCGGAAATGGGCCTCATCTCGCCTGGAGGTCAAAACATCCTGGATTTTCTCGAGTTGCGGCAGGTGCTCACGACTTACGACGGGGACGTCAGGGACCCGCTCTGGTGGCCTCAGGAAAGGCCAGTCCCCATGCGAGTTCCTCTGGGGCCTCTCGGGATTCCTCTCCCGTCGATGCCGGGGCCTAAGACCTTGTGTGGAGTCGGGGCCGGAACCTGAGGATTCCTCTCCAGTGCTGACATGGATCTTGGGGTACTTCTGGAGTCTCCCCAGGGGAGTCAGTCCTCGTCTCGAATGCGGGCATGCACTTGCGCTTTCCTCCAGAGCGGTAGCAGCAGTGTCACGCAGTCCGCCGCGTGGATCAAAGGATCTATGGTTTTCCCTCGAGTCTTTCCCACGAGGCTTTCCGACGAGGCTTTCCCACAGGGCTGTCCCACGTGCACACGTGGTGGGAGTGGATCCTCGGCTTGAACGTCAAGGCAGTGAAGGGAAAACAGGTTCCTCTGGAATGGACTGACACATCTGGGGGACTCTTGGAATGGTGGCACGACCCTGGAGTTCCTCTCGCCTTTCCTGTGGAGAGCGCCTCCTCTTGAGATGCGACGGGAACGCCGGGAATTCTTTCCTTACGAAACAGGGAAAGGATCCCTCATCTCGAGCTAGGAGGCGGAAACGGGGCTCCCCTGGATGTGTGCGGGACCCCACGTGCTTCCTCTCGAGTGGAGACGGGTATGTCGGGGAACTTCTTGAGTTGCAGCAAGGGTGTGAAGGACCCTTTGGAAGTTCCAGTGGTTAGACGTGATTAGCCTCGAGAAGCCTCAGCGGAAATGGGCCTCATCTCGCCTGGAGGGCAAAACCTCCTGGATTTTCTCGAGTTGTGGCAGGTGCTCTCGACTTACGACGGGGACCTCAGGGACCCACTCTGGTGGCCTCAGGAAAGGCCAGTCCCCATGCGAGTTCCTCGGGGGCCTCTCGGGATTCCTCTCCCGTCGATGCCGGGGCCTAAGACCTTGTGTGGAGTCGGGGCCGGAACCTGAGGATTCCTCTCCAGTGCTGCCATGGATCTTGGGGTACTTCTGGTGTCTCCCCAGGGGAGTCAGTCCTCGTCTCGAATGCGGGCATGGACTTGCGCTTTCCTCCAGAGCGGTAGCAGCAGTGTCACGCAGTCCGCCGCGTGGATCAAAGGATCTATGGTTTTCCCTCGAGTCTTTCCCACGAGGCTTTCCCACGAGGCTTTCCCACAGGGCTGTCCCACGTGCACACGTGGTGGGAGTCGATCCTCGGCTTGAACGTCAAGGCAGTGCAGGGAAAACAGATTCCTCTGGAATGGACTGACACATCTGGGGGACTCTTGGAATGGTGCCACGACCCTGGAGTTTCTCTCGCCTTTCCTGTGGAGAGCGCCTCCTCTTGAGATGCGACGGGAACGCCGGGAATTTTTTCCTTACGAAAAAGGGAAAGGATCCCTCATCTCGAGCTAGGAGGCGGAAACGGGGCTCCCCTGGATGTGTGCGGGACCCCACGTGCTTCCTCTCGAGTGGAGACGGGTATGTCGGGGAACTTCTAGATTTGCAGCAAGGGTGTGAAGGACCCTTTGGAAGTTCCAGTGGTTAGACGTGATTAGCCTCGAGAAGCCTCAGCGGAAATGGGCCTCATCTCGCCTGGAGGGCAAAACCTCCTGGATTTTCTCGAGTTGCGGCAGGTGCTCTCGACTTACGACGGGGACCTCGGGGACCCGCTCTGGTGGCCTCAGGAAAGGCCAGTCCCCATGCGAGTTCCTCGGGGGCCGCTCGGGATTCCTCTCCCATCGATGCCGGGGCCTAAGACCTTGTGTGGAGTCGGGGCCGGAACCTGAGGATTCCTCTCCAGTGCTGACATGGATCTTGGGGTACTTCTGGAGTCTCCCCAGGGGAGTCAGTCCTCGTCTCGAATGCGGGCATGCACTTGCGCTTTCCTCCAGAGCGGTAGCAGCAGTGTCACGCAGTCCGCCGCGTGGATCAAAGGATCTATGGTTTTCCCTCGAGTCTTTCCCACGAGGCTTTCCCACGAGGCTTTGCCACAGGGCTGTCCCACGTGCACACGTGGTGGGAGTCAATCCTCGGCTTGAACGTCAAGGCAGTGCAGGGAAAACAGATTTCTCTGGAATGGACTGACACATCTGGGGGTCTCTTGGAATGGTGCCACGACCCTGGAGTTTCTCGCCTTTCCTGTGGAGAGCGCCTCCTCTTGAGATGCGCCGGGAACGCCGGGAATTCTTTCCCTACGAAACAGGGAAAGGATCCCTCATCTCGAGCTAGGAGGCGGAAACGGGGCTCCCCTGGATGTGTGCGGGACCCCACGTGCTTCCTCTCGACTGGAGACGGGTATGTCGGGGAACTTCTTGAGTTGCAGCAAGGGTGTGAAGGACCCTTTGGAAGTTCCAGTGGTTAGACGTGATTAGCCTCGAGACGCCTCAGCGGAAATGGGCCTCATCTCGCCTGGAGGGCAAAACCTCCTGGATTTTCTCGAGTTGTGGCAGGTGCTCTCGACTTACGACGGGGACCTCAGGGACCCACTCTGGTGGCCTCAGGAAAGGCCAGTCCCCATGCGAGTTCCTCGGGGGCCTCTCGGGATTCCTCTCCCGTCGATGCCGGGGCCTAAGACCTTGTGTGGAGTCGGGGCCGGAACCTGAGGATTCCTCTCCAGTGCTGCCATGGATCTTGGGGTACTTCTGGAGTCTCCCCAGGGGAGTCAGTCCTCGTCTCGAATGCGGGCATGCACTTGCGCTTTCCTCCAGAGCGGTAGCAGCAGTGTCACGCAGTCCGCCGCGTGGATCAAAGGATCTATGTTTTTCCCTCGAGTCTTTCCAACGAGGCTTTCCCACGAGGCTTTCCCACAGGGCTGTCCCACGTGCACACTTGGTGGGAGTCGATCCTCGGCTTGAACGTCAAGGCAGTGCAGGGAAAACAGGTTCCTCTGGAATGGACTGACACATCTGGGGGTCTCTTGGAATGGTGGCATGACCCTGGAGTTCCCCTCGCCTTTCCTGTGGAGAGCGCCTCCTCTTGAGATGCGACGGGAACGCCGGGAATTCTTTCCCTACGAAACAGGGAAAGGATCCCTCATCTCGAGCTAGGAGGCGGAAACGGGGCTCCCCTGGATGTGTGCGGGACCCCACGTGCTTCCTCTCGACTGGAGACGGGTATGTCGGGGAACTTCTTGAGTTGCAGCAAGGGTGTGAAGGACCCTTTGGAAGTTCCAGTGGTTAGACGTGATTAGCCTCGAGACGCCTCAGCGGAAATGGGCCTCATCTCGCCTGGAGGGCAAAACCTCCTGGATTTTCTCGAGTTGTGGCAGGTGCTCTCGACTTACGACGGGGACCTCAGGGACCCACTCTGGTGGCCTCAGGAAAGGCCAGTCCCCATGCGAGTTCCTCGGGGGCCTCTCGGGATTCCTCTCCCGTCGATGCCGGGGCCTAAGACCTTGTGTGGAGTCGGGGCCGGAACCTGAGGATTCCTCTCCAGTGCTGCCATGGATCTTGGGGTACTTCTGGAGTCTCCCCAGGGGAGTCAGTCCTCGTCTCGAATGCGGGCATGCACTTGCGCTTTCCTCCAGAGCGGTAGCAGCAGTGTCACGCAGTCCGCCGCGTGGATCAAAGGATCTATGTTTTTCCCTCGAGTCTTTCCAACGAGGCTTTCCCACGAGGCTTTCCCACAGGGCTGTCCCACGTGCACACTTGGTGGGAGTCGATCCTCGGCTTGAACGTCAAGGCAGTGCAGGGAAAACAGGTTCCTCTGGAATGGACTGACACATCTGGGGGTCTCTTGGAATGGTGGCATGACCCTGGAGTTCCCCTCGCCTTTCCTGTGGAGAGCGCCTCCTCTTGAGATGCGACGGGAACGCCGGGAATTCTTTCCCTACGAAACAGGGAAAGGATCCCTCATCTCGAGCTAGGAGGCGGAAACGGGGCTCCCCTGGATGTGTGCGGGACCCCACGTGCTTCCTCTCGAGTGGAGACGGGTATGTCGGGGAACTTCTAGAGTTGCAGCAAGGGTGTGAAGGACCCTTTGGAAGTTAAAGTGGTTAGACCTGATTAGCCTCGAGAAGCCTCAGCGGAAATGGGCCTCATCTCGCCTGGAGGGCAAAACCTCCTGGATTTTCTCGAGTTGCGGCAGGTGCTCTCGACTTACGACGGGGACCTCAGGGACCCGCTCTGGTGGCCTCAGGAAAGGCCAGTCCCCATGCGAGTTCCTCGGGGGCCTCTCGGGATTCCTCTCCCGTCGATGCCGGGGCCTAAGACCTTGTGTGGAGTCGGGGCCGGAACCTGAGGATTCCTCTCCAGTGCTGCCATGGATCTTGGGGTACTTCTGGTGTCTCCCCAGGGGAGTCAGTCCTCGTCTCGAATGCGGGCATGCACTTGCGCTTTCCTCCAGAGCGGTAGCAGCAGTGTCACGCAGTCCGCCGCGTGGATCAAAGGATCTATGGTTTTCCCTCGAGTCTTTCCCACGAGGCTTTCCGACGAGGCTTTCCCACAGGGCTGTCCCACGTGCACACGTGGTGGGAGTCGATCCTCGGCTTGAACGTCAAGGCAGTGCAGGGAAAACAGATTCCTCTGGAATGGACTGACACATCTGGGGGACTCTTGGAATGGTGCCACGACCCTGGAGTTTCTCTCGCCTTTCCTGTGGAGAGCGCCTCCTCTTGAGATGCGACGGGAACGCCGGGAATTTTTTCCTTACGAAAAAGGGAAAGGATCCCTCATCTCGAGCTAGGAGGCGGAAACGGGGCTCCCCTGGATGTGTGCGGGACCCCACGTGCTTCCTCTCGAGTGGAGACGGGTATGTCGGGGAACTTCTAGATTTGCAGCAAGGGTGTGAAGGACCCTTTGGAAGTTCCAGTGGTTAGACGTGATTAGCCTCGAGAAGCCTCAGCGGAAATGGGCCTCATCTCGCCTGGAGGGCAAAACCTCCTGGATTTTCTCGAGTTGCGGCAGGTGCTCTCGACTTACGAAGGGGACCTCAGGAAACCGCTCTGGTGGCCTCAGGAAAGGCCAGTCCCCATGCGAGTTCCTCGGGGGCCTCTCGGGATTCCTCTCCCGTCGATGCCGGGGCCTAAGACCTTGTGTGGAGTCGGGGCCGGAACCTGAGGATTCCTCTCCAGTGCTGACATGGATCTTGGGGTACTTCTGGAGTCTCCCCAGGGGAGTCAGTCCTCGTCTCGAATGCGGGCATGCACTTGCGCTTTCCTCCAGAGCGGTAGCAGCAGTGTCACGCAGTCCACCGCGTGGATCAAAGGATCTATGGTTTTCCCTCGAGTCTTTCCCACGAGGCTTTCCCACGAGGCTTTCCCACAGGGCTGTCCCACGTGCACACGTGGTGGGAGTCGATCCTCGGCTTGAACGTCAAGGCAGTGCAGGGAAAACAGGTTCCTCTGGAATGGACTGACACATCTGGGGGACTCTTGGAATGGTGCCACGACCCTGGAGTTCCTCTCGCCTTTCCTGTGGAGAGCGCCTCCTCTTGAGATGCGACGGGAACGCCGGGAATTCTTTCCCTACGAAACAGGGAAAGGATCCCTCATCTCGAGCTAGGAGGCGGAAACGGGGCTCCCCTGGATGTGTGCGGGACCCCACGTGCTTCCTCTCGAGTGGAGACGGGTATGTCGGGGAACTTCTTGAGTTGCAGCAAGGGTGTGAAGGACCCTTTGGAAGTTCCAGTGGTTAGATGTGATAGGCCTCGAGAAGCCTCAGCGGAAATGGGCCTCATCTCGCCTGGAGGGCAAAACCTCCTGGATTTTCCCGAGTTGCGGCAGGTGCTCTCGACTTACGACGGGGACCTCAGGGACCCGCTCTGGTGGCCTCAGGAAAGGCCAGTCCCCATGCGAGTTCCTCGGGGGCCTCTAGGGATTCCTCTCCCGTCGATGCCGGGGCCTAAGACCTTGTGTGGAGTCGGGGCCGGAACCTGAGGATTCCTCTCCAGTGCTGACATGGATCTTGGGGTACTTCTGGAGTCTCCCCAGGGGAGTCAGTCCTCGTCTCGAATGCGGGCATGCACTTGCGCTTTCCTCCAGAGCGGTAGCAGCAGTGTCACGCAGTCCGCCGCGTGGATCAAAGGATCTATGGTTTTCCCTCGAGTCTTTCCCACGAGGCTTTCCCACGAGGCTTTCCCACAGGGCTGTCCCACGTGCACACGTGGTGGGAGTCGATCCTCGGCTTGAACGTCAAGGCAGTGCAGGGAAAACAGGTTCCTCTGGAATGGACTGACACATCTGGGGGACTCTTGGAATGGTGCCACGACCCTGGAGTTCCTCTCGCCTTTCCTGTGGAGAGCGCCTCCTCTTGAGATGCGACGGGAACGCCGGGAATTCTTTCCCTACGAAACAGGGAAAGGATCCCTCATCTCGAGCTAGGAGGCGGAAACGGGGCTCCCCTGGATGTGTGCGGGACCCCACGTGCTTCCTCTCGAGTGGAGACGGGTATGTCGGGGAACTTCTTGAGTTGCAGCAATGGTGTGAAGGACCCTTTGGAAGTTCCAGTGGTTAGATGTGATTGGCCTCGAGAAGCCTCAGCGGAAATGGGCCTCATCTCGCCTGGAGGGCAAAACCTCCTGGATTTTCTCGAGTTGCGGCAGGTGCTCTCGACTTACGACGGGGACCTCAGGGACCCGCTCTGGTGGCCTCAGGAAAGGCCAGTCCCCATGCGAGTTCCTCGGGGGCGTCTCGGGATTCCTCTCCCGTCGATGCCGGGGCCTAAGACCTTGTGTGGAGTCGGGGCCGGAACCTGAGGATTCCTCTCCAGTGCTGACATGGATCTTGGGGTACTTCTGGAGTCTCCCCGGGGGAGTCAGTCCTCGTCTCGAATGCGGGCATGCACTTGAGCTTTCCTCCAGAGCGGTAGCAGCAGTGTCACGCTGTCCGCCGCGTGGATCAAAGGATCTATGTTTTTCCCTCGAGTCTTTCCCACGAGGCTTTCCCACGAGGCTTTCCCACAGGGCTGTCCCAAGTGCACACATGGTGGGAGTCGATCCACGGCTTGAACGTGAAGGCAGTGCAGGGAAAACAGGTTCCTCTGGAATGGACTGACACATCTGGGGGACTCTTGGAATGGTGGCACGACCCTGGAGTTCCTCTCGCCTTTCCTGTGGAGAGCGCCTCCTCTTGAGATGCGACTGTAACCCCGGGAATTCTTTCCCTACGAAACAGGGAAAGGATCCCTCATCTCGAGCTAGGAGGCGGAAACGGGGCTCCCCTGGATGTGTGCGGGACACCACATGCTTCCTCTCGAGTGCAGACGGGTATTTCGGGGAACTGCTTGAGTTGCAGCAAGGGTGTGAAGGACCCTTTGGAAGTTCCAGTGGTTAGACGTGATTGGCCTCGAGAAGCCTCAGCGGAAATGTGCCTCATCTCGCCTGGAGGGCAAAACCTCCTGGATTTTCTCGAGTTGCGGCAGGTGCTCTCGACTTACGACGGGGACCTCAGGGACCCGCTCTGGTGGCTTCAGGAAAGGCCAGTCCCCATGCGAGTTCCTCGGGGGCCTCTCGGGATTCCTCTCCCGTCGATGCCGGGGCCTAAGACCTTGTGTGGAGTCGGGGCCGGAACCTGAGGATTCCTCTCCAGGGCTGACATGGATCTTGGGGTACTTCTGGAGTCTCCCCAGGGGAGTCAGTCCTCGTCTCGAATGCGGGCATGCACTTGCGCTTTCCTCCAGAGCGGTAGCAGCAGTGTCACGCAGTCCGCCGCGTGGATCAAAGGATCTATGGTTTTCCCTCGAGTCTTTCCCACGAAGCTTTCCCACGAGGCTTTCCCACAGGGCTGTCCCACGTGCACACGAGGTGGGAGTCGATCCTCGGCTTGAACGTCAAGGCAGTGCAGGGAAAACAGGTTCCTCTGGAATGGACTGACACATCTGGGGGACTCTTGGAATGGTGGCACGACCCTGGAGTTCCTCTCGCCTTATCTGTGGAGAGCGCCTCCTCTTGAGATGCGACGGGAACGCCGAGAATTCTTTCCCTACGAAACAGGGAAAGGATCCCTCATCTCGAGCTAGGAGGCGGAAACGGGGCTCCCCTGGATGTGTGCGGGACCCCAAGTGCTTCCTCTCGAGTGGAGACGGGTATGTCGGGGAACTTCTTGAGTTGCAGCAAGGGTGTGAAGGACCCTTTGGAAGTTCCAGTGGTTAGACGTGATTGGCCTCGAGAAGCCTCAGCGGAAATGGGCCTCATCTCGCCTGGAGGGCAAAACCTCCTGGATTTTCTCGAGTTGCGGCAGGTGCTCTCGACTTACGACGGGGACCTCAGGGACCCGCTCTGGTGGCCTCAGGAAAGGCCAGTCCCCATGCGAGTTCCTCGGGGGCCTCTCGGGATTCCTCTCCCGTCGATGCCAGATCCTAAGACCTTGTGTGGAGTCGGGGCCGGAACCTGAGGATTCCTCTCCAGTGCTGACATGGATCTTGGGGTACTTCTGGAGTCTTCCCAGGGGAGTCAGTCCTCATCTCGAATGCGGGCATGCACTTGCGCTTTCCTCCAGAGCGGTAGCAGCAGTGTCACGCAGTCCGCCGCGTGGATCAAAGGATCTATGGTTTTCCCTCGAGTCTTTCCCACGAGGCTTTCCCACGAGGCTTTCCCACAGGGCTGTCCCGCGTGCACACGTGGTGGGAGTCGATCCTCGGCTTGAACGTCAAGGCAGTGCAGGGAAAACAGGTTCCTCTGGAATGGACTGACACATCTGGGGGTCTCTTGGAATGGTGTCACGACCCTGGAGTTCCTCTCGCATTTCCTGTGGAGAGCGCCTCCTCTTGAGATGCGACGGGAACGCCGGGAATTCTTTCCCTACGAAGCAGGGAAAGGATCCCTCATCTCGAGATGGAGGCGGAAACGGGGCTCCCCTGGATGTGTGCGGGACCCCACGTGCTTCCTCTCGAGTGGAGACGGGTATGTCGGGGAACTTCTTGAGTTGCAGCAAGGGTGTGAAGGACCCTTTGGAAGTTCCAGTCGTTAGACGTGATTGGCCTCGAGAAGCCTCAGCGGAAATGGGCCTCATCTCGCCTGGAGGGCAAAACCTCCTGGATTTTCTCGAGTTGCGGCAGGTGCTCTCGACTTACGACGGGGACCTCAGGGACCCGCTCTGGTGGCCTCAGGAAAGGCCAGTCCCCATGCGAGTTCCTCGGGGGCCTCTCGGGATTCCTCTCCCGTCGATTCCGGGGCCTAAGACTTTGTGTGGAGTCGGGGCCGGAACCTGAGGATTCCTCTCCAGTGCTGACATGGATCTTGGGGTACTTCTGGAGTCTCCCCAGGGGAGTCAGTCCTCGTCTCGAATGCGGGCATGCACTTGCGCTTTCCTCCAGAGCGGTAGCAGCAGTGTCACGCAGTCCGCCGCGTGGATCAAAGGATCTATGGTTTTCCCTCGATTCTTTCCCACGAGGCTTTCCCACAGGGCTGTCCCACGTGCACACGTGGTGGGAGTCGATCCTCGGCTTGAACGTCAAGGCAGTGCAGGGAAAACAGGTTCCTCTGGAATGGACTGACACACCTGGGGGACTCTTGGAATGGTGGCACGACCCTGGAGTTCCTCTCGCCTTTCCTGTGGAGAGCGCCACCTCTTGAGATGCGACGGGAACGCCGGGAATTCTTTCCCTACGAAACAGGGAAAGGATCCCTCATCTCGAGCTAGGAGGCGGAAACGGGGCTCCCCTGGATGTGTGCGGGACCCCACGTGCTTCCTCTCGAGTGCAGACGGGTATGTCGGGGAACTTCTTGAGTTGCAGCAAGGGTGTGAAGGACCCTTTGGAAGTTCCAGTGTTTAGACGTGATTAGCCTCGAGAAGCCTCAGCGGAAATGAGCCTCATCTCGCCTGGAGGGCAAAAGCTCCTGGATTTTCTCGAGTTGCGGCAGGTGATCTCGACTTACGACGGGGACCTCAGGGACCCGCTCTGGTGGCCTCAGGAAAAGCCAGTCCCCATGCGAGTTCCTCGGGGGCGTCTCGGGATCCCTCTCCCGTCGATGCCGGGGCCTAAGACCTTGTGTGGAGTCGGGGCCGGAACCTGAGGATTCCTCTCCAGTGCTGACATGGATGTTGGGGTACTTCTGGAGTCTCCCCAGGGGAGTCAGTCCTCGTCTCGAATGCGGGCATGCACTTGCGCTTTCCTCCAGAGCGGTAGCAGCAGTGTCACGCAGTCCGCAGCGTGGATCAAAGGATCTATGGTTTTCCCTCGAGTCTTTCCCACGAGGCTTTCCCACGAGGCTTTCCCACAGGGCTGTCCCACGTGCACACGTGGTGGGAGTCGATCCTCGGCTTGAACGTCAAGGCAGTGCAGGGAAAAAAGGTTCCTCTGTAATGGACTGACACATCTGGGGGTCTCTTGGAATGGTGGCACGACCCTGGAGTTCCTCTCCCCTTTCCTGTGGAGAGCGCCTCCTCTTGAGATGCGACGGGAACGCCGGGAATTCTTTCCCTACGAAACAGGGAAAGGATCCCTCATCTCGAGCTAGGAGGCGGAAACGGGGCTCCCCTGGATGTGTGCGGGACCCCACGTGCTTCCTCTCGAGTGGAGACGGGTATGTCGGGGAACTTCTTGAGTTGCAGCAAGGGTGTGAAGGACCCTTTGGAAGTTCCAGTGGTTAGATGTGATTGGCCTCGAGAAGCCTCAGCGGAAATGGGCCTCATCTCGCCTGGAGGGCAAAACCTCCTGGATTTTCTCGAGTTGCGGCAGGTGCTCTCGACTTACGACGGGGACCTCAAGGACCCGATCTGGTGGCCTCAGGAAAGGCCAGTCCCCATGCGAGTTCCTCGGGGGCCTCTCGGGATTTCTCTCCCGTCGATGCCGGGGCCTAAGACCTTGTGTGGAGTCGGGGCCGGAACCTGAGGATTCCTCTCCAGTGCTGACATGGATCTTGGGGTACTTCTGGAGTCTCCCCAGGGGAGTCAGTCCTCGTCTCGAATGCGGGCATGCACTTGCGCTTTCCTCCAGAGCGGTAGCAGCAGTGTCACGCAGTCCGCCGCGTGGATCAAAGGATCTATGGTTTTCCCTCGATTCTTTCCCACGAGGCTTTCCCACGAGGCTTTCCCACAGGGCTGTCCCACGTGCACACGTGGTGGGAGTCGATCCTCGGCTTGAACGTCAAGGCAGTGCAGGGAAAACAGGTTCCTCTGGAATGGACTGACACACCTGGGGGACTCTTGGAATGGTGGCACGACCCTGGAGTTCCTCTCGCCTTTCCTGTGGAGAGCGCCTCCTCTTGAGATGCGACGGGAACGCCGGGAATTCTTTCCCTACGAAACAGGGAAAGGATCCCTCATCTCGAGCTAGGAGGCGGAAACGGGGCTCCCCTGGATGTGTGCGGGACCCCACGTGCTTCCTCTCGAGTGCAGACGGGTATGTCGGGGAACTTCTTGAGTTGCAGCAAGGGTGTGAAGGACCCTTTGGAAGTTCCAGTGTTTAGACGTGATTAGCCTCGAGAAGCCTCAGCGGAAATGAGCCTCATCTCGCCTGGAGGGCAAAAGCTCCTGGATTTTCTCGAGTTGCGGCAGGTGATCTCGACTTATGACGGGGACCTCAGGGACCCGCTCTGGTGGCCTCAGGAAAAGCCAGTCCCCATGCGAGTTCCTCGGGGGCCTCTCGGGATCACTCTCCCGTCGATGCCGGGGCCTAAGACCTTGTGTGGAGTCCGGGCCGGAACCTGAGGATTCCTCTCCAGTGCTGACATGGATCTTGGGGTACTTCTGGAGTCTCCCCAGGGGAGTCAGTCCTCGTCTCGAATGCGGGCATGCACTTGCGCTTTCCTCCAGAGCGGTAGCAGCAGTGTCACGCAGTCCGCCGCATGGATCAAAGGATCTATGGTTTTCCCTCGAGTCTTTCCCACGAGGCTTTCCCACGAGGCTTTCCCACAGGGCTGTCCCACGTGCACACGTGGTGGAAGTCGATCCTCGGCTTGAACGTCAAGGCAGTGCAGGGAAAACAGGTTCCTCTGGAATGGACTGACACATCTGGGGGACTCTTGGAATGGTGGCATGACCCTGGAGTTCCTCTCGCCTTTCCTGTGGAGAGCGCCTCCTCTTGAGATGAGACGGGAACGCCGGGAATTCTTTCCCTACGAAACAGGGAAAGGATCCCTCATCTCGAGCTAGGAGGCGGAAACCGGGCTCCCCTGGATGTGTGCGGGACCCCACGTGCTTCCCCTCGAGTGGAGACGGGTATGTCGGGGAATTCTTGAGTTGCAGCAAGGGTGTGAAGGACCCTTTGGAATTTCCAGTGGTTAGATGTGATTGGCCTCGAGAAGCCTCAGCGGAAATGGGCCTCATCTCGCCTGGAGGGCAAAACCTCCTGGATTTTCTCGAGTTGCGGCAGGTGCTCTCGACTTACGACGGGGACCTCAGGGACCCGATCTGGTGGCCTCAGGAAAGGCCAGTCCCCATGCGAGTTCCTCGGGGGCCTCACGGGATTTCTCTCCCGTCGATTCCGGGGCCTAAGACTTTGTGTGGAGTCGGGGCCGGAACCTGAGGATTCCTCTCCAGTGCTGACATGGATCTTGGGGTACTTCTGGAGTCTCCCCAGGGGAGTCAGTCCTCGTCTCGAATGCGGGCATGCACTTGCGCTTTCCTCCAGAGCGGTAGCAGCAGTGTCACGCAGTCCGCCGCGTGGATCAAAGGATCTATGGTTTTCCCTCGATTCTTTCCCACGAGGCTTTCCCACGAGTCTTTCCCACAGGGCTGTCCCACGTGCACACGTGGTGGGAGTCGATCCTCGGCTTGAACGTCAAGGCAGTGCAGGGAAAACAGGTTCCTCTGGAATGGACTGACACACCTGGGGGACTCTTGGAATGGTGGCACGACCCTGGAGTTCCTCTCGCCTTTCCTGTGGAGAGCGCCTCCTCTTGAGATGCGACGGGAACGCCGGGAATTCTTTCCCTACGAAACAGGGAAAGGATCCCTCATCTCGAGCTAGGAGGCGGAAACGGAGCTCCCCTGGATGTGTGCGGGACCCCACGTGCTTCCTCTCGAGTGCAGACGGGTATGTCGGGGAACTTCTTGAGTTGCAGCAAGGGTGTGAAGGACCCTTTGGAAGTTCCAGTGTTTAGACGTGATTAGCCTCGAGAAGCCTCAGCGGAAATGAGCCTCATCTCGCCTGGAGGGCAAAAGCTCCTGGATTTTCTCGAGTTGCGGCAGGTGATCTCGACTTACGACGGGGACCTCAGGGACCCGCTCTGGTGGCCTCAGGAAAAGCCAGTCCCCATGCGAGTTCCTCGGGGGCGTCTCGGGATCCCTCTCCCGTCGATGCCGGGGCCTAAGACCTTGTGTGGAGTCGAGGCCGGAACCTGAGGATTCCTCTCCAGTGCTGACATGGATGTTGGGGTACTTCTGGAGTCTCCCCAGGGGAGTCAGTCCTCGTCTCGAATGCGGGCATGCACTTGCGCTTTCCTCCAGAGCGGTAGCAGCAGTGTCACGCAGTCCGCAGCGTGGATCAAAGGATCTATGGTTTTCCCTCGAGTCTTTCCCACGAGGCTTTCCCACGAGGCTTTCCCACAGGGCTGTCCCACGTGCACACGTGGTGGGAGTCGATCCTCGGCTTGAACGTCAAGGCAGTGCAGGGAAAAAAGGTTCCTCTGTAATGGACTGACACATCTGGGGGTCTCTTGGAATGGTGGCACGACCCTGGAGTTCCTCTCCCCTTTCCTGTGGAGAGCGCCTCCTCTTGAGATGCGACGGGAACGCCGGGAATTCTTTCCCTACGAAACAGGGAAAGGATCCCTCATCTCGAGCTAGGAGGCGGAAACGGGGCTCCCCTGGATGTGTGCGGGACCCCACGTGCTTCCTCTCGAGTGGAGACGGGTATGTCGGGGAACTTCTTGAGTTGCAGCAAGGGTGTGAAGGACCCTTTGGAAGTTCCAGTGGTTAGACGTGATTGGCCTAGAGAAGCCTCAGCGGAAATGGGCCTCATCTCACCTGGAGGGCAAAACCTCCTGGATTTTCTCGAGTTGCGGCAGGTGCTCTCGACTTACGACGGGGACCTCAGGGACCCGCTCTGGTGGCCTCAGGAAAGGCCAGTCCCCATGCGAGTTCCTCGGGGGCCTCTGGGGATTCCTCTCCCGTCGATGCCAGGGCCTAAGTCCTTGTGTGGAGTCGGGGCCGGAACCTGAGGATTCCTCTCCAGTGCTGACATGGATCTTGGGGTACTTCTGGAGTCTCCCCAGGGGAGTCAGTCCTCGTCTCGAATGCGGGCATGCACTTGCGCTTTCCTCCAGAGCGGTAGCAGCAGTGTCACGCAGTCCGCCGCGTGGATCAAAGGATCTATGGTTTTCCCTCGAGTCTTTCCCACGAGGCTTTCCCACGAGGCTTTCCCACAGGGCTGTCCCACGTGCACACGTGGTGGGAGTCGATCCTCGGCTTGAACGTCAAGGCAGTGCAGGGAAAACAGGTTCGTCTGGAATGGACTGACACATCTGGGGGACTCTTGGAATGGTGGCATGACCCTGGAGTTCCTCTCGCCTTTCCTGTGGAGAGCGCCTCCTCTTGAGAGGCGACGGGAACGCCGGGAATTCTTTCCCTACGAAACAGGGAAAGGATCCCTCATCTCGAGCTAGGAGGCGGAAACGGGGCTCCCCTGGATGTGTGCGGGACCCCACGTGCTTCCTCTCGAGTGCAGACGGGTATGTCGGGGAACTTCTTGAGTTGCAGCAAGGGTGTGAAGGACCCTTTGGAAGTTCCAGTGTTTAGACGTGATTAGCCTCGAGAAGCCTCAGCGGAAATGAGCCTCATCTCGCCTGGAGGGCAAAAGCTCCTGGATTTTCTCGAGTTGCGGCAGATGATCTCGACTTACGACGGGGACCTCAGGGACCCGCTCTGGTGGCCTCAGGAAAAGCCAGTCCCCATGCGAGTTCCTCGGGGGCGTCTCGGGATCCCTCTCCCGTCGATGCCGGGGCCTAAGACCTTGTGTGGAGTCGGGCCGGAACCTGAGGATTCCTCTCCAGTGCTGACATGGATCTTGGGGTACTTCTGGAGTCTCCCCAGGGGAGTCAGTCCTCGTCTCGAATGCGGGCATGCACTTGCGCTTTCCTCCAGAGCGGTAGCAGCAGTGTCACGCAGTCCGCCGCGTGGATCAAAGGATCTATGGTTTTCCCTCGAGTCTTTCCCACGAGGCTTTCCCACGAGGCTTTCCCACAGGGCGGTCCCACGTGAACACGTGGTGGAAGTCGATCCTCGGCTTGAACGTCAAGGCAGTGCAGGGAAAACAGGTTCCTCTGGAATGGACTGACACATCTGTGGGACTCTTGGAATGGTGGCATGACCCTGGAGTTCCTCTCGCCTTTCCTGTGGAGAGCGCCTCCTTTTGAGATGCGACGGGAACGCCGGGAATTCTTTCCCTACGAAACAGGGAAAGGATCCCTCATCTCGAGCTAGGAGGCGGAAACCGGGCTCCCCTGGAGGTGTGCGGGACCCCACGTGCTTCCCCTCGAGTGGAGACGGGTATGTCGGGGAATTCTTGAGTTGCAGCAAGGGTGTGAACGACCCTTTTTAAGTTCCAGTGGTTAGATGTGATTGGCCTCGAGAAGCCTCAGCGGAAATGGGCCTCATCTCGCCTGGAGGGCAAAACCTCCTGGATTTTCTCGAGTTGCGGCAGGTGCTCTCGACTTACGACGGGGACCTCAGGGAACCGCTCTGGTGGCCTCAGGAAAGGCCAGTCCCCATGCGAGTTCCTCGGGGGCCTCTCGGGATTCCTCTCCCATCGATGCCGGGGCCTAAGACCTTTTGTGGAGTCGGGGCCGGAACCTGAGGATTCCTCTCCAGTGCTGACATGGATCTTGGGGTACTTCTGGAGTCTCCCCAGGGGAGTCAGTCCTCGTCTCGAATGCGGGCATGCACTTGCGCTTTCCTCCAGAGCGGTAGCAGCAGTGTCACGCAGTCCGCCGCGTGGATCAAAGAATCTAAGGTTTTCCCTCGAGTCTTTCCCACGAGGCTTTCCCACAGGGCTGTCCCACGTGCACGCGTGGTGGGAGTCGATCCTCGGCTTGAACGTCAAGGCAGTGCAGGGAAAAAAGGTTCCTCTGGAATGGACTGACACATCTGGGGGACTCTTGGCATGGTGGCATGACCCTGGAGTTCCTCTCGCCTTTCCTGTGGAGAGCGCCTCCTCTTGAGATGCGACGGGAACGCCGGGAATTCTTTCCCTACGAAACAGGGAAAGGATCCCTCATCTCGAGCTAGGAGGCGGAAACGGGGCTCCCCTGGATGTGTGCGGGACACCACGTGCTTCCTCTCGAGTGCAGACGGGTATGTCGGGGAACTTCTTGAGTTGCAGCAATGGTGTGAAGGACCCTTTGGAAGTTCCAGTGGTTAGATGTGATTGGCCTCGAGATGCCTCAGCGGAAATGGGCTTCATCTCGCCTGGAGGGCAATTCCTCCTGGATTTTCTCGAGTTGCGGCAGGTGCTCTCGACTTACGACGGGGACCTCAGGGACCCGCTCTGGTGGCCTCAGGAAAGGCCAGTCCCCATGCGAGTTCCTCGGGGGCGTCTCGGGATTCCTCTCCCGTCGATGC
Organism: Ovis canadensis; assembly: GCF_042477335.2. Taxonomy (NCBI): domain Eukaryota; kingdom Metazoa; phylum Chordata; class Mammalia; order Artiodactyla; family Bovidae; genus Ovis; species Ovis canadensis. Next base: position 1,430,389 of record NC_091266.1, on the reverse strand, counting down.
CGGGGCCTAAGACCTTGTGTGGAGTCGGGGCCGGAACCTGAGGATTCCTCTCCAGTGCTGACTTGGATCTTGGGGTACTTCTGGAGTCTCCCCAGGGGAGTCAGTCCTCGTCTCGAATGCGGGCATGCACTTGCGCTTTCCTCCAGAGCGGTAGCAGCAGTGTCATGCAGTCCGCCGCGTGGATCAAAGGATCTAAGGTTTTCCCTCGAGTCTTTCCCACGAGGCTTTCCCACAGGTCTGTCCCACGTGCACACGTGGTGGGAGTCGATCCTCGGCTTGAACGTCAAGGCAGTGCAGGGAAAACAGGTTCCTCTGGAATGGACTGACACATCTGGGGGACTCTTGGCATGGTGGCATGACCCTGGAGTTCCTCTCGCCTTTCCTGTGGAGAGCGCCTCCTCTTGAGATGCGACGGGAACGCCGGGAATTCTTTCCCTACGAAACAGGGAAAGGATTCCTCATCTCGAGCTAGGAGGCGGAGACGGGGCTCCCCTGGATGTGTGCGGGACACCACGAGCTTCCTCTCGAGTGGAGACGGGTATGTCGGGGAACTTCTTGAGTTGCAGCAAGGGTGTGAAGGACCCTTTGGAAGTTCCAGTGGTTAGACGTGATTGGCCTCGAGAAGCCTCAGCGGAAATGGGCCTCATCTCGCCTGGAGGGCAAAACCTCCTGGATTTTCTCGAGTTGCGGCAGGTGCTCTCGACTTACGACGGGGACCTCAGGGACCCGCTCTGGTGGCCTCAGGAAAGGCCAGTCCCCATGCGAGTTCCTCGGGGGCCTCTCGGGATTCCTCTCCCGTCGATGCCGGGGCCTAAGACCTTGTGTGGAGTCGGGGCCGGAACCTGAGGATTCCTCTCCAGTGCTGACATGGATCTTGGGGTACTTCTGGAGTCTCCCCAGGGGAGTCAGTCCTCGTCTCGAATGCGGGCATGCACTTGCGCTTTCCTCCAGAGCGGTAGCAGCAGTGTCACGCAGTCCGCCGCGTGGATCAAAGGATCTATGGTTTTCCCTCGAGTCTTTCCCACGAGGCTTTCCGACGAGGCTTTCCCACAGGGCTGTCCCACGTGCACACGTGGTGGGAGTCGATCCTCGGCTTGAACGTCAAGGCAGTGCAGCGAAAACAGGTTCGTCTGGAATGGACTGACACATCTGGGGGACTCTTGGAATGGTGGCATGACCCTGGAGTTCCTCTCGCCTTTCCTGTGGAGAGCGCCTCCTCTTGAGATGCGACGGGAACGCCGGGAATTCTTTCCCTACGAAACAGGGAAAGGATCCCTCATCTCGAGCTAGGAGGCGGAAACGGGGCTCCCCTGGATGTGTGCGGGACCCCACGTGCTTCCTCTCGAGTGCAGACGGGTATGTCGGGGAACTTCTTGAGTTGCAGCAAGGGTGTGAAGGACCCTTTGGAAGTTCCAGTGGTTAGATGTGATTGGCCTCGAGATGCCTCAGCGGAAATGGGCCTCATCTCGCCTGGAGGGCAATTCCTCCTGGATTTTCTCGAGTTGCGGCAGGTGCTCTCGACTTACGACGGGGACCTCAGGGACCCGCTCTGGTGGCCTCAGGAAAGGCCAGTCCCCATGCGAGTTCCTCGGGGGAATATCGGGATTCCTCTCCCGTCGATGCCGGGGCCTAAGACCTTGTGTGGAGTCGGGGCCGGAACCTGAGGATTCCTCTCCAGTGCTGACATGGATCTTGGGGTACTTCTGGAGTCTCCCCAGGGGAGTCAGTCCTCGTCTCGAATGCAGGCATGCACTTGCGCTTTCCTCCAGAGCGGTAGCAGCAGTGTCACGCAGTCCGCCGCGTGGATCAAAGGATCTATGATTTTCAGTCGATTCTTTCCCACGAGGCTTTCCCACGAGGCTTTCCCACAGGGCTGTCCCACGTGCACACGTGGTGGGAGTCGATCCTCGGCTTGAACGTCAAGGCAGTGCAGGGAAAACAGGTTCCTCTGGAATGGACTGACACATCTGGGGGACTCTTGGAATGGTGGCATGACCCTGGAGTTCCTCTCGCCTTTCCTGTGGAGAGCGTCTCCTCTTGAGATGCGACGGGAACGCCGGGAATTCTTTCCCTACGAAACAGGGAAAGGATCCCTCATCTCGAGCTAGGAGGCGGAAACGGGGCTCCCCTGGATGTGTGCCGGACCCCACGTGCTTCCTCTCGAGTGCAGACGGGTATGTCGGGGAACTTCTTGAGTTGCAGCAAGGGTGTGAAGGACCCTTTGGAAGTTCCAGTGTTTAGACGTGATTAGCCTCGAGAAGCCTCAGCGGAAATGGGCCTCATCTCTCCTGAAGGGCAAAACCTCCTGGATTTTCTCGAGTTGCGGCAGGTGCTCTCGACTTACGACGGGGACCTCAAGGACCCGATCTGGTGGCCTCAGGAAAGGCCAGTCCCCATGCGAGTTCCTCGGGGGCCTCTCGGGATTTCTCTCCCGTCGATGCCGGGGCCTAAGACCTTGTGTGGAGTCGGGGCCGGAACCTGAGGATTCCTCTCCAGTGCTGACTTGGATCTTGGGGTACTTCTGGAGTCTCCCCAGGGGAGTCAGTCCTCGTCTCGAATGCGGGCATGCACTTGCGCTTTCCTCCAGAGCGGTAGCAGCAGTGTCATGCAGTCCGCCGCGTGGATCAAAGGATCTAAGGTTTTCCCTCGAGTCTTTCCCACGAGGCTTTCCCACAGGTCTGTCCCACGTGCACACGTGGTGGGAGTCGATCCTCGGCTTGAACGTCAAGGCAGTGCAGGGAAAACAGGTTCCTCTGGAATGGACTGACACATCTGGGGGACTCTTGGCATGGTGGCATGACCCTGGAGTTCCTCTCGCCTTTCCTGTGGAGAGCGCCTCCTCTTGAGATGCGACGGGAACGCCGGGAATTCTTTCCCTACGAAACAGGGAAAGGATTCCTCATCTCGAGCTAGGAGGCGGAGACGGGGCTCCCCTGGATGTGTGCGGGACACCACGAGCTTCCTCTCGAGTGGAGACGGGTATGTCGGGGAACTTCTTGAGTTGCAGCAAGGGTGTGAAGGACCCTTTGGAAGTTCCAGTGGTTAGACGTGATTGGCCTCGAGAAGCCTCAGCGGAAATGGGCCTCATCTCGCCTGGAGGGCAAAACCTCCTGGATTTTCTCGAGTTGCGGCAGGTGCTCTCGACTTACGACGGGGACCTCAGGGACCCGCTCTGGTGGCCTCAGGAAAGGCCAGTCCCCATGCGAGTTCCTCGGGGGCCTCTCGGGATTCCTCTCCCGTCGATGCCGGGGCCTAAGACCTTGTGTGGAGTCGGGGCCGGAACCTGAGGATTCCTCTCCAGTGCTGACATGGATCTTGGGGTACTTCTGGAGTCTCCCCAGGGGAGTCAGTCCTCGTCTCGAATGCGGGCATGCACTTGCGCTTTCCTCCAGAGCGGTAGCAGCAGTGTCACGCAGTCCGCCGCGTGGATCAAAGGATCTATGGTTTTCCCTCGAGTCTTTCCCACGAGGCTTTCCGACGAGGCTTTCCCACAGGGCTGTCCCACGTGCACACGTGGTGGGAGTCGATCCTCGGCTTGAACGTCAAGGCAGTGCAGCGAAAACAGGTTCGTCTGGAATGGACTGACACATCTGGGGGACTCTTGGAATGGTGGCATGACCCTGGAGTTCCTCTCGCCTTTCCTGTGGAGAGCGCCTCCTCTTGAGATGCGACGGGAACGCCGGGAATTCTTTCCCTACGAAACAGGGAAAGGATCCCTCATCTCGAGCTAGGAGGCGGAAACGGGGCTCCCCTGGATGTGTGCGGGACCCCACGTGCTTCCTCTCGAGTGCAGACGGGTATGTCGGGGAACTTCTTGAGTTGCAGCAAGGGTGTGAAGGACCCTTTGGAAGTTCCAGTGGTTAGATGTGATTGGCCTCGAGATGCCTCAGCGGAAATGGGCCTCATCTCGCCTGGAGGGCAATTCCTCCTGGATTTTCTCGAGTTGCGGCAGGTGCTCTCGACTTACGACGGGGACCTCAGGGACCCGCTCTGGTGGCCTCAGGAAAGGCCAGTCCCCATGCGAGTTCCTCGGGGGAATATCGGGATTCCTCTCCCGTCGATGCCGGGGCCTAAGACCTTGTGTGGAGTCGGGGCCGGAACCTGAGGATTCCTCTCCAGTGCTGACATGGATCTTGGGGTACTTCTGGAGTCTCCCCAGGGGAGTCAGTCCTCGTCTCGAATGCAGGCATGCACTTGCGCTTTCCTCCAGAGCGGTAGCAGCAGTGTCACGCAGTCCGCCGCGTGGATCAAAGGATCTATGATTTTCAGTCGATTCTTTCCCACGAGGCTTTCCCACGAGGCTTTCCCACAGGGCTGTCCCACGTGCACACGTGGTGGGAGTCGATCCTCGGCTTGAACGTCAAGGCAGTGCAGGGAAAACAGGTTCCTCTGGAATGGACTGACACATCTGGGGGACTCTTGGAATGGTGGCATGACCCTGGAGTTCCTCTCGCCTTTCCTGTGGAGAGCGTCTCCTCTTGAGATGCGACGGGAACGCCGGGAATTCTTTCCCTACGAAACAGGGAAAGGATCCCTCATCTCGAGCTAGGAGGCGGAAACGGGGCTCCCCTGGATGTGTGCCGGACCCCACGTGCTTCCTCTCGAGTGCAGACGGGTATGTCGGGGAACTTCTTGAGTTGCAGCAAGGGTGTGAAGGACCCTTTGGAAGTTCCAGTGTTTAGACGTGATTAGCCTCGAGAAGCCTCAGCGGAAATGGGCCTCATCTCTCCTGAAGGGCAAAACCTCCTGGATTTTCTCGAGTTGCGGCAGGTGCTCTCGACTTACGACGGGGACCTCAAGGACCCGATCTGGTGGCCTCAGGAAAGGCCAGTCCCCATGCGAGTTCCTCGGGGGCCTCTCGGGATTTCTCTCCCGTCGATGCCGGGGCCTAAGACCTTGTGTGGAGTCGGGGCCGGAACCTGAGGATTCCTCTCCAGTGCTGACATGGATCTTGGGGTACTTCTGGAGTCTCCCCAGGGGAGTCAGTCCTCGTCTCGAATGCGGGCATGCACTTGCGCTTTCCTCCAGAGCGGTAGCAGCAGTGTCACGCAGTCCGCCGCGTGGATCAAAGGATCTATGATTTTCCCTCGATTCTTTCCCACGAGGCTTTCCCACGAGGCTTTCCCACAGGGCTGTCCCACGTGCACACGTGGTGGGAGTCGATCCTCGGCTTGAACGTCAAGGCAGTGCAGGGAAAACAGATTCCTCTGGAATGGACTGACACACCTGGGGGACTCTTGGAATGGTGGCACGACCCTGGAGTTCCTCTCGCCTTTCCTGTGGAGAGCGCCTCCTCTTGAGATGCGACGGGAACGCCGGGAATTCTTTCCCTACGAAACAGGGAAAGGATCCCTCATCTCGAGCTAGGAGGCGGAAACGGGGCTCCCCTGGATGTGTGCCGGACCCCACGTGCTTCCTCTCGAGTGCAGACGGGTATGTCGGGGAACTTCTTGAGTTGCAGCAAGGGTGTGAAGGACCCTTTGGAAGTTCCAGTGTTTAGACGTGATTAGCCTCGAGAAGCCTCAGCGGAAATGAGCCTCATCTCGCCTGGAGGGCAAAAGCTCCTGGATTTTCTCGAGTTGCGGCAGGTGATCTCGACTTATGACGGGGACCTCAGGGACCCGCTCTGGTGGCCTCAGGAAAAGCCAGTCCCCATGCGAGTTCCTCGGGGGCCTCTCGGGATCCCTCTCCCGTCGATGCCGGGGCCTAAGACCTTGTGTGGAGTCCGGGCCGGAACCTGAGGATTCCTCTCCAGTGCTGACATGGATCTTGGGGTACTTCTGGAGTCTCCCCAGGGGAGTCAGTCCTCGTCTCGAATGTGGGCATGCACTTGCGCTTTCCTCCAGAGCGGTAGCAGCAGTGTCACGCAGTCCGCCGCATGGATCAAAGGATCTATGGTTTTCCCTCGAGTCTTTCCCACGAGGCTTTCCCACGAGGCTTTCCCACAGGGCTGTCCCACGTGCACACGTGGTGGAAGTCGATCCTCGGCTTGAACGTCAAGGCAGTGCAGGGAAAACAGGTTCCTCTGGAATGGACTGACACATCTGGGGGACTCTTGGAATGGTGGCATGACCCTGGAGTTCCTCTCGCCTTTCCTGTGGAGAGCGCCTCCTCTTGAGATGCGACGGGAACGCCGGGAATTCTTTCCCTACGAAACAGGGAAAGGATCCCTCATCTCGAGCTAGGAGGCGGAAACCGGGCTCCCCTGGATGTGTGCGGGACCCCACGTGCTTCCCCTCGAGTGGAGACGGGTATGTCGGGGAATTCTTGAGTTGCAGCAAGGGTGTGAAGGACCCTTTGGAATTTCCAGTGGTTAGATGTGATTGGCCTCGAGAAGCCTCAGCGGAAATGGGCCTCATCTCGCCTGGAGGGCAAAACCTCCTGGATTTTCTCGAGTTGCGGCAGGTGCTCTCGACTTACGACGGGGACCTCAGGGACCCGATCTGGTGGCCTCAGGAAAGGCCAGTCCCCATGCGAGTTCCTCGGGGGCCTCTCGGGATTTCTCTCCCGTCGATTCCGGGGCCTAAGACTTTGTGAGGAGTCGGGGCCGGAACCTGAGGATTCCTCTCCAGTGCTGACATGGATCTTGGGGTACTTCTGGAGTCTCCCCAGGGGAGTCAGTCCTCGTCTCGAATGCGGGCATGCACTTGCGCTTTCCTCCAGAGCGGTAGCAGCAGTGTCACGCAGTCCGCCGCGTGGATCAAAGGATCTATGGTTTTCCCTCGATTCTTTCCCACGAGGCTTTCCCACGAGTCTTTCCCACAGGGCTGTCCCACGTGCACACGTGGTGGGAGTCGATCCTCGGCTTGAACGTCAAGGCAGTGCAGGGAAAACAGGTTCCTCTGGAATGGACTGACACACCTGGGTGACTCTTGGAATGGTGGCACGACCCTGGAGTTCCTCTCGCCTTTCCTGTGGAGAGCGCCTCCTCTTGAGATGCGACGGGAACGCCGGGAATTCTTTCCCTACGAAACAGGGAAAGGATCCCTCATCTCGAGCTAGGAGGCGGAAACGGAGCTCCCCTGGATGTGTGCGGGACCCCACGTGCTTCCTCTCGAGTGCAGACGGGTATGTCGGGGATCTTCTTGAGTTGCAGCAAGGGTGTGAAGGACCCTTTGGAAGTTCCAGTGTTTAGACGTGATTAGCCTCGAGAAGCCTCAGCGGAAATGAACCTCATCTCGCCTGGAGGGCAAAAGCTCCTGGATTTTCTCGAGTTGCGGCAGGTGATCTCGACTTACGACGGGGACCTCAGGGACCCGCTCTGGTGGCCTCAGGAAAAGCCAGTCTCCATGCGAGTTCCTCGGGGGCGTCTCGGGATCCCTCTCCCGTCGATGCCGGGGCCTAAGACCTTGTGTGGAGTCGGGGCCGGAACCTGAGGATTCCTCTCCAGTGCTGACATGGATGTTGGGGTACTTCTGGAGTCTCCCCAGGGGAGTCAGTCCTCGTCTCGAATGCGGGCATGCACTTGCGCTTTCCTCCAGAGCGGTAGCAGCAGTGTCACGCAGTCCGCAGCGTGGATCAAAGGATCTATGGTTTTCCCTCGAGTCTTTCCCACGAGGCTTTCCCACGAGGCTTTCCCACAGGGCTGTCCCACGTGCACACGTGGTGGGAGTCGATCCTCGGCTTGAACGTCAAGGCAGTGCAGGGAAAAAAGGTTCCTCTGTAATGGACTGACACATCTGGGGGTCTCTTGGAATGGTGGCACGACCCTGGAGTTCCTCTCCCCTTTCCTGTAGAGAGCGCCTCCTCTTGAGATGCGACGGGAACGCCGGGAATTCTTTCCCTACGAAACAGGGAAAGGATCCCTTATCTCGAGCTAGGAGGCGGAAACGGGGCTCCCCTGGATGTGTGCGGGACCCCAAGTGCTTCCTCTCGAGTGGAGACGGGTATGTCGGGGAACTTCTTGAGTTGCAGCAAGGGTGTGAAGGACCCTTTGGAAGTTCCAGTGGTTTGATGTGATTGGCCTCGAGAAGCCTCAGCGGAAATGGGCCTCATCTCGCCTGGAGGGCAAAACCTCCTGGATTTTCTCGAGTTGCGGCAGGTGCTCTCGACTTACGACGGGGACCTCAGGGAACCGCTCTGGTGGCCTCAGGAAAGGCCAGTCCCCTGCGAGTTCCACGGGGGCGTCTCGGGATTCCTCTCCCGTCGATGCCGGGGCCTAAGACCTTGTGTGAAGTCGGGGCCGGAACCTGAGGATTCCTCTCCAGTGCTGACATGGATCTTGGGGTACTTCTGGAGTCTCCCCAGAGGAGTCAGTCCTCGTCTCGAATGCGGGCATGCACTTGCGCTTTCCTCCAGAGCGGTAGCAGCAGTGTCACGCAGTCCGCCGCGTGGATCAAACGATCTATGGTTTTCCCTCGAGGCTTTCCCACGAGGCTTTCCCACAGGGCTGTCCCACGTGCACACGTCGTGGGAGTCGATCCTCAGCTTGAACGTCAAGGCAGTACAGGGAAAACAGGTTCCTCTGGAATAGACTGACACATCTGGGGGACTCTTGGAATGGTGGCACGACCCTGGAGTTCCTCTCGCCTTTCCTGTGGAGAGCGCCTCCTCTTGAGATGCGACGGGAACGCCGGGAATTCTTTCCCTACGAAACAGGGAAAGGATCCCTCATCTCGAGCTAGGAGGCGGAAACGGGGCTCCCCTGGATGTGTGCGGGACACCACGTGCTTCCTCTCGAGTGGAGACGGGTATGTCGGGGAACTTCTTGAGTTGCAGCAAGGGTGTGAAGGACCCTTTGGAAGTTCCAGTGGTTAGACGTGATTGGCCTCGAGAAGCCTCAGCGGAAATGGGCCTCATCTCGCCTGAAGGGCAAAACCTCCTGGATTTTCTCGAGTTGCGGCAGGTGCTCTCGACTTACGACGGGGACCTCAGGGACCCGCTCTGGTGGCCTCAGGAAAGGCCAGTCCCCATGAGAGTTCCTAGGGGGAATATCGGGATTCCTCTCCCGTCGATGCCGGGGCCTAAGACCTTGTGTGGAGTCGGGGCCGGAACCTGAGGATTCCTCTCCAGTGCTGACATGGATCTTGGGGTACTTCTGGAGTCTCCCCAGGGGAGTCAGTCCTCGTCTCGAATGCGGGCATGCACTTGCGCTTTCCTCCAGAGCGGTAGCAGCAGTGTCACGCAGTCCGCCGCGTGGATCAAAGGATCTATGGTTTTCCCTCGAGTCTTTCCCACGAGGCTTTCCCACGAGGCTTTCCCACAGGGCTGTCCCACGTGCACACGTGGTGGGAGTCGATCCTCGGCTTGAACGTCAAGGCAGTGCAGGGAAAACAGGTTCCTCTGGAATGGACTGACACATCTGGGGGACTCTTGGAATGGTGTCACGACCCTGGTGTTCCTCTCGCCTTTCCTGTGGAGAGCGCCTCCTCTTGAGATGCGACGGGAATGCCGGGAATTCTTTCCCTACGAAACAGGGAAAGGATCCCTCATCTCGAGCTAGGAGGCGGAAACGGGGCTCCCCTGGATGTGTGCGGGACACCACGTGCTTCCTCTCGAGTGGAGACGGGTATGTCGGGGAACTCCTTGAGTTGCAGCAAGGGTGTGAAGGACCCTTTGGACGTTCCAGTGGTTAGATGTGATTGGCCTCGAGAAGCCTCAGCGGAAATGGGCCTCATCTCGCCTGGAGGGCAAAACCTCCTGGATTTTCTCGAGTTGCGGCAGGTGCTCTCGACTTACGACGGGGACCTCAGGGACCCGCTCTGGTGGCCTCAGGAAAGGCCAGTCCCCATGCGAGTTTCTCGGGGGCCTCTCGGGATTCCTCTCCCGTCGATGCCGGGGCCTAAGACCTTTTGTGGAGTCGGGGCCGGAACCTGAGGATTCCTCTCCAGTGCTGACATGGATCTTGGGGTACTTCTGGAGTCTCCCCAGGGGAGTCAGTCCTCGTCTCGAATGCGGGCATGCACTTGCGCTTTCCTCCAGAGCGGTAGCAGCAGTGTCACGCAGTCCGCCGCGTGGATCAAAGGATCTATGGTTTTCCCTCGAGTCTTTCCCACGAGGCTTTCCCACGAGGCTTTCCCACAGGGCTGTCCCACGTGCACACGTGGTGGGAGTCGATCCTCGGCTTGAACGTCAAGGCAGTGCAGGGAAAACAGGTTCCTCTGGAATGGACTGACACATCTGGGGGACTCTTGGAATGGTGGCATGACCCTGGAGTTCCTCTCGCCTTTCCTGTGGAGAGCGCCTCCTCTTGAGATGCGACGGGAACGCCGGGAATTCTTTCCTACGAAACAGGGAAAGGATCCCTCATCTCGAGCTAGGAGGCGGAAACGGGGCTCCCCTGGATGTGTGCGGGACCCCACGTGATTACTCTCGAGTGCAGACGGTTATGTCGGGGAACTGCTTGAGTTGCAGCAAGGGTGTGAAGGACCCTTTGGAAGTTCCAGTGGTTAGACGTGATTGGCCTCGAGAAGCCTCAGCGGAAATGGGCCTCATCTCGCCTGAAGGGCAAAACCTCCTGGATTTTCTCGAGTTGCGGCAGGTGCTCTCGACTTACGACGGGGACCTCAGGGACCCGCTCTGGTGGCCTCAGGAAAGGCCAGTCCCCATGCGAGTTCCTAGGGGGAATATCGGGATTCCTCTCCCGTCGATGCCGGGGCCTAAGACCTTGTGTGGAGTCGGGGCCGGAACCTGAGGATTCCTCTCCAGTGCTGACATGGATCTTGGGGTACTTCTGGAGTCTCCCCAGGGGAGTCAGTCCTCGTCTCGAATGCGGGCATGCACTTGCGCTTTCCTCCAGAGCGGTAGCAGTAGTTTCACGCAGTCCGCCGCGTGGATCAAAGGATCTATGGTTTTCCCTCGAGTCTTTCCCACGAGACTTTCCATCGAGGCTTTCCCACAGGGCTGTCCCACGTGCACACGTGGTGGGAGTCGATCCTCGGCTTGAACGTCAAGGCAGTGCAGGGAAAACAGGTTCCTCTGGAATGGACTGACACATCTGGGGGACTCTTGGAATGGTGGCATGACCCTGGAGTTCCTCTCGCCTTTCCTGTGGAGAGCGCCTCCTCTTGAGATGCGACGGGAACGCCGGGAATTCTTTCCCTACGAAACAGGGAAAGGATCCCTCATCTCGAGCTAGGAGGCGGAAACGGGGCTCCCCTGGATGTGTGCGGGACCCCACGTGCTTCCTCTCGAGTGCAGACGGGTATGTCGGGGAACTTCTTGAGTTGCAGCAAGGGTGTGAAGGACCCTTTGGAAGTTCCAGTGGTTAGATGTGATTGGCCTCGAGAAGCCTCAGCGGAAATGGGCCTCATCTCGCCTGGAGGGCAAAACCTCCTGGATTTTCTCGAGTTGCGGCAGGTGCTCTCGACTTACGACGGGGACCTCAGGGAACCGCTCTGGTGGCCTCAGGAAAGGCCAGTCCCCATGCGAGTTCCTCGGGGGCGTCTCGGGATTCCTCTCCCGTCGATGCCGGGGCCTAAGACCTTGTGTGGAGTCGGGGCCGGAACCTGAGGATTCCTCTCCAGTGCTGACATGGATCTTGGGGTACTTCTGGAGTCTCCCCAGGGGAGTCAGTCCTCGTCTCGAATGCGGGCATGCACTTGCGCTTTCCTCCAGAGCGGTAGCAGCAGTGTAACGCAGTCCACCGCGTGGATCAAAGGATCTATGGTTTTCCCTCGAGTCTTTCCCACGAGGCTTTCCCACGAGGCTTTCCCACAGGGCTGTCCCACGTGCACACGTGGTGGGACTCGATCCTCGGCTTGAACGTCAAGGCAGTGCAGGGAAAACAGGTTCCTCTGGAATGGACTGACACATCTGGGGGACTCTTGGAATGGTGGCACGACCCTGGAGTTCCTCTCGCCTTTCCTGTGGAGAGCGCCTCCTCTTGAGATGCGACGGGAACGCCGGGAATTCTTTCCCTACGAAACAGGGAAAGGATCCCTCATCTCGAGCTAGGAGGCGGAAACGGGGCTCCCCTGGATGTGTGCGGGACCCCACGTGCTTCCTCTCGAGTGCAGACGGGTATGTCGGGGAACTTCTTGAGTTGCAGCAAGGGTGTGAAGGACCCTTTGGAAGTTCCAGTGTTTAGACGTGATTAGCTTCGAGAAGCCTCAGCGGAAATGAGCCTCATCTCGCCTGGAGGGCAAAAGCTCCTGGATTTTCTCGAGTTGCGGCAGGTGATCTCGACTTATGACGGGGACCTCAGGGACCCGCTCTGGTGGCCTCAGGAAAAGCCAGTCCCCATGCGAGTTCCTCGGGGGCCTCTCGGGATCACTCTCCCGTCGATGCCGGGGCCTAAGACCTTGTGTGGAGTCCGGGCCGGAACCTGAGGATTCCTCTCCAGTGCTGACATGGATCTTGGGGTACTTCTGGAGTCTCCCCAGGGGAGTCAGTCCTCGTCTCGAATGCGGGTATGCACTTGCGCTTTCCTCCAGAGCGGTAGCAGCAGTGTCACGCAGTCCGCCGCATGGATCAAAGGATCTATGGTTTTCCCTCGAGTCTTTCCCACGAGGCTTTCCCACGAGGCTTTCCCACAGGGCTGTCCCACGTGCACACGTGGTGGAAGTCGATCCTCGGCTTGAACGTCAAGGCAGTGCAGGGAAAACAGGTTCCTCTGGAATGGACTGACACATCTGGGGGACTCTTGGAATGGTGGCATGACCCTGGAGTTCCTCTCGCCTTTCCTGTGGAGAGCGCCTCCTCTTGAGATGCGACGGGAACGCCGGGAATTCTTTCCCTACGAAACAGGGAAAGGATCCCTCATCTCGAGCTAGGAGGCGGAAACCGGGCTCCCCTGGATGTGTGCGGGACCCCACGTGCTTCCCCTCGAGTGGAGACGGGTATGTCGGGGAATTCTTGAGTTGCAGCAAGGGTGTGAAGGACCCTTTGGAATTTCCAGTGGTTAGATGTGATTGGCCTCGAGAAGCCTCAGCGGAAATGGGCCTCATCTCGCCTGGAGGGCAAAACCTCCTGGATTTTCTCGAGTTGCGGCAGGTGCTCTCGACATACGACGGGGACCTCAGGGACCCGATCTGGTGGCCTCAGGAAAGGCCAGTCCCCATGCGAGTTCCTCGGGGGCCTCACGGGATTTCTCTCCCGTCGATTCCGGGGCCTAAGACTTTGTGTGGAGTCGGGGCCGGAACCTGAGGATTCCTCTCCAGTGCTGACATGGATCTTGGGGTACTTCTGGAGTCTCCCCAGGGGAGTCAGTCCTCGTCTCGAATGCGGGCATGCACTTGCGCTTTCCTCCAGAGCGGTAGCAGCAGTGTCACGCAGTCCGCCGCGTGGATCAAAGGATCTATGGTTTTCCCTCGAGTCTTTCCCACGAGGCTTTCCCACGAGGCTTTCCCACAGGGCTGTCCCACGTGCACACGTGGTGGGAGTCGATCCTCGGCTTGAACGTCAAGGCAGTGCAGGGAAAACAGGTTCCTCTGGAATGGACTGACACACCTGGGGGACTCTTGGAATGGTGGCATGACCCTGGAGTTCCTCTCGCCTTTCCTGTGGAGAGCGCCTCCTCTTGAGATGCGACGGGAACGCCGGGAATTCTTTCCTACGAAACAGGGAAAGGATCCCTCATCTCGAGCTAGGAGGCGGAAACCGGGCTCCCCTGGATGTGTGCGGGACCCCACGTGCTTCCTCTCGAGTGCAGACGGGTATGTCGGGGAACTTCTTGAGTTGCAGCAAGGGTGTGAAGGACCCTTTGGAAGTTCCAGTGTTTAGACGTGATTAGCCTCGAGAAGCCTCAGCGGAAATGAGCCTCATCTCGCCTGGAGGGCAAAAGCTCCTGGATTTTCTCGAGTTGCGGCAGATGATCTCGACTTACGACGGGGACCTCAGGGACCCGCTCTGGTGGCCTCAGGAAAAGCCAGTCCCCATGCGAGTTCCTCGGGGGCGTCTCGGGATCCCTCTCCCGTCGATGCCGGGGCCTAAGACCTTGTGTGGAGTCGGGGCCGGAACCTGAGGATTCCTCTCCAGTGCTGACATGGATCTTGGGGTACTTCTGGAGTCTCCCCAGGGGAGTCAGTCCTCGTCTCGAATGCGGGCATGCACTTGCGCTTTCCTCCAGAGCGGTAGCAGCAGTGTCACGCAGTCCGCCGCGTGGATCAAAGGATCTATGGTTTTCCCTCGAGTCTTTCCCACGAGGCTTTCCCACGAGGCTTTCCCACAGGGCGGTCCCACGTGAACACGTGGTGGAAGTCGATCCTCGGCTTGAACGTCAAGGCAGTGCAGGGAAAACAGGTTCCTCTGGAATGGACTGACACATCTGTGGGACTCTTGGAATGGTGGCATGACCCTGGAGTTCCTGTCGCCTTTCCTGTGGAGAGCACCTCCTCTTGAGATGCGATGGGAATGCCGGGAATTCTTTCCCTACGAAACAGGGAAAGGATCCCTCATCTCGAGTTAGGAGGCGGAAACGGGGCTCCCCTGGATGTGTGCGGGACCCCACGTTCTTCCTCTCGAGTGGAGACGGGTATGTCGGGGAACTTCTTGAGTTGCAGCAACGGTGTGAAGGACCCTTTGGAAGTTCCAGTGGTTAGATGTGATTGGCCTCGAGATGCCTCAGCGGAAATGGGCCTCATCTCGCCTGGAGGGCAAAACCTCCTGGATTTTCTCGAGTTGCGGCAGGTGCTCTCGACTTACGACGGGGACCTCAGGGAACCGCTCTGGTGGCCTCAGGAAAGGCCAGTCCCCATGCGAGTTCCTCGGGGGCGTCTCGGGATTCCTCTCCCGTCGATGCCGGGGCCTAAGACCTTGTGTGGAGTCGGGGCCGGAACCTGAGGATTCCTCTCCAGTGCTGACATGGATCTTGGGGTACTTCTGGAGTCTCCCCAGGGGAGTCAGTCCTCGTCTCGAATGCGGGCATGCACTTGCGCTTTCCTCCAGAGCGGTAGCAGCAGTGTCACGCAGTCCGCCGCGTGGATCAAAGAATCTAAGGTTTTCCCTCGAGTCTTTCCCACGAGGCTTTCCCACAGGGCTGTCCCACGTGCACGCGTGGTGGGAGTCGATCCTCGGCTTGAACGTCAAGGCAGTGCAGGGAAAACAGGTTCCTCTGGAATGGACTGACACATCTGGGGGACTCTTGGCATGGTGGCATGACCCTGGAGTTCCTCTCGCCTTTCCTGTGGAGAGCGCCTCCTCTTGAGATGCGACGGGAACGCCGGGAATTCTTTCCCTACGAAACAGGGAAAGGATCCCTCATCTCGAGCTAGGAGGCGGAAACCGGGCTCCCCTGGATGTGTGCGGGACCCCACGTGCTTCCCCTCGAGTTGAGACGGGTATGTCGGGGAATTCTTGAGTTGCAGCAAGGGTGTGAAGGACCCTTTGTAAGTTCCAGTGGTTAGATGTGATTAGCCTCGAGAAGCCTCAGCGGAAATGGGCCTCATCTCGCCTGGAGGGCAAAACCTCCTGGATTTTCTCGAGTTGCGGCAGGTGCTCTCGACTTACGACGGGGACCTCAGGGAACCGCTCTGGTGGCCTCAGGAAAGGCCAGTCCCCATGCAAGTTCCTCGGGGGCATCTCGGGATTCCTCTCCCGTCGATGCCGGGGCCTAAGACCTTGTGTGGAGTCGGGGCCGGAACCTGAGGATTCCTCTCCAGTGCTGACATGGATCTTGGGGTACTTCTGGAGTCTCCCCAGGGGAGTCAGTCCTCGTCTCGAATGCGGGCATGCACTTGCGCTTTCCTCCAGAGCGGTAGCAGCAGTGTCACGCAGTCCGCCGCGTGGTTCAAAGGATCTATGGTTTTCCCTCGAGTCTTTCCCACGAGGCTTTCCCACGAGGCTTTCCCACAGGGCTGTCCCACGTGCACACGTGGTGGAAGTCGATCCTCGGCTTGAACGTCAAGGCAGTGCAGGGAAAACAGGTTCCTCTGGAATGGACTGACACATCTGGGGGACTCTTGGAATGGTGGCATGACCCTGGAGTTCCTCTCGCCTTTCCTGTGGAGAGCGCCTCCTCTTGAGATGCGACGGGAACGCCGGGAATTCTTTCCCTACGAAACAGGGAAAGGATCCCTCATCTCGAGCTAGGAGGCGGAAACCGGGCTCCCCTGGATGTGTGCGGGACCCCACGTGCTTCCCCTCGAGTGGAGACGGGTATGTCGGGGAATTCTTGAGTTGCAGCAAGGGTGTGAAGGACCCTTTGGAATTTCCAGTGGTTAGATGTGATTGGCCTCGAGAAGCCTCAGCGGAAATGGGCCTCATCTCGCCTGGAGGGCAAAACCTCCTGGATTTTCTCGAGTTGCGGCAGGTGCTCTCGACTTACGACGGGGACCTCAGGGACCCGATCTGGTGGCCTCAGGAAAGGCCAGTCCCCATGCGAGTTCCTCGGGGGCCTCACGGGATTTCTCTCCCGTCGATTCCGGGGCCTAAGACTTTGTGTGGAGTCGGGGCCGGAACCTGAGGATTCCTCTCCAGTGCTGACATGGATCTTGGGGTACTTCTGGAGTCTCCCCAGGGGAGTCAGTCCTCGTCTCGAATGCGGGCATGCACTTGCGCTTTCCTCCAGAGCGGTAGCAGCAGTGTCACGCAGTCCGCCGCGTGGATCAAAGGATCTATGGTTTTCCCTCGATTCTTTCCCACGAGGCTTTCCCACGAGGCTTTCCCACAGGGCTGTCCCACGTGCACACGTGGTGGGAGTCGATCCTCGGCTTGAACGTCAAGGCAGTGCAGGGAAAACAGGTTCGTCTGGAATGGACTGACACATCTGGGGGACTCTTGGAATGGTGGCATGACCCTGGAGTTCCTCTCGCCTTTCCTGTGGAGAGCGCCTCCTCTTGAGAGGCGACGGGAACGCCGGGAATTGTTTCCCTACGAAACAGGGAAAGGATCCCTCATCTCGAGCTAGGAGGCGGAAACGGGGCTCCCCTGGATGTGTGCGGGACCCCACGTGCTTCCTCTCGAGTGCAGACGGGTATGTCGGGGAACTTCTTGAGTTGCAGCAAGGGTGTGAAGGACCCTTTGGAAGTTCCAGTGTTTAGACGTGATTAGCCTCGAGAAGCCTCAGCCGAAATGAGCCTCATCTCGCCTGGAGGGCAAAAGCTCCTGGATTTTCTCGAGTTGCGGCAGATGATCTCGACTTACGACGGGGACCTCAGGGACCCGCTCTGGTGGCCTCAGGAAAAGCCAGTCCCCATGCGAGTTCCTCGGGGGCCTCTCGGGATCCCTCTCCCGTCGATGCCGGGGCCTAAGACCTTGTGTGGAGTCGGGGCCGGAACCTGAGGATTCCTCTCCAGTGCTGACATGGATCTTGGGGTACTTCTGGAGTCTCCCCAGGGGAGTCAGTCCTCGTCTCGAATGCGGGCATGCACTTGCGCTTTCCTCCAGAGCGGTAGCAGCAGTGTCACGCAGTCCGCCGCGTGGATCAAAGGATCTATGGTTTTCCCTCGAGTCTTTCCCATGAGGCTTTCCCACGAGGCTTTCCCACAGGGCTGTCCCACGTGAACACGTGGTCGAAGTCGATCCTCGGCTTGAACGTCAAGGCAGTGCAGGGAAAACAGGTTCCTCTGGAATGGACTGACACATCTGTGGGACTCTTGGAATGGTGGCATGACCCTGGAGTTCCTCTCGCCTTTCCTGTGGAGAGCGCCTCCTTTTGAGATGCGACGGGAACGCCGGGAATTCTTTCCCTACGAAACAGGGAAAGGATCCCTCATCTCGAGCTAGGAGCCGGAAACCGGGCTCCCCTGGATGTGTGCGGGACCCCACGTGCTTCCCCTCGAGTGGAGACGGGTATGTCGGGGAATTCTTGAGTTGCAGCAAGGGTGTGAAGGACCCTTTGGAAGTTCCAGTGGTTAGATGTGATTGGCCTCGAGAAGCCTCAGCGGAAATGGGCCTCATCTCGCCTGGAGGGCAAAACCTCCTGGATTTTCTCGAGTTGCGGCAGGTGCTCTCGACTTACGACGGGGACCTCAGGGAACCGCTCTGGTGGCCTCAGGAAAGGCCAGTCCCCATGCGAGTTCCTCGGGGGCCTCTCGGGATTCCTCTCCCATCGATGCCGGGGCCTAAGACCTTTTGTGGAGTCGGGGCCGGAACCTGAGGATTCCTCTCCAGTGCTGACATGGATCTTGGGGTACTTCTGGAGTCTCCCCAGGGGAGTCAGTCCTCGTCTCGAATGCGGGCATGCACTTGCGCTTTCCTCCAGAGCGGTAGCAATAGTGTCACGCAGTCCGCCGCGTGGATCAAAGGATCTATGGTTTTCCCTCGAGTCTTTCCCACGAGGCTTTCCCACGAGGCTTTCCCACAGGGCTGTCCCACGTGCACACGGGGTGGGAGTCGATCCTCGGCTTGAACGTCAAGGCAGTGCAGGGAAAACAGGTTCCTCTGGAATGGACTGACACATATGGGGGAATCTTGGAATGGTGTCACGACCCTGGAGTTCCTGTCGCCTTTCCTGTGGAGAGCACCTCCTCTTGAGATGCGATGGGAATGCCGGGAATTCTTTCCCTACGAAACAGGGAAAGGATCCCTCATCTCGAGTTAGGAGGCGGAAACGGGGCTCCCCTGGATGTGTGCGGGACCCCACGTGCTTCCTCTCGAGTGGAGACGGGTATGTCGGGGAACTTCTTGAGTTGCAGCAACGGTGTGAAGGACCCTTTGGAAGTTCCAGTGGTTAGATGTGATTGGCCTCGAGATGCCTCAGCGGAAATGGGCCTCATCTCGCCTGGAGGGCAAAACCTCCTGGATTTTCTCGAGTTGCGGCAGGTGCTCTCGACTTACGACGGGGACCTCAGGGAACCGCTCTGGTGGCCTCAGGAAAGGCCAGTCCCCATGCGAGTTCCTCGGGGGCCTCTCGGGATTCCTCTCCCGTCGATGCCGGGGCCTAAGACCTTGTGTGGAGTCGGGGCCGGAACCTGAGGATTCCTCTCCAGTGCTGACATGGATCTTGGGGTACTTCTGGAGTCTCCCCAGGGGAGTCAGTCCTCGTCTCGAATGCGGGCATGCACTTGCGCTTTCCTCCAGAGCGGTAGCAGCAGTGTCACGCAGTCCGCCGCGTGGATCAAAGGATCTAAGGTTTTCCCTCGAGTCTTTCCCACGAGGCTTTCCCACAGGGCTGTCCCACGTGCACGCGTGGTGGGAGTCGATCCTCGGCTTGAACGTCAAGGCAGTGCAGGGAAAACAGGTTCCTCTGGAATGGACTGACACATCTGGGGGACTCTTGGCATGGTGGCATGACCCTGGAGTTCCTCTCGCCTTTCCTGTGGAGAGCGCCTCCTCTTGAGATGCGACGGGAACGCCGGGAATTCTTTCCCTACGAAACAGGGAAAGGATCCCTCATCTCGAGCTAGGAGGCGGAAACCGGGCTCCCCTGGATGTGTGCGGGACACCACGAGCTTCCCCTCGAGTTGAGACGGGTATGTCGGGGAATTCTTGAGTTGCAGCAAGGGTGTGAAGGACCCTTTGGAAGTTCCAGTGGTTAGATGTGATTAGCCTCGAGAAGCCTCAGCGGAAATGGGCCTCATCTCGCCTGGAGGGCAAAACCTCCTGGATTTTCTCGAGTTGCGGCAGGTGCTCTCGACTTACGACGGGGACCTCAGGGAACCGCTCTGGTGGCCTCAGGAAAGGCCAGTCCCCATGCGAGTTCCTCGGGGGCGTCTCAGTATTCCTCTCCCGTCGATGCCGGGGCCTAAGACCTTTTGTGGAGTCGGGGCCGGAACCTGAGGATTCCTCTCCAGTGCTGACATGGATCTTGGGGTACTTCTGGAGTCTCCCCAGGGGAGTCAGTCCTCGTCTCGAATGCGGGCATGCACTTGCGCTTTCCTCCAGAGCGGTAGCAATAGTGTCACGGAGTCCGCCGCGTGGTTCAAAGGATCTATGGTTTTCCCTCGAGTCTTTCCCACGAGGCTTTCCCACGAGGCTTTCCCACAGGGCTGTCCCACGTGCACACGGGGTGGGAGTCGATCCTCGGCTTGAACGTCAAGGCAGTGCAGGGAAAACAGGTTCCTCTGGAATGGACTGACACATCTGGGGGACTCTTGGAATGGTGTCACGACCCTGGAGTTCCTCTCGCCTTTCCTGTGGAGATCGCCTCCTCTTGAGATGCGATGGGAATGCCGGGAATTCTTTCCCTACGAAACAGGGAAAGGATCCCTCATCTCGAGTTAGGAGGCGGAAACGGGGCTCCCCTGGATGTGTGCGGGACCCCACGTGCTTCCTCTCGAGTGGAGACGGGTATGTCGGGGAACTTCTTGAGTTGCAGCAATGGTGTGAAGGACCCTTTGGAAGTTCCAGTGGTTAGATATGATTGGCCTCGAGATGCCTCAGCGGAAATGGGCCTCATCTCGCCTGGAGGGCAAAACCTCCTGGATTTTCTCGAGTTGCGGCAGGTGCTCTCGACTTACGACGGGGACCTCAGGGACCCGCTCTGGTGGCCTCAGGAAAGGCCAGTCCCCATGCGAGTTCCTCGGGGGCGTCTCGGGATTCCTCTCCCGTCGATGCCGGGGCCTAAGACCTTGTGTGGAGTCGGGGCCGGAACCTGAGGATTCCTCTCCAGTGCTGACGTGGATCTTGGGGTACTTCTGGAGTCACCCCAGGGGAGTCAGTCCTCGTCTCGAATGCGGGCATGCACTTGCGCTTTCCTCCAGAGCGGTAGCAGCAGTGTCATGCAGTCCGCCGCGTGGATCAAAGGATCTAAGGTTTTCCCTCGAGTCTTTCCCACGAGGCTTTCCCACAGGGCTGTCCCACGTGCACACGTGGTGGGAGTCGATCCTCGGCTTGAACGTCAAGGCAGTGCAGGGAAAACAGGTTCCTCTGGAATGGACTGACACATCTGGGGGACTCTTGGAATGGTGGCATGACCCTGGAGTTCCTCTCGCCTTTCCTGTGGAGAGCGCCTCCTCTTGAGATGCGACGGGAACGCCGGGAATTCTTTCCCTATGAAACAGGGAAAGGATCCCTCATCTCGAGCTAGGAGGCGGAAACGGGGCTCCCCTGGATGTGTGCGGGACCCCACGTGCTTCCCCTCGAGTGGAGACGGGTATGTCGGGGAACTTCTTGAGTTGCAGCAAGGGTGTGAAGGACCCTTTGGAAGTTCCAGTGGTTAGATGTGATTGGCCTCGAGAAGCCTCAGCGGAAATGGGCCTCATCTCGCCTGGAGGGCAAAACCTCCTGGATTTTCTCGAGTTGCGGCAGGTGCTCTCGACTTACGACGGGGACCTCAGGGACCCGCTCTGGTGGCCTCAGGAAAGGCCAGTCCCCATGCGAGTTCCTCGGGGGCGTCTCGGGATTCCTCTCCCGTCGATGCCGGGGCCTAAGACCTTGTGTGGAGTCGGGGCCGGAACCTGAGGATTCCTCTCCAGTGCTGACATGGATCTTGGGGTACTTCTGGAGTCTCCCCAGGGGAGTCAGTCCTCGTCTCGAATGCGGGCATGCACTTGCGCTTTCCTCCAGAGCGGTAGCAGCAGTGTCACGCAGTCCGCCGCGTGGATCAAAGGATCTATGGTTTTCCCTCGAGTCTTTCCCACGAGGCTTTCCCAAGAGGCTTTCCCACAGGGCTGTCCCACGTGCACACGTGGTGGGAGTCGATCCTCGGCTTGAACGTCAAGGCAGTGCAGGGAAAACAGGTTCCTCTGGAATGGACTGACACATCTGGGGCCTCTTGGAATGGTGGCACGACCCTGGAGTTCCTCTCGCCTTTCCTGTGGAGAGCGCCTCCTCTTGAGATGCGACGGGAACGCCGGGAATTTTTTCCCTACGAAACAGGGAAAGGATCCCTCATCTCGAGCTAGGAGGCGGAAACGGGGCTCCCCTGGATGTGTGCGGGACCCTACGTGCTTCCTCTCGAGTGCAGACGGGTATGTCGGGGAACTTCTTGAGTTGCAGCAAGGGTGTGAAGGACGCTTTGGAAGTTCCAGGGTTTAGACGTGATTAGCCTCGAGAAGCCTCAGCGGAAATGAGCCTCATCTCGCCTGGAGGGCAAAAGCTCCTGGATTTTCTCGAGTTGCGGCAGGTGATCTCGACTTACGACGGGGACCTCAGGGACCCGCTCTGGTGGCCTCAAGAAAAGCCAGTCCCCATGCGAGTACCTCGGGGGCCACTCGGGATCCCTCTCCCGTCGATGCCGGGGCCTAAGACCTTGTGTGGAGTCGGGGCCGGAACCTGAGGATTCCTCTCCAGTGCTGACGTGGATCTTGGGGTACTTCTGGAGTCTCCCCAGGGGAGTCAGTCCTCGTCTCGAATGCGGGCATGCACTTGCGCTTTCCTCCAGAGCGGTAGCAGCAGTGTCACGCAGTCCGCCGCGTGGATCAAAGGATCTATGGTTTTCCCTCGAGTCTTTCCCACGAGGCTTTCCCACAGGGCTGTCCCACGTGCACACGTGGTGGGAGTCGATCCTCGGCTTGAACGTCAAGGCAGTGCAGGGAAAACAGGTTCGTCTGGAATGGACTGACACATCTGGGGGACTCTTGGAACGGTGGCATGACCCTGGAGTTCCTCTCGCCTTTCCTGTGGAGAGCGCCTCCTCTTGAGATGCGACGGGAACGCCGGGAATTCTTTCCCTACGAAACAGGGAAAGGATCCCTCATCTCGAGCTAGGAGGCGGAAACGGGGCTCCCCTGGATGTGTGCGGGACACCACGTGCTTCCTCTCGAGTGGAGACGGGTATGTCGGGGAACTTCTTGAGTTGCAGCAAGGGTGTGAAGGACCCTTTGGAAGTTCCAGTGGTTAGACGTGATTGGCCTCGAGAAGCCTCCGCGGAAATGGGCCTCATCTCGCCTGGAGGGCAAAACCTCCTGGATTTTCTCGAGTTGCGGCAAGTGCTCTCGACTTACGACGGGGACCTCAGGGACCCGCTCTGGTGGCCTCAGGAAAGGCCAGTCCCCATGCGAGTTCCTCGGGGGCCTCTCGGGATTCCTCTCCCGTCGATGCCGGGGCCTAAGACCTTGTGTGGAGTCGGGGCCGGAACCTGAGGATTCCTCTCCAGTGCTGACATGGATCTTGGGGTACTTCTGGAGTCTCCCCAGGGGAGTCAGTCCTCGTCTCGAATGCGGGCATGCACTTGCGCTTTCCTCCAGAGCGGTAGCAGCAGTGTCACGCAGTCCGCCGCGTGGATCAAAGGATCTATGGTTTTCCCTCGAGTCTTTCCCACGAGGCTTTCCCACGAGGCTTTCCCACAGGGCTGTCCCACGTGCACACGTGGTGGGAGTAGATCCTCGGCTTGAACGTCAAGGCAGTGCAGGGAAAACAGGTTCCTCTGGAATGGACTGACACATCTGGGGGACTCTTGGAATGGTGGCATGACCCTGGAGTTCCTCTCGCCTTTCCTGTGGAGAGCGCCTCCTCTTGAGATGCGACGGGAACGCCGGGAATTCTTTCCCTATGAAACAGGGAAAGGATCCCTCATCTCGAGCTAGGAGGCGGAAACGGGGCTCCCCTGGATGTGTGCGGGACCCCACGTGCTTCCCCTCGAGTGGAGACGGGTATGTCGGGGAACTTCTTGAGTTGCAGCAAGGGTGTGAAGGACCCTTTGGAAGTTCCAGTGGTTAGATGTGATTGGCCTCGAGAAGCCTCAGCGGAAATGGGCCTCATCTCGCCTGGAGGGCAAAACCTCCTGGATTTTCTCGAGTTGCGGCAGGTGCTCTCGACTTACGACGGGGACCTCAGGGACCCGCTCTGGTGGCCTCAGGAAAGGCCAGTCCCCATGCGAGTTCCTCGGGGGCGTCTCGGGATTCCTCTCCCGTCGATGCCGGGGCCTAAGACCTTGTGTGGAGTCGGGGCCGGAACCTGAGGATTCCTCTCCAGTGCTGACATGGATCTTGGGGTACTTCTGGAGTCTCCCCAGGGGAGTCAGTCCTCGTCTCGAATGCGGGCATGCACTTGCGCTTTCCTCCAGAGCGGTAGCAGCAGTGTCACGCAGTCCGCCGCGTGGATCAAAGGATCTATGGTTTTCCCTCGAGTCTTTCCCACGAGGCTTTCCCAAGAGGCTTTCCCACAGGGCTGTCCCACGTGCACACGTGGTGGGAGTCGATCCTCGGCTTGAACGTCAAGGCAGTGCAGGGAAAACAGGTTCCTCTGGAATGGACTGACACATCTGGGGGACTCTTGGCATGGTGGCATGACCCTGGAGTTCCTCTCGCCTTTCCTGTGGAGAGCGCCTCCTCTTGAGATGCGACGGGAACGCCGGGAATTCTTTCCCTACGAAACAGGGAAAGGATCCCTCATCTCGAGCTAGGAGGCGGAAACGGGGCTCCCCTGGATGTGTGCGGGACACCACGAGCTTCCTCTCGAGTGGAGACGGGTATGTCGGGGAACTTCTTGAGTTGCAGCAAGGGTGTGAAGGACCCTTTGGAAGTTCCAGTGGTTAGACGTGATTGGCCTCGAGAAGCCTCAGCGGAAATGGGCCTCATATCGCCTGGAGGGCAAAACCTCCTGGATTTTCTCGAGTTGCGGCAGGTGCTCTCGACTTACGACGGGGACCTCAGGGACCCGCTCTGGTGGCCTCAGGAAAGGCCAGTCCCCATGCGAGTTCCTCGGGGGAATATCGGGATTCCTCTCCCGTCGATGCCGGGGCCTAAGACCTTGTGTGGAGTCGGGGCCGGAACCTGAGGATTCCTCTCCAGTGCTGACATGGATCTTGGGGTACTTCTGGAGTCTCCCCAGGGGAGTCAGTCCTCGTCTCGAATGCGGGCATGCACTTGCGCTTTCCTCCAGAGCGGTAGCAGCAGTGTCACGCAGTCCGCCGCGTGGATCAAAGGATCTATGGTTTTCCCTCGAGTCTTTCCCACGAGGCTTTCCCAAGAGGCTTTTCCACAGGGCTGTCCCACGTGCACACGTGGTGGGAGTCGATCCTCGGCTTGAACGTCAAGGCAGTGCAGGGAAAACAGGTTCCTCTGGAATGGACTGACACATCTGGGGGACTCTTGGAATGGTGGCACGACCCTGGAGTTCCTCTCGCCTTTCCTGTGGAGAGCGCCTCCTCTTGAGATGCGACGGGAACGCCGGGAATTTTTTCCCTACGAAACAGGGAAAGGATCCCTCATCTCGAGCTAGGAGGCGGAAACGGGGCTCCCCTGGATGTGTGCGGGACCCTACGTGCTTCCTCTCGAGTGCAGACGGGTATGTCGGGGAACTTCTTGAGTTGCAGCAAGGGTGTGAAGGACCCTTTGGAAGTTCCAGTGTTTAGACGTGATTAGCCTCGAGAAGCCTCAGCGGAAATGAGCCTCATCTAGCCTGGAGGGCAAAAGCTCCTGGATTTTCTCGAGTTGCGGCAGGTGATTTCGACTTACGACGGGGACCTCAGGGACCCGCTCTGGTGGCTTCAGGAAAAGCCAGTCCCCATGCGAGTTCCTCGGGGGCCTCTCGGGATCCCTCTCCCGTCGATGCCGGGGCCTAAGACCTTGTGTGGAGTCAGGGCCGGAACCTGAGGATTCCTCTCCAGTGCTGACGTGGATCTTGGGGTACTTCTGGAGTCTCCCCAGGGGAGTCAGTCCTCGTCTCGAATGCGGGCATGCACTTGCGCTTTCCTCCAGAGCGGTAGCAGCAGTGTCACGCAGTCCGCCGCGTGGATCAAATGATCTAAGGTTTTCCCTCGAGTCTTTCCCACGAGGCTTTCCACGAGGCTTTCCCACAGGGCTGTCCCACGTGCACACGGGTGGGAGTCGATCCTTGGCTTGAACGTCAAGGCAGTGCAGGGAAAACAGGTTCCACTGGAATGGACTGACACATCTGGGGGACTCTTGGAATGGTGGCATGACCCTGGAGTTCCTCTCGCCTTTCCTGTGGAGAGCGCCTCCTCTTGAGATGCGACGGGAACGCCGGGAATTCTTTCCCTACGAAACAGGGAAAGGATCCCTCATCTCGAGCTAGGAGGCGGAAACGGGGCTCCCCTGGATGTGTGCGGGACACCACGAGCTTCCTCTCGAGTGGAGACGGGTATGTCGGGGAACTTCTTGAGTTGCAGCAAGGGTGTGAAGGACCCTTTGGAAGTTCCAGTGGTTAGACGTGATTGGCCTCGAGAAGCCTCAGCGGAAATGGGCCTCATATCGCCTGGAGGGCAAAACCTCCTGGATTTTCTCGAGTTGCGGCAGGTGCTCTCGACTTACGACGGGGACCTCAGGGACCCGCTCTGGTGGCCTCAGGAAAGGCCAGTCCCCATGCGAGTTCCTCGGGGGCCTCTCGGGATTCCTCTCCCGTCGATGCCGGGGCCTAAGACCTTGTGTGGAGTCGGGGCCGGAACCTGAGGATTCCTCTCCAGTGCTGACATGGATCTTGGGGTACTTCTGGAGTCTCCCCAGGGGAGTCAGTCCTCGTCTCGAATGCGGGCATGCACTTGCGCTTTCCTCCAGAGCGGTAGCAGCAGTGTCACGCAGTCCGCCGCGTGGATCAAAGGATCTATGGTTTTCCCTCGAGTCTTTCCCACGAGGCTTTCCCAAGAGGCTTTCCCACAGGGCTGTCCCACGTGCACACGTGGTGGGAGTCGATCCTCGGCTTGAACGTCAAGGCAGTGCAGGGAAAACAGGTTCCTCTGGAATGGACTGACACATCTGGGGGACTCTTGGAATGGTGGCACGACCCTGGAGTTCCTCTCGCCTTTCCTGTGGAGAGCGCCTCCTCTTGAGATGCGACGGGAACGCCGGGAATTTTTTCCCTACGAAACAGGGAAAGGATCCCTCATCTCGAGCTAGGAGGCGGAATCGGGGCTCCCCTGGATGTGTGCGGGACCCTACGTGCTTCCTCTCGAGTGCAGACGGGTATGTCGGGGAACTTCTTGAGTTGCAGCAAGGGTGTGAAGGACCCTTTGGAAGTTCCAGTGTTTAGACGTGATTAGCCTCGAGAAGCCTCAGCGGAAATGAGCCTCATCTCGCCTGGAGGGCAAAAGCTCCTGGATTTTCTCGAGTTGCGGCAGGTGATCTCGACTTACGACGGGGACCTCAGGGACCCGCTCTGGTGGCTTCAGGAAAAGCCAGTCCCCATGCGAGTTCCTCGGGGGCCTCTCGGGATCCCTCTCCCGTCGATGCCGGGGCCTAAGACCTTGTGTGGAGTCAGGGCCGGAACCTGAGGATTCCTCTCCAGTGCTGACGTGGATCTTGGGGTACTTCTGGAGTCTCCCCAGGGGAGTCAGTCCTCGTCTCGAATGCGGGCATGCACTTGCGCTTTCCTCCAGAGCGGTAGCAGCAGTGTCACGCAGTCCGCCGCGTGGATCAAAGGATCTATGGTTTTCCCTCGAGTCTTTCCCACGAGGCTTTCCCACAGGGCTGTCCCACGTGCACACGTGGTGGGAGTCGATCCTCGGCTTGAACGTCAAGGCAGTGCAGGGAAAACAGGTTCGTCTGGAATGGACTGACACATCTGGGGGACTCTTGGAATGGTGGCATGACCCTGGAGTTCCTCTCGCCTTTCCTGTGGAGAGCGCCTCCTCTTGAGATGCGACGGGAACGCCGGGAATTCTTTCCCTACGAAACAGGGAAAGGATCCCTCATCTCGAGATAGGAGGCGGAAACGGGGCTCCCCTGGATGTGTGCGGGACACCACGTGCTTCCTCTCGAGTGGAGACGGGTATGTCGGGGAACTTCTTGAGTTGCAGGAAGGGTGTGAAGGACCCTTTGGAAGTTCCAGTGGTTAGACGTGATTGGCCTCGAGAAGCCTCAGCGGAAATGGGCCTCATCTCGCCTGGAGGGCAAAACCTCCTGGATTTTCTCGAGTTGCGGCAGGTGCTCTCGACTTACGACGGGGACCTCAGGGACCCGCTCTGGTGGCCTCAGGAAAGGCCAGTCCCCATGCGAGTTCCTCGGGGGCCTCTCGGGATTCTTCTCCCGTCGATGCCGGGGCCTAAGACCTTGTGTGGAGTCGGGGCCGGAACCTGAGGATTCCTCTCCAGTGCTGCCATGGATCTTGGGGTACTTCTGGAGTCTCCCCAGGGCAGTCAGTCCTCGTCTCGAATGCGGGCATGCACTTGCGCTTTCCTCCAGAGCGGTAGCAGCAGTGTCACGCAGTCCGCCGCATGGATCAAATGATCTAAGGTTTTCCCTCGAGTCTTTCCCACGAGGCTTTCCACGAGGCTTTCCCACAGGGCTGTCCCACGTGCACACGGGTGGGAGTCGATCCTTGGCTTGAACGTCAAGGCAGTGCAGGGAAAACAGGTTCCTCTGGAATGGACTGACACATCTGGGGGACTCTTGGAATGGTGGCACGACCCTGGAGTTCCTCTCGCCTTTCCTGTGGAGAGCGCCTCCTCTTGAGATGCGACGGGAACGCCGGGGATTCTTTCCCTACGAAACAGGTAAAGGATCCCTCATCTCGAGCTGGGAGGTGGAAACGGGGCTCCCCTGGATGTGTGCGGGACACCACGTGCTTCCTCTCGAGTGGAGACAGGTATGTCGGGGAACTTCTTGAGTTGCAGCAAGGGTGTGAAGGACCCTTTGGAAGTTCCAGTGTTTAGACGTGATTAGCCTCGAGAAGCATCAGCGGAAATTAGCCTCATCTCGCCTGGAGGGCAAAACCTCCTGGATTTTCTCGAGTTGCGGCAGGTGATCTCGACTTACGACGGGGACCTCAGGGAACCGCTCTGGTGGCCTCAGGAAAGGCCAGTCCCCATGCGAGTTCCTCGGGGGCCTCTCGGGATTCCTCTCCCTTCGATACCGGGGCCTAAGACCTTGTGTGGAGTTGGGGCCGGAACCTGAGGATTCCTCTCCAGTGCTGACATGGATCTAGGGGTACTTATGGAGTCTCCCCAGGGGAGTCAGTCCTCGTCTCGAATGCGGGCATGCACTTGCGCTTTCCTCCAGAGCGGTAGCAGCAGTGTCACGCAGTCTGCCGCGTGGATCAAAGGATCTATGGTTTTCCCTCGAGACTTTCCCACGAGGCTTTCCCACGAGGCTTTCCCACAGGGCAGTCCCACGTGCACACGTGGTGGGAGTCGATCCTCGGCTTGAACGTCAAGGCAGTGCAGGGAAAACAGGTTCCTCTGGAATGGACTGACACATCTGGGGGACTCTTGGAATGGTGGCACGATCCTGGAGTTCCTCTCGACTTTCCTGTGGAGAGCGCCTCCTCTTGAGATGCGACGGGAACGCCGGGAATTCTTTCCCTACGAAACAGGGAAAGGATCCCTCATCTCGAGCTAGGAGGCGGAAACGGGGCTCCCCTGGATGTGTGCGGGACCCCACGTGCTTCCTCTCGAGTGGAGACGGGTATGTCGGGGAACTTCTTGAGTTGCAGCAAGGGTGTGAAGGACCCTTTGGAAGTTCCAGTGGTTAGACGTGATTAGCCTCGAGAAGCCTCAGCGGAAATGGGCCTCATCTCGCCTGGAGGGCAAAACCTCCTGGATTTTCTCGAGTTGCGGCAGGTGCTCTCGACTTACGACGGGGACCTCAGGGACCCGCTCTGGTGGCCTCAGGAAAGGCCAGTCCCCATGCGAGTTCCTCGGGGGCCTCTCGGGATTCCTCTCCCGTCGATGCCTGGGCCTAAGGCCTTGTGTGGAGTCGGGGCCGGAACCTGAGGATTCCTCTCCAGTGCTGACATGGATCTTGGGGTACTTCTGGAGTCTCCCCAGGGGAGTCAGTCCTCGTCTCGAATGCGGGCATGCACTTGCGCTTTCCTCCAGAGCGGTAGCAGCAGTGTCACGCAGTCCGCCGCGTGGATCAAAGGATCTATGGTTTTCCCTCGAGTCTTTCCCACGAGGCTTTCCCACAGGGCTGTCCCACGTGCACACGTGGTGGGAGTCGATCCTCGGCTTGAACGTCAAGGCAGTGCAGGGAAAACAGGTTCCTCTGGAATGGACTGACACATCTGGCGGACTCTTGGAATGGTGGCACGACCCTGGAGTTCCTCTCGCCTTTCCTGTGGAGAGCGCCTCCTCTTGAGATGCGACGCGAACGCCGGGAATTCTTTCCCTACGAAACAGGGAAAGGATCCCTCATCTCGAGCTAGGAGGCGGAAACGGGGCTCCCCTGGATGTGTGCGGGAACCCACGTGCTTCCTCTCGAGTGCAGACTGGTATCTCGGGGAACTTCTTGAGTTGCAGCAATGGTGTGAAGGACCCTTTGGAAGTTCCAGTGGTTAGATGTGATTGGCCTCGAGAAGCCTCAGCGGAAATGGGTCTCATCTCGCCTGGAGGGCAAAACCTCCTGGATTTTCTCGAGTTGCGGCAGGTGCTCTCGACTTACGACGGGGACCTCAGGGACCCGCTCTGGTGGCCTCAGGAAAGGCCAGTCCCCATGCGAGTTCCTCGGGGGCCTCTCGGGATTCCTCTCCCATCGATGCCGGGGCCTAAGACCTTGTGTGGAGTCGGGGCAGGAACCTGAGGATTCCTCTCCAGTGCTGACATGGATCTTGGGGTACTTCTGGAGTCTCCCCAGGGGAGTCAGTCCTCGTCTCGAATACGGGCATGCATTGCGCTTTCCTCCAGAGCGTTAGCAGCAGTGTCACGCAGTCCGCCGCGTGGATCAAAGGATGTTTGGTTTTCCCTCGAGTCTTTCCCACGAGGCTTTCCCACGAGGCTTTCCCACAGGGCTGTCCCACGTGCACACGTGGTGGGAGTCGATCCTCGGCTTGAACGTCAAGGCAGTGCAGGGAAAACAGGTTCCTCTGGAATGGACTGACACATCTGGGGGACTCTTGGAATGGTGGCACGACCCTGGAGTTCCTCTCGCCTTTCCTGTGGAGAGCGCCTCCTCTTGAGATGCGACGGGAACGCCGGGAATTCTTACCCTACGAAACAGGGAAAGGATCCCTCATCTCGAGCTAGGAGGCGGAAACGGGGCTCCCCTGGATGTGTGCGGGACCCACGTGCTTCCTCTCGAGTGGAGACGGGTATGTCGGGTAACTTCTTGAGTTGCAGCAAGGGTGTGAAGGACCCTTTGGAAGTTCCAGTGGTTAGACGTGATTAGCCTCGAGAAGCCTCAGCGGAAATGGGCCTCATCTCGCCTGGAGGGCAAAACCTCCTGGATTTTCTCGAGTTGCGGCAGGTGCTCTCGACTTACGACGGGGACCTCAGGGACCCGCTCTGGTGGCCTCAGGAAAGGCCAGTCCCCATGGGAGCTCCTCGGGGGCCTCTCGGGATTCCTCTCCCGTCGATGCCGGGGCCTAAGGCCTTGTGTGGAGTCGGGGCCGGAACCTGAGGATTCCTCTCCAGTGCTGACATGTATCTTGGGGTACTTCTGCAGTCTCCCCAGGGGAGTCAGTCCTCGTCTCGAATGCGGGCATGCACTTGCGCTTTCCTCCAGAGCGGTAGCATCAGTGTCACGCAGTCCGCCGCGTGGATCAAAGGATCTATGGTTTTCCCTCGAGTCTTTCCCACGAGGCTTTCCCACGAGGCTTTCCCACAGGGCTGTCCCACGTGCACACGTGGTGGGAGTCGATCCTCGGCTTGAACGTCAAGGCAGTGCAGGGAAAACAGGTTCCTCTGGAATGGACTGACACATCTGGGGGACTCTTGGAATGGTGGCACGACCCTGGAGTTCCTCTCGCCTTTCCTGTGGAGAGCGCCTCCTCTTGAGATGCGACGGGAACGCCGGGAATTCTTTCCCTACGAAACAGGGAAAGGATCCCTCATCTCGAGCTAGGAGGCGGAAACGGGGCTCCCCTCGATGTGTGCGGGACCCACGTGCTTCCTCTCGAGTGGAGACGGGTATGTCGGGGAACTTCTTGAGTTGCAGCAAGGGTGTGAAGGACCCTTTGGTAGTTCCAGTGGTTAGACGTGATTGGCCTCGAGAAGCCTCAGCGGAAATGGGCCTCATCTCGCCTGGAGGGCAAAACCTCCTGGATTTTCTCGAGTTGCGGCAGGTGCTCTCGACTTACGACGGGGACCTCAGGGAACCGCTTTGGTGGCCTCAGGAAAGGCCAGTCCCCATGCGAGTTCCTCGGGGGCGTCTCGGGATTCCTCTCCCGTCGATGCCGGGGCCTAAGACCTTGTGTGGAGTCGGGGCCGGAACCTGAGGATTTCTCTCCAGTGCTGACATGGATCTTGGGGTACTTCTGGAGTCTCCCCAGGGGAGTCAGTCCTCGTCTCGAATGCGGGCATGCACTTGCGCTTTCCTCCAGAGCGGTAGCATCAGTGTCACGCAGTCCGCCGCGTGGATCAAAGGATCTATGTTTTTCCCTCGAGTCTTTCCCACGAGGCTTTCCCACGAGGCTTTCCCACAGGGCTGTCCCACGTGCACACGTGGTGGGAGTCGATCCTCGGCTTGAACGTCAAGGCAGTGCAGGGAAAACATGTTCGTCTGGAATGGACTGACACATCTGGGGGACTCTTGGAATGGTGGCACGACCCTGGAGTTCCTCTCGCCTTTCCTGTGGAGAGCGCCTCCTCTTGAGATGCGACGGGAACGCCGGGAATTCTTTCCCTACGAAACAGGGAAAGGATCCCTCATCTCGAGCTAGGAGGCGGAAACGGGGCTCCCCTGGATGTGTGCGGGACCCACGTGCTTCCTCTCGAGTGGAGACGGGTATGTCGGGGAACTTCTTGAGTTGCAGCAAGGGTGGAAGGACCCTTTGGAAGTTCCAGTGGTTAGACGTGATTAGCCTCGAGAAGCCTCAGCTGAAATGGGCCTCATCTCGCCTGGAGGGCAAAACCTCCTGGATTTTCTCGAGTTGCGGCAGGTGCTCTCGACTTACGACGGGGACCTCAGGGACCCGCTCTGGTGGCCTCAGGAAAGGCCAGTCCCCATGCGAGTTCCTCGGGGGCCTCTCGGGATTCCTCTCCCGTCGATGCCGGGGCCTAAGGCCTTGTGTGGAGTCGGGGCCGGAACCTGAGGATTCCTCTCCAGTGCTGACATCGATCTTGGGGTACTTCTGGAGTCTCCCCAGGGGAGTCAGTCCTCGTCTCGAATGCGGGCATGCACTTGCGCTTTCCTCCAGAGAGGTAGCAGCAGTGGCACGCAGTCCGCCGCGTGGATCAAAAGATCTATGGTTTTCCCTCGAGTCTTTCCCACGAGGCTTTCCCACGAGGCTTTCCCACAGGGCTGTCCCACGTGCACGCGTGGTGGGAGTCGATCCTCGGCTTGAACGTCAAGGCAGTGCAGGGAAAACAGGTTCCTCTGGAATGGACTGACACATCTGGGGGACTCTTGGCATGGTGGCATGACCCTGGAGTTCCTCTCGCCTTTCCTGTGGAGAGCGCCTCCTCTTGAGATGCGACGGGAACGCCGGGAATTCTTTCCCTACGAAACAGGGAAAGGATCCCTCATCTCGAGCTAGGAGGCGGAAACCGGGCTCCCCTGGATGTGTGCGGGACCCCACGTGCTTCCCCTCGAGTTGAGACGGGTATGTCGGGGAATTCTTGAGTTGCAGCAAGGGTGTGAAGGACCCTTTGGAAGTTCCAGTGGTTAGATGTGATTGGCCTCGAGAAGCCTCAGCGGAAATGGGCCTCATCTCGCCTGGAGGGCAAAAGCTCCTGGATTTTCTCGAGTTGCGGCAGGTGCTCTCGACTTACGACGGGGACCTCAGGGAACCGCTCTGGTGGCCTCAGGAAAGGCCAGTCCCCATGCGAGTTCCTCGGGGGCGTCTCGGTATTCCTCTCCCATCGATGCCGGGGCCTAAGACCTTTTGTGGAGTCGGGGCCGGAACCTGAGGATTCCTCTCCAGTGCTGACATGGATCTTGGGGTACTTCTGGAGTCTCCCCAGGGGAGTCAGTCCTCGTCTCGAATGCGGGCATGCACTTGCGCTTTCCTCCAGAGCGGTAGCAATAGTGTCACGGAGTCCGCCGCGTGGTTCAAAGGATCTATGGTTTTCCCTCGAGTCTTTCCCACGAGGCTTTCCCACGAGGTTTCCCACAGGGCTGTCCCACGTGCACACGGGGTGGGAGTCGATCCTTGGCTTGAACGTCAAGGCAGTGCAGGGAAAACAGGTTCCTCTGGAATGGACTGACACATCTGGGGGACTCTTGGAATGGTGTCACGACCCTGGAGTTCCTCTCGCCTTTCCTGTGGAGATCGCCTCCTCTTGAGATGCGATGGGAATGCCGGGAATTCTTTCCCTACGAAACAGGGAAAGGATCCCTCATCTCGAGTTAGGAGGCGGAAACGGGGCTCCCCTGGATGTGTGCGGGACCCCACGTGCTTCCTCTCGAGTGGAGACGGGTATGTCGGGGAACTTCTTGAGTTGCAGCAATGGTGTGAAGGACCTTTTGGAAGTTCCAGTGGTTAGATATGATTGGCCTCGAGATGCCTCAGCGGAAATGGGCCTCATCTCGCCTGGAGGGCAAAACCTCCTGGATTTTCTCGAGTTGCGGCAGGTGCTCTCGACTTACGACGGGGACCTCAGGGACCCGCTCTGGTGGCCTCAGGAAAGGCCAGTCCCCATGCGAGTTCCTCGGGGGCGTCTCGGGATTCCTCTCCCGTCGATGCCGGGGCCTAAGACCTTGTGTGGAGTCGGGGCCGGAACCTGAGGATTCCTCTCCAGTGCTGACATGGATCTTGGGGTACTTCTGGAGTCACCCCAGGGGAGTCAGTCCTCGTCTCGAATGCGGGCATGCACTTGCGCTTTCCTCCAGAGCGGTAGCAGCAGTGTCACGCAGTCCGCCGCGTGGATCAAAGGATCTATGGTTTTCTCTCGATTCTTTCCCACGAGGCTTTCCCACGAGGCTTTCCCACAGGGCTGTCCCACGTGCACACGTGGTGGGAGTCGATCCTCGGCTTGAACGTCAAGGCAGTGCAGGGAAAACAGGTTCCTCTGGAATGGACTGACACATCTGGGGGACTCTTGGAATGGTGGCACGACCCTGGAGTTCCTCTCGCCTTTCCTGTGGAGAGCGCCTCCTCTTGAGATGCGACGGGAACGCCGGGAATTCTTTCCCTACGAAACAGGGAAAGGATCCCTCATCTCGAGCTAGGAGGCGGAAACGGGGCTCCCCTGGATGTGTGCGGGACCCCACGTGCTTCCTCTCGAGTGCAGACGGGTATGTCGGGGAACTTCTTGAGTTGCAGCAAGGGTGTGAAGGACCCTTTGGAAGTTCCAGTGTTTAGACGTGATTAGCCTCGAGAAGCCTCAGCGGAAATGAGCCTCGTCTCGCCTGGAGGGCAAAAGCTCCTGGATTTTCTCGAGTTGCGGCAGGTGATCTCGACTTACGACGGGGACCTCAGGGACCCGCTCTGGTGGCCTCAGGAAAAGCCAGTCCCCATGCGAGTTCCTCGGGGGCCTCTCAGGATCCCTCTCCCGTCGATACCGGGGCCTAAGACCTTGTGTGGAGTCGGGGCCGGAACATGAGGATTCCTCTCCAGTGCTGACATGGATCTTGGGGTACTTCTGGAGTCTCCCCAGGGGAGTCAGTCCTCGTCTCGAATGCGGGCATGCACTTGCGCTTTCCTCCAGAGCGGTAGCAGCAGTGTCACGCAGTCCGCCGCGTGGATCAAAGGATCTAAGGTTTTCCCTCGAGTCTTTCCCACGAGGCTTTCCCACAGGGCTGTCCCACGTGCACACGTGGTGGGAGTCGATCCTCGGCTTGAACGTCAAGGCAGTGCAGGGAAAACAGGTTCCTCTGGAATGGACTGACACATCTAGGGGACTCTTGGCATGGTGGCATGACCCTGGAGTTCCTCTCGCCTTTCCTGTGGAGAGCGCCTCCTCTTGAGATGCGACGGGAACGCCGGGAATTCTTTCCCTACGAAACAGGGACAGGATCCCTCATCTCGAGCTAGGAGGCGGAAACCGGGCTCCCCTGGATGTGTGCGGGACCCCACGTGCTTCCCCTCGAGTTGAGACGGGTATGTCGGGGAATTCTTGAGTTGCAGCAAGGGTGTGAAGGACCCTTTGGAAGTTCCAGTGGTTAGATGTGATTGGCCTCGAGAAGCCTCAGCGGAAATGGGCCTCATCTCGCCTGGAGGGCAAAACCTCCTGGATTTTCTCGAATTGCGGCAGGTGCTCTCGACTTACGACGGGGACCTCAGGGACCCGCTCTGGTGGCCTCAGGAAAAGCCAGTCTCCATGCGAGTTCCTCGGGGGCGTCTCGGGATCCCTCTCCCGTCGATGCCGGGGCCTAAGACCTTGTGTGGAGTCGGGGCCGGAACCTGAGGATTCCTCTCCAGTGCTGACATGGATCTTGGGGTACTTCTGGAGTCTCCCCAGGGGAGTCAGTCCTCGTCTCGAATGCGGGCATGCACTTGCGCTTTCCTCCAGAGCGGTAGCAGCAGTGTCACGCAGTCCGCCGCGTGGATCAAAGGATCTATGGTTTTCCCTCGAGTCTTTCCCACGAGGCTTTCCCACGAGGCTTTCCCACAGGGCTGTCCCACGTGCACACGTGGTGGGAGTCGATCCTCGGCTTGAACGTCAAGGCAGTGCAGGGAAAACAGGTTCCTCTGGAATGGACTGACACATCTGGGGGACTCTTGGAATCGTGGCACGACCCTGGAGTTCCTCTCGCCTTTCCTGTGGAGAGCGCCTCCTCTTGAGATGCGACGGGAACGCCGGGAATTCTTTCCCTACGAAACAGGGAAAGGATCCCTCATCTCGAGCTAGGAGGCGGAAACGGGGCTCCCCTGGATGTGTGCGGGACCCCACGTGCTTCCTCTCGAGTGCTGACGGGTATGTCGGGGAACTTCTTGAGTTGCAGCAAGGGTGTGAAGGACCCTATGGAAGTTCCAGTGTTTAGACGTGATTAGCCTCGAGAAGCCTCAGCGGAAATGGGCCTCATCTCGCCTGGAGGGCAAAAGCTCCTGGATTTTCTCGAGTTGCGGCAGGTGATCTCGACTTACGACGGGGACCTCAGGGACCCGCTCTGGTGGCCTCAGGAAAAGCCAGTCCCCATGCGAGTTCCTCGGGAGCCTCTCGGGATCCCTCTCCCGTCGATGCCGGGGCCTAAGACCTTGTGTGGAGTCGGGGCCGGAACCTGAGGATTCCTCTCCAGTGCTGACATGGATCTTGGGGTACTTCTGGAGTCTCCCCAGGGGAGTCAGTCCTCGTCTCGAATGCGGGCATGCACTTGCGCTTTCCTCCAGAGCGGTAGCAGCAGTGTCACGCAGTCCGCCGCGTGGATCAAAGGATCTAAGGTTTTCCCTCGAGTCTTTCCCACGAGGCTTTCCCACAGGGCTGTCCCACGTGCACACGTGGTGGGAGTCGATCCTCGGCTTGAACGTCAAGGCAGTGCAGGGAAAACAGGTTCCTCTGGAATGGACTGACACATCTGGGGGACTCTTGGCATGGTGGCATGACCCTGGAGTTCCTCTCGCCTTTCCTGTGGAGAGCGCCTCCTCTTGAGATGCGACGGGAACGCCGGGAATTCTTTCCCTACGAAACAGGGAAAGGATCCCTCATCTCGAGCTAGGAGGCGGAGACGGGGCTCCCCTGGATGTGTGCGGGACACCACGAGCTTCCTCTCGAGTGCAGACGGGTATGTCGGGGAACTTCTTGAGTTGCAGCAAGGGTGTGAAGGACCCTTTGGAAGTTCCAGTGGTTTGACGTGATTGGCCTCGAGAAGCCTCAGCGGAAATGGGCCTCATCTCGCCTGGATTGCAAAACCTCCTGGATTTTCTCGAGTTGCGGCAGGTGCTCTCGACTTACGACGGGGACCTCAGGGACCCGCTCTGGTGGCCTCAGGAAAGGCCAGTCCCCATGCAAGTTCCTCGGGGGCCTCTCGGGATTCCTCTCCCGTCGATGCCGGGGCCTAAGACCTTGTGTGGAGTCGGGGCCGGAACCTGAGGATTCCTCTCCAGTGCTGACATGGATCTTGGGGTACTTCTGGAGTCTCCCCAGGGGAGTCACTCCTCGTCTCGAATGCGGGCATGCACTTGCGCTTTCCTCCAGAGCGGTAGCAGCAGTGTCACGCAGACCGCCGCGTGGATCAAAGGATCTATGGTTTTCCCTCGAGTCTTTCCCACGAGGCTTTCCCACGAGGCTTTCCCACAGGGCTGTTCCACGTGCACACGTGGTGGGAGTCGATCCTCGGCTTGAACGTCAAGGCAGTGCAGGGAAAACAGGTTCGTCTGGAATGGACTGACACATCTGGGGGACTCTTGGAATGGTGGCATGACCCTGGAGTTCCTCTCGCCTTTCCTGTGGAGAGCGCCTCCTCTTGAGATGCGACGGGAACGCCGGGAATTCTTTCCCTACGAAACAGGGAAAGGATCCCTCATCTCGAGCTAGGAGGCGGAAACGGGGCTCCCCTGGATGTGTGCGGGACACCACGTGCTTCCTCTCGAGTGCAGACGGGTATGTCGGGGAACTTCTTGAGTTGCAGCAATGGTGTGAAGGACCCTTTGGAAGTTCCAGTGGTTAGATGTGATTGGCCTCGAGATGCCTCAGCGGAAATGGGCTTCATCTCGCCTGGAGGGCAATTCCTCCTGGATTTTCTCGAGTTGCGGCAGGTGCTCTCGACTTACGACGGGGACCTCAGGGACCCGCTCCGGTGGCCTCAGGAAAGGCCAGTCCCCATGCGAGTTCCTCGGGGGCGTCTCGGGATTCCTCTCCCGTCGATGCCGGGGCCTAAGACCTTGTGTGGAGTCGGGGCCGGAACCTGAGGATTCCTCTCCAGTGCTGACATGGATCTTGGGGTTCTTCTGGAGTCTCCCCAGGGGAGTCAGTCCTCGTCTCGAATGCGGGCATGCACTTGCGCTTTCCTCCAGAGCGGTAGCAGCAGTGTCACGCAGTCCGCCGCGTGGATCAAAGGATCTAAGGTTTTCCCTCGAGTCTTTCCCACGAGGCTTTCCCACAGGGCTGTCCCACGTGCACACGTGGTGGGAGTCGATCCTCGGCTTGAACGTCAAGGCAGTGCAGGGAAAACAGGTTCCTCTGGAATGGACTGACACATCTGGGGGACTCTTGGCATGGTGGCATGACCCTGGAGTTCCTCTCGCCTTTCCTGTGGAGAGCGCCTCCTCTTGAGATGCGACGGGAACGCCGGGAATTCTTTCCCTACGAAACAGGGAAAGGATCCCTCATCTCGAGCTAGGAGGCGGAAACGGGGCTCCCCTGGATGTGTGCGGGACACCACGAGCTTCCTCTCGAGTGGAGACGGGCATGTCGGGGAACTTCTTGAGTTGCAGCAAGGGTGTGAAGGACCCTTTGGAAGTTCCAGTGGTTTGACGTGATTGGCCTCGAGAAGCCTCAGCGGAAATGGGCCTCATCTCGCCTGGAGGGCAAAACGTCCTGGATTTTCTCGAGTTGCGGCAGGTGCTCTCGACTTACGACGGGGACCTCAGGGACCCGCTCTGGTGGCCTCAGGAAAGGCCAGTCCCCATGCGAGTTCCTCGGGGGCCTCTCGGGATTCCTCTCCCGTCGATGCCGGGGCCTAAGACCTTGTGTGGAGTCGGGGCCGGAACCTGAGGATTCCTCTCCAGTGCTGACATGGATCTTGGGGTACTTCTGGAATCTCCCCAGGGGAGTCAGTCCTCGTCTCGAATGCGGGCATGCACTTGCGCTTTCCTCCAGAGCGGTAGCAGCAGTGTCACGCAGTCCGCCGCGTGGATCAAAGGATCTATGGTTTTCCCTCGAGTCTTTCCCACGAGGCTTTCCGACGAGGCTTTCCCACAGGGCTGTCCCACGTGCACACGTGGTGGGAGTCGATCCTCGGCTTGAACGTCAAGGCAGTGCAGCGAAAACAGGTTCGTCTGGAATGGACTGACACATCTGGGGGACTCTTGGAATGGTGGCATGACCCTGGAGTTCCTCTCGCCTTTCCTGTGGAGAGCGCCTCCTCTTGAGATGCGACGGGAACGCCGGGAATTCTTTCCCTACGAAACAGGGAAAGGATCCCTCATATCGAGCTAGGAGGCGGAAACGGGGCTCCCCTGGATGTGTGCGGGACCCCACGTGCTTCCTCTCGAGTGCAGACGGGTATGTCGGGGAACTTCTTGAGTTGCAGCAATGGTGTGAAGGACCCTTTGGAAGTTCCAGTGGTTAGATGTGATTGGCCTCGAGATGCCTCAGCGGAAATGGACCTCATCTCGCCTGGAGGGCAATTCCTCCTGGATTTTCTCGAGTTGCGGCAGGTGCTCTCGACTTACGACGGGGACCTCAGGGACCCGCTCTGGTGGCCTCAGGAAAGGCCAGTCCCCATGCGAGTTCCTCGGGGGAATATCGGGATTCCTCTCCCGTCGATGCCGGGGCCTAAGACCTTGTGTGGAGTCGGGGCCGGAACCTGAGGATTCCTCTCCAGTGCTGACATGGATCTTGGGGTACTTCTGGAGTCTCCCCAGGGGAGTCAGTCCTCGTCTCGAATGCGGGCATGCACTTGCGCTTTCCTCCAGAGCGGTAGCAGCAGTGTCACGCAGTCCGCCGCGTGGATCAAAGGATCTATGATTTTCAGACGATTCTTTCCCACGAGGCTTTCCCACGAGGCTTTCCCACAGGGCTGTCCCACGTGCACACGTGGTGGGAGTCGATCCTCGGCTTGAACGTCAAGGCAGTGCAGGGAAAACAGGTTCCTCTGGAATGGACTGACACATCTGGGGGACTCTTGGAATGGTGGCATGACCCTGGAGTTCCTCTCGCCTTTCCTGTGGAGAGCGTCTCCTCTTGAGATGCGACGGGAACGCCGGGAAATCTTTCCCTACGAAACAGGGAAAGGATCCCTCATCTCGAGCTAGGAGGCGGAAACGGGGCTCCCCTGGATGTGTGCCGGACCCCACGTGCTTCCTCTCGAGTGCAGACGGGTATGTCGGGGAACTTCTTGAGTTGCAGCAAGGGTGTGAAGGACCCTTTGGAAGTTCCAGTGTTTAGACGTGATTAGCCTCGAGAAGCCTCAGCGGAAATGAGCCTCATCTCGCCTGGAGGGCAAAAGCTCCTGGATTTTCTCGAGTTGCGGCAGGTGATCTCGACTTA
Organism: Ovis canadensis; assembly: GCF_042477335.2. NCBI lineage: Eukaryota > Metazoa > Chordata > Mammalia > Artiodactyla > Bovidae > Ovis > Ovis canadensis. The sequence continues at coordinate 1,389,765 of NC_091266.1, read as the reverse complement.
CGACGGGGACCTCAGGGACCCGCTCTGTTGGCCTCAGGAAAGGCCAGTCCCCATGCGAGTTCCTCGGGGGCGTCTCGGGATCCCTCTCCCGTCGATGCCGGGGCCTAAGACCTTGTGTGGAGTCGGGGCCGGAACCTGAGGATTCCTCTCCAGTGCTGACATGGATCTTGGGGTACTTCTGGAGTCTCCCCAGGGGAGTCAGTCCTCGTCTCGAATGCGGGCATGCACTTGCGCTTTCCTCCAGAGCGGTAGCAGCAGTGTCACGCAGTCCGCCGCGTGGATCAAAGGATCTAAGGTTTTCCCTCGAGTCTTTCCCACGAGGCTTTCCCACAGGGCTGTCCCACGTGCACACGTGGTGGGAGTCGATCCTCGGCTTGAACGTCAAGGCAGTGCAGGGAAAACAGGTTCCTCTGGAATGGACTGACACATCTGGGGGACTCTTGGCATGGTGGCATGACCCTGGAGTTCCTCTCGCCTTTCCTGTGGAGAGCGCCTCCTCTTGAGATGCGACGGGAACGCCGGGAATTCTTTCCCTACAAAACAGGGAAAGGATCCCTCATCTCGAGCTAGGAGGCGGAAACGGGGCTCCCCTGGATGTGTGCGGGACACCACGAGCTTCCTCTCGATTGGAGACGGGTATGTCGGGGAACTTCTTGAGTTGCAGCAAGGGTGTGAAGGACCCTTTGGAAGTTCCAGTGGTTAGACGTGATTGGCCTCGAGAAGCCTCAGCGGAAATGGGCCTCATCTCGCCTGGAGGGCAAAACCTCCTGGATTTTCTCGAGTTGCGGCAGGTGCTCTCGACTTACGATGGGGACCTCAGGGACCCGCTCTGGTGGCCTCAGGAAAGGCCAGTCCCCATGCGCGTTCCTCGGGGGCCTCTCGGGATTCCTCTCCCGTCGATGCCGGGGCCTAAGACCTTGTGTGGAGTCGGGGCCGGAACCTGAGGATTCCTCTCCAGTGCTGACATGGATCTTGGGGTACTTCTGGAGTCTCCCCAGGGGAGTCAGTCCTCGTCTCGAAAGCGGGCATGCACTTGCGCTTTCCTCCAGAGCGGTAGCAGCAGTGTCACGCAGTCCGCCGCGTGGATCAAAGGATCTATGTTTTTTCCTCGAGTCTTTCCCACGAGGCTTTCCCACGAGGCTTTCCCACAGGGCTGTCCCACGTGCACACGTGGTGGGAGTGGATCCTCGGCTTGAACGTCAAGGCAGTGCAGGGAAAACAGGTTCCACTGGAATGGACTGACACATCTGGGGGACTCTTGGAATGGTGGCATGACCCTGGAGTTCCTCTCGCCTTTCCTGTGGAGAGCGCCTCCTCTTGAGATGCGACGGGAACGCCGGGAATTCTTTCCCTACGAAACAGGGAAAGGATCCCTCATCTCGAGCTAGGTGGCGGAAACGGGGCTCCCCTGGATGTGTGCGGGACACCACGTGCTTCCTCTCGAGTGCAGACGGGTATGTCGGGGAACTTCTTGAGTTGCAGCAAGGGTGTGAAGGACCCTTTGGAAGTTCCAGTGCTTAGATGTGATTGGCCTCGAGAAGCCTCAGCGGAAATGGGCCTCATCTCGCCTGGAGGGCAAAACCTCCTGGATTTTCTCGAGTTGCGGCAGGTGATCTCGACTTACGACGGGGACCTCAGGGACCCGCTCTGGTGGCCTCAGGAAAGGCCAGTCCCCATGCGAGTTCCTCGGGGGCGTCTCGGGATTCCTCTCCCGTCGATGCCGGGGCCTAAGACCTTGTGTGGAGTCGGGGCCGGAACCTGAGGATTCCTCTCCAGTGCTGACATGGATCTTGGGGTACTTCTGGAGTCTCCCAAGGGGAGTCAGTCCTCGTCTCGAATGCGGGCATGCACTTGCGCTTTCCTCCAGAGCGGTAGCAGCAGTGTCACGCAGTCCGCCGCGTGGATCAAAGGATCTATGGTTTTCCCTCGAGTCTTTCCCACGAGGCTTTCCCAAGAGGCTTTCCCACAGGGCTGTCCCACGTGCACACGTGGTGGGAGTCGATCCTCGGCTTGAACGTCAAGGCAGTGCAGGGAAAACAGGTTCCTCTGGAATGGACTGACACATCTGGGGCCTCTTGGAATGGTGGCACGACCCTGGAGTTCCTCTCGCCTTTCCTGTGGAGAGCGCCTCCTCTTGAGATGCGACGGGAACGCCGGGAATTTTTTCCCTACGAAACAGGGAAAGGATCCCTCATCTCGAGCTAGGAGGCGGAAACGGGGCTCCCCTGGATGTGTGCGGGACCCTACGTGCTTCCTCTCGAGTGCAGACGGGTATGTCGGGGAACTTCTTGAGTTGCAGCAAGGGTGTGAAGGACCCTTTGGAAGTTCCAGGGTTTAGACGTGATTAGCCTCGAGAAGCCTCAGCGGAAATGAGCCTCATCTCGCCTGGAGGGCAAAAGCTCCTGGATTTTCTCGAGTTGCGGCAGGTGATCTCGACTTACGACGGGGACCTCAGGGACCCGCTCTGGTGGCCTCAGGAAAAGCCAGTCCCCATGCGAGTACCTCGGGGGCCACTCGGGATTCCTCTCCCATCGATGCCGGGGCCTAAGACCTTGTATGGAGTCGGGGCCGGAACCTGAGGATTCCTCTCCAGTGCTGACATGGATCTTGGGGTACTTCTGGAGTCTCCCAAGGGGAGTCAGTCCTCGTCTCGAATGCGGGCATGCACTTGCGCTTTCCTCCAGAGCGGTAGCAGCAGTGTCACGCAGTCCGCCGCGTGGATCAAAGGATCTATGGTTTTCCCTCGAGTCTTTCCCACGAGGCTTTCCCACGAGGCTTTCCTACAGGGCTGTCCCACGTGCACACGTGGTGGGAGTAGATCCTCGGCTTGAACGTCAAGGCAGTGCAGGGAAAACAGGTTCCTCTGGAATGGACTGACACATCTGGGGCCTCTTGGAATGGTGGCACGACCCTGGAGTTCCTCTCGCCTTTCCTGTGGAGAGCGCCTCCTCTTGAGATGCGACGGGAACGCCGGGATTTTTTTCCCTACGAAACAGGGAAAGGATCCCTCATCTCGAGCTAGGAGGCGGAAACGGGGCTCCCCTGGATGTGTGCGGGACCCTACGTGCTTCCTCTCGAGTGCAGACGGGTATGTCGGGGAACTTCTTGAGTTGCAGCAAGGGTGTGAAGGACCCTTTGGAAGTTCCAGGGTTTAGACGTGATTAGCCTCGAGAAGCCTCAGCGGAAATGAGCCTCATCTCGCCTGGAGGGCAAAAGCTCCTGGATTTTCTCGAGTTGCGGCAGGTGATCTCGACTTACGACGGGGACCTCAGGGACCCGCTCTGGTGGCCTCAGGAAAAGCCAGTCCCCATGCGAGTACCTCGGGGGCCACTCGGGATCCCTCTCCCGTCGATGCCGGGGCCTAAGACCTTGTGTGGAGTCGGGGCCGGAACCTGAGGATTCCTCTCCAGTGCTGACGTGGATCTTGGGGTACTTCTGGAGTCTCCCCAGGGGAGTCAGTCCTCGTCTCCAATGCGGGCATGCACTTGCGCTTTCCTCCAGAGCGGTAGCAGCAGTGTCACGCAGTCCGCCGCGTGGATCAAAGGATCTATGGTTTTCCCTCGAGTCTTTCCCACGAGGCTTTCCCACAGGGCTGTCCCACGTGCACACGTGGTGGGAGTCGATCCTCTGCTTGAACGTCAAGGCAGTGCAGGGAAAACAGGTTCGTCTGGAATGGACTGACACATCTGGGGGACTCTTGGAACGGTGGCATGACCCTGGAGTTCCTCTCGCCTTTCCTGTGGAGAGCGCCTCCTCTTGAGATGCGACGGGAACGCCGGGAATTCTTTCCCTACGAAACAGGGAAAGGATCCCTCATCTCGAGCTAGGAGGCGGAAACGGGGCTCCCCTGGATGTGTGCGGGACACCACGTGCTTCCTCTCGAGTGGAGACGGGTATGTCGGGGAACTTCTTGAGTTGCAGCAAGGGTGTGAAGGACCCTTTGGAAGTTCCAGTGGTTAGACGTGATTGGCCTCGAGAAGCCTCAGCGGAAATGGGCCTCATCTCGCCTGGAGGGCAAAACCTCCTGGATTTTCTCGAGTTGCGGCAGGTGCTCTCGACTTACGACGGGGACCTCAGGGAACCGCTCTGGTGGCCTCAGGAAAGGCCAGTCCCCATGCGAGTTCCTCGGGGGCCTCTCGGGATTCCTCTCCCGTCGATGCCGGGGCCTAAGACCTTGTGTGGAGTCGGGGCCGGAACCTGAGGATTCCTCTCCAGTGCTGACATGGATCTTGGGGTACTTCTGGAGTCTCCCCAGGGGAGTCAGTCCTCGTCTCGAATGCGGGCATGCACTTGCGCTTTCCTCCAGAGCGGTAGCAGCAGTGTCACGCAGTCCGCCGCGTGGATCAAAGGATCTATGGTTTTCCCTCGAGTCTTTCCCACGAGGCTTTCCCACGAGGCTTTCCCACAGGGCTGTCCCACGTGCACACGTGGTGGGAGTCGATCCTCGGCTTGAACGTCAAGGCAGTGCAGCGAAAACAGGTTCGTCTGGAATGGACTGACACATCTGGGGGACTCTTGGAATGGTGACATGACCCTGGAGTTCCTCTCGCCTTTCCTGTGGAGAGCGCCTCCTCTTGAGATGCGACGGGAACGCCGGGAATTCTTTCCCTATGAAACAGGGAAAGGATCCCTCATCTCGAGCTAGGAGGCGGAAACGGGGCTCCCCTGGATGTGTGCGGGACCCCACGTGCTTCCTCTCGAGTGCAGACGGGTATGTCGGGGAACTTCTTGAGTTGCAGCAAGGGTGTGAAGGACCCTTTGGAAGTTCCAGTGGTTAGATGTGATTGGCCTCGAGATGCCTCAGCGGAAATGGGCCTCATCTCGCCTGGAGGGCAATTCCTCCTGGATTTTCTCGAGTTGCGGCAGGTGCTCTCGACTTACGACGGGGACCTCAGGGACCCGCTCTGGTGGCCTCAGGAAAGGCCAGTCCCCATGCGAGTTCCTCGGGGGAATATCGGGATTCCTCTCCCGTCGATGCCGGGGCCTAAGACCTTGTGTGGAGTCGGGGCCGGAACCTGAGGATTCCTCTCCAGTGCTGACATGGATCTTGGGGTACTTCTGGAGTCTCCCCAGGGGAGTCAGTCCTCGTCTCGAATGCGGGCATGCACTTGCGCTTTCCTCCAGAGCGGTAGCAGCAGTGTCACGCAGTCCGCCGCATGGATCAAAGGATCTATGGTTTTCCCTCGAGTCTTTCCCACGAGGCTTTCCCACAGGGCTGTCCCACGTGCACACGTGGTGGGAGTCGATCCTCGGCTTGAACGTCAAGGCAGTGCAGGGAAAACAGGTTCCTCTGGAATGGACTGACACATCTGGGGGACTCTTGGAATGGTGGCTTGACCCTGGAGTTCCTCTCGCCTTTCCTGTGGAGAGCGCCTCCTCTTGAGATCCGACGGGAACGCCGGGAATTCTTTCCCTATGAAACAGGGAAAGGATCCCTCATCTCGAGCTAGGAGGCGGAAACGGGGCTCCCCTCGATGTGTGCGGGACCCCACGTGCTTCCCCTCGAGTGGAGACGGGTATGTCGGGGAACTTCTTGAGTTGCAGCAAGGGTGTGAAGGACCCTTTGGAAGTTCCAGTGGTTAGATGTGATTGGCCTCGAGAAGCCTCAGCGGAAATGGGCCTCATCTCGCCTGGAGGGCAAAACCTCCTGGATTTACTCGAGTTGCGGCAGGTGCTCTCGACTTACGACGGGGACCTCAGGGACCCGCTCTGGTGGCCTCAGGAAAGGCCAGTCCCCATGCGAGTTCCTCGGGGGCTTCTCGGGATTCCTCTCCCGTCGATGCCGGGGCCTAAGACCTTGTGTGGAGTCGGGGCCGGAACCTGAGGATTCCTCTCCAGTGCTGACATGGATCTTGGGGTACATCTGGAGTCTCCCCAGGGGAGTCAGTCCTCGTCTCGAATGCGGGCATGCACTTGCGCTTTCCTCCAGAGCGGTAGCAGCAGTGTCACGCAGTCCGCCGCGTGGATCAAAGGATCTATGGTTTTCCCTCGAGTCTTTCCCACGAGGCTTTCCCAAGAGGCTTTCCCACAGGGCTGTCCCACGTGCACACGTGGTGGGAGTCGATCCTCGGCTTGAACGTCAAGGCAGTGCAGGGAAAACAGGTTCCTCTGGAATGGACTGACACATCTGGGGGACTCTTGGAATGGTGGCACGACCCTGGAGTTCCTCTCGCCTTTCCTGTGGAGAGCGCCTCCTCTTGAGATGCGACGGGAACGCCGGGAATTCTTTCCCTATGAAACAGGGAAAGGATCCCTCATCTCGAGCTAGGAGGCGGAAACGGGGCTCCCCTGGATGTGTGCGGGACCCTACGTGCTTCCTCTCGAGTGCAGACGGGTATGTCGGGGAACTTCTTGAGTTGCAGCATGGGTGTGAAGGACCCTTTGGAAGTTCCAGTGTTTAGACGTGATTAGCCTCGAGAAGCCTCAGCGGAAATGAGCCTCATCTCGCCTGGAGGGCAAAAGCTCCTGGATTTTCTCGAGTTGCGGCAGGTGATCTCGACTTACGACGGGGACCTCAGGGACCCGCTCTGGTGGCTTCAGGAAAAGCCAGTCCCCATGCGAGTTCCTCGGGGGCCTCTCGGGATCCCTCTCCCGTCGATGCCGGGGCCTAAGACCTTGTGTGGAGTCAGGGCCATAACCTGAGGATTCCTCTCCAGTGCTGACGTGGATCTTGGGGTACTTCTGGAGTCTCCCCAGGGGAGTCAGTCCTCGTCTCGAATGCGGGCATGCACTTGCGCTTTCCTCCAGAGCGGTAGCAGCAGTGTCACGCAGTCCGCCGCGTGGATCAAAGGATCTTTGGTTTTCCCTCGAGTCTTTCCCACGAGGCTTTCCCACAGGGCTGTCCCACGTGCACACGTGGTGGGAGTCGATCCTCGGCTTGAACGTCAAGGCAGTGCAGGGAAAACAGGTTCGTCTGGAATGGACTGACACATCTGGGGGACTCTTGGAATGGTGGCATGACCCTGGAGTTCCTCTCGCCTTTCCTGTGGAGAGCGCCTCCTCTTGAGATGCGACGGGAACGCCGGGAATTCTTTCCCTACGAAACAGGGAAAGGATCCCTCATCTCGAGCTAGGAGGCGGAAACGGGGCTCCCCTGGATGTGTGCGGGAACCGACGTGCTTCCTCTCGAGTGGAGACGGGTATGTCGGGGAACTTCTTGAGTTGCAGCAAGGGTGTGAAGGACCCTTTGGAAGTTCCAGTGGTTAGACGTGATTGGCCTCGAGAAGCCTCAGCGGAAATGGGCCTCATCTCGCCTGGAGGGCAAAACCTCCTGGATTTTCTCGAGTTGCGGCAGGTGCTCTCGACTTACGACGGGGACCTCAGGGACCCGCTCTGGTGGCCTCAGGAAAGGCCAGTCCCCATGCGAGTTCCTCGGGGGCCTCTCGGGATTCTTCTCCCGTCGATGCCGGGGCCTAAGACCTTGTGTGGAGTCGGGGCCGGAACCTGAGGATTCCTCTCCAGTGCTGACATGGATCTTGGGGTACTTCTGGAGTCTCCCCAGGGGAGTCAGTCCTCGTCTCGAATGCGGGCATGCACTTGCGCTTTCCTCCAGAGCGGTAGCAGCAGTGTCACGCAGTCCGCCGCGTGGATCAAAGGATCTAAGGTTTTCCCTCGAGTCTTTCCCACGAGGCTTTCCCACAGGGCTGTCCCACGTGCACACGGGTGGGAGTCGATCCTTGGCTTGAACGTCAAGGCAGTGCAGGGAAAACAGGTTCCTCTGGAAAGGACTGACACATCTGGTGGACTCTTGGAATGCTGTCTCGACCCTGGAGTTCCTCTCGCCTTTCCTGTGGAGAGCGCCTCCTCTTGAGATGCGACGGGAACGCCGGGAATTCTTTCCCTACGAAACAGGGAAAGGATCCCTCATCTCGAGCTAGGAGGTGGAAACGGGGCTCCCCTGGATGTGTGCGGGACACCACGTGCTTCCTCTCGAGTGGAGACGGGTATGTCGGGGAACTTCTTGAGTTGCAGCAAGGGTGTGAAGGACCCTTTGGAAGTTCCAGTGGTTAGATGTGATTGGCCTCGAGAAGCCTCAGCGGAAATGGGCCTCATCTCGCCTGGAGGGCAAAACCTCCTGGATTTTCTCGAGTTGCGGCAGGTGCTCTCGACTTACGACGGGGACCTCAGGGAACCGCTCTGGTGGCCTCAGGAAAGGCCAGTCCCCATGCGAGTTCCTCGGGGGCCTCTCGGGATTCCTCTCCCGTCGATGCCAGGGCCTAAGACCTTGTGTGGAGTCAGGGCCGGAACCTGAGGATTCCTCTCCAGTGCTGACATGGATCTTGGGGTACTTCTGGAGTCTCCCCAGGGGAGTCAGTCCTCGTCTCGAATGCATGCATGCACTTGCGCTTTCCTCCAGAGCGGTAGCAGCAGTGTCACTCAGTCCGCCGCGTGGATCAAAGGATCTATGGTTCTCCCTCGAGTCTTTCCCACGAGGCTTTCCCACGAGGCTTTCCCACAGGGCTGTCCCACGTGCACACGTGGTGGGAGTCGATCCTCGGCTTGAACGTCAAGGCAGTGCAGGGAAAACAGGTTCCTCTGGAATGGACTGATACATCTGGGGGACTCTTGGAATGGTGGCACGACCCTGGAGTTCCTCTCGCCTTTCCTGTGGAGAGCGCCTCCTCTTGAGATGCGACGGGAACGCCGGGAATTTTTTCCCTACGAAACAGGGAAAGGATCCCTCATCTCGAGCTAGGAGGCGGAAACGGGGCTCCCCTGGATGTGTGCGGGACCCCACGTGCTTCCTCTCGAGTGCAGACGGGTATGTCGGGGAACTTCTTGAGTTGCAGCAAGGGTGTGAAGGACCCTTTGGAAGTTCCAGTGTTTAGACATGATTAGCCTCGAGAAGCCTCAGCGGAAATGAGCCTCATCTCGCCTGGAGGGCAAAAGCTCCTGGATTTTCTCGAGTTGCGGCAGGTGATCTCGACTTACGACGGGGACCTCAGGGACCCGCTCTGGTGGCCTCAGGAAAAGCCAGTCCCCATGCGAGTTCCTCGGGGGCCTCTCGGGATCCCTCTCCCGTCGATGCCGGGGCCTAAGACTTTGTGTGGAGTCGGGGCCGGAACCTGAGGATTCCTCTCCAGTGCTCACGTGGATCTTGGGGTACTTCTGGAGTCTCCCCAAGGGAGTCAGTCCTCGTTTCGAATGCGGGCATGCACTTGCGCTTTCCTCCAGAGCGGTAGCAGCAGTGTCACGCAGTCCGCCGCGTGGATCAAAGGATCTATGGTTTTCCCTCGAGTCTTTCCCACGAGGCTTTCCCACGAGGCTTTCCCACAGGGCTGTCCCACGTGCACACGTGGTGGGAGTCGATCCTCGGCTTGAACGTCAAGGCAGTGCAGGGAAAACAGGTTCCTCTGGAATGGACTGACACATCTGGGGGACTCTTGGAATGGTGGCACGACCCTGGAGTTCCTCTCCCCTTTCCTGTGGAGAGCGCATCCTCTTGAGATGCGACGGGAACGCCGGGCATTGTTTCCCTACGAAACAGGTAAAGGATCCCTCATCTCGAGCTAGGAGGTGGAAACGGGGCTCCCCTGGATGTGTGCGGGACACCACGTGCTTCCTCTCGAGTGGAGACGGGTATGCGGGGAACTTCTTGAGTTGCAGCAAGGGTGTGAAGGACCCTTTGGAAGTTCCAGTGTTTAGACGTGATTAGCCTCGAGAAGCCTCAGCGGAAATGAGTCTCATCTCGCCTGGAGGGCAAAACCTCCTGGATTTTCTCGAGTTGCGGCAGGTGATCTCGACTTACGACGGGGACCTCAGGGACCCGCTCTGGTGGCCTCAGGAATAGCCAGTCCCCATGCGAGTTCCTCGGGGGCCTCTCGGGATCCCTCTCCCGTCGATCCCGGGGCCTAAGACCTTGTGTGGAGTCGGGGCCGGAACCTGAGGATTTCTCTCCAGTGATGACATGGATCTTGGGGTACTTCTGGAGTCTCCCCAGGGGAGTCAGTCCTCGTCTCGAATGCAGGCATGCACTTGCGCTTTCCTCCAGAGCGGTAGCAGCAGGGTCACGCAGTCCGCCGCGTGGATCAAAGGATCTATGGTTTTCCCTCGAGTCTTTCCCACGAGGCTTTCCCATGAGGCTTTCCCACAGGGCTGTCCCACATGAACACGTGGTGGGAGTCGATCCTAGGCTTGAACGTCAAGGCAGTGCAGGGAAAACAGGTTCCTCTGGAATGGACTGACACATCTGGGGGACTCTTGGAATGGTGGCACGACCCTGGAGTTCATCTCGCCTTTCCTGTGGAGAGCGCCTCCTCTTGAGATGCGACGGGAACGCCGGGAATTCTTTCCATACGAAACAGGTAAAGGATCCCTCATCTCGAGCTAGGAGGCGGAAACGGGGCTCCCCTGGATGTGTGCGAGACACCACGTGCTTCCTCTCGAGTGGAGACGGGTATGTCGGGGAACTTCTTGAGTTGCAGCAAGGGTGTGAAGGACCCTTTGGAAGTTCCAGTGGTTAGATGTGATTGGCCTCGAGAAGCCTCAGCGGAAATGGGCCTCATCTCGCCTGGAGGGCAAAACCTCCTGGATTTTCTCGAGTTGCGGCAGGTGCTCTCGACTTACGACGGGGACCTCAGGGACCCGCTCTGGTGGCCTCAGGAAAGGCCTTTCCCCATGCGAGTTCCTCGGGGGCCTCTCGGGATTCCTCTCCCGTCGATGCCGGGGCCTAAGACCTTGTGTGGAGTCGGGGCCGGAACCTGAGGATTCCTCTCCAGTGCTGACATGGATCTGGGGGTACTTCTGGAGTCTCCCCAGGGGAGTCAGTCCTCGTCTCGAATGCGGGCATGCACTTGCGCTTTCCTCCAGAGCGGTAGCAGCAGTGTCACGCAGTCCGCCGCGTGGATCAAAGGATCTATGGTTTTCCCTCGAGTCTTTCCCACGAGGCTTTCCCACGAGGCTTTCCCACAGGGCTGTCCCACGTGCACACGGGTGGGAGTCGATCCTTGGCTTGAACGTCAAGGCAGTGCAGGGAAAACAGGTTCCTCTGGAATGGACTGACACATCTGGTGGACTCTTGGAATGCTGTCTCGACCCTGGAGTTCCTCTCGCCTTTCCTGTGGAGAGCGCCTCCTCTTGAGATGCGACGGGAACGCCGGGAATTCTTTCCCTACGAAACAGGGAAAGGATCCCTCATCTCGAGCTAGGAGGCGGAAACGGGGCTCCCCTGGATGTGTGCGGGACCGCACGTGCTTCCTCTCGAGTGGAGACGGGCATGTCGGGGAACTTCTTGAGTTGCAGCAAGGGTGTGAAGGACCCTTTGGAAGTTCCAGTGGTTAGATGTGATTGGCCTCGAGATGCCTCAGCGGAAATGGGCCTCATCTCGCCTGGAGGGCAAAACCTCCTGGATTTTCTCGAGTTGCAGCAGGTGCTCTCGACTTACGACGGTGACCTCAGGGAACCGGTCTGGTGGCCTCAGGAAAGGCCAGTCCCCATGCGAGTTCCTCGGGGGCCTCTCGGGATTCCTCTCCCGTCGATGCCGGGGCCTAAGAACTTGTGTGGAGTCAGGGCCGGAACCTGAGGATTCCTCTCCAGTGCTGACATGGATCTTGGGGTACTTCTGGAGTCTCCCCAGGGGAGTCAGTCCTCGTCTCGAATGCATGCATGCACTTGCGCTTTCCTCCAGAGCGGTAGCAGCAGTGTCACTCAGTCCGCCGCGTGGATCAAAGGATCTCTGGTTTTCCCTCGAGTCTTTCCCACGAGGCTTTCCCACGAGGCTTTCCCACAGGGCTGTCCCACGTGCACACGTCGTGGGAGTCGATCCTCGGCTTGAACGTCAAGGCAGTGCAGGGAAAACAGGTTCCTCTGGAATGGACTGACACATCTGGGGGACTCTTGGAATGGTGGCATGACCCTGGAGTTCCTCTCGCCTTTCCTGTGGAGAGCGCCTCCTCTTGAGTTGCGACGGGAACGCCGGGAATTCTTTCCCTATGAAACAGGGAAAGGATCCCTCATCTCGAGCTAGGAGGCGGAAACGGGGCTCCCCTGGATGTGTGCGGGACCCCACGTGCTTCCCCTCGAGTGGAGACGGGTATGTCGGGGAACTTCTTGAGTTGCAGCAAGGGTGTGAAGGACCCTTTGGAAGTTCCAGTGGTTAGATGTGATTGGCCTCGAGAAGCCTCAGCGGAAATGGGCCTCATCTCGCCTGGAGGGCAAAACCTCCTGGATTTTCTCGAGTCGCGGCAGGTGATCTCGACTTACGACGGGGACCTCAGGGACCCGCTCTGGTGGCCTCAGGAAAGGCCAGTCCCCATGCGAGTTCCTCGGGGGCGTCTCGGGATTCCTCTCCCGTCGATGCCGGGGCCTAAGACCTTGTGTGGAGTCGGGGCCGGAACCTGAGGATTCCTCTCCAGTGCTGACATGGATCTTGGGGTACATCTGGAGTCTCCCCAGGGGAGTCAGTCCTCGTCTCGAATGCGGGCATGCACTTGCGCTTTCCTCCAGAGCGGTAGCAGCAGTGTCACGCAGTCCGCCGCGTGGATCAAAGGATCTATGGTTTTCCCTCGAGTCTTTCCCACGAGGCTTTCCCAAGAGGCTTTCCCACAGGGCTGTCCCACGTGCACACGTGGTGGGAGTCGATCCTCGGCTTGAACGTCAAGGCAGTGCAGGGAAAACAGGTTCCTCTGGAATGGACTGACACATCTGGGGGACTCTTGGAATGGTGGCACGACCCTGGAGTTCCTCTCGCCTTTCCTGTGGAGAGCGCCTCCTCTTGAGATGCGACGGGAACGCCGGGAATTCTTTCCCTATGAAACAGGGAAAGGATCCCTCATCTCGAGCTAGGAGGCGGAAACGGGGCTCCCCTGGATGTGTGCGGGACCCTACGTGCTTCCTCTCGAGTGCAGACGGGTATGTCGGGGAACTTCTTGAGTTGCAGCAAGGGTGTGAAGGACCCTTTGGAAGTTCCAGTGTTTAGACGTGATTAGCCTCGAGAAGCCTCAGCGGAAATGAGCCTCATCTCGCCTGGAGGGCAAAAGCTCCTGGATTTTCTCGAGTTGCGGCAGGTGATCTCGACTTACGACGGGGACCTCAGGGACCCGCTCTGGTGGCTTCAGGAAAAGCCAGTCCCCATGCGAGTTCCTCGGGGGCCTCTCGGGATCCCTCTCCCGTCGATGCCGGGGCCTAAGACCTTGTGTGGAGTCAGGGCCATAACCTGAGGATTCCTCTCCAGTGCTGACGTGGATCTTGGGGTACTTCTGGAGTCTCCCCAGGGGAGTCAGTCCTCGTCTCGAATGCGGGCATGCACTTGCGCTTTCCTCCAGAGCGGTAGCAGCAGTGTCACGCAGTCCGCCGCGTGGATCAAAGGATCTTTGGTTTTCCCTCGAGTCTTTCCCACGAGGCTTTCCCACAGGGCTGTCCCACGTGCACACGTGGTGGGAGTCGATCCTCGGCTTGAACGTCAAGGCAGTGCAGGGAAAACAGGTTCGTCTGGAATGGACTGACACATCTGGGGGACTCTTGGAATGGTGGCATGACCCTGGAGTTCCTCTCGCCTTTCCTGTGGAGAGCGCCTCCTCTTGAGATGCGACGGGAACGCCGGGAATTCTTTCCCTACGAAACAGGGAAAGGATCCCTCATCTCGAGCTAGGAGGCGGAAACGGGGCTCCCCTGGATGTGTGCGGGAACCGACGTGCTTCCTCTCGAGTGGAGACGGGTATGTCGGGGAACTTCTTGAGTTGCAGCAAGGGTGTGAAGGACCCTTTGGAAGTTCCAGTGGTTAGACGTGATTGGCCTCGAGAAGCCTCAGCGGAAATGGGCCTCATCTCGCCTGGAGGGCAAAACCTCCTGGATTTTCTCGAGTTGCGGCAGGTGCTCTCGACTTACGACGGGGACCTCAGGGACCCGCTCTGGTGGCCTCAGGAAAGGCCAGTCCCCATGCGAGTTCCTCGGGGGCCTCTCGGGATTCTTCTCCCGTCGATGCCGGGGCCTAAGACCTTGTGTGGAGTCGGGGCCGGAACCTGAGGATTCCTCTCCAGTGCTGACATGGATCTTGGGGTACTTCTGGAGTCTCCCCAGGGGAGTCAGTCCTCGTCTCGAATGCGGGCATGCACTTGCGCTTTCCTCCAGAGCGGTAGCAGCAGTGTCACGCAGTCCGCCGCGTGGATCAAAGGATCTAAGGTTTTCCCTCGAGTCTTTCCCACGAGGCTTTCCCACAGGGCTGTCCCACGTGCACACGGGTGGGAGTCGATCCTTGGCTTGAACGTCAAGGCAGTGCAGGGAAAACAGGTTCCTCTGGAAAGGACTGACACATCTGGTGGACTCTTGGAATGCTGTCTCGACCCTGGAGTTCCTCTCGCCTTTCCTGTGGAGAGCGCCTCCTCTTGAGATGCGACGGGAACGCCGGGAATTCTTTCCCTACGAAACAGGGAAAGGATCCCTCATCTCGAGCTAGGAGGTGGAAACGGGGCTCCCCTGGATGTGTGCGGGACACCACGTGCTTCCTCTCGAGTGGAGACGGGTATGTCGGGGAACTTCTTGAGTTGCAGCAAGGGTGTGAAGGACCCTTTGGAAGTTCCAGTGGTTAGATGTGATTGGCCTCGAGAAGCCTCAGCGGAAATGGGCCTCATCTCGCCTGGAGGGCAAAACCTCCTGGATTTTCTCGAGTTGCGGCAGGTGCTCTCGACTTACGACGGGGACCTCAGGGAACCGCTCTGGTGGCCTCAGGAAAGGCCAGTCCCCATGCGAGTTCCTCGGGGGCCTCTCGGGATTCCTCTCCCGTCGATGCCAGGGCCTAAGACCTTGTGTGGAGTCAGGGCCGGAACCTGAGGATTCCTCTCCAGTGCTGACATGGATCTTGGGGTACTTCTGGAGTCTCCCCAGGGGAGTCAGTCCTCGTCTCGAATGCATGCATGCACTTGCGCTTTCCTCCAGAGCGGTAGCAGCAGTGTCACTCAGTCCGCCGCGTGGATCAAAGGATCTATGGTTCTCCCTCGAGTCTTTCCCACGAGGCTTTCCCACGAGGCTTTCCCACAGGGCTGTCCCACGTGCACACGTGGTGGGAGTCGATCCTCGGCTTGAACGTCAAGGCAGTGCAGGGAAAACAGGTTCCTCTGGAATGGACTGATACATCTGGGGGACTCTTGGAATGGTGGCACGACCCTGGAGTTCCTCTCGCCTTTCCTGTGGAGAGCGCCTCCTCTTGAGATGCGACGGGAACGCCGGGAATTTTTTCCCTACGAAACAGGGAAAGGATCCCTCATCTCGAGCTAGGAGGCGGAAACGGGGCTCCCCTGGATGTGTGCGGGACCCCACGTGCTTCCTCTCGAGTGCAGACGGGTATGTCGGGGAACTTCTTGAGTTGCAGCAAGGGTGTGAAGGACCCTTTGGAAGTTCCAGTGTTTAGACATGATTAGCCTCGAGAAGCCTCAGCGGAAATGAGCCTCATCTCGCCTGGAGGGCAAAAGCTCCTGGATTTTCTCGAGTTGCGGCAGGTGATCTCGACTTACGACGGGGACCTCAGGGACCCGCTCTGGTGGCCTCAGGAAAAGCCAGTCCCCATGCGAGTTCCTCGGGGGCCTCTCGGGATCCCTCTCCCGTCGATGCCGGGGCCTAAGACTTTGTGTGGAGTCGGGGCCGGAACCTGAGGATTCCTCTCCAGTGCTCACGTGGATCTTGGGGTACTTCTGGAGTCTCCCCAAGGGAGTCAGTCCTCGTTTCGAATGCGGGCATGCACTTGCGCTTTCCTCCAGAGCGGTAGCAGCAGTGTCACGCAGTCCGCCGCGTGGATCAAAGGATCTATGGTTTTCCCTCGAGTCTTTCCCACGAGGCTTTCCCACGAGGCTTTCCCACAGGGCTGTCCCACGTGCACACGTGGTGGGAGTCGATCCTCGGCTTGAACGTCAAGGCAGTGCAGGGAAAACAGGTTCCTCTGGAATGGACTGACACATCTGGGGGACTCTTGGAATGGTGGCACGACCCTGGAGTTCCTCTCCCCTTTCCTGTGGAGAGCGCATCCTCTTGAGATGCGACGGGAACGCCGGGCATTGTTTCCCTACGAAACAGGTAAAGGATCCCTCATCTCGAGCTAGGAGGTGGAAACGGGGCTCCCCTGGATGTGTGCGGGACACCACGTGCTTCCTCTCGAGTGGAGACGGGTATGCGGGGAACTTCTTGAGTTGCAGCAAGGGTGTGAAGGACCCTTTGGAAGTTCCAGTGTTTAGACGTGATTAGCCTCGAGAAGCCTCAGCGGAAATGAGTCTCATCTCGCCTGGAGGGCAAAACCTCCTGGATTTTCTCGAGTTGCGGCAGGTGATCTCGACTTACGACGGGGACCTCAGGGACCCGCTCTGGTGGCCTCAGGAATAGCCAGTCCCCATGCGAGTTCCTCGGGGGCCTCTCGGGATCCCTCTCCCGTCGATCCCGGGGCCTAAGACCTTGTGTGGAGTCGGGGCCGGAACCTGAGGATTTCTCTCCAGTGATGACATGGATCTTGGGGTACTTTTGGAGTCTCCCCAGGGGAGTCAGTCCTCGTCTCGAATGCAGGCATGCACTTGCGCTTTCCTCCAGAGCGGTAGCAGCAGGGTCACGCAGTCCGCCGCGTGGATCAAAGGATCTATGGTTTTCCCTCGAGTCTTTCCCACGAGGCTTTCCCATGAGGCTTTCCCACAGGGCTGTCCCACATGAACACGTGGTGGGAGTCGATCCTAGGCTTGAACGTCAAGGCAGTGCAGGGAAAACAGGTTCCTCTGGAATGGACTGACACATCTGGGGGACTCTTGGAATGGTGGCACGACCCTGGAGTTCATCTCGCCTTTCCTGTGGAGAGCGCCTCCTCTTGAGATGCGACGGGAACGCCGGGAATTCTTTCCATACGAAACAGGTAAAGGATCCCTCATCTCGAGCTAGGAGGCGGAAACGGGGCTCCCCTGGATGTGTGCGAGACACCACGTGCTTCCTCTCGAGTGGAGACGGGTATGTCGGGGAACTTCTTGAGTTGCAGCAAGGGTGTGAAGGACCCTTTGGAAGTTCCAGTGGTTAGATGTGATTGGCCTCGAGAAGCCTCAGCGGAAATGGGCCTCATCTCGCCTGGAGGGCAAAACCTCCTGGATTTTCTCGAGTTGCGGCAGGTGCTCTCGACTTACGACGGGGACCTCAGGGACCCGCTCTGGTGGCCTCAGGAAAGGCCTTTCCCCATGCGAGTTCCTCGGGGGCCTCTCGGGATTCCTCTCCCGTCGATGCCGGGGCCTAAGACCTTGTGTGGAGTCGGGGCCGGAACCTGAGGATTCCTCTCCAGTGCTGACATGGATCTGGGGGTACTTCTGGAGTCTCCCCAGGGGAGTCAGTCCTCGTCTCGAATGCGGGCATGCACTTGCGCTTTCCTCCAGAGCGGTAGCAGCAGTGTCACGCAGTCCGCCGCGTGGATCAAAGGATCTATGGTTTTCCCTCGAGTCTTTCCCACGAGGCTTTCCCACGAGGCTTTCCCACAGGGCTGTCCCACGTGCACACGGGTGGGAGTCGATCCTTGGCTTGAACGTCAAGGCAGTGCAGGGAAAACAGGTTCCTCTGGAATGGACTGACACATCTGGTGGACTCTTGGAATGCTGTCTCGACCCTGGAGTTCCTCTCGCCTTTCCTGTGGAGAGCGCCTCCTCTTGAGATGCGACGGGAACGCCGGGAATTCTTTCCCTACGAAACAGGGAAAGGATCCCTCATCTCGAGCTAGGAGGCGGAAACGGGGCTCCCCTGGATGTGTGCGGGACCGCACGTGCTTCCTCTCGAGTGGAGACGGGCATGTCGGGGAACTTCTTGAGTTGCAGCAAGGGTGTGAAGGACCCTTTGGAAGTTCCAGTGGTTAGATGTGATTGGCCTCGAGATGCCTCAGCGGAAATGGGCCTCATCTCGCCTGGAGGGCAAAACCTCCTGGATTTTCTCGAGTTGCAGCAGGTGCTCTCGACTTACGACGGTGACCTCAGGGAACCGGTCTGGTGGCCTCAGGAAAGGCCAGTCCCCATGCGAGTTCCTCGGGGGCCTCTCGGGATTCCTCTCCCGTCGATGCCGGGGCCTAAGAACTTGTGTGGAGTCAGGGCCGGAACCTGAGGATTCCTCTCCAGTGCTGACATGGATCTTGGGGTACTTCTGGAGTCTCCCCAGGGGAGTCAGTCCTCGTCTCGAATGCATGCATGCACTTGCGCTTTCCTCCAGAGCGGTAGCAGCAGTGTCACTCAGTCCGCCGCGTGGATCAAAGGATCTCTGGTTTTCCCTCGAGTCTTTCCCACGAGGCTTTCCCACGAGGCTTTCCCACAGGGCTGTCCCACGTGCACACGTCGTGGGAGTCGATCCTCGGCTTGAACGTCAAGGCAGTGCAGGGAAAACAGGTTCCTCTGGAATGGACTGACACATCTGGGGGACTCTTGGAATGGTGGCATGACCCTGGAGTTCCTCTCGCCTTTCCTGTGGAGAGCGCCTCCTCTTGAGTTGCGACGGGAACGCCGGGAATTCTTTCCCTATGAAACAGGGAAAGGATCCCTCATCTCGAGCTAGGAGGCGGAAACGGGGCTCCCCTGGATGTGTGCGGGACCCCACGTGCTTCCCCTCGAGTGGAGACGGGTATGTCGGGGAACTTCTTGAGTTGCAGCAAGGGTGTGAAGGACCCTTTGGAAGTTCCAGTGGTTAGATGTGATTGGCCTCGAGAAGCCTCAGCGGAAATGGGCCTCATCTCGCCTGGAGGGCAAAACCTCCTGGATTTTCTCGAGTCGCGGCAGGTGATCTCGACTTACGACGGGGACCTCAGGGACCCGCTCTGGTGGCCTCAGGAAAGGCCAGTCCCCATGCGAGTTCCTCGGGGGCGTCTCGGGATTCCTCTCCCGTCGATGCCGGGGCCTAAGACCTTGTGTGGAGTCGGGGCCGGAACCTGAGGATTCCTCTCCAGTGCTGACATGGATCTTGGGGTACTTCTGGAGTCTCCCCAGGGGAGTCAGTCCTCGTCTCGAATGCGGGCATGCACTTGCGCTTTCCTCCAGAGCGGTAGCAGCAGTGTCACGCAGTCCGCCGCGTGGATCAAAGGATCTATGGTTTTCCCTCGAGTCTTTCCCACGAGGCTTTCCCAAGAGGCTTTCCCACAGGGCTGTCCCACGTGCACACGTGGTGGGAGTCGATCCTCGGCTTGAACGTCAAGGCAGTGCAGGGAAAACAGGTTAATCTGGAATGGACTGACACATATGGGGCCTCTTGGAATGGTGGCATGACCCTGGAGTTCCTCTCGCCTTTCCTGTGGAGAGCGCCTCCTCTTGAGATGCGACGGGAACGCCGGGAATTCTTTCCCTACGAAACAGGGAAAGGATCCCTCATCTCGAGCTAGGAGGCGGAAACGGGGCTCCCCTGGATGTGTGCGGGACACCACGAGCTTCCTCTCGAGTGGAGACGGGTATGTCGGGGAACTTCTTGAGTTGCAGCAAGGGTGTGAAGGACCCTTTGGAAGTTCCAGTGGTTAGACGTGATTGGCATCGAGAAGCCTCAGCGGAAATGGGCCTCATATCGCCTGGAGGGCAAAACCTCCTGGATTTTCTCGAGTTGCGGCAGGTGCTCTCGACTTACGACGGGGACCTCAGGGACCCGCTCTGGTGGCCTCAGGAAAGGCCAGTCCCCATGCGAGTTCCTCGGGGGCCTCTCGGGATTCCTCTCCCGTCGATGCCGGGGCCTAAGACCTTGTGTGGAGTCGGGGCCGGAACCTGAGGATTCCTCTCCAGTGCTGACATGGATCTTGGGGTACTTCTGGAGTCTCCCCAGGGGAGTCAGTCCTCGTCTCGAATGCGGGCATGCACTTGCGCTTTCCTCCAGAGCGGTAGCAGCAGTGTCACGCAGTCCGCCGCGTGGATCAAAGGATCTATGTTTTTCCCTCGAGTCTTTCCCACGAGGCTTTCCCACGAGGCTTTCCCACAGGGCTGTCCCACGTGCACACGTGGTGGGAGTCGATCCTCGGATTGAACGTCAAGGCAGTGCAGGGAAAACAGGTTCCACTGGAATGGACTGACACATCTGGGGGACTCTTGGAATGGTGGCATGACCCTGGAGTTCCTCTCGCCTTTCCTGTGGAGAGCGCCTCCTCTTGAGATGCGACGGGAACGCCGGGAATTCTTTCCCTACGAAACAGGGAAAGGATCCCTCATCTCGAGCTAGGAGGCGGAAACGGGGCTCCCCTGGATGTGTGCGGGACACCACGTGCTTCCTCTCGAGTGCAGACGGGTATGTCGGGGAACTTCTTGAGTTGCAGCAAGGGTGTGAAGGACCCTTTGGAAGTTCCAGTGCTTAGATGTGATTGGCCTCGAGAAGCCTCAGCGGAAATGGGCCTCATCTCGCCTGGAGGGCAAAACCTCCTGGATTTTCTCGAGTTGCGGCAGGTGATCTCGACTTACGACGGGGACCTCAGGGACCCGCTCTGGTGGCCTCAGGAAAGGCCAGTCCCCAGGCGAGTTCCTCGGGGGCCTCTCGGGATTCCTCTCCCGTCGATGCCGGGGCCTAAGACCTTGTGTGGAGTCGGGGTCGGAACCTGAGGATTCCTCTCCAGTGCTGACATGGATCTTGGGGTACTTCTGGAGTCTCCCAAGGGGAGTCAGTCCTCGTCTCGAATGCGGGCATGCACTTGCGCTTTCCTCCAGAGCGGTAGCAGCAGTGTCACGCAGTCCGCCGCGTGGATCAAAGGATCTATGTTTTTCCCTCGAGTCTTTCCGACGAGGCTTTCCCACAGGGCTGTCACACGTGCACACGTGGTGGGAGTAGATCCTCGGCTTGAACGTCAAGGCAGTGCAGGGAAAACAGGTTCCTCTGGAATGGACTGACACATCTGGGGGACTCTTGGAATGGTGGCACGACCCTGGAGTTCCTCTCGCCTTTCCTGTGGAGAGCGCCTCCTCTTGAGATGCGACGGGAACGCCGGGAATTTTTTCTCTACGAAACAGGGAAAGGATCCCCCATCTCGAGCTAGGAGGCGGAAACGGGGCTCCCCTGGATGTGTGCGGGACCCCACGTGCTTCCTCTCCAGTGCAGACGGGTATGTCGGGGAACTTCTTGAGTTGCAGCAAGGGTGTGAAGGACCCTTTGGAAGTTCCAGTGTTTAGACGTGATTAGCCTCGAGAAGCCTCAGCGGAAATGAGCCTCATCTCGCCTGGAGGGCAAAAGCTCCTGGATTTTCTCGAGTTGCGGCAGGTGATCTCGACTTACGACGGGGACCTCAGGGACCCGCTCTGGTGGCCTCAGGAAAAGCCAGTCCCCATGCGAGTTCCTCGGGGGCCTCTCGGGATCCCTCTCCCGTCGATGCCGGGGCCTAAGACTTTGTGTGGAGTCGGGGCCGGAACCTGAGGATTCCTCTCCAGTGCTCACGTGGATCTTGGGGTACTTCTGGAGTCTCCCCAAGGGAGTCAGTCCTCGTTTCGAATGCGGGCATGCACTTGCGCTTTCCTCCAGAGCGGTAGCAGCAGTGTCACGCAGTCCGCCGCGTGGATCAAAGGATCTATGGTTTTCCCTCGAGTCTTTCCCACGAGGCTTTCCCACGAGGCTTTCCCACAGGGCTGTCCCACGTGCACACGTGGTGGGAGTCGATCCTCGGCTTGAACGTCAAGGCAGTGCAGGGAAAACAGGTTCCTCTGGAATGGACTGACACATCTGGGGGACTCTTGGAATGGTGGCACGACCCTGGAGTTCCTCTCCCCTTTCCTGTGGAGAGCGCATCCTCTTGAGATGCGACGGGAACGCCGGGCATTCTTTCCCTACGAAACAGGTAAAGGATCCCTCATCTCGAGCTAGGAGGTGGAAACGGGGCTCCCCTGGATGTGTGCGGGACACCACGTGCTTCCTCTCGAGTGGAGACGGGTATGCGGGGAACTTCTTGAGTTGCAGCAAGGGTGTGAAGGACCCTTTGGAAGTTCCAGTGTTTAGACGTGATTAGCCTCGAGAAGCCTCAGCGGAAATGAGTCTCATCTCGCCTGGAGGGCAAAACCTCCTGGATTTTCTCGAGTTGCGGCAGGTGATCTCGACTTACGACGGGGACCTCAGGGACCCGCTCTGGTGGCCTCAGGAATAGCCAGTCCCCATGCGAGTTCCTCGGGGGCCTCTCGGGATCCCTCTCCCGTCGATCCCGGGGCCTAAGACCTTGTGTGGAGTCGGTGCCGGAACCTGAGGATTTCTCTCCAGTGATGACATGGATCTTGGGGTACTTCTGGAGTCTCCCCAGGGGAGTCAGTCCTCGTCTCGAATGCAGGCATGCACTTGCGCTTTCCTCCAGAGCGGTAGCAGCAGGGTCACGCAGTCCGCCGCGTGGATCAAAGGATCTATGGTTTTCCCTCGAGTCTTTCCCACGAGGCTTTCCCATGAGGCTTTCCCACAGGGCTGTCCCACATGAACACGTGGTGGGAGTCGATCCTAGGCTTGAACGTCAAGGCAGTGCAGGGAAAACAGGTTCCTCTGGAATGGACTGACACATCTGGGGGACTCTTGGAATGGTGGCACGACCCTGGAGTTCATCTCGCCTTTCCTGTGGAGAGCGCCTCCTCTTGAGATGCGACGGGAACGCCGGGAATTCTTTCCATACGAAACAGGTAAAGGATCCCTCATCTCGAGCTAGGAGGCGGAAACGGGGCTCCCCTGGATGTGTGCGGGACACCACGTGCTTCCTCTCGAGTGGAGACGGGTATGTCGGGGAACTTCTTGAGTTGCAGCAAGGGTGTGAAGGACCCTTTGGAAGTTCCAGTGGTTAGATGTGATTGGCCTCGAGAAGCCTCAGCGGAAATGGGCCTCATCTCGCCTGGAGGGCAAAACCTCCTGGATTTTCTCGAGTTGCGGCAGGTGCTCTCGACTTACGACGGGGACCTCAGGGACCCGCTCTGGTGGCCTCAGGAAAGGCCATTCCCCATGCGAGTTCCTCGGGGGCCTCTCGGGATTCCTCTCCCGTCGATGCCGGGGCCTAAGACCTTGTGTGGAGTCGGGGCCGGAACCTGAGGATTCCTCTCCAGTGCTGACATGGATCTTGGGGTACTTCTGGAGTCTCCCCAGGGGAGTCAGTCCTCGTCTCGAATGCGGGCATGCACTTGCGCTTTCCTCCAGAGCAGTAGCAGCAGTGTCACGCAGTCCGCCGCGTGGATCAAAGGATCTATGGTTTTCCCTCGAGTCTTTCCCACGAGGCTTTCCCACGAGGCTTTCCCACAGGGCTGTCCCACATGCACACGGGTGGGAGTCGATCCTTGGCTTGAACGTCAAGGCAGTGCAGGGAAAACAGGTTCCTCTGGAATGGACTGACACATCTGGTGGACTCTTGGAATGCTGTCTCGACCCTGGAGTTCCTCTCGCCTTTCCTGTGGAGAGCGCCTCCTCTTGAGATGCGACGGGAACGCCGGGAATTCTTTCCCTACGAAACAGGGAAAGGATCCCTCATCTCGAGCTAGGAGGCGGAAACGGGGCTCCCCTGGATGTGTGCGGGACCGCACGTGCTTCCTCTCTAGTGGAGACGGGTATGTCGGGGTACTTCTTGAGTTGCAGCAAGGGTGTGAAGGACCCTTTGGAAGTTCCAGTGGTTAGATGTGATTGGCCTCGAGAAGCCTCAGCGGAAATGGGCCTCATCTCGCCTGGAGGGCAAAACCTCCTGGATTTTCTCGAGTTGCGGCAGGTGCTCTCGACTTACGACGGTGACCTCAGGGAACCGGTCTGGTGGCCTCAGGAAAGGCCAGTCCCCATGCGAGTTCCTCGGGGGCCTCTCGGGATTCCTCTCCCGTCGATGCCGGGGCCTAAGAACTTGTGTGGAGTCAGGGCCGGAACCTGAGGATTCCTCTCCAGTGCTGACATGGATCTTGGGGTACTTCTGGAGTCTCCCCAGGGGAGTCAGTCCTCGTCTCGAATGCATGCATGCACTTGCGCTTTCCTCCAGAGCGGTAGCAGCAGTGTCACTCAGTCCGCCGCGTGGATCAAAGGATCTATGGTTTTCCCTCGAGTCTTTCCCACGAGGCTTTCCCACGAGGCTTTCCCACAGGGCTGTCCCACGTGCACACGTGGTGGGAGTCGATCCTCGGCTTGAACGTCAAGGCAGTGCAGGGAAAACAGGTTCCTCTGGAATGGACTGACACATCTGGGGGACTCTTGGAATGGTGGCATGACCCTGGAGTTCCTCTCGCCTTTCCTGTGGAGAGCGCCTCCTCTTGAGATGCGACGGGAACGCCGGGAATGCTTTCCCTATGAAACAGGGAAAGGATCCCTCATCTCGAGCTAGGAGGCGGAAACGGGGCTCCCCTGGATGTGTGCGGGACCCCACGTGCTTCCCCTCGAGTGGAGACGGGTATGTCGGGGAACTTCTTGAGTTGCAGCAAGGGTGTGAAGGACCCTTTGGAAGTTCCAGTGGTTAGATGTGATTGGCCTCGAGAAGCCTCAGCGGAAATGGGCCTCATCTCGCCTGGAGGGCAAAACCTCCTGGATTTTCTCGAGTTGCGGCAGGTGCTCTCGACTTACGACGGGGACCACAGGGACCCGCTCCGGTGGCCTCAGGAAAGGCCAGTCCCCATGCGAGTTCCTCGGTGGCGTCTCGGGATTCCTCTCCCGTCGATGCCGGGGCCTAAGACCTTGTGTGGAGTCGGGGCCGGAACCTGAGGATTCCTCTCCAGTGCTGACATGGATCTGGGGGTACTTCTGGAGTCTCCCCAGGGGAGTCAGTCCTCGTCTCGAATGCGGGCATGCACTTGCGCTTTCCTCCAGAGCGGTAGCAGCAGTGTCACGCAGTCCGCCGCGTGGATCAAAGGATCTATGGTTTTCCCTCGAGTCTTTCCCACGAGGCTTTCCCACGAGGCTTTCCCACAGGGCTGTCCCACGTGCACACGGGTGGGAGTCGATCCTTGGCTTGAACGTCAAGGCAGTGCAGGGAAAACAGGTTCCTCTGGAATGGACTGACACATCTGGTGGACTCTTGGAATGCTGTCTCGACCCTGGAGTTCCTCTCGCCTTTCTGTGGAGAGCGCCTCCTCTTGAGATGCGACGGGAACGCCGGGAATTCTTTCCCTACGAAACAGGGAAAGGATCCCTCATCTCGAGCTAGGAGGCGGAAACGGGGCTCCCCTGGATGTGTGCGGGACACCACGTGCTTCCTCTCGAGTGGAGACGGGCATGTCGGGGAACTTCTTGAGTTGCAGCAAGGGTGTGAAGGACCCTTTGGAAGTTCCAGTGGTTAGATGTGATTGGCCTCGAGATGCCTCAGCGGAAATGGGCCTCATCTCGCCTGGAGGGCAAAACCTCCTGGATTTTCTCGAGTTGCAGCAGGTGCTCTCGACTTACGACGGTGACCTCAGGGAACCGGTCTGGTGGCCTCAGGAAAGGCCAGTCCCCATGCGAGTTCCTCGGGGGCCTCTCGGGATTCCTCTCCCGTCGATGCCGGGGCCTAAGAACTTGTGTGGAGTCAGGGCCGGAACCTGAGGATTCCTCTCCAGTGCTGACATGGATCTTGGGGTACTTCTGGAGTCTCCCCAGGGGAGTCAGTCCTCGTCTCGAATGCATGCATGCACTTGCGCTTTCCTCCAGAGCGGTAGCAGCAGTGTCACTCAGTCCGCCGCGTGGATCAAAGGATCTCTGGTTTTCCCTCGAGTCTTTCCCACGAGGCTTTCCCACGAGGCTTTCCCACAGGGCTGTCCCACGTGCACACGTCGTGGGAGTCGATCCTCGGCTTGAACGTCAAGGCAGTGCAGGGAAAACAGGTTCCTCTGGAATGGACTGACACATCTGGGGGACTCTTGGAATGGTGGCATGACCCTGGAGTTCCTCTCGCCTTTCCTGTGGAGAGCGCCTCCTCTTGAGTTGCGACGGGAACGCCGGGAATTCTTTCCCTATGAAACAGGGAAAGGATCCCTCATCTCGAGCTAGGAGGCGGAAACGGGGCTCCCCTGGATGTGTGCGGGACCCCACGTGCTTCCCCTCGAGTGGAGACGGGTATGTCGGGGAACTTCTTGAATTGCAGCAATGGTGTGAAGGACCCTTTGGAAGTTCCAGTGGTTAGATGTGATTGGCCTCGAGAAGCCTCAGCGGAAATGGGCCTCATCTCGCCTGGAGGGCAAAACCTCCTGGATTTTCTCGAGTTGCGGCAGGTGCTCTCGACTTACGACGGGGACCTCAGGGACCCGCTCTGGTGGCCTCAGGAAAGGCCAGTCCCCATGCGAGTTCCTCGGGGGCGTCTCGGGATTCCTCTCCCGTCGATGCCGGGGCCTAAGACCTTGTGTGGAGTCGGGGCCGGAACCTGAGGATTCCTCTCCAGTGCTGACATGGATCTTGGGGTACTTCTGGAGTCTCCCCAGGGGAGTCAGTCCTCGTCTCGAATGCGGGCATGCACTTGCGCTTTCCTCCAGAGCGGTAGCAGCAGTGTCACGCAGTCCGCCGCGTGGATCAAAGGATCTATGGTTTTCCCTCGAGTCTTTCCCACGAGGCTTTCCCAAGAGGCTTTCCCACAGGGCTGTCCCACGTGCACACGTGGTGGGAGTCGATCCTCGGCTTGAACGTCAAGGCAGTGCAGGGAAAACAGGTTAATCTGGAATGGACTGACACATATGGGGCCTCTTGGAATGGTGGCACGATTCTGGATTTCCTCTCGCCTTTCCTGTGGAGAGCGCCTCCTCTTGAGATGCGACGGGAACGCCGGGAATTTTTTCCCTACGAAACAGGGAAAGGATCCCTCATCTCGAGCTAGGAGGCGGAAACGGGGCTCCCCTGGATGTGTGCGGGACCCTACGTGCTTCCTCTCGAGTGCAGACGGGTATGTCGGGGAACTTCTTGAGTTGCAGCAAGGGTGTGAAGGACCCTTTGGAAGTTCCAGGGTTTAGACGTGATTAGCCTCGAGAAGCCTCAGCGGAAATGAGCCTCATCTCGTCTGGAGGGCAAAAGCTTCTGGATTTTCTCGAGTTGCGGCAGGTGATCTCGACTTACGACGGGGACCTCAGGGACCCGCTCCTGTGGCCTCAGGAAAAGCCAGTCCCCATGCGAGTACCTCGGGGGCCACTCGGGATCCCTCTCCCGTCGATGCCGGGGCCTAAGACCTTGTGTGGAGTCGGGGCCGGAACCTGAGGATTCCTCTCCAGTGCTGACGTGGATCTTGGGGTACTTCTGGAGTCTCCCCAGGGGAGTCAGTCCTCGTCTCCAATGCGGGCATGCACTTGCGCTTTCCTCCAGAGCGGTAGCAGCAGTGTCACGCAGTCCGCCGCGTGGATCAAAGGATCTATGGTTTTCCCTCGAGTCTTTCCCACGAGGCTTTCCCACAGGGCTGTCCCACGTGCACACGTGGTGGGAGTCGATCCTCGGCTTGAACGTCAAGGCAGTGCAGGGAAAACAGGTTCCTCTGGAATGGACTGACACATCTGGGGGACTCTTGGCATGGTGGCATGACCCTGGAGTTCCTCTCGCCTTTCCTGTGGAGAGCGCCTCCTCTTGAGATGCGACGGGAACGCCGGGAATTCTTTCCCTACGAAACAGGGAAAGGATCCCTCATCTCGAGCTAGGAGGCGGAAACGGGGCTCCCCTGGATGTGTGCGGGACACCACGAGCTTCCTCTCGAGTGAAGACGGGTATGTCGGGGAACTTCTTGAGTTGCAGCAAGGGTGTGAAGGACCCTTTGGAAGTTCCAGTGGTTAGACGTGATTGGCATCGAGAAGCCTCAGCGGAAATGGGCCTCATATCGCCTGGAGGGCAAAACCTCCTGGATTTTCTCGAGTTGCGGCAGGTGCTCTCGACTTACGACGGGGACCTCAGGGACCCGCTCTGGTGGCCTCAGGAAAGGCCAGTCCCCATGCGAGTTCCTCGGGGGCCTCTCGGGATTCCTCTCCCGTCGATGCCGGGGCCTAAGACCTTGTGTGGAGTCGGGGCCGGAACCTGAGGATTCCTCTCCAGTGCTGACATGGATCTTGGGGTACTTCTGGAGTCTCCCCAGGGGAGTCAGTCCTCGTCTCGAAAGCGGGCATGCACTTGCGCTTTCCTCCAGAGCGGTAGCAGCAGTGTCACGCAGTCCGCCGCGTGGATCAAAGGATCTATGTTTTTCCCTCGAGTCTTTCCCACGAGGCTTTCCCACGAGGCTTTCCCACAGGGCTGTCCCACGTGCACACGTGGTGGGAGTCGATCCTCGGCTTGAACGTCAAGGCAGTGCAGGGAAAACAGGTTCCACTGGAATGGACTGACACATCTGGGGGACTCTTGGAATGGTGGCATGACCCTGGAGTTCCTCTCGCCTTTCCTGTGGAGAGCGCCTCCTCTTGAGATGCGACGGGAACGCCGGGAATTCTTTCCCTACGAAACAGGGAAAGGATCCCTCATCTCGAGCTAGGAGGCGGAAACGGGGCTCCCCTGGATGTGTGCGGGACACCACGTGCTTCCTCTCGAGTGCAGACGGGTATGTCGGGGAACTTCTTGAGTTGCAGCAAGGGTGTGAAGGACCCTTTGGAAGTTCCAGTGCTTAGATGTGATTGGCCTCGAGAAGCCTCAGCGGAAATGGGCCTCATCTCGCCTGGAGGGCAAAACCTCCTGGATTTTCTCGAGTTGCGGCAGGTGCTCTCGACTTACGACGGGGACCTCAGGGACCCGCTCTGGTGGCCTCAGGAAAGGCCAGTCCCCAGGCGAGTTCCTCGGGGGCCTCTCGGGATTGATCTCCCGTCGATGCCGGGGCCTAAGTCCTTGTGTGGAGTCGGGGTCGGAACCTGAGGATTCCTCTCCAGTGCTGACATGGATCTTGGGGTACTTCTGGAGTCTCCCAAGGGGAGTCAGTCCTCGTCTCGAATGCGGGCATGCACTTGCGCTTTCCTCCAGAGCGGTAGCAGCAGTGTCACGCAGTCCGCCGCGTGGATCAAAGGATCTATGTTTTTCCCTCGAGTCTTTCCGACGAGGCTTTCCCACAGGGCTGTCCCACGTGCACACGTGGTGGGAGTAGATCCTCGGCTTGAACGTCAAGGCAGTGCAGGGAAAACAGGTTCCTCTGGAATGGACTGACACATCTGGGGGACTCTTGGAATGGTGGCATGACCCTGGAGTTCCTCTCGCCTTTCCTGTGGAGAGCGCCTCCTCTTGAGATGCGACGGGAACGCCGGGAATTCTTTCCCTACGAAACAGGGAAAGGATCCCTCATCTCGAGCTAGGAGGTGGAAACGGGGCTCCCCTGGATGTGTGCGGGACCGCACGTGCTTCCTCTCGAGTGGAGACGGGTATGTCGGGGAACTTCTTGAGTTGCAGCAAGGGTGTGAAGGACCCTTTGGAAGTTCCAGTGGTTAGACGTGATTGGCCTCGAGAAGCCTCAGCGGAAATGGGCCTCATCTCGCCTGGAGGGCAAAACCTCCTGGATTTTCTCGAGTTGCGGCAGGTGCTCTCGACTTACGACGGGGACCTCAGGGAACCGGTCTGGTGGCCTCAGGAAAGGCCAGTCCCCATGCGAGTTCCTCGGGGGCCTCTCGGGATTCCTCTCCCGTCGATGCCAGGGCCTAAGACCTTGTGTGGAGTCAGGGCCGGAACCTGAGGATTCCTCTCCAGTGCTGACATGGATCTTGGGGTACTTCTGGAGTCTCCCCAGGGGAGTCAGTCCTCGTTTCGAATGCATGCATGCACTTGCGCTTTCCTCCAGAGCGGTAGCAGCAGTGTCACTCAGTCCGCCGCGTGGATCAAAGGATCTATGGTTCTCCCTCGAGTCTTTCCCACGAGGCTTTCCCACGAGGCTTTCCCACAGGGATGTCCCACGTGCACACGTGGTGGGAGTCGATCCTCGGCTTGAACGTCAAGGCAGTGCAGGGAAAACAGGTTCCTCTGGAATGGACTGATACATCTGAGGGACTCTTGGAATGGTGGCACGACCCTGGAGTTCCTCTCGCCTTTCCTGTGGAGAGCGCCTCCTCTTGAGATGCGACGGGAACGCCGGGAATTTTTTCTCTACGAAACAGGGAAAGGATCCCCCATCTCGAGCTAGGAGGCGGAAACGGGGCTCCCCTGGATGTGTGCGGGACCCCACGTGCTTCCTCTCGAGTGCAGACGGGTATGTCGGGGAACTTCTTGAGTTGCAGCAAGGGTGTGAAGGACCCTTTGGAAGTTCCAGTGTTTAGACGTGATTAGCCTCGAGAAGCCTCAGCGGAAATGAGCCTCATCTCGCCTGGAGGGCAAAAGCTCCTGGATTTTCTCGAGTTGCGGCAGGTGATCTCGACTTACGACGGGGACCTCAGGGACCCGCTCTGGTGGCCTCAGGAAAAGCCAGTCCCCATGCGAGTTCCTCGGGGGCCTCTCGGGATCCCTCTCCCGTCGATGCCGGGGCCTAAGACTTTGTGTGGAGTCGGGGCCGGAACCTGAGGATTCCTCTCCAGTGCTCACGTGGATCTTGGGGTACTTCTGGAGTCTCCCCAAGGGAGTCAGTCCTCGTTTCGAATGCGGGCATGCACTTGCGCTTTCCTCCAGAGCGGTAGCAGCAGTGTCACGCAGTCCGCCGCGTGGATCAAAGGATCTATGGTTTTCCCTCGAGTCTTTCCCACGAGGCTTTCCCACGAGGCTTTCCCACAGGGCTTTCCCACGTGCACACGTGGTGGGAGTCGATCCTCGGCTTGAACGTCAAGGCAGTGCAGGGAAAACAGGTTCCTCTGGAATGGACTGACACATCTGGGGGACTCTTGGAATGGTGGCACGACCCTGGAGTTCCTCTCCCCTTTCCTGTGGAGAGCGCATCCTCTTGAGATGCGACGGGAACGCCGGGCATTCTTTCCCTACGAAACAGGTAAAGGATCCCTCATCTCGAGCTAGGAGGTGGAAACGGGGCTCCCCTGGATGTGTGCGGGACACCACGTGCTTCCTCTCGAGTGGAGACGGGTATGCGGGGAACTTCTTGAGTTGCAGCAATGGTGTGAAGGACCCTTTGGAAGTTCCAGTGTTTAGACGTGATTAGCCTCGAGAAGCCTCAGCGGAAATGAGTCTCATCTCGCCTGGAGGGCAAAACCTCCTGGATTTTCTCGAGTTGCGGCAGGTGATCTCGACTTACGACGGGGACCTCAGGGACCCGCTCTGGTGGCCTCAGGAATAGCCAGTCCCCATGCGAGTTCCTCGGGGGCCTCTCGGGATCCCTCTCCCGTCGATCCCGGGGCCTAAGACCTTGTGTGGAGTCGGGGCCGGAACCTGAGGATTTCTCTCCAGTGATGACATGGATCTTGGGGTACTTCTGGAGTCTCCCCAGGGGAGTCAGTCCTCGTCTCGAATGCAGGCATGCACTTGCGCTTTCCTCCAGAGCGGTAGCAGCAGGGTCACGCAGTCCGCCGCGTGGATCAAAGGATCTATGGTTTTCCCTCGAGTCTTTCCCACGAGGCTTTCCCATGAGGCTTTCCCACAGGGCTGTCCCACATGAACACGTGGTGGGAGTCGATCCTAGGCTTGAACGTCAAGGCAGTGCAGGGAAAACAGGTTCCTCTGGAATGGACTGACACATCTGGGGGACTCTTGGAATGGTGGCACGACCCTGGAGTTCATCTCGCCTTTCCTGTGGAGAGCGCCTCCTCTTGAGATGCGACGGGAACGCCGGGAATTCTTTCCATACGAAACAGGTAAAGGATCCCTCATCTCGAGCTAGGAGGCGGAAACGGGGCTCCCCTGGATGTGTGCGGGACACCACGTGCTTCCTCTCGAGTGGAGACGGGTATGTCGGGGAACTTCTTGAGTTGCAGCAAGGGTGTGAAGGACCCTTTGGAAGTTCCAGTGGTTAGATGTGATTGGCCTCGAGAAGCCTCAGCGGAAATGGGCCTCATCTCGCCTGGAGGGCAAAACCTCCTGGATTTTCTCGAGTTGCGGCAGGTGCTCTCGACTTACGACGGGGACCTCAGGGACCCGCTCTGGTGGCCTCAGGAAAGGCCATTCCCCATGCGAGTTCCTCGGGGGCCTCTCGGGATTCCTCTCCCGTCGATGCCGGGGCCTAAGACCTTGTGTGGAGTCGGGGCCGGAACCTGAGGATTCCTCTCCAGTGCTGACATGGATCTTGGGGTACTTCTGGAGTCTCCCCAGGGGAGTCAGTCCTCGTCTCGAATGCGGGCATGCACTTGCGCTTTCCTCCAGAGCAGTAGCAGCAGTGTCACGCAGTCCGCCGCGTGGATCAAAGGATCTATGGTTTTCCCTCGAGTCTTTCCCACGAGGCTTTCCCACGAGGCTTTCCCACAGGGCTGTCCCACATGCACACGGGTGGGAGTCGATCCTTGGCTTGAACGTCAAGGCAGTGCAGGGAAAACAGGTTCCTCTGGAATGGACTGACACATCTGGTGGACTCTTGGAATGCTGTCTCGACCCTGGAGTTCCTCTCGCCTTTCCTGTGGAGAGCGCCTCCTCTTGAGATGCGACGGGAACGCCGGGAATTCTTTCCCTACGAAACAGGGAAAGGATCCCTCATCTCGAGCTAGGAGGCGGAAACGGGGCTCCCCTGGATGTGTGCGGGACCGCACGTGCTTCCTCTCTAGTGGAGACGGGTATGTCGGGGTACTTCTTGAGTTGCAGCAAGGGTGTGAAGGACCCTTTGGAAGTTCCAGTGGTTAGATGTGATTGGCCTCGAGAAGCCTCAGCGGAAATGGGCCTCATCTCGCCTGGAGGGCAAAACCTCCTGGATTTTCTCGAGTTGCGGCAGGTGCTCTCGACTTACGACGGTGACCTCAGGGAACCGGTCTGGTGGCCTCAGGAAAGGCCAGTCCCCATGCGAGTTCCTCGGGGGCCTCTCGGGATTCCTCTCCCGTCGATGCCGGGGCCTAAGAACTTGTGTGGAGTCAGGGCCGGAACCTGAGGATTCCTCTCCAGTGCTGACATGGATCTTGGGGTACTTCTGGAGTCTCCCCCGGGGAGTCAGTCCTCGTCTCGAATGCATGCATGCACTTGCGCTTTCCTCCAGAGCGGTAGCAGCAGTGTCACTCAGTCCGCCGCGTGGATCAAAGGATCTATGGTTTTCCCTCGAGTCTTTCCCACGAGGCTTTCCCACGAGGCTTTCCCACAGGGCTGTCCCACGTGCACACGTGGTGGGAGTCGATCCTCGGCTTGAACGTCAAGGCAGTGCAGGGAAAACAGGTTCCTCTGGAATGGACTGACACATCTGGGGGACTCTTGGAATGGTGGCATGACCCTGGAGTTCCTCTCGCCTTTCCTGTGGAGAGCGCCTCCTCTTGAGATGCGACGGGAACGCCGGGAATGCTTTCCCTATGAAACAGGGAAAGGATCCCTCATCTCGAGCTAGGAGGCGGAAACGGGGCTCCCCTGGATGTGTGCGGGACCCCACGTGCTTCCCCTCGAGTGGAGACGGGTATGTCGGGGAACTTCTTGAGTTGCAGCAAGGGTGTGAAGGACCCTTTGGAAGTTCCAGTGGTTAGATGTGATTGGCCTCGAGAAGCCTCAGCGGAAATGGGCCTCATCTCGCCTGGAGGGCAAAACCTCCTGGATTTTCTCGAGTTGCGGCAGGTGCTCTCGACTTACGACGGGGACCACAGGGACCCGCTCCGGTGGCCTCAGGAAAGGCCAGTCCCCATGCGAGTTCCTCGGTGGCGTCTCGGGATTCCTCTCCCGTCGATGCCGGGGCCTAAGACCTTGTGTGGAGTCGGGGCCGGAACCTGAGGATTCCTCTCCAGTGCTGACATGGATCTGGGGGTACTTCTGGAGTCTCCCCAGGGGAGTCAGTCCTCGTCTCGAATGCGGGCATGCACTTGCGCTTTCCTCCAGAGCGGTAGCAGCAGTGTCACGCAGTCCGCCGCGTGGATCAAAGGATCTATGGTTTTCCCTCGAGTCTTTCCCACGAGGCTTTCCCACGAGGCTTTCCCACAGGGCTGTCCCACGTGCACACGGGTGGGAGTCGATCCTTGGCTTGAACGTCAAGGCAGTGCAGGGAAAACAGGTTCCTCTGGAATGGACTGACACATCTGGTGGACTCTTGGAATGCTGTCTCGACCCTGGAGTTCCTCTCGCCTTTCCTGTGGAGAGCGCCTCCTCTTGAGATGCGACGGGAACGCCGGGAATTCTTTCCCTACGAAACAGGGAAAGGATCCCTCATCTCGAGCTAGGAGGCGGAAACGGGGCTCCCCTGGATGTGTGCGGGACCGCACGTGCTTCCTCTCGAGTGGAGACGGGCATGTCGGGGAACTTCTTGAGTTGCAGCAAGGGTGTGAAGGACCCTTTGGAAGTTCCAGTGGTTAGATGTGATTGGCCTCGAGATGCCTCAGCGGAAATGGGCCTCATCTCGCCTGGAGGGCAAAACCTCCTGGATTTTCTCGAGTTGCAGCAGGTGCTCTCGACTTACGACGGTGACCTCAGGGAACCGGTCTGGTGGCCTCAGGAAAGGCCAGTCCCCATGCGAGTTCCTCGGGGGCCTCTCGGGATTCCTCTCCCGTCGATGCCGGGGCCTAAGAACTTGTGTGGAGTCAGGGCCGGAACCTGAGGATTCCTCTCCAGTGCTGACATGGATCTTGGGGTACTTCTGGAGTCTCCCCAGGGGAGTCAGTCCTCGTCTCGAATGCATGCATGCACTTGCGCTTTCCTCCAGAGCGGTAGCAGCAGTGTCACTCAGTCCGCCGCGTGGATCAAAGGATCTCTGGTTTTCCCTCGAGTCTTTCCCACGAGGCTTTCCCACGAGGCTTTCCCACAGGGCTGTCCCACGTGCACACGTCGTGGGAGTCGATCCTCGGCTTGAACGTCAAGGCAGTGCAGGGAAAACAGGTTCCTCTGGAATGGACTGACACATCTGGGGGACTCTTGGAATGGTGGCATGACCCTGGAGTTCCTCTCGCCTTTCCTGTGGAGAGCGCCTCCTCTTGAGTTGCGACGGGAACGCCGGGAATTCTTTCCCTATGAAACAGGGAAAGGATCCCTCATCTCGAGCTAGGAGGCGGAAACGGGGCTCCCCTGGATGTGTGCGGGACCCCACGTGCTTCCCCTCGAGTGGAGACGGGTATGTCGGGGAACTTCTTGAATTGCAGCAAGGGTGTGAAGGACCCTTTGGAAGTTCCAGTGGTTAGATGTGATTGGCCTCGAGAAGCCTCAGCGGAAATGGGCCTCATCTCGCCTGGAGGGCAAAACCTCCTGGATTTTCTCGAGTTGCGGCAGGTGCTCTCGACTTACGACGGGGACCTCAGGGACCCGCTCTGGTGGCCTCAGGAAAGGCCAGTCCCCATGCGAGTTCCTCGGGGGCGTCTCGGGATTCCTCTCCCGTCGATGCCGGGGCCTAAGACCTTGTGTGGAGTCGGGGCCGGAACCTGAGGATTCCTCTCCAGTGCTGACATGGATCTTGGGGTACTTCTGGAGTCTCCCCAGGGGAGTCAGTCCTCGTCTCGAATGCGGGCATGCACTTGCGCTTTCCTCCAGAGCGGTAGCAGCAGTGTCACGCAGTCCGCCGCGTGGATCAAAGGATCTATGGTTTTCCCTCGAGTCTTTCCCACGAGGCTTTCCCAAGAGGCTTTCCCACAGGGCTGTCCCACGTGCACACGTGGTGGGAGTCGATCCTCGGCTTGAACGTCAAGGCAGTGCAGGGAAAACAGGTTAATCTGGAATGGACTGACACATATGGGGCCTCTTGGAATGGTGGCACGATTCTGGAGTTCCTCTCGCCTTTCCTGTGTAGAGCGCCTCCTCTTGAGATGCGACGGGAACGCCGGGAATTTTTTCCCTACGAAACAGGGAAAGGATCCCTCATCTCGAGCTAGGAGGCGGAAACGGGGCTCCCCTGGATGTGTGCGGGACCCTACGTGCTTCCTCTCGAGTGCAGACGGGTATGTCGGGGAACTTCTTGAGTTGCAGCAAGGGTGTGAAGGACCCTTTGGAAGTTCCAGGGTTTAGACGTGATTAGCCTCGAGAAGCCTCAGCGGAAATGAGCCTCATCTCGTCTGGAGGGCAAAAGCTTCTGGATTTTCTCGAGTTGCGGCAGGTGATCTCGACTTACGACGGGGACCTCAGGGACCCGCTCCTGTGGCCTCAGGAAAAGCCAGTCCCCATGCGAGTACCTCGGGGGCCACTCGGGATCCCTCTCCCGTCGATGCCGGGGCCTAAGACCTTGTGTGGAGTCGGGGCCGGAACCTGAGGATTCCTCTCCAGTGCTGACGTGGATCTTGGGGTACTTCTGGAGTCTCCCCAGGGGAGTCAGTCCTCGTCTCGAATGCGGGCATGCACTTGCGCTTTCCTCCAGAGCGGTAGCAGCAGTGTCACGCAGTCCGCCGCGTGGATCAAAGGATCTATGGTTTTCCCTCGAGTCTTTCCCACGAGGCTTTCCCACAGGGCTGTCCCACGTGCACACGTGGTGGGAGTCGATCCTCGGCTTGAACGTCAAGGCAGTGCAGGGAAAACAGGTTCCTCTGGAATGGACTGACACATCTGGGGGACTCTTGGCATGGTGGCATGACCCTGGAGTTCCTCTCGCCTTTCCTGTGGAGAGCGCCTCCTCTTGAGATGCGACGGGAACGCCGGGAATTCTTTCCCTACGAAACAGGGAAAGGATCCCTCATCTCGAGCTAGGAGGCGGAAACGGGGCTCCCCTGGATGTGTGCGGGACACCACGAGCTTCCTCTCGAGTGAAGACGGGTATGTCGGGGAACTTCTTGAGTTGCAGCAAGGGTGTGAAGGACCCTTTGGAAGTTCCAGTGGTTAGACGTGATTGGCATCGAGAAGCCTCAGCGGAAATGGGCCTCATATCGCCTGGAGGGCAAAACCTCCTGGATTTTCTCGAGTTGCGGCAGGTGCTCTCGACTTACGACGGGGACCTCAGGGACCCGCTCTGGTGGCCTCAGGAAAGGCCAGTCCCCATGCGAGTTCCTCGGGGGCCTCTCGGGATTCCTCTCCCGTCGATGCCGGGGCCTAAGACCTTGTGTGGAGTCGGGGCCGGAACCTGAGGATTCCTCTCCAGTGCTGACATGGATCTTGGGGTACTTCTGGAGTCTCCCCAGGGGAGTCAGTCCTCGTCTCGAATGCGGGCATGCACTTGCGCTTTCCTCCAGAGCGGTAGCAGCAGTGTCACGCAGTCCGCCGCGTGGATCAAAGGATCTATGTTTTTCCCTCGAGTCTTTCCCACGAGGCTTTCCCACGAGGCTTTCCCACAGGGCTGTCCCACGTGCACACGTGGTGGGAGTCGATCCTCGGCTTGAACGTCAAGGCAGTGCAGGGAAAACAGGTTCCACTGGAATGGACTGACACATCTGGGGGACTCTTGGAATGGTGGCATGACCCTGGAGTTCCTCTCGCCTTTCCTGTGGAGAGCGCCTCCTCTTGAGATGCGACGGGAACGCCGGGAATTCTTTCCCTACGAAACAGGGAAAGGATCCCTCATCTCGAGCTAGGAGGCGGAAACGGGGCTCCCCTGGATGTGTGCGGGACACCACGTGCTTCCTCTCGAGTGCAGACGGGTATGTCGGGGAACTTCTTGAGTTGCAGCAAGGGTGTGAAGGACCCTTTGGAAGTTCCAGTGCTTAGATGTGATTGGCCTCGAGAAGCCTCAGCGGAAATGGGCCTCATCTCGCCTGGAGGGCAAAACCTCCTGGATTTTCTCGAGTTGCGGCAGGTGATCTCGACTTACGACGGGGACCTCAGGGACCCGCTCTGGTGGCCTCAGGAAAGGCCAGTCCCCAGGCGAGTTCCTCGGGGGCCTCTCGGGATTCCTCTCCCGTCGATGCCGGGGCCTAAGACCTTGTGTGGAGTCGGGGTCGGAACCTGAGGATTCCTCTCCAGTGCTGACATGGATCTTGGGGTACTTCTGGAGTCTCCCAAGGGGAGTCAGTCCTCGTCTCGAATGCGGGCATGCACTTGCGCTTTCCTCCAGAGCGGTAGCAGCAGTGTCACGCAGTCCGCCGCGTGGATCAAAGGATCTATGTTTTTCCCTCGAGTCTTTCCCACGAGGCTTTCCCACAGGGCTGTCCCACGTGCACACGTGGTGGGAGTAGATCCTCGGCTTGAACGTCAAGGCAGTGCAGGGAAAACAGGTTCCTCTGGAATGGACTGACACATCTGGGGGACTCTTGGAATGGTGGCATGACCCTGGAGTTCCTCTCGCCTTTCCTGTGGAGAGCGCCTCCTCTTGAGATGCGACGGGAACGCCGGGAATTCTTTCCCTACGAAACAGGGAAAGGATCCCTCATCTCGAGCTAGGAGGTGGAAACGGGGCTCCCCTGGATGTGTGCGGGACCGCACGTGCTTCCTCTCGAGTGGAGACGGGTATGTCGGGGAACTTCTTGAGTTGCAGCAAGGGTGTGAAGGACCCTTTGGAAGTTCCAGTGGTTAGATGTGATTGGCCTCGAGAAGCCTCAGCGGAAATGGGCCTCATCTCGCCTGGAGGGCAAAACCTCCTGGATTTTCTCGAGTTGCGGCAGGTGCTCTCGACTTACGACGGGGACCTCAGGGAACCGGTCTGGTGGCCTCAGGAAAGGCCAGTCCCCATGCGAGTTCCTCGGGGGCCTCTCGGGATTCCTCTCCCGTCGATGCCAGGGCCTGAGACCTTGTGTGGAGTCAGGGCCGGAACCTGAGGATTCCTCTCCAGTGCTGACATGGATCTTGGGGTACTTCTGGAGTCTCCCCAGGGGAGTCAGTCCTCGTTTCGAATGCATGCATGCACTTGCGCTTTCCTCCAGAGCGGTAGCAGCAGTGTCACTCAGTCCGCCGCGTGGATCAAAGGATCTATGGTTCTCCCTCGAGTCTTTCCCACGAGGCTTTCCCACGAGGCTTTCCCACAGGGCTGTCCCACGTGCACACGTGGTGGGAGTCGATCCTCGGCTTGAACGTCAAGGCAGTGCAGGGAAAACAGGTTCCTCTGGAATGGACTGATACATCTGGGGGACTCTTGGAATGGTGGCACGACCCTGGAGTTCCTCTCGCCTTTCCTGTGGAGAGCGCCTCCTCTTGAGATGCGACGGGAACGCCGGGAATTTTTTCTCTACGAAACAGGGAAAGGATCCCTCATCTCGAGCTAGGAGGCGGAAACGGGGCTCCCCTGGATGTGTGCGGGACCCTAAGTGCTTCCTCTCGAGTGCAGACGGGTATGTCGGGGAACTTCTTGAGTTGCAGCAAGGGTGTGAAGGACCCTTTGGAAGTTCCAGTGTTTAGACGTGATTAGCCTCGAGAAGCCTCAGCGGAAACGAGCCTCATCTCGCCTGGAGGGCAAAAGCTCCTGGATTTTCTCGAGTTGCGGCAGGTGATCTCGACTTACGACGGGGACCTCAGGGACCCGCTCTGGTGGCCTCAGGAAAAGCCAGTCCCCATGCGAGTTCCTCGGGGGCCTCTCGGGATCCCTCTCCCGTCGATGCCGGGGCCTAAGACTTTGTGTGGAGTCGGGGCCGGAACCTGAGGATTCCTCTCCAGTGCTGACGTGGATCTTGGGGTACTTCTGGAGTCTCCCCAAGGGAGTCAGTCCTTGTCTCGAATGCGGGCATGCACTTGCGCTTTCCTCCAGAGCGGTAGCAGCAGTGTCACACAGTCCGCCGCGTGGATCAAAGGATCTATGGTTTTCCCTCGAGTCTTTCCCACGAGGCTTTCCCACGAGGCTTTCCCACAGTGCTGTCCCACGTGCACACGTGGTGGGAGTCGATCCTCGGCTTGAACGTCAAGGCAGTGCAGGGAAAACAGGTTCCTCTGGAATGGACTGACACATCTGGGGGACTCTTGGAATGGTGGCACGACCCTGGAGTTCCTCTCCCCTTTCCTGTGGAGAGCGCCTCCTCTTGAGATGCGACGGGAACGCCGGGCATTCTTTCCCTACGAAACAGGTAAAGGATCCCTCATCTCGAGCTAGGAGGCGGAAACGGGGCTCCCCTGGATGTGTGCGGGACACCACGTGCTTCCTCTCGAGTGGAGACGGGTATGTCGGGGAACTTCTTGAGTTGCAGCAAGGGTGTGAAGGACCCTTTGGAAGTTCCAGTGGTTAGATGTGATTGGCCTCGAGAAGCCTCAGCGGAAATGGGCCTCATCTCGCCTGGAGGGCAAAACCTCCTGGATTTTCTCGAGTCGCGGCAGGTGCTCTCGACTTACGACGGGGACCTCAGGGACCCGCTCTGGTGGCCTCAGGAAAGGCCATTCCCCATGCGAGTTCCTCGGGGGCCTCTCGGGATTCCTCTCCCGTCGATGCCGGGGCCTAAGACCTTCTGTGGAGTCGGGGCCGGAACCTGAGGATTCCTCTTCAGTGCTGACATGAATCTTGGGGTACTTCTGGAGTCTCCCCAGGGGAGTCAGTCCTCGTCTCGAATGCGGGCATGCACTTGCGCTTTCCTCCAGAGCGGTAGCAGCAGTGTCACGCAGTCCGCCGCGTGGATCAAAGGATCTATGGTTTTCCCTCGAGTCTTTCCCACGAGGCTTTCCCACGAGGCTTTCCCACAGGGCTGTCCCACGTGCACACGGGTGGGAGTCGATCCTTGGCTTGAACGTCAAGGCAGTGCAGGGAAAACAGGTTCCTCTGGAATGGACTGACACATCTGGTGGACTCTTGGAATGGTGGCACGACCCTGGAGTTCCTCTCGCCTTTCCTGTGGAGAGCGCCTCCTCTTGAGATGCGACGGGAACGCCGGGAATTCTTTCCCTACGAAACAGGGAAAGGATCCCTCATCTCGAGCTAGGAGGCGGAAACGGGGCTCCCCTGGATGTGTGCGGGAACCCACGAGCTTCCTCTCGAGTGCAGACGGGTATCTCGGGGAACTTCTTGAGTTGCAGCAATGGTGTGAAGGACCCTTTGGAAGTTCCAGTGGTTAGATGTGATTGGCCTCGAGAAGCCTCAGCGGAAATGGGCCTCATCCCGCCTGGAGGGCAGAACCTCCTGGATTTTCTCGAGTTGCGGCAGGTGCTCTCGACTTACGACGGGGACCTCAGGGAACCGCTCTGGTGGCCTCAGGAAAGGCCAGTCCCCATGCGAGTTCCTCGGGGGCGTCTCGGGATTCCTCTCCCATCGATGCCGGGGCCTAAGACATTGTGTGGAGTCGGGGCAGGAACCTGAGGATTCCTCTACAGTGCTGACATGGATCTTGGGGTACTTCTGGAGTCTCCCCAGGGGAGTCAGTCCTCGTCTCGAATACGGGCATGCATTGCGCTTTCCTCCAGAGCGTTAGCAGCAGTGTCACGCAGTCCGCCGCGTGGATCAAAGGATGTTTGGTTTTCCCTCGAGTCTTTCCCACGAGGCTTTCCCACGAGGCTTTCCCACAGGGCTGTCCCACGTGCACACGTGGTGGGAGTTGATCCTCGGCTTGAACGTCAAGGCAGTGCAGGGAAAACAGGTTCCTCTGGAACGGACTGACACATCTGGGGGACTCTTGGAATGGTGGCACGACCCTGGAGTTCCTCTCGCCTTTCCTGTGGAGAGCGCCTCCTCTTGAGATGCGACGGGAACGCCGGGAATTCTTTCCCTACGAAACAGGGAAAGGATCCCTCATCTCGAGCTAGGAGGCGGAAACGGGGCTCCCCTGGATGTGTGCGGGACACCACGTGCTTCCTCTCGAGTGGAGACGGGTATGTTAGGGAACTTCTTGAGTTGCAGCAAGGGTGTGAAGGACCCTTTGGAAGTTCCAGTGGTTAGACGTGATTAGCCTCGAGAAGCCTCAGCGGAAATGGGCCTCATCTCGCCTGGAGGGCAAAACCTCCTGGATTTTCTCGAGTTGCGGCAGGTGCTCTCGACTTACGACGGGGACCTCAGGGACCCGCTCTGGTGGCCTCAGGAAAGGCCAGTCCCCATTCGAGTTCCTCGGGGGCCTCTCGGGATTCCTCTCCCGTCGATGCCGGGGCCTAAGGCCTTGTGTGGAGTCGGGGCCGGAACCTGAGGATTCCTCTCCAGTGCTGACATGGATCTTGGGGTACTTCTGGAGTCTCCCCAGGGGAGTCAGTCCTCGTCTCGAATGCGGGCATGCACTTGCGCTATCCTCCAGAGCGGTAGCAGCAGTGTCACGCAGTCCGCCGCGTGGATCAAAGGATCTATGGTTTTCCCTCGAGTCTTTCCCACGAGGCTTTCCCACGAGGCTTTCCCACAGGGCTGTCCCACGTGCACACGTGGTGGGAGTCGATCCTCGGCTTGAACGTCAAGGCAGTGCAGGGAAAACAAGTTCCTCTGGAATGGACTGACACATCTGGGGGACTCTTGGAATGGTGGCACGACCCTGGAGTTCCTCTCGCCTTTCCTGTGGAGAGCGCCTCCTCTTGAGATGCGACGGGAACGCCGGGAATTCTTTCCCTACGAAACAGGGAAAGGATCCCTCATCTCGAGCTAGGAGGCGGAAACGGGGCTCCGCTGGATGTGTGCGGGACCCACGTGCTTCCTCTCGAGTGGAGACGGGTA
This sequence comes from Ovis canadensis, assembly GCF_042477335.2. Taxonomy (NCBI): domain Eukaryota; kingdom Metazoa; phylum Chordata; class Mammalia; order Artiodactyla; family Bovidae; genus Ovis; species Ovis canadensis. Next base: position 1,347,572 of record NC_091266.1, on the reverse strand, counting down.
TGTCGGGGAAATTCTTGAGTTGCAGCAAGGGTGGAAGGACCCTTTGGAAGTTCCAGTGGTTAGACGTGATTAGCCTCGAGAAGCCTCAGCGGAAATGGGCCTCATCTCGCCTGGAGGGCAAAACCTCCTGGATTTTCTCGAGTTGCGGCAGGTGCTCTCGACTTACGACGGGGACCTCAGGGACCCGCTCTGGTGGCCTCAGGAAAGGCCAGTCCCCATGCGAGTTCCTCGGGGGCCTCTCGGGATTCCTCTCCCGTCGATGCCGGGGCCTAAGAACTTGTGTGGAGTCAGGGCCGGAACCTGAGGATTCCTCTCCAGTGCTGACATGGATCTTGGGGTACTTCTGGAGTCTCCCCAGGGGAGTCAGTCCTCGTCTCGAATGCATGCATGCACTTGCGCTTTCCTCCAGAGCGGTAGCAGCAGTGTCACTCAGTCCGCCGCGTGGATCAAAGGATCTATGGTTTTCCCTCGAGTCTTTCCCACGAGGCTTTCCCACGAGGCTTTCCCACAGGGCTGTCCCACGTGCACACGTGGTGGGAGTCGATCCTCGGCTTGAACGTCAAGGCAGTGCAGGGAAAATAGGTTCCTCTGGAATGGACTGACACATCTGGGGGACTCTTGGAATGGTGGCATGACCCTGGAGTTCCTCTCGCCTTTCCTGTGGAGAGCTCCTCCTCTTGAGATGCGACGGGAACGCCGGGAATTCTTTCCCTACGGAACAGGGAAAGGATCCCTCATCTCGAGCTAGGAGGTGGAAACGGGGCTCCCCTGGATGTGTGCGGGACACCATGTGCTTCCTCTCGAGTGCAGACGGGTATGTCGGGGAACTTCTTGAGTTGCAGCAAGGGTGTGAAGTACCCTTTGGAAGTTCCAGTGGTTAGATGTGATTGGCCTCGAGAAGCCTCAGCGGAAATGGGCCTCATCTCGCCTGGAGGGCAAAACCTCCTGGATTTTCTCGAGTTGCGGCAGGTGCTCTCGACTTACGACGGGGACCTCAGGGACCCGCTCTGGTGGCCTCAGGAAAGGCCAGTCCCCATGCGAGTTCCTCGGGGGCCTCTCGGGATTCCTCTCCCGTCGAATCCGGGGCCTAAGACCTTGTGTGGAGTCGGGGCCGGAACCTGAGGATTCCTCTCCAGTGCTGACATGGATCTTGGGGTACTTCTGGAGTCTCCCCAGGGGAGTCAGTCTTCGTCTCGAATGCGGGCATGCACTTGCGCTTTCCTCCAGAGCGGTAGCAGCAGTGTCACGCAGTCTGCCGCGTGGATCAAAGGATCTATGGTTTTCCCTCGAGACTTTCCCACGAGGCTTTCCCACGAGGCTTTCCCACAGGGCAGTCCCACGTGCACACGTGGTGGGAGTCGATCCTCGGCTTGAACGTCAAGGCAGTGCAGGGAAAACAGGTTCCTCTGGAATGGACTGACACATCTGGGGGACTCTTGGAATGGTGGCACGAACCTGGAGTTCCTCTCGCCTTTCCTGTGGAGAGCGCCTCCTCTTGAGATGCGACGGGAACGCCGGGAATTCTTTCCCTACGAAACAGAGAAAGGATCCCTCATCTCGAGCTAGGAGGCGGAAACGGGGCTCCGCTGGATGTGTGCGGGACCCACGTGCTTCCTCTCGAGTGGAGACGGGTATGTCGGGGAACTTCTTGAGTTGCAGCAAGGGTGGAAGGACCCTTTGGAAGTTCCAGTGGTTAGACGTGATTGGCCTCGAGAAGCCTCAGCGGAAATGGGCCTCATCTCGCCTGGAGGGCAAAACCTCCTGGATTTTCTCGAGTTGCGGCAGGTGCTCTCGACTTACGACGGGGACCTCAGGGAACCGCTCTGGCGGCCTCAGGAAAGGCCAGTCCCCATGCGAGTTCCTCGGGGGCGTCTCGGGATTCCTCTCCCGTCGATGCCGGGGCCTAAGACCTTGTGTGGAGTCGGGGCCGGAACCTGAGGATTTCTCTCCAGTGCTGACATGGATCTTGGGGTACTTCTGGAGTCTCCCCAGGGGAGTCAGTCCTCGTCTCGAATGCGGGCATGCACTTGCGCTTTCCTCCAGAGCGGTAGCATCAGTGTCTCGCAGTCCGCCGCGTGGATCAAAGGATCTATGTTTTTCCCTCGAGTCTTTCCCACGAGGCTTTCCCACGAGGCTTTCCCACAGGGCTGTCCCACGTGCACACGTGGTGGGAGTCGATCCTCGGCTTGAACGTCAAGGCAGTGCAGGGAAAACAGGTTCATCTGGAATGGACTGACACATCTGGGGGACTCTTGGAATGGTGGCACGACCCTGGAGTTCCTCTCGCCTTTCCTGTGGAGAGCGCCTCCTCTTGAGATGCGACGGGAACGCCGGGAATTCTTTCCCTACGAAACAGGGAAAGGATCCCTCATCTCGAGCTAGGAGGCGGAAACGGGGCTCCCCTGGATGTGTGCGGGGCCCACGTGCTTCCTCTCGAGTGGAGACGGGTATGTCGGGGAACTTCTTGAGTTGCAGCAAGGGTGGAAGGACCCTTTGGAAGTTCCAGTGGTTAGACGTGATTAGCCTCGAGAAGCCTCAGCGGAAATGGGCCTCATCTCGCCTGGAGGGCAAAACCTCCTGGATTTTCTCGAGTTGCGGCAGGTGCTCTCGACTTACGACGGGGACCTCAGGGACCCGCTCTGGTGGCCTCAGGAAAGGCCAGTCCCCATGCGAGTTCCTCGGGGGCCTCTCGGGATTCCTCTCCCGTCGATGCCGGGGCCTAAGGCCTTGTGTGGAGTCGGGGCCGGAACCTGAGGATTCCTCTCCAGTGCTGACATCGATCTTGGGGGTACTTCTGGAGTCTCCCCAGGGGAGTCAGTCCTCGTCTCGAATGCGGGCATGCACTTGCGCTTTCCTCCAGAGAGGTAGCAGCAGTGGCACGCAGTCCGCCGCGTGGATCAAAAGATCTATGGTTTTCCCTCCAGTCTTTCCCACGAGGCTTTCCCACGAGGCTTTCCCACAGGGCTGTCCCACGTGCACACGTGGTGGGAGTCGATCCTCGGCTTGAACGTCAAGGCAGTGCAGGGAAAACAGGTTCCTCTGGAATGGACTGACACATCTGGGGGACTCTTGGAATGGTGGCATGACCCTGGAGTTCCTCTCGCCTTTCCTGTGGAGAGCGCCTCCTCTTGAGATGCGATGGGAACGCCGGGAATTCTTTCCCTACGAAACAGGGAAAGGATCCCTCATCTCGAGCTAGGAGGCGGAAGCGGGGCTCCCCTGGATGTGTGCGGGACACCACGTGCTTCCTCTCGAGTGCAGACGGGTATGTCGGGGAACTTCTTGAGTTGCAGCAAGGGTGTGAAGGACCCTTTGGAAGTTCCAGTGGTTAGACGTGATTGGCCTCGAGAAGCCTCAGCGGAAATGGGCCTCATCTCGCCTGGAGGGCAAAACCTCCTGGATTTTCTCGAGTTGCGGCAGGTGCTCTCGACTTACGACGGGGACCTCAGGGAACCGCTCTGGTGGCCTCAGGAAAGGCCAGTCCCCTTGCGAGTTCCTCGGGGGCGTCTCGGGATTCCTCTCCCGTCGATACCGGGGCCTAAGACATTGTGTGGAGTCGGGGCCGGAACCTGAGGATTTCTCTCCAGTGCTGACATGGATCTTGGGTTACTTCTGGAGTCTCCCCAGGGGAGTCAGTCCTCGTCTCGAATGCGGGCATGCACTTGCACTTTCCTCCAGAGCGGTAGCAGCAGTGTCACGCAGTCCGCCGCGTGGATCAAAGGATCTATGGTTTTCCCTCGAGTCTTTCCCACGAGGCTTTCCCACGAGGCTTTCCCACAGGGCTGTCCCACGTGCACACGTGGTGGGAGTCGATCCTCGGCTTGAACGTCAAGGCAGTGCAGGGAAAACAGGTTCCTCTGGAATGGACTGACACATCTGGGGGACTCTTGGAATGGTGGCACGACCCTGGAGTTCCTCTCGCCTTTCCTGTGGAGAGCGCCTCCTCTTGAGATGCGACGGGAACGCCGGGAATTCTTTCCCTACGAAACAGGGAAAGGATCCCTCATCTCGAGCTAGGAGGCGGAAACGGGGCTCCCCTGGATGTGTGTGGGACCCACGTGCTTCCTCTCGAGTGGAGACGGGTATGTCGGGGAACTTCTTGAGTTGCAGCAAGGGTGTGAAGGACCCTTTGGAAGTTCCAGTTGTTATACGTGATTAGCCTCGAGAAGCCTCAGCGGAAATGGGCCTCATCTCGCCTGGAGGGCAAAACCTCCTGGATTTTCTCGAGTTGCGGCAGGTGCTCTCGACTTACGACGGGGACCTCAGGGACCCACTCTGGTGGCCTCAGGAAAGGCCAGTCCCCATGCCAGTTCCTCGGGGGCCTCCCGGGATTCCTCTCCCGTCGATGCCGGGGCCTAAGACCTTGTGTGGAGTCGGGGCCGGAACCTGAGGATTCCTCTCCAGTGCTGACATGGATCTTGGGGTACGTTTGGAGTCTCCCCAGGGGAGTCAGTCCTCGTCTCGAATGCGGGCATTCATTGCGCTTTCCTCCAGAGCGGTAGCAGCAGTGTCACGCAGTCCGCCGCCTAGTTTAAAGGATCTATGGATTTCCCTCGAGTCTTTCCCACGAGGCTTTCCCACGAGGCTTTCCCACAGGGCTGTCCCACGTGCACACGTGGTGGGAGTCGATCCTCGGCTTGAACGTCAAGGCAGTGCAGGGAAAACAGGTTCCTCTGGAATGGACTGACACATCTGGGGGACTCTTGGAATGGTGGCACGACCCTGGAGTTCCTCTCGCATTTCCTGTGGAGAGCGCCTCCTCTTGAGATGCGACGGGAACGCCGGGAATTCTTTCCCTACGAAACAGGGAAAGGATCCCTCATCTTGAGCTAGGAGGCGGCAACGGGTTCCCCTGGATGTGTGGGGGACCCCACGTGCTTCCTCTCGAGTGGAGACGGGTATGTCGGGGAACTTCTTGAGGTGCAGCAATGGTGTGAAGGACTCTTTGGAAGTTCCAGTGGTTAGATGTGATTGGCCTCGAGAAGCCTCAGCGGAAATGGGCCTCATCTCGCCTGGAGGGCAAAACCTCCTGGATTTTCTCGAGTTGCGGCAGGTGCTCTCGACTTACGACGGGGACCTCAGGGACCCGCTCTGGTGGCCTCAGGAAAGGCCAGTCCCCATGCGAGTTCCTCGGGGGCCTCTCGGGTTTCCTCTCCCGTCGATGCCGGGGCCTAAGACCTTGTGTGGAGTCGGGGCCGGAACCTGAGGATTCCTCTCCAGTGCTGACATGGATCTTGGGGTACGTCTGGAGTCTCCCCAGGGGTGTCAGTCCTCGTCTCGAATGCGGGCATGCATTGCGCTTTCCTCAAGAGCGGTAGCAGCAGTGTCACGCAGTCCGCCGCGTGGATCAAAGGATCTATGGTTTTCCCTCGAGTCTTTCCCACGAGGCTTTCCCACGAGGCTTTCCCACAGGGCTTTCCCACGTGCACACGTGGTGGGAGTCGATCCTCTGCTTGAACGTCAAGGCAGTGCAGGGAAAACAGGTTCCTCTGGAATGGACTGACACATCTGGGGGACTCTTGGAATGGTGGCACGACCCTGGAGTTCCTCTCGCCTTTCCTGTGGAGAGCGCCTCCTCTTGAGATGCGACGGGAACGCCGGGAATTCTTTCCCTACGAAACAGGGAAAGGATCCCTCATCTCGAGCTAGGAGGCGGAAACGGGGCTCCCCTGGATGTGTGCGGGACCCCACGTGCTTCCTCTCGAGTGCAGACGGGTATGTCGGGGAACTTCTTGAGTTGCAGCAAGGGTGTGAAGGACCCTTTGGCAGTTCCAGTGGTTAGATGTGATTGGCCTCGAGAAGCCTCAGCGGAAATGGGCCTCGTCTCGTCTGGAGGGCAAAACCTCCTGGATTTTCTCGAGTTGCGGCAGGTGCTCTCGACTTACGACGGGGACCTCAGGGAACCGCTCTGGTGGCCTCAGGAAAGGCCAGTCCCCATGCGAGTTCCTCGGGGGCCTCTCGGGATTCCTCTCCCGTCGATGCCGGGGCCTAAGACCTTGTGTGGAGTCGGGGCCGGAACCTGAGGATTCCTCTCCAGTGCTGACATGGATCTTGGGGTACTTCTGGAGTCTCCCCAGGGGAGTCAGTCCTCGTCTCGAATGCGGGCATGCACTTGTGCTTTCCTCCAGAGCGGTAGCAGCAGTGTCACGCAGTCCGCCGCGTGGATCAAAGGATCTATGTTTTTCCCTCGAGTCTTTCCCACGAGGCTTTCCCACGAGGCTTTCCCACAGGGCTGTCCCACGTGCACACGTGGTGGGAGTCGATCCTCGGCTTGAACGTCAAGGCAGTGCAGGGAAAACAAGTTCCTCTGGAATGGACTGACTCATCTGGGGGACTCTTGGAATGGTGGCACGAACCTGGAGTTCCTCTCGCCTTTCCTGTGGAGAGCGCCTCCTCTTGAGATGCGACGGGAACGCCGGGAATTCTTTCCCTACGAAACAGGGAAAGGATCCCTCATCTCGAGCTAGGTGGCGGAAACGGGGCTCCCCTGGATGTGTGCGGGACACCACGTGCTTCCTCTCGAGTGGAGACGGGTATGTCGGGGAACTTCTTGAGTTGCAGCAAGGGTGTGAAGGACCCTTTTGAAGTTCCAGTGGTTAGACGTGATTAGCCTCGAGAAGCCTCAGCGGAAATGGGCCTCATCTCGCCTGGAGGGCAAAACCTCCTGGATTTTCTCGAGTTGCGGCAGGTGCTCTCGACTTACGACGGGGACCTCAGGGACCCGCTCTGGTGGCCTCAGGAAAGGCCAGTCCCCATGCGAGTTCCTCGGGGGCCTCTCGGGATTCCTCTCCCGTCGATGCCGGGGCCTAAGACCTTGTGTGGAGTCGGGGCCGGAACCTGAGGATTCCTCTCCAGTGCTGACATGGATCTTGGGGTACTTCTGGAGTCTCCCCAGGGGAGTCAGTCCTCCTCTCGAATGCGGGCATGCACTTGCCCTTTCCTCCAGAGCGGTAGCAGCAGTGTCACGCAGTCCGCCGCGTGGATCAAAGGATCTATGGTTTTCCCTCGAGTCTTTCCCACGAGGCTTTCCCACGAGGCTTTCCCACAGGGCTGTCCCACGTGCACACGTGGTGGGAGTCGATCCTCGGCTTGAACGTCAAGGCAGTGCAGGGAAAACAGGTTCCTCTGGAATGGACTGACACATCTGGGGGACTCTTGGAATGGTGTCACGACCCTGGAGTTCCTCTCGCCTTTCCTGTGGAGAGCGCCTCCTCTTGAGATGCGACGGGAACGCCGGGAATTCTTTACCTACGAAACAGGGAAAGGATCCCTCATCTCGAGCTAGGAGGCGGAAACGGGGCTCCCCTGGATGTGTGCGGGACCCCACGTGCTTCCTCTCGAGTGGAGACGGGTATGTCCGGGAACTTCTTGAGTTGCAGCAAGGGTGTGAAGGACCCTTTGGAAGTTCCAGTGGTTAGACGTGATTAGCCTCGAGAAACCTCAGCGGAAATGGGCCTCATCTCGCCTGGAGGGCAAAACCTCCTGGATTTTCTCGAGTTGCGGCAGGTGCTCTCGACTTACGACGGGGACCTCAGGGACCCGCTCTGGTTGCCTCAGGAAAGGCCAGTCCCCATGCGAGTTCCTCGGGGGCGTCTCGGGGTTCCTCTCCCGTCGATGCCGTGGCCTAAGACCTTGTGTGGAGTCGGGGCCGGAACCTGAGGATTCCTCTCCAGTGCTGACATGGATCTTGGGGTACTTCTGGAGTCTCCCCAGGGGAGTCAGTCCTCCTCTCGAATGCGGGCATGCATTGCACTTTCCTCCAGAGCGGTAGCAGCAGTGTCACGCATTCCACGCGTGGATCAAAGGATCTATGGTTTTCCCTCGAGTCTTTCCCACGAGGCTTTCCCACGAGGCTTTCCCACAGGGCTGTCCCACGTGCACACGTGGTGGGAGTCGATCCTCGGCTTGAACGTCATGTGCAGGGAAAACAGGTTCCTCTGGAATGGACTGACACATCTGGGGGACTCTTGGAATTGTGGCACGACCCTGGAGTTCCTTTCGCCTTTCCTGTGGAGAGCGCCTCCTCTTGAGATGCGACGGGAACGCCGGGAATTCTTTCCCTACGAAACAGGGAAAGGATCCCTCATCTCGAGCTAGGAGGCGGAAACGGGGCTCCCCTGGATGTGTGCGGGAACCCACGTGCTTCCTCTCGAGTGGAGACGGGTATGTCGGGGAACTTCTTGAGTTGCAGCAAGGGTGTGAAGGACCCTTTGGAAGTTCCAGTGGTTAGATGTGATTGGCCTCGAGAAGCCTCAGCGGAAATGTGCCTCATCTCGCCTGGAGGGCAAAACCTCCTGGATTTTCTCGAGTTGCGGCAGGTGCTCTCGACTTACGACGGGGACCTCAGGGACCCGCTCTGGTGGCCTCAGGAAAGGCCAGTCCCCATCCGAGTTCCTCGGGGGCCTCTCGGGATTCCTCTCCCGTCGATGCCGGGGCCTAAGACCTTGTGTGGAGTCTGGGCCGGAACCTGAGGATTCCTCTCCAGTGCTGACATGGATCTTGGGGTACTTTTGAAGTCTCCCCAGGGGAGTCAGTCCTCGTCTCGAATGCGGGCATGCATTGTGCTTTCCTCCAGAGCGGTAGCAGCAGTGTCACGCAGTCCGCCGCGTGGATCAAAGGATCTATGGTTTTCCCTCGAGTCTTTCCCACGAGGCTTTCCCACGAGGCTTTCCCACAGGGCTGTCCCACGTGCACACGTGGTGGGAGTCGATCCTCGGCTTGAACGTCAAGGCAGTGCAGGGAAAACAGGTTCCTCTGGAATGGACTGACACATCTGGGGGACTCTTGGAATGGTGGCACGACCCTGGAGTTCCTCTCGCCTTTCCTGTGGAGAGCGCCTCCTCTTGAGATGCGACGGGAACGCCGGGAATTCTTTCCCTAAGAAACAGGGAAAGGATCCCTCATCTCGAGCTAGGAGGCGGAAACGGGGCTCCCCTGGATGTTTGCGGGACCCCACGTGCTTCCTCTCGAGTGGAGACGGGTATGTCGGGGAACTTCTTGAGTTGCAGCAATGGTGTGAAGGACCCTTTGGAAGTTCCAGTGGTTAGATGTGATTGGCCTCGAGAACCCTCAGGGGAAATGGGCCTCATCTCACCTGGAGGGCAAAACCTCCTGGATTTTCTAGAGTTGCGGCAGGTGATCTCGACTTACGACGGGGACCTCAGGGAACCGCTCTGGTGGCCTCAGGAAAGGCCAGTCCCCATGCGAGTTCCTCGGGGGCGTCCCGGGGTTCCTCTCCCGTCGATGCCGGGGCCTAAGACCTTGTGTGTAGTCGGGGCCGGAACCTGAGGATTCCTCTCCAGTGCTGACATGGATCTTGGGGTACTTCTGGAGTCTCCCCAGGGGAGTCAGTCCTCGTCTCGAATGCGGGCATGCATTGCACTTTCCTCCAGAGTGGTAGCAGCAGTGTCACGCATTCCACGCGTGGATCAAAGGATCTATGGATTTCCCTCGAGTCTTTCCCACGAGGCTTTCCCACGAGGCTTTCCCACAGGGCTGTCCCACGTGCAGACGTGGTGGGAGTCGATCTTCGGCTTGAACGTCATGTGCAGGGAAAACAGGTTCCTCTGGAATGGACTGACACATCTGGGGGACTCTTGGAATGGTGGCACGACCCTGGAGTTCCTTTCTCCTTTCCTGTGGAGAGCGCCTCCTCTTGAGATGCGACGGGAACGCCGGGAATTCTTTCCCTACGAAACAGGGAAAGGATCCCTCATCTCGAGCTAGGAGGCGGAAACGGGGCTCCCCTGGATGTGTGCGGGAACCCACGTGCTTCCTCTCGAGTGGAGACGGGTATGTCGGGGAACTTCTTGAGTTGCAGCAATGGTGTGAAGGACCCTTTGGAAGTTCCAGTGGTTAGATGTGATTGGCCTCGAGAAGCCTCAGCGGAAATGGGCCTCATCTCGCCTGGAGGGCAAAACCTCCTGGATTTTCTCGAGTTGCGGCAGGTGCTCTCGACTTACGATGGGGACCTCAGGGAACCGCTCTGGTGGCCTCAGGAAAGGCCAGTCCCCATGCGAGTTCCTCGGGGGCCTCTCGGGATTCCTCTCCCGTCGATACCGGGGCCTAAGACCTTGTGTGGAGTCGGGGCCGGAACCTGAGGATTCCTATCCAGTGCTGACATGGATCTTGGGGTACTTCTGGAGTCTCCCCAGGGGAGTCAGTCCTCGTTTCGAATGCGGGCATGCACTTGCGCTTTCCTCCAGAGCGGTAGCAGCAGTGTAACGCAGTCCGCCGCGTGGATCAAAGGATGTTTGGTTTTCCCTCGAGTCTTTCCCACGAGGCTTTCCCCGAGGCTGTCCCACGTGGACACGTGGTGGGAGTCGATCCTCGGCTTGAACGTCAAGGCAGTGCAGTGAAAACAGGTTCCTCTGGAATGGACTGACACATCTGGGGGACTCTTGGAATGGTGGCACGACCCTGGAGTTCCTCTCGCCTTTCCTGTGGAGAGCGCCTCCTCTTGAGATGCGACGGGAACGCCGGGAATTCTTTCCCTACGAAACAGGGAAAGGATCCCTCATCTCGAGCTAGCAGGCGGAAACGGGGCTCCCCTGGATGTGTGCGGGACCCACGTGCTTCCTCTCGAGTGGAGACGGGTATGTTGGGGAACTTCTTGAGTTGCAGCAAGGGTGTGAAGGACCCTTTGGAAGTTCCAGTGGTTAGACGTGATTAGCCTCGAGAAGCCTCAGCGGAAATGGGCCTCATCTCGCCTGGAGGGCAAAACCTCCTGGATTTTCTCGAGTTTCGGCAGGTGCTCTCGACTTACGACGGGGACCTCAGGAACCCGCTCTGGTGGCCTCAGGAAAGGCCAGTCCCCATGCGAGTTCCTCGGGGGCCTCTCGGGATTCCTCTCCCGTCGATGCCGGGGCCTAAGACCTTGTGTGGAGTCGGGGCAGGAACCTGAGGATTCCTCTCCAGTGCTGACATGGATCTTGGGGTACTTTTGAAGTCTCCCCAGGGGAGTCAGTCCTCGTCTCGAATGCGGGCATGCATTGTGCTTTCCTCCAGAGCGGTAGCAGCAGTGTCACGCAGTCCGCCGCGTGGATCAAAGGATCTATGGTTTTCCCTCGAGTCTTTCCCACGAGGCTTTCCCACGAGGCTTTCCCACAAGGCTGTCCCACGTGCACACGTGGTGGGAGTCGATCCTCGGCTTGAATGTCAAGGCAGTGCAGGGAAAACAGGTTCCTCTGGAATGGACTGACACATCTGGGGGACTCTTGGAATGGTGGCACGACCCTGGAGTTCCTCTCGCCTTTCCTGTGGAGAGCGCCTCCTCTTGAGATGCGACGGGAACGCCGGGAATTCTTTCCCTACGAAACAGGGAAAGGATCCCTCATCTCGAGCTAGGAGGTGGAAACGGGGCTCCCCTGGATGTGTGCGGGACCCCACGTGATTCCTCTCGAGTGGAGACGGGTATGTCGGGGAACTTCTTGAGTTGCAGCAAGGGTGTGAAGGACCCTTTGGAAGTTCCAGTGGTTAGATGTGATTGGCCTCGAGAAGCCTCAGCGGAAATGGGCCTCATCTCGCCTGGAGGGCAAAACCTCCTGGATTTTCTCGAGTTGCGGCAGGTGCTCTCGACTTACGACGGGGACCTCAGGGACCCACTCTGGTGGCCTCAGGAAAGGCCAGTCCCCATGCGAGTTCTTCGGGGGCCTCTCGGGATTCCTCTCCCGTCGATGCCGGGGCCTAAGACCTTGTGTGGAGTCGGGGCCGGAACCTGAGGATTCCTCTCCAGTGCTGACATGGATCTTGGGGTACGTCTGGAGTCTCCCCAGGGGAGTCAGTCCTCGTCTCGAATGCGGGTATTCATTGTGCTTTCCTCCAGAGCGGTAGCAGCAGTGTCACGCAGTCCGCCGCGTGGATCAAAGGATCTATGGATTTCCCTCGAGTCTTTCCCACGAGGCTTTCCCACGAGGCTTTCCCACAGGGCTTTCCCACGTGCACACGTGGTGGGAGTCGATCCTCTGCTTGAACGTCAAGGCAGTGCAGGGAAAACAGGTTCCTCTGGAATGGACTGACACATCTGGGGGACTCTTGAAATGGTGGCACGACCCTGGAGTTCCTCTCGCCTTTCCTGTGGAGAGCGCCTCCTCTTGAGATGCGACGGGAACGCCGGGAATTCTTTCCCTACGAAACAGGGAAAGGATCCCTCATCTCGAGCTAGGAGGCGGAAACGGGGCTCCCCTGGATGTGTGCGGGACACCACGTGCTTCCTCTCGAGTGGAGACGGGTATGTCGGGGAACTTCTTGAGTTGCAGCAATGGTGTGAAGGACCCTTTGGCAGTTCCAGTGGTTAGATGTGATTGGCCTCGAGAAGCCTCAGCGGAAATGGGCCTCGTCTCGCCTGGAGGGCAAAACCTCCTGGATTTTCTCGAGTTGCGGCAGGTGCTCTCGACTTACGACGGGGACCTCAGGGAACCGCTCTGGTGGACTCAGGAAAGGCCAGTCCCCATGCGAGTTCCTCGGGGGCCTCTCGGGGTTCCTCTCCCGTCGATGCCGGGGCCTAAGACCTTGTGTGGAGTCGGGGCCGGAACGTGAGGATTCCTCTCCAGTGCTGACATGGATCCTGGGGTACTTCTGGAGTCTCCCCAGGGGAGTCAGTCCTTGTCTCGAATGCGGGCATGCACTTGCGCTTTCCTCCAGAGCGGTAGCAGCAGTGTCACTCATTCCGCCGCGTGGATCAAAGGATCTATGGTTTTCCCTCGAGTCTTTCCCACGAGGCTTTCCCACGAGGCTTTCCCACAGGGCTGTCCCACGTGCACACGTGGTGGGAGTCGATCCTTGGCTTGAACGTCAAGGCAGTGCAGGGAAAACAGGTTCCTCTGGAATGGACTGACACATCTGGGGGACTCTTGGAATGGTGGCACGACCCTGGAGTTCCTCTCGCCTTTCCTGTGGAGAGCGCCTCCTCTTGAGATGCGACGGGAACGCCGGGAATTCTTTCCCTACGAAACAGGGAAAGGATCCCTCATCTCGAGCTAGGAGGCGGAAACGGGGCTCCCCTGGATGTGTGCGGGACACCACGTGCTTCCTCTCGAGTGGAGACGGGTATGTAGGGGAACTTCTTTAGTTGCAGCAAGGGTGTGAAGGACCCTTTGGAAGTTCCAGTGGTTAGATGTGATTGGCCTGGAGAAGCCTCAGCGGAAATGGGCCTCATCTCGCCTGGAGGGCAAAACCTCCTGGATTTTCTCGAGTTGCGGCAGGTGCTCTCGACTTACGATGGGGACCTCGGGGACCCGCTCTGGTGGCCTCAGGAAAGGCCAGTCCCCATGCGAGTTCATGGGGGGCCTCTCGGGATTCCTCTCCCGTCGATACCGGGGCCTAAGACCTTTTGTGGAGTCGGGGCCGGAACCTGAGGATTCCTATCCAGTGCTGACATGGATCTTGGGGTACTTCTGGAGTCTCCCCAGGGGAGTCAGTCCTCGTTTCGAATGCGGGCATGCACTTGCGCTTTCCTCCAGAGCGGTAGCAGCAGTGTAACGCAGTCCGCCGCGTGGATCAAAGGATGTTTGGTTTTCCCTCGAGTCTTTCCCACGAGGCTTTCCCCGAGGCTGTCCCACGTGGACACGTGGTGGGAGTCGATCCTCTGCTTGAACGTCAAGGCAGTGCAGTGAAAACAGGTTCCTCTGGAATGGACTGACACATCTGGGGGACTCTTGGAATGGTGGCACGACCCTGGAGTTCCTCTCGCCTTTCCTGTGGAGAGCGCCTCCTCTTGAGATGCGACGGGAACGCCGGGAATTCTTTCCCTATGAAACAGGGAAAGGATCCCTCATCTCGAGCTAGGAGGCGGAAACGGGGCTCCCCTGGATGTGTGCGGGACCCACGTGCTTCCTCTCGAGTGGAGACGGGTATGTTGGGGAACTTCTTGAGTTGCAGCAAGGGTGTGAAGGACCCTTTGGAAGTTCCAGGGGTTAGACGTGATTAGCCTCGAGAAGCCTCAGCGGAAATGGGCCTCATCTCGCCTGGAGGGCAAAACCTCCTGGATTTTCTCGAGTTGCGGCAGGTGCTCTCGACTTACGACGGGGACCTCAGGAACCCGCTCTGGTGGCCTCAGGAAAGGCCAGTCCCCATGCGAGTTCCTCGGGGGCCTCTCGGGATTCCTCTCCCGTCGATGCCGGGGCCTAAGACCTTGTGTGGAGTCGGGGCCGGAACCTGAGGATTCCTCTCCAGTGCTGACATGGATCTTGGGGTACTTTTGAAGTCTCCCCAGGGGAGTCAGTCCTCGTCTCGAATGCGGGCATGCATTGTGCTTTCCTCCAGAGCGGTAGCAGCAGTGTCACTCATTCCGCCGTGGATCAAAGGATCTATGGTTTTCCCTCGAGTCTTTCCCACGAGGCTTTCCCACGAGGCTTTCCCACAGGGCTGTCCCACGTGCACACGTGGTGGGAGTCGATCCTCGGCTTGAACGTCAAGGCAGTGCAGGGAAAACAGGTTCCTCTGGAATGGACTGACACATCTGGGGGACTCTTGGAATGGTGGCACGACCCTGGAGTTCCTCTCGCCTTTCCTGTGGAGAGCGCCTCCTCTTGAGATGCGACGGGAACGCCGGGAATTCTTTCCCTACGAAACAGGGAAAGGATCCCTCATCTCGAGCTAGGAGGCGGAAACGGGGCTCCCCTGGATGTGTGCGGGACACCACGTGCTTCCTCTCGAGTGGAGACGGGTATGTCGGGGAACTTCTTGAGTTGCAGCAATGGTGTGAAGGACCCTTTGGAAGTTCCAGTGGTTAGATGTGATTGGCCTCGAGAAGCCTCAGCGGAAATGGGCCTCATCTCGCCTGGAGGGCAAAACCTCCTGAATTTTCTCGAGTTGCGGCAGGTGCTCTCGACTTACGACGGGGACCTCAGGGACCCGCTCTGGTGGCCTCAGGAAAGGCCAGTCCCCATGTGAGTTCCTCGGGGGCGTCTCGGGATTCCTCTCCCGTAGATGCCGGGGCCTAAGACCTTGCGTGGAGTCGGGGCCGGAACCTGAGGATTCCTCTCCAGTGCTGACATGGATCTTGGGGTACTTCTGGAGTCTCCCCAGGGGCGTCAGTCCTCGTCTCGAATGCAGGCATGCACTTGCGCTTTCCTCCAGAACGGTAGCAGCAGTGTCACGCAGTCCGCCGCGTGGATCAAAGGATCTCTGGTTTTCCCTCGAGTCTTTCCCACGAGGCTTTCCCACGAGGCTTTCCCACAGGGCTGTCCCACGTGCACACGTGGTGGGAGTCGATCCTCGGCTTGAACGTCAAGGCAGTGCAGGGAAAACAGGTTCCTCTGGTATGGACTGACACATCTGGGGGACTCTTGGAATGGTGGCACGACCCTGGAGTTCCTCTCGCCTTTCCTGTGGAGAGCGCCTCCTCTTGAGATGCGACGGGAACGCCGGGAATTCTTTCCCTATGAAACAGGGAAAGGATCCCTCATCTCGAGCTAGGAGGCGGAAACGGGGCTCCCCTGGATGTGTGCGGGACACCACTTGCTTCCTCTCGAGTGCAGACGGGTATGTCGGGGAACTTCTTGAGTTGCAGCAAGGGTGTGAAGGACCCTTTGGAAGTTCCAGTGGTTAGATGTGATTGGCCTCCAGAAGCCTCAGCGGAAATGGGCCTCATCTCGCCTGGAGGGCAAAACCTCCTGGATTTTCTCGAGTTGCGGCAGGTGCTCTCGACTTACGACGGGGACCTCAGGGACCCGCTCTGGTGGCATCAGGAAAGGCCAGTCCCCATGCGAGTTCCTCGGGGGCCTCTCGGGATTCCTCTCCCGTCGATGCCGGGGCCTAAGACCTTGTGTGGAGTCGTGGCCGGAACCTGAGGATTCCTCTCCAGTGCTGACACGGATCTTGTGGTACTTCTGGAGTCTCCCCAGGGGAGTCAGTCCTCGTCTCGAATGCGGGCATGCACTTGCGCTTTCCTCCAGAGCGGTGGCAGCAGTGTCACGCAGTCCGCCGCGTGGATCAAAGGATCTATGGTTTTCCCTCGAGTCTTTCCCACGAGGCTTTCCCACGAGGCTTTCCCACAGGGCTGTCCCACGTGCACACGTGGTGGGAGTCGATCCTCTGCTTGAACGTCAAGGCAGTGCAGGGAAAACAGGTTCCTCTGGAATGGACTGACACATCTGGGGGACTCTTGGAATGGTGGCACGACCCTGGAGTTCCTTCGCCTTTCCTGTGGAGAGCGCCTCCTCTTGAGATGCGACGGGAACGCCGGGAATTCTTTCCCTACGAAACAGGGAAAGGATCCCTCATCTCGAGCTAGGATGCGGAAACGGGGCTCCCCTGGATGTGTGCGGGACCCACGTGCTTCCTCTCGAGTGGAGACTGGTATGTCGGGGAACTTCTTGAGTTGCAGCAAGGGTGTGAAGGACCCTTTGGAAGTTCCAGTTGTTAGACGTGATTAGCCTCGAGAAGCCTCAGCGGAAATGGGCCTCATCTCGCCTGGAGGGCAAAACCTCCTGGATTTTCTCGAGTTGCGGCAGGTGCTCTCGACTTACGACGGGGACCTCAGGGACCCGCTCTGGTGGCCTCAGGAAAGGCCAGTCCCCATGCGAGTTCCTCGGGGGCCTCTCGGATTCCTCTCCCGTCGATGCCGGGGCCTAAGACCTTGTGTGGAGTCGGGGCCGGAACCTGAGGATTCCTCTCCAGTGCTGACATGGATCTTGGGGTACTTCTGGAGTCTCCCCAGGGGAGTCAGTCCTCGTCTCGAATGCGGGCATGCACTTGCGCTTTCCTCCAGAGCGGTAGCAGCAGTGTCACGCAGTCCGCCGCGTGGATCAAAGGATCTATGGTTTTCCCTCGAGTCTTTCCCACGAGGCTTTCCCACGAGGCTTTCCCACAGGGCTGTCCCACGTGCACACGTGGTGGGAGTCGATCCTCGGCTTGAACGTCAAGGCAGTGCAGGGAAAACAGGTTCCTCTGGAATGGACTGACACATCTGGGGGACTCTTGGAATGGTGGCACGACCCTGGAGTTCCTCTCGCCTTTCCTGTGGAGAGCGCCTCCTCTTGAGATGCGACGGGAACGCCGGGAATTCTTTCCCTACGAAACAGGGAAAGGATCCATCATCTCGAGCTACGAGGCGCAAACGGGGCTCCCCTGGATGTGTGCGGGACACCACGTGCTTCCTCTCGAGTGCAGACTGGTATGTCGGGGAACTTCTTGAGTTGCAACAATGGTGTGAAGGACCCTTTGGCAGTTCCAGTGGTTAGATGTGATTGGCCTCGAGAAGCCTCAGCGGAAATGGGCCTCATCTCGCCTGGAGGGCAAAACCTCCTGGATTTTCTCGAGTTGCGGCAGGTGCTCTCGACTTACGACGGGGACCTCAGGGAACCGCTCTGGTGGCCTCAGGAAAGGCCAGTCCCCATGCGAGTTCCTCGGGGGCCTCTCGGGATTCCTCTCCCGTCGATGCCGGGGCCTAAGACCTTGTGTGGAATCGGGGCCGGAACCTGAGGATTCCTCTCCAGTGCTGACATGGATCTTGGGGTACTTCTGGAGTCTCCCCAGGGGAGTCAGTCCTCGTCTCGAATGCGGGCATGCACTTGCGCTTTCCTCCAGAGCGGTAGCAGCAGTGTCACGCAGTCCGCCGCGTGGATCAAAGGATCTATGGTTTTCCCTCGAGTCTTTCCCACGAGGCTTTCCCACGAGGCTTTCCCACAGGGCTGTCCCACGTGCACACGTGGTGGGAGTCGATCCTCGGCTTGAACGTCAAGGCAGTGCAGGGAAAACAGGTTCCTCTGGAATGGACTGACACATCTGGGGGACTCTTGGAATGGTGTCACGACCCTGGAGTTCCTCTCCCCTTTCCTGTGGAGAGCGCCTCCTCTTGAGATGCGACGGGAACGCCGGGAATTCTTTCCCTACGAAACAGGGAAAGGATCCCTCATCTCGAGCTAGGAGGCGGAAACGGGGCTCCCCTGGATGTGTGCGGGACACCACGTGCTTCCTCTCGAGTGGAGACGGGTATGTCGGGGAACTTCTTGAGTTGCAGCAATGGTGTGAAGGACCCTTTGGAAGTTCCAGTGGTTAGATGTGATTAGCCTCGAGAAGCCTCAGAGGAAATGGGCCTCATCTCGCCTGGAGGGCAAAACCTCCTGGATTTTCTCGAGTTGCGGCAGGTGCTCTCGACTTACGACGGGGACCTCAGGGACCCGCTCTGATGGCCTCAGGACAGGCCAGTCCGCATGCGAGTTCCTCGGGGGCCTCTCGGGATTCCTCTCCCGTCGATGCCGGGGCCTAAGACCTTGTGTGGATTCGGGGCTGGAACCTGAGGATTTCTCTGCAGTGCTGACATGGATCTTGGGGTACGTCTGGAGTCTCCCCAGGGGAGTCAGTCCTCGTCTCGAATGCGGGCATGCACTTGCGCTTTCCTCCAGAGCGGTAGCAGCAGTGTCACGCAGTCCGCCGCGTGGATCAAAGGATCTATGGTTTTCCCTCGAGTCTTTCCCACGAGGCTTTCCCACGAGGCTTTCCCACAGGGCTGTCCCACGTGCACACGAGGTGGGAGTCGATCCTCGGCTTGAACGTCAAGGCAGTTCAGGGAAAACAGGTTCCTCTGGAATGGACTGACACATCTGGGGGACTCTTGGAATGGTGGCACGACCCTGGAGTTCCTCTCGCCTTTCCTGTGGAGAGCGCCTCCTCTTGAGATGCGACGGGAACGCCGGGAATTCTTTCCCTACGAAACAGGGAAAGGATCCCTCATCTCGAGCTAGGAGGCGGAAACGGGGCTCCCCTGGATGTGTGCGGGACACCACGTGCTTCCTCTCGAGTGCAGACGGTTATGTCGGGGAACTTCTTGAGTTGCAGCAATGGTGTGAAGGACCCTTTGGCAGTTCCAGTGGTTAGATGTGATTGGCCTCGAGAAGCCTCAGCGGAAATGGGCCTCATCTCGCCTGGAGGGCAAAAGCTCCTGGATTTTCTCGAGTTGCGGCAGGTGCTCTCGACTTACGACGGGGACCTCAGGGACCCGCTCTGGTGGCCTCAGGAAAGGCCAGTCCCCATGCGAGTTCCTCGGGGGCGTCTCGGGATTCCTCTCCCGTCGATGCCGGGGCCTAAGACCTTGTGTGGAGTCGGGGCCGGAACCTGAGGATTCCTCTCCAGTGCTGACATGGATCTTGGGGTACGTCTGGAGTCTCCCCAGGGGAGTCAGTCCTCGTCTCGAATTCGGGCATGCACTTGCGCTTTCCTCCAGAGCGGTAGCAGCAGTGTCACGCAGTCCGCCGCGTGGATCAAAGGATCTATGGTTTTCCCTCGAGTCTTTTCCACGAGGCTTTCCCACGAGGCTTTCCCACAGGGCTGTCCCACGTGCACACGTGGTGGGAGTCGATCCTCGGCTTGAACGTCAAGGCAGTGCAGGGAAAACAGGTTACTCTGGAATGGACTGACACATCTGGGGGACTCTTGGAATGGTGGCACGACCCTGGAGTTCCTCTCGCCTTTCCTGTGGAGAGCGCCTCCTCTTGAGATGCGACGGGAACGCCGGGAATTCTTTCCCTACGAAACAGGGAAAGGATCCCTCATCTCGAGCTAGGAGGCGGAAACGGGGCTCCCCTGGATGTGTGCGGGACCCACGTGCTTCCTCTCGAGTGGAGACGGGTATGTCGGGGAACTTCTTGAGTTGCAGCAAGGGTGTGAAGGACCCTTTGGAAGTTCCAGTTGTTAGACGTGATTAGCCTCGAGAAGCCTCAGCGGAAATGGGCCTCATCGCGCCTGGAGGGCAAAACCTCCTGGATTTTCTCGAGTTGCGGCAGGTGCTCTCGACTTACGACGGGGACCTCAGGGACCCGCTCTGGTGGCCTCAGGAAAGGCCAGTCCCCATGCGAGTTCCTCGGGGGCCTCTCGGGATTCCTCTCCCGTCGATGCCGGGGCCTAAGACCTTGTGTGGAGTCGTGGCCGGAACCTGAGGATTCCTCTCCAGTGCTGACATGGATCTTGGGGTACTTCTGTAGTCTCCCCAGGGGAGTCAGTCCTCGTCTCGAATGCGGGCATGCACTTGCGCTTTCCTCCAGAGCGGTAGCAGCAGTGTCACGCAGTCCGCCGCGTGGATCAAAGGATCTATGGTTTTCCCTCGAGTCTTTCCCACGAGGCTTTCCCACGAGGCTTTCCCACAGGGTTGTCCCACGTGCACACGTGGTGGGAGTCGATCCTCGGCTTGAACGTCAAGGCAGTGCAGGGAAAACAGGTTCCTCTGGAATGGACTGACACATCTGGGGGACTCTTGGAATGGTGGCACGACCCTGGAGTTCCTCTCGCCTTTCCTGTGGAGAGCGCCTCCTCTTGAGATGCGACGGGAACGCCGGGAATTCTTTCCCTACGAAACAGGGAAAGGACACCTCATCTCGAGCTAGGAGGCGGAAACGGGGCTCCCCTGGATGTGTGCGGGACCCCACGTGCTTCCTCTCGAGTGGAGACGGGTATGTCGGGGAACTTCTTGAGTTGCAGCAATGGTGTGAAGGACCCTTTGGCAGTTCCAGTGGTTAGATGTGATTGGCCTCGAGAAGGCTCAGCGGAAATGGGCCTCATCTCGCCTGGAGGGCAAAACCTCCTGGATTTTCTCGAGTTGCGGCAGGTGCTCTCGACTTACGACGGGGACATCAGGGACCCGCTCTGGTGGCCTCAGGAAAGGCCAGTCCCCATGCGAGTTCCTCGGGGGCCTCTCGGGATTCCTCTCCCGTCGATGCCGGGGCCTAAGACCTTGTGTGGAATCGGGGCCGGAACCTGAGGATTCCTCTCCAGTGCTGACATGGATCTTGGGGTACTTCTGGAGTCTCCCCAGGGGAGTCAGTCCTCGTCTCGAATGCGGGCATGCACTTGCGCTTTCCTCCAGATCGGTAGCAGCAGTGTCACGCAGTCCGCTGCGTGGATCAAAGGATCTATGGTTTTCCCTCGAGTCTTTCCCACGAGGCTTTCCCACGAGGCTTTCCCACAGGGCTGTCCCACGTGCACACGTGGTGGGAGTCGATCCTCGGCTTGAACGTCAAGGCAGTGCAGGGAAAACAGGTTCCTCTGGAATGGACTGACACATCTGGGGGACTCTTGGAATGGTGGCACGACCCTGGAGTTCCTCTCGCCTTTCCTGTGGAGAGCGCCTCCTCTTGAGATGCGACGGGAAAGCCGGGAATTCTTTCCCTACGAAACAGGGAAAGGATCCCTCATCTCGAGCTAGGAGGCGGAAACGGGGCTCCCCTGGATGTGTGCGGGACCCCACGTGCTTCCTCTCGAGTGGAGACGGGTATGTCGGGGAACTTCTTGAGTTGCAGCAATGGTGTGAAGGACCCTTTGGAAGTTCCAGTGGTTAGATGTGATTGGCCTCGAGAAGCCTCAGCGGAAATGGGACTCATCGCGCCTGGAGGGCAAAACCTCCTGGATTTTATCGAGTTGCGGCAGGTGCTCTCGACTTACGACGGGGACCTCAGGGACCCGCTCTGGTGGCCTCAGGAAAGGACAGTCCCCATGCGAGTTCCTCGGGGGCCTCTCGGGATTCCTCTCCCGTCGATGCCGGGGCCTAAGACCTTGTGTGGAGTCGTGGCCAGTACCTGAGGATTCCTCTCCTGTGCTGACATGGATCTTGGGGTACTTCTGGAGTCTCCCCAGGGGAGTCAGTCTTCGTCTCGAATGCGGGCATGCACTTGCGCTTTCCTCCAGAGCGGTAGCAGCAGTGTCACGCAGTCCGCCGCGTGGATCAAAGGATCTATGGTTTTCCCTCGAGTCTTTCCCACGAGGCTTTCCCACGAGGCTTTCCCACAGGGCTGTCCCACGTGCACACGTGGTGGGAGTCGATCCTCTGCTTGAACGTCAAGGCAGTGCAGGGAAAACAGGTTCCTATGGAATGGACTGACACATCTGGGGGACTCTTGGAATGGTGGCACGACCCTGGAGTTCCTCTCGCCTTTCCTGTGGAGAGCGCCTCCTCTTGAGATGTGACGGGAAGGCCGGGAATTCTTTCCCTACGAAACAGGGAAAGGATCCCTCATCTCGAGCTAGGAGGCGGAAACGGGGCTCCCCTGGATGTGTGCGGGACGCACGTGCTTCCTCTCGAGTGGAGACGGGTATGTCGGGGAACTTCTTGAGTTGCAGCAAGGGTGTGAAGGACCCTTTGGAAGTTCCAGTGGTTAGACGTGATTAGCCTCGAGAAGCCTCAGGGGAAATGGGCCTCATCTCGCCTGGAGGGCAAAACCTCCTGGATTTTCTCGAGTTGCGGCAGGTGCTCTCGACTTACGACGGGGACCTCAGGGACCCGCTCTGGTGGCCTCAGGAAAGGCCAGTCCCCATGCGAGTTCCTCGGGGACCTCTCGGGATTCCTCTCCCGTCGATGCCGGGGCCTAAGACATTGTGTGGAGTCAGGGCCGGAATCTGAGGATTCCTCTCCAGTGCTGACATGGATCTTGGGGTACTTCTGGAGTCTCCCCAGGGGAGTCAGTCCTCGTCTCGAATGCGGGCATGCACTTGCGCTTTCCTCCAGAGCGGTAGCAGCAGTGTCACGCAGTCCGCCGCGTGGATCAAAGGATCTATGTTTTTCCCTCGAGCCTTTCCCACGAGGCTTTCCCACGAGGCTTTCCCACAGGGCTGTCCCACGTGCACACGTGGTGGGAGTCGATCCTCGACTTGAACGTCAAGGCAGTGCAGGGAAAACAGGTTCCTCTGGAATGGACTGACACATCTGGGGGACTCTTGGAATGGTGGCACGACCCTGGAGTTCCTCTCGCCTTTCCTGTGGAGAGCGCCTCCTCTTGAGATGCGACGGGAACGCCGGGAATTCTTTCCCTACGAAACAGGGAAAGGATCCCTCATCTCGAGCTAGGAGGCGGAAACGGGGCTCCCCTGGATGTGTGCGGGACCCCACGTGCTTCCTCTCGAGTGGAGACGGGTATGTCGGGGAACTTCTTGAGTTGCAGCAATGGTGTGAAGGACCCTTTGGAAGTTCCAGTGGTTAGATGTGATTGGCCTCGAGAACCCTCAGGGGAAATGGGCCTCATCTCACCTGGAGGGCAAAACCTCCTGGATTTTCTGGAGTTGCGGCAGGTGCTCTCGACTTACGACAGGGACCTCAGGGAACCGCTCTGGTGGCCTCAGGAAAGGCCAGTCCCCATGCGAGTTCCTCGGGGGCGTCTCGGGGTCCCTCTCCCGTCGATGCCGGGGCCTAAGACCTTGTGTGGAGTCGGGGCCGGAACCTGAGGATTCCTCTCCAGTGCTGACATGGATCTTGGGGTACATCTGGAGTCTCCCCAGGGGAGTCAGTCCTCGTCTCGAATGCGGGCATGCATTGCACTTTCCTCCAGAGCGATAGCAGCAGTGTCACGCATTCCACGCGTGGATCAAAGGATCTATGGTTTTCCCTCGAGTCTTTCCCACGAGGCTTTCCCATGAGGCTTTCCCAAAGTGCTGTCCCACGTGCACACGTGGTGGGAGTCGATCCTCGGCTTGAACATCATGTGCAGGGAAAACAGGTACCTCTGGAATGGACTGACACATCTGGGGGACTCTTGAAATGGTGGCACCACCCTGGAGTTCCTTTCGCCTTTCCTGTGGAGAGCGCCTCCTCTTGAGATGCGACGGGAACGCCGGGAATTCTTTCCCTACGAAACAGGGAAAGGATCCCTCATCTCGAGCTAGGAGGCGGAAACGGGGCTCCCCTGGATGTGTGCGGGAACCCACGTGCTTCCTCTCGAGTGGAGACGGGTATGTCGGGGAACTTCTTGAGTTGCAGCAAGGGTGTGAAGGACCCTTTGGAAGTTCCAGTGGTTAGATGTGATTGGCCTCGAGAAGCCTCAGCGGAAATTGGCCTCATCTCGCCTGTAGGGCAAAACCTCCTGGATTTTCTCGAGTTGCGGCAGGTGCTCTCGACTTACGACGGGGACCTCAGGGACCCGCTCTGGTGGCCTCAGGAAAGGCCAGTCCCCATGCGAGTTCCTCGGGGGCCTCTCGGGATTCCTCTCCCGTCGATTCCGGGGCCTAAGACCTTGTGTGGAGTCGGGGCCGGAACCTGAGGATTCCTCTCCAGTGCTGACATGGATCTTGGGGTACTTCTGGAGTCTCCCCAGGGGAGTCAGTCCTCGTCTCGAATGCGGGCATGCACTTGCGCTTTCCTCCAGAGCGGTAGCAGCAGTGTCACGCAGTCCGCCGCGTGGATCAAAGGATCTATGGTTTTCCCTCGAGTCTTTCCCACGAGGCTTTCCCACGAGGCTTTCCCACAGGGCTGTCCCACGTGCACACGTGGTGGGAGTCGATCCTCGGCTTGAACGTCAAGGCAGTGCAGGGAAAACAGGTTCCTCTGGAAAGGACTGACACATCTGGGGGACTCTTGGAATGGTGGCACGACCCTGGAGTTCCTCTCGCCTTTCCTGTGGAGAGCGCCTCCTCTTGAGATGCGACGGGAACGCCGGGAATTCTTTCCCTACGAAACAGGGAAAGGATCCCTCATCTCGAGCTAGGAGGCGGAAACGGGGCTCCCCTGGATGTGTGCGGGACCCCACGTGCTTCCTCTCGAGTGGAGACGGGTATGTCGGGGAACTTCTTGAGTTGCAGCAATGGTGTGAAGGACCCTTTGGAAGTTCCAGTGGTTAGATGTGATTGGCCTCGAGAACCCTCAGGGGAAATGGGCCTCATCTCACCTGGAGGGCAAAACCTCCTGGATTTTCTAGAGTTGCGGCAGGTGCTCTCGACTTACGACGGGGACCTCAGGGACCCGCTCTGGTGGCCTCAGGAAAGGCCAGTCCCCATGCGAGTTCCTCGGGGGCGTCTCGGGGTTCCTCTCCCGTCGATGCCGTGGCCTAAGACCTTGTGTGGAGTCGGGGCCGGAACCTGAGGATTCCTCTCCAGTGCTGACATGGATCTTGGGGTACTTCTGGAGTCTCCCCAGGGGAGTCAGTCCTCCTCTCGAATGCGGGCATGCATTGCACTTTCCTCCAGAGCGGTAGCAGCAGTGTCACGCATTCCACGCGTGGATCAAAGGATCTATGGTTTTCCCTCGAGTCTTTCCCACGAGGCTTTCCCACGAGGCTTTCCCACAGGGCTGTCCCACGTGCACACGTGGTGGGAGTCGATCCTCGGCTTGAACGTCATGTGCAGGGAAAACAGGTTCCTCTGGAATGGACTGACACATCTGGGGGACTCTTGGAATTGTGGCACGACCCTGGAGTTCCTTTCGCCTTTCCTGTGGAGAGCGCCTCCTCTTGAGATGCGACGGGAACGCCGGGAATTCTTTCCCTACGAAACAGGGAAAGGATCCCTCATCTCGAGCTAGGAGGCGGAAACGGGGCTCCCCTGGATGTGTGCGGGACCCCACGTGCTTCCTCTCGAGTGGAGACGGGTATGTCCGGGAACTTCTTGAGTTGCAGCAAGGGTGTGAAGGACCCTTGGGAAGTTCCAGTGGTTAGATGTGATTGGCCTCGAGAAGCCTCAGCGGAAATGGGCCTCATCTCGCCTGGAGGGCAAAACCTCCTGGATTTTCTCGAGTTGCGGCAGGTGCTCTCGACTTACGATGGGGACCTCAGGGAACCGCTCTGGTGGCCTCAGGAAAGGCCAGTCCCCATGCGAGTTCCTCGGGGGCCTCTCGGAATTCCTCTCCCGTCGATACCGGGGCCTAAGACCATGTGTGGAGTCGGGGCCGGAACCTGAGGATTCCTATCCAGTGCTGACATGGATCTTGGGGTACTTCTGGAGTCTCCCCAGGGGAGTCAGTCCTCGTTTCGAATGCGGGCATGCACTTGCGCTTTCCTCCAGAGCGGTAGCAGCAGTGTAACGCAGTCCGCCGCGTGTTTCAAAGGATGTTTGGTTTTCCCTCGAGTCTTTCCCACGAGGCTTTCCCCGAGGCTGTCCCACGTGGACACGTGGTGGGAGTCGATCCTCGGCTTGAACGTCAAGGCAGTGCAGTGAAAACAGGTTCCTCTGGAATGGACTGACACATCTGGGGGACTCTTGGAATGGTGGCACGACCCTGGAGTTCCTCTCGCCTTTCCTGTGGAGAGCGCCTCCTCTTGAGATGCGACGGGAACGCCGGGAATTCTTTCCCTACGAAACAGGGAAAGGATCCCTCATCTCGAGCTAGGAGGCGGAAACGGGGCTCCCCTGGATGTGTGCGGGACCCACGTGCTTCCTCTCGAGTGGAGACGGGTATGTTGGGGAACTTCTTGAGTGGCAGCAAGGGTGTGAAGGACCCTTTGGAAGTTCCAGTGGTTAGACGTGATTAGCCTCGAGAAGCCTCAGCGGAAATGGGCCTCATCTCGCCTGGAGGGCAAAACCTCCTGGATTTTCTCGAGTTGCGGCAGGTGCTCTCGACTTACGACGGGGACCTCAGGAACCCGCTCTGGTGGCCTCAGGAAAGGCCAGTCCCCATGCGAGTTCCTCGGGGGCCTCTCGGGATTCCTCTCCCTTCGATGCCGGGGACTAAGACCTTGTGTGGAGTCGGGGCTGGAACCTGAGGATTCCTCTCCAGTGCTGACATGGATCTTGGGGTACTTTTGAAGTCTCCCCAGGGGAGTCAGTCCTCGTCTCGAATGCGGGCATGCATTGTGCTTTCCTCCAGAGCGGTAGCAGCAGTGTCACGCAGTCCGCCGCGTGGATCAAAGGATCTATGGTTTTCCCTCGAGTCTTTCCCACGAGGCTTTCCCACGAGGCTTTCCCACAAGGCTGTCCCACGTGCACACGTGGTGGGAGTCGATCCTCGGCTTGAATGTCAAGGCAGTGCAGGGAAAACAGGTTCCTCTGGAATGGACTGACACATCTGGGGGACTCTTGGAATGGTGGCACGACCCTGGAGTTCCTCTCGCCTTTCCTGTGGAGAGCGCCTCCTCTTGAGATGCGACGGGAACGCCGGGAATTCTTTCCCTACGAAACAGGGAAAGGATCCCTCATCTCGAGCTAGGAGGTGGAAACGGGGCTCCCCTGGATGTGTGCGGGACCCCACGTGCTTCCTCTCGAGTGGAGACGGGTATGTCGGGGAACTTCTTGAGTTGCAGCAAGGGTGTGAAGGACCCTTTGGAAGTTCCAGTGGTTAGATGTGATTGGCCTCGAGAAGCCTCAGCGGAAATGGGCCTCATCTCGCCTGGAGGGCAAAACCTCCTGGATTTTCTCGAGTTGCGGCAGGTGCTCTCGACTTACGACTGGGACCTCAGGGACCCGCTCTGGTGGCCTCAGGAAAGGCCAGTCCCCATGCGAGTTCTTCGGGGGCCTCTCGGGATTCCTCTCCCGTCGATGCCGGGGCATAAGACCTTGTGTGGAGTCGGGGCCGGAACCTGAGGATTCCTCTCCAGTGCTGACATGGATCTTGGGGTACGTCTGGAGTCTCCCCAGGGGAGTCAGTCCTCGTCTCGAATGCGGGCATGCACTTGCGCTTTCCTCCAGAGCGGTAGCAGCAGTGTCACGCAGTCCGCCGCGTGGATCAAAGGATCTATGGATTTCCCTCGAGTCTTTCCCACGAGGCTTTCCCACGAGGCTTTCCCACAGGGCTTTCCCACGTGCACACGTGGTGGGAGTCGATCCTCTGCTTGAACGTCAAGGCAGTGCAGGGAAAACAGGTTCCTCTGGAATGGACTGACACATCTGGGGGACTCTTGAAATGGTGGCACGACCCTGGAGTTCCTCTCGCCTTTCCTGTGGAGAGCGCCTCCTCTTGAGATGCGACGGGAACGCCGGGAATTCTTTCCCTACGAAACAGGGAAAGGATCCCTCATCTCGAGCTAGGAGGCGGAAACGGGGCTCCCCTGGATGTGTGCGGGACACCACGTGCTTCCTCTCGAGTGCAGACGGGTATGTCGGGGAACTTCTTGAGTTGCAGCAATGGTGTGAAGGACCCTTTGGCAGTTCCAGTGGTTAGATGTGATTGGCCTCGAGAAGCCTCAGCGGAAATGGGCCTCGTCTCGCCTGGACGGCAAAACCTCCTGGATTTTCTCGAGTTGCGGCAGGTGCTCTCGACTTACGACGGGGACCTCAGGGAACCGCTCTGGTGGACTCAGGAAAGGCCAGTCCCCATGCGAGTTCCTCGGGGGCCTCTCGGGGTTCCTCTCCCGTCGATGCCGGGGCCTAAGACCTTGTGTGGAGTCGGGGCCGGAACGTGAGGATTCCTCTCCAGTGCTGACATGGATCCTGGGGTACTTCTGGAGTCTCCCCAGGGGAGTCAGTCCTCGTCTCGAATGCGGGCATGCACTTGCGCTTTCCTCCAGAGCGGTAGCAGCAGTGTCACTCATTCCGCCGCGTGGATCAAAGGATCTATGGTTTTCCCTCGAGTCTTTCCCACGAGGCTTTCCCACGAGGCTTTCCCACAGGGCTGTCCCACGTGCACACGTGGTGGGAGTCGATCCTCGGCTTGAACGTCAAGGCAGTGCAGGGAAAACAGGTTCCTCTGGAATGGACTGACACATCTGGGGGACTCTGGGAATGGTGGCACGACCCTGGAGTTCCTCTCGCCTTTCCTGTGGAGAGCGCCTCCTCTTGAGATGCGACGGGAACGCCGGGAATTCTTTCCCTACGAAACAGGGAAAGGATCCCTCATCTCGAGCTAGGAGGCGGAAACGGGGCTCCCCTGGATGTGTGCGGGACACCACGTGCTTCCTCTCGAGTGGAGACGGGTATGTCGGGGAACTTCTTGAGTTGCAGCAATGGTGTGAAGGACCCTTTGGAAGTTCCAGTGGTTAGATGTGATTGGCCTCGAGAAGCCTCAGCGGAAATGGGCCTCATCTCGCCTGGAGGGCAAAACCTCCTGGATTTTCTCGAGTTGCGGCAGGTGCTCTCGACTTACGACGGGGACCTCAGGGACCCGCTCTGGTGGCCTCAGGAAAGGCCAGTCCCCATGTGAGTTCCTCGGGGGCGTCTCGGGATTCCTCTCCCGTAGATGCCGGGGCCTAAGACCTTGCGTGGAGTCGGGGCCGGAACCTGAGGATTCCTCTCCAGTGCTGACATGGATCTTGGGGTACTTCTGGAGTCTCCCCAGGGGCGTCAGTCCTCGTCTCGAATGCAGGCATGCACTTGCGCTTTCCTCCAGAGCGGTAGCAGCAGTGTCACGCAGTCCGCCGCGTGGATCAAAGGATCTATGGTTTTCCCTCGAGTCTTTCCCACGAGGCTTTCCCACGAGGCTTTCCCACAGGGCTGTCCCACGTGCACACGAGGTGGGAGTCGATCCTCGGCTTGAACGTCAAGGCAGTTCAGGGAAAACAGGTTCCTCTGGAATGGACTGACACATCTGGGGGACTCTTGGAATGGTGGCACGACCCTGGAGTTCCTCTCGCCTTTCCTGTGGAGAGCGCCTCCTCTTGAGATGCGACGGGAACGCCGGGAATTCTTTCCCTACGAAACAGGGAAAGGATCCCTCATCTCGAGCTAGGAGGCGGAAACGGGGCTCCCCTGGATGTGTGCGGGACCCCACGTGCGTCCTCTCGAGTGCAGACGGTTATGTCGGGGAACTTCTTGAGTTGCAGCAATGGTGTGAAGGACCCTTTGGCAGTTCCAGTGGTTAGATGTGATTGGCCTCGAGAAGCCTCAGCGGAAATGGGCGTCATCTCGCCTGGAGGGCAAAACCTCCTGGATTTTCTCGAGTTGCGGCAGGTGCTCTCGACTTACGACGGGGACCTCAGGGACCCGCTCTGGTGGCCTCAGGAAAGGCCAGTCCCCATGCGAGTTCCTCGGGGGCCTCTCGGGATTCCTCTCCCGTCGATGCCGGGGACTAAGACCTTGTGTGGAGTCGGGGCCGGAACCTGAGGATTCCTCTCCAGTGCTGACATGGATCTTGGGGTACGTCTGGAGTCTCCCCAGGGGAGTCAGTCCTCGTCTCGAATTCGGGCATGCACTTGCGCTTTCCTCCAGAGCGGTAGCAGCAGTGTCACGCAGTCCGCCGAGTGGATCAAAGGATCTATGGTTTTCCCTCGAGTCTTTCCCACGAGGCTTTCCCACGAGGCTTTCCCACAGGGCTGTCCCACGTGCACACGAGGTGGGAGTCGATCCTCGGCTTGAACGTCAAGGCAGTTCAGGGAAAACAGGTTCCTCTGGAATGGACTGACACATCTGGGGGACTCTTGGAATGGTGGCACGACCCTGGAGTTCCTCTCGCCTTTCCTGTGGAGAGCGCCTCCTCTTGAGATGCGACGGGAACGCCGGGAATTCTTTCCCTACGAAACAGGGAAAGGATCCCTCATCTCGAGCTAGGAGGCGGAAACGGGGCTCCCCTGGATGTGTGCGGGACCCACGTGCTTCCTCTCGAGTGGAGACGGGTATGTCGGGGAACTTCTTGAGTTGCAGCAAGGGTGTGAAGGACCCTTTGGAAGTTCCAGTGGTTAGACATGATTAGCCTCGAGAAGCCTCAGCGGAAATGGGCCTCATCTCGCCTGGAGGGCAAAACCTCCTGGATTTTCTCGAGTTGCGGCAGGTGCTCTCGACTTACGACGGGGACCTCAGGGACCCGCTCTGGTGGCCTCAGGAAAGGCCAGTCCGCATGCGAGTTCCTCGGGGGCCTCTCGGGATTCCTCTCCCGTCGATGCCGGGGCCTAAGTCCTTGTGTGGAGTCGGGGTCGGAACCTGAGGATTCCTCTCCAGTGCTGACATGGATCTTGGGGTACTTCTGGAGTCTCCCCAGGGGAGTCAGTCTTCGTCTCGAATGCGGGCATGCACTTGCGCTTTCCTCCAGAGCGGTAGCAGCAGTGTCACGCAGTCCGCCGCGTGGATCAAAGGATCTATGGTTTTCCCTCGAGTCTTTTCCACGAGGCTTTCCCACGAGGCTTTCCCACAGGGCTGTCCCACGTGCACACGTGGTGGGAGTCGATCCTCGGCTTGAACGTCAAGGCAGTGCAGGGAAAACAGGTTCCTCTGGAATGGACTGACACATCTGGGGGACTCTTGGAATGGTGGCACGACCCTGGAGTTCCTCTCGCCTTTCCTGTGGAGAGCGCCTCCTCTTGAGATGCGACGGGAACGCCGG
This sequence comes from Ovis canadensis, assembly GCF_042477335.2. Taxonomy (NCBI): domain Eukaryota; kingdom Metazoa; phylum Chordata; class Mammalia; order Artiodactyla; family Bovidae; genus Ovis; species Ovis canadensis. The sequence continues at coordinate 1,316,695 of NC_091266.1, read as the reverse complement.
GAATTCTTTCCCTACGAAACAGGGAAAGGATCCCTCATCTCGAGCTAGGAGGCGGAAACGGGGCTCCCCTGGATGTGTGCGGGACCCACGTGCTTCCTCTCGAGTGGAGACGGGTATGTCGGGGAACTTCTTGAGTTGCAGCAAGGGTGTGAAGGACCCTTTGGAAGTTCCAGTTGTTAGACGTGATTAGCCTCGAGAAGCCTCAGCGGAAATGGGCCTCATCGCGCCTGGAGGGCAAAACCTCCTGGATTTTCTCGAGTTGCGGCAGGTGCTCTCGACTTACGACGGGGACCTCAGGGACCCGCTCTGGTGGCCTCAGGAAAGGCCAGTCCCCATGCGAGTTCCTCGGGGGCCTCTCGGGATTCCTCTCCCGTCGATGCCGGGGCCTAAGACCTTGTGTGGAGTCGTGGCCGGAACCTGAGGATTCCTCTCCAGTGCTGACATGGATCTTGGGGTATTTCTGTAGTCTCCCCAGGGGAGTCAGTCCTCGTCTCGAATGCGGGCATGCACTTGCGCTTTCCTCCAGAGCGGTAGCAGCAGTGTCACGCAGTCCGCCGCGTGGATCAAAGGATCTATGGTTTTCCCTCGAGTCTTTCACACGAGGCTTTCCCACGAGGCTTTCCCACAGGGTTGTCCCACGTGCACACGTGGTGGGAGTCGATCCTCGGCTTGAACGTCAAGGCAGTGCAGGGAAAACAGGTTCCTCTGGAATGGACTGACACATCTGGGGGACTCTTGGAATGGTGGCACGACCCTGGAGTTCCTCTCGCCTTTCCTGTGGAGAGCGCCTCCTCTTGAGATGCGACGGGAACGCCGGGAATTCTTTCCCTATGAAACAGGGAAAGGACACCTCATCTCGAGCTAGGAGGCGGAAACGGGGCTCCCCTGGATGTGTGCGGGACACCACGTGCTTCCTCTCGAGTGGAGACGGGTATGTCGGGGAACTTCTTGAGTTGCAGCAATGGTGTGAAGGACCCTTTGGCAGTTCCAGTGGTTAGATGTGATTGGCCTCGAGAAGGCTCAGCGGAAATGGGCCTCATCTCGCCTGGAGGGCAAAACCTCCTGGATTTTCTCGAGTTGCGGCAGGTGCTCTCGACTTACGACGGGGACCTCAGGGACCCGCTCTGGTGGCCTCAGGAAAGGCCAGTCCCCATGCGAGTTCCTCGGGGGCCTCTCGGGATTCCTCTCCCGTCGATGCCGGGGCCTAAGACCTTGTGTGGAATCGGGGCCGGAACCTGAGGATTCCTCTCCAGTGCTGACATGGATCTTGGGGTACTTCTGGAGTCTCCCCAGGGGAGTCAGTCCTCGTCTCGAATGCGGGCATGCACTTGCGCTTTCCTCCAGAGCGGTAGCAGCAGTGTCACGCAGTCCGCCGCGTGGATCAAAGGATCTATGGTTTTCCCTCGAGTCTTTCCCACGAGGCTTTCCCACGGGGCTTTCCCACAGGGTTGTCCCACGTGCACACGTGGTGGGAGTCGATCCTCGGCTTGAACGTCAAGGCAGTGCAGGGAAAACAGGTTCCTCTGGAATGGACTGACACATCTGGGGGACTCTTGGAATGGTGGCACAACCCTGGAGTTCCTCTCGCCTTTCCTGTGGAGAGCGCCTCCTCTTGAGATGCGACGGGAACGCCGGGAATTCTTTCCCTACGAAACAGGGAAAGGATCCCTCATCTCGAGCTAGGAGGCGGAAACGGGGCTCCCCTGGATGTGTGCGGGACCCCACGTGCTTCCTCTCGAGTGGAGACGGGTATGTCGGGGAACTTCTTGAGTTGCAGCAATGGTGTGAAGGACCCTTTGGAAGTTCCAGTGGTTAGATGTGATTGGCCTCGAGAAGCCTCAGCGGAAATGGGACTCATCGCGCCTGGAGGGCAAAACCTCCTGGATTTTCTCGAGTTGCGGCAGGTGCTCTCGACTTACGACGGGGACCTCAGGGACCCGCTCTGGTGGCCTCAGGAAAGGCCAGTCCCCATGCGAGTTCCTCGGGGGCCTCTCGGGATTCCTCTCCCGTCGATGCCGGGGCCTAAGACCTTGTGTGGAGTCGTGGCCAGAACCTGAGGATTCCTCTCCAGTGCTGACATGGATCTTGGGGTACTTCTGGAGTCTCCCCAGGGGAGTCAGTCCTCGTCTCGAATGCGTGCATGCACTTGCGCTTTCCTCCAGAGCGGTAGCAGCAGTGTCACGCAGTCCGCCGCGTGGATCAAAGGATCTATGGTTTTCCCTCGAGTCTTTCCCACGAGGCTTTCCCACGAGGCTTTCCCACAGGGCTGTCCCACGTGCACACGTGGTGGGAGTCGATCCTCGGCTTGAACGTCAAGGCAGTGCAGGGAAAACAGGTTCCTCTGGAATGGACTGACACATCTGGGGGACTCTTGGAATGGTGGCACGACCCTGGACTTCCTCTCGCCTTTCCTGTGGAGAGCGCCTCCTCTTGAGATGCGACGGGAACGCCGGGAATTCTTTCCCTACGAAACAGGGACAGGATCCCTCATCTCGAGCTAGGAGGCGGAAACGGGGCTCCCCTGGATGTGTGCGGGACCCCACGTGCTTCCTCTCGAGTGCAGACGGGTATGTCGGGGAACTTCTTGAGTTGCAGCAATGGTGTGAAGGACCCTTTGGAAGTTCCAGTGGTTAGATGTGATTGGCCTCGAGAAGCCTCAGCGGAAATGGGCCTCATCTCGCCTGGAGGGCAAAACCTCCTGGATTTTCTCGAGTTGCGGCAGGTGCTCTCGACTTACGACGGGGACCTCAGGGACCCACTCTGGTGGCCTCAGGAAAGGCCAGTCCCCATGCGAGTTCCTCGGGGGCCTCTCGGGATTCCTCTCCCGTCGATGCCGGGGCCTAAGACCTTGTGTGGAGTCGTGGCCAGAACCTGAGGATTCCTCTCCAGTGCTGACATGGATCTTGGGGTACTTCTGGAGTCTCCCCAGGGGAGTCAGTCCTCGTCTCGAATGCGGGCATGCACTTGCGCTTTCCTCCAGAGCGGTAGCAGCAGTGTCACGCAGTCCGCCGCGTGGATCAAAGGATCTATGGTTTTCCCTCGAGTCTTTCCCACGAGGCTTTCCCACGAGGCTTTCCCACAGGGCTGTCCCACGTGCACACGTGGTGGGAGTTGATCCTCGGCTTGAACGTCAAGGCAGTTCAGGGAAAAGAGGTTCCTCTGGAATGGACTGACACATCTGGGGGACTCTTGGAATGGTGTCAGAACCCTGGAGTTCCTCTCGCCTTTCCTGTGGAGAGCGCCTCCTCTTGAGATGCGACGGGAACGCCGGGAATTCTTTCCCTACGAAACAGGGAAAGGATCCCTCATCTAGAGCTAGGAGGCGGAAACGGGGCTCCCCTGGATGTGTGCGGGACCCACGTTCTTCCTCTCGAGTGGAGACGGGTATGTCGGGGAACTTCTTGAGTTGCAGCAAGGGTGTGAAGGACCCTTTGGAAGTTCCAGTGGTTAGACATGATTAGCCTCGAGAAGCCTCAGCGGAAATGGGCCTCATCTCGCCTGGAGGACAAAACCTCCTGGATTTTATCGAGTTGCGGCAGGTGCTCTCGACTTACGACGGGGACCTCAGGGACCCGCTCTGGTGGCCTCAGGAAAGGCCAGTCCCCATGCGAGTTCCTCGGGGGCCTCTCGGGATTCCTCTCCCGTCGATGCCGGGGCCTATGACCTTGTGTGGAGTCGTGGCCGGAACCTGAGGATTCCTCTCCAGTGCTGACATGGATCTTGGGGTACTTCTGGAGTCTCCCCAGGGGAGTCAGTCCTCGTCTCGAATGCGGGCATGCACTTGCGATTTCCTCCAGAGCGGTAGCAGCAGTGTCACGCAGTCCGCCGCGTGGATCAAAGGATCTATGGTTTTCCCTCGAGTCTTTCCCACGAGGCTTTCCCACGAGGCTTACCCCCAGGGCTGTCCCACGTGCACACGTGGTGGGAGTCGATCCTCGGCTTGAACGTCAAGGCAGTGCAGGGAAAACAGGTTCCTCTGGAATGGACTGACACATCTGGGGGACTCTTGGAATGGTGGCACAACCCTGGAGTTCCTCTCGCCTTTCCTGTGGAGAGCGCCTCCTCTTGAGATGCGACGGGAACGCCGGGAATTCTTTCCCTACGAAACAGGGAAAGGACACCTCGTCTCGAGCTAGGAGGCGGAAACGGGGCTCCCCTGGATGTGTGCGGGACCCCACGTGCTTCCTCTCGAGTGGAGACGGGTATGTCGGGGAACTTCTTGAGTTGCAGCAATGGTGTGAAGGACCCTTTGGCAGTTCCAGTGGTTAGATGTGATTGGCCTCGAGAAGCCTCAGCGGAAATGGGCCTCATCTCGCCTGGAGGGCAAAACCTCCTGGATTTCCTCGAGTTGCGGCAGGTGCTCTCGACTTACGACGGGGACCTCAGGGACCCGCTCTGGTGGCCTCAGGAAAGGCCAGTCCCCATGCGAGTTCCTCGGGGGCCTCTCGGGATTCCTCTCCCGTCGATGCCGGGGCCTAAGACCTTGTGTGGAATCGGGGCCGGAACCTGAGGATTCCTCTCCAGTGCTGACATGGATCTTGGGGTACTTCTGGAGTCTCCCCAGGGGAGTCAGTCCTCGTCTCGAATGCGGGCATGCACTTGCGCTTTCCTCCAGAGCGGTAGCAGCAGTGTCACGCAGTCCGCCGCGTGGATCAAAGGATCTATGGTTTTGCCTCGAGTCTTTCCCACGAGGCTTTCCCACGAGGCTTTGCCACAGGGCTGTCCCACGTGCACACGTGGTGGGAGTCGATCCTCGGCTTGAACGTCAAGGCAGTGCAGGGAAAACAGGTTCCTCTGGAATGGACTGACACATCTGGGGGACTCTTGGAATGGTGTCACGACCCTGGAGTTCCTCTCGCCTTTCCTGTGGAGAGCGCCTCCTCTTGAGATGCGACGGGAACGCCGGGAATTCTTTCCCTACGAAACAGGGAAAGGATCCCTCATCTCGAGCTAGGAGGCGGAAACGGGGCTCCCCTGGATGTGTGCGGGACACCACGTGCTTCCTCTCGAGTGGAGACGGGTATGTCGGGGAACTTCTTGAGTTGCAGCAATGGTGTGAAGGACCCTTTGGAAGTTCCAGTGGTTAGATGTGATTAGCCTCGAGAAGCCTCAGAGGAAATGGGCCTCATCTCGCCTGGAGGGCAAAACCTCCTGGATTTTCTCGAGTTGCGGCAGGTGCTCTCGACTTACGACGGGGACCTCAGGGACCGGCTCTGGTGGCCTCAGGAAAGGCAAGTCCCCATGCGAGTTCCTCGGGGGCCTCTCGGGATTCCTCTCCCGTCGATGCCGGGGCCTAAGACCTTGTGTGGAGTCGTGGCCGGAACCTGAGGATTCCTCTCCAGTGCTGACATGGATCTTGGGGTACTTCTGGAGTCTCCCCAGGGGAGTCAGTCCTCGTCTCGAATGCGGGCATGCACTTGCGCTTTCCTCCAGAGCGGTAGCAGCAGTGTCACGCAGTCCGCCGCGTGGATCAAAGGATCTATGGTTTTCCCTCGAGTCTTTCTCACGAGGCTTTCCCACGAGGCTTTCCCACAGGGCTGTCCCACGTGCACACGTGGTGGGAGTCGATCCTCGGCTTGAACGTCAAGGCAGTGCAGGGAAAACAGGTTCCTCTGGAATGGACTGACACATCTGGGGGACTCTTGGAATGGTGGCACGACCCTGGAGTTCCTCTCGCCTTTCCTGTGGAGAGCGCCTCCAATTGAGATGCGATGGGAACGCCGGGAATTCTTTCCCTACGAAACAGGGAAAGGATCCCTCATCTCGAGCTAGGAGGAGGAAACGGGGCTCCCCTGGATGTGTGCGGGACCCCACGTGCTTCCTCTCGAGTGGAGACGGGTATGTCGGGGAACTTCCTGAGTTGCAGCAATGGTGTGAAGGACCCTTTGGAAGTTCCAGTGGTTAGATGTGATTAGCCTCGAGAAGCCTCAGCGGAAATGGGCCTCATCGCGCCTGGAGGGCAAAACCTCCTGGATTTTCTCGAGTTGCGGCAGGTGCTCTCGACTTACGACGGAGACCTCAGGGACCCGCTCTGGTGGCCTCAGGAAAGGCCAGTCCCCATGCGAGTTCCTCGGGGGCCTCTCGGGATTCCTCTCCCGTCGATGCCGGGGCCTAAGACCTTGTGTGGATTCGGGGCCGGAACCTGAGGATTCCTCTGCAGTGCTGACATGGATTTTGGGGTACGTCTGGAGTCTCCCCAGGGGAGTCAGTCCTCGTCTCGAATGCGGGCATGCACTTGCGCTTTCCTCCAGAGCGGTAGCAGCAGTGTCACGCAGTCCGCCGCGTGGATCAAAGGATCTATGGTTTTCCCTCGAGTCTTTCCCACGAGGCTTTCCCACGAGGCTTTCCCACAGGGCTGTCCCACGTGCACACGAGGTGGGAGTCGATCCTCGGCTTGAACGTCAAGGCAGTTCAGGGAAAACAGGTTCCTCTGGAATGGACTGACACATCTGGGGGACTCTTGGAATGGTGGCACGACCCTGGAGTTCCTCTCGCCTTTCCTGTGGAGAGCGCCTCCTCTTGAGATGCGACGGGAACGCCGGGAATTCTTTCCCTACGAAACAGGGAAAGGATCCCTCATCTCGAGCTAGGAGGCGGAAACGGGGATCCCCTGGATGTGTGCGGGACCCCACGTGCGTCCTCTCGAGTGCAGACGGGTATGTCGGGGAACTTCTTGAGTTGCAGCAATGGTGTGAAGGACCCTTTGGCAGTTCCAGTGGTTAGATGTGATTGGCCTCGAGAAGGCTCAGCGGAAATGGGCCTCATCTCGCCTGGAGGGCAAAACCTCCTGGATTTTCTCGAGTTGCGGCAGGTGCTCTCGACTTACGACGGGGACCTCAGGGACCCGCTCTGGTGGCCTCAGGAAAGGCCAGTCCCCATGCGAGTTCCTCGGGGGCCTCTCGGGATTCCTCTCCCGTCGATGCCGGGGACTAAGACCTTGTGTGGAGTCGGGGCCGGAACCTGAGGATTCTTCTCCAGTGCTGACATGGATCTTGGGGTACGTCTGGAGTCTCCCCAGGGGAGTCAGTCCTCGTCTCGAATTCGGGCATGCACTTGCGCTTTCCTCCAGAGCGGTAGCAGCAGTGTCACGCAGTCCGCCGCGTGGATCAAAGGATCTATGGTTTTCCCTCGAGTCTTTCCCACGAGGCTTTCCCACGAGGCTTTCCCACAGGGCTGTCCCACGTGCACACGAGGTGGGAGTCGATCCTCGGCTTGAACGTCAAGGCAGTTCAGGGAAAACAGGTTCCTCTGGAATGGACTGACACATCTGGGGGACTCTTGGAATGGTGGCACGACCCTGGAGTTCCTCTTGCATTTCCTGTGGAGAGCGCCTCCTCTTGAGATGCGACGGGAACGCCGGGAATTCTTTCCCTACGAAACAGGGAAAGGATCCCTCATCTCGAGCTAGGAGGCGGAAACGGGGCTCCCCTGGATGTGTGCGGGACCCACGTGCTTCCTCTCGAGTGGAGACGGGTATGTCGGGGAACTTCTTGAGTTGCAGCAAGGGTGTGAAGGACCCTTTGGAAGTTCCAGTTGTTAGACGTGATTAGCCTCGAGAAGCCTCAGCGGAAATGGGCCTCATCGCGCCTGGAGGGCAAAACCTCCTGGATTTTCTCGAGTTGCGGCAGGTGCTCTCGACTTACGACGGGGACCTCAGGGACCCGCTCTGGTGGCCTCAGGAAAGGCCAGTCCCCATGCGAGTTCCTCGGGGGCCTCTCGGGATTCCTCTCCCGTCGATGCCGGGGCCTAAGACCTTGTGTGGAGTCGTGGCCGGAACCTGAGGATTCCTCTCCAGTGCTGACATGGATCTTGGGGTATTTCTGTAGTCTCCCCAGGGGAGTCAGTCCTCGTCTCGAATGCGGGCATGCACTTGCGCTTTCCTCCAGAGCGGTAGCAGCAGTGTCACGCAGTCCGCCGCGTGGATCAAAGGATCTATGGTTTTCCCTCGAGTCTTTCCCTCGAGGCTTTCCCACGGGGCTTTCCCACAGGGTTGTCCCACGTGCACACGTGGTGGGAGTCGATCCTCGGCTTGAACGTCAAGGCAGTGCAGGGAAAACAGGTTCCTCTGGAATGGACTGACACATCTGGGGGACTCTTGGAATGGTGGCACAACCCTGGAGTTCCTCTCGCCTTTCCTGTGGAGAGCGCCTCCTCTTGAGATGCGACGGGAACGCCGGGAATTCTTTCCCTACGAAACAGGGAAAGGATCCCTCATCTCGAGCTAGGAGGCGGAAACGGGGCTCCCCTGGATGTGGGCCGGACCCCACGTGCTTCCTCTCGAGTGGAGACGGGTATGTCGGGGAACTTCTTGAGTTGCAGCAATGGTGTGAAGGACCCTTTGGAAGTTCCAGTGGTTAGATGTGATTGGCCTCGAGAAGCCTCAGCGGAAATGGGACTCATCGCGCCTGGAGGACAAAACCTCCTGGATTTTATCGAGTTGCGGCAGGTGCTCTCGACTTACGACGGGGACCTCAGGGACCCGCTCTGGTGGCCTCAGGAAAGGCCAGTCCCCATGCGAGTTCCTCGGGGGCCTCTCGGGATTCCTCTCCCGTCGATGCCGGGGCCTAAGACCTTGTGTGGAGTCGTGGCCGGAACCTGAGGATTCCTCTCCAGTGCTGACATGGATCTTGGGGTACTTCTGGAGTCTCCCCAGGGGAGTCAGTCCTCGTCTCGAATGCGGGCATGCACTTGCGATTTCCTCCAGAGCGGTAGCAGCAGTGTCACGCAGTCCGCCGCGTGGATCAAAGGATCTATGGTTTTCCCTCGAGTCTTTCCCACGAGGCTTTCCCACGAGGCTTACCCACAGGGCTGTCCCACGTGCACACGTGGTGGGAGTCGATCCTCGGCTTGAACGTCAAGGCAGTGCAGGGAAAACAGGTTCCTCTGGAATGGACTGACACATCTGGGGGACTCTTGGAATGGTGGCACAACCCTGGAGTTCCTCTCGCCTTTCCTGTGGAGAGCGCCTCCTCTTGAGATGCGACGGGAACGCCGGGAATTCTTTCCCTACGAAACAGGGAAAGGACACCTCGTCTCGAGCTAGGAGGCGGAAACGGGGCTCCCCTGGATGTGTGCGGGACCCCACGTGCTTCCTCTCGAGTGGAGACGGGTATGTCGGGGAACTTCTTGAGTTGCAGCAATGGTGTGAAGGACCCTTTGGCAGTTCCAGTGGTTAGATGTGATTGGCCTCGAGAAGCCTCAGCGGAAATGGGCCTCATCTCGCCTGGAGGGCAAAACCTCCTGGATTTCCTCGAGTTGCGGCAGGTGCTCTCGACTTACGACGGGGACCTCAGGGACCCGCTCTGGTGGCCTCAGGAAAGGCCAGTCCCCATGCGAGTTCCTCGGGGGCCTCTCGGGATTCCTCTCCCGTCGATGCCGGGGCCTAAGACCTTGTGTGGAATCGGGGCCGGAACCTGAGGATTCCTCTCCAGTGCTGACATGGATCTTGGGGTACTTCTGGAGTCTCCCCAGGGGAGTCAGTCCTCGTCTCGAATGCGGGCATGCACTTGCGCTTTCCTCCAGAGCGGTAGCAGCAGTGTCACGCAGTCCGCCGCGTGGATCAAAGGATCTATGGTTTTGCCTCGAGTCTTTCCCACGAGGCTTTCCCACGAGGCTTTGCCACAGGGCTGTCCCACGTGCACACGTGGTGGGAGTCGATCCTCGGCTTGAACGTCAAGGCAGTGCAGGGAAAACAGGTTCCTCTGGAATGGACTGACACATCTGGGGGACTCTTGGAATGGTGTCACGACCCTGGAGTTCCTCTCGCCTTTCCTGTGGAGAGCGCCTCCTCTTGAGATGCGACGGGAACGCCGGGAATTCTTTCCCTACGAAACAGGGAAAGGATCCCTCATCTCGAGCTAGGAGGCGGAAACGGGGCTCCCCTGGATGTGTGCGGGACACCACGTGCTTCCTCTCGAGTGGAGACGGGTATGTCGGGGAACTTCTTGAGTTGCAGCAATGGTGTGAAGGACCCTTTGGAAGTTCCAGTGGTTAGATGTGATTAGCCTCGAGAAGCCTCAGAGGAAATGGGCCTCATCTCGCCTGGAGGGCAAAACCTCCTGGATTTTCTCGAGTTGCGGCAGGTGCTCTCGACTTACGACGGGGACCTCAGGGACCGGCTCTGGTGGCCTCAGGAAAGGCAAGTCCCCATGCGAGTTCCTCGGGGGCCTCTCGGGATTCCTCTCCCGTCGATGCCGGGGCCTAAGACCTTGTGTGGAGTCGTGGCCGGAACCTGAGGATTCCTCTCCAGTGCTGACATGGATCTTGGGGTACTTCTGGAGTCTCCCCAGGGGAGTCAGTCCTCGTCTCGAATGCGGGCATGCACTTGCGCTTTCCTCCAGAGCGGTAGCAGCAGTGTCACGCAGTCCGCCGCGTGGATCAAAGGATCTATGGTTTTCCCTCGAGTCTTTCTCACGAGGCTTTCCCACGAGGCTTTCCCACAGGGCTGTCCCACGTGCACACGTGGTGGGAGTCGATCCTCGGCTTGAACGTCAAGGCAGTGCAGGGAAAACAGGTTCCTCTGGAATGGACTGACACATCTGGGGGACTCTTGGAATGGTGGCACGACCCTGGAGTTCCTCTCGCCTTTCCTGTGGAGAGCGCCTCCAATTGAGATGCGATGGGAACGCCGGGAATTCTTTCCCTACGAAACAGGGAAAGGATCCCTCATCTCGAGCTAGGAGGCGGAAACGGGGCTCCTCTGGATGTGTGCGGGACCCCACGTGCTTCCTCTCGAGTGGAGACGGGTATGTCGGGGAACTTCCTGAGTTGCAGCAATGGTGTGAAGGACCCTTTGGAAGTTCCAGTGGTTAGATGTGATTAGCCTCGAGAAGCCTCAGCGGAAATGGGCCTCATCGCGCCTGGAGGGCAAAACCTCCTGGATTTTCTCGAGTTGCGGCAGGTGCTCTCGACTTACGACGGGGACCTCAGGGACCCGCTCTGGTGGCCTCAGGAAAGGCCAGTCCCCATGCGAGTTCCTCGGGGGCCTCTCGGGATTCCTCTCCCGTCGATGCCGGGGCCTAAGACCTTGTGTGGAGTCGGGGCCGGAACCTGAGGATTCCTCTCCAGTGCTGACATGGATCTTGGGGTACTTCTGGAGTCTCCCCAGGGGAGTCAGTCCTCGTCTTGAATGCGGGCATGCACTTGCGCTTTCCTCCAGAGCGGTAGCAGCAGTGTCACGCAGTCCGCCGCGTGGATCAAAGGATCTATGGTTTTCCCTCGAGTCTTTCCCACGAGGCTTTCCCACGAGGCTTTCCCACAGGGCTGTCCCACGTGCACACGTGGTGGGAGTCGATCCTCGGCTTGAACGTCAAGGCAGTGCAGGGAAAACAGGTTCCTCTGGAATGGACTGACACATCTGGGGGACTCTTGGAATGGTGGCACGACCCTGGAGTTCCTCTCGCCTTTCCTGTGGAGAGCGCCTCCTCTTGAGATGCGACGGGAACGCCGGGAATTCTTTCCCTACGAAACAGGGAAAGGATCCCTCATCTCGAGCTAGGAGGCGGAAACGGGGCTCCCCTGGATGTGTGCGGGACCCACGTGCTTCCTCTCGAGTGGAGACGGGTATGTCGGGGAACTTCTTGAGTTGCAGCAATGGTGTGAAGGACCCTTTGGCAGTTCCAGTGGTTAGATATGATTGGCCTCGAGAAGGCTCAGCGGAAATGGGCCTCATCTCGCCTGGAGGGCAAAACCTCCTGGATTTTCTCGAGTTGCGGCAGGTGCTCTCGACTTACGACGGGGACCTCAGGGACCCGCTCTGGTGGCCTCAGGAAAGGCCAGTCCCCATGCGAGTTCCTCGGGGGCCTCTCGGGATTCCTCTCCCGTCGATGCCGGGGCCTAAGACCTTGTGTGGAATCGGGGCCGGAACCTGAGGATTCCTCTCCAGTGCTGACATGGATCTTGGGGTACTTCTGGAGTCTCCCGAGGGGAGTCAGTCCTCGTCTCGAATGCGAGCATGCACTTGCGCTTTCCTCCAGAGCGGTAGAAGCAGTGTCACGCAGTCCGCCGCGTGGATCAAAGGATCTATGGTTTTCCCTCGAGTCTTTCCCACTAGGCTTTCCCACGAGGCTTTCCCACAGGGCTGTCCCACGTGCACACGTGGTGGGAGTCGATCCTCGGCTTGAACGTCAAGGCAGTGCAGGGAAAACAGGTTCCTCTGGAATGGACTGACACATCTGGGGGACTCTTGGAATGGTGGCACGACCCTGGAGTTCCTCTCGCCTTTCCTGTGGAGAGCGCCTCCTCTTGAGATGCGACGGGAACGCCGGGAATTCTTTCCCTACGAAACAGGGACAGGATCCCTCATCTCGAGCTAGGAGGCGGAAACGGGGCTCCCCTGGATGTGTGCGAGACCCCACGTGCTTCCTCTCGAGTGCAGACGGGTATGTCGGGGAACTTCTTGAGTTGCAGCAATGGTGTGAAGGACCCTTTGGAAGTTCCAGTGGTTAGATGTGATTGGCCTCGAGAAGCCTCAGCGGAAATGGGCCTCATCTCGCCTGGAGGGCAAAACCTCCTGGATTTTCTCGAGTTGCGGCAGGTGCTCTCGACTTACGACGGGGACCTCAGGGACCCGCTCTGGTGGCCTCAGGAAAGGCCAGTCCCCATGCGAGTTCCTCGGGGGCCTCTCGGGATTCCTCTCCCATCGATGCCGGGGCCTAAGACATTGTGTGGAGTCGGGGCCGGAACCTGAGGATTCCTCTCCAGTGCTGACATGGATCTTGGGGTACTTCTGGAGTCTCCCCAGGGGAGTCAGTCCTCGTCTCGAATGCGGGCATGCACTTGCGCTTTCCTCCAGAGCGGTAGCAGCAGTGTCACGCAGTCCGCCGCGTGGATCAAAGGATCTATGGTTTTCCCTCGAGTCTTTCCCACGAGGCTTTCCCACGAGGCTTTCCCACAGGGCTGTCCCACGTGCACACGTGGTGGGAGTCGATCCTCGGCTTGAACGTCAAGGCAGTTCAGGGAAAACAGGTTCCTCTGGAATGGACTGACACATCTGGGGGACTCTTGGAATGGTGGCACGACCCTTCAGTTCCTCTCGCCTTTCCTGTGGAGAGCCCCTCCTCTTGAGATGCGACGGGAACGCCTGGAATTCTTTCCCTACGAAACAGGGAAAGGATCCCTCATCTAGAGCTAGGAGGCGGAAACGGGGCTCCCCTGGATGTGTGCGGGACCCACGTTCTTCCTCTCGAGTGGAGACGGGTATGTCGGGGAACTTCTTGAGTTGCAGCAAGGGTGTGAAGGACCCTTTGGAAGTTCCAGTGGTTAGACGTGATTAGCCTGGAGAAGCCTCAGCGGAAATGGGCCTCATCTCGCCTGGAGGGCAAAACCTCCTGGATTTTCTCGAGTTGCGGCAGGTGCTCTCGACTTACGACGGGGACCTCAGGGACCCGCTCTGGTGGCCTCAGGAAAGGCCAGTCCCCATGCGAGTTCCTCGGGGGCCTCTCGGGATTCCTCTCCCGTCGATGCCCGGTCCTAAGTCCTTGTGTGGAGTCGGGGTCGGAACCTGAGGATTCCTCTCCAGTGCTGACATGGATCTTGGGGTACTTCTGGAGTCTCTCCAGGGGAGTCAGTCTTCGTCTCGAATGCGGGCATGCACTTGCGCTTTCCTCCAGAGCGTTAGCAGCAGTGTCACGCAGTCTGCCGCGTGGATCAAAGGATCTATGGTTTTCCCTCGAGTCTTTTCCACGAGGCTTTCCCACGAGGCTTTCCCACAGGGCTGTCCCACGTGCACACGTGGTGGGAGTCGATCCTCGGCTTGAACGTCAAGGCAGTGCAGGGAAAACAGGTTCCTCTGGAATGGACTGACAGATCTGGGGGACTCTTGGAATGGTGGCATGACCCTGGAGTTCCTCTCGCCTTTCCTGTGGAGAGCGCCTCCTCTTGAGATGCGACGGGAACGCCGGGAATTCTTTCCCTACGAAACAGGGAAAGGATCCCTCATCTCGAGCTAGGAGGCGGAAACGGGGCTCCCCTGGATGTGTGCGGGACCCACGTGCTTCCTCTCGAGTGGAGACGGGTATGTCGGGGAACTTCTTGAGTTGCAGCAAGGGTGTGAAGGACCCTTTGGAAGTTCCAGTTGTTAGACGTGATTAGCCTCGAGAAGCCTCAGCGGAAATGGGCCTCATCTCGCCTGGAGGGCAAAACCTCCTGGATTTTCTCGAGTTGCGGCAGGTGCTCTCGACTTACGACGGGGACCTCAGGGACCCGCTCTGGTGGCCTCAGGAAAGGCCAGTCCCCATGCGAGTTCCTCGGGGGCCTCTCGGGATTCCTCTCCCGTCGATGCCGGGGCCTAAGACCTTGTGTGGATTCGGGGCCGGAACCTGAGGATTCCTCTCCAGTGCTGACATGGATCTTGGGGTACTTCTGGAGTCTCCCCAGGGGAGTCAGTCCTCGTCTCGAATGCGGGCATGCACTTGCGCTTTCCTCCAGAGCGGTAGCAGCAGTGTCACGCAGTCCGCCGCGTGGATCAAAGGATCTATGGTTTTGCCTCGAGTCTTTCCCACGAGGCTTTCCCACGAGGCTTTGCCACAGGGCTGTCCCACGTGCACACGTGGTGGGAGTCGATCCTCGGCTTGAACGTCAAGGCAGTGCAGGGAAAACAGGTTCCTCTGGAATGGACTGACACATCTGGGGGACTCTTGGAATGGTGGCACGACCCTGGAGTTCCTCTCGCCTTTCCTGTGGAGAGCGCCTCCTCTTGAGGTGCGACGGGAACGCCGGGAATTCTTTCCCTACGAAACAGGGAAAGGATCCCTCATCTCGAGCTAGGAGGCGGAAACGGGGCTCCCCTGGATGTGTGCGGGACACCACGTGCTTCCTCTCGAGTGGAGACGGTTTGTCGGGGAACTTCTTGAGTTGCAGCAAGGGTGTGAAGGACCCTTTGGAAGTTCCAGTGGTTAGATGTGATTGGCCTCGAGAAGCCTCAGCGGAAATGGGCCTCATCTCGCCTGGAGGGCAAAACCTCCTGGATTTTCTCGAGTTGCGGCTGGTGCTCTCTACTTACGACGGGGACCTCAGGGACCCGCTCTGGTGGCCTCAGGAAAGGCCAGTCCCCATGCGAGTTCCTCGGGGGCCTCTCGGGATTCCTCTCCCGTCGATGCCGGGGCCTAAGACCTTGTGTGGAGTCGGGGCCGGAACCTGAGGATTCCTCTCCAGTGCTGACATGGATCTTGGGGTATTTCTGGAGTCTCCCCAGGGGAGTCAGTCCTCGTTTCGAATGCGGGCATGCACTTGCGCTTTCCTCCAGAGCGGTAGCAGCAGTGTCACGCAGTCCGCCGCGTGGATCAAAGGATCTATGGTTTTCCCTCGAGTCTTTCCCACGAGGCTTTCCCACGAGGCTTTCCCACAGGGCTGTCCCACGTGCACACGTGGTGGGAGTCGATCCTCGGCTTGAACGTCAAGGCAGTGCAGGGAAAACAGGTTCCTCTGGAATGGACTGACACATCTGGGGGACTCTTGGAATGGTGGCACGACCCTGGAGTTCCTCTCGCCTTTCCTGTGGAGAGCGCCTCCTCTTGAGATGCGACGGGAACGCCGGGAATTCTTTCCCTACGAAACAGGGAAAGGATCCCTCATCTCGAGCTAGGAGGCGGAAACGGGGCTCCCCTGGATGTGTGCGGTACACCACGTGCTTCCTCTCGAGTGGAGACGGTTTGTCGGGGAACTTCTTGAGTTGCAGCAAGGGTGTGAAGGACCCTTTGGAAGTTCCAGTGGTTAGATGTGATTGGCCTCGAGAAGCCTCAGCGGAAATGGGCCTCATCTCGCCTGGAGGGCAAAACCTCCTGGATTTTCTCGAGTTGCGGCAGGTTCTCTCGACTTACGACGGGGACCTCAGGGACCCGCTCTGGTGGCCTCAGGAAAGGCCAGTCCCCATGCGAGTTCCTCGGGGGCCTCTCGGGATTCCTCTCCCGTCGATGCCGGGGCCTAAGACCTTGTGTGGAGTCGTGGCCGGAACCTGAGGATTCCTCTCCAGTGCTGACATGGATCTTGGGGTACTTCTGGAGTCTCCCCAGGGGAGTCAGTCCTCGTTTCGAATGCGGGCATGCACTTGCGCTTTCCTCCAGAGCGGTAGCAGCAGTGTCACGCAGTCCGCCGCGTGGATCAAAGGATCTATGGTTTTCCCTCGAGTCTTTCCCACGAGTCTTTCCCTCGAGGCTTTCCCACAGGGCTGTCCCACGTGCACACGTGGTGGGAGTCGATCCTCGGCTTGAACGTCAAGGCAGTGCAGGGAAAACAGGTTCCTCTGGAATGGACTGACACATCTGGGGGACTCTTGGAATGGTGGCACGACCCTGGAGTTCCTCTCGCCTTTCCTGTGGAGAGCGCCTCCTCTTGAGATGCGACGGGAACGCCGGGAATTCTTTCCCTACGAAACAGGGAAAGGATCCCTCATCTCGAGCTAGGAGGCGGAAACGGG
Organism: Ovis canadensis; assembly: GCF_042477335.2. Classification (NCBI taxonomy): domain Eukaryota; kingdom Metazoa; phylum Chordata; class Mammalia; order Artiodactyla; family Bovidae; genus Ovis; species Ovis canadensis. The sequence goes on along the minus strand of NC_091266.1, from coordinate 1,300,281 downwards.
GCTCCCCTGGATGTGTGCGGGACCCACGTGCTTCCTCTCGAGTGGAGACGGGTATGTCGGGGAACTTCTTGAGTTGCAGCAAGGGTGTGAAGGACCCTTTGGAAGTTCCAGTTGTTAGACGTGATTAGCCTCGAGAAGCCTCAGCGGAAATGGGCCTCATCTCGCCGGGAGGGCAAAACCTCCTGGATTTTCTCGAGTTGCGGCAGGTGCTCTCGACTTACGACGGGGACCTCAGGGACCCGCTCTGGTGGCCTCAGGAAAGGCCAGTCCCCATGCGAGTTCCTCGGGGGCCTCTCGGGATTCCTCTCCCGTCGATGCCGGGGCCTAAGACCTTGTGTGGATTGGGGGCCGGAACCTGAGGATTCCTCTCCAGTGCTGACATGGATCTTGGGGTACTTCTGGAGTCTCCCAAGGGGAGTCAGTGCTCGTCTCGATGCGGGCATGCACTTGCGCTTTCCTCCAGAGCGGTAGCAGCAGTGTCACACAGTCCGCCGCGTGGATCAAAGGATTTATGGTTTTCCCTCGAGTCTTTCCCACGAGGCTTTCCCACGAGGCTTTCCCACAGGGCTGTCCCACGTGCACACGTGGTGGGAGTCGATCCTCGGCTTGAACGTCAAGGCAGTGCAGGGAAAACAGGTTCCTCTGGAATGGACTGACACATCTGGGGGACTCTTGGAATGGTGGCACGACCCTGGAGTTCCTCTTGCATTTCCTGTGGAGAGCGCCTCCTCTTGAGATGCGACGGGAACGCCGGGAATTCTTTCCCTACGAAACAGGGAAAGGATCCCTCATCTCGAGCTAGGAGGCGGAAACGGGGCTCCCCTGGATGTGTGCGGGACCCACGTGCTTCCTCTCGAGTGGAGACGGGTATGTCGGGGAACTTCTTGAGTTGCAGCAAGGGTGTGAAGGACCCTTTGGAAGTTCCAGTTGTTAGACGTGATTAGCTTGGAGAAGCCTCAGCGGAAATGGGCCTCATCTCGCCTGGAGGGCAAAACCTCCTGGATTTTCTCGAGTTGCGGCAGGTGCTCTCGACTTACGACGGGGACCTCAGGGACCCGCTCTGGTGGCCTCAGGAAAGGCCAGTCCCCATGCGAGTTCCTCGGGGGCCTCTCGGGATTCCTCTCCCGTCGATGCCGGGGCCTAAGACCTTGTGTGGAGTCGGGGCCGGAACCTGAGGATTCCTCTCCAGTGCTGACATGGATCTTGGGGTACTTCTGGAGTCTCCCCAGGGGAGTCAGTCTTCGTCTCGAATGCGGGCATGCACTTGCGCTTTCCTCCAGAGCGGTAGCAGCAGTGTCACGCAGTCCGCCTCGTGGGTCAAAGGATCTATGGTTTTCCTTCGAGTCTTTTCCACGAGGCATTCCCACGAGGCTTTCCCACAGGGCTGTCCCACGTGCACACGTGGTGGAAGTCGATCCTCGGCTTGAACGTCAAGGCAGTGCAGGGAAAACAGGTTCCTCTGGAATGGACTGACACATCTGGGGGACTCTTGGAATGGTGGCACGACCCTGGAGTTCCTCTCGCCTTTCCTGTGGAGAGCGCCTCGTCTTGAGATGCGACGGGAACGCCGGGAATTCTTTCCCTACGAAACAGGGAAAGGATCCCTCATCTCGAGCTAGGAGTCGGAAACGGAGCTCCCCTGGATGTGGGCCGGACCCCACGTGCTTCCTCTCGAGTGGAGACGGGTTTGTCGGGGAACTTCTTGAGTTGCAGCAAGGGTGTGAAGGACCCTTTGGAAGTTCCAGTGGTTAGATGTGATTAGCCTCGAGAAGCCTCAGCGGAAATGGGCCTCATCTCGCCTGGAGGGCAAAACCTCCTGGATTTTCTCGAGTTGCGGCAGGTGCTCTCGACGTACGACGGGGACCTCGGGGACCCGCTCTGGTGGCCTCAGGAAAGGCCAGTCCCCATGCGAGTTCCTCGGGGGCCTCTCGGGATTCCTCTCCCGTCGATGCCGGGGCCTAAGACCTTGTGTGGAGTCGGGGCCGGAACCTGAGGATTCCTCTCCAGTGCTGACATGGATCTTGGGCAACTTCTGGAGTCTCCCCAGGGGAGTCAGTCCTCTTCTCGAATGCGGGCATGCACTTATGCTTTCCTCCAGAGCGGTAGCAGCAGTGTCACGCAGTCCGCCGCGTGGATCAAAGGATCTATGGTTTTCCCTCGAGTCTTTCCCACGAGGCTTTCCCACGAGGCTTTCCCACAGGGCTGTCCCACGTGCACACGTGGTGGGAGTCGATCCTCGGCTTGAGCGTCAAGGCAGTGCAGGGAAAACAGGTTCCTCTGGAATGGACTGACACATCTGGGGGACTCTTGGAATGGTGGCACGACCCTGGAGTTCCTCTCGCCTTTCCTGTGGAGAGCGCCTTCTCTTGAGATGCGACGGGAACGCCGGGAATTCTTTCCCTACGAAACAGGGAAAGGATCCCTCATCTCGAGCTAGGAGGCGGAAACGGGGCTCACCTGATTGTGTGTGGACCCTCGTGCTTCCTCTCAAGTGGAGACGGGTATGTCGGGGAACTTCTTGAGTTGCAGCAAGGGTGTGAAGGACCCTTTGAATGTTCCAGTGGTTAGACGTGATTAGCCTCGAGAAGCCTCAGCGGAAATGGGCCTCATCTCGCCTGGAGGGCAAAACCTCCTGGATTTTCTCGAGTTGCGGCAGGTGCTCTCGACTAACGACGGGGACCTCAGGGACCCGCTCTGGTGGCCTCAGGAAAGGCCAGTCCCCATGCGAGTTCCTCAGGGGCCTCTCGGGATTCCTCTCCCGTCCATGCCGGGGCCTAAGTCCTTGTTTGGAGTCGGTGCCGGAACCTGAGGATTCCTCTCCAGTGCTGACATGGATCCTGGGGTACTTCTGGAGTCTCCCTAGGGGAGTCAGTCCTCGTCTCGAATGCGGGCATGCACTTGCGCTTTCCTCCAGAGCGGTAGCAGCAGTGTCTCGCAGTCCGCCGCGTGGATCAAAGGATCTATGGTTTTCCCTCGAGTCTTTCCCACGAGGCTTTCCCACGAGGCTTTCCCACAGGGCTGTCCCACGTGCACACGTGGTGGGAGTCAATCCTCGGCTTGAACGTCAAGGCAGTGCAGGGAAAACAGGTTCCTCTGGAATGGACTGACACATCTGGGGGACTCTTGGAATGGTGGCACGACCCTGGAGTTCCTCTCGCCTTTCCTGTGGAGAGCGCCTCCTCTTGAGATGCGACGGGAACGCCGGGAATTCTTTCCCTACGAAACAGGGAAAGGATCCCTCATCTCGAGCTAGGAGGCGGAAACGGGGCTCCCCTGGATGTGTGCGGGACCCACGTGCTTCCTCTCGAGTGGAGACGTGTATGTCGGGGAACTTCTTGAGTTGCAGCAAGGGTGTGAAGGACCCTTTGGAAGTTCCAGCGGTTAGATGTGATTAGCCTCGAGAAGCCTTAGCGGAAATGGGACTCATCTCGCCTGGAGGGCAAAACCTCCTGGATTTTCTCGAGTTGCGGCAGGTGCTCTCGACTTACGACGGGGACCTCGGGGACCCGCTCTGGTGGCCTCAGGAAAGGCCAGTCCCCATGCGAGTTCCTCGGGGGCCTCTCGGGATTCCTCTCCCGTCGATGCCGGGGCCTAAGACCTTGTGTGGAGTCGGGGACGGAACCTGAGGATTCCTCTCCAGTGCTGACATGGATCTTGGGGTACTTTTGGAGTCTCCCCAGGGGAGGTAGTCCTTCTCTCGAATGCGGGCATGCACTTGCGCTTTCCTCCAGAGTGGTAGCAGCAGTGTCACGCAGTCCGCCGCGTGGATCAAAGGATCTATGGTTTTCCCACGAGTCTCCCCCACGAGGCTTTCCCACGAGGCTTTCCCACAGGGCTGTCCCACGTGCACACGTGGTGGGACTCGATCCTCGGCTTGAACGTCATGGTAGTGCAGGGAAAACAGGTTCCTCTGGAATGGACTGACACATCTGGGGGACTCTTGGAATGGTGGCAGGACCCTGGAGTTCCTCTCGCCTTTCCTGTGGAGAGCGCCTCCTCTTGAGATGCGACGGGAACGCCGGGAATTCTTTCCCTACGAAACAGGGAAAGGATCCCTCATCTCGAGCTAGGAGGCGGAAACGGGGCTCCCCTGGATGTGTGCGTGACCCACGTGCTTCCTCTCGAGTGGAGACGGGTATGTCGGGGAACTTCTTGAGTTGCAGCAAGGGTGTGAAGGACCCTTTGGAAGTTCCAGTGGTTAGATGTGATTAGCCTCGAGAAGCCTCAGCGGAAATGGGCCTCATCTCGCCTGGAGGGCAAAACCTCCTGGATTTTCTCGAGTTGCGGCAGGTGCTCTCGACTTATGACGGGGACCTCGGGGACCCGCTCTGGTGGCCTCAGGAAAGGCCAGTCCCCATGCGAGTTCCTCGGGGGCCTCTCGGGATTCCTCTCCCGTCGATGCCGGGGCCTAAGACCTTGTGTGGAGTCGGGACCGGAACCTGAGGTTTCCTCTCCAGTGCTGACATGGATCCTGGGGTACTTCTGGAGTCTCCCCAGGGGAGTCAGTCCTCGTCTCGAATGCGGACATGCGCTTGCGCTTTCCTCCAGAGCGGTAGCAGCAGTGTCACGCAGTCCGCCGCGTGGATCAAAGGATCTATGGTTTTCCCTCGAGTCTTTCCCACGAGGCTTTCCCACGAGGCTTTCCCACAGGGCTGTCCCACGTGCACACGTGGTTGGAGTCGATCCTCGGCTTGAACGTCAAGGCAGTGCAGGGAAAACAGATTCTTCTGGAATGGACTGACACATCTGGGGGACTCATGGAATGGTGGCACGACCCTGGAGTTCCTCTCGCCTTTCCTGTGGAGAGCGCCTTCTCTTGAGATGCGACGGGAACGCCGGGAATTCTTTCCCTACGAAACAGGGAAAGGATCCCTCATCTAGAGCTAGGAGGCGGAAACGGGGCTCCCCTGGATGTGTTCGGGACCCTCGTGCTTCCTCTCGAGTGGAGACGGGTATGTCGGGGAACTTCTTGAGTTGCAGCAAGGGTGTGAAGGACCCTTTGGAAGGTCCAGTGGTTAGATGTGATTAGCCTCGAGAAGCCTCAGCGGAAATGGGCCTCATCTCGCCTGGAGGGCAAAACCTCCTGGATTTTCTCGAGTTGCGGCAGGTGCTCTCGACTTACGACGGGGACCTCAGGGACCCGCTCTGGTGGCCTCAGGAAAGGCCAGTCCCCATGCGAGTTCCTCAGGGGGCTCTCGGGATTCCTCTCCCGTCGATGCTGGGGCCTAAGACCTTGTGTGGAGTCGGGGCCGGAACCTGAGAATTCCTCTCCAGTGCTGACATAGATCTTGGGGTACTTCTGGAGTCTCCCCAGGGGAGTCAGTCCTCGTCTCGAATGCGGGCATGCACTTGCGCTTTCCTCCAGAACGGTAGCAGCAGTGTCACGCAGTCCGCCTCGTGGATCAAAGGATCTATGGTTTTCCCTCGAGTCTTTCCCACGAGGCTTTCCCACGAGGCTTTCCCAAAGGGCTGTCCCACGTGCACACGTGGTGGGAGTCGATCCTCGGCTTGAACGTCAATGCAGTGCAGGGAAAACAGGTTCCTCTGGAATGGACTGACCCATCTGGGGGACTCTTGGAATGGTGGCATGACCCTGGAGTTCCTCTCGCCTTTCCTGTGGAGAGCGCCTCCTCTTGAGATGCGACGGGAACGCCGGGAATTCTTTCCCTACGAAACAGGGAAAGGATCCCTCATCTCGAGCTAGGAGGCGGAAACGGGGCTCCCCTGGATGTGTACGGGACACCACGTGCTTCCTCTCGAGTGCAGACGGGTATGTCGGGGAACTTCCTGAGTTGCAGCAAGGGTGTGAAGGACCCTTTGGAAGTTCCAGTGGTTAGATGTGATTGGCCTCGAGAAGCCTCAGCGGAAATGGGCCTCATCTCGCCTGGAGGCCAAAACCTCCTGGATTTTCTCGAGTTGCGGCAGGTGCTCTCGACTTACGACGGGGACCTCAGGGACCCGCTCTGGTGGCCTCAGGAAAGGCCAGTCCCCATGCGAGTTCCTCGGGGGCCTCTCGGGATTCCTCTCCCGTCGATGCCGGGGCCTAAGACCTTGTGTGGAGTCGGGGCCGGAACCTGAGGATTCCTCTCCAGTGCTGACATGGATCTTGGGGTACTTCTGGAGTCTCCCCAGGGGAGTCAGTCCTCGTCTCGAATGTGGGCATGCCCTTGCGCTTTCCTCCAGAGCGGTAGCAGGAGTGTCACGCAGTCCGCCGCGTGGATCAAAGGATGTATGGTTTTCCCTGGAGTCTTTCCCACGAGGCTTTCCCACGAGGCTTTCCCACAGGGCTGTCCCACGTGCACACGTGGTGGGAGTCGATCCTCGGCTTGAACGTCAAGGCAGTGCAGGGAAAACAGGTTCCTCTGGAATGGACTGACACATCTGGTGGACTCTTGGAATGGTGGCACGACCCTGGAGTTCCTCTCGCCTTTCCTGTGGAGAGCGCCTCCTCTTGAGATGCGACGGGAACGCCGGGAATTCTTTCCCTACAAAACAGGGAAAGGATCCCTCATCTCGAGCTAGGAGGCGGAAACGGGGCTCCCCTGGATGTGTGCGGGACACCACGTGCTTCCTCTCGAGTGCAGACGGGTATGTCGGGGAACTTCTTGAGTTGCAGCAAGGGTGTGAAGGACCCTTTGGAAGTTCCAGTGGTTAGATGTGATTGGCCTCGGGAAGCCTCAGCGGAAATGGGCCTCATCTCGCCTGGAGGGCAAAACCTCCTGGATTTTCTCGAGTTGCGGCAGGTGCTCTCGACTTACGACGGGGACCTCAGGGACCCGCTCTGTTGGCCTCAGGAATGGCCTGTCCCCATGCGAGATCCTCTGGGGCCTCTCGGGATTCCTCTCCCGTCGATGCCGGGGCCTAAGACCTTGTGTGGAGTCGGGGCCGGAAATGAGGATTCCTCTCCAGTGCTGACATGGATCTTGGGTTACTTCTGGAGTCTCCCCAGGGGAGTCAGTCCTCGTCTCGAATGCGGGCATGCACTTGCGCTTTCCTCCAGAGCGGTAGCAGCAGTGTCACGCAGTCCGCCGCGTGGATCAAAGGATCTATGGTTTTCCCTCGAGTCTTTCCCACGAGGCTTTCCCCCAGGGCTGTCCCACGTGCACACGTGGTGGGAGTCGATCCTCGGCTTGAACGTCAAGGCAGTGCAGGGAAAACAGGTTCCTCTGGAATGGACTGACACATCTGGGGGACTCTTGGAATGGTGGCACGACCCTGGAGTTCCTCTCGCCTTTCCTGTGGAGAGCGCCTCCTCTTGAGATGCGACGGGAACGCCGGGAATTCTTTCCCTACGAAACAGGGAAAGGATCCCTCATCTCGAGCTAGGAGGCGGAAACGGGGCTCCCCTGGATGTGTGCGGGACCCCACGTGCTTCCTCTCGAGTGGAGACGGGTATGTCGGGGAACTTCTTGAGTTGCAGCAAGGGTGTGAAGGACCCTTTGGAAGTTCCAGTGGTTAGATGTGATTGGCCTCGAAAAGCCTCAGCGGAAATGGGCCTCCTCTCGCCTGGAGGGCAAAACCTCCTGGATTTTCTCGAGTTGCGGCAGGTGCTCTCGACTTACAACGAGGACCTCAGGGACCCGCTCTGGTGGCCTCAGGAAAGGCCAGTCCCCATGCGAGTTCCTCGGGGGCCTCTCGGGATTCCTCTCCCGTCGATGCCAGGGCCTAAGACCTTGTGTGGAGACGGGCCGGGAACCTGAGGATTCCTCTCCAGTGCTGACATCTATCTTGGGGTACTTCTGGAGTCTCCCCAGGGGAGTCAGTCCTCGTCTCGAATGCGGGCATGCACTTGCGCTTTCCTCCAGAGCGGTAGCAGCAGTGTCACACAGTCCGCCGCGTGGATCAAAGGATCTATGGTTTTCCCTCGAGTCTTTCCCACGAGGCTTTCCCACGAGGCTTTCCCAGAGGGCTGTCCCACGTGCACACATGGTGGGAGTCGATCCTCGGCTTGAACGTCAAGGCCGTGCAGTGAAAACAGGTTCCTCTGGAATGGACTGACACATCTGGGGGACTGTTGGAATGGTGGCACGACCCTGGAGTTCCTCTCGCCTTTCCTGTGGAGAGCGCCTCCTTTTGAGATGCAACGGGAACGCCGGGAATTCTTTCCCTACGAAACAGGAAAAGGATCCCTCATCTCGAGCTAGGAGGCGGAAACGGGGCTCCCCTGGATGTGTGCGGGACACCACGTGCTTCCTCTCGAGTGGAGACGGGTATGTCGGGGATCTTCTTGAGTTGCAGCAAGGGTGTGAAGGACCCTTTGGAAGTTCCAGTGGTTAGATGTGATTGGCCTCGAGAAGCCTCAGCGGAAATGGGCCTCATCTCGCCTGGAGGGCAAAACCTCCTGGATTTTCTCGAGTTGAGGCAGGTGCTCTCGACTTACGACGGGGACCTCAGGGACCCGCTCTGGTGGCCTCAGGAAAGGCCAGTCCCCATGCGAGTTCCTCGGGGGCCTCTCGGGATTCCTCTCCCGTCGATGCCGGGGCCTAAGACCTTGTGTGGAGTCGGGGCCGGAACCTGAGGATTCCTCTCCAGTGCTGACATGGATCTTGGGGTACTTCTGGAGTCTCCCCAGGGGACTCAGTCCTCGTCTCGAATGCGGGCATGCACTTGCGCTTTCCTCCAGAGCGGTAGCAGCAGTGTCACGCAGTCCGCCGCGTGGATCAAAGGATCTATGGTTTTCCCTCGAGTCTTTCCCACGAGGCTTTCCCACGAGGCTTTCCCACAGGGCTGTCCCACGTGCACACGTGGTGGGAGTCGATCCTCGGCTTGAACGTCAAGGCAGTGCAGGGAAAACAGGTTCCTCTGGAATGGACTGACACATCTGGGGGACTCTTGGAATGGTGGCACGACCCTCGACTTCCTCTCGCCTTTCCTGTGGAGAGCGCCTCCTCTTGAGATGCGACGGGAACGCCGGGAATTCTGTCCCTAAGAAACAGGGAAAGGATCCCTCATCTCGAGCTAGGAGGCGGAAACGGGTCTCCTCTGGATGTGTGCGGGACCCACGTGCTTCCTCTCGAGTGGAGACGGGTATGTCGGGGAACTTCTTGAGTTGCAGCAAGGGTGTGAAGGACCCTTTGGAAGTTCCAGTGGTTAGACGTGATTGGCCTCGAGAAGCCTCAGCGGAAATGGGCCTCATCTCGCCTGGAGGGCAAAACCTCCTGGATTTTCTAGAGTTGAGGCAGGTGCTCTCGACTTACGACGGGGACCTCAGGGACCCGCTCTGGTGACCTCAGGAAAGGCCAGTCCCCATGCGAGTTCCTCGGGGGCCTCTCGGGATACCCCTCCCGTCGATGCCGGGGCCTAAGACCTTGTGTGGAGTCGGGGCCGGAACCTGAGGATTCCTCTCCAGTGCTGACATGCATCTTGGGGTACTTCTGGAGTCTTCCCAGGGGGGTCAGTCCTCGTCTCGAATGCGGGCATGCACTTGCGCTTTCCTCCAGAGCGGTAGCAGCAGTGTCACGCAGTCCGCCGCGTGGATCAAAGCATCTATGGTTTTCCCTCGAGTCTTTCCCACGAGGCTTTACCACGAGGCTTTCCCACAGGGCTGTCCCACGTGCACACGTGGTGGGAGTCGATCCTCGGCTTGAACGTCAAGGCAGTGCAGGGAAAACAGGTTCCTCTGGAATGGACTGACACATCTGGGGGACTCTTGGAATGGTGGCACGACCCTGGAGTTCCTCTCGCCTTTCCTGTGGAGAGCGCCTCCTCTTGAGATGCGACGGGAACGCCGGGAATTCTTTCCCTACGAAACAGGGAAAGGATCCCTCATCTCGAGCTAGGAGGCGGAAACGGGGCTCCCCTGGATGTGTGCGGGACACACGTGCTTCCTCTCGAGTGGAGACGTGTATGTCGGGGAATTTCTTGAGTTGCAGCAAGGGTGTGAAGGACCCTTTGGAAGTTCCAGAGGTTAGATGTGATTAGCCTCGAGAAGCCTCAGCGGAAATGGGCCTCATCTCGCCTGGAGGGCAAAACCTCCTGTATTTTCTCGAGTTGCGGCAGGTGCTCTCGACTTACGACGGGGACCTCGGGGACCCACTCTGGTGGCCTCAGGAAAGGCCAGACCTCATGCGAGTTCCTCGGGGGCCTCTCGGGATTCCTCTCCCGTCGATGCCGGGGCCTAAGACCTTGTGTGGAGTCGGGGCCTGAACCTGAGGATTCCTCTGCAGTGCTGACATGGATCCTGGGGTACTTCTGGAGTCTCCCCAAGGGAGTCAGTACTCGTCTCGAATGTGGACATGCACTTGCGCTTTCCTCCAGAGCGGTAGCTGCAGTGTCACGCAGTCCGCCGCGTGGATCAAAGGATCTATGGTTTTCCCTCGAGTCTTTCCCATGAGGCTTTCCCACGAGGCTTTCCCACAGGGCTGTCCCACGTGCACAAGTGGTGGGAGTCGATCCTCGGCTTGAATGTCAAGGCAGTGCAGGGAAAACAGGTTCTTCTGGAATGGACTGACACATCTGGGGGACTCTTGGAATGGTGGCACGACCCTGGAGATCCTCTCGCCTTTCCTGTGGAGAGCGCCTCCTCTTGAGATGCGACGGGAACGCCGGGAATTCTTTCCCTACGAAACAGGGAAAGGATACCTCATCTCGAGCTAGGAGGCGGAAACGGGGCTCCCCTGGATGTGTGCGGGACCCTCGTGCTTCCTCTCGAGTGGAGACGGGTATGTCGGGGAACTTCTTGAGTTGCAGCAAGGGTGTGAAGGACCCTTTGGAAGTTCCAGTGGTTAGATGTGATTAACCTCGAGAAGCCTCAGCGGAAATGGGCCTCATCTCGCCTGGAGGGCAAAACCTCCTGGATTTTCTCGAGTTGCGGCAGGTGCTCTCGACTTACGACGGGGACCTCGGGTACCCGCTCTGGTGGCCTCAGGAAAGGGCAGTCCCCATGCGAGTTCCTCGGGGGCCTCTCGGGATTCCTCTCCCGTCGATGCCGGGGCCTAAGACCTTGTGTGGAGTCGGGGCCGGAACCTGAGGATTCCTCTCCAGTGCTGACATGGATCCTGGGGTACTTCTGGAGTCTCCCCAGGGGAGTCAGTCCTCGTCTCGAATGCGGACATGCGCTTGCGCTTTCCTCCAGAGCGGTAGCAGCAGTGTCACGCAGTCCGCCGCGTGGATCAAAGGATCTATGGTTTTCCCTCGAGTCTTTCCCACGAGGCTTTCCCACGAGGCTTTCCCACAGGGCTGTCCCACGTGCACACGTGGTGGGAGTCGATCCTCGGCTTGAACGTCAAGGCAGTGCAGGGAAAACAGATTCCTCTGGAATGGACTGACACCTCTGGGGGACTCATGGAATGGTGCACGACCCTGGAGTTCCTCTCGCCTTTCCTGTGGAGAGCGCCTTCACTTGAGATGCGACGGGAGCGCCGGGAATTCTTTCCCTACGAAACAGGGAAAGGATCCCTCATCTCGAGCTAGGAGGCAGAAACGGGGCTCCCCTGGATGTGTGCGGGACCCTCGTGCTTCCTCTCGAGTGGAGACGGGTATGTCGGGGAACTTCTTGAGTTGCAGCAAGGGTGTGAAGGACCCTTTGGAAGTTCCAGTGGTTAGATGTGATTTGCCTCGAGAAGCCTCAGCGGAAATGGGCCTCATCTCGCCTGGAGGGCAAAACCTCCTGGATTTTCTCGAGTTGCGGCAGGTGCTCTCGACTTACGACGGGGACCTCAGGGACCCGCTCTGGTGGCCTCAGGAAAGGCCAGTCCCCATGCGAGTTCCTCGGGGGCCTCTTGGGATTCCTCTCCCGTCGATGCCGGGGCCTAAGACCTTGTGTGGAGTCGGGGCCGGAACCTGAGGATTCCTCTCCAGTGCTGACATGGATCTTGGGGTACTTCTGGAGTCTCCCCAGGGGAGTCAGTCCTCGTCTCGAATGCGGGCATGCACTTGCGCTTTCCTCCAGAGCGGTAGGAGAAGTGTCACGCAGTCCGCCCCGTGGATCAAAGGATCTATGGTTTCCCTCGAGTCTTTCCCACGAGGCTTTCCCACGAGGCTTTCCCACAGGGCTGTCCCACGTGCACACGTGGTGGGAGTCGATCCTCAGCTTGAACGTCAAGGCAGTGCAGGGAAAACAGGTTCCTCTGGAATGGACTGACACATCAGGGGGACTCTTGGAATGGTGGCAAGACCCTGGAGTTCCTCTCGCCTTTCCTGTGGAGAGCGCCTCCTCTTGAGATGCGACGGGAACGCCGGGAATCTTTCCCTACGAAACAGGGAAAGGATCCGTCATCTTGAGCTAGTAGGCGGAAACGGGGCTCCCCTGGATGTGTGTGCGACCCTCGTGCTTCCTCTCGAGTGGAGACTGGTATGTCGGGGATCTTCTTGAGTTGCAGCAAGGGTGTGAAGGACCCTTTGGAAGTTCCAGTGATTAGATGTGATTGGCCTCGAGAAGCCTCAGCGGAAATGGGCCTCATCTCGCCTGGAGGGCAAAACCTCCAGGATTTTCTCGAGTTGCGGCAGGTGCTCTCGACTTACGACGGGGACCTCAGGGACCCGCTCTGCTGGCCTCAGGAAAGGCCAGTCCCCATGCGAGTTCCTCGGGGGCCTCTCGGGATTCCTCTCCCGTCAATGCCGGGGCCTAAGACCTTGTGTGGAGTCGGGGCCGGAACCTGAGGATTCCTCTCCAGTGCTGACATGGATCTTGGGGTACTTCTGGAGTCTCCCCAGGGGAGTCAGTCCTCGTCTCGAAATCGGTCATGCACTTGCGCTTTCCTCCAGAGCGGTAGCAGCAGTGTCACGCAGTCCGCCGCGTGGATCAAAGGATCTATGGTTTTCCCTCGAGTCTTTCCCACGAGGCTTTCCCACGAGGCTTTCCCACAGGGCTGTCCCACGTGCACACGTGGTGGGACTCGGTCCTCGGCTTGAACGTCAAGGCAGTGCAGGGAAAACAGGTTCCTCTGGAATGGACTGACACATCTGGGGGACTCTTGGAATGGTGGCACGACCCTGGAGTTTCTCTTGCCTTTCCTGTGGAGAGCGCCTCCTCTTGAGATGCGACGGGAACGCCGGGAATTCTTTCCCTACGAAACAGGGAAAGGATCCCTCATCTCGAGCTAGGAGGTGGAAACGGGGCTCCCCTGGATGTGTGCGGGACCCCACGTGCTTCCTCTCGAGTGGAGACGGGTATGTCGGGGAACTTCTTGAGTTGCAGCAAGGGTGTGAAGGACCCTTTGGAAGTTCCAGTGGTGAGACGTGATTGGCCTCGAGAACCTCAGCGGAAATGGGCCTCATCTCGCCTGGAGGGCAAAACCTCCTGGATTTTCTCGAGTTGCGGCAGGTGCTCTCGACTTACGACGGGGACCTCAGGGACCCGCTCTGGTGGCCTCAGGAAAGGCCAGTCCCGATGCGAGTTTCTCGGGGGCCTCTCGGGATTCCTCTCCCGTCGATGCCGGGGCCTAAGACCTTGTGTGGAGTCGGGGCCGGAACCTGAGGATTCCTCTCCAGTGCTGACATGGATCTTGGGGTACTTCTGGAGTCTCCCCAGGGGAGTCAGTCCTCGTCTCGAATGCGGGCATGCACTTGCGCTTTCCTCCAGAGCGGTAGCAGCAGTGTCACGCAGTCCGCCGCGTGGATCAAAGGATCAATGGTTTTCCCTCGAGTCTATCCCACGAGGCTTTCCCACGAGGCTTTCCCAGAGGGCTGTCCCACGTGCACACGTGGTGGGAGTCGATCCTCTGCTTGAACGTCAAGGCAGTGCAGGGAAAACAGTTTCCTCTGGAATGGACTGACACATCTGGGGGACTCTTGGAATGGTGGCACGACCCTGGAGTTCCTCTCGCCTTTCCTGTGGAGAGCGCCTCCTCTTGAGATGCGACGGGAACGCCGGGAATTCTTTCCCTACGAAACAGGGAAAGGATCCCTCATCTCGAGCTAGGAGGCGGAAACGGGGCTCCCCTGGATGTGTGTGGGACCCTCGTGCTTCCTCTCCAGTGGAGACGTGTATGTCGGGGAACTTCTTGAGTTGCAACAAGGGTGTTAAGGACCATGTGGAAGTTCCAGTGGTTAGATGTGATTAGCCTCGAGAAGCCTCAGCGGAAATGTGCCTCATCTCGCCTGGAGGGCAAAACCTCCTGGATTTTCTCGAGTTGCGGCAGGTGCTCTCGACTTACGACGGGGACCTCAGGGACCCGCTCTGGTGGCCTCAGGAAAGGCCAGTCCCCATGCGAGTTCCTCGGGGGCCTCTCGGGATTCCTCTCCCGTCGATGCCGGGGCCTAAGACCTTGTGTGGAGTCGGGGCCGGAACCTGAGGATTCCTCTCCAGTGCTGACATGGATCTTGGGGTACTTCTGGAGTCTACCCAGGGGAGTCAGTCCTCGTCTCGAATGCGGTCATGCACTTGCGCTTTCCTCCAGAGCGGTAGCAGCAGTGTCACGCAGTCCGCCGCGTGGATCAAAGGATCTATGGTTTTCCCTCGAGGCTTTCCCACGAGGCTTTCCCACGAGGCTTTCCCACAGGGCTGTCCCACGTGCACACGTGGTGGGACTCGGTCCTCGGCTTGAACGTCAAGGCAGTGCAGGGAAAACAGGTTCCTCTGGAATGGACTGACACATCTGGGGGACTCTTGGAATGGTGGCACGACCCTGGAGTTTCTCTTGCCTTTCCAGTGGAGAGCGCCTCCTCTTGAGATGCGACGGGAACGCCGGGAATTCTTTCCCTACGAAACAGGGAAAGGATCCCTCATCTCGAGCTAGGAGGCGGAAACGGGGCTCCCCTGGATGTGTGCGGGACCCCACGTGCTTCCTCTCGAGTGGAGACGGGTATGTCGGGGAACTTCTTGAGTTGCAGCAAGGGTGTGAAAGACCCTTTGGAAGTTCCAGTGGTGAGACGTGATTGGCCTCGAGAACCTCAGCGGAAATGGGCCTCATCTCGCCTGGAGGGCAAAGCCTCCTGGATTTTCTCGAGTTGCGGCAGGTGCTCTCGACTTACGACGGGGACCTCAGGGACCCGCTCTGGTGGCCTCAGGAAAGGCCAGTCCCCATGCGAGTTCCTCGGGGGCCTCTCGGGATTACTCTCCCGTCGATGCCGGGGCCTAAGACCTTGTGTGGAGTCGGGGCCGGAACCTGAGGATTCCTCTCCAGTGCTGACATGGATCTTGGGGTACTTCTGGAGTCTCCCCAGGGGAGTCAGTCCTCGTCTCGAATGCGGGCATGCACTTGCGCTTTCCTCCAGAGCGGTAGCAGCAGTGTCACGCAGTCCGCCGCGTGGATCAAAGGATCAATGGTTTTCCCTCGAGTCTATCCCACGAGGCTTTCCCACGAGGCTTTCCCAGAGGGCTGTCCCACGTGCACACGTGGTGGGAGTCGATCCTCTGCTTGAACGTCAAGGCAGTGCAGGGAAAACAGTTTCCTCTGGAATGGACTGACACATCTGGGGGACTCTTGGAATGGTGGCACGACCCTGGAGTTCCTCTCGCCTTTCCTGTGGAGAGCGCCTCCTCTTGAGATGCGACGGGAACGCCGGGAATTCTTTCCCTACGAAACAGGGAAAGGATCCCTCATCTCGAGCTAGGAGGCGGAAACGGGGCTCCCCTGGATGTGTGTGGGACCCTCGTGCTTCCTCTCCAGTGGAGACGTGTATGTCGGGGAACTTCTTGAGTTGCAACAAGGGTGTTAAGGACCATGTGGAAGTTCCAGTGGTTAGATGTGATTAGCCTCGAGAAGCCTCAGCGGAAATGTGCCTCATCTCGCCTGGAGGGCAAAACCTCCTGGATTTTCTCGAGTTGCGGCAGGTGCTCTCGACTTACGACGGGGACCTCAGGGACCCGCTCTGGTGGCCTCAGGAAAGGCCAGTCCCCATGCGAGTTCCTCGGGGGCCTCTCGGGATTCCTCTCCCGTCGATGCCGGGGCCTAAGACCTTGTGTGGAGTCGGGGCCGGAACCTGAGGATTCCTCTCCAGTGCTGACATGGATCTTGGGGTACTTCTGGAGTCTACCCAGGGGAGTCAGTCCTCGTCTCGAATGCGGTCATGCACTTGCGCTTTCCTCCAGAGCGGTAGCAGCAGTGTCACGCAGTCCGCCGCGTGGATCAAAGGATCTATGGTTTTCCCTCGAGGCTTTCCCACGAGGCTTTCCCACGAGGCTTTCCCACAGGGCTGTCCCACGTGCACACGTGGTGGGACTCGGTCCTCGGCTTGAACGTCAAGGCAGTGCAGGGAAAACAGGTTCCTCTGGAATGGACTGACACATCTGGGGGACTCTTGGAATGGTGGCACGACCCTGGAGTTTCTCTTGCCTTTCCAGTGGAGAGCGCCTCCTCTTGAGATGCGACGGGAACGCCGGGAATTCTTTCCCTACGAAACAGGGAAAGGATCCCTCATCTCGAGCTAGGAGGCGGAAACGGGGCTCCCCTGGATGTGTGCGGGACCCCACGTGCTTCCTCTCGAGTGGAGACGGGTATGTCGGGGAACTTCTTGAGTTGCAGCAAGGGTGTGAAAGACCCTTTGGAAGTTCCAGTGGTGAGACGTGATTGGCCTCGAGAACCTCAGCGGAAATGGGCCTCATCTCGCCTGGAGGGCAAAGCCTCCTGGATTTTCTCGAGTTGCGGCAGGTGCTCTCGACTTACGACGGGGACCTCAGGGACCCGCTCTGGTGGCCTCAGGAAAGGCCAGTCCCCATGCGAGTTCCTCGGGGGCCTCTCGGGATTACTCTCCCGTCGATGCCGGGGCCTAAGACCTTCTGTGGAGTCGGGGCCGGAACCTGAGGATTCCTCTCCAGTGCTGACATGGATCTTGGGGTACTTCTGGAGTCTCCCCAGGGGAGTCAGTCCTCGTCACGAATGCGGGCATGCACTTGCGCTTTCCTCCAGAGCGGTAGCAGCAGTGTCACGCAGTCCGCCGCGTGGATCAAAGGATCTATGGTTTTCCCTCGAGTCTTTCCCACGAGGCTTTCCCACGAGGCTTTCCCACAGGGCTGTCCCACGTGCACACGTGGTGGGAGTCGATCCTCGGCTTGAACGTCAAGGCAGTGCAGGGAAAACAGGTTCCTCTGGAATGGACTGACACATCTGGGGGACTCTTGGAATAGTGGCATGACCCTGGAGTTCCTCTCGCCTTTCCTGTGGAGAGCGCCACCTCTTGAGATGCGACAGGAACGCCGGGAATTCTTTCCCTAGGAAACAGGGAAAAGATCCCTCATCTCGAGCTAGGAGGCGGAAACGGGTCTCCCCTGGATGTGTGCGGGACACCACGTGCTTCCTCTCGAGTGTAGACGGGTATGTCGGGGAACTTCTGGAGTTGCAGCAAGGGTGTGAAGGACCCTTTGGAAGTTCCAGTGGTGAGACGTGATTGGCCTCGAGAACCTCAGCGGAAATGGGCCTCATCTCGCCTGGAGGGCAAAACCTCCTGGATTTTCTCGAGTTGCGGCAGGTGCTCTCGACTTACGACGGGGACCTCAGGGACCCGCTCTGGTGGCCTCAGGAAAGGCCAGTCCCGATGCGAGTTTCTCGGGGGCCTCTCGGGATTCCTCTCCCGTCGATGCCGGGGCCTAAGACCTTGTGTGGAGTCGGGGCCGGAACCTGAGGATTCCTCTCCAGTGCTGACATGGATCTTGGGGTACTTCTGGAGTCTCCCCAGGGGAGTCAGTCCTCGTCTCGAATGCGGGCATGCACTTGCGCTTTCCTCCAGAGCGGTAGCAGCAGTGTCACGCAGTCCGCCGCGTGGATCAAAGGATCTATGGTTTTCCCTCGAGTCTTTCCCACGAGGCTTTCCCACGAGGCTTTCCCACAGGGCTGTCCCACGTGCACACGTGGTGGGAGTCGATCCTCGGCTTGAACGTCAAGGCAGTGCAGGGAAAACAGGTTCGTCTGGAATGGACTGACACATCTGGGGGACTCTTGGAATGGTGGCACGACCCTGGAGTTCCTCTCGCCTTTCCTGTGGAGAGCGCCTCCTCTTGAGATGCAACGGGAACGCCGGGAATTCTTTCCCTACGAAAGAGGGAAAGGATCCCTCATCTCGAGCTAGGAGGCGGAAACGGGGCTCCCCTGGATGTGTGCGGGACACCACGTGCTTCCTCTCGAGTGGAGACGGGTATGTCGGGGAATTTCTTGATTGGCAGCAAGGGTGTGAAGGACCCTTTGGAAGTTCCAGTGGTTAGATGTGATAGGCCTCGAGAAGCCTCAGCGGAAATGGGCCTCATCTCGCCTGGAGGGCAAAACCTCCTGGATTTTCTCGAGTTGCGGCAGGTGCTCTCGACTTACGACGGGGACCTCAGGGACCCGCTCTGGTGGCCTCAGGAAAGGCCAGTCCCCAAGCGAGTTCCTCGGGGGCATCTCGGGATTCCTGTCCCTTCGATGCCGGGGCCTAAGACCTTGTGTGGAGTCGGGGCCGGAACCTGAGGATTCCTCTCCAGTGCTGACATGGATCTTGGGGTTCTTCTGGAGTCTCCCCAGGGGAGTCAGTACTCGTCTCGAATGCGGGCATGCACTTGCGCTTTCCTCCAGAGCGGTAGCAGCAGTGTCACGCAGTCCGCCGCGTGGATCAAAGGATCTATGGTTTTCCCTCGAGTCTTTCCCACGAGGCTTTCCCACGAGGCTTTCCCACAGGGCTGTCCCACGTGCACACGTGGTGGGAGTCGATCCTCGGCTTGAACGTCAAGGCAGTGCAGGGAAAACAGTTTCCTCTGGAAGGGACTGACACATCTGGGGGACTGTTGGAATGGTGGCACGACCCTGGAGTTCCTCTCGCCTTTCCTGTGGAGAGCGCCTCCTCTTGAGATGCGACGGGAACGCCGGGAATTCTTTCCCTACGAAACAGGGAAAGGATCCCTCATCTCGAGCTAGGAGGCGGAAACGGGGCTCCCCTGGATGTGTGCGGGACACCACGTGCTTCCTCTCGAGTGGAGACGGGTATGTCGGGGAACTTCTTGAGTTGCAGCAAGGGTGTGAAGGACCCTTTGGAAGTTCCAGTGGTTAGATGTGATTGGCCTCGAGAAGCCTCAGCGGAAATGGGCCTCATCTCGCCTGGAGGGCAAAACCTCCTGGATTTTCTCGAGTTGCGGCAGGTGCTCTCGACTTACGACGGGGTCCTCAGGGACCCGCTCTGGTGGCCTCAGGAAAGGCCAGTCCCCATGCGAGTTCCTCGGGGGCCTCTCGGGATTCCTCTCCCGTCGATGCCGGGGCCTAAGACCTTGTGTGGAGTCGGGGCCGGAACCTGAGGATTCCTCTCCAGTGCTGACATGGATCTTGGGGTACTTCTGGAGTCTCCCCAGGGGAGTCAGTCCTCGTCTCGAATGCGGGCATGCACTTGCGCTTTCCTCCAGAGCGGTAGCAGCAGTGTCACGCAGTCCGCCGCGTGGATCAAAGGATCTATGGTTTTCCCTCGAGTCTTTCCCACGAGGCTTTCCCACGAGGCTTTCCCACAGGGCTGTCCCACGTGCACACGTGGTGGGAGTCGATCCTCGGCTTGAACGTCAAGGCAGTGCAGGGAAAACAGGTTCCTCTGGAATGGACTGACACATCTGGGGGACTCTTGGAATGGTGGCACGACCCTCGACTTCCTCTCGCCTTTCCTGTGGAGAGCGCCTCCTCTTGAGATGCGACGGGAACGCCGGGAATTCTGTCCCTAAGAAACAGGGAAAGGATCCCTCATCTCGAGCTAGGAGGCGGAAACGGGGCTCCCCTGGATGTGTGTGGGACCCTCGTGCTTCCTCTCGAGTGGAGACGTGTATGTCGGGGAACTTCTTGAGTTGCAACAAGGGTGTTAAGGACCATGTGGAAGTTCCAGTGGTTAGATGTGATTAGCCTCGAGAAGCCTCAGCGGAAATGTGCCTCATCTCGCCTGGAGGGCAAAACCTCCTGGATTTTCTCGAGTTGCGGCAGGTGCTCTCGACTTACGACGGGGACCTCAGGGACCCGCTCTGGTGGCCTCAGGAAAGGCCAGTCCCCATGCGAGTTCCTCGGGGGCCTCTCGGGATTCCTCTCCCGTCGATGCCGGGGCCTAAGACCTTGTGTGGAGTCGGGGCCGGCACCTGAGGATTCCTCTCCAGTGCTGACATGGATCTTGGGGTACTTCTGGAGTCTACCCAGGGGAGTCAGTCCTCTTCTCGAATGCGGTCATGCACTTGCGCTTTCCTCCAGAGCGGTAGCAGCAGTGTCACGCAGTCCGCCGCGTGGATCAAAGGATCTATGGTTTTCCCTCGAGGCTTTCCCACGAGGCTTTCCCACGAGGCTTTCCCACAGGGCTGTCCCACGTGCACACGTGGTGGGACTCGGTCCTCGGCTTGAACGTCAAGGCAGTGCAGGGAAAACAGGTTCCTCTGGAATGGACTGACACATCTGGGGGACTCTTGGAATGGTGGCACGACCCTGGAGTTTCTCTTGCCTTTCCAGTGGAGAGCGCCTCCTCTTGAGATGCGACGGGAACGCCGGGAATTCTTTCCCTACGAAACAGGGAAAGGATCCCTCATCTCGAGCTAGGAGGCGGAAACGGGGCTCCCCTGGATGTGTGCGGGACCCCACGTGCTTCCTCTCGAGTGGAGACGGGTATGTCGGGGAACTTCTTGAGTTGCAGCAAGGGTGTGAAAGACCCTTTGGAAGTTCCAGTGGTGAGACGTGATTGGCCTCGAGAACCTCAGCGGAAATGGGCCTCATCTCGCCTGGAGGGCAAAGCCTCCTGGATTTTCTCGAGTTGCGGCAGGTGCTCTCGACTTACGACGGGGACCTCAGGGACCCGCTCTGGTGGCCTCAGGAAAGGCCAGTCCCCATGCGAGTTCCTCGGGGGCCTCTCGGGATTACTCTCCCGTCGATGCCGGGGCCTAAGACCTTCTGTGGAGTCGGGGCCGGAACCTGAGGATTCCTCTCCAGTGCTGACATGGATCTTGGGGTACTTCTGGAGTCTCCCCAGGGGAGTCAGTCCTCGTCACGAATGCGGGCATGCACTTGCGCTTTCCTCCAGAGCGGTAGCAGCAGTGTCACGCAGTCCGCCGCGTGGATCAAAGGATCTATGGTTTTCCCTCGAGTCTTTCCCACGAGGCTTTCCCACGAGGCTTTCCCACAGGGCTGTCCCACGTGCACACGTGGTGGGAGTCGATCCTCGGCTTGAACGTCAAGGCAGTGCAGGGAAAACAGGTTCCTCTGGAATGGACTGACACATCTGGGGGACTCTTGGAATAGTGGCATGACCCTGGAGTTCCTCTCGCCTTTCCTGTGGAGAGCGCCACCTCTTGAGATGCGACAGGAACGCCGGGAATTCTTTCCCTAGGAAACAGGGAAAAGATCCCTCATCTCGAGCTAGGAGGCGGAAACGGGTCTCCCCTGGATGTGTGCGGGACACCACGTGCTTCCTCTCGAGTGTAGACGGGTATGTCGGGAAACTTCTGGAGTTGCAGCAAGGGTGTGAAGGACCCTTTGGAAGTTCCAGTGGTGAGACGTGATTGGCCTCGAGAACCTCAGCGGAAATGGGCCTCATCTCGCCTGGAGGGCAAAACCTCCTGGATTTTCTCGAGTTGCGGCAGGTGCTCTCGACTTACGACGGGGACCTCAGGGACCCGCTCTGGTGGCCTCAGGAAAGGCCAGTCCCGATGCGAGTTTCTCGGGGGCCTCTCGGGATTCCTCTCCCGTCGATGCCGGGGCCTAAGACCTTGTGTGGAGTCGGGGCCGGAACCTGAGGATTCCTCTCCAGTGCTGACATGGATCTTGGGGTACTTCTGGAGTCTCCCCAGGGGAGTCAGTCCTCGTCTCGAATGCGGGCATGCACTTGCGCTTTCCTCCAGAGCGGTAGCAGCAGTGTCACGCAGTCCGCCGCGTGGATCAAAGGATCTATGGTTTTCCCTCGAGTCTTTCCCACGAGGCTTTCCCACGAGGCTTTCCCACAGGGCTGTCCCACGTGCACACGTGGTGGGAGTCGATCCTCGGCTTGAACGTCAAGGCAGTGCAGGGAAAACAGGTTCGTCTGGAATGGACTGACACATCTGGGGGACTCTTGGAATGGTGGCACGACCCTGGAGTTCCTCTCGCCTTTCCTGTGGAGAGCGCCTCCTCTTGAGATGCAACGGGAACGCCGGGAATTCTTTCCCTACGAAAGAGGGAAAGGATCCCTCATCTCGAGCTAGGAGGCGGAAACGGGGCTCCCCTGGATGTGTGCGGGACACCACGTACTTCCTCTCGAGTGGAGACGGGTATGTCGGGGAATTTCTTGATTGGCAGCAAGGGTGTGAAGGACCCTTTGGAAGTTCCAGTGGTTAGATGTGATAGGCCTCGAGAAGCCTCAGCGGAAATGGGCCTCATCTCGCCTGGAGGGCAAAACCTCCTGGATTTTCTCGAGTTGCGGCAGGTGCTCTCGACTTACGACGGGGACCTCAGGGACCCGCTCTGGTGGCCTCAGGAAAGGCCAGTCCCCAAGCGAGTTCCTCGGGGGCATCTCGGGATTCCTGTCCCTTCGATGCCGGGGCCTAAGACCTTGTGTGGAGTCGGGGCCGGAACCTGAGGATTCCTCTCCAGTGCTGACATGGATCTTGGGGTTCTTCTGGAGTCTCCCCAGGGGAGTCAGTTCTCGTCTCGAATGCGGGCATGCACTTGCGCTTTCCTCCAGAGCGGTAGCAGCAGTGTCACGCAGTCCGCCGCGTGGATCAAAGGATCTATGGTTTTCCCTCGAGTCTTTCCCACGAGGCTTTCCCACGAGGCTTTCCCACAGGGCTGTCCCACGTGCACACGTGGTGGGAGTCGATCCTCGGCTTAAACGTCAAGGCAGTGCAGGGAAAACAGGTTGCTCTGGAATGGACTGACACATCTGGGGGACTCTTGGAATGGTGGCATGACCCTGGAGTTCCTCTCGCCTTTCCTGTGGAGAGCGCCTCCTCTTGAGATGCGACGGGAACGCCGGGAATTCTTTCCCTACGAAACAGGGAAAGGATCCCTCATCTCGAGCTAGGAGGCGGAAACGGGGCTCCCCTGGATGTGTACGGGACACCACGTGCTTCCTCTCGAGTGCAGACGGGTATGTCGGGGAACTTCCTGAGTTGCAGCAAGGGTGTGAAGGACCCTTTGGAAGTTCCAGTGGTTAGATGTGATTGGCCTCGGGAAGCCTCAGCGGAAATGGGCCTCATCTCGCCTGGAGGGCAAAACCTCCTGGATTTTCTCGAGTTGCGGCAGGTGCTCTCGACTTACGACGGGGACCTCAGGGACCCGCTCTGTTGGCCTCAGGAATGGCCTGTCCCCATGCGAGATCCTCTGGGGCCTCTCGGGATTCCTCTCCCGTCGATGCCGGGGCCTAAGACCTTGTGTGGAGTCGGGGCCGGAAATGACGATTCCTCTCCAGTGCTGACATGGATCTTGGGTTACTTCTGGAGTCTCCCCAGGGGAGTCAGTCCTCGTCTCGAATGCGGGCATGCACTTGAACTTTCCTCCAGAGCGGTAGCAGCAGTGTCACGCAGTCCGCCGCGTGGATCAAAGGATCTATGGTTTTCCCTCGAGTCTTTCCCACGAGGCTTTCCCACAGGGCTGTCCCACGTGCACACGTGGTGGGAGTCGATCCTCGGCTTGAACGTCAAGGCAGTGCAGGGAAAACAGTTTCCTCTGGAAGGGACTGACACATCTGGGGGACTGTTGGAATGGTGGCACGACCCTGGAGTTCCTCTCGCCTTTCCTGTGGAGAGCGCCTCCTCTTGAGATGCGACGGGAACGCCGGGAATTCTTTCCCTACGAAACAGGGAAAGGATCCCTCATCTCGAGCTAGGAGGCGGAAACGGGGCTCCCCTGGATGTGTGCGGGACACCACGTGCTTCCTCTCGAGTGGAGACGGGTATGTCGGGGAACTTCTTGAGTTGCAGTAAGGGTGTGAAGGACCCTTTGGAAGTTCCAGTGGTTAGATGTGATTGGCCTCGAGAAGCCTCAGCGGAAATGGGCCTCATCTCGCCTGGAGGGCAAAACCTCCTGGATTTTCTCGAGTTGCGGCAGGTGCTCTCGACTTACGACGGGGTCCTCAGGGACCCGCTCTGGTGGCCTCAGGAAAGGCCAGTCCCCATGCGAGTTCCTCGGGGGCCTCTCGGGATTCCTCTCCCGTCGATGCCGGGGCCTAAGACCTTGTGTGGAGTCGGGGCCGGAACCTGAGGATTCCTCTCCAGTGCTGACATGGATCTTGGGGTACTTCTGGAGTCTCCCCAGGGGAGTCAGTCCTCGTCTCGAATGCGGGCATGCACTTGCGCTTTCCTCCAGAGCGGTAGCAGCAGTGTCACGCAGTCCGCCGCGTGGATCAAAGGATCTATGGTTTTCCCTCGAGTCTTTCCCACGAGGCTTTCCCACGAGGCTTTCCCACAGGGCTGTCCCACGTGCACACGTGGTGGGAGTCGATCCTCGGCTTGAACGTCAAGGCAGTGCAGGGAAAACAGGTTCCTCTGGAATGGACTGACACATCTGGGGGACTCTTGGAATGGTGGCACGACCCTCGACTTCCTCTCGCCTTTCCTGTGGAGAGCGCCTCCTCTTGAGATGCGACGGGAACGCCGGGAATTCTGTCCCTAAGAAACAGGGAAAGGATCCCTCATCTCGAGCTAGGAGGCGGAAACGGGTCTCCTCTGGATGTGTGCGGGACCCACGTGCTTCCTCTCGAGTGGAGACGGGTATGTCGGGGAACTTCTTGAGTTGCAGCAAGGGTGTGAAGGACCCTTTGGAAGTTCCAGTGGTTAGACGTGATTGGCCTCGAGAAGCCTCAGCGGAAATGGGCCTCATCTCGCCTGGAGGGCAAAACCTCCTGGATTTTCTCGAGTTGAGGCAGGTGCTCTCGACTTACGACGGGGACCTCAGGGACCCGCTCTGGTGACCTCAGGAAAGGCCAGTCCCCATGCGAGTTCCTCGGGGGCCTCTCGGGATACCCCTCCCGTCGATGCCGGGGCCTAAGACCTTGTGTGGAGTCGGGGCCGGAACCTGAGGATTCCTCTCCAGTGCTGACATGGATCTTGGGGTACTTCTGGAGTCTTCCCAGGGGGGTCAGTCCTCGTCTCGAATGCGGGCATGCACTTGCGCTTTCCTCCAGAGCGGTAGCAGCAGTGTCACGCAGTCCGCCGCGTGGATCAAAGGATCTATGGTTTTCCCTCGAGTCTTTTCCACGAGGCTTTCCCACGAGGCTTTCCCACAGGGCTGTCCCACGTGCACACGTGGTGGGAGTCGATCCTCGGCTTGAACGTCAAGGCAGTTCAGGGAAAAGAGGTTCCTCTGGAATGGACTGACACATCTGGGGGACTCTTGGAATGGTGTCAGGACCCTGGAGTTCCTCTCGCCTTTCCTGTGGAGAGCGCCTCCTCTTGAGATGCGACGGGAACGCCGGGAATTCTTTCCCTACGAAACAGGGAAAGGATCCCACATCTAGAGCTAGGAGGCGGAAACGGGGCTCCCCTGGATGTGTGCGGGACCCACGTTCTTCCTCTCGAGTGGAGACGGGTATGTCGGGGAACTTCTTGAGTTGCAGCAAGGGTGTGAAGGACCCTTTGGAAGTTCCAGTGTTTAGACATGATTAGCCTCGAGAAGCCTCAGCGGAAATGGGCCTCATCTCGCCTGGAGGACAAAACCTCCTGGATTTTCTCGAGTTGCGGCAGGTGCTCTCGACATACGACGGGGACCTCAGGGACCCGCTCTGGTGGCCTCAGGAAAGGCCAGTCCCCATGCGAGTTCCTCGGGGGCCTCTCGGGATTCCTCTCCCGTCGATGCCGGGGCCTAAGACCTTGTGTGGAGTCGTGGCCGGAACCTGAGGATTCCTCTCCAGTGCTGACATGGATCTTTGGGTACTTCTGGAGTCTCCCCAGGGAGTCAGTCCTCGTCTCGAATGCGGGCATGCACTTGCGATTTCCTCCAGAGCGGTAGCAGCAGTGTCACGCAGTCCGCCGCGTGGATCAAAGGATCTATGGTTTTCCCTCGAGTCTTTCCCACGAGGCTTTCCCACGAGGCTTTCCCACAGGGCTGTCCCACGTGCACACGTGGTGGGAGTCGATCCTCGGCTTGAACGTCAAGGCAGTGCAGGGAAAACAGGTTCCTCTGGAATGGACTGACACATCTGGGGGACTCTTGGAATGGTGGCACAACCCTGGAGTTCCTCTCGCCTTTCCTGTGGAGAGCGCCTCCTCTTGAGATGCGACGGGAACGCCGGGAATTCTTTCCCTACGAAACAGGGAAAGGACACCTCATCTCGAGCTAGGAGGCGGAAACGGGGCTCCCCTGGATGTGTGCGGGACCCCTCGTGCTTCCTCTCGAGTGGAGACGGGTATGTCGGGGAACTTCTTGAGTTGCAGCAATGGTGTGAAGGACCCTTTGGAAGTTCCAGTGGTTAGATGTGATAGGCCTCGGGAAGCCTCAGCGGAAATGGGCCTCATCGCGCCTGGAGGGCAAAACCTCCTGGATTTTCTCGAGTTGCGGCAGGTGCTCTCGACTTACGACGGGGACCTCAGGGACCCGCTCTGGTGGCCTCAGGAAAGGCCAGTCCCCATGCGAGTTCCTCGGGGGCCTCTCGGGATTCCTCTCCCGTCGATGCCGGGGCCTAAGACCTTGTGTGGAGTCGTGGCCGGAACCTGAGGATTCCTCTCCAGTGCTGACATGGATCTTGGGGTACTTCTGGAGTCTCCCCAGGGGAGTCAGTCTTCGTCTCGAATGCGGGCATGCACTTGCGCTTTCCTCCAGAGCGGTAGCAGCAGTGTCACGCAGTCTGCCGCGTGGATCAAAGGATCTATGGTTTTCCCTCGAGTCTTTTCCACGAGGCTTTCCCACGAGGCTTTCCCACAGGGCTGTCCCACGTGCACACGTGGTGGGAGTCGATCCTCGGCTTGAACGTCAAGGCAGTGCAGGGAAAACAGGTTCCTCTGGAATGGACTGACCGATCTGGGGGACTCTTGGAATGGTGGCATGACCCTGGAGTTCCTCTCGCCTTTCCTGTGGAGAGCGCCTCCTCTTGAGATGCGACGGGAACGCCGGGAATTCTTTCCCTACGAAACAGGGAAAGGATCCCTCATCTCGAGCTAGGAGGCGGAAACGGGGCTCCCCTGGATGTGTGCGGGACCCACGTGCTTCCTCTCGAGTGGAGACGGGTATGTCGGGGAACTTCTTGAGTTGCAGCAAGGGTGTGAAGGACCCTTTGGAAGTTCCAGTTGTTAGACGTGATTAGCCTCGAGAAGCCTCAGCGGAAATGGGCCTCATCTCGCCTGGAGGGCAAAACCTCCTGGATTTTCTCGAGTTGCGGCAGGTGCTCTCGACTTACGACGGGGACCTCAGGGACCCGCTCTGGTGGCCTCAGGAAAGGCCAGTCCCCATGCGAGTTCCTCGGGGGCCTCTCGGGATTCCTCTCCCGTCGATGCCGGGGCCTAAGACCTTGTGTGGATTCGGGGCCGGAACCTGAGGATTCCTCTCCAGTGCTGACATGGATCTTGGGGTACTTCTGGAGTCTCCCCAGGGGAGTCAGTCCTCGTCTCGAATGCGGGCATGCACTTGCGCTTTCCTCCAGAGCGGTAGCAGCAGTGTCACGCAGTCCGCCGCGTGGATCAAAGGATCTATGGTTTTCCCTCGAGTCTTTCCCACGAGGCTTTCCCACGAGGCTTTCCCACAGGGCTGTCCCACGTGCACACGTGGTGGGAGTCGATCCTCGGCTTGAACGTCAAGGCAGTGCAGGGAAAACAGGTTCCTCTGGAATGGACTGACACATCTGGGGGACTCTTGGAATGGTGGCACGACCCTGGAGTTCCTCTCGCCTTTCCTGTGGAGAGCGCCTCCTCTTGAGATGCGACGGGAACGCCGGGAATTCTTTACCTACGAAACAGGGAAAGGATCCCTCATCTCGAGCTAGGAGGCGGAAACGGGGCTCCCCTGGATGTGTGCGGGACCCCACGTGCTTCCTCTCGAGTGGAGACGGGTATGTCCGGGAACTTCTTGAGTTGCAGCAAGGGTGTGAAGGACCCTTTGGAAGTTCCAGTGGTTAGACGTGATTAGCCTCGAGAAACCTCAGCGGAAATGGGCCTCATCTCGCCTGGAGGGCAAAACCTCCTGGATTTTCTCGAGTTGCGGCAGGTGCTCTCGACTTACGACGGGGACCTCAGGGACCCGCTCTGGTTGCCTCAGGAAAGGCCAGTCCCCATGCGAGTTCCTCGGGGGCGTCTCGGGATTCCTCTCCCGTCGATGCCGGGGCCTAAGACCTTGTGTGGAGTCGGGGCCGGAACCTGAGGATTCCTCTCCAGTGCTGACATGGATCTTGGGGTACATCTGGAGTCTCCCCAGGGGAGTCAGTCCTCGTCTCGAATGCGGGCATGCATTGCACTTTCCTCCAGAGCGGTAGCAGCAGTGTCACGCATTCCACGCGTGGATCAAAGGATCTATGGTTTTCCCTCGAGTCTTTCCCACGAGGCTTTCCCATGAGGCTTTCCCAAAGTGCTGTCCACGTGCACACGTGGTGGGAGTCGATCCTCGGCTTGAACATCATGTGCAGGGAAAACAGGTACCTCTGGAATGGACTGACACATCTGGGGGACTCTTGGAATGGTGGCACCACCCTGGAGTTCCTTTCGCCTTTCCTGTGGAGAGCGCCTCCTCTTGAGATGCGACGGGAACGCCGGGAATTCTTTCCCTACGAAACAGGGAAAGGATCCCTCATCTCGAGCTAGGAGGCGGAAACGGGGCTCCCCTGGATGTGTGCAGGAACCCACGTGCTTCCTCTCGAGTGGAGACGGGTATGTCGGGGAACTTCTTGAGTTGCAGCAAGGGTGTGAAGGACCCTTTGGAAGTTCCAGTGGTTAGATGTGATTGGCCTCGAGAAGCCTCAGCGGAAATTGGCCTCATCTCGCCTGTAGGGCAAAACCTCCTGGATTTTCTCGAGTTGCGGCAGGTGCTCTCGACTTACGACGGGGACCTCAGGGACCCGCTCTGGTGGCCTCAGGAAAGGCCAGTCCCCATGCGAGTTCCTCGGGGGCCTCTCGGGATTCCTCTCCCGTCGATTCCGGGGCCTAAGACCTTGTGTGGAGTCGGGGCCGGAACCTGAGGATTCCTCTCCAGTGCTGACATGGATCTTGGGGTACTTCTGGAGTCTCCCCAGGGGAGTCAGTCCTCGTCTCGAATGCGGGCATGCACTTGCGCTTTCCTCCAGAGCGGTAGCAGCAGTGTCACGCAGTCCGCCGCGTGGATCAAAGGATCTATGGTTTTCCCTCGAGTCTTTCCCACGAGGCTTTCCCACGAGGCTTTCCCACAGGGCTGTCCCACGTGCACACGTGGTGGGAGTCGATCCTCGGCTTGAACGTCAAGGCAGTGCAGGGAAAACAGGTTCCTCTGGAATGGACTGACACATCTGGGGGACTCTTGGAATGGTGGCACGACCCTGGAGTTCCTCTCGCCTTTCCTGTGGAGAGCGCCTCCTCTTGAGATGCGACGGGAACGCCGGGAATTCTTTCCCTACGAAACAGGGAAAGGATCCCTCATCTCGAGCTAGGAGGCGGAAACGGGGCTCCCCTGGATGTGTGCGGGACCCCACGTGCTTCCTCTCGAGTGGAGACGGGTATGTCGGGGAACTTCTTGAGTTGCAGCAATGGTGTGAAGGACCCTTTGGAAGTTCCAGTGGTTAGATGTGATTGGCCTCGAGAACCCTCAGGGGAAATGGGCCTCATCTCACCTGGAGGGCAAAACCTCCTGGATTTTCTAGAGTTGCGGCAGGTGCTCTCGACTTACGACGGGGACCTCAGGGAACCGCTCTGGTGGCCTCAGGAAAGGCCAGTCCCCATGCGAGTTCCTCGGGGGCGTCTGGGGGTTCCTCTCCCGTCGATGCCGTGGCCTAAGACCTTGTGTGGAGTCGGGGCCGGAACCTGAGGATTCCTCTCCAGTGCTGACATGGATCTTGGGGTACTTCTGGAGTCTCCCCAGGGGAGTCAGTCCTCCTCTCGAATGCGGGCATGCATTGCACTTTCCTCCAGAGCGGTAGCAGCAGTGTCACGCATTCCACGCGTGGATCAAAGGATCTATGGTTTTCCCTCGAGTCTTTCCCACGAGGCTTTCCCACGAGGCTTTCCCACAGGGCTGTCCCACGTGCACACGAGGTGGGAGTCGATCCTCGGCTTGAACGTCATGTGCAGGGAAAACAGGTTTCTCTGGAATGGACTGACACATCTGGGGGACTCTTGGAATTGTGGCACGACCCTGGAGTTCCTTTCGCCTTTCCTGTGGAGAGCGCCTCCTCTTGAGATGCGACGGGAACGCCGGGAATTCTTTCCCTACGAAACAGGGAAAGGATCCCTCATCTCGAGCTAGGAGGCGGAAACGGGGCTCCCCTGGATGTGTGCGGGACCCCACGTGCTTCCTCTCGAGTGGAGACGGGTATGTCCGGGAACTTCTTGAGTTGCAGCAAGGGTGTGAAGGACCCTTTGGAAGTTCCAGTGGTTAGACGTGATTAGCCTCGAGAAACCTCAGCGGAAATGGGCCTCATCTCGCCTGGAGGGCAAAACCTCCTGGATTTTCTCGAGTTGCGGCAGGTGCTCTCGACTTACGACGGGGACCTCAGGGACCCGCTCTGGTTGCCTCAGGAAAGGCCAGTCCCCATGCGAGTTCCTCGGGGGCGTCTCGGGATTCCTCTCCCGTCGATGCCGGGGCCTAAGACCTTGTGTGGAGTCGGGGCCGGAACCTGAGGATTCCTCTCCAGTGCTGACATGGATCTTGGGGTACTTCTGGAGTCTCCCCAGGGGAGTCAGTCCTCGTCTCGAATGCGGGCATGCACTTGCGCTTTCCTACAGAGCGGTAGCAGCAGTGTCACGCAGTCCGCCGCGTGGATCAAAGGATCTATGGTTTTCCCTCGAGTCTTTCCCACGAGGCTTTCCCACGAGGCTTTCCCACAGGGCTGTCCCACGTGCACACGTGGTGGGAGTCGATCCTCGGCTTGAACGTCAAGGCAGTGCAGGGAAAACCGGTTCCTATGGAATGGACTGACACATCTGGGGGACTCTTGGAATGGTGGCACGACCGTGGAGTTCCTCTCGCCTTTCCTGTGGAGAGCGCCTCCTCTTGAGATGTGACGGGAAGGCCGGGAATTCTTTCCCTACGAAACAGGGAAAGGATCCCTCATCTCGAGCTAGGAGGCGGAAACGGGGCTCCCCTGGATGTGTGCGGGACGCACGTGCTTCCTCTCGAGTGGAGACGGGTATGTCGGGGAACTTCTTGAGTTGCAGCAAGGGTGTGAAGGACCCTTTGGATGTTCCAGTGGTTAGACGTGATTAGCCTCGAGAAGCCTCAGGGGAAATGGGCCTCATCTCGCCTGGAGGGCAAAACCTCCTGGATTTTCTCGAGTTGCGGCAGGTGCTCTCGACTTACGACGGGGACCTCAGGGACCCGCTCTGGTGGCCTCAGGAAAGGCCAGTCCCCATGCGAGTTCCTCGGGGGCCTCTCGGGATTCCTCTCCCGTCGATGCCGGGGCCTAAGGCCTTGTGTGGAGTCAGGGCCGGAATCTGAGGATTCCTCTCCAGTGCTGACATGGATCTTGGGGTACTTCTGGAGTCTCCCCAGGGGAGTCAGTCCTCGTCTCGAATGCGGGCATGCACTTGCGCTTTCCTCCAGAGCGGTAGCAGCAGTGTCACGCAGTCCGCCGCGTGGATCAAAGGATCTATGGTTTTCCCTCGAGCCTTTCCCACGAGGCTTTCCCACGAGGCTTTCCCACAGGGCTGTCCCACGTGCACACGTGGTGGGAGTCGATCCTCGACTTGAACGTCAAGGCAGTGCAGGGAAAACAGGTTCCTCTGGAATGGACTGACACATCTGGGGGACTCTTGGAATGGTGGCACGACCCTGGAGTTCCTCTCGCCTTTCCTGTGGAGAGCGCCTCCTCTTGAGATGCGACGGGAACGCCGGGAATTCTTTCCCTACGAAACAGGGAAAGGATCCCTCATCTCGAGCTAGGAGGCGGAAACGGGGCTCCCCTGGATGTGTGCGGGACCCCACGTGCTTCCTCTCGAGTGGAGACGGGTATGTCGGGGAACTTCTTGAGTTGCAGCAATGGTGTGAAGGACCCTTTGGAAGTTCCAGTGGTTAGATGTGATTGGCCTCGAGAACCCTCAGGGGAAATGGGCCTCATCTCACCTGGAGGGCAAAACCTCCTGGATTTTCTGGAGTTGCGGCAGGTGCTCTCGACTTATGACGGGGACCTCAGGGAACCGCTCTGGTAGCCTCAGGAAAGGCCAGTCCCCATGCGAGTTCCTCGGGGGCGTCTCGGGGTTCCTCTCCCGTCGATGCCGGGGCCTAAGACCTTGTGTGGAGTCGGGGCCGGAACCTGAGGATTCCTCTCCAGTACTGACATGGATCTTGGGGTACATCTGGAGTCTCCCCAGGGGAGTCAGTCCTCGTCTCGAATGCGGGCATGCATTGCACTTTCCTCCAGAGCGGTAGCAGCAGTGTCACGCATTCCACGCGTGGATCAAAGGATCTATGGTTTTCCCTCGAGTCTTTCCCACGAGGCTTTCCCACGAGGCTTTCCCACAGGGCTGTCCCACGTGCAGACGTGGTGGGAGTCGATCTTCGGCTTGAACGTCATGTGCAGGGAAAACAGGTTCCTCTGGAATGGACTGACACATCTGGGGGACTCTTGGAATGGTGGCACGACCCTGGAGTTCCTCTCGCCTTTCCTGTGGAGAGCGCCTCCTCTTGAGATGCGACGGGAACGCCGGGAATTCTTTCCCTACGAAACAGGGAAAGGATCCCTCATCTCGAGCTAGGAGGCGGAAACGGGGCTCCCCTGGATGTGTGCGGGACCCACGTGCTTCCTCTCGAGTGGAGACGGGTATGTTGGGGAACTTCTTGAGTTGCAGCAAGGGTGTGAAGGACCCTTTGGAAGTTCCAGTGGTTAGACGTGATTAGCCTCGAGAAGCCTCAGCGGAAATGGGCCTCATCTCGCCTGGAGGGCAAAACCTCCTGGATTTTCTCGAGTTGCGGCAGGTGCTCTCGACTTACGACGGGGACCTCAGGAACCCGCTCTGGTGGCCTCAGGAAAGGCCAGTCCCCATGCGAGTTCCTCGGGGGCCTCTCGGGATTCCTCTCCCGTCGATGCCGGGGCCTAAGACCTTGTGTGGAGTCGGGGCCGGAACCTGAGGATTCCTCTCCAGTGCTGACATGGATCTTGGGGTACTTTTGAAGTCTCCCCAGGGGAGTCAGTCCTCGTCTCGAATGCGGGCATGCATTGTGCTTTCCTCCAGAGCGGTAGCAGCAGTGTCACGCAGTCCGCCGCGTGGATCAAAGGATCTATGGTTTTCCCTCAAGTCTTTCCCACGAGGCTTTCCCACGAGGCTTTCCCACAAGGCTGTCCCACGTGCACACGTGGTGGGAGTCGATCCTCGGCTTGAATGTCAAGGCAGTGCAGGGAAAACAGGTTCCTCTGGAATGGACTGACACATCTGGGGGACTCTTGGAATGGTGGCACGACCCTGGAGTTCCTCTCGCCTTTCCTGTGGAGAGCGCCTCCTCTTGAGATGCGACGGGAACGCCGGGAATTCTTTCCCTACGAAACAGGGAAAGGATCCCTCATCTCGAGCTAGGAGGCGGAAACGGGGCTCCCCTGTATGTGTGCGGGACCCCACGTGCTTCCTCTCGAGTGGAGACGGGTATGTCGGGGAACTTCTTGAGTTGCAGCAATGGTGTGAAGGACCCTTTGGAAGTTCCAGTGGTTAGATGTGATTGGCCTCGAGAAGCCTCAGCGGAAATGGGCCTCATCTCGCCTGGAGGGCAAAACCTCCTGGATTTTCTCGAGTTGCGGCAGGTGCTCTCGACTTACGACGGGGACCTCAGGGACCCGCTCTGGTGGCCTCAGGAAAGGCCAGTCCCCATGCGAGTTCTTCGGGGGCCTCTCGGGATTCCTCTCCCGTCGATGCCGGGGCATAAGACCTTGTGTGGACTCGGGGCCGGAACCTGAGGATTCCTTTCCAGTGCTGACATGGATCTTGGGGTACGTCTGGAGTCTCCCCAGGGGAGTCAGTCCTCGTCTCGAATGCGGGCATGCACTTGCGCTTTCCTCCAGAGCGGTAGCAGCAGTGTCACGCAGTCCGCCGCGTGGATCAAAGGATCTATGGATTTCCCTCGAGTCTTTCCCACGAGGCTTTCCCACGAGGCTTTCCCACAGGGCTTTCCCACGTGCACACGTGGTGGGAGTCGATCCTCGGCTTGAACGTCAAGGCAGTGCAGGGAAAACAGGTTCCTCTGGAATGGACTGACACATCTGGGGGACTCTTGAAATGGTGGCACGACCCTGGAGTTCCTCTCGCCTTTCCTGTGGAGAGAGCCTCCTCTTGAGATGCGACGGAAACGCCGGGAATTCTTTCCCTACGAAACAGGGAAAGGATCCCTCATCTCGAGCTAGGAGGCGGAAACGGGGCTCCCCTGGATGTGTGCGGGACACCACGTGCTTCCTCTCGAGTGCAGACGGGTATGTCGGGGAACTTCTTGAGTTGCAGCAATGGTGTGAAGGACCCTTTGGCAGTTCCAGTGGTTAGATGTGATTGGCCTCGAGAAGCCTCAGCGGAAATGGGCCTCGTCTCGCCTGGACGGCAAAACCTCCTGGATTTTCTCGAGTTGCCTCAGGTGCTCTCGACTTACGACGGGGACCTCAGGGAACCGCTCTGGTGGCCTCAGGAAAGGCCAGTCCCCATGCGAGTTCCTCGGGGGCCTCTCGGGGTTCCTCTCCCGTCGATGCCGGGGCCTAAGACCTTGTGTGGAGTCGGGGCCGGAACGTGAGGATTCCTCTCCAGTGCTGACATGGATCCTGGGGTACTTCTGGAGTCTCCCCAGGGGAGTCAGTCCTTGTCTCGAATGCGGGCATGCACTTGCGCTTTCCTCCAGAGCGGTAGCAGCAGTGTCACTCATTCCGCCGCGTGGATCAAAGGATCTATGGTTTTCCCTCGAGTCTTTCCCACGAGGCTTTCCCACGAGGCTTTCCCACAGGGCTGTCCCACGTGCACACGTGGTGGGAGTCGATCCTCGGCTTGAACGTCAAGGCAGTGCAGGGAAAACAGGTTCCTCTGGAATGGACTGACACATCTGGGGGACTCTTGGAATGGTGGCACGACCCTGGAGTTCCTCTCGCCTTTCCTGTGGAGAGCGCCTCCTCTTGAGATGCGACGGGAACGCCGGGAATTCTTTCCCTACGAAACAGGGAAAGGATCCCTCATCTCGAGCTAGGAGGCGGAAACGGGGCTCCCCTGGATGTGTGCGGGACACCACGTGCTTCCTCTCGAGTGGAGACGGGTATGTCGGGGAACTTCTTGAGTTGCAGCAATGGTGTGAAGGACCCTTTGGAAGTTCCAGTGGTTAGATGTGATTGGCCTCGAGAAGCCTCAGCGGAAATGGGCCTCATCTCGCCTGGAGGGCAAAACCTCCTGGATTTTCTCGAGTTGCGGCAGGTGCTCTCGACTTATGACGGGGACCTCAGGGACCCGCTCTGGTGGCCTCAGGAAAGGCCAGTCCCCATGTGAGTTCCTCGGGGGCGTCTCGGGATTCCTCTCCCGTAGATGCCGGGGCCTAAGACCTTGCGTGGAGTCGGGGCCGGAACCTGAGGATTCCTCTCCAGTGCTGACATGGATCTTGGGGTACTTCTGGAGTCTCCCCAGGGGCGTCAGTCCTCGTCTCGAATGCAGGCATGCACTTGAGCTTTCCTCCAGAACGGTAGCAGCAGTGTCACGCAGTCCGCCGCGTGGATCAAAGGATCTATGGTTTTCCCTCGAGTCTTTCCCACGAGGCTTTCCCACGAGGCTTTCCCACAGGGCTGTCCCACGTGCACACGTGGTGGGAGTCGATCCTCGGCTTGAACGTCAAGGCAGTGCAGGGAAAACAGGTTCCTCTGGTATGGACTGACACATCTGGGGGACTCTTGGAATGGTGGCACGACCCTGGAGTTCCTCTCGCCTTTCCTGTGGAGAGCGCCTCCTCTTGAGATGCGACGGGAACGCCGGGAATTCTTTCCCTATGAAACAGGGAAAGGATCCCTCATCTCGAGCTAGGAGGCGGAAACGGGGCTCCCCTGGATGTGTGCGGGACACCACTTGCTTCCTCTCGAGTGCAGACGGGTATGTCGGGGAACTTCTTGAGTTGCAGCAAGGGTGTGAAGGACCCTTTGGAAGTTCCAGTGGTTAGATGTGATTGGCCTCCAGAAGCCTCATCGGAAATGGGCCTCATCTCGCCTGGAGGGCAAAACCTCCTGGATTTTCTCGAGTTGCGGCAGGTGCTCTCGACTTACGACGGGGACCTCAGGGACCCGCTCTGGTGGCCTCAGGAAAGGCCAGTCCCCATGCGAGTTCCTCGGGGGCCTCTCGGGATTCCTCTCCCGTCGATGCCGGGGCCTAAGACCTTGTGTGGAGTCGGGGCCGGAACCTGAGGATTCCTCTCCAGTGCTGACATGGATCTTGGGGTACTTTTGAAGTCTCCCCAGGGGAGTCAGTCCTCGTCTCGAATGCGGGCATGCATTGTGCTTTCCTCCAGAGCGGTAGCAGCAGTGTCACGCAGTCCGCCGCGTGGATCAAAGGATCTATGGTTTTCCCTCGAGTCTTTCCCACGAGGCTTTCCCACGAGGCTTTCCCACAAGGCTGTCCCACGTGCACACGTGGTGGGAGTCGATCCTCGGCTTGAATGTCAAGGCAGTGCAGGGAAAACAGGTTCCTCTGGAATGGACTGACACATCTGGGGGACTCTTGGAATGGTGGCACGACCCTGGAGTTCCTCTCGCCTTTCCTGTGGAGAGCGCCTCCTCTTGAGATGCGACGGGAACGCCGGGAATTCTTTCCCTACGAAACAGGGAAAGGATCCCTCATCTCGAGCTAGGAGGTGGAAACGGGGCTCCCCTGGATGTGTGCGGGACCCCACGTGCTTCCTCTCGAGTGGAGACGGGTATGTCGGGGAACTTCTTGAGTTGCAGCAATGGTGTGAAGGACCCTTTGGAAGTTCCAGTGGTTAGATGTGATTGGCCTCGAGAAGCCTCAGCGGAAATGGGCCTCATCTCGCCTGGAGGGCAAAACCTCCTGGATTTTCTCGAGTTGCGGCAGGTGCTCTCGACTTACGACGGGGACCTCAGGGACCCGCTCTGGTGGCCTCAGGAAAGGCCAGTCCCCATGCGAGTTCTTCGGGGGCCTCTCGGGATTCCTCTCCCGTCGATGCCGGGGCATAAGACCTTGTGTGGAGTCGGGGCCGGAACCAGAGGATTCCTCTCCAGTGCGGACATGGATCTTGGGGTACGTCTGGAGTCTCCCCAGGGGAGTCAGTCCTCGTCTCGAATGCGGGCATGCACTTGCGCTTTCCTCCAGAGCGGTAGCAGCAGTGTCACGCAGTCCGCCGCGTGGATCAAAGGATGTTTGGTTTTCCCTCGAGTCTTTCCCACGAGGCTTTCCCACGAGGCTTTCCCACAGGGCTTTCCCACGTGCACACGTGGTGGGAGTCGATCCTCTGCTTGAACGTCAAGGCAGTGCAGGGAAAACAGGTTCCTCTGGAATGGACTGACACATCTGGGGGACTCTTGAAATGGTGGCACGACCCTGGAGTTCCTCTCGCCTTTCCTGTGGAGAGCGCCTCCTCTTGAGATGCGACGGGAACGCCGGGAATTCTTTCCCTACGAAACAGGGAAAGGATCCCTCATCTCGAGCTAGGAGGCGGAAACGGGGCTCCCCTGGATGTGTGCGGGACACCACGTGCTTCCTCTCGAGTGCAGACGGGTATGTCGGGAACTTCTTGAGTTGCAGCAATGATGTGAAGGACCCTTTGGAAGTGCCAGTGGTTAGATGTGATTGGCCTCGAGAAGCCTCAGCGGAAATGGGCCTCATCTCGCCTGGAGGGCAAAACCTCCTGGATTTTCTCGAGTTGCGGCAGGTGCTCTCGACTTACGACGGGGACCTCAGGGACCCGCTCTGGTGGCCTCAGGAAAGGCCAGTCCCCATGTGAGTTCCTCGGGGGCGTCTCGGGATTCCTCTCCCGTAGATGCCGGGGCCTAAGAGCTTGCGTGGAGTCGGGGCCGGAACCTGAGGATTCCTCTCCAGTGCTGACATGGATCTTGGGGTACTTCTGGAGTCTCCCCAGGGGCGTCAGTCCTCGTCTCGAATGCAGGCATGCACTTGCGCTTTCCTCCAGAACGGTAGCAGCAGTGTCACGCAGTCCGCCGCGTGGATCAAAGGATCTATGGTTTTCCCTCGAGTCTTTCCCACGAGGCTTTCCCACGAGGCTTTCCCACAGGGCTGTCCCACGTGCACACGTGGTGGGAGTCGATCCTCGGCTTGAACGTCAAGGCAGTGCAGGGAAAACAGGTTCCTCTGGTATGGACTGACACATCTGGGGGACTCTTGGAATGGTTCCACGACCCTGGAGTTCCTCTCGCCTTTCCTGTGGAGAGCGCCTCCTCTTGAGATGCGACGGGAACGCCGGGATTTCTTTCCCTATGAAACAGGGAAAGGATCCCTCATCTCGAGCTAGGAGGCGGAAACGGGGCTCCCCTGGATGTGTGCGGGACACCACTTGCTTCCTCTCGAGTGCAGACGGGTATGTCGGGGAACTTCTTGAGTTGCAGCAAGGGTGTGAAGGACCCTTTGGAAGTTCCAGTGGTTAGATGTGATTGGCCTCCAGAAGCCTCAGCGGAAATGGGCCTCATCTCGCCTGGAGGGCAAAACCT
The DNA here is from genome assembly GCF_042477335.2 of Ovis canadensis. Taxonomy (NCBI): domain Eukaryota; kingdom Metazoa; phylum Chordata; class Mammalia; order Artiodactyla; family Bovidae; genus Ovis; species Ovis canadensis. The sequence goes on along the minus strand of NC_091266.1, from coordinate 1,261,734 downwards.
CCTGGATTTTCTCGAGTTGCGGCAGGTGCTCTCGACTTACGACGGGGACCTCAGGGACCCGCTCTGGTGGCATCAGGAAAGGCCAGTCCCCATGCGAGTTCCTCGGGGGCCTCTCGGGATTCCTCTCCCGTCGATGCCGGGGCCTAAGACCTTGTGTGGAGTCGGGGCCGGAACCTGAGGACTCCTCTCCAGTGCTGACATGGATCTTGGGGTACTTCTGGAGTCTCCCCAGGGGAGTCAGTCCTCGTCTCGAATGCGGGCATGCACTTGCGCTTTCCTCCAGAGCGGTAGCAGCAGTGTCACGCAGTCCGCCGCGTGGATCAAAGGATCTATGGTTTTCCCTCGAGTCTTTCCCACGAGGCTTTCCCACGAGGCTTTCCCACAGGGCTGTCCCACGTGCACACGTGGTGGGAGTCGATCCTCGGCTTGAACGTCAAGGCAGTGCAGGGAAAACAGGCTCCTCTGGAATGGACTGACACATCTGGGGAACTCTTGGAATGGTGTCACGACCCTGGAGTTCCTCTCCCCTTTCCTGTGGAGAGCGCCTCCTCTTGAGATGCGACGGGAACGCCGGGAATTCTTTCCCTACGAAACAGGGAAAGGATCCCTCATCTCGAGCTAGGAGGCGGAAACGGGGCTCCCCTGGATGTGTGCGGGACACCACGTGCTTCCTCTCGAGTGGAGACGGGTATGTCGGGGAACTTCTTGAGTTGCAGCAATGGTGTGAAGGACCCTTTGGAAGTTCCAGTGGTTAGATGTGATTAGCCTCGAGAAGCCTCAGAGGAAATGGGCCTCATCTCGCCTGGAGGGCAAAACCTCCTGGATTTTCTCGAGTTGCGGCAGGTGCTCTCGACTTACGACGGGGACCTCAGGGACCCGCTCTGATGGCCTCAGGACAGGCCAGTCCGCATGCGAGTTCCTCGGGGGCCTCTCGGGATTCCTCTCCCTTCGATGCCGGGGCCTAAGACCTTGTGTGGATTCGGGGCCGGAACCTGAGGATTCCTCTGCAGTGCTGACATGGATCTTGGGGTACGTCTGGAGTCTCCCCAGGGGAGTCAGTCCTCGTCTCGAATGCGGGCATGCACTTGCGCTTTCCTCCAGAGCGGTAGCAGCAGTGTCACGCAGTCCGCCGCGTGGATCAAAGGATCTATGGTTTTCCCTCGAGTCTTTCCCACGAGGCTTTCCCACGAGGCTTTCCCACAGGGCTGTCCCACGTGCACACGAGGTGGGAGTCGATCCTCGGCTTGAACGTCAAGGCAGTTCAGGGAAAACAGGTTCCTCTGGAATGGACTGACACATCTGGGGGACTCTTGGAATGGTGGCACGACCCTGGAGTTCCTCTCGCCTTTCCTGTGGAGAGCGCCTCCTCTTGAGATGCGACGGGAACGCCGGGAATTCTTTCCCTACGAAACAGGGAAAGGATCCCTCATCTCGAGCTAGGAGGCGGAAACGGGGCTCCCCTGGATGTGTGCGGGACCCCACGTGCTTCCTCTCGAGTGCAGACGGTTATGTCGGGGAACTTCTTGAGTTGCAACAATGGTGTGAAGGACCCTTTGGCAGTTCCAGTGGTTAGATGTGATTGGCCTCGAGAAGCCTCAGCGGAAATGGGCCTCATCTCGCCTGGAGGGCAAAACCTCCTGGATTTTCTCGAGTTGCGGCAGGTGCTCTCGACTTACGACGGGGACCTCAGGGACCCGCTCTGGTGGCCTCAGGAAAGGCCAGTCCCCATGCGAGTTCCTCGGGGGCGTCTCGGGATTCCTCTCCCGTCGATGCCGGGGCCTAAGACCTTGTGTGGAGTCGGGGCCGGAACCTGAGGATTCCTCTCCAGTGCTGACATGGATCTTGGGGTACGTCTGGAGTCTCCCCAGGGGAGTCAGTCCTCGTCTCGAATTCGGGCATGCACTTGCGCTTTCCTCCAGAGCGGTAGCAGCAGTGTCACGCAGTCCGCCGCGTGGATCAAAGGATCTATGGTTTTCCCTCGAGTCTTTCCCACGAGGCTTTCCCACGAGGCTTTCCCACAGGGCTGTCCCACGTGCACACGAGGTGGGAGTCGATCCTCGGCTTGAACGTCAAGGCAGTTCAGGGAAAACAGGTTCCTCTGGAATGGACTGACACATCTGGGGGACTCTTGGAATGGTGGCACGACCCTGGAGTTCCTCTCGCCTTTCCTGTGGAGAGCGCCTCCTCTTGAGATGCGACGGGAACGCCGGGAATTCTTTCCCTACGAAACAGGGAAAGGATCCCTCATCTCGAGCTAGGAGGCGGAAACGGGGCTCCCCTGGATGTGTGCGGGACCCACGTGCTTCCTCTCGAGTGCAGACGGGTATGTCGGGGAACTTCTTGAGTTGCAGCAAGGGTGTGAAGGACCCTTTGGAAGTTCCAGTGGTTAGACATGATTAGCCTCGAGAAGCCTCAGCGGAAATGGGCCTCATCTCGCCTGGAGGGCAAAACCTCCTGGATTTTCTCGAGTTGTGGCAGGTGCTCTCGACTTACGACGGGGACCTCAGGGACCCGCTCTGGTGGCCACAGGAAAGGCCAGTCCCTATGCGGGTTCCTCGGGGGCCTCTCGGGATTGATCTCCCGTCGATGCCGGGGCCTAAGTCCTTGTGTGGAGTCGGGGTCGGAACCTGAGGATTCCTCTCCAGTGCTGACATGGATCTTGGGGTACTTCTGGAGTCTCCCCAGGGGAGTCAGTCTTCGTCTCGAATGCGGGCATGCACTTGCGCTTTCCTCCAGAGCGGTAGCAGCAGTGTCACGCAGTCCGCCGCGTGGATCAAAGGATCTATGGTTTTCCCTCGAGTCTTTTCCACGAGGCTTTCCCACGAGGCTTTCCCACAGGGCTGTCCCACGTGCACACGTGGTGGGAGTCGATCCTCGGCTTGAACGTCAAGGCAGTGCAGGGAAAACAGGTTCCTCTGGAATGGACTGACACATCTGGGGGACTCTTGGAATGGTGTCACGACCCTGGAGTTCCTCTCGCCTTTCCTGTGGAGAGCGCCTCCTCTTGAGATGCGACGGGAACGCCGGGAATTCTTTCCCTACGAAACAGGGAAAGGATCCCTCATCTCGAGCTAGGAGGCGGAAACGGGGCTCCCCTGGATGTGTGCGGGACCCACGTCCTTCCTCTCGAGTGGAGACGGGTATGTCGGGGAACTTCTTGAGTTGCAGCAAGGGTGTGAAGGACCCTTTGGAAGTTCCAGTTGTTAGACGTGATTAGCCTCGAGAAGCCTCAGCGGAAATGGGCCTCATCGCGCCTGGAGGGCAAAACCTCCTGGATTTTCTCGAGTTGCGGCAGGTGCTCTCGACTTACGACGGGGACCTCAGGGACCCGCTCTGGTGGCCTCAGGAAAGGCCAGTCCCCATGCGAGTTCCTCGGGGGCCTCTCGGGATTCCTCTCCCGTCGATGCCGGGGCCTAAGACCTTGTGTGGAGTCGTGGCCGGAACCTGAGGATTCCTCTCCAGTGCTGACATGGATCTTGGGGTACTTCTGTAGTCTCCCCAGGGGAGTCAGTCCTCGTCTCGAATGCGGGCATGCACTAGCGCTTTCCTCCAGAGCGGTAGCAGCAGTGTCACGCAGTCCGCCGCGTGGATCAAAGGATCTATGGTTTTCCCTCGAGTCTTTCACACGAGGCTTTCCCACGAGGCTTTCCCACAGGGTTGTCCCACGTGCACACGTGGTGGGAGTCGATCCTCGGCTTGAACGTCAAGGCAGTGCAGGGAAAACAGGTTCCTCTGGAATGGACTGACACATCTGGGGGTCTCTTGGAATGGTGGCACGACCCTGGAGTTCCTCTCGCCTTTCCTGTGGAGAGCGCCTCCTCTTGAGATGCGACGGGAACGCCGGGAATTCTTTCCCTACGAAACAGGGAAAGGACACCTTATCTCGAGCTAGGAGGCGGAAACGGGGCTCCCCTGGATGTGTGCGGGACCCCACGTGCTTCCTCTCGAGTGGAGACGGGTATGTCGGGGAACTTCTTGAGTTGCAGCAATGGTGTGAAGGACCCTTTGGCAGTTCCAGTGGTTAGATGTGATTGGCCTCGAGAAGGCTCAGCGGAAATGGGACTCATCGCGCCTGGAGGGCAAAACCTCCTGGATTTTCTCGAGTTGCGGCAGGTGCTCTCGACTTACGACGGGGACCTCAGGGACCCGCTCTGGTGGCCTCAGGAAAGGCCAGTCCCCATGCGAGTTCCTCGGGGGCCTCTCGGGATTCCTCTCCCGTCGATGCCGGGGCCTAAGACCTTGTGTGGAGTCGTGGCCAGAACCTGAGGATTCCTCTCCAGTGCTGACATGGATCTTGGGGTACTTCTGGAGTCTCCCCAGGGGAGTCAGTCCTCGTCTCGAATGCGGGCATGCACTTGCGCTTTCCTCCAGAGCGGTAGCAGCAGTGTCACGCAGTCCGCCGCGTGGATCAAAGGATCTATGGTTTTCCCTCGAGTCTTTCCCACGAGGCTTTCCCACGAGGCTTTCCCACAGGGCTGTCCCACGTGCACACGTGGTGGGAGTCGATCCTCGGCTTGAACGTCAAGGCAGTGCAGGGAAAACAGGTTCCTCTGGAATGGACTGACACATCTGGGGGACTCTTGGAATGGTGGCACGACCCTGGATTTCCTCTCGCCTTTCCTGTGGAGAGCGCCTCCTCTTGAGATGCGACGGGAACGCCGGGAATTCTTTCCCTACGAAACAGGGACAGGATCCCTCATCTCGAGCTAGGAGGCGGAAACGGGGCTCCCCTGGATGTGTGCGGGACCCCACGTGCTTCCTCTCGAGTGCAGACGGGTATGTCGGGGAACTTCTTGAGTTGCAGCAATGGTGTGAAGGACCCTTTGGAAGTTCCAGTGGTTAGATGTGATTGGCCTCGAGAAGCCTCAGCGGAAATGGGCCTCATCTCGCCTGGAGGGCAAAACCTCCTGGATTTTCTCGAGTTGCGGCAGGTGCTCTCGACTTACGACGGGGACCTCAGGGACCCACTCTGGTGGCCTCAGGAAAGGCCAGTCCCCATGCGAGTTCCTCGGGGGCCTCTCGGGATTCCTCTCCCGTCGATGCCGGGGCCTAAGACCTTGTGTGGAGTCGTGGCCAGAACCTGAGGATTCCTCTCCAGTGCTGACATGGATCTTGGGGTACTTCTGGAGTCTCCCCAGGGGAGTCAGTCTTCGTCTCGAATGCGGGCATGCACTTGCGCTTTCCTCCAGAGCGGTAGCAGCAGTGTCACGCAGTCCGCCGCGTGGATCAAAGGATCTATGGTTTTCCCTCGAGTCTTTCCCACGAGGCTTTCCCACGAGGCTTTCCCACAGGGCTGTCCCACGTGCACACGTGGTGGGAGTCGATCCTCGGCTTGAACGTCAAGGCAGTTCAGGGAAAAGAGGTTCCTCTGGAATGGACTGACACATCTGGGGGACTCTTGGAATGGTGTCAGAACCCTGGAGTTCCTCTCGCCTTTCCTGTGGAGAGCCCCTCCTCTTGAGATGCGACGGGAACGCCGGGAATTCTTTCCCTACGAAACAGGGAAAGGATCCCTCATCTAGAGCTAGGAGGCGGAAACGGGGCTCCCCTGGATGTGTGCGGGACCCACGTTCTTCCTCTCGAGTGGAGACGGGTATGTCGGGGAACTTCTTGAGTTGCAGCAAGGGTGTGAAGGACCCTTTGGAAGTTCCAGTGGTGACATGATTAGCCTCGAGAAGCCTCAGCGGAAATGGGCCTCATCTTGCCTGGAGGACAAAACCTCCTGGATTTTCTCGAGTTGCGGCAGGTGCTCTCGACTTACGACGGGGACCTCAGGGACCCGCTCTGGTGGCCTCAGGAAAGGCCAGTCCACATGCGAGTTCCTCGGGGGCCTCTCGGGATTCCTCTCCCGTCGATGCCGGGGCCTAAGACCTTGTGTGGAGTCGTGGCCGGAACCTGAGGATTCCTCTCCAGTGCTGACATGGATCTTGGGGTACTTCTGGAGTCTCCCCAGGGGAGTCAGTCCTCGTCTCGAATGCGGGCATGCACTTGCGATTTCCTCCAGAGCGGTAGCAGCAGTGTCACGCAGTCCGCCGCGTGGATCAAAGGATCTACGGTTTTCCCTCGAGTCTTTCCCACGAGGCTTTCCCACGAGGCTTTCCCACAGGGCTGTCCCACGTGCACACGTGGTGGGAGTCGATCCTCGGCTTGAACGTCAAGGCAGTGCAGGGAAAACAGGTTCCTCTGGAATGGACTGACACATCTGGGGGACTCTTGGAATGGTGGCACAACCCTGGAGTTCCTCTCGCCTTTCCTGTGGAGAGCGCCTCCTCTTGAGATGCGACGGGAACGCCGGGAATTCTTTCCCTACGAAACAGGGAAAGGACACCTCATCTCGAGCTAGGAGGCGGAAACGGGGCTCCCCTGGATGTGTGCGGGACCCCACGTGCTTCCTCTCGAGTGGAGACGGGTATGTCGGGGAACTTCTTGAGTTGCAGCAATGGTGTGAAGGACCCTTTGGCAGTTCCAGTGGTTAGATGTGATTGGCCTCGAGAAGCCTCAGCGGAAATGGGCCTCATCTCGCCTGGAGGGCAAAACCTCCTGGATTTCCTCGAGTTGCGGCAGGTGCTCTCGACTTACGACGGGGACCTCAGGGACCCGCTCTGGTGGCCTCAGGAAAGGCCAGTCCCCATGCGAGTTCCTCGGGGGCCTCTCGGGATTCCTCTCCCGTCGATGCCGGGGCCTAAGACCTTGTGTGGAATCGGGGCCGGAACCTGAGGATTCCTCTCCAGTGCTGACATGGATCTTGGGGTACTTCTGGAGTCTCCCCAGGGGAGTCAGTCCTCGTCTCGAATGCGGGCATGCACTTGCGCTTTCCTCCAGAGCGGTAGCAGCAGTGTCACGCAGTCCGCCGCGTGGATCAAAGGATCTATGGTTTTCCCTCGAGTCTTTCCCACGAGGCTTTCCCACGAGGCTTTCCCACAGGGCTGTCCCACGTGCACACGTGGTGGGAGTCGATCCTCGGCTTGAACGTCAAGGCAGTGCAGGGAAAACAGGTTCCTCTGGAATGGACTGACACATCTGGGGGACTCTTGGAATGGTGGCACGACCCTGGAGTTCCTCTCGCATTTCCTGTGGAGAGCGCCTCCTCTTGAGATGCGACGGGAACGCCGGGAATTCTTTCCCTACGAAACAGGGAAAGGATCCCTCATCTCGAGCTAGGAGGCGGAAACGGGGCTCCCCTGGATGTGTGCGGGACCCACGTGCTTCCTCTCGAGTGGAGACGGGTATGTCGGGGAACTTCTTGAGTTGCAGCAAGGGTGTGAAGGACCCTTTGGAAGTTCCAGTTGTTAGACGTGATTAGCTTGGAGAAGCCTCAGCGGAAATGGGCCTCATCTCGCCTGGAGGGCAAAACCTCCTGGATTTTCTCGAGTTGCGGCAGGTGCTCTCGACTTACGACGGGGACCTCAGGGACCCGCTCTGGTGGCCTCAGGAAAGGCCAGTCCCCATGCGAGTTCCTCGGGGGCCTCTCGGGATTCCTCTCCCGTCGATGCCGGGGCCTAAGACCTTGTGTGGAGTCGGGGCCGGAACCTGAGGATTCCTCTCCAGTGCTGACATGGATCTTGGGGTACTTCTGGAGTCTCCCCAGGGGAGTCAGTCTTCGTCTCGAATGCGGGCATGCACTTGCGCTTTCCTCCAGAGCGGTAGCAGCAGTGTCACGCAGTCCGCCTCGTGGGTCAAAGGATCTATGGTTTTCCTTCGAGTCTTTTCCACGAGGCATTCCCACGAGGCTTTCCCACAGGGCTGTCCCACGTGCACACGTGGTGGGAGTCGATCCTCGGCTTGAACGTCAAGGCAGTGCAGGGAAAACAGGTTCCTCTGGAATGGACTGACACATCTGGGGGACTCTTGGAATGGTGGCACGACCCTGGAGTTCCTCTCGCCTTTCCTGTGGAGAGCGCCTCGTCTTGAGATGCGACGGGAACGCCGGGAATTCTTTCCCTACGAAACAGGGAAAGGATCCCTCATCTCGAGCTAGGAGTCGGAAACGGAGCTCCCCTGGATGTGGGCTGGACCCCACGTGCTTCCTCTCGAGTGGAGACGGGTATGTCGGGGAACTTCTTGAGTTGCAGCAAGGGTGTGAAGGACCCTTTGGAAGTTCCAGTGGTTAGATGTGATTGGCCTCGAGAAGCCTCAGCGGAAATGGGCCTCATCTCGCCTGGAGGGCAAAACCTCCTGGATTTTCTCGAGTTGCGGCAGGTGCTCTCGACTTACGACGGGGACCTCAGGGACCCGCTCTGGTGGCCTCAGGAAAGGCCAGTCCCCATGCGAGTTCCTCGGGGGCCTCTCGGGATTCCTCTCCCATCGATGCCGGGGCCTAAGACCTTGTGTGGAGTCGGGGCCGGAACCTGAGGATTCCTCTCCAGTGCTGACATGGATCTTGGGGTACTTCTGGAGTCTCCCCAGGGGAGTCAGTCCTCGACTCGAATGGGGGCATGCACTTGCGCTTTCCTCCAGAGCGGTAGCAGCAGTGTCACGCAGTCCGCCGCGTGGATCAAAGGATCTATGGTTTTCCCTCGAGTCTTTCCCACGAGGCTTTCCCACGAGGCTTTCCCACAGGGCTGTCCCACGTTCACACGTGGTGGGAGTCGATCCTCAGCTTGAACGTCAAGGCTGTGCAGGGAAAACAGGTTCCTCTGCAATGGACTGACACATCTGGGGAACTCTTGGAATGGTGGCACGACCCTGGAGTTCCTCTCGCCTTTCCTGTGGAGAGCGCCTCCTCTTGAGATTCGACATGAACGCCGGGAATTCTTTCCCTACGAAACAGGGAAAGGATCCCTCATCTCGAGCTAGGAGGCGGAAACAGGGCTCCCCTGGATGTGTGCGGGACCCTCGTGCTTCCTCTCGAGGGGAGACGGGTATGTCGGGGAACTTCTTGAGTTACAGCAAGGGTGTGAAGGACCCTTTGGAAGTTCCACTGGTTAGATGTGATTAGCCTCGAGAAGCCTCAGCGGAAATGGGCCTCATCTCGCCTGGAGTGCAAAACCTCCTGGACTTTCTCGAGTTGCGGCAGGTGCTCTCCACTTACGATGGGGACCTCGGGGACCCGCTCTGGTGGCCTCAGGAAAGGCCAGTCCCCATGCGAGTTCATCGGGGGCCTCTCGGGATTCCTCTCCCGTCGATGCCGGGGCCTAAGACCTTGTGTGGAGTCGTGGCCGGAACCTGAGGATTCCTCTCCAGTGCTGACATGGATCTTGGGGTACTTCTGGAGTCTCCCCAGGGGAGTCAGTCCTCGTCTCGAATGCGGGCATGCACTTGCGATTTCCTCCAGAGCGGTAGCAGCAGTGTCACGCAGTCCGCCGCGTGGATCAAAGGATCTACGGTTTTCCCTCGAGTCTTTCCCACGAGGCTTTCCCACGAGGCTTTCCCACAGGGCTGTCCCACGTGCACACGTGGTGGGAGTCGATCCTCGGCTTGAACGTCAAGGCAGTGCAGGGAAAACAGGTTCCTCTGGAATGGACTGACACATCTGGGGGACTCTTGGAATGGTGGCACAACCCTGGAGTTCCTCTCGCCTTTCCTGTGGAGAGCGCCTCCTCTTGAGATGCGACGGGAACGCCGGGAATTCTTTCCCTACGAAACAGGGAAAGGACACCTCATCTCGAGCTAGGAGGCGGAAACGGGGCTCCCCTGGATGTGTGCGGGACCCCACGTGCTTCCTCTCGAGTGGAGACGGGTATGTCGGGGAACTTCTTGAGTTGCAGCAATGGTGTGAAGGACCCTTTGGCAGTTCCAGTGGTTAGATGTGATTGGCCTCGAGAAGCCTCAGCGGAAATGGGCCTCATCTCGCCTGGAGGGCAAAACCTCCTGGATTTCCTCGAGTTGCGGCAGGTGCTCTCGACTTACGACGGGGACCTCAGGGACCCGCTCTGGTGGCCTCAGGAAAGGCCAGTCCCCATGCGAGTTCCTCGGGGGCCTCTCGGGATTCCTCTCCCGTCGATGCCGGGGCCTAAGACCTTGTGTGGAATCGGGGCCGGAACCTGAGGATTCCTCTCCAGTGCTGACATGGATCTTGGGGTACTTCTGGAGTCTCCCCAGGGGAGTCAGTCCTCGTCTCGAATGCGGGCATGCACTTGCGCTTTCCTCCAGAGCGGTAGCAGCAGTGTCACGCAGTCCGCCGCGTGGATCAAAGGATCTATGGTTTTCCCTCGAGTCTTTCCCACGAGGCTTTCCCACGAGGCTTTCCCACAGGGCTGTCCCACGTGCACACGTGGTGGGAGTCGATCCTCGGCTTGAACGTCAAGGCAGTGCAGGGAAAACAGGTTCCTCTGGAATGGACTGACACATCTGGGGGACTCTTGGAATGGTGTCACGACCCTGGAGTTCCTCTCGCCTTTCCTGTGGAGAGCGCCTCCTCTTGAGATGCGACGGGAACGCCGGGAATTCTTTCCCTACGAAACAGGGAAAGGATCCCTCATCTCGAGCTAGGAGGCGGAAACGGGGCTCCCCTGGATGTGTGCGGGACACCACGTGCTTCCTCTCGAGTGGAGACGGGTATGTCGGGGAACTTCTTGAGTTGCAGCAATGGTGTGAAGGACCCTTTGGAAGTTCCAGTGGTTAGATGTGATTAGCCTCGAGAAGCCTCAGTGGAAATGGGCCTCATCTCGCCTGGAGGGCAAAACCTCCTGGATTTTCTCGAGTTGCGGCAGGTGCTCTCGACTTACGACGGGGACCTCAGGGACCGGCTCTGGTGGCCTCAGGAAAGGCAAGTCCCCATGCGAGTTCCTCGGGGGCCTCTCGGGATTCCTCTCCCGTCGATGCCGGGGCCTAAGACCTTGTGTGGAGTCGTGGCCGGAACCTGAGGATTCCTCTCCAGTGCTGACATGGATCTTGGGGTACTTCTGGAGTCTCCCCAGGGGAGTCAGTCCTCGTCTCGAATGCGGGCATGCACTTGCGCTTTCCTCCAGAGCCGTAGCAGCAGTGTCACGCAGTCCGCCGCGTGGATCAAAGGATCTATGGTTTTCCCTCGAGTCTTTCTCACGAGGCTTTCCCACGAGGCTTTCCCACAGGGCTGTCCCACGTGCACACGTGGTGGGAATCGATCCTCGGCTTGAACGTCAAGGCAGTGCAGGGAAAACAGGTTCCTCTGGAATGGACTGACACATCTGGGGGACTCTTGGAATGGTGGCACGACCCTGGAGTTCCTCTCGCCTTTCCTGTGGAGAGCGCCTCCAATTGAGATGCGATGGGAACGCCGGGAATTCTTTCCCTACGAAACAGGGAAAGGATCCCTCATCTCGAGCTAGGAGGCGGAAACGGGGCTCCCCTGGATGTGTGCGGGACCCCACGTGCTTCCTCTCGAGTGGAGACGGGTATGTCGGGGAACTTCCTGAGTTACAGCAATGGTGTGAAGGACCCTTTGGAAGTTCCAGTGGTTAGATGTGATTAGCCTCGAGAAGCCTCAGCGGAAATGGGCCTCATCGCGCCTGGAGGGCAAAACCTCCTGGATTTTCTCGAGTTGCGGCAGGTGCTCTCGACTTACGACGGCGACCTCAGGGACCCGCTCTGGTGGCCTCAGGAAAGGCCAGTCCCCATGCGAGTTCCTCGGGGGCCTCTCGGGATTCCTCTCCCGTCGATGCCGAGGCCTAAGACCTTGTGTGGAGTCGGGGCCGGAACCTGAGGATTCCTCTCCAGTGCTGACATGGATCTTGGGGTACTTCTGGAGTCTCCCCAGGGGAGTCAGTCCTCGTCTCGAATGCGGGCATGCACTTGCGCTTTCCTCCAGAGCGGTAGCAGCAGTGTCACGCAGTCCGCCGCGTGGATCAAAGGATCTATGGTTTTCCCTCGAGTCTTTCCCACGAGGCTTTCCCACGAGGCTTTCCCACAGGGCTGTCCCACGTGCACACGTGGTGGGAGTCGATCCTCGGCTTGAACGTCAAGGCAGTGCAGGGAAAACAGGTTCCTCTGGAATGGACTGACACATCTGGGGGACTCTTGGAATGGTGGCACAACCCTGGAGTTCCTCTCGCCTTTCCTGTGGAGAGCGCCTCCTCTTGAGATGCGACGGGAACGCCGGGAATTCTTTCCCTACGAAACAGGGAAAGGACACCTCATCTCGAGCTAGGAGGCGGAAACGGGGCTCCCCTGGATGTGTGCGGGACCCCACGTGCTTCCTCTCGAGTGGAGACGGGTATGTCGGGGAACTTCTTGAGTTGCAGCAATGGTGTGAAGGACCCTTTGGCAGTTCCAGTGGTTAGATGTGATTGGCCTCGAAAAGCCTCAGCGGAAATGGGCCTCATCTCGCCTGGAGGGCAAAACCTCCAGGATTTCCTCGAATTGCGGCAGGTGCTCTCGACTTACGACGGGGACCTCAGGGACCCGCTCTGGTGGCCTCAGGAAAGGCCAGTCCCCATGCGAGTTCCTCAGGGGCCTCTCGGGATTCCTCTCCCATCGATGCCGGGGCCTAAGACATTGTGTGGAGTCGGGGCCGGAACCTGAGGATTCCTCTCCAGTGCTGACATGGATCTTGGGGTACTTCTGGAGTCTCCCCAGGGGAGTCAGTCCTCGTCTCGAATGCGGGCATGCACTTGCGCTTTCCTCCAGAGCGGTAGCAGCAGTGTCACGCAGTCCGCCGCGTGGATCAAAGGATCTATGGTTTTCCCTCGAGTCTTTCCCACGAGGCTTTCCCACGAGGCTTTCCCACAGGGCTGTCCCACGTGCACACGTGGTGGGAGTCGATCCTCGGCTTGAACGTCAAGGCAGTTCAGGGAAAACAGGTTCCTCTGGAATGGACTGACACATCTGGGGGACTCTTGGAATGGTGGCACGACCCTTCAGTTCCTCTCGCCTTTCCTGTGGAGAGCGCCTCCTCTTGAGATGCGACGGGAACGCCGGGAAATCTTTCCCTACGAAACAGGGAAAGGATCCCTCATCTAGAGCTAGGAGGCGGAAACGGGTCTCCCCTGGATGTGTGCGGGACCCACGTTCTTCCTCTCGAGTGGAGACGGGTATGTCGGGGAACTTCTTGAGTTGCAGCAAGGGTGTGAAGGACCCTTTGGAAGTTCCAGTGGTTAGACGTGATTAGCCTCGAGAAGCCTCAGCGGAAATGGGCCTCATCTCGCCTGGAGGGCAAAACCTCCTGGATTTTCTCGAGTTGCGGCAGGTGCTCTCGACTTACGACGGGGACCTCAGGGACACGCTCTGGTGGCCTCAGGAAAGGCCAGTCCCCATGCGAGTTCCTTGGGGGCCTCTCGGGATTCCTCTCCCGTCGATGCCGGGTCCTAAGTCCTTGTGTGGAGTCGGGGTCGGAACCTGAGGATTCCTCTCCAGTGCTGACATGGATCTTGGGGTACTTCTGGAGTCTCCCCAGGGGAGTCAGTCTTCGTCTCGAATGCGGGCATGCACTTGCGCTTTCCTCCAGAGCGGTAGCAGCAGTGTCACGCAGTCTGCCGCGTGGATCAAAGGATCTATGGTTTTCCCTCGAGTCTTTTCCACGAGGCTTTCCCACGAGGCTTTCCCACAGGGCTGTCCCACGTGCACACGTGGTGGGAGTCGATCCTCGGCTTGAACGTCAAGGCAGTGCAGGGAAAACAGGTTCCTCTGGAATGGACTGACAGATCTGGGGGACTCTTGGAATGGTGGCATGACCCTGGAGTTCCTCTCGCCTTTCCTGTGGAGAGCGCCTCCTCTTGAGATGCGACGGGAACGCCGGGAATTCTTTCCCTACGAAACAGGGAAAGGATCCCTCATCTCGAGCTAGGAGGCGGAAACGGGGCTCCCCTGGATGTGTGCGGGACCCACGTGCTTCCTCTCGAGTGGAGACGGGTATGTCGGGGAACTTCTTGAGTTGCAGCAAGGGTGTGAAGGACCCTTTGGAAGTTCCAGTTGTTAGACGTGATTAGCCTCGAGAAGCCTCAGCGGAAATGGGCCTCATCTCGCCTGGAGGGCAAAACCTCCTGGATTTTCTCGAGTTGCGGCAGGTGCTCTCGACTTACGACGGGGACCTCAGGGACCCGCTCTGGTGGCCTCAGGAAAGGCCAGTCCCCATGCGAGTTCCTCGGGGGCCTCTCGGGATTCCTCTCCCGTCGATGCCGGGGCCTAAGACCTTGTGTGGAGTCGGGGCCGGAACCTGAGGATTCCTCTCCAGTGCTGACATGGATCTTGGGGTACTTCTGGAGTCTCCCCAGGGGAGTCAGTCCTCGTCTCGAATGCGGGCATGCACTTGCGCTTTCCTCCAGAGCGGTAGCAGCAGTGTCACGCAGTCCGCCGCGTGGATCAAAGGATCTATGGTTTTCCCTCGAGTCTTTCCCACGAAGCTTTCCCACGAGGCTTTCCCACAGGGCTGTCCCACGTGCACACGTGGTGGGAGTCGATCCTCGGCTTGAACGTCAAGGCAGTGCAGGGAAAACAGGTTCCTCTGGAATGGACTGACACATCTGGGGGACTCTTGGAATGGTGGCACGACCCTGGAGTTCCTCTCGCCTTTCCTGTGGAGAGCGCCTCCTCTTGAGATGCGACGGGAACGCCGGGAATTCTTTCCCTACGAAACAGGGAAAGGATCCCTCATCTCGAGCTAGGAGGCGGAAACGGGGCTCCCCTGGATGTGTGCGGGACACCACGTGCTTCCTCTCGAGTGGAGACGGTTTGTCGGGGAACTTCTTGAGTTGCAGCAAGGGTGTGAAGGACCCTTTGGAAGTTCCAGTGGTTAGATGTGATTGGCCTCGAGAAGCCTCAGCGGAAATGGGCCTCATCTCGCCTGGAGGGCAAAACCTCCTGGATTTTCTCGAGTTGCTGCAGGTTCTCTCGACTTACGACGGGGACCTCAGGGACCCGCTCTGGTGGCCTCAGGAAAGGCCAGTCCCCATGCGAGTTCCTCGGGGGCCTCTCGGGATTCCTCTCCCGTCGATGCCGGGGCCTAAGACCTTGTGTGGAGTCGTGGCCGGAACCTGAGGATTCCTCTCCAGTGCTGACATGGATCTTGGGGTACTTCTGGAGTCTCCCCAGGGGAGTCAGTCCTCGTTTCGAATGCGGGCATGCACTTGCGCTTTCCTCCAGAGCGGTAGCAGCAGTGTCACGCAGTCCGCCGCGTGGATCAAAGGATCTATGGTTTTCCCTCGAGTCTTTCCCACGAGTCTTTCCCTCGAGGCTTTCCCACAGGGCTGTCCCACGTGCACACGTGGTGGGAGTCGATCCTCGGCTTGAACGTCAAGGCAGTGCAGGGAAAACAGGTTCCTCTGGAATGGACTGACACATCTGGGGGACTCTTGGAATGGTGGCACGACCCTGGAGTTCCTCTCGCCTTTCCTGTGGAGAGCGCCTCCTCTTGAGATGCGACGGGAACGCCGGGAATTCTTTCCCTACGAAACAGGGAAAGGATCCCTCATCTCGAGCTAGGAGGCGGAAACGGGGCTCCCCTGGATGTGTGCGGGACCCACGTGCTTCCTCTAGAGTGGAGACGGGTATGTCGGGGAACTTCTTGAGTTGCAGCAAGGGTGTGAAGGACCCTTTGGAAGTTCCAGTTGTTAGACGTGATTAGCCTCGAGAAGCCTCAGCGGAAATGGGCCTCATCTCGCCTGGAGGGCAAAACCTCCTGGATTTTCTCGAGTTGCGGCAGGTGCTCTCGACTTACGACGGGGACCTCAGGGACCCGCTCTGGTGGCCTCAGGAAAGGCCAGTCCCCATGCGAGTTCCTCGGGGGCCTCTCGGGATTCCTCTCCCGTCGATGCCGGGGCCTAAGACCTTGTGTGGATTCGGGGCCGGAACCTGAGGATTCCTCTCCAGTGCTGACATGGATCTTGGGGTACTTCTGGAGTCTCCCAAGGGGAGTCAGTGCTCGTCTCGATGCGGGCATTCACTTGCGCTTTCCTCCAGAGCGGTAGCAGCCGTGTCACACAGTCCGCCGCGTGGATCAAAGGATCTATGGTTTTCCCTCGAGTCTTTCCCACGAGGCTTTCCCACGAGGCTTTCCCACAGGGCTGTCCCACGTGCACACGTGGTGGGAGTCGATCCTCGGCTTGAACGTCAAGGCAGTGCAGGGAAAACAGGTTCCTCTGGAATGGACTGACACATCTGGGGGACTCTTGGAATGGTGGCACGACCCTGGAGTTCCTCTCGCATTTCCTGTGGAGAGCGCCTCCTCTTGAGATGCGACGGGAACGCCGGGAATTCTTTCCCTACGAAACAGGGAAAGGATCCCTCATCTCGAGCTAGGAGGCGGAAACGGGGCTCCCCTGGATGTGTGCGGGACCCACGTGCTTCCTCTCGAGTGGAGACGGGTATGTCGGGGAACTTCTTGAGTTGCAGCAAGGGTGTGAAGGACCCTTTGGAAGTTCCAGTTGTTAGACGTGATTAGCTTGGAGAAGCCTCAGCGGAAATGGGCCTCATCTCGCCTGGAGGGCAAAACCTCCTGGATTTTCTCGAGTTGCGGCAGGTGCTCTCGACTTACGACGGGGACCTCAGGGACCCGCTCTGGTGGCCTCAGGAAAGGCCAGTCCCCATGCGAGTTCCTCGGGGGCCTCTCGGGATTCCTCTCCCGTCGATGCCGGGGCCTAAGACCTTGTGTGGAGTCGGGGCCGGAACCTGAGGATTCCTCTCCAGTGCTGACATGGATCTTGGGGTACTTCTGGAGTCTCCCCAGGGGAGTCAGTCTTCGTCTCGAATGCGGGCATGCACTTGCGCTTTCCTCCAGAGCGGTAGCAGCAGTGTCACGCAGTCCGCCTCGTGGGTCAAAGGATCTATGGTTTTCCTTCGAGTCTTTTCCACGAGGCATTCCCACGAGGCTTTCCCACAGGGCTGTCCCACGTGCACACGTGGTGGGAGTCGATCCTCGGCTTGAACGTCAAGGCAGTGCAGGGAAAACAGGTTCCTCTGGAATGGACTGACACATCTGGGGGACTCTTGGAATGGTGGCACGACCCTGGAGTTCCTCTCGCCTTTCCTGTGGAGAGCGCCTCGTCTTGAGATGCGACGGGAACGCCGGGAATTCTTTCCCTACGAAACAGGGAAAGGATCCCTCATCTCGAGCTAGGAGTCGGAAACGGAGCTCCCCTGGATGTGGGCTGGACCCCACGTGCTTCCTCTCGAGTGGAGACGGGTATGTCGGGGAACTTCTTGAGTTGCAGCAAGGGTGTGAAGGACCCTTTGGAAGTTCCAGTGGTTAGATGTGATTGGCCTCGAGAAGCCTCAGCGGAAATGGGCCTCATCTCGCCTGGAGGGCAAAACCTCCTGGATTTTCTCGAGTTGCGGCAGGTGCTCTCGACTTACGACGGGGACCTCAGGGACCCGCTCTGGTGGCCTCAGGAAAGGCCAGTCCCCATGCGAGTTCCTCGGGGGCCTCTCGGGATTCCTCTCCCATCGATGCCGGGGCCTAAGACCTTGTGTGGAGTCGGGGCCGGAACCTGAGGATTCCTCTCCAGTGCTGACATGGATCTTGGGGTACTTCTGGAGTCTCCCCAGGGGAGTCAGTCCTCGACTCGAATGGGGGCATGCACTTGCGCTTTCCTCCAGAGCGGTAGCAGCAGTGTCACGCAGTCCGCCGCGTGGATCAAAGGATCTATGGTTTTCCCTCGAGTCTTTCCCACGAGGCTTTCCCACGAGGCTTTCCCACAGGGCTGTCCCACGTGCACACGTGGTGGGAGTCGATCCTCGGCTTGAACGTCAAGGCAGTGCAGGGAATACAGGTTCCTCTGGAATGGACTGACACATCTGGGGGACTCTTGGAATGGTGGCACGACCCTGGAGTTCCTCTCGCCTTTCCTGTGGAGAGCGCCTCCTCTTGAGATGCGACGGGAACGCCGGGAATTCTTTCCCTACGAAACAGGGAAAGGATCCCTCATATCGAGCTAGGAGGCGGAAACGGGGCTCCCCTGGATGTGTGCGGGACCCTCGTGCTTCCTCTCGAGTGGAGACGGGTATGTCGGGGAACTTCTTGAGTTGCAGCAAGGGTGTGAAGGACCCTTTGGAAGTTCCAGTGGTTAGATGTGATTAGCCTCGAGAAACCTCAGCGGAAATGGGCCTCATCTCGCCTGGAGGGCAAAACCTCCTGGATTTTCTCGAGTTGCGGCAGGTGCTCTCGACGTACGACGGGGACCTCGGGGACCCGCTCTGTTGGCCTCAGGAAAGGCCAGTCCCCATGCGAGTTCCTCGGGGGCCTCTCGGGATTCCTCTCCCGTCGATGCCGGGGCCTAAGACCTTGTGTGGAGTCAGGGCCGGAACCTGAGGATTCCTCTCCAGTGCTGACATGGATCTTGGGCTACTTCTGGAGTCTCCCCAGGGGAGTCAGTCCTCGTCTCGAATGCGGGCATGCACTTGCGCTTTCCTCCAGAGCGGTAGCAGCAGTGTCACGCAGTCCGCCGCGTGGATCAAAGGATCTATGGTTTTCCCTCGAGTCTTTCCCACGAGGCTTTCCCACGAGGCTTTCCCACAGGGCTGTCCCACGTGCACACGTGGTGGGAGTCGATCCTCGGCTTGAACGTCAAGGCAGTGCAGGGAAAACAGGTTCCTCTGGAATGGACTGACCCATCTGGGTGACTCTTGGAATGGTGGCACGACCCTGGAGTTCCTCTCGCCTTTCCTGTGGAGAGCGACTCCTCTTGAGATGCGACGGGAACGCCGGGAATTCTTTCCCTACGAAACAGGGAAAGGATCCCTCATCTCGAGCTAGGAGGCGGAAACGGGGCTCCCCTGGATGTGTGTGGGACCCTCGTGCTTCCTCTCAAGTGGAGACGGGTATGTCGGGGAACTTCTTGAGTTGCAGCAAGGGTGTGAAGGACCCTTTGAATGTTCCAGTGGTTAGACGTGATTAGCCTCGAGAAGCCTCAGCGGAAATGGGCCTCATCTCGCCTGGAGGGCAAAACCTCCTGGATTTTCTCGAGTTGCGGCAGGTGCTCTCGACTAACGACGGGGACCTCAGGGACCCGCTCTGGTGGCCTCAGGAAAGGCCAGTCCCCATGCGAGTTCCTCAGGGGCCTCTCGGGATTCCTCTCCCGTCCATGCCGGGGCCTAAGTCCTTGTTTGGAGTCGGGGCCGGAACCTGAGGATTCCTCTCCAGTGCTGACATGGATCCTGGGGTACTTCTGGAGTCTCCCTAGGGGAGTCAGTCCTCGTCTCGAATGCGGGCATGCACTTGCGCTTTCCTCCAGAGCGGTAGCAGCAGTGTCTCGCAGTCCGCCGCGTTGATCAAAGGATCTATGGTTTTCCCTCGAGTCTTTCCCACGAGGCTTTCCCACGAGGCTTTCCCACAGGGCTGTCCCACGTGCACACGTGGTGGGAGTCGATCCTCGGCTTGAACGTCAAGGCAGTGCAGGGAAAACAGGTTCCTCTGGAATGGACTGACACATCTGGGGGACTCTTGGAATGGTGGCACGACCCTGGAGTTCCTCTCGCCTTTCCTGTGGAGAGCGCCTCCTCTTGAGATGCGACGGGAACGCCGGGAATTCTTTCCCTACGAAACAGGGAAAGGATCCCTCATCTCGAGCTAGGAGGCGGAAACGGGGCTCCCCTGGATGTGTGCGGGACCCACGTGCTTCCTCTCGAGTGGAGACGTGTATGTCGGGGAACTTCTTGAGTTGCAGCAAGGGTGTGAAGGACCCTTTGGAAGTTCCAGCGGTTAGATGTGATTAGCCTCGAGAAGCCTTAGCGGAAATGGGACTCATCTCGCCTGGAGGGCAAAACCTCCTGGATTTTCTCGAGTTGCGGCAGGTGCTCTCGACTTACGACGGGGACCTCGGGGACCCGCTCTGGTGGCCTCAGGAAAGGCCAGTCCCCATGCGAGTTCCTCGGGGGCCTCTCGGGAGTCCTCTCCCGTCGATGCCGGGGCCTAAGACCTTGTGTGGAGTCGGGGCCTGAACCTGAGGATTCCTCTGCAGTGCTGACATGGATCCTGGGGTACTTCTGGAGTCTCCCCAAGGGAGTCAGTACTCGTCTCGAATGTGGACATGCACTTGCGCTTTCCTCCAGAGCGGTAGCTGCAGTGTCACGCAGTCCGCCGCGTGGATCAAAGGATCTATGGTTTTCCCTCGAGTCTTTCCCATGAGGCTTTCGCACGAGGCTTTCCCACAGGGCTGTCCCACGTGCACAAGTGGTGGGAGTCGATCCTCGGCTTGAATGTCAAGGCAGTGCAGGGAAAACAGGTTCTTCTGGAATGGACTGACACATCTGAGGGACTCTTGGAATGGTGGCACGACCCTGGAGATCCTCTCGCCTTTCCTGTGGAGAGCGCCTCCTCTTGAGATGCGACGGGAACGCCGGGAATTCTTTCCCTACGAAACAGGGAAAGGATACCTCATCTCGAGCTAGGAGGCGGAAACGGGGCTCCCCTGGATGTGTGCGGGACCCTCGTGCTTCCTCTCGAGTGGAGACGGGTATGTCGGGGAACTTCTTGAGTTGCAGCAAGGGTGTGAAGGACCCTTTGGAAGTTCCAGTGGTTAGATGTGATTAACCTCGAGAAGCCTCAGCGGAAATGGGCCTCATCTCGCCTGGAGGGCAAAACCTCCTGGATTTTCTCGAGTTGCGGCAGGTGCTCTCGACTTACGACGGGGACCTCGGGTACCCGCTCTGGTGGCCTCAGGAAAGGGCAGTCCCCATGCGAGTTCCTCGGGGGCCTCTCGGGATTCCTCTCCCGTCGATGCCGGGGCCTAAGACCTTGTGTGGAGTCGGGGCCGGAACCTGAGGATTCCTCTCCAGTGCTGACATGGATCCTGGGGTACTTCTGGAGTCTCCCCAGGGGAGTCAGTCCTCGTCTCGAATGCGGACATGCACTTGCGCTTTCCTCCAGAGCGGTAGCAGCAGTGTCACGCAGTCCGCCGCGTGGATCAAAGGATCTATGGTTTTCCCTCGAGTCTTTCCCACGAGGCTTTCCCACGAGGCTTTCCCACAGGGCTGTCCCAGGTGCACACGTGGTGGGAGTCGATCCTCGGCTTGAACGTCAAGGCAGTGCAGGGAAAACAGATTCCTCTGGAATGGACTGACACATCTGGGGGACTCATGGAATGGTGCACGACCCTGGAGTTCCTCTCGCCTTTCCTGTGGAGAGCGCCTTCACTTGAGATGCGACGGGAGCGCCGGGAATTCTTTCCCTACGAAACAGGGAAAGGATCCCTCATCTCGAGCTAGGAGGCAGAAACGGGGCTCCCCTGGATGTGTGCGGGACCCTCGTGCTTCCTCTCGAGTGGAGACGGGTATGTCGGGGAACTTCTTGAGTTGCAGCAAGGGTGTGAAGGACCCTTTGGAAGTTCCAGTGGTTAGATGTGATTTGCCTCGAGAAGCCTCAGCGGAAATGGGCCTCATCTCGCCTGGAGGGCAAAACCTCCTGGATTTTCTCGAGTTGCGGCAGGTGCTCTCGACTTACGACGGGGACCTCAGGGACCCGCTCTGGTGGCCTCAGGAAAGGCCAGTCCCCATGCGAGTTCCTCGGGGGCCTCTTGGGATTCCTCTCCCGTCGATGCCGGGGCCTAAGACCTTGTGTGGAGTCGGGGCCGGAACCTGAGGATTCCTCTTCAGTGCTGACATGGATCTTGGGGTAATTCTGGAGTCTCCCCAGGGGAGTCAGTCCTCGTCTCGAATGCGGGAATGCCCTCGCGCTTTCCTCCAGAGCGGTAGGAGAAGTGTCACGCAGTCCGCCGCGTGGATCAAAGGATCTATGGTTTCCCTCGCGTCTTTCCCACGAGGCTTTCCCACGAGGCTTTCCCACAGGGCTGTCCCACGTGCACACGTGGTGGGAGTCGATCCTCAGCTTGAACGTCAAGGCAGTGCAGGGAAAACAGGTTCCTCTGGAATGGACTGACACATCAGGGGGACTCTTGGAATGGTGGCAAGACCCTGGAGTTCCTCTCGCCTTTCCTGTGGAGAGCGCCTCCTCTTGAGATGCGACGGGAACGCCGGGAATCTTTCCCTACGAAACAGGGAAAGGATCCGTCATCTCGAGCTAGTAGGCGGAAACGGGGCTCCCCTGGATGGGTCTGCGACCCTCGTGCTTCCTCTCGAGTGGAGACTGGTATGTCGGGGATCTTCTTGAGTTGCAGCAAGGGTGTGAAGGACCCTTTGGAAGTTCCAGTGATTAGATGTGATTGGCCTCGAGAAGCCTCAGCGGAAATGGGCCTCATCTCGCCTGGAGGGCAAAACCTCCAGGATTTTCTCGAGTTGCGGCAGGTGCTCTCGACTTACGACGGGGACCTCAGGGACCCGCTCTGGTGGCCTCAGGAAAGGCCAGTCCCCATGCGAGTTCCTCGGGGGCCTCTCGGGATTCCTCTCCCGTCGATGCCGGGGCCTAAGACCTTGTGTGGAGTCGGGGCCGGAACCTGAGGATTCCTCTCCAGTGCTGACATGGATCTTGGGGTACTTCTGGAGTCTCCCCAGGGGAGTCAGTCCTCGTCTCGAAATCGGTCATGCACTTGCGCTTTCCTCCAGAGCGGTAGCAGCAGTGTCACGCAGTCCGCCGCGTGGATCAAAGGATCTATGGTTTTCCCTCGAGTCTTTCCCACGAGGCTTTCCCACGAGGCTTTCCCACAGGGCTGTCCCACGTGCACACGTGGTGGGACTCGGTCCTCGGCTTGAACGTCAAGGCAGTGCAGGGAAAACAGGTTCCTCTGGAATGGACTGACACATCTGGGGGACTCTTGGAATGGTGGCACGACCCTGGAGTTTCTCTTGCCTTTCCAGTGGAGAGCGCCTCCTCTTGAGATGCGACGGGAACGCCGGGAATTCTTTCCCTACGAAACAGGGAAAGGATCCCTCATCTCGAGCAAGGAGGTGGAAACGGGGCTCCCCTGGATGTGTGCGGGACCCCACGTGCTTCCTCTCGAGTGGAGACGGGTATGTCGGGGAACTTCTTGAGTTGCAGCAAGGGTGTGAAGGACCCTTTGGAAGTTCCAGTGGTGAGACGTGATTGGCCTCGAGAACCTCAGCGGAAATGGGCCTCATCTCGCCTGGAGGGCAAAACCTCCTGGATTTTCTCGAGTTGCGGCAGGTGCTCTCGACTTACGACGGGGACCTCAGGGACCCGCTCTGGTGGCCTCAGGAAAGGCCAGTCCCGATGCGAGTTTCTCGGGGGCCTCTCGGGATTCCTCTCCCGTCGATGCCGGGGCCTAAGACCTTGTGTGGAGTCGGGGCCGGAACCTGAGGATTCCTCTCCAGTGCTGACATGGATCTTGGGGTACTTCTGGAGTCTCCCCAGGGGAGTCAGTCCTCGTCTCGAATGCGGGCATGCACTTGCGCTTTCCTCCAGAGCGGTAGCAGCAGTGTCACGCAGTCCGCCGCGTGGATCAAAGGATCAATGGTTTTCCCTCGAGTCTATCCCACGAGGCTTTCCCACGAGGCTTTCCCAGAGGGCTGTCCCACGTGCACACGTGGTGGGAGTCGAAATTCGGCTTGAACGTCAAGGCAGTGCAGGGAAAACAGTTTCCTCTGGAATGGACTGACACATCTGGGGGACTCTTGGAATGGTGGCACGACCCTGGAGTTCCTCTCGCCTTTCCTGTGGAGAGCGCCTCCTCTTGAGATGCGACGGGAACGCCGGGAATTCTTTCCCTACGAAACAGGGAAAGGATCCCTCATCTCGAGCTAGGAGGCGGAAACGGGGCTCCCCTGGATGTGTGTGGGACCCTCGTGCTTCCTCTCGAGTGGAGACGTGTATGTCGGGGAACTTCTTGAGTTGCAACAAGGGTGTTAAGGACCCTGTGGAAGTTCCAGTGGTTAGATGTGATTAGCCTCGAGAAGCCTCAGCGGAAATGTGCCTCATCTCGCCTGGAGGGCAAAACCTCCTGGATTTTCTCGAGTTGCGGCAGGTGCTCTCGACTTACGACGGGGACCTCAGGGACCCGCTCTGGTGGCCTCAGGAAAGGCCAGTCCCCATGCGAGTTCCTCGGGGGCCTCTCGGGATTACTCTCCCGTCGATGCCGGGGCCTAAGACCTTGTGTGGAGTCGGGGCCGGAACCTGAGGATTCCTCTCCAGTGCTGACGTGGATCTTGGGGTACTTCTGGAGTCTACCCAGGGGAGTCAGTCCTCGTCTCGAATGCGGTCATGCACTTGCGCTTTCCTCCAGAGCGGTAGCAGCAGTGTCACGCAGTCCGCCGCGTGGATCAAAGGATCTATGGTTTTCCCTCGAGGCTTTCCCACGAGGCTTTCCCACGAGGCTTTCCCACAGGGCTGTCCCACGTGCACACGTGGTGGGACTCGGTCCTCGGCTTGAACGTCAAGGCAGTGCAGGGAAAACAGGTTCCTCTGGAATGGACTGACACATCTGGGGGACTCTTGGAATGGTGGCACGACCCTGGAGATTCTCTTGCCTTTCCAGTGGAGAGCGCCTCCTCTTGAGATGCGACGGGAACGCCGGGAATTCTTTCCCTACGAAACAGGGAAAGGATCCCTCATCTCGAGCTAGGAGGCGGAAACGGGGCTCCCCTGGATGTGTGCGGGACCCCACGTGCTTCCTCTCGAGTGGAGACGGGTATGTCGGGGAACTTCTTGAGTTGCAGCAAGGGTGTGAAGGACCCTTTGGAAGTTCCAGTGGTGAGACGTGATTGGCCTCGAGAACCTCAGCGGAAATGGGCCTCATCTCGCCTGGAGGGCAAAGCCTCCTGGATTTTCTCGAGTTGCGGCAGGTGCTCTCGACTTACGACGGGGACCTCAGGGACCCGCTCTGGTGGCCTCAGGAAAGGCCAGTCCCCATGCGAGTTCCTCGGGGGCCTCTCGGGATTACTCTCCCGTCGATGCCGGGGCCTAAGACCTTGTGTGGAGTCAGGGCCGGAACCTGAGGATTCCTCTCCAGTGCTGACATGGATCTTGGGGTACTTCTGGAGTCTCCCCAGGGGAGTCAGTCCTCGTCACGAATGCGGGCATGCACTTGCGCTTTCCTCCAGAGCGGTAGCAGCAGTGTCACGCAGTCCGCCGCGTGGATCAAAGGATCTATGGTTTTCCCTCGAGTCTTTCCCACGAGGCTTTCCCACGAGGCTTTCCCACAGGGCTGTCCCACGTGCACACGTGGTGGGAGTCGATCCTCGGCTTGAACGTCAAGGCAGTGCAGGGAAAACAGGTTCCTCTGGAATGGACTGACACATCTGGGGGACTCTTGGAATAGTGGCATGACCCTGGAGTTCCTCTCGCCTTTCCTGTGGAGAGCGCCACCTCTTGAGATGCGACAGGAACGCCGGGAATTCTTTCCCTAGGAAACAGGGAAAAGATCCCTCATCTCGAGCTAGGAGGCGGAAACGGGTCTCCCCTGGATGTGTGCGGGACACCACGTGCTTCCTCTCGAGTGTAGACGGGTATGTCGGGGAACTTCTGGAGTTGCAGCAAGGGTGTGAAGGACCCTTTGGAAGTTCCAGTGGTGAGACGTGATTGGCCTCGAGAACCTCAGCGGAAATGGGCCTCATCTCGCCTGGAGGGCAAAACCTCCTGGATTTTCTCGAGTTGCGGCAGGTGCTCTCGACTTACGACGGGGACCTCAGGGACCCGCTCTGGTGGCCTCAGGAAAGGCCAGTCCCGATGCGAGTTTCTCGGGGGCCTCTCGGGATTCCTCTCCCGTCGATGCCGGGGCCTAAGACCTTGTGTGGAGTCGGGGCCGGAACCTGAGGATTCCTCTCCAGTGCTGACATGGATCTTGGGGTACTTCTGGAGTCTCCCCAGGGGAGTCAGTCCTCGTCTCGAATGCGGGCATGCACTTGCGCTTTCCTCCAGAGCGGTAGCAGCAGTGTCACGCAGTCCGCCGCGTGGATCAAAGGATCTATGGTTTTCCCTCGAGTCTTTCCCACGAGGCTTTCCCACGAGGCTTTCCCACAGGGCTGTCCCACGTGCACACGTGGTGGGAGTCGATCCTCGGCTTGAACGTCAAGGCAGTGCAGGGAAAACAGGTTCGTCTGGAATGGACTGACACATCTGGGGGACTCTTGGAATGGTGGCACGACCCTGGAGTTCCTCTCGCCTTTCCTGTGGAGAGCGCCTCCTCTTGAGATGCAACGGGAACGCCGGGAATTCTTTCCCTACGAAAGAGGGAAAGGATCCCTCATCTCGAGCTAGGAGGCGGAAACGGGGCTCCCCTGGATGTGTGCGGGACACCACGTGCTTCCTCTCGAGTGGAGACGGGTATGTCGGGGAATTTCTTGATTTGCAGCAAGGGTGTGAAGGACCCTTTGGAAGTTCCAGTGGTTAGATGTGATTGGCCTCGAGAAGCCTCAGCGGAAATGGGCCTCATCTCGCCTGGAGGTGAAAACCTCCTGGATTTTCTCGAGTTGCGGCAGGTGCTCTCGACTTACGACGGGGACCTCAGGGACCCGCTCTGGTGGCCTCAGGAAAGGCCAGTCCCCATGCGAGTTCCTCTGGGGATTCCTCTCCCGTCGATGCCGGGGCCTAAGACCTTGTGTGGAGTCGGGGACGGAACCTGAGGATTCCTCTCCAGTGCTGACATGGATCTTGGGGTACTTCTGGAGTCTCCCCAGGGGAGTCAGTCCTCGTCTCGAATGCGGGCATGCACTTGCCCTTTCCTCCAGAGCGGTAGCAGCAGTGTCACGCAGTCCGCCGCGTGGATCAAAGGATCTATGGTTTTCCCTCGAGTCTTTCCCACGAGGCTTTCCCACGAGGCTTTCACACAGGGCTGTCCCACGTGCACACGTGGTGGGAGTCGATCCTCGGCTTGAACGTCAAGGCAGTGCAGGGAAAACAGGTTCCTCTGGAATGGACTGACACATCTGGGGGACTCTTGGAATGGTGGCATGACCCTGGAGTTCCTCTCGCCTTTCCTGTGGAGAGCGCCTCCTCTTGAGATGCGACGGGAACGCCTGGAATTCTTTCCCTACGAAACAGGGAAAGGATCCCTCATCTCGAGCGAGGAGGCAGAAACGGGGCTCCCCTGGATGTGTGCGGGACACCACGTGCTTCCTCTCGAGTGGAGACGGGTATGCCGGGGAACTTCTTGAGTTGCAGCAAGGGTGTGAAGGACCCTTTGGAAGTTCCAGTGGTTAGATGTGATTGGCCTCGAAAAGCCTCAGCGGAAATGGGCCTCATCTCGCCTGGAGGGCGAAACCTCCTGGATTTTCTCGAGTTGCGACAGGTGCTCTCGACTTACGACGGGGACCTCAGGGACCCGCTCTGGTGGCCTCAGGAAAGGCCAGTCCCCATGCGAGTTCCTCGGGGGCCTCTCGGGATTCCTCTCCCGTCGATGCCAGGGCCTAAGACCTTGTGTGGAGTCGGGGCGGGAACCTGAGGATTCCTCTCCAGTGCTGACATCTATCTTGGGGTACTTCTGGAGTCTCCCCAGGGGAGTCAGTCCTCGTCTCGAATGCGGGTATGCACTTGCGCTTTCCTCCAGAGCGGTAGCAGCAGTGTCACACAGTCCGCCGCGTGGATCAAAGGATCTATGGTTTTCCCTCGAGTCTTTCCCACGAGGCTTTCCCACGAGGCTTTCCCAGAGGGCTGTCCCACGTGCACACATGGTGGGAGTCGATCCTCGGCTTGAACGTCAAGGCCGTGCAGTGAAAACAGGTTCCTCTGGAATGGACTGACACATCTGGGGGACTCGTGGAATGGTGGCACGACACTGGAGTTCCTCTCGCCTTTCCAGTGGAGAGCGCCTCCTTTTGAGATGCAACGGGAACGCCGGGAATTCTTTCCCTACGAAACAGGAAAAGGATCCCTCATCTCGAGCTAGGAGGCGGAAACGGGGCTCCCCTGGATGTGTGCGGGACACCACGTGCTTCCTCTCGAGTGGAGACGGGTATGTCGGGGATCTTCTTGAGTTGCAGCAAGGGTGTGAAGGACCCTTTGGAAGTTCCAGTGGTTAGATGTGATTGGCCTCGAGAAGCCTCAGCGGAAATGGGCCTCATCTCGCCTGGAGGGCAAAACCTCCTGGATTTTCTCGAGTTGAGGCAGGTGCTCTCGACTTACGATGGGGACCTCAGGGACCCGCTCTGGTGGCCTCAGGAAAGGCCAGTCCCCATGCGAGTTCCTCGGGGGCCTCTCGGGATTCCTCTCCCGTCGATGCCGGGGCCTAAGACCTTGTGTGGAGTCGGGGCCGGAACCTGAGGATTCCTCTCCAGTGCTGACATGGATCTTGGGGTACTTCTGGAGTCTCCCCAGGGGACTAAGTGCTCGTCTCGAATGCGGGCATGCACTTGCGCTTTCCTCCAGAGCGGTAGCAGCAGTGTCACGCAGTCCGCCGCGTGGATCAAAGGATCTATGGTTTTCCCTCGAGTCTTTCCCACGAGGCTTTCCCACGAGGCTTTCCCACAGGGCTGTCCCACGTGCACACGTGGTGGGAGTCGATCCTCGGCTTGAACGTCAAGGCAGTGCAGGGAAAACAGGTTCCTCTGGAATGGACTGACACATCTGGGGGACTCTTGGAATGGTGGCACGACCCTGGAGTTCCTCTCGCCTTTCCTGTGGAGAGCGCCTCGTCTTGAGATGCGACGGGAACGCCGGGAATTCTTTCCCTACGAAACAGGGAAAGGATCCCTCATCTCGAGCTAGGAGGCGGAAACGGGGCTCCCCTGGATGTGTGCGGGACCCCACGTGCTTCCTCTCGAGTGCAGACGGGTATGTCGGGGAACTTCTTGAGTTGCAGCAATGGTGTGAAGGACCCTTTGGAAGTTCCAGTGGTTAGATGTGATTGGCCTCGAGAAGCCTCAGCGGAAATGGGCCTCATCTCGCCTGGAGGGCAAAACCTCCTGGATTTTCTCGAGTTGCGGCAGGTGCTTTCGACTTACGACGGGGACCTCAGGGACCCGCTCTGGTGGCCTCAGGAAAGGCCAGTCCCCATGCGAGTTCCTCGGGGGCCTCTCGGGATTCCTCTCCCGTCGATGCCGGGGCCTAAGACCTTGTGTGGAGTCGGGGCCGGAACCTGAGGATTCCTCTCCAGTGCTGACATGGATCTTGGGGTACTTCTGGAGTCTCCCCAGGGGAGTCAGTCCTCGTCTCGAATGCGGGCATGCACTTGCGCTTTCCTCCAGAGCGGTAGCAGCAGTGTCACGCAGTCCGCCGCGTGGATCAAAGGATCTACGTTTTT
Source organism: Ovis canadensis (assembly GCF_042477335.2). NCBI lineage: Eukaryota > Metazoa > Chordata > Mammalia > Artiodactyla > Bovidae > Ovis > Ovis canadensis. The sequence continues at coordinate 1,232,800 of NC_091266.1, read as the reverse complement.
CCCTCGAGTCTTTCCCAAGAGGCTTTCCCACGAGGCTTTCCCACAGGGCTGTCCCACGTGTACACGTGGTGGGAGTCGATCCTCGGCTTGAACGTCAAGGCAGTGCAGGGAAAAAAGGTTCCTCTGGAATGGACTGACATATCTGGGGGACTCTTGGAATGGTGGCACGACCCTGGAGTTCCTCTCGCCTTTCCTGTGGAGAGCGCCTCCTCTTGAGATGCGACGGGAACGCCGGGAATTCTTTCCCTACGAAACAGGGAAAGGATCCCTCATCTCGAGCTAGGAGGCGGAAACGGGGCTCCCCTGGATGTGTGCGGGACCCACGTGCTTCCTCTCGAGTGGAGACGGGTATGTCGGGGAACGTCTTGAGTTGCAGCAAGGGTGTGAAGGACCCTTTGGAAGTTCCAGTTGTTAGACGTGATTAGCCTCGAGAAGCCTCGGCGGAAATGGGCCTCATCTCGCCTGAAGGGCAAAACCTCCTGGATTTTCTCGAGTTGCGGCAGGTGATCTCGACTTACGACGGGGACCTCAGGGACCCACTCTGGTGGCCTCAGGAAAGGCCAGTCCCCATGCGAGTTCCACGGGGGCCTCTCGGGATTACTCTCCCGTCGATGCCGGGTCCTAAGTCCTTGTGTGGAGTCGGGGTCGGAACCTGAGGATTCCTCTCCAGTGCTGACATGGATCTTGGGGTACTTCTGGAGTCTCCCCAGGGGAGTCAGTCTTCGTCTCGAATGCGGGCATGCACTTGCGCTTTCCTCCAGAGCGGTAGCAGCAGTGTCACGCAGTCTGCCGCGTGGATCAAAGGATCTATGGTTTTCCCTCGAGTCTTTTCCACGAGGCTTTCCCACGAGGCTTTCCCACAGGGCTGTCCCACGTGCACACGTGGTGGGAGTCGATCCTCGGCTTGAACGTCAAGGCAGTGCAGGGAAAACAGGTTCCTCTGGAATGGACTGACACATCTGGGGGACTCTTGGAATGGTGGCACGACCCTGGAGTTCCTATCGCCTTTCCTGTGGAGAGCGCCTCCTCTTGAGATGCGACGGGAACGCCGGGAATTCTTTCCCTACGAAACAGGGAAAGGATCCCTCATCTCGAGCTAGGAGGCGGAAACGGGGCTCCCCTGGATGTGTGCGGGACCCACGTGCTTCCTCTCGAGTGGAGACGGGTATGTCGGGGAACTTCTTGAGTTGCAGCAAGGGTGTGAAGGACCCTTTGGAAGTTCCAGTTGTTAGACGTGATTAGCCTCGAGAAGCCTCAGCGGAAATTGGCCTCATCTCGCCTGGAGGGCAAAACCTCCTGGATTTTCTCGAGTTGCGGCAGGTGCTCTCGACTTACGACGGGGACCTCAGGGACCCGCTCTGGTGGCCTCAGGAAAGGCCAGTCCCCATGCGAGTTCCTCGGGGGCCTCTCGGGATTTCTCTCCCGTCGTTCCCGGGGCATAAGACCTTGTGTGGATTCGGGGCCGGAACCTGAGGATTCCTCTCCAGTGCTGACATGGGTCTTGGGGTACTTCTGGAGTCTCCCCAGGGGAGTCAGTCCTCGTCTCGAATGCGGGCATGCACTTGTGCTTTCCTCCAGAGCGGTAGCAGCAGTGTCACGCAGTCCGCCGCGTGGATCAAAGGATCTATGGTTTTCCTTCGAGTCTTTCCCACGAGGCTTTCCCACGAGGCTTTCCCACAGGGCTGTCCCACGTGCACACGTGGTGGGAGTCGATCCTCGGCTTGAACGTCAAGGCAGTGCAGGGAAAACAGGTTCCTCTGGAATGGACTGACACATCTGGGGGACTCTTGGAATGGTGGCACGACCCTGGAGTTCCTATCGCCTTTCCTGAGGAGAGCGCCTCCTCTTGAGATGCGACGGGAACGCCGGGAATTCTTTCCCTACGAAACAGGGAAAGGATCACTCATCTCGAGCTAGGAGGCGGAAACGGGGCTCCCCTGGATGTGTGCGGGACACCACGTGCTTCCTCTCGAGTGGAGACGGTTTGTCGGGGAACTTCTTGAGTTGCAGCAAGGGTGTGAAGGACCCTTTGGAAGTTCCAGTGGTTAGATGTGATTGGCCTCGAGAAGCCTCAGCGGAAATGGGCCTCATCTCGCCTGGAGGGCAAAACCTCCTGGATTTTCTCGAGTTGCGGCAGGTGCTCTCGACTTACGACGGGGACCTCAGGGACCCGCTCTGGTGGCCTCAGGAAAGGCCAGTCCCCATGCGAGTTCCTCGGGGGCCTCTCGGGATTCCTCTCCCGTCGATGCCGGGGCCTAAGACCTTGTGTGGAGTCGGGGCCGGAACCTGAGGATTCCTCTCCAGTGCTGACATGGATCTTGGGGTACTTCTGGAGTCTCCCCAGGGGAGTCAGTCCTCGTCTCGAATGCGGGCATGCACTTGCGCTTTCCTCCAGAGCGGTAGCAGCAGTGTCACGCAGTCCGCCGCGTGGATCAAAGGATCTATGGTTTTCCCTCGAGTCTTTCCCAAGAGGCTTTCCCACGAGGCTTTCCCACAGGGCTGTCCCACGTGCACACGTGGTGGGAGTCGATCCTCGGCTTGAACGTCAAGGCAGTGCAGGGAAAAAAGGTTCCTCTGGAATGGACTGACATATCTGGGGGACTCTTGGAATGGTGGCACGACCCTGGAGTTCCTCTCGCCTTTCCTGTGGAGAGCGCCTCCTCTTGAGATGCGACGGGAACGCCGGGAATTCTTTCCCTACGAAACAGGGAAAGGATCCCTCATCTCGAGCTAGGAGGCGGAAACGGGGCTCCCCTGGATGTGTGCGGGACCCACGTGCTTCCTCTCGAGTGGAGACGGGTATGTCGGGGAACTTCTTGAGTTGCAGCAAGGGTGTGAAGGACCCTTTGGAAGTACCAGTTGTTAGACGTGATTAGCCTCGAGAAGCCTCAGCGGAAATGGGCCTCATCTCGCCTGAAGGGCAAAACCTCCTGGATTTTCTCGAGTTGCGGCAGGTGCTCTCGACTTACGACGGGGACCTCAGGGACCCGCTCTGGTGGGTTCAGGAAAGGCCAGTCCCCATGCGAGTTCCTCGGGGGCCTCTCGGGATTCCTCTCCCGTCGATGCCGGGGCCTAAGACCTTGTGTGGAGTCGGGGCCGGAACCTGAGGATTCCTCTCCAGTGCTGACATGGATCTTGGGGTACTTCTGGAGTCTCCCCAGGGGAGTCAGTCTTCGTCTCGAATGCGGGCATGCACTTGCGCTTTCCTCCAGAGCGGTAGCAGCAGTGTCACGCAGTCCGCCGCGTGGATCAAAGGATCTATGGTTTTCCTTCGAGTCTTTTCCACGAGGCATTCCCACGAGGCTTTCTCACAGGGCTGTCCCACGTGCACACGTGGTGGGAGTCGATCCTCGGCTTGAACGTCAAGGCAGTGCAGGGAAAACAGGTTCCTCTGGAATGGACTGACACATCTGGGGGCTCTTGGAATGGTGGCACGACCCTTGAGTTCCTCTCGCCTTTCCTGTGGAGAGCGCCTCGTCTTGAGATGCGACGGGAACGCCGGGAATTCTTTCCCTACGAAACAGGGAAAGGATCCCTCATCTCGAGCTAGGAGTCGGAAACGGAGCTCCCCTGGATGTGGGCCGGACCCCACGTGCTTCCTCTCGAGTGGAGACCGGTATGTCGGGGAACTTCTTGAGTTGCAGCAAGGGTGTGAAGGACCCTTTGGAAGTTCCAGTGGTTAGATGTGATTGGCCTCGAGAAGCCTCAGCGGAAATGGGCCTCATCTCGCCTGGAGGGCAAAACCTCCTGGATTTTCTCGAGTTGCGGCAGGTGCTCTCGACTTACGACGGGGACCTCAGGGACCCGCTCTGGTGGCCTCAGGAAAGGCCAGTCCCCATGCGAGTTCCTCGGGGGCCTCTCGGGATTCCTCTCCCATCGATGCCGGGGCCTAAGACCTTGTGTGGAGTCGGGGCCGGAACCTGAGGATTCCTCTCCAGTGCTGACATGGATCTTGGGGTACTTCTGGAGTCTCCCCAGGGGAGTCAGTTCTCGTCTCGAATGCGGGCATGCACTTGCGCTTTCCTCCAGAGCGGTAGCAGCAGTGTCACGCAGTCTGCCGCGTGGATCAAAGGATCTATGGTTTTCCTTCGAGTCTTTCCCACGAGGCTTTCCCACGAGGCTTTCCCACAGGGCTGTCCCAGGTGCACACGTGGTGGGAGTCGATCCTCGGCTTGAACGTCAAGGCAGTGCAGGGAAAACAGGTTCCTCTGGAATGGACTGACACATCTGGGGGACTCTTGGAATGGTGGCACGACCCTGGAGTTCCTCTCGCCTTTCCTGTGGGAGCGCCTCCTCTTGAAATGCGACGGGAACGCCGGGAATTCTTTCCCTACGAAACAGGGAAAGGATCCCTCATCTCGAGCTAGGAGGCGGAAACGGGGCTCCCCTGGATGTGTGCGTGACCACACGTGCTTCCTCTCGAGTGGAGACGGGTATGTCGGGGACCTTCTTGAGCTGCAGTAAGGGTGTGAAGGACCCTTTGGAAGTTCCAGTGGTTAGATGTGATTAGCCTCGAGAAGCCTCAGCGGAAATGAGCCTCATCTCGCCTGGAGGGCAAAACCTCCTGGATTATCTCGAGTTGCGGCAGGTGCTCTCGACTTACGACAGGGACCTCAGGGACCCGCTCTGGTGGCCTCAGGAAAGGCCAGTACCCATGCGAGTTCCTCGGGGTCCTCTGGGGATTCCTCTCCCGTCGATGCCGGGGCCTAAGACCTTGTGTGGAGTCTGGGCCGGAACCTGAGGATTCCTCTCCAGTGCTGACATGGATCTTGGGGTACTTCTGGAGTCTCCCCAGGGGAGTCAGTCCTCGTCTCGAATGCGGGCATGCACTTGCGCTTTCCTCCAGAGCGGTAGCAGCAGTGTCACGCAGTCCGCCGCATGGATCAAAGAATCCATGGTTTTCCCTCGAGTCTTTCCCACGAGGCTTTCCCCACGAGGCTTTCCCACAGGGCTGTCCCACGTGCACACGTGGTGGGAGTCGATCCTCGGCTTGAACGTCAAGGCAGTGCAGGGAAAACAGGTTCCTCTGGAATGGACTGACACATCTGGGGGACTCTTGGAATGGTGGCACGACCCTGGAGTTCCTCTCGCCTTTCCTGTGGAGAGCGCCTCCTCTTGAGATGCGACGGGAACGCCGGGAATTCTTTCCCTACGAAACAGGGAAGGATCCCTCATCTCGAGCTAGGAGGCGGAAACGGGACTCCCCTGGATGTGTGAGGGACCCCACGTGCTTCCTCTCGAGTGGAGACGGGTATGTCGGGGAACTTCTTGAGTTGCAGCAATGGTGTGAAGGACCCTTTGGAAGTTCCAGTGGTTAGATGTGATTGGCCTCGAGTAGCCTCAGCGGAAATGGGCCTCATCTGGCCTGGAGGGCAAAACCTCCTGGATTTTCTCGAGTTGCCGCAGGTGCTCTCGACTTACGACGGGGACCTCAGGGAACCGCTCTGGTGGCCTCAGGAAAGGCCAGTCCCCATGCGAGTTCCTCGGGGGCCTCTCGGGATTCCTCTCCCGTCGATGCCAGGGCCTAAGACCTTGTGTGGAGTTGGGTCCGGAACCTGAGGATTCCTCTCCAGTGCTGACATGGATCTTGGGGTACTTCTGGAGTCTCCCCAGGGGAGTCAGTCCTCGTATCGAATGCGGGCATGCACTTGCGCTTTCCTCCAGAGCGGTAGCAGCAGTGTCACGCAGTCCGCCGCGTGGATCAAAGGATCTATGGTTTTCCCTCGAGTCTTTCCCACGAGGCTTTCCCACGAGGCTTTCCCACAGGGCTGTCCCACGTGCACACGTGGTGGGAGTCGATCCTCGGCTTGAACGTCAAGGCAGTGCAGGGAATACAGGTTCCTCTGGAATGGACTGACACATCTGGGGGACTCTTGGAATGGTGTCACGACCCTGGAGTTCCTCTCGCCTTTCCTGTGGAGAGCGCCTCCTCTTGAGATGCGACTGGAACGCCGGGAATTCTTTCCCTACGAAACAGGGAAAGGATCCCTCATCTCGAGCTAGGAGGCGGAAACGGGGCTCCCCTGGATGTGTGCGGGACCCCACGTGCTTCCTCTCGAGTGGAGACGGGTATGTCGGGGAAATTCTTTAGTCGCAGCAAGGGTGTGAAGGACCCGTTGGAAGTTCCAGTATTTAGACGTGATTAGCCTCGAGAAGCCTCAGCGGAAATGGTCCTCATCTCGCCTGGAGGGCAAAACCTCCTGGATTTTCTCGAGTTGCGGCAGGTGCTCTCGACTTACGACGGGGACCTCAGGGACCCGCTCTGGTGGCCTCAGGAAAGGCCAGTCCCCATGGAGTTCCTCGGGGGCCTCTCGGGATTCCTCTCCCTTCGATGCCGGGGCCTAAGACCTTGTGTGGAGTCGGGGCCGGAACCTGAGGATTCCTCTCCAGTGCTGACATGGATCTTGGGGTACTTCTGGAGTCTCCCCAGGGGAGTCAGTCCTCGTCTCGAATGCGGGCATGCACTTGCGCTTTCCTCCAGAGCGGTAGCAGCAGTGTCACGCAGTCTGCCGCGTGGATCAAAGGATCTATGGTTTTCCCTCGAGTCTTTCCCACGAGGCTTTCCCACGAGGCTTTCCCACAGGGCTGTCCCAGGTGCACACGTGGTGGGAGTCGATCCTCGGCTTGAACGTCAAGGCAGTGCAGGGAAAACAGGTTCCTCTGGAATGGACTGACACATCTGGGGGACTCTTGGAATGGTGGCACGACCCTGGAGTTCCTCTCGCCTTTCCTGTGGGAGCGCCTCCTCTTGAAATGCGACGGGAACGCCGGGAATTCTTTCCCTACGAAACAGGGAAAGGATCCCTCATCTCGAGCTAGGAGGCGGAAACGGGGCTACCCTTGATGTGTTCGGGACCCTCGTGCTTCCTCTCGAGTGGAGACGGCTATGTCGGGAAACTTCTTGAGTTGCAGCAAGGGTGTGAAGGACCCTTTGGAAGTTCCAGTGGTTAGATGTAATTAGCCTCGAGAAGCCTCAGCGGAAATGGGCCTCATCTCGCCTGGAGGGCAAAACCTCCTGGATTTTCTCGAGTTGAGGCTGGTGCTCTCGACTTACGACGGGGACAAGAGGGACACGCTCTGGTGGCCTCAGAAAAGGCCAGTTCCCATGCGAGTTCCTCGGGGGCCTCTCGGGATTCCTCTCCCGTCGATGCCGGGCCTAAGACCTTGTGTGGAGTCGGGGCCGGAACCTGAGGATTCCTCTCCAGTTCTGACATGGATCTTGGGGTACTTCTGGAAGCTCCCGAGGGGAGTCAGTCCTCGTCTCGAATGCGGGCATGCACTTGCGCTTTCCTCCAGAGCGGTAGCAGCAGTGTCACGAATTCCGCAGCGTGGATCAAGGGATCTATGGCTTTCCCTCGAGGCTTTCCCACGAGGTTTTCCCACAGGGCTGTCCCACGTGCCACCGTGGGGGCAGTCGATCCTCGGCTTGAACGTCAAGGCAGTGCAGAGAAAACAGGTTCCTCTGGAATGGACTGACACATCTGGGGGACTCTTGGAATGGTGGCACGACGCTGGAGTTCCTCTCGCCTTTCCTGTGGAGAGCGCCTCCTCTTGAGATGCGACGGAAACGCCGGGAATTCTTTCCCTACGAAACAGGGAAAGGATCCCTCATCTCGAGCTAGGAGGCGGAAACGGGTCTCCCCTGGATGTGTGCGGGACCCTATTGCTTCCTCTCGAGTGGAGACGGGTATGTCTATGTCAGGGAACTTCTTGAGTTGCAGCAAGGGTGTGAAGGACCCTTTGGAATTTCCAGTTGTTAGATGTGATTAGCCTCGAGTAGCCTCAGCGGAAATGGGCCTCATCTCGCCTGGAGGGCAAAACCTCCTGGATTTTATCGAGTTGCGACAGGTGCTGTCGACTTACAACGAGGACCCCAGGGACCCGCTCTGGTGGCCTCAGGAAAGGCCAGTCCCCATGCGAGTTCCTCGGGGGCCTCTCGGGATTCCTCTCCCGTCGATGCCGGGGCCTAAAACCTTGTGTGGAGTCGGGGCCGGAACCTGAGGATTCCTCTCCAGTGCTGACATGGATCTTGGGGTACTTCTGGAGTCTCCCAAGGGGAGTCAGTCCTCGACTCGAATGGGGGCATGCACTTGTGCTTTCCTCCAGAGCGGTAGCAGCAGTGTCACCCAGTCCGCCGCGTGGATCAAAGGATCTATGGTTTTCCCTCGAGTCTTTCCCACGAGGCTTTCCCACGAGGCTTTCCCACAGGGCTGTCCCACGTGCACACGTGGTGGGAGTCGATCCTCGGCTTGAACGTCAAGGCAGTGCAGGGAATACAGGTTCCTCTGGAATGGACTGACACATCTGGGGGACTCTTGGAATGGTGTCACGACCCTGGAGTTCCTCTCGCCTTTCCTGTGGAGAGCGCCTCCTCTTGAGATGCGACTGGAACGCCGGGAATTCTTTCCCTACGAAACAGGGAAAGGATCCCTCATCTCGAGCTAGGAGGCGGAAACGGGGCTCCCCTGGATGTGTGCGGGACCCCACGTGCTTCCTCTCGAGTGGAGACGGGTATGTCGGGGAAATTCTTTAGTCGCAGCAAGGGTGTGAAGGACCCGTTGGAAGTTCCAGTATTTAGACGTGATTAGCCTCGAGAAGCCTCAGCGGAAATGGTCCTCATCTCGCCTGGAGGGCAAAACCTCCTGGATTTTCTCGAGTTGCGGCAGGTGCTCTCGACTTACGACGGGGACCTCAGGGACCCGCTCTGGTGGCCTCAGGAAAGGCCAGTCCCCATGGAGTTCCTCGGGGGCCTCTCGGGATTCCTCTCCCTTCGATGCCGGGGCCTAAGACCTTGTGTGGAGTCGGGGCCGGAACCTGAGGATTCCTCTCCAGTGCTGACATGGATCTTGGGGTACTTCTGGAGTCTCCCCAGGGGAGTCAGTCCTCGTCTCGAATGCGGGCATGCACTTGCGCTTTCCTCCAGAGCGGTAGCAGCAGTGTCACGCAGTCTGCCGCGTGGATCAAAGGATCTATGGTTTTCCCTCGAGTCTTTCCCACGAGGCTTTCCCACGAGGCTTTCCCACAGGGCTGTCCCAGGTGCACACGTGGTGGGAGTCGATCCTCGGCTTGAACGTCAAGGCAGTGCAGGGAAAACAGGTTCCTCTGGAATGGACTGACACATCTGGGGGACTCTTGGAATGGTGGCACGACCCTGGAGTTCCTCTCGCCTTTCCTGTGGGAGCGCCTCCTCTTGAAATGCGACGGGAACGCCGGGAATTCTTTCCCTACGAAACAGGGAAAGGATCCCTCATCTCGAGCTAGGAGGCGGAAACGGGGCTACCCTTGATGTGTTCGGGACCCTCGTGCTTCCTCTCGAGTGGAGACGGCTATGTCGGGAAACTTCTTGAGTTGCAGCGAGGGTGTGAAGGACCCTTTGGAAGTTCCAGTGGTTAGATGTAATTAGCCTCGAGAAGCCTCAGCGGAAATGGGCCTCATCTCGCCTGGAGGGCAAAACCTCCTGGATTTTCTCGAGTTGCGGCTGGTGCTCTCGACTTACGACGGGGACAAGAGGGACACGCTCTGGTGGCCTCAGAAAAGGCCAGTTCCCATGCGAGTTCCTCGGGGGCCTCTCGGGATTCCTCTCCCGTCGATGCCGGGCCTAAGACCTTGTGTGGAGTCGGGGCCGGAACCTGAGGATTCCTCTCCAGTTCTGACATGGATCTTGGGGTACTTCTGGAAGCTCCCGAGGGGAGTCAGTCCTCGTCTCGAATGCGGGCATGCACTTGCGCTTTCCTCCAGAGCGGTAGCAGCAGTGTCACGAATTCCGCAGCGTGGATCAAGGGATCTATGGCTTTCCCTCGAGGCTTTCCCACGAGGTTTTCCCACAGGGCTGTCCCACGTGCCACCGTGGGGGCAGTCGATCCTCGGCTTGAACGTCAAGGCAGTGCAGGGAAAACAGGTTGGTCGGGAATGGACTGACACATCTGGGGGACTCTTGGAATGGTGGCACGACGCTGGAGTTCCTCTCGCCTTTCCTGTGGAGAGCGCCTCCTCTTGAGATGCGACGGAAACGCCGGGAATTCTTTCCCTACGAAACAGGGAAAGGATCCCTCATCTCGAGCTAGGAGGCGGAAACGGGTCTCCCCTGGATGTGTGCGGGACCCTATTGCTTCCTCTCGAGTGGAGACGGGTATGTCTATGTCAGGGAACTTCTTGAGTTGCAGCAAGGGTGTGAAGGACCCTTTGGAATTTCCAGTTGTTAGATGTGATTAGCCTCGAGTAGCCTCAGCGGAAATGGGCCTCATCTCGCCTGGAGGGCAAAACCTCCTGGATTTTATCGAGTTGCGACAGGTGCTGTCGACTTACAACGAGGACCCCAGGGACCCGCTCTGGTGGCCTCAGGAAAGGCCAGTCCCCATGCGAGTTCCTCGGGGGCCTCTCGGGATTCCTCTCCCGTCGATGCCGGGGCCTAAAACCTTGTGTGGAGTCGGGGCCGGAACCTGAGGATTCCTCTCCAGTGCTGACATGGATCTTGGGGTACTTCTGGAGTCTCCCCAGGGGAGTCAGTCCTCGTCTCGAATGCGGGCATGCACTTGCGCTTTCCTCCAGAGCGGTAGCAGCAGTGTCACGCAGTCCGCCGCGTGGATCAAAGGATCTATGGTTTTCCCTCGAGTCTTTCCCACGAGGCTTTCCCACAGGGCTGTCCCACGAGCACACATGGTGGGAGTCGATCCTCGGCTTGAACGTCAAGGCAGTGCAGGGAAAACAGGTTCCTCTGGAATGGATTGACACATCTGGGAGACTCTAGGAATGGTGGCACGACCCTGGAGTTCGTCTCGCCTTTCCTGTGGAGAGCGCCTCCTCTTGAGATGCGACGGGAACGCCGGGAATTCTTTCCCTATGAAACAGGGAAAGGATCCCTCATCTCGAGCTAGGAGGCGGAAACGGGTCTCCCCTGGATGTGTGCGGGACCCTTGTGCTTCCTCTCGAGTGGATACGGTTATGTCGGGGAACTTTTTGAGTTGCAGCAAGGGTGTGAAGTACCCTTTGTAAGTTTCAGTGGTTAGATGTGATTAGCCTCGAGAAGCCTCAGCGGAAATGGACCTCATCTCGCCTGGAGGGCAAAACCTCCTGGATTTTCTCGAGTTGCGGCAGGTGCTCTCGACTTACGACGGGGACCTCGGGGACCCGCTCTGGTGGCCTCAGGAAAGGCCAGTCCCCATGGAGTTCCTCGGGGGCCTCTCGGGATTCCTCTCCCGTCGATGCCTGGGCCTAAGACCTTGTGTGGAGTCGGGGCCGGAACCTGAGGATTCCTCTCCAGTGCTGACATGGATCTTGGGGTACTTCTGGAGTCTCCCCAGGGGAGTCAGTCCTCGTCTCGAATGCGGGCATGCACTTGCGCTTTCCTCCAGAGCGGTAGGAGCAGAGTCACGCAGACCGCCGCGTGGATCAAAGGATCTATGGTTTTCCCTGGAGTCTTTCCCATGAGGCTTTCCCACGAGGCTTTCCCACAGGGCTGTCCCACGTGCACACGTGGTGGGAGTCGATCCTCGGCATGAACGTCGAGGCAGTGCAGGGAAAATACGTTCCTCTGGAATGGACTGACACATCTGGAGGACTCTTGGAATGGTGGCACGACCCTGGAGTTCCTCTCGCCTTTCCTGTGGAGAGCGCCTCCTCTTGAGATGCGACGGGAACGCCGGGAATTCTTTCCCTACGAAACAGGGAAAGGATCCCTCATCTCGAGCTAGGAGGTGGAAACGGGGCTCCCCTGGATCTGTGCGGTACCCTCGTGATTCCTCTCGAGTGGAGACGGGTATGTCTATGTCGGGGAACTTCTTGAGTTGCAGCAAGGGTGTGAAGGACCCTTTGGAATTTCCAGTTGTTAGATGTGATTAGCCTCGAGTAGCCTCAGCGGAAATGGGCCTCATCTCGCCTGGAGCGCAAAACCTCCTGGATTTTATCGAGTTGCGACAGGTGCTGTCGACTTACAACGAGGACCCCAGGGACCCGCTCTGGTGGCCTCAGGAAAGGCCAGTCCCCATGCGAATTCCTCGGGGGCCTCTCGGGATTCCTCTCCCGTCGATGACGGGGCCTAAGACCTTGTGTGGGGTCGGGGCCGGAACCTGAGGATTCCTCCCCAGTGCTGACATGGATCTTGGGGTATTCCTGGAGTCTCCCGAGGGGAGTCAGTCCTCGTCTCGAATGCTGGCATGCACTTCCGCTTTCCTCCAGAGCGGTAGCAGCAGTGTCACGCAGTCCGCCACGTGAATCAAAGGATCTATGGTTTTCCCTCGAGTCTTTCCCAAGAGGCTTTCCCATGGGGCTTTCCCACAGGGCTGTCCCACATGCGCACCTGGTGGGAGTCCATCCTCGGCTTCAACGTCAAGGCAGTGCAGGGAAAACAGGTTCCTCTGGAATGGACTGACACATCTGGGGGACTCTTTGAATGGTGGCACGACCCTGGAGTTCCTATCGCCTTTCCTGTGGAGAGCGCCTCCTCTTGAGATGCGACAGGAACGCCGGGAATTCTTTCCCTACGAAACAGGGAAAGGATCCCTCATCTCGAGCTAGGAGGCGGAAACGGGGCTCCCCTGGAGGTGTGCGGGACCCTCGTGCTTCCTCTCGAGTGGGGACGGGTATGTCGGGGAACTTCTTGAGTTGCAGCAAGTGTGTGAAGGACCCTTTGGAAGTTCCAGTGGTTAGATGTGATTAGCCTCGAGAAGCCTCAGCGGAAATGGGCCTCATCTCGCCTGGAGGGCAAAACCTCCTGGATTTTCTCGAGTTGCGGCAAGTGCTCTCGACTTACGATGGGGACCTCGGGGTCCTGCTCTGGTGGCCTCAGGAAAGGCCAGTCCCCATGCGAGTTCCTCGGGGGCCTCTCGGGATTCCTCTCCCGTCGATGCCGGGGCCTAAGACCTTGTGTGGAGTCGGGGCCGGAACCTGAGGATTCCTCTCCAGTGCTGACATGGATCTTGGGGTACTTCTGGAGTCTCCCCAGGGGAGTCAGTCCTCGTCTCGAATGCGGGCATGCACCTGCGTTTTCCTCCAGAGCGGTAGGAGCAGTGTCACGCAGACCGCCGCGTGGATCAAAGGATCTATGGTTTTCCCTCGAGTCTTTCCCACGAGGCTTTCCCACGAGGCTTTCCCACAGGGCTGTCCCCCGTGCCACCGTGGTGGGAGTCGATCCTCGGCATGAACGTCGAGGTAGTGCAGGGAAAATACGTTCCTCTGGAATGGACTGACACATCTGGAGGACTCTTGGAATAGTGGCACGACCCTGGAGTTCCTCTCGCCTTTCCTGTGGAGAGCGCCTCCTCTTGAGATGCGACGGGAACGCCGGGAATTCTTCCCTACGAAACAGGGAAAGAATCCCTCATCTCGAGCTAGGAGGTGGAAACGGGGCTCCCCTGGATCTTTCCGGTACTCTCGTGATTCCTCTCGAGTGGAGACGGGTATGTCGGGGAACTTCTTGAGTTGCAGCAAAGGTGTGAAGGAGCCTTTGGAAGTTCCAGTGGTTAGATGTGATTAGCCTCGAGAAGCCTCAGCGGAAATGTGCCTCATCTCGCCTGGAGGGCAAAACCTCCTGGATTTTCTCGAGTTGGGGCAGATGCTGTCGACTTAAGACGGGGACTTCAGGGACCCTCTCTGGTGGCCTCAGGAAAGGCCAGTCCCCATGCGAGTTCCTGGGGGCTTCTCGGGATTCCTTTCCCGTCGATGCCGGGGCCTAAGACATTGTGTGGAGTCGGGGCCGGAACCTGAGGATTCCTCTCCAGTGCTGACATGGATCTTGGGGTATTTCTGGAGTCTCCCCAGGGGAGTCAGTCCTCGTCTCGAATGCGGGCATGCAATTCCGCTTTCCACCAGAGCGGTAGCAGCAGTGTCACACATTCCTCCGCGTGGATCACCGGATCTATTGCTTTCCCTCGAGGCTTTCTCACGAGGCTTTCCCTCAGGGCTGTCCCACGTGCCACCGTGGTGGAAGTCGATACCCGGCATGAACGTCGAGGCAGTGCATGGAAAACAGGTTCCTCTGGAATGGACTGACAAATCTGGGAGACTCTTGGAATGGTGGCACGACTCTGGAGTTCCTCTCGCCTTTCCTGTGGAGAGCGCCTCCTCTTGAGATTCGACGGGAACGCCGGGAATTCTTTCCCTACGAAACAGGGAAAGGATCCCTCATCTCGAGCTAGGAGGCGGAAACGGGGCTCCCCTGGATGTGTGCGGGACCTTCTTGCTTCCTCTCGAGTGGAGACGGGTATGTCGGGGAACTTCTTGAGTTGCAGCAAGGGTGTGAAGGACCCTTTGGAAGTTCCAGTGGTTAGATGTGATTAGCCTCGAGAAGCCTCAGCGGAAATGGGCCTCATCTCGCCTGGAGGGCAAAACCTCCTGGATTTTCTCGAGTTGCGATGGTGCTCTCGACTTACGACGGGGACAAGAGGGACACGCTCTGGTGGCCTCAGAAAAGGCCAGGTCCCATGCGAGTTCCTCGGGGGCCTCTCGGGATTCCTCTCCCATCGATGCCGGGGCCTAAGACCTTGTGTGGAGTCGGGGCCTGAACCTGAGGATTCCTCTCCAGTGCTGACATGGATCTTGGGGTACTTCTGGAAGCTCCCGAGGGGAGTCAGTCCTCGTCTCGAATGCGGGCATGCACTTGCGCTTTCCTCCAGAGCGGTAGCAGCAGTGTCACGAATTCCGCAGCGTGGATCAAGGGATCTATGGCTTTCCCTCGAGGCTTTCCCACGAGGCTTTCCCACAGGGCTTTCCCAGGTGCACACGTGGTGGGAGTCGATCCTCGGCTTGAACGTCAAGGCAGTGCGGGGAAAACAGGTTCCTCTGGAATGGACTGACACATCTGGGGGACTCTTGGAATGGTGGCATGACCCTGGAGTTCGTCTCGCCTTTCCTGTGGAGAGCGCCTCCTCTTGAGATGTGACGGGAACGCCGGGAATTCTTTCCCTAAGAAACAGGGAAAGGATCCCTCATCTCGAGCTAGGAGGCGGAAACGGGGCTCCCCTGTATGTGTGCGGGACCCTCGTGCTTCCCCTCGAGTGGAGACGGGTGTGTCAGGGAACTTCTTGAGTTGAGGCAAGAGTGTGAAGGACCCTTTGGAAGTTCCAGTGGTTAGATGTGATTAGCCTCGAGAAACCTCAGCGGAAATGGGCCTCATCTCGCCTGGAGGGCAAAACCTCCTGGATTTTCTCGAGTTGCGGCAGGTGCTCTCGACTTACGACGGGGACTTCAGGGCCCCTCTCTGGTGGCCTGAGGAAAGGCCAGTCCCCATGCGAGTTCTTCGGGGGCCTCTCGGGATTCCTCTCCCGTCGATACCGGGGCCTAAGACCTTGTGTGGAGTCGGGGTCGGAACCTGAGGATTCCTCTCCAGTGCTGACATGGATCTTGGGGTAATTCTGGAGTCTCCCCAGGGGAGTCAGTCCTCGTCTCGAATGCGGGCATATACTTGCGCTTTCCTCCAGAGGGGTAGCAGCAGTGTCACGCAGTCTGCCCCGTGGATCAAAGGATGTATGGTTTTCCCTCGACTCTTTCCCACGAGGCTTTCCCACGAGGCTTTCCCACAGGGCTGTCCCACGTGCACACGTGGTGGGAGTCGATCCTAGGCTTGAACGTCAAGGCAGTGCAGGAAAAACAGGTTCCTCTGGAATGGACTGACACATCTGGCGGACTCTTGGAATGGTGGCACGATCCTGGAGTTCCTCTCGCCTTTCCTGTGGAGAGCGCCTCCTCTTGAGATGCGACGGGAACGCCGGGAATTCTTTCCCTACGAAAAAGGGATAGGATCCCTCAACTCGGGCTAGGAGGCAGAAACGGGGCTCCCCTGGATGTGTGCGGGACCCCACGTGCTTCCTCTCGAGTGGAGACGGATATGTCGGGGAACTTCTTGAGTTGCAGCAAGGGTGTGAAGGACCCTTTGGAAGTTCCAGTGGTTAGATGTGATTAGCCTCGAGAAGCCTCAGCGGAAATGGGCCTCATCTCGCCTGGAGGGCAAAACCTCCTGGATTTTCTCGAGTTGCGGCAGGTGCTCTCGACTTACGACGGGGACCTCGGGGACCCGCTCTGGTGGCCTCAGGAAAGGCCAGTCCCCATGCGAGTTCCTCGCGGGCCTCTCGGGATTCCTCTCCCGTCGATGCCGGGGCCTGAGACCTTGTGCGGAGACGGGGCCGGAACCTGAGGATTCCTCTCCAGTGCTGACATGGATCTTGGGGTAGTTCTGGAGTCTCCCCAGGGGAGTCAGTCCTCGTCTCGAATGCGGGCATGCACTTGCGCTTTCCTCCAGAGCGGTAGCAGCAGTATCACGCATTCCGCCGCGTGGATCAAAGGATCTATGGTTTTCCCTCGAGTCTTTCCCACGAGTCTTTCCCACGAGGCTTTCCCACGAGGCTTTCCCACAGGGCTGTCCCACGTTCACACGTGGTGGGAGTCGATCCTCAGCTTGAACGTCAAGGCTGTGCAGGGAAAACAGGTTCCTCTGCAATGGACTGACACATCTGGGGAACTCTTGGAATGGTGGCACGACCCTGGAGTTCCTCTCGCCTTTCCTGTGGAGAGCGCCTCCTCTTGAGATTCGACATGAACGCCGGGAATTCTTTCCCTACGAAACAGGGAAAGGATCCCTCATCTCGAGCTAGGAGGCGGAAACAGGGCTCCCCTGGATGTGTGCGGGACCCTCGTGCTTCCTCTCGAGGGGAGACGGGTATGTCGGGGAACTTCTTGAGTTACAGCAAGGGTGTGAAGGACCCTTTGGAAGTTCCACTGGTTAGATGTGATTAGCCTCGAGAAGCCTCAGCGGAAATGGGCCTCATCTCGCCTGGAGTGCAAAACCTCCTGGACTTTCTCGAGTTGCGGCAGGTGCTCTCCACTTACGATGGGGACCTCGGGGACCCGCTCTGGTGGCCTCAGGAAAGGCCAGTCCCCATGCGAGTTCATCGGGGGCCTCTCGGGATTCCTCTCCCGTCGATGCCGGGGCCTAAGACCTTGTGTGGAGTCGGGGCCGGAACCTGAGGATTCCTCCCCAGTGCTGACATGGATCTTGGGGTATTCCTGGAGTCTCCCGAGGGGAGTCAGTCCTCGTATCGAATGCTGGCATGCACTTCCGCTTTCCTCCAGAGCGGTAGCAGCAGTGTCACGCAGTCCGCCACGTGAATCAAAGGATCTATGGTTTTCCCTCGAGTCTTTCCCAAGAGGCTTTCCCATGGGGCTTTCCCACAGGGCTGTCCCACGTGCGCACCTGGTGGGAGTCCATCCTCGGCTTCAACGTCAAGGCAGTGCAGGGAAAACAGGTTCCTCTGGAATGGACTGACACATCTGGGGGACTCTTGGAATGGTGGCACGACCCTGGAGTTCCTATCGCCTTTCCTGTGGAGAGCGCCTCCTCTTGAGATGCGACAGGAACGCCGGGAATTCTTTCCCTACGAAACAGGGAAAGGATCCCTCATCTCGAGCTAGGAGGCGGAAACGGGGCTCCCCTGGAGGTGTGCGGGACCCTCGTGCTTCCTCTCGAGTGGGGACGGGTATGTCGGGGAACTTCTTGAGTTGCAGCAAGTGTGTGAAGGACCCTTTGGAAGTTCCAGTGGTTAGATGTGATTAGCCTCGAGAATTCTCAGCGGAAATGGGCCTCATCTCGCCTGGAGGGCAAAACCTCCTGGATTTTCTCGAGTTGCGGCAGGTGCTCTCGACTTACGACGGGGACCTCAGGGACCCGCTCTGGTGGCCTCAGAAAAGGCCAGTCCCCATGCGAGTTCCTCGGGGGCCTCTCGGGATTCCTATCCCGTCGAAACAGGGGCCTAAAACATGTGTGGAGTCGGGGCCGGAACCTGAGGATTCCTCTCCAGTGCTGACATGGATCTTGGGGTACTTCTGGAGGCTCCCCAGGGGAGTCAGTCCTCGTCTCGAATGCGGGCATGCACTTGCGCTTTCCTCCAGAGCGGTAGCAGCAGTGTCATGCAGTCCTCCGCGTGGATCAAGGGATCTATGGCTTTCCCTCGAGGCTTTCCCACGAGGTTTTCCCACAGGGCTGTCCCACGTGCCACCGTGGGGGCAGTCGATCCTCGGCTTGAACGTCAAGGCAGTGCAGAGAAAACAGGTTCCTCTGGAATGGACTGACACATCTGGGGGACTCTTGGAATGGTGGCACGACCCTGGAGTTCCTCTCGCCTTTCCTGTGGAGAGCGCCTCCTCTTGAGATGCGACGGGAACGCCGGGAATTCTTTCCCTACGAAACAGGGAAAGGATCCCTCATCTCGAGCTAGGAGGCGGAAACGGGTCTCCCCTGGATGTGTGCGGGACCCTTGTGCTTCCTCTCGAGTGGATACGGTTATGTCGGGGAACTTCTTGAGTTGCAGCAAGGGTGTGAAGTACCCTTTGGAAGTTTCAGTGGTTAGATGTGATTAGCCTCGAGAAGCCTCAGCGGAAATGGGCCTCATCTCGCCTGGAGGGCAAAACCTCCTGGATTTTCTCGAGTTGCGGCAAGTGCTCTCGACTTACGATGGGGACCTCGGGGTCCTGCTCTGGTGGCCTCAGGAAAGGCCAGTCCCCATGCGAGTTCCTCGGGGGCCTCTCGGGATTCCTCTCCCGTCGATGCCGGGGCCTAAGACCTTGTGTGGAGTCGGGGCCGGAACCTGAGGATTCCTCTCCAGTGCTGACATGGATCTTGGGGTACTTCTGGAGTCTCCCCAGGGGAGTCAGTCCTCGTCTCGAATGCGGGCATGCACCTGCGTTTTCCTCCAGAGCGGTAGGAGCAGTGTCACGCAGACCGCCGCGTGGATCAAAGGATCTATGGTTTTCCCTCGAGTCTTTCCCACGAGGCTTTCCCACGAGGCTTTCCCACAGGGCTGTCCCCCGTGCCACCGTGGTGGGAGTCGATCCTCGGCATGAACGTCGAGGTAGTGCAGGGAAAATACGTTCCTCTGGAATGGACTGACACATCTGGAGGACTCTTGGAATAGTGGCACGACCCTGGAGTTCCTCTCGCCTTTCCTGTGGAGAGCGCCTCCTCTTGAGATGCGACGGGAACGCCGGGAATTCTTTCCCTACGAAACAGGGAAAGGATCCCTCATCTCGAGCTAGGAGGTGGAAACGGGGCTCCCCTGGATCTTTCCGGTACTCTCGTGATTCCTCTCGAGTGGAGACGGGTATGTCGGGGAACTTCTTGAGTTGCAGCAAAGGTGTGAAGGAGCCTTTGGAAGTTCCAGTGGTTAGATGTGATTAGCCTCGAGAAGCCTCAGCGGAAATGTGCCTCATCTCGCCTGGAGGGCAAAACCTCCTGGATTTTCTCGAGTTGGGGCAGATGCTGTCGACTTAAGACGGGGACTTCAGGGACCCTCTCTGGTGGCCTCAGGAAAGGCCAGTCCCCATGCGAGTTCCTGGGGGCTTCTCGGGATTCCTTTCCCGTCGATGCCGGGGCCTAAGACATTGTGTGGAGTCGGGGCCGGAACCTGAGGATTCCTCTCCAGTGCTGACATGGATCTTGGGGTATTTCTGGAGTCTCCCCAGGGGAGTCAGTCCTCGTCTCGAATGCGGGCATGCAATTCCGCTTTCCACCAGAGCGGTAGCAGCAGTGTCACACATTCCTCCGCGTGGATCACCGGATCTATTGCTTTCCCTCGAGGCTTTCTCACGAGGCTTTCCCTCAGGGCTGTCCCACGTGCCACCGTGGTGGAAGTCGATACCCGGCATGAACGTCGAGGCAGTGCATGGAAAACAGGTTCCTCTGGAATGGACTGACAAATCTGGGAGACTCTTGGAATGGTGGCACGACTCTGGAGTTCCTCTCGCCTTTCCTGTGGAGAGCGCCTCCTCTTGAGATTCGACGGGAACGCCGGGAATTCTTTCCCTACGAAACAGGGAAAGGATCCCTCATCTCGAGCTAGGAGGCGGAAACGGGGCTCCCCTGGATGTGTGCGGGACCTTCTTGCTTCCTCTCGAGTGGAGACGGGTATGTCGGGGAACTTCTTGAGTTGCAGCAAGGGTGTGAAGGACCCTTTGGAAGTTCCAGTGGTTAGATGTGATTAGCCTCGAGAAGCCTCAGCGGAAATGGGCCTCATCTCGCCTGGAGGGCAAAACCTCCTGGATTTTCTCGAGTTGCGATGGTGCTCTCGACTTACGACGGGGACAAGAGGGACACGCTCTGGTGGCCTCGGAAAAGGCCAGGTCCCATGCGAGTTCCTCGGGGGCCTCTCGGGATTCCTCTCCCATCGATGCCGGGGCCTAAGACCTTGTGTGGAGTCGGGGCCTGAACCTGAGGATTCCTCTCCAGTGCTGACATGGATCTTGGGGTACTTCTGGAAGCTCCCGAGGGGAGTCAGTCCTCGTCTCGAATGCGGGCATGCACTTGCGCTTTCCTCCAGAGCGGTAGCAGCAGTGTCACGAATTCCGCAGCGTGGATCAAGGGATCTATGGCTTTCCCTCGAGGCTTTCCCACGAGGCTTTCCCACAGGGCTTTCCCAGGTGCACACGTGGTGGGAGTCGATCCTCGGCTTGAACGTCAAGGCAGTGCGGGGAAGACAGGTTCCTCTGGAATGGACTGACACATCTGGGGGACTCTTGGAATGGTGGCATGACCCTGGAGTTCGTCTCGCCTTTCCTGTGGAGAGCGCCTCCTCTTGAGATGTGACGGGAACGCCGGGAATTCTTTCCCTAAGAAACAGGGAAAGGATCCCTCATCTCGAGCTAGGAGGCGGAAACGGGGCTCCCCTGTATGTGTGCGGGACCCTCGTGCTTCCCCTCGAGTGGAGACGGGTGTGTCAGGGAACTTCTTGAGTTGAGGCAAGAGTGTGAAGGACCCTTTGGAAGTTCCAGTGGTTAGATGTGATTAGCCTCGGGAAACCTCAGCGGAAATGGGCCTCATCTCGCCTGGAGGGCAAAACCTCCTGGATTTTCTCGAGTTGCGGCAGGTGCTCTCGACTTACGACGGGGACTTCAGGGCCCCTCTCTGGTGGCCTGAGGAAAGGCCAGTCCCCATGCGAGTTCCTCGGGGGCCTCTCGGGATTCCTCTCCCGTCGATACCGGGGCCTAAGACCTTGTGTGGAGTCGGGGTCGGAACCTGAGGATTCCTCTCCAGTGCTGACATGGATCTTGAGGTAATTCTGGAGTCTCCCCAGGGGAGTCAGTCCTCGTCTCGAATGCGGGCATATACTTGCGCTTTCCTCCAGAGGGGTAGCAGCAGTGTCACGCAGTCTGCCCCGTGGATCAAAGGATGTATGGTTTTCCCTCGAGTCTTTCCCACGAGGCTTTCCCACGAGGCTTTCCCACAGGGCTGTCCCACGTGCACACGTGGTGGGAGTCGATCCTAGGCTTGAACGTCAAGGCAGTGCAGGAAAAACAGGTTCCTCTGGAATGGACTGACACATCTGGCGGACTCTTGGAATGGTGGCACGATCCTGGAGTTCCTCTCGCCTTTCCTGTGGAGAGCGCCTCCTCTTGAGATGCGACGGGAACGCCGGGAATTCTTTCCCTACGAAAAAGGGATAGGATCCCTCAACTCGGGCTAGGAGGCAGAAACGGGGCTCCCCTGGATGTGTGCGGGACCCCACGTGCTTCCTCTCGAGTGGAGACGGATATGTCGGGGAACTTCTTGAGTTGCAGCAAGGGTGTGAAGGACCCTTTGGAAGTTCCAGTGGTTAGATGTGATTAGCCTCGAGAAGCCTCAGCGGAAATGGGCCTCATCTCGCCTGGAGGGCAAAACCTCCTGGATTTTCTCGAGTTGCGGCAGGTGCTCTCGACTTACGACGGGGACCTCGGGGACCCGCTCTGGTGGCCTCAGGAAAGGCCAGTCCCCATGCGAGTTCCTCGCGGGCCTCTCGGGATTCCTCTCCCGTCGATGCCGGGGCCTGAGACCTTGTGCGGAGACGGGGCCGGAACCTGAGGATTCCTCTCCAGTGCTGACATGGATCTTGGGGTAGTTCTGGAGTCTCCCCAGGGGAGTAAGTCCTCGTCTCGAATGCGGGCATGCACTTGCGCTTTCCTCCAGAGCGGTAGCAGCAGTATCACGCATTCCGCCGCGTGGATCAAAGGATCTATGGTTTTCCCTCGAGTCTTTCCCACGAGTCTTTCCCACGAGGCTTTCCCACGAGGCTTTCCCACAGGGCTGTCCCACGTTCACACGTGGTGGGAGTCGATCCTCAGCTTGAACGTCAAGGCTGTGCAGGGAAAACAGGTTCCTCTGCAATGGACTGACACATCTGGGGAACTCTTGGAATGGTGGCACGACCCTGGAGTTCCTCTCGCCTTTCCTGTGGAGAGCGCCTCCTCTTGAGATTCGACGTGAACGCCGGGAATTCTTTCCCTACGAAACAGGGAAAGGATCCCTCATCTCGAGCTAGGAGGCGGAAACAGGGCTCCCCTGGATGTGTGCGGGACCCTCGTGCTTCCTCTCGAGGGGAGACGGGTATGTCGGGGAACTTCTTGAGTTACAGCAAGGGTGTGAAGGACCCTTTGGAAGTTCCACTGGTTAGATGTGATTAGCCTCGAGAAGCCTCAGCGGAAATGGGCCTCATCTCGCCTGGAGTGCAAAACCTCCTGGACTTTCTCGAGTTGCGGCAGGTGCTCTCCACTTACGATGGGGACCTCGGGGACCCGCTCTGGTGGCCTCAGGAAAGGCCAGTCCCCATGCGAGTTCATCGGGGGCCTCTCGGGATTCCTCTCCCGTCGATGCCGGGGCCTAAGACCTTGTGTGGAGTCGGGGCCGGAACCTGAGGATTCCTCCCCAGTGCTGACATGGATCTTGGGGTATTCCTGGAGTCTCCCGAGGGGAGTCAGTCCTCGTATCGAATGCTGGCATGCACTTCCGCTTTCCTCCAGAGCGGTAGCAGCAGTGTCACGCAGTCCGCCACGTGAATCAAAGGATCTATGGTTTTCCCTCGAGTCTTTCCCAAGAGGCTTTCCCATGGGGCTTTCCCACAGGGCTGTCCCACGTGCGCACCTGGTGGGAGTCCATCCTCGGCTTCAACGTCAAGGCAGTGCAGGGAAAACAGGTTCCTCTGGAATGGACTGACAAATCTGGGGGACTCTTGGAATGGTGGCACGACCCTGGAGTTCCTATCGCCTTTCCTGTGGAGAGCGCCTCCTCTTGAGATGCGACAGGAACGCCGGGAATTCTTTCCCTACGAAACAGGGAAAGGATCCCTCATCTCGAGCTAGGAGGCGGAAACGGGGCTCCCCTGGAGGTGTGCGGGACCCTCGTGCTTCCTCTCGAGTGGGGACGGGTATGTCGGGGAACTTCTTGAGTTGCAGCAAGTGTGTGAAGGACCCTTTGGAAGTTCCAGTGGTTAGATGTGATTAGCCTCGAGAATTCTCAGCGGAAATGGGCCTCATCTCGCCTGGAGGGCAAAACCTCCTGGATTTTCTCGAGTTGCGGCAGGTGCTCTCGACTTACGACGGGGACCTCAGGGACCCGCTCTGGTGGCCTCAGAAAAGGCCAGTCCCCATGCGAGTTCCTCGGGGGCCTCTCGGGATTCCTATCCCGTCGAAACAGGGGCCTAAAACATGTGTGGAGTCGGGGCCGGAACCTGAGGATTCCTCTCCAGTGCTGACATGGATCTTGGGGTACTTCTGGAGGCTCCCCAGGGGAGTCAGTCCTCGTCTCGAATGCGGGCATGCACTTGCGCTTTCCTCCAGAGCGGTAGCAGCAGTGTCATGCAGTCCTCCGCGTGGATCAAGGGATCTATGGCTTTCCCTCGAGGCTTTCCCACGAGGTTTTCCCACAGGGCTGTCCCACGTGCCACCGTGGGGGCAGTCGATCCTCGGCTTGAACGTCAAGGCAGTGCAGAGAAAACAGGTTCCTCTTGAATGGACTGACACATCTGGGGGACTCTTGGAATGGTGGCACGACCCTGGAGTTCCTCTCGCCTTTCCTGTGGAGAGCGCCTCCTCTTGAGATGCGACGGGAACGCCGGGAATTCTTTCCCTACGAAACAGGGAAAGGATCCCTCATCTCGAGCTAGGAGGCGGAAACGGGTCTCCCCTGGATGTGTGCGGGACCCTTGTGCTTCCTCTCGAGTGGATACGGTTATGTCGGGGAACTTCTTGAGTTGCAGCAAGGGTGTGAAGTACCCTTTGGAAGTTTCAGTGGTTAGATGTGATTAGCCTCGAGAAGCCTCAGCGGAAATGGGCCTCATCTCGCCTGGAGGGCAAAACCTCCTGGATTTTCTCGAGTTGCGGCAGGTGCTCTCGACTTACGACGGGGACCTCAGGGACCCGCTCTGGTGGCCTCAGGAAAGGCCAGTCCCCATGCGAGTTCCTCGGGGGCCTCTCGGGATTCCTCTCCCGTCGATGCCGGGGCCTAAGACCTTGTGTGGAGTCGGGGCCGGAACCTGAGGATTCCTCTCCAGTGCTGACATGGATCTTGGGGTACTTCTGGAGTCTCCCCAGGGGAGTCAGTCCTCGTCTCGAATGCGGGCATGCACCTGCGTTTTCCTCCAGAGCGGTAGGAGCAGTGTCACGCAGACCGCCGCGTGGATCAAAGGATCTATGGTTTTCCCTCGAGTCTTTCCCACGAGGCTTTCCCACGAGGCTTTCCCACAGGGCTGTCCCCCGTGCCACCGTGGTGGCAGTCGATCCTCGGCATGAACGTCGAGGTAGTGCAGGGAAAATACGTTCCTCTGGAATGGACTGACACATCTGGAGGACTCTTGGAATAGTGGCACGACCCTGGAGTTCCTCTCGCCTTTCCTGTGGAGAGCGCCTCCTCTTGAGATGCGACGGGAACGCCGGGAATTCTTTCCCTACGAAACAGGGAAAGGATCCCTCATCTCGAGCCAGGAGGTGGAAACGGGGCTCCCCTGGATCTTTCCGGTACTCTCGTGATTCCTCTCGAGTGGAGACGGGTATGTCGGGGAACTTCTTGAGTTGCAGCAAAGGTGTGAAGGAGCCTTTGGAAGTTCCAGTGGTTAGATGTGATTAGCCTCGAGAAGCCTCAGCGGAAATGTGCCTCATCTCGCCTGGAGGGCAAAACCTCCTGGATTTTCTCGAGTTGGGGCAGATGCTGTCGACTTAAGACGGGGACTTCAGGGACCCTCTCTGGTGGCCTCAGGAAAGGCCAGTCCCCATGCGAGTTCCTGGGGGCTTCTCGGGATTCCTTTCCCGTCGATGCCGGGGCCTAAGACATTGTGTGGAGTCGGGGCCGGAACCTGAGGATTCCTCTCCAGTGCTGACATGGATCTTGGGGTATTTCTGGAGTCTCCCCAGGGGAGTCAGTCCTCGTCTCGAATGCGGGCATGCAATTCCGCTTTCCACCAGAGCGGTAGCAGCAGTGTCACACATTCCTCCGCGTGGATCACCGGATCTATTGCTTTCCCTCGAGGCTTTCTCACGAGGCTTTCCCTCAGGGCTGTCCCACGTGCCACCGTGGTGGAAGTCGATACCCGGCATGAACGTCGAGGCAGTGCATGGAAAACAGGTTCCTCTGGAATGGACTGACAAATCTGGGAGACTCTTGGAATGGTGGCACGACTCTGGAGTTCCTCTCGCCTTTCCTGTGGAGAGCGCCTCCTCTTGAGATTCGACGGGAACGCCGGGAATTCTTTCCCTACGAAACAGGGAAAGGATCCCTCATCTCGAGCTAGGAGGCGGAAACGGGGCTCCCCTGGATGTGTGCGGGACCTTCTTGCTTCCTCTCGAGTGGAGACGGGTATGTCGGGGAACTTCTTGAGTTGCAGCAAGGGTGTGAAGGACCCTTTGGAAGTTCCAGTGGTTAGATGTGATTAGCCTCGAGAAGCCTCAGCGGAAATGGGCCTCATCTCGCCTGGAGGGCAAAACCTCCTGGATTTTCTCGAGTTGCGATGGTGCTCTCGACTTACGACGGGGACAAGAGGGACACGCTCTGGTGGCCTCAGAAAAGGCCAGGTCCCATGCGAGTTCCTCGGGGGCCTCTCGGGATTCCTCTCCCATCGATGCCGGGGCCTAAGACCTTGTGTGGAGTCGGGGCCTGAACCTGAGGATTCCTCTCCAGTGCTGACATGGATCTTGGGGTACTTCTGGAAGCTCCCGAGGGGAGTCAGTCCTCGTCTCGAATGCGGGCATGCACTTGCGCTTTCCTCCAGAGCGGTAGCAGCAGTGTCACGAATTCCGCAGCGTGGATCAAGGGATCTATGGCTTTCCCTCGAGGCTTTCCCACGAGGCTTTCCCACAGGGCTTTCCCAGGTGCACACGTGGTGGGAGTCGATCCTCGGCTTGAACGTCAAGGCAGTGCGGGGAAAACAGGTTCCTCTGGAATGGACTGACACATCTGGGGGACTCTTGGAATGGTGGCATGACCCTGGAGTTCGTCTCGCCTTTCCTGTGGAGAGCGCCTCCTCTTGAGATGTGACGGGAACGCCGGGAATTCTTTCCCTAAGAAACAGGGAAAGGATCCCTCATCTCGAGCTAGGAGGCGGAAACGGGGCTCCCCTGTATGTGTGCGGGACCCTCGTGCTTCCCCTCGAGTGGAGACGGGTGTGTCAGGGAACTTCTTGAGTTGAGGCAAGAGTGTGAAGGACCCTTTGGAAGTTCCAGTGGTTAGATGTGATTAGCCTCGAGAAACCTCAGCGGAAATGGGCCTCATCTCGCCTGGAGGGCAAAACCTCCTGGATTTTCTCGAGTTGCGGCAGGTGCTCTCGACTTACGACGGGGACTTCAGGGCCCCTCTCTGGTGGCCTGAGGAAAGGCCAGTCCCCATGCGAGTTCCTCGGGGGCCTCTCGGGATTCCTCTCCCGTCGATACCGGGGCCTAAGACCTTGTGTGGAGTCGGGGTCGGAACCTGAGGATTCCTCTCCAGTGCTGACATGGATCTTGGGGTAATTCTGGAGTCTCCCCAGGGGAGTCAGTCCTCGTCTCGAATGCGGGCATATACTTGCGCTTTCCTCCAGAGGGGTAGCAGCAGTGTCACGCAGTCTGCCCCGTGGATCAAAGGATGTATGGTTTTCCCTCGACTCTTTCCCACGAGGCTTTCCCACGAGGCTTTCCCACAGGGCTGTCCCACGTGCACACGTGGTGGGAGTCGATCCTAGGCTTGAACGTCAAGGCAGTGCAGGAAAAACAGGTTCCTCTGGAATGGACTGACACATCTGGCGGACTCTTGGAATGGTGGCACGATCCTGGAGTTCCTCTCGCCTTTCCTGTGGAGAGCGCCTCCTCTTGAGATGCGACGGGAACGCCGGGAATTCTTTCCCTACGAAAAAGGGATAGGATCCCTCAACTCGGGCTAGGAGGCAGAAACGGGGCTCCCCTGGATGTGTGCGGGACCCCACGTGCTTCCTCTCGAGTGGAGACGGATATGTCGGGGAACTTCTTGAGTTGCAGAAAGGGTGTGAAGGACCCTTTGGAAGTTCCAGTGGTTAGATGTGATTAGCCTCGAGAAGCCTCAGCGGAAATGGGCCTCATCTCGCCTGGAGGGCAAAACCTCCTGGATTTTCTCGAGTTGCGGCAGGTGCTCTCGACTTACGACGGGGACCTCGGGGACCCGCTCTGGTGGCCTCAGGAAAGGCCAGTCCCCATGCGAGTTCCTCGCGGGCCTCTCGGGATTCCTCTCCCGTCGATGCCGGGGCCTGAGACCTTGTGCGGAGACGGGGCCGGAACCTGAGGATTCCTCTCCAGTGCTGACATGGATCTTGGGGTAGTTCTGGAGTCTCCCCAGGGGAGTCAGTCCTCGTCTCGAATGCGGGCATGCACTTGCGCTTTCCTCCAGAGCGGTAGCAGCAGTATCACGCATTCCGCCGCGTGGATCAAAGGATCTATGGTTTTCCCTCGAGTCTTTCCCACGAGTCTTTCCCACGAGGCTTTCCCACGAGGCTTTCCCACAGGGCTGTCCCACGTTCACACGTGGTGGGAGTCGATCCTCAGCTTGAACGTCAAGGCTGTGCAGGGAAAACAGGTTCCTCTGCAATGGACTGACACATCTGGGGAACTCTTGGAATGGTGGCACGACCCTGGAGTTCCTCTCGCCTTTCCTGTGGAGAGCGCCTCCTCTTGAGATTCGACGTGAACGCCGGGAATTCTTTCCCTACGAAACAGGGAAAGGATCCCTCATCTCGAGCTAGGAGGCGGAAACAGGGCTCCCCTGGATGTGTGCGGGACCCTCGTGCTTCCTCTCGAGGGGAGACGGGTATGTCGGGGAACTTCTTGAGTTACAGCAAGGGTGTGAAGGACCCTTTGGAAGTTCCACTGGTTAGATGTGATTAGCCTCGAGAAGCCTCAGCGGAAATGGGCCTCATCTCGCCTGGAGTGCAAAACCTCCTGGACTTTCTCGAGTTGCGGCAGGTGCTCTCCACTTACGATGGGGACCTCGGGGACCCGCTCTGGTGGCCTCAGGAAAGGCCAGTCCCCATGCGAGTTCATCGGGGGCCTCTCGGGATTCCTCTCCCGTCGATGCCGGGGCCTAAGACCTTGTGTGGAGTCGGGGCCGGAACCTGAGGATTCCTCTCCAGTGCTGACATGGATCTTGGGGTACTTCTGGAGTCTCCCCAGGGGAGTCAGTCCTCGTCTCGAATGCGGGCATATACTTGCGCTTTCCTCCAGAGCGGTAGCAGCAGTGTCACGCAGTCTGCCCCGTGGATCAAAGGATGTATGGTTTTCCCTCGAGTCTTACCCACGAGGCTTTCCCACGAGGCTTTCCCACAGGGCTGTCCAACGTGCACACGTGCTGGTAGTCGATCCTCGGCTTGAACGTCAAGGCAGTGCGGGGAAAACAGGTTCCTCTGGAATGGACTGACACATCTGGGGGACTCTTGGAATGGTGGCATGACCCTGGAGTTCCTCTCGCCTTTCCTGTGGAGAGCGCCTCCTCTTGAGATGTGACGGGAACTCCGGGAATTCTTTCCCTACGAAACAGGGAAAAGATCCCTCATCTCGAGCTAGGAGGCGGAAACGGGGCTCCCCTGGATGTGTGCGGGACCCTCGTGCTTCCTCTCGAGTGGAGGCGGCTATGTCGGGGAACTTCTTGACTTGCAGTAAGGGTGTGAAGGACCCTTTGGAACTTCCATTGGTTAGATGTGATTAGCCTAGATAAGCGTCAGCGGAAATGGGCCTCATCTCGAATGGAGGGCAAAACCTCCTGGATTTTCTCGAGTTGCGGCAGGTGCTCTCGACGTACGACGGGGACCTCGGGGACCCGCTCAGGTGGCCTCAGGAAAGGCCAGTCCCCATGCGAGTTCCTCGGGGGCCTCTCGGGATTCCTCTCCCGGCGATGCCGGGGCCTAAGACCTTGTGTGGAATCGGGGCCGGAACCTGAGGATTCCTCTCCAGTGCTGACATGGATCTTGGGGTACTTCTGGAGTCTCCCCAGGGGAGTCAGTCCTCGTCTCGAATGCGGGCATGCACTTGCGCTTTCCTCCAGAGCGGTAGCAGCAGTGTCAAGCATTCCGCAGCGTGGATCAAGGGATCTATGGTTTTCCCTCGAGTCTTTCCCACGAGGCTTTCCCACGAGGCTTTCCCACAGGGCTGTCCCACATGGCTGTCCCACGAGCACACGTGGTGGGAGTCGATCCTCGGCTTGAACGTCAAGGCAGTGCAGGAAAAACAGGTTCCTCTGCAATGGACTGACACATCTGGGGGACTCTTGGAATCGTGGCACGACCCTGGAGTTCCTCTCGCCTTTCCTGTGGAGAGCGCCTCCTCTTGAGATGCGACGGGAACGCCGGGAATTCTTTCCCTACGAAACAGGGAAAGGATCCCTCATCTCGAACTAGGAGGCGGAAACGGGGCTCCCCTGGATGTGTGCGGGACCCTCGTGCTTCCTCTCGAGTGGAGACGGCTATGTCGGGGAACTTCTTGACTTGCAGCAAGGGTGTGAAGGACCCTTTGGAAGTTCCAGTGGTTAGATGTGATTGGCCTCGAGAAGCCTCAGCGGAAATGGGCCTCATCTCGCCTGGAGGGCAAAACCTCCTGGATTTTCTCGAGTTGCGGCAGGTGCTCTCTACTTACGACGGGGACCTCAGGGACCCGCTCTGGTGGCCTCAGGAAAGGCCAGTCCCCATGCCAGTTCCTCGGAGGCCTCTCTGGATTCCTATCCCGTCGATACCGGGGCCTAAGAACTTGTGTGGAGTCGGGGTCGGAACCTGAGGATTCCTCTCCAGTGCTGATATGGATCTTGGGGTACTTCTGGAGTCTCCCCAGGGGAGTCAGTCCTCGTCTCGAATGCGGGCATGCACTTGCGCTTTCCTCCAGAGTGGTAGCAGCAGTGTCACGCATTCCGCCGCGTGGATCAAGGGATCTATGGCTTTCGCTCGAGGCTTTCCCACGAGGCTTTCCCACAGGGCTGTACCACTTGCCACCGTGGTGGGATTCGATCCTCGGCATGAACGTCGAGGCAGTGCAGGGAAAATACATTCCTCTGGAATGGACTGACACATCTGGGGGACTCTTGGAATGGTGGCACGACCCTGGAGTTTCTCTCGCCTTTCCTGTGGAGAGCGCCTCCTCTTGAGATGCGACGGGAAGGCCGGGAATTCTTTCCCTACGAAACAGGGAAAGGATCCCTCATCTCGAGCTAGGAGGCGGAAACAGGGCTCCCCTGGATGTGTGCGGGACCCTCGTGCTTCCTCTCGAGTGGAGACGGCTATGTCGGGAAACTTCTTGAGTTGCAGCAAGGGTGTGAAGGACCCTTTGGAAGTTCCAGTGGTTAGATGTGATTAGCCTCGAGAAGCCTCAGCGGAAATGGGCCTCATCTCGCCTGGAGGGCAAAACTTCCTGGATTTTCTCGAGTTGCGGCAGCTGCTCTCGACTTACGACGGGGACCTCGGGGACCCGCTCTGGTGGCCTCAGGAAAGGCCAGTCCCAATTCGAGTTCCTAGGGGGCCTCTCGGGATTCCTCTCCCGGCTATGCCGTTGCCTAAGACCTTGTGTGGAGTCGGGGCCGGAACCTGAGGATTCCTCTCCAGTGCTGACATGGATCTTGGGGTACTTCTGGAGTCTCCCCAGGGGAGGCAGTCCTCGTCTCGAATGCGGGCATGCTCTTGCGCTTTCCTAAAAAGCGGTAGCAGCAATGTTATGCATTCCGCCGCGTGGATCAAAGGATCTATGTTTTTCCCTCGAGTCTTTCCCACGAGGCTTTCCCACGAGGCTTTCCCACAGGGCTGTCCCACGTGCACACGTGGTGGGAGTCGATCCTCGGCTTGAACGTCAAGGCAGTGCAGGAAAAACAGGTTCCTCTGCAATGGACTGACACATCTGGGGGACTCTTGGAATGGTGGCACGACCCTGGAGTTCCTCTCGCCTTTCCTGTGGAGAGCGCCTCCTCTTGAGATGCGACGGGAACGCCGGGAATTGTTTCCCTATGAAACAGGGAAAGGATCCCTCATCTCGAGCTAGGAGGCGGAAACGGGGCTCCCCTGGATGTGTGAGGGACCCTCGTGCTTCCTCCCGAGTGGAGACGGGTATGTCGGGGAACTTCTTGAGTTGCAGCAAGGGTGTGAAGGACCCTTTGGAATTTCCAGTTGTTAGATGTGATTAGCCTCGAGTAGCCTCAGCGGAAATGGGCCTCATCTCGCCTGGAGGGCAAAACCTCCTGGATTTTATCGAGTTGCGACAGGTGCTGTCGACTTACAACGAGGACCCCAGGGACCCGCTCTGGTGGCCTCAGGAAAGGCCAGTCCCCATGCGAATTCCTCGGGGGCCTCTCGGGATTCCTCTCCCGTCGATGACGGGGCCTAAGACCTTGTGTGGGGTCGGGGCCGGAACCTGAGGATTCCTCCCCAGTGCTGACATGGATCTTGGGGTATTCCTGGAGTCTCCCGAGGGGAGTCAGTCCTCGTCTCGAATGCTGGCATGCACTTCCGCTTTCCTCCAGAGCGGTAGCAGCAGTGTCACGCAGTCCGCCGCGTGGATCAAAGGATCTATGGTTTTCCCTCGAGTCTTTCCCACGAGGCTTTCCCATGGGGCTTTCCCACAGGGCTGTCCCACGTGCGCACCTGGTGGGAGTCGATCCTCGGCTTCAACGTCAAGGCAGTGCAGGGAAAACAGGTTCCTCTGGAATGGACTGACACATCTGGGGGACTCTTGGAATGGTGGCACGACCCTGGAGTTCCTGTCGCCTTTGCTGTGGAGAGCGCCTCCTCTTGAGATGCAACAGGAACGCCGGGAATTCTTTCCCTACGAAACAGGGAAAGGATCCCTCATCTCGAGCTAGGAGGCGGAAACGGGGCTCCCCTGGAGGTGTGCGGGACCCTCGTGCTTCCTCTCGAGTGGGGACGGGTATGTAGGGGAACTTCTTGAGTTGCAGCAAGGGTGTGAAGGACCCTTTGGAAGTTCCAGTGGTTAGATGTGATTAGCCTCGAGAATTCTCAGCGGAAATGGACCTCATCTCGCCTGGAGGGCAAAACCTCCTGGATTTTCTCGAGTTGCGGCAGGTGCTCTCGACTTACGACGGGGACCTCAGGGACCCGCTCTGGTGGCCTCAGAAAAGGCCAGTCCCCATGCGAGTTCCTCGGGGGCCTCTCGGGATTCCTATCCCGTCGAAACCGGGGCCTAAAACATGTGTGGAGTCGGGGCCGGAACCTGAGGATTCCTCTCCAGTGCTGACATGGATCTTGGGGTAATTCTGGAGGCTCCCCAGGGGAGTCAGTCCTCGTCTCGAATGCGGGCATGCACTTGCGCTTTCCTCCAGAGCGGTAGCAGCAGTGTCATGCAGTCCTCCGCGTGGATCAAGGGATCTATGGCTTTCCCTCGAGGCTTTCCCACGAGGTTTTCCCACAGGACTGTCCCACGTGCCACCGTGGGGGCCGTCGATCCTCGGCTTGAACGTCAAGGCAGTGCAGAGAAAACAGGTTCCTCTGGAATGGACTGACACATCTGGGGGACTCTTGGAATGGTGGCACGACCCTGGAGTTCCTCTCGCCTTTCCTGTGGAGAGCGCCTCCTCTTGAGATGCGACGGGAACGCCGGGAATTCTGTCCCTACGAAACAGGGAAAGGATCCCTCATCTCGAGCTAGGAGGCGGAAACGGGGCTCCCCTGGATGTGTGCGGGACCCTATTGCTTCCTCTCGAGTGGAGACGGGTATGTCGGGGAACTTCTTGAGTTGCAGCAAGGGTGTGAAGGACCATTTGGAAGTTCCAGTGGTTAGACGTGATTAGCCTCGAGAAGCCTCAGCGGAAATGGGCCTCATCTCGCCTGGAGGGCAAAACCTCCTGGATTTTCTCGAGTTGCGGCAGGTGCTCTCGACTTAGACGAGGACCTCAGGGACCCGCTCTGGTGGCCTCAGGAAAGGCCAGTCCCCATGCGAGTTCCTCGAGGGCCTCTCGGGATTCCTCTCCCGGCGATGCCGGGACCCAAGACCTTGTGTGGAGTCGGGGCGGGAACCTGAGGATTCCTCTCCAGTGCTGCCATGGATTTTGGGGTACTTCTGGAGTCTCCCCAGGGGAGTCAGTCCTCGTCTCGAATGCGGGCATGCATTTTCGCTTTCCCCCAGAGCGGTAGCAGCAGTGTCACGCAGTCCGCCGCGTGGATCAAAGGATCTATGATTTTCCCTCGAGTCTTTCCCACGAGGCTTTCCCACGAGGATTTCCCACAGGGCTGTCCCACGTGCACACGTGGAGGGAGTCGATCCTCGGCTTGAACGTCAAGGCAGTGCAGGGAAAACAGGTTCCTCTGGAATGGACTGACACATCTGGGGGACTCTTGGAATGGTGGCACGACCCTGGAGTTCCTCTCGCCTTTCATGTGGAGAGCACCTCCTCTTGAGATGCGACGGGAACGCCGGGAATTCTTTCCCTACGAAACAGGGAAAGGATCCCTCATCTCGAGCTAGGAGGCGGAAACGGGGCTCCCCTGGATGTGTGCGGGACCCTCGTGCTTCCTCTCGAGTGGAGACGGGTGTGTCGGGGAACTTCTTGAGTTGCAGCAAGGGTGTGAAGGACCCTTTGGAAGTTCCAGTGGTTAGATGTGATTAGCCTCGAGAAGCCTCAGTGGAAATGGGCCTCATCTCGCCTGGAGGGCAAAACCTCCTGGATTTTCTCGAGTTGCACCAGGTGCTCTCGACTTATGACGGGGACCTCAGGGACACGCTCTGGTGGCCACAGGAAAGGCCAGTCCCCATGCGAGTTCCACGGGGGCCTCTCGGGATTTCTCTCCCGTCGATGCCGGGGCCTAAGACCATGTGTGGAGTCGGGGCCGGAACCTGAGGATTCCTCTCCAGTGCTGACATGGATCTTGGGGTACTTCTGGAGTCTCCCCAGGGGAGTCAGTCCTCGTCTCGAATGCGGGCATGCACTTGCGCTTTCCTCCAGAGCGGTAGCAGCAGTGTCACGCAGTCCGCCGCGTGGATCAAAGGATCTATGGTTTTCCCTCGAGTCTTTCCCTCGAGGCTTTCCCACGAGGCTTTCCCACAGGGCTGTCCCACGTGCACACGTGGTGGGAGTCGATGCTCTGCTTGAACATCAAGGCAGTGCAGAGAAAACAGGTTCCTCTGGTATGGACTGACATATCTGGGGGACTCTTGGAATGGTGGGACGATCCTGGAGTTCCTCTCGCCTTTCCTGTGGAGAGCGCCTCCTCTTGAGATGCGACGGGAACGCCGGGAATTCTTTCCCTACGTAACAGGGAAAGGATCCCACACCTCGAGCTAGGAGGCGGAAACGGGGCTCCCCTGGATGTGTGCGGGACCCTCGTGCTTCCTCTCGAGTGGAGACGGGTATGTCGGGGAACTTCTTGAGTTGCAGCAAGGGTGTGAAGGACCCTTTGGAAGTTCCAGTGGTTAGATGTGATTAGCCTCGAGAAGCCTCAGCGGAAAAGGGCCTCATCTCGCCTGGAGGGCAAAACCTCCTGGAGTTTCTCGAGTTGCGGCAGGTGCTCTGGACTTACGACGGGGACCTCAGGGACCCGCTCTGGTGGCCTCAGGAAAGGCCAGTCCCCATGCGAGTTCCTCGGGAGCCTCTCGGGATTCCTCTCCCGTCCATGCCGGGGCCTAAGACCTTGTGTGGAGTCGGGGCCGGAACCTGAGGATTCCTCTCCAGTGCTGACATGGATCTTGAGGTACTTCTGGAGTCTCCCCAGGGGAGTCAGTCCTCGTCTCGAATGCGGGCATGCACTTGCGCTTTCCCCCAGAGCGGTAGCAGCAGTGTCACGCAGTCCGCCGCTTGGATCAAAGGATCTAACGTTTTCCCTCGAGTCTTTCCACGAGGCTTTCCCACGAGGCTTTCCCACAGGGCAGTCCCAAGTGCACACGTGGTGGGAGTCGATGCTCTGCTTGAACATCAAGGCAGTGCAGGGAAAACAGGTTCCTCTGGAATGGACAGACACATCTGGGTGACTCTTGGAATGGTGGCACGACCCTGGAGTTCCTCTCGCCTTTCCTGTGGAGAGCACCTCCTCTTGAGATGCGACGGGAACGCCGGGAATTCTTTCCCTACGAAACAGGGAAAGGATCCCTCATCTCCAGCTAGGAGGCGGAAACGGGGCTCCCCTGGATGTGTGCGGGACCATCGTGCTTCCTCTCGAGTGGAGACGGGTATGTCGGGGAACTTCTTGAGTTGCAGCAAGGGTGTGAAGGACCCATTGGAAGTTCCAGTGGATAGATGTGATTAGCCTCGAGAAGCCTCAGCGAAAATGGGCCTCATCTCGCCTGGAGGGCAAAACCTCCTGGATTTTCTCGAGTTGCGGCAGGTGCTCTCGACTTACGACGGGGACCACAGGGAACCGCTCTGGTGGCCTCAGGAAAGGCCAGTCCCCATGCGAGTTCCTCGGGGGCCTCTCGGGATTCCTCCCCCGTCGATGCAGGGGTCTAAGACCTTGTGTGGAGTCGGGGCCGGAACCTGAGGATTCCTCTCCAGTGCTGACATGGATTTTGGGGTATTTCTGGAGTCTCCCCAGGGGAGTCAGTCCTCGTCTCGAATGCGGGCATGCACTTGAGGTTTCCTAAACAGTGGTAGCAGCAGTGTCACGCAGTCCGCCGCGTGGATCAAATGATCTATGGTTTTCCCTCGAGTCTTTCCCAGGAGGCTTTCCCACGAGGCTTTCCCACAGGGCTGTCCCACGTGCACACGTGGCGGGAGTCGATCCTCGGCTTGAACGTCAAGGCAGTGCAGGGAAAACAGGTTCCTCTGGAATGCACTGACACATCTGGGGGACTCTTGGAATGGGGGCACGGCCCTGGAGTTCGTCTCGCCTTTCCTGTGAAGAGCGCCTCCTCTTGAGATACGACGGGAACGCTGGGAATTCTTTCCCTACGAAACAGGGAAAGGATCCCTCATCTCGAGCTAGGAGGTGGAAACAGGTTTACCCTGGATGTGTGCGGGACCCTCGTGCTTCCTCCTGAGTGCAGTCGGCTATGTCGGGGAACTTCTGGACTTGCAGCAAGGGTGTGAAGGACCCTTTGGAAGTTCCAGTGGTTAGATGTGATTAGCCTGGAGTACCCTCAGCGGAAATGTGCCTCATCTCGCCTGGAGGGCAAAACCTCCTGGAGTTTCTCGAGTTGCGGCAGGTGCTCTGGACTTTCGACGGGGACCTCAGGGACCCGCTCTGGTGGCCTCAGGAAAGGCCAGTCCCCATGCCAGTTCCTTGGGGGCCTCTCGGGATTCCTCTCCTGTCAATGCCGGGGCCTAAGGCATTGTGTGGAGTCGGGGCCGGAACCTGAGGATTCCTCTCCAGTGCTGACATGGATCTTGGGGTACT
Source organism: Ovis canadensis (assembly GCF_042477335.2). Lineage (NCBI taxonomy): Eukaryota > Metazoa > Chordata > Mammalia > Artiodactyla > Bovidae > Ovis > Ovis canadensis. The sequence continues at coordinate 1,196,270 of NC_091266.1, read as the reverse complement.
TCTGGAGTCTCCCCAGGGGAGTCAGTCCTCGTCTCGAATGCGGGCATGCACTTGCGCTTTCCTCCATAGCGGTAGCATCAGAATCACGCAGTCCACTGCATGGATCAAAGGATCTATGGTTTTCCCTCGAGTCTTTCCCACTAGGCTTTCCCACGAGGCTTTCCCACAGGGCTGTCCCACGTGCACACGTGGAGGGAGTCGATCCTCGGCTTGAACGTCAAGGCAGTGCAGGGAATACAGGTTCCTCTGGAATGGACTGACACATCTGGGGGACACTTGGAATGGTGGCACGACCCTGGAGTTCCTCTCGCCTTTCCTGTGCAGAGCGCATCCTCTGGAGATGGGACGAGAACGCCGGGAATTCTTTCCCTACGAAACAGGATAAGGATCCCTCATCTCGAGCTAGGAGGCGGAAACGGGGCTCACCTGGATGTGTGCGGGACCCTCGTGCTTCCTCTCGAGTGGAGACGGCTATGTCGGGGAACTTCTGGACTTGCAGCAAGGGTGGGAAGGACCCTTTGGAAGTTCCAGTGGTTAGATGTGATTAGCCTCGAGAAGCATCATTGGAAATGGGCCTCATCTCGCCTGGAGGGCAAAACCTCCTGGATTTTCTCGAGTTGCGGCAGGTGCTCTCGACTTACGACGGGGACCTCAGGGACCCGCTCTGGTGGCCTCAGGAAAGGCCAGTCCCCATGCGAGTTCCTCGGGGGCCTCTCGGGATTCCTCTCCCGTCGATGCCGGGGCCTAATACCTTGTGTGGAGTCGGGTCCGGAACCTGACGATTCCTCTCCAGTGCTGACATGGATTTGGGGTACTTCTGGAGTCTCCCCAGGGGAGTCCGTCCTCGTCTCGAATGCGGGCATGCACTTGTACTTTCCTCCAGTGCGGTATCAGCAGTGTCAAGCAGTCCGCCGCTTGGATCAAAGGATCTATGGTTTTCCCTCGAGTCTTTCCCACGAGGCTTTCCCACGAGGCTTTCCCACAGGGCTCTCCCACGTGCACACGTGGAGGGAGTCGATCCTCGGCTTGAACGTCAAGGCAGTGCAGGGAAAACAGGTTCCTCTGGAATGGAATGACACATCTGGGGGACTCTTGGAATGGTGGCAAGACCCTGGAGTTCCTCTCGCCTTTCCTGTGGAGAGCGCCTCCTCTTGAGATGCGACGGGAACGACGGAAAATCTTTCCCTACGAAACAGGGAAAGGATCCCTCATCTCGAGCTAGGAGGCGGAAAAGGGGCTCCCCTGGGTGTGTGCGGGACCCTTGTGCTTCCTCTCGTGGAGACGGGTATGTCGGGGAACTTCTTGAGTTGCAGCAAGGGTGTGAAGGACCCTTTGAAAGTTCCAGTTTTTAAATATGATTAGCCTCGAGAAGCCTCAGCGGAAATGGGCCTCATCTCGCCTGGAGGGCAAAACCTCCTGGATTTTCTCGAGTTGCGGCAGGTGCTCTCGACTTACGACGGGGACCTCAGGGACCCGCTCTGGTGGCCTCAGGAAAGGCCAGTCCCCATGCGAGTTCCTCGGGGGCCTCTCGGGATTCCGCTCCCGTCGATGCCGTGGCCTAATACCTTGTGTGGAGTCGGGTCCGGAACCTGATGTTTCCTCTCCAGTGCTGACATGGATTTGGGGTACTTCTGGAGTCTCCCCAGGAGAGTCAGTCCTCGTCTCGAATGCGGGCATGCACTTGAGCTTTCCTAAAGAGCGGTAGCAGCAGTGTCACGCAGTCCGCCACGTGGATGAAAGGATCTATGGTTTTCTCTCGAGTCTTTCCCACGAGGCTTTCCCACGAGTCTTTCCCACAGGGCTGTCCCACGTGCACACGTGGTGGGAGTCGATCCTCGGCTTGAACGTGAAGGCAGTGCAGGGAAAACAGGTTCCTCTGGAATGGACTGACACATCTGGGGGACTCTTGGAATGGTGGCACGACCCTGGAGTTCCTCTCGCCTTTCCTGTGGAGAGAGCCTCCTCTTGAGATGCGACGGGAACGCTGGGAATTCTTTCCTTACGAAACAGGGAAAGGATCCCTCATCTCGAGCTAGGAGGCGGAAACGGGGTTCCCCTGGATGTGTGCGGGACGCTCCTGCTTCCTCTTCAGTAGAGACGGCTATGTCGGGGAAATTCTGGACTTGCAGCAAGGGTGTGAAGGACCCTTTGGAAGTTCCAGTGGTTAGATGTGAATAGGCTCGAGAAGCCTCAGCGGTAATGGGCCTCATCTCGCCTGGAGGGCAAAACCTCCTGGAGTTTCTCGAGTTGCGGCAGGTGCTCTCGACTTACGACGGGGACCTCAGGGACACGCTCTGGTGGCCTCAGGAAAGGCCAGTCCCCATGCGAGTTCCTCGGGGGCCTCTCGGGATTCTTCTCCCGTCGATGCCGGGGCCTAAGACCTTGTGTGGAGTCGGGGCCGGAACCTGAGGATTCCTCTCCAGTGCTGACATGGATCTTGGGGTACTTCTGGAGTCTCCCCAGGGGAGTCAGTCCTCGTCTCGAATGCGGGCATGCTCTTGCGCTTTAGTCAAGAGCGGTGGCAGCAGTGTCACGCAGTCCGCCGCGTGGATCAAAGGATCTAACGTTTTCCCTCGAGTCTTTCCCACGAGGCTTTCCCATGAGGCTGTCCCACAGGGCTGTCCCACGTGCACACGTGGTGGGAGCCGATCCTCGGCTTGAACGTCAAGGCAGTGCAGGGAAAACAGGTTCTTCTGGAATGGACTGACACATCTGGGGGACTCTTGGAATGGTGGCACGACCCTGGACTTCCTCTCGCCTTTCCTGTGGAGAGCGCCTCCTCTTGAGATGCGACGGGAACGCCGGGAATACTTTCCCTACGAAACAGGGAAAGGATCCCTCATCTCGAGCTAGGAGGCGGAAACTGTGCTCCCCTGGATGTGTGCGGGACCCTCGTGCTTCCTCTCGAGTGGAAACGGCTATGTCGGGGAACTTCTTGAGTTGCAGCAAGGGTGTGAAGGACCCTTTGGAAGTTCCAGTGGTTAGATGTGATTAGCCTCGAGAAGCCTCAGCGGAAATGGGCCTCATCTCGCCTGGAGGGCAAAACTTCCTGGATTTTCTCGATTTGCGGCAGGTGCTCTCGACTTACGACGGGGACCTCAGGGACACGCTCTGGTGGCCTCAGGAAAGGCCAGACCCCATGCAAGTTCCTCGGGGGCCTCTCGGGATTCCTCTCCCGTCGATGCTGGGGCCTAAGACCTTGTGTGGAGTCGGGGCCGGAACCTGAGGATTCCTCTCCAGTGCTGACATGGATCTTGGGGTCCTTCTGGAGTCTCCCCAGGGGAGTTAGTCCTCGTCTCAAATGCGGGCATGCACTTGCGCTTTCCTCTAGAGCGGTAGCAGCTGTGTCACGCATTCCGCCGCGTGGATCAAGGGATCTATGGCTTTTCCTTGAGGCTTTCCCACGAGGCTTTCCCACAGGGCTGTCCCACGTGCACACGTGGTGGGACTCGGTCCTCGGCTTGAACGTCAAGACAGTGCAGGGAAAACAGGTTCCTCTGGAATGGACTGACACATCTGGGGGAGTCTTGGAACGGTGGCACGACCCTGGAGTTCCTCTCGACTTTCCTGTGGAGAGCGCCTCCTCTTGAGATGCGACGGGAACGCCGGGAATTCTTTCCCTACGAAACAGGGAAAGGATCCCTCATCTCGAGCTAGGAGGCGGAAACGGGGCTCCCCTGGATGTGTGCGGGACCCTCGTGCTTCCTCTCGAGTGGAGAGGGGTATGTCGGGGAACTTCTTGAGTTGCAGCAAGGGTGTGAAGGACCCTTTGGAAGTTCCAGTGGTTAGATGTGATTAGCCTCGAGAAGTCTCAGCGGAAATAGGCCTCATCTCGCCTGGAGGGCAAAACCTCCTGGATTTTCTCGAGTTGCTGCATGTGCTCTCGACTTACGACGGGGACCTCAGGGACCCACTCTGGTGGCCTCAGGAAAGGCCAGTCCCCATGCGAGTTCCTCGGGGGCCTCTCGGGATTCCTCTACCGTCGATGCCGGGGCCGAAGACCTTGTGTGGAGTCGGGCCGGAACCTGAGGATTCCTCTCCAGTGCTGACATGGATCTTGGGGTACTTCTGGAGTCTCCCCAGGGGAGTCAGTCCTCGTCTCGAATGCGGGCATGCACTTGCGCTTTCCTCCAGAGCGGTAGCAGCAGTTTCACGCAGTCCGCCGCGTGGATCAAAGGATCTATGGTTTTCCCTCGATTCTTTCCCACGAGGCTTTCCCACGAGGCTTTCCCACAGGGCTCTCCCACGTGCACAAGTGGTGGGAGTCGATCCTCGGCTTGAACGTCATGGCAGTGCAGGGAAAACAGGTTCCTCTGGAATGGCCTGACACATCTGGGGGACTCTGGGAATGGTGGCACTATCCTGGAGTTCCTCTCGCCTTTCCTGTGGAGAGAGCCTTCTCTTGAGATGCGACGGGAACGCCCAGAATTTTTCCCGACCAAACCGGGAAAGGATCCCTCATATGGAGCTACGAGGCGGAAATGGCGCTCCACTGGATGTGTGCGGGACCCTCGTGCTTCCTCTAGAGTGGAGAGGGGTATGTCGGGGAACTTCTTGAGTTGCAGCAAGGATGTGAAGGACCTTTTGGAAGTTCCAGAGGTTAGGTGTGATTAGCCTCAAGAAGCCGCAGCGCACATGTGCCTCATCTAGCCTGGAGGGGAGATCCTCCTGGATTTTCCCGAGTTGCAGCAGGTGCTCTAGTGTTACGACGGAGACCTAAGGGACCCGCTCTGGTGGCCTCAGGCCTGGCCAGACCCCATTCGAGCTTCTCGGGGACCTCTTGGGATTCCTCTCCCGTCGATGCCGGGGCCTAAGACCCCGTGTGGCGTTGGCCACGGAAACTGAGGATTCCTCTCCAGTGCTGACATGGTTCTTGGGGTACTTCTGGACTCTCCCCAGTGGAGTCAGTCCTTGTCTCGAATGGGGGCATGCACGTGCGCTTTCCTCCAGAGCAGTAGCAGCAGTTTCACGCTTCCCGTCACGTCGTTCATGGGATCTGTGGGTTTCCCTCGAGGTTTTCCCACAAGGCTTTCCCATGAGGCTTTCCCACAGGGCTGTCCCATGTGCCACCGTGGTGTGAGTCGATCTGCAGCGTTAAAGTCGAGGCAGTAGAGGGAAAACACCTTCCTCTGGAATGGACTGGGACATCTGGGGGACTCTGAGAATGGTGGCACGACCCTGGAGTTCCTCTCGCCTTTCCTGTGGAGAGCGCCTCCTCTTGAGATGCGACAGGAACGCCCAGAATTCTTTCCCGACCAAGCAGGGAAAGGATCCCTCATCTGGAACTACAATGCGGAAACGGGGCTCCTCTTGATGTGGGCGGGACCATTGTGCTTCCTCTAGAGTGGACAGGGGTAGTCGGGGAACTTCTTGAGTTGCAGCAAGGGTGTGAAGGACCTTTTGGAAGTTCCAGAGGTTAGTTGTGATTAGTGTCGAGAAGCATCGGCGGAAATGGGCCTCATTTCCCCTGGAGGGGAGTACCTCCTGGATTTTCTCGAGTTGCGGCAGGTGCTCTCGTCTTACAACGGTGACTTATGGCACCCGCTCTGGTGGCCTCAGGACTGGCCAGTCCCCATTCGAGTTGCTCGGGGGCCGCTCGGGATTCCTCTCCCTTCGATCCGGGGCCTAAGACCTTGTGTGGGGTCGGAGGCGGAACCTGAGGATTCCTCTCCAGTGCTGACATGGATCTTGCGGTACTTCTGGAGTCTGCCCAGGAGAGTCAGTCCTCGTCTCGAGAGGGGGCATGCACATGCGCTTTCCTCCCGAGCTGTAGTAGCAGTGTCACGCTTCCCGTCGTGTCGATCATGGGATCTGTGGCTTTCCCTCGAGGCTTTCCCAGGAGGCTTTCCTACGAGGCTTTCCCACAGGGCTGTCTCACGTGCCACCGTGGTGTGAGTCGATCCTCGGCGTGAAAGTCGAGGCAGTGCAGGGAAAAGAGGTTCCTCTGGAATGGACTGGGACATCTGGGGGACTCTTGGAATGGTGGCACGACCCTGGAGTTCCTCTCGCCTTTCCTGTGGAGAGCGCCTGCTCTTGAGATGCGACGGGAATGCCGGGAATTCTTTCCCGACCAAGCAGGGAAAGGATCCCTCATCTCGAGCTACGAGGTGGAAACGGGGCTCCTCTGGATGTGGACCGAACCTCGTGCTTTCTTTCGACTGGAGATGGGTATGTCGGGGATTTTCTTGAGTTGCAGCAAGGGTGTCAAGGACCCTTTGGAAGTTCCAGAGGTTAGATATGATTAGCCTCGAGACGCCTCAGCCAAAATGGGCCACATCTCGCCTGGAGGGTTGAACCTCCTTGTTTTCTCGAGTTGCGGCTTGTGCTCTCGACTTACGACGGGGACCTCATGGACCCGCTCTGTTGGCCTCAGGATAGGTCATTCCCCATGCGAGTTGCTCGGTGGCCTCTGAGGATTCCTCGCCCGTCAATGCAGGCGCCTAAGACCTTGTATGGAGTCGGACCAGAACCTGAGGATTCCTCTCCCGGGCTGACATGGATCTTGGCTTACTTCTGGAGTCTCCCAAGGGGCGTCAGACCTCGTCTCGAGTGGGGTCATGCACGTGTGCTTTCCTCCTGAGCAGTAGCAGCAGTTTCTCGCTTCCCGTCTCGTGGATCAAGGGATCTGTGTCTTTCCCTCGAGGCTTTTCCATGGGGCTTTCCCACAGGGCTGTTCCACGTGCCACCATGCAGTGCTGGGAAAACAGGAACCTCCTTCCCACATAGGGGGTACACTGTCCCCTTGGGCGTGTATCTCCAGGGCATTCGCGCTTGGGGGTTGCCCACGGATGTTGGCCTCAGGCTCCACATGAGAAAAGCTCCTAATGGCATTAGCTGCCGGTCCAGATGCTGGCCCCTCAGGTCTCTGGCCGCAGCCTTGGGCTCCAGGCAACTCAAAGCCCTCGGGGCTGGCGCTCTGGGACTGCTGTAGGGAAAGGGCGCCAGGAGCCCACGGAGGAGTTGGGGAGGCGCAGGGGGCATATGGAGGCGAGGACAGCGTGGGATCTAGGTGGAGGCGCTGGAGAGAGCGTTCGTTGTCCCGGAATGCCTCGGAGGAGCCAGCGGGGGACAGTCCAGGCCCAGGGACCTGTGGTATGTGAAAAGGTGGGAAACCCCAGAACAAGGCAGGCTGGGAAAGGGGGCGTGGGCGGCCAATTCAAAGGGACCTAGGGGGCGTTTCCTGGGCGGTGAGCTCCCTTGGCACTGCTGAGGGCCCCTGATTGATCCACCCGGGGTTGATCCCACCATCCGCTGCGAGGGATGGCCACAAACCAAAGCCCCCGAACTGCCCACCCACCCCGACGGGGATCTTGGCGGTCCGGGGCACAGCTGTGCCTGGGAAAAGCCCACTCACTCCACGGGACTCCGGCCAGGGTCTCTGCTTGGAAAGAGGCCAGGGGCGGCCCCCTCCATCTACGCACCCAAACCCTATTGACGTCAATGGGGGCGGAGACGCCTCCCGCTCTCCAGAGTCCTGGGCTGCTGGGTCCCCGCCCACTCGGCCAGCAGTCTGCAGTGCTCCCGTGTGCCTCTCCCACCATGTCTCCGTCCGGCTCCTCCAGCACCTCAAGCGGTACGTTTGCCCTCGGTCCCTGGGGTCGGATCACGTCTCAGGGGATTTGCGGGTGGCCCGGGCAAGGGCTCTCGGCCCACGTGTCGACCCCCCTTCCCGCCCGAGAACGGCGGGGACCCATCGGCCGGGCCTGGGGTTCCCAGGCGTCAGGTGTGCCCAAAGTTGGAGGGCGTGGCATCGTTCGTTCATCTTGCTCCTTTGGCACACACATGGCTTCTCCGTTCTCTTTTCTGGGAAGACAGTGTTGTTTTAGGGGGTGCGCTGCGGGGGTCGGGGGCCGGTGGGAGCGGGTGCTGTGCTGGGATGAGGCCCTTTATCCTCACATCTTCCTGTGGGAACGGGAGTCGGGGAGCTCTGTGGCCTTGCCGCCTTCAGTGGCTTCCTCTGCACAGGGGCCTAGTGCCTTCTGCCTTCTGTCAGGCGTTACGGGGTTTGGGCTTCACTTTGGCGGCCTTGGCCTTGGCCCTGGCCTGAGCCTTGGCCTTACCCTTAGCGTTGCCCTTGCCCTTGCCCTTGGCCTTGGGCTTGGCCTTCCCTAGGCCTTGTCCTTGGCCTTACCTTGTCCTTGGCCTTACCTTGTCCTTGCCCTTAAACTTAAACTTGACCTTGACTTTGACCTTGAACTTGAACTTGACCTTGAACTTGAACTTGACCTTGACCTTGAACTTGAATTTGACCTTGAACTTGAACTTGACCTTGAACTTGAACTTGAACTTGACCAACAACGGCAGTCCAGATTTGCTCAGAGCACCGGAGGTCCAGAGGCAGGGCTGTGTATCTCCCCTTCCCTTTGTGATCATTGCAAAGACATTCCTAGCTGATAGCGGGAGTGCCCATGAAGAAGCAAGCAGTGGGAGTGTGTTTGACACGACTGTGTGCCTCAACTCCACAAGGGGCCTTTCCTCTCGAAGTAGGCCCCATGTCCCCTTGGGGAGGGTGTCATGCCTCTTTTCTCCACACTGCCAAAGGGTGGAGCAAAGCTCGCTCTGTCAGAGGTACAAAAACAGCAATTGAATGGATTTTCAAGCTCTTGCTAGGCTGCACCCTTTCAGGGCCCACTTTACTGAAACAGGTGCTCTGTGGCCCCCGGTTGGGTATGCAGGTTCACAAACAGGGTGAGATCCTGTCCAAGCCAACAATTTTCCTGAAAGACCTAGGCTCACTAAAGCTCTCCTCCAGAGCAAAGGGGATAGAGGAGATGTATGGAGGAGTCTTTGCCTTTCCCTGTGAGTGTGGGGCTACTCCCTACGGCCCCAAGCTCAGGGATAACTGCCTCTAAGAAAGGAATGGCAAGAAGCGCTAATCTTGGAGGTTGGGACAGGGAGTTCGCAGCATGTGGGGAAAGAAAGACTTCTTCGGGGAAGAAGAGGCAACCACCGGGGGTGTGTTCGCAAGCCTCTATTTGGAAGGAACACGTTTGCTTATACAACTCAAGACCTCCAGATCTGCTCAGAGGACTGAAGTTCCAGAGACAGGGCCATGTATCTCCCCTTCCCTTTGAGATCCTTGCCAAGACATTCCTAGCAGATTGTCGGAGTGCCCATGAAGAAGCAAGCAGCGGGAGTGTGCTTGACATCACTGGCTGCCTACCTGGGCTCAGCTCCTCAAGGGGCCTTTCTCTCCTGGTAGGCCCTATGTCCCCTTTGGGAGAGGGTTGTGCCCTCTTCCCTCCACACTGCCAAAGGGTGGAGGTGGAGCAAACTCGTTCTCTCCGAGGTAAAAGAAAGACAAATTGGATGGATCTTTAAGCTCTTGCTATGCTGCACCCCTCCAGGACCCACTCGAGCAAAACAGGTGCCCTGTGGCCCCTAGGTCGGGTATGCAGGTTCACACACCGGGTGTGATCCCGTCAAAGCCAAGAATTTTCCTGACAGACCTAGGCTCACTAGAGCTCTCCTCCAGAGGAAAGGGGACAGAAAAGATGTGTGTGTGGAGGTGGCTCTGCCTTTCCAGGTCCCAATCTCAGGGATAACTGCCCCTAAGAAAGGAACTGCTGCTGCTGCTGCTGCTGCTGCTGCTGCTGCTGCTGCTGCTGCTGCTAAGTTGGTTCAGTCGTGTTCGACTCTGTGCGACGCCATAGACGGTAGCCCACTAGGCTCCCCCGTCCCTGGGATTCTCCAGGCAAGAACAGTAAGTGGGTTGCCATTGCCTTCTCCAATGCATGAAAGTGAAAATGAAAGTGCAGTCGCTCAGTCGTGTCCGACCCTCAGCGACCCCATGGACTGCAGCCTACCAGGCTTCTCTGTCCATAGGATTTTCTGAAAGGAACTGCAAGAAGCACTTTTCCAGGAGGCTGGGAAAGGGAGTTTGCAGGATGTGGGGAAAGAGAGCCTCCTTCGGGGAAGAATAGGCGGCCACTTGTTTTGTGTTGCAAACCTCTATTTGGAAGGAACAGGTTAGCTTATACAAAGGGAGACCTCCAGATCTGCTCAGAGGACCGAAGTTGCAGAGGCAGGTCGGTGTATCTTCCCTTCACTTTGCGATCCTTGCAAAGACATTCCTTGCTGCTAGATGACTCAGCAAGGGCCTTTGAGACTGTTGTTTTCTTTCCTAGGTTCAAAGATTCCTTCAGTTCCTAATATAGATATCCTAGAAATGATATGACATCCGTGAAAATCTGATATGTCCTGGTCAAATGCTGTCAGTTATCATTCTAGTTATCATATTAAAGCATTTCAAGTCGCAGCAGTGACCAGATGACATTGTCAATTTCTATTTCATCAGGTTTTAACCATGTCCTCTGTGGTTTCACACTGATGCCTTTGCAGAAATACTGCTACTTCAAGATACATGGAAAATACTTTTTTTAAGCTTACTGATAATTTGTTTGTTTGTTTGCTTGTCTTCTGGTAAGCTGCTACCAGATGGAATTTAGTCTCCTCTCTAGGTTAAGAGAACTAAGTTTTCTTAGAATGCAATTTTTGATCACAGACTATGAGTTTCTCTACCTTTCATTGATTTATAATTGTTTTCATCATCTGTTTTTTTACTTCGGTAAAGTAAATAAGCCTTATTTAAGATTTTGGTACATGTAGGATGGACTAAGCTTTCCCCACCCTTGCAAGTTCCCTTAACCCTTCAGATTCTTCTCGTGGGACCAAGATCTCACTTTCCTCCAGAGGGACAATCCAAGCTTTTTATCAGTTGATCTGCCCCTGACATCAGAGTCAAGTTGAGCACGAGTTGGCCTATAATTTAGGCATGAAACTATGACTACATAAAGAAAAGGTGACTTTATGATTCAGGGATGGCCATGATATGCCTTGCACTTCAGAGAAAATGGGTTAAAATGATTTTTTTTCCTTCAAAACTGCACACCCAGTTCTTTCAGCATATGCAATTGAAAACATCTAGTCATTAGGTCAGTTTTCATTCCAATCCCAAAGAAAGGCAATGACAAAGACTATTCAAGCTGCTGCACAATTGCACTCATCTCACACACTAGTAAAGTAATGCTCAAAATGCTCCAAGTTCACATGAACTGTGAACTTCCAGATGTTCAAGAGGGATTTAAAAAATGCAGAGAAACCAGAGATCAAATTGCCAACATCCACTGGATCATTGAAAAAGCAAGAGAGTTCCGGAAAAAAAAAAACCATCTATTTCTGCTTTATTGACAATGCCAAAGCCTTTGACTGTGTGGATCACAAGAAACTGGGAAAAATTCTGAAAGAGATGGGAATACCAGACCACCTGACCTGTCTCTTGAGAAACCTGTATGCAGGTCAGGAAGAAACAGTTCGAACTGGACATGGAACAACAGACTGGTTCTACATAGGAAAAGGAACATGTCAAGGCTGTATATTGTCACCCTGCTTATTTAACTTATATGCAGAGTACAGCATGAGAAACACTGGGCTGGAGGAAGCACACGCTGGAATCAAGGTTGCTGGGAGAAATATCAATAATCTCAGATATTCAGATGACACCACCCTTATGGCAGAAAGTGAAGAAGAGGTAAAGAGTCTCCTGATGAAAGTGAAAGAGGAGAGTGAAAAAGTTAGCTTAAAGCTCAGCATTCAGAAAACTACAATCATTGCATCCAGTCTCATCACTTCATGGCAAATAGATGGGAAAACATTGGAAACAGCAGCAGACTATTTTGGGGGGCTTGGAAATCACTGCAGGTGATGGCTGCCTCCATGAACTTAAAACATATTTATGACTTGGAAGAAAAGTGATGACCAAACTAGACAGCATATTAAAAAGCCGAGACGTTGCTTTGCCAACAAAGATCCATCCGGTCAAGGCTATGGTTTTTCCATATGTCATGGATGGATATGAAAGATGCACTATAAAGAAAGTGACAGCTGAAAATGTGATGCTTTTGAACAGTGGTGTTGGAGAAGATGCTTGTAGGTCGCTTAGACTACAAGGAGACGCAACCACTCCATCCTAAAGGAAATCAGGTCTGAATATCCATTGGAAGGACTAATACTGAACCTGAAACTCCAATACTTTGGCCACTTGATGTGAAGAGCTGACTCACTTGGAAGTTGCTTTGATTTGCCTATGAGTGTGGGAGCCCTCCCTGGGCAAAGGGCCTCAGGGGTCATTGCCACTGAATCATGACATCCAAGCAAGCGCATTCCAGCTGTGTGACATGCAGGAAGCAGGAGACTGGGAAAACTGTCTTCCTTAGAGGAAGGAAAGTCATCCACAGAGAGTGTGTTTTCAGGCCTCTCTTTGCAGCAAGTGTTTTGCTTCTCAGACATCAGAGCTGCAGGCTTGCTCTGAGGGCCTCAATTCCAGAGTCAGGGCTGTGTGTCTCACTGCACTTTCCAAGCATTGCAGACACATTCCTAGGTTGGAGCAGTGCTTCCCATGAGAAAGAAGCCTCGGGAGTGTGTCTGAGCGGGCTGAGTGCCATGCTAGGGTCACCTAGTCGAGGGCACCTTGCACATCCAATGGGCCCCAGGCGAGTAGCTATGGACCGGCCCCTCGGTTGAGATATCCCAAAGCAGGGAACAAAGCTAGCTCTGTCAGGAGGAGGAAAACAGCAATGGGATGGATTTTCAAGCAGTTGCTAAGTCACACCACGTGAGGGCTCCGCGGGAAAGAAATGCGAATTTTGGCCTCTAGGCCCAGTATCCAGATGTGTGCACAGGATATTTTCCCCACAGGATCCAAGAATGTTCCAGACAGACCTAAGCTCACTAGATCTCTCCTGCAGAGGAAATGAAATATTGTTGCTGAACCACGAAAAGATGCTGGGATTCTTGGCTTATGGAGGAGAAGAATTCAATCCAGGGCCCAAGACGAGGCTTGATTGCTCAGAGCTTTTGTGCAATCGAGTTTTATTCAAGTAGAAAGGAGATAGAGAAAGCTTCTGACAGAGACATCACAAGGGCAGAAAGCGTACCCCCTTGCTAGTGTTAGTAATGGAGTTATATACTCTCCAATAAGTTATTACAACGAACAAAAGAATGTCTGGAGGTTGTAAAGACTCACTAGACCTACTCCCATCATTTACATTTTAAGATAACAGGATTAGCCAGAAGGTTTTTCCAGAGACCGTCCTCAAGAAGGATGCATGATTGTTATATAATCCTAAGGAATGTAGAGGGAAAAAAGGTGTGCCCTTTCTTCCTCCTTGAGAATTCTAGACCCCTCTCTCCTTGGGGACCCTTGAACTTCTTATAAACCTGCCTTGGCAATGACTCTCTCCGAAACATGATTGAACAGCCGTTTGGAGCTTCCTTTGACTTTCCCTGGGAGGGAGGGAGCCCTCCCTGAGCACAGGGCCTCAGGGGCCATGGCCAATGAAAACTAATCTCCCAGTAAGTGCTTTTCAGCCCTGTGTGACTCTCAGCCCACAGGAGGCTGAGAAAACTCTCTTCCTTGGAGGAAGGAAAGGCAGCCCAAGAGTGTGTTTTCAGGCCTGTATCTTGCAGCAAGTGTTTGGCTTGTTAGACATAAGACCTGCAGGCCTGCTCCAACAGACTCCATTCCAGAATCAGGGCCTTGTGTCTCCCTGCAGTTTCCTGGCCTCGCAAACACATTCCTAGGTGAGAGCAGTCCTGCCCATGGGGAAGCAGGCTGCGGGAGTGTGTCTGAGGGGGCCAGGTGCCATGCTGGGGTCACCTGGTCGAGGGCACCTTGCACCTCCAATGGACCCCAGGCAAGGAGTTGCAGGCCACCACCTTGCTTCTGAAATCCCAAAGTGGGGAGCAAAGCTCGCTCTGTCAGAGGGAAGAAAACAGCAACAGGATGGATTTTCAAGCAGTTGCTAGGCTGTACTGCGTTAGGGCTCCAAGGAAGAAAAATGCAGATGTTAGCCCCTACGACTGGTATCCAGGTGGGCTCCCAGGATGATTTCCCCGCAGGATCCAAGAACGTTCCAGACAGACCTGGGCTCACTAGCTCCCTCCTGCAGAGGAAACATGATAGAACAGCTGTTTGGAGGTTGCTTTGACTTCCCCTGGGAGGGTAGGATCCCTCCCTGGGTGCAGGGCCTCAGGGGCCATTGCCGCTGAGAAATGCCCTCTAAGCCAGACCTTTCCAGCCTTGTATGACTCAGCACGGAGGAGACTGGAAAAGCTATCTTCCTTGGAGGAAGGAAAGGCAGCCCCAGAGAGTGTGTTTTCACACCTGTATCTCGCAGCAAGCGTTTGCCGTCTCAGACGTCAGACCTCCAGGCCTGCTCCAACGGCCTCAGTTCCAGAGTCAGGGCCGTGTGTCTCCCTGCATTTTCTGAGCCTTGGGAACACATTCCTAGGTCAGAACAGTCCTGCCCATGGGGAAGGAGGCTGCGGGAGTGTGTCTGAGGGGGTCGGGTGCCATGCTGGGGTCCAATAGACCTGGTACCTCCAATAGACCCCAGGACAACAGCGGTGGGGCTCCCCCTGGCTTCCGAAATGCCAAAGCGAGAAGCAAAGCTAGCTCTATCAGAAGGAAGAAAAGAGCAATTAGATGGATGTTCAGGCTGTTGCTGGGCCGCACCACTTCAGGTTTCCCCCCGAGAGGAGCAGGCGCCCTGTGGCCCCTAGGTCCCATATGCAGGTTAACACACAGGATGTGTCCCCATAGGAGCCAAGAATTTTCCTGACAGACCTAGGCTCACTAGAGCTCTCCTACAGGGCAAAAGGGATAGAACAGACTGTGGATGTGACTCTGCCTTTCCCAGCGAGCATGGGGCCCTCCCTACGGCCCCGGGCTCCAGGGAAAATTGTCCCTGAAAAATGACCTCCAAGAAGCGCTTTTCCAGCAGGCTGGGATGCAGAGTTCACAGGATGTGGGGAAAGTGATCGTCCTTCAGGGAAGAAGAGGCAGCCACCCAGTGTGTGTTTGCAAGCCTGTATTTGGAAGAAACTGGTTTGCTTCTTCAAGGGGAGACCTCCAGGTCTGCTCAGAGGACCGAAATTCCAGAGGCAGCACCATGCATCTCCCCTGTCCTTTCTGAGCCTTGGAAAGACATTCCTAGCTTATAGCGGTATTGCTCATGAAGAAGCAGGATGCAGGAATGTGTCAGACATGACTGGGTGCCTTCCTGGGTTCAGCTCCGTGAGGGGCCTTTCCACTCAAAGTAGGTCCCATGCCTCCTTGGGGAGGAAGTGGGGCCCGCTTGCCTCCAAATTGCCAAAGGCTGGAACAAAGCTAGTTCTATCAGAGGTAAGAAAAGAGCAATTGGATGGATGTGGAAGCTGTTGCTGGGCCGCACTGCTTCAGGCCCCCCACCCCTCCGGCCCCGAGAGAAACAGGCGCCCTGTGGCCCCTCGGTCCTGTATGCAGTTTCACACATAGAATGTGTCCCCATAGGAGCCAAGAATTTTCCTGACAGACCTAGGCTCACTAGAGCTCTCCTACAGAGCAAAGGGGATGGGACAGATGTGTGGCTGTGGCTCTGCCTTTCCCTGGGAGTGTGGAGCCGCTCCCTATGGCCCCGGGCTCCAGGGGAAATTGCCCCTGAATAATGACCTCCAAGAAGCGCTTTTCCAACTGGCTGAGACGTGGAGTTCTCAGGATGCAGGGAAAGCGAGTGTCCCTTCGGGGAAGCAAAG
The DNA here is from genome assembly GCF_042477335.2 of Ovis canadensis. Lineage (NCBI taxonomy): Eukaryota > Metazoa > Chordata > Mammalia > Artiodactyla > Bovidae > Ovis > Ovis canadensis. The sequence continues at coordinate 1,180,697 of NC_091266.1, read as the reverse complement.
GCAGTCACCTGTTATCATTACTTACTAGAATAGTAGGTACCTTCTCTGGTTGGGCAGAGGCCTTCCCTACCTGATCTGAAAAAGAAAATGAAGTAGCTCGCTGATTTGAGAAATAATTCCCAGACTTGGGTTTCCAACCAGTATAGAATCCGACAATGGCCCTGTCTTTGTAGCCGCGTTAATTAACAGGTATGTGAAGCTCTAAATATCAGTGGAAATTACATACAGCATATAGGCCCCAGTGTTCTGGAATGGTGGAAAGAAACAACCAAACTCTTGAAGAGACTCTTTCAAAATGGATCATAGAGACTGACTGTACATGGATGGGCTTGCTTCTGGCAGACTTACTCATATTACGGGTAACTGCACGTTCCCATAGTTGTTGTCCTTATGAAATTTTCTATGGGAGAACCCCCCACCCCAAATGAGGCAGGTGTTAGCAGATTTGCCACAAGTAAGGAGGTGGGATTTCACAGCAGCTGGAACAATTAGGTAAGGTAATAAATCAGGTAACTAAGTTTGTGTAAAAAAAAATATCATTCCCCCTTGAGGAACAGATTCATGAATTTGTGCTCAGTGATCAGGTGTGGCTCAATGACTGGAAACACAATTCCTTGGCCTGACATCGGAAAGGTCCTTATACTGTTGTTTTAGCCACAATTCTGAAAGAGAAGGGAATACTAGACCACCTAACCTGCCTCTTGAGAAATCTGTATGAAGGTCAGGAAGCAACAGTTAGAGCAGGACATGGAACAACATACTGGTTCCAAAAAGGAAAAGGAGTATGTCAAGGCTGTATATTGTCACCCTGTTTATTTAACTTATATGCAGACTACATCATGAAAAATGCTGGGATGGAAGATACGTGAGCTGGAATCAAGATTGCCGGAAGAAATATCAATACACTTAGATATGCAGATGTCACCACCATTATGGCAGAATGGGAAGAGGAAAGCGTATGTCGGGGAACTTCTTGAGTTGCAGCAAAGGTGTGAAGGACCCTTTCGAAGTTCCAGAGGTTAGGTGTGGTTACTCTCGAGATGCCTCAGCAGAAATGGGCCTCATGGCGCCTGGAATGGAGAGGCTTCTGGATATTCCCCAGTTTCAGCAGGTGCTCTCGAGTTACCACGGGGACTTCAGGGACCCTCTCTGGCGGCCTCAGGAAAGGACAGTCGTCATGCGTGTTGCTAGGGGGCCTCTCGTGATTCCTCTCCCGTCGGTGCCGGGGCCTAAGACGTTGTGTGGAGTCGGGGCCGGAACCTGAGGATTCCTCACCAATGCGGACATAGATCTTGGGGTAATTATGGAGTCTCCCCAGGGGAGTCAGTCCTCGTCTCGAGAGGGGGCATGCAGGTGCGCTTTCCTCCTGATCTGTAGCAGCAGTGTCACGCTTCCCATCTCGTGAGTCATGGGATCTGTGGCTTTCCCTCCAGGATTTTCCACGAGTCTTTCCCACGAGGCTTTCCCACAGGGCTGTCCCACGAGGCTTTCGCACAGGGCTGTCCCACGTGCCACCTTGGTGGCAGTCGATCCTCGGCGTGAAAGTCGAGGCAGTGCAGGGAAACCAGGTTCCTCTGGAATGCACTGAGACATCTGGGGGACTCTTGGAATGGTGGAACGACGCTGGAGATCCTCTCCCTTTCCTGTGGAGAGCGCCTCCTCTTGAAATGTGAAGGGAAGGCCGGGAATTTTTTTCCGACCAAGCAGGGAAAAATTCCCTCATCTTGAGGTACGAGACGGAAACGGGGCCCCTCTAGATGTGGGTGGGACATTCGTGCTTCCTCCTGAGTGGAGACGGGTAAGTCGGGGAACTTCTTCAGTGGCAACAAGGGAGTGAAGGAACTTTTGGAAGTTCCAGAGGTTAGGTGTGATTAGCCTCGAGAAGCATCAGCGGAAATGGGACTCATCTCGCCTGGAGGGCAAAACCTCCTGGATTTTTTCGAGTTGGGGCTGGTGCTTTCGACTTACCACGGGGACCTCAGGGACACGATCTGGTGGCCTCAAGAAAGGCCAGTCCCCATGCAGGTTTCTCGCGGGCATCTTGGGATTCCTCTGCCTTTGATGCCGGGGCCTAAGACCTCGTGTGGAGTCGGGGCCGGAACCTGAGGATTCCTCTCCAGTGCTGACATGGATCTTGGGGTACTTCTGGAGTCTCCCCAGGGGAGTCAGTCCTCGTCTCGAATGCGGGCATGCACCTGCGCTTTCCTCCAGAGCGGTAGCAGCAGTGTCACGCAGTCCGCCGCATGGATCAAGGGATCTATGGTTTTCCCTCGAGGCTTTCCCACGAGGCTTTCCCACAGGGCTGTCCCAGGTGCACACGTGGAGGGAGTCGATCCTCGGCTTGAACGTCGAGGCAGTGCAGGGAAAACAGGTTCCTCTGGAATGGACTGACACATCTGGGGGACTCTTGGAATGGTGGCACGACCCTGCAGTTCCTCTCGCCTTTCCTGTGGAGAGCGCCTCCTCTTGAGATGCGACGGGAACGCCGGGAATTCTTTCCCTACGAAACAGGGAAAGGATCCCTCATCTCGAGCTAGGAGGCGGAAACGGGGCTCCCCTGGATGTGTGCGGGACCCTCGTGTTTCCTCCCGAGTGGAGACGGGTATGTCGGGGAACTTCTTGAGTTGCAGCAAGGGTGTGAAGGACCCTTTGGAAGTTCCAGTGGTTAGATGTGATTAGCCTCGAGAAGCCTCAGTGGAAATGGGCCTTATCTCGCCTGCAGGGCAAAACCTCCTGGATTTTCTCCAGTTGCGGTAGGTGCTCTCAACTTACGACAGGGACCTCAGGGACCCGCTCTGCTGGCCTCAGGAAAGGCCAGTCCCCATGCGAGTTCCTCGGGGGCCTCTCGGGATTCTTCTCCCGTCGATGCCGGGGCCTAAGACCTTGTGTGGAGTCGGGGCCAGAACCTGAGGAATCCTCTCCAGTGCTGACATGGATCTTGGGGTAGTTCTGGAGTCTCCCCAGGGGAGTCAGTCCTCGTCTCGAATGCGGGCATGCACGTGCGCTTTCCTCCAGAGCGGTAGCAGCAGTGTCAGGCATTCCGCCGCGTGGATCAAGGGATCTATGGCTTTTCCTCGAGGCTTTCCCACGAGGCTTTCCCACAGGGCTCTCCCACGTGCCACCGTGGTGGGAGTCGATCCTCGGAATGAACGTCGAGGCAGTGCAGGGAAAATACGTTCTTCTGGAATGGACTGACGCATCTGAGGGACTCTTGGAATGGTGGCACGACCCTGGCATACCTCTCACCTTTCCTGTGGAGAGCGCCTCCTCTTGAGATGCGACGGGAACGCCGCGAATTCTTTCCCTACGAAACAGGGAAAGGATCCCTCATCTCGAGCTAGGAGGCGGAAACGGGGCTCCCCTGGATGTGTGCGGGACCCTCGTTTTTCCTCTCGAGTGGAGACGGGTATGTCGGGGAACTTCTGGACTTGCAGCAAGGGTGTGAAGGACCCTTTTGAAGTTCCAGTGGTTAGATGTGATTAGCCTCGAGAAGCCTCGGCGGAAATGGGCCTCATCTCGCCTGGAGGGCAAAACCTCCTGGATTTTCTCGAGTTGCGGCAGGTGCTCTCGACTTAAGACGGGGACCTCAGGGACCCTCTCTGGTGGCCTCAGAAAAGGCCAGTCCCCATGCGAGTTCCTCAGGGTCCTCTCGGGATTCCTCTCCCGTCGATTCCGGGGCCTAAGACCTTGTGTGGAGTCGGGGCCGGAACCTGAGGATTCCTCTCCAGTGCTGACATGGATCTTGGGGTACTTCTGGAGTCTCCCCAGGGGAGTCAGTCCTCGTCTCGAATGCGGGCATGCACATGCGCTTTCCTCCAGAGCGGTAGCAGCAGTGTCACGCATTCCGCTGCGTGGATCAAGGGATCTATGGTTTTCCCTCGAGTCTTTCCCACGAGGCTTTCCCTCGAGGCTTTCCCACAGGGCTGTCCCACGTGCACACGTGGTGGGAGTCGATCCTCGGCTTGAACGTCAAGGCAGTGCAGGGAAAACAGGTTCCTCTGGAATGGTCGGACACATCTGGGGGACTCTTGGAATGGTGGCACGACCCTGGAGTTCCTCTCGCCTTTCCTGTGGAGAGCGTCTCCTCTTGAGATGGGACGGGAACGCCAGGAATTCCTTCCCTACGAAACAGGGAAAGGATCCCTCATCTCGGGCTAGGAGGCGGAAACGGGGCTCCCCTGGATGTGTGCGGGACCCTCGTGCTTCCTTTCGAGTGGAGACGGGTATGTCGGGGAACTTCTTGACTTGCAGTAAGGGTGTGAAGGACCCTTTGGAACTTCCATTGGTTAGATGTGATTAGCCTCGAGAAGCCTCAGCGGAAATGGGCCTCATCTCGCCTGGAGGGCAAAACTTCCTGGATTTTCTCGAGTTGCGGCAGGTGCTCTCGACTTACCACGGGGACCTCAGGGACCTGCTCTGGTGGCCTCAGGAAAGGCCAGTGCCCATGCGAGTTCCTCGGGGGCCTCTCGGGATTCCTCTCCCGTCGATACCGGGGCCTAAGACCTTGTGTGGAGTCGGGGTCGGAACCTGAGGATTCCTCTCCAGTGCTGATATGGATCTTGAGGTAGTTCTGGAGTCTCCCCAGGGGAGTCAGTCCTCGTCTCAAATGCGGGCATGCACTTGCGCTTTCCTCCAGAGTGGTAGCAGCAGTGTCACGCATTCCGCCGCGTGGATCAAGGGATCTATAACTTTCCCTCGAGGCTTTCCCACGAGGCTTTCCCACAGGGCTGTCCCAATTGCCACCGTGGTGGGAGTCGATCCTCGGCATGAATGTCGAGGCAGTGCAGGGAAAATACATTCCTCTGGAATGGACTGACACATCTGGGGGACTCTTGGAATGGTGGCACGACCCTGGAGTTAATCTCGCCTTTCCTGTGGAGAGCGCCTCCTCTTGAGATGCGACGGGAACGCCGGGAATTCTTTCCCTACGAAACAGGGAAAGGATCACTCATCTCGAGCTAGGAGGCGGAAACAGGGCTCCCCTGGATGTGTGCGGGACCCTCGTGCTTCCTCTCGAGTGGAGACGGGTATGTCGGGGAACTTCTTGAGTTGCAGCAAGGGTGTGAAGGACCCTTTGGAAGTTCCAGTGGTTAGATGTGATTAGCCTCGAGAAGCCTCAGCGGAAATGGGCCTCATCTCGCCTGGAGGGCAAAACCTCCTGGATTTTCTCGAGTTGCGGCAGGTGCTCTCGACTTACGACGGGGACCTCGGGGACCCGCTCTGGTGGCCTCAGGAAAGGCCAGTCCCCATGCGAGTTCCTCGGGGGCCTCTCGGGATTCCTCTCCCGGCGATGCCGGGGCCTAAGACCTTGTGTGGAGTCGGGGCCGGAACCTGAGGATTCCTCTCCAGTGCTGACATGGATCTTGGGGTAATTCTGGAGTCTCCCCAGGGGAGGCAGTCCTCGTCTCGAATGCGGGCATGCTCTTGCGCTTTCCTCCAGAGCGAGAGCAGCAGTGTCACGCAGGCCGCCGCGTGGATCAAAGGATCTATGGTTTTCCCTCGAGTCTTTCCCACGAGGCTTTCTCACGAGGCTTTCCCACAGGGCTGTCCCACGAGCACACGTGGTGGGAGTCGATCCTCGGCTTGAACGTCAAGGCAGTGCAGGGAAAACAGGTTCCTCTGGAATGGACTGACACATCTGTGGGACTCTTGGAATGGTGGCACGACCCTGGAGTTCCTCTCGCCTTTCCGGTGGAGAGCGCCTCCTCTTGAGATGCGACGGGAACGCCGGGAATTCTTTCCCTACGAAACAGGGAAAGGATCCCTCATCTCGAGCTAGGAGGCGGAATCGGGGCTCCCCTGGATGTGTGCGCGACCCTCGTGCTTCCTCCCGAGTGGAGACGGGTATGTCGGGGAACTTCTTGAGTTGCAGCAAGGGTGTGAAGGACCCTTTGGAAGTTCCAGTGGTTAGATGTGATTAGCCTCGAGAAGCCTCAGCGGAAATGGGCCTCATCTCGCCTGGAGGGCAAAACCTCCTGGATTTTCTCGAGTTGCGGCAGGTGCTCTCGACTTACGACGGGGACCTCAGGGACCCGCTCTGATGGCCTCAGGAAAGGCCAGTCCCCATGCGAGTTCCTCGGGGGCCTCTCGGGATTCCTCTACCGGCGATGCCGGGGCCTAAGACCTTGTGTGGAGTCGGGGCCGGAACCTGAGGATTCGTCTCAAGTGCTGACATGGATCTTGGGGTACTTCTGGAGTCTCCCCAGGGGAGTCAGTCCTCGTCTCGAATGCGGGCATGCACTTGCGCTTTCCTCCAGAGCGGTATCAGCAGTATCACGCAGTCCGACGCGTGGATCAAAGGATCTATGCTTTTCCCTCGAGTCTTTCCCACGAGGTTTTCCCACGAGGCTTTCCCACAGGGCTGTCCCACGTGCATACGTGGTTGGAGTCGATCCTCGGCTTGAACGTCAAGGCAGTGCAGGGAAAACAGGTTCCTCTGAAATGGACTGATACATCTGGGGGACTCTTTGAATGGTGGCACGACCCTGGAGTTCCTCTCGCCTTTCCTGCGGAGAGCGCCTCCTCTTGAGATGCGACGGGAATGCCGGGAATTCTTTCCCTACGAAACAGGGAAAGGATCCCTCATCTCGAGCTAGGAGGCGGAAACAGGGCTCCCCTGGATGTGTGCGGGACCCTCGTGTTTCCTCTCGAGTGGAGACGGGTATGTCGGGGAACTTCTTGAGTTGCAGCAAGGGTGTGAAGGACCCTTTGGAAGTTCGAGTGGTTAGATGTGATTAGCCTCGAGAAGCCTCAGCGGAAATGGGCCTCATCTCGCCTGGAGGGCTAAACCTCCTGGATTTTCCCGAGTTGCGGCAGGTGCTCTCGACTTACGACGGGTACCTCAGGGACCCTCTCTGGTGGCCTCAGGAAAGGCCAGTCCCCATGCGAGTTCCTTGGGGGCCTCTCGGGATTCCTCTCCCGTCGATGCCGGGGCCTAAGACCTTGTGTGGAGTCGGGGCCGGAAATTGAGGATTCCTCTCCAGTGCTGACATGGATCTTGGGGTAGTTCTGGAGTCTCCCCAGTGGAGTCAGTCCTCGTCTCTTATGCGGGCATGCACTTGCGCTTTCCTCCAGAGCGGTAGCAGCAGTGTCACGCATTCCGCCGCGTGGATCAAAGGATCTATGGTTTTCCCTCGAGTCTTTCCCAAGAGGCTTTCCCACGAGGCTTTCCCACAGGGCTGTCACACAGGGCTCACTCACGTGCACACGAGTTGGGAGTCGATCCTAAGCTAGAACGTCAAGGCAGTGCAGGGAAAACAGGTTCCTCTGGAAAGAACTGACACATCTGGGGGACTCTTGAATCGTGGCACGACCCTGGAGTTCCTCTCGCCTTTCCTGTGGAGAGCGCCTCCTCTTGAGATGCGTCGGGAACGCCGGGAATTCTTTCCCTACGAAACAGGGAAAGGATCCCTCATCTCGAGCTAGGAGTCGGAAACGGGGCTCCCCTGGATGTGTGCGCGACCCTCCTGCTTCCTCTCGAGTGGAGACGGGTATGTCGGGGAACTTCTTGATTTGCAGCAAGGGTGTGAAGGACCCTTTGGAAGTTCCAGTGGTTAGATGTGATTAGCCTCGAGAAGCCTCAGCGGGAATGGGCCTCATATCGCCTGGAGGGCAAAACCTCCTGGATTTTCTCGAGTTGCGGCAGGTGCTCTCGACTTCCGACGGGGACCTCGGGGATCCGCTCTGGTGGCCTCAGGAAAGGCCAGTCCCCATGCGAGTTCCTCGGGGGCCTCTCGGGATTCCTCTCCCGTTGATGCTGGGACCTAAGACCTTGTGTGGAGTCGGGGCCGGAACCTGAGGATTCCTCTCCAGTGCTGACATGGATCTTGGGGTACTTCTGGAGTCTCCCCAGGGGAGTCAGTCGTCGTCTCGTATGTGGGCATGCACTTGCGCTTTCCTCCAGAGCGGTAGCAGCAGTGTCACGCAGTCCGCCGCGTGGATCAAAGGATCTATGGTTTTCCCTCGAGTCTTTCCCACGAGGCTTTCCCACGAGGCTTTCCCACAGGGCTGTCCCACGTGCACACGTGGTGGGATTCGATCCTCGGCTTGAACGTCAAGGCAGTGCAGGGAAAACAGGTTCCTCTGGAATGGACTGACACATCTCGGGGACTTTTGGATTCGTGGCACGACCCTGGAGTTCCTCTCGCCTTTCCTGTGGAGAACGCCTCCTCTTGAAATGCGAGGGAAACACCGGGAATTCTTTCCCTAAGAAACAGGGAAAGGATCCCTCATCTCGAGCTAGGAGGCGGAAACGGGGCTCCCCTGGATGTGTGCGGGACCCTCGAGCTTCCTCTCGAGTGGAGACGGGTATGTCGGGGAACTTCTTGAGTTGCAGCAAGGGTGTGAAGGACCCTTTGGAAGTTCCAGGGGTTAGATGTGATTAGCCTTGAGAAGCCTCAGCGGAAATGGCCCTCATCTCGCCTGGAGGCCAAAGCCTCCTGGATTTTCTCGAGTTGCGACAGGTGCTCTCGACTTACGACGGGGAACTCGGCGCCCGCTCTGGTGGCCTCAGGAAAGGCCAGTCCCCATGCGAGTTCCTCGGGGCCCTCTCGGGATTCTTCTCCCGTTGATGCCGGGGCCTAAGACCTTGTGTGGAGTCGGGGCCGGAACCTGAGGATTCCTCTCCAGTGCTGACATGGATCTTGGGGTACTTCTGCAGTTTCCAAAGGGGAGTCAGTCCTCGTCTCGAATGCGGGCATGCACTTGCGCTTTCCTCGAGAGCGGTAGCAGCAGTGTCACACAGTCCGCCGCTTGGATCAAAGATTCTATGGTTTTCCCTCGAGTCTTTCCCATGAGGCTTTCCCCCGAGGCTTTCCCACAGGGCTGTCCCACGTGCACACGTGGTGGGAGTCGATCCGCGTCTTGAACGTCAAAGCAGTGCAGGGAAAACAGGTTCCTCTGGAATGGACTGCCACATCTGGGGTACTCTTGGAATGGTGGCACGACCCTGGACTTCCTCTCGCCTTTCCTGTGGAGAGCGCCTCCTCTTGAGATGTGACGGGAACGCCTTGAATTCTTTCCCTATGAAACAGGGAAAGGATCACTCATCTCGAGCTAGGAGGCGGAAAGGGGATCCCCTTGATGTGTGCGGTACCTTCGTGCTTCCTCTCGAGTGGAGACGGGTACGTCGGGGAACTTCTTGAGTTGCAGCAAGGGTGTGAAGGACCCTTTGGAAGTTCCAGTGGTTAGATGTGATTAGCCTCGAGAAGCCTCAGTGGAAATGGGCCTCATCTCGCCTGGAGGACAAAACCTCCTGGATTTTCTCGAGTTGCGGCAGGTGCTCTCGACTTACGACGGGGACCTCAGGGACCCGCTCTGGTGGCCTCAGGAAAGGCCAGTCCCCATGTGAGTTCCTCGGGGGCCTCTCGGGATTCTTCTCCCGTCGATGCCGGGGCCTAAGACCTTGTGTGGAGTCGGGGCCGGAACCTGAGGATTCCTCTCCAGTGCTGACATGGATCTTGGGGTACTTCTGGAATTTCCCCAGGGGAGTCAGTCCTCGTCTCGAATGCGGGCATGCACTTGTGCTTTCCTGCAAAGCGGTAGCAGCAGTGTCACGCAGTCCGCCACGTAGATCAAAGGATCTATGGTTTTCCCTCGAGTCTTTCCCACGAGGCTTTCCCCGGAGGCTTTCCCACAGGGCTGTCCCACGTGCACAGGTGGTGGGAGTCGATCCTCGTCTTGAACGTCAAGGCAGTGCAGGGAAAACAGGTTCCTCTGGAATGGACTGACACATCTGGGGGACTCTTGGAATGGTGGCACGACCCTGGAGTTCCTCTCGGCTTTCCTGTGGAGAGCGCCTCCTCTTGAGATGCGACGGGAACACCGGGAAATCTTTCCCTATGAAACAGGGAAAGGATCCCTCATCTCGAGCTAGGAGGCGGAAACGGGGCTCCCCTGGATGTGTGCGGGACCCTCGTGCTTCCTCTCGAGTGGAGACGGCTATGTCGGGGAACTTCTTGAGTTGCAGCAAGGGTGTGAAGGACCCTTTGGAAGTTAAAGTGGATAGATGAGATTAGCCTCGAGAAGCCTCAGTGGGAATGGGCCTCATATCGCCTGGAGGGCAAAACCTCCTGGATTTTCTCTAGTTGCGGCAGGTGCTCTCGACTTCCGACTGGGACCTCGGGGATCCGCTCTGGTGGCCTCAGGAAAGGCCAGTCCCCATGCGAGTTCCTCGGGGGCCTCTCGGGATTCCTCTCCCGTCGATGCTGGGACCTAAGACCTTGTGTGGAGTAGGGGCCGGAACCTGAGGATTCCTCTCCAGTGCTGACATGGATCTTGGGGTACTTCTGGAGTCTCCCCAGGGAGTCAGTCCTCGTCTCGTATGTGGGCATGCACTTGCGCTTTCCTCCAGAGCGGTAGCAGCAGTGTCACGCAGTCCGCCGCGTGGATCAAAGGATCTATGGTTTTCCCTCGAGTCTTTCCCACGAGGCTTTCCCACGAGGCTTTCCGACAGGGCTGTCCAAGGGGGAACACGTGGTGGGAGTCGATCCTCGGCTTGAACGTCAAGGCAGTGCAGGGAAAACAGGTTCCTCTGGAATGGACTGACACATCTGGCCGACTCTTGAAATGGTGGCACGACCTTGGAGTTCCTCTCGCCTTTCCTGTGGAGAGCGCCTCCCCTTGAGATGCGACGGGAATGCCGGGAATTCTTTCCCTACGAAACAGGGAAAGGATCCCTCATCTCGAGCTAGGAGGCGGAAACGGGGCTCCCCTGGATGTGTGCGGGACCCTCGTGCTTCCTCTCGAGTGGAGAGGGGTATGTCGGGGAATTTCTTGAGTTGCAGCAAGGGTGTGAAGGACCCTTTGGAAGTTCCAGTGGTTAGATGTGATGAGCCTCGAGAAGCCTCAGCGGAAATGGGCCTCATCTCGCCTGGAGGGCAAAACCTCCTGGATTTTCTCGAGTTGCGGCAGGTGCTCTCGACTTACGACGGGGACCTCGGGGCCCGCTCTGGTGGCCTCAGGAAAGGCCAGTCCCCATGCGAGTTCCTCGGGGGCCTCTCGGGATTCCGCTCCCGTCGATGCCGGGGCCTAAGTCCTTGTGTGGAGTCGGGGCCGAAACCTGAGGATTCCTCTCCAGTGCTGACATGGATCATGGGGTACTTCTGGAGTGTCCCAGGGCAGTCAGTCCTCGTCTCGAATGCGGGCATGCACTTGCGCTTTCCTCAAGAGCGGTAGCAGCAGTGTCACGCAGTCTGCCGCGTGGATCAAAGGATCTATGGTTTTCCCTCAAGTCTTTCCCACGAGGCTTTCCCACGAGGCTTTCCCACAGGGCTGTCCCACGTGCACACGTGGTGGGAGTGGATCCTCGGCTTGAACGTCAAGGCAGTGCAGGGAAAACAGGTTCGTCTGGAATGGACTGACACATCTGGGGGACTCTTGGAATGGTGGCACGACCCTGGAGTTCCTCTCGCCTTTCCTGTGGAGAGCGCCTCCTCTTGAGATGCGACGGGAACGCCGGGAATTCTTTGCCTACGAAACAGGGAAAGGATCCCTCATCTCGAGCTAGGAGGCGGAAACGGGGCTCCCCTGGATGTGTGCGGGACCCTCGTGCTTCCTCTCGAGTGGAGACGGGTATGTCGGGGAACTTCTTGAGTTGCAGCAAGGGTGTGAAGGACCCTTTGGAAGTTCCAGTGGTTAGATGTGATTAGCCTCGAGAAGCCTCAGCGGAAATGGGCCTCATCTCGCCTGGAGGGCAAAACCTCCTGGATTTTCTCGAGTTGCGGCAGGTGCTCTCGACTTACGACTGGGACCTCGGGGACCCGCTCTGGTGGCCTCAGGAAAGGCCAGTCCCCATGCGAGTTCCTCGGGGGCCTCTCGGGATTCCTCTCCCGGCGATGCCGGGGCCTAAGACCTTGTGTGGAGTCGGGGCTGGAACCTGAGGATTCCTCTCCAGTGCTGACATGGATCTTGGGGTAATTCTGGAGTCTCCCCAGGGGAGGCAGTCCTCGTCTCGAATGCGGGCATGCTCTTGCGCTTTCCTCCAGAGCGAGAGCAGCAGTGTCACGCAGGCCGCCTCGTGGATCAAAGGATCTATGGTTTTCCCTCGAGTCTTTCCCACGAGGCTTTCTCACGAGGCTTTCCCACAGGGCTGTCCCACGAGCACACGTGGTGGGAGTCGATCCTCGGCTTGAACGTCAAGGCAGTGCAGGGAAAACAGGTTCCTCTGGAATGGACTGACACATCTGTGGGACTCTTGGAAAGGTGGCACGACCCTGGAGCTCCTCTCGCCTTTCCTGTGGAGAGCGCCTCGTCTTGAGATGCGACGGGAACGCCGGGAATTCTTTCCCTACGAAACAGGGAAAGGATCCCTCATCTCGAGCTAGGAGGCGGAATCGGGGCTCCCCTGGATGTGTGCGCGACCCTCGTGCTTCCTCCCGAGTGGAGACGGGTATGTCGGGGAACTTCTTGAGTTGCAGCAAGGGTGTGAAGGATCCTTTGGAAGTTCCAGTGGTTAGATGTGATTAGCCTCGAGAAGCCTCAGCGGAAATGGGCCTCATCTCGCCTGGAGGGCAAAACCTCCTGGATTTTCTCGAGTTGCGTCAGGTGCTCTCGACTTACGACGGGGACCTCAGGGACCCGCTCTGCTGGCCTCAGGAAAGGCCAGTCCCCATGCGAGTTCCTCGGGGGCCTCTCGGGATTCCTCTCCCGTCGATGCCTGGGCCTAAGACCTTGAGTGGAGTCGGGGCCGGAACCTGAGGATTCCTCTCCAGTGCTGACATGGATCTTGGGGTACTTCTGGAGTCTCCCCAGGGGAGTCAGTCCTCGTCTCGAATGCGGGCATGCACTTGCGCTTTCCTCCAGAGCGGTAGCAACAGTGTCACGCAGTCCGCGGCGTGGATCAAAGGATCTATGTTTTTCCCTCGAGTCTTTTCCACGAGGCTTTCCCACGAGGCTTTCCCACAGGGATGTCCCACGTGCACACATGGTGGGAGTCGATCCTCGGCTTGAACGTCAAGGCAGTGCAGGGAAAACAGGTTCCTCTGGAATGGACTGACACATCTGGGGGACTCTTGGAATGGTGGCACGACCCTGGAGTTCCTCTCGCCTTTCCTGTGGAGAGCGCCTCCTCTTGAGATGCGACGGGAACGCCTTGAATTCTTTCCCTATGAAACAGGGAAAGGATCACTCATCTCGAGCTAGGAGGCGGAAAGGGGATCCCCTTGATGTGTGCGGTACCTTCGTGCTTCCTCTCGAGTGGAGACGGGTACGTCGGGGAACTTCTTGAGTTGCAGCAAGGGTGTGAAGGACCCTTTGGAAGTTCCAGTGGTTAGATGTGATTAGCCTCGAGAAGCCTCAGTGGAAATGGGCCTCATCTCGCCTGGAGGCCAAAACCTCCTGGATTTTCTCGAGTTGCGGCAGGTGCTCTCGACTTACGACGGGGACCTCGGGGCCCGCTCTGGTGGCCTCAGGAAAGGCCAGTCCCCATGCGAGTTCCTCGGGGGCCTCTCGGGATTCCTCTCCCGTCGATGCCGGGGCCTAAGTCCTTGTGTGGAGTCGGGGCTGAAACCTGAGGATTCCTCTCCAGTGCTGACATGGATCATGGGGTACTTCTGGAGTGTCCCAGGGGAGTCAGTCCTCGTCTCGAATGCGGGCATGCACTTGCGCTTTCCTCAAGAGCGGTAGCAGCAGTGTCACGCAGTCTGCCGCGTGGATCAAAGGATCTATGGTTTTCCCTCAAGTCTTTCCCACGAGGCTTTCCCACGAGGCTTTCCCACAGGGCTGTCCCACGTGCACACGTGGTGGGAGTGGATCCTCGGCTTGAACGTCAAGGCAGTGCAGGGAAAACAGGTTCGTCTGGAATGGACTGACACATCTGGGGGACTCTTGGAATGGTGGCACGACCCTGGAGTTCCTCTCGCCTTTCCTGTGGAGAGCGCCTCCTCTTGAGATGCGACGGGAACGCCGGGAATTCTTTGCCTACGAAACAGGGAAAGGATCCCTCATCTGGAGCTAGGAGGCGGAAACGGGGCTCCCCTGGATGTGTGCGGGACCCTCGTGCTTCCTCTCGAGTGGAGACGGGTATGTCGGGGAACTTCTGGACTTGCAGCAAGGGTGTGAAGGACCCTTTGGAAGTTCCAGTGGTTAGATGTGATTAGCCTCGAGAAGCCTCAGCGGAAAAGGGCCTCATCTCGCCTGGAGGACAAAACCTCCTGGATTTTCTCGAGTTGCGGCAGGTGCTCTCGACTTACGACGGGGACCTCAGGGACCCGCTCTGGTGGCCTCAGGAAAGGCCAGTCCCCATGTGAGTTCCTCGGGGGCCTCTCGGGATTCTTCTCCCGTCGATGCCGGGGCCTAAGACCTTGTGTGGAGTCGGGGCCGGAACCTGAGGATTCCTCTCCAGTGCTGACATGGATCTTGGGGTACTTCTGGAATTTCCCCAGGGGAGTCAGTCCTCGTCTCGAATGCGGGCATGCACTTGTGCTTTCCTGCAAAGCGGTAGCAGCAGTGTCACGCAGTCCGCCGCGTAGATCAAAGGATCTATGGTTTTCCCTCGAGTCTTTCCCACGAGGCTTTCCCCGGAGGCTTTCCCACAGGGCTGTCCCACGTGCACAGGTGGTGGGAGTCGATCCTCGTCTTGAACGTCAAGGCAGTGCAGGGAAAACAGGTTCCTCTGGAATGGACTGACACATCTGGGGGACTCTTGGAATGGTGGCACGACCCTGGAGTTCCTCTCGGCTTTCCTGTGGAGAGCGCCTCCTCTTGAAATGCGACGGGAACACCGGGAAATCTTTCCCTATGAAACAGGGAAAGGATCCCTCATCTCGAGCTAGGAGGCGGAAACGGGGCTCCCCTGGATGTGTGCGGGACCCTCGTGCTTCCTCTCGAGTGGAGACGGCTATGTCGGGGAACTTCTTGAGTTGCAGCAAGGGTGTGAAGGACCCTTTGGAAGTTAAAGTGGATAGATGAGATTAGCCTCGAGAAGCCTCAGTGGGAATGGGCCTCATATCGCCTGGAGGGCAAAACCTCCTGGATTTTCTCTAGTTGCGGCAGGTGCTCTCGACTTCCGACGGGGACCTCGGGGATCCGCTCTGGTGGCCTCAGGAAAGGCCAGTCCCCATGCGAGTTCCTCGGGGGCCTCTCGGGATTCCTCTCCCGTCGATGCTGGGACCTAAGACCTTGTGTGGAGTAGGGGCCGGAACCTGAGGATTCCTCTCCAGTGCTGACATGGATCTTGGGGTACTTCTGGAGTCTCCCCAGGGAGTCAGTCCTCGTCTCGTATGTGGGCATGCACTTGCGCTTTCCTCCAGAGCGGTAGCAGCAGTGTCACGCAGTCCGCCGCGTGGATCAAAGGATCTATGGTTTTCCCTCGAGTCTTTCCCACGAGGCTTTCCCACGAGGCTTTCCGACAGGGCTGTCCAAGGGGGAACACGTGGTGGGAGTCGATCCTCGGCTTGAACGTCAAGGCAGTGCAGGGAAAACAGGTTCCTCTGGAATGGACTGACACATCTGGCCGACTCTTGAAATGGTGGCACGACCTTGGAGTTCCTCTCGCCTTTCCTGGGGAGAGCGCCTCCCCTTGAGATGCGACGGGAACGCCGGGAATTCTTTCCCTACGAAACAGGGAAAGGATCCCTCATCTCGAGCTAGGAGGCGGAAACGGGGCTCCCCTGGATGTGTGCGGGACCCTCGTGCTTCCTCTCGAGTGGAGAGGGGTATGTCGGGGAATTTCTTGAGTTGCAGCAAGGGTGTGAAGGACCCTTTGGAAGTTCCAGTGGTTAGATGTGATTAGCCTCGAGAAGCCTCAGCGGAAATGGGCCTCATCTCGCCTGGAGGCCAAAACCTCCTGGATTTTCTCGAGTTGCGGCAGGTGCTCTCGACTTACGACGGGGACCTCAGGGACCCGCTCTGGTGGCCTCAGGAAAGGCCAGTCCCCATGCGAGTTCCTCGGGGCCCTCTCGGGATTCTTCTCCCGTTGATGCCGGGGCCTAAGACCTTGTGTGGAGTCGGGGCCGGAACCTGAGGATTCCTCTCCAGTGCTGACATGGATCTTGGGGTACTTCTGCAGTTTCCCCAGGGGAGTCAGTCCTCGTCTCGAATGCGGGCATGCACTTGCGCTTTCCTCGAGAGCGGTAGCAGCAGTGTCACACAGTCCGCCGCGTGGATCAAAGATTCTATGGTTTTCCCTCGAGTCTTTCCCATGAGGCTTTCCCCCGAGGCTTTCCCACAGGGCTGTCCCACGTGCACACGTGGTGGGAGTCGATCCTCGTCTTGAACGTCAAAGCAGTGCAGGGAAAACAGGTTCCTCTGGAATGGAATGCCACATCTGGGGTACTCTTGGAATGGTGGCACGACCCTGGAGTTCCTCTCGCCTTTCCTGTGGAGAGCGCCTCCTCTTGAGATGTGACGGGAACGCCTTGAATTCTTTCCCTATGAAACAGGGAAAGGATCACTCATCTCGAGCTAGGAGGCGGAAAGGGGATCCCCTTGATGTGTGCGGTACCTTCGTGCTTCCTCTCGAGTGGAGACGGGTACGTCGGGGAACTTCTTGAGTTGCAGCAAGGGTGTGAAGGACCCTTTGGAAGTTCCAGTGGTTAGATGTGATTAGCCTCGAGAAGCCTCAGTGGAAATGGGCCTCATCTCGCCTGGAGGCCAAAACCTCCTGGATTTTCTCGAGTTGCGGCAGGTGCTCTCGACTTACGACGGGGACCTCGGGGCCCGCTCTGGTGGCCTCAGGAAAGGCCAGTCCCCATGCGAGTTCCTCGGGGGCCTCTCGGGATTCCGCTCCCGTCGATGCCGGGGCCTAAGTCCTTGTGTGGAGTCGGGGCCGAAACCTGAGGATTCCTCTCCAGTGCTGACAAGGATCATGGGGTACTTCTGGAGTGTCCCAGGGCAGTCAGTCCTCGTCTCGAATGCGGGCATGCACTTGCGCTTTCCTCAAGAGCGGTAGCAGCAGTGTCACGCAGTCTGCCGCGTGGATCAAAGGATCTATGGTTTTCCCTCAAGTCTTTCCCACGAGGCTTTCCCACGAGGCTTTCCCACAGGGCTGTCCCACGTGCACACGTGGTGGGAGTGGATCCTCGGCTTGAACGTCAAGGCAGTGCAGGGAAAACAGGTTCGTCTGGAATGGACTGACACATCTGGGGGACTCTTGGAATGGTGGCACGACCCTGGAGTTCCTCTCGCCTTTCCTGTGGAGAGCGCCTCCTCTTGAGATGCGACGGGAACGCCGGGAATTCTTTGCCTACGAAACAGGGAAAGGATCCCTCATCTCGAGCTAGGAGGCGGAAACGGGGCTCCCCTGGATGTGTGCGGGACCCTCGTGCTTCCTCTCGAGTGGAGACGGGTATGTCGGGGAACTTCTGGACTTGCATCAAGGGTGTGAAGGACCCTTTGGAAGTTCCAGTGGTTAGATGTGATTAGCCTCGAGAAGCCTCAGCGGAAAAGGGCCTCATCTCGCCTGGAGGACAAAACCTCCTGGATTTTCTCGAGTTGCGGCAGGTGCTCTCGACTTACGACGGGGACCTCAGGGACCCGCTCTGGTGGCCTCAGGAAAGGCCAGTACCCATGTGAGTTCCTCGGGGGCCGCTCGGGATTCTTCTCCCGTCGATGCCGGGGCCTAAGACCTTGTGTGGAGTCGGGGCCGGAACCTGAGGATTCCTCTCCAGTGCTGACATGGATCTTGGGGTACTTCTGGAGTTTCCCCAGGGGAGTCAGTCCTCGTCTCGAATGCGGGCATGCACTTGCGCTTTCCTGCAAAGCGGTAGCAGCAGTGTCACGCAGTCCGCCGCGTAGATCAAAGGATCTATGGTTTTCCCTCGAGTCTTTCCCACGAGGCTTTCCCCGGAGGCTTTCCCACAGGGCTGTCCCACGTGCACAGGTGGTGGGAGTCGATCCTCGTCTTGAACGTCAAGGCAGTGCAGGGAAAACAGGTTCCTCTGGAATGGACTGACACATCTGGGGGACTCTTGGAATGGTGGCACGACCCTGGAGTTCCTCTCGGCTTTCCTGTGGAGAGCGCCTCCTCTTGAAATGCGACGGGAACACCGGGAAATCTTTCCCTATGAAACAGGGAAAGGATCCCTCATCTCGAGCTAGGAGGCGGAAACGGGGCTCCCCTGGATGTGTGCGGGACCCTCGTGCTTCCTCTCGAGTGGAGACAGCTATGTCGGGGAACTTCTTGAGTTGCAGCAAGGGTGTGAAGGACCCTTTGGAAGTTAAAGTGGTTAGATGAGATTAGCCTCGAGAAGCCTCAGTGGGAATGGGCCTCATATCGCCTGGAGGGCAAAACCTCCTGGATTTTCTCTAGTTGCGGCAGGTGCTCTCGACTTCCGACGGGGACCTCGGGGATCCGCTCTGGTGGCCTCAGGAAAGGCCAGTCCCCATGCGAGTTCCTCGGGGGCCTCTCGGGATTCCTCTCCCGTCGATGCTGGGACCTAAGACCTTGTGTGGAGTAGGGGCCGGAACCTGAGGATTCCTCTCCAGTGCTGACATGGATCTTGGGGTACTTCTGGAGTCTCCCCAGGGAGTCAGTCCTCGTCTCGTATGTGGGCATGCACTTGCGCTTTCCTCCAGAGCGGTAGCAGCAGTGTCACGCAGTCCGCCGCGTGGATCAAAGGATCTATGGTTTTCCCTCGAGTCTTTCCCACGAGGCTTTCCCACGAGGCTTTCCGACAGGGCTGTCCAAGGGGGAACACGTGGTGGGAGTCGATCCTCGGCTTGAACGTCAAGGCAGTGCAGGGAAAACAGGTTCCTCTGGAATGGACTGACACATCTGGCCGACTCTTGAAATGGTGGCACGACCTTGGAGTTCCTCTCGCCTTTCCTGTGGAGAGCGCCTCCCCTTGAGATGCGACGGGAACGCCGGGAATTCTTTCCCTACGAAACAGGGAAAGGATCCCTCATCTCGAGCTAGGAGGCGGAAACGGGGCTCACCTAGATGTGTGCGGGACCCTCGTGCTTCCTCTCGAGGGAAGACGGGTATTTCGGGGAACTTCTTGAGTTGCAGCAAGGGTGTGAAGGACCCTTTGGAAGTTCCAGTGGTTAGATGTGATGAGCCTCTAGAAGCCTCAGCGGAAATGGGCCTCATCTCGCCTGGAGGGCAAAACCTCCTGGATTTTCTCGAGTTGCGGCAGGTGCTCTCGACTTTCGACGGGGACCTCAGGGATCCGCTCTGGTGGCAACCGGAAAGGCCAGTCCCCATGCGAGTACCTCATGGGCCTCTCGGGATTTCTCTCCCGTCGATGCCGGGGCCTAAGACCTTGTGTGGAGTGGGGGCCGGAACCTGAGGATTCCTCTCCAGTGCTGACATGGATCCTGGGGTACTTCTGGAGTCTCCCCAGGGGAGTCAGTCCTCGCCTCTAATGCGGGCATGCACTTGCGCTTTCCTCCAGAGCGGCAGCAGCAGTATCACGCAGTCCACCGCGTGGATCAAAGGATCTATGATTTTCCCTCGAGTCCTTCCCACGAGGTTTCCCACGAGGCTTTCCCACAGGGCTGTCCCACGTGCACACGTGGTGGGAGTCGATCCTCGGCTTGAACGTCAAGGCAGTGCAGGGAAAACAGGTTCCTCTGGAACGGACTGACACATCTGGGGGTCTCTTGGAATGGTGGCACGACCCTGGAGTTCCTCTCGCCTTTCCTGTGGAGAGCGCCTCCTCTTGAGATGCGACGGGAACGCAGGGAAATCTTTCCCTACGAAACAGGGAAAGGATCCCTCATCTCGAGCTGGAAGGCAGAAACGGGTCTCCCCTGGATGTGTGCGGGACACTCTTGATTCCTCTCGAGTGGACACGGGTATGTCGGGGAACTTCTTGAGTTGCAGCAAGGGTGTGAAGGACCCTTTGGAATTTCCAGTGGTTAAATGTGATTAGCCTCGAGAAGCCTCAGCGGAAATGGGCCTCATCTCGCCTGGAGGGCAAAACCTCCTGGATTTTCTCGAATTGCGGCAGGTGCTCTCGACTTACCACGGGGACCTCAGGGACCCGCTCTGGTGGCCTCAGGAAAGGCCAGTCCCATGCGAGTTCATCAGGGGCCTCTCGGGATTTCTCTCCCGTCGATGCCGGGGCCTAAGACCTTGTGTGAAGTCAGGGCCGGAACCTGAGGATTCCTCTCCAGTGCTGACATGGATCTTGGGGTACTTCTGGAGTCTCCCCAGGGGAGTCAGTCCTCGCCTCTAATGCGGGCATGCACTTGCGCTTTCCTCCAGAGCGGTAGCAGCAGTGTCACGCAGTCCGCCGCGTGGATCAAAGGATCTATGGTTTTCCCTCGAGTCCTTCCCACGAGGCTTTCCCACGAGGCTTTCCCACAGGGCTGTCCCACGTGCACACGTGGTGCGAGTCGATCCTCGGCTTGAACGTCAAGTCAGTGCAGGGAAAACAGGTTCCTCTGGAATGGACTGACACATCTGGGCGACTCTTGGAATGGTGGCACGACCCTGGAGTTCCTCTCGCCTTTCCTGTGGCGAGCGCCTCTTCTGGAGATGCGACGGGAACGTCGGGAATTCTTTCCCTACGAAACAGGGAAAGGATCCCTCATCTCGAGCTAGGAGGCGGAAACGGGGCTCCCCTGGATGTGTCCGGGATCCTCGTGCTTCCTGTCGTGTGGAGACGGCTATGTCGGGGAACTTCTTGAGTTGCAGCAAGGGTGTGAAGGACCCTTTGTAAGTTCCAGTGGTTAAATGTGATTAGCCTCGAGAAGCCTCAGCGGAAATGGGCCTCATCTCGCCTGGAGGGCAAAACTTCCTGGATTTTCTCGAGTTGCGGCAGGTGCTCTCGACTTACGACGGGGACCTCAGGGACCCGCTCTGGTGGCCTCAGGAAAGGCCAGTCCCCATGCGAGTTCCTCGGGGTCCTCTCGGGATTCCTCTCCCGTCGATGCCGGGGCCTAAGACCTTGTGTGGAGTAGGGGCCGGAACCTGAGGATTCCTCTCCAGTGCTGACATGAATCCTGGGGTACTTCTGGAGTCTCCCCAGGGGAGTCAGTCCTCGCCTCCAATGCGGGCATGCACTTGCGCTTTCCTCCAGAGCGGTAGCAGCAGTGTCACTCAGTCCGCCGGGTGGATCAAAGGATCTATGGTTTTCCCTCGTGAGTTTCCCACGAGGCTTTTTCACGAGGCTTTCCCACAGGGCTGTCCCACGTGCACACGTGGTGGGAGTCGATCCTCGCCTTGAACGTCAAGGAAGTGCAGGGAAAACAGGTTCCTCTGGAATGGACTGACACATCTGGGGGACTCTTGGAATGGTGGCACGACCCTGGAGTTCCTCTCGCCTTTCCTGTGGAGAACGCCTCCTCTTGAGATGCGACGGGAACGCCGGGAAATCTTTCCCTACGAAACAGGGAAAGGATCCCTCATCTCGAGCTAGGAGGCAGAAACGGGTCTCCCCTGGATGTGTGCGGGACACTCGTGCTTCCTCTCGAGTGGAGACGCGTATGTCGGGGAACTTCTTGAGTTGCAGCAAGGGTGTGAAGGACCCTTTGGAATTTCCAGTGGTTAAATGTGATTAGCCTCGAGAAGCCTCAGCGGAAATGGGCCTCATCTCGCCTGGAGGGCAAAACCTCCTGGATTTTCTCGAGTTGCGGCAGGTGCTCTCGACTTACGACGGGGACTTTAGGGACCCGCTCTGGTGGCCTCAATACTGGCCCGTCCCCATTCGAATTGCTCGGCGTCCTCTCGGGATTCATCTTCCGTCGATGCCGGGGCCTAAGTCCTTGTGTGGAGTCGGGGCCGGAACCTGAGGATTCCTCTCCAGTACTGACATGGATCTTGGAGTACTTTTGGAGTCTCCCCAGGGGAGTCAGTCTTCGTCTCGAATGGGGGCATGCACGTGCGCTTTCCTCCGAGCTGTAGCACCAGCGTCACGATTCCTGTCGCGTGGATCAAGGGATCTGTGGCTTTCCCTCGAGGCTTTCCCACGAGGCTTTCCCACAGGGCTGTCCCACGTGAGACCGTGCTGGGAGTCGATCCTCCTCGTTAAAGTCAAGGCAGTGCAGGGAAAACAGTATCCTCAGGAATGGACTGAGACATCTGGGGGACTCTTGGAATGGTGGCACGACGCTGGAGTTGCTCTCACCTTTCCTGTGGAGAGCCCCTACACTTGAGATGCGATGGGAACGCCAAGGAATCTCTCCTGAACAAGCAGCGAACGGATCCCTCATCTCGACCTACGAGGCGGAAACGGAGCTCTTCTGGATGTGGGTGGGACATGCGTGCTTCCTCTCGAGTGGAGAGGGGTATATAGGGGAAATTCTTGAGTTGCAGCAAGGGTGTCAAGGACCCTTTGGAAGTTCCAGAGCTTAGGTGTGATAAGCCTTGAGAAGCCTCAGCGGAAATGGGCCTCATCTCGCCTGCAGGGCAAAACCTCCTGGATTTTCTCGAGTTGCGGCAGGTGCTCTCGACTTACGACGGGGACCTCAGGGACCCGCTCTGGTGGCCTCAGGAAAGGCCAGTCCCCATGCGAGTTCCTCGGGGGCCTCTCGGGATTCCTCTCCCCTCGATGCCGGGGCCTAAGACCTTGTGTGGAGTCGGGGCCGGAACCTGGGGATTCCTCTCCAGTGCTGACATGGATCTTGGGGTACTTCTGGAGTCATCCCAGGGGAGTCATTCCTCGTCTCGAATGCTGGCATGCACTTGCTCTTTCCTCCAGAGCCGTAGCAGCAGTGTCACGCAGTCCGCCGCGTGGATCAAAGGATCTATGGTTTTCCCTCGACTCTTTCCCACGAGGCTTTCCCACAGGTCTGTCCCACGTGCACACGTGGTGGGAGTCGATCCTCGGCTTGAACGTCAAGGCAGTGCAGGGAAAACAGGTTCCTCTGGAATGGTCTGACACATCTGGGGGACTCTTGGAATGGTGGCACGACCCTGGAGTTCCTCTCGCCTTTCCTGTGGAGAGCGCCTCCTCTTGAGATGCGACGGGAACGCCGCGAATTCTTTCCCTACGAAACAGGGAAAGGATCCCTCATCTCGAGCTAGGAGGCGGAAACGGGGTCCCCTGGATGTGTGCGGGACCCTCGTGCTTCCTCTCGAGTGGAGACGGGTATGTGGGGGAACTTCTTGAGTTGCAGCAAGGGTGTGAAGGACCCTTTGGAAGTTCCAGTGGTTAGATGTGATTAGCCTCGAAAAGCCTCAGCGGAAATGGGCCTCATCTCGCCTGAAGTGCAAAACCTCCTGGATTTTCTCGAGTTGCGGCAGGTGCTCTCGACTTACGACGCGGACCTCAGGGACCCGCTCTGGTGGCCTCAGGAAAGGCCAGTCCCCATGCGAGTTCCTCGGGGTCCTCTCGGGATTCCTCTCCCGTCCATGCCGGGGCCTAAGACGTTGTGTGGAGTCGGGAACGGAACCTGAGGATTCCTCTCCAGTGCTGATATGGATCTTGGGATACTTCTGGAGTCTCCCCAGGGGAGTCAGTCCTCGTCTCGAATGCGGGCATGCACTTGCGCTTTCCTCCAGAGCGGTAGCAGCAGTGTCACGCTGTCCGCCGCGTGGATCAAAGGATCTATGGTTTTCCCTCGAGTCTATCCCATGAGGCTTTCCCACGAGGCTTTCCCACAGGGCTGTCCCACAGGGCTGTCCCACGTGCCAGCGTGGTGGGAGTCGATCCTCGGCGTGGGAGTCGATCCTCGGCGTGAAAGCCAAGGTAGTGCATGGCAAACAGGTTCCTCTGAATGGACTGAGACATCTGAGGGACTCTTGGAATGGTGGCACGATGCTGGAGTTCCTCTCGCCTTTCCTGTGGAGAGCGCCTCCTCTTGAGGTGAGAGGGAAACGTCGGAATTTCTTTCCGGACAAAGCAGCGAAATGTCCCTCATCTCGAGCTACGAGGCGGAAACGGGGCTCCTCTGGATGTGGATGGGATCCTCGTGCTTCTTCTAGAGTGGAGACGGGTATGTCAGGCAACTTCTTGAGTTGCAGCAAGGGTGTGAAGGACCTTTTGGAAGTTCCAGAGGCTTGACGTGATTAGCCTGGAGAAGCCTCAGCGGAAATGGGCCTCATCTCGCCTGGAGGGAAAAACCTCCTGGATTTTCTCGAGTTGCGGCAGGTGCTCTCGACTTACGACGGTGACCTAAGGGACGCGCTCTGGTGGCCTCAGGACTGGCCAGTCCCCATTCCAGTGGCTCGGGAGCCTCTCGGGATTCCGCTCCCTTCGATGCCAGAGCCTAAGACCTTGTGTGGAGTCGTGTCTGGAACATGAGGTTTCCTCTCCAGTGCTGACCTGGATCGTGGAGTACTTCTGGTGTTTCCCCAGGGGAGTAAGTCCCCGTCTCGAATGGGGGCATGCACGTGCGCTTTCCTCCAGAGCTGTAACA
The DNA here is from genome assembly GCF_042477335.2 of Ovis canadensis. Taxonomy (NCBI): domain Eukaryota; kingdom Metazoa; phylum Chordata; class Mammalia; order Artiodactyla; family Bovidae; genus Ovis; species Ovis canadensis. The sequence goes on along the minus strand of NC_091266.1, from coordinate 1,156,454 downwards.
ACACTGTCATGCCTCCCGGCGCGCCGATCATGGGATCTGTGGCTTTCCCACGAGGCTTTCCCACAAGGCTTTCCCACAGGACTGTCCCACGTGTCACCGTGGTGTGAGTCGATGCTCGGCGTGAAACTCGAGGCAGTGCAGGGATAACAGGTTCCTCTGGAATGGACTGAGATATCTGGGGGACTCTGGGAACGGTGGCACGACCCTGGAGTTCCTCTCGCCTTTCCTGTGAGGAGCGCCTCCACTTGAGATGCAACGGGAACTCCCAGAATTATTTCCCGAAAAAGCTGTGAAAGGATCCCTCATCTTGAGCTACGAGGCGGACACGGGGCTCCCCTGGATGTGGGCGGGACCCTCGTGCTTCCTCTCGAGTGGAGACGGGTATGTTAGGGAACTTCTTGAGTTGCAGCAAGGGTGTGAAGGACCTTTTAGAAGTTCCAGAGGTTAGGTGTGATTAGCTTCCAGAAGCCTCAGCGGAAATGGGCCTCACTCAGCTGGAGTGCAAAACCTCCTTGATTTTCTCGAGTTGCGGCAGGTGCTCTCGACTTACGACGGTGACTTTAGGGACCCGCTCTGGTGGCCTCAATACTGGCCCGTCCCCATTCGAATTGCTCGGGGTCCTCTCGGGATTCATCTTCCGTCGATGCCGGGGCCTAAGTCCTTGTGTGGAGTCGGGGCCGGAACCTGAGGATTCCTCTCCAGTACTGACATGGATCTTGGAGTACTTTTGGAGTCTCCCCAGGGGAGTCAGTCTTCGTCTCGAATGGGGGCATGCACGTGCGCTTTCCTCCGAGCTGTAGCACCAGCGTCACGATTCCTGTCGCGTGGATCAAGGGATCTGTGGCTTTCCCTCGAGGCTTTCCCATGAGGCTTTCCCACAGGGCTGTCCCACGTGAGACCGTGGTGGGAGTCGATCCTCCTCGTTAAAGTCAAGGCAGTGCAGGGAAAACAGTATCCTCAGGAATGGACTGAGACATCTGGGGGACTCTTGGAATGGTGGCACGACGCTGGAGTTGCTCTCACCTTTCCTGTGGAGAGCCCCTACACTTGAGATGCGATGGGAACGCCATGGAATCTCTCCTGAACAAGCAGCGAACGGATCCCTCATCTCGACCTACGAGGCGGAAACGGAGCTCTTCTGGATGTGGGTGGGACATGCGTGCTTCCTCTCGAGTGGAGAGGGGTATATAGGGGAACTTCTTGAGTTGCAGCAAGGGTGTCAAGGACCCTTTGGAAGTTCCAGAGCTTAGGTGTGATTAGCCTTGAGAAGCCTCAGCGGAAATGGTCCTCATCTCGCCTGGAGGGCAAATCCTAATGGATTTTCTCGAGTTGCGGCAGGTGCTCTCGACATACGACGGGGACCTCTGGGACCCGCTCTGGTTGCCTCTGGAAAGGCCAGTCCCCATGCGAGTTGCACGTGGGCCTCTCGGAATACCTCTCCCTTCGATGCCAGGGCCTAATACCTTGTGTGGAGGCGAGGCCGGAACCTGAGGATTCCTCTCCAGTGCTGACATAGATCTTGGGGTAATTCTGGAGTCTCCCCAGGGGAGTAAGTCCTCGTCTCAAATGGGGGCATGCACGTGCGCTTTCCTCCAGAGCAGTAGCAGCAGTGTCATGCTTTCCATCACCTGGAACAAGGGATCTGTGGCTTTCCCTCGAGGCTTTCCTACGAGGCTGTCCCACAGGGCTGTCACACGTGCCACTGTGGTGGGAGTCAATCATCGGTGTGAAAGTCGAGGCAGTGCAGGGAAAACAGGTTCCTCTGGAATGGACTGAGACTTCTGGGGGACTCTTGGAATGGTGGCACGACGCTGGAGTTCCTCTTGCCTTTCCTGTGGAGAGCACCTCCTCTTGAGGTGAGAGTGGAACGCCGGGAATTCTTTCCCCACAAAGCAGCGAAATGTCCCTCATCTCGAGCTGCGAGGCGGAAACGGGTCTCCTCTGGATGTGGCCGGGACCCTTGTGCTTCCTCTAGAGTGGAGACGGGTATGTCAGGCAACTTCTTGAGTTACAGCAAGGGTGTGAAGGAACTTTTGGAAGTTCCAGAAGTTAGGTTTGATTAGCTTCGAGAAGCCTCAGCGGAAATGGGCTCTTCTCGCCTGGAGGGCAAAACCTCCTGGATTTTTTCGAGTTGCGGCAGGTGCTCTCGATTTACGACGGGGACCTCAGGGACTCGCTCTGGTGGCCTCAGGCAATGCCAGTCCCCATGCGAGTTGCTCGGGTGCCTCTCGGGATTCCTCTCCCTTCGATGCCGGGGCCTGAGATCTTGTGTGAAGTCGGGGCCGGAACCTGAGGATTCCTCCCCAGTGCTGACATGGATCTTGGGGGAACTTCTGGAGTCTCTCCAGGGGAGTAAGTCCTCGTCTCGAGAGGGGGCATGCACGTGCGCTTTACTCCAGAGCGGTAGCAGCAGTGTCACGCAGTCCGCCGCCTGGATCAAAGGATCTATGTTTTTCCCTCGAGTCTTTCCCACGAGGCTTTCCCACGAGGCTTTCCCACAGGGCATCCCACGTGCACACTGGTGGGAGTCGATCCTCGGCTTGAACATCAAGGCAGTGCAGGGAAAACAGGTTCCTCTGGAATGGACTGACACATCTGGGCGACTCTTGGAATGGTGGCACGACCCTGGAGTTCCTCTCGCCTTTCCTGTGGAGAGCGCCTCCTCTTGAGATGCGACGGGAACGCCGGGAATTCTTTCCCTATGAAACAGGGAAAGGATCCCTCATCTCGAGCTAGGAGGCAGAATCGGGGCTCCCCTGGATGTGTGCGGGACTTTTGTGTTTCCTCTCGAGTGGAGACGGGTATGTCGGGGAACTTCTGGAGTTGCAGCAAGGGTGTGAAGGAGCCTTTGGAAGTTCCAGTGGTTAGATGTGATTAGCCTCGAGAAGCCTCAGCGCAAATGGGCCTCATCTCGCCTGGAGGGCAAAACCTCCTGGATTTTCTCGAGTTGCGGCAGGTGCTCTCGACTTATGACGGGGACCTCAGGGACCCGCTCTGGTGGCCTCAGGAAAGGCCAGTCCCCATGCGAGTTCCTCGGGGGCCTCTCGGGATTGCTCTCCCTTCGATGCCGGGGCCTAAGACCTTGTGTGGAGTCGGGGCCGGAACCTGAGGATTCCTCTCCAGTGCTGACATGGAACTTGGGGTATTTCTGGAGTCTCCCCAGGGGAGTCAGTCCTCGTCTCGAATGCGGGCATGCACTTGCGCTTTCCTCCAGAGCGGTAGCAGCAGTGTCACGCAGTCCGCCGCGTGGATCAAAGGATCTATGGTTTTCCCTCGAGTCTTTCCCACGAGGCTTTCCCACGAGGCTTTCCCAAAGGGCTGTCCCACGTGCACACGTGGTGGGAGTCGATCCTCGGCTTGAAGGTCAAGGCAGTGCAGGGAAAACAGGTTCCTCTGGAATGGACTGACACATCTGGGGCACTTTTGGAATGGTGGCACGACCCTGGAGTTCCTCTCGCCTTTCCTGTGCAGAGCGCCTCCTCTTGGGATGCGACGGGAACGCCGGGAATTCTTTCCCTACGAAACAGGGAAAGGATCCCTCATCTCGAGCTAGGAGGCGGAAACAGGGCTCCCCTGGATGTGTGCGGGACCCTCGTGCTTCCTCTCGAGTGGAGACGGGTATGTCTGGGAACTTCTTGAGTTGCAGCAAGGGTGTGAAGGACCCTTTGGAAGTTCCAGTGGTTTGATGTGATTAGCCTCGAGAAGCCTCAGCGGAAATGGGCCTCATCTCGCCTGGAGGGCAAAACCTCCTGGATTTTCTGGAGTTGCAGCAGGTACTCTCGACGTACGACGGGGACCTCAGGGACCCGCTCTGGTGGCCTCAGGAAAAGACAGTCCCCAAGCGAGTTCCTCGGGGCCTCTCGGGATTCCTCTCCCGTCGATGCCGGGGCCTAAGACCTTGTGTGGAGTCGGGGCCGGAACCTGAGGATTCCTCTCCAGTGCTGACATATAACTTTGCATACTTCTGGAGTCTCCTCAGGGGAGTCAGTCCTCGTCTTCAGAGGGGACATGCAAATGGGCTTTCCTCCCGCTCTGGAGCAGCTATGTCACGCCTCCCGTCGGGTCGATCATGGGATGTGTGGGTTTCCCTCGAGCCTTTCCCCCGAGGCTTTCCCGCGAGGATTTCCAACAGGGCTGTCCCACGTGCCACCGTGGTGGGAGTCCATCCTCGGCGTGAAAGTCTAGGCAGCGGAGCAAAACAGGTTCCTCTGGAATGGTCTGAGACATCTGCGGGACTCTTGGAATGGGGACACGACCCTGGAGTTACTCTCACCTTTCCTGTGGAGAGCACCTCCACTTCAGATGCGACGGGAACGCCAGGAATGCTTTCCCGACCAAGCAGGGAAAGTATCCCTCATCTTGAGCACTGAGGAAGAAACGGTGCTCCTCTGGATGTGGGCGGGACCCTCGTGCTTCCTCTAGAGTGGAGACGGGGAAGTCGGGGAACGTCTTGAGTTGCAGCAAGGGTGTGAAGGACCTTTTGGAAGTTCCAGGGATTAGATGTGATTAGCCTTGAGAAGCCTCAGCGAAAATGGGCCTCATCTCGCCTGGAGGGCAAAACCTCCTGGATTTTCTCGAGTTGTGGCAGGTGCTCTCGACTTATGACAGGGACCTCAGGGACCCGCTCTTGTGTCCTCAGGAAAGGCCATTCCCAATGCGAGTTGCTCGGGGGCCTCTCGGGATTCCTCTCCCGTCGATGCCGGGGCCTAAGACCTTGAGTGGAGGCGGGGCTGGAACCTGAGGATTCCTCTCCAGTGCTGACATGGATCTTGGGGTGCTTCTGGAGTCTCCCCAGGGGAGTAAGTCCTCGTCTCGAATGGGGGCATGCACGTGCGCTTTCCTCCAGAGCGGTAGCAGCAGTGTCATGCTTCCCATCGCCTCGATCAAGGGATCTGTGGCTTTCCCTAGAGGCTTTCCCACGAGGCTTTTCCACGAGGCTTTCGCACAGGGCTGTCTCACGTGCCACCTTGGTGGCAGTCGATCCTTGGCGTGAAAGTCGAGGCAGTGCAGGGAAAACAGGTTCCTCTAGAATGGAATGAAACATCTGGGGGTTTCTGGGAATGGTGGCACGACCGTGGAGTTCTAGCCTTTCCTGTGGAGAGCACCTCCTAATTGAGATGCGACAGGAATGCACAGAATTCTTTCCCGAACACGCAGCGAAAGGATCCCTCATCTCGAGCTACGTAGTGGAAACGGGGCTCCTCTGGATGTGGCCGGGACCCTCGTGTTTCCTCTAGATGGGAGACGGGTATGTCAGGCAACTTCTTGAGTTGCAGCAAGGGTGTGAAGGACCTTTTGGAAATTCCAGAGGTTAGGTGTGATTAGCTTCGGAAAGCCTCAGTGGAAATGGGCCTCATCTCTCCTGGAGGGCAAAATCTCCTGGATTGTGTCGAGTTGGGGCAGGTGCTCTCAACTTCCGACGGGGACCTCATGGACCCGCTTTGGTTGCCTCAGGAAAGGCCAGTCCCTATGCGAGTTGCACGGGGGCCTCTCAGGATTCCTTTCCCTTCGAAGCCGGGGCCTAAGACCTTGTGTGGAGTCGGGGCCGGAACCTCAGGATTCCTCTCCAGTGCTGACATGAATCTTGGGGTACTTCTGGGGTTTCCCCAGGGGAGTAAGTCCTCGTCTCGAATGGGGGCATGCACGTGAGCTTTTCTCCAGAGCGGTAGCAGCCGTGTCACGCTTCCCATCGCCTGGATCAAGGGATCTGTGGCTTCCCCTCGAGGCTTTCCCACCAGGCTTTCCCACAGGGCTGTCCCACGTGCCAGCGTGGTGGGAGTCGATCCTCGGCGTGGGAGTCGATCCTCGGCGTGAAAGCCGAGGTAGTGCAGGGCAAACAGGTTCCTCTGAATGGACTGAGACATCTGGGGGACTCTTGGAATGGTGGCACGATGCTGGAGTTCCTCTCGCCTTTCCTGTGGAGAGCGCCTCCTCTTGAGGTGAGAGGGAAACGTCGGAATTTCTTTCCGGACAAAGCAGCGAAATGTCCCTCATCTCGAGCTACGAGGCGGAAACGGGGCTCCTCTGGATGTGGATGGGATCCTCATGCTTCTTCTAGAGTGGAGACGGGTATGTCAGGCAACTTCTTGAGTTGCAGCAAGGGTGTGAAGGACCTTTTGGAAGTTCCAGAGGCTAGACGTGATTAGCCTGGAGAAGCCTCAGCGGAAATGGGCCTCATCTCGCCTGGAGGGAAAAACCTTCTGGATTTTCTCGAGTTGCGGCAGGTGCTCTCGACTTACGACGGTGACCTAAGGGATGCGCTCTGGTGGCCTCAGGACTGGCCAGTCCCCATTCCAGTGGCTCGGGAGCCTCTCGGGATTCCGCTCCCTTCGATGCCAGAGCCTAAGACCTTGTGTGGAGTCGTGTCTGGAACATGAGGTTTCCTCTCCAGTGCTGACATGGATCGTGGAGTACTTCTGGTGTTTCCCCAGGGGAGTAAGTCCCCGTCTCGAATGGGGGCATGCACGTGCGCTTTCCTCCAGAGCTGTAACAACACTGTCATGCCTCCCGGCGCGCCGATCATGGGATCTGTGGCTTTCCCACGAGGCTTTCCCACGAGGCTTTCCCACAGGACTGTCCCACGTGTCACCGTGGTGTGAGTCGATGCTCGGCGTGAAACTCGAGGCAGTGCAGGGAAAACAGGTTCCTCTGGAATGGACTGAGATATCTGGGGGACTCTGGGAACGGTGGCACAACCCTGGAGTTCCTCTCGCCTTTCCTGTGAGGAGCGCCTCCACTTGAGATGCAACGGGAACTCCCAGAATTATTTCCCGAAAAAGCTGTGAAAGGATCCCTCATCTTGAGCTACGAGGCGGACACGGGGCTCCCCTGGATGTGGGCGGGACCCTCGTGCTTCCTCTCGAGTGGAGACGGGTATGTTAGGGAACTTCTTGAGTTGCAGCAAGGGTGTGAAGGACCTTTTAGAAGTTCCAGAGGTTAGGTGTGATTAGCTTCCAGAAGCCTCAGCGGAAATGGGCCTCACTCAGCTGGAGTGCAAAACCTCCTTGATTTTCTCGAGTTGCGGCAGGTGCTCTTGACTTACGACGGGGACTTTAGGGACCCGCTCTGGTGGCCTCAATACTGGCCCGTCCCCATTCGAATTGCTCGGGGTCCTCTCGGGATTCATCTTCCGTCGATGCCGGGGCCTAAGTCCTTGTGTGGAGTCGGGGCCGGAACCTGAGGATTCCTCTCCAGTACTGACATGGATCTTGGAGTACTTTTGGAGTCTCCCCAGGGGAGTCAGTCTTCGTCTCGAATGGGGGCATGCACGTGCGCTTTCCTCCGAGCTGTAGCACCAGCGTCACGATTCCTGTCGCGTGGATCAAGGGATCTGTGGCTTTCCCTCGAGGCTTTCCCACGAGGCTTTCCCACAGGGCTGTCCCACGTGAGACCGTGGTGGGAGTCGATCCTCCTCGTTAAAGTCAAGGCAGTGCAGGGAAAACAGTATCCTCAGGAATGGACTGAGACATCTGGGGGACTCTTGGAATGGTGGCACGACGCTGGAGTTGCTCTCACCTTTCCTGTGGAGAGCCCCTACACTTGAGATGCGATGGGAACGCCAAGGAATCTCTCCTGAACAAGCAGCGAACGGATCCCTCATCTCGACCTACGAGGCGGAAACGGAGCTCTTCTGGATGTGGGTGGGACATGCGTGCTTCCTCTCGAGTGGAGAGGGGTATATAGGGGAACTTCTTGAGTTGCAGCAAGGGTGTCAAGGACCCTTTGGAAGTTCCAGAGCTTAGGTGTGATTAGCCTTGAGAAGCCTCAGCGGAAATGGTCCTCATCTCGCCTGGAGGGCAAATCCTAATGGATTTTCTCGAGTTGCGGCAGGTGCTCTCGACATACGACGGGGACCTCTGGGACCCGCTCTGGTTGCCTCAGGAAAGGCCAGTCCACATGCGAATTGCTCGAGGGCCTCTCTGGATTCCTCTCCCTTCAATGCCGGGGCCAAAGACCTTGTGTGGGTGCGGGACCGGAACCTGAGGATTCCTCTCCAGTGCTGACATGGTTCTTGGGCTACTTCTGGAGTCTCCCCAGCGGAGTAAGTCCTCCTCTCGAAGGGGGCATGCACGTGCACTTTCCTCCAGAGGGGTAGCAGCAGTGTCATGCTTCCAGTCGCGTGGATCAAGGGATCTGTGGATTTCCCTCGACGCTTTCCCACGAGGATTTCCCACAGGGCTGTCGAACATGACACCATGGTTGGAGGCGATCCTCCGCGCGAAAGTCGAGGCAGTGCAGGGAAAACAGGTTCCTCTGGAATGGACTGAGACTTCTGGGGGACTCTTGGAATGGTGGCACGATGCTGGAGTTTCTCTCGCCTTTCCTGTGGAGAGCTCCTCCCCTTGAGATGGGACGGGAATGCCCAGAATTCTTTCCCGACAAAGCAGTGAATGTTCCCTCATATCGAGCAACGAGTCGGAAACAGGGCTCCTCTGGATGTGGCAGGGACCCTCGTACTTCCTCTAGAATGGAGTCGGGTATGTCAGGAACCTGCTTGAATTGCAGCAAGGGTGTGAAGGACCTTTTGGAAGTTCCAGAGGTTAGGTGTGATTAGCTTCGAGAAGCCTCAGCGGAAATGGGCCTCATCTCGCCTGGAGGGCAAAACCTCCTGGATTTTCTCGAGTTGCGGCACGTGCTCTTGACTTATGACGGGGACCTCATGGACCCGCTCTGGTGGGCTCAGGAAAGTCCAGTCCGCATGCGAGTTGCTCGGGGTCCTCTCGGGATTCCTCTCTCTTCGATGCCCGGCCTAAGACCTTGTGTGGAGTCGGGCCCAGAACCTGAGGATTCCTCTGCAGTGCTGACATGGACCTTGGGGTACGTCTGGAGTCTCCCCAGGGGTTAAGTCCTCGTGTCGAATGGGGGCATGCACGTGCACTTTCCTCAGGAGCTTTAGCAGCAGTGTCAGGCTTCCCATCGCCTGGATCAAGGGATCTGTGGCTTATCCTCGAGGCTTCCCACGAGGCTTTCCCACAGGGCTGTCCCACGTGCCACCATGGAGTGAGTTGATCCTCGACGTGAAAGTCGAGGCAGTGCAGGGAAAACAGGTTCCTCTGGAAAGGACTGAAACATCTGGGGGACTCCTGGAATGGTGGTACGACGCTGGAGTTCCTCTCGCCTTTCCTGTGGAGAGCGCCTCCTCTTGAAATGAGACGGGAACGCGGGAAATTCTTTCCCGACCAAGCAGGGAAAGGATCCCTCATCACGAGCTACGAGTTGGAAACGGGGCTCCTCTCGATGTGGGCGGGACCCTCGTGTTTCCTCTAGAGTGGAGACGGGGATGTTGGGGTACTTCTTCAGTTGCAGCAAGTGTGTGAAGGACCTTTTGGAAATTCCAGAGGTTAGGTGTGAATAGTCTCGAGACGCCTCAGTGGAAATGGGCCTGATCTCGCCTGGAGGGCAAAATCTCCTGGATTTTCTCGAGTTGCAGCAGGTGCTCTCAACTTACGACGGGGACCGCAGGGACCCGCTCTGGTGGCCTCAGGAAAAGACAGTCCACATGCGAATTACTCGCGGGCCTCTCTGGATTCCTCTCCCTTCAATGCCAGGACCAAAGACCTTGTGTGGATGCGGCACCGGAACCTGAGGATACCTCTCCAGTGCTGACATGGATCTTGGGCTAATTCTGGAGTCTCCCCAGGGGAGTAAGTCCTCCTCTCGAAGGGGGCATGCACGTGCGCTTTCCTCCATAGCGGTAGCAGCAGTGTCACGCTTCCCGATGCGTGGATCAAGGGATCTGTGGCTTTCCCTCGAGGCTTTCCCACTGGGCTTTCCCACGTGCCACCGTTGTGGGAGTCGATCCTCGGGTGAAAGTCGAGGCAGTGCAGAGAAAACATGTTCCTCTGGAATGGACTAAGGCATCTGGGGGACTCTTGGAATGGTGGCACGACGCTGGAGTTCCACTCGCCTTTCCTGTGGAGAGCGGCTCCTCTTGAGATGCGACGGGAATGCCCAGAACTCTTTCCCGACCAAGCAGCGAAAGGATCCCTTATCTCGAGTTACGAGGCGGAAACGGGGCTCCCATGGATGTGTGCGGGACCCTCGTGCTTCCTCTAGAGTGGAGACGGGTATGTGAGGGAACTTCTTGAGTTGCAGCAAGGGTGTGAAGAACCTTTTGGAAATTCCAGAGGTTAGGTGTGATTAGCCTCGAGAAGCCTCAGTGGAAATGGGCCTGATCTCGCCTGGAGAGTAAAACCTCCTGGATTTTCTGGAGTTGCAGCAGGTGCACTCGACTTCCGACGGGGACCGCAGGGACCCACTCTGGTGGCCTCAGGAAAGGACAGTCCTCATGCGAGTTGCTCGGGGGCCTCTCGGGATTCCTTTCCCGTCGATGCCGAGGCCTAAGACCTTGTGTGGAGTCGGGCCCGGAACCTGAGGATTCCTCTCCAGTATTGCCATGGATCTTGGGGTACTTCTTGAGTCTCCCCAGGGGAGTAAGTCCTCGTCTGGAATGGGCGCATGCACGTGATCTTTCCTCAAGACTGTAACAGCAGTGTCACGTTTCCCATCGCCTGGATCAAGGGATCTGTAGCTTTCCCTCGAGACTTTCCCACGAGGCTTTCCCACAGGGCTTTCCCACAGGGCTGTCCCACGTGCCACCTTGGTGTGAGTCGATCCTCTGCATGAAAGTCGAGGCAGTGCAGGGAAAACAGGTTCCGTTGGAACGAACTGAGACATCTAGGGGACTCTGGGAATGTTGGCACGACCCTGGAGTTCCTCTCCCATTTCCTGTGGAGAGCACCTCCACTTGAGATGCGACGGGAACGCCGGGAAATCTTTCCCGACCACGCAGGGAAAGGATCCCTCATCTCGAGCTGCGAGGCGGCAACGGGGCTCCTCTGGATGTTCGCGGGACCATCGTGCTTCCTCTCGAATGGAGACTGTATGTCGGGGAACTCTTGAGTGGCAGCAAGGGTGTGAAGGACTTTTTGGAGATTCCAGAGGTTAGGCGTGATTAGACTCGAGAAGCCTCAGCGGAAATGGGCCTCATCTGGCCTGGAGGGCAAATCCTCCGGAATTTCTCGTGTTGCGGTAGGTGCTCTAGACTTTGGTCGGGGACTTCAGGGACCCGCTCTGGTGGCCTCAGGAAAGGCCAGTCCCATTGCGAGTTGTTCGCGGGCCTCTCGGGATTCCTCTCCCTTCGATGCCAGAGCCTAAGACTTTGTGTGGAGTCGGGGCCCGAACCTGAGGATTCCTCTCCAGTGCTCTCATGGAACTTGCGGTACTTCGGGAGTCTCCCCAGGAGAGTAAGTTCTCGTTTCGAGAGGGTGCATGCACGTGTGCTTTCCTCCCAAGCTGTAGCACCAGTATCATGCTTTCCGTCGCGTCAGTCATGGGATCTGTGTCTTTTCCTCAAGGATTTTCCACGAAGCTTTCCCACGAGGCTTTCCCACAGGGCTGTCCCACGTGCCACTGTGGTGTGAGTTGATCCTCGGCATGAAAGTAAAGGCAGTGCAGGGAAAACAGGTTCCTCTGGAATGGACTGAGACATCTGGGGGACTCTGGGAATGGTGGCACGACCTTGGAGTTCCTGTAGCCTTTCCTGTGGAGAGTGCCTCCTCTTGAGATACGCCGGGAAACCCAGGAATTATTTCCCGACCAAGCAGGGAAAGGATCCCCCATGTCCAGTTACAAGGCGGAAACTGGGCTCCTCTGGATGTGGGCGGGACCCTCTTGCTTCCTCTCGAGTGGAGACGGGTATGTCGGGGAACTTCTTGAGTTGCAGCAAGGGTGTGAAGGGCCTTTTGGAAGATCCAGAGGTTAGATGTGATTAGCCTCGAGAAGCCTCAGCGGAAATGGGACTCATCTCGCCTGCAGGGCAAAACCTCGTGGATTTTCTCGAGTTTTGGCAGGTGCTCTCGACTTACGACGGGGACCTCAGGGACCTGCTCTGGTGGCCTCACGAAATGCCAGTCCCCATGCAAGTGGCTCGCGGGCCTCTCGGGATTCCTCTCCCTTCGATGCCCGGGCCTAAGACCTTGTGTTGAGTCGGGGCCGGTACCTGAGGATTCCTCTCCAGTGCTGACATGGATCTTGGTGTACTTCTGGAGTCTCCCCTGGGGAGTAAGTCCTCGTCTCGAATAGGGGCATGCACGTGCGCTTTCCTCCAGAGCGGTAGCAGCAGTGTCACGCTTCCCATCACCTGGATTAAGGGATCTCTGGCTTTCCTTCGAGGCTTTCCCTCGAGGCTTTCCCACGAGGCTTTCTGACGAGGCTTTCACACAGGGATGTCCCACGTGCCACCGTGGTGGGAGTCGATCCTCGGCATGAAATTCGAGGCAGTGCAGGGAAAACAGGTTCCTCTGGAATGGACTGAGACATCCGGGGGACTCTTGGAATGGTGGCAGGACGCTGGAGTTCCTCTCGCCTTCCCTGTGGAGAACGCCTTCTCTTGAGAAGCGACGGGAACGCCGGGAATTCTTTCGCGACCAAGAAGGGAAAGGATCCCGCATCTCGAGCTACGAGGTGGATACGGGGCTCCTCTGGATGTGAGTGGGACCCTCATGCTTCCACTAGAGTGGAGACCGGGATGTCCGGGAACTTCTTGAGTTGCAGCAAGGGTGTGAAGGACCTTTTGGAAGTTCCAGAGATTAGATGTGATTAGCCTTGAGAAGCCTCAGTGGAAATGGGCCTCATCTGACCTGGAGGGCAAAACCTGCTGGATTTTCTCGAGTTGCGGCAGGTGCTCTCGACTCACGACGGGGACCTCAGGGACCCGCTCTGGTGGCCTCAGGAAAGGCCAGTCCCCATGCGAGTTGCTCGGGGGCCTCTCGGGGTTCCTCTACCTTCGATGCCAGGGCCTAAGTCCTTGTGTGGAGTCAGGTCCGGGACCTGAGGGTTCCTCTCCAGTGCTCACATTGATCTTGGGGTACTTCTGGAGTCTCCCCAGGGGAGTAAGTCCTCGTTTCGAATGGGAGCATGCACGTGTGCTTTCCTCCAGATCGGCAGCAGCCGTGTCATGCTTCCCTTCGCCTTGATCAAGGGATCTGTGGCTTTCCCTCGAGACTTTCCCACGAGGCTTACCCACAGGGCTGTCCCACGTGCCACCATGGTGGGAGTCGATCCTCACCGTGAAAGTCGAGGCAGTGCAGGGAAAACAGGTTCCTCTGCAATGGACTGAGACTTCTGGGGGACTCTTGGAATGGTGGCACGACCCTGGAGTTCCTCTCGCCTTTCCTGTGGAGAGCGCCTCCTCTTGAGATGCGAGGGGAATGCCCAGAATTCTTTCCCGACCAAGCAGGGAAAGAATCCCTCATCTCAAGCTACGAGGCGGAAACGGGGCTCCTCTCGATGTGGGCGGGACCCTCGTGCTTCCTCTATAGTGGAGACGGGTATGTCAGGGAACTTCTTGATTTGCAGCAAGGGTGTGATGGACCTTTTGGAATTCCAGAGCTTAGATGTGATTAGCATTGTGAAGCCTCTGGGAAAATGGGCCTCATCTCGCCTGGAGGGCAAAACCTCCTGGATCTTCTCGAGTTTTGGAAGGTGCTCTCGACTTACAACGGGGAACTCAGGGACACGCTCTGGTGGCCTCAGGCAAGGCCAGTTCCCATGTGAGTTCCTCCGGGCCTCTCGGGATTCCTCTTCCTTCGATGCCGGCGCCAAAGAACTTGAGTGGAGGCGGCGCCGGAAACTGAGGATTCCTCTCCAGTGCTGACATGGATCTTGGGGTACTTCTGGAGTCTCCCCAGGGGAGTAAGTCCTCGTCTCGAATGGGGGCATGCACGTGCACTTTCCTCCCGATCTGTAGCAGCAGTGTCACACTTCCTGTCGCGTGGATCAAGGGATCTGTGGCTTTCCCTCGCTGCTTTCCCACGCGGCTTTCCCACAGGGCTGTCCCACGTGCCACCTTGATGGGAGTGGATCCTCGGCGCGAAAGTCGAGACAGTGCAGGGAAAACAGGTTCTTTTGGAATAGAGTGAGATATCTGGGGGACTCTTGGCATGGTGGCATGACGCCTGAGTTCCTCTCGACTTTCCTGTCGAGAGCGGCTTCTCTTGAGATGGGACGGGAATGCCCAGAATTCTTTCCCGACAAAGCAGCGAAAGGAATCCTCATCTTGAGCTACGAGGCGGAAACGGTGCTACTTTGGATGTGGGCGGGACCCTCGTGCTTCCTCTAAAGCGGAGACAGGGATGTCGGGGAACTTCTTGAGTTGCAGCAAGGGTGTGAAGGACCTTTTGGAAGTTCCAGATGTTAGGTGTGATTAGCCTCGAGAAGCCTCAGCGGAAATGGGCCTCATCCCGCCTGGAGGGCAAAACCTCGTGGATTATCTCGAGTTGTGGCAGGTGCTCTCGACTTATGACGGGGACCTCAGAGACCCGCTCTGGTGGTCTCAGGAAAGGCCAGTCCCCAGGCGAGTTGCTCGGGGGCCTCTTGGGATTCATCTCCCTTTGATGCCGGGGCCTAAGACCTTGTGTGCAGGCGGGACTGGAACCTGAGGATTCCTCTCCAGTGCTGACATGGACCTTGGGGATACTTCCGGAGTCTCCCCAGGGGAGTAAGTCCTCATCTCGAATGGGGGCATGCACGTGCGCTTTCCTCCAGAGTGGCAGCAGCAATGTCACGCTTCCCGTCGCGTGGATCAAGGGATCTGTGGCTTTGCCTCGAGGCTTTCCCACGAGGCTTTCCCACAGGTCTGTCCCACGTGCCACCGTGGTGGGAGTCGATCCTCGGCGTGAAAGTCGAGGCAGTGCAGGGAAAACAGCTTCCGCTGGAATGGACTGAGACATCTGGGGGACTCCGGAATGGCGCAACGACCCTGGAGTTCCTCTCGCCTTTCCTGTGGAGAGCGCCTCCTCTTGAGATGCGCCAGGAACGCCCAGAAATCTTTCCTGGGCAAGCAGCGAAAGGATCCCTCATCTCGAGCTACGAGGCGGAAACGGGGCTCCTCTGGATGTGTGCGGGACCCTCGTGCTTCCTCTAGAGTGGAGACGGGTATGTGAGGGAACTTCTTGAGTTGCAGCAAGGGTGTGAAGAACCTTTTGGAAATTCCAGAGGTTAGGTGTGATTAGCCTCGAGAAGCCTCAGTGGAAATGGGCCTGATCTCGCCTGGAGAGTAAAACCTCCTGGATTTTCTCGAGTTGCGGCAGGTGCACTCGACTTCCGACGGGGACCGCAGGGACCCACTCTGGTGGCCTCAGGAAAGGACAGTCCGCATGCGAGTTGCTCGGGGGCCTCTCGGGATTCCTTTCCCGTCGATGCCGGGGCCTAAGACCTTGTGTGGAGTCGGGCCCGGAACCTGAGGATTCCTCTCCAGTACTGCCATGGATCTTGGGGTACTTCTTGAGTCTCCCCAGGGGAGTAAGTCCTCGTCTGGAATGGGCGCATGCACGTGATCTTTCCTCAAGACTGTAGCAGCAGTGTCACGTTTCCCATCGCCTGGATCAAGGGATCTGTAGCTTTCCCTCGAGACTTTCCCACGAGGCTTTCCCACAGGGCTTTCCCACAGGGCTGTCCCACGTGCCACCTTGGTGTGAGTCGATCCTCTGCATGAAAGTCGAGGCAGTGCAGGGAAAACAGGTTCCATTGGAACGAACTGAGACATCTAGGGGACTCTGGGAATGTTGGCACGACCCTGGAGTTCCTCTCCCATTTCCTGTGGAGAGCACCTCCACTTGAGATGCGACGGGAACGCCGGGAAATCTTTCCCGACCACGCAGGGAAAGGATCCCTCATCTCGAGCTGCGAGGCGGCAACGGGGCTCCTCTGGATGTTCGCGGGACCATCGTGCTTCCTCTCGAATGGAGACTGTATGTCGGGGAACTCTTGAGTGGCAGCAAGGGTGTGAAGGACTTTTTGGAGATTCCAGAGGTTAGGCGTGATTAGACTCGAGAAGCCTCAGCGGAAATGGGCCTCATCTGGCCTGGAGGGCAAATCCTCCGGAATTTCTCGTGTTGCGGTAGGTGCTCTAGACTTTGGTCGGGGACTTCAGGGACCCGCTCTGGTGGCCTCAGGAAAGGCCAGTCCCATTGCGAGTTGTTCGCGGGCCTCTCGGGATTCCTCTCCCTTCGATGCCAGAGCCTAAGACTTTGTGTGGAGTCGGGGCCCGAACCTGAGGATTCCTCTCCAGTGCTCTCATGGAACTTGCGGTACTTCGGGAGTCTCCCCAGGAGAGTAAGTTCTCGTTTCGAGAGGGTGCATGAACGTGTGCTTTCCTCCCGAGCTGTAGCACCAGTATCATGCTTTCCGTCGCGTCAGTCATGGGATCTGTGTCTTTTCCTCAAGGATTTTCCACGAAGCTTTCCCACGAGGCTTTCCCACAGGGCTGTCCCACGTGCCACTGTGGTGTGAGTCGATCCTCAGAGTGAAAGTAAAGGCAGTGCAGGGAAAACAGGTTCCTCTGGAATGGACTGAGACATCTGGGGGACTCTGGGAATGGTGGCACGACCTTGGAGTTCCTGTCGCCTTTCCTGTGGAGAGTGCCTCCTCTTGAGATACGCCGGGAAACCCAGGAATTATTTCCCGACCAAGCAGGGAAAGGATCCCCCATGTCCAGTTACAAGGCGGAAACTGGGCTCCTCTGGATGTGGGCGGGACCCTCTTGCTTCCTCTCGAGTGGAGACGGGGATGTAGGAGAACTTCTTGAATTGCAGCAAGGGTGTGAAGGACCTTTTGGAAGATCCAGAGGTTAGATGTGATTAGCCTCGAGAAGCCTCAGCGGAAATGGGACTCATCTCGCCTGCAGGGCAAAACCTCGTGGATTTTCTCGAGTTTTGGCAGGTGCTCTCGACTTACGACGGGGACCTAAGGGACCTGCTCTGGTGGCCTCACGAAATGCCAGTCCCCATGCAAGTGGCTCGCGGGCCTCTCGGGATTCCTCTCCCTTCGATGCCCGGGCCTAAGACCTTGTGTTGAGTCGGGGCCGGTACCTGAGGATTCCTCTCCAGTGCTGACATGGATCTTGGTGTACTTCTGGAGTCTCCCCTGGGGAGTAAGTCCTCGTCTCGAATAGGGGCATGCACGTGCGCTTTCCTCCAGAGCGGTAGCAGCAGTGTCACGCTTCCCATCACCTGGATTAAGGGATCTCTGGCTTTCCTTCGAGGCTTTCCCTCGAGGCTTTCCCACGAGGCTTTCTGACGAGGCTTTCACACAGGGATGTCCCACGTGCCACCGTGGTGGGAGTCGATCCTCGGCATGAAATTCGAGGCAGTGCAGGGAAAACAGGTTCCTCTGGAATGGACTGAGACATCCGGGGGACTCTTGGAATGGTGGCAGGACGCTGGAGTTCCTCTCGCCTTCCCTGTGGAGAACGCCTTCTCTTGAGAAGTGACGGGAACGCCGGGAATTCTTTCGCGACCAAGAAGGGAAAGGATCCCGCATCTCGAGCTACGAGGTGGATACGGGGCTCCTCTGGATGTGAGTGGGACCCTCATGCTTCCACTAGAGTGGAGACCGGGATGTCCGGGAACTTCTTGAGTTGCAGCAAGGGTGTGAAGGACCTTTTGGAAGTTCCAGAGATTAGATGTGATTAGCCTTGAGAAGCCTCAGTGGAAATGGGCCTCATCTGACCTGGAGGGCAAAACCTCCTGGATTTTCTCGAGTTGCGGCAGGTGCTCTCGACTCACGACGGGGACCTCAGGGACCCGCTCTGGTGGCCTCAGGAAAGGCCAGTCCCCATGCGAGTTGCTCGGGGGCCTCTCGGGGTTCCTCTACCTTCGATGCCAGGGCCTAAGTCCTTGTGTGGAGTCAGGTCCGGGACCTGAGGGTTCCTCTCCAGTGCTCACATTGATCTTGGGGTACTTCTGGAGTCTCTCCAGGGGAGTAAGTCCTCGTTTCGAATGGGGGCATGCACGTGTGCTTTCCTCCAGATCGGCAGCAGCCGTGTCATGCTTCCCTTCGCCTTGATCAAGGGATCTGTGGCTTTCCCTCGAGACTTTCCCACGAGGCTTACCCACAGGGCTGTCCCACGTGCCACCATGGTGGGAGTCGATCCTCACCGTGAAAGTCGAGGCAGTGCAGGGAAAACAGGTTCCTCTGCAATGGACTGAGACTTCTGGGGGACTCTTGGAATGGTGGCACGACCCTGGAGTTCCTCTCGCCTTTCCTGTGGAGAGCGCCTCCTCTTGAGATGCGAGGGGAATGCCCAGAATTCTTTCCCGACCAAGCAGGGAAAGAATCCCTCATCTCAAGCTACGAGGCGGAAACGGGGCTCCTCTCGATGTGGGCGGGACCCTTGTGCTTCCTCTATAGTGGAGACGGGTATGTCAGGGAACTTCTTGATTTGCAGCAAGGGTGTGATGGACCTTTTGGAATTCCAGAGCTTAGATGTGATTAGCATTGTGAAGCCTCTGGGAAAATGGGCCTCATCTCGCCTGGAGGGCAAAACCTCCTGGATCTTCTCGAGTTTTGGAAGGTGCTCTCGACTTACGACGGGGAACTCAGGGACACGCTCTGGTGGCCTCAGGCAAGGCCAGTTCCCATGTGAGTTCCTCCGGGCCTCTCAGGATTCCTCTTCCTTCGATGCCGGCGCCAAAGAACTTGAGTGGAGGCGGCGCCGGAAACTGAGGATTCCTCTCCAGTGCTGACATGGATCTTGGGGTACTTCTGGAGTCTCCCCAGGGGAGTAAGTCCTCGTCTCGAATGGGGGCATGCACGTGCACTTTCCTCCCGATCTGTAGCAGCAGTGTCACACTTCCTGTCGCGTGGATCAAGGGATCTGTGGCTTTCCCTCGCTGCTTTCCCACGCGGCTTTCCCACAGGGCTGTCCCACGTGCCACCTTGATGGGAGTGGATCCTCGGCGCGAAAGTCGAGACAGTGCAGGGAAAACAGGTTCTTTTGGAATAGAGTGAGATATCTGGGGGACTCTTGGCATGGTGGCATGACGCCTGAGTTCCTCTCGACTTTCCTGTCGAGAGCGGCTTCTCTTGAGATGGGACGGGAATGCCCAGAATTCTTTCCCGACAAAGCAGCGAAAGGAATCCTCATCTTGAGCTACGAGGCAGAAACGGCGCTACTTTGGATGTGGGCGGGACCCTCGTGCTTCCTCTAAAGCGGAGACAGGGATGTCGGGGAACTTCTTGAGTTGCAGCAAGGGTGTGAAGGACCTTTTGGAAGTTCCAGATGTTAGGTGTGATTAGCCTCGAGAAGCCTCAGCGGAAATGGGCCTCATCCCGCCTGGAGGGCAAAACCTCGTGGATTATCTCGAGTTGTGGCAGGTGCTCTCGACTTATGACGGGGACCTCAGAGACCCGCTCTGGTGGTCTCAGGAAAGGCCAGTCCCCAGGCGAGTTGCTCGGGGGCCTCTTGGGATTCTTCTCCCTTTGATGCCGGGGCCTAAGACCTTGTGTGCAGGCGGGACTGGAACCTGAGGATTCCTCTCCAGTGCTGACATGGACCTTGGGGATACTTCTGGAGTCTCCCCAGGGGAGTAAGTCCTCATCTCGAATGGGGGCATGCACGTGCGCTTTCCTCCAGAGTGGCAGCAGCAATGTCACGCTTCCCGTCGCGTGGATCAAGGGATCTGTGGCTTTGCCTCGAGGCTTTCCCACGAGGCTTTCCCACAGGTCTGTCCCACGTGCCACCGTGGTGGGAGTCGATCCTCGGCGTGAAAGTCGAGGCAGTGCAGGGAAAACAGGTTCCGCTGGAATGGACTGAGACATCTGGGGGACTCCGGAATGGCGCAACGACCCTGGAGTTCCTCTCACCTTTCCTGTGGAGAGTGCCTCCTCTTGAGATGCGCCAGGAACGCCCAGAAATCTTTCCCGGGCAAGCAGCGAAAGGATCCCTCATCTCGAGCTAGGAGGCGGAAACGGGGCTCCTCTGGATGTGTGCAGGACCCGCGTGCTTCCTCTCGAGTGGACACGGGTATGTCGGGGAGCTTCTTGAGTTGCAGCAAGGGTGTGAAGGACCTTTTGGAAGTTCCAGAGGTTAGGTGTGAGTAGCCTTCAAAAGGAACAGCGGAAATGGGCCTCATCTTGCCTGGAGGGCAAAACCTCCTGGATTTTCTCGAGTTGTGGCAGGTGCTCTGTACTTATGATAGGGACCTCAGGGACCCGCTCTGGTGGCCTCAGGAAAGGCCAGTCCCCATGTGAGTTGGTCGCAGGCCTCTCGGGATTCCTCTCCCTTGGATGCTGGAGACTAAGACCTTGTGTGGAGTCGGGCCCGGAACCTGAGGATTCCTCTCCAGTGCTGACATGGATCTTGGGGTACTTCTGGAGTCTGCCCAGGAGAGTCAGTCCTCGTCTCGAGAGGGGGCATGCACGTGCGCTTTCCTCCCGAGCTGTAGTAGCAGTGTCACGCTTCCCGTCGTGTCGATCATGGGATCTGTGGCTTTCCCTCGAGGCTTTCACACGAGGCTTTCCCACGAGGCTTTCCCACAGGGCTGTCTCACGTGCCACCCTGGTGTGAGTCGATCCTCGGCGTGAAAGTCGAGGCAGTGCAGGGAAAGGAGGTTCCTCTGGAATGGACTGGGACATCTGGGGGACTCTGGGAATGGTGGCACGACCCTGGAGTTCCTCTCGCCTTTCCTTTGGAGAGCGCCTGCTCTTGAGATGCGACGGGAACGCCGGGAATTCTTTCCCGACCAAGCAGGGAAAGGATCCCTCATCTCGAGCTACGAGGTGGAAACGGGGCTCCTCTGGATGTGGGCCGAACGCCGTGCTTTCTTTCGACTGGAGACGGGTATGTCGGGGAACTTCTTGAGTTTCAGTAAGGGTGTCAAGGACCCTTTGGAAGTTCCAGAGGTTAGATGTGATTAGCCTCGAGACGCCTCAGCCAAAATGGGCCACATCTCGCCCGGAGGGGGGAACCTCCTGGTTTTCTCGAGTTGCGGCTTGTGCTCTCGACTTACGACGGGGACCTCATGGACCCGCTCTGTTGGCCTCAGGAAAGGTCATTCCCCATGCGAGTTGCTCGGTGGCCTCTCAGGATTCCTCGCCCGTCGATGCCGGCGCCTAAGACCTTGTGTGGAGTCGGACCAGAACCTGAGGATTCCTCTCCCGTGCTC
Source organism: Ovis canadensis (assembly GCF_042477335.2). Taxonomy (NCBI): domain Eukaryota; kingdom Metazoa; phylum Chordata; class Mammalia; order Artiodactyla; family Bovidae; genus Ovis; species Ovis canadensis. The sequence continues at coordinate 1,135,506 of NC_091266.1, read as the reverse complement.
ACATGGATCTTGGCGTACTTCTGGAGTCTCCCAAGGGGCGTCAGTCCTCGTCTCGAGTGGGGTCATGCAGGTGTGCTTTCCTCCTGAGCAGTAGCAGCAGTGTCTCGCTTCCTGTCTTGTGGATCAAGGGATCTGTGTCTTTCCCTCGAGGCTTTTCCATGGGCTTTCCCACAGGGCTATTCCACGTGCCACCATGCAGTGCTGGGAAAACAGGAACCTCCTTCCCCACATAGGGGGTACACTGTCCCCTTGGGCGTGTATCTCCGGGGCATTCGCGCTTGGGGGTTGCCACGGATGTTGGCCTCAGGCTCCACATGAGAAAAGCCCCTAATGGCATTAGCTGCCGGTCCAGACGCTGGCCCCTCAGGTCTCTGGCCGGAGCCTTGGGCTCCAGGCAACTCAAAGCCCTCGGGGCTGGTGCTCTGGGACTGCTGTAGGGAAAGGACGCCAGGAGCCCACGGAGGAGTTGGGGAGGCGCAGGTGGCATATGGAGGCGAGGACAGCGTGGGATCTAGGTGGAGGCGCTGGAGAGAGCGTCCGTTGTCCCGGAATGCCTCGGAGGAGCCAGCGGGGGACAGTCCAGGCCCAGGGACCTGTGGTATGTGAAAAGGTGGGAAACCCCAGAACAAGGCAGGCTGGGAAAGGGGGCGTGGGCGGCCAATTCAAAGGGACCTAGGGGGCGTTTCCTGGGCGGTGAGCTCCCTTGGCACTGCTGAGGGCCCCTGATTGATCCACCCGGGGTTGATCCCACCATCCGCTGCGAGGGATGGCCACAAACCAAAGCCCCCGAACTGCCCACCCACCCCGACGGGGATCTTGGCGGTCCGGGGCACAGCTGTGCCTGGGAAAAGCCCACTCACTCCACGGGACTCCGGCCAGGGTCTCTGCTTGGAAAGAGGCCAGGGGCGGCCCCCTCCATCTACGCACCCAAACCCTATTGACGTCAATGGGGGCGGAGACGCCTCCCGCTCTCCAGAGTCCTGGGCTGCTGGGTCCCCGCCCACTCGGCCAGCAGTCTGCAGTGCTCCCGTGTGCCTCTCCCACCATGTCTCCGTCCGGCTCCTCCAGCACCTCAAGCGGTACGTTTGCCCTCGGTCCCTGGGGTCGGATCACGTCTCAGGGGATTTGCGGGTGGCCCGGGCAAGGGCTCTCGGCCCACGTGTCGACCCCCCTTCCCGCCCGAGAACGGCGGGGACCCATCGGCCGGGCCTGGGGTTCCCAGGCGTCAGGTGTGCCCAAAGTTGGAGGGCGTGGCATCGTTCGTTCATCTTGCTCCTTTGGCACACACATGGCTTCTCCGTTCTCTTTTCTGGGAAGACAGTGTTGTTTTAGGGGGTGCGCTGCGGGGGTCGGGGGCCGGTGGGAGCGGGTGCTGTGCTGGGATGAGGCCCTTTATCCTCACATCTTCCTGTGGGAACGGGAGTCGGGGAGCTCTGTGGCCTTGCCGCCTTCAGTGGCTTCCTCTGCACAGGGGCCTAGTGCCTTCTGCCTTCTGTCAGGCGTTACGGGGTTTGGGCTTCACTTTGGCGGCCTTGGCCTTGGCCCTGGCCTGAGCCTTGGCCTTACCCTTAGCGTTGCCCTTGCCCTTGCCCTTGGCCTTGGGCTTGGCCTTCCCTAGGCCTTGTCCTTGGCCTTACCTTGTCCTTGGCCTTACCTTGTCCTTGCCCTTAAACTTAAACTTGACCTTGACTTTGACCTTGAACTTGAACTTGACCTTGAACTTGAACTTGACCTTGACCTTGAACTTGAATTTGACCTTGAACTTGAACTTGACCTTGAACTTGAACTTGAACTTGACCAACAACGGCAGTCCAGATTTGCTCAGAGCACCGGAGGTCCAGAGGCAGGGCCGTGTATCTCCCCTTCCCTTTGTGATCATTGCAAAGACATTCCTAGCTGATAGCGGGAGTGCCCATGAAGAAGCAAGCAGTGGGAGTGTGTTTGACACGACTGTGTGCCTCAACTCCACAAGGGGCCTTTCCTCTCGAAGTAGGCCCCATGTCCCCTTGGGGAGGGTGTCATGCCTCTTTTCTCCACACTGCCAAAGGGTGGAGCAAAGCTCGCTCTGTCAGAGGTACAAAAACAGCAATTGAATGGATTTTCAAGCTCTTGCTAGGCTGCACCCTTTCAGGGCCCACTTTACTGAAACAGGTGCTCTGTGGCCCCCGGTTGGGTATGCAGGTTCACAAACAGGGTGAGATCCTGTCCAAGCCAACAATTTTCCTGAAAGACCTAGGCTCACTAAAGCTCTCCTCCAGAGCAAAGGGGATAGAGGAGATGTATGGAGGAGTCTTTGCCTTTCCCTGTGAGTGTGGGGCTACTCCCTACGGCCCCAAGCTCAGGGATAACTGCCTCTAAGAAAGGAATGGCAAGAAGCGCTAATCTTGGAGGTTGGGACAGGGAGTTCGCAGCATGTGGGGAAAGAAAGACTTCTTCGGGGAAGAAGAGGCAACCACCGGGGGTGTGTTCGCAAGCCTCTATTTGGAAGGAACACGTTTGCTTATACAACTCAAGACCTCCAGATCTGCTCAGAGGACTGAAGTTCCAGAGACAGGGCCATGTATCTCCCCTTCCCTTTGAGATCCTTGCCAAGACATTCCTAGCAGATTGTCGGAGTGCCCATGAAGAAGCAAGCAGCGGGAGTGTGCTTGACATCACTGGCTGCCTACCTGGGCTCAGCTCCTCAAGGGGCCTTTCTCTCCTGGTAGGCCCTATGTCCCCTTTGGGAGAGGGTTGTGCCCTCTTCCCTCCACACTGCCAAAGGGTGGAGGTGGAGCAAACTCGTTCTCTCCGAGGTAAAAGAAAGACAAATTGGATGGATCTTTAAGCTCTTGCTATGCTGCACCCCTCCAGGACCCACTCGAGCAAAACAGGTGCCCTGTGGCCCCTAGGTCGGGTATGCAGGTTCACACACCGGGTGTGATCCCGTCAAAGCCAAGAATTTTCCTGACAGACCTAGGCTCACTAGAGCTCTCCTCCAGAGGAAAGGGGACAGAAAAGATGTGTGTGTGGGAGGTGGCTCTGCCTTTCCAGGTCCCAATCTCAGGGATAACTGCCCCTAAGAAAGGAACTGCTGCTGCTGCTGCTGCTGCTGCTGCTGCTGCTGCTGCTGCTGCTGCTGCTGCTAAGTTGGTTCAGTCGTGTTCGACTCTGTGCGACGCCATAGACGGTAGCCCACTAGGCTCCCCCGTCCCTGGGATTCTCCAGGCAAGAACAGTAAGTGGGTTGCCATTGCCTTCTCCAATGCATGAAAGTGAAAATGAAAGTGCAGTCGCTCAGTCGTGTCCGACCCTCAGCGACCCCATGGACTGCAGCCTACCAGGCTTCTCTGTCCATAGGATTTTCTGAAAGGAACTGCAAGAAGCACTTTTCCAGGAGGCTGGGAAAGGGAGTTTGCAGGATGTGGGGAAAGAGAGCCTCCTTCGGGGAAGAATAGGCGGCCACTTGTTTTGTGTTGCAAACCTCTATTTGGAAGGAACAGGTTAGCTTATACAAAGGGAGACCTCCAGATCTGCTCAGAGGACCGAAGTTGCAGAGGCAGGTCGGTGTATCTTCCCTTCACTTTGCGATCCTTGCAAAGACATTCCTTGCTGCTAGATGACTCAGCAAGGGCCTTTGAGACTGTTGTTTTCTTTCCTAGGTTCAAAGATTCCTTCAGTTCCTAATATAGATATCCTAGAAATGATATGACATCCGTGAAAATCTGATATGTCCTGGTCAAATGCTGTCAGTTATCATTCTAGTTATCATATTAAAGCATTTCAAGTCGCAGCAGTGACCAGATGACATTGTCAATTTCTATTTCATCAGGTTTTAACCATGTCCTCTGTGGTTTCACACTGATGCCTTTGCAGAAATACTGCTACTTCAAGATACATGGAAAATACTTTTTTTAAGCTTACTGATAATTTGTTTGTTTGTTTGCTTGTCTTCTGGTAAGCTGCTACCAGATGGAATTTAGTCTCCTCTCTAGGTTAAGAGAACTAAGTTTTCTTAGAATGCAATTTTTGATCACAGACTATGAGTTTCTCTACCTTTCATTGATTTATAATTGTTTTCATCATCTGTTTTTTTACTTCGGTAAAGTAAATAAGCCTTATTTAAGATTTTGGTACATGTAGGATGGACTAAGCTTTCCCCACTCTTGCAAGTTCCCTTAACCCTTCAGATTCTTCTCGTGGGACCAAGATCTCACTTTCCTCCAGAGGGACAATCCAAGCTTTTTATCAGTTGATCTGCCCCTGACATCAGAGTCAAGTTGAGCACGAGTTGGCCTATAATTTAGGCATGAAACTATGACTACATAAAGAAAAGGTGACTTTATGATTCAGGGATGGCCATGATATGCCTTGCACTTCAGAGAAAATGGGTTAAAATGATTTTTTTTTCCTTCAAAACTGCACACCCAGTTCTTTCAGCATATGCAATTGAAAACATCTAGTCATTAGGTCAGTTTTCATTCCAATCCCAAAGAAAGGCAATGACAAAGACTATTCAAGCTGCTGCACAATTGCACTCATCTCACACACTAGTAAAGTAATGCTCAAAATTCTCCAAGTTCACATGAACTGTGAACTTCCAGATGTTCAAGAGGGATTTAAAAAATGCAGAGAAACCAGAGATCAAATTGCCAACATCCACTGGATCATTGAAAAAGCAAGAGAGTTCCGGAAAAAAAAAAAAACCATCTATTTCTGCTTTATTGACAATGCCAAAGCCTTTGACTGTGTGGATCACAAGAAACTGGGAAAAATTCTGAAAGAGATGGGAATACCAGACCACCTGACCTGTCTCTTGAGAAACCTGTATGCAGGTCAGGAAGAAACAGTTCGAACTGGACATGGAACAACAGACTGGTTCTACATAGGAAAAGGAACATGTCAAGGCTGTATATTGTCACCCTGCTTATTTAACTTATATGCAGAGTACAGCATGAGAAACACTGGGCTGGAGGAAGCACACGCTGGAATCAAGGTTGCTGGGAGAAATATCAATAATCTCAGATATTCAGATGACACCACCCTTATGGCAGAAAGTGAAGAAGAGCTAAAGAGTCTCCTGATGAAAGTGAAAGAGGAGAGTGAAAAAGTTAGCTTAAAGCTCAGCATTCAGAAAACTACAATCATTGCATCCAGTCTCATCACTTCATGGCAAATAGATGGGAAAACATTGGAAACAGCAGCAGACTATTTTGGGGGGCTTGGAAATCACTGCAGGTGATGGCTGCCTCCATGAACTTAAAACATATTTATGACTTGGAAGAAAAGTGATGACCAAACTAGACAGCATATTAAAAAGCCGAGACGTTGCTTTGCCAACAAAGACCCATCCGGTCAAGGCTATGGTTTTTCCATATGTCATGGATGGATATGAAAGATGTACTATAAAGAAAGTGACAGCTGAAAATTTGATGCTTTTGAACAGTGGTGTTGGAGAAGATGCTTGTAGGTCGCTTAGACTACAAGGAGACGCAACCACTCCATCCTAAAGGAAATCAGGTCTGAATATCCATTGGAAGGACTAATACTGAACCTGAAACTCCAATACTTTGGCCACTTGATGTGAAGAGCTGACTCACTTGGAAGTTGCTTTGATTTGCCTATGAGTGTGGGAGCCCTCCCTGGGCAAAGGGCCTCAGGGGTCATTGCCACTGAATCATGACATCCAAGCAAGCGCATTCCAGCTGTGTGACATGCAGGAAGCAGGAGACTGGGAAAACTGTCTTCCTTAGAGGAAGGAAAGTCATCCACAGAGAGTGTGTTTTCAGGCCTCTCTTTGCAGCAAGTGTTTTGCTTCTCAGACATCAGAGCTGCAGGCTTGCTCTGAGGGCCTCAATTCCAGAGTCAGGGCTGTGTGTCTCACTGCACTTTCCAAGCATTGCAGACACATTCCTAGGTTGGAGCAGTGCTTCCCATGAGAAAGAAGCCTCGGGAGTGTGTCTGAGCGGGCTGAGTGCCATGCTAGGGTCACCTAGTCGAGGGCACCTTGCACATCCAATGGGCCCCAGGCGAGTAGCTATGGACCGGCCCCTCGGTTGAGATATCCCAAAGCAGGGAACAAAGCTAGCTCTGTCTGTCAGAAGGAGGAAAACAGCAATGGGATGGATTTTCAAGCAGTTGCTCAGTCACACCACGTGAGGGCTCCGCGGGAAAGAAATGCGAATTTTGGCCTCTAGGCCCAGTATCCAGATGTGTGCACAGGATATTTTCCCCACAGGATCCAAGAATGTTCCAGACAGACCTAAGCTCACTAGCTCTCTCCTGCAGAGGAAATGAAATATTGTTGCTGAACCACGAAAAGATGCTGGGATTCTTGGCTTATGGAGGAGAAGAATTCAATCCAGGGCCCAAGACGAGGCTTGATTGCTCAGAGCTTTTGTGCAATCGAGTCTTATTCAAGTAGAAAGGAGATAGAGAAAGCTTCTGACAGAGACATCACAAGGGGCAGAAAGTGTACCCCCTTGCTAGTGTTAGTAATGGAGTTATATACTCTCCAATAAGTTATTACAACGAACAAAAGAATGTCTGGAGGTTGTAAAGACTCACTAGACCTACTCCCATCATTTACATTTTAAGATAACAGGATTAGCCAGAAGGTTTTTCCAGAGACCGTCCTCAAGAAGGATGCATGATTGTTATGTAATCCGAAGGAATGTAGAGGGAAAAAAGTGTGCCCTTCCTTCCTCCTTGAGAATTCTAGACCCCTCTCTCCTTGGGGACCCTCGAACTTCTTATAAACCTGCCTTGGCAATGACTCTCTCCGAAACATGATTGAACAGCCGTTTGGAGCTTCCTTTGACTTTCCCTGGGAGGGAGGGAGCCCTCCCTGAGCACAGGGCCTCAGGGGCCATGGCCAATGAAAACTAATCTCCCAGTAAGTGCTTTTCAGCCCTGTGTGACTCTCAGCCCACAGGAGGCTGAGAAAACTCTCTTCCTTGGAGGAAGGAAAGGCAGCCCAAGAGTGTGTTTTCAGGCCTGTATCTTGCAGCAAGTGTTTGGCTTGTTAGACATAAGACCTGCAGGCCTGCTCCAACAGACTCCATTCCAGAATCAGGGCCTTGTGTCTCCCTGCAGTTTCCTGGCCTCGCAAACACATTCCTAGGGGAGAGCAGTCCTGCCCATGGGGAAGCAGGCTGCGGGAGTGTGTCTGAGGGGGCCAGGTGCCATGCTGGGGTCACCTGGTCGAGGGCACCTTGCACCTCCAATGGACCCCAGGCAAGGAGTTGCAGGCCACCACCTTGCTTCTGAAATCCCAAAGTGGGGAGCAAAGCTCGCTCTGTCAGAGGGAAGAAAACAGCAACAGGATGGATTTTCAAGCAGTTGCTAGGCTGTACTGCGTTAGGGCTCCAAGGAAGAAAAATGCAGATGTTAGCCCCTACGACTGGTATCCAGGTGGGCTCCCAGGATGATTTCCCCGCAGGATCCAAGAACGTTCCAGACAGACCTGGGCTCACTAGCTCCCTCCTGCAGAGGAAACATGATAGAACAGCTGTTTGGAGGTTGCTTTGACTTCCCCTGGGAGGGTAGGATCCCTCCCTGGGTGCAGGGCCTCAGGGGCCATTGCCGCTGAGAAATGCCCTCTAAGCCAGACCTTTCCAGCCTTGTATGACTCAGCACGGAGGAGACTGGAAAAGCTATCTTCCTTGGAGGAAGGAAAGGCAGCCCCAGAGAGTGTGTTTTCACACCTGTATCTCGCAGCAAGCGTTTGCCGTCTCAGACGTCAGACCTCCAGGCCTGCTCCAACGGCCTCAGTTCCAGAGTCAGGGCCGTGTGTCTCCCTGCATTTTCTGAGCCTTGGGAACACATTCCTAGGTCAGAACAGTCCTGCCCATGGGGAAGGAGGCTGCGGGAGTGTGTCTGAGGGGGTCGGGTGCCATGCTGGGGTCCAGTAGACCTGGTACCTCCAATAGACCCCAGGACAACAGCGGTGGGGCTCCCCCTGGCTTCCGAAATGCCAAAGCGAGAAGCAAAGCTAGCTCTATCAGAAGGAAGAAAAGAGCAATTAGATGGATGTTCAGGCTGTTGCTGGGCCGCACCACTTCAGGTTACCCCCCGAGAGGAGCAGGCGCCCTGTGGCCCCTCGGTCCCATATGCAGGTTAACACACAGGATGTGTCCCCATAGGAGCCAAGAATTTTCCTGACAGACCTAGGCTCACTAGAGCTCTCCTACAGGGCAAAAGGGATAGAACAGACTGTGGATGTGACTCTGCCTTTCCCAGCGAGCATGGGGCCCTCCCTACGGCCCCGGGCTCCAGGGAAAACTGTCCCTGAAAAATGACCTCCAAGAAGCGCTTTTCCAGCAGGCTGGGATGCAGAGTTCACAGGATGTGGGGAAAGTGATCGTCCTTCAGGGAAGAAGAGGCAGCCACCCAGTGTGTGTTTGCAAGCCTGTATTTGGAAGAAACTGGTTTGCTTCTTCAAGGGGAGACCTCCAGGTCTGCTCAGAGGACCGAAATTCCAGAGGCAGCACCATGCATCTCCCCTGTCCTTTCTGAGCCTTGGAAAGACATTCCTAGCTTATAGCGGTATTGCTCATGAAGAAGCAGGATGCAGGAATGTGTCAGACATGACTGGGTGCCTTCCTGGGTTCAGCTCCATGAAGGGCCTTTCCACTCAAAGTAGGTCCCATGCCTCCTTGGGGAGGAAGTGGGGCCCGCTTGCCTCCAAATTGCCAAAGGCTGGAACAAAGCTAGTTCTATCAGAGGTAAGAAAAGAGCAATTGGATGGATGTGGAAGCTGTTGCTGGGCCGCACTGCTTCAGGCCCCCCACCCCTCCGGCCCCGAGAGAAACAGGCGCCCTGTGGCCCCTCGGTCCTGTATGCAGTTTCACACATAGAATGTGTCCCCATAGGAGCCAAGAATTTTCCTGACAGACCTAGGCTCACTAGAGCTCTCCTACAGAGCAAAGGGGATGGGACAGATGTGTGGCTGTGGCTCTGCCTTTCCCTGGGAGTGTGGAGCCGCTCCCTATGGCCCCGGGCTCCAGGGGAAATTGCCCCTGAATAATGACCTCCAAGAAGCGCTTTTCCAACTGGCTGAGACGTGGAGTTCTCAGGATGCAGGGAAAGCGAGTGTCCCTTCGGGGAAGCAAAGGCAGTCACCTGTTATCATTACTTACTAGAATAGTAGGTACCTTCTCTGGTTGGGCAGAGGCCTTCCCTACCTGATCTGAAAAAGAAAATGAAGTAGCTCGCTGATTTGAGAAATAATTCCCAGACTTGGGTTTCCAACCAGTATAGAATCCGACAATGGCCCTGTCTTTGTAGCCGCGTTAATTAACAGGTATGTGAAGCTCTAAATATCAGTGGAAATTACATACAGCATATAGGCCCCAGTGTTCTGGAATGGTGGAAAGAAACAACCAAACTCCTGAAGAGACTCTTTCAAAATGGATCATAGAGACTGACTGTACATGGATGGGCTTACTTCTGGCAGACTTACTCATATTACGGGTAACTGCACGTTCCCATTGTTGTTGTCCTTATGAAATTTTCTATGGGAGAACCCCCCACCCCAAATGAGGCAGGTGTTAGCAGATTTGCCACAAGTAAGGAGGTGGGATTTCACAGCAGCTGGAACAATTAGGTAAGGTAATAAATCAGGTAACTAAGTTTGTGTAAAAAAAAATATCATTCCCCCTTGAGGAACAGATTCATGAATTTGTGCTCAGTGATCAGGTGTGGCTCAATGACTGGAAACACAATTCCTTGGCCTGACATCGGAAAGGTCCTTATACTGTTGTTTTAGCCACAATTCTGAAAGAGAAGGGAATACTAGACCACCTAACCTGCCTCTTGAGAAATCTGTATGACGGTCAGGAAGCAACAGTTAGAGCAGGACATGGAACAACATACTGGTTCCAAAAAGGAAAAGGAGTATGTCAAGGCTGTATATTGTCACCCTGTTTATTTAGCTTATATGCAGACTACATCATGAAAAATGCTGGGATGGAAGATACCTGAGCTGGAATCAAGATTGCCGAAAGAAATAGCAATAAACTTAGATATGCAGATGTCACCACCATTATGGCAGAATGGGAAGAGGAACGCGTATGTCGGGGAACTTCTTGAGTTGCAGCAAAGGTGTGAAGGACCCTTTCGAAGTTCCAGAGGTTAGGTGTGGTTAGTCTCGAGATGCCTCAGCAGAAATGGGCCTCATGGCGCCTGGAATGGAGAGGCTTCTAGATATTCCCCAGTTTCAGCAGGTGCTCTCAAGTTACCACGGGGACTTCAGGGACCCGCTCTGGCGGCCTCAGGAAAGGCCAGTCATGCGTGTTGCTAGGGGGCCTCTCGTGATTCCTCTCCCGTCGGTGCCGGGGCCTAAGACGTTGTGTGGAGTCGGGGCCGGAACCTGAGGATTCCTCACCAATGCCGACATGGATCTTGGGGTAATTATGGAGTCTCCCCAGGGGAGTCAGTCCTCGTCTCGAGAGGGGGCATGCAGGTGCGCTTTCCTCCTGATCTGTAGCAGCAGTGTCACGCTTCCCATCTCGTGAGTCATGGGATCTGTGGCTTTCCCTCCAGGATTTTCCACGAGTCTTTCCCACGAGGCTTTCCCACAGGGCTGTCCCACGAGGCTTTCGCACAGGGCTGTCTCACGTGCCACCTTGGTGGCAGTCGATCCTTGGCGTGAAAGTCGAGGCAGTGCAGGGAAAACAGGTTCCTCTGGAATGGACTGAGACATCTGGGGGACTCTTGGAATGGTGGAACGACGCTGGCGTACCTCTCGCCTTTCCTGTGGAGAGCGCCTCCTCTTGAGATGCGACGGGAACGCCCAGAATTCTTTCCCGGCCACCAGCGAAAGGATCCCTCATCACGAGCTACGAGCGGAAATGGGGCTCTTCTGGATGTGGGCCGGACCCTCGTGCTTCCTCTCGAGTGGAGACGGGTATGTCAGGCAACTTCTTGAGTTGCAGCAAGGGTGTGAAGGGCCTTTTGGAAGTTACAGACTGTAGGTTTGATTAGCTTCGAGAAGCCTCAACGGAAATGGGCCTCATCTCGCCTGGAGGGCAAAACCTCCTGGATTTTCTCGAGTTGCGGCAGGTGCTCTCGACTTACGACGGGGACCTCAGGGACCCTCTCTGGTGGCCTCAGGAAAGGCCAATCCCCATGCGAGTTGCTCGGGGGCCTCTAGGCATTCCTCTCCTTTCGATGCCGGGGCCTAAGACCTTGTGTGGAGTCGGGGCCAGAACCTGAGGATTCCTCTCCAGGGCTGACATGGATCTTGGGGTACTTCTGGAGTCTCCCCAGGAGAGTAAGTCCTCGTCTCGAATGGGGGCATGCACGTGCGCTTTCCTCCAGAGCAGTAGCAGCAGTGTCACGCTTCCTATCGCGTGGATCAAGGGATCTGTGGCTTTCCCTCGAGGCTTTCCCACGAGGTTTTCCCACGTGGCTTTCCCACGAGGCTTTAACACAGGGCTGTCCCACCTGCCACCGTGGTGGGAGTCGATCCTCGGCGTGAAAGTCGAGGCAGTGCATGGAAAATAGGTTCCTCTGGAATGGACTGAGACATCTGGGGGCTCTCGGAATGGTGGCACGACGCTGGAGTTCCTCTCGCCTTTCCTATTGCGACCGCCTCCTCTTGAAATGCAACGGGAACGCCGAGAATTCTTCCCCGACCAAGAAGCGAAAGGATGCCTCATCTCGAGCCACTAGGCGGAAACGAGGCTCCTCTGGATGTGCCCAGGACCCTCGTGCTTCCTCTAGAGTGGAGACGGGTAAGTCGGGGAACTTCTCGAGTGGCAGCAAGGGAGTGAAGGACCTTTTGGAAGTTCCAGAGGTTAGGTGTGATTAGCCTCGAGAAGCATCAGTGGAAATGGGACTCTTCTCGCCTGGAGGGCAAAACCTCCTGGATTTTTTCGAGTTGCGGCTGGTGCTCTCGACTTACCACGGGGACCTCAGGGACACGATCTGGTGGCCTCAGGAAAGGCCAGTCCCCATGCAGGTTTCTCGTGGGCATCTTGGGATTCCTCTCACTTTGATGCCGGGGCCTAAGACCTTGTGTGGTGTTGGGCCCGGAACATGAGGATTCCTCTCCAGTGTTGAAATGGATCTTGGGTCACTTCTGGAGTCTCCCCAGGGGAGTGAGTCCTCGTCTCGAGAGGGGGCATGCACGTGCGCTTTCCTTCCGACCTGTAGCAGCAGTGTCACGCTTCCCGTCGCGTGGATCAAGGGATCTGTGGCTTTCCCTCGAGGCTTTCCCACGAGGCTTTCCCACAGGGCTGTCCCACGTGAGACTGTGGTGGGAGTCGATCCTCGGCGTGAAAGTCGAGGCAGTGCAGGGAAAACAGGTTCCTCCGGAATGGACTGAGACATCTGGGGGACTCTTGGAATGGTGGCACGACACTGGAGTTGCTCTCACCTTTCCTGTGGAGAGCACCTCCTCTTGCGATGCGACGGGAACGCCCAGGATTCTCTCCCGAACAATCAGCGAAAGGATCCCTCATCTCCAGCTACGAGGCGGAAACGGAGCTCTTCTGGATGTGGGCGGGACCCACGTGCTTTCTCTCGAGTGGAGAGGGGTATGTCGGGGAACTTCTTGAGTTGCAACAAGGGTGTGAAGGACCCTTTGGAAGTTCCAGAGGTTAGATGTGATTAGCCTCGAGACGCCTCAGCGGAAATGGGCCTCATCGAGCCTGGATGGGAGAACTTCCTGGATTTTCTCGAGTTTTGGCAGGTGGTCTCGTCTTACGACGGTGACCTAAGGAACCCGCTCTGGTGACCTCAGGACTGGCCAGTCCCCATACGACTTGTTCGGTGGCCTCCTGGGATTACACTCCCGTCGATGCCAGGGCCTAAGTTGTTGTGTGGAGTCGGGGCCGGAACCTGAGAATTCCTCTCCAGTGCTGAAATGGATATTGGGGTAATTCTGGAGTCTCCCCAGGGAAGTCAGCCCTCCGCTCTAAGGGACATGCACGTGCGCTTTCCTCCCGAGCTGTAGCAGCAGTGTGACGCTTGCGATCGCGTCGATCATGGGATCTGTGGCTTTCCCTCGAGGATTTCCCTCGAAGCTTTCTCACGAGGATTTCGTAGAGAGCTGTCCAACGTGCCACCGTGGTCGGAGTCGATCCTCGGCGTGAAAGTAGAGGCAGCACAGGGAAAACAGGTCCTCTGGAATGGACTGAGACAATGGGGGACTCTTGGTTTGGTGGCACGACCCTGGTGTTCCTTTCGCGTTTCCTGTGGAGAACGCATCCTCTTGAGATGGGACGGGAATGCCCAGAATTCTTTCCCGACCAAGCAGGGAAAGGATCCCTCATGTCAAGCTAGGAGGCGGAAACGGGGCTCCTCTGGATGTGGGCGGGACCTTCGTGCTTCCTCTCGAGTGGAGACAGGTAAGTCGGGGAACTTCTTCAGTTGCAGCAAGGGTGTGAAGGACCTTTTGAAAGTCCCAGATGTTAGGTGTGATTAGCCTCGAAACGCCTCAGCGGAAATGGGCCTCATCTCACCTGGAGGGCAAAACCTCGTGGATTTTCTCGAGTTGTGGCAGGTGCTCTCGACTTACGACGGGGACCTCAGGGACCCGCTCTGGTGGCCTCAGGAAAGGCCAGTCCCCATGCGAGTTTCTCGGGGTCCTCTCAGGATTCCTCTCCCTTTGATGCCAGGACCTAAAACCTTGTGTGGAATCCTGGCCGGAACCTGAGGATTCCTCTCCAGTGCTGACATGGATCTTGGGGTACTTCTGGAGTCTTGCCAGGGGAGTAAGTCCTCGTCTCCAATGGGGGCATGCACGTGCGCTTTCCTCCAGAGTGGTAGCAGCAGTGTCACGCTACCGTCGCGTGGATCAAGGGATCTGTGGCTTTCCCTCAAAGCTTTCCCACGAGGCTTTCCCACAGGGCTCTCCCACGTGCCACCGTGGTGGTAGTCGATCCTCGGCGTGAAAGTCTAGGCAGTGCAGGGAAAACAGGTTCCTCTAGAATGGACTGAGATATTTGGGGGACTCTTGGAATGGCAGCACGACGCTGGAGTTCCTCACGCCTTTCCTGTGGAGAGTGCCTCCTCTTGAGATGCGACGGGAATGCCCAGAATTCTTTCCCGACCAAGCAGGGAAAGGATCCCTCATCTCAAGGGGCTAGGCGGAAATGGGGCTTCTCTGGATGTGGGCGGGACCCTCGTGCTTCCTCTAGAGTGGAGAGGGGTATGTCGGGGAACTACTTGAGTTGCAGCAAGGGTGTGAAGGACCTTTTGGAAGTTCCAGAGGTTAGGTGTGATTAGCCTCGAGACTCCTCAGCGAAAATGGGCCTCATCTCGCCTGCAGGGCAAAACCTCCTGGATTTTCTCGAGTTGCGGCAGGTGCTGTCGAATTACGTCGGGGACCTCAGGGACCCGCTTGTGTGGCCTCAGGAAAGGCCAGTCCCCATGCGAGTTGCTCGCGGGCCTCTGGGGATTCCTCACCGTTGGATGCCGGATCCTAAGACCTTGTGTGGAGTCGGGGCCGGAACCTGAGGATTCCTCTCCAGTGCTGACACGGATCTTGGGGTACTTCTGGAGTCTCCTCAGCGGAGTAAGTCCTCGTCTCGAATGGGGGCATGCACGTGCGCTTTCCTCCAGAGCGGCAGCAGCAGCGTCACGCTTCCCGTCACGTGGACAAGGGATCTGTGGCTATACCTCGAGGTTTTCCCACGAGGCTTTCCCAAGAGGCTTTCCCACAGGTCTGTCCCATGTGCCCCCGTGGTTGGAGTCGATCCTTGGCGTGAAAGTCGAGTCAGTGCAGGAAAAACAGGTTCCTCTGGAATGGGCGGAGACATATGGGGGACTCTTAGAATGGTGGCACGACGCTGATGTTCCTCTCGCCTTTCCTGTGGAGAGCGCCTCCTCTTGAGATGCGACGGGAACGCCGGGAATTCTTTCCCGACCAAGCAGGGAAAGGATCCCTCATCTTGAGCTACAAAGCGGAAACGGGCTCCTCTGGAGGTGGGCGGGACCCTCGTGCTTTCTCTAGAGTGGAGACGGGGATGTCGGGGAAATTCTTGAGTTGAAGCAAGGGTGTGAAGGACCTTTTGGAAGTTCCAGAGGTTAGGTGTGATTAGCCTCGAGAAGCCTCACTGGAAATGGTCCTCATCTCGCATGGAGGCCAAAACCTCCTGGATTTTCTCGAGTTTCGGCAGGTGCTCAAGACTTATAACGGGGTCCTCCGGGACCGGCTCTGGTGGCCTCAGGAAAGTCCAGTCAGCATGCGAGTTCCTCGGGGGCCTCTCGGGATTCCTCTCCAGTCCATGCCGGGGCCTAAGACCTTGTGTGGAGTCGGGGCCTGAACCTGAGGATTCCTCTCCAGTGCTGACATGGATCTTGGGGTACTTCTGGAGGCTCCCCAGGGGAGTAAGTCCTCGTCTCGAATGGGGTCATGCACGTGCGCTTTCCTCCCGATCGGTAGCAGCAGTGTCACGCTTCCGGTCGCGTTTATCAAGGGATCTGTGGCTTTCCCTGGAGGCTTTCCCACCAGGCTTTCCCACGAGGCTTTCCCACAGGGCTGTCCCATGTGCCACCGTGGTGGGAGTCGATCCTCGGCATGAAAGTCGAGGCAGTGCATGGAAAACAGGTTCCTCTGAAATGGACTGAGACAATGGGGGACTCTTGGTTTGGTGACACGATGATGGTGTTCCTTTCGCCTTTCCTGTGTAAAACGCATCCTCTTGAGATGGGACGGGAATGCCCAGAATTCTTTCCCGATCAAGCAGCCAAAGGATCCCTCATGTCGAGCTAGGAGGCGGAAACGGGGCTCCTCTGGATGTGGGCGGGACCCTCGTGCTTCCTCTCGAGTGGAGACAGGTATGTCGGGGAACTTCTTGAGTTGCAGCAAGGGTGTGAAGGACCTTTTGAAAGTCCCAGATGTTAGGTGTGATTAGCCTTGAGACGCCTCAGCGGAAATGGGCCCCATCTCGCCTGGAGGGCAATACCTCCTAGATTTTTTCGAGTTGCAGCAGGTGCTCTCGACTTATGTCGGGGACCTCAGGGACCCGCTCTGGTGGCCTCAGGAAAGGCCAGTCCCCTGCGAGTTGCTCGGGTGCCTTTGGGGATTCCTCTCCCTTCGATGCCGGGGCCTAAGGCCTGTGTGGAGGCGGGGCCGGAACCTGAGGATTCCTCTCCTATGCTGACATGGATCTTGGGGTACTTCTGGAGTCTCCTCAGGGGAGTAAGTCCTCATCTCGAATGGGGACATGCACCTGCGCTTTCCTCCAGAGCTCTAGCAGCAGTGTCACGCTTTCCATCGCCTGGATCAAGGGATCTGTGACTTTCACTCCAGGCTTTCCCAGGAGGCTTTCTCATGAGGCTTCCCCACAGGGGTCCCACGTGCCACCTTGTTTGAGTCGATCCTCGGCGTGAAAGTCGAGGCAGTGCAGGGAAAACAGGTTCCTCTGAAATGACTGAGATATTTGGGGGACTCTTGGAATGGTGGCACGATGCTGGAGATCCGCTCGCCTTTGCTGTGGAGAGCGCCTCCTCTTGAAATGCGACAGGAATGCCCAGAATTCTTTCCCGACCAAGCAGGGAAAGTGTCCCTCATCTTGAGCTACGAGGAAGAAACAGGGCTCCTCTGGATGTGGGCGGGACCCTCATGCTTCCTCTAGAGTGGAGACAGGGAAGTCGGGGAACGTCTTGAGTTGCAGCAAGGGTGTGAAGGACCTTTTGGAAGTTCCAGGGCTTAGATGTGATTAGCCTTGAGAAGCTTCAGCGGAAATGGGCCTAATCTCGCCTGGAGGGCAAAACCTCCTGGATTTTCTCGAGTTGCGGCAGGTGCTCTCGACTTACGACGGGGACCTCAGGGACCCGCTCTTGTGGCCTCTGGAAAGGCCAGTCCCAATGCAAGTTGCTCGGGGGCCTCTCGGGATTTCTCTCACTTTGATGCCGGGGCCTAAGACCTTGTGTGGAGGCGGTGCTGGAACCTGAAGATTCCTCTCCACTGCTGACATGGATCTTGGGGTACTTCTGGAGTCTCCCCAGGGGAGTAAGTCCTCGTCTCAAATGGGGGCATGCACGTGCGCTTTCCTCCAGAGCGGCAGCAGCAGTGTCACGCTTCCCATCTCCTAGATCAAGATATCTGTGGCTTTCCCTAGAGGCTTTCCCACGAGGCTTTTCCACGAGGCTTTCCCACTGGGCTGTCACACGTGCCAGCGTGGTGGGAGTCGATCCTCTGCGTGGGAGTCGATCCTCTGCGTGAAAGCCGAGGCAGTGCAGGGCAAACAGGTTCCTCTGGAATGGACTGAGACATCTCGGGGACTCTTGGAATGGTGGCACGACGCTGGAGTTCCTCTCGCCTTTCCTGTGGAGAGCGCCTCCTCTTGTGGTGAGAGGGGAACGCCGGGAATTCTTTCCGGACAAAGCAGCGAAATGTCCCTCATCTCGAGCTACGAGGCAGAAACGGGGCTCCTCTGGATGTGGATGGGAGACTCGTGCTTCCTCTAGAGTGGAGACGCGCATGTCAGGCAACTTCTTGAGTTGCAGCAAGGGTGTGAAGGACCTTTTGGAAGTTCCAGAGGCTAGAAGTGATTAGCCTGGAGAAGCCTCAGCGGAAATGGGCCTCATCTCGCCTGGAGGGAAAAACCTCCTGGAGTTACTCGAGTTGCGGCAGGTGCTCTCGTCTTACGACGGTGACCTAAGGGACCGGCTCTGGTGGCCTCAGGACTGGCCAGTCCCCATTCCAGTGGCTCGGGAGCCTCTCGGGATTCCTCTCCCGTCGATGCCGGGCCTAAGACCTTGTGTGGAGTCAGGGCCGGATCCTAAGGATTCCTCTCCAGTGCTGACATGGAACTTTGGGTACTTCTGGAGTCTCCCTGTGGAGTCAGTCCTCGTCTCTAGAGGGGACATGCAAATGGGCTTTCCTCCCGCGCTGGAGCAGAAATGTCACGCTTCCCGTCGGGTCGATCATGGGATCTGTGGCTTTCCCTCGAGGGTTTCCCCCGAGGCTTTCCCAGGAGGCTTTCCCACAGGGCTGTCCCACGTGCCACCGTGGTGGGAGTCCATCCTCGGCATGAAAGTCGAAGCAGTGGAGCAAAACAGTTTCCTCTGGAATGGACCTGAGACATCTGCGGGACTCTTGGAATGTGGACACGACCCTGGAGTTACTCTCGCCTTTCCTGTGGAGAGCGCCTCCTCTTCAGATGCGACGTGAACGCTGGGAATGCTTTCCCGACCAAGCAGGGAAAGGATCCCTCATCTCGAGCTACGAGGCGCAAACGGGGCTCCTCTGGATGTGGGCGGGACCCTCGTTCTTCCTCTAGAATGGAGACCTGTATGTCGGGAAACTTCTTGATTTGAAGCAAGTGTGTGAAGGACCTTTTGGAATTTCGAGAAGTTAGGTGTGATTAGCATTGAGAAGGCTCAGCGGAAATGGGTCTCATCTCGCCTGGAGGGCAAAACCTTCTGGATTTTCTCGAGTTGGGGCAGGTGCTCTCGACTTACGACGGGGACCTCAGGGACCCTCTCTGGTGGCCTCAGGAAAGGCTAGTTCCCATGCGAGTTGCTCGGGGCCCTCTCGGGATTCTTCTCCCTTCGATGCCGGGGCCTAAGACCTTGTGTGGAGTCGAGACCAGGACCTGAGGATTCCTCTCCAGTGCTGACATGGATCTTGGGGTACTTCTGGAGTCTCCCAGTGGAGTAAGTCCTCGTCTCGAATGGGGGCATGCACGTGCGCTTTCCTCCAGAGCAGTAGAAGTAGTGCCATGCTTCCCGTCGCGTGGATCAAGGGATCTGTGGCTTTCCTTCGATGCTTTCCCATGAGGCTTTCCCACGAGGCTTTCCCGCAGGGCTGTCCCACGTGAGACAGTGGTGGGAGTCGATCCTCGGCGTGAAAGTCAAGGCAGTGCAGGGAAAACAGGTTCCTCCGGAATGGACTGAGACATCTGGGGGCTCTTGGAATGGTGGCACGACCCTGGAGTTCCTCTCGCCTTTCCTGTGGAGAGCGCCGCCTCTTGTGATGCGACAGGAACGCCCAGAATTCTCTCCCGAACAAGCAGTGAAAGGATCCCTCATCTCTACCTACGAGGCGGGAACGGAGCTGTTCTGGATGTGGGCGGGACCCACGTGCTACCTCTCGAGTGGAGAGGGGTATGTCGGGGAACTTCTTGAGATGCAGCAATGGTGTGAAGGACCCTTTGGAAGTTCCAGAGGTTAGATGTGATTAGCCTCGAGACGCCTCAGCGGAAATGGGCCTCATCGAGCCTGGATGGGAGAACTTCCTGGATTTTCTCGAGTTTTGGCAGGTGGTCTCGTCTTACGACGGTGACCTAAGGAACCCGCTCTGGTGACCTCAGGACTGGCCAGTCCCCATACGACTTGTTCGGTGGCCTGCTGGGATTACACTGCCGTTGATGCCGGGGCCTAAGAGGTTGTGTGGAGTCGGGGCCGGAACCTGAGGCTTCCTCTCCAGTGCTGAAATGGATATTGGGGTAATTCTTGAGTCTCCCCAGGGAAGTCAGTCCTCGTCTCAAGAAGGGGCATGCACGTGCGCTTTCCTCCTGAGCTGTAGCAGCAGTTTCACGCTTCCCATCGCGTGAGTCATGGGATCTGTGGCTTTCCCTCGAGGATTTAACATGAGGCATTCCCACGAGGCTTTCCCACAGGGCTGTCACACGTGCCACCGTGGTGGGAGTCGATCCTCGGCGTGAAAGTCGAGGCAGTGCAGGGAAAACAGGTTCCTCTAGAATGGAATGAAACATCTGGGGTTTTCTGGGAATGGTGGCACGACGCTGGAGTTCTAGCCTTTCCTGTGGAGAGCACCTCCTAATTGAGATGCGACAGGAATGCACAGAATTCTTTCCCGAACACGCAGCGAAAGGATTCCTCATCTCGAGCTACGTAGCGGAAACGGGGCTCCTCTGGATGTGGCCGGGACCCTCGTGTTTCCTCTAGATGTGAGACGGGTATGTCAGGCAACTTCTTGAGCTGCAGCAAGGGTGCGAAAGACCTTTTGGAAATTCCATAGGTTAGCTGTGATTAGCTTCGGAAAGCCTCAGTGGAAATGGGCCTCATCTCTCCTGGAGGGCAAAACCTCTTGGATTCTGTCGAGTTGCGGCAGGTGCTCTCAACTTCCGACGGGGACCTCATGGACCCGCTCTGGTTGCCTCAGGAAAGGCCAGTCCCTATGCGAGTTGCACGGGGGCCACTCAGGATAACTTTCCCTTCGAAGCCGGGGCCTAAGACCTTGTGTGGAGTCGTGCCTGGAACATGAGGTTTCCTCTCCAGTGCTGACATGGATCGTGGGGTACTTCTGGAGTCTCCCCAGGGGAGTAAGTCCTCGTCTCGAATGGGTGCATGCACGTGTGCTTTCCTCCAGAGCTGTAGCTGCAGTGTCACTCCTCCCGTCCCGTGGATCAAGGGATCTGTGGCTTTCCCTCGAGGCTTTCCCACGAGGCTTTCCACTAGGCTTTCCCACAGGGCTGCTTCACGTGCCACCGTTGTGGCTGTCGATCCTCGGCGAGAAAGTTGAGGCAGTGCAGGGAAAACAGGTTCCTCTGAAATGAACTGAGAAATCTGGGGGACTCGGAATGGTGGCGTGGCCCTGGAGTTCCTCTTGCCTTTCCTGTGGAGACGGCCTCCTCTTGAGATGCAACGGGAACGACGGGAATTCTTTCCCAACCAAGCAGGGAAAGGATCCCTCATCTCGAGCTATGAGGCAGAAACGGGGCTCCCCTGGATGTGCGAGGGAGCCTCGTGCTCCCTCTAGAGTGGATACAGGTATGTCGGGGTCCTTCTTGAGTTGCGGCAAGTGTGTGAAGGACCTTTTAGAATTTCCACAAATTAGGTGTGATTAGCCTTGAGAAGCCTCAGAGGAAATGGGCCTCATCTCGCCTGGAGGGCAAAACCTCCTGGATTTTCTCGAGTTGGGGCAGGTGCTCTCGACTTACGATGGGGACCTCAGGGACCCGCTCTGGTGACTTCAGGAAAGGCCAGTCCCCATGCGAGTTCCTCGGGGGCCTCTCGGGATTCCTCTCCCGTCCTTGCCGGGGTCTAAGACCTTGTGTGGAGTCGGGGCCGGAAAGTGAAGATTCCACTCCAGTGCTGACATGGATCTTGGGGTTCTTCTGAAGTCCCCCGAGGGGAGGCAGTACTCGTCCTTAGAGGGGGCATGCACGTTCGCTTTCATCCCGAGGTGTAACAACAGTGTCACGCCTCCCGGCACGCCGATCATGGGATCTGTGGCTTACCCACGAGGCTTTCCCATGAGGCTTTCCCACAGGGCTGTCCCACGTGCCACCGTGGTGTGAGTCGATGCTCGGTGTGAAACTCGAGGCAATGCAGGGAAAACAGGTTCCTCTGGAATGGACTGAGATATCTGGGGGACTCTGGGAATGGTGGCACGACGCTGGAGTTCCTCTCGCCTTTCCTGTGGGGAGCGCCTCCACTTGAGATGCAACAGGAACTCCCAGAATTATTTCCCGAAAAAACTGCGAAAGGATCCCTCATCTTGAGCTACGAGGCGGACACGGGGCTCCTCTGGATGTGGGCGGGACCATCGTGCTTCCTCTCGAGTGGAGATGGGTATGTTAGGGAACTTCTTGAGTTGCAGCAAGGGTGTGAAGGACCTTTTAGAAGTTCCAGAGGTTAGATGTGATTACCTTCCAGAAGCCTCAGCGGAAATGGGCGTCATCTCGCCTGGAGTGCCAAACCTCCTTGATTTTCCCGAGTTGCCGCAGGTGCTCTCGACTTACGATGGGGACTTTAGGGACCAGCTCTGGTGGCCTCAAGACTGGCCCGTCCCCATCCGAATTGCTCGGGGTCCTCTCGGGTTTCCTCTTCCGTAGATGCCGGGGCCTAAGTCCTTGTGTGGAGTCGGGGCCGGAACATGAGGATTCCTCTCCAGTACTGACATGGATCTTGGAGTACTTTTGGAGTCTCCCCAAGGGAGTAAGTCCTCGTCTCGAATGGGGGCATGCACGTGCGCTTTCCTCCGAGCTGTAGCACCAGCGTCACGATTCCTGTCGCGTGGATCAAGGGATCTGTGTCTTTCCCTCGAGGCTTTCCCACGAGGCTTTCCCACAGGGCTGTCCCACGTGAGACCGTGGTTGGAGTCGATCCTCCTCGTGAAAGTCAAGGCAGTGCAGGGAAAACAGTTTCCTCTGGAATGGACTGACACATCTGGGGGACTCTTGGAATGGTGGCACTACGCTGGAGTTGCTCTCAGCTTTCCTGTGGAGAGCCCCTACTCTTGAGATGCGACGGGAACGCCCAGGAATCTCTCCTGAACAAGCAGCGAAAGGATTCCTCATCTCGACCTACGAGGCAGAAATGGAGCTCTTCTGGATGTGGGTGGGACCCACGTGCTTCCTCTCGAGTGGAGAGGGGTATCTCGGGGAACTTCTTGAGTTGCAGCAAGGGTGTCAAGGACCCTTTGAAAGTTCCAGAGCTTAGGTGTGATTAGCCTTGAGAAGCCTCAGCGGAAATGGTCCTCATCTCGCCTGGAGGGCAAATCCTCCTGGATTTTCTGAAGTTGCCGCAGGTGCTCTCGACATACGACGGGGACCTCTGGGACCCGCTCTGGTGGCCTCAGGAAAGGCCAGTCCCCATGCGAGTTGCACGTGGGCCTCTCGGGATACCTCTCCCTTCGATGCCTGCGCCTAATACCTTGTGTGGAGGCGGGGCCGGAATCGGAGGATTCCTCTCCAGTGCTGACATGGATAATGGGGTAATTCTGGAGTCTCCCCAGGGGAGTAAGTCCACGTCTCAAATGGGGGCATGCACGTGTGCTTTCCTCCAGAGCAGTAGCAGCAGTGTCATGCTTTCCATCGCCTGGAACAAGGGATCTGTGGCTTTCCCTCGAGGCTTTCCCATGAGGCTTTCCCACAGGGCTGTCACACGTGCCACTGTGATGGGAGTCAATCCTCGGCGTGAAAGTCGAGGCAGTGCAGGGAAAACAGGTTCCACTGGAATGGACTGAGACTTCTGGGGAACTCTTGGAATGGTGGCACGACGCTGGAGTTCCTCTCGCCTTTCCTGTGGAGAGCACCTCCTCTTGAGGTGAGAGTGGAACGCTGGGAATTCTTTCCCGACAAAGCAGCGAAATGTCCCTCATCTCGAGGCGGAAACGGGTCTCCTCTGGATGTGGCCGGGACCCTTGTGCTTCCTATAGAGTGGAGACGGGTATGTCAGGCAACTTCTTGAGTTACAGCAAGGGTGTGAAGGAACTTTTGGAAGTTACAGAGGTTAGGTTTGATTAGCTTCGAGAAGCCTCAGCGGAAATGGGCTCTTCTCGCCTGGAGGGCAATACCTCCTAGATTTTTTCGAGTTGCGGCAGGTGCTCTCGATTTACGACGGGGACCTCAGGGACTCGCTCTGGTGGCCTCAGGCAATGCCAGTCCTCATGCGAGTTGCTCGGGTGCCTCTCGGGATTCCTCTCGCTTCGATGCCGGGGCCTGAGACCTTGTGTGGCGTCGGGGCGGAACATGAGGATTCCTCTTCAGTGCTGACATGGATCTTGGGGGAACTTCTGGAGTCTCCCCAGGGGAGTAAGTCCTCGTCTCGAGAGGGGGTCATGCACGTGCGCTTTCCTCCAGAACGGGAGCAGCAGTGTCTGGTTCCAGGAGCATGGATCATGAGATCTGTGGCTTTCCCTCGAGGTTTTCCAACGAGGATTTTCCACGAGGCTTTCCCACAGGGCGGTCCCAAGTGCCACTGTGGTGGGAGTCGATCCTCGGCGTGAAAGTCAAGGCAGTGCAGGGAAAACAGGTTCCTCTGGAATGGGCGAAGACATCTGGGGGACTCTGGGAATGGTCGCACGACACTGGAGTTCTTCTCTCCTTTCCTGTGGAGAGCTTCTCCTCTTAAGATGCGACGGGAATGCCCCGAATTCTTTCTCGACCAAGCAGGGAAAGGATCCCTCATCTCGAGCTACGAGGCGGAAACGGGGCTCTTCTGGATGTGGCCAGGACCCTCGTGCTTCCTCTCTAGTGTAAACGGTTATGTCAGGGAACCTCGTGAGTTGAAGCAAGGGTGTTAAGGACCTTTTTGAAGTTCCAGAGTTTAGGTGTCATTAGCTTCGAGAAGCCTCAGTGGAAATGGGCATCACCTCGCCTGGAGGGCAAAACTTCCTGGATTTTATCCAGTTGTGGCAGCTGCTCTCGACTTACCACGGCGACCTCAGGGACCCTCTCTAGTGGCCTCAGGAAAGGCCAGTCCGTATGCGAGTTGCTCAGGGGCCTCTCGGGATTCCTGTACCATCGATGCCGGGACTCAAGACCTTGTGTGGAGTTGGGGCCGGAACCTGCGGATTCCTCCCCAGTGCTGACATGGATCTTGGGGTACTTCTGGAGTCTCCCCAGGGGAGTCAGTCATTGTCTCCAGAGGGGGTATTCACGTGTGCTGTCCTCCCGAGCAGTACCAGCAGTGTCACGTTTCCTGTCGCGTTGATCATGGGATCTCTGGTTTTCCTTTGAGGATTTCCCACGAGGCTTTCCCAACAGCCTCTCCCACAGTGCTCTCCCACGTATCACCGAGGTGGGAGTCGAACCTCGGCTTGAAAGTCGAGGCAGTGCAGGGAAAACAGGTTCCTCTGGAATGGACTGAGACTTCTGGAGGACTCTTGGAATGGTGGAACGATGCTGTAGTTCCTCCCGCGTTTCCTGTGGAGACCGCCTCCTCTTGAGATTGGACGGGAATGCCCAGAAATCTTTCCCTACAAAGCAGTGAAAGGATCCCTCATCTCGAGCTACGAGGCGGAAACGGGGCTCCTCTGGATGTGGGCGGGACCCTCGTGCTTCCGCTCGAAGGGAGACGGGTATGTCGGGGAACTTCTTGAGTTGCAGCAAGGGTGTGAAGGAACTTTTGGAAGTTCCAGAGCTTAGATGTGATTAGCCTTGAGAAACCTCCGAGGAAATCGGCCCCATCTCTCCTGGAGGGCAAAACCTCCTGGATTTACTCGAGTTGCGGCAGGTGCTCTCGACTTACGACGGGGACCTCAGGGACACACTCTGGTGGCCTCAGGAAAGGCCAGTCCCCATGCGAGTTGAAAGGGGACCTCTCATGATTCCTCTACCTTCTATAACGGGGCCTAAGACATTGTGTGGAGTTGGGGCTGGAACCTGAGGATTCCTCTCCAGTGCTGACATGGATCTTGGGGTACTTCTGGAGTCTCCCCAGGGGAGTAAGTCCTCGTCTCGAATGGGTGCATGCACGTGCCCTTTCCTCCCGAGCGGTAGCAGCAATGTCACGCTTCCCGTTGCGTGGTTCAAGGGATCTGTGGCTTTCCTTCGAGGCTTTCCCACGAGGCTTTCCCACGAGGCTTTCCCACAGGGCTGTCCCACGTGCCACCATGGTGGAGTCGTACCTCGGCGAGAAAGTCGAGGCAGTGCAGGGAAAACAGGTTCCTCTGGAATGGACCTAGAATTCTGGGGGACTCTTGGAATGGTGGCACGACGCTGGAGTTCCTCTCGCCTTTCCTGTGGAGAGCGGCTCCTCTTGAGAAGCGACGGGAATGCCAAGAATTCTTTCCCGTCCAAGCCGCGAAAGGATCACTCATCTCGAGGTACGAGGCGGAAACAGGGCTTCTCTGAATGTGGCCGGGACCCTCGTGCTTCCTCTAGATTGGAGACGGGTATGTCAGGGAACATCTTGAGTTGCAGCAAGGGTGTGAAGGACCTTTCGGAAGTTCCAGAGGTTAGGTGTGATTAGCCTCGAGAAGCCTCAGTGGAAATGGGCCTCATCTCGCCTGGAGGGCAAAACCTCCTAGATTTTCTCGAGTTGTGGCAGGTGCTCTCGACTTACGACGGGGACCTCAGGGACCCGCTCTGGTGGCCTCAGGAAAGGCCAGTCCCAGTGCGAGTTGCTCGGGGGCCTCTCGGGATTCCTCTCCTTTCGATGCCGCGGCCTAAGTCCTTGTGTGGTGTCGGGCCCGGAACCTTAGGATTCCTCTCCTGTGCTGACATGGATCTTGGGGTACTTCTGGAGTCTCCCCAGGGGAGTAAGTCCTCGTCTCGAATGGAGGCATGCACGAGCGCTTTCCTCAAGACTGTACCAGCAGTGTCACGCTTCCCATCGCCAGGATCAAGGGATCTGTATCTTTCCCTCGAGGCTTTCCCCCGAGGTGTTCTCACGAGGCTATCCAACAGGGCTGTCCCACGTGCGACCATTGTGTGAGTAGATCCTCAGCGTGAAAGTCGTGGCAGTGCAAGGAAAACATGTTCCTCTTGAATGGACTGTGATATCTGGGGGACTTTGGGATAGCGGCACGGCCCTCGATTTCCCCTCGCTTTTGCTGTCGAGAGCGCCTCCTCTTGAGATGCGATGGGAACCCCGGGAATTCTTTCCCGAGGAAGCATGGGAAGGATCCCTCATCTCGAGCTACAAGGCATAAACGGGGGCTCCTCTGGATGTGGGCGGGACCGTCGTGCTTCCTCTACAGTGGAGACGGAGATGTCGGGGAACTTCTTGAGTTGCAGCAAGGGTGTGAAGTACCTTTTGGAAGTTCCAGAGGTTAGGTGTGATTAGCCTCGAGAAGCCTCAGCAGAAATGGGCCTCATCTCGCCTGGAGGGCAAAACCGCTTGGATTTTCTCGAGTTGTGGCAGGTGCTCTCGACTTAAGGCGGGGACATCAGGGACCTGCTCTGGTGGACTCAGGACTGGCCAGTCCCCAATCGAGTTGCTCGGGGGCCTCTCGGGATTACTTTCCCGTCGATGCCGGGGCCTAAGTCCTTGTGTGGAGTCGGGCCCAGGACCTGAGGATTCCTCTGCAGTGCTGACATGGATTTTCGGGTACGTCTGGAGTCTCCCCATTGGAGTAAGTCCTCGTCTCGAATGGGGGCATGCACGTGCGCTTTCCTCAACAGCTGTAGCAGCAGAGTCATTCTTCCCATCGCCTACATCAAGTGATCTGTGCCTTTCCCTTGAGGATTTCCCACGAGGTGTTCCCACCAGTCCTTCCCACAGGGCTGTCCCACGTGCCACCGAGTTCTGAGTCGATCCTCGGCTTGAATGTCGAGGCAGTGCAGGGAAAACAGATTCCTCTGGAATGGACTAAGACATCTAGCCGACTCTTGGAATGGTGGCACGACGCTGGAGTTCCTCTCGCCTTCCCTATGGAGAGCGCCTCCTCTTGAGATGCGAAGGGAACGCCGGGAATTCTTGCCCGACGAAGCAGGGAAAGGATTCCACATCTCGAGCAACGAAGCAGAAACGGGGCTCCTCTGGATGTGGGCGGGACCCTCGTGCTTCCTCTACAGTGGAGACCAGGATGTCGAGGAACTTCTTGAGTTGCAGCAAGGTTGTGAAGGACCTTTTGGAAGTTCCAGAGGTTAGGTGTGATTAGCCTCGAGAAGCCTCAGTGGAAATGGGCCTCATCTCGCCTGGAGGGCAAACCTCCTGGATTTTCTCGAGTTGCCGCAGGTGCTCTCGACTTACGACGGGGACCTCAGGGACCCGCTCTGGTGGCCTCAGGAAAGGCCAGTCGCCATGCGAGTTCCTCGGGGTCCTCTCGGGATTCATCTCCCTTCGATGCCGGGGCATAAGACCTTGTGTGGAGTCGGGGCCTGAACCTGAGGATTCCTCTTCAGTGCTGACATGGATCTTGGGGTACTTCTGGAGTCTCCCCAGGGGAGTCAGTCCTCGTTTCGAATGCGGGCATGCACTTGCGCTTTCCTCCAGAGCGGAAGCAGCAGTGTCACGCAGTCCGCCGCGTGGATCAAAGGATCTATGGTTTTCCCTCGAGTCTTTCCCACGAGGCTTTCCCACGAGGCTTTCCCACAGGGCTGTCCCACGTGCACACGTGGTGGGAGTCGATCCTCGGCTTGAACGTCAAGGTAGTGCAGGGAAAACAGGTTCCTCTGGAATGGACTGACACATCTGGGGGACTCTAGGAATGGTGGCACGACCCTGAAGTTCCTCCCGCCTTTCCTGTGGAGAGCGCCTTCTCTTGAGATGCGACGGGAACGCCGGGAATTCTTTCCCTACGAAACAGGGAAAGGATCCCTCATCTCGAGCTTGGAGGCGTAAACGGGGCTCCCCTGGATGTGTTCGGGACCCTCGTGCTTCCTCTCGAGTGGAGACGGGTATGTCGGGGAACTTCTTGAGTTGCAGCAAGGGTGTGAAGGACCCTTTGGAAGTTCCAGTGGTTAGATGTGATTGGCCTCGAGAAGCCTCAGCGGAAATGGGCCTCATCTCGCCTGGAGGGCAAAACCTCCTGGATTTTCTCGAGTTGCCCCAGGTGCTCTCGACTTACGACGGGGACCTCAGGGACCATGTCTGGTGGCCTCAGGAAAGGCCAGTCCCCATGCGAGTTCCTCGGGGTCGTCTCGGGTTTCCTCTCCCTTCGATTCCAGGGCCTAAGACCTTGTGTGGAGTCGGGGCCGGAACCTGAGGATTCCTCTCCAGTGCTGACAAGGATCTTGGGGTACTTCTGGAGTCTCCCCAGGGGAGTCAGTCCTCGTCTCGAATGCGGGCATGCACTTGCGCTTTCCTCCAGAGCGGTAGCAGCCGTGTCTCGCAGTCCGCCGCGTGGATCAAATGATCTATGGTTTTCCCTCGAGTCTTTCCCACGAGGCTTTCCCACGAGGCTTTCCCACAGGGCTGTCCCACGTGCACACGTGGTGGGAGTCGATCCTCGGCTTGAACGTCAAGGCAGTGCAGGGAAAACAGGTTCCTCTGGAATGGACTGACACATCTGGGGGACTCTTGGAATGGTGGCACGACCCTGGAGTTCCTCTCGCCTTTCCTGTGGAGAGCGCCTCCTCTTGAGATGCGACGGGAACGCCGGGAATTCTTTCCCTACGAAACAGGGAAAGGATCACTCATCTCGAACTAGGAGGCGGAAACGGGGCTCCCCTGGATGTGTGCGGGACCCCACGTGCTTCCTCTGGAGTGGAGACGGGTATGTCGGGGAAGTTCTTGAGTTGCAGTAAGGGTGTGAAGGACCCTTTGGATGTTCCAGTGGTTAGACGTGATTAGCCTCTAGAAGCCTCAGCGGAAATGGGCCTCATCTCGCCTGGAGGGCAAAACCTCCTGGATTTTCTCGAGTTGCGGCAGGTGCTCTCGACTTACGACGGGGACCTCAGGGACCCGCTCTGGTGGCCTCAGGAAAGGCCAGTCCCCATGCGAGTTCCTCGGGGGCCTCTGGGGATTCCTCTCCCGTTGATGCCGGCGCCTAAGTCCTTGTGTGGAGTCGGGGCCGGAACCTGAGGATTCCTCTCCAGTGCTGACATGGATCTTGGGGTACTTCTGGAGTCTCCCCAGGGGAGTCAGTCTTCGTCTCGAATGCGGGCATGCACTTGCGCTTTCCTCCAGAGCGGTAGCAGCAGTGTCACGCAGTCCGCCTCGTGGATCAAAGGATCTATGGTTTTCCCTCGAGTCTTTTCCACGAGGCTTTCCCACGAGGCTTTCCCACAGGGCTGTCCCACGTGCACACGTGGTGGGAGTCGATCCTTGGCTTGAACGTCAAGGCAGTGCAGGGAAAACAGGTTCCTCTGGAATGGACTGACACATCTGGGGGACTCTTGGAATGGTGGCACGACCCTGGAGTTCCTCTCGCCTTTCCTGTGGAGAGCGCCTCCTCTTGAGATGCGACGGGAACGCCGGGAATTCTTTCCCTACGAAACAGGGAAAGGATCCCTCATCTCGAGCTAGGAGGTGGAAACGGAGCTCCCCTGGATGTGTGCGGGACCCCACGTGCTTCCTCTCGAGTGGAGACGGGTATGTCGGGGAACTTCTTCAGTTGCAGCAAGGGTGTGAAGGACCCTTTGGAAGTTCCAGTGGTTAGATGTGATTGGCCTCGAGAAGCCTCAGCGGAAATGGGCCTCATCTCGCCTGGAGGGCAAAACCTCCTGGATTTTCTCGAGTTGCGGCAGGTGCTCTCGACTTACGACGGGGACCTCAGGGACCCGCTCTGGTGGCCTCAGGAAAGGCCAGTCCCCATGCGAGTTCCTCGGGGGCCTCTCGGGATTCCTCTCCCGTCGATGCCGGGGCCTAAGACCTTGTGTGGAGTCGGGGCCGGAACCTGAGGATTCCTCTCCAGTGCTGACATGGATCTTGGGGTACTTCTGGAGTCTCCCCAGGGGAGTCAGTCCTCGTCTCGAATGCGGGCATGCACTTGCGCTTTCCTCCAGAGCGGTAGCAGCAGTGTCACGCACTCCGCCGCGTGGATCAAAGGATCTATGGTTTTCCCTCGAGTCTTTCCCACGAGGCTTTCCCACGAGGCTTTCCCACAGGGCTGTCCCACGTGCACACGTGGTGGGAGTCGATCCTCGGCTTGAACGTCAAGGCAGTGCAGGGAAAACAGGTTCCTCTGGAATGGACTGACATATCTGGGGGACTCTTGGAATGGTGGCACGACCCTGGAGTTCCTCTCGCCTTTCCTGTGGAGAGCGCCTCCTCTTGAGATGCGACGGGAACGCCGGGAATTCTTTCCCTACGAAACAGGGAAAGGATTCCTCATCTCGAGCTAGGAGGCGGAAACGGGGCTCCCCTGGATGTGTGCGGGACACCACGTGCTTCCTCTCGAGTGGAGACGGGTATGTCGGGGAACTTCTTGAGTTGCAGCAAGGGTGTGAAGGACCCTTTTGAAGTTCTAGTGGTTAGATGTGATTGGCCTCGAGAAGCCTCAGCGGAAATGGGCCTCATCTCGCCTGGAGGGCAAAACCTCCTGGATTTTCTCGAGTTGCGGCAGGTGCTCTCGACTTACGACGGGGACCTCAGGGACCCGCTCTGGTGGCCTCAGGAAAGGCCAGTCCCCATGCGAGTTCCTCGGGGGCCTCTCGGGATTCCTCTCCCGTCGATGCCGGGGCCTAAGACCTTGTGTGGAGTCGGGGCCGGAACCTGAGGATTCCTCTCCAGTGCTGACATGGATCTTGGGGTACTTCTGGAGTCTCCCCAGGGGAGTCAGTCCTCGTCTCGAATGCGGGCATGCACTTGCGCTTTCCTCCAGAGCGGTAGCAGCAGTGTCACACAGTCCGCCGCGTGGATCAAAGGATCTATGGTTTTCCCTCGAGTCTTTCCCACGAGGCTTTCCCACGAGGCTTTCCCACAGGGCTGTCCCACGTGCACACGTGGTGGGAGTCGATCCTCGGCTTGAACGTCAAGGCAGTGCAGGGAAAACAGGTTCCTCTGGAATGGACTGACACATCTGGGGGACTCTTGGAATGGTGGCACGACCCTGGAGTTCCTCTCGCCTTTCCTGTGGAGAGCGCCTCCTCTTGAGATGCGACGGGAACGCCGGGAATTCTTTCCCTACGAAACAGAGAAAGGATCCCTCATCTCGAGCTAGGAGGCGAAACGGGGCTCCCCTGGATGTGTGCGGGACCCCACGTGCTTCCTCTCGAGTGGAGACGGGTATGTCGGGGAACTTCTTGAGTTGGAGCAAGGGTGTGAAGGACCCTTTGGAAGTTCCAGTGGTTAGATGTGATTGGCCTCGAGAAGCCTCAGCGGAAATGGGCCTCATCTCGCCTGGAGGGCAAAACCTCCTGGATTTTCTCGAGTTGCGGCAGGTGCTCTCGACTTACGACGGGGACCTCAGGGACCCGCTCTGGTGGCCTCAGGAAAGGCCAGTCCCCATGCGAGTTCCTCGGGGGCCTCTCGGGATTCCTCTCCCGTCGATGCCGGGGCCTAAGACCTTGTGTGGAGTCGGGGCCGGAACCTGAGGATTCCTCTCCAGTGCTGACATGGATCTTGGGGTACTTCTGGAGTCTCCCCAGGGGAGTCAGTCCTCGTTTCAAATGCGGGCATGCACTTGCGCTTTCCTCCAGAGCGGTAGCAGCAGTGTCACGCAGTCCGCCGCGTGGATCAAAGGATCTATGGTTTTCCCTCGAGTCTTTCCCACGAGGCTTTCCCACGAGGCTTTCCCACAGGGCTGTCCCACGTGCACACGTGGTGGGAGTCGATCCTCGGCTTGAACGTCAAGGCAGTGCAGGGAAAACAGGCTCCTCTGGAATGGACTGACACATCTGGGGGACTCTTGGAATGGTGGCACGACCCTGGAGTTCCTCTCACCTTTCCTGTGGAGAGCGCCTCCTCTTTAGATGCGACGGGAACGCTGGGAATTCTTTCCCTTCGAAACAGGGAAAGGATCCCTCATCTCGAGCTAGGAGGCGGAAACGGGGCTCCCCTGGATGTGTGCAGGACCCCACGTGCTTCCTCTCGAGTGGAGACGCGTATGACGGGGAACTTCTTGAGTTGCAGCAATGGTGTGAAGGGCCCTTTGGAAGTTCCAGTGGTTAGATGTGATTGGCCTCGAGAAGCCTCAGCGGAAATGGGCCTCATCTCGCCTGGAGGGCAAAACCTCCTGGATTTTCTCGAGTTGCGGCAGGTGCTCTCGACTTACGACGGGGACCTCAGGGACCCGCTCTGGTGGCCTCAGGAAAGGCCAGTCCCCATGCGAGTTCCTCGGGGGCCTCTCGGGATTCCTCTCCCGTCGATGCCGGGGCCTAAGACCTTGTGTGGAGTCGGGGCCGGAACCTGAGGATTCCTCTCCAGTGCTGACATGGATCTTGGGATACTTCTGGAGTCTCCCAAGGGGAGTCAGTCCTCGTCTCCAATGCGGGCATTCACTTGCGCTTTCCTCCAGAGCGGTAGCAGCAGTGTCACGCATTCCGCCGTGTGGATCAAAGGACCTATGGTTTTCCCTCGAGTCTTTCCCACGAGGCTTTCCCACGAGGCTTTCCCACAGGGCTGTCCCACGTACACACGTGGTGGGAGTCGATATTCGGCTTGAACGTCAAGGCAGTGCAGGGAAAACAGGTTCCTCTGGAATGGACTGACACATCTGGGGGACTCTTGGAATGGTGGCACGACCCTGGAGTTCCTCTCGCCTTTCCTGTGGAGAGCGCCTCCTCTTGAGATGCGACGGGAACGCCGGGAATTCTTTCCCTACGAAACAGGGAAAGGAACCCTCATCTCGAGCTAGGAGGCGGAAACGGGGTCCCCTGGATTTGTGCGGGACACCACGTGCTTCCTCTCGAGTGGAGACGGGTATGTCGGGGAACTTCTTGAGTTGAAGCAATGGTGTGAAGGACCCTTTGGAAGTTCCAGTGGTTAGATGTGATTGGCCTCGAGATGCCTCAGCGGAAATGGGCCTCATCTCGCCTGGAGGGCAAAACCTCCTGGATTTTCTCGAGTTGCGGCAGGTGCTCTCGACTTACGACGGGGACCTCAGGGACCCGCTCTGGTGGCCTCAGGAAAGGCCAGTCCCTATGCGAGTTCCTCAGGGGCCTCTCGGGATTCCTCTCCCGTCGATGCCGGGGCCTAAGACCTTGTGGGGAGTCGGGGCCGGAACCTGAGGATTTCTCTCCAGTGCTGACATGGATCTTGGGGTACTTCTGGAGTCTCCCCAGGGGAGTCAGTCCTCGTCTCGAATGCGGGCATTCACTTGCGCTTTCCTCCAGCGCGGTAGCAGCATTGTCATGCAGTCCGCCGCGTGGATCAAAGGATCTATGGTTTTCCCTCGAGTCTTTAGCGCGAGGCTTTCCCTCGAGGCTTTCCCACAGGGCTGTCCCACGTGCACACGTGGTGGGAGTCGATCCTCGGCTTGAACGTCAAGGCAGTGCAGGGAAAACAGGTTCCTCTGGAATGGACTGACACATCTGGGGGACTCTTGGAATGGTGTCACGACCCTGGAGTTCCTCTCGCCTTTCCTGTGGAGAGCGCCTCCTCTTGAGATGCGACGGGAACGCCGGGAATTCTTTCCCTACGAAACAGGGAAAGGATCCCTCATCTCGAGCTAGGAGGCGGAAACGGGGCTCCCCTGGATGTGTGCGGGACACAACGTGCTTCCTCTCGAGTGGAGACGGGTATGTCGGGGAACTTCTTGAGTTGCAGCAAGGGTGTGAAGGACCCTTTGGAAGTTCCAGTGGTTAGACGTGATTGGCCTCGAGAAGCCTCAGCGGAAATGGGCCTCATCTCGCCTGGAGGGCAAAACCTCCTGGATTTTCTCGAGTTGCGGCAGGTGCTCTAGACATACGACGGGGACCTCATGGAACCGCTCTGGTGGCCTCAGGAAAGGCCAGTCCCCATGCGAGTTCCTCGGGGGCGTCTCGGGATTCCTCTCCCGTCGATGCCGGGGCCTAAGACCTTGTGAGGAGTCGGGGCCGGAACCTGAGGATTCCTCTCCAGTGCTGACATGGATCTTGGGGTACTTCTGGAGTCTCCCCAGGGGAGTCAGTCCTCGTCTCGAAAGCGGGCATGCACTTGCGCTTTCCTCCAGAGCGGTAGCAGCAGTGTCACGCAGTCCGCCGCGTGGATCAAAGGATCTATGGTTTTCCCTCGAGTCTTTCCCACGAGGCTTTCCCACGAGGCTTTCCCACAGGGCTGTCCCACGTGCACACGTGGTGGGAGTCGATCCTCGGCTTGAACGTCAAGGCAGTGCAGGGAAAACAGGTTCCTCTGGAATGGACTGACACATCTGGGGGACTCTTGGAATGGTGGCACGACCCTGGAGTTCTTCTCGCCTTTCCTGTGGAGAGCGCCTCCTCTTGAGATGCGACGGGAACGCCGGGAATTCTTTCCCTACGAAACAGGGAAAGGATCCCTCATCTCGAGCTAGGAGGCGGAAACGGGGCTCCCCTGGATGTGTGCGGGACACCGTGTGCTTCCTCTCGAGTGCAGATGGGTATGTCGGGGAACTTCTTGAGTTGCAGCAAGGGTGTGAAGGACCCTTTGGAAGTTCCAGTGGTTAGATGTGATTGGCCTCGAGAAGCCTCAGCGGAAATGGGCCTCATCTCGCCTGGAGGGCAAAACCTCCTGGATTTTCTCGAGTTGCGGCAGGTGCTCTCGACTTACGACGGGGACCTCAGGGACCAGCTCTGGTGGCCTCAGGAAAGGCCAGTCCCCATGCGAGTTCCTCGGGGGCCTCTGGGGATTCCTCTCCCGTCGATGCCGGGGCCTAAGTCCTTGTGTGGAGTCGGGGCCGGAACCTGAGGATTCCTCTCCAGTGCTGACATGCATCTTGGGGTACTTCTGGAGTCTCCCCAGGGGAGTCAGTCCTCGTCTCGAATGCGGGCATGCACTTGCGCTTTCCTCCAGAGCGGTAGCAGCAGTGTCACGCAGTCCTCCGCGTGGATCAAAGGATCTATGGTTTTCCCTCGAGTCTTTCCCACGAGGCTTTCCCACGAGGCTTTCCCACAGGGCTGTCCCACGTGCACACGTGGTGGGAGTCGATCCTCGGCTTGAACGTCAAGGCAGTGCAGGGAAAACAGGTTCCTCTGGAATGGACTGACACATCTGGGGGACTCTTGGAATGGTGGCACGACCCTGGAGTTCCTCTCGCCTTTCCTGTGGAGAGCGCCTCCTCTTGAGATGCGACGGGAACGCCGGGAATTCTTTCCCTACGAAACAGGGAAAGCATCCCTCATCTCGAGCTAGGAGGCGGAAACGGGGTCCCCTGGATGTGTGCGGGACCCCACGTGCTTCCTCTCGAGTGGAGACGGGTATGTCGGGGAACTTCTTGAGTTGCAGCAATGGTGTGAAGGACCCTTTGGAAGTTCCAGTGGTTAGATGTGATTGGCCTCGAGATACCTCAGCGGAAATGGGCCACATCTCGCCTGGAGGGCAAAACCTCCTGGATTTTCTCGAGTTGCGGCAGGTGCTCTCGACTTACGACGGGGACCTCAGGGAACCGCTCTGGTGGCCTCAGGAAAGGCCAGTCCCCATGCGAGTTCCTCGGGGGCGTCTCGGGATTCCTCTCCCGTCGATGCCGGGGCCTAAGACCTTGTGAGGAGTCGGGGCCGGAACCTGAGGATTCCTCTCCAGTGCTGACATGGATCTTGGGGTACTTCTGGAGTCTCCCCAGGGGAGTCAGTCCTCGTCTCGAATGCGGGCATGCACTTGCGCTTTCCTCCAGAGCGGTAGCAGCAGTGTCACGCAGTCCGCCGCGTGGATCAAAGGATCTATGGTTTTCCCTCGAGTCTTTCCCACGAGGCTTTCCCACGAGGCTTTCCCACAGGGCTGTCCCACGTGCACACGTGGTGGGAGTCGATCCTCGGCTTGAACGTCAAGGCAGTGCAGGGAAAACAGGTTCCTCTGGAATGGACTGACACATCTGGGGGACTCTTGGAATGGTGGCACGACCCTGGAGTTCCTCTCGCCTTTCCTGTGGAGAGCGCCTCCTCTTGAGATGCGACGGGAACGCCGGGAATTCTTTCCCTACGAAACAGGGAAAGGATCCCTCATCTCGAGCTGGGAGGCGGAAACGGGGCTCCCCTGGATGTGTGCGGGACACCACATCATTCCTCTCGAGTGGAGACGGGTATGTCGGGGAACTTCTTGGGTTGCAGCAAGGGTGTGAAGGACCCTTTCGAAGTTCCAGTGGTTAGACGTGATTGGCCTCGAGAAGCCTCAGCGGACATGGGCCTCATCTCGCCTGGAGGGCAAAACCTCCTGGATTTTCTCGAGTTGCGGCAGGTGCTCTCGACTTACGACGGGGACCTCAGGGACCCGCTCTGGTGGCCTCAGGAAAGGCCAGTCCCCATGCGAGTTCCTCGGGGGCCTCTCGGGATTCCTCTCCCGTCGATGCCGGGGCCTAAGACCTTGTGTGGAGTCGGGGCCGGAACCTGAGGATTCCTCTCCAGTGCTGACATGGATCTTGGGGTACTTCTGGAGTCTCCCCAGGGGAGTCAGTCCTCGTCTCGAATGCGGGCATGCATTGCGCTTTCCTCCAGAGCGGTAGCAGCAGTGTCACGCAGTCCGCCGCGTGGATCAAAGGATCTATGGTTTTCCCTCGAGTCTTTCCCACGAGGCTTTCCCACGAGGCTTTCCCACAGGGCTGTCCCACGTGCACACGTGGTGGGAGTCGATCCTCGGCTTGAACGTCAAGGCAGTGCAGGGAAAACAGGTTCCTCTGGAATGGACGGACACATCTGGGGGACTCTTGGAATGGTGGCACGACCCTGGAGTTCCTCTCGCCTTTCCTGTGGAGAGCGCCTCCTCTTGAGATGCGACGGGAACGCCGGGAATTCTTTCCCTACGAAACAGGGAAAGGATCCCTCATCTCGAGCTAGGAGGCGGAAACGGGGCTCCCCTGGATGTGTGCGAGACCCCACGTGCTTCCTCTCGAGTGGAGACGGGTATGTCGGGGAACTTCTTGAGTTGCAGCAATGGTGTGAAAGACCCTTTGGAAGTTCCAGTGGTTAGATGTGATTGGCCTCGAGAAGCCTCAGCGGAAATGGGCCTCATCTCGCCTGGAGGGCAAAACCTCCTGGATTTTCTCGAGTTGCGGCAGGTGCTCTCCACTTACGACGGGGACCTCAGGGACCCGCTCTGGTGGCCTCAGGAAAGGCCAGTCCCCATGCGAGTTCCTCGGGGGCCTCTCGGGATTCCTCTCCCGTCGATGCCGGGGCCTAAGACCTTGTGTGGAGTCGGGGCCGGAACCTGAGGATTCCTCTCCAGTGCTGACATGGATCTTGGGGTACTTCTGGAGTCTCCCCAGGGGAGTCAGTCCTCGTCTCGAATGCGGGCATGCACTTGCGCTTTCCTCCAGAGCGGTAGCAGCAGTGTCACGCAGTCCGCCGCGTGGATCATAGGATCTATGGTTTTCTCTCGAGTCTTTCCCACGAGGCTTTCCCACGAGGCTTTCCCACAGAGCTGTCCCACGTGCACACGTGGTGGGAGTCGATCCTCGGCTTGAACGTCAAGGCAGTGCAGGGAAAACAGGTTCCTCTGGAATGGACTGACACATCTGGGGGACTCTTGGAATGGTGGCACGACCCTGGAGTTCCTCTCGCCTTTCCTGTGGAGAGCGCCTCCTCTTTAGATGCGACGGGAACGCCGGGAATTCTTTCCCTTCGAAACAGGGAAAGGATCCCTCATCTCGAGCTAGGAGGCGGAAACGGGGCTCCCCTGGATGTGTGCGGGACCCCACGTGCTTCCTCTCGAGTGGAGACGCATATGACGGGGAACTTCTTGAGTTGCAGCAATGGTGTGAAGGACCCTTTGGAAGTTCCAGTGGTTAGATGTGATTGGCCTCGAGAAGCCTCAGCGGAAATGGGCCTCATCTCGCCTGGAGGGCAAAACCTCCTGGATTTTCTCGAGTTGCGGCAGGTGCTCTCGACTTACGATGGGGACCTCAGGGAACCGCTCTGGTGGCCTCAGGAAAGGCCAGTCCCCATGCGAGTTCCTCGGGGGCCTCTCGGGATTCCTCTCCCGTCGATGCCGGGGCCTAAGACCTTGTGTGGAGTCGGGGCCGGAACCTGAGGATTCCTCTCCAGTGCTGACATGGATCTTGGGATACTTCTGGAGTCTCCCAAGGGGAGTCAGTCCTCGTCTCGAATGCGGGCATGCACTTGCGCTTTCCTCCAGAGCGGTAGCAGCAGTGTCACGCAGTCCGCCGCGTGGATCAAAGGATCTATGGTTTTCCCTCGAGTCTTTCCCACGAGGCTTTCCCACGAGGCTTTCCCACAGGGCTGTCCCACGTGCACACGTGGTGGGAGTCGATCCTCGGCTTGAACGTCAAGGCAGTGCAGGGAAAACAGGTTCCTCTGGAATGGACTGACACATCTGGGGGACTCTTGGA
The DNA here is from genome assembly GCF_042477335.2 of Ovis canadensis. Classification (NCBI taxonomy): domain Eukaryota; kingdom Metazoa; phylum Chordata; class Mammalia; order Artiodactyla; family Bovidae; genus Ovis; species Ovis canadensis. Next base: position 1,097,094 of record NC_091266.1, on the reverse strand, counting down.
ATGGTGGCACGACCCTGGAGTTCCTCTCGCCTTTCCTGTGGAGAGCGCCTCCTCTTGAGATGCGACGGGAACGCCGGGAATTCTTTCCCTATGAAACAGGGAAAGGATCCCTCATCTCGAGCTAGGAGGCGAAACGGGGCTCCCCTGGATGTGTGCGGGACCCCACGTGCTTCCTCTCGAGTGGAGACGGGTATGTCGGGGAACTTCTTGAGTTGCAGCAAGGGTGTGAAGGACCCTTTGGAAGTTCCAGTGGTTAGATGTGATTGGCCTCGAGAAGCCTCAGCGGAAATGGGCCTCATCTCGCCTGGAGGGCAAAACCTCCTGGATTTTCTCGAGTTGCGGCAGGTGCTCTCGACTTACGACGGGGACCTCAGGGACCCGCTCTGGTGGCCTCAGGAAAGGCCAGTCCCCATGCGAGTTCCTCGGGGGCCTCTGGGGATTCCTCTCCCGTCGATGCCGGGGCCTAAGTCCTTGTGTGGAGTCGGGGCCGGAACCTGAGGATTCCTCTCCAGTGCTGACATGGATCTTGGGGTACTTCTGGAGTCTCCCCAGGGGAGTCAGTCCTCGTCTCGAATGCGGGCATGCATTGCGCTTTCCTCCAGAGCGGTAGCAGCAGTGTCACGCAGTCCGCCGCGTGGATCAAAGGATCTATGGTTTTCCCTCGAGTCTTTCCCACGAGGCTTTCCCACGAGGCTTTCCCACAGGGCTGTCCCACGTGCACACGTGGTGGGAGTCGATCCTCGGCTTGAACGTCAAGGCAGTGCAGGGAAAACAGGTTCCTCTGGAATGGACGGACACATCTGGGGGACTCTTGGAATGGTGGCACGACCCTGGAGTTCCTCTCGCCTTTCCTGTGGAGAGCGCCTCCTCTTGAGATGCGACGGGAACGCCGGGAATTCTTTCCCTACGAAACAGGGAAAGGATCCCTCATCTCGAGCTAGGAGGCGGAAACGGGGCTCCCCTGGATGTGTGCGAGACCCCACGTGCTTCCTCTCGAGTGGAGACGGGTATGTCGGGGAACTTCTTGAGTTGCAGCAATGGTGTGAAAGACCCTTTGGAAGTTCCAGTGGTTAGATGTGATTGGCCTCGAGAAGCCTCAGCGGAAATGGGCCTCATCTCGCCTGGAGGGCAAAACCTCCTGGATTTTCTCGAGTTGCGGCAGGTGCTCTCCACTTACGACGGGGACCTCAGGGACCCGCTCTGGTGGCCTCAGGAAAGGCCAGTCCCCATGCGAGTTCCTCGGGGGCCTCTCGGGATTCCTCTCCCGTCGATGCCGGGGCCTAAGACCTTGTGTGGAGTCGGGGCCGGAACCTGAGGATTCCTCTCCAGTGCTGACATGGATCTTGGGGTACTTCTGGAGTCTCCCCAGGGGAGTCAGTCCTCGTCTCGAATGCGGGCATGCACTTGCGCTTTCCTCCAGAGCGGTAGCAGCAGTGTCACGCAGTCCGCCGCGTGGATCATAGGATCTATGGTTTTCTCTCGAGTCTTTCCCACGAGGCTTTCCCACGAGGCTTTCCCACAGAGCTGTCCCACGTGCACACGTGGTGGGAGTCGATCCTCGGCTTGAAAGTCAAGGCAGTGCAGGGAAAACAGGTTCCTCTGGAATGGACTGACACATCTGGGGGACTCTTGGAATGGTGGCACGACCCTGGAGTTCCTCTCGCCTTTCCTGTGGAGAGCGCCTCCTCTTTAGATGCGACGGGAACGCCGGGAATTCTTTCCCTTCGAAACAGGGAAAGGATCCCTCATCTCGAGCTAGGAGGCGGAAACGGGGCTCCCCTGGATGTGTGCGGGACCCCACGTGCTTCCTCTCGAGTGGAGACGCATATGACGGGGAACTTCTTGAGTTGCAGCAATGGTGTGAAGGACCCTTTGGAAGTTCCAGTGGTTAGATGTGATTGGCCTCGAGAAGCCTCAGCGGAAATGGGCCTCATCTCGCCTGGAGGGCAAAACCTCCTGGATTTTCTCGAGTTGCGGCAGGTGCTCTCGACTTACGATGGGGACCTCAGGGAACCGCTCTGGTGGCCTCAGGAAAGGCCAGTCCCCATGCGAGTTCCTCGGGGGCCTCTCGGGATTCCTCTCCCGTCGATGCCGGGGCCTAAGACCTTGTGTGGAGTCGGGGCCGGAACCTGAGGATTCCTCTCCAGTGCTGACATGGATCTTGGGATACTTCTGGAGTCTCCCAAGGGGAGTCAGTCCTCGTCTCGAATGCGGGCATGCACTTGCGCTTTCCTCCAGAGCGGTAGCAGCAGTGTCACGCAGTCCGCCGCGTGGATCAAAGGATCTATGGTTTTCCCTCGAGTCTTTCCCACGAGGCTTTCCCACGAGGCTTTCCCACAGGGCTGTCCCACGTGCACACGTGGTGGGAGTCGATCCTCGGCTTGAACGTCAAGGCAGTGCAGGGAAAACAGGTTCCTCTGGAATGGACTGACACATCTGGGGGACTCTTGGAATGGTGGCACGACCCTGGAGTTCCTCTCGCCTTTCCTGTGGAGAGCGCCTCCTCTTGAGATGCGACGGGAACGCCGGGAATTCTTTCCCTATGAAACAGGGAAAGGATCCCTCATCTCGAGCTAGGAGGCGAAACGGGGCTCCCCTGGATGTGTGCGGGACCCCACGTGCTTCCTCTCGAGTGGAGACGGGTATGTCGGGGAACTTCTTGAGTTGCAGCAAGGGTGTGAAGGACCCTTTGGAAGTTCCAGTGGTTAGATGTGATTGGCCTCGAGAAGCCTCAGCGGAAATGGGCCTCATCTCGCCTGGAGGGCAAAACCTCCTGGATTTTCTCGAGTTGCGGCAGGTGCTCTCGACTTACGACGGGGACCTCAGGGACCCGCTCTGGTGGCCTCAGGAAAGGCCAGTCCCCATGCGAGTTCCTCGGGGGCCTCTCGGGATTCCTCTCCCGTCGATGCCGGGGCCTAAGACCTTGTGTGGAGTCGGGGCCGGAACCTGAGGATTCCTCTCCAGTGCTGACATGGATCTTGGCGTACTTCTGGAGTCTCCCCAGGGGAGTCAGTCCTCGTCTCGAATGCGGGCATGCACTTGCGCTTTCCTCCAGAGCGGTAGCAGCAGTGTCACGCAGTCCGCCGCGTGGATCAAAGGATCTATGGTTTTCCCTCGAGTCTTTTCCACGAGGCTTTCCCACGAGGCTTTCCCACAGGGCTGTCCCACGTGCACACGTGGTGGGAGTCGATCCTCGGCTTGAACGTCAAGGCAGTGCAGGGAAAACAGGTTCCTCTGGAATGGACTGACACATCTGGGGGACTCTTGGAATGGTGTCACGACCCTGGAGTTCCTCTCGCCTTTCCTGTGGAGAGCGCCTCCTCTTGAGATGCGACGGGAACGCCGGGAATTCTTTCCCTACGAAACAGGGAAAGGATCCCTCATCTCGAGCTAGGAGGCGGAAACGGGGCTCCCCTGGATGTGTGCGGTACCCCACGTGCTTCCTCTCGAGTGGAGACGGGTATGTCGGGGAACTTCTTGAGTTGCAGCAATGGTGTGAAGGACCCTTTGGAAGTTCCAGTGGTTAGATGTGATTGGCCTCGAGAAGCCTCAGCGGAAATGGGCCTCATCTCGCCTGGAGGGCAAAACCTCCTGGATTTTCTCGAGTTGCGGCAGGTGCTCTCGACTTACGACGGGGACCTCAGGGACCCGCTCTGGTGGCCTCAGGAAAGGCCAGTCCCCATGCGAGTTCCTCGGGGGCATCTCGGGATTCCTCTCCCGTCGATGCCGGGGCCTAAGACCTTGTGTGGAGTCGGGGCCGGAACCTGAGGATTCCTCTCCAGTGCTGACATGGATCTTGGGGTACTTCTGGAGTCTCCCCAGGGGAGTCAGTCCTCGTCTCGAATGCGGGCATGCACTTGCGCTTTCCTCCAGAGCGGTAGCAGCAGTGTCACGCAGTCCGCCGCGTGGATCAAAGGATCTATGGTTTTCCCTCGAGTCTTTCCCACGAGGCTTTCCCACGAGGCTTTCCCACAGGGCTGTCCCACGTGCACACGTGGTGGGAGTCGATCCTCGGCTTGAACGTCAAGGCAGTGCAGGGAAAACAGGTTCCTCTGGAATGGACTGACACATCGGGGGGACTCTTGGAATGGTGGCACGACCCTGGAGTTCCTCTCGCCTTTCCTGTGGAGAGCGCCTTCGCTTGAGATGCGACGGGAACGCCGGGAATTCTTTCCCTACGAAACAGGGAAAGGATCCCTCATCTCGAGCTAGGAGGCGAAACGGGGCTCCCCTGGATGTGTGCAGGCCCCCACGTGCTTCCTCTCGAGTGGAGACGGGTATGTCGGGGAACTTCTTGAGTTGCAGCAATGGTGTGAAGGACCCTTTGGAAGTTCCAGTGGTTAGATGTGATTGGCCTCGAGAAGCCTCAGCGGAAATGGGCCTCATCTCGCCTGGAGGGCAAAACCTCCTGGATTTTCTCGATTTGCGGCAGGTGCTCTCGACTTACGATGGGGACCTCAGGGAACCGCTCTGGTGGCCTCAGGAAAGGCCAGTCCCCATGCGAGTTCCTCGGGGGCCTCTCGGGATTCCTCTCCCGTCGATGCCGGGGCCTAAGACCTTGTGTGGAGTCGGGGCCGGAACCTGAGGATTCCTCTCCAGTGCTGACATGGATCTTGGGGTACTTCTGGAGTCTCCCCAGGGGAGTCAGTCCTCGTCTCGAATGCGAGCATGCACTTGCGCTTTCCTCCAGAGCGGTAGCAGCAGTGTCACGCAGTCCGCCGCGTGGATCAAAGGATCTATGGTTTTCCCTCGAGTCTTTCCCACGAGGCTTTCCCACGAGGCTTTCCCACAGGGCTGTCCCACGTGCACACGTGGTGGGAGTCGATCCTCGGCTTGAACGTCAAGGCAGTGCAGGGAAAACAGGTTCCTCTGGAATGGACTGACACATCTGGGGGACTCTTGGAATGGTGGCACGACCCTGGAGTTCCTCTCGCCTTTCCTGTGGAGAGCGCCTCCTCTTGAGATGCGACGGGAACGCCGGGAATTCTTTCCCTATGAAACAGGGAAAGGATCCATCATCTCGAGCTAGGAGGCGGAAACGGGGCTCCGCTGGATGTGTGCGGGACACCACGTGCTTCCTCTCGAGTGGAGACGGGTATGTCGGGGAACTTCTTGAGTTGCAGCAATGGTGTGAAGGACCCTTTGGAAGTTCCAGTGGTTAGATGTGATTGGCCTCGAGAAGCCTCAGCGGAAATGGGCCTCATCTCGCCTGGAGGGCAAAACCTCCTGGATTTTCTCGAGTTGCGGCAGGTGCTCTCGCCTTACGACGGGGACCTCAGGGACCCGCTCTGGTGGCCTCAGGAAAGGCCAGTCCCCATGCGAGTTCCTCGGGGGCCTCTCGGGATTCCTCTCCCGTCGATGCCGGGGCCTAAGACCTTGTGTGGAGTCGGAGCCGGAACCTGAGGATTCCTCTCCAGTGCTGACATGGATCTTGGGGTACTTCTGGAGTCTCCCCAGGGGAGTCAGTCCTCGTCTCGAATGCGGGCATGCACTTGCGCTTTCCTCCAGAGCGGTAGCAGCAGTGTCACGCAGTCCGCCGTGTGGATCAAAGGACCTATGGTTTTCCCTCGAGTCTTTCCCACGAGGCTTTCCCACGAGGCTTTCCCACAGGGCTGTCCCACGTGCACACGTGGTGGGAGTCGATCCTCGGCTTGAACGTCAAGGCAGTGCAGGGAAAACAGGTTCCTCTGGAATGGACTGACACATCTGGGGGACTCTTGGAATGGTGTCACGACCCTGGAGTTCCTCTCGCCTTTCCTGTGGAGAGCGCCTCCTCTTGAGATGCGACGGGAACGCCGGGAATTCTTTCCCTACGAAACAGGGAAAGGATCCCTCATCTCGAGCTAGGAGGCGGAAACGGGGCTCCCCTGGATGTGTGCGGGACACCACGTGCTTCCTCTCGAGTGGAGACGGGTATGTCGGGGAACTTCTTGAGTTGCAGAAAGGATGTGAAGGACCCTTTGGAAGTTCCAGTGGTTAGATATGATTGGCCTCCAGAAGCCTCAGCGGAAATGGGCCTCATCTCGCCTGGAGGGCAAAACCTCCTGGATTTTCTCGAGTTGCGGCAGGTGCTCTCGACTTACGATGCGGACCTCAGGGACCCGCTCTGGTGGCCTCAGGAAAGGCCAGTCCCCATGCGAGTTCCTCGGGGCCCTCTCGGGATTCCTCTCCCGTCGATGCCGGGGCCTAAGACCTTGTGTGGAGTCGGGGCCGGAACCTGAGGATTCCTCTCCAGTGCTGACATGGATCTTGGGGTACTTCTGGAGTCTCCCCAGGGGAGTCAGTCCTCGTCTCGAATGCGGGCATGCACTTGCGCTTTCCTCCAGAGCGGTAGCAGCAGTGTCACGCAGTCCGCCGCGTGGATCAAAGGATCTATGGTTTTCCCTCGAGTCTTTCCCACGAGGCTTTCCCACGAGGCTTTCCCACAGGGCTGTCCCACGTGCACACGTGGTGGGAGTCGATCCTCGGCTTGAACGTCAAGGCAGTGCAGGGAAAACAGGTTCCTCTGGAATGGACTGACACATCTGGGGGACTCTTGGAATGGTGGCATGACACTGGAGTTCCTCTCGCCTTTCCTGTGGAGAGCGCCTCCTCTTGAGATGCGACCGGAACGCCGGGAATTCTTTCACTACGAAACAGGGAAAGGATCCCTCATCTCGAGCTAGGAGGCGGAAACGGGGCTCCCCTGGATGTGTGCGGGACACCGTGTGCTTCCTCTCGAGTGCAGATGGGTATGTCGGGGAACTTCTTGAGTTGCAGCAAGGGTGTGAAGGACCCTTTGGAAGTTCCAGTGGTTAGATGTGATTGGCCTCGAGAAGCCTCAGCGGAAATGGGCCTCATCTCGCCTGGAGGGCAAAACCTCCTGGATTTTCTCGAGTTGCAGCAGGTGCTCTCGACTTAGGACGGGGACCTCAGGGACCAGCTCTGGTGGCCTCAGGAAAGGCCAGTCCCCATGCGAGTTCCTCGGGGGCCTCTGGGGATTCCTCTCCCGTCGATGCCGGGGCCTAAGTCCTTGTGTGGAGTCGGGGCCGGAACCTGAGGATTCCTCTCCAGTGCTGACATGCATCTTGGGGTACTTCTGGAGTCTCCCCAGGGGAGTCAGTCCTCGTCTCGAATGCGGGCATGCACTTGCGCTTTCCTCCAGAGCGGTAGCAGCAGTGTCACGCAGTCCGCCGCGTGGATCAAAGGATCTATGGTTTTCCCTCGAGTCTTTCCCACGAGGCTTTCCCACGAGGCTTTCCCACAGGGCTGTCCCACGTGCACACGTGGTGGGAGTCGATCCTCGGCTTGAACGTCAAGGCAGTGCAGGGAAAACAGGTTCCTCTGGAATGGACTGACACATCTGGGGGACTCTTGGAATGGTGGCACGACCCTGGAGTTCCTCTCGCCTTTCCTGTGGAGAGCGCCTCCTCTTGAGATGCGACGGGAACGCCGGGAATTCTTTCCCTATGAAACAGGGAAAGGATCCCTCATCTCGAGCTAGGAGGCGGAAACGGGGCTCCCCTGGATGTGTGTGGGACCCACGTGCTTCCTCTCGAGTGGAGACGGGTATGTCGGGGAACTTCTTGAGTTGCAGCAAGGGTGTGAAGGACCCTTTGGAAGTTCCCGTGGTTAGACGTGATTAGCCTCGAGAAGCCTCAGCGGAAATGGGCCTCATCTCGCCTGGAGGGCAAAACCTCCTGGATTTTCTCGAGTTGCGGCAGGTGCTCTCGACTTACGACGGGGACCTCAGGGACCCGCTCTGGTGGCCTCAGGAAAGGCCAGTCCCCATGCGAGTTCCTCGGGGGCCTCTCGGGATTCCTCTCCCGTCGATGCCGGGGCCTAAGACCTTGTGTGGAGTCGGGGCCGGAACCTGAGGATTCCTCTCCAGTGCTGACATGGATCTTGGGGTACTTCTGGAGTCTCCCCAGGGGAGTCAGTCCTCGTCTCGAATGCGGGCATGCACTTGCGCTTTCCTCCAGAGCGGTAGCAGCAGTGTCACGCAGTCCGCCGCGTGGATCAAAGGATCTATGGTTTTCCCTCGAGTCTTTTCCACGAGGCTTTCCCACGAGGCTTTCCCACAGGGCTGTCCCACGTGCACACGTGGTGGGAGTCGATCCTCGGCTTGAACGTCAAGGCAGTGCAGGGAAAACAGGTTCCTCTGGAATGGACTGACACATCTGGGGGACTCTTGGAATGGTGTCACGACCCTGGAGTTCCTCTCGCCTTTCCTGTGGAGAGCGCCTCCTCTTGAGATGCGACGGGAACGCCGGGAATTCTTTCCCTACGAAACAGGGAAAGGATCCCTCATCTCGAGCTAGGAGGCGGAAACGGGGCTCCCCTGGATGTGTGCGGTACCCCACGTGCTTCCTCTCGAGTGGAGACGGGTATGTCGGGGAACTTCTTGAGTTGCAGCAATGGTGTGAAGGACCCTTTGGAAGTTCCAGTGGTTAGATGTGATTGGCCTCGAGAAGCCTCAGCGGAAATGGGCCTCATCTCGCCTGGAGGGCAAAACCTCCTGGATTTTCTCGAGTTGCGGCAGGTGCTCTCGACTTACGACGGGGACCTCAGGGACCCGCTCTGGTGGCCTCAGGAAAGGCCAGTCCCCATGCGAGTTCCTCGGGGGCATCTCGGGATTCCTCTCCCGTCGATGCCGGGGCCTAAGACCTTGTGTGGAGTCGGGGCCGGAACCTGAGGATTCCTCTCCAGTGCTGACATGGATCTTGGGGTACTTCTGGAGTCTCCCCAGGGGAGTCAGTCCTCGTCTCGAATGCGGGCATGCACTTGCGCTTTCCTCCAGAGCGGTAGCAGCAGTGTCACGCAGTCCGCCGCGTGGATCAAAGGATCTATGGTTTTCCCTCGAGTCTTTCCCACGAGGCTTTCCCACGAGGCTTTCCCACAGGGCTGTCCCACGTGCACACGTGGTGGGAGTCGATCCTCGGCTTGAACGTCAAGGCAGTGCAGGGAAAACAGGTTCCTCTGGAATGGACTGACACATCGGGGGGACTCTTGGAATGGTGGCACGACCCTGGAGTTCCTCTCGCCTTTCCTGTGGAGAGCGCCTCCTCTTGAGATGCGACGGGAACGCCGGGAATTCTTTCCCTACGAAACAGGGAAAGGATCCCTCATCTCGAGCTAGGAGGCGAAACGGGGCTCCCCTGGATGTGTGCAGGCCCCCACGTGCTTCCTCTCGAGTGGAGACGGGTATGTCGGGGAACTTCTTGAGTTGCAGCAATGGTGTGAAGGACCCTTTGGAAGTTCCAGTGGTTAGATGTGATTGGCCTCGAGAAGCCTCAGCGGAAATGGGCCTCATCTCGCCTGGAGGGCAAAACCTCCTGGATTTTCTCGAGTTGCGGCAGGTGCTCTCGACTTACGATGGGGACCTCAGGGAACCGCTCTGGTGGCCTCAGGAAAGGCCAGTCCCCATGCGAGTTCCTCGGGGGCCTCTCGGGATTCCTCTCCCGTCGATGCCGGGGCCTAAGACCTTGTGTGGAGTCGGGGCCGGAACCTGAGGATTCCTCTCCAGTGCTGACATGGATCTTGGGGTACTTCTGGAGTCTCCCCAGGGGAGTCAGTCCTCGTCTCGAATGCGAGCATGCACTTGCGCTTTCCTCCAGAGCGGTAGCAGCAGTGTCACGCAGTCCGCCGCGTGGATCAAAGGATCTATGGTTTTCCCTCGAGTCTTTCCCACGAGGCTTTCCCACGAGGCTTTCCCACAGGGCTGTCCCACGTGCACACGTGGTGGGAGTCGATCCTCGGCTTGAACGTCAAGGCAGTGCAGGGAAAACAGGTTCCTCTGGAATGGACTGACACATCTGGGGGACTCTTGGAATGGTGGCACGACCCTGGAGTTCCTCTCGCCTTTCCTGTGGAGAGCGCCTCCTCTTGAGATGCGACGGGAACGCCGGGAATTCTTTCCCTACGAAACAGGGAAAGGATCCATCATCTCGAGCTAGGAGGCGGAAACGGGGCTCCGCTGGATGTGTGCGGGACACCACGTGCTTCCTCTCGAGTGGAGACGGGTATGTCGGGGAACTTCTTGAGTTGCAGCAATGGTGTGAAGGACCCTTTGGAAGTTCCAGTGGTTAGATGTGATTGGCCTCGAGAAGCCTCAGCGGAAATGGGCCTCATCTCGCCTGCAGGGCAAAACCTCCTGGATTTTCTCGAGTTGCGGCAGGTGCTCTCGCCTTACGACGGGGACCTCAGGGACCCGCTCTGGTGGCCTCAGGAAAGGCCAGTCCCCATGCGAGTTCCTCGGGGGCCTCTCGGGATTCCTCTCCCGTCGATGCCGGGGCCTAAGACCTTGTGTGGAGTCGGAGCCGGAACCTGAGGATTCCTCTCCAGTGCTGACATGGATCTTGGGGTACTTCTGGAGTCTCCCCAGGGGAGTCAGTCCTCGTCTCGAATGCGGGCATGCACTTGCGCTTTCCTCCAGAGCGGTAGCAGCAGTGTCACGCAGTCCGCCGTGTGGATCAAAGGACCTATGGTTTTCCCTCGAGTCTTTCCCACGAGGCTTTCCCACGAGGCTTTCCCACAGGGCTGTCCCACGTGCACACGTGGTGGGAGTCGATCCTCGGCTTGAACGTCAAGGCAGTGCAGGGAAAACAGGTTCCTCTGGAATGGACTGACACATCTGGGGGACTCTTGGAATGGTGTCACGACCCTGGAGTTCCTCTCGCCTTTCCTGTGGAGAGCGCCTCCTCTTGAGATGCGACGGGAACGCCGGGAATTCTTTCCCTACGAAACAGGGAAAGGATCCCTCATCTCGAGCTAGGAGGCGGAAACGGGGCTCCCCTGGATGTGTGCGGGACACCACGTGCTTCCTCTCGAGTGGAGACGGGTATGTCGGGGAACTTCTTGAGTTGCAGAAAGGATGTGAAGGACCCTTTGGAAGTTCCAGTGGTTAGATATGATTGGCCTCGAGAAGCCTCAGCGGAAATGGGCCTCATCTCGCCTGGAGGGCAAAACCTCCTGGATTTTCTCGAGTTGCGGCAGGTGCTCTCGACTTACGATGCGGACCTCAGGGACCCGCTCTGGTGGCCTCAGGAAAGGCCAGTCCCCATGCGAGTTCCTCGGGGCCCTCTCGGGATTCCTCTCCCGTCGATGCCGGGGCCTAAGACCTTGTGTGGAATCGGGGCCGGAACCTGAGGATTCCTCTCCAGTGCTGACATGGATCTTGGGGTACTTCTGGAGTCTCCCCAGGGGAGTCAGTCCTCGTCTCGAATGCGGGCATGCACTTGCGCTTTCCTCCAGAGCGGTAGCAGCAGTGTCACGCAGTCCGCCGCGTGGATCAAAGGATCTATGGTTTTCCCTCGAGTCTTTCCCACGAGGCTTTCCCACGAGGCTTTCCCACAGGGCTGTCCCACGTGCACACGTGGTGGGAGTCGATCCTCGGCTTGAACGTCAAGGCAGTGCAGGGAAAACAGGTTCCTCTGGAATGGACTGACACATCTGGGGGACTCTTGGAATGGTGGCATGACACTGGAGTTCCTCTCGCCTTTCCTGTGGAGAGCGCCTCCTCTTGAGATGCGACCGGAACGCCGGGAATTCTTTCCCTACGAAACAGGGAAAGGATCCCTCATCTCGAGCTAGGAGGCGGAAACGGGGCTCCCCTGGATGTGTGCGGGACACCGTGTGCTTCCTCTCGAGTGCAGATGGGTATGTCGGGGAACTTCTTGAGTTGCAGCAAGGGTGTGAAGGACCCTTTGGAAGTTCCAGTGGTTAGATGTGATTGGCCTCGAGAAGCCTCAGCGGAAATGGGCCTCATCTCGCCTGGAGGGCAAAACCTCCTGGATTTTCTCGAGTTGCAGCAGGTGCTCTCGACTTAGGACGGGGACCTCAGGGACCAGCTCTGGTGGCCTCAGGAAAGGCCAGTCCCCATGCGAGTTCCTCGGGGGCCTCTGGGGATTCCTCTCCCGTCGATGCCGGGGCCTAAGTCCTTGTGTGGAGTCGGGGCCGGAACCTGAGGATTCCTCTCCAGTGCTGACATGCATCTTGGGGTACTTCTGGAGTCTCCCCAGGGGAGTCAGTCCTCGTCTCGAATGCGGGCATGCACTTGCGCTTTCCTCCAGAGCGGTAGCAGCAGTGTCACGCAGTCCGCCGCGTGGATCAAAGGATCTATGGTTTTCCCTCGAGTCTTTCCCACGAGGCTTTCCCACGAGGCTTTCCCACAGGGCTGTCCCACGTGCACTCGTGGTGGGAGTCGATCCTCGGCTTGAACGTCAAGGCAGTACAGGGAAAACAGGTTCCTCTGGAATGGACTGACACATCTGGGGGACTCTTGGAATGGTGGCATGACCCTGGAGTTCCTCTCGCCTTTCCTGTGGAGAGCGCCTCCTCTTGAGATGCGACGGGAACGCCGGGAATTCTTTCCCTTCGAAACAGGGAAAGGATCCCTCATCTCGAGCTAGGAGGCGGAAACGGGGCTCCCCTGGATGTGTGCGGGACACCGTGTGCTTCCTCTCGAGTGCAGATGGGTATGTCGGGGAACTTCTTGAGTTGCAGCAAGGGTGTGAAGGACCCTTTGGAAGTTCCAGTGGTTAGATGTGATTGGCCTCGAGAAGCCTCAGCGGAAATGGGCCTCATCTCGCCTGGAGGGCAAAACCTCCTGGATTTTCTCGAGTTGCAGCAGGTGCTCTCGACTTAGGACGGGGACCTCAGGGACCAGCTCTGGTGGCCTCAGGAAAGGCCAGTCCCCATGCGAGTTCCTCGGGGGCCTCTGGGGATTCCTCTCCCGTCGATGCCGGGGCCTAAGTCCTTGTGTGGAGTCGGGGCCGGAACCTGAGGATTCCTCTCCAGTGCTGACATGCATCTTGGGGTACTTCTGGAGTCTCCCCAGGGGAGTCAGTCCTCGTCTCGAATGCGGGCATGCACTTGCGCTTTCCTCCAGAGCGGTAGCAGCAGTGTCACGCAGTCCGCCGCGTGGATCAAAGGATCTATGGTTTTCCCTCGAGTCTTTCCCACGAGGCTTTCCCACGAGGCTTTCCCACAGGGCTGTCCCACGTGCACTCGTGGTGGGAGTCGATCCTCGGCTTGAACGTCAAGGCAGTACAGGGAAAACAGGTTCCTCTGGAATGGACTGACACATCTGGGGGACTCTTGGAATGGTGGCATGACCCTGGAGTTCCTCTCGCCTTTCCTGTGGAGAGCGCCTCCTCTTGAGATGCGACGGGAACGCCGGGAATTCTTTCCCTTCGAAACAGGGAAAGGATCCCTCATCTCGAGCTAGGAGGCGGAAACGGGGCTCCCCTGGATGTGTGCGGGACCCCACGTGCTTCCTCTCGAGTGGAGACGGGTATGTCGGGGAACTTCTTGAGTTGCAGCAATGGTGTGAAGGACCCTTTGGAAGTTCCAGTGGTTAGATGTGATTGGCCTCGAGAAGCCTCAGCGGAAATGGGCCTCATCTGGCCTGGAGGGCAAAACCTCCTGGATTTTCTCGAGTTGCGGCAGGTGCTCTCGACTTACGACGGGGACTTCAGGGAACCGCTCTGGTGGCCTCAGGAAAGGCCAGTCCCCATGCGAGTTCCTCGGGGGCGTCTCGGGATTCCTCTCCGGACGATGCCGGGGCCTAAGACCTTGTGTGGAGTCGGGGTCGGAACCTGAGGATTCCTCTCCAGTGCTGACATGGATCTTGGGGTACTTCTGGAGTCTCCCCAGGGGAGTCAGTCCTCGTCTCGAATGCGGGCATGCACTTGCGCTTTCCTCCAGAGCGGTAGCAGCAGTGTCACGCAGTCCGCCGCGTGGATCAAAGGATCTATGGTTTTCCCTCGAGTCTTTCCCACGAGGCTTTCCCACGAGGCTTTCCAACAGGGCTGTCCCACGTGCACACGTGGTGGGAGTCGATCCTCGGCTTGAACGTCAAGGCAGTGCAGGGAAAACAGGTTCCTCTGGAATGGACTGACACATCTCGGGGACTCTTGGAATGGTGGCACGACCCTGGAGTTCCTCTCGCCTTTCCTGTGGAGAGCACCTCCTCTTGAGATGCGACGGGAACGCCGGGAATTCTTTCCCTACGAAACAGGGAAAGGATCCCTCATCTCGAGCTAGGAGGCGGAAACGGGTCTCCCCTGGATGTTTGCGGGACACCACATGCTTCCTCTCGAGTGGAGACGGGTATGTCGGGGAACTTCTTGAGTTGCAGCAAGGGTGTGAAGGACCCTTTGGAAGTTCCAGTGGTTAGACGTGATTGGCCTCGAGAAGCCTCAGCGGAAATGGGCCTCATCTCGCCTGGAGGGCAAAACCTCCTGGATTTTCTCGAGTTGCGGCAGGTGCTCTCGACTTACGAAGGGGACCTCAGGGACCCGCTCTGATGGCCTCAGGAAAGGCCAGTCCCCATGCAAGTTCCTCGGGGGTGTCTCGGGATTCCTCTCCCGTTGATGCCGGGGCCTAAGACCTTGTGTGGAGTCGGTGCCGGAACCTGAGGATTCCTCTCCAGTGCTGACATGGATCTTGGGGTACTTCTGGAGTCTCCCCAGGGGAGTCAGTCCTCGTCTCGAATGCGGGCATGCACTTGCGCTTTCCTCCAGAGCGGTAGCAGCAGTGTCACGCAGTCCGCCGCGTGAATCAAAGGATCTATGGTTTTCCTTCGAGTCTTTCCCACGAGGTTTTCCCACGAGGCTTTCCCACAGGGCTGTCCCACGTGCACACGTGGTGGGAGTCGATCCTCGGCTTGAACGTCAAGGCAGTGCAGGGAAAACAGGTTCCTCTGGAATGGACTGACACATCTGGGGGACTCTTGGAATGGTGGCATGACCCTGGAGTTCCTCTCGCCTTTCCTGTGGAGAGCGCCACCTCTTGAGATGCGACGGGAACGCCGGGAATTCTTTCCCTAAGAAACAGGGAAAGGATCGCTCATCTCGAGCTAGGAGGCGGAAACGGGGCTCCCCTGGATGTGTGCGGGACACCACGTGCTTCCTCTCGAGTGCAGACGGGTATGTCGGGGAACTTCTTGAGTTGCAGCAAGGGTGGGAAGGACCCTTTGGAAGTTCCAGTGGTTCGATGTGATTGGCCTCGAGAAGCCTCAGCGGAAATGGGCCTCATCTGCCTGGAGGGCAAAACCTCCTGGATTTTCTCGAGTTGCGGCAGGTGCTCTCGACTTACGACGGGGACCTCAGGGACCCGCTCTGGTGGCCTCAGGACAGGCCAGTCCCCATGCGAGTTCCTCGGGTTCCTCTCGGGATTCCTCTCCCGTCGATGCCGGGGCCTAAGTCCTTGTGTGGAGTCGGGGCCGGAACCTGAGGATTCCTCTCCAGTGCTGACATGGATCTTGGGGTACTTCTGGAGTCTCCCCATGGGAGTCAGTCCTCGTCTCGAATGCGGGCATGCACTTGCGCTTTCCTCCAGAGCGGTAGCAGCAGTGTCAAACAGTCCGCCGCGTGGATCAAAGGATCCTTGGTTTTCCCTCGAGTCTTTCTCACGAGGCTTTCCCACGAGGCTTTCCCACAGGGCTGTCCCACGTGCACACGTGGTGGGAGTCGATCCTCGGCTTCAACGTCAAGGCAGTGCAGGGAAAACAGGTTCCTCTGGAATGGACTGACACATCTGGGGGACTCTTGGAATGGTGTCTCGACCCTGGAGTTCCTCTCGCCTTTCCTGTGGAGAGCGCCTCCTCTTGAGATGCGACGGGAACGCCGGGAATTCTTTCCCTACGAAACAGGGAAAGGATCCCTCATCTCGAGGTAGGAGGCGGAAACGGGGCTCCCCTGGATGTGTGCGGGACCCCACGTGCTTCCTCTCGAGTGCAGACGGGTATGTAGGGGAACTTCTTCAGTTGCAGCAAGGGTGTGAAGGACCCTTTGGAAGTTCCAGTGGTTAGATGTGATTGGCCTCGAGAAGCCTCAGCGGAAATGGGCCTCATTTCGCCTGGAGGGCAAAACCTCCTGGATTTTCTCGAGTTTCGGCAGGTGCTCTCGACTTATGACGGGGACCTCAGGGAACCGCTCTGGTGGCCTCAGGAAAGGCCCGTCCCCATGCGAGTTCCTCGGGGGCTTCTCGGGATTCCTCTCCCGTCGATGCCGGGGCCTAAGACCTTGTGTGGAGTCGGGGCCGGAACCTGAGGATTCCTCTCCAGTGCTGACATGGATCTTGGGGTACTTCTGGAGACTCCCCAGGGGAGTCAGTCCTCGTCTCGAATGCGGGCATGCACTTCAGCTTTCCTCCAGAGCGGTAGCAGCAGTGTCACGCAGTCCGCCGCGTGGAACAAAGGATCTATGGTTTTCCCTCGAGTCTTTCCCACGAGGCTTTCCCACGAGGCTTTCCCACAGGGCTGTCCCACGTGCACACGTGGTGGGAGTCGATCCTCGGCTTGAACGTCAAGGCAGTGCAGGGAAAACAGGTTCCTCTGGAATGGACTGACACATCTGGGGGACTCTTGGAATGGTGGCACGACCCTGGAGTTCCTCTCGCCTTTCCTGTGGAGAGCGCCTCCTCTTGAGATGCGACGGGAACGCCGGGAATTCTTTCCCTACGAACAGGGAAAGGATCCCTCATCTCGAGCCAGGAGGCGGAAACAGGGCTCCCCTGGATGTGTGCGGGACCCCACGTGCTTCCTCTCGAGTGGAGACGGGTATGTCGGGGAACTTCTTGAGTTGCAGCAAGGGTGTGAAGGACCCTTTGGAAGTTCCAGTGGTTAGACGTGATTAGCCTCGAGAAGCCTCAGCGGAAATGGGCCTCATCTCGCCTGGAGGGCAAAACCTCCTGGATTTTCTCGAGTTGCGGCAGGTGCTCTCGACTTACGACGGGGACCTCAGGGAACCGCTCTGGTGGCCTCAGGAAAGGCCAGTCCCCATGCGAGTTCCTCGGGGGCGTCTCGGGATTCCTCACCCGTCGATGCCGGGGCCTAAGACCTTGTGTGGAGTCGGGGCCGGAACCTGAGGATTCCTCTCCAGTGCTGACATGGATCTTGGGGGTACTTCTGGAGTCTCCCCAGGGGAGTCAGTCCTCGTCTCGAATGCGGGCATGCATTGCGCTTTCCTCCAGAGCGGTGGCAGCAGTGTCACGCAGTCTGCCGCGTGGATCAAAGGATCTATGGTTTTCCCTCGAGTCTTTCCCACGAGGCTTTCCCATGAGGCTTTCCAAAAGGGCTGTCCCACGTGCACACGTGGTGGGAGTCGATCCTCGGCTTGAACGTCAAGTGCAGGGAAAAAAAGTTCCTCTGGAATGGACTGACACATCTGGGGGACTCTTGGAATGGTGGCACGACCCTGGAGTTCCTCTCGCCTTTCCTGTGGAGAGCGCCTACTCTTGAGATGCGACGGGAACGCCGAGAATGCTTTCCCTACGAAACAGTGAAAGGATCCATCATCTCGAGCTTGGAGGCGGAAACGGGGCTCCCCTGGATGTGTGCGGGACACCACGTGCTTCCTCTCGAGTGCAGACGGGTATGTCGGGGAACTTCTTGAGTTGCAGCAATGGTGTGAAGGACCCTTTGGAAGTTCCAGTGGTTAGACGTGATTAGCCTCGAGAAGCCTCAGCGGAAATGGGCCTCATCTCGCCTGGAGGGCAAAACCTCCTGGATTTTCTCGAGTTGGGGTAGGTGCTCTCGACTTACGACGGGGACCTCAGGGACCCGCTCTGGTGGCCTCAGGAAAGGCCAGTCCCCATGCGAGTTCCTCGGGGGCGTCTCGGGATTCCTCTCCCGTCGATGCCGGGGCCTAAGACCTTGTGTGGAGTCGGGGCCGGAACCTGAGGATTCCTCTCCAGTGCTGACATGGATCTTGGGGTACTTCTGGAGTCTCCCTAGGGGAGTCAGTCCTCGTCTCGAATGCGGGCATGCACTTGCGCTTTCCTCCAGAGCGGTAGCAGCAGTGTCACGCAGTCCGCCGCGTGGATCAAAGGATCTATGGTTTTCCCTCGAGTCTTTCCCACGAGGCTTTCCCACGAGGCTTTCCCACAGGGCTGTCCCACGTGCACACGTGGTGGGAGTCGATCCTCGGCTTGAACGTCAAGGCAGTGCAGGGAAAACAGGTTCCTCTGGAATGGACTGACACATCTGGGGGACTCTTGGAATGGTGGCACGACCCTGGAGTTCCTCTCGCCTTTCCTGTGGAGAGCGCCTCCTCTTGAGATGCGACGGGAACGCCGGGAATTCTTTCCCTACGAAACAGGGAAAGGATCCCTCATCTCGAGCTAGGAGGCGGAAACGGGGCTCCCCTGGATGTGTTCGGGACACCACGTGCTTCCTCTCGAGTGGAGACGGGTATGTCGGGGAACTTCTTGAGTTGCAGCAAGGGTGTGAAGGACCCTTTGGAAGTTCCAGTGGTTAGACGTGATTGGCCTCGAGAAGCCTCAGCAGAAATGGGCCTCATCTCGCCTGGAGGGCAAAACCTCCTGGATTTTCTCGAGTTGCGGCAGGTGGTCTCGACCTACGACGGGGACCTCAGGGACCCGCTCTGGTGGCCTCAGGAAAGGCCAGTCCCCATGCGAGTTCCTCGGGGGCCTCTCAGGATTCCTCTCCCGTCGATGCCGGGGCCTAAGTCCTTGTGTGGAGTCGGGGCCGGAACCTGAGGATTCCTCTCCAGTGCTGACATGGATCTTGGGGTACTTCTGGAGTCTCCCCAGGGGAGTCAGTCCTCGTCTCGAATGCGGGCATGCATTGCGCTTTCCTCCAGAGCGGTAGCAGCAGTGTCACGCAGTCCGCCGCATGGATCTAAGGATCTATGGTTTTCCCACGAGTCTTTCCCACGAGGCTTTCCCACGAGGCTTTCCCACAGGGCTGTCCCACGTGCACACGTGGTGGGAGTCGATCCTCGGCTTGAACGTCAAGGCAGTGCAGGGAAAACAGGTTCCTCTGGAATGGACTGACACATCTGAGGGACTCTTGGAATGGTGGCACGACCCTGCAGTTCCTCTCGCCTTTCCTGTGGAGAGCGCCTCCTCTTGAGATGCGACGGGAACGCCGGGAATTCTTTCCCTACGAAACAGGCAAAAGATCCCTCATCTCGAGCTAGGAGGCGGAAACGGGGCTCCCCTGGATGTGTGCGGGACCCCACGTGCTTCCTCTCGAGTGCAGACGGGTATGTAGGGGAACTTCTTCAGTTGCAGCAAGGGTGTGAAGGACCCTTTGGAAGTTCCAGTGGTTAGATGTGATTGGCCTCAAGAAGCCTCAGCGGAAATGGGCCTCATCTCGCCTGGAGGGCAAAACCTCCTGGATTTTCTCGAGTTGCGGCAGGTGCTCTCGACTTACGACGGGACCTCAGGGAACCGCTCTGGTGGCCTCAGGAAAGGCCAGTCCCCATGCGAGTTCCTCGGGGGCCTCTCGGGATTCCTCTCCCGTCGATGCCGGGGCCTAAGACCTTGTGTGGAGTCGTGGCCGGAACCTGAGGATTCCTCTACAGTGCTGACATGGATCTTGCTGTACTTCTGGAGTCTCCCCAGGGGAGTCAGTCCTCGTCTCGAATGCGGGCATGCATTGCGCTTTCCTCCAGAGCGGTAGCAGCAGTGTCACGCAGTCCGCCGCGTGGATCAAAGGATCTATGGTTTTCCCTCGAGTCTTTCCCACGAGGCTTTCCCACGAGGCTTTCCCACAGGGCTGTCCCACGTGCACACGTGGTGGGAGTCGATCCTCGGCTTGAACGTCAAGGCAGTTCAGGGAAAACAGGTTCCTCTGGAATGGACTGACTCATCTGGGGGACTCTTGGAATGGTGGCACGACCCTGGAGTTCCTCTCGCCTTTCCTGTGGAGAGCGCCTTCTCTTGAGATGCGACGGGAACGCCGGGAATTCTTTCCCTACGAAACAGGGAAAGGATCCCTCATCTCGAGCTAGGAGGCGGAAACGGGGCTCCCCTGGATGTGTGCGGGACACCACTTGCTTCCTCTCGAGTGCAGACGGGTATGTCGGGGAACTTCTTGAGTTGCAGCAAGGGTGTGAAGGACCCTTTGGAAGTTCCAGTGGTTAGACGTGATTAGCCTCGAGAAGCCTCAGCGGAAATGGGCCTCATCTCGCCTGGAGGGCAAAACCTCCTGGATTTTCTCGAGTTGCGGCAGGTGCTCTCGACTTACGACGGGGACCTCAGGGACCCGCTCTGGTGGGCTCAGGAAAGGCCAGTCCCCATGCGAGTTCCTCGGGGGCATCTCGGGATTCCTCTCCCGTCGATGCCGGGGCCTAAGACCTTGTGTGGAGTCGTGGCCGGAACCTGAGGATTCCTATCCAGTGCTGACATGGATCTTGGGGTACTTCTGGAGTCTCCCCAGGGGAGTCAGTCCTCGTCTCGAATGCGGGCATGCATTGCGCTTTCCTCCAGAGTGGTAGCAGCAGTGTCACGCAGTCCGCCGCGTGGATCAAAGGATCTATGGTTTTCCCACGAGTCTTTCCCATGAGGCTTTCCCACGAGGCTTTCCCACAGGGCTGTCCCACGTGCACACGTTGTGGGAGTCGATCCTCGGCTTGAACGTCAAGGCAGTGCAGGGAAAACAGGTTCCTCTGGAATGGACTGACTCATCTGGGGGACTCTTGGAATGGTGGCACGACCCTGGAGTTCCTCTCGCCTTTCCTGTGGAGAGCGCCTCCTCTTGAGATGCGACGGGAACGCCGGGAATTCTTTCCCTACGAAACAGGGAAAGGATCCCTCATCTCGAGCTAGGAGGCGGAAACGGGGCTCCCCTGGATTTGTGCGGGACACCACGTGCTTCCTCTCGAGTGGAGACGGGTATGTCGGGGAACTTCTTGAGTTGCAGCAAGGGTGTGAAGGACCCTTTGGAAGTTCCAGTGTTTAGACGTGATTAGCCTCGAGAAGCCTCAGCGGAAATGGGCCTCATCTCGCCTGGAGGGCAAAACCTCCTGGATTTTCTCGAGTTGCGGCAGGTGCTCTCGACTTACGACGGGGACCTCAGGGACCCGCTCTGGTGGCCCCAGGAAAGGCCAGTCCCAATGCGAGTTCCTCGGGGCCTCTCGGGATTCCTCTCCCGTCGATGCCGGGGCCTAAGACCTTGTGTGGAGTCGGGGCCGGAACCTGAGGATTCCTCTCCAGTGCTGACATGGATCTTGGGGTACTTCTGGAGTCTCCCCAGGGAAGTCAGTCCTCGTCTCGAATGCGGGCATGCACTTGCGCTTTCCTCCAGAGCGGTAGCAGCAGTGTCACGCAGTCCGCCGCGTGGATCAAAGGATCTATGGTTTTCCCTCGAGTCTTTCCCACGAGGCTTTCCCACGAGGCTTTCCCACAGGGCTGTCCCACGTGCACACGTGGTGGGAGTCGATCCTCGGCTTGAACGTCAAGGCAGTGCAGGGAAAACAGATTCCTCTGGAATGGACTGACACATCTGGGGGACTCTTGGAATGGTGGCACGACCCTGGAGTTCCTCTCGCCTTTCCTGTGGAGAGCGCCTCCCCTTGAGATGCGACAGGAACGCCGGGAATTCTTTCCCTAAGAAACAGGGAAAGGATCCCTCATCTCGAGCTAGGAGGCGGAAACGGGGCTCCCCTGGATGTGTGCGGGACCCACGTGCTTCCTCTCGAGTGGAGACGGGTATGTCGGGGAACTTCTTGAGTTGCAGCAAGGGTGTGAAGGACCCTTTGGAAGTTCCAGTGGTTAGACGTGATTGGCCTCGAGAAGCCTCAGCGGAAATGGGCCTCATCTCGCCTGGAGGGCAAAACCTCCTGGATTTTCTCGAGTTGGGGCAGGTGCTCTCGACTTACGACGGGACCTCAGGGAACCGCTCTGGTGGCCTCAGGAAAGGCCAGTCCCCATGCGAGTTCCTCGGGGGCGTCTCGGGATTCCTCTCCCGTCGATGCCGGGACCTAAGACCTTGTGTGGAGTCGGGGCCGGAACCTGAGGATTCCTCTCCAGTGCTGACATGGATCTTGGGGTACGTCTGGCGTCTCCCCAGGGGAGTCAGTCCTCGTCTCGAATGCGGGCATGCACTTGCGCTTTCCTCCAGAGCGGTAGCAGCAGTGTCACGCAGACCGCCGCGTGGATCAAAGGATTTATGGTTTTCCCTCGAGTCTTTCCCACGAGGCTTTCCCACGAGGCTGTCCCACGTGCACACGTGGTGGGAGTCGATCCTCGGCTTGAACGTCAAGGCAGTGCAGGGAAAACAGGTTCCTCTGGAATGGACTGACACATCTGGGGGACTCTTGGAATGGTGGCACGACCCTGGAGTTCCTCTCGCCTTTCCCGTGGAGAGCGCCTCCTCTTGAGATGCGACGGGAACGCCGGGAATTCTTTCCCTACGAAACAGGGAAAGGATCCCTCATCTCGAGCTAGGAGGCGGAAACGGGGCTCCCCTGGATGTGTGCGGGACCCCACGTGCTTCCTCTCGAGTGGAGACGGGTATGTCGGGGAACTTCTTGAGTTGCAGCAAGGGTGTGAAGGACCCTTTGGAAGTTCCAGTGGTTAGATGTGATTGGCCTCGAGAAGCCTCAGCGGAAATGGGCCTCATCTCGCCTGGAGGGCAAAACCTCCTGGATTTTCTCGAGTTGCGGCAGGTGCTCTCGACTTACGACGGGGACCTCAGGGAACCGCTCTGGTGGCCTCAGGAAAGGCCAGTCCCCATGCGAGTTCCTCGGGGGCGTCTCGGGATTCCTCTCCCGTCGATGCCGGGGCCTAAGACCTTGTGTGGAGTCGGGGCCGGAACCTGAGGATTCCTCTCCAGTGCTGACATGGATCTTGGGGTACTTCTGGAGTCTCCCCAGGGGAGTCAGTCCTCGTCTCGAATGCGGGCATGCACTTGCGCTTTCCTCCAGAGCGGTAGCAGCAGTGTCACGCAGTCCGCCGCGTGGATCAAAGGATCTATGGTTTTCCCTCGAGTCTTTCCCACGAGGCTTTCCCACGAGGCTTTCCCACAGGGCTGTCCCACGTGCACACGTGGTGGGAGTCGATCCTCGGCTTGAACGTCAAGGCAGTGCAGGGAAAACAGGTTCCTCTGGAATGGACTGACACATCTGGGGGACTCTTGGAATGGTGGCACGACCCTGGAGTTCCTCTCGCCTTTCCTGTGGAGAGCGCCTCCTCTTGAGATGCGACGGGAACGCCGGTAATTCTTTCCCTACGAAACAGGGAAAGGATCCCTCATCTCGAGCTAGGAGGCAGAAACGGGGCTCCCCTGGATGTGTGCGGGACCCACGTGCTTCCTCTCGAGTGGAGACGGGTATGTCGGGGAACTTCTTGAGTTGCAGCAAGGGTGTGAAAGACTCTTTGGAAGTTCCAGTGGTTAGACGTGATTAGCCTCGAGAAGCCTCAGCGGAAATGGGCCTCATCTCGCCTGGAGGGCAAAACCTCCTGGATTTTCTCGAGTTGCGGCAGGTGCTCTCGACTTACGACGGGGACCTCAGGGAACCGCTCTGGAGGCCTCAGGAAAGGCCAGTCCCCATGCGAGTTCCACGGGGGCCTCTCGGGATTCCTCTCCCGTCGATGCCAGGGCCTAAGACCTTGTGTGGAGTCGGGGCCGGAATCTGAGGATTCCTCTCCAGTGCTGACATGGATCTTGGGGTACATCTGGAATCTCCCCAGGGGAGTCAGTCCTCGTCTCGAATGCGGGCATGCACTTACGCTTTCCTCGAGAGCGGTAGCAGCAGTGTCACGCAGTCCGCCGCGTGGATCAAAGGATCTATGGTTTTCCCTCGAGTCTTTCCCACGAGGCTTTCCCACGAGGCTTTCCCACAGGGCTGTCCCACGTGCACACGTGGTGGGAGTCGATCCTCGGCTTGAACGTCAAGGCAGTGCAGGGAAAACAGGTTCCTGTGGAATGGACTGACACATCTGGGGGACTCTTGGAATGGTGGCACGACCCTGGAGTTCCTCTCGCGTTTCCTGTGGAGACCGCCTCCTCTTGAGATGCGCCGGGAACGCCGGGAATTCTTTCCCTACGAAACAGGGAAAGGATCCCTCATCTCGAGTTAGGAGGCGGAAACGGGGCTCCCCTGGATGTGTGCGGGACCCACGTGCTTCCTCTCGAGTGGAGACGGGTATGTCGGGGAACTTCTAGAGTTGCAGCAAGGGTGTGAAGGACCCTTTGGAAGTTCCAGTGGTTAGATGTGATTGGCCTCGAGAAGCCTCAGCGGAAATGGGCCTCATCTCGCCTGGAGGGCAAAACCTCCTGGATTTTCTCGAGTTGCGGCAGGTGCTCTCGACTTACGACGGGGACATCAGGGAACCGCTCTGGTGGCCTCAGGAAAGGCCAGTCCCCATGCGAGTTCCTCGGGGGCCTCTCAGGATTCCTCTCCCGTCGATGCCGGGGCCTAAGACCTTGTGTGGAGTCAGGGCCGGAACCTGAGGATTCCTCTCCAGTGCTGACATGGATCTTGGGGTACGTCTGGAGTCTCCCCAGGGGAGTCAGTCCTCGTCTCGAATGCGGGCATGCATTGCGCTTTCCTCCAGAGCGGTAGCAGCAGTGTCATGCAGTCCGCCGCGTGGATCAAAGGATCTATGGTTTTCCCTCGAGTCTTTCCCACGAGGCTTTCCCACGAGGCTTTCCCACAGGGCTGTCCCACGTGCACACGTGGTGGGAGTCGATCCTCGGCTTGAACGTCAAGGCAGTGCAGGGAAAACAGGTTCCTCTGGAATGGACTGACACATCTGGGGGACTCTTGGAATGGTGTCACGACCCTGGAGTTCCTCTCGCCTTTCCTGTGGAGAGCGCCTCCTCTTGAGATGCGACGGGAACGCCGGGAATTCTTTCCCTACGAAACAGGGAAAGGATCCCTCATCTCGAGCTAGGAGGCGGAAACCGGGCTCCCCTGGATGTGTGCGGGACCCCACGTGCTTCCTCTCGAGTGGAGACGGGTATGTCGGGGAACTTCTTGAGTTGCAGCAATGGTGTGAAGGACCCTATGGAAGTTCCAGTGGTTAGATGTGATTGGCCTCGAGAAGCCTTAGCGGAAATGGGCCTCATCTCACCTGGAGGGCAAAACCTCCTGGATTTTCTAGAGTTGCGACAGGTGCTCTCGACTTACGACGGGGACCTCAGGGAACCGCTCTGGTGGCCTCTGGAAAGGCCAGTCCCCATGCGAGTTCCTCGGGGGCGTCTCGATTTCCTCTCCCGTCGATGCCGGGGCCTAAGACCTTGTGTGGAGTTGGGGCCGGAACCTGAGGATTCCTCTCCAGTGCTGACATGGATCTTGGGGTACTTCTGGAGTCTCCCCAGGGGAGTCAGTCCTCGTCTCGAATGCGGGCATGCATTGCGCTTTCCTCCAGAGCGGTAGCAGCAGTGTCACGCAGTCCGCCGCGTGGATCAAAGGATCTATGTTTTTCCCTCGAGTCTTTCCCACGAGGCTTTCCCACGAGGCTTTCCCCCAGGGCTGTCCCACGTGCACACGTGGTGGGAGTCGATCCTCGGCTTGAACGTCAAGGCAGTGCAGGGAAAACAGGTTCCTCTGGAATGGACTGACACATCTGGGGGACTCTTGGAATGGTGTCACGACCCTGGAGTTCCTCTCGCCTTTCCTGTGGAGAGCGCCTCCTCTTGAGATGCGACGGGAACGCCGGGAATTCTTTCCCTACGAAACAGGGAAAGGATCCCTCATCTCGAGCTAGGAGGCGGAAACCGGGCTCCCCTGGATGTGTGCGGGACACCACGTGCTTCCTCTCGAGTGGAGACGGGTATGTCGGGGAACTTCTTGAGTTGCAGCAATGGTGTGAAGGACCCTATGGAAGTTCCAGTGGTTAGATGTGATTGGCCTCGAGAAGCCTTAGCGGAAATGGGCCTCATCTCACCTGGAGGGCAAAACCTCCTGGATTTTCTAGAGTTGCGACAGGTGCTCTCGACTTACGACGGGGACCTCAGGGAACCGCTCTGGTGGCCTCAGGAAAGGCCAGTCCCCATGCGAGTTCCTCGGGGGCGTCTCGGGATTCCTCTCCCGTCGATGCCGGGGCCTAAGACCTTGTGTGGAGTTGGGGCCGGAACCTGAGGATTCCTCTCCAGTGCTGACATGGATCTTGGGGTACTTCTGGAGTCTCCCCAGGGGAGTCAGTCCTCGTCTCGAATGCGGGCATGCATTGCGCTTTCCTCCAGAGCGGTAGCAGCAGTGTCACGCAGTCCGCCGCGTGGATCAAAGGATCTATGTTTTTCCCTCGAGTCTTTCCCACGAGGCTTTCCCACGAGGCTTTCCCCCAGGGCTGTCCCACGTGCACACGTGGTGGGAGTCGATCCTCGGCTTGAACGTCAAGGCAGTGCAGGGAAAACAGGTTCCTCTGGAATGGACTGACAAATCTGGGGGACTCTTGGAATGGTGTCACGACCCGGGAGTTCCTCTCGCCTTTCCTGTGGAGAGCGCCTCCTCTTGAGATGCGACGGGAACGCCGGGAATTCTTTCCCTACGAAACGGAAAGGATCCCTCATCTCGAGCTAGGAGGCGGAAACGGGGCTCCCCTGGATGTGGGCGGGACACCACGTGCTTCCTCTCGAGTGGAGACGGGTATGTCGGGGAACTTCTTGAGTTGCAGCAATGGTGTGAAGGACCCTTTGGAAGTTCCAGTGGTTAGATGTGATTGGCCTCGAGAAGCCTCAGCGGAAATGGGCCTCATCTCGCCTGGAGGGCAAAACCTCCTGGATTTTCTCGAGTTGCGGCAGGTGCTCTCGACTTACGACGGGGACATCAGGGAACCGCTCTGGTGGCCTCAGGAAAGGCCAGTCCCCATGCGAGTTCCTCGGGGGCCTCTCAGGATTCCTCTCCCGTCGATTCCGGGGCCTAAGACCTTGTGTGGAGTCAGGGCCGGAACCTGAGGATTCCTCTCCAGTGCTGACATGGATCTTGGGGTACGTCTGGAGTCTCCCCAGGGGAGTCAGTCCTCGTCTCGAATGCGGGCATGCATTGCGCTTTCCTCCAGAGCGGTAGCAGCAGTGTCATGCAGTCCGCCGCGTGGATCAAAGGATCTATGGTTTTCCCTCGAGTCTTTCCCACGAGGCTTTCCCACGAGGCTTTCCCACAGGGCTGTCCCACGTGCACACGTGGTGGGAGTCGATCCTCGGCTTGAACGTCAAGGCAGTGCAGGGAAAACAGGTTCCTCTGGAATGGACTGGCACATCTGGGGGACTCTTGGAATGGTGTCACGACCCTGGAGTTCCTCTCGCCTTTCCTGTGGAGAGCGCCTCCTCTTGAGATGCGACGGGAACGCCGGGAATTCTTTCCCTACGAAACAGGGAAAGGATCCCTCATCTCGAGCTAGGAGGCGGAAACGGGGCTCCCCTGGATGTGTGCGGGACCCCACGTGCTTCCTCTCGAGTGGAGACGGGTATGTCGGGGAACTTCTTGAGTTGCAGCAATGGTGTGAAGGACCCTATGGAAGTTCCAGTGGTTAGATGTGATTGGCCTCGAGAAGCCTCAGCTGAAATGGGCCTCATCTCACCTGGAGGGCAAAACCTCCTGGATTTTCTCGAGTTGCGGCAGGTGCTCTCGACTTACGACGGGGACCTCAGGGAACCGCTCTGGTGGCCTCAGGAAAGGCCAGTCCCCATGCGAGTTCCTCGGGGGCGTCTCGGGATTCCTCTCCCGGCGATGCCGGGGCCTAAGACCTTGTGTGGAGTCGGGGCCGGAACCTGAGGATTCCTCTCCCGTGCTGACATGGATCTTGGGGTACGTATGGAGTCTCCCCAGGGGAGTCAGTCCTCGTCTCGAATGCGGGCATGCACTTGCGCTTTCCTCCAGAGCGGTAGCAGCAGTGTCACGCAGTCCGCCGCGTGGATCAGAGGATCTATGGTTTTCCCTCGAGTCTTTCCCACGAGGCTTTCCCACGAGGCTTTCCCACAGGGCTGTCCCACGTGCACACGTGGTGGGAGTCGATCCTCGGCTTGAACGTCAAGGCAGTGCAGGGAAAACAGGTTCCTCTGGAATGGACTGACACATCTGTGGGACTCTTGGAATGGTGGCACGACCCTGGAGTTCCTCTCGCCTTTCCTGTGGAGAGCGCCTATTCTTGAGATGCGACGGGAACGCCGGGAATTCTTTCCCTACGAAACAGGGAAAGGATCCTTCATCTCGAGGTAGGAGGCGGAAACGGGGCTCCCCTGGATGTGTGCGGGACCCCACGTGCTTCCTCTCGAGTGGAGACGGGTATGTCGGGGAACTTCTTGAGTTGCAGCAAGGGTGTGAAGGACCCTTTGGAAGTTCCAGTGGTTAGACGTGATTAGCCTCGAGAAGCCTCAGCGGAAATGGGCCTCATCTCGCCTGGAGGGCAAAACCGCCTGGATTTTCTCGAGTTGCGGCAGGTGCTCTCGACTTACGACGGGGACCTCAGGGACCCGCTCTGGTGGCCTCAGGAAAGGCCAGTCCCCATGCGAGTTCCTCGGGGGCCTCTGGGGATTCCTCTCCAGTCGATGCCGGGGCCTAAGACCTTGTGTGGAGTAGGGGCCGGAACCTGAGGATTCCTCTCCAGTGCTGACATGGATCTTGGGGTACTTCTGGAGTCTCCCCAGGGGAGTCGGTCCTCGTCTCGAATGCGGGCATGCACTTGCGCTTTCCTCCAGAGCGGTAGCAGCAGTGTCACGCAGTCCGCCGCGTGGATCAAAGGATCTATGGTTTTCCCTCGAGTCTTTCCCACAAGGCTTTCCCACGAGGCTTTTCCACAGGGCTGTCCCACGTGCACACGTGGTGGGAGTCGATCCTTGGCTTGAACGTCAAGGCAGTGTAGGGAAAACAGGTTCCTCTGGAATGGCTGACACATCTGGGGGACTCTTGGAATGGTTGCACGACCCTGGAGTTCCTCTCGACTTTCCTGTGGAGAGCGCCTCCTCTTGAGATGCGACGGGAACGCCGGGAATTCTTTCCCTACGAAACAGGGAAAGGATCCCTCATCTCGAGCGAGGAGTCGGAAACGGAGCTCCCCTGGATGTGGGAGGGACACCACGTGCTTCCTCTCGAGTGGAGACGGGTATG
Source organism: Ovis canadensis (assembly GCF_042477335.2). Classification (NCBI taxonomy): domain Eukaryota; kingdom Metazoa; phylum Chordata; class Mammalia; order Artiodactyla; family Bovidae; genus Ovis; species Ovis canadensis. The sequence goes on along the minus strand of NC_091266.1, from coordinate 1,068,310 downwards.
TCGGGGAACTTCTTGAGTTGCAGCAAGGGTGTGAAGGACCCTTTGGAAGTTCCAGTGGTTAGACGTGATTAGCCTCGATAAGCCTCTGTGGAAATGGGCCTCATCTCGCCTGGAGGGCAAAACCTCCTGGATTTTCTCGAGTTGCGGCAGGTGCTCTCGACTTACGACGGGGACCTCAGCGACCCGCTCTGGTGGCCTCAGGAAAGGCCAGTCCCCATGCGAGTTCCTCGGGGTCCTCTCGGGATTCCTCTCCCGTCGATGCCGGGGCCTAAGACCTTGTGTGGAGTCGGGGCCGGAACCTGAGGATTCCTCTCCAGTGCTGACATGGATCTTGGGGTACTTCTGGAGTCTCCCCAGGGGAGTCAGTCCTCGTCTCGAATGCGGGCATGCACTTGCGCTTTCCTCCAGAGCGGCAGCAGCAGTGTCACGCATTCCGCCGCGTGGATCAAAGGATCTATGGTTTTCCCTCGAGTCTTTCCCACGAGGCTTTCCCACGAGGCTTTCCCACAGGGCTGTCCCACGTGCACACGTGGTGGGAGTCGATCCTCGGCTTGAACGTCAAGGCAATGCAGGAAAACAGGTTCCTCTGGAATGGACTGACACATCTGGGGGACTCTTGGAATGGTGGCACGACCCTGGAGTTCCTCTCGCCTTTCCTGTGGAGAGCGCCTCCTCTTGAGATGCGACGGGAACGCCGGGAATTCTTTCCCTACGAAACAGGGAAAGGATCCCTCATCTCGAGCTAGGAGGCAGAAACGGGGCTCCCCTGGATGTGTACGGGACCCACGTGCTTCCTCTCGAGTGGAGACGGGTATGTCGGGGACCTTCTTGAGTTGCAGAAAGGGTGTGAAGGACCCTTTGGAAGTTCCAGTGGTTAGACGTGATTAGCCTCGAGAAGCCTCAGCGGAAATGGGCCTCATCTCGCCTGGAGGGCAAAACCGCCTGGATTTTCTCGAGTTGCGGCAGGTGCGCTCGACTTACGACGGGGACCTCAGGGACCCGCTCTGGTGGCCTCAGGAAAGGCCAGTCCCCATGCGAGTTCCTCGGGGGCCTCTCTGGATTCCTCTCCCGTCGATTCCGGGGCCTAAGACCTTGTGTGGAGTCGGGGCCGGAACCTGAGGATTCCTCTCCAGTGCTGACATGGATCTTGGGGTACTTCTGGAGTCTCCCCAGGGGAGTCAGTCCTCGTCTCGAATGCGGGCATGCACTTGCGCTTTCCTCCAGAGCGGTAGCAGCAGTGTCACGCAGTCCGCCGCGTGGAACAAAGGATCTATGGTTTTCCCTCGAGTCTTTCCCACGAGGCTTTCCCACGAGGCTTTCCCACAGGGCTGTCCCACGTGCACACGTGGTGGGAGTCGATCCTCGGCTTGAACGTCAAGGCAGTGCAGGGAAAACAGGTTCCTCTGGAATGGACTGACACATCTGGGGGACTCTTGGAATGGTGTCACGACCCTGGAGTTCCTCTCGCCTTTCCTGTGGAGAGCGCCTCCTCTTGAGATGCGACGGGAACGCCGGGAATTCTTTCCTACGAAACAGGGAAAGGATTCCTCATCTCGAGCTATGAGGCGGAAACGGGGCTCCCCTGGATGTGTGCGGGACCCCACGTATTCCTCTCGAGTGGAGACGGGTATGTAGGGGACCTTCTTGAGTTGCAGCAAGGGTGTGAAGGACCCTTTGGAAGTTCCAGTGGTTAGATGTGATTAGCCTCGAGAAGCCTCAGCGGAAATGGGCCTCATCTCGCCTGGAGGGCAAAACCTCCTGGATTTTCTCGAGTTGCCGCAGGTGCTCTCGACTTACGACGGGGACCTCAGGCACCCGCTCTGGTGGCCTCAGGAAAGGCCAGTCCCCATGCGAGTTCCTCGGGGTCCTCTCGGGATTCCTCTCCCATCGATGCCGGGGCCTAAGACCTTGTGTGGAGTCGGGGCCGGAACCTGAGGATTCCTCTCCAGTGCTGACATGGATCTTGGGGTACTTCTGGAGTCTCCCCAGGGGAGTCAGTCCTCGTCTCGAATGCGGGCATGCACTTGCGCTTTCCTCCAGAGCGGTAGCAGCAGTGTCACACAGTCCGCCCAATGGATCAAAGGATCTATGGTTTTCCCTCGAGTCTTTCCCACGAGGCTTTCCCACGAGGCTTTCCCTCAGGGCTGTCCCACGTGCACACGTGGTGGGACTCGATCCTCGGCTTGAACGTCAAGGCAGTGCAGGGAAAACAGGTTCCTCTGGAATGGACTGACACATATGGGGGTCTCTTGGAATGGTGGCACGACCCTGGAGTTCCTCTCCCCTTTCCTGTGGAGAGCGCCTCCTCTTGAGATGCGACGGGAACGCCGGGAATTCTTTCCCTACGAAACAGGGAAAGTATCCCTCATCTCGATCTAGGAGTCGGAAACGGAGCTCCTGGATGTGGGCGGGAAACCACGTGCTTCCTCTCAAGTGGAGACGGGTATGTCGGGGAACTTCTTGAGTTGCAGCAAGGGTGTGAAGGACCCTTTGGAAGTTCCAGTGGTTAGACGTGATTAGCCTCGAGAAGCCTCAGCGGAAATGGGCCTCATCTCGCCTAGAGGGCAAAACCTCCTGGATTTTCTCGAGTTGCGGCAGGTGCTCTCGACTTACGACGGGGACCTCAGGGACCCGCTCTGGTGGCCTCAGGAAAGGCCAGTCCCCATGCGAGTTCCTCGGGGGCGTCTCGGGATTCCTCTCCCGTCGATGCCGGTGCCTAAGACCTTGTGTGGAGTCGGGGTCGGAACCTGAGGATTCCTCTCCAGTGCTGACATGGATTTGGGGTACTTCTGGAGTCTCCCCAGGGGAGTCAGTCTTCGTCTCGAATGCGGGCATGCACTTGCGCTTTCCTCCAGAGCGGTAGCAGCAGTGTCACGCAGTCCGCCGCGTGGATCAAAGGATCTATGTTTTTCATCGAGTCTTTTCCACGAGGCTTTCCCACGAGGCTTTCCCACAGGGCTGTCCCACGTGCACACGTGGTGGGAGTCGATCCTTGGCTTGAACGTCAAGGCAGTGCAGGGAAAACAGGTTCCTCTGGAATGGACTGACACATCTGGGGGACTCTTGGAATGGTGTCACGACCCTGGAGTTCCTCTCGCCTTTCCTGTGGAGAGCGCCTCCTCTTGAGATGCGACGGGAACGCCGGGAATTCTTTCCCTACGAAACAGGGAAAGGATCCCTCATCTCGAGCTAGGAGTCGGAAACGGAGCTCCCCTGGATGTGGGCGGGACACCACGTGCTTCCTCTCGAGTGGAGTCGGGTATGTCGATGAACTTCTTGAGTTGCAGCAAGGGTGTCAAGGACCCTTTGGAAGTTCCAGTGGTTAGACGTGATTAGCCTCGAGAAGCCTCAGCGGAAATGGGCCTCATCTCGCCTGGAGGGCAAAACCGCCTGGATTTTCTCGAGTTGCGGCAGGTGCGCTCGACTTACGACGGGGACCTCAGGGACCCGCTCTGGTGGCCTCAGGAAAGGCCAGTCCCCATGCGAGTTCCTCGGGGGCCTCTCTGGATTCCTCTCCCGTCGATTCCGGGGCCTAAGACCTTGTGTGGAGTCGGGGCCGGAACCTGAGGATTCCTCTCCAGTGCTGACATGGATCTTGGGGTACTTCTGGAGTCTCCCCAGGGGAGTCAGTCCTCGTCTCGAATGCGGGCATGCATTGCGCTTTCCTCCAGAGCGGTAGCAGCAGTGTCACGCAGTCCGCCGCGTGGAACAAAGGATCTATGGTTTTCCCTCGAGTCTTTCCCACGAGGCTTTCCCACGAGGCTTTCCCACAGGGCTGTCCCACGTGCACACGTGGTGGGAGTCGATCCTCGGCTTGAACGTCAAGGCAGTGCAGGGAAAACAGGTTCCTCTGGAATGGACTGACACATCTGGGGGACTCTTGGAATGGTGTCACGACCCTGGAGTTCCTCTCGCCTTTCCTGTGGAGAGCGCCTCCTCTTGAGATGCGACGGGAACGCCGGGAATTCTTTCCTACGAAACAGGGAAAGGATTCCTCATCTCGAGCTATGAGGCGGAAACGGGGCTCCCCTGGATGTGTGCGGGACCCCACGTATTCCTCTCGAGTGGAGACGGGTATGTAGGGGACCTTCTTGAGTTGCAGCAAGGGTGTGAAGGACCCTTTGGAAGTTCCAGTGGTTAGATGTGATTAGCCTCGAGAAGCCTCAGCGGAAATGGGCCTCATCTCGCCTGGAGGGCAAAACCTCCTGGATTTTCTCGAGTTGCCGCAGGTGCTCTCGACTTACGACGGGGACCTCAGGCACCCGCTCTGGTGGCCTCAGGAAAGGCCAGTCCCCATGCGAGTTCCTCGGGGTCCTCTCGGGATTCCTCTCCCATCGATGCCGGGGCCTAAGACCTTGTGTGGAGTCGGGGCCGGAACCTGAGGATTCCTCTCCAGTGCTGACATGGATCTTGGGGTACTTCTGGAGTCTCCCCAGGGGAGTCAGTCCTCGTCTCGAATGCGGGCATGCACTTGCGCTTTCCTCCAGAGCGGTAGCAGCAGTGTCACACAGTCCGCCCAATGGATCAAAGGATCTATGGTTTTCCCTCGAGTCTTTCCCACGAGGCTTTCCCACGAGGCTTTCCCTCAGGGCTGTCCCACGTGCACACGTGGTGGGACTCGATCCTCGGCTTGAACGTCAAGGCAGTGCAGGGAAAACAGGTTCCTCTGGAATGGACTGACACATATGGGGGTCTCTTGGAATGGTGGCACGACCCTGGAGTTCCTCTCCCCTTTCCTGTGGAGAGCGCCTCCTCTTGAGATGCGACGGGAACGCCGGGAATTCTTTCCCTACGAAACAGGGAAAGTATCCCTCATCTCGATCTAGGAGTCGGAAACGGAGCTCCTGGATGTGGGCGGGAAACCACGTGCTTCCTCTCAAGTGGAGACGGGTATGTCGGGGAACTTCTTGAGTTGCAGCAAGGGTGTGAAGGACCCTTTGGAAGTTCCAGTGGTTAGACGTGATTAGCCTCGAGAAGCCTCAGCGGAAATGGGCCTCATCTCGCCTAGAGGGCAAAACCTCCTGGATTTTCTCGAGTTGCGGCAGGTGCTCTCGACTTACGACGGGGACCTCAGGGACCCGCTCTGGTGGCCTCAGGAAAGGCCAGTCCCCATGCGAGTTCCTCGGGGGCGTCTCGGGATTCCTCTCCCGTCGATGCCGGTGCCTAAGACCTTGTGTGGAGTCGGGGTCGGAACCTGAGGATTCCTCTCCAGTGCTGACATGGATTTGGGGTACTTCTGGAGTCTCCCCAGGGGAGTCAGTCCTCGTCTCGAATGCGGGCATGCACTTGCGCTTTCCTCCAGAGCGGTAGCAGCAGTGTCACGCAGTCCGCCGCGTGGATCAAAGGATCTATGTTTTTCATCGAGTCTTTTCCACGAGGCTTTCCCACGAGGCTTTCCCACAGGGCTGTCCCACGTGCACACGTGGTGGGAGTCGATCCTTGGCTTGAACGTCAAGGCAGTGCAGGGAAAACAGGTTCCTCTGGAATGGACTGACACATCTGGGGGACTCTTGGAATGGTGTCACGACCCTGGAGTTCCTCTCGCCTTTCCTGTGGAGAGCGCCTCCTCTTGAGATGCGACGGGAACGCCGGGAATTCTTTCCCTACGAAACAGGGAAAGGATCCCTCATCTCGAGCTAGGAGTCGGAAACGGAGCTCCCCTGGATGTGGGCGGGACACCACGTGCTTCCTCTCGAGTGGAGTCGGGTATGTCGATGAACTTCTTGAGTTGCAGCAAGGGTGTCAAGGACCCTTTGGAAGTTCCAGTGGTTAGACGTGATTAGCCTCGAGAAGCCTTAGCGGAAATGGGCCTCATCTCGCCTGGAGGGCAAAACCTCCTGGATTTTCTCGAGTTGCGGCAGGTGCTCTCGACTTACGACGGGGACCTCAGGGACCCGCTCTGGTGGCCTCAGGAAAGGCCAGTCCCCATGCGAGTTCCTCGGGGGCGTCTCGGGATTCCTCTCCCGTCGATGCCGGGGCCTAAGACCTTGTGTGGAGTCGGGGCCGGAACCTGAGGATTCCTCTCCCGTGCTGACATGGACCTTGTGGTACGTCTGGAGTCTCCCCAGGGGAGTCAGTCCTCGTCTCGAATGCGGGCATGCACTTGCGCTTTCCTCCAGAGCGGTAGCAGCAGTGTCACGCAGTCCGCCGCGTGGATCAAAGGATCTATGGTTTTCCCTCGAGTCTTTCCCACGAGGCTTTCCCACGAGGCTTTCCCACAGGGCTGTCCCACGTGCACACGTAGTGGGAGTCGATCCTCGGCTTGAACGTCAAGGCAGTGCAGGGAAAACAGGTTCCTCTGGAATGGACTGACACATCTGGGGGACTCTTGGAATGGTGGCATGACCCTGGAGTTCCTCTCGCCTTTCCTGTGGAGAGCGCCTCTTCTTGAGATGCGACGGGAACGCCGGGAATTCTTTCCCTACGAAACAGGGAAAGGATCCCTCATCTCGAGCTAGGAGGCGGAAACGGGGCTCCCCTGGATGTGTGAGGGACACCACGTGCTTCCTCTCGAGGTCAGACGGGTATGTCGGGGAAGTTCTTGAGTTGCAGCAAGGGTGTGAAGGACCCTTTGGAAGTTCCAGTGGTTAGATGTGATTGGCCTCGAGAAGCCTCAGCGGAAATGGGCCTCATCTTGCCTGGAGGGCAAAACCGCCTGGATTTTCTCGAGTTGCGGCAGGTGCTCTCGGCTTACGACGGGGACATCAGGGACCCGCTCTGGTGGCCTCAGGAAAGGCCAGTCCCCATGCGAGTTCCTCGGGGGCCTCTCGGGATTCCTCTCCCGTCGATGCCGGGGCCTAAGACCTTGTGTGGAGTCGGGGCCGGAACCTGAGGATTCCTCTCCAGTGCTGACATGGATCTTGGGGTACTTCTGGAGTCTCCCCAGGGGAGTCAGTCCTCGTCTCGAATGCGGGCATGCACTTGCGCTTTCCTCCAGAGCGGTAGCAGCAGTGTCACGCAGTCCGCCGCGTGGATCAAAGGATCTATGGTTTTCCCTCGAGTCTTTCCCACGAGGCTTTCCCACGAGGCTTTCCCACAGGGCTGTCCCACGTGCACACGTGGTGGGAGTCGATCCTCGGCTTGAACGTCAAGGCAGTGCAGGGAAAACAGGTTCCTCTGGAATGGACTGACACATCTGGGGGACTCTTGGAATGGTGTCACGACCCTGGAGTTCCTCTCGCCTTTCCTGTGGAGAGAGCCTCCTCTTGAGATGCGACGGGAATGCCGGGAATTCTTTCCCTACGAAACAGGGAAAGGATCCCTCATCTCGAGCTAGGAGGCGGAAAAGGGGCTCCCCTAGATGTGTGCGGGACCCCACGTGCTTCATCTCGAGTGGAGACGGGTATGTCGGGGAACTTCTTGAGTTGCAGCAAGGGTGTGAAGGACCCTTTGGTAGTTCCAGTGGTTAGATGTGATTGGCCTCGAGAAGCCTCAGCGGAAATGGGCCTCATCTTGCCTGGAGGGCAAAACCGCCTGGATTTTCTCGAGTTGCGGCAGGTGCTCTCGACTTACGACGAGGACCTCAGGGACCCGCTCTGGTGGCCTCAGGAAAGGCCAGTCCCCATGCGAGTTCCTCTGGGGATTCCTCTCCCATCGATGCCGGGGCCTAAGACCTTGTGTGAAGTCGGGGCCGGAACCTTAGGATTCCTCTCCAGTGCTGACATGGATCTTGGGGTACTTCTGGAGTCTCCCCAGGGGAGTCAGTCCTCGTCTCGAATGCGGGCATGCACTTGCGCTTTCCTCCAGAGCGGTAGCAGCAGTGTCACACAGTCCGCCCAATGGATCAAAGGATCTATGGTTTTCCCTCGAGTCTTTCCCACGAGGCTTTCCCACGAGGCTTTCCCTCAGGGCTGTCCCACGTGCACACGTGGTGGGACTCGATCCTCGGCTTGAACGTCAAGGCAGTGCAGGGAAAACAGGTTCCTCTGGAATGGCCTGACACATCTGGGGGACTCTTGGAATGGTGTCACGACCCTGGAGTTCCTCTCGCCTTTCCTGTGGAGAGCGCCTCCTCTTGAGATGCGACGGGAACGCCGGGAATTCTTTCCCTACGAAACAGGGAAAAGATCCCTCATCTCGAGCTAGGAGGCGGAAACGGGGCTCCCCTGGATGTGTGCGGGACCCCACGTGCTTCCTCTCGAGTGGAGACGGGTATGTCGGGGAACTTCTTGAGTTGCAGCAATGGTGTGAAGGATCCTTTGGAAGTTCCAGTGGTTAGATGTGATTGGCCTCGAGAAGCCTCAGCGGAAATGGGCCTCATCTCGCCTGGAGGGCAAAACCTCCTGGATTTTCTCGAGTTGCGGCAGGTGCTCTCGACTTACGACGGGGACCTCAGGGAACCGCTCTGGTGGCCTCAGGAAAGGCCAGTCCCCATGCGAGTTCCTCGGGGGCCTCTCGGAATTCCTCTCCCGTCGATGCCGGGGCCTAAGACCTTGTGTGGAGTCGGGGCCGGAACCTGAGGATTCCTCTCCAGTGCTGACATGGATCTTGGGATACTTCTGGAGTCTCCCCAGGGGAGTCAGTCCTCGTCTCGAATGCGGGCATGCACTTGCGCTTTCCTCCAGAGCGGTAGCAGCAGTGTCACGCAGTCCGCCGCGTGGATCAAAGGATCTATGGTTTTCCCTCGAGTCTTTCCCACGAGGCTTTCCCACGAGGCTTTCCCACAGGGCTGTCCCACGTGCACACGTGGTGGGAGTCGATCCTCGGCTTGAACGTCAAGGCAGTGCAGGGAAAACAGGTTCCTCTGGAATGGACTGACACATCTGGGTGACTCTTGGAATGGTGGCATGACCCTGGAGTTCCTCTCGCCTTTCCTGTGGAGAGCGCCTCCTCTTGAAATGCGACGGGAACGCCGGGAATTCTTTCCCTACGAAACAGGGAAAGGATCCCTCATCTCGAGCTAGGAGGGGAAACAGGGCTCCCCTGGATGTGTGCGGGACCCCACGTGCTTCCTCTCGAGTGCAGACGGGTATGTCGGGGAACTTCTTGAGTTGCAGCAAGGGTGTGAAGGATCCTTTGGAGGTTCCAGTGTTTAGACGTGATTAGCCTCGAGAAGCCTCAGCGGAAATGAGCCTCATCTCGCCTGGAGGGCAAAACCTCCTGGATTTTCTCGAGTTGCGGCAGGTGCTCTCGACGTACGACGGGGACCTCAGGGACCCGCTTTGGTGGCCTCAGGAAAAACCGGTCCCCAAGCGAGTTCCTCGGGGGCCTCTCGGGATTCCTCTCCCGTCGATGCCGGGGCCTAAGACCTTGTGTGGAGTCGGGGCCGGAAACTGAGGATTCCTCTCCCGTGCTGACATGGATTTTGGCGTACTTCTGGAGTCTCCCAAGGGGCGTCAGTCCTCGTCTCGAGTGGGGTCATTCATGTGTGCTTTCCTCCTGAGCAGTAGCAGCAGTGTCTCGCTTCCCGTCTCGTGGATCAAGGGACCTGTGTCTTTCCCTCGAGGCTTTTCCATGGGGCTTTCCCACAGGGCTATTCCACGTGCCACCATGCAGTGCTGGGAAAACAGGAACCTCCTTCCCCACATAGGGGGTACACTGTCCCCTTGGGCGTGTATCTCCAGGGCATTCGCGCTTGGGGGTTGCCCACGGATGTTGGCCTCAGGCTCCACATGAGAAAAGCCCCTAATGGCATTAGCTGCCGGTCCAGACGCTGGCCCCTCAGGTCTCTGGCCGGAGCCTTGGGCTCCAGGCAACTCCAAGCCCTCGGGGCTGGCGCTCTGGGACTGCTGTAGGGAAAGGACGCCAGGAGCCCACGGAGGAGTTGGGGAGGCGCAGGGGGCATATGGAGGCGAGGACAGCGTGGGATCTAGGTGGAGGCGCTGGAGAGAGCGTCCGTTTTCCCGGAATGCCTCGGAGGAGCCAGCGGGGGACAGTCCAGGCCCAGGGACCTGTGGTATGTGAAAAGGTGGGAAACCCCAGAACAAGGCAGGCTGGGAAAGGGGGCGTGGGCGGCCAATTCAAAGGGACCTAGGGGGCGTTTCCTGGGCAGTGAGCTCCCTTGGCACTGCTGAGGGCCCCTGATTGATCCACCCGGGGTTGATCCCACCATCCGCTGCGAGGGAGGGCCACAAACCAAAGCCCCCGAACTGCCCACCCACCCCGACGGGGATCTTGGCGGTCCGGGGCACAGCTGTGCCCGGGAAAAGCCCACTCACTCCACGGGACTCCGTCCAGGGTCTCTGCTTGGAAAGAGGCCAGGGGCGGCCCCCTCCATCTACGCACCCAAACCCTATTGACGTAAATGGGGGCGGAGACGCCTCCCGCTCTCCAGAGTCCTGGGCTGCTGGGTCCCCGCCCACTCGGCCAGCAGTCTGCAGCACTCCCGTGTGCCTCTCCCACCATGGCTTCGTCCGGCTCCTCCAGCGCCTCAAGCGGTACGTTTGCCCTCGGTCCCTGGGGTCGGATCACGTCTCAGGGGATTTGCGGGTGGCCCGGGCAAGGGCTCTCGGCCCACGTGTCGACCCCCCTCCCGCCCGAGAACGGCGGGGACCCATCGGCCGGGCCCGGGGTTCCCAGGCGTCAGGTGTGCCCAAAGTTGGAGGGCGTTGCATCGTTCGTTCATCTTGCTCCTTTGGCACACACATGGCTTCTCCGTTCTCTTTTCTGGGAAGACAGTGTTGTTTTAGGGGGCGCGCTGCGGGGGTCGGGGGCCGGTGGGAGCGGGTGCTGTACTGGGATGAGGCCCTTTATCCTCACATCTTCCTGTGGGAACGGGAGTCGGGGAGCTCTGTGGCCTTGCCGCCTTCAGTGGCTTCCTCTGCACAGGGGCCAAGTGCCTTCTGCCTTCTGTCAGGCGTTACGAGGTTTGGGCTTCGCTTTGGCGGCCTTGGCCTTGGCCCTGGCCTGGGCCTTGGCCTTACCCTTGGCGTTGCCCTTGCCCTTGCCCTTGGCCTTGGGCTTGGCCTTCCCTAGGCCTTGTCCTTGGCCTTACCTTGTCCTTGCCCTTACCTTGTCCTTGCCCTTAAAGTTAAACTTGACCTTGACTTTGACCTTGAACTTGAACTTGACCTTGAGATTGAATTTGACCTTGAACTTGACCTTGACCTTGAACTTGAACTTGACTTTGAACTTGAACTCGAACTTGAACTTGACCTTGACTTTGACCTTGACCTTGAACTTGACCTTCACCTTGAACTTGAACTTGACCAACAACGGGAGACCAGATTTGCTCAGAGCACCGGAGGTCCAGAGGCAGGGCCGTGTATCTCCCCTTCCCTTTGTGATCATTGCAAAGACATTCCTAGCTGATAGCGGGAGTGCCCATGAAGAAGCAAGCAGTGGGAGTGTGTTTGACACGACTGTGTGCCTCAACTCCACAAGGGGCCTTTCCTCTCGAAGTAGGCCCCATGTCCCCTTGGGGAGGGTGTCATGCCTCTTTTCTCCACACTGCCAAAGGGTGGAGCAAAGCTCGCTCTGTCAGAGGTACAAAAACAGCAATTGAATGGATTTTCAAGCTCTTGCTAGGCTGCACCCTTTCAGGGCCCACTTTACTGAAGCAGGTGCTCTGTGGCCCCCGGTTGGGTATGCAGGTTCACAAACAGGGTGAGATCCTGTCCAAGCCAACAATTTTCCTGAAAGACCTAGGCTCACTAAAGCTCTCCTCCAGAGCAAAGGGGATAGAGGAGATGTATGGAGGAGTCGTTGCCTTTCCCTGTGAGTGTGGGGCTACTCCCTACGGCCCCAAGCTCAGGGATAACTGCCTCTAAGAAAGGAATGGCAAGAAGCGCTAATCTTGGAGGTTGGGACAGGGAGTTCGCAGCATGTGGGGAAAGAAAGACTTCTTCGGGGAAGAAGAGGCAACCACTGGGGGTGTGTTCGCAAGCCTCTATTTGGAAGGAACACGTTTGCTTATACAACTCAAGACCTCCAGATCTGCTCAGAGGACTGAAGTTCCAGAGACAGGGCCATGTATCTCCCCTTCCCTTTGAGATCCTTGCCAAGACATTCCTAGCAGATTGTCGGAGTGCCCATGAAGAAGCAAGCAGCGGGAGTGTGCTTGACATCACTGGCTGCCTACCTGGGCTCAGCTCCTCAAGGGGCCTTTCTCTCCTGGTAGGCCCTATGTCCCCTTTGGGAGAGGGTTGTGCCCTCTTCCCTCCACACTGCCAAAGGGTGGAGGTGGAGCAAACTCGTTCTCTCCGAGGTAAAAGAAAGACAAATTGGATGGATTTTTAAGCTCTTGCTATGCTGCACCCCTCCAGGACCCACTCGAGCAAAACAGGTGCCCTGTGGCCCCTAGGTCGGGTATGCAGGTTCACACACCGGGTGTGATCCCGTCAAAGCCAAGAATTTTCCTGACAGACCTAGGCTCACTAGAGCTCTCCTCCAGAGGAAAGGGGACAGAAAAGATGTGTGTGTGGAGGTGGCTCTGCCTTTCCAGGTCCCAATCTCAGGGATAACTGCCCCTAAGAAAGAACTGCTGCTGCTGCTGCTGCTGCTGCTGCTGCTGCTGCTGCTGCTGCTGCTGCTGCTGCTAAGTTGCTTCAGTCGTGTTCGACTCTGTGCGACACCATAGACGGTAGCCCACTAGGCTCCCCCGTCCCTGGGATTCTCCAGGCAAGAACAGTAAGTGGGTTGCCATTGCCTTCTCCAATGCATGAAAGTGAAAAAGAAAGTGCAGTCGCTCAGTCGTGTCCGACCCTCAGCGACCCCATGGACTGCAGCCTACCAGGCTTCTCTGTCCATAGGATTTTCTGAAAGGAACTGCAAGAAGCACTTTTCCAGGAGGCTGGGAAAGGGAGTTCGCAGGATGTGGGGAAAGAGAGCCTCCTTCGGGGAAGAATAGGCGGCCACTTGTTTTGTGTTGCAAACCTCTATTTGGAAGGAACAGGTTAGCTTATACAAAGGGAGACCTCCAGATCTGCTCAGAGGACCGAAGTTGCAGAGGCAGGTCGGTGTATTTTCCCTTCACTTTGCGATCCTTGCAAAGACATTCCTTGCTGCTAGATGACTCAGCAAGGGCCTTTGAGACTGTTGTTTTCTTTCCTAGGTTCAAAGATTCCTTCAGTTCCTAATATAGATATCCTAGAAATGATATGACATCCGTGAAAATCTGATATGTCCTGGTCAAATGCTGTCAGTTATCATTCTAGTTATCATATTAAAGCATTTCAAGTCGCAGCAGTGACCAGATGACATTGTCAATTTCTATTTCATCAGGTTTTAACCATGTCCTCTATGGTTTCACACTGATGCCTTTGCAGAAATACTGCTACTTCAAGATATATGGAAAATACTTTTTTTAAGCTTACTGATAATTTGTTTGTTTGTTTGCTTGTCTTCTGGTAAGCTGGTACCAGATGGAATTTAGTCTCCTCTCTAGGTTAAGAGAACAAAGTTTTCTTAGAATTCAATTTTTGATCACAGACTATGAGTTTCTCTACCTTTCATTGATTTATAATTGTTTTCATCATCTGTTTTTTTACTTCGGTAAAGTAAATAAGCCTTATTTAAGATTTTGGTACATGTAGGATGGACTAAGCTTTCCCCACTCTTGCAAGTTCCCTTAACCCTTCAGATTCTTCTCGTGGGACCAAGATCTCACTTTCCTCCAGAGGGACAATCCAAGCTTTTTACCAGTTGATCTGCCCCTGACATCAGAGTCAAGTTGAGCACGAGTTGGCCTATAATTTAGGCATGAAACTATGACTACATAAAGAAAAGGTGACTTTATGATTCAGGGATGGCCATGATATGCCTTGCACTTCAGAGAAAATGGGTTAAAATGATTTTTTTCCTTCAAAACTGCACACCCAGTTCTTTCAGCATATGCAATTGAAAACATCTAGTCATTAGGTCAGTTTTCATTCCAATCCCAAAGAAAGGCAATGACAAAGACTATTCAAGCTGCTGCACAATTGCACTCATCTCACACACTAGTAAAGTAATGCTCAAAATTCCCCAAGTTCACATGAACTGTGAACTTCCAGATGTTCAAGAGGGATTTTAAAAATGCAGAGAAACCAGAGATCAAATTGCCAACATCCACTGGATCATTGAAAAAGCAAGAGAGTTCCAGAAAAAAAGAAACATCTATTTCTGCTTTATTGACAATGCCAAAGCCTTTGACTGTGTGGATCACAAGAAACTGGGAAAAATTCTGAAAGAGATGGGAATACCAGACCACCTGACCTGTCTCCTGAGAAACCTGTATGCAGGTCAGGAAGAAACAGTTCGAACTGGACATGGAACAACAGACTGGTTCTAAATAGGAAAAGGAACATGTCAAGGCTGTATATTGTCACCCTGCTTATTTAACTTATATGCAGCGTACAGCATGAGAAACACTGGGCTGGAGGAAGCACACGCTGGAATCAAGGTTGCTGGGAGAAATATCAATAATCTCAGATATTCAGATGACACCACCCTTATGGCAGAAAGTGAAGAAGAGGTAAAGAGTCTCCTGATGAAAGTGAAAGAGGAGAGTGAAAAAGTTAGCTTAAAGCTCAGCATTCAGAAAACTAAAATCATTGCATCCAGTCTCATCACTTCATGGCAAATAGATGGGAAAACATTGGAAACAGCAGCAGACTATTTTGGGGGGCTTGGAAATCACTGCAGGTGATGGCTGCCTCCATGAACTTAAAACATATTTATGACTTGGAAGAAAAGTGATGACCAAACTAGACAGCATATTAAAAAGCCGAGACGTTGCTTTGCCAACAAAGATCCATCCGGTCAAGGCTATGGTTTTTCCATATGTCATGGATGGATATGAAAGATGTACTATAAAGAAAGTGACAGCTGAAAATTTGATGCTTTTGAACTGTGGTGTTGGAGAAGATGCTTGTAGGTCGCTTAGACTACAAGGAGACGCAACCACTCCATCCTAAAGGAAATCAGGTCTGAATATCCATTGGAAGGACTAATACTGAACCTGAAACTCCAATACTTTGGCCACTTGATGTGAAGAGCTGACTCACTTGGAAGTTGCTTTGATTTGCCTATGAGTGTGGGAGCCCTCCCTGGGCAAAGGGCCTCAGGGGTCATTGCCACTGAATCATGACATCCAAGCAAGCGCATTCCAGCTGTGTGACATGCAGGAAGCAGGAGACTGGGAAAACTGTCTTCCTGAGAGGAAGGAAAGTCATCCACAGAGAGTGTGTTTTCAGGCCTCTCTTTGCAGCAAGTGTTTTGCTTCTCAGACATCAGAGCTGCAGGCTTGCTCTGAGGGCCTCAATTCCAGAGTCAGGGCTGTGTGTCTCACTGCACTTTCCAAGCATTGCAGACACATTCCTAGGTTGGAGCAGTGCTTCCCATGAGAAAGAAGCCTCGGGAGTGTGTCTGAGCGGGCTGAGTGCCATGCCAGGGTCACCTAGTCGAGGGCACCTTGCACATCCAATGGGCCCCAGGCGAGTAGCTATGGACCGGCCCCTCGGTTGAGATATCCCAAAGCAGGGAACAAAGCTAGCTCTGTCAGAAGGAGGAAAACAGCCATGGGATGGATTTTCAAGCAGTTGCTAAGTCACACCACGTGAGGGCTCCGCGGGAAAGAAATGCGAATTTTGGCCTCTAGGCCCAGTATCCGGATGTGTGCACAGGATATTTTCCCCACAGGACCCAAGAATGTTCCAGACAGACCTAAGCTCACTAGCTCTCTCCTGCAGAGGAAATGAAATATTGTTGCTGAACCACGAAAAGATGCTGGGATTCTTGGCTTATGGAGGAGAAGAATTCAATCCAGGGCCCAAGACGAGGCTTGATTGCTCAGAGCTTTTGTGCAATCGAGTTTTATTCAAGAAGAAAGGAGATAGAGAAAGCTTCTGACAGAGACATCACAAGGGGCAGAAAGCGTACCCCCTTGCTAGTGTTAGTAATGGAGTTATATACTCTCCAATAAGTTATTACAACGAACAAAAGAATGTCTGGAGGTTGTAAAGACTCACTAGACCTACTCCCATCATTTACATTTTAAGATAACAGGATTAGCCAGAAGGCTTTTCCAGAGACCATCCTCAAGAAGGATGCATGATTGTTATATAATCCTAAGGAATGTAGAGGGAAAAAAAAGTGTGCCCTTTCTTCCTCCTTGAGAATTCTAGACCCCTCTCTCCTTGGGGACCCTTGAACTTCTTATAAACCTGCCTTGGCAATGACTCTCTCAGAAACATGATTGAACAGCCGTTTGGAGCTTCCTTTGACTTTCCCTGGGAGGGAGGGAGCCCTCCCTGAGCACAGGGCCTCAGGGGCCATGGCCAATGAAAACTAATCTCCCAGTAAGTGCTTTTCAGCCCTGTGTGACTCTCAGCCCACAGGAGGCTGAGAAAACTCTCTTCCTTGGAGGAAGGAAAGGCAGCCCAAGAGTGTGTTTTCAGGCCTGTATCTTGCAGCAAGTGTTTGGCTTGTTAGACATAAGACCTGCAGGCCTGCTCCAACAGACTCCATTCCAGAATCAGGGCCTTGTGTCTCCCTGCAGTTTCCTGGCCTCGCAAACACATTCCTAGGTGAGAGCAGTCCTGCCCATGGGGAAGCAGGCTGCGGGAGTGTGTCTGAGGGGGCCAGGTGCCATGCTGGGGTCACCTGGTCGAGGGCACCTTGCACCTCCAATGGACCCCAGGCAAGGAGTTGCAGGCCACCACCTTGCTTCTGAAATCCCAAAGTGGGGAGCAAAGCTCGCTCTGTCAGAGGGAAGAAAACAGCAACAGGATGGATTTTCAAGCAGTTGCTAGGCTGTACTGCGTTAGGGCTCCAAGGAAGAAAAATGCAGATGTTAGCCCCTACGACTGGTATCCAGGTGGGCTCCCAGGATGATTTCCCCGCAGGATCCAAGAACGTTCCAGACAGACCTGGGCTCACTAGCTCCCTCCTGCAGAGGAAACATGATAGAACAGCTGTTTGGAGGTTGCTTTGACCTCCCCTGGGAGGGTAGGATCCCTCCCTGGGTGCAGGGCCTCAGGGGCCATTGCCGCTGAGAAATGCCCTCTAAGCCAGACCTTTCCAGCCTTGTATGACTCAGCACGGAGGAGACTGGAAAAGCTATCTTCCTTGGAGGAAGGAAAGGCAGCCCCAGAGAGTGTGTTTTGACACCTGTATCTCGCAGCAAGACGTCAGACCTCCAGGCCTGCTCCAACGGCCTCAGTTCCAGAGTCAGGGCCGTGTGTCTCCCTGCATTTTCTGAGCCTTGGGAACACATTCCTAGGTCAGAACAGTCCTGCCCATGGGGAAGGAGGCTGCGGGAGTGTGTCTGAGGGGGTCGGGTGCCATGCTGGGGTCCAATAGACCTGGTACCTCCAATAGACCCCAGGACAACAGCGGTGGGGCTCCCCCTGGCTTCCGAAATGCCAAAGCGAGAAGCAAAGCTAGCTCTATCAGAAGGAAGAAAAGAGCAATTAGATGGATGTTCAGGCTGTTGCTGGGCCGCACCACTTCAGGGTCCCCCCCGAGAGGAGCAGGCGCCCTGTGGCCCCTAGGTCCGATATGCAGGTTAACACACAGGATGTGTCCCCATAGGAGCCAAGAATTTTCCTGACAGACCTAGGCTCACTAGAGCTCTCCTACAGGGCAAAAGGGATAGAACAGACTGTGGATGTGACTCTGCCTTTCCCAGCGAGGGAAAGGGGATGGGACAGATGTGTGGCTGTGGCTCTGCCTTTCCCTGGGAGTGTGGAGCCGCTCCCTATGGCCCCGGGCTCCAGGGGAAATTGCCCCTGAATAATGACCTCCAAGAAGCGCTTTTCCAACTGGCTGAGACGTGGAGTTCTCAGGATGCAGGGAAAGCGAGTGTCCCTTCGGGGAAGCAAAGGCAGTCACCTGTTATCATTACTTACTAGAATAGTAGGTACCTTCTCCAGTTGGGCAGAGGCCTTCCCTACCTGATCTGAAAAAGAAAATGAAGTAGCTCGCTGATTTGAGAAATAATTCCCAGACTTGGGTTTCCAACCAGCATAGAATCCGACAATGGCCCTGTCTATGTAGCCGCGTTAATTAACAGGTATGTGAAGCTCTAAATATCAGTGGAAATTACATACAGCATATAGGCCCCAGTGTTCTGGAATGGTGGAAAGAAACAACCAAACTCTTGAAGAGACACTTTCAAAATGGATCATAGAGACTGACTGTACATGGATGGGCTTGCTTCTGGCAGACTTACTCATATTACGGGTAACTGCTCGTTCCCATAGTTGTTGTCCTTATGAAATTTTCTATGGGAGACCCCCCCCACAATGAGGCAGGTGTTAGCAGATTTGCCACAAGTAAGGAGGTGGGATTTCACAGCAGCTGGAACAATTAGGTACAGTAATAAATCAGGTAACTAAGTTTGTATGAAAAAGAATATCATTCCCCCTTGAGGAACAGATTCATGAATTTGTGCTCAGTGATCAGGTGTGGCTCAATGACTGGAAACACAATTCCTTGGCCTGACATCGGAAAGGTCCTTATATTGTTGTTTTAGCCACAATTCTGAAAGGGAAGGGAATACCAGACCACCTAACCTGCCTCTTGAGAAATCTGTATGAAGGTCAGGAAGCAACAGTTAGAGCAGGACATGGAACAACAGACTGGTTCCAAAAAGGAAAAGGAGTATGTCAAGGCTGTATATTGTCACCATGTTTATTTAACTTATATGCAGAGTACATCATGAAAAATGCTGGGATGGAAGATACAAGAGCTGGAATCAAGATTGCCGGAAGAAATAGCAATAAACTTAGATATGCAGATGACACCACCATTATGGCAGAATGGGAAGAGGAACGGGTATGTCGGGGAACTTCTTGAGTTGCAGCAAAGGTGTGAAGGACCCTTTCGAAGTTCCAGAGGTTAGGTGTGGTTAGTCTCGACATGCCTCAGCGGGAATGGGCCTCATGTCGCCTGGAATGGAGAGGCTCCTGGATATTCCCGAGTATCAGCAGGTGCTCTCGAGTTACGACGGGGACTTCAGGGACCCGCTCTGGCGGCCTCAGGAATGCCCAGTCATCATGCGTGTTGCTAGGGGGCCTCTCGTGATTCCTCTCCCGTCGATGCGGGGGCCTAAGACCTTGTGTGGAGTCGGGGCCGGAAGCTGAGGATTCCTCTCCAGTGCTGACATGGATTTTGGGGTACTTCTGGAGTTTCCACAGGGGAGCCAGTCCTCGTCTCGAGTGGGGACATGCACGTGCGCTTTCCTCCAGAGCGGTAGCAGCAGTGTCACACTTCCCGTCGCGTGGATCAAGGGATCTGTGGCTTTCGATCGAGGCTTTCACACGAGGGTTTCCCACAGGGCTGTTCCACGTGCCACCGTGGGGTTGTCGATCCTCGAAGTGAAAGTCGAGGCAGTGCAGGGAAAACAGATTCCTCTGGAATGGACTGAGACATCTGGGGGACTCTTGCAATGGTGCAACGACCCTGGAGTTACCCTCGCCTTTCCTGTGGAGAGCGCCTCCTCTTGAGATGCGACCGGAATGCCGGGAATTCTTTCCCGACGACGCAGGGAAAGGATCAATCATTTCCAGCTAGGAGGCGGAAACGGAGCTCCTCTGGATGTGGGCGGGACCTTCGTGCTTCCTCTCCAGCGGAGACGGGTATGTCAGGGAACTGCTTGAGTTGCAGCAAGAGTGTGAAGGACCGTTTCCAAGTTCAGGGGTTAGGTGTGATTAGCCTCGAGAAGCCTCAGCGGAAATGGGCCTCATCTCGCCTGGAGGGCAAAACCTCCTGGATTTTCTCGAGTTGCGGCAGGTGCTCTCGACTTACGATGGGAACCTCAGGGACCCGCTCTGGTGGCCTCAGGAAAGGCCAGTCCCCATGCGAGTTGCTCAGGGGCCTCTCAGGATTCCGCTCCCTTCGATACCAGAGCCTAACACCTTGTGTAGAATCCAGGCCGGAACCTGAGGATTCCTCTCCAGTGCTGACATGGATCTTGGGGTACTTCTGGAGTCTCCCTATGGGAGTCAGTCCTCATTTCAAACGGGGGCATGCACGTGCGCTTTCCTCCCCAGCTGTACCAGCAGTGTCACCTTCCCTTCACGTCGATCAAGGGATCTGTGGCTTTCCCTCGAGGCTTTCCCACGAGGCTTTCCCACAGGGCTCTCCCACGTGCAACCGTGGTGTGTGTCGATCCTCGGTGTGAAAGTCGAGGCAGTGCAGGGAAAACAGGTTCCTCTGGAATGGACTGACACATCTGGGGGACTCTTGGAATGGTGGCACGACCCTGGAGTTCCTCTCGCCTTTCCTGTGGAGAGCGCCTCCTTTTGGGATGCGACGGGAACGCCGGGAATTCTTTCAGGAGCAAGTAGGGAAAGGATCGCTCATCTCGAGCTACCAGGCGGAAACAGGGCTCCTCTGGATGTGGGCGGGACCCTCGTGCTTCCTCTCGAGTGGAGATGGGTATGTCAGGGAACTTCTTGAGTTGCAGCCAGGGTGTGAAGGACCCTTTGGAAGTTCCAGTGGTTAGGTGTGATTAGCCTCGAGACGCCTCAGTGGAAATGGGCCTCATCTCGCCTGGAGGGCAGAACGTCCTGGATTTTCTCCAGTTGCGGCAGGTGCTCTCGACTTATGACGGGGACCTCAGGGACCCGCTCTGGTGGCCTCAGGAAAGGCCAGTCCCCATGCGAGTTCCTCGGGGGCCTCTCGGGATTCCTCTCGCGTCGATGCCGGGGCCTACGACCTTGTGTGGAGTCGGGGCCGGAACCTGAGGATTCCTCTCCAGTGCTGACATGGATCTTGGGGTACTTCTGGAGTCTCCCCAGGGGAGTCAGTCCTCGTCTCGAATGCGGGCATGCAGGTGCGCTTTCCTCCCGATGGGTAGCAGCAGTGTCACGCTTCATGCCGCGTGGATCTAGGGATCTGTGGCTTTCCCTCGAGGCTTTCCCACGAGGCTTTCCCACAGGGCTGTCCCACATGTCCCCGTGGTGTGAGTCGATCCTCAGCATGAAAGTCGAGGCATTGCAGGGAAAACAGGTTCCTCTGGAATGGACTGAAACATCTGGGGGACTCTTGGAATGGTGGCACAACCCTCGAGTTCCTCTCGCCTTTCCTGTGGAGAGTGCCTCCTCTTGAGATGTGACGGGAACGCCGGGAATTCTTTCCGGACCAAGCAGTGAATGGATCCCTCATCTCGAGCTAGGAGGCGGAAAGGGGGCTCCTCTGGATGTTGGCGGGACCCTCGTGCTTCCTCTCGAGTGAAGACGGGGGCTTCGGGGAATTTTTTGAGTTGCCACACGGGTGTGGAGGACTCTTTTGAAGTTCATGAGGGAAGGTGTGATTAGCCTCGAGAGTCCTCAGCGGATATGGGCCTCATTTCACCTGGAAGGGCGATCCTCCTGGATTTTCTAGAGTTACAACAGGTGCCTCTCGAGTTACCACGAGGCCCTCAGGGACTCGATCTGGTGGCCTTAGGTAAGGCCAGTCTCCATTCGAGTTGCTAGTGGCCACTCAAATTGCTCCCCAGTCCATGCCGAGGCCTCAGACCTTGTGTGGACTCGGGCTTGGATCCTGAGGATTCCTCTCCAGTGCTGTCATGGATCTTGGTGTTCTTCTGGAATCTCTTCAGGGGACTTAGTCCTCCTCTCCAGTGGGGACATGCACGTCCGCTTTGCTCCCATGCTGTATCAGCAGTGTCAGGATTCCCATCGCATTACTAACGTGATCTGTGACTTTTCCTTGAGGCTTTCCCACGAGGCTTTCCCACAGGGCTGTCACACGTGACACCATTTTTGATTCGATACTCGGTGTGAAATTCGAGGCAGTGCAGGGAAATCAGTTCCCTCAGAGTGGACTGAGACATTTGGGGGTCTTTTGCAATGGGGCACGAACCCTGTAGTTCCTCTCGACTTTCTCATTTAGACCGCCTCCTCTTGAGATGCGACGTGAACGCCAGGAATCCTTTCCCGACGAAGCAGGGAAAGGATCTCTCATCTCCAATTAAGAGGTGGAAATGAGGCTCCTCTTGTGGTTTGCTGGACCCTCTTTCTTCCTCTCGAGTGGAGACCGGATTGCTGGGGAAGTTCCTGAGTTGCAGCAAAAATGTGAAGGACCATTTCGAAGTTTTAGACGGATTGTGCGTTTTGCCAGGATGTGCCTCAGTGTAAAAGGGCCTCATCTCTCATGAACCGCTTCATCAGGTTTGGCTCAGGCGCTGCTTCCCCTGAGCTAAGGCTGTGGGCGGGAGCCCAGAGACTCAGAGCTAGGCCCAAACCACCTGTGCACTTCTCTGATGGAAGGACAGCACTCAGGAACCCACGTTTGAGAGGCACACAAGCCAGGCACCTACGGAGTCAGCATCCGAGTGTGGGAGACTGCAGGCCTCATCCACAGCCCCAGGGAGCCTGGTGCTCCTACTGCAGAGGTGAGTTTGGGGGGCCAAACAAAACTGAAGGAGCCCTGCAGTTTCACCTCCCTCCTTGGCAGTGTGCAAACAACAGGCATCTAAGCCCTCCCCAAGGACGCCTGGGGCCTAGGTACAAAGGCAAGGCAAGAGCAGAGCTGAGGCCAGGAAGGCGACAGTGGCGTCTCCCAGGCTCGCGCAGCCTGCTCATTCCTGGGCAGGAAGCCTAGCAGCGAGGCAAGTCTGGGCAAGGCTCGCCCAGGGCAGAGCAGCCTCACGCCAGCAACTCGGCCACATCGGGCCTCTGAGCGGAGCTGGAGCTCTGCCGTACAGGAGGCGCACACGGGTCCAGCCAAGCAGGGCTTTACACGCACGCGGCTGGGCTGCCTCTTCTTCCCCGAGGACGCTCGCTTCCGCGAATGCTGTTCAGTCGGCTTCTAGGAGGGGGCGCTCTGTGCCTCCTGCAGGTCTTGGCTCACAGGCTGCTTGCCCTGAGCTGGGGCTGTGGGCGGGAGCCGAGACACGCAGGGGCAGGCCCCAACCAGCTGCACACGTCTCTGCGTGGGAGGAGAGTGGTAGGGAGGCTTCATGTGTGAGGCAGCTGCTGGGCGCCCACAGAGTCAGCCTCCTAGTGTGCGGGGCTACAGAGCCCTGCTAGGGGCCCTGGGAGCCTGGTGCACTCCGTGCGGTGCTGACTCTGGGCGGCCAAGCAACCGCTGGAGGAGCCCTGCACTTGCCCTTCCTTTCCCTCCGACAGAGCTCTTCCTGCTGGAGCCCTTGGCAGTGTGCATGCGACCGGCCCCTGAGCCCTCCCCAAGGACGCCTTGAGCCTAGGTGCAAAGGCAAGGTAGGAGCGGAGCTGAGTCCAGGAAGGCCCCAGTGACGTCTGCCAGCCTCGCGCAGCCGGCTCCTTCCTGGGCAGGAAGCCTAGCAGCGAGGCAAGTCTGGGCAAGACTCTCCCATGGCAAAGCAACCTCGCGCCAGCAACTCTGCCAGATCGCGCCTCTGAGCAGAGTTGGAGCTCTGGAGTCCTGGAGGCACACTCGGCTCCAGCCAAGCAGGGCTTGAGCTGCACGAGGCTGGGCGGCCTCTTCTTCCCAGAGGTTCTACTTCCCCGCATGCTGTTCACTCGGTTTCCTGGCGGGGGCGCTCTGCTCCTCCTGCAGGTCTTGGCTCAGGGGCTACTTGCCCTGAGCTGGGGCTGTGGGCGGGAGCCCAGGCACGCAGGGGCAGGTCCCAACCAGCTGCACACGTCTCTGCTGGGGAGGAGAGTGCTAGGGACGCTACGTGTGTGAGGCAGCTGCTGGGCGCCCACGGAGTCAGCCTCTGGGTGTGCGGGGCTGCAGACCCCAGCCAAGGGCCCTGGGAGCCTGGTGCACTCGGTGCGGCGCTGAGTCTGGGCGGCCAAGCAACCGCTGGAGGAGCCCTGCACTTGCCCTTCCCTTCCCTCTCACAGAGCTCTCCCTGCTGGAGCCCTTGGCAGTGTGCACGACACCGGCCCCTGAGCTGTCTCCAAGGACGCCTGGGGCCTAGGTGCAAAGGCAAGGAAGGAGCGGAGCTGAGGCCAGGAAGGCGCCAGTGGCGTCTCCCAGCCTCGCGAAGCCTGCTCCTTCCTGGGCAGGAAGCCTAGCAGCGAGGCAAGTCTGGGCAAGGCTCGCCGAGGGCAGAGCAGCCTCGCGCCAGCAACTCTGCCAGATCGGGCCTCTGAGCAGAGCTGGAGCTCTGCTGTCCCGGAGGCGCACTGGGCTCCAGCCAAGTAGGGCTTGAGCCCCACTTGGCTCGGCTGCCTCTTCCTCCGTCGAGGAGGCTCGCTTCCCCGCATGCTGTTCACTCGGCTTCCAGGCGGGGCCGCTCTGCGCCTCCTGCAGGTCTTGGCTCAGGGGCTGCTTGCCCTGAGCTGGGGCTGTGGGCGGGAGCCCAGACAGGCAGGGGCAGGCCCCAACCAGCTGCACACGTCTCTGCTGGGGAGGAGAGTGCTAGGGAAGCTACGTGTGTGAGTCAGCTGCTGGGCGCCCAGGGAATCAGCCTCTGGGTGTGCGGGGCTGCAGACCCAAGCCAGGGGCCCTGGGAGCCTGGTGCACTCCGTTCGGCGCTGAGTCTGGGCGGCCAAGCCACCGCTGAAAGAGCCCTGCACTTGCCCTTCCCTTCCGGGGTCCAGCCCCGGTGGATCCAGGGTGATTCGAAGGTGGGGGGAAGGAGTCGGCGTCTTTGTAAAAATACATATTTAATCACAGATATAGAGAGATTAGAAATGGATATTTTAGTAGGAAGATTAATGGAGAAAAGGGAGCTGAATAACTTGGATTACGTGGAATAGCATCCATGCTCCAGATGGGAATTCAGCCAATAAAACCGGGAGCAAGAGAGATGCGACATGGGGGAATCAGTCTTTCCAGAAACTGATCCGATTTCTTTATTTTTGGGTTTGCTTATATACCTTTTGTTAAACATAGGGATGAATACAGAGTCACGCGGGGGTCAGCAGTCCTGACCTTTATCAAAATCAGGTGCTTCACATAAATGTACAAAAAAAAAGGTCTTAGGAATATTACATCATCTTCTGGCCATGAGTGAGACCTGCTGACATTTTATGATCCTTTCTTTCTGATAACCAAAAAACTTATTTTTTCCAAGGGTGTTTTTTCTTAAACCAGGCACCACTCTCCAAATAAAGTTGCATTCCTATAAGGTGAGGGTGTCGTGAGTTACAATCAAGAAAGGAGTTTATTTAACCCAAGGTTAACAAGATTAGTCTTAAAGGTTAATACTTATTTCTCCTATATGCTTAAAGGTTAATACTTATTTCTTCCTATATGCTAGTTATATTCATTATAAGAGTAGGGAACATGGAGATTTAGCAGCAAACATCAGCCCAACAAATGAAAATCCTTTCACCAATGCTCCCCTTAAGATCTATTTAGTCTTAAGATATGATAAAGTTACATTCTTACATAGGAAGGACACAGTGATTTATAACAAAGTACAGTGATCTATTACAAAAGAGAAAATCCATTAACTCAAAAAGTCTAGTATTGCTAACATCAAAAACTACTATATTTCCTTTGCTATACTCCAAATACATTGATTAATATATTCCCAAGAGCCTAAGGATATGGAGGCCTGGCGGCAATCATTGACTCAACAAGAAGAAAAAGTCCTATGCTAATTAAGACTCTCAAAATACTCCAAAACTCTGCTGTTTATGGTTGAGAGGTAGTAAACAATCATGTGGCAGGAGTATGGATAATCCTCTCACACAAGCTAGTCTGTCAGCAGAGAGGTTTGACCTGAGACATCCTTGTCCCACCCAGAGCAGGGAATTAGTGGCAATTATTGACACAACAAATGAAAAACCCTTCACCAATATAATTCTTAACCAACACACTATACTAATAATTTCCAACTCCCCAAAAGAATTCGCCATTAATAAGTCTAAAACATCTCGTGCCTCTCAGGTTAGGAGGCTGCAGACAATCACATGTAGCCGGACAAACCTATACAGGTGGGCTAGATAACCTTCAGAGGAGTCCGTATGCTGAAACACTCTTATCACGCCCAGGAATTTTTGTTGCCTTGGAGCTGCACGTTTACTCCTTCTCCGAGAGAAACGGTTATGGGGGAGAGCCCCCCGTAAAGCCAGAGGTGTAGGAGAGAGCATAAAACAGACTCTGGTTTTGGGGTTAGATGCTCGGGAACACGGGGTTTCCAGAGGATTGATCACGCCTTTGCGTATGCAAGCCTCCTTCCTCATGAACTTGCCATGGGCGGAATTCCTCAGGCTGGCCCCCGGCACTTCACTTCCCTCTGACAGGGCTCTCCCTGCTGGAACCCTTGGCAGTGTGCACGACACCGGCCCCTGAGGCCTCCCCAAGGACGCCTGGGGCCTAGGTGCAAAGGCAAGGAAGAAGCGGAGCTGAGGCCAGGAAGGCGCCAGTGGCGTCTCCCAGCCTCGAGCACCCTGCTCCTTCCTGAGCAGGAAGCCTAGCAGTGAGGCAAGTCTGGGCAAGGCTTGCCCAGGGCAGAGCAGCCTCTCGCCTGCAACTCTGCCAGATCGGGCCTGTGAGAAGAGCTGGAGCTCTGCCGTCCTGGAGGCGCACTCGGCTCCAGCCAAGTAGGGCTTGCCTTGTCCCACCCAGAGCAGGGAATTAGTGGCAATTATTGACACAACAAATGAAAAACCCTTCACCAATATAATTCTTAACCAACACACTATACTAATAATTTCCAACTCCCCAAAAGAATTCGCCGCTTGGCTGCCTCTTCTTCCCTCGAGGAGGCTCGCCTCCCCGCCGGCTGTTCACTCGGCTTCCAGGCGGGGGCGTTCTGCTCCTCCTGCAGGTCTTGGTTCAGGGGCTGCTTGCACTGAGCTGGAGCTGTGGGCGGGAGCCCAGGCACGCAGGGGCAGGCCCCAAACAGCTGCACACGTCTCTGCTGGGGAGGAGAGGGCTAGGGAAGCAACGTGTGTGAGGCAGCTGCTGGGCGCCCAGGGAGACAGCCTCCGGGTGTGCGGGACTGCAGACCCCAGCCAGGGGACCTGGGAGGCTGGTGCACTCCGTGCGGTACTGAGTCTGGGCGGCCAAGCAACCGCTGGAGGAGCCCTGCACTTGCCCTTCCCTTCCCTTTCACAGAGCTCTCCCTGCCTGAGCCCATGGCAGTGTGCAAGCCACCGGCCCCTAAGCCCTCCACAACGACGCCTGGGGCCTAGGTGTAAAGGCAAGGCAGGAGCGGAGCTGATGCCTGGAAGGCGCCAGTGGCGTCTCCCAGCCTCGCGCAGCCTGCCTCTTCCTGGGCCGGAAGCCTAGCAGTGAGGCGAGTCTGGGCAAGGCTCGCCCAGAGCAGAGCAGCCTCACGCCAGCAACTCGGCCACATCGGGCCTCTGAGCAGAGCTGGAGCTCTGCCGTACTGGAGGCGCACTCGGCTCCAGCCAAGCAGGGCTTGAGCCGCACGCGGCTCGACTGCCTCTTCTTCCCTCGAGGAGGCTCGCCTACCCGCCGGCTGTTCACTCGGCTTCCAGGCGGGGGAGCACTACGCCTCCTGCAGGTCTTGTCTCAGGGGCTGCTTGCCCTGAGCTGGGGCTGTGGGAGGAAGCCCAGGCACACAGGGGCAGGCCCCAACCACCTGAACACGTCTCTGCTGGGGAGGAGAGCGCTAGAGAAGCAACGTGTGTGAGGCAGCTGCTGGGCACCCAGGGAGACAACCTCCGGGTGTGCGGGGCTGCAGACCCCAGCCAGGGGCCCATGGGGCCTGGTGCACTCCGCGCGGTACTGAGTCTGGGCGGCCAAGCAACCGCTGGAGGAGCCCTGCACTTGCCCTTCCCTTCCCTCTCACAGAGCTCTCCCTGCTGGAGCCCTTGGCAGTGTGCAAGCCACCGGCCCCTAAGCCCTTCACAAGGAGGCCTGGGGCCTAGGTGCAAAGGCAAGGCAGGAGCGGAGCTGATGCCTGGAAGGCGCCAGGGGCGAATCCCAGCCTCGCGCACCCTGCTCCTTCCTGGGCAGGAAGCCTAGCAGCAAGGCAAGTCTGGGCAAGGCTCGCTCAAGGCAGAGCAGCCTCGCGCCAGCAACTCTGCCACATGGAGCCTCTGAGCAGAGCTGGAGCTCTGCCATACAGGATGCGCGCTCGGTTCCAGCCAAGCAGGGCTTGAGCCGCACGCGGCTCGACTGCCTCTTCTTCCCTCGAGGAGGCTCGCCTCCCCGCCGGCTGTTCACTCGGCTTCCAGGCGGGGGCGCACTGCGCCTCCTGCAGGTCTTGGCTCAGGGGCTGCTTGACCTGAGCTGGGGCTGTGGGAGGAAGCCCAGGCACGCAGGGGCAGGCCCCAACCAGCTGCACACGTCTCTGCTGGGGAGGAGAGCGCTAGGGAAACTACGTGTTTGAGGCAGCTGCTGGGCGCCCAGGGAGACAGCCTCCGGGTGTGCGGGGCTTCAGACCCCAGCCAGGGGCCCTGGGAGGCTGGTGCACTCCATGCGGTACCTAGTCTGGGCGGCCAAGCAACCGCTGGAGGAGCCCTGCACTAGCCCTTCCCTTCCCTCTGACAGAGCTTTCACTGCCGGCGCCCTTGGCAGTGTGCAACCCACAAGCCCCTACGCCCTCCCCTAGGACCCCTGGGGCCTAGGTGCAAAGGCAAGGCAGGAGCGGAGCTGAGGCCAGGAAGGCGCCAGTGGCATCTCCCAGCCTCGCACAGGCGGCTCCTTCCTGGGGAGGGAGTCTAAAGTCAAGGCAAGTCTGGGCAAGCTTCGCCCACGACAGTGCAGCCTCGCGCCAGGAACTCTGCCATATGGGTCCTCTGAGCAGAGCTAGGGCTCTGCCTTACTGGAGGCGCACTTGGCTCCGGGCAAGCAAGGCTTTCAGCTTCACGGGGCTGGGCTGCCTCCTCTTCCCCGAGGAGGCTCGCTTCCCTGTTGGCTGTGCACTCGCCGATCAGGCTGGGGCACAGGGCTCCTCCAGCAGGTCTTGCCTCGGGGGCTGTTTCCACTGAGTTGGGGCTATGGGCTGGAACCCAGACAGGCAGTATCAGTCCCCAACCAACTGCACATGTCTCTGCTGGGGAGGAGGGTGCTAGGGAACCTACGTCTGTCATGCACTTGCTGGGCGCCCACGAAGTCAGCCTCCGGGTGTGCGGGGCTGCAGACCCCAGCCAGGGTCCCTGGGAACCTGGTGCTCTCCGTGCGGCGCTGAGTCTGGCAGGCCAAGCTAACGCTGGAGGAGCCCTGCAGGTGCCCGTCCCATCCGTCTGACAGAGTTCTCACTGCTGGAGCCCTTGGCAGTGTGCAAGGCACCGGCCCCTAAGCCCTCCCCTAGGACGCCTGGGGCCTAGGTGCAAAGGCAAGGCAGGAGCGGAGCTGACGCCAGAAAGGCGCCAGTGGCATCTCCCAACCTCGTGCAGCCTGCTCCTTCCTGGGCAGGAAGCCTAGCAGCGAGGCAAGTCTGGGCAAGGCGCGCCCAGAGCAGAGCAGCTTCGTGCCAGCA
This sequence comes from Ovis canadensis, assembly GCF_042477335.2. Classification (NCBI taxonomy): domain Eukaryota; kingdom Metazoa; phylum Chordata; class Mammalia; order Artiodactyla; family Bovidae; genus Ovis; species Ovis canadensis. The sequence continues at coordinate 1,039,107 of NC_091266.1, read as the reverse complement.
ACTATGCCAGATCGGGCCTCTGAGCAGAGCTGGAGCTCTGCCGTCCTGGAGGCGCACTCGGGCCCAGCTAAGTAGGGCTAGAGCCGCACGCGGCTGGGCTGCCTCTTCTTCCCTCAAGGAGGCTCGCCTCCCGCCTGCTGTTCAGTCGGCTTCCAGGCGGGGGCGCTCTGCGCCTCCTGCAGGTCTTGGCTCAGGGGCTGCTTGCCCTGAGCTGGGGCTGGGGGCGGGAGCCCAGGCACGCAGGTGCAGGCCCCAACCAGCTGCACACGTCTCTGCTGGGGAGGAGAGCGCTAGGGAATCTACGTGTGTGAGGCAGCTGCTGGGCGCCCAGAGAGTCAGCCTCCGGGTGTGCGGGGCTGCAGACCCCAGCCAGGGGCCCTAGGAGCCTTGTGCACTCCGTGCGGCGCTGAATCTGGGCGGCCCAGCAACCGCTCGAGGATCCCTGCACTTGCCTTTCCCTTCCCTCTCACAGAGCTCTCCCTGCTGGAGCCCTGGCAGTGTGCATGTGACCGGCCCCTAAGCCCTCCCCAAGGACGCCTGGGGCCTAGGTGCAAAGGCAAGGCAGGAGCGGAGCTGAGGACATTAAGGCGCCAGTGGCGTCTCCCAGCCTCGCGCAGCCTGCTCCTTCCTGGGCAGGAAGCCTAGCAGCGAGGCAATTCTGTGCAAGGCTCGCCCATGGCAGAGAAGCCTTGCGCCAGGAACTCTGCCAGATCGGGCCTCTGAGCAGAGCTCGAGCTCTGCTGTACTGGAGGCTCACTTAGCTCCAGGCAAGCAGGGCTTTCAGCTTGACGGGGCTGGGCTGCCTATTCTTCCCCCGAGGGGCTCGCTTCCCTGCTTGCTGTGCACTCGCCGATCAGGTGGGAGCGCAGGGCTCCTCCAGCAGGTCTTGCCTCATGGGCTGCTTCCCCTGAGTTGGGGCTGTGGGCGGGAACCCAGACATGCAGTATCAGTCCCCAACCAACTGCACATGTCTCTGCTGGGGAGGAGAGTGCTAGGGAAGCTACGTCTGTCATGCACTTGCTGGGCGCCCACGGAGTCAGCCTCCGGTGTGGGAGTCTGCAGACCCCAGCCAGGGGCCCTGGGAGCCTGGTGCTCTCCGTGTGGCGATGAGTCTGGGCGGCCAAGCAACCGCTGGAGGAGCCCTGCAGGTGCCCTTCACTTCCGTCTGACAGAGCTCTCACTGCTGGAGCCCTTGGCAGTGTGCAACCCACAAGCCCCTAAGCACTCCCCAAGGAAGCCTGGGGCCTAGGTCCAAAGGCAAGGCAGGAGCGGAGCTGAGGCCAGGAAGGCGCCAGTGGCATCTCCCAGCCTTGCGCAGCCGGCTCCTTCCTGAGGAGGGAGCATAAAAGCAAGGCAAGTCTGGGCAAGGCTCGCCCATGGCAGAGAAGCCTCGCGCAAGGAACTCTGCCAGATAGGGCCTCTGAGCAGAGCTGGAGCTCTGCTGTACTGGAGGCACACTAGGCTCCAGCAAGCACGGCTTTCAGCTTGACGGGGCTGGGCTGCCTCCTCTTCCCCCTAGGAGGCTCGCTTCCCTGCTGGCTGTGCACTCGCCAATCAGACGGGGGAGCAGGGCTCCTCCAGCAGGTCTTGCCTCAGGGGCTGCTTCCCCTGAGTTGGGGCTGTGGGCGGGAACCCAGACACGCAGGATCAGGCCCGAACCACCGGCACATGTCTGTGCTGGGGAGGAGAGTGCTAGGGAACCTACGTCTGTCATGCACTTGCTGGGCGCCCAGGGAGTCAGCCTCCGGGTGTGCGGGGCTGCAGACCCCAGCCAGGGGCCCTGGGATCCTGGTTCTGTCCATGCTGCGCTGAGCCTTGGCGGCAAAGGAACCGCTGAAGGATCCCTGCACTTGCCCTTCCATTCCCTCTCACAGAGCTCTCCCTGCTGGAGCCCTGGCAGTGTGCATGTCCCCGGCCCCTAAGCCCTCCCCAAGGACGCCTGGGGCCTAGGTGCAAAGGCAAGGAAGGAGCGGAGCTGAGGCTAGGAAGGCGCCAGGGGTGTCACCCAGCCTCGCGCAGCCTGCTCCTTCCTGCGCAAGAAGCCTAGCAGAGAGGCAATTCTGGGCAAGGCTCGCCCATGGCAGAGAAGCCTTGCGCCAGGAACTCTGCCAGATCGGGCCTCTGAGCAGAGCTCGAGCTCTGCTGTACTGGAGGCACACTTGGCTAGGGCAAGAGGACTTTCAGCTTGAAGGGGCTGGGCTGCCTCCTCTTCCCCCGAGGAGGCTCGCTTCCCTGCTGGCTGTGCACTCGCCAATCAGACGGGGGAGCAGGGCTCCTCCAGCAGGTCTTGCCTCAGGGGCTGCTTCCCCTGAGTTGGGGCTGTGGGCGGGAACCCAGACACGCAGGATCAGGCCCAAACCACCGGCACATGTCTGTGCTGGGGAGGAGAGTGCTAGGGAACCTACGTCTGTCATGCACTTGCTGGGCGCCGAGGGAGTCAGCCTCCTGGTGTGCGGGGCTGCAGACCCCAGCCAGGGGCCCTGGGATCCTGGTTCTGTCCATGCGGCGCTGAGCCTTGGCGGCAAAGGAACCGCTGGAGGAGCCCTGCACTTGCTCTTCCCTACCCTCTGACAGAGCTCTCACTGCCTGGGCCATTGGCAGTGTGCAACCCACCAGCCCCTAAGCCCTGCCCAGGACGCCTGGGGCCTAGGTGCAAAGGAAAAGCAGGAGCGGAGCTGAGGCCAGGAAGGCGCCAGTGGCATCTCCCAGCCTCGCGCAGCCTGCTCCTTCCTGGGGAGGGTGCCTAAAAGCAAGGCAAGTCTGGGCAAGGCTCGCCCAGGGCAGAGCAGCCTCGCGCCAGGAACTCTGCCAGATCGGGCCTCTGAGCAGAGCTGGAGCCTGCTCTACTGGAGGCACACTTGGCTCGGGCAAGCAGGGCTTTCAGCTTGAAGGGGCTGGGCGGCCTCCTCTTCCCCCAAGGAGGCTCGCTTCCCTGCTGGCTGTGCACTCACCAATCAGACGGGGGAGCAGGGCTCCTCCAGCAGGTCTTGCCTCAGGGGCTGCTTCCCTGAGTTGGGGCTGTGGGCGGGACCCAGACTTGCAGGATCAGGCCCCAACCACTGGCACATGTCTGTGCTGGGGAGGAGAGTGCTAGGGAACCTACGTCTGTCATGCACTTGCTGGGCGCCCACGGAGTCAGCCTCCAGGTGTGCGGGGCTGCAGACCCCAGCCAGGGGCCCTGGGAGCCTGGTGCTCTTCGTGAGGCGCTGAGTCTTGGCTGCCAAGCAACCACTGGAGGAGCCATGCAGGTGCCCTTCCCTTCCCTCTGACAGAGCTCTCACTGCCGGCGCCCTTGGCAGTGTGCAACCCACCAACCCCTAAGCCCTGCCCTAGGACCCCTGGGGCCTAGGTGCAAAGGCAAGGCAGGAGCGGAGCTGAGGCCAGGAAGGCGCCAGTGGCATCTCCCAGCCTCGCGCAGCCTGCTCCTTCCTGGGGAGGGTGCCTAAAAGCAAGGCAAGTCTGGGCAAGTCTCGCCCAGGGCAGAGCAGCCTCGCGACAGGAACTCTGCCAGATCGGGCCTCTTAGCAGAGCTAGAGCTCTGCCTTACAGGCGGCTCACTTGGCTCCGGGCAAGCAGGGCTTTCCGCTTGACGGGGCTGGGCTGCCTCCTCTTCCCCCGAGGGGGCTCGGTTCCCTGCTGGCTGTGCACTCGCCAATCAGACGGGGGAGCAGGGCTCCTCCAGCAGGTTTTGACTCAGGGGCTGAGTTCCCAGAGTTGGGGCTGTGGGCGGGAACCCAGACACGCAGGATCAGGCCGGAACCACCGGCACATGTCTCTGCTGGGCAGGAGAGTGCTAGGGAACCTACGTCTGTCATGCACTTGCTGGGCGCCCACGGAGTCAGCCTCAGGGTGTGCGGGGCTGCAGACCCCAGCCAGGGGCCCTGGCAGCTTGGTGCTCTCCGTGGGGCCCTGAGTCTGGGCGGCCAAGCAACCGCTGGAGGAGCCTTGCAGGTGCCCTTCCCTTCCCTCTGACAGAGCTCTCACTGCCGGCGCCCTTGGCAGTGTGCAACCCACAAGCCCCTACGCCCTCCCCTAGGACGCCTGGGGCCTAGGTGCAAAGGCAAGGCAGGAGCGGAGCTGAGGCCAGGAAGGCGCCAGTGGCATCTCCCAGCCTCGCGCAGCCGGCTCCTTCCTGAGGAGGGAGCATAAAAGCAAGGCAAGTCTGGGCAAGGCTCCCCCATGGCAGAGAAGCCTCGCGTCAGGAACTCTGCCAGATCGGGCCTCTGAGCAGAGCTGGAGCTCTGCTGTACTGGAGGCACACTTGGCTCCGGCAAGCAGGGCTTTCAGCTTGACGGGGCTGGGCTGCCTCCTCTTCCCCCTAGGAGGCTCGCTTCCATGCTGGCTGTGCACTCGCCAATCAGACGGGGGAGCAGGGCTCCTCCAGCAGGTCTTGCCTCAGGGGCTGCTTCCCCTGAGTTGGGGCTGTGGGCGGGAACCCAGACACGCAGAATCAGGCCCGAACCACCAGCACATGTCTGTGCTGGGGAGGAGAGTGCTAGGGAACCTACGTCTGTCATGCACTTGCTGGGCGCCGAGGGAGTCAGCCTCCAGGTGTGCGGGGCTGCAGACCCCAGCCAGGGGCCCTGGGAACCTGGTGCTCTTCGTGAGGCCCTGAGTCTGGGCGGCCAAGCACCCGCTGGAGGAGCCCTGCAGGTGCCCTTCCCTTCCCTCTGACAGAGCTCTCACTGCCTGCGCCCGTGGCAGTGTGCAACCCACCAGCCCCTAAGCCCTCCCCTAGGACGCCTGGGGCCTAGGTGCAAAGGCAATGCAGGAGCGGAGCTGAGGCCAGGAAGCCGCCAGTGGCATCTCCCAGCCTCGCCCAGCATGCCCCTTCCTGGGTAGGGTGCCTAAAAGCAAGGCAAGTATGGGCAAGTCTCGCCCAGGGCAGAGCAGCCTCGCACCAGGAACTCTGCCAGATCGGGCCTCTGAGCAGAGCTGGAGCCTGCTCTACTGGAGGCACACTTGGCTCGGGCAAGCAGGGCTTTCAGCTTGAAGGGTCTGGGAGGCCTCCTCTTCCCCTGAGGAGGCTCGCTTCCCTGCTGGCTCTGCACTCGCCAATCAGACGGGGGAGCAGGGCTCCTCCAGCAGGTCTTGCCTCAGGGGCTGCTTCCCTGAGTTGGGGCTGTGGGCGCGACCCAGACTTGCAGGATCAGGCCCCAACCACCCTCACATGTCTGTGCTGGGGAGGAGAGTGCTAGGGAACCTTCGTCTGTCATGCACTTGCTGGGCGCCCACGGAGTCAGCCTCCAGGTGTGCGGGGCTGCAGACCCCAGCCAGGGGCCCTGGGAGCCTGAGCTCTCCGTGTGGCGATGAGTCTGGGCGGCCCAGCAACCGCTCGAGGATCCCTGCACTTGCCCTTCCCTTCCCTCTCACAGAGCTCTCCCTGCTGGAGCCCTGGCAGTGTGCATGTCACCGGCCCCTAAGTCCTCCGCAAGGACGCCTGGGGCCTAGGTGCAAAGGCAAGGCAGGAGCAGAGCTGAGGACATTAAGGCGCCAGTGGCGTCTCCCAGCCTCGCGCAGCCTGCTCCTTCCTGGGGAGGGTGCCTAAAAGCAAGGCAAGTCTGGGCAAGTCTCGCCCATGGCAGAGCAGCCTCGCGACAGGAACTCTGCCAGATGGGGCTTCTGAGAAGACCTAGAGCTCTGCTGTACTGGAGGCTCACGTAGACCCTGGCAAGCAGAGCTTTCAGCTTGATGGAGCTGTGCTGCCTCCTCTTCCCCGAGGAGCCTCACTTCCCTGCTGGCTGTACACTCGCTGTTCAGGCGGGGGCACAGGGCTCCTCCAGCAGGTTTTGACTCAGGGGCTGTTTCCACTGAGTTGGTGTTGTGGGCGGGTACCCAGACATGCAGGAACAAGCCCGAACCACCTGCACATGTCTCTGCTGGGGAGGAAAGTGCTAGGGAACCTACGTCTGTCATGCACTTGCTGGGCGCCCACGGAGTCAGCCTCCGGATGTGCGCGGCTGCAGACCCCAGCCAGGGGCCCTGGGAGCCTGGTGCTCTTCGTGAGGCGCTGAGTCTGGGCGGCCAACAACCGCTGGAGGAGCCCTGCAGGTTTCCTTCACTTCTGTCTGACAGAGCTCTCACTGCTGGAGCCCTTGGCAGTGTGCAACCCACAAGCCCCTAAGCACTCCCCAAGGAAGCCTGGGGCCTAGGTGCAAAGGCAAGGCAGGAGTGGATCTGAGGCCAGGAATGCGCCAGTGGCATCTCCCAGCCTCGCGCAGCCTGCTCCTTCCTGGGGAGGGTGCCTAAAAGCAAGGGAAGTCTGGGCAAGGCTCGCCCATGGCAGAGAAGCCTTGCGCCAGGAACTCTGCCAGATCGGGCCTCTGAGCAGAGCTGGAGCTCTGCTGTTCTGGAGGCCCACTTGGCTCCGGCGAGCACGGCTTTCAGCTTGACGGGGCTGGGCTGCCTCCTCTTCCCCCGAGGAGGCTCGCTTCCCTGCTGGCTGTGCACTCGCCAATCAGACGGGGGAGCAGGGCTCCTCCAGCAGGTCTTGCCTCAGGGGCTGCTTCCCCTGAGTTGGGGCTGTGGGCGGGAACCCAGACACGCAGGATCAGGCCCGAACCACCGGCACATGTCTGTGCTGGGGAGGAGAGTGCTAGGGAACCTACGTCTGTCATGCACTTGCTGGGCGCCCACGGAATCAGCCTCCGGGTGTGAGGGGCTGCAGACCCCAGCCAGGGGCCCTGGGAGCCTGGTGGTCTCCGTGAGGCGCTGAGTCTGGTCGGCCAAGGAACCGCTGGAGGAGCGCTGCACTTGCCCTTCCCTTCCCTCTCACAGAGCTCTCACTGCTGGAGCCCTTGGCAGTGTGCAAGCCACCGGCCCCTAAGCCCTTGCCAAGGACTCCTGGGGCCAAGGTGCAAAGGCAAGGCAGGAGCGGAGCTGACACCAGGAAGGCGCCAGCGGCATCTCCCAGCCTCGTGCAGCCTGCTCCTTCCTGGGCAGGAAGCCTATCAGCGAGCCAAGTCTGGGCAAGGCTCGCCCAGAGCAGAGCATCCTCGTGCCAGCAACTATGCCAGATCGGGCCTCTGAGCAGAGCTGGAGCTCTGCCGTACTGGAGGCGCACTGGGGCCCAGCCAAGTAGGGCTAGAGCCACACGCGGCTGGGCTGCCTCTTCTTCCCTGGAGGAGGCTGGCCTCCCCCTGCTGTTCACTCGGCTTCCAGGCGGGGGCGCTCTGCCCCTCCTGCAGGTCTTGGCTCAGGGGCTGCTTGCCCTGAGCTGGGGCTGGGGGCGGGAGCCCAGGCAGAGGCACACTTCGCTCGGGCAAGCAGGGCTTTCAGCCTGAAGGGGCTGGGCAGCCTCCTCTTCCCCCGAGGAGGCTCGCTTCCCTGCTGGCTGTGCACTCGCCAATCAGGCGAGGTAGCTGGGCTCCTCCAGCAGGTCTTGCCTCAGGGGCTGCTTCCCTGAGTTGGGGCTGTGGGCGGGACCCAGACTTGCAGGATCAGGCCCGAACCACCGGCACATGTCTGTGCTGGGGAGGAGAGTGCTAGGGAATCTACGTCTGTCATGCACTTGCTGGGCGCCCACGGAGTCAGCCTCCAGGTGTGCGGGGCTGCAGACCCCAGCCAGGGGCCCTGGGAGCCTGGTGCTCTTCGTGAGCCGCTGAGTCTTGGCTGCCAAGCAACCGCTCGAGGATTCCTGCACTTACCTTTCCCTTCCCTCTCACAGAGCTCTCACTGCTGGAGCCCTTGGCAGTGTGCAATCCACCAGGCCCTAAGCAATCCCCAAGGACCCCTGGGGCCTAGGTTCAAAGGCAAGGGAGGAGCGGAGCTGAGCCCAGGAAGGCTCCAGTGGCTTCTCCCAGCCTTGCGCAGCATGCTCCTTCCTGGGGAGGTAGCGTAAAAGCAAGGCAAGTCTGGGCAAGGCTCGCCCATGGCAGAGAAGCCTCGCGCCAGGAACTCTGCCAGATCGGGCCGCTGATCAGAGCTGGAACTCTGCTGTACTGGAGGCACACTTGGCCTGGGCAAGCAGGGATTTCAGCTTGACGGGGCTGGGCTGCCTCCTCTTTCCCCGAGGTGGCTCGCTTCCCTCTTGGCTGTGCACTCGCCGATCAGGCGGGGGCGCAGGGCTCCTCCAGCAGGTCTTGCCTCAGGGGCTGCTTCCCCTGAGTTGGTGCTGTGGGTGGGAACCCAGACAGGCAGGATCAGACCCCAACCACTTGCAGATGTCTCTGCTGGGGAGGAGAGTGCTAGGGAACCTACGTCTGTCATGCACTTGCTGGGCGCCCACGGAGTCAGCCTCCGGGTGTGCGGGGCTGCAGACCCCAGCCAGGGGCCCTGGGAGCCTGGTGCTCTCCGTTAGGCGCTGAGCCTGGGCGGCCAAGCAACCGCTGGAGGAGCCCTGCACCTGCCCTTCCCTTCCGTCTGACAGAGCTCACACTGCTGGAGCCCTTGGCAGTGTGCAACCCACTGGCATCTAAGCCCTCCCCAAGGAGGCCTGGGGCTTTGGTGCAAAGGCAAGGCAGAAGAGGAACTGAGGCCAGGAAGGCGCCAGTGGCGTCTCCCAGCCTCGCGCAGCATGCTCCTTCCTGGGCAGGAAGCCTAGCAGCGATGCAAGTCTGGGCAAGGCTTGCCCAGGGCAGAGCAACCTCCCGCCAGTAACTCTGCTAGATCGGGCCCCTAACGAGAGCTGAATCTCTGTGGTACTGAAGTCGCACTGGGCTCCGCCCAAGCAGGGCTTGCAGCTGCTCGCGGCTGGGCTTCCTCACGCGGCTGGGCTGCCTTTCTTCCCTGGAGTAGGCTCTTTTCCCCGCATGCTGTTCACTTGGCTTCCGGGGGGGGGGGGGGGCACGCTCTGTTCCTGCTGCAGGTCTTGGCTCAGGGGCTGCTCCCCCTGAGCTGGGGCTGTGGGCGGGAGCCCAGACAGGCAGGGGCAGGCCCCAACCAGCTGCACACCCCCCTGCTGGGGAGCAGAGGGCTAGGGAAGCTACGTGTGTGAGGCAGCTGCTGGGCGCCCACGAGTCAGCCTCCCAGGCATTCTTCAAGCCTCAGCCCACCAGGGCAGGCTAATAAAGAACTATGGACCCTCTTAGCCCTCACTTTAACCTATAACCCTAATGGTAACGCCCCGAACTCTAAGAAGAGGGGGGTCCCCGAATTCTAACCTGAACCCGAACCCTAACAAGTGGGGGGGGGTTGCCCGAACCCTAACCCTAAGCTTAACAATAAACCTCTAAAATAAAAAAATTTTCTGGTCTAAGCCCTGGCTCTTGCAGTCCCCTGCCCCTTAAAAGCGAAAAGGTCAGACTAGAGACTTGAACTCCTGATTTAGAGGCCATAGTCTGCCTGCCTACTGGCCCGCCTAACCCCTATGCTACAGAGGCTTACTGCTTTCAGCAGGGCTCCCGAACCCTCTTCAAGCCTCGGCCCGCCAGGGCAGGCTAATAAAGAACTATGGGCCCTATTAGGGCTCACTTTAAGCTGTAACCCCAACACTAATGCTAACCCTAACCGTAACCCGAACCCTGACCCTGACATGAACCCTAACCCAAACCCGAACTCTTAGAAGAGGGGGGATCCCCAAATTCTAACCCTAACCCTGAACCCGAACCTGAACAAGTTGGGGGGTTGCCCGAACCCTAACCCTAAGCTAAACAATAAACCTCTAAAATAAAAATAAACGTTTCTGGTCTAAGTCCCGCCTGTTGCTGTCCCCCGCCCCCTAAGAGCAAAAGAGTTAAGCTGCAGACTTGAACTCCTGACTTACAGACCATCGTCTGCCTGCTCACCAGCGCACCCAACCGCTACGCTACAGAGGCTTGCTGTTCTGACAGAGCTCCCGGACCCTCTTCAAGCCTCTGCCCGCCAGGGTCTGGCTCTATAGACTATCATGGCTGTCCTAGGTCATCTTTGCTTTCTATAGTCATAGTTTTATCCCTAAATCATAGACAGATCAGCTGAGAAAAAGCTTGGATTGTCTCGGTGGGGTGGATTTGCTTGTCCTTGTGTTTCACCTGGAGGCAGTCGCGGTCCCGCGGGCCTGTCCTGGAAGGGGGCGTGGGGGTGGGGCGCACCGTGAGCGCGTCGGGGGCGGGGCGAGCCTGGGCGGCTGGTCAGGAGCGCGGCTCACGTGAGCGGGTCTGGGGCGGGATGAACATGGCGGCGCGTCGGGGGCCAGGCTTCCCAGTTGTGCTCTCAGGGCTCGCCATTGCAGCTGGGAATGCTCGTTTCGTGGGCTCCTGGGTCCCCGTCGATTGGCATCCAGCGAGTAGAGCGCAGGGCTGTGGGCCACAGGTAAGGGAACTCGGACTGGGTGGAGCAGGGAACCATGTATTCTGCCCTCTTTGTTTGCAGTCTCGGAGCCGACTAAAATGGCGGTCGCAGAAAAGCCTCGCCTTTGGGGCCAAGGGTTTTGCCGCTTTACCCCTTTGCATAAAGCTCAGACCCGCGCGGTTTTCCCAAGCAGCCTAGTGTGTTGCTTCCTACAGGCCTGGAGAGGATAACAGGCAGGAAGGCCAGGGGTCTCCAGCCAGAGAAAATAGACTGCAAGTGTCAGACGTTTTTTTCTCTGTCTTAAGAGGCAGGAGGAGACAAAAGAGTGCTGCATTTTTTTTTCTCCATCTTGATACAAATTTAAAAGGAGGTTTCTCTGAAAATTCTGTGTTGCCATGACCACTCCTGGCTCCACCTGAATTTAACTTTTCTCAAACCTGGAACTAAGCAATGCATTTTTCTTATGGAAATGTTTGTCTTAAGGTATGCTAATGTGCTATGTATTTACCCAAGGCTCTGTCTTCAGGTCACTTCCCCCTAAAGGCTCAGAAACGACTTGACAAACCAGTATGTTTTACTCATACCTTGTTCTCTTAATCTATGTGAATGAAACTATATATTTGCTTGGAAATCTGCCTTTCTTCAAGATTCATGTCCATCATTTTATGGCCTGGGATGACTCATCTGCTGCCAATGTTATCTCAATGCTTGCTGTGGGTGAGGGGCCTGGTGCCACTCTCTGAGACATTGTCTTTCTTTCATTAGCAGACTGCTAGTGGCTCTATAACATCTGGCTAAAGACTAGCAGGGGGTACTCTTTCTTCCCCCTTTTAATGTCTATGTCAGCAGCTCTCTCGATCTCTTTTATACTTTAATAAAACTTTTAAACAGAAAACCTCTGAGCCATCAAGCTTCTTCACTTGCCCTGGATTGAATTCTCTGGAGGCCGAGAATGCTGGCATCTTTTGTGGTTTAGCAGCCACGTTTCAGCCTTTTGTAATTCATATTGAATCTTCATTTCAGATTGAAGATGCCTTCCACGGTATTGCCAACTGAAGCCTTTTCATCACTATGGAGTATCTGTCCATGTCTTTAGGGTATTTTTCAGCAATCATGTATCATTTCCAGTGTGCCAGTCTTGTCATCCTCATTCTGTCCATAGCAAAGTCTTTTATTACTGTTGATATGATTGAAAGGGAATTGTTTGTTTAAATTCCCTTTCAGATTGTTATTTGCTGGTGTATACAGATAACACTGTGTCATCATTCATTTGTATCAGTTTGGACAGCTTGATAGTTGTCTTTAGTTTCTTTAATTTCTCATAATTTAAGATGACCCTGGCTCATATATTTACAGTCTCACCCCTAGTCTCAGTCATTTCTTCAAAGAACTGTCCCTTTATTAACATTACATTATTTTTGACTGTGCTGGGTCTTTATTGCTCGTTTGTCTAGTTGTAGTGAGCAGAGGCTACCCTCTAGTTGCTGTGCCATGGCTTCTCATTGCAGTGCTTTCTCTGTTTGCAGAACTTGGGCTCTGGAGCATGCAAACTTCAAGAGTTGTTCAAGGGCTTCGTTGTCCCTGGGTGTGTGGAATCTTCTACACAGGGATTGAACCCGTGTTCCCTGCATCGGTAGGCAGATTCTTTACCACTGGGCCATCAGAGATGTTTCCTGTTCCCTTTTATTAGAGAATGATATTTAAAACATACATGTAGGAGCTCAATATGCTCACCTTTGAACATATTCAGTTAAAGGTAATTTGTGATGTCTCCAACCTGATCCACCACGACATGGACATTGTAACGTTTCCTTTTGTTTATCTGTAACTTTGCCTTCCAATGGTAAGATACCTGGCTTCCACCGCTTGTCATACACAGAATTCAGTGCTTGTCCCATGTGGTTACTGAAAAAAAAAAACCTGTCAGATTGTCTTTCAAAGGGGGCTCTGCATGCATTGCACCAGTATCTTGAGTATGTTTTTCTATGATAGTTTACTATCAGTATACCCTCAGTGGCCTATTTCAGTCACTACCAATTATGAATGGGCTTGTTTGCTCTAGTGTTCTTGGACAATTTGAGTACAGTTTCTTTGTCAGATATGCATTTTTTTAGGAAAACAGTTTTATTGATTGTTGGCTGTGTTGCATCTTTGTGTGTGGGCTTTTCTCTAGTTTTGGTGAGCATGGGCCATAACTAGTGGTTTGCAGGCTTCTCACTGCAGTGTCTCCTCTTGTTGAGGGGCACAGGCTCACGGGCTTCAGTGGCTGCAGCATGTGAACTCGGCATCGTGGCTTCCAGGATCTAGAGCACAGGTTCGGCTGTTGTGGCACACAGACTCCATAGGATGTGGGATCTTCCCATCGTAGGGATCGCACATGCATCTCCAGCACTGGCAGGTGGATTCTTTACTATGGAACCACCAGGGCATATTTTAGATTCTAGTTTTCCACACATGTATCTAGTGAAAGAGGCCAGGATCAAGAGGCATGGCAGCTGGGAATCCTCAGCCCCAGCTCTGGTGTGCTATCCAAAGCTCTGGGGCCTTTGGTGAGCAGCTCAGCTTCCCTGGGACTGTTTCCTCCCATCAGAAATGCCCTGCTTTTGGACTGTAGCCCACCAAGCTCCTCTATCCCTGGGATTTCTGAGACCAGAGTACTGTAGGTGGTGCCATTTCCTTCTCTGCTGCTGCTGCTGCTGCTGCTGCGGCTGCGTCGCTTCAGTCGTGCCTGACTCTGCGCGACCCCATAGACAGCAGCCTACCAGGCTCCTCTGTCCCTGGGATTCTCCAGGCAAGAACACTGGAGTGGGTTGCCATGTCCTTCTCCAGTGCATGAAAGTGAAAAGTGAAAGTGAAGTCACTCAGTGAAGTCGTGTCCGTCTCTTAGTGACCCCGGGGTTGCAGCCTACCAGGCTTCTCTGTCCATGGGATTCTCCAGGCAATGGTACTGGAGCGGGCTGCCATTGCCATTTCCTTCTCTACAAGATAACGTTTTGAAGATATTTTCTCCTGGATATTGCTTTTGATGAAGGAAGGGGGATCCCTTCCCAGGGCTTGAGAGTGAGTTCTTGTCTGACACTGGGCAATGAGTTGTCTGAGGAGAGGAGTGCTGTCCAAGCGAGAGGCTTTATTGGGAAGGGCTGCCGGGGTGGAGGGCAGGAGGGTGAGGGAAACGGAGAGAACCACTCTGTCACGTGGCTCACAGTCTCAGGTTTTATGGTCATTGGGTTAATTTCTGGTTTGTCTCTTGCCAGGCATTCTGAATTGGGATCTCTCTTGGGGGCACACGCATCACTCAGCTGAGATGGATTCCAGCAATGTGGATCCTGGGAGGTTGGTAGGACCTCTGAACTGGAGCCTCCCATCACCTGACCTCTCCAGAATTCTGGTTGGTGGTAGCTTGTTCGTTCCTTGTTCCTTCCCAGGGCCTCCTGTTGTAAGATGACTCCTGCAAGTGTTTTCTTTTCTCTGTTGCCTGGCCAGGGTGGGTGGTCCGTGGTTCATTTAACAGTTTGTTTTTGGTTCTCTTGAGTAAGGTCCTCCACGGGGTAAATGTATGAAATGATAAAAGGCAATGTTTTAACTAATTTATATTCATAATTTGGTAAGTTGGCTTGTTTTGTGTATGTTAGACCTGATTACCAGACCAAAGGTCATGTAGAACTTTAGTAGTTTTCTAAAATTCTATAGTTTTTAAAATGGAGTTACCTTGTTGCAAAGTTTGTGTTTATGTTCAGATTTTTTAAAAGTTATTTCTTTTTAGTTGATTGATCATTGCTTTACAATATTGGTTTGATTTGTCATACATCCACATTAGGTGTACCTATGTCCTCTTGCTCTTGAATCTCCCTCCCACCTCGCACGCATTCCCACCTCTCCAGGTTACTACTGAGCCCCAGTTTGAGTTCCCTGAATCATACAGCAAATTCCCATTGGTTGTCTATTTACAAATGTAGGTGTACCTGCATCCATGCTGCTCTCTCCATTCATCTCACCCTCTCCCTCTTGTTCCCCACCCTCGTCTGTAAGTCTGTTCTCTATGTCTGCACCTCCATTGCTGCTCTGTGAACAGACTCGTCAGTACCATCCTTCTAGATTCCATGTTTTTCTCTCTTTGACTGACTTCCCTCCCCTTTATTAGAACAAACTCAAATGTGTTCCTTTTTATGGCTGCATTCCATGCAGGCTCTGATTGTTCCTTAGCCATGTTTTGCGGAGGGTCATGGAGCTATTCTGCTCCATTTCAGTTTGGGCTTCCAGTCTGAGTGCTCGCAGCAGAGCTGCTTCTGGGTGAGCCCTCTGAGGTCTGTGAGCACCGGGCTGCCCGCTCTTCTCTTGTGGCCCGCAGGGGGCGCCAAAGGCCCCTCTGACCCGCGGGCGCAGGACGCTTTGCCTTTAGACTCTGCTCCGTGAGCAGCTGGCGGGAGCTTTGTCTCCTCAGGACCATCGGGGCTCAGGCTTCTGGATAACAGGGCTGCATCCAGGCTGAGAGGAGCAGGGTTGCCTCAGTGCCCACCAGCAGGGAGGCGCTGCAAGAGCGAAAAATGAGGATGGAGTAGACGTTTCCTGTGTCCAGCTGAGGGCTGACTGGAGGTCCATCTCAGAGGACTCAGGGGGAAAGAGCTCCGTGTGCAAAGCGGTGGGTTTTCAGTTAGATTTGCCTTAGATGATGTAGAGGATGAACACTGATGTTCTTCCGTGTAGGTGGCCATTTTCCTGTCACTGTTTCTTGAGAAGACTGTCCTTTCCTCTTCGCTCGTTCCTGGTTTGATTTTCAGGAACTGACCATGTACAGGTGGGTTCGTTTCTGGGCTCTCTATTCTCTCCTGGAGTCCATGTGTCTGTGTTCCTGCCAGTTCCTCACTGTGGTGGTCACTACAGCTCCGTGATGTAGTTTGAAGAGGGATAGGAAGATGCCTCCAGCTGTGTTCCTCTTTCTCAGAGTCTTTTTGGCCGTTTAAGGTCCTGTTCAACAGTAGCAGCCTAATATTAGGAATATTTCTATTTCTGTGAAAAATGCCATTGAATATTATTTTGTGATTGCAGTCCGTGTATTTGTTGATGACTTTGGTTGGAATGGACCTTTTAATTCCTCATTGTTCCAGTGCATGAGCGTGGAATAATTTTCTGTGTGTTTGTATTTTCTTTGGTTTCTTTATCAGTGCCTTCTAGTTTTCTGACTACTGGTTTTTTATGTTCTTGATTAAGTTTGTTGCTAGATGTTTTATTTAAGTGGGATTTTCTTAATATTTTTTTCTGATTGTTATTAGTGTATAGAAATGCAAGTGATTTTTGGACTGTAAAGGGTAGTATTTTATGATTGTAAATTAATCCAAAATGATTCAGCTTTACTGAATGTAGTCTAACAACTTTTTGTGAAGTGATGTGGAACATTTTATCTGTAAGATCTGTTTCTCCTGCAGTAGGTCATCCAGAGGACCCAAGACATGGTGGTTACTAATAGACTTCCCACACTACTTCTTCATTCCACGTGGACTCCTTCACGGGCAGTGAGCATCGCAGCTTCCCTTGAACTTCATCTGGGTAAGTCTTGGCCTGTATCAGAAAGTTTCCTGCCTGTCTGCTCTAAATTTCTTTTGTGGTATTGACATGGTTGTTTTGAAACCTAGTATACTTTCCAGTCATTTAAAATGTACAGAAAATGCCTAGCAATGGGAACAAGTGCTAGCATTTGCCACATCATCTAAAATACTCTATGTGTTTTATCCAAAATGGGTACCTTCTGCAGAACCAGCACATAATCTCCAAAATCAGGAAATCATATGGTACCTACATTATAATGTAATCCACTGCCCCACTTCCACTTTTAGCAATTGTTCAAGTGTATGAATATATCTTTTGTTTCCATCGTCATCCTTTTTTCTTTATTTAGAGTGTTACTGAGATTTTCAGTTATTTGGACAAACTTGATGGATTGAAAGCAGACATGGTGAATAAGGGTTCTGGGTGGCCTTTTCTATGTGGATTTCTTTTTCACTGAAGATGGTTTTAATATTTATTCATGTGGTAACATGTATGAATCCTGCATTCTTTCTCCCCCCCCCCCCATAGTAATTAAAAATAAATAATATGCCATTTACCATTTAGATATTTGTAAGCATACAGTGTTGTAGCAGACAACCTTTTCTTGTTTTGCAAACCAGTTTAATAATGTGCACCTTGTGCGTGCTTTGGAGAAACTCAGGAAACTGAGTCAGTGACTGAAATGGCCCAAGATATCACCTTAGATTCCATCTTCATCTGAAAACAAAACAGGCACTTTCTGGTGGTCCAGTGGCTGAGACTGGACACTCCCAAAGAAGGAGGCCCAGGTTCATTCCCTGATCCAAGAGCTAGATCTCCCATGCCACAAAGGAGAATTTGCATGTTGTAGCTAAATATCTGGCTTACCTCAATGAAGGTTGACCTGGCGCAGCCAAATTAAAAAAGAAACAAATATTTTACAGATACAACCAAAGGAAAGGAAGGGTATGGTTGTTGTGCAGATTTACGGCTTAGCTTTCCCTATCGATAGAAAAGAAAAAAGAGTTTCAAAAGACTGTGTCTCATCCTTCTATCTGGCATATAGAGAGGATTCCTTTGAAATGAGATTTCTCTGGTAAATGTGACTCACAGAAGAGCTGTCTTGAACTTGGGTTTCAGAGATGATCATGTGTCCTCTAAAAAAAAAAGTTAATTGGGTCCCACTAATTCTCATGCTGAGGTGGTATATTTTGTGGTAGCATTTGCTCCCCTTCACTTTGGATGTATCCCCATTTGTTTACACTGTCATCTACTGAAGACATCCTGATATTTGAAAGTTTTTAGTTATTACAAGTAGAGCTGTTGTATATAATCATGTGATACTTTTTGTCTGGACGTTTTCAAAGCTGTTTAGTAAGTGCTAGCCATATAGTATTCAGGTCACAGGTGAGCTTTGTTTAGCTGTGGAAAAATCCAGCTATGTTTCTCTGTGGCATGTGGGATCTTCTGGGGTAAGGGATCAAACTAGAGTGTCTTGCATTGTCAGGCAGATTCTTTACCACTGAGCCACCGGAGAAGTTGTGCCCTACCCCCGTTTTTTTTTTTTGAGTTTACTGGATCTAATAGGTGTGCAGTGCTACCTCACTGTTATTTTAGTTTGTAATTTCCTAATGATATGTGATTTTGAGTCTTTTTGATAGGCTTATTTGCTATCTTTATATTTTTGTAGGCCAGGTGTTTAGGTGTATACATTTTTTATGAGATTGTTCTAGATTTTTTGGTATATTTGGAGTACAATCCTTTATCAGATATGTATTTTATAAATATATTTTCCTGTGGCTTGTGTTTAAGTTTTGTGAATAAGGTTTTTCACAGTTTAAATGTCTAATTCTTTAAAGTTAATGTTATATATGTTTTATATCCTTTTTTGGATAGACTTTAGTGTGTTGTTGTTGTTGTTGTTAAATTTTATAAGCAGAAGTGAGGTACTGTAGATACAGTTTTAAGCTAAGCTGAGGTACCATAGATACAGTTTTGCCTTTTGTCTGTTAAGAAGTTTGAGTGAGTTTGGTGTACACTGTATATAACATTATGTCTACATTCATTTGACTGGATATAGCTTCCAATTATTTGTCTAATTGGTTTTGGAGATATCACGGGAAGTCAGTTTTTCCAAGGGAAACTGAGGTCCATGAAACATGAACTCTTTTCGATCGGTCGGAATCACTCTCTGCTATTTCTGACAGATTTGACTTGTTTGGATATCTCATATGAGTGGAATCACAGAACGTTTGTCTTTTCTTGGTCTGGTTTATTTCACATGATCTAATGACCATAAGGTTTGTCCACATTGTCGCATTGTCAGAATTACTGACTTTGAAGGGCCGAATCAGATTCCATTGTGTGTATACCACAGTTTGTTTATGGAATTGGCTGCCATGGACACTTAGATCACTTCTGTTTGTTTGCCAGTGTGAATCATGCTGTTGTGAGTATGACGGAAGAAGTATCCATTTTTTCAGCCCCCTTTCCCAATCCTTTTGGGTACATAGCTTGAATTGGAATCGAACTATGTATTTATTCCATGTGTTTGTTTTGGAGTCATTTCTGTAATGTCTTGCAGAGTGGCAGCACCATTTAATGTACTTTTTCGTATGGTGGAATACCGTTCAAGCTTCTGAATATACCTTGTGTTGCATATTCAGTCTCCCACCAACGGACACTTGAATGAGTTCTACCTTTGAGCTATTGTGAATGTCACTATGAGTATTTGTGTACCAGTTTTTGTTTGAATTATTAACAAGTACATTACTATATATAAAAGAAGCCACAAGGACCTACTGTACAGTTTAGGAAACTATTAAATATCTTATGATAATGTATAATGGAAGAGAATCTCAAAAGGAATATATGAAAAGCACATAGTAACCATGATATTTATTGTGCCAACACTATGAGTTATCATAGCACTACTCAACGTGTATTTATACATGTCAGTAAAATATTCACATCTGTAAGGATATTATAAAAAATTATATAAAAAATCAAGAATTCAAACAGAGATTAAATAAACTTCCTGTCATTGCTCATCATCATTTATACATTCATACTACCTGTAACACTCATTGTATAAGTGCTGGACTAGCAATTGATGTTCTCGTAAACCAAGAGATTGTGAAGGTGTAAGGAAATATAGCTTATTGAATTCCTTAATGAAGGATTATAGAACTCTATGTCCATGAAGTGAATGAAATTCCATTTTATTGAACCACATTCTTACTAGAGTGATGAGCTTCCACCCCACCCAACGTTAGTTCACAATGAAATCCTGCAGTCCTCTGGCCTCAATGTCTGCTTCCTGCTACCGAGAAAGAAAAGATGAGGAAGTCCTGACAAAACCGATGCTATTTTTCTTTTTCTGATTTGTATTTTATCGCAGGGCTTGGCAAAAAGAGGGCCCAACCTGTTTTTAGAGTTCCATCCCAAGGGTCCCTCTGGCATGTTCCCTATGTTGACAAAGTGCTGATTATTTTCAACAAAGGACAATGATCTGCACTTCACTATCTGTTGCTTGAGCTGGAATAGCGGGCATCCCTTGAAGTGCATTCCTTCATGCTGAAGTAGGCATCCCTGAAGCAATAGTATAAGAGGAACACATTTATCACGTAGACATCGCAGCCCATGCATTTGTAATAATTTTTCAGTTATACCCATCATCATCGGAGGAACTGACTTGTCCCAGTAACAACGAGAGTACCCAGTATAACAGTTCCTTGACTTATGAGTACTTCCTATGAGTACCCTTATGAGTACTTCTTCCAATGTTGTTTCTCCTACTTTGGTCATGAACAGTAGAAGCTGATGGCAGTGGTCCTTGAAATGTATGTCGATTCCTAGGTGGCACAGTTGATAAATAAAAAATCTGCCTACCAGTGCAGGAGGGGGAAGTGATGTGGGTTTGATCCCTGGTTCAGGAAGATAACAATTCATACACATGTTTTATGTGAACCAGTTTGATACTCATGAGTTTTTTCTTCTGTATACAGAAAAACAAATGCTGTTCAAGGACACTGAAAGAACCCTGATGTTGAAAATCAGATCTGTATTGTGAGCAATGCTTAGATATCCATGAGTCGAAGCATAGTATTATGCCTATCATCCTTGTATTTCTCTCAGTGAAATATGTTGAGGAAAACTCTTCATTCGTGGTCTAGATTCACGAAGAAGCTAAATAGCATTCATCCTTTACGTTGACAACTGTGAATTTAAATCTCCTGTGAATCCTATGTGACAACCACACATACCAACATGAGTTATCAGTATTATATCAATATTTTTAGTCCTATTGTATGTCAACTAAAAAAATCAGTATATAATTGTACATGAAGTCAAGACATAAAATCAGTGCAAATACAAAATGTTCCATCCTTTGAGAAAGGGAGAAAAACATCTCTGTGCTTAGCCTATTGCATTTTTATGTATTAGACCCTTAAGTAGTTTATTCACCACACCCTGTGAATGATTCACAAATCTTCAGAGAAGAAAGGATCATTTCTCTTGAACAATGAGTAGTTCAACTATTCTCAAAGCAAAGCCATAAGTGAGTCTTATTTTGGGTGAGACCATGAAAACTCAGCGTTTTCATTATGCTTGTGCTTATGATGGGAGGAGGTCTGAGAAAGCACTTCTGAAGGTTTATTCATACCAGTCGTTCTCATATGTATCGAGTCTTTAAAGGTCGAATCACCAAGGTGTTGCTTCTACACTTGTACTAGGCTGAGCAGCAACATTCCCTTTCTCCGTAAGTGCAGTAGACGTGTTCCCAACCTGTCTGTCTTCTGTCCTCTGGAGTATGCATTGCTTGAGCTCATCACAGCCTAGTAGATGGAAATCATCAGGATATTCTGGAAACCCTTTTTATTTCAGTCTGTTCAGGAGGTTACCACTGCTGCAAACCTCTGGATTTTACCAAGCGCTTTTAACAACCTCAGATGAAGGATATAAGTCAACACTGGTGACAGCCACGGGCTTCCATGGCCTATCCATGATTGTTGGCTTTGCTTTCATAATCATCCTGTTTCTTATACCAGCTAAACTGTCAGTGTATTTTTTAATTACCATTTTATCTTTGATGGTTTTTAGAGCTATTATGGATTTTCCTATATATCTTCACTTATCGGTGAGGGTCTTATGTTAGTAGTAGTTATGACAACTGACTTTCTGTCTGTTAGCTGTGGCAGAATAAAAAAAGAATGACCCACTGTATATTATTAATATTATGTATCAATATATTGTTAGTTTTATTGTTTGCAGTCATCCAATTCCAAGTTTCTGAAATAAACTTTCAGAAAAATCACATCCTTTTGAATGCCCATTTGACTGAATAGGAGCACGGAAATGTTCTTCCATAAAATTGTTTACAGTTTCCATTCCGTTTCTCCTGTTTGATGTAGATATTGGCCTTTGGTTCTATCAGTAGCTTTGCAAGTAAAAAAAAAAATTAATTAGAGCTCGTATGGTAATTTTACTGTTAGCAATAAGTTTAGCATAAAATGAACACAGAAGAGGTTACAGTAGACCAAATATGAAAGTCAGTTTAAAAGAAAACATAGTGTTGAATGTTTACAGTAGGAATATAGTTATGAAGTTCCTTTATTATTATTCTATCCTTTCCTTTTGTTTTGCAGGGGTGTTAATGTACAGATTCCAGTACTATGGCTAGAGCGAATAATAGTATCATTATTCTTGAGAGCAACTCTACTAAGTCTTCACGCTCATGTCACTCAAGGTTTTTTAATACCTATTATGTTAGTCGTGTTTGTAGTTTGTGAAGTCACATAAGTTGCATTCATTCAAGCAATAGTATCAAACAGCTATGGCATCAATTATAGATGTGAATCGATATCGAATGTGAATCCATTTCACTGTGACAAGTTATTATTGTAGATATTCTATTCATGCCAGTAACAAAGCTGTGCAGAAATAATACAATGTTTATTAAGAAAATAAGATTTACTAATTTGTTTTATTATTCTATTTCTTTTAAACAGATTTAATGACAACAGGCTCAACTTTTCATTCACTTGTATGACTATGAGCAGTTTGACCAAGTTGAAGAAGATGACTCGTTTGTAGTCTTCCTCATCAGCTCATTCCATCTACTGGCTTTAAAATCATTTAGTACAGAGCTCACCGTCTAGGTGTTCATCCAGTGTTTTGTTTGCTTATCATGCAGGATCATTTTAAAAGGAAAAGTATGTGTGTATGAGTTAGAGCTCTGATCCCAGGAGTCCATGTAGAAGCTTCCCCTGAGAAATGTATCGTTTTTGCACCAATGCTACTGAAATGTGTGAATGTGGTATACCACGCGTCCCAATAAGTGTAAACAGCGTCATAGGCTACTTATTTGAAATGACCAGTACTCATGACATTCCATTCAACTGAGGACTAAATATAGCCAACGTAGGCTGTGTTTGCCAAATAGACTTTGAAGTATTCTTCACACAGTCCTTCATCGATGCCAGTTTTCAGATCGAAGAAACCCTTGCTCCATGAAGTTTGTGAACACATATACTCATGTTTTGTTTGAGATTTTAAAGTCATTCTTCAGTTTTGTTGGAGGAATGGTTCTGTATATGCCCCGTGGATCCCCAAATCCACTGATGTTCATGTGTCTTGGGGCTTCCCAGGTGGTTCTAATGGTAAAGAACATGCAGAACATACCCATGCAGGAGACATGGGAGGTATGGATTCCATCCCTGGGGCAGGAAGATCTCCTGAGGGAGAGCATGGCAACCCCCTCCAGTATCTTTGCCTAGAGAATCTCATGGAGAGAGGAGCCTGGTGGGGCCTAGTCCATATGATCCCAAGGAGTTGGACACAATGTAAGTGACTTCGCACAGCACATGATTCGTTGTCATAGCTAATATAATGGAGATGACATAAAAAGAAGCACCAGCGGGCGAAAGTCAATATCCATCACTTTTAAACTTTGGAATGTATTGTGATATTTTACATCCATATTTGTATGACTTGATAGTTGGAGAATCGATGCATGTGAAGGCCTGGTTGTGTTATATGTATGTTGAGGGAAGATATATTTTTATGTGGTTTGACATATAGGTCCCATTTCATTCGTAGACATATGCATACTCATCACTTATCATCATTTTTTTTTTTTGAAAAGACCATTGTTTGGAAAGGTTGTTGTCTAACCATGAAAGATGCTTGAATTCTTGGGCTCCTTAGAGGAAGAATTCAACCCGGGGCCAGTGATGAGGCTTGATCAGTCAGAGCTTTTGTGTCCCAACGTTTTATTAAAGTATAAAAGAGAGAAAGCTTCTGACATAGACATCAGAAGGGGGCAGAAAGAGTGCCCCCCTACTCATCTTTGGCTGGATGTTATCTAGCTACTAGCAGTCTACTCATTAGAGAAAGGAATGGCAGCAGACCCCTCACCCACAAGATATATGGAGATGACCGTGGCACCAGGTGAGTCATCCTGGGCCATAAAACGATTGATATGAGCAAATGGATAGCTTCATTCACATAGATCAGGAGAGCCATGTATGAGTAAAGCATATTGGTTTGTCAAGTCAGTTCTGAGCCTTTAGGCAGAACCTACTTGAAGATAGAGTCTAGGGTAAATACATAGTACATTCACATAGCTTAAGGCAAACCTTTCCATGAGAAAAATGCCTTGGTCAGCTCAAAGTATGAGAAAAGTGAAGTTCAGGCGGAACCAGGTGTCATTATAGCAACACAGAATTGTAAGAGAAAATCTCTGTTTAAATTTGTATCAAGAAGGGGAAAAAAGATAACAGCTTGTTTCCTCCTGCCTCGGAAGTGACAGATAACAACTGTCTGACACTTGCACCCCATTTCCTCCCTTTGGAGACCCCTGGCCTTCCTGGCTGTTACCCTCTCAGTTTCATTCATTG
This sequence comes from Ovis canadensis, assembly GCF_042477335.2. Classification (NCBI taxonomy): domain Eukaryota; kingdom Metazoa; phylum Chordata; class Mammalia; order Artiodactyla; family Bovidae; genus Ovis; species Ovis canadensis. The sequence continues at coordinate 1,015,474 of NC_091266.1, read as the reverse complement.
AGCGTTTTCTGCCTTGTGAAACATTGGGCATAGAAGTATGTGTTTATTTAGGGGTATTTCATCCAATTTCATTTAAATGCATATGTGAATTAGAAAGTTTGACATGCTGTTGCTTTGTATACCGATTGGGAAACGTGAGCCTCCAAGCTTAATTTAGTTTTTCATGTTCATTTTTCTTTTTAGGGGTACAAAGAAAAATAATATGACTGTTAAGATCAGCTTTCGTATTTTTTGCCAAATATGAATTGGGATCACATCGATCAGAGATGAGTCTGTGCATGAAAGCCCTAATAACTAATGCTAATTGACTTCACTACCATGGGATGTTTTCATATCTATTGAGGATTTACTTCATGTATTTCGATTTTAACTTTCTGTCTTACAGCCTTGTTTGTAGATCAAAGCTATTTGAAATTGTCATCTGGTTTCAAATGGCTTGTGAGGTTATTCATGAGTGGTTCATAAAACCGAATGGATTGTACGTAGCCATACTTTGTTGTCATTCTATGAATTTGAAGAATGTCTGAAGAATGTCTGCAGTTATGCCTTAAAGATTCATACAATTGATGTCCAATATTTATCTCAAAAGACTTGCTTTCAATTTGTAGTTTCCTATGCGTATGTCTTTCTTTATGGATTTGGGTAGAACTTGTATTGGAACACTGAAAAATCTGTGATATCAACCGTGCTGACCTTTCTGGTGGTCATCATTAAGATTTTCACGCTCTATGGATCCTAGTGGAAACAGGTGCTGTTCATCCTACTTTTGTGAAGATTGAACTCATCGTAGAAAGTGGAATTTGTTGAAATATTTATGGTATAAATAAATCTTGTCTCTATAATTACCCAGAGTCCTGGTGCGTATTTGATTGCTAAGTTATAAAATGTATGAGATAGATGTGATCCATCAATGGCGACTGGATAAGTGGTGGAGAGGTATTTTGGTGATGCAAGAGATTTAAATGATATGATCATAGTATTTATATCCCTTTTATGTGGATAATGGGTCTTGGATCCATGTTTGAAACCTTACAACCTCGTCTTTTGTTATGCATGGGAAGTGTCAAAAATGAAGAAGATGCGGGTAGGTACTTCAAGGGTAAGTATAGGGCTGAGGGCGTGACTATGATGTGGGTTAGGGTTAGGATGTGGATGGGGGTCCGGTTAGGGTAGGGTAAAGGTTAGAGTTCGTGGAGGAGCCCTCCAAACTTGTTAGGGTGAGGGGTGAGGTGTGAGGGTTCAGGATGAGGGTGAGGGTAAGGATTCAGGGTGAGGGTTAGGATTCAGGATGAGGGTGAGGATTCAGGGAGAGGGTGAGGGTGAGGGTTCAGGGAGAGGGTGAGGGTGAGGGTTCAGGGAGAGGGTGAGGGTGAGGGTTCAGGGAGAGGGTGAGGGTGAGGGTTCAGGGTGAGGGCGTGGGTGAGGGTAAGGGTTCGGGGTGAGGGTTCAGAGTGAGCGTTCAGGGTGAAGGTGTGGGCCTCACATCTGATACAGGATTGTACTCCAAATATACCCATCCCTTCCCTTGAACAGACCTCTCACTATGGGAGCCCTTGGCAGTGTGGAACCCACCGGCCCCTAAGGCCTCCCAAAGGACGCCTGGGGCCTAGGTGCAAAGGCAATACAGGAGTGGAGCTGAGGCCAGGAAGGCGCCAGTGGCGTCTCCCAACTTCGCAAAGGCTGCTCCTTCCTGGGTAGGAAGCCTAGCAGCGAGGCAAGTCTGGGCAAGGTTCGCCCAGGGCAGAGCAGCCTCGCACCAGGAACTCTGCCAGATCGGGCCTCTGAGCAGAGCTGGAGCTCTGCCATCCTGGAGGCGCACTCGACTCCGCCCAAGCAGGGCTTGCAGCCTAAGGCGGCTGGGCTGCTTCGTCTTCCCCCTAGGAAGCTCGATTCCCGCATGCTGTTCACTCGGCTTCCAGGCGCCGGCTCCCTGCCCCTCCTTACGGTCTAGGATCAGGGGCTGCTTCCCCTGAGCTGGGGCTGTGGGCAGGAGCCCAGACACACAGGTGCAGGACCCAACCACCTGCACACGTCTCTGCTGGAGAGGAGAGCGCTAGGGAACCTACGTGTGTGAGGCAGCTACTGGGCGCCCACGGAGTCAGACTCGAGGTGTGCGGGGCTCCAGAGCCCCGCCAGGGGTCCAAGGAGCCTGGTGCTCACCGTGCGGCGCTGAGTCTGGGCTGTCAAGCAACCGCTGGAGGAGACCTGCACTTGCCCTTCCCTTGCATCTGACAGAGCTCTCCCTGCTGGAGCCCTTGGCAGTGTGCAACCCACCGGCCCCTAAGACATCCCCAAGGACGCCTGGTGCAAAGGCAAGGCAGGAGCAGAGCTGAGGCCAGGAAGGCGACAGTGGCATCTCCCAGGCTCAAGGAGCCTGCTCCTTCCATGGCAGGAAGCCTAGCAGCCAGGCAAGTCAGGGCAAGGCTCGGCCAGGGCAGAGCAGCCTCAGACCAGGAACTCTGCCAGATCGGGCCTCTGAGCAGAGCTGGAGATCTGCCATACTGGAGGCGCGCTCAGATCCAGCCAAGCAGGGCTTGAGCCGCACGTGGCTGGGCTGCCTCTTCTTACCTCGAGGAGGCTTGCCACCTTGAATGCTCTTCCTTCGGCTTCCAGGCGCGGAAGCTCTGTGCCTCCTGCAGGTCTTGGCTCAGGGGCTGCTTGCCCTGAGCTGGGGCTGTGGGCGGGAGTCAAGACACGCAGGGGCATACCCCAAACTGCTGCACACTTCTCTGCTGGGGAAGAGAGTGCAAGGGAACGACATGTGAGAGGCAGCTGATCGGCACCCACGGAGTCAGCCTCCAGGTATGCCGGGATGGAGACCCCAGCCAGTGGCCCTGGGAGGTGCGTTTCTTCGTGCGGCGCTGAGTCTCGGCGACCAAGCAACCGCTGGAGGATCCCTGCACTTGCCCTTCCCTTCCCTCTCACAGAGCTCGCCCTGCCTGAGCTCTTGGCAGCATGCAAGCCACCGGCCCCTAAGCATTACCCACGGACGCCTGGGGTCTAGGTTCAAAGGCAAGGCAGATGAGGAGCTGAGGTCAGGAAGGCGCCAGTGGCGTCTCCCAGGCTCACGCAGCCTGCTCCTTCCTGGGCAGGAAGCCTAGCAGTGAGGCAAGTCTGGGCAAGGCTCGCCCAGGGCAGAGCAGCCTCGCGCCAGCAACTCTGCCAGATCGGGCCTCTGAGCAGAGCTGGAGCCCTGCCGTCCTGGAGGCACACTCGGCTCCAGCCAAGTAGGGCTTGAATCAAAGGGGGCTGGGCTGCCTCTTCTTCCCTCGAGGAGGCTCGCCTCCCCGCCAGCTGTTCACTCGGCTTCCAGGTGGGGGCGCTCTGCGCCTCCTGCAGGTCTTGGCTCAGGGGCTGCTTGCCCTGAGCTGGGGCTGTGGGCGGGAGCCCAGGCACGCAGGGGCAGGCCCCAACCAGCTGCACACGTCTCTGCTAGGGAGGAGAGCGCTAGGGAAGCTACGTGTGTGAGTCAGCTGCTGGGTGCCCAGGGAGTCAGCCTCCGGGTGTGCGGGGCTGCAGACCCCAGCCAGGGGCCCTGGGAGCCTGGTGCACTCCGTGCGGCGCTGAGTCTGGGCGGCCAAGCAACCGCTGGAGGAGCCCTGCACTAGCCCTTCTCTTCCCTCGCACAGAGCTCTTCCGGCTTGAGCCCGTGGCAGTGTGCAACCACTGGCCCCTAAGCCCTCCCAATGGACGCCTGGGGCCTAGGTGCAAGGGCAAGGCAGGAGCGGAGCTGAGGCCAGGAAGGGGCCAGTGGCGTCTCCCAGCCTCGCGCAGCCGGCTCCTTCCTGGGCAGGAAGCCTAGCAGCGAGGCAAGTCTGGGCAAGGCTCGCCGAGGGCAGAGCAGCCTCGCGCCAGCAACTCTGCCAGATCGGGCCTCTGAGCAGAGCTGGAGCTCTGCCGTCCTGGAGGCGCACTCGGCTCCAGCCAAGTAGGGCTTGAGCCAAACGAGGCTGGGCTGCCTCTTCTTCCCTCGAGGAGGCTCGGCTCCCCGCCAGCTGTTCACTCGGCTTCCAGGTGGGGGCGCTCTGCGCCTTCTGCAGGTCTTGGCTCAGGGGCTGCTTGCCCTGAGCTGGGGCTGTGGGCGGGAGCCCAGGCACGCAGGGGCAGGCCCCAACCAGCTGCACACGTTTCTGCTGGGGAGGAGAGCGCTAGGGAAGCTACGTGTGTGAGGCAGCTGCTGGACTCCCAGGGAGTCAGCCTCCGGGTGTGCGGGGCTGCAGACCCCAGCCAGGGGCCCTGGGAGCCTGGTGCACTCCGTGCGGCGTTGAGTCTGGGCAGCCAAGCAACCGCTGGAGGAGCCCTGCTCTAGCCCTTCCTTTCCCTGGCACAGAGCACTTCCTGCTGGAGCCCTTGGCAGTGTGCAAGCCACCGGCCCCTAAGCCTTCCCCAAGGAAGCCTGGGGCCTAGGTGCAAAGGCAAGGCAGGAGCGGAGCTGAGGCCAGGAAGGAGCCAGTGGCGTCTCCCAGCCTCGCTCAGCCGGCTCCTTCCTGGGCAGGAAGCCTAGCAGCGAGGCAAGTCTGGGCAAGGCTTGCCCAGGGTAGAGCAGCCTCGCGCCAGCAACTCTGCCAGATCGGTGCTCTCAGCAGAGCTCGAGCTTTGCCGTCCTGGAGGCGCACTCGGCTCCAGCCAAGTAGGGCTTGAGACAAACGACGCTGGGCTGCCTCTTCTTCCCTCGAGGGCGCTCGCCTCCCCGCCAGCTGTTCACTCGGCTTCCAGGTGGGGGCGCTCAGCGACTCGTGCAAGTCTTGGCTCAGGGGCTGCTTGCCCTGAACTGGGGCTGTGGGCGGGAGCCCAGCCACGCAGGGGCAGGCCCCAACCAGCTGCACACGTCTCTGCTGGGGAGGAGAGCGCTAGGGAAGCTACGTGTGTGAGGAAGCTGCTGGGCGCCCAGTGAGTCAGCCTCCGGGTGTGCGGGGCTGCAGACCCCAGCCAGGGGTCCTGGGAGGCTGCTGCACTCCGTTCGGCGCTGAGTCTGGGCGGCCAAGCAACCGCTGGAGGTGCCCTGCACTTGCCTTTCCTTCCCTCTCACAGAGCTCTCCCTGCTGGAACCCTTGGCAGTGTGCAAGCCACCGGCTCCTAAGCCCTCCCTAAGGACGCCTGGGGCCTAGGTGCAAAGGCAAGGTAGGAGGGGAAATGAGGCCAGGAAGGCGCCAGTGGCGTCTCCCAGCCTCGCGCAGCCTGCTTCTTCCGCGCAGGAAGCCTTGCAGCGAGGCAAATCTGGGCAAGGCTCGCCCAGGGCAGTGCAGCCTCGCGCCAGCAACTCTGCCAGATCGGGGCTCTGAGCAGAGCTGGAGCTCTGCCGTTCTGGAGGCGCACTCGGCTCCAGCCAAGTAGGGCTTGAGCCAAACGAGGCTGGGCTGCCTCTTCTTCCCTCGAGGAGTATCACCTACCTCCCAGCTGTTCACTCGGCTTCCAGGTGGGGGCGCTCTGCTCCTCCTGCAGGTCTTGGGTCAGGGGCTGCTTGCCCTGAGCTGAGGCTGTGGGCGGGAGCCCAGGCACGCAGGGGCAGGCCCCAACCAGCTGCACACGTCGCTGCTGGGGAGGAGAGCGCTAGGGAAGCTACGTGTGAGAGGCAGCTGCTGGGCGCCCAGGGAGTCAGCCTCCGGGTGTGCGGGGCTGCAGACCCCAGCCAGGGGCCATGGGAGCCTGGTGCACTCCGTGCAGCGCTGAGTCTGGGCGGCCAAGCAACCGCTGGAGGAGCCCTGCACTAACCCTTCCCTTCCCTCGCACAGAGCTCTTCCTGCTGGAGCCCTAGCCACGGGCCCCTAAGCCCTCCCCAAGGACGCCTGGGGCCTAGGTGCAAAGGCGAGGAAGGAGAGGAGCTGAGGCGAGGAAGGAGCCGGTGGCGTCTCCCAGCCTCGCGCAGCCTGCTCCTTCCGGGGCAGGAAGCCTAGCAGCGAGGCAAGTCTGGGCAAGGCTCGCCCAGGGCAGAGCAGCCTCGTGCCAGCAACTCTGCCAGATCGGGGCTCTGAGCAGAGCTGGAGCTCTGCCGTCCTGGAGGCGCACTCGGCTCCAGCCAAGTAGGGCTTGAGCCAAACGAGGCTGGGCTGCCTCTTCTTCCCTCGAGTAGGCTCGGCTCCCCGCCAGTTGTTCACTCGGCTTCCAGGTGGGGGCGCTCTGCGCCTCCTGCAGGTCTTGGCTCAGGGGCTGCTTGCCCTGAGCTGGGGCTGTGGGCGGGAGCCCAGGCACGCAGGGGCAGGCCCCAACCAGCTGCACACGTCTCTGCTGGAGAGGAGAGCGCTAGGGAAGCTACGTGTGTGAGGCAGCTGCTGGGCGCCCAGGGAGTCAGCGTCCGGGTGTGCGGGGCTGCAGACCCCAGCCAGGGGCCCTGGGAGCCTGGTGCACTCAGTGCGGGGCTGAGTCTGGGCGGTCAAGAAACCGCTGGAGGAGCCCAGCACTAACCCTTCCCTTCCCTCGCACAGAGTTCTTCCTGCTGGAGCCCTTGGCAGTGTGCAAGCCACCGGCCCCTAAGCCCTCCCAATGGACGCCTGGGAACTAGGTGCAAGGGCCAGGCAGGAGCGGAGCTGAGGCCAGGAAGGCGCCAGTGGCGGCTCCCAGCCTCGCGCAGCCGGCTCCTTCCTGGGCAGGAAGCCTAGCAGTGAGGCAAGTCTGGGCAAGGCTCGCCCAGGCCAGAGCATCCTCGCGCCTGCAACTCTGCCAGATCGGGGCTCTGAGCAGAGCTGGAGCTCTGCCGTTCTGGAGGCGCACTCGGCTCCAGCCAAGTAGGGCTTGAGCCAAACGAGGCTGGGCTGCCTCTTCTTCCCTCAAGGAGGCTCACCTACCCGCCAGCTGTTCACTCGGCTTCCAGGTGGGGGCGCTCTGCGCCTCCTTCAGTTCTTGGCTCAGGGGCTGCTTGCCCTGAGCTGGGGCTGTGGGCGGGAGCCCAGGCACGCAGGGGCAGGCCCCAACCAGCTGCACACGTCTCTGCTGGGGAGGAGAGCGCTAGGGAAGCTACGTGTGAGAGGCAGCTGCTGGGCGCCCAGGGAGTCAGCCTCCGGGTGTGCAGGGCTGCAGACCCCAGCCAGGGGCCATGGGAGCCTGGTGCACTCCGTGCAGCGCTGAGTCTGGGAGGCCAAGCAACCGCTGGAGGAGCCCTGCACTAACCCTTCCCTTCCTTCGCACAGAGCTCTTCCTGCTGGAGCCCTAGCCACGGGCCCCTAAGCCCTCCCCAAGGACGCCTGGGGCCTAGGTGCAAAGGCGAGGCAGGAGCGGAGCTGAGGCGAGGAAGGAGCCGGTGGCGTCTCCCAGCCTCGCGCAGCCGGCTCCTTCCTGGGCAGGAAGCCTAGCAGCGAGGCAAGTCTGGGCAAGGCTCGCCCAGGGCAGAGCAGCCTCGCGCCATCAACTCTGCCAGATCGGGCCTCTGAGCAGAGCTGGAGCTCTGCCGTCCTGGAGGCGCACTCGGCTCCAGCCAAGTAGGGCTTGAGCCAAAGGAGGCTGGGCTGCCTCTTCTTCCCTCGAGGGGGCTCGCCTCCCCGCCAGCTGTTCACTCGGCTTCCAGGTGGGGGCGCTCAGCGACTCGTGCAGGTCTTGGCTCAGGGGCTACTTGCCCTGAGCTGGGGCTGTGGGCGGGATCCCAGGCACGCAGGGGCAGGCCCCAACCAGCTGCACACGTCTCTGCTGGGGAGGAGAACGCTAGGGAATCTACGTGTGAGAGGCAGCTGCTGGGCGCCCAGGGAGTCAGCCTCAGGGTGTGCGGGGCTGCAGACCCCAGCCAGGGACCCTGGGAGCCTTTTGCACTCCGTGCGGCGATGAGTCTGGGCAGCCCAGCAACCGCTGGATGAGCCCTGCACTAGCCCTTCCCTTCCCTCGCACAGAGCTCTTCCTACTGGAGCCCTTGGCAGTGTGCAAGCCACCGGCCCCAAAGCCCTCCCAAAGGACGCCTGGGGCCTAGGAGGCCAGGAAGGCGCCAGTGGCGTCTCCCAGCCTCGCGCAGCCGGCTCCTTCCTGGGCAGGAAGCCTAGCAGCGAGGCAAGTCTGGGCAAGGCTCGCCCAGGGCAGAGCAGTCTCGCGCCAGCAACTCTGCCAGATCGGGCCTCTGAGCAGAGCTGGAGCTCTGCCGTCCTGGAGGCGCACTCGGCTCCAGCCAAGTAGGGCTTGAGCCAAACGAGGCTGGGCTGCCTCTTCTTCCCTCGAGGAGGCTCGGCTCCCCTCCAGCTGTTCACTCGGCTTCCAGGTGGGGGCGCTCTGCGCCTCCTGCAGGTCTTGGCTCAGGGGCTGCTTGCCCTGAGCTGGGGCTGTGGGCGGGAGCCCAGGCACGCAGGGGCAGGCCCCAACCAGCTGCACACGTCTCTGCTGGGGAGGAGAGCGCTAGGGAAGCTACGTGTGTGAGTCAGCTGCTGGGCGCCCAGGGAGTCAGCCTCCATGTGGGCGGGGATGCAGACCCCAGCCAGGGTCCCTGGCAGCCTGGTGCACTCCCTGCGGCGCTGAGTCTGGGCGGCCAAGCAACCGCTGGAGGAGCCCTGCACTAGCCCTTCTCTTCCCTCGCACAGAGCTCTTCTGGCTTGAGCCCTTGGCAGTGTGCAAGCCACTGGCCCCTAAGCCCTCCCAATGGACGCCTGGGGCCTAGGTGCAAGGGCAAGGCAGGAGCGGAGCTGAGTCCAGGAAGGCGCCAGTGGCGTCTCCCAGCCTCGCGCAGCCGGCTCCTTCCTGGGCAGGAAGCCTAGCAGCGAGGCAAGTCTGGGCAATGTTCGGCCAGGGCACAGCAGCCTCGCGCCAGCAACTCTGCCAGATCGGGCCTCTGAGCAGAGCTGGAGCTCGGCCGTCCTGGAGGCGCACTCGGCTCCAGCCAAGCAGGGCTTGAGCCAAACGAGGCTGGGCTGCCTCTTCTTCCCTCAAGGAGGCTCACCTCCCCGCCAGCTGTTCACTCGGCTTCCAGGTGGGGGCGCTCTGCGCCTCCTGCAGGTCTTGGCTCAGGGGCTACTTGCCCTGAGCTGGGGCTGTGGGCGTGAGCCCAGGGACGCAGGGGCAGGCCCCAACCAGCTGCACACGTCTCTGCTGGGGAGGAGAGCGCTAGGGAAGCTACGTGTGTGAGGCAGCTGCTGGGCGCCCAGGGAGTCAGCCTCCGGGTGTGCGGGGCTGCAGACAAAAGCCACGGGCCCTGGGAGGCTGGTACACTCCGTTCGGCGCTGAGTCTGTGCGGCCAAGCAACCGCTGGAGGTGCCCTACACTTGCCTTTCTTTCCCTCTCACAGAGCTCTCCCTGCTGGAACCCTTGGCAGTGTGCAAGCCACCGGTCCCTAAGCCCTCCCTAAGGATGCCTGGGGCCTAGGTGCAAAGGCAAGGCAGGACCAGAGCTGAGGCCAGGAAGGGGCAAATGGCGTCTCCCAGCCTCGCGCAGCCTGCTTCTTCCGGGCAGGAAGCCTAGCAGCCGGGCAAGTCTGGGCAAGGCTCGCCGAGGGCAGAGCAGCCTCGCGCGAGCAACTCTGCCAGATCGGGCCTCTGAGCAGAGCTGGAGCTCTGCCGTCCTGGAGGCGCACTCGGCTCCATCCAAGTAGGGCTTGAGCCAAACGAGGCTGGGCTGCCTCTTCTTCCCTCGAGGGGGCTCGCCTCCCCGCCAGCTGTTCACTAGGCTTCCAGGTGGGGGGGCTCAGCGACTCGTGCAGGTCTTCGCTCAGGGGCTGCTTGCCCTGATCTGGGGCTGTGGGCGGGAGCCCAGGCACGCAGGGGCAGGCCCCAACCAGCTGCACACGTCTCTGCTGGGGAGCAGAGCGCTAGGGAATCTTCGTGTGTGAGGCAGCTGCTGGGCGCCCAGGGAGTCAGCCTCCGGGTGTGCGGGGCTGAAGACCCCAGCCAGCGGCCCAGGGAGCCTGGTGCACTCCGTGCGGCACTGAGTCTGGGCGGCCAAGCAACCGCTGGAGGAGCCCAGCACTAACCCTTCCCTTCCCTCGCACAGAGCTCTTCCTGCTGGAGCCCTTGGCATGTGCAAGCCACCGGCCCCTAAGCCCTCCCAAAGGACGCCTGGGGCCTAGGTCCAAAGGTGAGGCAGGAGCGGAGCTGAGGCCAGGAAGGCGCCAGTGGCGTCTCCCAGCCTCGCGCAGCCTGCTCCTTCCTGGGCAGGAAGCCTAGCAGCCAGGCAAGTCTGGGCAAGGCTCGCCCAGGGCAGAGCAGCCTCGCGCCAGCATCTCTGCCAGATCGGGCCTCTGAGCAGAGCTGGAGCTCTGCCGTTCTGGAGGCGCACTCGGCTCCAGCCAAGTAGGGCTTGAGCCAAACGAGGCTGGGCTGCCTCTTCTTCCCTCGAGGAGGCTCGCCTCCCCGCCAGCTCTTCACTCGGCTTCCAGGTGGGGGCGCTCTTCGCCTCTTGCAGGTCTTGGCTCAGTGGCTGCTTGCCCTGAGCTGGGCCTGTGGGCCGGAGCCCAGGCACGCAGGGGCATTCCCCCAACCAGCTGCACACGTCTCTGCTGGGGAGGAGAGCGCTAGGGAAGCCAAGTGTGTAAGGCAGCTGCTAGGCGCCCAGGGAATCAGCCTCCAGGTGTGCGGGGCTGCAGACCCCAGCCAGGGGCCCTGGGAGCCTGGTGCACTCCGTGCGGCGCTGAGTCTGGGCGGCCAAGCAACTGCTGGAGGAGCCCTGCACTTGCCCTTCCCTTCCCTCTCACAGAGCTCTCCCTGCTGGAGCCCTTGACAGTGTGCAAGCCACCGGCCCTTAAGCCCTTCCCAAGGACGCCTGGGGCCTAGGTGCAAAGGCAAGGCAGGAGCGGAGCTAAGGCCAGAAAGGCGCCAGTAGCGTCTCCCAGCTTCTCGCAGCCTGCTTTTACTGCTGGAACCCTTGCCTCTGCGGCACTCAGTAGCCCCTAATCGCGACTCCAATCCCGGAACTCCACCCTGACCTCAAAACCCTATATCCCAAACCTGTAAACTGAATGCCTAGCTCGAATCCCCAAACAATGAACCTGAAACCTGATACCTTAACCCTAACCCGACCTCAAACCAAAACACCTACCCCTTAATACCAAACCCAAACTCCAATCTCCAAACCGCAACCCCAAACCGCAAACCTCTAACCCCGAAGCCGAACCCCAAACCCCAAGCCCCTAATCAGAACAAGAACCCCCAAACTCCGAACCCCAAACCCCTAACTCGAACACCATACCATGAACCCCAACCCATTTCCCGAATCCAAATCTCTAACCCCAAGCACCGAACTCCCAACCTGAACCCGAATCCCCTAACCCAATCCCCTACCTGAACCCTTTACCATAACCCGAAAACGAAACACCAAACCCCTAACCCATAACCTGAACTGCGACCCCCTACCCTAAAACAGAAGCCCCTGTCACTAACCCCTAACCAGAACAGCGAACCCCTTAACCGAACCTCAAAGGCCGAACCCCAAACCCCTAACCCGATCCGTGAACCCCTAACTCGTACCCGAACCCCTAACCCGAGCCCCAAACCCAAACCCCGACCCCCAAACCCCATACCACAAACCCCGAACCATGTAGCCCAAACCCCGAATCCATAACTCAAACCCCGAACCCCAAATCTGGAACCCGAACCCCCAACCCCAAACCGCTAACACGAACCCCACACCCAGACCGCACACCCCTAATGCCTTACCGGAAACGCAAACCCATAAAGTGAACCCCAAACCCTGAACCCAAACCCCTAACCCGTACCCCACACCCCACACCCCCAACCCAAACCCCAAACCCCTAACCCAAACTGCGAACACCTAACCCGAATTCTAAACCCCGAAACCCAAACCCCAAAACCCAACCCTCAAACCCAAACTCCAAACCCCTGATCCGAACCCCAAACCCCAAACCCCTAGCCGGAACCCCAAACCTCAAACCCCAAACCGCACACCCCAAACCCCTAAGCCGAACCCCGAACTCCCAACCCCTAACTCCTAACCTGAACAGCAAAACTCGAAACTGCACCTCACACCCCCATCCCCAAACCCTGAACCCAAACCCCCGAAGCCCAAACCCCAAACCTCAAATCTTGACCCCCGATCCACAAATCTCACTTACTGAACCTCTAATCGGAACCCCCAACCCCAATCCTCGAATCCCAATTCCCGAACCCCAAACCCAAACCCCAAACCCCTAATCCGTAACCCAAACTGCAAACCCAAAAACCGAACCCCAAACCCCCAACCCACAACCCTGAACCCAAACCCCAAACCCATAACTGGAACCCCAAACCACGAACCCCTGACCCAAATCCCAGACTCCAAACCCCAAATCCCTAACCCCTAACCAAATCCGCGAACCCCTATCCCAAACCGCGAACCCCAAACCCCAACCCTCAACCCCTAACCTGAAACGCGAACCCCAAACCTCGAACTCCAAACCCCAAACCCGAACCCCGAACCCCTAACCAGAACCCCAAACCCAAACCGCGAACCCCAAAACCCAAACCCATAACCCGAATCCCAAACCCAAAACCCCTAACCCGAATCCCAAACCTCCAACCCAAACCGCGAACCCCAAACCCCAAACCCTTCACCCTAACCTCAAACCCAAACCCGAACTGTGAACCCCTAACCCAATCCGAGAGCCCCTAACCTGATCCCCAAACCCCAAACCCAAACCTCAAACCACAAACCCAAACCGCGAACCCCAAACCCTTTACCTGAACCTCAAACCCCAAACCCAAACTGCGAACCCCGAACCTGAACTGAGAACCCATAACCTGATCCCCAAATCTGAAACGCGAACCCCTAACCCGAACCCCAAACCCCAAACCCAAACCGCGAACCCCTAACCCGAACCCCAAACCCCTAAGCTGAACCTTGAACCCCTAATCGGAACCCCAAACTTCAAACTAGAACCGCGAACCCCTAACCCCAAACGCTGAACCCCAAACCACAAACACGAACCCTGAACCCGAACCCTAAGTAGAGAGGGGATTCCCCGCACCCGAACTCTGAACCTGAACCCTAACAAGTTGGGGGGATGCCAGAACCCTAAACCTAACCCTAACAATAAAACTCTAACATAAACATAAACTTTTCTGGCCTAAGCCCCGCCCCTTGCTGTCCCTCACCCCCTAAAAGCAAACGAGGCAAAACTGGGACTTGAATGCCTGACCTACAGAGCCAAGTTGGATGTTTAACTGGTTGTCAGCCTAACCGCTTCGCTAGAGAGGATTACTGGGTTTTGTTTTGCTCCCAGGCGCTCTTCAAGCCTCACCCCGCCACTGCAGGCTAATAAAGAACTATGGACCCTATTAGCGCTCACTTTACCTGTAACCCTAGAGTTAATGCCAACCCTAACCGTAACCCGAACCCTGACCCTGACATGAACCCTAACCCAAACCCGAACTCTAAGAAGAGGGGGGTCCCCGAATTCTAACCTGAACCCGAACCCTAACAAGTGGGGGGGGGGGTTGCCCGAACCCTAACCCTAAGCTTAACAATAAACCTCTAAAATAAAAAAATTTTCTGGTCTAAGCCCTGGCTCTTGCAGTCCCCTGCCCCTTAAAAGCGAAAAGGTCAGACTGGAGACTTGAACTCCTGATTTACAGGCCATAGTCTGCCCGCCTACTGGCCCGCCTAACCCCTATGATACAGAGGCTTGCTGCTTTCAGCAGGGCTCCCGAACCCTCTTCAAGCCTCGGCCCGCCAGGGCAGGCTAATAAAGAACTATGGGCCCTATTAGGGCTCACTTTAAGCTGTAACCCCAACACTAATGCTAACCCTAACCGTAACCCGAACCCTGACCCTGACATGAACCCTAACCCAAACCCGAACTCTTAGAAGAGGGGGGATCCCCAAATTCTAACCCTAACCCTGAACCCGAACCTGAACAAGTTGGGGGGTTGCCCGAACCCTAACCCTAAGCTAAACAATAAACCTCTAAAATAAAAATAAACGTTTTTGGTCTAAGTCCCGCCTGTTGCTGTCCCCCGCCCCCTAAGAGCAAAAGAGTTAAGCTGCAGACTTGAACTCCTGACTTACAGACCATCGTCTGCCTGCTCACCAGTGCACCTAACCGCTACGCTACAGAGGCTTGCTGTTCTGACAGAGCTCCCGGACCCTCTTCAAGCCTCTGCCCGCCAGGGTCTGGCTCTATAGACTATCATGGCTGTCCTAGGTCATCTTTGCTTTCTATAGTCATAGTTTTATCCCTAAATCATAGACAGATCAGCTGAGAAAAAGCTTGGATTGTCTCGGTGGGGTGGATTTGCTTGTCCTTGTGTTTCACCTGGAGGCAGTCGCGGTCCCGCGGGCCTGTCCTGGAAGGGGGCGTGGGGGTGGGGCGCACCGTGAGCGCGTCGGGGGCGGGGCGAGCCTGGGCTGCTGGTCAGGAGCGCGGCTCACGTGAGCGGGTCTGGGGCGGGATGAACATGGCGGCGCGTCGGGGGCCAGGGCTCTCAGGGCTCGCCATTGCAGCTGGGAATGCTCGTTTCGTGGGCTCCTGGGTCCCCGTCGATTGGCATCCAGCGAGCAGAGCGCAGGGCTGTGGGCCACAGGTAAGGGAACTCGGACTGGGCGGAGCAGGGAACCATGTATTCTGCCCTCTTTGTTTGCAGTCTCGGAGCCGACTAAAATGGCGGTCGCAGAAAAGCCTCGCCTTTGAGGTCAAGGGTTTTACTGCTTTACCCCTTTGCATAAAGCTCAGACCCGCGCGGTTTTCCCAAGCAGCCTAGTGTATTGCTTCCTACAGGCCTGGAGAGGATAACAGGCAGGAAGGCCAGGGGTCTCCAGACAGAGAAAATAGACTGCAAGTGTCAGACGTTTTTTTCTCTCTCTTAAGAGGCCGGAGGAGACAAAAGAGTGCTGCATTTTTTTTTCTCCATGTTGATACAAATTTAAAAGGTTTCTCAGAAATTTCTGTGTTGCCATGACCACTCCTGGCTCCACCTGAATTTAACTTTCCTCAAACCTTGAACTAAGCAATGCATTTTTCTTATGGAAATGTTTGTCTTAAGGTATGCTAATGTACTATGTATTTACCCAAGGCTCTGTCTTCAGGTCAGTTTCCCCTAAAGGCTCAGAAAAAACTTGACAAACCAGTATGTTTTACTCATACCTTGTTCTCTTAATCTATGTGAATGAAACTATATATTTGCTTGGAAATCTGCCTTTCTTCAAGATTCATGTCCATCATTTTATGGCCTGGGATGACTCATCTGCTGCCAATGTTATCTCAATGCATGCTGTGGGTGAGGGGCCTGGTGCCATTCTCTGACACATTGTCTTTCTTTCATTAGCAGACTGCTAGTGGCTCTATAACATCTGGCTAAAGACTAGCAGGGGGTACTCTTCCCCCTTTTACTGTCTACGTCAGCAGCTCTCTCGATCTCTTTTATATTTTAATAAAACTTTTTAACAGAAAACCTCTGAGCCATCAAGCTTCGTCACTTGCCCTGGATTGAATTCTCCTCTGGAGTCCAAGAATGCTGGCATCTTTTGTGGTTTAGCAACCACCTTTCAGCCTTTTGAAATTCATATTGAATCTTCATTTCAGATTGAAGATGCATTCCATGGTATTGCCAACTGAAGCCTTTTCATCGCTATGGCATATCTGTCCATGTCTTTAGGGTATTTTTCAGCAATCATGTATCATTTCCAGTGTGCCAGTCTTGTTATCCTCATTCTGTCCATAGCAAAGTCTTTTATTAATGTTGACATGACTGAAAGGGAATCGTTTGTTTAAATTCCTTTTCAGATTGTTATTTGCTGGTGTATACAGATAACACTGTGTCATCATTCATTTGTATCAGTTTGGACAGCTTGATAGTTGTCTTTAGTTTCTTTAATTTCTCATAATTTAAGATGACCCTGTCTCATATATTTACAGTCTCACCCCTAGTCTCAGTCATTTCTTCAAAGAACTGTCCTTTTTTTAAACATTACATTATTTTTGACTGTGCTGGGTCTTTATTGCTCGTTTGTCTAGTTGTAGTGAGCAGAGGCTACCCTCTAGTTGCTGTGCCATGGCTTCTCATTGCAGTGCTTTCTCTGTTTGCAGAACTTGGGCTCTGGAGCATGCAAACTTCAAGAGCTGTTCAAGGGCTTCATTGCCCCTGGGCGTGTGGAATCTCCTACACAGGAATTGAACCCGTGTTCCCTGCATCGGTAGGCAGATTCTTTACCACCGGGCCATTGGAGATGTTTCCTGTTCCCTTTTATTAGAGAATGATATTTAAAACATACATGTAGGAGCTCAATATGCTCAGCTGACAATACATGGATATATATATATATATATATACATGTATTCCAGCTCACCTTTGAACATATTCAGTTAAAGGTAATTTGTGATGTCTCCAACCTGATCCACCACGACATGGACATTGTAACGTTTCCTTTTGTTTATCTGTAACTTTGCATTCCAATGGTAAGATACCTGGCTTCCACCGCTTGTCATACACAGAATTCAGTGCTTGTCCCACGTGGTTACTGAAAAAAAAACTGTCAGATTGTCTTTCAAAGGGGGCTCTGCATGCATTGCACCAGTATCTTGAGTATGTTTTTGTATGATAGTTTACTATCAGTATACCCTCAGTGGCCAGGTGTCTATTTCAGTCGCTACCAATTATGAATGGGCTTGTTTGCTCTAGTGTTCTTGGACAATTCGAATACAGTTTCTTTGTCAGATATGCATTGTTTTAGGAAAACAGTTTTATTGATTGTTGGCTGTGTTGCCTCTTTGTGTGTGGGCTTTTCTCTAGTTTTGGTGAGCATGGGCCATAACTAGTGGTTTGCAGGCTTCTCACTGCAGTGTCTCCTCTTGTTGAGGGGCACAGGCTCACGGGCTTCAGTGGCTGCAGCATGTGAACTCGGCATCGTGGCTTCCAGGATCTAGAGCACAGGCTCGCTCGGCTGTTGTGGCACACGGGCTCCATAGGATGTGGGATCTTCCCATCCTAGGGATCGCACATGCATCTCCAGCACCGGGGGGTGGATTCTTTACTATGGAACCACCAGGGCATATTTTAGACTAGTTTTCCACACATGTATCTAGTGAAAGAGGCCAGGATCAAGAGGCATGGCAGCTGGGAATCCTCAGCCCCAGCTCTGGTGTGCTATCCAAAGCTCTGGGGCCTTTGGTGAGCAGCTCAGCTTCCCTGGGACTGTTTCCTCCCATCAGAAATGCCCTGCTTTTGGACTGTAGCCCACCAAGCTCCTCTGTCCCTGGGATTTCTGAGACCAGAGTACTGCAGGTGGTGCCATTTCCTTCTCTGCTGCTGCTGCTGCTGCTGCTGCTGCTGCTGCTGCTGCTGCTGCTGCTGCTGCTGCTGCGTCGCTTCAGTCGTGCCTGACTCTGCGCGATCCCATAGACAGCAGCCTACCAGGCTCCTCTGTCCCTGGGATTCTCCAGGCAAGAACACTGGAGTGGGTTGCCATGTCCTTCTCCAGTGCATGAAAGTGAAAAGTGAAAGTGAAGCCACTCAGTGAAGTCGTGTCCGTCTCTTAGTGACCCCGGGGTTGCAGCCTACCAGGCTCCTCTGTCCGTGGGATTCTCCAGGCAATGGTACTGGAGTGGGCTGCCATTGCCTTCTCTGATTTCCTTCTCTGCAAGATAGCGTTTTGAAGATATTTTCTCCTGGATATTGCTTTTGATGAAGGAAGGGGGATCCCTTTCAGGGCTTGAGAGTGAGTTCTTGTCTGACACTGGGCAATGAGTTGTCTGAGGAGAGGAGTGCTGTCCAAGCGAGAGGCTTTATTGGGAAGGGCTGCCAGGGTGGAGGGCAGGAGGGTGAGGGAAACGGAGAGAACCACTCTGTCACGTGGCTCACAGTCTCAGGTTTTATGGTCATCGGGCTCATTTCTGGTTTGTCTCTTGCCAGGCATTCTGAATTGGGATCCTTCTTGGGGGCACACGCATCACTCAGCTGAGATGGATTCCAGCGAAGTGGATCCTGGGAGGTTGGTAGGACCTCTGAACTGGAGCCTCCCATCTCCTGACCTCTCCAGAATTCTGGTTGGTGGTAGCTTGTTCGTTCCTTGTTCCTTCCCAGGACCTCCTGTTGTAAGATGATTCCTGCAAGTGTTTTCTTTTCTCTGTTGCCTGGCCAGGGTGGGTGGTCCGTGGTTCATTTAACAGTTTGTTTTTGGTTCTCTCGAGTAAGGTCCTCCACAGGGTAAATGTATGAAATGATAAAAGGCAATGTTTTAAATAATTTATATTCATAATTTGGTAAGTTGGCTTGTTTTGTGTATGTTAGACCTGATCACCAGACCAACGGTCATGTAGAACTTTTGCAGTTTTCTAAAATTCTATAGTTTTTTAAATGGAGTTACCTTGTTGCAAAGTTTGTGTTTATGTTCATATTTTTTTAAAGTTATTTCTTTTAGTTGATTGATCATTGCTTTACAATATTGGTTTGATTTGTCATACATCCACATGAATTAACCATAGGTGTACCTATGTCCTCTTGCTCTTGAATCTCCCTCCCACCTCGCACGCATTCCCACCTCTCCAGGTTACTACTGAGCCCCAGTTTGAGTTCCCTGAATCATACAGCAAATTCCCATTGGTTGTCTATTTACAAATGTAGGTGTACCTGCATCCATGCTGCTCTCTCCATTCATCTCACCCTCTCCCTCTTGTTCCCCACCCTCGTCTGTAAGTCTGTTCTCTATGTCTGCACCTCCATTGCTGCTCTGTGAACAGACTCGTCAGTACCATCCTTCTAGATTCCATGTTTTTCTCTCTTTGACTGACTTCCCTCCCCTTTATTAGAACAAACTCAAATGTGTTCCTTTTTATGGCTGCATTCCATGCAGGCTCTGATTGTTCCTTAGCCATGTTTTGCGGAGGGTCATGGAGCTATTCTGCTCCATTTCAGTTTGGGCTTCCAGTCTGAGTGCTCGCAGCAGAGCTGCTTCTGGGTGAGCCCTCTGAGGTCTGTGAGCACCGGGCTGCCCGCTCTTCTCTTGTGGCCCGCAGGGGGCGCCAAAGGCCCCTCTGACCCGCGGGCGCAGGACGCTTTGCCTTTAGACTCTGCTCCGTGAGCAGCTGGCGGGAGCTTTGTCTCCTCAGGACCATCGGGGCTCAGGCTTCTGGATAACAGGGCTGCATCCAGGCTGAGAGGAGCAGGGTTGCCTCAGTGCCCACCAGCAGGGAGGCGCTGCAAGAGCGAAAAATGAGGATGGAGTAGACGTTTCCTGTGTCCAGCTGAGGGCTGACTGGAGGTCCATCTCAGAGGACTCAGGGGGAAAGAGCTCCGTGTGCAAAGCGGTGGGTTTTCAGTTAGATTTGCCTTAGATGATGTAGAGGATGAACACTGATGTTCTTCCGTGTAGGTGGCCATTTTCCTGTCACTGTTTCTTGAGAAGACTGTCCTTTCCTCTTCGCTCGTTCCTGGTTTGATTTTCAGGAACTGACCATGTACAGGTGGGTTCGTTTCTGGGCTCTCTATTCTCTCCTGGAGTCCATGTGTCTGTGTTCCTGCCAGTTCCTCACTGTGGTGGTCACTACAGCTCCGTGATGTAGTTTGAAGAGGGATAGGAAGATGCCTCCAGCTGTGTTCCTCTTTCTCAGAGTCTTTTTGGCCGTTTAAGGTCCTGTTCAACAGTAGCAGCCTAATATTAGGAATATTTCTATTTCTGTGAAAAATGCCATTGAATATTATTTTGTGATTGCAGTCCGTGTATTTGTTGATGACTTTGGTTGGAATGGACCTTTTAATTCCTCATTGTTCCAGTGCATGAGCGTGGAATAATTTTCTGTGTGTTTGTATTTTCTTTGGTTTCTTTATCAGTGCCTTCTAGTTTTCTGACTACTGGTTTTTTATGTTCTTGATTAAGTTTGTTGCTAGATGTTTTATTTAAGTGGGATTTTCTTAATATTTTTTTCTGATTGTTATTAGTGTATAGAAATGCAAGTGATTTTTGGACTGTAAAGGGTAGTATTTTATGATTGTAAATTAATCCAAAATGATTCAGCTTTACTGAATGTAGTCTAACAACTTTTTGTGAAGTGATGTGGAACATTTTATCTGTAAGATCTGTTTCTCCTGCAGTAGGTCATCCAGAGGACCCAAGACATGGTGGTTACTAATAGACTTCCCACACTACTTCTTCATTCCACGTGGACTCCTTCACGGGCAGTGAGCATCGCAGCTTCCCTTGAACTTCATCTGGGTAAGTCTTGGCCTGTATCAGAAAGTTTCCTGCCTGTCTGCTCTAAATTTCTTTTGTGGTATTGACATGGTTGTTTTGAAACCTAGTATACTTTCCAGTCATTTAAAATGTACAGAAAATGCCTAGCAATGGGAACAAGTGCTAGCATTTGCCACATCATCTAAAATACTCTATGTGTTTTATCCAAAATGGGTACCTTCTGCAGAACCAGCACATAATCTCCAAAATCAGGAAATCATATGGTACCTACATTATAATGTAATCCACTGCCCCACTTCCACTTTTAGCAATTGTTCAAGTGTATGAATATATCTTTTGTTTCCATCGTCATCCTTTTTTCTTTATTTAGAGTGTTACTGAGATTTTCAGTTATTTGGACAAACTTGATGGATTGAAAGCAGACATGGTGAATAAGGGTTCTGGGTGGCCTTTTCTATGTGGATTTCTTTTTCACTGAAGATGGTTTTAATATTTATTCATGTGGTAACATGTATGAATCCTGCATTCTTTCTCCCCCCCCCCCCATAGTAATTAAAAATAAATAATATGCCATTTACCATTTAGATATTTGTAAGCATACAGTGTTGTAGCAGACAACCTTTTCTTGTTTTGCAAACCAGTTTAATAATGTGCACCTTGTGCGTGCTTTGGAGAAACTCAGGAAACTGAGTCAGTGACTGAAATGGCCCAAGATATCACCTTAGATTCCATCTTCATCTGAAAACAAAACAGGCACTTTCTGGTGGTCCAGTGGCTGAGACTGGACACTCCCAAAGAAGGAGGCCCAGGTTCATTCCCTGATCCAAGAGCTAGATCTCCCATGCCACAAAGGAGAATTTGCATGTTGTAGCTAAATATCTGGCTTACCTCAATGAAGGTTGACCTGGCGCAGCCAAATTAAAAAAGAAACAAATATTTTACAGATACAACCAAAGGAAAGGAAGGGTATGGTTGTTGTGCAGATTTACGGCTTAGCTTTCCCTATCGATAGAAAAGAAAAAAGAGTTTCAAAAGACTGTGTCTCATCCTTCTATCTGGCATATAGAGAGGATTCCTTTGAAATGAGATTTCTCTGGTAAATGTGACTCACAGAAGAGCTGTCTTGAACTTGGGTTTCAGAGATGATCATGTGTCCTCTAAAAAAAAAAGTTAATTGGGTCCCACTAATTCTCATGCTGAGGTGGTATATTTTGTGGTAGCATTTGCTCCCCTTCACTTTGGATGTATCCCCATTTGTTTACACTGTCATCTACTGAAGACATCCTGATATTTGAAAGTTTTTAGTTATTACAAGTAGAGCTGTTGTATATAATCATGTGATACTTTTTGTCTGGACGTTTTCAAAGCTGTTTAGTAAGTGCTAGCCATATAGTATTCAGGTCACAGGTGAGCTTTGTTTAGCTGTGGAAAAATCCAGCTATGTTTCTCTGTGGCATGTGGGATCTTCTGGGGTAAGGGATCAAACTAGAGTGTCTTGCATTGTCAGGCAGATTCTTTACCACTGAGCCACCGGAGAAGTTGTGCCCTACCCCCGTTTTTTTTTTTTTGAGTTTACTGGATCTAATAGGTGTGCAGTGCTACCTCACTGTTATTTTAGTTTGTAATTTCCTAATGATATGTGATTTTGAGTCTTTTTGATAGGCTTATTTGCTATCTTTATATTTTTGTAGGCCAGGTGTTTAGGTGTATACATTTTTTATGAGATTGTTCTAGATTTTTTGGTATATTTGGAGTACAATCCTTTATCAGATATGTATTTTATAAATATATTTTCCTGTGGCTTGTGTTTAAGTTTTGTGAATAAGGTTTTTCACAGTTTAAATGTCTAATTCTTTAAAGTTAATGTTATATATGTTTTATATCCTTTTTTGGATAGACTTTAGTGTGTTGTTGTTGTTGTTGTTAAATTTTATAAGCAGAAGTGAGGTACTGTAGATACAGTTTTAAGCTAAGCTGAGGTACCATAGATACAGTTTTGCCTTTTGTCTGTTAAGAAGTTTGAGTGAGTTTGGTGTACACTGTATATAACATTATGTCTACATTCATTTGACTGGATATAGCTTCCAATTATTTGTCTAATTGGTTTTGGAGATATCACGGGAAGTCAGTTTTTCCAAGGGAAACTGAGGTCCATGAAACATGAACTCTTTTCGATCGGTCGGAATCACTCTCTGCTATTTCTGACAGATTTGACTTGTTTGGATATCTCGTATGAGTGGAATCACAGAACGTTTGTCTTTTCTTGGTCTGGTTTATTTCACATGATCTAATGACCATAAGGTTTGTCCACATTGTCGCATTGTCAGAATTACTGACTTTGAAGGGCCGAATCAGATTCCATTGTGTGTATACCACAGTTTGTTTATGGAATTGGCTGCCATGGACACTTAGATCACTTCTGTTTGTTTGCCAGTGTGAATCATGCTGTTGTGAGTATGACGGAAGAAGTATCCATTTTTTCAGCCCCCTTTCCCAATCCTTTTGGGTACATAGCTTGAATTGGAATCGAACTATGTATTTATTCCATGTGTTTGTTTTGGAGTCATTTCTGTAATGTCTTGCAGAGTGGCAGCACCATTTAATGTACTTTTTCGTATGGTGGAATACCGTTCAAGCTTCTGAATATACCTTGTGTTGCATATTCAGTCTCCCACCAACGGACACTTGAATGAGTTCTACCTTTGAGCTATTGTGAATGTCACTATGAGTATTTGTGTACCAGTTTTTGTTTGAATTATTAACAAGTACATTACTATATATAAAAGAAGCCACAAGGACCTACTGTACAGTTTAGGAAACTATTAAATATCTTATGATAATGTATAATGGAAGAGAATCTCAAAAGGAATATATGAAAAGCACATAGTAACCATGATATTTATTGTGCCAACACTATGAGTTATCATAGCACTACTCAACGTGTATTTATACATGTCAGTAAAATATTCACATCTGTAAGGATATTATAAAAAATTATATAAAAAATCAAGAATTCAAACAGAGATTAAATAAACTTCCTGTCATTGCTCATCATCATTTATACATTCATACTACCTGTAACACTCATTGTATAAGTGCTGGACTAGCAATTGATGTTCTCGTAAACCAAGAGATTGTGAAGGTGTAAGGAAATATAGCTTATTGAATTCCTTAATGAAGGATTATAGAACTCTATGTCCATGAAGTGAATGAAATTCCATTTTATTGAACCACATTCTTACTAGAGTGATGAGCTTCCACCCCACCCAACGTTAGTTCACAATGAAATCCTGCAGTCCTCTGGCCTCAATGTCTGCTTCCTGCTACCGAGAAAGAAAAGATGAGGAAGTCCTGACAAAACCGATGCTATTTTTCTTTTTCTGATTTGTATTTTATCGCAGGGCTTGGCAAAAAGAGGGCCCAACCTGTTTTTAGAGTTCCATCCCAAGGGTCCCTCTGGCATGTTCCCTATGTTGACAAAGTGCTGATTATTTTCAACAAAGGACAATGATCTGCACTTCACTATCTGTTGCTTGAGCTGGAATAGCGGGCATCCCTTGAAGTGCATTCCTTCATGCTGAAGTAGGCATCCCTGAAGCAATAGTATAAGAGGAACACATTTATCACGTAGACATCGCAGCCCATGCATTTGTAATAATTTTTCAGTTATACCCATCATCATCGGAGGAACTGACTTGTCCCAGTAACAACGAGAGTACCCAGTATAACAGTTCCTTGACTTATGAGTACTTCCTATGAGTACCCTTATGAGTACTTCTTCCAATGTTGTTTCTCCTACTTTGGTCATGAACAGTAGAAGCTGATGGCAGTGGTCCTTGAAATGTATGTCGATTCCTAGGTGGCACAGTTGATAAATAAAAAATCTGCCTACCAGTGCAGGAGGGGGAAGTGATGTGGGTTTGATCCCTGGTTCAGGAAGATAACAATTCATACACATGTTTTATGTGAACCAGTTTGATACTCATGAGTTTTTTCTTCTGTATACAGAAAAACAAATGCTGTTCAAGGACACTGAAAGAACCCTGATGTTGAAAATCAGATCTGTATTGTGAGCAATGCTTAGATATCCATGAGTCGAAGCATAGTATTATGCCTATCATCCTTGTATTTCTCTCAGTGAAATATGTTGAGGAAAACTCTTCATTCGTGGTCTAGATTCACGAAGAAGCTAAATAGCATTCATCCTTTACGTTGACAACTGTGAATTTAAATCTCCTGTGAATCCTATGTGACAACCACACATACCAACATGAGTTATCAGTATTATATCAATATTTTTAGTCCTATTGTATGTCAACTAAAAAAATCAGTATATAATTGTACATGAAGTCAAGACATAAAATCAGTGCAAATACAAAATGTTCCATCCTTTGAGAAAGGGAGAAAAACATCTCTGTGCTTAGCCTATTGCATTTTTATGTATTAGACCCTTAAGTAGTTTATTCACCACACCCTGTGAATGATTCACAAATCTTCAGAGAAGAAAGGATCATTTCTCTTGAACAATGAGTAGTTCAACTATTCTCAAAGCAAAGCCATAAGTGAGTCTTATTTTGGGTGAGACCATGAAAACTCAGCGTTTTCATTATGCTTGTGCTTATGATGGGAGGAGGTCTGAGAAAGCACTTCTGAAGGTTTATTCATACCAGTCGTTCTCATATGTATCGAGTCTTTAAAGGTCGAATCACCAAGGTGTTGCTTCTACACTTGTACTAGGCTGAGCAGCAACATTCCCTTTCTCCGTAAGTGCAGTAGACGTGTTCCCAACCTGTCTGTCTTCTGTCCTCTGGAGTATGCATTGCTTGAGCTCATCACAGCCTAGTAGATGGAAATCATCAGGATATTCTGGAAACCCTTTTTATTTCAGTCTGTTCAGGAGGTTACCACTGCTGCAAACCTCTGGATTTTACCAAGCGCTTTTAACAACCTCAGATGAAGGATATAAGTCAACACTGGTGACAGCCACGGGCTTCCATGGCCTATCCATGATTGTTGGCTTTGCTTTCATAATCATCCTGTTTCTTATACCAGCTAAACTGTCAGTGTATTTTTTAATTACCATTTTATCTTTGATGGTTTTTAGAGCTATTATGGATTTTCCTATATATCTTCACTTATCGGTGAGGGTCTTATGTTAGTAGTAGTTATGACAACTGACTTTCTGTCTGTTAGCTGTGGCAGAATAAAAAAAGAATGACCCACTGTATATTATTAATATTATGTATCAATATATTGTTAGTTTTATTGTTTGCAGTCATCCAATTCCAAGTTTCTGAAATAAACTTTCAGAAAAATCACATCCTTTTGAATGCCCATTTGACTGAATAGGAGCACGGAAATGTTCTTCCATAAAATTGTTTACAGTTTCCATTCCGTTTCTCCTGTTTGATGTAGATATTGGCCTTTGGTTCTATCAGTAGCTTTGCAAGTAAAAAAAAAAATTAATTAGAGCTCGTATGGTAATTTTACTGTTAGCAATAAGTTTAGCATAAAATGAACACAGAAGAGGTTACAGTAGACCAAATATGAAAGTCAGTTTAAAAGAAAACATAGTGTTGAATGTTTACAGTAGGAATATAGTTATGAAGTTCCTTTATTATTATTCTATCCTTTCCTTTTGTTTTGCAGGGGTGTTAATGTACAGATTCCAGTACTATGGCTAGAGCGAATAATAGTATCATTATTCTTGAGAGCAACTCTACTAAGTCTTCACGCTCATGTCACTCAAGGTTTTTTAATACCTATTATGTTAGTCGTGTTTGTAGTTTGTGAAGTCACATAAGTTGCATTCATTCAAGCAATAGTATCAAACAGCTATGGCATCAATTATAGATGTGAATCGATATCGAATGTGAATCCATTTCACTGTGACAAGTTATTATTGTAGATATTCTATTCATGCCAGTAACAAAGCTGTGCAGAAATAATACAATGTTTATTAAGAAAATAAGATTTACTAATTTGTTTTATTATTCTATTTCTTTTAAACAGATTTAATGACAACAGGCTCAACTTTTCATTCACTTGTATGACTATGAGCAGTTTGACCAAGTTGAAGAAGATGACTCGTTTGTAGTCTTCCTCATCAGCTCATTCCATCTACTGGCTTTAAAATCATTTAGTACAGAGCTCACCGTCTAGGTGTTCATCCAGTGTTTTGTTTGCTTATCATGCAGGATCATTTTAAAAGGAAAAGTATGTGTGTATGAGTTAGAGCTCTGATCCCAGGAGTCCATGTAGAAGCTTCCCCTGAGAAATGTATCGTTTTTGCACCAATGCTACTGAAATGTGTGAATGTGGTATACCACGCGTCCCAATAAGTGTAAACAGCGTCATAGGCTACTTATTTGAAATGACCAGTACTCATGACATTCCATTCAACTGAGGACTAAATATAGCCAACGTAGGCTGTGTTTGCCAAATAGACTTTGAAGTATTCTTCACACAGTCCTTCATCGATGCCAGTTTTCAGATCGAAGAAACCCTTGCTCCATGAAGTTTGTGAACACATATACTCATGTTTTGTTTGAGATTTTAAAGTCATTCTTCAGTTTTGTTGGAGGAATGGTTCTGTATATGCCCCGTGGATCCCCAAATCCACTGATGTTCATGTGTCTTGGGGCTTCCCAGGTGGTTCTAGTGGTAAAGAACATGCAGAACATACCCATGCAGGAGACATGGGAGGTATGGATTCCATCCCTGGGGCAGGAAGATCTCCTGAGGGAGAGCATGGCAACCCCCTCCAGTATCTTTGCCTAGAGAATCTCATGGAGAGAGGAGCCTGGTGGGGCCTAGTCCATATGATCCCAAGGAGTTGGACACAATGTAAGTGACTTCGCACAGCACATGATTCGTTGTCATAGCTAATATAATGGAGATGACATAAAAAGAAGCACCAGCGGGCGAAAGTCAATATCCATCACTTTTAAACTTTGGAATGTATTGTGATATTTTACATCCATATTTGTATGACTTGATAGTTGGAGAATCGATGCATGTGAAGGCCTGGTTGTGTTATATGTATGTTGAGGGAAGATATATTTTTATGTGGTTTGACATATAGGTCCCATTTCATTCGTAGACATATGCATACTCATCACTTATCATCATTTTTTTTTTTTGAAAAGACCATTGTTTGGAAAGGTTGTTGTCTAACCATGAAAGATGCTTGAATTCTTGGGCTCCTTAGAGGAAGAATTCAACCCGGGGCCAGTGATGAGGCTTGATCAGTCAGAGCTTTTGTGTCCCAACGTTTTATTAAAGTATAAAAGAGAGAAAGCTTCTGACATAGACATCAGAAGGGGGCAGAAAGAGTGCCCCCCTACTCATCTTTGGCTGGATGTTATCTAGCTACTAGCAGTCTACTCATTAGAGAAAGGAATGGCAGCAGACCCCTCACCCACAAGATATATGGAGATGACCGTGGCACCAGGTGAGTCATCCTGGGCCATAAAACGATTGATATGAGCAAATGGATAGCTTCATTCACATAGATCAGGAGAGCCATGTATGAGTAAAGCATATTGGTTTGTCAAGTCAGTTCTGAGCCTTTAGGCAGAACCTACTTGAAGATAGAGTCTAGGGTAAATACATAGTACATTCACATAGCTTAAGGCAAACCTTTCCATGAGAAAAATGCCTTGGTCAGCTCAAAGTATGAGAAAAGTGAAGTTCAGGCGGAACCAGGTGTCATTATAGCAACACAGAATTGTAAGAGAAAATCTCTGTTTAAATTTGTATCAAGAAGGGGAAAAAAGATAACAGCTTGTTTCCTCCTGCCTCGGAAGTGACAGATAACAACTGTCTGACACTTGCACCCCATTTCCTCCCTTTGGAGACCCCTGGCCTTCCTGGCTGTTACCCTCTCAGTTTCATTCATTGAGCGTTTTCTGCCTTGTGAAACATTGGGCATAGAAGTATGTGTTTATTTAGGGGTATTTCATCCAATTTCATTTAAATGCATATGTGAATTAGAAAGTTTGACATGCTGTTGCTTTGTATACCGATTGGGAAATGTGAGCCTCCAAGCTTAATTTAGTTTTTCATGTTCATTTTTCTTTTTAGGGGTACAAAGAAAAATAATATGACTGTTAAGATCAGCTTTCGTATTTTTTGCCAAATATGAATTGGGATCACATCGATCAGAGATGAGTCTGTGCATGAAAGCCCTAATAACTAATGCTAATTGACTTCACTACCATGGGATGTTTTCATATCTATTGAGGATTTACTTCATGTATTTCGATTTTAACTTTCTGTCTTACAGCCTTGTTTGTAGATCAAAGCTATTTGAAATTGTCATCTGGTTTCAAATGGCTTGTGAGGTTATTCATGAGTGGTTCATAAAACCGAATGGATTGTACGTAGCCATACTTTGTTGTCATTCTATGAATTTGAAGAATGTCTGAAGAATGTCTGCAGTTATGCCTTAAAGATTCATACAATTGATGTCCAATATTTATCTCAAAAGACTTGCTTTCAATTTGTAGTTTCCTATGCGTATGTCTTTCTTTATGGATTTGGGTAGAACTTGTATTGGAACACTGAAAAATCTGTGATATCAACCGTGCTGACCTTTCTGGTGGTCATCATTAAGATTTTCACGCTCTATGGATCCTAGTGGAAACAGGTGCTGTTCATCCTACTTTTGTGAAGATTGAACTCATCGTAGAAAGTGGAATTTGTTGAAATATTTATGGTATAAATAAATCTTGTCTCTATAATTACCCAGAGTCCTGGTGCGTATTTGATTGCTAAGTTATAAAATGTATGAGATAGATGTGATCCATCAATGGCGACTGGATAAGTGGTGGAGAGGTATTTTGGTGATGCAAGAGATTTAAATGATATGATCATAGTATTTATATCCCTTTTATGTGGATAATGGGTCTTGGATCCATGTTTGAAACCTTACAACCTCGTCTTTTGTTATGCATGGGAAGTGTCAAAAATGAAGAAGATGCGGGTAGGTACTTCAAGGGTAAGTATAGGGCTGAGGGCGTGACTATGATGTGGGTTAGGGTTAGGATGTGGATGGGGGTCCGGTTAGGGTAGGGTAAAGGTTAGAGTTCGTGGAGGAGCCCTCCAAACTTGTTAGGGTGAGGGGTGAGGTGTGAGGGTTCAGGATGAGGGTGAGGGTAAGGATTCAGGGTGAGGGTTAGGATTCAGGATGAGGGTGAGGATTCAGGGAGAGGGTGAGGGTGAGGGTTCAGGGAGAGGGTGAGGGTGAGGGTTCAGGGAGAGGGTGAGGGTGAGGGTTCAGGGAGAGGGTGAGGGTGAGGGTTCAGGGTGAGGGCGTGGGTGAGGGTAAGGGTTCGGGGTGAGGGTTCAGAGTGAGCGTTCAGGGTGAAGGTGTGGGCCTCACATCTGATACAGGATTGTACTCCAAATATACCCATCCCTTCCCTTGAACAGACCTCTCACTATGGGAGCCCTTGGCAGTGTGGAACCCACCGGCCCCTAAGGCCTCCCAAAGGACGCCTGGGGCCTAGGTGCAAAGGCAATACAGGAGTGGAGCTGAGGCCAGGAAGGCGCCAGTGGCGTCTCCCAACTTCGCAAAGGCTGCTCCTTCCTGGGTAGGAAGCCTAGCAGCGAGGCAAGTCTGGGCAAGGTTCGCCCAGGGCAGAGCAGCCTCGCACCAGGAACTCTGCCAGATCGGGCCTCTGAGCAGAGCTGGAGCTCTGCCATCCTGGAGGCGCACTCGACTCCGCCCAAGCAGGGCTTGCAGCCTAAGGCGGCTGGGCTGCTTCGTCTTCCCCCTAGGAAGCTCGATTCCCGCATGCTGTTCACTCGGCTTCCAGGCGCCGGCTCCCTGCCCCTCCTTACGGTCTAGGATCAGGGGCTGCTTCCCCTGAGCTGGGGCTGTGGGCAGGAGCCCAGACACACAGGTGCAGGACCCAACCACCTGCACACGTCTCTGCTGGAGAGGAGAGCGCTAGGGAACCTACGTGTGTGAGGCAGCTACTGGGCGCCCACGGAGTCAGACTCGAGGTGTGCGGGGCTCCAGAGCCCCGCCAGGGGTCCAAGGAGCCTGGTGCTCACCGTGCGGCGCTGAGTCTGGGCTGTCAAGCAACCGCTGGAGGAGACCTGCACTTGCCCTTCCCTTGCATCTGACAGAGCTCTCCCTGCTGGAGCCCTTGGCAGTGTGCAACCCACCGGCCCCTAAGACATCCCCAAGGACGCCTGGTGCAAAGGCAAGGCAGGAGCAGAGCTGAGGCCAGGAAGGCGACAGTGGCATCTCCCAGGCTCAAGGAGCCTGCTCCTTCCATGGCAGGAAGCCTAGCAGCCAGGCAAGTCAGGGCAAGGCTCGGCCAGGGCAGAGCAGCCTCAGACCAGGAACTCTGCCAGATCGGGCCTCTGAGCAGAGCTGGAGATCTGCCATACTGGAGGCGCGCTCAGATCCAGCCAAGCAGGGCTTGAGCCGCACGTGGCTGGGCTGCCTCTTCTTACCTCGAGGAGGCTTGCCACCTTGAATGCTCTTCCTTCGGCTTCCAGGCGCGGAAGCTCTGTGCCTCCTGCAGGTCTTGGCTCAGGGGCTGCTTGCCCTGAGCTGGGGCTGTGGGCGGGAGTCAAGACACGCAGGGGCATACCCCAAACTGCTGCACACTTCTCTGCTGGGGAAGAGAGTGCAAGGGAACGACATGTGAGAGGCAGCTGATCGGCACCCACGGAGTCAGCCTCCAGGTATGCCGGGATGGAGACCCCAGCCAGTGGCCCTGGGAGGTGCGTTTCTTCGTGCGGCGCTGAGTCTCGGCGACCAAGCAACCGCTGGAGGATCCCTGCACTTGCCCTTCCCTTCCCTCTCACAGAGCTCGCCCTGCCTGAGCTCTTGGCAGCATGCAAGCCACCGGCCCCTAAGCATTACCCACGGACGCCTGGGGTCTAGGTTCAAAGGCAAGGCAGATGAGGAGCTGAGGTCAGGAAGGCGCCAGTGGCGTCTCCCAGGCTCACGCAGCCTGCTCCTTCCTGGGCAGGAAGCCTAGCAGTGAGGCAAGTCTGGGCAAGGCTCGCCCAGGGCAGAGCAGCCTCGCGCCAGCAACTCTGCCAGATCGGGCCTCTGAGCAGAGCTGGAGCCCTGCCGTCCTGGAGGCACACTCGGCTCCAGCCAAGTAGGGCTTGAATCAAAGGGGGCTGGGCTGCCTCTTCTTCCCTCGAGGAGGCTCGCCTCCCCGCCAGCTGTTCACTCGGCTTCCAGGTGGGGGCGCTCTGCGCCTCCTGCAGGTCTTGGCTCAGGGGCTGCTTGCCCTGAGCTGGGGCTGTGGGCGGGAGCCCAGGCACGCAGGGGCAGGCCCCAACCAGCTGCACACGTCTCTGCTAGGGAGGAGAGCGCTAGGGAAGCTACGTGTGTGAGTCAGCTGCTGGGTGCCCAGGGAGTCAGCCTCCGGGTGTGCGGGGCTGCAGACCCCAGCCAGGGGCCCTGGGAGCCTGGTGCACTCCGTGCGGCGCTGAGTCTTGGCGGCCAAGCAACCGCTGGAGGAGCCCTGCACTAGCCCTTCTCTTCCCTCGCACAGAGCTCTTCCGGCTTGAGCCCGTGGCAGTGTGCAACCACTGGCCCCTAAGCCCTCCCAATGGACGCCTGGGGCCTAGGTGCAAGGGCAAGGCAGGAGCGGAGCTGAGGCCAGGAAGGGGCCAGTGGCGTCTCCCAGCCTCGCGCAGCCGGCTCCTTCCTGGGCAGGAAGCCTAGCAGCGAGGCAAGTCTGGGCAAGGCTCGCCGAGGGCAGAGCAGCCTCGCGCCAGCAACTCTGCCAGATCGGGCCTCTGAGCAGAGCTGGAGCTCTGCCGTCCTGGAGGCGCACTCGGCTCCAGCCAAGTAGGGCTTGAGCCAAACGAGGCTGGGCTGCCTCTTCTTCCCTCGAGGAGGCTCGGCTCCCCGCCAGCTGTTCACTCGGCTTCCAGGTGGGGGCGCTCTGCGCCTTCTGCAGGTCTTGGCTCAGGGGCTGCTTGCCCTGAGCTGGGGCTGTGGGCGGGAGCCCAGGCACGCAGGGGCAGGCCCCAACCAGCTGCACACGTTTCTGCTGGGGAGGAGAGCGCTAGGGAAGCTACGTGTGTGAGGCAGCTGCTGGACTCCCAGGGAGTCAGCCTCCGGGTGTGCGGGGCTGCAGACCCCAGCCAGGGGCCCTGGGAGCCTGGTGCACTCCGTGCGGCGTTGAGTCTGGGCAGCCAAGCAACCGCTGGAGGAGCCCTGCTCTAGCCCTTCCTTTCCCTGGCACAGAGCACTTCCTGCTGGAGCCCTTGGCAGTGTGCAAGCCACCGGCCCCTAAGCCTTCCCCAAGGAAGCCTGGGGCCTAGGTGCAAAGGCAAGGCAGGAGCGGAGCTGAGGCCAGGAAGGAGCCAGTGGCGTCTCCCAGCCTCGCTCAGCCGGCTCCTTCCTGGGCAGGAAGCCTAGCAGCGAGGCAAGTCTGGGCAAGGCTTGCCCAGGGTAGAGCAGCCTCGCGCCAGCAACTCTGCCAGATCGGTGCTCTCAGCAGAGCTCGAGCTTTGCCGTCCTGGAGGCGCACTCGGCTCCAGCCAAGTAGGGCTTGAGACAAACGACGCTGGGCTGCCTCTTCTTCCCTCGAGGGCGCTCGCCTCCCCGCCAGCTGTTCACTCGGCTTCCAGGTGGGGGCGCTCAGCGACTCGTGCAAGTCTTGGCTCAGGGGCTGCTTGCCCTGAACTGGGGCTGTGGGCGGGAGCCCAGCCACGCAGGGGCAGGCCCCAACCAGCTGCACACGTCTCTGCTGGGGAGGAGAGCGCTAGGGAAGCTACGTGTGTGAGGAAGCTGCTGGGCGCCCAGTGAGTCAGCCTCCGGGTGTGCGGGGCTGCAGACCCCAGCCAGGGGTCCTGGGAGGCTGCTGCACTCCGTTCGGCGCTGAGTCTGGGCGGCCAAGCAACCGCTGGAGGTGCCCTGCACTTGCCTTTCCTTCCCTCTCACAGAGCTCTCCCTGCTGGAACCCTTGGCAGTGTGCAAGCCACCGGCTCCTAAGCCCTCCCTAAGGACGCCTGGGGCCTAGGTGCAAAGGCAAGGTAGGAGGGGAAATGAGGCCAGGAAGGCGCCAGTGGCGTCTCCCAGCCTCGCGCAGCCTGCTTCTTCCGCGCAGGAAGCCTTGCAGCGAGGCAAATCTGGGCAAGGCTCGCCCAGGGCAGTGCAGCCTCGCGCCAGCAACTCTGCCAGATCGGGGCTCTGAGCAGAGCTGGAGCTCTGCCGTTCTGGAGGCGCACTCGGCTCCAGCCAAGTAGGGCTTGAGCCAAACGAGGCTGGGCTGCCTCTTCTTCCCTCGAGGAGTATCACCTACCTCCCAGCTGTTCACTCGGCTTCCAGGTGGGGGCGCTCTGCTCCTCCTGCAGGTCTTGGGTCAGGGGCTGCTTGCCCTGAGCTGAGGCTGTGGGCGGGAGGCCAGGCACGCAGGGGCAGGCCCCAACCAGCTGCACACGTCTCTGCTGGGGAGGAGAGCGCTAGGGAAGCTACGTGTGAGAGGCAGCTGCTGGGCGCCCAGGGAGTCAGCCTCCGGGTGTGCGGGGCTGCAGACCCCAGCCAGGGGCCATGGGAGCCTGGTGCACTCCGTGCAGCGCTGAGTCTGGGCGGCCAAGCAACCGCTGGAGGAGCCCTGCACTAACCCTTCCCTTCCCTCGCACAGAGCTCTTCCTGCTGGAGCCCTAGCCACGGGCCCCTAAGCCCTCCCCAAGGACGCCTGGGGCCTAGGTGAAAAGGCGAGGAAGGAGAGGAGCTGAGGCGAGGAAGGAGCCGGTGGCGTCTCCCAGCCTCGCGCAGCCTGCTCCTTCCGGGGCAGGAAGCCTAGCAGCGAGGCAAGTCTGGGCAAGGCTCGCCCAGGGCAGAGCAGCCTCGTGCCAGCAACTCTGCCAGATCGGGGCTCTGAGCAGAGCTGGAGCTCTGCCGTCCTGGAGGCGCACTCGGCTCCAGCCAAGTAGGGCTTGAGCCAAACGAGGCTGGGCTGCCTCTTCTTCCCTCGAGTAGGCTCGGCTCCCCGCCAGTTGTTCACTCGGCTTCCAGGTGGGGGCGCTCTGCGCCTCCTGCAGGTCTTGGCTCAGGGGCTGCTTGCCCTGAGCTGGGGCTGTGGGCGGGAGCCCAGGCACGCAGGGGCAGGCCCCAACCAGCTGCACACGTCTCTGCTGGAGAGGAGAGCGCTAGGGAAGCTACGTGTGTGAGGCAGCTGCTGGGCGCCCAGGGAGTCAGCGTCCGGGTGTGCGGGGCTGCAGACCCCAGCCAGGGGCCCTGGGAGCCTGGTGCACTCAGTGCGGGGCTGAGTCTGGGCGGTCAAGAAACCGCTGGAGGAGCCCAGCACTAACCCTTCCCTTCCCTCGCACAGAGTTCTTCCTGCTGGAGCCCTTGGCAGTGTGCAAGCCACCGGCCCCTAAGCCCTCCCAATGGACGCCTGGGAACTAGGTGCAAGGGCCAGGCAGGAGCGGAGCTGAGGCCAGGAAGGCGCCAGTGGCGGCTCCCAGCCTCGCGCAGCCGGCTCCTTCCTGGGCAGGAAGCCTAGCAGTGAGGCAAGTCTGGGCAAGGCTCGCCCAGGCCAGAGCATCCTCGCGCCTGCAACTCTGCCAGATCGGGGCTCTGAGCAGAGCTGGAGCTCTGCCGTTCTGGAGGCGCACTCGGCTCCAGCCAAGTAGGGCTTGAGCCAAACGAGGCTGGGCTGCCTCTTCTTCCCTCAAGGAGGCTCACCTACCCGCCAGCTGTTCACTCGGCTTCCAGGTGGGGGCGCTCTGCGCCTCCTTCAGTTCTTGGCTCAGGGGCTGCTTGCCCTGAGCTGGGGCTGTGGGCGGGAGCCCAGGCACGCAGGGGCAGGCCCCAACCAGCTGCACACGTCTCTGCTGGGGAGGAGAGCGCTAGGGAAGCTACGTGTGAGAGGCAGCTGCTGGGCGCCCAGGGAGTCAGCCTCCGGGTGTGCAGGGCTGCAGACCCCAGCCAGGGGCCATGGGAGCCTGGTGCACTCCGTGCAGCGCTGAGTCTGGGAGGCCAAGCAACCGCTGGAGGAGCCCTGCACTAACCCTTCCCTTCCTTCGCACAGAGCTCTTCCTGCTGGAGCCCTAGCCACGGGCCCCTAAGCCCTCCCCAAGGACGCCTGGGGCCTAGGTGCAAAGGCGAGGCAGGAGCGGAGCTGAGGCGAGGAAGGAGCCGGTGGCGTCTCCCAGCCTCGCGCAGCCGGCTCCTTCCTGGGCAGGAAGCCTAGCAGCGAGGCAAGTCTGGGCAAGGCTCGCCCAGGGCAGAGCAGCCTCGCGCCATCAACTCTGCCAGATCGGGGCTCTGAGCAGCGCTGGAGCTCTGCCGTCCTGGAGGCGCACTCGGCTCCAGCCAAGTAGGGCTTGAGCCAAAGGAGGCTGGGCTGCCTCTTCTTCCCTCGAGGGGGCTCGCCTCCCCGCCAGCTGTTCACTCGGCTTCCAGGTGGGGGCGCTCAGCGACTCGTGCAGGTCTTGGCTCAGGGGCTACTTGCCCTGAGCTGGGGCTGTGGGCGGGATCCCAGGCACGCAGGGGCAGGCCCCAACCAGCTGCACACGTCTCTGCTGGGGAGGAGAACGCTAGGGAATCTACGTGTGAGAGGCAGCTGCTGGGCGCCCAGGGAGTCAGCCTCAGGGTGTGCGGGGCTGCAGACCCCAGCCAGGGACCCTGGGAGCCTTTTGCACTCCGTGCGGCGATGAGTCTGGGCAGCCCAGCAACCGCTGGATGAGCCCTGCACTAGCCCTTCCCTTCCCTCGCACAGAGCTCTTCCTACTGGAGCCCTTGGCAGTGTGCAAGCCACCGGCCCCAAAGCCCTCCCAAAGGACGCCTGGGGCCTAGGAGGCCAGGAAGGCGCCAGTGGCGTCTCCCAGCCTCGCGCAGCCGGCTCCTTCCTGGGCAGGAAGCCTAGCAGCGAGGCAAGTCTGGGCAAGGCTCGCCCAGGGCAGAGCAGTCTCGCGCCAGCAACTCTGCCAGATCGGGCCTCTGAGCAGAGCTGGAGCTCTGCCGTCCTGGAGGCGCACTCGGCTCCAGCCAAGTAGGGCTTGAGCCAAACGAGGCTGGGCTGCCTCTTCTTCCCTCGAGGAGGCTCGGCTCCCCTCCAGCTGTTCACTCGGCTTCCAGGTGGGGGCGCTCTGCGCCTCCTGCAGGTCTTGGCTCAGGGGCTGCTTGCCCTGAGCTGGGGCTGTGGGCGGGAGCCCAGGCACGCAGGGGCAGGCCCCAACCAGCTGCACACGTCTCTGCTGGGGAGGAGAGCGCTAGGGAAGCTACGTGTGTGAGTCAGCTGCTGGGCGCCCAGGGAGTCAGCCTCCATGTGGGCGGGGATGCAGACCCCAGCCAGGGTCCCTGGCAGCCTGGTGCACTCCCTGCGGCGCTGAGTCTGGGCGGCCAAGCAACCGCTGGAGGAGCCCTGCACTAGCCCTTCTCTTCCCTCGCACAGAGCTCTTCTGGCTTGAGCCCTTGGCAGTGTGCAAGCCACTGGCCCCTAAGCCCTCCCAATGGACGCCTGGGGCCTAGGTGCAAGGGCAAGGCAGGAGCGGAGCTGAGGCCAGGAAGGCGCCAGTGGCGTCTCCCAGCCTCGCGCAGCCGGCTCCTTCCTGGGCAGGAAGCCTAGCAGCGAGGCAAGTCTGGGCAATGTTCGGCCAGGGCACAGCAGCCTCGCGCCAGCAACTCTGCCAGATCGGGCCTCTGAGCAGAGCTGGAGCTCTGCCGTCCTGGAGGCGCACTCGGCTCCAGCCAAGCAGGGCTTGAGCCAAACGAGGCTGGGCTGCCTCTTCTTCCCTCAAGGAGGCTCACCTCCCCGCCAGCTGTTCACTCGGCTTCCAGGTGGGGGCGCTCTGCGCCTCCTGCAGGTCTTGGCTCAGGGGCTACTTGCCCTGAGCTGGGGCTGTGGGCGTGAGCCCAGGGACGCAGGGGCAGGCCCCAACCAGCTGCACACGTCTCTGCTGGGGAGGAGAGCGCTAGGGAAGCTACGTGTGTGAGGCAGCTGCTGGGCGCCCAGGGAGTCAGCCTCCGGGTGTGCGGGGCTGCAGACAAAAGCCACGGGCCCTGGGAGGCTGGTACACTCCGTTCGGCGCTGAGTCTGTGCGGCCAAGCAACCGCTGGAGGTGCCCTACACTTGCCTTTCTTTCCCTCTCACAGAGCTCTCCCTGCTGGAACCCTTGGCAGTGTGCAAGCCACCGGTCCCTAAGCCCTCCCTAAGGATGCCTGGGGCCTAGGTGCAAAGGCAAGGCAGGACCAGAGCTGAGGCCAGGAAGGGGCAAATGGCGTCTCCCAGCCTCGCGCAGCCTGCTTCTTCCGGGCAGGAAGCCTAGCAGCCGGGCAAGTCTGGGCAAGGCTCGCCGAGGGCAGAGCAGCCTCGCGCGAGCAACTCTGCCAGATCGGGCCTCTGAGCAGAGCTGGAGCTCTGCCGTCCTGGAGGCGCACTCGGCTCCATCCAAGTAGGGCTTGAGCCAAACGAGGCTGGGCTGCCTCTTCTTCCCTCGAGGGGGCTCGCCTCCCCGCCAGCTGTTCACTAGGCTTCCAGGTGGGGGGGCTCAGCGACTCGTGCAGGTCTTCGCTCAGGGGCTGCTTGCCCTGATCTGGGGCTGTGGGCGGGAGCCCAGGCACGCAGGGGCAGGCCCCAACCAGCTGCACACGTCTCTGCTGGGGAGCAGAGCGCTAGGGAATCTTCGTGTGTGAGGCAGCTGCTGGGCGCCCAGGGAGTCAGCCTCCGGGTGTGCGGGGCTGAAGACCCCAGCCAGCGGCCCAGGGAGCCTGGTGCACTCCGTGCGGCACTGAGTCTGGGCGGCCAAGCAACCGCTGGAGGAGCCCAGCACTAACCCTTCCCTTCCCTCGCACAGAGCTCTTCCTGCTGGAGCCCTTGGCATGTGCAAGCCACCGGCCCCTAAGCCCTCCCAAAGGACGCCTGGGGCCTAGGTCCAAAGGTGAGGCAGGAGCGGAGCTGAGGCCAGGAAGGCGCCAGTGGCGTCTCCCAGCCTCGCGCAGCCTGCTCCTTCCTGGGCAGGAAGCCTAGCAGCCAGGCAAGTCTGGGCAAGGCTCGCCCAGGGCAGAGCAGCCTCGCGCCAGCATCTCTGCCAGATCGGGCCTCTGAGCAGAGCTGGAGCTCTGCCGTTCTGGAGGCGCACTCGGCTCCAGCCAAGTAGGGCTTGAGCCAAACGAGGCTGGGCTGCCTCTTCTTCCCTCGAGGAGGCTCGCCTCCCCGCCAGCTCTTCACTCGGCTTCCAGGTGGGGGCGCTCTTCGCCTCTTGCAGGTCTTGGCTCAGTGGCTGCTTGCCCTGAGCTGGGCCTGTGGGCCGGAGCCCAGGCACGCAGGGGCATTCCCCCAACCAGCTGCACACGTCTCTGCTGGGGAGGAGAGCGCTAGGGAAGCCAAGTGTGTAAGGCAGCTGCTAGGCGCCCAGGGAATCAGCCTCCAGGTGTGCGGGGCTGCAGACCCCAGCCAGGGGCCCTGGGAGCCTGGTGCACTCCGTGCGGCGCTGAGTCTGGGCGGCCAAGCAACTGCTGGAGGAGCCCTGCACTTGCCCTTCCCTTCCCTCTCACAGAGCTCTCCCTGCTGGAGCCCTTGACAGTGTGCAAGCCACCGGCCCTTAAGCCCTTCCCAAGGACGCCTGGGGCCTAGGTGCAAAGGCAAGGCAGGAGCGGAGCTAAGGCCAGAAAGGCGCCAGTAGCGTCTCCCAGCTTCTCGCAGCCTGCTTTTACTGCTGGAACCCTTGCCTCTGCGGCACTCAGTAGCCCCTAATCGCGACTCCAATCCCGGAACTCCACCCTGACCTCAAAACCCTATATCCCAAACCTGTAAACTGAATGCCTAGCTCGAATCCCCAAACAATGAACCTGAAACCTGATACCTTAACCCTAACCCGACCTCAAACCAAAACACCTACCCCTTAATACCAAACCCAAACTCCAATCTCCAAACCGCAACCCCAAACCGCAAACCTCTAACCCCGAAGCCGAACCCCAAACCCCAAGCCCCTAATCAGAACAAGAACCCCCAAACTCCGAACCCCAAACCCCTAACTCGAACACCATACCATGAACCCCAACCCATTTCCCGAATCCAAATCTCTAACCCCAAGCACCGAACTCCCAACCTGAACCCGAATCCCCTAACCCAATCCCCTACCTGAACCCTTTACCATAACCCGAAAACGAAACACCAAACCCCTAACCCATAACCTGAACTGCGACCCCCTACCCTAAAACAGAAGCCCCTGTCACTAACCCCTAACCAGAACAGCGAACCCCTTAACCGAACCTCAAAGGCCGAACCCCAAACCCCTAACCCGATCCGTGAACCCCTAACTCGTACCCGAACCCCTAACCCGAGCCCCAAACCCAAACCCCGACCCCCAAACCCCATACCACAAACCCCGAACCATGTAGCCCAAACCCCGAATCCATAACTCAAACCCCGAACCCCAAATCTGGAACCCGAACCCCCAACCCCAAACCGCTAACACGAACCCCACACCCAGACCGCACACCCCTAATGCCTTACCGGAAACGCAAACCCATAAAGTGAACCCCAAACCCTGAACCCAAACCCCTAACCCGTACCCCACACCCCACACCCCCAACCCAAACCCCAAACCCCTAACCCAAACTGCGAACACCTAACCCGAATTCTAAACCCCGAAACCCAAACCCCAAAACCCAACCCTCAAACCCAAACTCCAAACCCCTGATCCGAACCCCAAACCCCAAACCCCTAGCCGGAACCCCAAACCTCAAACCCCAAACCGCACACCCCAAACCCCTAAGCCGAACCCCGAACTCCCAACCCCTAACTCCTAACCTGAACAGCAAAACTCGAAACTGCACCTCACACCCCCATCCCCAAACCCTGAACCCAAACCCCCGAAGCCCAAACCCCAAACCTCAAATCTTGACCCCCGATCCACAAATCTCACTTACTGAACCTCTAATCGGAACCCCCAACCCCAATCCTCGAATCCCAATTCCCGAACCCCAAACCCAAACCCCAAACCCCTAATCCGTAACCCAAACTGCAAACCCAAAAACCGAACCCCAAACCCCCAACCCACAACCCTGAACCCAAACCCCAAACCCATAACTGGAACCCCAAACCACGAACCCCTGACCCAAATCCCAGACTCCAAACCCCAAATCCCTAACCCCTAACCAAATCCGCGAACCCCTATCCCAAACCGCGAACCCCAAACCCCAACCCTCAACCCCTAACCTGAAACGCGAACCCCAAACCTCGAACTCCAAACCCCAAACCCGAACCCCGAACCCCTAACCAGAACCCCAAACCCAAACCGCGAACCCCAAAACCCAAACCCATAACCCGAATCCCAAACCCAAAACCCCTAACCCGAATCCCAAACCTCCAACCCAAACCGCGAACCCCAAACCCCAAACCCTTCACCCTAACCTCAAACCCAAACCCGAACTGTGAACCCCTAACCCAATCCGAGAGCCCCTAACCTGATCCCCAAACCCCAAACCCAAACCTCAAACCACAAACCCAAACCGCGAACCCCAAACCCTTTACCTGAACCTCAAACCCCAAACCCAAACTGCGAACCCCGAACCTGAACTGAGAACCCATAACCTGATCCCCAAATCTGAAACGCGAACCCCTAACCCGAACCCCAAACCCCAAACCCAAACCGCGAACCCCTAACCCGAACCCCAAACCCCTAAGCTGAACCTTGAACCCCTAATCGGAACCCCAAACTTCAAACTAGAACCGCGAACCCCTAACCCCAAACGCTGAACCCCAAACCACAAACACGAACCCTGAACCCGAACCCTAAGTAGAGAGGGGATTCCCCGCACCCGAACTCTGAACCTGAACCCTAACAAGTTGGGGGGATGCCAGAACCCTAAACCTAACCCTAACAATAAAACTCTAACATAAACATAAACTTTTCTGGCCTAAGCCCCGCCCCTTGCTGTCCCTCACCCCCTAAAAGCAAACGAGGCAAAACTGGGACTTGAATGCCTGACCTACAGAGCCAAGTTGGATGTTTAACTGGTTGTCAGCCTAACCGCTTCGCTAGAGAGGATTACTGGGTTTTGTTTTGCTCCCAGGCGCTCTTCAAGCCTCACCCCGCCACTGCAGGCTAATAAAGAACTATGGACCCTATTAGCGCTCACTTTACCTGTAACCCTAGAGTTAATGCCAACCCTAACCGTAACCCGAACCCTGACCCTGACATGAACCCTAACCCAAACCCGAACTCTAAGAAGAGGGGGGTCCCCGAATTCTAACCTGAACCCGAACCCTAACAAGTGGGGGGGGGGGTTGCCCGAACCCTAACCCTAAGCTTAACAATAAACCTCTAAAATAAAAAAATTTTCTGGTCTAAGCCCTGGCTCTTGCAGTCCCCTGCCCCTTAAAAGCGAAAAGGTCAGACTGGAGACTTGAACTCCTGATTTACAGGCCATAGTCTGCCCGCCTACTGGCCCGCCTAACCCCTATGATACAGAGGCTTGCTGCTTTCAGCAGGGCTCCCGAACCCTCTTCAAGCCTCGGCCCGCCAGGGCAGGCTAATAAAGAACTATGGGCCCTATTAGGGCTCACTTTAAGCTGTAACCCCAACACTAATGCTAACCCTAACCGTAACCCGAACCCTGACCCTGACATGAACCCTAACCCAAACCCGAACTCTTAGAAGAGGGGGGATCCCCAAATTCTAACCCTAACCCTGAACCCGAACCTGAACAAGTTGGGGGGTTGCCCGAACCCTAACCCTAAGCTAAACAATAAACCTCTAAAATAAAAATAAACGTTTTTGGTCTAAGTCCCGCCTGTTGCTGTCCCCCGCCCCCTAAGAGCAAAAGAGTTAAGCTGCAGACTTGAACTCCTGACTTACAGACCATCGTCTGCCTGCTCACCAGTGCACCTAACCGCTACGCTACAGAGGCTTGCTGTTCTGACAGAGCTCCCGGACCCTCTTCAAGCCTCTGCCCGCCAGGGTCTGGCTCTATAGACTATCATGGCTGTCCTAGGTCATCTTTGCTTTCTATAGTCATAGTTTTATCCCTAAATCATAGACAGATCAGCTGAGAAAAAGCTTGGATTGTCTCGGTGGGGTGGATTTGCTTGTCCTTGTGTTTCACCTGGAGGCAGTCGCGGTCCCGCGGGCCTGTCCTGGAAGGGGGCGTGGGGGTGGGGCGCACCGTGAGCGCGTCGGGGGCGGGGCGAGCCTGGGCTGCTGGTCAGGAGCGCGGCTCACGTGAGCGGGTCTGGGGCGGGATGAACATGGCGGCGCGTCGGGGGCCAGGGCTCTCAGGGCTCGCCATTGCAGCTGGGAATGCTCGTTTCGTGGGCTCCTGGGTCCCCGTCGATTGGCATCCAGCGAGCAGAGCGCAGGGCTGTGGGCCACAGGTAAGGGAACTCGGACTGGGCGGAGCAGGGAACCATGTATTCTGCCCTCTTTGTTTGCAGTCTCGGAGCCGACTAAAATGGCGGTCGCAGAAAAGCCTCGCCTTTGAGGTCAAGGGTTTTACTGCTTTACCCCTTTGCATAAAGCTCAGACCCGCGCGGTTTTCCCAAGCAGCCTAGTGTATTGCTTCCTACAGGCCTGGAGAGGATAACAGGCAGGAAGGCCAGGGGTCTCCAGACAGAGAAAATAGACTGCAAGTGTCAGACGTTTTTTTCTCTCTCTTAAGAGGCCGGAGGAGACAAAAGAGTGCTGCATTTTTTTTTCTCCATGTTGATACAAATTTAAAAGGTTTCTCAGAAATTTCTGTGTTGCCATGACCACTCCTGGCTCCACCTGAATTTAACTTTCCTCAAACCTTGAACTAAGCAATGCATTTTTCTTATGGAAATGTTTGTCTTAAGGTATGCTAATGTACTATGTATTTACCCAAGGCTCTGTCTTCAGGTCAGTTTCCCCTAAAGGCTCAGAAAAAACTTGACAAACCAGTATGTTTTACTCATACCTTGTTCTCTTAATCTATGTGAATGAAACTATATATTTGCTTGGAAATCTGCCTTTCTTCAAGATTCATGTCCATCATTTTATGGCCTGGGATGACTCATCTGCTGCCAATGTTATCTCAATGCATGCTGTGGGTGAGGGGCCTGGTGCCATTCTCTGACACATTGTCTTTCTTTCATTAGCAGACTGCTAGTGGCTCTATAACATCTGGCTAAAGACTAGCAGGGGGTACTCTTCCCCCTTTTACTGTCTACGTCAGCAGCTCTCTCGATCTCTTTTATATTTTAATAAAACTTTTTAACAGAAAACCTCTGAGCCATCAAGCTTCGTCACTTGCCCTGGATTGAATTCTCCTCTGGAGTCCAAGAATGCTGGCATCTTTTGTGGTTTAGCAACCACCTTTCAGCCTTTTGAAATTCATATTGAATCTTCATTTCAGATTGAAGATGCATTCCATGGTATTGCCAACTGAAGCCTTTTCATCGCTATGGCATATCTGTCCATGTCTTTAGGGTATTTTTCAGCAATCATGTATCATTTCCAGTGTGCCAGTCTTGTTATCCTCATTCTGTCCATAGCAAAGTCTTTTATTAATGTTGACATGACTGAAAGGGAATCGTTTGTTTAAATTCCTTTTCAGA
The DNA here is from genome assembly GCF_042477335.2 of Ovis canadensis. Lineage (NCBI taxonomy): Eukaryota > Metazoa > Chordata > Mammalia > Artiodactyla > Bovidae > Ovis > Ovis canadensis. Next base: position 971,942 of record NC_091266.1, on the reverse strand, counting down.
TTGTTATTTGCTGGTGTATACAGATAACACTGTGTCATCATTCATTTGTATCAGTTTGGACAGCTTGATAGTTGTCTTTAGTTTCTTTAATTTCTCATAATTTAAGATGACCCTGTCTCATATATTTACAGTCTCACCCCTAGTCTCAGTCATTTCTTCAAAGAACTGTCCTTTTTTTAAACATTACATTATTTTTGACTGTGCTGGGTCTTTATTGCTCGTTTGTCTAGTTGTAGTGAGCAGAGGCTACCCTCTAGTTGCTGTGCCATGGCTTCTCATTGCAGTGCTTTCTCTGTTTGCAGAACTTGGGCTCTGGAGCATGCAAACTTCAAGAGCTGTTCAAGGGCTTCATTGCCCCTGGGCGTGTGGAATCTCCTACACAGGAATTGAACCCGTGTTCCCTGCATCGGTAGGCAGATTCTTTACCACCGGGCCATTGGAGATGTTTCCTGTTCCCTTTTATTAGAGAATGATATTTAAAACATACATGTAGGAGCTCAATATGCTCAGCTGACAATACATGGATATATATATATATATATATACATGTATTCCAGCTCACCTTTGAACATATTCAGTTAAAGGTAATTTGTGATGTCTCCAACCTGATCCACCACGACATGGACATTGTAACGTTTCCTTTTGTTTATCTGTAACTTTGCATTCCAATGGTAAGATACCTGGCTTCCACCGCTTGTCATACACAGAATTCAGTGCTTGTCCCACGTGGTTACTGAAAAAAAAACTGTCAGATTGTCTTTCAAAGGGGGCTCTGCATGCATTGCACCAGTATCTTGAGTATGTTTTTGTATGATAGTTTACTATCAGTATACCCTCAGTGGCCAGGTGTCTATTTCAGTCGCTACCAATTATGAATGGGCTTGTTTGCTCTAGTGTTCTTGGACAATTCGAATACAGTTTCTTTGTCAGATATGCATTGTTTTAGGAAAACAGTTTTATTGATTGTTGGCTGTGTTGCCTCTTTGTGTGTGGGCTTTTCTCTAGTTTTGGTGAGCATGGGCCATAACTAGTGGTTTGCAGGCTTCTCACTGCAGTGTCTCCTCTTGTTGAGGGGCACAGGCTCACGGGCTTCAGTGGCTGCAGCATGTGAACTCGGCATCGTGGCTTCCAGGATCTAGAGCACAGGCTCGCTCGGCTGTTGTGGCACACGGGCTCCATAGGATGTGGGATCTTCCCATCCTAGGGATCGCACATGCATCTCCAGCACCGGGGGGTGGATTCTTTACTATGGAACCACCAGGGCATATTTTAGACTAGTTTTCCACACATGTATCTAGTGAAAGAGGCCAGGATCAAGAGGCATGGCAGCTGGGAATCCTCAGCCCCAGCTCTGGTGTGCTATCCAAAGCTCTGGGGCCTTTGGTGAGCAGCTCAGCTTCCCTGGGACTGTTTCCTCCCATCAGAAATGCCCTGCTTTTGGACTGTAGCCCACCAAGCTCCTCTGTCCCTGGGATTTCTGAGACCAGAGTACTGCAGGTGGTGCCATTTCCTTCTCTGCTGCTGCTGCTGCTGCTGCTGCTGCTGCTGCTGCTGCTGCTGCTGCTGCTGCGTCGCTTCAGTCGTGCCTGACTCTGCGCGATCCCATAGACAGCAGCCTACCAGGCTCCTCTGTCCCTGGGATTCTCCAGGCAAGAACACTGGAGTGGGTTGCCATGTCCTTCTCCAGTGCATGAAAGTGAAAAGTGAAAGTGAAGCCACTCAGTGAAGTCGTGTCCGTCTCTTAGTGACCCCGGGGTTGCAGCCTACCAGGCTCCTCTGTCCGTGGGATTCTCCAGGCAATGGTACTGGAGTGGGCTGCCATTGCCTTCTCTGATTTCCTTCTCTGCAAGATAGCGTTTTGAAGATATTTTCTCCTGGATATTGCTTTTGATGAAGGAAGGGGGATCCCTTTCAGGGCTTGAGAGTGAGTTCTTGTCTGACACTGGGCAATGAGTTGTCTGAGGAGAGGAGTGCTGTCCAAGCGAGAGGCTTTATTGGGAAGGGCTGCCAGGGTGGAGGGCAGGAGGGTGAGGGAAACGGAGAGAACCACTCTGTCACGTGGCTCACAGTCTCAGGTTTTATGGTCATCGGGCTCATTTCTGGTTTGTCTCTTGCCAGGCATTCTGAATTGGGATCCTTCTTGGGGGCACACGCATCACTCAGCTGAGATGGATTCCAGCGAAGTGGATCCTGGGAGGTTGGTAGGACCTCTGAACTGGAGCCTCCCATCTCCTGACCTCTCCAGAATTCTGGTTGGTGGTAGCTTGTTCGTTCCTTGTTCCTTCCCAGGACCTCCTGTTGTAAGATGATTCCTGCAAGTGTTTTCTTTTCTCTGTTGCCTGGCCAGGGTGGGTGGTCCGTGGTTCATTTAACAGTTTGTTTTTGGTTCTCTCGAGTAAGGTCCTCCACAGGGTAAATGTATGAAATGATAAAAGGCAATGTTTTAAATAATTTATATTCATAATTTGGTAAGTTGGCTTGTTTTGTGTATGTTAGACCTGATCACCAGACCAACGGTCATGTAGAACTTTTGCAGTTTTCTAAAATTCTATAGTTTTTTAAATGGAGTTACCTTGTTGCAAAGTTTGTGTTTATGTTCATATTTTTTTAAAGTTATTTCTTTTAGTTGATTGATCATTGCTTTACAATATTGGTTTGATTTGTCATACATCCACATGAATTAACCATAGGTGTACCTATGTCCTCTTGCTCTTGAATCTCCCTCCCACCTCGCACGCATTCCCACCTCTCCAGGTTACTACTGAGCCCCAGTTTGAGTTCCCTGAATCATACAGCAAATTCCCATTGGTTGTCTATTTACAAATGTAGGTGTACCTGCATCCATGCTGCTCTCTCCATTCATCTCACCCTCTCCCTCTTGTTCCCCACCCTCGTCTGTAAGTCTGTTCTCTATGTCTGCACCTCCATTGCTGCTCTGTGAACAGACTCGTCAGTACCATCCTTCTAGATTCCATGTTTTTCTCTCTTTGACTGACTTCCCTCCCCTTTATTAGAACAAACTCAAATGTGTTCCTTTTTATGGCTGCATTCCATGCAGGCTCTGATTGTTCCTTAGCCATGTTTTGCGGAGGGTCATGGAGCTATTCTGCTCCATTTCAGTTTGGGCTTCCAGTCTGAGTGCTCGCAGCAGAGCTGCTTCTGGGTGAGCCCTCTGAGGTCTGTGAGCACCGGGCTGCCCGCTCTTCTCTTGTGGCCCGCAGGGGGCGCCAAAGGCCCCTCTGACCCGCGGGCGCAGGACGCTTTGCCTTTAGACTCTGCTCCGTGAGCAGCTGGCGGGAGCTTTGTCTCCTCAGGACCATCGGGGCTCAGGCTTCTGGATAACAGGGCTGCATCCAGGCTGAGAGGAGCAGGGTTGCCTCAGTGCCCACCAGCAGGGAGGCGCTGCAAGAGCGAAAAATGAGGATGGAGTAGACGTTTCCTGTGTCCAGCTGAGGGCTGACTGGAGGTCCATCTCAGAGGACTCAGGGGGAAAGAGCTCCGTGTGCAAAGCGGTGGGTTTTCAGTTAGATTTGCGTTAGATGATGTAGAGGATGAACACTGATGTTCTTCCGTGTAGGTGGCCATTTTCCTGTCACTGTTTCTTGAGAAGACTGTCCTTTCCTCTTCGCTCGTTCCTGGTTTGATTTTCAGGAACTGACCATGTACAGGTGGGTTCGTTTCTGGGCTCTCTATTCTCTCCTGGAGTCCATGTGTCTGTGTTCCTGCCAGTTCCTCACTGTGGTGGTCACTACAGCTCCGTGATGTAGTTTGAAGAGGGATAGGAAGATGCCTCCAGCTGTGTTCCTCTTTCTCAGAGTCTTTTTGGCCGTTTAAGGTCCTGTTCAACAGTAGCAGCCTAATATTAGGAATATTTCTATTTCTGTGAAAAATGCCATTGAATATTATTTTGTGATTGCAGTCCGTGTATTTGTTGATGACTTTGGTTGGAATGGACCTTTTAATTCCTCATTGTTCCAGTGCATGAGCGTGGAATAATTTTCTGTGTGTTTGTATTTTCTTTGGTTTCTTTATCAGTGCCTTCTAGTTTTCTGACTACTGGTTTTTTATGTTCTTGATTAAGTTTGTTGCTAGATGTTTTATTTAAGTGGGATTTTCTTAATATTTTTTTCTGATTGTTATTAGTGTATAGAAATGCAAGTGATTTTTGGACTGTAAAGGGTAGTATTTTATGATTGTAAATTAATCCAAAATGATTCAGCTTTACTGAATGTAGTCTAACAACTTTTTGTGAAGTGATGTGGAACATTTTATCTGTAAGATCTGTTTCTCCTGCAGTAGGTCATCCAGAGGACCCAAGACATGGTGGTTACTAATAGACTTCCCACACTACTTCTTCATTCCACGTGGACTCCTTCACGGGCAGTGAGCATCGCAGCTTCCCTTGAACTTCATCTGGGTAAGTCTTGGCCTGTATCAGAAAGTTTCCTGCCTGTCTGCTCTAAATTTCTTTTGTGGTATTGACATGGTTGTTTTGAAACCTAGTATACTTTCCAGTCATTTAAAATGTACAGAAAATGCCTAGCAATGGGAACAAGTGCTAGCATTTGCCACATCATCTAAAATACTCTATGTGTTTTATCCAAAATGGGTACCTTCTGCAGAACCAGCACATAATCTCCAAAATCAGGAAATCATATGGTACCTACATTATAATGTAATCCACTGCCCCACTTCCACTTTTAGCAATTGTTCAAGTGTATGAATATATCTTTTGTTTCCATCGTCATCCTTTTTTCTTTATTTAGAGTGTTACTGAGATTTTCAGTTATTTGGACAAACTTGATGGATTGAAAGCAGACATGGTGAATAAGGGTTCTGGGTGGCCTTTTCTATGTGGATTTCTTTTTCACTGAAGATGGTTTTAATATTTATTCATGTGGTAACATGTATGAATCCTGCATTCTTTCTCCCCCCCCCCCATAGTAATTAAAAATAAATAATATGCCATTTACCATTTAGATATTTGTAAGCATACAGTGTTGTAGCAGACAACCTTTTCTTGTTTTGCAAACCAGTTTAATAATGTGCACCTTGTGCGTGCTTTGGAGAAACTCAGGAAACTGAGTCAGTGACTGAAATGGCCCAAGATATCACCTTAGATTCCATCTTCATCTGAAAACAAAACAGGCACTTTCTGGTGGTCCAGTGGCTGAGACTGGACACTCCCAAAGAAGGAGGCCCAGGTTCATTCCCTGATCCAAGAGCTAGATCTCCCATGCCACAAAGGAGAATTTGCATGTTGTAGCTAAATATCTGGCTTACCTCAATGAAGGTTGACCTGGCGCAGCCAAATTAAAAAAGAAACAAATATTTTACAGATACAACCAAAGGAAAGGAAGGGTATGGTTGTTGTGCAGATTTACGGCTTAGCTTTCCCTATCGATAGAAAAGAAAAAAGAGTTTCAAAAGACTGTGTCTCATCCTTCTATCTGGCATATAGAGAGGATTCCTTTGAAATGAGATTTCTCTGGTAAATGTGACTCACAGAAGAGCTGTCTTGAACTTGGGTTTCAGAGATGATCATGTGTCCTCTAAAAAAAAAAGTTAATTGGGTCCCACTAATTCTCATGCTGAGGTGGTATATTTTGTGGTAGCATTTGCTCCCCTTCACTTTGGATGTATCCCCATTTGTTTACACTGTCATCTACTGAAGACATCCTGATATTTGAAAGTTTTTAGTTATTACAAGTAGAGCTGTTGTATATAATCATGTGATACTTTTTGTCTGGACGTTTTCAAAGCTGTTTAGTAAGTGCTAGCCATATAGTATTCAGGTCACAGGTGAGCTTTGTTTAGCTGTGGAAAAATCCAGCTATGTTTCTCTGTGGCATGTGGGATCTTCTGGGGTAAGGGATCAAACTAGAGTGTCTTGCATTGTCAGGCAGATTCTTTACCACTGAGCCACCGGAGAAGTTGTGCCCTACCCCCGTTTTTTTTTTTTGAGTTTACTGGATCTAATAGGTGTGCAGTGCTACCTCACTGTTATTTTAGTTTGTAATTTCCTAATGATATGTGATTTTGAGTCTTTTTGATAGGCTTATTTGCTATCTTTATATTTTTGTAGGCCAGGTGTTTAGGTGTATACATTTTTTATGAGATTGTTCTAGATTTTTTGGTATATTTGGAGTACAATCCTTTATCAGATATGTATTTTATAAATATATTTTCCTGTGGCTTGTGTTTAAGTTTTGTGAATAAGGTTTTTCACAGTTTAAATGTCTAATTCTTTAAAGTTAATGTTATATATGTTTTATATCCTTTTTTGGATAGACTTTAGTGTGTTGTTGTTGTTGTTGTTAAATTTTATAAGCAGAAGTGAGGTACTGTAGATACAGTTTTAAGCTAAGCTGAGGTACCATAGATACAGTTTTGCCTTTTGTCTGTTAAGAAGTTTGAGTGAGTTTGGTGTACACTGTATATAACATTATGTCTACATTCATTTGACTGGATATAGCTTCCAATTATTTGTCTAATTGGTTTTGGAGATATCACGGGAAGTCAGTTTTTCCAAGGGAAACTGAGGTCCATGAAACATGAACTCTTTTCGATCGGTCGGAATCACTCTCTGCTATTTCTGACAGATTTGACTTGTTTGGATATCTCGTATGAGTGGAATCACAGAACGTTTGTCTTTTCTTGGTCTGGTTTATTTCACATGATCTAATGACCATAAGGTTTGTCCACATTGTCGCATTGTCAGAATTACTGACTTTGAAGGGCCGAATCAGATTCCATTGTGTGTATACCACAGTTTGTTTATGGAATTGGCTGCCATGGACACTTAGATCACTTCTGTTTGTTTGCCAGTGTGAATCATGCTGTTGTGAGTATGACGGAAGAAGTATCCATTTTTTCAGCCCCCTTTCCCAATCCTTTTGGGTACATAGCTTGAATTGGAATCGAACTATGTATTTATTCCATGTGTTTGTTTTGGAGTCATTTCTGTAATGTCTTGCAGAGTGGCAGCACCATTTAATGTACTTTTTCGTATGGTGGAATACCGTTCAAGCTTCTGAATATACCTTGTGTTGCATATTCAGTCTCCCACCAACGGACACTTGAATGAGTTCTACCTTTGAGCTATTGTGAATGTCACTATGAGTATTTGTGTACCAGTTTTTGTTTGAATTATTAACAAGTACATTACTATATATAAAAGAAGCCACAAGGACCTACTGTACAGTTTAGGAAACTATTAAATATCTTATGATAATGTATAATGGAAGAGAATCTCAAAAGGAATATATGAAAAGCACATAGTAACCATGATATTTATTGTGCCAACACTATGAGTTATCATAGCACTACTCAACGTGTATTTATACATGTCAGTAAAATATTCACATCTGTAAGGATATTATAAAAAATTATATAAAAAATCAAGAATTCAAACAGAGATTAAATAAACTTCCTGTCATTGCTCATCATCATTTATACATTCATACTACCTGTAACACTCATTGTATAAGTGCTGGACTAGCAATTGATGTTCTCGTAAACCAAGAGATTGTGAAGGTGTAAGGAAATATAGCTTATTGAATTCCTTAATGAAGGATTATAGAACTCTATGTCCATGAAGTGAATGAAATTCCATTTTATTGAACCACATTCTTACTAGAGTGATGAGCTTCCACCCCACCCAACGTTAGTTCACAATGAAATCCTGCAGTCCTCTGGCCTCAATGTCTGCTTCCTGCTACCGAGAAAGAAAAGATGAGGAAGTCCTGACAAAACCGATGCTATTTTTCTTTTTCTGATTTGTATTTTATCGCAGGGCTTGGCAAAAAGAGGGCCCAACCTGTTTTTAGAGTTCCATCCCAAGGGTCCCTCTGGCATGTTCCCTATGTTGACAAAGTGCTGATTATTTTCAACAAAGGACAATGATCTGCACTTCACTATCTGTTGCTTGAGCTGGAATAGCGGGCATCCCTTGAAGTGCATTCCTTCATGCTGAAGTAGGCATCCCTGAAGCAATAGTATAAGAGGAACACATTTATCACGTAGACATCGCAGCCCATGCATTTGTAATAATTTTTCAGTTATACCCATCATCATCGGAGGAACTGACTTGTCCCAGTAACAACGAGAGTACCCAGTATAACAGTTCCTTGACTTATGAGTACTTCCTATGAGTACCCTTATGAGTACTTCTTCCAATGTTGTTTCTCCTACTTTGGTCATGAACAGTAGAAGCTGATGGCAGTGGTCCTTGAAATGTATGTCGATTCCTAGGTGGCACAGTTGATAAATAAAAAATCTGCCTACCAGTGCAGGAGGGGGAAGTGATGTGGGTTTGATCCCTGGTTCAGGAAGATAACAATTCATACACATGTTTTATGTGAACCAGTTTGATACTCATGAGTTTTTTCTTCTGTATACAGAAAAACAAATGCTGTTCAAGGACACTGAAAGAACCCTGATGTTGAAAATCAGATCTGTATTGTGAGCAATGCTTAGATATCCATGAGTCGAAGCATAGTATTATGCCTATCATCCTTGTATTTCTCTCAGTGAAATATGTTGAGGAAAACTCTTCATTCGTGGTCTAGATTCACGAAGAAGCTAAATAGCATTCATCCTTTACGTTGACAACTGTGAATTTAAATCTCCTGTGAATCCTATGTGACAACCACACATACCAACATGAGTTATCAGTATTATATCAATATTTTTAGTCCTATTGTATGTCAACTAAAAAAATCAGTATATAATTGTACATGAAGTCAAGACATAAAATCAGTGCAAATACAAAATGTTCCATCCTTTGAGAAAGGGAGAAAAACATCTCTGTGCTTAGCCTATTGCATTTTTATGTATTAGACCCTTAAGTAGTTTATTCACCACACCCTGTGAATGATTCACAAATCTTCAGAGAAGAAAGGATCATTTCTCTTGAACAATGAGTAGTTCAACTATTCTCAAAGCAAAGCCATAAGTGAGTCTTATTTTGGGTGAGACCATGAAAACTCAGCGTTTTCATTATGCTTGTGCTTATGATGGGAGGAGGTCTGAGAAAGCACTTCTGAAGGTTTATTCATACCAGTCGTTCTCATATGTATCGAGTCTTTAAAGGTCGAATCACCAAGGTGTTGCTTCTACACTTGTACTAGGCTGAGCAGCAACATTCCCTTTCTCCGTAAGTGCAGTAGACGTGTTCCCAACCTGTCTGTCTTCTGTCCTCTGGAGTATGCATTGCTTGAGCTCATCACAGCCTAGTAGATGGAAATCATCAGGATATTCTGGAAACCCTTTTTATTTCAGTCTGTTCAGGAGGTTACCACTGCTGCAAACCTCTGGATTTTACCAAGCGCTTTTAACAACCTCAGATGAAGGATATAAGTCAACACTGGTGACAGCCACGGGCTTCCATGGCCTATCCATGATTGTTGGCTTTGCTTTCATAATCATCCTGTTTCTTATACCAGCTAAACTGTCAGTGTATTTTTTAATTACCATTTTATCTTTGATGGTTTTTAGAGCTATTATGGATTTTCCTATATATCTTCACTTATCGGTGAGGGTCTTATGTTAGTAGTAGTTATGACAACTGACTTTCTGTCTGTTAGCTGTGGCAGAATAAAAAAAGAATGACCCACTGTATATTATTAATATTATGTATCAATATATTGTTAGTTTTATTGTTTGCAGTCATCCAATTCCAAGTTTCTGAAATAAACTTTCAGAAAAATCACATCCTTTTGAATGCCCATTTGACTGAATAGGAGCACGGAAATGTTCTTCCATAAAATTGTTTACAGTTTCCATTCCGTTTCTCCTGTTTGATGTAGATATTGGCCTTTGGTTCTATCAGTAGCTTTGCAAGTAAAAAAAAAAATTAATTAGAGCTCGTATGGTAATTTTACTGTTAGCAATAAGTTTAGCATAAAATGAACACAGAAGAGGTTACAGTAGACCAAATATGAAAGTCAGTTTAAAAGAAAACATAGTGTTGAATGTTTACAGTAGGAATATAGTTATGAAGTTCCTTTATTATTATTCTATCCTTTCCTTTTGTTTTGCAGGGGTGTTAATGTACAGATTCCAGTACTATGGCTAGAGCGAATAATAGTATCATTATTCTTGAGAGCAACTCTACTAAGTCTTCACGCTCATGTCACTCAAGGTTTTTTAATACCTATTATGTTAGTCGTGTTTGTAGTTTGTGAAGTCACATAAGTTGCATTCATTCAAGCAATAGTATCAAACAGCTATGGCATCAATTATAGATGTGAATCGATATCGAATGTGAATCCATTTCACTGTGACAAGTTATTATTGTAGATATTCTATTCATGCCAGTAACAAAGCTGTGCAGAAATAATACAATGTTTATTAAGAAAATAAGATTTACTAATTTGTTTTATTATTCTATTTCTTTTAAACAGATTTAATGACAACAGGCTCAACTTTTCATTCACTTGTATGACTATGAGCAGTTTGACCAAGTTGAAGAAGATGACTCGTTTGTAGTCTTCCTCATCAGCTCATTCCATCTACTGGCTTTAAAATCATTTAGTACAGAGCTCACCGTCTAGGTGTTCATCCAGTGTTTTGTTTGCTTATCATGCAGGATCATTTTAAAAGGAAAAGTATGTGTGTATGAGTTAGAGCTCTGATCCCAGGAGTCCATGTAGAAGCTTCCCCTGAGAAATGTATCGTTTTTGCACCAATGCTACTGAAATGTGTGAATGTGGTATACCACGCGTCCCAATAAGTGTAAACAGCGTCATAGGCTACTTATTTGAAATGACCAGTACTCATGACATTCCATTCAACTGAGGACTAAATATAGCCAACGTAGGCTGTGTTTGCCAAATAGACTTTGAAGTATTCTTCACACAGTCCTTCATCGATGCCAGTTTTCAGATCGAAGAAACCCTTGCTCCATGAAGTTTGTGAACACATATACTCATGTTTTGTTTGAGATTTTAAAGTCATTCTTCAGTTTTGTTGGAGGAATGGTTCTGTATATGCCCCGTGGATCCCCAAATCCACTGATGTTCATGTGTCTTGGGGCTTCCCAGGTGGTTCTAATGGTAAAGAACATGCAGAACATACCCATGCAGGAGACATGGGAGGTATGGATTCCATCCCTGGGGCAGGAAGATCTCCTGAGGGAGAGCATGGCAACCCCCTCCAGTATCTTTGCCTAGAGAATCTCATGGAGAGAGGAGCCTGGTGGGGCCTAGTCCATATGATCCCAAGGAGTTGGACACAATGTAAGTGACTTCGCACAGCACATGATTCGTTGTCATAGCTAATATAATGGAGATGACATAAAAAGAAGCACCAGCGGGCGAAAGTCAATATCCATCACTTTTAAACTTTGGAATGTATTGTGATATTTTACATCCATATTTGTATGACTTGATAGTTGGAGAATCGATGCATGTGAAGGCCTGGTTGTGTTATATGTATGTTGAGGGAAGATATATTTTTATGTGGTTTGACATATAGGTCCCATTTCATTCGTAGACATATGCATACTCATCACTTATCATCATTTTTTTTTTTTGAAAAGACCATTGTTTGGAAAGGTTGTTGTCTAACCATGAAAGATGCTTGAATTCTTGGGCTCCTTAGAGGAAGAATTCAACCCGGGGCCAGTGATGAGGCTTGATCAGTCAGAGCTTTTGTGTCCCAACGTTTTATTAAAGTATAAAAGAGAGAAAGCTTCTGACATAGACATCAGAAGGGGGCAGAAAGAGTGCCCCCCTACTCATCTTTGGCTGGATGTTATCTAGCTACTAGCAGTCTACTCATTAGAGAAAGGAATGGCAGCAGACCCCTCACCCACAAGATATATGGAGATGACCGTGGCACCAGGTGAGTCATCCTGGGCCATAAAACGATTGATATGAGCAAATGGATAGCTTCATTCACATAGATCAGGAGAGCCATGTATGAGTAAAGCATATTGGTTTGTCAAGTCAGTTCTGAGCCTTTAGGCAGAACCTACTTGAAGATAGAGTCTAGGGTAAATACATAGTACATTCACATAGCTTAAGGCAAACCTTTCCATGAGAAAAATGCCTTGGTCAGCTCAAAGTATGAGAAAAGTGAAGTTCAGGCGGAACCAGGTGTCATTATAGCAACACAGAATTGTAAGAGAAAATCTCTGTTTAAATTTGTATCAAGAAGGGGAAAAAAGATAACAGCTTGTTTCCTCCTGCCTCGGAAGTGACAGATAACAACTGTCTGACACTTGCACCCCATTTCCTCCCTTTGGAGACCCCTGGCCTTCCTGGCTGTTACCCTCTCAGTTTCATTCATTGAGCGTTTTCTGCCTTGTGAAACATTGGGCATAGAAGTATGTGTTTATTTAGGGGTATTTCATCCAATTTCATTTAAATGCATATGTGAATTAGAAAGTTTGACATGCTGTTGCTTTGTATACCGATTGGGAAATGTGAGCCTCCAAGCTTAATTTAGTTTTTCATGTTCATTTTTCTTTTTAGGGGTACAAAGAAAAATAATATGACTGTTAAGATCAGCTTTCGTATTTTTTGCCAAATATGAATTGGGATCACATCGATCAGAGATGAGTCTGTGCATGAAAGCCCTAATAACTAATGCTAATTGACTTCACTACCATGGGATGTTTTCATATCTATTGAGGATTTACTTCATGTATTTCGATTTTAACTTTCTGTCTTACAGCCTTGTTTGTAGATCAAAGCTATTTGAAATTGTCATCTGGTTTCAAATGGCTTGTGAGGTTATTCATGAGTGGTTCATAAAACCGAATGGATTGTACGTAGCCATACTTTGTTGTCATTCTATGAATTTGAAGAATGTCTGAAGAATGTCTGCAGTTATGCCTTAAAGATTCATACAATTGATGTCCAATATTTATCTCAAAAGACTTGCTTTCAATTTGTAGTTTCCTATGCGTATGTCTTTCTTTATGGATTTGGGTAGAACTTGTATTGGAACACTGAAAAATCTGTGATATCAACCGTGCTGACCTTTCTGGTGGTCATCATTAAGATTTTCACGCTCTATGGATCCTAGTGGAAACAGGTGCTGTTCATCCTACTTTTGTGAAGATTGAACTCATCGTAGAAAGTGGAATTTGTTGAAATATTTATGGTATAAATAAATCTTGTCTCTATAATTACCCAGAGTCCTGGTGCGTATTTGATTGCTAAGTTATAAAATGTATGAGATAGATGTGATCCATCAATGGCGACTGGATAAGTGGTGGAGAGGTATTTTGGTGATGCAAGAGATTTAAATGATATGATCATAGTATTTATATCCCTTTTATGTGGATAATGGGTCTTGGATCCATGTTTGAAACCTTACAACCTCGTCTTTTGTTATGCATGGGAAGTGTCAAAAATGAAGAAGATGCGGGTAGGTACTTCAAGGGTAAGTATAGGGCTGAGGGCGTGACTATGATGTGGGTTAGGGTTAGGATGTGGATGGGGGTCCGGTTAGGGTAGGGTAAAGGTTAGAGTTCGTGGAGGAGCCCTCCAAACTTGTTAGGGTGAGGGGTGAGGTGTGAGGGTTCAGGATGAGGGTGAGGGTAAGGATTCAGGGTGAGGGTTAGGATTCAGGATGAGGGTGAGGATTCAGGGAGAGGGTGAGGGTGAGGGTTCAGGGAGAGGGTGAGGGTGAGGGTTCAGGGAGAGGGTGAGGGTTCAGGGAGAGGGTGAGGGTGAGGGTTCAGGGTGAGGGCGTGGGTGAGGGTAAGGGTTCGGGGTGAGGGTTCAGAGTGAGCGTTCAGGGTGAAGGTGTGGGCCTCACATCTGATACAGGATTGTACTCCAAATATACCCATCCCTTCCCTTGAACAGACCTCTCACTATGGGAGCCCTTGGCAGTGTGGAACCCACCGGCCCCTAAGGCCTCCCAAAGGACGCCTGGGGCCTAGGTGCAAAGGCAATACAGGAGTGGAGCTGAGGCCAGGAAGGCGCCAGTGGCGTCTCCCAACTTCGCAAAGGCTGCTCCTTCCTGGGTAGGAAGCCTAGCAGCGAGGCAAGTCTGGGCAAGGTTCGCCCAGGGCAGAGCAGCCTCGCACCAGGAACTCTGCCAGATCGGGCCTCTGAGCAGAGCTGGAGCTCTGCCATCCTGGAGGCGCACTCGACTCCGCCCAAGCAGGGCTTGCAGCCTAAGGCGGCTGGGCTGCTTCGTCTTCCCCCTAGGAAGCTCGATTCCCGCATGCTGTTCACTCGGCTTCCAGGCGCCGGCTCCCTGCCCCTCCTTACGGTCTAGGATCAGGGGCTGCTTCCCCTGAGCTGGGGCTGTGGGCAGGAGCCCAGACACACAGGTGCAGGACCCAACCACCTGCACACGTCTCTGCTGGAGAGGAGAGCGCTAGGGAACCTACGTGTGTGAGGCAGCTACTGGGCGCCCACGGAGTCAGACTCGAGGTGTGCGGGGCTCCAGAGCCCCGCCAGGGGTCCAAGGAGCCTGGTGCTCACCGTGCGGCGCTGAGTCTGGGCTGTCAAGCAACCGCTGGAGGAGACCTGCACTTGCCCTTCCCTTGCATCTGACAGAGCTCTCCCTGCTGGAGCCCTTGGCAGTGTGCAACCCACCGGCCCCTAAGACATCCCCAAGGACGCCTGGTGCAAAGGCAAGGCAGGAGCAGAGCTGAGGCCAGGAAGGCGACAGTGGCATCTCCCAGGCTCAAGGAGCCTGCTCCTTCCATGGCAGGAAGCCTAGCAGCCAGGCAAGTCAGGGCAAGGCTCGGCCAGGGCAGAGCAGCCTCAGACCAGGAACTCTGCCAGATCGGGCCTCTGAGCAGAGCTGGAGATCTGCCATACTGGAGGCGCGCTCAGATCCAGCCAAGCAGGGCTTGAGCCGCACGTGGCTGGGCTGCCTCTTCTTACCTCGAGGAGGCTTGCCACCTTGAATGCTCTTCCTTCGGCTTCCAGGCGCGGAAGCTCTGTGCCTCCTGCAGGTCTTGGCTCAGGGGCTGCTTGCCCTGAGCTGGGGCTGTGGGCGGGAGTCAAGACACGCAGGGGCATACCCCAAACTGCTGCACACTTCTCTGCTGGGGAAGAGAGTGCAAGGGAACGACATGTGAGAGGCAGCTGATCGGCACCCACGGAGTCAGCCTCCAGGTATGCCGGGATGGAGACCCCAGCCAGTGGCCCTGGGAGGTGCGTTTCTTCGTGCGGCGCTGAGTCTCGGCGACCAAGCAACCGCTGGAGGATCCCTGCACTTGCCCTTCCCTTCCCTCTCACAGAGCTCGCCCTGCCTGAGCTCTTGGCAGCATGCAAGCCACCGGCCCCTAAGCATTACCCACGGACGCCTGGGGTCTAGGTTCAAAGGCAAGGCAGATGAGGAGCTGAGGTCAGGAAGGCGCCAGTGGCGTCTCCCAGGCTCACGCAGCCTGCTCCTTCCTGGGCAGGAAGCCTAGCAGTGAGGCAAGTCTGGGCAAGGCTCGCCCAGGGCAGAGCAGCCTCGCGCCAGCAACTCTGCCAGATCGGGCCTCTGAGCAGAGCTGGAGCCCTGCCGTCCTGGAGGCACACTCGGCTCCAGCCAAGTAGGGCTTGAATCAAAGGGGGCTGGGCTGCCTCTTCTTCCCTCGAGGAGGCTCGCCTCCCCGCCAGCTGTTCACTCGGCTTCCAGGTGGGGGCGCTCTGCGCCTCCTGCAGGTCTTGGCTCAGGGGCTGCTTGCCCTGAGCTGGGGCTGTGGGCGGGAGCCCAGGCACGCAGGGGCAGGCCCCAACCAGCTGCACACGTCTCTGCTAGGGAGGAGAGCGCTAGGGAAGCTACGTGTGTGAGTCAGCTGCTGGGTGCCCAGGGAGTCAGCCTCCGGGTGTGCGGGGCTGCAGACCCCAGCCAGGGGCCCTGGGAGCCTGGTGCACTCCGTGCGGCGCTGAGTCTGGGCGGCCAAGCAACCGCTGGAGGAGCCCTGCACTAGCCCTTCTCTTCCCTCGCACAGAGCTCTTCCGGCTTGAGCCCGTGGCAGTGTGCAACCACTGGCCCCTAAGCCCTCCCAATGGACGCCTGGGGCCTAGGTGCAAGGGCAAGGCAGGAGCGGAGCTGAGGCCAGGAAGGGGCCAGTGGCGTCTCCCAGCCTCGCGCAGCCGGCTCCTTCCTGGGCAGGAAGCCTAGCAGCGAGGCAAGTCTGGGCAAGGCTCGCCGAGGGCAGAGCAGCCTCGCGCCAGCAACTCTGCCAGATCGGGCCTCTGAGCAGAGCTGGAGCTCTGCCGTCCTGGAGGCGCACTCGGCTCCAGCCAAGTAGGGCTTGAGCCAAACGAGGCTGGGCTGCCTCTTCTTCCCTCGAGGAGGCTCGGCTCCCCGCCAGCTGTTCACTCGGCTTCCAGGTGGGGGCGCTCTGCGCCTTCTGCAGGTCTTGGCTCAGGGGCTGCTTGCCCTGAGCTGGGGCTGTGGGCGGGAGCCCAGGCACGCAGGGGCAGGCCCCAACCAGCTGCACACGTTTCTGCTGGGGAGGAGAGCGCTAGGGAAGCTACGTGTGTGAGGCAGCTGCTGGACTCCCAGGGAGTCAGCCTCCGGGTGTGCGGGGCTGCAGACCCCAGCCAGGGGCCCTGGGAGCCTGGTGCACTCCGTGCGGCGTTGAGTCTGGGCAGCCAAGCAACCGCTGGAGGAGCCCTGCTCTAGCCCTTCCTTTCCCTGGCACAGAGCACTTCCTGCTGGAGCCCTTGGCAGTGTGCAAGCCACCGGCCCCTAAGCCTTCCCCAAGGAAGCCTGGGGCCTAGGTGCAAAGGCAAGGCAGGAGCGGAGCTGAGGCCAGGAAGGAGCCAGTGGCGTCTCCCAGCCTCGCTCAGCCGGCTCCTTCCTGGGCAGGAAGCCTAGCAGCGAGGCAAGTCTGGGCAAGGCTTGCCCAGGGTAGAGCAGCCTCGCGCCAGCAACTCTGCCAGATCGGTGCTCTCAGCAGAGCTCGAGCTTTGCCGTCCTGGAGGCGCACTCGGCTCCAGCCAAGTAGGGCTTGAGACAAACGACGCTGGGCTGCCTCTTCTTCCCTCGAGGGCGCTCGCCTCCCCGCCAGCTGTTCACTCGGCTTCCAGGTGGGGGCGCTCAGCGACTCGTGCAAGTCTTGGCTCAGGGGCTGCTTGCCCTGAACTGGGGCTGTGGGCGGGAGCCCAGCCACGCAGGGGCAGGCCCCAACCAGCTGCACACGTCTCTGCTGGGGAGGAGAGCGCTAGGGAAGCTACGTGTGTGAGGAAGCTGCTGGGCGCCCAGTGAGTCAGCCTCCGGGTGTGCGGGGCTGCAGACCCCAGCCAGGGGTCCTGGGAGGCTGCTGCACTCCGTTCGGCGCTGAGTCTGGGCGGCCAAGCAACCGCTGGAGGTGCCCTGCACTTGCCTTTCCTTCCCTCTCACAGAGCTCTCCCTGCTGGAACCCTTGGCAGTGTGCAAGCCACCGGCTCCTAAGCCCTCCCTAAGGACGCCTGGGGCCTAGGTGCAAAGGCAAGGTAGGAGGGGAAATGAGGCCAGGAAGGCGCCAGTGGCGTCTCCCAGCCTCGCGCAGCCTGCTTCTTCCGCGCAGGAAGCCTTGCAGCGAGGCAAATCTGGGCAAGGCTCGCCCAGGGCAGTGCAGCCTCGCGCCAGCAACTCTGCCAGATCGGGGCTCTGAGCAGAGCTGGAGCTCTGCCGTTCTGGAGGCGCACTCGGCTCCAGCCAAGTAGGGCTTGAGCCAAACGAGGCTGGGCTGCCTCTTCTTCCCTCGAGGAGTATCACCTACCTCCCAGCTGTTCACTCGGCTTCCAGGTGGGGGCGCTCTGCTCCTCCTGCAGGTCTTGGGTCAGGGGCTGCTTGCCCTGAGCTGAGGCTGTGGGCGGGAGCCCAGGCACGCAGGGGCAGGCCCCAACCAGCTGCACACGTCTCTGCTGGGGAGGAGAGCGCTAGGGAAGCTACGTGTGAGAGGCAGCTGCTGGGCGCCCAGGGAGTCAGCCTCCGGGTGTGCGGGGCTGCAGACCCCAGCCAGGGGCCATGGGAGCCTGGTGCACTCCGTGCAGCGCTGAGTCTGGGCGGCCAAGCAACCGCTGGAGGAGCCCTGCACTAACCCTTCCCTTCCCTCGCACAGAGCTCTTCCTGCTGGAGCCCTAGCCACGGGCCCCTAAGCCCTCCCCAAGGACGCCTGGGGCCTAGGTGCAAAGGCGAGGAAGGAGAGGAGCTGAGGCGAGGAAGGAGCCGGTGGCGTCTCCCAGCCTCGCGCAGCCTGCTCCTTCCGGGGCAGGAAGCCTAGCAGCGAGGCAAGTCTGGGCAAGGCTCGCCCAGGGCAGAGCAGCCTCGTGCCAGCAACTCTGCCAGATCGGGGCTCTGAGCAGAGCTGGAGCTCTGCCGTCCTGGAGGCGCACTCGGCTCCAGCCAAGTAGGGCTTGAGCCAAACGAGGCTGGGCTGCCTCTTCTTCCCTCGAGTAGGCTCGGCTCCCCGCCAGTTGTTCACTCGGCTTCCAGGTGGGGGCGCTCTGCGCCTCCTGCAGGTCTTGGCTCAGGGGCTGCTTGCCCTGAGCTGGGGCTGTGGGCGGGAGCCCAGGCACGCAGGGGCAGGCCCCAACCAGCTGCACACGTCTCTGCTGGAGAGGAGAGCGCTAGGGAAGCTACGTGTGTGAGGCAGCTGCTGGGCGCCCAGGGAGTCAGCGTCCGGGTGTGCGGGGCTGCAGACCCCAGCCAGGGGCCCTGGGAGCCTGGTGCACTCAGTGCGGGGCTGAGTCTGGGCGGTCAAGAAACCGCTGGAGGAGCCCAGCACTAACCCTTCCCTTCCCTCGCACAGAGTTCTTCCTGCTGGAGCCCTTGGCAGTGTGCAAGCCACCGGCCCCTAAGCCCTCCCAATGGACGCCTGGGAACTAGGTGCAAGGGCCAGGCAGGAGCGGAGCTGAGGCCAGGAAGGCGCCAGTGGCGGCTCCCAGCCTCGCGCAGCCGGCTCCTTCCTGGGCAGGAAGCCTAGCAGTGAGGCAAGTCTGGGCAAGGCTCGCCCAGGCCAGAGCATCCTCGCGCCTGCAACTCTGCCAGATCGGGGCTCTGAGCAGAGCTGGAGCTCTGCCGTTCTGGAGGCGCACTCGGCTCCAGCCAAGTAGGGCTTGAGCCAAACGAGGCTGGGCTGCCTCTTCTTCCCTCAAGGAGGCTCACCTACCCGCCAGCTGTTCACTCGGCTTCCAGGTGGGGGCGCTCTGCGCCTCCTTCAGTTCTTGGCTCAGGGGCTGCTTGCCCTGAGCTGGGGCTGTGGGCGGGAGCCCAGGCACGCAGGGGCAGGCCCCAACCAGCTGCACACGTCTCTGCTGGGGAGGAGAGCGCTAGGGAAGCTACGTGTGAGAGGCAGCTGCTGGGCGCCCAGGGAGTCAGCCTCCGGGTGTGCAGGGCTGCAGACCCCAGCCAGGGGCCATGGGAGCCTGGTGCACTCCGTGCAGCGCTGAGTCTGGGAGGCCAAGCAACCGCTGGAGGAGCCCTGCACTAACCCTTCCCTTCCTTCGCACAGAGCTCTTCCTGCTGGAGCCCTAGCCACGGGCCCCTAAGCCCTCCCCAAGGACGCCTGGGGCCTAGGTGCAAAGGCGAGGCAGGAGCGGAGCTGAGGCGAGGAAGGAGCCGGTGGCGTCTCCCAGCCTCGCGCAGCCGGCTCCTTCCTGGGCAGGAAGCCTAGCAGCGAGGCAAGTCTGGGCAAGGCTCGCCCAGGGCAGAGCAGCCTCGCGCCATCAACTCTGCCAGATCGGGGCTCTGAGCAGAGCTGGAGCTCTGCCGTCCTGGAGGCGCACTCGGCTCCAGCCAAGTAGGGCTTGAGCCAAAGGAGGCTGGGCTGCCTCTTCTTCCCTCGAGGGGGCTCGCCTCCCCGCCAGCTGTTCACTCGGCTTCCAGGTGGGGGCGCTCAGCGACTCGTGCAGGTCTTGGCTCAGGGGCTACTTGCCCTGAGCTGGGGCTGTGGGCGGGATCCCAGGCACGCAGGGGCAGGCCCCAACCAGCTGCACACGTCTCTGCTGGGGAGGAGAACGCTAGGGAATCTACGTGTGAGAGGCAGCTGCTGGGCGCCCAGGGAGTCAGCCTCAGGGTGTGCGGGGCTGCAGACCCCAGCCAGGGACCCTGGGAGCCTTTTGCACTCCGTGCGGCGATGAGTCTGGGCAGCCCAGCAACCGCTGGATGAGCCCTGCACTAGCCCTTCCCTTCCCTCGCACAGAGCTCTTCCTACTGGAGCCCTTGGCAGTGTGCAAGCCACCGGCCCCAAAGCCCTCCCAAAGGACGCCTGGGGCCTAGGAGGCCAGGAAGGCGCCAGTGGCGTCTCCCAGCCTCGCGCAGCCGGCTCCTTCCTGGGCAGGAAGCCTAGCAGCGAGGCAAGTCTGGGCAAGGCTCGCCCAGGGCAGAGCAGTCTCGCGCCAGCAACTCTGCCAGATCGGGCCTCTGAGCAGAGCTGGAGCTCTGCCGTCCTGGAGGCGCACTCGGCTCCAGCCAAGTAGGGCTTGAGCCAAACGAGGCTGGGCTGCCTCTTCTTCCCTCGAGGAGGCTCGGCTCCCCTCCAGCTGTTCACTCGGCTTCCAGGTGGGGGCGCTCTGCGCCTCCTGCAGGTCTTGGCTCAGGGGCTGCTTGCCCTGAGCTGGGGCTGTGGGCGGGAGCCCAGGCACGCAGGGGCAGGCCCCAACCAGCTGCACACGTCTCTGCTGGGGAGGAGAGCGCTAGGGAAGCTACGTGTGTGAGTCAGCTGCTGGGCGCCCAGGGAGTCAGCCTCCATGTGGGCGGGGATGCAGACCCCAGCCAGGGTCCCTGGCAGCCTGGTGCACTCCCTGCGGCGCTGAGTCTGGGCGGCCAAGCAACCGCTGGAGGAGCCCTGCACTAGCCCTTCTCTTCCCTCGCACAGAGCTCTTCTGGCTTGAGCCCTTGGCAGTGTGCAAGCCACTGGCCCCTAAGCCCTCCCAATGGACGCCTGGGGCCTAGGTGCAAGGGCAAGGCAGGAGCGGAGCTGAGGCCAGGAAGGCGCCAGTGGCGTCTCCCAGCCTCGCGCAGCCGGCTCCTTCCTGGGCAGGAAGCCTAGCAGCGAGGCAAGTCTGGGCAATGTTCGGCCAGGGCACAGCAGCCTCGCGCCAGCAACTCTGCCAGATCGGGCCTCTGAGCAGAGCTGGAGCTCTGCCGTCCTGGAGGCGCACTCGGCTCCAGCCAAGCAGGGCTTGAGCCAAACGAGGCTGGGCTGCCTCTTCTTCCCTCAAGGAGGCTCACCTCCCCGCCAGCTGTTCACTCGGCTTCCAGGTGGGGGCGCTCTGCGCCTCCTGCAGGTCTTGGCTCAGGGGCTACTTGCCCTGAGCTGGGGCTGTGGGCGTGAGCCCAGGGACGCAGGGGCAGGCCCCAACCAGCTGCACACGTCTCTGCTGGGGAGGAGAGCGCTAGGGAAGCTACGTGTGTGAGGCAGCTGCTGGGCGCCCAGGGAGTCAGCCTCCGGGTGTGCGGGGCTGCAGACAAAAGCCACGGGCCCTGGGAGGCTGGTACACTCCGTTCGGCGCTGAGTCTGTGCGGCCAAGCAACCGCTGGAGGTGCCCTACACTTGCCTTTCTTTCCCTCTCACAGAGCTCTCCCTGCTGGAACCCTTGGCAGTGTGCAAGCCACCGGTCCCTAAGCCCTCCCTAAGGATGCCTGGGGCCTAGGTGCAAAGGCAAGGCAGGACCAGAGCTGAGGCCAGGAAGGGGCAAATGGCGTCTCCCAGCCTCGCGCAGCCTGCTTCTTCCGGGCAGGAAGCCTAGCAGCCGGGCAAGTCTGGGCAAGGCTCGCCGAGGGCAGAGCAGCCTCGCGCGAGCAACTCTGCCAGATCGGGCCTCTGAGCAGAGCTGGAGCTCTGCCGTCCTGGAGGCGCACTCGGCTCCATCCAAGTAGGGCTTGAGCCAAACGAGGCTGGGCTGCCTCTTCTTCCCTCGAGGGGGCTCGCCTCCCCGCCAGCTGTTCACTAGGCTTCCAGGTGGGGGGGCTCAGCGACTCGTGCAGGTCTTCGCTCAGGGGCTGCTTGCCCTGATCTGGGGCTGTGGGCGGGAGCCCAGGCACGCAGGGGCAGGCCCCAACCAGCTGCACACGTCTCTGCTGGGGAGCAGAGCGCTAGGGAATCTTCGTGTGTGAGGCAGCTGCTGGGCGCCCAGGGAGTCAGCCTCCGGGTGTGCGGGGCTGAAGACCCCAGCCAGCGGCCCAGGGAGCCTGGTGCACTCCGTGCGGCACTGAGTCTGGGCGGCCAAGCAACCGCTGGAGGAGCCCAGCACTAACCCTTCCCTTCCCTCGCACAGAGCTCTTCCTGCTGGAGCCCTTGGCATGTGCAAGCCACCGGCCCCTAAGCCCTCCCAAAGGACGCCTGGGGCCTAGGTCCAAAGGTGAGGCAGGAGCGGAGCTGAGGCCAGGAAGGCGCCAGTGGCGTCTCCCAGCCTCGCGCAGCCTGCTCCTTCCTGGGCAGGAAGCCTAGCAGCCAGGCAAGTCTGGGCAAGGCTCGCCCAGGGCAGAGCAGCCTCGCGCCAGCATCTCTGCCAGATCGGGCCTCTGAGCAGAGCTGGAGCTCTGCCGTTCTGGAGGCGCACTCGGCTCCAGCCAAGTAGGGCTTGAGCCAAACGAGGCTGGGCTGCCTCTTCTTCCCTCGAGGAGGCTCGCCTCCCCGCCAGCTCTTCACTCGGCTTCCAGGTGGGGGCGCTCTTCGCCTCTTGCAGGTCTTGGCTCAGTGGCTGCTTGCCCTGAGCTGGGCCTGTGGGCCGGAGCCCAGGCACGCAGGGGCATTCCCCCAACCAGCTGCACACGTCTCTGCTGGGGAGGAGAGCGCTAGGGAAGCCAAGTGTGTAAGGCAGCTGCTAGGCGCCCAGGGAATCAGCCTCCAGGTGTGCGGGGCTGCAGACCCCAGCCAGGGGCCCTGGGAGCCTGGTGCACTCCGTGCGGCGCTGAGTCTGGGCGGCCAAGCAACTGCTGGAGGAGCCCTGCACTTGCCCTTCCCTTCCCTCTCACAGAGCTCTCCCTGCTGGAGCCCTTGACAGTGTGCAAGCCACCGGCCCTTAAGCCCTTCCCAAGGACGCCTGGGGCCTAGGTGCAAAGGCAAGGCAGGAGCGGAGCTAAGGCCAGAAAGGCGCCAGTAGCGTCTCCCAGCTTCTCGCAGCCTGCTTTTACTGCTGGAACCCTTGCCTCTGCGGCACTCAGTAGCCCCTAATCGCGACTCCAATCCCGGAACTCCACCCTGACCTCAAAACCCTATATCCCAAACCTGTAAACTGAATGCCTAGCTCGAATCCCCAAACAATGAACCTGAAACCTGATACCTTAACCCTAACCCGACCTCAAACCAAAACACCTACCCCTTAATACCAAACCCAAACTCCAATCTCCAAACCGCAACCCCAAACCGCAAACCTCTAACCCCGAAGCCGAACCCCAAACCCCAAGCCCCTAATCAGAACAAGAACCCCCAAACTCCGAACCCCAAACCCCTAACTCGAACACCATACCATGAACCCCAACCCATTTCCCGAATCCAAATCTCTAACCCCAAGCACCGAACTCCCAACCTGAACCCGAATCCCCTAACCCAATCCCCTACCTGAACCCTTTACCATAACCCGAAAACGAAACACCAAACCCCTAACCCATAACCTGAACTGCGACCCCCTACCCTAAAACAGAAGCCCCTGTCACTAACCCCTAACCAGAACAGCGAACCCCTTAACCGAACCTCAAAGGCCGAACCCCAAACCCCTAACCCGATCCGTGAACCCCTAACTCGTACCCGAACCCCTAACCCGAGCCCCAAACCCAAACCCCGACCCCCAAACCCCATACCACAAACCCCGAACCATGTAGCCCAAACCCCGAATCCATAACTCAAACCCCGAACCCCAAATCTGGAACCCGAACCCCCAACCCCAAACCGCTAACACGAACCCCACACCCAGACCGCACACCCCTAATGCCTTACCGGAAACGCAAACCCATAAAGTGAACCCCAAACCCTGAACCCAAACCCCTAACCCGTACCCCACACCCCACACCCCCAACCCAAACCCCAAACCCCTAACCCAAACTGCGAACACCTAACCCGAATTCTAAACCCCGAAACCCAAACCCCAAAACCCAACCCTCAAACCCAAACTCCAAACCCCTGATCCGAACCCCAAACCCCAAACCCCTAGCCGGAACCCCAAACCTCAAACCCCAAACCGCACACCCCAAACCCCTAAGCCGAACCCCGAACTCCCAACCCCTAACTCCTAACCTGAACAGCACAACTCGAAACTGCACCTCACACCCCCATCCCCAAACCCTGAACCCAAACCCCCGAAGCCCAAACCCCAAACCTCAAATCTTGACCCCCGATCCACAAATCTCACTTACTGAACCTCTAATCGGAACCCCCAACCCCAATCCTCGAATCCCAATTCCCGAACCCCAAACCCAAACCCCAAACCCCTAATCCGTAACCCAAACTGCAAACCCAAAAACCGAACCCCAAACCCCCAACCCACAACCCTGAACCCAAACCCCAAACCCATAACTGGAACCCCAAACCACGAACCCCTGACCCAAATCCCAGACTCCAAACCCCAAATCCCTAACCCCTAACCAAATCCGCGAACCCCTATCCCAAACCGCGAACCCCAAACCCCAACCCTCAACCCCTAACCTGAAACGCGAACCCCAAACCTCGAACTCCAAACCCCAAACCCGAACCCCGAACCCCTAACCAGAACCCCAAACCCAAACCGCGAACCCCAAAACCCAAACCCATAACCCGAATCCCAAACCCAAAACCCCTAACCCGAATCCCAAACCTCCAACCCAAACCGCGAACCCCAAACCCCAAACCCTTCACCCTAACCTCAAACCCAAACCCGAACTGTGAACCCCTAACCCAATCCGAGAGCCCCTAACCTGATCCCCAAACCCCAAACCCAAACCTCAAACCACAAACCCAAACCGCGAACCCCAAACCCTTTACCTGAACCTCAAACCCCAAACCCAAACTGCGAACCCCGAACCTGAACTGAGAACCCATAACCTGATCCCCAAATCTGAAACGCGAACCCCTAACCCGAACCCCAAACCCCAAACCCAAACCGCGAACCCCTAACCCGAACCCCAAACCCCTAAGCTGAACCTTGAACCCCTAATCGGAACCCCAAACTTCAAACTAGAACCGCGAACCCCTAACCCCAAACGCTGAACCCCAAACCACAAACACGAACCCTGAACCCGAACCCTAAGTAGAGAGGGGATTCCCCGCACCCGAACTCTGAACCTGAACCCTAACAAGTTGGGGGGATGCCAGAACCCTAAACCTAACCCTAACAATAAAACTCTAACATAAACATAAACTTTTCTGGCCTAAGCCCCGCCCCTTGCTGTCCCTCACCCCCTAAAAGCAAACGAGGCAAAACTGGGACTTGAATGCCTGACCTACAGAGCCAAGTTGGATGTTTAACTGGTTGTCAGCCTAACCGCTTCGCTAGAGAGGATTACTGGGTTTTGTTTTGCTCCCAGGCGCTCTTCAAGCCTCACCCCGCCACTGCAGGCTAATAAAGAACTATGGACCCTATTAGCGCTCACTTTACCTGTAACCCTAGAGTTAATGCCAACCCTAACCGTAACCCGAACCCTGACCCTGACATGAACCCTAACCCAAACCCGAACTCTAAGAAGAGGGGGGTCCCCGAATTCTAACCTGAACCCGAACCCTAACAAGTGGGGGGGGGGGTTGCCCGAACCCTAACCCTAAGCTTAACAATAAACCTCTAAAATAAAAAAATTTTCTGGTCTAAGCCCTGGCTCTTGCAGTCCCCTGCCCCTTAAAAGCGAAAAGGTCAGACTGGAGACTTGAACTCCTGATTTACAGGCCATAGTCTGCCCGCCTACTGGCCCGCCTAACCCCTATGATACAGAGGCTTGCTGCTTTCAGCAGGGCTCCCGAACCCTCTTCAAGCCTCGGCCCGCCAGGGCAGGCTAATAAAGAACTATGGGCCCTATTAGGGCTCACTTTAAGCTGTAACCCCAACACTAATGCTAACCCTAACCGTAACCCGAACCCTGACCCTGACATGAACCCTAACCCAAACCCGAACTCTTAGAAGAGGGGGGATCCCCAAATTCTAACCCTAACCCTGAACCCGAACCTGAACAAGTTGGGGGGTTGCCCGAACCCTAACCCTAAGCTAAACAATAAACCTCTAAAATAAAAATAAACGTTTTTGGTCTAAGTCCCGCCTGTTGCTGTCCCCCGCCCCCTAAGAGCAAAAGAGTTAAGCTGCAGACTTGAACTCCTGACTTACAGACCATCGTCTGCCTGCTCACCAGTGCACCTAACCGCTACGCTACAGAGGCTTGCTGTTCTGACAGAGCTCCCGGACCCTCTTCAAGCCTCTGCCCGCCAGGGTCTGGCTCTATAGACTATCATGGCTGTCCTAGGTCATCTTTGCTTTCTATAGTCATAGTTTTATCCCTAAATCATAGACAGATCAGCTGAGAAAAAGCTTGGATTGTCTCGGTGGGGTGGATTTGCTTGTCCTTGTGTTTCACCTGGAGGCAGTCGCGGTCCCGCGGGCCTGTCCTGGAAGGGGGCGTGGGGGTGGGGCGCACCGTGAGCGCGTCGGGGGCGGGGCGAGCCTGGGCTGCTGGTCAGGAGCGCGGCTCACGTGAGCGGGTCTGGGGCGGGATGAACATGGCGGCGCGTCGGGGGCCAGGGCTCTCAGGGCTCGCCATTGCAGCTGGGAATGCTCGTTTCGTGGGCTCCTGGGTCCCCGTCGATTGGCATCCAGCGAGCAGAGCGCAGGGCTGTGGGCCACAGGTAAGGGAACTCGGACTGGGCGGAGCAGGGAACCATGTATTCTGCCCTCTTTGTTTGCAGTCTCGGAGCCGACTAAAATGGCGGTCGCAGAAAAGCCTCGCCTTTGAGGTCAAGGGTTTTACTGCTTTACCCCTTTGCATAAAGCTCAGACCCGCGCGGTTTTCCCAAGCAGCCTAGTGTATTGCTTCCTACAGGCCTGGAGAGGATAACAGGCAGGAAGGCCAGGGGTCTCCAGACAGAGAAAATAGACTGCAAGTGTCAGACGTTTTTTTCTCTCTCTTAAGAGGCCGGAGGAGACAAAAGAGTGCTGCATTTTTTTTTCTCCATGTTGATACAAATTTAAAAGGTTTCTCAGAAATTTCTGTGTTGCCATGACCACTCCTGGCTCCACCTGAATTTAACTTTCCTCAAACCTTGAACTAAGCAATGCATTTTTCTTATGGAAATGTTTGTCTTAAGGTATGCTAATGTACTATGTATTTACCCAAGGCTCTGTCTTCAGGTCAGTTTCCCCTAAAGGCTCAGAAAAAACTTGACAAACCAGTATGTTTTACTCATACCTTGTTCTCTTAATCTATGTGAATGAAACTATATATTTGCTTGGAAATCTGCCTTTCTTCAAGATTCATGTCCATCATTTTATGGCCTGGGATGACTCATCTGCTGCCAATGTTATCTCAATGCATGCTGTGGGTGAGGGGCCTGGTGCCATTCTCTGACACATTGTCTTTCTTTCATTAGCAGACTGCTAGTGGCTCTATAACATCTGGCTAAAGACTAGCAGGGGGTACTCTTCCCCCTTTTACTGTCTACGTCAGCAGCTCTCTCGATCTCTTTTATATTTTAATAAAACTTTTTAACAGAAAACCTCTGAGCCATCAAGCTTCGTCACTTGCCCTGGATTGAATTCTCCTCTGGAGTCCAAGAATGCTGGCATCTTTTGTGGTTTAGCAACCACCTTTCAGCCTTTTGAAATTCATATTGAATCTTCATTTCAGATTGAAGATGCATTCCATGGTATTGCCAACTGAAGCCTTTTCATCGCTATGGCATATCTGTCCATGTCTTTAGGGTATTTTTCAGCAATCATGTATCATTTCCAGTGTGCCAGTCTTGTTATCCTCATTCTGTCCATAGCAAAGTCTTTTATTAATGTTGACATGACTGAAAGGGAATCGTTTGTTTAAATTCCTTTTCAGATTGTTATTTGCTGGTGTATACAGATAACACTGTGTCATCATTCATTTGTATCAGTTTGGACAGCTTGATAGTTGTCTTTAGTTTCTTTAATTTCTCATAATTTAAGATGACCCTGTCTCATATATTTACAGTCTCACCCCTAGTCTCAGTCATTTCTTCAAAGAACTGTCCTTTTTTTAAACATTACATTATTTTTGACTGTGCTGGGTCTTTATTGCTCGTTTGTCTAGTTGTAGTGAGCAGAGGCTACCCTCTAGTTGCTGTGCCATGGCTTCTCATTGCAGTGCTTTCTCTGTTTGCAGAACTTGGGCTCTGGAGCATGCAAACTTCAAGAGCTGTTCAAGGGCTTCATTGCCCCTGGGCGTGTGGAATCTCCTACACAGGAATTGAACCCGTGTTCCCTGCATCGGTAGGCAGATTCTTTACCACCGGGCCATTGGAGATGTTTCCTGTTCCCTTTTATTAGAGAATGATATTTAAAACATACATGTAGGAGCTCAATATGCTCAGCTGACAATACATGGATATATATATATATATATATACATGTATTCCAGCTCACCTTTGAACATATTCAGTTAAAGGTAATTTGTGATGTCTCCAACCTGATCCACCACGACATGGACATTGTAACGTTTCCTTTTGTTTATCTGTAACTTTGCATTCCAATGGTAAGATACCTGGCTTCCACCGCTTGTCATACACAGAATTCAGTGCTTGTCCCACGTGGTTACTGAAAAAAAAACTGTCAGATTGTCTTTCAAAGGGGGCTCTGCATGCATTGCACCAGTATCTTGAGTATGTTTTTGTATGATAGTTTACTATCAGTATACCCTCAGTGGCCAGGTGTCTATTTCAGTCGCTACCAATTATGAATGGGCTTGTTTGCTCTAGTGTTCTTGGACAATTCGAATACAGTTTCTTTGTCAGATATGCATTGTTTTAGGAAAACAGTTTTATTGATTGTTGGCTGTGTTGCCTCTTTGTGTGTGGGCTTTTCTCTAGTTTTGGTGAGCATGGGCCATAACTAGTGGTTTGCAGGCTTCTCACTGCAGTGTCTCCTCTTGTTGAGGGGCACAGGCTCACGGGCTTCAGTGGCTGCAGCATGTGAACTCGGCATCGTGGCTTCCAGGATCTAGAGCACAGGCTCGCTCGGCTGTTGTGGCACACGGGCTCCATAGGATGTGGGATCTTCCCATCCTAGGGATCGCACATGCATCTCCAGCACCGGGGGGTGGATTCTTTACTATGGAACCACCAGGGCATATTTTAGACTAGTTTTCCACACATGTATCTAGTGAAAGAGGCCAGGATCAAGAGGCATGGCAGCTGGGAATCCTCAGCCCCAGCTCTGGTGTGCTATCCAAAGCTCTGGGGCCTTTGGTGAGCAGCTCAGCTTCCCTGGGACTGTTTCCTCCCATCAGAAATGCCCTGCTTTTGGACTGTAGCCCACCAAGCTCCTCTGTCCCTGGGATTTCTGAGACCAGAGTACTGCAGGTGGTGCCATTTCCTTCTCTGCTGCTGCTGCTGCTGCTGCTGCTGCTGCTGCTGCTGCTGCTGCTGCTGCTGCGTCGCTTCAGTCGTGCCTGACTCTGCGCGATCCCATAGACAGCAGCCTACCAGGCTCCTCTGTCCCTGGGATTCTCCAGGCAAGAACACTGGAGTGGGTTGCCATGTCCTTCTCCAGTGCATGAAAGTGAAAAGTGAAAGTGAAGCCACTCAGTGAAGTCGTGTCCGTCTCTTAGTGACCCCGGGGTTGCAGCCTACCAGGCTCCTCTGTCCGTGGGATTCTCCAGGCAATGGTACTGGAGTGGGCTGCCATTGCCTTCTCTGATTTCCTTCTCTGCAAGATAGCGTTTTGAAGATATTTTCTCCTGGATATTGCTTTTGATGAAGGAAGGGGGATCCCTTTCAGGGCTTGAGAGTGAGTTCTTGTCTGACACTGGGCAATGAGTTGTCTGAGGAGAGGAGTGCTGTCCAAGCGAGAGGCTTTATTGGGAAGGGCTGCCAGGGTGGAGGGCAGGAGGGTGAGGGAAACGGAGAGAACCACTCTGTCACGTGGCTCACAGTCTCAGGTTTTATGGTCATCGGGCTCATTTCTGGTTTGTCTCTTGCCAGGCATTCTGAATTGGGATCCTTCTTGGGGGCACACGCATCACTCAGCTGAGATGGATTCCAGCGAAGTGGATCCTGGGAGGTTGGTAGGACCTCTGAACTGGAGCCTCCCATCTCCTGACCTCTCCAGAATTCTGGTTGGTGGTAGCTTGTTCGTTCCTTGTTCCTTCCCAGGACCTCCTGTTGTAAGATGATTCCTGCAAGTGTTTTCTTTTCTCTGTTGCCTGGCCAGGGTGGGTGGTCCGTGGTTCATTTAACAGTTTGTTTTTGGTTCTCTCGAGTAAGGTCCTCCACAGGGTAAATGTATGAAATGATAAAAGGCAATGTTTTAAATAATTTATATTCATAATTTGGTAAGTTGGCTTGTTTTGTGTATGTTAGACCTGATCACCAGACCAACGGTCATGTAGAACTTTTGCAGTTTTCTAAAATTCTATAGTTTTTTAAATGGAGTTACCTTGTTGCAAAGTTTGTGTTTATGTTCATATTTTTTTAAAGTTATTTCTTTTAGTTGATTGATCATTGCTTTACAATATTGGTTTGATTTGTCATACATCCACATGAATTAACCATAGGTGTACCTATGTCCTCTTGCTCTTGAATCTCCCTCCCACCTCGCACGCATTCCCACCTCTCCAGGTTACTACTGAGCCCCAGTTTGAGTTCCCTGAATCATACAGCAAATTCCCATTGGTTGTCTATTTACAAATGTAGGTGTACCTGCATCCATGCTGCTCTCTCCATTCATCTCACCCTCTCCCTCTTGTTCCCCACCCTCGTCTGTAAGTCTGTTCTCTATGTCTGCACCTCCATTGCTGCTCTGTGAACAGACTCGTCAGTACCATCCTTCTAGATTCCATGTTTTTCTCTCTTTGACTGACTTCCCTCCCCTTTATTAGAACAAACTCAAATGTGTTCCTTTTTATGGCTGCATTCCATGCAGGCTCTGATTGTTCCTTAGCCATGTTTTGCGGAGGGTCATGGAGCTATTCTGCTCCATTTCAGTTTGGGCTTCCAGTCTGAGTGCTCGCAGCAGAGCTGCTTCTGGGTGAGCCCTCTGAGGTCTGTGAGCACCGGGCTGCCCGCTCTTCTCTTGTGGCCCGCAGGGGGCGCCAAAGGCCCCTCTGACCCGCGGGCGCAGGACGCTTTGCCTTTAGACTCTGCTCCGTGAGCAGCTGGCGGGAGCTTTGTCTCCTCAGGACCATCGGGGCTCAGGCTTCTGGATAACAGGGCTGCATCCAGGCTGAGAGGAGC
This sequence comes from Ovis canadensis, assembly GCF_042477335.2. Taxonomy (NCBI): domain Eukaryota; kingdom Metazoa; phylum Chordata; class Mammalia; order Artiodactyla; family Bovidae; genus Ovis; species Ovis canadensis. Next base: position 940,669 of record NC_091266.1, on the reverse strand, counting down.
AGGGTTGCCTCAGTGCCCACCAGCAGGGAGGCGCTGCAAGAGCGAAAAATGAGGATGGAGTAGACGTTTCCTGTGTCCAGCTGAGGGCTGACTGGAGGTCCATCTCAGAGGACTCAGGGGGAAAGAGCTCCGTGTGCAAAGCGGTGGGTTTTCAGTTAGATTTGCCTTAGATGATGTAGAGGATGAACACTGATGTTCTTCCGTGTAGGTGGCCATTTTCCTGTCACTGTTTCTTGAGAAGACTGTCCTTTCCTCTTCGCTCGTTCCTGGTTTGATTTTCAGGAACTGACCATGTACAGGTGGGTTCGTTTCTGGGCTCTCTATTCTCTCCTGGAGTCCATGTGTCTGTGTTCCTGCCAGTTCCTCACTGTGGTGGTCACTACAGCTCCGTGATGTAGTTTGAAGAGGGATAGGAAGATGCCTCCAGCTGTGTTCCTCTTTCTCAGAGTCTTTTTGGCCGTTTAAGGTCCTGTTCAACAGTAGCAGCCTAATATTAGGAATATTTCTATTTCTGTGAAAAATGCCATTGAATATTATTTTGTGATTGCAGTCCGTGTATTTGTTGATGACTTTGGTTGGAATGGACCTTTTAATTCCTCATTGTTCCAGTGCATGAGCGTGGAATAATTTTCTGTGTGTTTGTATTTTCTTTGGTTTCTTTATCAGTGCCTTCTAGTTTTCTGACTACTGGTTTTTTATGTTCTTGATTAAGTTTGTTGCTAGATGTTTTATTTAAGTGGGATTTTCTTAATATTTTTTTCTGATTGTTATTAGTGTATAGAAATGCAAGTGATTTTTGGACTGTAAAGGGTAGTATTTTATGATTGTAAATTAATCCAAAATGATTCAGCTTTACTGAATGTAGTCTAACAACTTTTTGTGAAGTGATGTGGAACATTTTATCTGTAAGATCTGTTTCTCCTGCAGTAGGTCATCCAGAGGACCCAAGACATGGTGGTTACTAATAGACTTCCCACACTACTTCTTCATTCCACGTGGACTCCTTCACGGGCAGTGAGCATCGCAGCTTCCCTTGAACTTCATCTGGGTAAGTCTTGGCCTGTATCAGAAAGTTTCCTGCCTGTCTGCTCTAAATTTCTTTTGTGGTATTGACATGGTTGTTTTGAAACCTAGTATACTTTCCAGTCATTTAAAATGTACAGAAAATGCCTAGCAATGGGAACAAGTGCTAGCATTTGCCACATCATCTAAAATACTCTATGTGTTTTATCCAAAATGGGTACCTTCTGCAGAACCAGCACATAATCTCCAAAATCAGGAAATCATATGGTACCTACATTATAATGTAATCCACTGCCCCACTTCCACTTTTAGCAATTGTTCAAGTGTATGAATATATCTTTTGTTTCCATCGTCATCCTTTTTTCTTTATTTAGAGTGTTACTGAGATTTTCAGTTATTTGGACAAACTTGATGGATTGAAAGCAGACATGGTGAATAAGGGTTCTGGGTGGCCTTTTCTATGTGGATTTCTTTTTCACTGAAGATGGTTTTAATATTTATTCATGTGGTAACATGTATGAATCCTGCATTCTTTCTCCCCCCCCCCCATAGTAATTAAAAATAAATAATATGCCATTTACCATTTAGATATTTGTAAGCATACAGTGTTGTAGCAGACAACCTTTTCTTGTTTTGCAAACCAGTTTAATAATGTGCACCTTGTGCGTGCTTTGGAGAAACTCAGGAAACTGAGTCAGTGACTGAAATGGCCCAAGATATCACCTTAGATTCCATCTTCATCTGAAAACAAAACAGGCACTTTCTGGTGGTCCAGTGGCTGAGACTGGACACTCCCAAAGAAGGAGGCCCAGGTTCATTCCCTGATCCAAGAGCTAGATCTCCCATGCCACAAAGGAGAATTTGCATGTTGTAGCTAAATATCTGGCTTACCTCAATGAAGGTTGACCTGGCGCAGCCAAATTAAAAAAGAAACAAATATTTTACAGATACAACCAAAGGAAAGGAAGGGTATGGTTGTTGTGCAGATTTACGGCTTAGCTTTCCCTATCGATAGAAAAGAAAAAAGAGTTTCAAAAGACTGTGTCTCATCCTTCTATCTGGCATATAGAGAGGATTCCTTTGAAATGAGATTTCTCTGGTAAATGTGACTCACAGAAGAGCTGTCTTGAACTTGGGTTTCAGAGATGATCATGTGTCCTCTAAAAAAAAAAGTTAATTGGGTCCCACTAATTCTCATGCTGAGGTGGTATATTTTGTGGTAGCATTTGCTCCCCTTCACTTTGGATGTATCCCCATTTGTTTACACTGTCATCTACTGAAGACATCCTGATATTTGAAAGTTTTTAGTTATTACAAGTAGAGCTGTTGTATATAATCATGTGATACTTTTTGTCTGGACGTTTTCAAAGCTGTTTAGTAAGTGCTAGCCATATAGTATTCAGGTCACAGGTGAGCTTTGTTTAGCTGTGGAAAAATCCAGCTATGTTTCTCTGTGGCATGTGGGATCTTCTGGGGTAAGGGATCAAACTAGAGTGTCTTGCATTGTCAGGCAGATTCTTTACCACTGAGCCACCGGAGAAGTTGTGCCCTACCCCCGTTTTTTTTTTTTTGAGTTTACTGGATCTAATAGGTGTGCAGTGCTACCTCACTGTTATTTTAGTTTGTAATTTCCTAATGATATGTGATTTTGAGTCTTTTTGATAGGCTTATTTGCTATCTTTATATTTTTGTAGGCCAGGTGTTTAGGTGTATACATTTTTTATGAGATTGTTCTAGATTTTTTGGTATATTTGGAGTACAATCCTTTATCAGATATGTATTTTATAAATATATTTTCCTGTGGCTTGTGTTTAAGTTTTGTGAATAAGGTTTTTCACAGTTTAAATGTCTAATTCTTTAAAGTTAATGTTATATATGTTTTATATCCTTTTTTGGATAGACTTTAGTGTGTTGTTGTTGTTGTTGTTAAATTTTATAAGCAGAAGTGAGGTACTGTAGATACAGTTTTAAGCTAAGCTGAGGTACCATAGATACAGTTTTGCCTTTTGTCTGTTAAGAAGTTTGAGTGAGTTTGGTGTACACTGTATATAACATTATGTCTACATTCATTTGACTGGATATAGCTTCCAATTATTTGTCTAATTGGTTTTGGAGATATCACGGGAAGTCAGTTTTTCCAAGGGAAACTGAGGTCCATGAAACATGAACTCTTTTCGATCGGTCGGAATCACTCTCTGCTATTTCTGACAGATTTGACTTGTTTGGATATCTCGTATGAGTGGAATCACAGAACGTTTGTCTTTTCTTGGTCTGGTTTATTTCACATGATCTAATGACCATAAGGTTTGTCCACATTGTCGCATTGTCAGAATTACTGACTTTGAAGGGCCGAATCAGATTCCATTGTGTGTATACCACAGTTTGTTTATGGAATTGGCTGCCATGGACACTTAGATCACTTCTGTTTGTTTGCCAGTGTGAATCATGCTGTTGTGAGTATGACGGAAGAAGTATCCATTTTTTCAGCCCCCTTTCCCAATCCTTTTGGGTACATAGCTTGAATTGGAATCGAACTATGTATTTATTCCATGTGTTTGTTTTGGAGTCATTTCTGTAATGTCTTGCAGAGTGGCAGCACCATTTAATGTACTTTTTCGTATGGTGGAATACCGTTCAAGCTTCTGAATATACCTTGTGTTGCATATTCAGTCTCCCACCAACGGACACTTGAATGAGTTCTACCTTTGAGCTATTGTGAATGTCACTATGAGTATTTGTGTACCAGTTTTTGTTTGAATTATTAACAAGTACATTACTATATATAAAAGAAGCCACAAGGACCTACTGTACAGTTTAGGAAACTATTAAATATCTTATGATAATGTATAATGGAAGAGAATCTCAAAAGGAATATATGAAAAGCACATAGTAACCATGATATTTATTGTGCCAACACTATGAGTTATCATAGCACTACTCAACGTGTATTTATACATGTCAGTAAAATATTCACATCTGTAAGGATATTATAAAAAATTATATAAAAAATCAAGAATTCAAACAGAGATTAAATAAACTTCCTGTCATTGCTCATCATCATTTATACATTCATACTACCTGTAACACTCATTGTATAAGTGCTGGACTAGCAATTGATGTTCTCGTAAACCAAGAGATTGTGAAGGTGTAAGGAAATATAGCTTATTGAATTCCTTAATGAAGGATTATAGAACTCTATGTCCATGAAGTGAATGAAATTCCATTTTATTGAACCACATTCTTACTAGAGTGATGAGCTTCCACCCCACCCAACGTTAGTTCACAATGAAATCCTGCAGTCCTCTGGCCTCAATGTCTGCTTCCTGCTACCGAGAAAGAAAAGATGAGGAAGTCCTGACAAAACCGATGCTATTTTTCTTTTTCTGATTTGTATTTTATCGCAGGGCTTGGCAAAAAGAGGGCCCAACCTGTTTTTAGAGTTCCATCCCAAGGGTCCCTCTGGCATGTTCCCTATGTTGACAAAGTGCTGATTATTTTCAACAAAGGACAATGATCTGCACTTCACTATCTGTTGCTTGAGCTGGAATAGCGGGCATCCCTTGAAGTGCATTCCTTCATGCTGAAGTAGGCATCCCTGAAGCAATAGTATAAGAGGAACACATTTATCACGTAGACATCGCAGCCCATGCATTTGTAATAATTTTTCAGTTATACCCATCATCATCGGAGGAACTGACTTGTCCCAGTAACAACGAGAGTACCCAGTATAACAGTTCCTTGACTTATGAGTACTTCCTATGAGTACCCTTATGAGTACTTCTTCCAATGTTGTTTCTCCTACTTTGGTCATGAACAGTAGAAGCTGATGGCAGTGGTCCTTGAAATGTATGTCGATTCCTAGGTGGCACAGTTGATAAATAAAAAATCTGCCTACCAGTGCAGGAGGGGGAAGTGATGTGGGTTTGATCCCTGGTTCAGGAAGATAACAATTCATACACATGTTTTATGTGAACCAGTTTGATACTCATGAGTTTTTTCTTCTGTATACAGAAAAACAAATGCTGTTCAAGGACACTGAAAGAACCCTGATGTTGAAAATCAGATCTGTATTGTGAGCAATGCTTAGATATCCATGAGTCGAAGCATAGTATTATGCCTATCATCCTTGTATTTCTCTCAGTGAAATATGTTGAGGAAAACTCTTCATTCGTGGTCTAGATTCACGAAGAAGCTAAATAGCATTCATCCTTTACGTTGACAACTGTGAATTTAAATCTCCTGTGAATCCTATGTGACAACCACACATACCAACATGAGTTATCAGTATTATATCAATATTTTTAGTCCTATTGTATGTCAACTAAAAAAATCAGTATATAATTGTACATGAAGTCAAGACATAAAATCAGTGCAAATACAAAATGTTCCATCCTTTGAGAAAGGGAGAAAAACATCTCTGTGCTTAGCCTATTGCATTTTTATGTATTAGACCCTTAAGTAGTTTATTCACCACACCCTGTGAATGATTCACAAATCTTCAGAGAAGAAAGGATCATTTCTCTTGAACAATGAGTAGTTCAACTATTCTCAAAGCAAAGCCATAAGTGAGTCTTATTTTGGGTGAGACCATGAAAACTCAGCGTTTTCATTATGCTTGTGCTTATGATGGGAGGAGGTCTGAGAAAGCACTTCTGAAGGTTTATTCATACCAGTCGTTCTCATATGTATCGAGTCTTTAAAGGTCGAATCACCAAGGTGTTGCTTCTACACTTGTACTAGGCTGAGCAGCAACATTCCCTTTCTCCGTAAGTGCAGTAGACGTGTTCCCAACCTGTCTGTCTTCTGTCCTCTGGAGTATGCATTGCTTGAGCTCATCACAGCCTAGTAGATGGAAATCATCAGGATATTCTGGAAACCCTTTTTATTTCAGTCTGTTCAGGAGGTTACCACTGCTGCAAACCTCTGGATTTTACCAAGCGCTTTTAACAACCTCAGATGAAGGATATAAGTCAACACTGGTGACAGCCACGGGCTTCCATGGCCTATCCATGATTGTTGGCTTTGCTTTCATAATCATCCTGTTTCTTATACCAGCTAAACTGTCAGTGTATTTTTTAATTACCATTTTATCTTTGATGGTTTTTAGAGCTATTATGGATTTTCCTATATATCTTCACTTATCGGTGAGGGTCTTATGTTAGTAGTAGTTATGACAACTGACTTTCTGTCTGTTAGCTGTGGCAGAATAAAAAAAGAATGACCCACTGTATATTATTAATATTATGTATCAATATATTGTTAGTTTTATTGTTTGCAGTCATCCAATTCCAAGTTTCTGAAATAAACTTTCAGAAAAATCACATCCTTTTGAATGCCCATTTGACTGAATAGGAGCACGGAAATGTTCTTCCATAAAATTGTTTACAGTTTCCATTCCGTTTCTCCTGTTTGATGTAGATATTGGCCTTTGGTTCTATCAGTAGCTTTGCAAGTAAAAAAAAAAATTAATTAGAGCTCGTATGGTAATTTTACTGTTAGCAATAAGTTTAGCATAAAATGAACACAGAAGAGGTTACAGTAGACCAAATATGAAAGTCAGTTTAAAAGAAAACATAGTGTTGAATGTTTACAGTAGGAATATAGTTATGAAGTTCCTTTATTATTATTCTATCCTTTCCTTTTGTTTTGCAGGGGTGTTAATGTACAGATTCCAGTACTATGGCTAGAGCGAATAATAGTATCATTATTCTTGAGAGCAACTCTACTAAGTCTTCACGCTCATGTCACTCAAGGTTTTTTAATACCTATTATGTTAGTCGTGTTTGTAGTTTGTGAAGTCACATAAGTTGCATTCATTCAAGCAATAGTATCAAACAGCTATGGCATCAATTATAGATGTGAATCGATATCGAATGTGAATCCATTTCACTGTGACAAGTTATTATTGTAGATATTCTATTCATGCCAGTAACAAAGCTGTGCAGAAATAATACAATGTTTATTAAGAAAATAAGATTTACTAATTTGTTTTATTATTCTATTTCTTTTAAACAGATTTAATGACAACAGGCTCAACTTTTCATTCACTTGTATGACTATGAGCAGTTTGACCAAGTTGAAGAAGATGACTCGTTTGTAGTCTTCCTCATCAGCTCATTCCATCTACTGGCTTTAAAATCATTTAGTACAGAGCTCACCGTCTAGGTGTTCATCCAGTGTTTTGTTTGCTTATCATGCAGGATCATTTTAAAAGGAAAAGTATGTGTGTATGAGTTAGAGCTCTGATCCCAGGAGTCCATGTAGAAGCTTCCCCTGAGAAATGTATCGTTTTTGCACCAATGCTACTGAAATGTGTGAATGTGGTATACCACGCGTCCCAATAAGTGTAAACAGCGTCATAGGCTACTTATTTGAAATGACCAGTACTCATGACATTCCATTCAACTGAGGACTAAATATAGCCAACGTAGGCTGTGTTTGCCAAATAGACTTTGAAGTATTCTTCACACAGTCCTTCATCGATGCCAGTTTTCAGATCGAAGAAACCCTTGCTCCATGAAGTTTGTGAACACATATACTCATGTTTTGTTTGAGATTTTAAAGTCATTCTTCAGTTTTGTTGGAGGAATGGTTCTGTATATGCCCCGTGGATCCCCAAATCCACTGATGTTCATGTGTCTTGGGGCTTCCCAGGTGGTTCTAGTGGTAAAGAACATGCAGAACATACCCATGCAGGAGACATGGGAGGTATGGATTCCATCCCTGGGGCAGGAAGATCTCCTGAGGGAGAGCATGGCAACCCCCTCCAGTATCTTTGCCTAGAGAATCTCATGGAGAGAGGAGCCTGGTGGGGCCTAGTCCATATGATCCCAAGGAGTTGGACACAATGTAAGTGACTTCGCACAGCACATGATTCGTTGTCATAGCTAATATAATGGAGATGACATAAAAAGAAGCACCAGCGGGCGAAAGTCAATATCCATCACTTTTAAACTTTGGAATGTATTGTGATATTTTACATCCATATTTGTATGACTTGATAGTTGGAGAATCGATGCATGTGAAGGCCTGGTTGTGTTATATGTATGTTGAGGGAAGATATATTTTTATGTGGTTTGACATATAGGTCCCATTTCATTCGTAGACATATGCATACTCATCACTTATCATCATTTTTTTTTTTTGAAAAGACCATTGTTTGGAAAGGTTGTTGTCTAACCATGAAAGATGCTTGAATTCTTGGGCTCCTTAGAGGAAGAATTCAACCCGGGGCCAGTGATGAGGCTTGATCAGTCAGAGCTTTTGTGTCCCAACGTTTTATTAAAGTATAAAAGAGAGAAAGCTTCTGACATAGACATCAGAAGGGGGCAGAAAGAGTGCCCCCCTACTCATCTTTGGCTGGATGTTATCTAGCTACTAGCAGTCTACTCATTAGAGAAAGGAATGGCAGCAGACCCCTCACCCACAAGATATATGGAGATGACCGTGGCACCAGGTGAGTCATCCTGGGCCATAAAACGATTGATATGAGCAAATGGATAGCTTCATTCACATAGATCAGGAGAGCCATGTATGAGTAAAGCATATTGGTTTGTCAAGTCAGTTCTGAGCCTTTAGGCAGAACCTACTTGAAGATAGAGTCTAGGGTAAATACATAGTACATTCACATAGCTTAAGGCAAACCTTTCCATGAGAAAAATGCCTTGGTCAGCTCAAAGTATGAGAAAAGTGAAGTTCAGGCGGAACCAGGTGTCATTATAGCAACACAGAATTGTAAGAGAAAATCTCTGTTTAAATTTGTATCAAGAAGGGGAAAAAAGATAACAGCTTGTTTCCTCCTGCCTCGGAAGTGACAGATAACAACTGTCTGACACTTGCACCCCATTTCCTCCCTTTGGAGACCCCTGGCCTTCCTGGCTGTTACCCTCTCAGTTTCATTCATTGAGCGTTTTCTGCCTTGTGAAACATTGGGCATAGAAGTATGTGTTTATTTAGGGGTATTTCATCCAATTTCATTTAAATGCATATGTGAATTAGAAAGTTTGACATGCTGTTGCTTTGTATACCGATTGGGAAACGTGAGCCTCCAAGCTTAATTTAGTTTTTCATGTTCATTTTTCTTTTTAGGGGTACAAAGAAAAATAATATGACTGTTAAGATCAGCTTTCGTATTTTTTGCCAAATATGAATTGGGATCACATCGATCAGAGATGAGTCTGTGCATGAAAGCCCTAATAACTAATGCTAATTGACTTCACTACCATGGGATGTTTTCATATCTATTGAGGATTTACTTCATGTATTTCGATTTTAACTTTCTGTCTTACAGCCTTGTTTGTAGATCAAAGCTATTTGAAATTGTCATCTGGTTTCAAATGGCTTGTGAGGTTATTCATGAGTGGTTCATAAAACCGAATGGATTGTACGTAGCCATACTTTGTTGTCATTCTATGAATTTGAAGAATGTCTGAAGAATGTCTGCAGTTATGCCTTAAAGATTCATACAATTGATGTCCAATATTTATCTCAAAAGACTTGCTTTCAATTTGTAGTTTCCTATGCGTATGTCTTTCTTTATGGATTTGGGTAGAACTTGTATTGGAACACTGAAAAATCTGTGATATCAACCGTGCTGACCTTTCTGGTGGTCATCATTAAGATTTTCACGCTCTATGGATCCTAGTGGAAACAGGTGCTGTTCATCCTACTTTTGTGAAGATTGAACTCATCGTAGAAAGTGGAATTTGTTGAAATATTTATGGTATAAATAAATCTTGTCTCTATAATTACCCAGAGTCCTGGTGCGTATTTGATTGCTAAGTTATAAAATGTATGAGATAGATGTGATCCATCAATGGCGACTGGATAAGTGGTGGAGAGGTATTTTGGTGATGCAAGAGATTTAAATGATATGATCATAGTATTTATATCCCTTTTATGTGGATAATGGGTCTTGGATCCATGTTTGAAACCTTACAACCTCGTCTTTTGTTATGCATGGGAAGTGTCAAAAATGAAGAAGATGCGGGTAGGTACTTCAAGGGTAAGTATAGGGCTGAGGGCGTGACTATGATGTGGGTTAGGGTTAGGATGTGGATGGGGGTCCGGTTAGGGTAGGGTAAAGGTTAGAGTTCGTGGAGGAGCCCTCCAAACTTGTTAGGGTGAGGGGTGAGGTGTGAGGGTTCAGGATGAGGGTGAGGGTAAGGATTCAGGGTGAGGGTTAGGATTCAGGATGAGGGTGAGGATTCAGGGAGAGGGTGAGGGTGAGGGTTCAGGGAGAGGGTGAGGGTGAGGGTTCAGGGAGAGGGTGAGGGTGAGGGTTCAGGGAGAGGGTGAGGGTGAGGGTTCAGGGTGAGGGCGTGGGTGAGGGTAAGGGTTCGGGGTGAGGGTTCAGAGTGAGCGTTCAGGGTGAAGGTGTGGGCCTCACATCTGATACAGGATTGTACTCCAAATATACCCATCCCTTCCCTTGAACAGACCTCTCACTATGGGAGCCCTTGGCAGTGTGGAACCCACCGGCCCCTAAGGCCTCCCAAAGGACGCCTGGGGCCTAGGTGCAAAGGCAATACAGGAGTGGAGCTGAGGCCAGGAAGGCGCCAGTGGCGTCTCCCAACTTCGCAAAGGCTGCTCCTTCCTGGGTAGGAAGCCTAGCAGCGAGGCAAGTCTGGGCAAGGTTCGCCCAGGGCAGAGCAGCCTCGCACCAGGAACTCTGCCAGATCGGGCCTCTGAGCAGAGCTGGAGCTCTGCCATCCTGGAGGCGCACTCGACTCCGCCCAAGCAGGGCTTGCAGCCTAAGGCGGCTGGGCTGCTTCGTCTTCCCCCTAGGAAGCTCGATTCCCGCATGCTGTTCACTCGGCTTCCAGGCGCCGGCTCCCTGCCCCTCCTTACGGTCTAGGATCAGGGGCTGCTTCCCCTGAGCTGGGGCTGTGGGCAGGAGCCCAGACACACAGGTGCAGGACCCAACCACCTGCACACGTCTCTGCTGGAGAGGAGAGCGCTAGGGAACCTACGTGTGTGAGGCAGCTACTGGGCGCCCACGGAGTCAGACTCGAGGTGTGCGGGGCTCCAGAGCCCCGCCAGGGGTCCAAGGAGCCTGGTGCTCACCGTGCGGCGCTGAGTCTGGGCTGTCAAGCAACCGCTGGAGGAGACCTGCACTTGCCCTTCCCTTGCATCTGACAGAGCTCTCCCTGCTGGAGCCCTTGGCAGTGTGCAACCCACCGGCCCCTAAGACATCCCCAAGGACGCCTGGTGCAAAGGCAAGGCAGGAGCAGAGCTGAGGCCAGGAAGGCGACAGTGGCATCTCCCAGGCTCAAGGAGCCTGCTCCTTCCATGGCAGGAAGCCTAGCAGCCAGGCAAGTCAGGGCAAGGCTCGGCCAGGGCAGAGCAGCCTCAGACCAGGAACTCTGCCAGATCGGGCCTCTGAGCAGAGCTGGAGATCTGCCATACTGGAGGCGCGCTCAGATCCAGCCAAGCAGGGCTTGAGCCGCACGTGGCTGGGCTGCCTCTTCTTACCTCGAGGAGGCTTGCCACCTTGAATGCTCTTCCTTCGGCTTCCAGGCGCGGAAGCTCTGTGCCTCCTGCAGGTCTTGGCTCAGGGGCTGCTTGCCCTGAGCTGGGGCTGTGGGCGGGAGTCAAGACACGCAGGGGCATACCCCAAACTGCTGCACACTTCTCTGCTGGGGAAGAGAGTGCAAGGGAACGACATGTGAGAGGCAGCTGATCGGCACCCACGGAGTCAGCCTCCAGGTATGCCGGGATGGAGACCCCAGCCAGTGGCCCTGGGAGGTGCGTTTCTTCGTGCGGCGCTGAGTCTCGGCGACCAAGCAACCGCTGGAGGATCCCTGCACTTGCCCTTCCCTTCCCTCTCACAGAGCTCGCCCTGCCTGAGCTCTTGGCAGCATGCAAGCCACCGGCCCCTAAGCATTACCCACGGACGCCTGGGGTCTAGGTTCAAAGGCAAGGCAGATGAGGAGCTGAGGTCAGGAAGGCGCCAGTGGCGTCTCCCAGGCTCACGCAGCCTGCTCCTTCCTGGGCAGGAAGCCTAGCAGTGAGGCAAGTCTGGGCAAGGCTCGCCCAGGGCAGAGCAGCCTCGCGCCAGCAACTCTGCCAGATCGGGCCTCTGAGCAGAGCTGGAGCCCTGCCGTCCTGGAGGCACACTCGGCTCCAGCCAAGTAGGGCTTGAATCAAAGGGGGCTGGGCTGCCTCTTCTTCCCTCGAGGAGGCTCGCCTCCCCGCCAGCTGTTCACTCGGCTTCCAGGTGGGGGCGCTCTGCGCCTCCTGCAGGTCTTGGCTCAGGGGCTGCTTGCCCTGAGCTGGGGCTGTGGGCGGGAGCCCAGGCACGCAGGGGCAGGCCCCAACCAGCTGCACACGTCTCTGCTAGGGAGGAGAGCGCTAGGGAAGCTACGTGTGTGAGTCAGCTGCTGGGTGCCCAGGGAGTCAGCCTCCGGGTGTGCGGGGCTGCAGACCCCAGCCAGGGGCCCTGGGAGCCTGGTGCACTCCGTGCGGCGCTGAGTCTGGGCGGCCAAGCAACCGCTGGAGGAGCCCTGCACTAGCCCTTCTCTTCCCTCGCACAGAGCTCTTCCGGCTTGAGCCCGTGGCAGTGTGCAACCACTGGCCCCTAAGCCCTCCCAATGGACGCCTGGGGCCTAGGTGCAAGGGCAAGGCAGGAGCGGAGCTGAGGCCAGGAAGGGGCCAGTGGCGTCTCCCAGCCTCGCGCAGCCGGCTCCTTCCTGGGCAGGAAGCCTAGCAGCGAGGCAAGTCTGGGCAAGGCTCGCCGAGGGCAGAGCAGCCTCGCGCCAGCAACTCTGCCAGATCGGGCCTCTGAGCAGAGCTGGAGCTCTGCCGTCCTGGAGGCGCACTCGGCTCCAGCCAAGTAGGGCTTGAGCCAAACGAGGCTGGGCTGCCTCTTCTTCCCTCGAGGAGGCTCGGCTCCCCGCCAGCTGTTCACTCGGCTTCCAGGTGGGGGCGCTCTGCGCCTTCTGCAGGTCTTGGCTCAGGGGCTGCTTGCCCTGAGCTGGGGCTGTGGGCGGGAGCCCAGGCACGCAGGGGCAGGCCCCAACCAGCTGCACACGTTTCTGCTGGGGAGGAGAGCGCTAGGGAAGCTACGTGTGTGAGGCAGCTGCTGGACTCCCAGGGAGTCAGCCTCCGGGTGTGCGGGGCTGCAGACCCCAGCCAGGGGCCCTGGGAGCCTGGTGCACTCCGTGCGGCGTTGAGTCTGGGCAGCCAAGCAACCGCTGGAGGAGCCCTGCTCTAGCCCTTCCTTTCCCTGGCACAGAGCACTTCCTGCTGGAGCCCTTGGCAGTGTGCAAGCCACCGGCCCCTAAGCCTTCCCCAAGGAAGCCTGGGGCCTAGGTGCAAAGGCAAGGCAGGAGCGGAGCTGAGGCCAGGAAGGAGCCAGTGGCGTCTCCCAGCCTCGCTCAGCCGGCTCCTTCCTGGGCAGGAAGCCTAGCAGCGAGGCAAGTCTGGGCAAGGCTTGCCCAGGGTAGAGCAGCCTCGCGCCAGCAACTCTGCCAGATCGGTGCTCTCAGCAGAGCTCGAGCTTTGCCGTCCTGGAGGCGCACTCGGCTCCAGCCAAGTAGGGCTTGAGACAAACGACGCTGGGCTGCCTCTTCTTCCCTCGAGGGCGCTCGCCTCCCCGCCAGCTGTTCACTCGGCTTCCAGGTGGGGGCGCTCAGCGACTCGTGCAAGTCTTGGCTCAGGGGCTGCTTGCCCTGAACTGGGGCTGTGGGCGGGAGCCCAGCCACGCAGGGGCAGGCCCCAACCAGCTGCACACGTCTCTGCTGGGGAGGAGAGCGCTAGGGAAGCTACGTGTGTGAGGAAGCTGCTGGGCGCCCAGTGAGTCAGCCTCCGGGTGTGCGGGGCTGCAGACCCCAGCCAGGGGTCCTGGGAGGCTGCTGCACTCCGTTCGGCGCTGAGTCTGGGCGGCCAAGCAACCGCTGGAGGTGCCCTGCACTTGCCTTTCCTTCCCTCTCACAGAGCTCTCCCTGCTGGAACCCTTGGCAGTGTGCAAGCCACCGGCTCCTAAGCCCTCCCTAAGGACGCCTGGGGCCTAGGTGCAAAGGCAAGGTAGGAGGGGAAATGAGGCCAGGAAGGCGCCAGTGGCGTCTCCCAGCCTCGCGCAGCCTGCTTCTTCCGCGCAGGAAGCCTTGCAGCGAGGCAAATCTGGGCAAGGCTCGCCCAGGGCAGTGCAGCCTCGCGCCAGCAACTCTGCCAGATCGGGGCTCTGAGCAGAGCTGGAGCTCTGCCGTTCTGGAGGCGCACTCGGCTCCAGCCAAGTAGGGCTTGAGCCAAACGAGGCTGGGCTGCCTCTTCTTCCCTCGAGGAGTATCACCTACCTCCCAGCTGTTCACTCGGCTTCCAGGTGGGGGCGCTCTGCTCCTCCTGCAGGTCTTGGGTCAGGGGCTGCTTGCCCTGAGCTGAGGCTGTGGGCGGGAGCCCAGGCACGCAGGGGCAGGCCCCAACCAGCTGCACACGTCTCTGCTGGGGAGGAGAGCGCTAGGGAAGCTACGTGTGAGAGGCAGCTGCTGGGCGCCCAGGGAGTCAGCCTCCGGGTGTGCGGGGCTGCAGACCCCAGCCAGGGGCCATGGGAGCCTGGTGCACTCCGTGCAGCGCTGAGTCTGGGCGGCCAAGCAACCGCTGGAGGAGCCCTGCACTAACCCTTCCCTTCCCTCGCACAGAGCTCTTCCTGCTGGAGCCCTAGCCACGGGCCCCTAAGCCCTCCCCAAGGACGCCTGGGGCCTAGGTGCAAAGGCGAGGAAGGAGAGGAGCTGAGGCGAGGAAGGAGCCGGTGGCGTCTCCCAGCCTCGCGCAGCCTGCTCCTTCCGGGGCAGGAAGCCTAGCAGCGAGGCAAGTCTGGGCAAGGCTCGCCCAGGGCAGAGCAGCCTCGTGCCAGCAACTCTGCCAGATCGGGGCTCTGAGCAGAGCTGGAGCTCTGCCGTCCTGGAGGCGCACTCGGCTCCAGCCAAGTAGGGCTTGAGCCAAACGAGGCTGGGCTGCCTCTTCTTCCCTCGAGTAGGCTCGGCTCCCCGCCAGTTGTTCACTCGGCTTCCAGGTGGGGGCGCTCTGCGCCTCCTGCAGGTCTTGGCTCAGGGGCTGCTTGCCCTGAGCTGGGGCTGTGGGCGGGAGCCCAGGCACGCAGGGGCAGGCCCCAACCAGCTGCACACGTCTCTGCTGGAGAGGAGAGCGCTAGGGAAGCTACGTGTGTGAGGCAGCTGCTGGGCGCCCAGGGAGTCAGCGTCCGGGTGTGCGGGGCTGCAGACCCCAGCCAGGGGCCCTGGGAGCCTGGTGCACTCAGTGCGGGGCTGAGTCTGGGCGGTCAAGAAACCGCTGGAGGAGCCCAGCACTAACCCTTCCCTTCCCTCGCACAGAGTTCTTCCTGCTGGAGCCCTTGGCAGTGTGCAAGCCACCGGCCCCTAAGCCCTCCCAATGGACGCCTGGGAACTAGGTGCAAGGGCCAGGCAGGAGCGGAGCTGAGGCCAGGAAGGCGCCAGTGGCGGCTCCCAGCCTCGCGCAGCCGGCTCCTTCCTGGGCAGGAAGCCTAGCAGTGAGGCAAGTCTGGGCAAGGCTCGCCCAGGCCAGAGCATCCTCGCGCCTGCAACTCTGCCAGATCGGGGCTCTGAGCAGAGCTGGAGCTCTGCCGTTCTGGAGGCGCACTCGGCTCCAGCCAAGTAGGGCTTGAGCCAAACGAGGCTGGGCTGCCTCTTCTTCCCTCAAGGAGGCTCACCTACCCGCCAGCTGTTCACTCGGCTTCCAGGTGGGGGCGCTCTGCGCCTCCTTCAGTTCTTGGCTCAGGGGCTGCTTGCCCTGAGCTGGGGCTGTGGGCGGGAGCCCAGGCACGCAGGGGCAGGCCCCAACCAGCTGCACACGTCTCTGCTGGGGAGGAGAGCGCTAGGGAAGCTACGTGTGAGAGGCAGCTGCTGGGCGCCCAGGGAGTCAGCCTCCGGGTGTGCAGGGCTGCAGACCCCAGCCAGGGGCCATGGGAGCCTGGTGCACTCCGTGCAGCGCTGAGTCTGGGAGGCCAAGCAACCGCTGGAGGAGCCCTGCACTAACCCTTCCCTTCCTTCGCACAGAGCTCTTCCTGCTGGAGCCCTAGCCACGGGCCCCTAAGCCCTCCCCAAGGACGCCTGGGGCCTAGGTGCAAAGGCGAGGCAGGAGCGGAGCTGAGGCGAGGAAGGAGCCGGTGGCGTCTCCCAGCCTCGCGCAGCCGGCTCCTTCCTGGGCAGGAAGCCTAGCAGCGAGGCAAGTCTGGGCAAGGCTCGCCCAGGGCAGAGCAGCCTCGCGCCATCAACTCTGCCAGATCGGGGCTCTGAGCAGAGCTGGAGCTCTGCCGTCCTGGAGGCGCACTCGGCTCCAGCCAAGTAGGGCTTGAGCCAAAGGAGGCTGGGCTGCCTCTTCTTCCCTCGAGGGGGCTCGCCTCCCCGCCAGCTGTTCACTCGGCTTCCAGGTGGGGGCGCTCAGCGACTCGTGCAGGTCTTGGCTCAGGGGCTACTTGCCCTGAGCTGGGGCTGTGGGCGGGATCCCAGGCACGCAGGGGCAGGCCCCAACCAGCTGCACACGTCTCTGCTGGGGAGGAGAACGCTAGGGAATCTACGTGTGAGAGGCAGCTGCTGGGCGCCCAGGGAGTCAGCCTCAGGGTGTGCGGGGCTGCAGACCCCAGCCAGGGACCCTGGGAGCCTTTTGCACTCCGTGCGGCGATGAGTCTGGGCAGCCCAGCAACCGCTGGATGAGCCCTGCACTAGCCCTTCCCTTCCCTCGCACAGAGCTCTTCCTACTGGAGCCCTTGGCAGTGTGCAAGCCACCGGCCCCAAAGCCCTCCCAAAGGACGCCTGGGGCCTAGGAGGCCAGGAAGGCGCCAGTGGCGTCTCCCAGCCTCGCGCAGCCGGCTCCTTCCTGGGCAGGAAGCCTAGCAGCGAGGCAAGTCTGGGCAAGGCTCGCCCAGGGCAGAGCAGTCTCGCGCCAGCAACTCTGCCAGATCGGGCCTCTGAGCAGAGCTGGAGCTCTGCCGTCCTGGAGGCGCACTCGGCTCCAGCCAAGTAGGGCTTGAGCCAAACGAGGCTGGGCTGCCTCTTCTTCCCTCGAGGAGGCTCGGCTCCCCTCCAGCTGTTCACTCGGCTTCCAGGTGGGGGCGCTCTGCGCCTCCTGCAGGTCTTGGCTCAGGGGCTGCTTGCCCTGAGCTGGGGCTGTGGGCGGGAGCCCAGGCACGCAGGGGCAGGCCCCAACCAGCTGCACACGTCTCTGCTGGGGAGGAGAGCGCTAGGGAAGCTACGTGTGTGAGTCAGCTGCTGGGCGCCCAGGGAGTCAGCCTCCATGTGGGCGGGGATGCAGACCCCAGCCAGGGTCCCTGGCAGCCTGGTGCACTCCCTGCGGCGCTGAGTCTGGGCGGCCAAGCAACCGCTGGAGGAGCCCTGCACTAGCCCTTCTCTTCCCTCGCACAGAGCTCTTCTGGCTTGAGCCCTTGGCAGTGTGCAAGCCACTGGCCCCTAAGCCCTCCCAATGGACGCCTGGGGCCTAGGTGCAAGGGCAAGGCAGGAGCGGAGCTGAGGCCAGGAAGGCGCCAGTGGCGTCTCCCAGCCTCGCGCAGCCGGCTCCTTCCTGGGCAGGAAGCCTAGCAGCGAGGCAAGTCTGGGCAATGTTCGGCCAGGGCACAGCAGCCTCGCGCCAGCAACTCTGCCAGATCGGGCCTCTGAGCAGAGCTGGAGCTCTGCCGTCCTGGAGGCGCACTCGGCTCCAGCCAAGCAGGGCTTGAGCCAAACGAGGCTGGGCTGCCTCTTCTTCCCTCAAGGAGGCTCACCTCCCCGCCAGCTGTTCACTCGGCTTCCAGGTGGGGGCGCTCTGCGCCTCCTGCAGGTCTTGGCTCAGGGGCTACTTGCCCTGAGCTGGGGCTGTGGGCGTGAGCCCAGGGACGCAGGGGCAGGCCCCAACCAGCTGCACACGTCTCTGCTGGGGAGGAGAGCGCTAGGGAAGCTACGTGTGTGAGGCAGCTGCTGGGCGCCCAGGGAGTCAGCCTCCGGGTGTGCGGGGCTGCAGACAAAAGCCACGGGCCCTGGGAGGCTGGTACACTCCGTTCGGCGCTGAGTCTGTGCGGCCAAGCAACCGCTGGAGGTGCCCTACACTTGCCTTTCTTTCCCTCTCACAGAGCTCTCCCTGCTGGAACCCTTGGCAGTGTGCAAGCCACCGGTCCCTAAGCCCTCCCTAAGGATGCCTGGGGCCTAGGTGCAAAGGCAAGGCAGGACCAGAGCTGAGGCCAGGAAGGGGCAAATGGCGTCTCCCAGCCTCGCGCAGCCTGCTTCTTCCGGGCAGGAAGCCTAGCAGCCGGGCAAGTCTGGGCAAGGCTCGCCGAGGGCAGAGCAGCCTCGCGCGAGCAACTCTGCCAGATCGGGCCTCTGAGCAGAGCTGGAGCTCTGCCGTCCTGGAGGCGCACTCGGCTCCATCCAAGTAGGGCTTGAGCCAAACGAGGCTGGGCTGCCTCTTCTTCCCTCGAGGGGGCTCGCCTCCCCGCCAGCTGTTCACTAGGCTTCCAGGTGGGGGGGCTCAGCGACTCGTGCAGGTCTTCGCTCAGGGGCTGCTTGCCCTGATCTGGGGCTGTGGGCGGGAGCCCAGGCACGCAGGGGCAGGCCCCAACCAGCTGCACACGTCTCTGCTGGGGAGCAGAGCGCTAGGGAATCTTCGTGTGTGAGGCAGCTGCTGGGCGCCCAGGGAGTCAGCCTCCGGGTGTGCGGGGCTGAAGACCCCAGCCAGCGGCCCAGGGAGCCTGGTGCACTCCGTGCGGCACTGAGTCTGGGCGGCCAAGCAACCGCTGGAGGAGCCCAGCACTAACCCTTCCCTTCCCTCGCACAGAGCTCTTCCTGCTGGAGCCCTTGGCATGTGCAAGCCACCGGCCCCTAAGCCCTCCCAAAGGACGCCTGGGGCCTAGGTCCAAAGGTGAGGCAGGAGCGGAGCTGAGGCCAGGAAGGCGCCAGTGGCGTCTCCCAGCCTCGCGCAGCCTGCTCCTTCCTGGGCAGGAAGCCTAGCAGCCAGGCAAGTCTGGGCAAGGCTCGCCCAGGGCAGAGCAGCCTCGCGCCAGCATCTCTGCCAGATCGGGCCTCTGAGCAGAGCTGGAGCTCTGCCGTTCTGGAGGCGCACTCGGCTCCAGCCAAGTAGGGCTTGAGCCAAACGAGGCTGGGCTGCCTCTTCTTCCCTCGAGGAGGCTCGCCTCCCCGCCAGCTCTTCACTCGGCTTCCAGGTGGGGGCGCTCTTCGCCTCTTGCAGGTCTTGGCTCAGTGGCTGCTTGCCCTGAGCTGGGCCTGTGGGCCGGAGCCCAGGCACGCAGGGGCATTCCCCCAACCAGCTGCACACGTCTCTGCTGGGGAGGAGAGCGCTAGGGAAGCCAAGTGTGTAAGGCAGCTGCTAGGCGCCCAGGGAATCAGCCTCCAGGTGTGCGGGGCTGCAGACCCCAGCCAGGGGCCCTGGGAGCCTGGTGCACTCCGTGCGGCGCTGAGTCTGGGCGGCCAAGCAACTGCTGGAGGAGCCCTGCACTTGCCCTTCCCTTCCCTCTCACAGAGCTCTCCCTGCTGGAGCCCTTGACAGTGTGCAAGCCACCGGCCCTTAAGCCCTTCCCAAGGACGCCTGGGGCCTAGGTGCAAAGGCAAGGCAGGAGCGGAGCTAAGGCCAGAAAGGCGCCAGTAGCGTCTCCCAGCTTCTCGCAGCCTGCTTTTACTGCTGGAACCCTTGCCTCTGCGGCACTCAGTAGCCCCTAATCGCGACTCCAATCCCGGAACTCCACCCTGACCTCAAAACCCTATATCCCAAACCTGTAAACTGAATGCCTAGCTCGAATCCCCAAACAATGAACCTGAAACCTGATACCTTAACCCTAACCCGACCTCAAACCAAAACACCTACCCCTTAATACCAAACCCAAACTCCAATCTCCAAACCGCAACCCCAAACCGCAAACCTCTAACCCCGAAGCCGAACCCCAAACCCCAAGCCCCTAATCAGAACAAGAACCCCCAAACTCCGAACCCCAAACCCCTAACTCGAACACCATACCATGAACCCCAACCCATTTCCCGAATCCAAATCTCTAACCCCAAGCACCGAACTCCCAACCTGAACCCGAATCCCCTAACCCAATCCCCTACCTGAACCCTTTACCATAACCCGAAAACGAAACACCAAACCCCTAACCCATAACCTGAACTGCGACCCCCTACCCTAAAACAGAAGCCCCTGTCACTAACCCCTAACCAGAACAGCGAACCCCTTAACCGAACCTCAAAGGCCGAACCCCAAACCCCTAACCCGATCCGTGAACCCCTAACTCGTACCCGAACCCCAAACCCGAGCCCCAAACCCAAACCCCGACCCCCAAACCCCATACCACAAACCCCGAACCATGTAGCCCAAACCCCGAATCCATAACTCAAACCCCGAACCCCAAATCTGGAACCCGAACCCCCAACCCCAAACCGCTAACACGAACCCCACACCCAGACCGCACACCCCTAATGCCTTACCGGAAACGCAAACCCATAAAGTGAACCCCAAACCCTGAACCCAAACCCCTAACCCGTACCCCACACCCCACACCCCCAACCCAAACCCCAAACCCCTAACCCAAACTGCGAACACCTAACCCGAATTCTAAACCCCGAAACCCAAACCCCAAAACCCAACCCTCAAACCCAAACTCCAAACCCCTGATCCGAACCCCAAACCCCAAACCCCTAGCCGGAACCCCAAACCTCAAACCCCAAACCGCACACCCCAAACCCCTAAGCCGAACCCCGAACTCCCAACCCCTAACTCCTAACCTGAACAGCAAAACTCGAAACTGCACCTCACACCCCCATCCCCAAACCCTGAACCCAAACCCCCGAAGCCCAAACCCCAAACCTCAAATCTTGACCCCCGATCCACAAATCTCACTTACTGAACCTCTAATCGGAACCCCCAACCCCAATCCTCGAATCCCAATTCCCGAACCCCAAACCCAAACCCCAAACCCCTAATCCGTAACCCAAACTGCAAACCCAAAAACCGAACCCCAAACCCCCAACCCACAACCCTGAACCCAAACCCCAAACCCATAACTGGAACCCCAAACCACGAACCCCTGACCCAAATCCCAGACTCCAAACCCCAAATCCCTAACCCCTAACCAAATCCGCGAACCCCTATCCCAAACCGCGAACCCCAAACCCCAACCCTCAACCCCTAACCTGAAACGCGAACCCCAAACCTCGAACTCCAAACCCCAAACCCGAACCCCGAACCCCTAACCAGAACCCCAAACCCAAACCGCGAACCCCAAAACCCAAACCCATAACCCGAATCCCAAACCCAAAACCCCTAACCCGAATCCCAAACCTCCAACCCAAACCGCGAACCCCAAACCCCAAACCCTTCACCCTAACCTCAAACCCAAACCCGAACTGTGAACCCCTAACCCAATCCGAGAGCCCCTAACCTGATCCCCAAACCCCAAACCCAAACCTCAAACCACAAACCCAAACCGCGAACCCCAAACCCTTTACCTGAACCTCAAACCCCAAACCCAAACTGCGAACCCCGAACCTGAACTGAGAACCCATAACCTGATCCCCAAATCTGAAACGCGAACCCCTAACCCGAACCCCAAACCCCAAACCCAAACCGCGAACCCCTAACCCGAACCCCAAACCCCTAAGCTGAACCTTGAACCCCTAATCGGAACCCCAAACTTCAAACTAGAACCGCGAACCCCTAACCCCAAACGCTGAACCCCAAACCACAAACACGAACCCTGAACCCGAACCCTAAGTAGAGAGGGGATTCCCCGCACCCGAACTCTGAACCTGAACCCTAACAAGTTGGGGGGATGCCAGAACCCTAAACCTAACCCTAACAATAAAACTCTAACATAAACATAAACTTTTCTGGCCTAAGCCCCGCCCCTTGCTGTCCCTCACCCCCTAAAAGCAAACGAGGCAAAACTGGGACTTGAATGCCTGACCTACAGAGCCAAGTTGGATGTTTAACTGGTTGTCAGCCTAACCGCTTCGCTAGAGAGGATTACTGGGTTTTGTTTTGCTCCCAGGCGCTCTTCAAGCCTCACCCCGCCACTGCAGGCTAATAAAGAACTATGGACCCTATTAGCGCTCACTTTACCTGTAACCCTAGAGTTAATGCCAACCCTAACCGTAACCCGAACCCTGACCCTGACATGAACCCTAACCCAAACCCGAACTCTAAGAAGAGGGGGGTCCCCGAATTCTAACCTGAACCCGAACCCTAACAAGTGGGGGGGGGGGTTGCCCGAACCCTAACCCTAAGCTTAACAATAAACCTCTAAAATAAAAAAATTTTCTGGTCTAAGCCCTGGCTCTTGCAGTCCCCTGCCCCTTAAAAGCGAAAAGGTCAGACTGGAGACTTGAACTCCTGATTTACAGGCCATAGTCTGCCCGCCTACTGGCCCGCCTAACCCCTATGATACAGAGGCTTGCTGCTTTCAGCAGGGCTCCCGAACCCTCTTCAAGCCTCGGCCCGCCAGGGCAGGCTAATAAAGAACTATGGGCCCTATTAGGGCTCACTTTAAGCTGTAACCCCAACACTAATGCTAACCCTAACCGTAACCCGAACCCTGACCCTGACATGAACCCTAACCCAAACCCGAACTCTTAGAAGAGGGGGGATCCCCAAATTCTAACCCTAACCCTGAACCCGAACCTGAACAAGTTGGGGGGTTGCCCGAACCCTAACCCTAAGCTAAACAATAAACCTCTAAAATAAAAATAAACGTTTTTGGTCTAAGTCCCGCCTGTTGCTGTCCCCCGCCCCCTAAGAGCAAAAGAGTTAAGCTGCAGACTTGAACTCCTGACTTACAGACCATCGTCTGCCTGCTCACCAGTGCACCTAACCGCTACGCTACAGAGGCTTGCTGTTCTGACAGAGCTCCCGGACCCTCTTCAAGCCTCTGCCCGCCAGGGTCTGGCTCTATAGACTATCATGGCTGTCCTAGGTCATCTTTGCTTTCTATAGTCATAGTTTTATCCCTAAATCATAGACAGATCAGCTGAGAAAAAGCTTGGATTGTCTCGGTGGGGTGGATTTGCTTGTCCTTGTGTTTCACCTGGAGGCAGTCGCGGTCCCGCGGGCCTGTCCTGGAAGGGGGCGTGGGGGTGGGGCGCACCGTGAGCGCGTCGGGGGCGGGGCGAGCCTGGGCTGCTGGTCAGGAGCGCGGCTCACGTGAGCGGGTCTGGGGCGGGATGAACATGGCGGCGCGTCGGGGGCCAGGGCTCTCAGGGCTCGCCATTGCAGCTGGGAATGCTCGTTTCGTGGGCTCCTGGGTCCCCGTCGATTGGCATCCAGCGAGCAGAGCGCAGGGCTGTGGGCCACAGGTAAGGGAACTCGGACTGGGCGGAGCAGGGAACCATGTATTCTGCCCTCTTTGTTTGCAGTCTCGGAGCCGACTAAAATGGCGGTCGCAGAAAAGCCTCGCCTTTGAGGTCAAGGGTTTTACTGCTTTACCCCTTTGCATAAAGCTCAGACCCGCGCGGTTTTCCCAAGCAGCCTAGTGTATTGCTTCCTACAGGCCTGGAGAGGATAACAGGCAGGAAGGCCAGGGGTCTCCAGACAGAGAAAATAGACTGCAAGTGTCAGACGTTTTTTTCTCTCTCTTAAGAGGCCGGAGGAGACAAAAGAGTGCTGCATTTTTTTTTCTCCATGTTGATACAAATTTAAAAGGTTTCTCAGAAATTTCTGTGTTGCCATGACCACTCCTGGCTCCACCTGAATTTAACTTTCCTCAAACCTTGAACTAAGCAATGCATTTTTCTTATGGAAATGTTTGTCTTAAGGTATGCTAATGTACTATGTATTTACCCAAGGCTCTGTCTTCAGGTCAGTTTCCCCTAAAGGCTCAGAAAAAACTTGACAAACCAGTATGTTTTACTCATACCTTGTTCTCTTAATCTATGTGAATGAAACTATATATTTGCTTGGAAATCTGCCTTTCTTCAAGATTCATGTCCATCATTTTATGGCCTGGGATGACTCATCTGCTGCCAATGTTATCTCAATGCATGCTGTGGGTGAGGGGCCTGGTGCCATTCTCTGACACATTGTCTTTCTTTCATTAGCAGACTGCTAGTGGCTCTATAACATCTGGCTAAAGACTAGCAGGGGGTACTCTTCCCCCTTTTACTGTCTACGTCAGCAGCTCTCTCGATCTCTTTTATATTTTAATAAAACTTTTTAACAGAAAACCTCTGAGCCATCAAGCTTCGTCACTTGCCCTGGATTGAATTCTCCTCTGGAGTCCAAGAATGCTGGCATCTTTTGTGGTTTAGCAACCACCTTTCAGCCTTTTGAAATTCATATTGAATCTTCATTTCAGATTGAAGATGCATTCCATGGTATTGCCAACTGAAGCCTTTTCATCGCTATGGCATATCTGTCCATGTCTTTAGGGTATTTTTCAGCAATCATGTATCATTTCCAGTGTGCCAGTCTTGTTATCCTCATTCTGTCCATAGCAAAGTCTTTTATTAATGTTGACATGACTGAAAGGGAATCGTTTGTTTAAATTCCTTTTCAGATTGTTATTTGCTGGTGTATACAGATAACACTGTGTCATCATTCATTTGTATCAGTTTGGACAGCTTGATAGTTGTCTTTAGTTTCTTTAATTTCTCATAATTTAAGATGACCCTGTCTCATATATTTACAGTCTCACCCCTAGTCTCAGTCATTTCTTCAAAGAACTGTCCTTTTTTTAAACATTACATTATTTTTGACTGTGCTGGGTCTTTATTGCTCGTTTGTCTAGTTGTAGTGAGCAGAGGCTACCCTCTAGTTGCTGTGCCATGGCTTCTCATTGCAGTGCTTTCTCTGTTTGCAGAACTTGGGCTCTGGAGCATGCAAACTTCAAGAGCTGTTCAAGGGCTTCATTGCCCCTGGGCGTGTGGAATCTCCTACACAGGAATTGAACCCGTGTTCCCTGCATCGGTAGGCAGATTCTTTACCACCGGGCCATTGGAGATGTTTCCTGTTCCCTTTTATTAGAGAATGATATTTAAAACATACATGTAGGAGCTCAATATGCTCAGCTGACAATACATGGATATATATATATATATATATACATGTATTCCAGCTCACCTTTGAACATATTCAGTTAAAGGTAATTTGTGATGTCTCCAACCTGATCCACCACGACATGGACATTGTAACGTTTCCTTTTGTTTATCTGTAACTTTGCATTCCAATGGTAAGATACCTGGCTTCCACCGCTTGTCATACACAGAATTCAGTGCTTGTCCCACGTGGTTACTGAAAAAAAAACTGTCAGATTGTCTTTCAAAGGGGGCTCTGCATGCATTGCACCAGTATCTTGAGTATGTTTTTGTATGATAGTTTACTATCAGTATACCCTCAGTGGCCAGGTGTCTATTTCAGTCGCTACCAATTATGAATGGGCTTGTTTGCTCTAGTGTTCTTGGACAATTCGAATACAGTTTCTTTGTCAGATATGCATTGTTTTAGGAAAACAGTTTTATTGATTGTTGGCTGTGTTGCCTCTTTGTGTGTGGGCTTTTCTCTAGTTTTGGTGAGCATGGGCCATAACTAGTGGTTTGCAGGCTTCTCACTGCAGTGTCTCCTCTTGTTGAGGGGCACAGGCTCACGGGCTTCAGTGGCTGCAGCATGTGAACTCGGCATCGTGGCTTCCAGGATCTAGAGCACAGGCTCGCTCGGCTGTTGTGGCACACGGGCTCCATAGGATGTGGGATCTTCCCATCCTAGGGATCGCACATGCATCTCCAGCACCGGGGGGTGGATTCTTTACTATGGAACCACCAGGGCATATTTTAGACTAGTTTTCCACACATGTATCTAGTGAAAGAGGCCAGGATCAAGAGGCATGGCAGCTGGGAATCCTCAGCCCCAGCTCTGGTGTGCTATCCAAAGCTCTGGGGCCTTTGGTGAGCAGCTCAGCTTCCCTGGGACTGTTTCCTCCCATCAGAAATGCCCTGCTTTTGGACTGTAGCCCACCAAGCTCCTCTGTCCCTGGGATTTCTGAGACCAGAGTACTGCAGGTGGTGCCATTTCCTTCTCTGCTGCTGCTGCTGCTGCTGCTGCTGCTGCTGCTGCTGCTGCTGCTGCTGCTGCGTCGCTTCAGTCGTGCCTGACTCTGCGCGATCCCATAGACAGCAGCCTACCAGGCTCCTCTGTCCCTGGGATTCTCCAGGCAAGAACACTGGAGTGGGTTGCCATGTCCTTCTCCAGTGCATGAAAGTGAAAAGTGAAAGTGAAGCCACTCAGTGAAGTCGTGTCCGTCTCTTAGTGACCCCGGGGTTGCAGCCTACCAGGCTCCTCTGTCCGTGGGATTCTCCAGGCAATGGTACTGGAGTGGGCTGCCATTGCCTTCTCTGATTTCCTTCTCTGCAAGATAGCGTTTTGAAGATATTTTCTCCTGGATATTGCTTTTGATGAAGGAAGGGGGATCCCTTTCAGGGCTTGAGAGTGAGTTCTTGTCTGACACTGGGCAATGAGTTGTCTGAGGAGAGGAGTGCTGTCCAAGCGAGAGGCTTTATTGGGAAGGGCTGCCAGGGTGGAGGGCAGGAGGGTGAGGGAAACGGAGAGAACCACTCTGTCACGTGGCTCACAGTCTCAGGTTTTATGGTCATCGGGCTCATTTCTGGTTTGTCTCTTGCCAGGCATTCTGAATTGGGATCCTTCTTGGGGGCACACGCATCACTCAGCTGAGATGGATTCCAGCGAAGTGGATCCTGGGAGGTTGGTAGGACCTCTGAACTGGAGCCTCCCATCTCCTGACCTCTCCAGAATTCTGGTTGGTGGTAGCTTGTTCGTTCCTTGTTCCTTCCCAGGACCTCCTGTTGTAAGATGATTCCTGCAAGTGTTTTCTTTTCTCTGTTGCCTGGCCAGGGTGGGTGGTCCGTGGTTCATTTAACAGTTTGTTTTTGGTTCTCTCGAGTAAGGTCCTCCACAGGGTAAATGTATGAAATGATAAAAGGCAATGTTTTAAATAATTTATATTCATAATTTGGTAAGTTGGCTTGTTTTGTGTATGTTAGACCTGATCACCAGACCAACGGTCATGTAGAACTTTTGCAGTTTTCTAAAATTCTATAGTTTTTTAAATGGAGTTACCTTGTTGCAAAGTTTGTGTTTATGTTCATATTTTTTTAAAGTTATTTCTTTTAGTTGATTGATCATTGCTTTACAATATTGGTTTGATTTGTCATACATCCACATGAATTAACCATAGGTGTACCTATGTCCTCTTGCTCTTGAATCTCCCTCCCACCTCGCACGCATTCCCACCTCTCCAGGTTACTACTGAGCCCCAGTTTGAGTTCCCTGAATCATACAGCAAATTCCCATTGGTTGTCTATTTACAAATGTAGGTGTACCTGCATCCATGCTGCTCTCTCCATTCATCTCACCCTCTCCCTCTTGTTCCCCACCCTCGTCTGTAAGTCTGTTCTCTATGTCTGCACCTCCATTGCTGCTCTGTGAACAGACTCGTCAGTACCATCCTTCTAGATTCCATGTTTTTCTCTCTTTGACTGACTTCCCTCCCCTTTATTAGAACAAACTCAAATGTGTTCCTTTTTATGGCTGCATTCCATGCAGGCTCTGATTGTTCCTTAGCCATGTTTTGCGGAGGGTCATGGAGCTATTCTGCTCCATTTCAGTTTGGGCTTCCAGTCTGAGTGCTCGCAGCAGAGCTGCTTCTGGGTGAGCCCTCTGAGGTCTGTGAGCACCGGGCTGCCCGCTCTTCTCTTGTGGCCCGCAGGGGGCGCCAAAGGCCCCTCTGACCCGCGGGCGCAGGACGCTTTGCCTTTAGACTCTGCTCCGTGAGCAGCTGGCGGGAGCTTTGTCTCCTCAGGACCATCGGGGCTCAGGCTTCTGGATAACAGGGCTGCATCCAGGCTGAGAGGAGCAGGGTTGCCTCAGTGCCCACCAGCAGGGAGGCGCTGCAAGAGCGAAAAATGAGGATGGAGTAGACGTTTCCTGTGTCCAGCTGAGGGCTGACTGGAGGTCCATCTCAGAGGACTCAGGGGGAAAGAGCTCCGTGTGCAAAGCGGTGGGTTTTCAGTTAGATTTGCGTTAGATGATGTAGAGGATGAACACTGATGTTCTTCCGTGTAGGTGGCCATTTTCCTGTCACTGTTTCTTGAGAAGACTGTCCTTTCCTCTTCGCTCGTTCCTGGTTTGATTTTCAGGAACTGACCATGTACAGGTGGGTTCGTTTCTGGGCTCTCTATTCTCTCCTGGAGTCCATGTGTCTGTGTTCCTGCCAGTTCCTCACTGTGGTGGTCACTACAGCTCCGTGATGTAGTTTGAAGAGGGATAGGAAGATGCCTCCAGCTGTGTTCCTCTTTCTCAGAGTCTTTTTGGCCGTTTAAGGTCCTGTTCAACAGTAGCAGCCTAATATTAGGAATATTTCTATTTCTGTGAAAAATGCCATTGAATATTATTTTGTGATTGCAGTCCGTGTATTTGTTGATGACTTTGGTTGGAATGGACCTTTTAATTCCTCATTGTTCCAGTGCATGAGCGTGGAATAATTTTCTGTGTGTTTGTATTTTCTTTGGTTTCTTTATCAGTGCCTTCTAGTTTTCTGACTACTGGTTTTTTATGTTCTTGATTAAGTTTGTTGCTAGATGTTTTATTTAAGTGGGATTTTCTTAATATTTTTTTCTGATTGTTATTAGTGTATAGAAATGCAAGTGATTTTTGGACTGTAAAGGGTAGTATTTTATGATTGTAAATTAATCCAAAATGATTCAGCTTTACTGAATGTAGTCTAACAACTTTTTGTGAAGTGATGTGGAACATTTTATCTGTAAGATCTGTTTCTCCTGCAGTAGGTCATCCAGAGGACCCAAGACATGGTGGTTACTAATAGACTTCCCACACTACTTCTTCATTCCACGTGGACTCCTTCACGGGCAGTGAGCATCGCAGCTTCCCTTGAACTTCATCTGGGTAAGTCTTGGCCTGTATCAGAAAGTTTCCTGCCTGTCTGCTCTAAATTTCTTTTGTGGTATTGACATGGTTGTTTTGAAACCTAGTATACTTTCCAGTCATTTAAAATGTACAGAAAATGCCTAGCAATGGGAACAAGTGCTAGCATTTGCCACATCATCTAAAATACTCTATGTGTTTTATCCAAAATGGGTACCTTCTGCAGAACCAGCACATAATCTCCAAAATCAGGAAATCATATGGTACCTACATTATAATGTAATCCACTGCCCCACTTCCACTTTTAGCAATTGTTCAAGTGTATGAATATATCTTTTGTTTCCATCGTCATCCTTTTTTCTTTATTTAGAGTGTTACTGAGATTTTCAGTTATTTGGACAAACTTGATGGATTGAAAGCAGACATGGTGAATAAGGGTTCTGGGTGGCCTTTTCTATGTGGATTTCTTTTTCACTGAAGATGGTTTTAATATTTATTCATGTGGTAACATGTATGAATCCTGCATTCTTTCTCCCCCCCCCCCATAGTAATTAAAAATAAATAATATGCCATTTACCATTTAGATATTTGTAAGCATACAGTGTTGTAGCAGACAACCTTTTCTTGTTTTGCAAACCAGTTTAATAATGTGCACCTTGTGCGTGCTTTGGAGAAACTCAGGAAACTGAGTCAGTGACTGAAATGGCCCAAGATATCACCTTAGATTCCATCTTCATCTGAAAACAAAACAGGCACTTTCTGGTGGTCCAGTGGCTGAGACTGGACACTCCCAAAGAAGGAGGCCCAGGTTCATTCCCTGATCCAAGAGCTAGATCTCCCATGCCACAAAGGAGAATTTGCATGTTGTAGCTAAATATCTGGCTTACCTCAATGAAGGTTGACCTGGCGCAGCCAAATTAAAAAAGAAACAAATATTTTACAGATACAACCAAAGGAAAGGAAGGGTATGGTTGTTGTGCAGATTTACGGCTTAGCTTTCCCTATCGATAGAAAAGAAAAAAGAGTTTCAAAAGACTGTGTCTCATCCTTCTATCTGGCATATAGAGAGGATTCCTTTGAAATGAGATTTCTCTGGTAAATGTGACTCACAGAAGAGCTGTCTTGAACTTGGGTTTCAGAGATGATCATGTGTCCTCTAAAAAAAAAAGTTAATTGGGTCCCACTAATTCTCATGCTGAGGTGGTATATTTTGTGGTAGCATTTGCTCCCCTTCACTTTGGATGTATCCCCATTTGTTTACACTGTCATCTACTGAAGACATCCTGATATTTGAAAGTTTTTAGTTATTACAAGTAGAGCTGTTGTATATAATCATGTGATACTTTTTGTCTGGACGTTTTCAAAGCTGTTTAGTAAGTGCTAGCCATATAGTATTCAGGTCACAGGTGAGCTTTGTTTAGCTGTGGAAAAATCCAGCTATGTTTCTCTGTGGCATGTGGGATCTTCTGGGGTAAGGGATCAAACTAGAGTGTCTTGCATTGTCAGGCAGATTCTTTACCACTGAGCCACCGGAGAAGTTGTGCCCTACCCCCGTTTTTTTTTTTTTGAGTTTACTGGATCTAATAGGTGTGCAGTGCTACCTCACTGTTATTTTAGTTTGTAATTTCCTAATGATATGTGATTTTGAGTCTTTTTGATAGGCTTATTTGCTATCTTTATATTTTTGTAGGCCAGGTGTTTAGGTGTATACATTTTTTATGAGATTGTTCTAGATTTTTTGGTATATTTGGAGTACAATCCTTTATCAGATATGTATTTTATAAATATATTTTCCTGTGGCTTGTGTTTAAGTTTTGTGAATAAGGTTTTTCACAGTTTAAATGTCTAATTCTTTAAAGTTAATGTTATATATGTTTTATATCCTTTTTTGGATAGACTTTAGTGTGTTGTTGTTGTTGTTGTTAAATTTTATAAGCAGAAGTGAGGTACTGTAGATACAGTTTTAAGCTAAGCTGAGGTACCATAGATACAGTTTTGCCTTTTGTCTGTTAAGAAGTTTGAGTGAGTTTGGTGTACACTGTATATAACATTATGTCTACATTCATTTGACTGGATATAGCTTCCAATTATTTGTCTAATTGGTTTTGGAGATATCACGGGAAGTCAGTTTTTCCAAGGGAAACTGAGGTCCATGAAACATGAACTCTTTTCGATCGGTCGGAATCACTCTCTGCTATTTCTGACAGATTTGACTTGTTTGGATATCTCGTATGAGTGGAATCACAGAACGTTTGTCTTTTCTTGGTCTGGTTTATTTCACATGATCTAATGACCATAAGGTTTGTCCACATTGTCGCATTGTCAGAATTACTGACTTTGAAGGGCCGAATCAGATTCCATTGTGTGTATACCACAGTTTGTTTATGGAATTGGCTGCCATGGACACTTAGATCACTTCTGTTTGTTTGCCAGTGTGAATCATGCTGTTGTGAGTATGACGGAAGAAGTATCCATTTTTTCAGCCCCCTTTCCCAATCCTTTTGGGTACATAGCTTGAATTGGAATCGAACTATGTATTTATTCCATGTGTTTGTTTTGGAGTCATTTCTGTAATGTCTTGCAGAGTGGCAGCACCATTTAATGTACTTTTTCGTATGGTGGAATACCGTTCAAGCTTCTGAATATACCTTGTGTTGCATATTCAGTCTCCCACCAACGGACACTTGAATGAGTTCTACCTTTGAGCTATTGTGAATGTCACTATGAGTATTTGTGTACCAGTTTTTGTTTGAATTATTAACAAGTACATTACTATATATAAAAGAAGCCACAAGGACCTACTGTACAGTTTAGGAAACTATTAAATATCTTATGATAATGTATAATGGAAGAGAATCTCAAAAGGAATATATGAAAAGCACATAGTAACCATGATATTTATTGTGCCAACACTATGAGTTATCATAGCACTACTCAACGTGTATTTATACATGTCAGTAAAATATTCACATCTGTAAGGATATTATAAAAAATTATATAAAAAATCAAGAATTCAAACAGAGATTAAATAAACTTCCTGTCATTGCTCATCATCATTTATACATTCATACTACCTGTAACACTCATTGTATAAGTGCTGGACTAGCAATTGATGTTCTCGTAAACCAAGAGATTGTGAAGGTGTAAGGAAATATAGCTTATTGAATTCCTTAATGAAGGATTATAGAACTCTATGTCCATGAAGTGAATGAAATTCCATTTTATTGAACCACATTCTTACTAGAGTGATGAGCTTCCACCCCACCCAACGTTAGTTCACAATGAAATCCTGCAGTCCTCTGGCCTCAATGTCTGCTTCCTGCTACCGAGAAAGAAAAGATGAGGAAGTCCTGACAAAACCGATGCTATTTTTCTTTTTCTGATTTGTATTTTATCGCAGGGCTTGGCAAAAAGAGGGCCCAACCTGTTTTTAGAGTTCCATCCCAAGGGTCCCTCTGGCATGTTCCCTATGTTGACAAAGTGCTGATTATTTTCAACAAAGGACAATGATCTGCACTTCACTATCTGTTGCTTGAGCTGGAATAGCGGGCATCCCTTGAAGTGCATTCCTTCATGCTGAAGTAGGCATCCCTGAAGCAATAGTATAAGAGGAACACATTTATCACGTAGACATCGCAGCCCATGCATTTGTAATAATTTTTCAGTTATACCCATCATCATCGGAGGAACTGACTTGTCCCAGTAACAACGAGAGTACCCAGTATAACAGTTCCTTGACTTATGAGTACTTCCTATGAGTACCCTTATGAGTACTTCTTCCAATGTTGTTTCTCCTACTTTGGTCATGAACAGTAGAAGCTGATGGCAGTGGTCCTTGAAATGTATGTCGATTCCTAGGTGGCACAGTTGATAAATAAAAAATCTGCCTACCAGTGCAGGAGGGGGAAGTGATGTGGGTTTGATCCCTGGTTCAGGAAGATAACAATTCATACACATGTTTTATGTGAACCAGTTTGATACTCATGAGTTTTTTCTTCTGTATACAGAAAAACAAATGCTGTTCAAGGACACTGAAAGAACCCTGATGTTGAAAATCAGATCTGTATTGTGAGCAATGCTTAGATATCCATGAGTCGAAGCATAGTATTATGCCTATCATCCTTGTATTTCTCTCAGTGAAATATGTTGAGGAAAACTCTTCATTCGTGGTCTAGATTCACGAAGAAGCTAAATAGCATTCATCCTTTACGTTGACAACTGTGAATTTAAATCTCCTGTGAATCCTATGTGACAACCACACATACCAACATGAGTTATCAGTATTATATCAATATTTTTAGTCCTATTGTATGTCAACTAAAAAAATCAGTATATAATTGTACATGAAGTCAAGACATAAAATCAGTGCAAATACAAAATGTTCCATCCTTTGAGAAAGGGAGAAAAACATCTCTGTGCTTAGCCTATTGCATTTTTATGTATTAGACCCTTAAGTAGTTTATTCACCACACCCTGTGAATGATTCACAAATCTTCAGAGAAGAAAGGATCATTTCTCTTGAACAATGAGTAGTTCAACTATTCTCAAAGCAAAGCCATAAGTGAGTCTTATTTTGGGTGAGACCATGAAAACTCAGCGTTTTCATTATGCTTGTGCTTATGATGGGAGGAGGTCTGAGAAAGCACTTCTGAAGGTTTATTCATACCAGTCGTTCTCATATGTATCGAGTCTTTAAAGGTCGAATCACCAAGGTGTTGCTTCTACACTTGTACTAGGCTGAGCAGCAACATTCCCTTTCTCCGTAAGTGCAGTAGACGTGTTCCCAACCTGTCTGTCTTCTGTCCTCTGGAGTATGCATTGCTTGAGCTCATCACAGCCTAGTAGATGGAAATCATCAGGATATTCTGGAAACCCTTTTTATTTCAGTCTGTTCAGGAGGTTACCACTGCTGCAAACCTCTGGATTTTACCAAGCGCTTTTAACAACCTCAGATGAAGGATATAAGTCAACACTGGTGACAGCCACGGGCTTCCATGGCCTATCCATGATTGTTGGCTTTGCTTTCATAATCATCCTGTTTCTTATACCAGCTAAACTGTCAGTGTATTTTTTAATTACCATTTTATCTTTGATGGTTTTTAGAGCTATTATGGATTTTCCTATATATCTTCACTTATCGGTGAGGGTCTTATGTTAGTAGTAGTTATGACAACTGACTTTCTGTCTGTTAGCTGTGGCAGAATAAAAAAAGAATGACCCACTGTATATTATTAATATTATGTATCAATATATTGTTAGTTTTATTGTTTGCAGTCATCCAATTCCAAGTTTCTGAAATAAACTTTCAGAAAAATCACATCCTTTTGAATGCCCATTTGACTGAATAGGAGCACGGAAATGTTCTTCCATAAAATTGTTTACAGTTTCCATTCCGTTTCTCCTGTTTGATGTAGATATTGGCCTTTGGTTCTATCAGTAGCTTTGCAAGTAAAAAAAAAAATTAATTAGAGCTCGTATGGTAATTTTACTGTTAGCAATAAGTTTAGCATAAAATGAACACAGAAGAGGTTACAGTAGACCAAATATGAAAGTCAGTTTAAAAGAAAACATAGTGTTGAATGTTTACAGTAGGAATATAGTTATGAAGTTCCTTTATTATTATTCTATCCTTTCCTTTTGTTTTGCAGGGGTGTTAATGTACAGATTCCAGTACTATGGCTAGAGCGAATAATAGTATCATTATTCTTGAGAGCAACTCTACTAAGTCTTCACGCTCATGTCACTCAAGGTTTTTTAATACCTATTATGTTAGTCGTGTTTGTAGTTTGTGAAGTCACATAAGTTGCATTCATTCAAGCAATAGTATCAAACAGCTATGGCATCAATTATAGATGTGAATCGATATCGAATGTGAATCCATTTCACTGTGACAAGTTATTATTGTAGATATTCTATTCATGCCAGTAACAAAGCTGTGCAGAAATAATACAATGTTTATTAAGAAAATAAGATTTACTAATTTGTTTTATTATTCTATTTCTTTTAAACAGATTTAATGACAACAGGCTCAACTTTTCATTCACTTGTATGACTATGAGCAGTTTGACCAAGTTGAAGAAGATGACTCGTTTGTAGTCTTCCTCATCAGCTCATTCCATCTACTGGCTTTAAAATCATTTAGTACAGAGCTCACCGTCTAGGTGTTCATCCAGTGTTTTGTTTGCTTATCATGCAGGATCATTTTAAAAGGAAAAGTATGTGTGTATGAGTTAGAGCTCTGATCCCAGGAGTCCATGTAGAAGCTTCCCCTGAGAAATGTATCGTTTTTGCACCAATGCTACTGAAATGTGTGAATGTGGTATACCACGCGTCCCAATAAGTGTAAACAGCGTCATAGGCTACTTATTTGAAATGACCAGTACTCATGACATTCCATTCAACTGAGGACTAAATATAGCCAACGTAGGCTGTGTTTGCCAAATAGACTTTGAAGTATTCTTCACACAGTCCTTCATCGATGCCAGTTTTCAGATCGAAGAAACCCTTGCTCCATGAAGTTTGTGAACACATATACTCATGTTTTGTTTGAGATTTTAAAGTCATTCTTCAGTTTTGTTGGAGGAATGGTTCTGTATATGCCCCGTGGATCCCCAAATCCACTGATGTTCATGTGTCTTGGGGCTTCCCAGGTGGTTCTAGTGGTAAAGAACATGCAGAACATACCCATGCAGGAGACATGGGAGGTATGGATTCCATCCCTGGGGCAGGAAGATCTCCTGAGGGAGAGCATGGCAACCCCCTCCAGTATCTTTGCCTAGAGAATCTCATGGAGAGAGGAGCCTGGTGGGGCCTAGTCCATATGATCCCAAGGAGTTGGACACAATGTAAGTGACTTCGCACAGCACATGATTCGTTGTCATAGCTAATATAATGGAGATGACATAAAAAGAAGCACCAGCGGGCGAAAGTCAATATCCATCACTTTTAAACTTTGGAATGTATTGTGATATTTTACATCCATATTTGTATGACTTGATAGTTGGAGAATCGATGCATGTGAAGGCCTGGTTGTGTTATATGTATGTTGAGGGAAGATATATTTTTATGTGGTTTGACATATAGGTCCCATTTCATTCGTAGACATATGCATACTCATCACTTATCATCATTTTTTTTTTTTGAAAAGACCATTGTTTGGAAAGGTTGTTGTCTAACCATGAAAGATGCTTGAATTCTTGGGCTCCTTAGAGGAAGAATTCAACCCGGGGCCAGTGATGAGGCTTGATCAGTCAGAGCTTTTGTGTCCCAACGTTTTATTAAAGTATAAAAGAGAGAAAGCTTCTGACATAGACATCAGAAGGGGGCAGAAAGAGTGCCCCCCTACTCATCTTTGGCTGGATGTTATCTAGCTACTAGCAGTCTACTCATTAGAGAAAGGAATGGCAGCAGACCCCTCACCCACAAGATATATGGAGATGACCGTGGCACCAGGTGAGTCATCCTGGGCCATAAAACGATTGATATGAGCAAATGGATAGCTTCATTCACATAGATCAGGAGAGCCATGTATGAGTAAAGCATATTGGTTTGTCAAGTCAGTTCTGAGCCTTTAGGCAGAACCTACTTGAAGATAGAGTCTAGGGTAAATACATAGTACATTCACATAGCTTAAGGCAAACCTTTCCATGAGAAAAATGCCTTGGTCAGCTCAAAGTATGAGAAAAGTGAAGTTCAGGCGGAACCAGGTGTCATTATAGCAACACAGAATTGTAAGAGAAAATCTCTGTTTAAATTTGTATCAAGAAGGGGAAAAAAGATAACAGCTTGTTTCCTCCTGCCTCGGAAGTGACAGATAACAACTGTCTGACACTTGCACCCCATTTCCTCCCTTTGGAGACCCCTGGCCTTCCTGGCTGTTACCCTCTCAGTTTCATTCATTGAGCGTTTTCTGCCTTGTGAAACATTGGGCATAGAAGTATGTGTTTATTTAGGGGTATTTCATCCAATTTCATTTAAATGCATATGTGAATTAGAAAGTTTGACATGCTGTTGCTTTGTATACCGATTGGGAAACGTGAGCCTCCAAGCTTAATTTAGTTTTTCATGTTCATTTTTCTTTTTAGGGGTACAAAGAAAAATAATATGACTGTTAAGATCAGCTTTCGTATTTTTTGCCAAATATGAATTGGGATCACATCGATCAGAGATGAGTCTGTGCATGAAAGCCCTAATAACTAATGCTAATTGACTTCACTACCATGGGATGTTTTCATATCTATTGAGGATTTACTTCATGTATTTCGATTTTAACTTTCTGTCTTACAGCCTTGTTTGTAGATCAAAGCTATTTGAAATTGTCATCTGGTTTCAAATGGCTTGTGAGGTTATTCATGAGTGGTTCATAAAACCGAATGGATTGTACGTAGCCATACTTTGTTGTCATTCTATGAATTTGAAGAATGTCTGAAGAATGTCTGCAGTTATGCCTTAAAGATTCATACAATTGATGTCCAATATTTATCTCAAAAGACTTGCTTTCAATTTGTAGTTTCCTATGCGTATGTCTTTCTTTATGGATTTGGGTAGAACTTGTATTGGAACACTGAAAAATCTGTGATATCAACCGTGCTGACCTTTCTGGTGGTCATCATTAAGATTTTCACGCTCTATGGATCCTAGTGGAAACAGGTGCTGTTCATCCTACTTTTGTGAAGATTGAACTCATCGTAGAAAGTGGAATTTGTTGAAATATTTATGGTATAAATAAATCTTGTCTCTATAATTACCCAGAGTCCTGGTGCGTATTTGATTGCTAAGTTATAAAATGTATGAGATAGATGTGATCCATCAATGGCGACTGGATAAGTGGTGGAGAGGTATTTTGGTGATGCAAGAGATTTAAATGATATGATCATAGTATTTATATCCCTTTTATGTGGATAATGGGTCTTGGATCCATGTTTGAAACCTTACAACCTCGTCTTTTGTTATGCATGGGAAGTGTCAAAAATGAAGAAGATGCGGGTAGGTACTTCAAGGGTAAGTATAGGGCTGAGGGCGTGACTATGATGTGGGTTAGGGTTAGGATGTGGATGGGGGTCCGGTTAGGGTAGGGTAAAGGTTAGAGTTCGTGGAGGAGCCCTCCAAACTTGTTAGGGTGAGGGGTGAGGTGTGAGGGTTCAGGATGAGGGTGAGGGTAAGGATTCAGGGTGAGGGTTAGGATTCAGGATGAGGGTGAGGATTCAGGGAGAGGGTGAGGGTGAGGGTTCAGGGAGAGGGTGAGGGTGAGGGTTCAGGGAGAGGGTGAGGGTGAGGGTTCAGGGAGAGGGTGAGGGTGAGGGTTCAGGGTGAGGGCGTGGGTGAGGGTAAGGGTTCGGGGTGAGGGTTCAGAGTGAGCGTTCAGGGTGAAGGTGTGGGCCTCACATCTGATACAGGATTGTACTCCAAATATACCCATCCCTTCCCTTGAACAGACCTCTCACTATGGGAGCCCTTGGCAGTGTGGAACCCACCGGCCCCTAAGGCCTCCCAAAGGACGCCTGGGGCCTAGGTGCAAAGGCAATACAGGAGTGGAGCTGAGGCCAGGAAGGCGCCAGTGGCGTCTCCCAACTTCGCAAAGGCTGCTCCTTCCTGGGTAGGAAGCCTAGCAGCGAGGCAAGTCTGGGCAAGGTTCGCCCAGGGCAGAGCAGCCTCGCACCAGGAACTCTGCCAGATCGGGCCTCTGAGCAGAGCTGGAGCTCTGCCATCCTGGAGGCGCACTCGACTCCGCCCAAGCAGGGCTTGCAGCCTAAGGCGGCTGGGCTGCTTCGTCTTCCCCCTAGGAAGCTCGATTCCCGCATGCTGTTCACTCGGCTTCCAGGCGCCGGCTCCCTGCCCCTCCTTACGGTCTAGGATCAGGGGCTGCTTCCCCTGAGCTGGGGCTGTGGGCAGGAGCCCAGACACACAGGTGCAGGACCCAACCACCTGCACACGTCTCTGCTGGAGAGGAGAGCGCTAGGGAACCTACGTGTGTGAGGCAGCTACTGGGCGCCCACGGAGTCAGACTCGAGGTGTGCGGGGCTCCAGAGCCCCGCCAGGGGTCCAAGGAGCCTGGTGCTCACCGTGCGGCGCTGAGTCTGGGCTGTCAAGCAACCGCTGGAGGAGACCTGCACTTGCCCTTCCCTTGCATCTGACAGAGCTCTCCCTGCTGGAGCCCTTGGCAGTGTGCAACCCACCGGCCCCTAAGACATCCCCAAGGACGCCTGGTGCAAAGGCAAGGCAGGAGCAGAGCTGAGGCCAGGAAGGCGACAGTGGCATCTCCCAGGCTCAAGGAGCCTGCTCCTTCCATGGCAGGAAGCCTAGCAGCCAGGCAAGTCAGGGCAAGGCTCGGCCAGGGCAGAGCAGCCTCAGACCAGGAACTCTGCCAGATCGGGCCTCTGAGCAGAGCTGGAGATCTGCCATACTGGAGGCGCGCTCAGATCCAGCCAAGCAGGGCTTGAGCCGCACGTGGCTGGGCTGCCTCTTCTTACCTCGAGGAGGCTTGCCACCTTGAATGCTCTTCCTTCGGCTTCCAGGCGCGGAAGCTCTGTGCCTCCTGCAGGTCTTGGCTCAGGGGCTGCTTGCCCTGAGCTGGGGCTGTGGGCGGGAGTCAAGACACGCAGGGGCATACCCCAAACTGCTGCACACTTCTCTGCTGGGGAAGAGAGTGCAAGGGAACGACATGTGAGAGGCAGCTGATCGGCACCCACGGAGTCAGCCTCCAGGTATGCCGGGATGGAGACCCCAGCCAGTGGCCCTGGGAGGTGCGTTTCTTCGTGCGGCGCTGAGTCTCGGCGACCAAGCAACCGCTGGAGGATCCCTGCACTTGCCCTTCCCTTCCCTCTCACAGAGCTCGCCCTGCCTGAGCTCTTGGCAGCATGCAAGCCACCGGCCCCTAAGCATTACCCACGGACGCCTGGGGTCTAGGTTCAAAGGCAAGGCAGATGAGGAGCTGAGGTCAGGAAGGCGCCAGTGGCGTCTCCCAGGCTCACGCAGCCTGCTCCTTCCTGGGCAGGAAGCCTAGCAGTGAGGCAAGTCTGGGCAAGGCTCGCCCAGGGCAGAGCAGCCTCGCGCCAGCAACTCTGCCAGATCGGGCCTCTGAGCAGAGCTGGAGCCCTGCCGTCCTGGAGGCACACTCGGCTCCAGCCAAGTAGGGCTTGAATCAAAGGGGGCTGGGCTGCCTCTTCTTCCCTCGAGGAGGCTCGCCTCCCCGCCAGCTGTTCACTCGGCTTCCAGGTGGGGGCGCTCTGCGCCTCCTGCAGGTCTTGGCTCAGGGGCTGCTTGCCCTGAGCTGGGGCTGTGGGCGGGAGCCCAGGCACGCAGGGGCAGGCCCCAACCAGCTGCACACGTCTCTGCTAGGGAGGAGAGCGCTAGGGAAGCTACGTGTGTGAGTCAGCTGCTGGGTGCCCAGGGAGTCAGCCTCCGGGTGTGCGGGGCTGCAGACCCCAGCCAGGGGCCCTGGGAGCCTGGTGCACTCCGTGCGGCGCTGAGTCTGGGCGGCCAAGCAACCGCTGGAGGAGCCCTGCACTAGCCCTTCTCTTCCCTCGCACAGAGCTCTTCCGGCTTGAGCCCGTGGCAGTGTGCAACCACTGGCCCCTAAGCCCTCCCAATGG
The DNA here is from genome assembly GCF_042477335.2 of Ovis canadensis. Lineage (NCBI taxonomy): Eukaryota > Metazoa > Chordata > Mammalia > Artiodactyla > Bovidae > Ovis > Ovis canadensis. Next base: position 900,140 of record NC_091266.1, on the reverse strand, counting down.
ACGCCTGGGGCCTAGGTGCAAGGGCAAGGCAGGAGCGGAGCTGAGGCCAGGAAGGGGCCAGTGGCGTCTCCCAGCCTCGCGCAGCCGGCTCCTTCCTGGGCAGGAAGCCTAGCAGCGAGGCAAGTCTGGGCAAGGCTCGCCGAGGGCAGAGCAGCCTCGCGCCAGCAACTCTGCCAGATCGGGCCTCTGAGCAGAGCTGGAGCTCTGCCGTCCTGGAGGCGCACTCGGCTCCAGCCAAGTAGGGCTTGAGCCAAACGAGGCTGGGCTGCCTCTTCTTCCCTCGAGGAGGCTCGGCTCCCCGCCAGCTGTTCACTCGGCTTCCAGGTGGGGGCGCTCTGCGCCTTCTGCAGGTCTTGGCTCAGGGGCTGCTTGCCCTGAGCTGGGGCTGTGGGCGGGAGCCCAGGCACGCAGGGGCAGGCCCCAACCAGCTGCACACGTTTCTGCTGGGGAGGAGAGCGCTAGGGAAGCTACGTGTGTGAGGCAGCTGCTGGACTCCCAGGGAGTCAGCCTCCGGGTGTGCGGGGCTGCAGACCCCAGCCAGGGGCCCTGGGAGCCTGGTGCACTCCGTGCGGCGTTGAGTCTGGGCAGCCAAGCAACCGCTGGAGGAGCCCTGCTCTAGCCCTTCCTTTCCCTGGCACAGAGCACTTCCTGCTGGAGCCCTTGGCAGTGTGCAAGCCACCGGCCCCTAAGCCTTCCCCAAGGAAGCCTGGGGCCTAGGTGCAAAGGCAAGGCAGGAGCGGAGCTGAGGCCAGGAAGGAGCCAGTGGCGTCTCCCAGCCTCGCTCAGCCGGCTCCTTCCTGGGCAGGAAGCCTAGCAGCGAGGCAAGTCTGGGCAAGGCTTGCCCAGGGTAGAGCAGCCTCGCGCCAGCAACTCTGCCAGATCGGTGCTCTCAGCAGAGCTCGAGCTTTGCCGTCCTGGAGGCGCACTCGGCTCCAGCCAAGTAGGGCTTGAGACAAACGACGCTGGGCTGCCTCTTCTTCCCTCGAGGGCGCTCGCCTCCCCGCCAGCTGTTCACTCGGCTTCCAGGTGGGGGCGCTCAGCGACTCGTGCAAGTCTTGGCTCAGGGGCTGCTTGCCCTGAACTGGGGCTGTGGGCGGGAGCCCAGCCACGCAGGGGCAGGCCCCAACCAGCTGCACACGTCTCTGCTGGGGAGGAGAGCGCTAGGGAAGCTACGTGTGTGAGGAAGCTGCTGGGCGCCCAGTGAGTCAGCCTCCGGGTGTGCGGGGCTGCAGACCCCAGCCAGGGGTCCTGGGAGGCTGCTGCACTCCGTTCGGCGCTGAGTCTGGGCGGCCAAGCAACCGCTGGAGGTGCCCTGCACTTGCCTTTCCTTCCCTCTCACAGAGCTCTCCCTGCTGGAACCCTTGGCAGTGTGCAAGCCACCGGCTCCTAAGCCCTCCCTAAGGACGCCTGGGGCCTAGGTGCAAAGGCAAGGTAGGAGGGGAAATGAGGCCAGGAAGGCGCCAGTGGCGTCTCCCAGCCTCGCGCAGCCTGCTTCTTCCGCGCAGGAAGCCTTGCAGCGAGGCAAATCTGGGCAAGGCTCGCCCAGGGCAGTGCAGCCTCGCGCCAGCAACTCTGCCAGATCGGGGCTCTGAGCAGAGCTGGAGCTCTGCCGTTCTGGAGGCGCACTCGGCTCCAGCCAAGTAGGGCTTGAGCCAAACGAGGCTGGGCTGCCTCTTCTTCCCTCGAGGAGTATCACCTACCTCCCAGCTGTTCACTCGGCTTCCAGGTGGGGGCGCTCTGCTCCTCCTGCAGGTCTTGGGTCAGGGGCTGCTTGCCCTGAGCTGAGGCTGTGGGCGGGAGCCCAGGCACGCAGGGGCAGGCCCCAACCAGCTGCACACGTCTCTGCTGGGGAGGAGAGCGCTAGGGAAGCTACGTGTGAGAGGCAGCTGCTGGGCGCCCAGGGAGTCAGCCTCCGGGTGTGCGGGGCTGCAGACCCCAGCCAGGGGCCATGGGAGCCTGGTGCACTCCGTGCAGCGCTGAGTCTGGGCGGCCAAGCAATCGCTGGAGGAGCCCTGCACTAACCCTTCCCTTCCCTCGCACAGAGCTCTTCCTGCTGGAGCCCTAGCCACGGGCCCCTAAGCCCTCCCCAAGGACGCCTGGGGCCTAGGTGCAAAGGCGAGGAAGGAGAGGAGCTGAGGCGAGGAAGGAGCCGGTGGCGTCTCCCAGCCTCGCGCAGCCTGCTCCTTCCGGGGCAGGAAGCCTAGCAGCGAGGCAAGTCTGGGCAAGGCTCGCCCAGGGCAGAGCAGCCTCGTGCCAGCAACTCTGCCAGATCGGGGCTCTGAGCAGAGCTGGAGCTCTGCCGTCCTGGAGGCGCACTCGGCTCCAGCCAAGTAGGGCTTGAGCCAAACGAGGCTGGGCTGCCTCTTCTTCCCTCGAGTAGGCTCGGCTCCCCGCCAGTTGTTCACTCGGCTTCCAGGTGGGGGCGCTCTGCGCCTCCTGCAGGTCTTGGCTCAGGGGCTGCTTGCCCTGAGCTGGGGCTGTGGGCGGGAGCCCAGGCACGCAGGGGCAGGCCCCAACCAGCTGCACACGTCTCTGCTGGAGAGGAGAGCGCTAGGGAAGCTACGTGTGTGAGGCAGCTGCTGGGCGCCCAGGGAGTCAGCGTCCGGGTGTGCGGGGCTGCAGACCCCAGCCAGGGGCCCTGGGAGCCTGGTGCACTCAATGCGGGGCTGAGTCTGGGCGGTCAAGAAACCGCTGGAGGAGCCCAGCACTAACCCTTCCCTTCCCTCGCACAGAGTTCTTCCTGCTGGAGCCCTTGGCAGTGTGCAAGCCACCGGCCCCTAAGCCCTCCCAATGGACGCCTGGGAACTAGGTGCAAGGGCCAGGCAGGAGCGGAGCTGAGGCCAGGAAGGCGCCAGTGGCGGCTCCCAGCCTCGCGCAGCCGGCTCCTTCCTGGGCAGGAAGCCTAGCAGTGAGGCAAGTCTGGGCAAGGCTCGCCCAGGCCAGAGCATCCTCGCGCCTGCAACTCTGCCAGATCGGGGCTCTGAGCAGAGCTGGAGCTCTGCCGTTCTGGAGGCGCACTCGGCTCCAGCCAAGTAGGGCTTGAGCCAAACGAGGCTGGGCTGCCTCTTCTTCCCTCAAGGAGGCTCACCTACCCGCCAGCTGTTCACTCGGCTTCCAGGTGGGGGCGCTCTGCGCCTCCTTCAGTTCTTGGCTCAGGGGCTGCTTGCCCTGAGCTGGGGCTGTGGGCGGGAGCCCAGGCACGCAGGGGCAGGCCCCAACCAGCTGCACACGTCTCTGCTGGGGAGGAGAGCGCTAGGGAAGCTACGTGTGAGAGGCAGCTGCTGGGCGCCCAGGGAGTCAGCCTCCGGGTGTGCAGGGCTGCAGACCCCAGCCAGGGGCCATGGGAGCCTGGTGCACTCCGTGCAGCGCTGAGTCTGGGAGGCCAAGCAACCGCTGGAGGAGCCCTGCACTAACCCTTCCCTTCCTTCGCACAGAGCTCTTCCTGCTGGAGCCCTAGCCACGGGCCCCTAAGCCCTCCCCAAGGACGCCTGGGGCCTAGGTGCAAAGGCGAGGCAGGAGCGGAGCTGAGGCGAGGAAGGAGCCGGTGGCGTCTCCCAGCCTCGCGCAGCCGGCTCCTTCCTGGGCAGGAAGCCTAGCAGCGAGGCAAGTCTGGGCAAGGCTCGCCCAGGGCAGAGCAGCCTCGCGCCATCAACTCTGCCAGATCGGGGCTCTGAGCAGAGCTGGAGCTCTGCCGTCCTGGAGGCGCACTCGGCTCCAGCCAAGTAGGGCTTGAGCCAAAGGAGGCTGGGCTGCCTCTTCTTCCCTCGAGGGGGCTCGCCTCCCCGCCAGCTGTTCACTCGGCTTCCAGGTGGGGGCGCTCAGCGACTCGTGCAGGTCTTGGCTCAGGGGCTACTTGCCCTGAGCTGGGGCTGTGGGCGGGATCCCAGGCACGCAGGGGCAGGCCCCAACCAGCTGCACACGTCTCTGCTGGGGAGGAGAACGCTAGGGAATCTACGTGTGAGAGGCAGCTGCTGGGCGCCCAGGGAGTCAGCCTCAGGGTGTGCGGGGCTGCAGACCCCAGCCAGGGACCCTGGGAGCCTTTTGCACTCCGTGCGGCGATGAGTCTGGGCAGCCCAGCAACCGCTGGATGAGCCCTGCACTAGCCCTTCCCTTCCCTCGCACAGAGCTCTTCCTACTGGAGCCCTTGGCAGTGTGCAAGCCACCGGCCCCAAAGCCCTCCCAAAGGACGCCTGGGGCCTAGGAGGCCAGGAAGGCGCCAGTGGCGTCTCCCAGCCTCGCGCAGCCGGCTCCTTCCTGGGCAGGAAGCCTAGCAGCGAGGCAAGTCTGGGCAAGGCTCGCCCAGGGCAGAGCAGTCTCGCGCCAGCAACTCTGCCAGATCGGGCCTCTGAGCAGAGCTGGAGCTCTGCCGTCCTGGAGGCGCACTCGGCTCCAGCCAAGTAGGGCTTGAGCCAAACGAGGCTGGGCTGCCTCTTCTTCCCTCGAGGAGGCTCGGCTCCCCTCCAGCTGTTCACTCGGCTTCCAGGTGGGGGCGCTCTGCGCCTCCTGCAGGTCTTGGCTCAGGGGCTGCTTGCCCTGAGCTGGGGCTGTGGGCGGGAGCCCAGGCACGCAGGGGCAGGCCCCAACCAGCTGCACACGTCTCTGCTGGGGAGGAGAGCGCTAGGGAAGCTACGTGTGTGAGTCAGCTGCTGGGCGCCCAGGGAGTCAGCCTCCATGTGGGCGGGGATGCAGACCCCAGCCAGGGTCCCTGGCAGCCTGGTGCACTCCCTGCGGCGCTGAGTCTGGGCGGCCAAGCAACCGCTGGAGGAGCCCTGCACTAGCCCTTCTCTTCCCTCGCACAGAGCTCTTCTGGCTTGAGCCCTTGGCAGTGTGCAAGCCACTGGCCCCTAAGCCCTCCCAATGGACGCCTGGGGCCTAGGTGCAAGGGCAAGGCAGGAGCGGAGCTGAGGCCAGGAAGGCGCCAGTGGCGTCTCCCAGCCTCGCGCAGCCGGCTCCTTCCTGGGCAGGAAGCCTAGCAGCGAGGCAAGTCTGGGCAATGTTCGGCCAGGGCACAGCAGCCTCGCGCCAGCAACTCTGCCAGATCGGGCCTCTGAGCAGAGCTGGAGCTCTGCCGTCCTGGAGGCGCACTCGGCTCCAGCCAAGCAGGGCTTGAGCCAAACGAGGCTGGGCTGCCTCTTCTTCCCTCAAGGAGGCTCACCTCCCCGCCAGCTGTTCACTCGGCTTCCAGGTGGGGGCGCTCTGCGCCTCCTGCAGGTCTTGGCTCAGGGGCTACTTGCCCTGAGCTGGGGCTGTGGGCGTGAGCCCAGGGACGCAGGGGCAGGCCCCAACCAGCTTCACACGTCTCTGCTGGGGAGGAGAGCGCTAGGGAAGCTACGTGTGTGAGGCAGCTGCTGGGCGCCCAGGGAGTCAGCCTCCGGGTGTGCGGGGCTGCAGACAAAAGCCACGGGCCCTGGGAGGCTGGTACACTCCGTTCGGCGCTGAGTCTGTGCGGCCAAGCAACCGCTGGAGGTGCCCTACACTTGCCTTTCTTTCCCTCTCACAGAGCTCTCCCTGCTGGAACCCTTGGCAGTGTGCAAGCCACCGGTCCCTAAGCCCTCCCTAAGGATGCCTGGGGCCTAGGTGCAAAGGCAAGGCAGGACCAGAGCTGAGGCCAGGAAGGGGCAAATGGCGTCTCCCAGCCTCGCGCAGCCTGCTTCTTCCGGGCAGGAAGCCTAGCAGCCGGGCAAGTCTGGGCAAGGCTCGCCGAGGGCAGAGCAGCCTCGCGCGAGCAACTCTGCCAGATCGGGCCTCTGAGCAGAGCTGGAGCTCTGCCGTCCTGGAGGCGCACTCGGCTCCATCCAAGTAGGGCTTGAGCCAAACGAGGCTGGGCTGCCTCTTCTTCCCTCGAGGGGGCTCGCCTCCCCGCCAGCTGTTCACTAGGCTTCCAGGTGGGGGGGCTCAGCGACTCGTGCAGGTCTTCGCTCAGGGGCTGCTTGCCCTGATCTGGGGCTGTGGGCGGGAGCCCAGGCACGCAGGGGCAGGCCCCAACCAGCTGCACACGTCTCTGCTGGGGAGCAGAGCGCTAGGGAATCTTCGTGTGTGAGGCAGCTGCTGGGCGCCCAGGGAGTCAGCCTCCGGGTGTGCGGGGCTGAAGACCCCAGCCAGCGGCCCAGGGAGCCTGGTGCACTCCGTGCGGCACTGAGTCTGGGCGGCCAAGCAACCGCTGGAGGAGCCCAGCACTAACCCTTCCCTTCCCTCGCACAGAGCTCTTCCTGCTGGAGCCCTTGGCATGTGCAAGCCACCGGCCCCTAAGCCCTCCCAAAGGACGCCTGGGGCCTAGGTCCAAAGGTGAGGCAGGAGCGGAGCTGAGGCCAGGAAGGCGCCAGTGGCGTCTCCCAGCCTCGCGCAGCCTGCTCCTTCCTGGGCAGGAAGCCTAGCAGCCAGGCAAGTCTGGGCAAGGCTCGCCCAGGGCAGAGCAGCCTCGCGCCAGCATCTCTGCCAGATCGGGCCTCTGAGCAGAGCTGGAGCTCTGCCGTTCTGGAGGCGCACTCGGCTCCAGCCAAGTAGGGCTTGAGCCAAACGAGGCTGGGCTGCCTCTTCTTCCCTCGAGGAGGCTCGCCTCCCCGCCAGCTCTTCACTCGGCTTCCAGGTGGGGGCGCTCTTCGCCTCTTGCAGGTCTTGGCTCAGTGGCTGCTTGCCCTGAGCTGGGCCTGTGGGCCGGAGCCCAGGCACGCAGGGGCATTCCCCCAACCAGCTGCACACGTCTCTGCTGGGGAGGAGAGCGCTAGGGAAGCCAAGTGTGTAAGGCAGCTGCTAGGCGCCCAGGGAATCAGCCTCCAGGTGTGCGGGGCTGCAGACCCCAGCCAGGGGCCCTGGGAGCCTGGTGCACTCCGTGCGGCGCTGAGTCTGGGCGGCCAAGCAACTGCTGGAGGAGCCCTGCACTTGCCCTTCCCTTCCCTCTCACAGAGCTCTCCCTGCTGGAGCCCTTGACAGTGTGCAAGCCACCGGCCCTTAAGCCCTTCCCAAGGACGCCTGGGGCCTAGGTGCAAAGGCAAGGCAGGAGCGGAGCTAAGGCCAGAAAGGCGCCAGTAGCGTCTCCCAGCTTCTCGCAGCCTGCTTTTACTGCTGGAACCCTTGCCTCTGCGGCACTCAGTAGCCCCTAATCGCGACTCCAATCCCGGAACTCCACCCTGACCTCAAAACCCTATATCCCAAACCTGTAAACTGAATGCCTAGCTCGAATCCCCAAACAATGAACCTGAAACCTGATACCTTAACCCTAACCCGACCTCAAACCAAAACACCTACCCCTTAATACCAAACCCAAACTCCAATCTCCAAACCGCAACCCCAAACCGCAAACCTCTAACCCCGAAGCCGAACCCCAAACCCCAAGCCCCTAATCAGAACAAGAACCCCCAAACTCCGAACCCCAAACCCCTAACTCGAACACCATACCATGAACCCCAACCCATTTCCCGAATCCAAATCTCTAACCCCAAGCACCGAACTCCCAACCTGAACCCGAATCCCCTAACCCAATCCCCTACCTGAACCCTTTACCATAACCCGAAAACGAAACACCAAACCCCTAACCCATAACCTGAACTGCGACCCCCTACCCTAAAACAGAAGCCCCTGTCACTAACCCCTAACCAGAACAGCGAACCCCTTAACCGAACCTCAAAGGCCGAACCCCAAACCCCTAACCCGATCCGTGAACCCCTAACTCGTACCCGAACCCCTAACCCGAGCCCCAAACCCAAACCCCGACCCCCAAACCCCATACCACAAACCCCGAACCATGTAGCCCAAACCCCGAATCCATAACTCAAACCCCGAACCCCAAATCTGGAACCCGAACCCCCAACCCCAAACCGCTAACACGAACCCCACACCCAGACCGCACACCCCTAATGCCTTACCGGAAACGCAAACCCATAAAGTGAACCCCAAACCCTGAACCCAAACCCCTAACCCGTACCCCACACCCCACACCCCCAACCCAAACCCCAAACCCCTAACCCAAACTGCGAACACCTAACCCGAATTCTAAACCCCGAAACCCAAACCCCAAAACCCAACCCTCAAACCCAAACTCCAAACCCCTGATCCGAACCCCAAACCCCAAACCCCTAGCCGGAACCCCAAACCTCAAACCCCAAACCGCACACCCCAAACCCCTAAGCCGAACCCCGAACTCCCAACCCCTAACTCCTAACCTGAACAGCAAAACTCGAAACTGCACCTCACACCCCCATCCCCAAACCCTGAACCCAAACCCCCGAAGCCCAAACCCCAAACCTCAAATCTTGACCCCCGATCCACAAATCTCACTTACTGAACCTCTAATCGGAACCCCCAACCCCAATCCTCGAATCCCAATTCCCGAACCCCAAACCCAAACCCCAAACCCCTAATCCGTAACCCAAACTGCAAACCCAAAAACCGAACCCCAAACCCCCAACCCACAACCCTGAACCCAAACCCCAAACCCATAACTGGAACCCCAAACCACGAACCCCTGACCCAAATCCCAGACTCCAAACCCCAAATCCCTAACCCCTAACCAAATCCGCGAACCCCTATCCCAAACCGCGAACCCCAAACCCCAACCCTCAACCCCTAACCTGAAACGCGAACCCCAAACCTCGAACTCCAAACCCCAAACCCGAACCCCGAACCCCTAACCAGAACCCCAAACCCAAACCGCGAACCCCAAAACCCAAACCCATAACCCGAATCCCAAACCCAAAACCCCTAACCCGAATCCCAAACCTCCAACCCAAACCGCGAACCCCAAACCCCAAACCCTTCACCCTAACCTCAAACCCAAACCCGAACTGTGAACCCCTAACCCAATCCGAGAGCCCCTAACCTGATCCCCAAACCCCAAACCCAAACCTCAAACCACAAACCCAAACCGCGAACCCCAAACCCTTTACCTGAACCTCAAACCCCAAACCCAAACTGCGAACCCCGAACCTGAACTGAGAACCCATAACCTGATCCCCAAATCTGAAACGCGAACCCCTAACCCGAACCCCAAACCCCAAACCCAAACCGCGAACCCCTAACCCGAACCCCAAACCCCTAAGCTGAACCTTGAACCCCTAATCGGAACCCCAAACTTCAAACTAGAACCGCGAACCCCTAACCCCAAACGCTGAACCCCAAACCACAAACACGAACCCTGAACCCGAACCCTAAGTAGAGAGGGGATTCCCCGCACCCGAACTCTGAACCTGAACCCTAACAAGTTGGGGGGATGCCAGAACCCTAAACCTAACCCTAACAATAAAACTCTAACATAAACATAAACTTTTCTGGCCTAAGCCCCGCCCCTTGCTGTCCCTCACCCCCTAAAAGCAAACGAGGCAAAACTGGGACTTGAATGCCTGACCTACAGAGCCAAGTTGGATGTTTAACTGGTTGTCAGCCTAACCGCTTCGCTAGAGAGGATTACTGGGTTTTGTTTTGCTCCCAGGCGCTCTTCAAGCCTCACCCCGCCACTGCAGGCTAATAAAGAACTATGGACCCTATTAGCGCTCACTTTACCTGTAACCCTAGAGTTAATGCCAACCCTAACCGTAACCCGAACCCTGACCCTGACATGAACCCTAACCCAAACCCGAACTCTAAGAAGAGGGGGGTCCCCGAATTCTAACCTGAACCCGAACCCTAACAAGTGGGGGGGGGGGTTGCCCGAACCCTAACCCTAAGCTTAACAATAAACCTCTAAAATAAAAAAATTTTCTGGTCTAAGCCCTGGCTCTTGCAGTCCCCTGCCCCTTAAAAGCGAAAAGGTCAGACTGGAGACTTGAACTCCTGATTTACAGGCCATAGTCTGCCCGCCTACTGGCCCGCCTAACCCCTATGATACAGAGGCTTGCTGCTTTCAGCAGGGCTCCCGAACCCTCTTCAAGCCTCGGCCCGCCAGGGCAGGCTAATAAAGAACTATGGGCCCTATTAGGGCTCACTTTAAGCTGTAACCCCAACACTAATGCTAACCCTAACCGTAACCCGAACCCTGACCCTGACATGAACCCTAACCCAAACCCGAACTCTTAGAAGAGGGGGGATCCCCAAATTCTAACCCTAACCCTGAACCCGAACCTGAACAAGTTGGGGGGTTGCCCGAACCCTAACCCTAAGCTAAACAATAAACCTCTAAAATAAAAATAAACGTTTTTGGTCTAAGTCCCGCCTGTTGCTGTCCCCCGCCCCCTAAGAGCAAAAGAGTTAAGCTGCAGACTTGAACTCCTGACTTACAGACCATCGTCTGCCTGCTCACCAGTGCACCTAACCGCTACGCTACAGAGGCTTGCTGTTCTGACAGAGCTCCCGGACCCTCTTCAAGCCTCTGCCCGCCAGGGTCTGGCTCTATAGACTATCATGGCTGTCCTAGGTCATCTTTGCTTTCTATAGTCATAGTTTTATCCCTAAATCATAGACAGATCAGCTGAGAAAAAGCTTGGATTGTCTCGGTGGGGTGGATTTGCTTGTCCTTGTGTTTCACCTGGAGGCAGTCGCGGTCCCGCGGGCCTGTCCTGGAAGGGGGCGTGGGGGTGGGGCGCACCGTGAGCGCGTCGGGGGCGGGGCGAGCCTGGGCTGCTGGTCAGGAGCGCGGCTCACGTGAGCGGGTCTGGGGCGGGATGAACATGGCGGCGCGTCGGGGGCCAGGGCTCTCAGGGCTCGCCATTGCAGCTGGGAATGCTCGTTTCGTGGGCTCCTGGGTCCCCGTCGATTGGCATCCAGCGAGCAGAGCGCAGGGCTGTGGGCCACAGGTAAGGGAACTCGGACTGGGCGGAGCAGGGAACCATGTATTCTGCCCTCTTTGTTTGCAGTCTCGGAGCCGACTAAAATGGCGGTCGCAGAAAAGCCTCGCCTTTGAGGTCAAGGGTTTTACTGCTTTACCCCTTTGCATAAAGCTCAGACCCGCGCGGTTTTCCCAAGCAGCCTAGTGTATTGCTTCCTACAGGCCTGGAGAGGATAACAGGCAGGAAGGCCAGGGGTCTCCAGACAGAGAAAATAGACTGCAAGTGTCAGACGTTTTTTTCTCTCTCTTAAGAGGCCGGAGGAGACAAAAGAGTGCTGCATTTTTTTTTCTCCATGTTGATACAAATTTAAAAGGTTTCTCAGAAATTTCTGTGTTGCCATGACCACTCCTGGCTCCACCTGAATTTAACTTTCCTCAAACCTTGAACTAAGCAATGCATTTTTCTTATGGAAATGTTTGTCTTAAGGTATGCTAATGTACTATGTATTTACCCAAGGCTCTGTCTTCAGGTCAGTTTCCCCTAAAGGCTCAGAAAAAACTTGACAAACCAGTATGTTTTACTCATACCTTGTTCTCTTAATCTATGTGAATGAAACTATATATTTGCTTGGAAATCTGCCTTTCTTCAAGATTCATGTCCATCATTTTATGGCCTGGGATGACTCATCTGCTGCCAATGTTATCTCAATGCATGCTGTGGGTGAGGGGCCTGGTGCCATTCTCTGACACATTGTCTTTCTTTCATTAGCAGACTGCTAGTGGCTCTATAACATCTGGCTAAAGACTAGCAGGGGGTACTCTTCCCCCTTTTACTGTCTACGTCAGCAGCTCTCTCGATCTCTTTTATATTTTAATAAAACTTTTTAACAGAAAACCTCTGAGCCATCAAGCTTCGTCACTTGCCCTGGATTGAATTCTCCTCTGGAGTCCAAGAATGCTGGCATCTTTTGTGGTTTAGCAACCACCTTTCAGCCTTTTGAAATTCATATTGAATCTTCATTTCAGATTGAAGATGCATTCCATGGTATTGCCAACTGAAGCCTTTTCATCGCTATGGCATATCTGTCCATGTCTTTAGGGTATTTTTCAGCAATCATGTATCATTTCCAGTGTGCCAGTCTTGTTATCCTCATTCTGTCCATAGCAAAGTCTTTTATTAATGTTGACATGACTGAAAGGGAATCGTTTGTTTAAATTCCTTTTCAGATTGTTATTTGCTGGTGTATACAGATAACACTGTGTCATCATTCATTTGTATCAGTTTGGACAGCTTGATAGTTGTCTTTAGTTTCTTTAATTTCTCATAATTTAAGATGACCCTGTCTCATATATTTACAGTCTCACCCCTAGTCTCAGTCATTTCTTCAAAGAACTGTCCTTTTTTTAAACATTACATTATTTTTGACTGTGCTGGGTCTTTATTGCTCGTTTGTCTAGTTGTAGTGAGCAGAGGCTACCCTCTAGTTGCTGTGCCATGGCTTCTCATTGCAGTGCTTTCTCTGTTTGCAGAACTTGGGCTCTGGAGCATGCAAACTTCAAGAGCTGTTCAAGGGCTTCATTGCCCCTGGGCGTGTGGAATCTCCTACACAGGAATTGAACCCGTGTTCCCTGCATCGGTAGGCAGATTCTTTACCACCGGGCCATTGGAGATGTTTCCTGTTCCCTTTTATTAGAGAATGATATTTAAAACATACATGTAGGAGCTCAATATGCTCAGCTGACAATACATGGATATATATATATATATATATATACATGTATTCCAGCTCACCTTTGAACATATTCAGTTAAAGGTAATTTGTGATGTCTCCAACCTGATCCACCACGACATGGACATTGTAACGTTTCCTTTTGTTTATCTGTAACTTTGCATTCCAATGGTAAGATACCTGGCTTCCACCGCTTGTCATACACAGAATTCAGTGCTTGTCCCACGTGGTTACTGAAAAAAAAACTGTCAGATTGTCTTTCAAAGGGGGCTCTGCATGCATTGCACCAGTATCTTGAGTATGTTTTTGTATGATAGTTTACTATCAGTATACCCTCAGTGGCCAGGTGTCTATTTCAGTCGCTACCAATTATGAATGGGCTTGTTTGCTCTAGTGTTCTTGGACAATTCGAATACAGTTTCTTTGTCAGATATGCATTGTTTTAGGAAAACAGTTTTATTGATTGTTGGCTGTGTTGCCTCTTTGTGTGTGGGCTTTTCTCTAGTTTTGGTGAGCATGGGCCATAACTAGTGGTTTGCAGGCTTCTCACTGCAGTGTCTCCTCTTGTTGAGGGGCACAGGCTCACGGGCTTCAGTGGCTGCAGCATGTGAACTCGGCATCGTGGCTTCCAGGATCTAGAGCACAGGCTCGCTCGGCTGTTGTGGCACACGGGCTCCATAGGATGTGGGATCTTCCCATCCTAGGGATCGCACATGCATCTCCAGCACCGGGGGGTGGATTCTTTACTATGGAACCACCAGGGCATATTTTAGACTAGTTTTCCACACATGTATCTAGTGAAAGAGGCCAGGATCAAGAGGCATGGCAGCTGGGAATCCTCAGCCCCAGCTCTGGTGTGCTATCCAAAGCTCTGGGGCCTTTGGTGAGCAGCTCAGCTTCCCTGGGACTGTTTCCTCCCATCAGAAATGCCCTGCTTTTGGACTGTAGCCCACCAAGCTCCTCTGTCCCTGGGATTTCTGAGACCAGAGTACTGCAGGTGGTGCCATTTCCTTCTCTGCTGCTGCTGCTGCTGCTGCTGCTGCTGCTGCTGCTGCTGCTGCTGCTGCTGCGTCGCTTCAGTCGTGCCTGACTCTGCGCGATCCCATAGACAGCAGCCTACCAGGCTCCTCTGTCCCTGGGATTCTCCAGGCAAGAACACTGGAGTGGGTTGCCATGTCCTTCTCCAGTGCATGAAAGTGAAAAGTGAAAGTGAAGCCACTCAGTGAAGTCGTGTCCGTCTCTTAGTGACCCCGGGGTTGCAGCCTACCAGGCTCCTCTGTCCGTGGGATTCTCCAGGCAATGGTACTGGAGTGGGCTGCCATTGCCTTCTCTGATTTCCTTCTCTGCAAGATAGCGTTTTGAAGATATTTTCTCCTGGATATTGCTTTTGATGAAGGAAGGGGGATCCCTTTCAGGGCTTGAGAGTGAGTTCTTGTCTGACACTGGGCAATGAGTTGTCTGAGGAGAGGAGTGCTGTCCAAGCGAGAGGCTTTATTGGGAAGGGCTGCCAGGGTGGAGGGCAGGAGGGTGAGGGAAACGGAGAGAACCACTCTGTCACGTGGCTCACAGTCTCAGGTTTTATGGTCATCGGGCTCATTTCTGGTTTGTCTCTTGCCAGGCATTCTGAATTGGGATCCTTCTTGGGGGCACACGCATCACTCAGCTGAGATGGATTCCAGCGAAGTGGATCCTGGGAGGTTGGTAGGACCTCTGAACTGGAGCCTCCCATCTCCTGACCTCTCCAGAATTCTGGTTGGTGGTAGCTTGTTCGTTCCTTGTTCCTTCCCAGGACCTCCTGTTGTAAGATGATTCCTGCAAGTGTTTTCTTTTCTCTGTTGCCTGGCCAGGGTGGGTGGTCCGTGGTTCATTTAACAGTTTGTTTTTGGTTCTCTCGAGTAAGGTCCTCCACAGGGTAAATGTATGAAATGATAAAAGGCAATGTTTTAAATAATTTATATTCATAATTTGGTAAGTTAGCTTGTTTTGTGTATGTTAGACCTGATCACCAGACCAACGGTCATGTAGAACTTTTGCAGTTTTCTAAAATTCTATAGTTTTTTAAATGGAGTTACCTTGTTGCAAAGTTTGTGTTTATGTTCATATTTTTTTAAAGTTATTTCTTTTAGTTGATTGATCATTGCTTTACAATATTGGTTTGATTTGTCATACATCCACATGAATTAACCATAGGTGTACCTATGTCCTCTTGCTCTTGAATCTCCCTCCCACCTCGCACGCATTCCCACCTCTCCAGGTTACTACTGAGCCCCAGTTTGAGTTCCCTGAATCATACAGCAAATTCCCATTGGTTGTCTATTTACAAATGTAGGTGTACCTGCATCCATGCTGCTCTCTCCATTCATCTCACCCTCTCCCTCTTGTTCCCCACCCTCGTCTGTAAGTCTGTTCTCTATGTCTGCACCTCCATTGCTGCTCTGTGAACAGACTCGTCAGTACCATCCTTCTAGATTCCATGTTTTTCTCTCTTTGACTGACTTCCCTCCCCTTTATTAGAACAAACTCAAATGTGTTCCTTTTTATGGCTGCATTCCATGCAGGCTCTGATTGTTCCTTAGCCATGTTTTGCGGAGGGTCATGGAGCTATTCTGCTCCATTTCAGTTTGGGCTTCCAGTCTGAGTGCTCGCAGCAGAGCTGCTTCTGGGTGAGCCCTCTGAGGTCTGTGAGCACCGGGCTGCCCGCTCTTCTCTTGTGGCCCGCAGGGGGCGCCAAAGGCCCCTCTGACCCGCGGGCGCAGGACGCTTTGCCTTTAGACTCTGCTCCGTGAGCAGCTGGCGGGAGCTTTGTCTCCTCAGGACCATCGGGGCTCAGGCTTCTGGATAACAGGGCTGCATCCAGGCTGAGAGGAGCAGGGTTGCCTCAGTGCCCACCAGCAGGGAGGCGCTGCAAGAGCGAAAAATGAGGATGGAGTAGACGTTTCCTGTGTCCAGCTGAGGGCTGACTGGAGGTCCATCTCAGAGGACTCAGGGGGAAAGAGCTCCGTGTGCAAAGCGGTGGGTTTTCAGTTAGATTTGCGTTAGATGATGTAGAGGATGAACACTGATGTTCTTCCGTGTAGGTGGCCATTTTCCTGTCACTGTTTCTTGAGAAGACTGTCCTTTCCTCTTCGCTCGTTCCTGGTTTGATTTTCAGGAACTGACCATGTACAGGTGGGTTCGTTTCTGGGCTCTCTATTCTCTCCTGGAGTCCATGTGTCTGTGTTCCTGCCAGTTCCTCACTGTGGTGGTCACTACAGCTCCGTGATGTAGTTTGAAGAGGGATAGGAAGATGCCTCCAGCTGTGTTCCTCTTTCTCAGAGTCTTTTTGGCCGTTTAAGGTCCTGTTCAACAGTAGCAGCCTAATATTAGGAATATTTCTATTTCTGTGAAAAATGCCATTGAATATTATTTTGTGATTGCAGTCCGTGTATTTGTTGATGACTTTGGTTGGAATGGACCTTTTAATTCCTCATTGTTCCAGTGCATGAGCGTGGAATAATTTTCTGTGTGTTTGTATTTTCTTTGGTTTCTTTATCAGTGCCTTCTAGTTTTCTGACTACTGGTTTTTTATGTTCTTGATTAAGTTTGTTGCTAGATGTTTTATTTAAGTGGGATTTTCTTAATATTTTTTTCTGATTGTTATTAGTGTATAGAAATGCAAGTGATTTTTGGACTGTAAAGGGTAGTATTTTATGATTGTAAATTAATCCAAAATGATTCAGCTTTACTGAATGTAGTCTAACAACTTTTTGTGAAGTGATGTGGAACATTTTATCTGTAAGATCTGTTTCTCCTGCAGTAGGTCATCCAGAGGACCCAAGACATGGTGGTTACTAATAGACTTCCCACACTACTTCTTCATTCCACGTGGACTCCTTCACGGGCAGTGAGCATCGCAGCTTCCCTTGAACTTCATCTGGGTAAGTCTTGGCCTGTATCAGAAAGTTTCCTGCCTGTCTGCTCTAAATTTCTTTTGTGGTATTGACATGGTTGTTTTGAAACCTAGTATACTTTCCAGTCATTTAAAATGTACAGAAAATGCCTAGCAATGGGAACAAGTGCTAGCATTTGCCACATCATCTAAAATACTCTATGTGTTTTATCCAAAATGGGTACCTTCTGCAGAACCAGCACATAATCTCCAAAATCAGGAAATCATATGGTACCTACATTATAATGTAATCCACTGCCCCACTTCCACTTTTAGCAATTGTTCAAGTGTATGAATATATCTTTTGTTTCCATCGTCATCCTTTTTTCTTTATTTAGAGTGTTACTGAGATTTTCAGTTATTTGGACAAACTTGATGGATTGAAAGCAGACATGGTGAATAAGGGTTCTGGGTGGCCTTTTCTATGTGGATTTCTTTTTCACTGAAGATGGTTTTAATATTTATTCATGTGGTAACATGTATGAATCCTGCATTCTTTCTCCCCCCCCCCCCATAGTAATTAAAAATAAATAATATGCCATTTACCATTTAGATATTTGTAAGCATACAGTGTTGTAGCAGACAACCTTTTCTTGTTTTGCAAACCAGTTTAATAATGTGCACCTTGTGCGTGCTTTGGAGAAACTCAGGAAACTGAGTCAGTGACTGAAATGGCCCAAGATATCACCTTAGATTCCATCTTCATCTGAAAACAAAACAGGCACTTTCTGGTGGTCCAGTGGCTGAGACTGGACACTCCCAAAGAAGGAGGCCCAGGTTCATTCCCTGATCCAAGAGCTAGATCTCCCATGCCACAAAGGAGAATTTGCATGTTGTAGCTAAATATCTGGCTTACCTCAATGAAGGTTGACCTGGCGCAGCCAAATTAAAAAAGAAACAAATATTTTACAGATACAACCAAAGGAAAGGAAGGGTATGGTTGTTGTGCAGATTTACGGCTTAGCTTTCCCTATCGATAGAAAAGAAAAAAGAGTTTCAAAAGACTGTGTCTCATCCTTCTATCTGGCATATAGAGAGGATTCCTTTGAAATGAGATTTCTCTGGTAAATGTGACTCACAGAAGAGCTGTCTTGAACTTGGGTTTCAGAGATGATCATGTGTCCTCTAAAAAAAAAAGTTAATTGGGTCCCACTAATTCTCATGCTGAGGTGGTATATTTTGTGGTAGCATTTGCTCCCCTTCACTTTGGATGTATCCCCATTTGTTTACACTGTCATCTACTGAAGACATCCTGATATTTGAAAGTTTTTAGTTATTACAAGTAGAGCTGTTGTATATAATCATGTGATACTTTTTGTCTGGACGTTTTCAAAGCTGTTTAGTAAGTGCTAGCCATATAGTATTCAGGTCACAGGTGAGCTTTGTTTAGCTGTGGAAAAATCCAGCTATGTTTCTCTGTGGCATGTGGGATCTTCTGGGGTAAGGGATCAAACTAGAGTGTCTTGCATTGTCAGGCAGATTCTTTACCACTGAGCCACCGGAGAAGTTGTGCCCTACCCCCGTTTTTTTTTTTTGAGTTTACTGGATCTAATAGGTGTGCAGTGCTACCTCACTGTTATTTTAGTTTGTAATTTCCTAATGATATGTGATTTTGAGTCTTTTTGATAGGCTTATTTGCTATCTTTATATTTTTGTAGGCCAGGTGTTTAGGTGTATACATTTTTTATGAGATTGTTCTAGATTTTTTGGTATATTTGGAGTACAATCCTTTATCAGATATGTATTTTATAAATATATTTTCCTGTGGCTTGTGTTTAAGTTTTGTGAATAAGGTTTTTCACAGTTTAAATGTCTAATTCTTTAAAGTTAATGTTATATATGTTTTATATCCTTTTTTGGATAGACTTTAGTGTGTTGTTGTTGTTGTTGTTAAATTTTATAAGCAGAAGTGAGGTACTGTAGATACAGTTTTAAGCTAAGCTGAGGTACCATAGATACAGTTTTGCCTTTTGTCTGTTAAGAAGTTTGAGTGAGTTTGGTGTACACTGTATATAACATTATGTCTACATTCATTTGACTGGATATAGCTTCCAATTATTTGTCTAATTGGTTTTGGAGATATCACGGGAAGTCAGTTTTTCCAAGGGAAACTGAGGTCCATGAAACATGAACTCTTTTCGATCGGTCGGAATCACTCTCTGCTATTTCTGACAGATTTGACTTGTTTGGATATCTCATATGAGTGGAATCACAGAACGTTTGTCTTTTCTTGGTCTGGTTTATTTCACATGATCTAATGACCATAAGGTTTGTCCACATTGTCGCATTGTCAGAATTACTGACTTTGAAGGGCCGAATCAGATTCCATTGTGTGTATACCACAGTTTGTTTATGGAATTGGCTGCCATGGACACTTAGATCACTTCTGTTTGTTTGCCAGTGTGAATCATGCTGTTGTGAGTATGACGGAAGAAGTATCCATTTTTTCAGCCCCCTTTCCCAATCCTTTTGGGTACATAGCTTGAATTGGAATCGAACTATGTATTTATTCCATGTGTTTGTTTTGGAGTCATTTCTGTAATGTCTTGCAGAGTGGCAGCACCATTTAATGTACTTTTTCGTATGGTGGAATACCGTTCAAGCTTCTGAATATACCTTGTGTTGCATATTCAGTCTCCCACCAACGGACACTTGAATGAGTTCTACCTTTGAGCTATTGTGAATGTCACTATGAGTATTTGTGTACCAGTTTTTGTTTGAATTATTAACAAGTACATTACTATATATAAAAGAAGCCACAAGGACCTACTGTACAGTTTAGGAAACTATTAAATATCTTATGATAATGTATAATGGAAGAGAATCTCAAAAGGAATATATGAAAAGCACATAGTAACCATGATATTTATTGTGCCAACACTATGAGTTATCATAGCACTACTCAACGTGTATTTATACATGTCAGTAAAATATTCACATCTGTAAGGATATTATAAAAAATTATATAAAAAATCAAGAATTCAAACAGAGATTAAATAAACTTCCTGTCATTGCTCATCATCATTTATACATTCATACTACCTGTAACACTCATTGTATAAGTGCTGGACTAGCAATTGATGTTCTCGTAAACCAAGAGATTGTGAAGGTGTAAGGAAATATAGCTTATTGAATTCCTTAATGAAGGATTATAGAACTCTATGTCCATGAAGTGAATGAAATTCCATTTTATTGAACCACATTCTTACTAGAGTGATGAGCTTCCACCCCACCCAACGTTAGTTCACAATGAAATCCTGCAGTCCTCTGGCCTCAATGTCTGCTTCCTGCTACCGAGAAAGAAAAGATGAGGAAGTCCTGACAAAACCGATGCTATTTTTCTTTTTCTGATTTGTATTTTATCGCAGGGCTTGGCAAAAAGAGGGCCCAACCTGTTTTTAGAGTTCCATCCCAAGGGTCCCTCTGGCATGTTCCCTATGTTGACAAAGTGCTGATTATTTTCAACAAAGGACAATGATCTGCACTTCACTATCTGTTGCTTGAGCTGGAATAGCGGGCATCCCTTGAAGTGCATTCCTTCATGCTGAAGTAGGCATCCCTGAAGCAATAGTATAAGAGGAACACATTTATCACGTAGACATCGCAGCCCATGCATTTGTAATAATTTTTCAGTTATACCCATCATCATCGGAGGAACTGACTTGTCCCAGTAACAACGAGAGTACCCAGTATAACAGTTCCTTGACTTATGAGTACTTCCTATGAGTACCCTTATGAGTACTTCTTCCAATGTTGTTTCTCCTACTTTGGTCATGAACAGTAGAAGCTGATGGCAGTGGTCCTTGAAATGTATGTCGATTCCTAGGTGGCACAGTTGATAAATAAAAAATCTGCCTACCAGTGCAGGAGGGGGAAGTGATGTGGGTTTGATCCCTGGTTCAGGAAGATAACAATTCATACACATGTTTTATGTGAACCAGTTTGATACTCATGAGTTTTTTCTTCTGTATACAGAAAAACAAATGCTGTTCAAGGACACTGAAAGAACCCTGATGTTGAAAATCAGATCTGTATTGTGAGCAATGCTTAGATATCCATGAGTCGAAGCATAGTATTATGCCTATCATCCTTGTATTTCTCTCAGTGAAATATGTTGAGGAAAACTCTTCATTCGTGGTCTAGATTCACGAAGAAGCTAAATAGCATTCATCCTTTACGTTGACAACTGTGAATTTAAATCTCCTGTGAATCCTATGTGACAACCACACATACCAACATGAGTTATCAGTATTATATCAATATTTTTAGTCCTATTGTATGTCAACTAAAAAAATCAGTATATAATTGTACATGAAGTCAAGACATAAAATCAGTGCAAATACAAAATGTTCCATCCTTTGAGAAAGGGAGAAAAACATCTCTGTGCTTAGCCTATTGCATTTTTATGTATTAGACCCTTAAGTAGTTTATTCACCACACCCTGTGAATGATTCACAAATCTTCAGAGAAGAAAGGATCATTTCTCTTGAACAATGAGTAGTTCAACTATTCTCAAAGCAAAGCCATAAGTGAGTCTTATTTTGGGTGAGACCATGAAAACTCAGCGTTTTCATTATGCTTGTGCTTATGATGGGAGGAGGTCTGAGAAAGCACTTCTGAAGGTTTATTCATACCAGTCGTTCTCATATGTATCGAGTCTTTAAAGGTCGAATCACCAAGGTGTTGCTTCTACACTTGTACTAGGCTGAGCAGCAACATTCCCTTTCTCCGTAAGTGCAGTAGACGTGTTCCCAACCTGTCTGTCTTCTGTCCTCTGGAGTATGCATTGCTTGAGCTCATCACAGCCTAGTAGATGGAAATCATCAGGATATTCTGGAAACCCTTTTTATTTCAGTCTGTTCAGGAGGTTACCACTGCTGCAAACCTCTGGATTTTACCAAGCGCTTTTAACAACCTCAGATGAAGGATATAAGTCAACACTGGTGACAGCCACGGGCTTCCATGGCCTATCCATGATTGTTGGCTTTGCTTTCATAATCATCCTGTTTCTTATACCAGCTAAACTGTCAGTGTATTTTTTAATTACCATTTTATCTTTGATGGTTTTTAGAGCTATTATGGATTTTCCTATATATCTTCACTTATCGGTGAGGGTCTTATGTTAGTAGTAGTTATGACAACTGACTTTCTGTCTGTTAGCTGTGGCAGAATAAAAAAAGAATGACCCACTGTATATTATTAATATTATGTATCAATATATTGTTAGTTTTATTGTTTGCAGTCATCCAATTCCAAGTTTCTGAAATAAACTTTCAGAAAAATCACATCCTTTTGAATGCCCATTTGACTGAATAGGAGCACGGAAATGTTCTTCCATAAAATTGTTTACAGTTTCCATTCCGTTTCTCCTGTTTGATGTAGATATTGGCCTTTGGTTCTATCAGTAGCTTTGCAAGTAAAAAAAAAAATTAATTAGAGCTCGTATGGTAATTTTACTGTTAGCAATAAGTTTAGCATAAAATGAACACAGAAGAGGTTACAGTAGACCAAATATGAAAGTCAGTTTAAAAGAAAACATAGTGTTGAATGTTTACAGTAGGAATATAGTTATGAAGTTCCTTTATTATTATTCTATCCTTTCCTTTTGTTTTGCAGGGGTGTTAATGTACAGATTCCAGTACTATGGCTAGAGCGAATAATAGTATCATTATTCTTGAGAGCAACTCTACTAAGTCTTCACGCTCATGTCACTCAAGGTTTTTTAATACCTATTATGTTAGTCGTGTTTGTAGTTTGTGAAGTCACATAAGTTGCATTCATTCAAGCAATAGTATCAAACAGCTATGGCATCAATTATAGATGTGAATCGATATCGAATGTGAATCCATTTCACTGTGACAAGTTATTATTGTAGATATTCTATTCATGCCAGTAACAAAGCTGTGCAGAAATAATACAATGTTTATTAAGAAAATAAGATTTACTAATTTGTTTTATTATTCTATTTCTTTTAAACAGATTTAATGACAACAGGCTCAACTTTTCATTCACTTGTATGACTATGAGCAGTTTGACCAAGTTGAAGAAGATGACTCGTTTGTAGTCTTCCTCATCAGCTCATTCCATCTACTGGCTTTAAAATCATTTAGTACAGAGCTCACCGTCTAGGTGTTCATCCAGTGTTTTGTTTGCTTATCATGCAGGATCATTTTAAAAGGAAAAGTATGTGTGTATGAGTTAGAGCTCTGATCCCAGGAGTCCATGTAGAAGCTTCCCCTGAGAAATGTATCGTTTTTGCACCAATGCTACTGAAATGTGTGAATGTGGTATACCACGCGTCCCAATAAGTGTAAACAGCGTCATAGGCTACTTATTTGAAATGACCAGTACTCATGACATTCCATTCAACTGAGGACTAAATATAGCCAACGTAGGCTGTGTTTGCCAAATAGACTTTGAAGTATTCTTCACACAGTCCTTCATCGATGCCAGTTTTCAGATCGAAGAAACCCTTGCTCCATGAAGTTTGTGAACACATATACTCATGTTTTGTTTAAAGTCATTCTTCAGTTTTGTTGGAGGAATGGTTCTGTATATGCCCCGTGGATCCCCAAATCCACTGATGTTCATGTGTCTTGGGGCTTCCCAGGTGGTTCTAGTGGTAAAGAACATGCAGAACATACCCATGCAGGAGACATGGGAGGTATGGATTCCATCCCTGGGGCAGGAAGATCTCCTGAGGGAGAGCATGGCAACCCCCTCCAGTATCTTTGCCTAGAGAATCTCATGGAGAGAGGAGCCTGGTGGGGCCTAGTCCATATGATCCCAAGGAGTTGGACACAATGTAAGTGACTTCGCACAGCACATGATTCGTTGTCATAGCTAATATAATGGAGATGACATAAAAAGAAGCACCAGCGGGCGAAAGTCAATATCCATCACTTTTAAACTTTGGAATGTATTGTGATATTTTACATCCATATTTGTATGACTTGATAGTTGGAGAATCGATGCATGTGAAGGCCTGGTTGTGTTATATGTATGTTGAGGGAAGATATATTTTTATGTGGTTTGACATATAGGTCCCATTTCATTCGTAGACATATGCATACTCATCACTTATCATCATTTTTTTTTTTTTGAAAAGACCATTGTTTGGAAAGGTTGTTGTCTAACCATGAAAGATGCTTGAATTCTTGGGCTCCTTAGAGGAAGAATTCAACCCGGGGCCAGTGATGAGGCTTGATCAGTCAGAGCTTTTGTGTCCCAACGTTTTATTAAAGTATAAAAGAGAGAAAGCTTCTGACATAGACATCAGAAGGGGGCAGAAAGAGTGCCCCCCTACTCATCTTTGGCTGGATGTTATCTAGCTACTAGCAGTCTACTCATTAGAGAAAGGAATGGCAGCAGACCCCTCACCCACAAGATATATGGAGATGACCGTGGCACCAGGTGAGTCATCCTGGGCCATAAAACGATTGATATGAGCAAATGGATAGCTTCATTCACATAGATCAGGAGAGCCATGTATGAGTAAAGCATATTGGTTTGTCAAGTCAGTTCTGAGCCTTTAGGCAGAACCTACTTGAAGATAGAGTCTAGGGTAAATACATAGTACATTCACATAGCTTAAGGCAAACCTTTCCATGAGAAAAATGCCTTGGTCAGCTCAAAGTATGAGAAAAGTGAAGTTCAGGCGGAACCAGGTGTCATTATAGCAACACAGAATTGTAAGAGAAAATCTCTGTTTAAATTTGTATCAAGAAGGGGAAAAAAGATAACAGCTTGTTTCCTCCTGCCTCGGAAGTGACAGATAACAACTGTCTGACACTTGCACCCCATTTCCTCCCTTTGGAGACCCCTGGCCTTCCTGGCTGTTACCCTCTCAGTTTCATTCATTGAGCGTTTTCTGCCTTGTGAAACATTGGGCATAGAAGTATGTGTTTATTTAGGGGTATTTCATCCAATTTCATTTAAATGCATATGTGAATTAGAAAGTTTGACATGCTGTTGCTTTGTATACCGATTGGGAAATGTGAGCCTCCAAGCTTAATTTAGTTTTTCATGTTCATTTTTCTTTTTAGGGGTACAAAGAAAAATAATATGACTGTTAAGATCAGCTTTCGTATTTTTTGCCAAATATGAATTGGGATCACATCGATCAGAGATGAGTCTGTGCATGAAAGCCCTAATAACTAATGCTAATTGACTTCACTACCATGGGATGTTTTCATATCTATTGAGGATTTACTTCATGTATTTCGATTTTAACTTTCTGTCTTACAGCCTTGTTTGTAGATCAAAGCTATTTGAAATTGTCATCTGGTTTCAAATGGCTTGTGAGGTTATTCATGAGTGGTTCATAAAACCGAATGGATTGTACGTAGCCATACTTTGTTGTCATTCTATGAATTTGAAGAATGTCTGAAGAATGTCTGCAGTTATGCCTTAAAGATTCATACAATTGATGTCCAATATTTATCTCAAAAGACTTGCTTTCAATTTGTAGTTTCCTATGCGTATGTCTTTCTTTATGGATTTGGGTAGAACTTGTATTGGAACACTGAAAAATCTGTGATATCAACCGTGCTGACCTTTCTGGTGGTCATCATTAAGATTTTCACGCTCTATGGATCCTAGTGGAAACAGGTGCTGTTCATCCTACTTTTGTGAAGATTGAACTCATCGTAGAAAGTGGAATTTGTTGAAATATTTATGGTATAAATAAATCTTGTCTCTATAATTACCCAGAGTCCTGGTGCGTATTTGATTGCTAAGTTATAAAATGTATGAGATAGATGTGATCCATCAATGGCGACTGGATAAGTGGTGGAGAGGTATTTTGGTGATGCAAGAGATTTAAATGATATGATCATAGTATTTATATCCCTTTTATGTGGATAATGGGTCTTGGATCCATGTTTGAAACCTTACAACCTCGTCTTTTGTTATGCATGGGAAGTGTCAAAAATGAAGAAGATGCGGGTAGGTACTTCAAGGGTAAGTATAGGGCTGAGGGCGTGACTATGATGTGGGTTAGGGTTAGGATGTGGATGGGGGTCGGGTTAGGGTAGGGTAAAGGTTAGAGTTCGTGGAACAGCCCTCCAAACTTGTTAGGGTGAGGGGTGAGGTGTGAGGGTTCAGGATGAGGGTGAGGGTAAGGATTCAGGGTGAGGGTTAGGATTCAGGATGAGGGTGAGGATTCAGGGAGAGGGTGAGGGTGAGGGTTCAGGGAGAGGGTGAGGGTGAGGGTTCAGGGTGAGGGCGTGGGTGAGGGTAAGGGTTCGGGGTGAGGGTTCAGAGTGAGCGTTCAGGGTGAAGGTGTGGGCCTCACATCTGATACAGGATTGTACTCCAAATATACCCATCCCTTCCCTTGAACAGACCTCTCACTATGGGAGCCCTTGGCAGTGTGGAACCCACCGGCCCCTAAGGCCTCCCAAAGGACGCCTGGGGCCTAGGTGCAAAGGCAATACAGGAGTGGAGCTGAGGCCAGGAAGGCGCCAGTGGCGTCTCCCAACTTCGCAAAGGCTGCTCCTTCCTGGGTAGGAAGCCTAGCAGCGAGGCAAGTCTGGGCAAGGTTTGCCCAGGGCAGAGCAGCCTCGCACCAGGAACTCTGCCAGATCGGGCCTCTGAGCAGAGCTGGAGCTCTGCCATCCTGGAGGCGCACTCGACTCCGCCCAAGCAGGGCTTGCAGCCTAAGGCGGCTGGGCTGCTTCGTCTTCCCCCTAGGAAGCTCGATTCCCGCATGCTGTTCACTCGGCTTCCAGGCGCCGGCTCCCTGCCCCTCCTTACGGTCTAGGATCAGGGGCTGCTTCCCCTGAGCTGGGGCTGTGGGCAGGAGCCCAGACACACAGGTGCAGGACTCAACCACCTGCACACGTCTCTGCTGGAGAGGAGAGCGCTAGGGAACCTACGTGTGTGAGGCAGCTACTGGGCGCCCACGGAGTCAGACTCGAGGTGTGCGGGGCTCCAGAGCCCCGCCAGGGGTCCAAGGAGCCTGGTGCTCACCGTGCGGCGCTGAGTCTGGGCTGTCAAGCAACCGCTGGAGGAGACCTGCACTTGCCCTTCCCTTGCCTCTGACAGAGCTCTCCCTGCTGGAGCCCTTGGCAGTGTGCAACCCACCGGCCCCTAAGCCATCCCCAAGGACGCCTGGTGCAAAGGCAAGGCAGGAGCAGAGCTGAGGTCAGGAAGGCGACAGTGGCATCTCCCAGGCTCAAGGAGCCTGCTCCTTCCATGGCAGGAAGCCTAGCAGCCAGGCAAGTCAGGGCAAGGCTCGGCCAGGGCAGAGCAGCCTCAGACCAGGAACTCTGCCAGATCGGGCCTCTGAGCAGAGCTGGAGATCTGCCATACTGGAGGCGCGCTCAGATCCAGCCAAGCAGGGCTTGAGCCGCACGTGGCTGGGCTGCCTCTTCTTACCTCGAGGAGGCTTGCCACCTTGAATGCTCTTCCTTCGGCTTCCAGGCGCGGAAGCTCTGTGCCTCCTGCAGGTCTTGGCTCAGGGGCTGCTTGCCCTGAGCTGGGGCTGTGGGCGGGAGTCAAGACACGCAGGGGCATACCCCAAACTGCTGCACACTTCTCTGCTGGGGAAGAGAGTGCAAGGGAACGACATGTGAGAGGCAGCTGATCGGCACCCACGGAGTCAGCCTCCAGGTATGCCGGGATGAAGACCCCAGCCAAGGCCCTGGGAGGTGCGTTTCTTCGTGCGGCGCTGAGTCTCGGCGACCAAGCAACCGCTGGAGGATCCCTGCACTTGCCCTTCCCTTCCCTCTCACAGAGCTCGCCCTGCCTGAGCTCTTGGCAGTATGCAAGCCACCGGCCCCTAAGCATTACCCACGGACGCCTGGGGTCTAGGTTCAAAGGCAAGGCAGATGCGGAGCTGAGGTCAGGAAGGCGCCAGTGGCGTCTCCCAGGCTCACGCAGCCTGCTCCTTCCTGGGCAGGAAGCCTAGCAGTGAGGCAAGTCTGGGCAAGGCTCGCCCAGGGCAGAGCAGCCTCGCGCCAGCAACTCTGCCAGATCGGGACTCTGAGCAGAGCTGGAGCTCTGCCGTCCTGGAGGCACACTCGGCTCCAGCCAAGTAGGGCTTGAGACAAACGACGCTGGGCTGCCTCTTCTTCCCTCGAGGGCGCTCGCCTCCCCGCCAGCTGTTCACTCGGCTTCCAGGTGGGGGCGCTCAGCGACTCGTGCAAGTCTTGGCTCAGGGGCTGCTTGCCCTGAACTGGGGCTGTGGGCGGGAGCCCAGCCACGCAGGGGCAGGCCCCAACCAGCTGCACACGTCTCTGCTGGGGAGGAGAGCGCTAGGGTAGCTACGTGTGTGAGGCAGCTGCTGGGCGCCCAGAGAGTCAGCCTCCGGGTGTGCGGGGCTGCAGACCCCAGCCAGGGGCCCTGGGAGGCTGCTGCACTCCGTTCGGCGCTGAGACTGGGCGGCCAAGCAACCGCTGGAGGTGCTCTGCACTTGCCTTTCCTTCCCTCTCACAGAGCTCTCCCTGCTGGAACCCTTGGCAGGGTGCAAGCCACCGGCTCCTAAGCCCTCCCTAAGGACGCCTGGGGCCTAGGTGCAAAGGCAAGGTAGGAGCGGAAATGAGGCCAGGAAGGCGCCAGTGGCGTCTCCCAGCCTCGCGCAGCCTGCTTCTTCCGGGCAGGAAGCCTTGCAGCGAGGCAAATCTGGGCAAGGCTCGCCCAGGGCAGTGCAGCCTCGCGCCAGCAACTCTGCCAGATCGGGGCTCTGAGCAGAGCTGGAGCTCTGCCGTTCTGGAGGCGCACTCGGCTCCAGCCAAGTAGGGCTTGAGCCAAACGAGGCTGGGCTGCCTCTTCTTCCCTCGAGGAGGCTCACCTACCCGCCAGCTGTTCACTCGGCTTCCAGGTGGGGGCGCTCTGCGCCTCCTGCAGGTCTTGGCTCAGGGGCTGCTTGCCCTGAGCTGAGGCTGTGGGCGGGAGCCCAGGCACGCAGGGGCAGGCCCCAACCAGCTGCACACGTCTCTGCTGGGGAGGAGAGCGCTAGGGAAGCTACGTGTGAGAGGCAGCTGCTGGGCGCCCAGGGAGTCAGCCTCCGGGTGTGCGGGGCTGCAGACCCCAGCCAGGGGCCATGGGAGCCTGGTGCACTCCGTGCGGCGCTGAGTCTGGGCGGCCAAGTAACCGCGGGAGGAGCCCGGCACTAGCCCTTCCTTTCCTTCGCACAGAGTTCTTCCTGCTGGAGCCCTTGGCAGTGTGCAAGCCACCGGCCCCTAAGCCCTCCCAATGGACGCCTGGGGACTAGGTGCAAGGGCAAGGCAGGAGCGGAGCTGAGGCCAGGAAGGCGCCAGTGGCGGCTCCCAGCCTCGCGCAGCCGGCTCCTTCCTGGGCAGGAAGCCTAGCAGCGAGGCAAGTCTGGGCAAGGCTCGCCCAGGGCAGAGCAGCCTCGCACCAGCAACTCTGCCAGATCGGGCCTCTGAGGAGAGCTGGAGCTCTGCCGTCCTGGAGGCGCACTCGGCTCCAGCCAAGTAGGCCTTGAGCCAAACGAGGCTGGGCTGCCTCTTCTTCCCTCGAGGAGGCTCGCCTCCCCGCCAGCTGTTCACTCGGCTTCCAGGTGGGGGCGCTCTGCGCCTCCTGCAGGTTTGGCTCAGGGGCTGCTTGCCCTGAGCTGGGGCTGTGGGCGGGTGCCCAGGCACGCAGGTGCAGGCCCCAACCAGCTGCACACGTCTCTGCTGGGGAGCAGAGCGCTAGGGAAGCTACGTGTGTGAGGCAACTGCTGGGCGCCCAGGGAGTCAGCCTCCGGGTGTGCGGGGCTGCAGACCCCAGCCAGGGGCCCTGGGAGCCTGGTGTACTCCGTGTGGCGCTGAGTCTGGGCGGCCAAGTAACCGCTGGAGGAGCCCGGCACTAGCCCTTCCTTTCCTTCGCACAGAGTTCTTCCTGGTGGAGCCCTTGGCAGTGTGCAAGCCACCGGCCCCTAAGCCCTCCCATGGACGCCTGGGGCCTAGGTGCAAAGGCAAGGCAGGAGCAGAGCTGAGGCCAGGAAGGGGCCAATGGTGTCTCCCAGCCTCGCGCAGCCTGCTTCTTCCGGGCAGGAAGCCTAGCAGCGAGGCTAGTCTGGGAAAGGCTCGCCCAGGGCAGAGCAGCCTCGCCAGCAACTCTGCCTTATCGGGCCTCTGAGCAGAGATGAAGCTCTGCCGTCCTGGAGGCGCACTCGGCTCCAGCCAAGTAGGGCTTGAGCCAAACGAGGCTGGGCTGCCTCTTCTTCCCTCGAGGGGGCTCGCCTCCCCGCCAGCTGTTCATTCGGCTTCCAGGTGGGGAGGCTCAGCGACTCGTGCAGGTCTTCGCTCAGGGGCTGCTTGCCCTGAGCTGGGGCTGTGGGCGGGAGCCCAGGCACTCAGGGGCAGTCCCCAACCAGCTGCACACGTCTCTGCTGGGGAGGAGAGCGCTAGGGAAGCTATGTGTGTGAGGCAGCTGCTGAGCGCCCAGGGAGTCAGCCTCCGGGTGTGCGGGGCTGGAGACCCCAGCCAGGGGCCCTAGGAGCCTGGTGCACTCCATTTGGCGCTGAGTCTGGGCGGCAAAGCAACCGCTGGAGGTGCCCTGCACTAGCCCTTCCTTTCCCTGGCACAGAGCTCTTCCTCCTGGAGCCCTTGGCAGTGTGCAAGACACCGGCCCCTAAGCCCTTCCAAAGGAAGCCAGGGGCCTAGGTTCAAAGGCAAGGCAGGAGTGGAGCTGCGGCCAGGAAGGCGCCAGTGGCGTTTCCCAGCCTCGCGCAGCCGGCTCCTTCCTGGGCAGGAAGCCTAGAAGCGAGGCAAGTCTGGGCAAGGCTCGCCCAGGGCAGAGCAGCCTCGCGCCACCAACTCTGCCAGATCGGGCCTCTGAGCAGAGCTGGAGCTCTGCCGACCTGGAGGCGCACTCGGCTCCAGCCAAGTAGGGCTTGAGCCAAACGAGGCTGGGCTGCCTCTTCTTCCCTCGAGGAGGCTCGCCTCCCCGCCAGCTGTTCACCCGGCTTCCAGGTGGGGGCGCTCTGGGCCTCCTACAATTCATGGCTCAGGGGCTCCTTACCCTGAGCTGGGGCTGTGGACGGGAGCCCAGGCACGCAGGGGCAGGCCCCAACCAGCTGCACACGTCTTTGCTGGGGAGCAGAGCGCTAGGGAAGCTACGTGTGTGAGGCAGCTGCTGGGTGCCCATGGAGTCAGCCTCCCGGTGTGCGGGGCTGCAGACCCCAGCCAGGGGCCCTGGGAGGCTGGTGCACTCCGTTCGGCACTGAGTCTGGGCGGCCAAGCAACCGCTGGAGGTGCCCTGCACTTGCCTTTCCTTCCCTCTCACAGAGCTCTCCCTGCTGGAACCCTTGGCAATGTGCAAGCCACCGGCTCCTAAGACCTCCCAAAGGACGCCTGGGGCCTAAGTGCAAAGGCAAGGCAGGAGCAGAAATGAGGCCAGGAAGGCGCCAGTGGCGTCTCCCAGCCTCGCGCAGCAGGCTCCTTCCGGGCAGGAACCCGAGCAGCGAGGCAAGTCTGGGCAAGGCTCGCCCAGGGCAGAGCAGGCTCGCACCAGCAACTCTGCCAGATCGGGCCTCTGAGCCGAGCTGGAGCTCTGCCGTCCTGGAGGCGCACTCGGCTCCAGCCAAGCAGGGCTTGAGCCAAACGAGGCTGGGCTGCCTCTTCTTCCCTCGAGGAGGCTCGCCTCCACGCCAGCTCTTCACTCGGCTTCCAGGTGGGGGCGCTCAGCAACTCATGCAGGTCTTCGCTCAGGGGCTGCTTGCCCTGAGCTGGGGCTGTGGGCGGGAGCCCAGGCACCCAGGGGCCGGCCCCCACCAGCTGCACACGTCTCTGCTGGGGAGGAGAGCGCTAGGGAAGCTACGTGTGTGAGGCAGCTGCTGGGCGCCCAGGGAGTCAGCCTCTGGGTGTGCGGGGTTGCAGACCCCAGCCAGGGGCCCTGGGAGCCTGTTGCACTCCGTGCAGCACTGAGTCTGTGCGGCCAAGCAACCTCTGGCGAAGCCCTGCACTAGCCCTTCCTTTCCCTGGCACAGAGTTCTTCCTGCTGAAGCCCTTGGCAGTGTGCAAGCCACCGGCCCGTAAACCCTCCCAAAGGACGCCTGGGGCCTAGGTGCAAATGCGAGGGGGGATCGGAGCTGAGGACAGGAGGGCGCCAGTGGGGACTCCCAGCCTCGCGCAGCCTGCTCCTTCCTGGGCAGGAAGCTTAGCAGAGAGGCAAGTCTGGGCAAAGCTCGCCCAGGGCAGAGCAGCCTCGCGCCAGCAACTCTGCCAGATCGGGCCTCTTAGCAGAGCTGGAGCACTGCCGTCCTGGAGGCGCACTCGGCTCCAGCCAAGGAGGACTTGGGCCAAAAGAGGCTGGGCTGCCTCTTCTTCCCTCGAGGAGGCTCGCCTCCCCGCCAGCTGTTCCCTCGGCTTCCAGGTGGGGGCGCTCTGGGCCTCCAACAGTTCTTCGCTCAGGGGCTCCTTACCCTGAGCTGGGGCTGTGGGTGGGAGCCCAGGCACGCAGGGGCAGGGCCCAACCAGCTGCACATGTCTCTGCTGGGGAGGACAGCGCTAGGGAAGATACGTGTGAGAGGCAGCTGCTTGGCGTCCAGGGAGTCAGCCTCCGTGTGTGCGGGGCTGCAGACCCCAGCCAGGGGCCCTGGGAGGCTGCTGCACTCAGTGCGAGGCTGAGTCTGGGCGGCCAAGCAACCGCTGGAGGAGCCCTGCACTGCCCTTCTATTCCCTCCCAGAGAGCTCTTCCTGCTTGAGCCCTTGGCAGTGTGCAAGCCACCGGCCCCTAAGCCCTCCCAAAGGACTAATGGGGCCTAGGTGCAAAGGCAAGGCAGGAGTGCAGCTGAGGCCAGGAAGGCGCCAGTGGCATATCCCAGGCTCGCGAAGCCTGCTTCTTCCGGGCAGGAAGCCTAGCAGCGAGGCAAGTCTGGGCAAGGCTCGCCCAGGGCAGAGCAGCCTCGCGCCAGCAACTCTGCCAGATCGGGCCTCTGAGCAGAGCTGGAGCTCTGCCGTCCTGGAGGCGCACTCGGCTCCAGCCAAGTAGGCCTTGAGCCAAACGAGGCTGGGCTGCCTCTTCTTCCCTCGAGGAGGCTCGCCTCCCCGCCAGCTCTTCACTCGGCTACCAGGTGAGGGGGCTCTGCGCCTCCTGCAGGTCTTGGCTCAGGGGCTGCTTGTCCTGAGCTGGGGCTGTGGGCGGGTGCCCAGGC
Source organism: Ovis canadensis (assembly GCF_042477335.2). Classification (NCBI taxonomy): domain Eukaryota; kingdom Metazoa; phylum Chordata; class Mammalia; order Artiodactyla; family Bovidae; genus Ovis; species Ovis canadensis. The sequence continues at coordinate 867,678 of NC_091266.1, read as the reverse complement.
ACTCAGGGGCAGGACCCAACCAGCTGCACACGTCTCTGCTGGGGAGGAGAGCGCTAGGGAAGCTACGTGTGTGAGGCAGCTGCTGGGCGCCCAGCGAGTCAGCCTCCGGGTGTGCGGGGCTGCAGACAAGAGCCACGGGCCCTGGGAGGCTTGTGCACTCCGTTCGGCGCTGAGTCTGGGCGGCCAAACAACCGCTGGAGGTGCCCTGCACTTGCCTTTCCTTCCCTCTCACAGAGCTCTCCCTGCTGGAACCCTTGGCAGTGTGCAAGCCACCGGCCCCTAAGCCCTCCCTAAGGATCTGGGGCCTAGGTGCAAAGGCAAGGCAGGAGCAGAGCTGAGGCCAGGAAGGGGCCAATGGCGTCTCCCAGCCTCGCGCAGCCTGCTTCTTCCGGGCAGGAAGCCTAGCAGCGAGGAAAGTCTGGGCAAGGCTCGCCCAGGGGAGCAGCCTCGCGCCAGCAACTCTGCCAGATAGGGCCTCTGATCAGAGCTGGAGCTCTGCCGTCTTGGAGGCGCACTGGGCTCCAGCCAAGTAGGGCTTGAGCCAAAGGAGGCTGGGCTGCCTCTTCTTCCCTCGAGGAGGCTCGCCTCCCCGCCAGTTCTTCACTCGGCTACAAGGTGGGGGCCCTCTGCGCCTCCTGCAGGTCTTGACTCAGGGGCTGCTTGTCCTGAGCTGGGGCTGTGGGCGGGTGCCCTGGCACGCAGGGGCAGGACCCAACCAGCTGCACACGTCTCTGCTGGGGAGGAGAGCGCTAGGGAAGCTACGTGTGTGAGGCAGCTGCTGGGCGCCCAGGGAGTCAGCCTCCGGGTGTGCGGGGCTGCAAACAAGAGCCACGGGCCCTGGGAGGCTGGTGCACTCCGTTCGGCGCTGAGTCTGGGCGGCCAAGCAACCGCTGGAGGTGCCCTGCACTTGCCTTTCCTTCCCTCTCACAGAGCTCTCCCTGCTGGAACCCTTGGCAGTGTGCAAGCCACCGGCCCCTAAGCCCTCCCTAAGGACCTGGGGCCTAGGTGCAAAGGCAAGGCAGGAGCAGAGCTGAGGCCAGGAAGGGGCCAATGGCATCTCCCAGCCTCGCGCAGCCTGCTTCTTCCGGGCAGGAAGCCTAGCAGCGAGGAAAGTCTGGGCAGGCTCGCCCAGGGCAGAGCAGCCTCGCGCCAGCAACTCTGCCAGATAGGGCCTCTGGGCAGAGCTGGAGCTCTGCCGTCCTGGAGGCGCACTTGGCTCCAGCCAAGTAGGGCTTCCGCCAAAGGAGGCTGGGCTGCCTCTTCTTCCCTCGAGGAGGCTCGCCTCCCCGCCAGCTGTTCACTCGGCTTCCAGGTGGGGGCGCTCTGCGCCTCCTACAGGTCTTGGCTCAGGGGCTGCTTGCCCTGAGCTGGGGCTGTGGGCGGGAGCCCAGGCACGCAGGGGCAGGCCCCAACCAGCTGCACACGTCTCTGCTGGGGAGGAGAGCGCTAGGGAAGCTACGTGTGTGAGGCAGCTGCTGGGGGCCCAGGGAGTCAGCCTCCGGGTGTGCGGGGTTGCAGACCCCAGCCAGGGGCCCTGGAAGCCTGGTGCACTCCGTTTGGCGCAGAGTCTGGGCGGCCAAGCAACCGCTGGAGGTGCCCTGCACTGCCCTTCTCTTTCCTCGCACAGAGCTCTTCCTGCTTGAGCCCTTGGCATTGTGCAAGCCACCGGCCCCTAAACCCTCCCAAAGGACGCCTGGGGCCTAGGTGCAAAGGCAAGGCAGGAGCAGAGCTGAGGCCAGGAAGGCGCAGTGGCGTCTCCCAGCCTCGCACAGCCTGCTCCTTCCTGGGCAGGAAGTCTAGCAGCGAGGCAAGTCTTGGCAAGGCTCGCCGAGGGCAGAGCAGCCTCGGGCCAGCAACTCTTCCAGATCGGGCCTCTGAGCAGAGCTGGAGCTCTGCCGTCCTGGAGGCGCACTTGGCTCCAGCCAAGTAGGACTTGAGCCAAAGGAGGCTGGGCTGCCTCTTCTTCCCTCGAGGAGGCTCGCCTCCCCGCCAGCTCTTCACACGGCTTCCAGGTGGGGGCGCTCTGCGCCTCCTGCAGGTCTTGGCTCAGGGGCTGCTTGCCCTGAGCTGGGGCAGTGGGCGGGAGCCCAGGCACGCAGGGGCAGGCCCCAACCAGCTGCACACGTCTCTGCTGGGGAGGAGAGCGCTAGGGAAGCTACGTGTGTGAGGCAGCTGCTGGGCGCCCAGGGAGTCAGCCTCCGGGTGTGCGGGGCTGCAGACCCCAGCCAGGGGCCCTGGGAGGCTGGTGCACTCCGTTTGGCACTGAGTTTGGGCGGCCAAGCAACCGCTGGAGGTGCCCTGCACTTGCCTTTCATTCCCTCTCACAGAGCTCTCCCTGCTGGAACCCTTGGCAGTGTGCAAGCCACCGGCCCCTAAGCCCTCCCTAAGGACGCCTGGGGCCTAGGTGCAAAGGCGAGGGGAGAGCGGAGCTGAGGACAGGAAGGCGCCAGTGGGGACTCCCAGCCTCGCGCAGCCTGCTCCTTCCTGGGCAGGAAGCCTAGCAGAGAGGCAAGTCTGGGCAAGGCTCGCCCAGGGCAGAGCAGCCTCGCGCCAGCAACTCTGCCAGATCGGGCCTCTGAGCCGAGCTGGAGCTCTGCCGTCCTGGAGGCGCACTCGGCTCCAGCCAAGTAGGACTTGGGCCAAAAGAGGCTGGGCTGCCTATTCTTCCCTCGAGGAGGCTCGCTTCCCCGCCAGCTGTTCCCTCGGCTTCCAGGTGGGGGCGCTCTGGGCCTCCTACAGTTCTAGGCTCAGGGGCTGCTTGCCCTGAGCTGGGACTGTGGGCGGGAGCCCAGGCACGCAGGGGCAGGACCCAACCAGCTGCACATGTCTCCGCTGGGGAGGACAGCGCTAGGGAAGCTACGTGTGAGAGCCAGCTGCTGGGCGCCCAGGGAGTCAGCCTCCGTGTGTGCGGGGTTGCAGACCCCAGCCAGGGGCCCTGGGAGCCTGGTGCACTCCGTGCGGGGCTGAGTCTGGGCGTCCAAGCACCGCTGGAGGAGCCCTGCACTGCCCTTCTATTCCCTCGCAAACAGCTCTTCCTGCTTGAGCCCTTGGCAGTGTGCAAGCCACCGGCCCCTAAGCCCTCCCAAAGGACTAATGGGGCCTAGGTGCAAAGGCAAGGCAGGAGTGGAGCTGAGGCCAGGAAGGCGCCAGTGGCATATCCCAGGCTCGCGAAGCCTGCTTCTTCCGGGCAGGAAGCCTAGCAGCGAGGCAAGTCTGGGCAAGGCTCGCCCAGGGCAGAGCAGCCTCGCGCCAGCAACTCTGCCAGATCGGGCCTCTGAGCAGAGCTGGAGCTCTGCCGTCCTGGAGGCGCACTCGGCTCCAGCCAAGTAGGCCTTGAGCCAAACGAGGCTGGGCTGCCTCTTCTTCCCTCGAGGAGGCTCGCCTCCCCGCCAGCTCTTCACTCGGCTACCAGGTGAGGGCGCTCTGCGCCTCCTGCAGGTCTTGGCTCAGGGGCTGCTTGTCCTGAGCTGGGGCTGTGGGCGGGTGCCCTGGTACTCAGGGGCAGGACCCAACCAGCTGCACACGTCTCTGCTGGGGAGGAGAGCGCTAGGGAAGCTACGTGTGTGAGGCAGCTGCTGGGCGCCCAGCGAGTCAGCCTCCGGGTGTGAGGGGCTGCAGACCTGAGCCACGGGCCCTGGGAGGCTGGTGCACTCCGTTCGGCGCTGAGTCTGGGCGGCCAAGGAACCGCTGGAGGTGCCCTGCACTTGCCTTTCCTTCCCTCTCACAGAGCTCTCCCTGCTGGAACCCTTGGCAGTGTGCAAGCCACCGGCCCCTAAGCCCTCCCTAAGGACGCCTGGGGCCTAGGTGCAAAGGCAAGGCAGGAGCAGAGCTGAGGCCAGGAAGGGGCCAATGGCGTCTCCCAGCCTCGCAAAGCCTGCTTCTTCCGGGCAGGAAGCCTAGCAGCGAGGCTAGTCTGGGAAAGGCTCGCCCAGGGCAGAGCAGCCTCGCCAGCAACTCTGCCTTATCGGGCCTCTGAGCAGAGATGGAGCTCTGCCGTCCTGGAGGCGCACTCGGCTCCAGCCAAGTAGGGCTTGAGCCAAACGAGGCTGGGCTGCCTCTTCTTCCCTCGAGGGGGCTCGCCACCCCGCCAGCTGTTCATTCGGCTTCCAGGTGGGGAGGCTCAGCGCCTCGTGCAGGTCTTCGCTCAGGGGCTTCTTGCCCTGAGCTGGGGCTGTGGGCGGGAGCCCAGGCACTCAGGGGCAGGCCCCAACCAGCTGCACACGTCTCTGCTGGGGAGGAGAGCGCTAGGGAAGCTACGTGTGTGAGGCAGCTGCTGAGCGCCCAGGGAGTCAGCATCTGGGTGTGCGGGGCTGCAGACCCCAGCCAGGGGCCCTGGGAGCCTGGTGCACTCCGTTTGGCCCTGAGTCTGGGCGGCCAAGCAACCGCTGGAGGTGCCCTGCACTAACCCTTCCTTTCCCTGGCACAGAGCTCTTCCTCCTGGAGCCCTTGGCAGTGTGCAAGACACCGGCCCCTAAGCCCTTCCAAAGGAAGCCAGGGGCCTAGGTTCAAAGGCAAGGCAGGAGCGGAGCTGCGGCCAGGAAGGCGCCAGTGGCGTTTCCCAGCCTCGCGCAGCTGGCTCCTTCCTGGCAGGAAGCCTAGAAGCGAGGCAAGTCTGGGCAAGGCTCGCCCAGGGCAGAGCAGCCTCGCGCCAGCAACTCTGCCAGATTGGGCCTCTGAGCAGAGCTGGAGCTCTGCCGACCTGGAGGCGCACTCGGCTCCAGCCAAGTAGGGCTTGAGCCAAACGAGGCTGGGCTGCCTCTTCTTCCCTCGAGGAGGCTCGCCTCCCCGCCAGCTGTTCACCCGGCTTCCAGGTGGGGGCGCTCTGTGCCTCCTACAAATCATGGCTCAGGGGCTCCTTACCCTGAGCTGGGGCTGTGGACGGGAGCCCAGGCACGCAGGGGCAGGCCCCAACCAGCTGCACAGGTCTTTGCTGGGGAGGAGAGCGCTTGGGAAGCTACGTGTGTGAGGCAGCTGCTGGGCACCCATGGAGTCAGCCTCCCGGTGTGCGGGGCTGCAGACCCCAGCCAGGGGCCCTGGGAGGCTGGTGCACTCCGTTCGGCACTGAGTCTGGGCGGCCAAGCAACCGCAGGAGGTGCCCTGCACTTGCCTTTCCTTCCCTCTCACAGAGCTCTCCCTGCTGGAACCCTTGGCAGTGTGCAAGCCACCGGCTCCTAAGCCCTCCCAAAGGACGCCTGGGGCCTAAGTGCAAAGGCAAGGCAGGAGCGGAAATGAGGCCAGGAAGGCGCCAGTGGCGTCTCCCAGCCTCGCGCAGCAGGCTCTTTCCGGGCAGGAAGCCTAGCAGCGAGGAAAGTCTGGGCAAGGCTCGCCCAGGGCAGAGCAGCCTCGCGCCAGCAACTCTGCCAGATCGAGCCTCTGAGCCGAGCTGGAGCTCTGCCGTCCTGGAGGCGCACTCGGCTCCAGCCAAGTAGGGCTTGAGCCAAACGAGGCTGGGCTGCCTCTTCTTCCCTCTAGGAGGCTCACCTCCCCGCCAGCTGTTCACTCGGCTTCCAGGTGGGGGCGCTCTGCGCCTCCTACAGGTCTTGGCTCAGGGGCTGCTTGCCCTGAGATGGGGCTGTGGGCGGGAGCCCAGGCACGCAGGGGCAGGCCCCAACCAGCTGCACACGTCTCTGCTGGGGAGGAGAGCGCTAGGGAAGCTACGTGTGTCAGGCAGCTGCTGGGCGCCCAGGGAGTCAGCCTCCGGGTGTGCGGGGTTGCAGACCCCAGCCAGGGGCCCTGGGAGCCTGGTGCACTCCCTGGGGCGCTGAATCTGGGCGGCCAAGCAACCGCTGGAGGAGCCCTGCTCTAGCCCTTCCTTTCCCTGGCACAGAGCTCTTCCTGCTGAGGCCCTTGGCAGTATGCAAGCCACCGGCCCCTAAGCCCTCCCAAAGGACGCCAGGGGCCTAGGTGCAAAGGCAAGGCAAGAGCAGAGATGAGGCCAGGAAGGGGCCAATGGCGTCTCCCAGCCTCGCGCATCCTGCTCCTTCCTGGGCAGGAAGCCTAGCAGCGAGGCAAGTCTGGGCAAGGCTCGCCCAGGGCAGAGCAGCCTTGCGCCAGCAACTCTGCTTGATCGGGCCTCTGAGCAGAGCTGGAGCTCTGCCATCCTGGAGGCGCACTCGGCTCCAGCCAAATAGGGCTTTAGCCAAACGAGGCTGGGCTGCCTCTTCTTCCCTCGAGGAGGCTCGCCTCCCCACCAGCTCTTCACTGGGCTTCCAGATTGGGGGCTCTCTGCGCCTCCTGCACGTCTTGGCTCAGGGGCTGTTTGCCCTGAGCTGGGGCTGTGGGCGGGAGCCCAGGCAAGCAGGGGCAGGCCCCAACCAGCTGCACACGACTCTGCTGGGGAGGAGAGCGCTAGGGAAGCTACGTGTGTGAGGCAGCTGCTGGGCGCCCAGGGAGTCAGCCTCTGGGTGTGCGGGGCTGCAGACCCCAGCCAGGGGCCCTGGAAGCCTGGTGCACTCCGTGCAGCGCTGAGTCTGGGCGGCCAAGCAACCGCTGGAGGAGCCCTGCACTGCCCTTCTCTTCCCTCGCACAGAGCTCTTCCTGCTTGAGCCCTTGGCAGTGTGCAAGCCACCGGCCCCTAACCCCTCCCAAAGGACGCCTGGGGCCTAGGTGCAAAGGCAAGGCAGGAGCAGAGCTGAGGCCAGGAAGGCCCAGTGGCGTCTCCCAGCCTCGCGCAGCCTGCTCCTTCCTGATCAGGAAGTCTAGCAGCGAGGCAAGTCTGGGCAAGGCTCGCCCAGGGAAGAGCAGCCTCGGGCCAGCAACTCTTCCAGATCGGGCCTCTGAGCAGAGCTGGAGCTCTGCCGTCCTGGAGGCGCACTTGGCCCCAGCCAAGTAGGACTTGAGCGAAAAGAGGCTGGGCTGCCTCTTCTTTCCTCGAGGAGGCTCGCCTCCCCGCCAGCTCTTCACACGGCTTCCAGGTGGGGGCGCTCTGCGCCTCCTGCAGGTCTTGGCTCAGGGGCTGCTTGCCCTGAGCTGGGGCAGTGGGCGGGAGCCCAGGCACGCAGGGGTAGGCCCCAACCAGCTGCACACGTCTCTGCTGGGGAGGAGAGCGCTAGGGAAGCTACGTGTGTGAGGCAGCTGCTGGGCGACCCGGGAGTCACCCTCCGGGTGTGCGGGGCTGCAGACAAGAGCCACGGTCCCTCGGAGGCTGGTGCACTCCGTGCGGCGCTGAGTCTTGGGGGCCAAGCAACCGCTGGAGGTGCCCTGCACTTGCCTTTCATTCCCTCTCACAGAGCTCTCCCTGCTGGAACCCTTGGCAGTGTGCAAGCCACCGGCCCCTAAGCCCTCCCTAAGGACGTCTGGGGCCTAGGTGCAAACGCAAGGAGCGAGGGGAGCTGAGGCCAGGAAGGCAACAGTGGCGTCTCCCAGCCTCGCGCAGCCTGCTTCTTCCGGGCAAGAAGCCTAGCAGCGAGGAAAGCCTGGGCAAGGCTCGCCCAGGGCAGAGCAGCCTCGCGCCAGCAACTCTGCCAGATCGGGCCTCTGAGCAGAGCTGGAGCTCTGCCGTCCTGGAGGCGCACTCGGCTCCAGCAAAGTAGGGCTTGAGCCAAACGCGCTGGGCTGCATCTTCTTCCCTCGAGGAGGCTCGCCTCCCCGCCAGCTGTTCACTCGGCTTCCAGGTGGAGGCGCTCTGCGCGTCCTGCAGGTCCTGGCTCAGGGGCTGCTTGCCCTGAGCTGGGGCTGTGGGCGGGAGCCCAGACACGCAGGGCCAGGCCCCAAAAAGCTGCACACGTCTCTGCTGGGGAGGAGAGCGCTAGGGAAGCTACGTGTGTGAGGCAGCTGCTGGGCGCCCAGGGAGTCTGCCTCCGGGTGTGCGGGGCTGCAGACCCCAGCCAGGGGCCCTGGGAGCCTGGTGCACTCCGTTTGGCGCTGAGTCTGGGCGGCCAAGCAACCGCTGGAGGTGCCCTGCACTAGCCCTTCCTTTCCCTGGCACAGAGCTCTTCCTGCTTGAGCCCTTGGCAGTGTGCAAGACACTGGCCCCTAAGCCCTTCCAAAGGAAGCCAGGGGCCTAGGTTCAAAGGCAAGGCAGGAGCGGAGCTGCGGCCAGGAAGGCGCCAGTGGCGTTTCCCAGCCTCGCGCAGCCGGCTCCTTCCTGGGCCGGAAGCCTAGAAGCGAGGCAAGTCTGGGCAAGGCTCGCCCAGGGCAGAGCAGCCTCGCGCCAGCAACTCTGCCAGATCGGGCCTCTCAGCAGAGCTGGAGCTCTGCCGACCTGGAGGAGCACTCGGCTCCAGCCAAGTAGGGCTTGAGCCAAATGAGGCTGGGCTGCCTCTTCTTCCCTCGAGGAGGCTCGCCTCCCCGCCAGCTGTTCACCCGGCTTCCAGGTGGGGGCGCTCTGGGCCTCCTACAATTCATGGCTCAGGGGCTCCTTACCCTGAGCTGGGGCTGTGGACGGAAGCCCAGGCACGCAGGGGCAGGCCCCAACCAGCTGCACAGGTCTTTGCTGGGGAGGAGAGCGCAAGGGAAGCTACGTGTGTGAGGCAGCTGCTGGGCGCCCATGGAGTCAGCCTCCGGGTGTGCGGGGCTGCAGACCCCAACCAGGGGCCCTGGGAGCATGGTGCACTCCGTGCGGCGCTGAGTCTGGGCGGCCAAGCAACCGCTGGAGGAGCTCTGCACTGCCCTTCTCTTCCCTCGCACAGAGCTCTTCCTGCTTGAGCCCTTGGCAGTGTGCAAGCCACCGGCCCCTAAGCCCTCCAAAGGACGCCTGGGGCCTAGGTGCAAAGGCAAGGCAGGAGCGGAGCTGAGGCCAGAAAGGCGCCAGTGGCGTCTCCCAGCCTCGCGCAGCCTGCTTCTTCCGGGCAGGAAGCCTAGCAGCGAGGCAAGTCTGGGCAAGGCTCGCCCAGGGCAGAGTAGCCTCGCGCCAGCAACTCTGCCAGATCGGGCCTCTGAGCAGAGCTGTAGCTCTGCCGTCCTGGAGGCACACTCGGCTCCAGCCAAGTAGGGCTTGAGCCAAACGAGGCTGGGCTGCCTCTTCTTCCCTCGAGGGGGCTCGCCTCCCCGCCAGCTGTTCACTCGGCTTCCAGGTGGGGGCGCTCTGCGTCTCCGGCAGGTCTTGACTCAGGTGCTGCTTGTCCTGATCTGGGGCTGTGGGCGGGAGCCCAGACACGCTGGGCCAGGCCCCAACCAGCTGCACACGGCTCTGCTGGGGAGGAGAGCGCTAGGGAATCTACATGTGTGAGGCAGCTGCTGGGCGCCCAGGGAGTCAGCCTCCGGGTGTGCAGGGCTGCAGACCCCAGCCAGCGGCCCTGGGAGCCTGGTGCACTCCGTTTGGAGCTGAGTCTGGGCGGCCAAGCAACCGCTGGAGGAGCCCTGCACTGCCCTTCTCTTCCCTCGCACAGAGCTCTTCCTGCTTGAGCCCTTGGCAGTGTGCAAGCCACCGGCCCCTAAGCCCTCCCAAAGGACTCCTGGGGCCTAGGTTCAAAGGCGAGGCAGGAGCGCAGCTGCGGCCAGGAAGCCGCCAGTGGGGAATCCCAGCCTCGCGCAGCCAGCTCCTTCCTGGGCAGGAAGCCTAGCAGCGAGGCAAGTCTGGGCAAGGCTTGCCCAGGGCAGAGCAGCCTCGCGCCAGCAACTCTGCCAGATCGGGCCTCTGAGCAGAGCTGGAGCTCTGCCGACCTGGAGGCGCACTCGGCTCCAGCCAAGTAGGGCTTGAGCCAAACCAGGCTGGGCTGCCTCTTCGTCGCTCGAGGGGGCTCGCCTCCTCGCCAGGTGTTCACTCGGGTTCCAGGTGGTGGCGCTCTGCGTCTCCTGCAGGTCTTGGCTCAGGGGCTGCTTGTCCTGATCTGGGGCTGTGGACGGGAGCCCAGGCACGCAGGGGCAGGCCCCAACCAGCTGCACAGGTCTTTGCTGGGGAGGAGAGCGCTTGGGAAGCTACGTGTGTGAGGCAGCTGCTGGGCACCCATGGAGTCAGCCTCCCGGTGTGCGGGGCTGCAGACCCCAGCCAGGGGCCCTGGGAGGCTGGTGCACTCCGTTCGGCACTGAGTCTGGGCGGCCAAGCAACCGCAGGAGGTGCCCTGCACTTGCCTTTCCTTCCCTCTCACAGAGCTCTCCCTGCTGGAACCCTTGGCAGTGTGCAAGCCACCGGCTCCTAAGCCCTCCCAAAGGACGCCTGGGGCCTAAGTGCAAAGGCAAGGCAGGAGCGGAAATGAGGCCAGGAAGGCGCCAGTGGCGTCTCCCAGCCTCGCGCAGCAGGCTCTTTCCGGGCAGGAAGCCTAGCAGCGAGGAAAGTCTGGGCAAGGCTCGCCCAGGGCAGAGCAGCCTCGCGCCAGCAACTCTGCCAGATCGAGCCTCTGAGCCGAGCTGGAGCTCTGCCGTCCTGGAGGCGCACTCGGCTCCAGCCAAGTAGGGCTTGAGCCAAACGAGGCTGGGCTGCCTCTTCTTCCCTCTAGGAGGCTCAGCTCCCCGCCAGCTGTTCACTCGGCTTCCAGGTGGGGGCGCTCTGCGCCTCCTACAGGTCTTGGCTCAGGGGCTGCTTGCCCTGAGATGGGGCTGTGGGCGGGAGCCCAGGCACGCAGGGGCAGGCCCCAACCAGCTGCACACGTCTCTGCTGGGGAGGAGAGCGCTAGGGAAGCTACGTGTGTCAGGCAGCTGCTGGGCGCCCAGGGAGTCAGCCTCCGGGTGTGCGGGGTTGCAGACCCCAGCCAGGGGCCCTGGGAGCCTGGTGCACTCCCTGGGGCGCTGAATCTGGGCGGCCAAGCAACCGCTGGAGGAGCCCTGCTCTAGCCCTTCCTTTCCCTGGCACAGAGCTCTTCCTGCTGAGGCCCTTGGCAGTATGCAAGCCACCGGCCCCTAAGCCCTCCCAAAGGACGCCAGGGGCCTAGGTGCAAAGGCAAGGCAAGAGCAGAGATGAGGCCAGGAAGGGGCCAATGGCGTCTCCCAGCCTCGCGCATCCTGCTCCTTCCTGGGCAGGAAGCCTAGCAGCGAGGCAAGTCTGGGCAAGGCTCGCCCAGGGCAGAGCAGCCTTGCGCCAGCAACTCTGCTTGATCGGGCCTCTGAGCAGAGCTGGAGCTCTGCCATCCTGGAGGCGCACTCGGCTCCAGCCAAATAGGGCTTTAGCCAAACGAGGCTGGGCTGCCTCTTCTTCCCTCGAGGAGGCTCGCCTCCCCACCAGCTCTTCACTGGGCTTCCAGATTGGGGGCTCTCTGCGCCTCCTGCACGTCTTGGCTCAGGGGCTGTTTGCCCTGAGCTGGGGCTGTGGGCGGGAGCCCAGGCACGCAGGGGCAGGCCCCAACCAGCTGCACACGACTCTGCTGGGGAGGAGAGCGCTAGGGAAGCTACGTGTGTGAGGCAGCTGCTGGGCGCCCAGGGAGTCAGCCTCTGGGTGTGCGGGGCTGCAGACCCCAGCCAGGGGCCCTGGAAGCCTGGTGCACTCCGTGCAGCGCTGAGTCTGGGCGGCCAAGCAACCGCTGGAGGAGCCCTGCACTGCCCTTCTCTTCCCTCGCACAGAGCTCTTCCTGCTTGAGCCCTTGGCAGTGTGCAAGCCACCGGCCCCTAACCCCTCCCAAAGGACGCCTGGGGCCTAGGTGCAAAGGCAAGGCAGGAGCAGAGCTGAGGCCAGGAAGGCCCAGTGGCGTCTCCCAGCCTCGCGCAGCCTGCTCCTTCCTGATCAGGAAGTCTAGCAGCGAGGCAAGTCTGGGCAAGGCTCGCCCAGGGAAGAGCAGCCTCGGGCCAGCAACTCTTCCAGATCGGGCCTCTGAGCAGAGCTGGAGCTCTGCCGTCCTGGAGGCGCACTTGGCCCCAGCCAAGTAGGACTTGAGCGAAAAGAGGCTGGGCTGCCTCTTCTTTCCTCGAGGAGGCTCGCCTCCCCGCCAGCTCTTCACACGGCTTCCAGGTGGGGGCGCTCTGCGCCTCCTGCAGGTCTTGGCTCAGGGGCTGCTTGCCCTGAGCTGGGGCAGTGGGCGGGAGCCCAGGCACGCAGGGGTAGGCCCCAACCAGCTGCACACGTCTCTGCTGGGGAGGAGAGCGCTAGGGAAGCTACGTGTGTGAGGCAGCTGCTGGGCGACCCGGGAGTCACCCTCCGGGTGTGCGGGGCTGCAGACAAGAGCCACGGTCCCTCGGAGGCTGGTGCACTCCGTGCGGCGCTGAGTCTTGGGGGCCAAGCAACCGCTGGAGGTGCCCTGCACTTGCCTTTCATTCCCTCTCACAGAGCTCTCCCTGCTGGAACCCTTGGCAGTGTGCAAGCCACCGGCCCCTAAGCCCTCCCTAAGGACGTCTGGGGCCTAGGTGCAAACGCAAGGAGCGAGGGGAGCTGAGGCCAGGAAGGCAACAGTGGCGTCTCCCAGCCTCGCGCAGCCTGCTTCTTCCGGGCAAGAAGCCTAGCAGCGAGGAAAGCCTGGGCAAGGCTCGCCCAGGGCAGAGCAGCCTCGCGCCAGCAACTCTGCCAGATCGGGCCTCTGAGCAGAGCTGGAGCTCTGCCGTCCTGGAGGCGCACTCGGCTCCAGCAAAGTAGGGCTTGAGCCAAACGCGCTGGGCTGCATCTTCTTCCCTCGAGGAGGCTCGCCTCCCCGCCAGCTGTTCACTCGGCTTCCAGGTGGAGGCGCTCTGCGCGTCCTGCAGGTCCTGGCTCAGGGGCTGCTTGCCCTGAGCTGGGGCTGTGGGCGGGAGCCCAGACACGCAGGGCCAGGCCCCAAAAAGCTGCACACGTCTCTGCTGGGGAGGAGAGCGCTAGGGAAGCTACGTGTGTGAGGCAGCTGCTGGGCGCCCAGGGAGTCTGCCTCCGGGTGTGCGGGGCTGCAGACCCCAGCCAGGGGCCCTGGGAGCCTGGTGCACTCCGTTTGGCGCTGAGTCTGGGCGGCCAAGCAACCGCTGGAGGTGCCCTGCACTAGCCCTTCCTTTCCCTGGCACAGAGCTCTTCCTGCTTGAGCCCTTGGCAGTGTGCAAGACACTGGCCCCTAAGCCCTTCCAAAGGAAGCCAGGGGCCTAGGTTCAAAGGCAAGGCAGGAGCGGAGCTGCGGCCAGGAAGGCGCCAGTGGCGTTTCCCAGCCTCGCGCAGCCGGCTCCTTCCTGGGCCGGAAGCCTAGAAGCGAGGCAAGTCTGGGCAAGGCTCGCCCAGGGCAGAGCAGCCTCGCGCCAGCAACTCTGCCAGATCGGGCCTCTGAGCAGAGCTGGAGCTCTGCCGACCTGGAGGAGCACTCGGCTCCAGCCAAGTAGGGCTTGAGCCAAATGAGGCTGGGCTGCCTCTTCTTCCCTCGAGGAGGCTCGCCTCCCCGCCAGCTGTTCACCCGGCTTCCAGGTGGGGGCGCTCTGGGCCTCCTACAATTCATGGCTCAGGGGCTCCTTACCCTGAGCTGGGGCTGTGGACGGAAGCCCAGGCACGCAGGGGCAGGCCCCAACCAGCTGCACAGGTCTTTGCTGGGGAGGAGAGCGCAAGGGAAGCTACGTGTGTGAGGCAGCTGCTGGGCGCCCATGGAGTCAGCCTCCGGGTGTGCGGGGCTGCAGACCCCAACCAGGGGCCCTGGGAGCATGGTGCACTCCGTGCGGCGCTGAGTCTGGGCGGCCAAGCAACCGCTGGAGGAGCTCTGCACTGCCCTTCTCTTCCCTCGCACAGAGCTCTTCCTGCTTGAGCCCTTGGCAGTGTGCAAGCCACCGGCCCCTAAGCCCTCCAAAGGACGCCTGGGGCCTAGGTGCAAAGGCAAGGCAGGAGCGGAGCTGAGGCCAGAAAGGCGCCAGTGGCGTCTCCCAGCCTCGCGCAGCCTGCTTCTTCCGGGCAGGAAGCCTAGCAGCGAGGCAAGTCTGGGCAAGGCTCGCCCAGGGCAGAGTAGCCTCGCGCCAGCAACTCTGCCAGATCGGGCCTCTGAGCAGAGCTGTAGCTCTGCCGTCCTGGAGGCACACTCGGCTCCAGCCAAGTAGGGCTTGAGCCAAACGAGGCTGGGCTGCCTCTTCTTCCCTCGAGGGGGCTCGCCTCCCCGCCAGCTGTTCACTCGGCTTCCAGGTGGGGGCGCTCTGCGTCTCCGGCAGGTCTTGACTCAGGTGCTGCTTGTCCTGATCTGGGGCTGTGGGCGGGAGCCCAGACACGCTGGGCCAGGCCCCAACCAGCTGCACACGGCTCTGCTGGGGAGGAGAGCGCTAGGGAATCTACATGTGTGAGGCAGCTGCTGGGCGCCCAGGGAGTCAGCCTCCGGGTGTGCAGGGCTGCAGACCCCAGCCAGCGGCCCTGGGAGCCTGGTGCACTCCGTTTGGAGCTGAGTCTGGGCGGCCAAGCAACCGCTGGAGGAGCCCTGCACTGCCCTTCTCTTCCCTCGCACAGAGCTCTTCCTGCTTGAGCCCTTGGCAGTGTGCAAGCCACCGGCCCCTAAGCCCTCCCAAAGGACTCCTGGGGCCTAGGTTCAAAGGCGAGGCAGGAGCGCAGCTGCGGCCAGGAAGCCGCCAGTGGGGAATCCCAGCCTCGCGCAGCCAGCTCCTTCCTGGGCAGGAAGCCTAGCAGCGAGGCAAGTCTGGGCAAGGCTTGCCCAGGGCAGAGCAGCCTCGCGCCAGCAACTCTGCCAGATCGGGCCTCTGAGCAGAGCTGGAGCTCTGCCGACCTGGAGGCGCACTCGGCTCCAGCCAAGTAGGGCTTGAGCCAAACCAGGCTGGGCTGCCTCTTCGTCGCTCGAGGGGGCTCGCCTCCTCGCCAGGTGTTCACTCGGGTTCCAGGTGGTGGCGCTCTGCGTCTCCTGCAGGTCTTGGCTCAGGGGCTGCTTGTCCTGATCTGGGGCTGTGGACGGGAGCCCAGGCACGCAGGGGCAGGCCCCAACCAGCTGCACAGGTCTTTGCTGGGGAGGAGAGCGCTTGGGAAGCTACGTGTGTGAGGCAGCTGCTGGGCACCCATGGAGTCAGCCTCCCGGTGTGCGGGGCTGCAGACCCCAGCCAGGGGCCCTGGGAGGCTGGTGCACTCCGTTCGGCACTGAGTCTGGGCGGCCAAGCAACCGCAGGAGGTGCCCTGCACTTGCCTTTCCTTCCCTCTCACAGAGCTCTCCCTGCTGGAACCCTTGGCAGTGTGCAAGCCACCGGCTCCTAAGCCCTCCCAAAGGACGCCTGGGGCCTAAGTGCAAAGGCAAGGCAGGAGCGGAAATGAGGCCAGGAAGGCGCCAGTGGCGTCTCCCAGCCTCGCGCAGCAGGCTCTTTCCGGGCAGGAAGCCTAGCAGCGAGGAAAGTCTGGGCAAGGCTCGCCCAGGGCAGAGCAGCCTCGCGCCAGCAACTCTGCCAGATCGAGCCTCTGAGCCGAGCTGGAGCTCTGCCGTCCTGGAGGCGCACTCGGCTCCAGCCAAGTAGGGCTTGAGCCAAACGAGGCTGGGCTGCCTCTTCTTCCCTCTAGGAGGCTCACCTCCCCGCCAGCTGTTCACTCGGCTTCCAGGTGGGGGCGCTCTGCGCCTCCTACAGGTCTTGGCTCAGGGGCTGCTTGCCCTGAGATGGGGCTGTGGGCGGGAGCCCAGGCACGCAGGGGCAGGCCCCAACCAGCTGCACACGTCTCTGCTGGGGAGGAGAGCGCTAGGGAAGCTACGTGTGTCAGGCAGCTGCTGGGCGCCCAGGGAGTCAGCCTCCGGGTGTGCGGGGTTGCAGACCCCAGCCAGGGGCCCTGGGAGCCTGGTGCACTCCCTGGGGCGCTGAATCTGGGCGGCCAAGCAACCGCTGGAGGAGCCCTGCTCTAGCCCTTCCTTTCCCTGGCACAGAGCTCTTCCTGCTGAGGCCCTTGGCAGTATGCAAGCCACCGGCCCCTAAGCCCTCCCAAAGGACGCCAGGGGCCTAGGTGCAAAGGCAAGGCAAGAGCAGAGATGAGGCCAGGAAGGGGCCAATGGCGTCTCCCAGCCTCGCGCATCCTGCTCCTTCCTGGGCAGGAAGCCTAGCAGCGAGGCAAGTCTGGGCAAGGCTCGCCCAGGGCAGAGCAGCCTTGCGCCAGCAACTCTGCTTGATCGGGCCTCTGAGCAGAGCTGGAGCTCTGCCATCCTGGAGGCGCACTCGGCTCCAGCCAAATAGGGCTTTAGCCAAACGAGGCTGGGCTGCCTCTTCTTCCCTCGAGGAGGCTCGCCTCCCCACCAGCTCTTCACTGGGCTTCCAGATTGGGGGCTCTCTGCGCCTCCTGCACGTCTTGGCTCAGGGGCTGTTTGCCCTGAGCTGGGGCTGTGGGCGGGAGCCCAGGCACGCAGGGGCAGGCCCCAACCAGCTGCACACGACTCTGCTGGGGAGGAGAGCGCTAGGGAAGCTACGTGTGTGAGGCAGCTGCTGGGCGCCCAGGGAGTCAGCCTCTGGGTGTGCGGGGCTGCAGACCCCAGCCAGGGGCCCTGGAAGCCTGGTGCACTCCGTGCAGCGCTGAGTCTGGGCGGCCAAGCAACCGCTGGAGGAGCCCTGCACTGCCCTTCTCTTCCCTCGCACAGAGCTCTTCCTGCTTGAGCCCTTGGCAGTGTGCAAGCCACCGGCCCCTAACCCCTCCCAAAGGACGCCTGGGGCCTAGGTGCAAAGGCAAGGCAGGAGCAGAGCTGAGGCCAGGAAGGCCCAGTGGCGTCTCCCAGCCTCGCGCAGCCTGCTCCTTCCTGATCAGGAAGTCTAGCAGCGAGGCAAGTCTGGGCAAGGCTCGCCCAGGGAAGAGCAGCCTCGGGCCAGCAACTCTTCCAGATCGGGCCTCTGAGCAGAGCTGGAGCTCTGCCGTCCTGGAGGCACACTTGGCCCCAGCCAAGTAGGACTTGAGCGAAAAGAGGCTGGGCTGCCTCTTCTTTCCTCGAGGAGGCTCGCCTCCCCGCCAGCTCTTCACACGGCTTCCAGGTGGGGGCGCTCTGCGCCTCCTGCAGGTCTTGGCTCAGGGGCTGCTTGCCCTGAGCTGGGGCAGTGGGCGGGAGCCCAGGCACGCAGGGGTAGGCCCCAACCAGCTGCACACGTCTCTGCTGGGGAGGAGAGCGCTAGGGAAGCTACGTGTGTGAGGCAGCTGCTGGGCGACCCAGGAGTCACCCTCCGGGTGTGCGGGGCTGCAGACAAGAGCCACGGTCCCTCGGAGGCTGGTGCACTCCGTGCGGCGCTGAGTCTTGGGGGCCAAGCAACCGCTGGAGGTGCCCTGCACTTGCCTTTCATTCCCTCTCACAGAGCTCTCCCTGCTGGAACCCTTGGCAGTGTGCAAGCCACCGGCCCCTAAGCCCTCCCTAAGGACGTCTGGGGCCTAGGTGCAAACGCAAGGAGCGAGGGGAGCTGAGGCCAGGAAGGCAACAGTGGCGTCTCCCAGCCTCGCGCAGCCTGCTTCTTCCGGGCAAGAAGCCTAGCAGCGAGGAAAGCCTGGGCAAGGCTCGCCCAGGGCAGAGCAGCCTCGCGCCAGCAACTCTGCCAGATCGGGCCTCTGAGCAGAGCTGGAGCTCTGCCGTCCTGGAGGCGCACTCGGCTCCAGCAAAGTAGGGCTTGAGCCAAACGCGCTGGGCTGCATCTTCTTCCCTCGAGGAGGCTCGCCTCCCCGCCAGCTGTTCACTCGGCTTCCAGGTGGAGGCGCTCTGCGCGTCCTGCAGGTCCTGGCTCAGGGGCTGCTTGCCCTGAGCTGGGGCTGTGGGCGGGAGCCCAGACACGCAGGGCCAGGCCCCAAAAAGCTGCACACGTCTCTGCTGGGGAGGAGAGCGCTAGGGAAGCTACGTGTGTGAGGCAGCTGCTGGGCGCCCAGGGAGTCTGCCTCCGGGTGTGCGGGGCTGCAGACCCCAGCCAGGGGCCCTGGGAGCCTGGTGCACTCCGTTTGGCGCTGAGTCTGGGCGGCCAAGCAACCGCTGGAGGTGCCCTGCACTAGCCCTTCCTTTCCCTGGCACAGAGCTCTTCCTGCTTGAGCCCTTGGCAGTGTGCAAGACACTGGCCCCTAAGCCCTTCCAAAGGAAGCCAGGGGCCTAGGTTCAAAGGCAAGGCAGGAGCGGAGCTGCGGCCAGGAAGGCGCCAGTGGCGTTTCCCAGCCTCGCGCAGCCGGCTCCTTCCTGGGCCGGAAGCCTAGAAGCGAGGCAAGTCTGGGCAAGGCTCGCCCAGGGCAGAGCAGCCTCGCGCCAGCAACTCTGCCAGATCGGGCCTCTGAGCAGAGCTGGAGCTCTGCCGACCTGGAGGAGCACTCGGCTCCAGCCAAGTAGGGCTTGAGCCAAATGAGGCTGGGCTGCCTCTTCTTCCCTCGAGGAGGCTCGCCTCCCCGCCAGCTGTTCACCCGGCTTCCAGGTGGGGGCGCTCTGGGCCTCCTACAATTCATGGCTCAGGGGCTCCTTACCCTGAGCTGGGGCTGTGGACGGAAGCCCAGGCACGCAGGGGCAGGCCCCAACCAGCTGCACAGGTCTTTGCTGGGGAGGAGAGCGCAAGGGAAGCTACGTGTGTGAGGCAGCTGCTGGGCGCCCATGGAGTCAGCCTCCGGGTGTGCGGGGCTGCAGACCCCAACCAGGGGCCCGGGGAGCATGGTGCACTCCGTGCGGCGCTGAGTCTGGGCGGCCAAGCAACCGCTGGAGGAGCTCTGCACTGCCCTTCTCTTCCCTCGCACAGAGCTCTTCCTGCTTGAGCCCTTGGCAGTGTGCAAGCCACCGGCCCCTAAGCCCTCCAAAGGACGCCTGGGGCCTAGGTGCAAAGGCAAGGCAGGAGCGGAGCTGAGGCCAGAAAGGCGCCAGTGGCGTCTCCCAGCCTCGCGCAGCCTGCTTCTTCCGGGCAGGAAGCCTAGCAGCGAGGCAAGTCTGGGCAAGGCTCGCCCAGGGCAGAGTAGCCTCGCGCCAGCAACTCTGCCAGATCGGGCCTCTGAGCAGAGCTGTAGCTCTGCCGTCCTGGAGGCACACTCGGCTCCAGCCAAGTAGGGCTTGAGCCAAACGAGGCTGGGCTGCCTCTTCTTCCCTCGAGGGGGCTCGCCTCCCCGCCAGCTGTTCACTCGGCTTCCAGGTGGGGGCGCTCTGCGTCTCCGGCAGGTCTTGACTCAGGTGCTGCTTGTCCTGATCTGGGGCTGTGGGCGGGAGCCCAGACACGCTGGGCCAGGCCCCAACCAGCTGCACACGGCTCTGCTGGGGAGGAGAGCGCTAGGGAATCTACATGTGTGAGGCAGCTGCTGGGCGCCCAGGGAGTCAGCCTCCGGGTGTGCAGGGCTGCAGACCCCAGCCAGCGGCCCTGGGAGCCTGGTGCACTCCGTTTGGAGCTGAGTCTGGGCGGCCAAGCAACCGCTGGAGGAGCCCTGCACTGCCCTTCTCTTCCCTCGCACAGAGCTCTTCCTGCTTGAGCCCTTGGCAGTGTGCAAGCCACCGGCCCCTAAGCCCTCCCAAAGGACTCCTGGGGCCTAGGTTCAAAGGCGAGGCAGGAGCGCAGCTGCGGCCAGGAAGCCGCCAGTGGGGAATCCCAGCCTCGCGCAGCCAGCTCCTTCCTGGGCAGGAAGCCTAGCAGCGAGGCAAGTCTGGGCAAGGCTTGCCCAGGGCAGAGCAGCCTCGCGCCAGCAACTCTGCCAGATCGGGCCTCTGAGCAGAGCTGGAGCTCTGCCGACCTGGAGGCGCACTCGGCTCCAGCCAAGTAGGGCTTGAGCCAAACCAGGCTGGGCTGCCTCTTCGTCGCTCGAGGGGGCTCGCCTCCTCGCCAGGTGTTCACTCGGGTTCCAGGTGGTGGCGCTCTGCGTCTCCTGCAGGTCTTGGCTCAGGGGCTGCTTGTCCTGATCTGGGGCTGTGGGCGGGAACCCAGGCACGCTGGGCCAGGCCCCAACCAGCTGCACACGTCTCTGCTGGGGAGAGAGCGCTACGGAAGCTACGTGTGTGAGGCAGCTGCTGGGCGCCCAGGAAATCAGCCTCCCGGTGTGCGGGGCTGCAGACAAGAGCCACGGGCCCTAGGAGGCTGGTGCATTCCGTTCGGCGCTGAGTCTGGGGGACCAAGCAACCGCTGGAGGTGCCCTGCACTTGCCTTTCCTTCCCTCTCACAGAACTCTCCCTGCTGAAACCCTTGGCAGTGTGCAAGCCACCGGCCCCTAAGCCCTCCCTAAGGACGCCTGGGGCCTAGGTGCAAAGGCAAGGCAGGAGCAGAGCTGAGGCCAGGAAGGGGCCAATGGCGTCTCCCAGCCTCCCGCATCCTGCTTCTTCCGTGCAGGAAGCCTAGCAGCTAGGAAAGTCTGGGCAAGGCTCGCCCAGGGCAGAGCAGCCTCGCGCCAGCAACTCTGCCAGATCGGGCCTCTGAGCAGAGCTGGAGCTCTGCCGTCCTGGAGGCGCACTCGGCTCCAGCCAAGTAGGCCTTGAGCCAAACGAGGCTGGACTGCCTCTTCTTCCCTCGAGGAGGCTCACCTCCCCGCCAGCTGTTTACTTGGCTTCCAGGTGGGGGCGCTCTGCGCCTCCTGCAGGTCTTGGCTCAGGGGCTGCTTGCCCTGTGCTGGGGCTGTGGGCGGGAACCCAGGCACGCAGGGGCAGGCCCCAACCAGCTGCACACGTCTCTGCTGGGGAGGAGAGCGCTAGGGAAGCTACGTGTGTGAGGCAGCTGCTGGGCGCCCAGGGAGTCAGCCTCCGGGTGTGCGGGGCTGCAGACCCCAGCCAGGGGCCCTGGGAGCCTGGTGCACTCCGTTTGGCGCTGAGTCTGGGCGGCCAAGCAACCGCTGGAGGAGCCCTGCACTAACCCTTCCCTTCCCTCGCACAGAGTTCTTCCTGCTGGAGCCCTTGGCAGTGTGCAAGCCACCGGCCCCTAAGCCCTCCCAAAGGACGCCTGGGGCCTAGGTGCAAAGGCGAGGGGGGAGCGGAGCTGAGGACAGGAAGGCGCCAGTGGCGACTCCCAGCCTCGCGCAGCCTGCTCCTTCCTGGGCAGGAAGCTTAGCAGAGAGGCAAGTCTGGGCAACGCTCGCCCAGGGCAGAGCAACCTCGCGCCAGCAACTCTGCCAGATCGGGCCTCTGAGCAGAGCTGGAGCTCTGCCGTCCTGGAGACGCACTCGGCTCCAGCCAAGTAGGACTTGAGCCAAACGAGGCTGGGCTGCCTCTTCTTCCCTCGAGGAGGCTCGCCTCCCCGCCAGCTGTTCCCTCGGCTTCCAGGTGGGGGCGCTCTGGGCCTCCTACAGTTCTTGGCTCAGGGGCTGCTTGCCCTGAGCTGGGACTGTGGGCGGGAGCCCAGGCACGCAGGGGCAGGGCCCAACCAGCTGCACATGTCTCTGCTGGGGAGGACAGCGCTAGGGAAGCTTTGTGTGAGAGGCAGCTGCTGGGGGCCCAGGAAGTCAGCCTCCGTGTGTGCGAGGTTGCAGACCCCAGCCAGGGGCCCTGGGAGCCTGGTGCACTCCGTGCGGGGCTGAGTCTGGGCGGCCAAGCAACTGCTGGAGGAGCCCTGCACTGCCCTTCTATTCCCTCGCAGAGAGCTCTTCCTGCTTGAGCCCTTGGCAGTGTGCAAGCCACCGGCCCCTAAGCCCTCCCAAAGGACTAATGGGGCCTAGGTGCAAAGGCAAGGCAGGAGTGGAGCTGAGGCCAGGAAGGCGCCAGTGGCGTCACCCAGGCTCGCGAAGCCTGCTTCTTCCGGGCAGGAAGCCTAGCAGCGAGGCAAGTTTGGGCAAGGCTCGCCCAGGGCAGAGCAGCCTCGCGCCAGCAACTCTGCCAGATCGGGCCTCTGAGCAGAGCTGGAGCTCTGCAGTCCTGGAGGCGCACTCGGCTCCAGCCAAGTAGGCCTTGAGCCAAACGAGGCTGGGCTGCCTCTTCTTCCCTCGAGGAGGCTCGCCTCCCAGCCAGTTCTTCACTCGGCTACCAGGTGAGGGCGCTCTGCGCCTCCTGCAGGTCTTGGCTCAGGGGCTGCTTGTCCTGAGCTGGGGCTGTGGGCGGGTGCCCAGGCACTCACGGGCAGGACCCAACCAGCTGCACACGTCTCTGCTGGGGAGGAGAGCGCTAGGGAAGCTACGTGTGTGAGGCAGCTGCTGGGCGCCCAGCGAGTCAGCCTCCGGGTGTGCGGGGCTGCAGACAAGAGCCACGGGCCCTGGGAGGCGGTGCACTCCGTTCGGCGCTGAGTCTTGGCGGCCCAGGAACCGCTGGAGGTGCCCTGCACTTGCCTTTCCTTCCCTCTCACAGAGCTCTCCCTGCTGGAACCCTTGGCAGTGTGCAAGCCACCGGCCCCTAAGCCCTCCCTAAGGACGCCTGGGGCCTAGGTGCAAAGGCAAGGCAGGAGCAGAGCTGAGGCCAGGAAGGGGCCAATGGCGTCTCCCAGCCTCGCAAAGCCTGCTTCTTCCGGGCAGGAAGCATAGCAGTGAGGCTAGTCTGGGAAAGGCTCGCCCAGGGCAGAGCAGCCTCGCGCCAGCAACTCTGCCTTATCGGGCCTCTGAGCAGAGATGGAGCTCTGCCGTCCTGGAGGCGCACTCGGCTCCAGCCAAGTAGGGCTTGAGCCAAACGAGGCTGGGCTGCCTCTTCTTCCCTCGAGGGGGCTCGCCACCCCGCCAGCTGTTCATTCGGCTTCCAGGTGGGGAGGCTCAGCGCCTCGTGCAGGTCTTCGCTCAGGGGCTTCTTGCCCTGAGCTGGGGCTGTGGGCGGGAGCCCAGGCACTCAGGGGCAGGCCCCAACCAGCTGCACACGTCTCTGCTGGGGAGGAGAGCGCAAGGGAAGCTACGTGTGTGAGGCAGCTGCTGAGCGCCCAGGGAATCAGCATCTGGGTGTGCGGGGCTGCAGACCCCAGCCAGGGGCCCTGGGAGCCTGGTGCACTCCGTTTGGCGCTGAGTCTGGGCGGCCAAGCAACCGCTGGAGGTGCCCTGCACTAGCCCTTCCTTTCCCTGGCACAGAGCTCTTCCTGCTTGAGCCCTTGGCAGTGTGCAAGACACCGGCCCCTAAGCCCTTCCAAAGGAAGCCAGGGGCCTAGGTTCAAAGGCAAGGCAGGAGCGGAGCTGCGGCCAGGAAGGCGCCAGTGGCGTTTCCCAGCCTCGCGCAGCCGGCTCCTTCCTGGCAGGAAGCCTAGAAGCGAGGCAAGTCTGGGCAAGGCTCGCCCAGGGAAGAGCAGCCTCGCGCCAGCAACTCTGCCAGATTGGGCCTCTGAGCAGAGCTGGAGCTCAGCCGACCTGGAGGCGCACTCGGCTCCAGCCAAGTAGGGCTTGAGCCAAACGAGGCTGGGCTGCCTCTTCTTCCCTCGAGGAGGCTCGCCTCCCCGCCAGCTGTTCACCCGGCTTCCAGGTGGGGGCGCTCTGTGCCTCCTACAAATCATGGCTCAGGGGCTCCTTACCCTGAGCTGGGGCTGTGGACGGGAGCCCAGGCACGCAGGGGCAGGCCCCAACCAGCTGCACAGGTCTTTGCTGGGGAGGAGAGCGCTTGGGAAGCTACGTGTGTGAGGCAGCTGCTGGGCACCCATGGAGTCAGCCTCCCGGTGTGCGGGGCTGCAGACCCCAGCCAGGGGCCCTGGGAGGCTGGTGCACTCCGTTCGGCACTGAGTCTGGGCGGCCAAGCAACCGCAGGAGGTGCCCTGCACTTGCCTTTCCTTCCCTCTCACAGAGCTCTCCCTGCTGAAACTCTTGGCAGTGTGCAAGCCACCGGCTCCTAAGCCCTCCCAAAGGACGCCTGGGGCCTAAGTGCAAAGGCAAGGAAGGAGCGGAAATGAGGCCAGGAAGGCGCCAGTGGCGTCTCCCAGCCTCGCGAAGCAGGCTCTTTCCGGGCAGGAAGCCTAGCAGCGAGGAAAGTCTGGGCAAGGCTCGCCCAGGGCAGAGCAGCCTCGCGCCAGCAACTCTGCCAGATCGAGCCTCTGAGCCGAGCTGGAGCTCTGCCGTCCTGGAGGCGCACTCGGCTCCAGCCAAGTAGGGCTTGAGCCAAACGAGGCTGGGCTGCCTCTTCTTCCCTCTAGGAGGCTCACCTCCCCGCCAGCTGTTCACTCGGCTTCCACGTGGGGGCGCTCTGCGCCTCCTACAGGTCTTGGCTCAGGGGCTGCTTGCCCTGAGCTGGGGCTGTGGGCGGGAGCCCAGGCACGCAGGGGCAGGCCCCAACCAGCTGCACACGTCTCTGCTGGGGAGGAGAGCGCTAGGGAAGCTACGTGTGTCAGGCAGCTGCTGGGCGCCCAGGGAGTCAGCCTCCGGGTGTGCGGGGTTGCAGACCCCAGCCAGGGGCCCTGGGAGCCTGGTGCACTCCCTGGGGCGCTGAGTCTGGGCGGCCAAGCAACCGCTGGAGGAGCCCTGCTCTAGCCCTTCCTCTCCCTGGCACAGAGCTCTCCCTGCTGAGGCCCTTGGCAGTGTGCAAGCCACCGGCCCCTAAGCCCTCCCAAAGGACGCCAGGGGCCTAGGTGCAAAGGCAAGGCAAGAGCAGAGATGAGGCCAGGAAGGGGCCAATGGCGTCTCCCAGCCTCGCGCATCCTGCTCCTTCCTGGGCAGGAAGCCTAGCAGCGAGGCAAGTCTGGGCAAGGCTCGCCCAGGGCAGAGCAGCCTTGCGCCAGCACTCTGCTTGATCGGGCCTCTGAGCAGAGCTGGAGCTCTGCCGTCCTGAAGGCGCACTCGGCTCCAGCCAAATAGGGCTTGAGCCAAACGAGGCTGGGCTGCCTCTTCTTCCCTCGAAGTGGCTCGGCTCCCCGCCAGCTGTTCACTCGGCTTCCAGGTGGGGGCGCTCAGCGACTCATGCAGGTCTTCGATCAGGGGATGCTTGCCCTGAGCAGGGGCTGTGGGCGGGAGCCCAGGCACCCAGGGGCAGGCCCCCACCAGCTGCACACGTCTCTGCTGGGGAGGAGAGCGCTAGGGAAGCTACGTGTGTGAGGCAGCTGCTGGGCGCCCAGGGAGTCAGCCTCCGGGTGTGCGGGGCTGCAAACAAGAGCCACGGGCCCTGGGAGGCTGGTGCACTCCGTTCGGCGCTGAGTCTGGGCGGCCAAGCAACCGCTGGAGGTGCCCTGCACTTGCCTTTCCTTCCCTCTCACAGAGCTCTCCCTGCTGGAACCCTTGGCAGTGTGCAAGCCACCGGCCCCTAAGCCCTCCCTAAGGACCTGGGGCCTAGATGCAAAGGCAAGGCAGGAGCAGAGCTGAGGCCAGGAAGGGGCCAATGGCATCTCCCAGCTCGAGCTGCCTGCTTCTTCCGGGCAGGAAGCCTAGCAGCGAGGAAAGTCTGGGCAAGGCTCGCCCAGGGCAGAGCAGCCTCGCGCCAGCAACTCTGCCAGATAGGGCCTCTGGGCAGAGCTGGAGCTCTGCCATCCTGGAGGCGCACTCGGCACCAGCCAAGTAGGGCTTGAGCCAAACGAGGCTGGGCTGCCTCTTCTTCCCTCGAGGAGGCTCGCCTCCCCACCAGCTCTTCACTGGGCTTCCAGATGGGGGCTCTCTGCGCCTCCTGCACGTCTTGGCTCAGGGGCTGTTTGCCCTGAGCTGGGGCTGTGGGCGGGAGCCCAGGCACGCAGGGGCAGGCCCCAACCAGCTGCACACGACTCTGCTGGGGAGGAGAGCGCTAGGGAAGCTACGTGTGTGAGGCAGCTGCTGGGCGCCCAGGGAGTCAGCCTCTGGGTGTGCGGGGCTGTAGACCCCAGCCAGGGGCCCTGGAAGCCTGGTGCACTCCCTGCAGCGCTGAGTCTGGGCGGCCAAGCAACCGCTGGAGGAGCCCTGCACTGCCCTTCTCTTCCCTCGCACAGAGCTCTTCCTGCTTGAGCCCTTGGCAGTGTGCAAGCCACCGGCCGCTAACCCCTCCCAAAGGACGCCTGGGGCCTAGGTGCAAAGGCAAGGCAGGAGCAGAGCTGAGGCCAGGAAGGCGCAGTGGCGTCTCCCAGCCTCGCGCAGCCTGCTCCTTCCTGGGCAGGAAGTCTAGCAGCGAGGCAAGTCTGGGCAAGGCTCGCCCAGGGAAGAGCAGCCTCGGGCCAGCAACTCGTCCAGATCGGGCCTCTGAGCAGAGCTGGAGCTCTGCCGTCCTGGAGGCGCACTTGGCCCCAGCCAAGTAGGACTTCAGCGAAAAGAGGCTGGGCTGCCTCTTCTTTCCTCGAGGAGGCTCGCCTCCCCGCCAGCTCTTCACACGGCTTCCAGGTGGGGGCGCTCTGCGCCTCCTGCAGGTCTTGGCTCAGGGGCTGCTTGCCCTGAGCTGGGGCAGTGGGCGGGAGCCCAGGCACGCAGGGGTAGGCCCCAACCAGCTGCACACGTCTCTGCTGGGGAGGAGAGCGCTAGGGAAGCTACGTGTGTGAGGCAGCTGCTGGGCGACCCGGGAGTCACCCTCCGGGTGTGCGGGGCTGCAGACAAGAGCCACGGTCCCTCGGAGGCTGGTGCACTCCGTGCGGCGCTGAGTCTTGGGGGCCAAGCAACCGCTGGAGGTGCCCTGCACTTGCCTTTCATTCCCTCTCACAGAGCTCTCCCTGCTGGAACCCTTGGCAGTGTGCAAGCCACCGGCCCCTAAGCCCTCCCTAAGGACGTCTGGGGCCTAGGTGCAAACGCAAGGAGCGAGGGGAGCTGAGGCCAGGAAGGCAACAGTGGCGTCTCCCAGCCTCGCGCAGCCTGCTTCTTCCGGGCAAGAAGCCTAGCAGCGAGGAAAGCCTGGGCAAGGCTCGCCCAGGGCAGAGCAGCCTCGCGCCAGCAACTCTGCCAGATCGGGCCTCTGAGCAGAGCTGGAGCTCTGCCGTCCTGGAGGCGCACTCGGCTCCAGCAAAGTAGGGCTTGAGCCAAACGCGCTGGGCTGCCTCTTCTTCCCTCGAGGAGGCTCGCCTCCCCGCCAGCTGTTCACTCGGCTTCCAGGTGGAGGCGCTCTGCGCGTCCTGCAGGTCCTGGCTCAGGGGCTGCTTGCCCTGAGCTGGGGCTGTGGGCGGGAGCCCAGACACGCAGGGCCAGGCCCCAACCAGCTGCACACGACTCTGCTGGGGAGGAGAGCGCTAGGGAAGCTACGTGTGTGAGGCAGCTGCTGGGCGCCCAGGGAGTCTGCCTCCGGGTGTGCGGGGCTGCAGACCCCAGCCAGGGGCCCTGGGAGCCTGGTGCACTCCGTTTGGCGCTGAGTCTGGGCGGCCAAGCAACCGCTGGAGGTGCCCTGCACTAGCCCTTCCTTTCCCTGGCACAGAGCTCTTCCTGCTTGAGCCCTTGGCAGTGTGCAAGACACTGGCCCCTAAGCCCTTCCAAAGGAAGCCAGGGGCCTAGGTTCAAAGGCAAGGCAGGAGCGGAGCTGCGGCCAGGAAGGCGCCAGTGGCGTTTCCCAGCCTCGCGCAGCCGGCTCCTTCCTGGGCCGGAAGCCTAGAAGCGAGGCAAGTCTGGGCAAGGCTCGCCCAGGGCAGAGCAGCCTCGCGCCAGCAACTCTGCCAGATCGGGCCTCTGAGCAGAGCTGGAGCTCTGCCGACCTGGAGGAGCACTCGGCTCCAGCCAAGTAGGGCTTGAGCCAAACGAGGCTGGACTGCCTCTTCTTCCCTCGAGGAGGCTCGCCTCCCCGCCAGCTGTTCACCCGGCTTCCAGGTGGGGGCGCTCTGGGCCTCCTACAATTCATGGCTCAGGGGTTCCTTACCCTGAGCTGGGGCTGTGGACGGGAGCCCAGGCACGCAGGGGCAGGCCCCAACCAGCTGCACAGGTCTTTGCTGGGGAGGAGAGCGCAAGGGAAGCTACGTGTGTGAGGCAGCTGCTGGGCGCCCATGGAGTCAGCCTCCGGGTGTGCGGGGCTGCAGACCCCAACCAGGGGCCCTGGGAGCATGGTGCACTCCGTGCAGCGCTGAGTCTGGGCGGCCAAGCAACCGCTGGAGGAGCTCTGCACTGCCCTTCTCTTCCCTCGCACAGAGCTCTTCCTGCTTGAGCCCTTGGCAGTGTGCAAGCCACCGGCCCCTAAGCCCTCCAAAGGACGCCTGGGGCCTAGGTGCAAAGGCAAGGCAGGAGCGGAGCTGAGGCCAGAAAGGCGCCAGTGGCGTCTCCCAGCCTCGCGCAGCCTGCTTCTTCCGGGCAGGAAGCCTAGCAGCGAGGCAAGTCTGGGCAAGGCTCGCCCAGGGCAGAGTAGCCTCGCGCCAGCAACTCTGCCAGATCGGGCCTCTGAGCAGAGCTGTAGCTCTGCCGTCCTGGAGGCACACTCGGCTCCAGCCAAGTAGGGCTTGAGCCAAACGAGGCTGGGCTGCCTCTTCTTCCCTCGAGGGGGCTCGCCTCCCCGCCAGCTGTTCACTCGGCTTCCAGGTGGGGGCGCTCTGCGTCTCCGGCAGGTCTTGACTCAGGTGCTGCTTGTCCTGATCTGGGGCTGTGGGCGGGAGCCCAGACACGCTGGGCCAGGCCCCAACCAGCTGCACACGGCTCTGCTGGGGAGGAGAGCGCTAGGGAATCTACATGTGTGAGGCAGCTGCTGGGCGCCCAGGGAGTCAGCCTCCGGGTGTGCAGGGCTGCAGACCCCAGCCAGCGGCCCTGGGAGCCTGGTGCACTCCGTTTGGAGCTGAGTCTGGGCGGCCAAGCAACCGCTGGAGGAGCCCTGCACTGCCCTTCTCTTCCCTCGCACAGAGCTCTTCCTGCTTGAGCCCTTGGCAGTGTGCAAGCCACCGGCCCCTAAGCCCTCCCAAAGGACTCCTGGGGCCTAGGTTCAAAGGCGAGGCAGGAGCGCAGCTGCGGCCAGGAAGCCGCCAGTGGGGAATCCCAGCCTCGCGCAGCCAGCTCCTTCCTGGGCAGGAAGCCTAGCAGCGAGGCAAGTCTGGGCAAGGCTTGCCCAGGGCAGAGCAGCCTCGCGCCAGCAACTCTGCCAGATCGGGCCTCTGAGCAGAGCTGGAGCTCTGCCGACCTGGAGGCGCACTCGGCTCCAGCCAAGTAGGGCTTGAGCCAAACCAGGCTGGGCTGCCTCTTCTTCGCTCGAGGGGGCTCGCCTCCTCGCCAGGTGTTCACTCGGGTTCCAGGTGGTGGCGCTCTGCGTCTCCTGCAGGTCTTGGCTCAGGGGCTGCTTGTCCTGATCTGGGGCTGTGGGCGGGAACCCAGGCACGCTGGGCCAGGCCCCAACCAGCTGCACACGTCTCTGCTGGGGAGAGAGCGCTACGGAAGCTACGTGTGTGAGGCAGCTGCTGGGCGCCCAGGAAATCAGCCTCCCGGTGTGCGGGGCTGCAGACAAGAGCCACGGGCCCTAGGAGGCTGGTGCATTCCGTTCGGCGCTGAGTCTGGGCGACCAAGCAACCGCTGGAGGTGCCCTGCACTTGCCTTTCCTTCCCTCTCACAGAACTCTCCCTGCTGAAACCCTTGGCAGTGTGCAAGCCACCGGCCCCTAAGCCCTCCCTAAGGACGCCTGGGGCCTAGGTGCAAAGGCAAGGCAGGAGCAGAGCTGAGGCCAGGAAGGGGCCAATGGCGTCTCCCAGCCTCCCGCATCCTGCTTCTTCCGTGCAGGAAGCCTAGCAGCTAGGAAAGTCTGGGCAAGGCTCGCCCAGGGCAGAGCAGCCTCGCGCCAGCAACTCTGCCAGATCGGGCCTCTGAGCAGAGCTGGAGCTCTGCCGTCCTGGAGGCGCACTCGGCTCCAGCCAAGTAGGCCTTGAGCCAAACGAGGCTGGACTGCCTCTTCTTCCCTCGAGGAGGCTCACCTCCCCGCCAGCTGTTTACTTGGCTTCCAGGTGGGGGCGCTCTGCGCCTCCTGCAGGTCTTGGCTCAGGGGCTGCTTGCCCTGTGCTGGGGCTGTGGGCGGGAACCCAGGCACGCAGGGGCAGGCCCCAACCAGCTGCACACGTCTCTGCTGGGGAGGAGAGCGCTAGGGAAGCTACGTGTGTGAGGCAGCTGCTGGGCGCCCAGGGAGTCAGCCTCCGGGTGTGCGGGGCTGCAGACCCCAGCCAGGGGCCCTGGGAGCCTGGTGCACTCCGTTTGGCGCTGAGTCTGGGCGGCCAAGCAACCGCTGGAGGAGCCCTGCACTAACCCTTCCCTTCCCTCGCACAGAGTTCTTCCTGCTGGAGCCCTTGGCAGTGTGCAAGCCACCGGCCCCTAAGCCCTCCCAAAGGACGCCTGGGGCCTAGGTGCAAAGGCGAGGGGGGAGCGGAGCTGAGGACAGGAAGGCGCCAGTGGCGACTCCCAGCCTCGCGCAGCCTGCTCCTTCCTGGGCAGGAAGCTTAGCAGAGAGGCAAGTCTGGGCAACGCTCGCCCAGGGCAGAGCAACCTCGCGCCAGCAACTCTGCCAGATCGGGCCTCTGAGCAGAGCTGGAGCTCTGCCGTCCTGGAGACGCACTCGGCTCCAGCCAAGTAGGACTTGAGCCAAACGAGGCTGGGCTGCCTCTTCTTCCCTCGAGGAGGCTCGCCTCCCCGCCAGCTGTTCCCTCGGCTTCCAGGTGGGGGCGCTCTGGGCCTCCTACAGTTCTTGGCTCAGGGGCTGCTTGCCCTGAGCTGGGACTGTGGGCGGGAGCCCAGGCACGCAGGGGCAGGGCCCAACCAGCTGCACATGTCTCTGCTGGGGAGGACAGCGCTAGGGAAGCTATGTGTGAGAGGCAGCTGCTGGGGGCCCAGGGAGTGAGCCTCCGTGTGTGCGAGGTTGCAGACCCCAGCCAGGGGCCCTGGGAGCCTGGTGCACTCCGTGCGGGGCTGAGTCTGGGCGGCCAAGCAACTGCTGGAGGAGCCCTGCACTGCCCTTCTATTCCCTCGCAGAGAGCTCTTCCTGCTTGAGCCCTTGGCAGTGTGCAAGCCACCGGCCCCTAAGCCCTCCCAAAGGACTAATGGGGCCTAGGTGCAAAGGCAAGGCAGGAGTGGAGCTGAGGCCAGGAAGGCGCCAGTGGCGTCACCCAGGCTCGCGAAGCCTGCTTCTTCCGGGCAGGAAGCCTAGCAGCGAGGCAAGTTTGGGCAAGGCTCGCCCAGGGCAGAGCAGCCTCGCGCCAGCAACTCTGCCAGATCGGGCCTCTGAGCAGAGCTGGAGCTCTGCAGTCCTGGAGGCGCACTCGGCTCCAGCCAAGTAGGCCTTGAGCCAAACGAGGCTGGGCTGCCTCTTCTTCCCTCGAGGAGGCTCGCCTCCCAGCCAGTTCTTCACTCGGCTACCAGGTGAGGGCGCTCTGCGCCTCCTGCAGGTCTTGGCTCAGGGGCTGCTTGTCCTGAGCTGGGGCTGTGGGCGGGTGCCCAGGCACTCACGGGCAGGACCCAACCAGCTGCACACGTCTCTGCTGGGGAGGAGAGCGCTAGGGAAGCTACGTGTGTGAGGCAGCTGCTGGGCGCCCAGCGAGTCAGCCTCCGGGTGTGCGGGGCTGCAGACAAGAGCCACGGGCCCTGGGAGGCGGTGCACTCCGTTCGGCGCTGAGTCTTGGCGGCCCAGGAACCGCTGGAGGTGCCCTGCACTTGCCTTTCCTTCCCTCTCACAGAGCTGTCCCTGCTGGAACCCTTGGCAGTGTGCAAGCCACCGGCCCCTAAGCCCTCCCTAAGGACGCCTGGGGCCTAGGTGCAAAGGCAAGGCAGGAGCAGAGCTGAGGCCAGGAAGGGGCCAATGGCGTCTCCCAGCCTCGCAAAGCCTGCTTCTTCCGGGCAGGAAGCCTAGCAGTGAGGCTAGTCTGGGAAAGGCTCGCCCAGGGCAGAGCAGCCTCGCGCCAGCAACTCTGCCTTATCGGGCCTCTGAGCAGAGATGGAGCTCTGCCGTCCTGGAGGCGCACTCGGCTCCAGCCAAGTAGGGCTTGAGCCAAACGAGGCTGGGCTGCCTCTTCTTCCCTCGAGGGGGCTCGCCACCCCGCCAGCTGTTCATTCGGCTTCCAGGTGGGGAGGCTCAGCGACTCGTGCAGGTCTTCGCTCAGGGGCTTCTTGCCCTGAGCTGGGGCTGTGGGCGGGAGCCCAGGCACTCAGGGGCAGGCCCCAACCAGCTGCACACGTCTCTGCTGGGGAGGAGAGCGCAAGGGAAGCTACGTGTGTGAGGCAGCGGCTGAGCGCCCAGGGAGTCAGCATCTGGGTGTGCGGGGCTGCAGACCCCAGCCAGGGGCCCTGGGAGCCTGGTGCACTCCGTTTGGCGCTGAGTCTGGGCGGCCAAGCAACCGCTGGAGGTGCCCTGCACTAGCCCTTCCTTTCCCTGGCACAGAGCTCTTCCTGCTTGAGCCCTTGGCAGTGTGCAAGACACCGGCCCCTAAGCCCTTCCAAAGGAAGCCAGGGGCCTAGGTTCAAAGGCAAGGCAGGAGCGGAGCTGCGGCCAGGAAGGCGCCAGTGGCGTTTCCCAGCCTCGCGCAGCCGGCTCCTTCCTGGCAGGAAGCCTAGAAGCGAGGCAAGTCTGGGCAAGGCTCGCCCAGGGCAGAGCAGCCTCGCGCCAGCAACTCTGCCAGATTGGGCCTCTGAGCAGAGCTGGAGCTCTGCCGACCTGGAGGCGCACTCGGCTCCAGCCAAGTAGGGCTTGAGCCAAACGAGGCTGGGCTGCCTCTTCTTCCCTCGAGGAGGCTCGCCTCCCCGCCAGCTGTTCACCCGGCTTCCAGGTGGGGGCGCTCTGTGCCTCCTACAAATCATGGCTCAGGGGCTCCTTACCCTGAGCTGGGGCTGTGGACGGGAGCCCAGGCACGCAGGGGCAGGCCCCAACCAGCTGCACAGGTCTTTGCTGGGGAGGAGAGCGCTTGGGAAGCTACGTGTGTGAGGCAGCTGCTGGGCACCCATGGAGTCAGCCTCCCGGTGTGCGGGGCTGCAGACCCCAGCCAGGGGCCCTGGGATGCTGGTGCACTCCGTTCGGCACTGAGTCTGGGCGGCCAAGCAACCGCAGGAGGTGCCCTGCACTTGCCTTTCCTTCCCTCTCACAGAGCTCTCCCTGCTGGAACCCTTGGCAGTGTGCAAGCCACCGGCTCCTAAGCCCTCCCAAAGGACGCCTGGGGCCTAAGTGCAAAGGCAAGGCAGGAGCGGAAATGAGGCCAGGAAGGCGCCAGTGGCGTCTCCCAGCCTCGCGCAGCAGGCTCTTTCCGGGCAGGAAGCCTAGCAGCGAGGAAAGTCTGGGCAAGGCTCGCCCAGGGCAGAGCAGCCTCGCGCCAGCAACTCTGCCAGATCGAGCCTCTGAGCCGAGCTGGAGCTCTGCCGTCCTGGAGGCGCACTCGGCTCCAGCCAAGTAGGGCTTGAGCCAAACGAGGCTGGGCTGCCTCTTCTTCCCTCTAGGAGGCTCACCTCCCCGCCAGCTGTTCACTCGGCTTCCAGGTCGGGGCGCTCTGCGCCTCCTACAGGTCTTGGCTCAGGGGCTGCTTGCCCTGAGCTGGGGCTGTGGGCGGGAGCCCAGGCACGCAGGGGCAGGCCCCAACCAGCTGCACACGTCTCTGCTGGGGAGGAGAGCGCTAGGGAAGCTACGTGTGTCAGGCAGCTGCTGGGCGCCCAGGGAGTCACCCTCCGGGTGTGCAGGGCTGCAGACCCCAGCCAGCGGCCCAGGGAGCCTGGTGCACTCCGTTTGGAGCTGAGTCTGGGCGGCCAAGCAACCGCTGGAGGAGCCCTGCACTGCCCTTCTCTTCCCTCGCACAGAGCTCTTCCTGCTTGAGCCCTTGGCAGTGTGCAAGCCACCGGCCCCTAAGCCCTCCCAAAGGACTCCTGGGGCCTAGGTTCAAAGGCGAGGCAGGAGCGCAGCTGCGGCCAGGAAGCCGCCAGTGGCGAATCCCAGCCTCGCGCAGCCGGCTCCTTCCTGGGCAGGAAGCCTAGCAGCGAGGCAAGTCTGGGCAAGGCTTGCCCAGGGCAGAGCAGCCTCGCGCCAGCAACTCTGCCTGATCCGGCCTCTGAGCAGAGCTGGAGCTCTGCCGACCTGGAGGCGCACTCGGCTCCAGCCAAGTAGGGCTTGAGCCAAACCAGGCTGGGCTGCCTCTTCTTCGCTCGAGGGGGCTCGCCTCCTCGCCAGGTGTTCACTCGGGTTCCAGGTGGGGGCGCTCTGCGTCTCCTGCAGGTCTTGGCTCAGGGGCTGCTTGTCCTGATCTGGGGCTGTGGGCGGGAACCCAGGCACGCTGGGCCAGGCCCCAACCAGCTGCACACGTCTCTGCTGGGGAGAGAGCGCTACGGAAGCTACGTGTGTGAGGCAGCTGCTGGGCGCCCAGGAAATCAGCCTCCCGGTGTGCGGGGCTGCAGACAAGAACCACGGGCCCTAGGAGGCTGGTGCATTCCGTTCGGCGCTGAGTCTGGGCGGCCAAGCAACCGCTGGAGGTGCCCTGCACTTGCCTTTCCTTCCCTCTCACAGAACTCTCCCTGCTGAAACCCTTGGCAGTGTGCAAGCCACCGGCCCCTAAGCCCTCCCTAAGGACGCCTGGGGCCTAGGTGCAAAGGCAAGGCAGGAGCAGAGCTGAGGCCAGGAAGGGGCCAATGGCGTCTCCCAGCCTCCCGCATCCTGCTTCTTCCGTGCAGGAAGCCTAGCAGCTAGGAAAGTCTGGGCAAGGCTCGCCCAGGGCAGAGCAGCCTCGCGCCAGCAACTCTGCCAGATCGGGCCTCTGAGCAGAGCTGGAGCTCTGCCGTCCTGGAGGCGCACTCGGCTCCAGCCAAGTAGGCCTTGAGCCAAACGAGGCTGGACTGCCTCTTCTTCCCTCGAGGAGGCTCACCTCCCCGCCAGCTGTTTACTTGGCTTCCAGGTGGGGGCGCTCTGCGCCACCTGCAGGTCTTGGCTCAGGGGCTGCTTGCCCTGAGCTGGGGCTGTGGGCGGGAACCCAGGCACGCAGGGGCAGGCCCCAACCAGCTGCACACGTCTCTGCTGGGGAGGAGAGCGCTAGGGAAGCTACGTGTGTGAGGCAGCTGCTGGGCGCCCAGGGAGTCAGCCTCCGGGTGTGCGGGGCTGCAGACCCCAGCCAGGGGCCCTGGGAGCCTGGTGCACTCCGTTTGGCGCTGAGTCTGGGCGGCCAAGCAACCGCTGGAGGAGCCCTGCACTAACCCTTCCCTTCCCTCGCACAGAGTTCTTCCTGCTGGAGCCCTTGGCAGTGTGCAAGCCACCGGCCCCTAAGCCCTCCCAAAGGACGCCTGGGGCCTAGGTGCAAAGGCGAGGGGGGAGCGGAGCTGAGGACAGGAAGGCGCCAGTGGCGACTCCCAGCCTCGCGCAGCCTGCTCCTTCCTGGGCAGGAAGCTTAGCACAGAGGCAAGTCTGGGCAACGCTCGCCCAGGGCAGAGCAGCCTCGCGCCAGCAACTCTGCCAGATCGGGCCTCTGAGCAGAGCTGGAGCACTGCCGTCCTGGAGACGCACTCGGCTCCAGCCAAGTAGGACTTGAGCCAAACGAGGCTGGGCTGCCTCTTCTTCCCTCGAGGAGGCTCGCCTCCCCGCCAGCTGTTCCCTCGGCTTCCAGGTGGGGGCGCTCTGGGTCTCCTACAGTTCTTGGCTCAGGGGCTGCTTGCCCTGAGCTGGGACTGTGGGCGGGAGCCCAGGCACACAGGGGCAGGGCCCAACCAGCTGCACATGTCTCTGCTGGGGAGGACAGCGCTAGGGAAGCTACGTGTGAGAGGCAGCTGCTGGGCGCCCAGGGAGTCAGCCTCCGTGTGTGCGAGGTTGCAGACCCCAGCCAGGGGCCCTGGGAGCCTGGTGCACTCCGTGCGGGGCTGAGTCTGGGCGGCCAAGTAACTGCTGGAGGAGCCCTGCACTGCCCTTCTATTCCCTCGCAGAGAGCTCTTCCTGCTTGAGCCCTTGGCAGTGTGCAAGCCACCGGCCCCTAAGCCCTCCCAAAGGACTAATGGGGCCTAGGTGCAAAGGCAAGGCAGGAGCAGAGCTGAGGCCAGGAAGGGGCCAATTGCGTCTCCCAGCCTCGCGCAGCCTGCTTCTTCCGGGCAGGAAGCCTAGCAGCGAGGCTAGTCTGGGCAAGGCTCGCCCAGGGCAGAGCAGCCTCGCGCCAGCAACTCTGCCAGATCGGGCCTCTGAGCAGAGCTGGAGCTGTGCCGTCCTGGAGGCGCACTTGGCTCCAGCCAAGTAGGGCTTGAGCCAAACGAGGCTGGGCTGCCTCTTCTTCCCTCGAGGAGGCTCGCCTCCCCTCCAGCTGTTCACCCGGCTTCCAGGTGGGGGCGCTCTGGGCCTCCTACAATTCATGGCTCAGGGGCTCCTTACCCTGAGCTGGGGCTGTGGACGGGAGCCCAGGAACGCAGGGGCAGGCCCCAACCAGCTGCACAGGTCTTTGCTGGGGAGGAGAGCGCTAGGGAATCTACGTGTGT
The DNA here is from genome assembly GCF_042477335.2 of Ovis canadensis. Lineage (NCBI taxonomy): Eukaryota > Metazoa > Chordata > Mammalia > Artiodactyla > Bovidae > Ovis > Ovis canadensis. Next base: position 831,899 of record NC_091266.1, on the reverse strand, counting down.
GAGGCAGCTGCTGGGCGCCCATGGAGTCAGCCTCCGGGTGTGCGGGGCTGCAGACCACAGCCAGGGGCCCTGGGAGGCTGGTGCACTCCGTTCGGCACTGAGTCTGGGCGGCCAAGCAACCGCTGGACGTGCCCTGCACTTGCCTTTCCTTCCCTCTCACAGAGCTCTCCCTGCTGGAACCCTTGGCAGTGTGCAAGCCACCGGCTCCTAAGCCCTCCCTAAAGACGCCTGGTACCTAGGTGCAAAGGCAAGGCAGGAGCGGAAATGAAGCCAGGAAGGCGCCAGTGGCGTCTCCCAGCCTCGCGCAGCAGGCTCCTTCCGGGCAGGAAGCCTAGCAGCGAGGCAAGTCTGGGCAAGGCTCGCCCAGGGCAGAGCAGCCTCGCGCCAGCAACTCTGCCAGATCGGGCCTCTGAGCCGAGCTGGAGCTCTGCCATCCTGGAGGCGCACTCGGCTCCAGCCAAGTAGGGCTTGAGCCAAACGAGGCTGGGCTGCCTCTTCTTCCCTCGAGGGGGCTCGCCTCCCCGCGAGCTGTTCACTCGGCTTCCAGGTGGGGGCGCTAGGCGACTCATGCAGGTCTTCGCTCAGGGGCTGCTTGCCCTGAGCTGGGGCTGTGGGCGGGAGCCCAGGCACCCAGGGGCAGGCCCCCACCAGCTGCACACGTCTCTGCTGGGGAGGAGAGCGCTAGGGAAGCTACGTGTGTGAGGCAGCTGCTGGGCGCCCAGGGAGTCAGCCTCCGGGTGTGCGGGGCTGCAGACCCCAGCCAGGGGCCCTGGGAGGCTGGTGCACTCCGTTCGGCACTGAGGCTGGGCGGCCAAGCAACCGCTGGAGGTGCCCTGCACTTGCCTTTCCTTCCCTCTCACAGAGCTCTCCCTGCTGGAACCCTTGGCAGTGTGCAAGACACCGGCCCCTAAGCCCTTCCAAAGGAAGCCAGGGGCCTAGGATCAAAGGCAAGGCAGGAGTGTAGCTGCGGCCAGGAAGGCACCAGTGGCGTTTCCAAGCCTCGCGCAGCCGGCTCCTTCCTGGGCACGAAGCCTAGAAGCGAGGAAAGTCTGGGCAAGGCTCGCCCAGGGAAGAGCAGCCTCGCGCCAGCAACTCTGCCAGATCGGGCCTCTGAGCAGAGCTGGAGCTCTGCCGTCCTGGAGGCGCACTCGGCTCCAGCAAAGTAGGGCTTGAGCCACACGACGCTGGGCTGCCTCTTCTTCCCTCGAGGAGGCTCGCCTCCCCGCCAGCTGTTCACTCGGCTTCCAGGTGGAAGCGCTCTGCGCGTCCTGCAGGTCCTGGCTCAGGGGTTGCTTACCCTGAGCTGGGGCTGTGGGCGGGAGCCCAGACACGCAGGGCCAGGCCCCAACCAGCTGCACAGGTCTTTGCTGGGGAGGAGAGCGCTAGGGAAGCTACGTGTGTGAGGCAGCTGCTGGGCGCCCAGGGAGTCAGCCTCCGGGTGTGCGGGGCTGCAGACCCCAGCCAGGGGCCCTGGGAGGCTGGTGCACTCCGTTCGGCACTGAGTTTGGGCGGCCAAGCAACCGCTGGAGGTGCCCTGCACTTGCCTTTCCTTCCCTCTCACAGAGCTCTCCCTGCTGGAACCCTTGGCAGTGTGCAAGCCACCGGCTCCTAAGCCCTCCCTAAGGAGGCCTGGGGCCTAGGTGCAAAGGCAAGGCAGGAGCGGAAATGAGACCAGGAAGGCACGAGTGGCGTCTCCCAGCCTCGCGCAGCAGGCTCCTTCCAGGCAGGAAGCCTAGCAGCGAGGCAAGTCTGGGCAAGGCTCGCCCAGGGCAGAGCAGCCTTCCGCCAGCAACTCTGCCTTATCGGGCCTCTGAGCAGAGCTGGAGCTCTGCCGTCCTGGAGGCGCACTCGGCTCCAGCCAAGTAGGGCTTGAGCCAAACGAGGCTGGGCTGCCTCTTCTTCCCTCGAGGGGGCTCGCCTCCCCGCCAGCTGTTCATTCGGCTTCCAGGTGGGGAGGCTCAGCGACTCGTGCAGGTCTTGGCTCAGGGGCTGCTTGCCCTGAGCTGGGGCAGTGGGCGGGAGCCCAGGCACGCAGGGGCAGGCCCCAACCAGCTGCACATGTCTCTGCTGGGGAGGAGAGCGTTAGGGATGCTACGTGTGTGAGGCAGCTGCTGGGCGCCCAGGGAGTCAGCCTCCGGGTGTGCGGGGCTGCAGACCCCAGCCAGGGGCCCTGGGAGCCTGGTGCACTCCGTTTGGCGCTGAGTCTGGGCGGCCAAGCAACCACTGAAGGAGCCCTGCACTAGCCCTTCCTTTCCCTGGCACAGAGCTCTTCCTCCTGGAGCCCTTGGCAGTGTGCAAGACACCGGCCCCAAAGCACTTCCAAAGGCAGCCAGGGGCCTAGGTTCAAAGGAAAGGCAGGAGCGTAGCTGAGGCCAGGAATGCGCCAGTGGCGAATCCCAGCCTCACGCAGCCTGCTCCTTCTTGGGCAGGAAGCCTAGCAGCGAGGCAAGTCTGGGCAAGGCTTGCCCAGGGCAGAGCAGCCTCGCGCCAGCAACTCTGCCAGATCGGGCCTCTGAGCAGAGGTGGAGCTCTGCCGACCTGGAGGCGCACTCGGCTCCAGCCAAGTAGGGCTTGAGCCAAAGGAGGCTGGGCTGCCTCTTCTTCCCTCGAGGGGGCTCGGCTCCCCGCCAGCTGTTCACCCGGCTTCCCGGTGGGGGCGCTCAACGACTGGTGCAGGTCTTTGCTCAGGGGCTGCTTGCCCTGAGCTGGGGCTGTGGGCAGGAGCCCAGGCACGCAGGGGCAGGCCCCAACCAGCTGCACACGTCTCTGCTGGGGAGGAGAGCGCTAGGGAAGCTACGTGTGTGAGGCAGCTGCTGGGCGCCCAGGGAGTCAGCCTCCGGGTGTGCGGGGCTGCAGACCCCAGCCAGGGGCCCTGGGAGGCTGGTGCACTCCGTTCGGCGCTAAGTCTGGGCGGCCAAGCAACCGCTGGAGGTGCCCTGCACTAGCCCTTCTTTCCCTGGCACAGAGCTTTTCGTCCTGGAGCCCTTGGCAGTGTGCAAGACACCGGCCCCTAAGCCCTTCCAAAGGAAGCCAGGGGCCTAGGTTCAAAGGCAACCAAGAGCGGAGCTGAGGCCAGGAAGGCACCAGTGGCGTCTCCTAGCCTCGCACAGACGGCTCCTTCCTGGGCAGGAAGCCTAGCAGCGAGGCAAGTCTGGGCAAGGCTCGCCCAGGGCAGAGCAGCCTTGCCCCTGCAACTCTGCCAGATCGGGCCTCTGAACAGAGCTGGAGCTCTGCCGTCCTAGAGGCGCACTCGGCTCCAGCCAAGTAGGGCTTGAGCCACACGAGGCTGGGCTGCCTCTTCTTCCCTCGAGGAGGCTCGCCTCCCCGCCAGCTGTTCACTCGGCTTCCAGGTGGAGGCGCTCTGCGCGTCCTGCAGGTCCTGGCTCAGGGGCTGCTTGCCCTGAGCTGGGGCTGTGGGCGGGAGCCCAGGCACGCAGGGGCAGGCCCCAACCAGCTGCACACGTCTCTGCTGGGGAGGAGAGCGCTAGGGAAGCTACGTGTGTGAGGCAGCTGCTGGGCGCCCAGGGAGTCAGCCTCCGGGTGTGCGGGGCTGCAGACCACAGCCAGGGGCCCTGGGAGCCTGGTGCACCCCGTGCGGGGCTGAGTCTGGGCGGCCAAGCAACCGCTGGAGGAGCCCTGCACTGCCCTTCTCTTCCCTCGCACAGAGCTCTTCCTGCTTGAGCCCTTGGCAGTGTGCAAGCCACCGGCCCCTAAGCCCTCCAAAGGACGCCTGGGGCCTAGGTGCAAAGGCAAGGCAGGAGCGGAGCTGGGGCCAGAAAGGCGCCAGTGGCGTCTCCCAGCCTCGCGCAGCCTGCTTCTTCCGGGCAGGAAGCCTAGCAGCGAGGCTAGTCTGGGAACGGCTCGCCCAGGGCAGAGCAGCCTCGCGCCAGCAACTCTGCCTTATCGGGCCTCTGAGCAGAGCTGGAGCTCTGCCATCCTGGAGGCGCACTCGTCTCCAGCCAAGTAGGGCTTGAGCCAAACGAGGCTGGGCTGCCTCTTCTTCCCTCGAGGGGGCTCGCCTCCCCGCCAGCTGTTCATTCGGCTTCCAGGTGGGGAGGCTCAGCGACTCGAGCAGGTCTTCGCTCAGGGGCTGCTTGCCCTGAGCTGGGGCTGTGGGCGGGAGCCCAGGCACGCAGGGGCAGGCCCCAACCAGCTGCACACGTCTCTGCTGGGGAGGAGAGCGCTAGGGAAGCTACGTGTGTGAGGCAGCTGCTGGGCGCCCAGGGAGTCAGCCTCCGGGTGTGCGGGGCTGCAGACCCCAGCCAGGGGCCCTGGGAGCCTGGTGCACTCCGTTTGGCGCTGAGTCTGGGCGGCCAAGCAACCGCTGGAGGTGCCCTGCACTAGCCCTTCCTTTCCCTGGCACAGAGCTCTTCCTGCTTGAGCCCTTGGCAGTGTGCAAGACACCGGCCCCTAAGCCCTTCCAAAGGAAGCCAGGGGCCTAGGTTCAAAGGCAAGGCAGGAGCGGAGCTGCGGCCAGGAAGGCGCCAGTGGCGTTTCCAAGCCTCGCGCAGCCGGCTCCTTCCGGGCAGGAAACCTAGCAGCGAGGCTAGTCTGGGAAAGGCTCGCCCAGGGCAGAGCAGCCTCGCGCCAGCAACTCTGCCAGATCGGGCCTCTGAGCAGAGCTGCAGCTGTGCCGTCCTGGAGGCGCACTCGGCTCCAGCCAAGTAGGGCTTGAGCCAAACGAGGCTGGGCTGCCTCTTCTTCCCTCGAGGAGGCTCGCCTCCCCGCCAGCTGTTTACCCGGCTTCCAGGTGGGGGCGCTCTGGGCCTCCTGCAGGTCTTGGCTCAGGGGCTGCTTGTCCTGAGCTGGGGCTGTGGGCGGGTGCCCAGGCACGCAGGTGCAGGACCCAACCAGCCTCAAACGTCTCTGCTGGGGAGGAGAGCGCTAGGGAATCTACGTGTGTGAGGCAGCTGCTGGGCGCCCAGGGAGTCAGCCTCCGGGTGTGCGGGGCTGCAAACAAGAGCCACGGGCCCTGGGAGGCTGGTGCACTCCGTGCGGCGCTGAGTCTGGGCGGCCAAGCAACCGCTGGAGGTGCCCTGCACTTGCCTTTCCTTCCCTCTCACAGAGCTCTCCCTGCTGGAACCCTTGGCAGTGTGCAAGCCACCGGCCCCTAAGCCCTCCCTAAGGACCTGGGGCCTAGGTACAAAGGCAAGGCAAGAGCAGAGCTGAGGCCAGGAAGGGGCCAATGGCATCTCCCAGCCTCGCGCAGCCTGCTTCTTCCGGGCAGGAAGCCTAGCAGCGAGGAAAGTGTGGGCAAGTCTCGCCCAGGGCAGAGCAGCCTCGCGCCAGCAACTCTGCCAGATCGGGCCTCTGAGCAGAGGTGGAGCTCTGCCATCCTGGAGGCGCACTCGGCTCCAGCCAAGTAGGGCTTGAGCCAAACGAGGTTGGGCTGCCTCGTCTTCCCTCGAGGGACTCGCCTCCCCGCCAGCTGTTCATTCGGCTTCCAGGTGGGGAGGCTCAGCGACTCGTGCAGGTCTTCGCTCAGGGGCTGCTTGCCTTGAGCTGGGGCAGTGGGCGGGAGACCAGGCACTCAGGGGCAGGCCCCAACCAGCAGCACACGTCTCTGCTGGGGAGGAGAGCGCTAGGGAAGCTACGTGTGTGAGGCAGCTGCTGGGCGCCCAGGGAGTCAGCCTCCGGGTGTGCGGGGCTGCAGACAAGAGCCACGGTCCCTGGGAGGCTGGTGCACTCCTTTTGGCGCTGAGTCTGGTCGGCCAAGCAACCGCTGGAGGTGCCCTGCACTAGCCCTTCCTTTCCCTGGCACAGAGCTCTCCCTGCTGGAACCCTTGGCAGTGTGCAATCCACCGGCCCCTAAGCCCTCCCTAAGGACGCATGGGGCCTAGGTTCAATGGCAAGGAGCGAGGGGAGCTGAGGCCAGGAAGGCACCAGTGGCGTCTCCCAGCCTCGCGCAGCCTGCTTCTTCCGGGCAAGAAGCCTAGCAGCGAGGAAAGTCTGGGCAAGGCTCGCCCAGGGCAGAACAGCCTCGCGCCAGCAACTCTGCTTGATCGGGCCTCTGAGCAGAGCTGGAGCTCTGACGTCCTGGAGGCTCACTCGGCTCCAGCCAAATAGGGCTTGAGCCAAACGAGGCCGGGCTGCCTCTTCTTCCCTCGAAGGGGCTCGGCTCCCCGCCAGCTGTTCACTCGGCTTCCAGGTGGGGGCGCTCAGCGACTCATGCAAGTCTTCGCTCAGGGGCTGCTTGGCTGAGCTGGGGATGTGGGCGGGAGCCCAGGCACCCAGGGGCAGGCCCCCACCAGCTGCACACGTCTCTGCTGGGGAGGAGAGCGCTAGGGAAGCTACGTGTGTGAGGCAGCTGCTGGGCGCCCAGGGAGTCAGCCTCCGGGTTTGCGGGGCTGCAGACCCCAGCCAGGGGCCCTGGGAGCCTGGTGCACACCGTGCAGCACTGAGTCTGTGCGGCCAAGCAACCTCTGGCGGAGCCCTGCACTAGCCCTTCCTTTCCCTGGCACAGAGTTCTTCCTGCTGAAGCCCTTGGCAGTGTGCAAGCCACCGGCCGGTAAGCCCTCCCAAAGGACGCCTGGGGCCTAGGTGCACAGGCGAGGGGGGAGCCGAGCTGAGGTCAGGCAGGCGCCAGTGGCGACTCCCAGCCTCGCGCAGCCTGCTCCTTCCTGGGCAGGAAGCCTAGCAGCGAGGCAAGTCTGGGCAAGGCTCGCCCAGGGCAGAGCAGTCTTGCCCCAGCAACTCTGCCAGATCGGGGCTCTGAGCAGAGCTGGAGCTCTGCCGTCCTGGAGGCGCACTGGGCTCCAGCCAAGTAGGGCTTAAGCCAAACGAGGCTGGGCTGCCTCTTCTTCCCTCGAGGAGCCTCGGCTCCCCGCCAGCTGTTCACTCGGCTTCCAGGTGGGGGCGATCTGGGCCTCCTAAAATTCTTGGCTCAGGGGCTCCTTACCCTGAGCTGGGTCTGTGGGCCGGTGCCCAGGCACGCAGGGGCAGGCCCCAACCAGCTGCACACGACTCTGCTGGGGAGGAGAGCGCTAGGGAAGCTACGTGTGTGAGGCAGCTGCTGGGTGCCCAGGGAGTCAGCCTCCGGGTGGGCGATGCTGCAGACCCCAGCCAGGGGCCTGGGAGCCTGGTGCACACCTTGCGGGGCTGAGTCTGGGCGGCCAAGCAACCGCTGGGGGAGCCCTGCACTAACCCTTCCCTTCCCTCCCACAGAGTTCTTCCTGCTGGAGCCCTTGGAAGTGTGCAAGCCACCGGCCCCTAAGCCCTTCCAAAGGAAGCCAGGGGACTAGGTGCAAAGGCGAGGGGGGAGCGGAGCTGAGGACAGGAAGGCGCCAGTGGCGACTCCCAGCCTCGCGCAGCCTGCTCCTTCCTGGGCAGGAAGCCTAGCAGAGAGGCAAGTCTGGGCAAGGCTCGCCCAGGGCAGAGCAGCCTCGCGCCAGCAACTCTGCCAGATCGGGCCTCTGAGCAGAGCTGGAGCTCTGCCGTCCTGGAGGCGCAATTGGCTCCAGCCAAGTAGGACTTGAACCAAAAGAGGCTGGGCTGCCTCTTCTTCCCTCGAGGAGGCTCGCCTCCACGCCAGCTGTTCCCTCGGCTTCCAGGTGGGGGCGCTCTGGGCCTCCTACAGTTCTTGGCTCAGGGTTGCTTGCCCTGAGCTGGGACTGTGGGCGGGAGCCCAGGCACGTAGGGGCAGGGCCCAACCAGCTGCACATTGCTCTGCTGGGGAGGACAGCGCTTGGGAAGCTACGTGTGAGAGGCAGCTGCTGGGCGCCCAGGGAGTCAGCCTCCGTGTGTGCGGGGTTGCAGACCCCAGCCAGGGGCCCTGGGAGCCTGGTGCACTCCCTGCGGGGCTGAGTCTGGGCGGCCAAGCAACCGCTGGAGGAGCCCTGCACTGCCCTTCTATTCCCTCGCAGAGAGCTCTTCCTGCTTGAGCCCTTGGCAGTGTGCAAGCCACCGGCCCCTAAGCCCTCCCAAAGGACTAATGGGGCCTAGGTGCAAAGGCAAGGCAGGAGTGGAGCTGAGGCCAGGAAGGCGCCAGTGGCGTCTCCCAGCCTCGCGAAGCCTGCTTCTTCCGGGCAGGAAGCCTAGCAGCGAGGCAAGTCTGGGCAAGGCTCGCCCAGGGCAGAGCAGCCTCGCGCCAGCAACTCTGCCAGATCGGGCCTCTGAGCAGAGCTGGAGCTCTGCCGTCCTGGAGGCGCACTCAGCTCCAGCCAAGTAGGCCTTGAGCCAAACGAGGCTGGGCTGCCTCTTCTTCCCTCGAGGAGGCTCGCCTCCCAGCAAGTTCTTCACTCGGCTACCAGGTGAGGGCGCTCTGCGCCTCCTGCAGGTCTTGGCTCAGGGGCTGCTTGTCCGGAGCTGGGGCTGTGGGCGGGAGCCCAGGCACTCAGGGGCAGGACCCAACCAGCTGCACACGTCTCTGCTGGGGAGGAGAGTGCTAGGGAAGCTACGTGTGTGAGGCAGCTGCTGGGCGCCCAGCGAGTCAGCCTCCGGGTGTGCGGGGCTGCAGAGAAGAGCCACGGGCCCTGGGAGGCTGGTGCACTCCGTTCGGCGCTGAGTCTGGGCGGCCAAGCAACCGCTGGAGGTGCCCTGCACTTGCCTTTCCTTCCCTCTCACAGAGCTCTCCCTGCTGGAACCCTTGGCAGTGTGCAAGCCACCGTCCCCTAAGTCCTCCCTAAGGACGCCTGGGTCCTAGGTGCAAAGGCAAGGCAGGGGCAGAGCTGAGGCCAGGAATGGGCCAATGGCGTCTCTCAGCCTCGCGCAGCCTGCTTCCTCCGGGCAGGAAGCCTAGCAGCGAGGAAAGTCTGGGCAAGGCTCGCCCAGGGCAGAGCAGCCTCGCGCCAGCAACTCTGCCAGATAGGGCCTCTGAGCAGAGCAGGAGCTCTGCCGTCCTGGAGGCGCAGTGGGCTCCAGCCAAGTAGAGCTTGAGCCAAACGAGGCTGGGCTGCCTCTTCTTCCCTCGAGGAGGCTCGCCTCCCCGCCAGTTCTTCACTCGGCTACCAGGTGGGGGCGCTCTGCGCCTCCTACAGGTCTTGGCTCAGGGGCTGCTTGTCCTGAGCTGGGGCTGTGGGCGGGTGCCCAGGCACGCAGGGGCAGGACCCAACCAGCCTCACACGTCTCTGCTGGGGAGGAGAGCGCTAGGGAAGCTACGTGTGTGAGGCAGCTGCTGGGCGCCCAGGGAGTCAGCCTCCGGGTGTGCGGGGCTGCAGACAAGAGCCACGGGCCCTGGGAGGCTGGTGCACTCCGTTCGGCGCTGAGTCTGGGCGGCCAAGCAACCGCTGGAGGTGCCCTGCACTTGCCTTTCCTTCCCTCTCACAGAGCTCTCCCTGCTGGAACCCTTGGCAGTGTGCAAGCCACCGGCCCCTAAGCCCTCCCTAAGGACCTGGGGCCTAGGTGCAAAGGCAAGGCAAGAGCATAGCTGAGGCCAGGAAGGGGCCAATGGCATCTCCCAGCCTCGCGCAGCCTGCTTCTTCCGGGCAGGAAGCCTAGCAGCGAGGAAAGTCTGGGCAAGGCTCGCCCAGGGCAGAGCAGCCTCGGGCCAGCAACTCTGCCAGATAGGGCCTCTGGGCAGAGCTGGAGCTCTGCCATCCTGGAGGCGCACTCGGCTCCAGCCAAGTAGGGCTTGAGCCAAACGAGGCTGGGCTGCCTCTTCTTCCCTCGAGGAGGCTCGCCTCCCCGACAGCTCTTCACACAGCTTCCAGGTGGGGGCGCTCTGCGCCTCCTGCAGGTCTTGGCTCAGGGGCTGCTTGCCTTGAGCTGGGGCAGTGGGCGGGAGCCCAGGCACGCAGGGGCAGGCCCCAACCAGCTGCACACGTCTCTGCTGGGGAGGAGAGCGCTAGGGAAGCTACGTGTGTGAGGCAGCTGCTGGGCGCCCAGGGAGTCAGCCTCCGGGTGTGCGGGGCTGCAGACAAGAGCCACGGTCCCTGGGAGGCTGGTGCACTCCGTGCGGCGCTGAGTCTGTGCGGCCAAGCAACCGCTGGAGGAGCCCTGCACTTGCCCTTCCTTTCCCTGGCACAGAGCTCTCCCTGCTGGAGCCCTTGGCAGTGTGCAAGCCACCGGCCCTTTAGCCCTTCCCAAGAACGCCTGGGGCCTAGGTGCAAAGGCAAGGCAGGAGCGGAGCTGAGGCCAGGAAGGCGCCAGTGCCGTCTCCCAGCCTCGCGCAGCCTGCTTTTACTGCTGGAGCCCTTGCCTCTGCGGCACTCAGTAGCCCCTAATCGCGACTCCAATCCCCGAACTCCACCCTGACCTCAAAACCCTATATCCCAAACCCGTAAACTGAATGCCTAGATCGAATCCCCAAACAATGAACCTGAAACCTGATACCTTAACCCTAACCCGACCTCAAACCAAAACACCTACCCGTTAATCCCAAACCCAAACTCCAATCTCCAAACCGCAACCCCAAACCGCAAACCTCTAACCCCGAAGCCGAACCCCATACCCCAAACCCCAAGCCCCTATTCAGAACAAGAACCCCCAAACTCCGAACCCCAAACCCCTAACTCGAACACCATACCATGAACCCCAACCCATTTCCCGAATCCAAATCTCTAACCCCAAGCACCGAACTCCCAACCTGAACCCGAATCCCCTAACCCAATCCCCTACCTGAACCCTTTACCATAACCCGAAAACAAAACACCAAACCCCTAACCCATAACCTGAACTGCGACCCCCTACCCTAAAACAGAAGCCCCTGTCACTAACCCCTAACCAGAACAGCGAACCCCTTAACCGAACCTCAAACGCCGAACCCCAAACCCCTAACCTGATCCGTGAACCCCTAACTCGAACCCGAACCCCTAACCCGAGCCCCAAACCCAAACCCCGACCCCCAAACCCCATACCACAAACCCCGAACCATGTTGCCCAAACCCCGAATCCATAACTCAAACTCCGAACCCCAAATCTGGAACCCGAACCCCCAACCCCAAACCGCTAACACGAACCCCACACCCAGACCGCACACCCCTAATGCCTTACCGGAAACGCAAACCCATAAAGTGAACCCCAAACCCTGAACCCAAACCCCTAACCCGTACCCCACACCCCACACCCCCAACCCAAACCCCAAACCCCTAACCCAAACTGCGAACACCTAACCCGAATTCTAAACCCCGAAACCCAAACCCCAAAACCCAACCCTCAAACCCAAACTCCAAACCCCTGATCTGAACCCCAAACCGCAAACCCCTAGCCGGAACCCCAAACCTCAAACCCCAAACCGCACACCCCAAACCCCTAAGCCGAACCCCGAACTCCCAACCCCTAACTCCTAACCTGAACAGCACAACTCGAAACTGCACCTCACACCCCCATCCCCAAACCCTGAACCCAAACCCCCGAAGCCCAAACCCCAAACCTCAAATCGTGACCCCCGATCCACAAATCTCACTTACTGAACCTCTAATCGGAACCCCCAACCCCAATCCTCGAATCCCAATTCCCGAACCCCAAACCCAAACCCCAAACCCCTAATCCGTAACCCAAACTGCAAACCCAAAAACCGAACCCCAAACCCCCAACCCACAACCCTGAACCCAAACCCCAAACCCATAACTGGAACCCCAAACCACGAACCCCTGACCCAAATCCCAGACTCCAAACCCCAAATCCCTAACCCCTAACCAACTCCGCGAACCCCTATCCCAAACCGCGAACCCCAAACCCCAACCCTCAACCCCTAACCTGAAACGCGAACCCCAAACCTCGAACTCCAAACCCCAAACCCGAACCCCGAACCCCTAACCAGAACCCCAAACCCAAACCGCGAACCCCAAAACCCAAACCCATAACCCGAATCCCAAACCCAAAACCCCTAACCCGAATCCCAAACCTCCAACCCAAACCGCGAACCCCAAACCCCAAACCCTTCACCCTAACCTCAAACCCAAACCCGAACTGTGAACCCCTAACCCAATCCGAGAGCCCCTAACCTGATCCCCAAACCCCAAACCCAAACCTCAAACCACAAACCCAAACCGCGAACCCCAAACCCTTTACCTGAACCTCAAACCCCAAACCCAAACTGCGAACCCCGAACCTGAACTGAGAACCCATAACCTGATCCCCAAATCTGAAACGCGAACCCCTAACCCGAACCCCAAACCCCAAACCCAAACCGCGAACCCCTAACCCGAACCCCGAACCCCAAACCCCTAAGCTGAACCTTGAACCCCTAATCGGAACCCCAAACTTCAAACTAGAACCGCGAACCCCTAACCCCAAACGCTGAACCCCAAACCACAAACACGAACCCTGAACCCGAACCCTAAGTAGAGAGGGGATTCCCCGCACCCGAACTCTGAACCTGAACCCTAACAAGTTGGGGGGATGCCAGAACCCTAAACCTAACCCTAACAATAAAACTCTAACATAAACATAAACTTTTCTGGCCTAAGCCCCGCCCCTTGCTGTCCCTCACCCCCTAAAAGCAAACGAGGCAAAACTGGGACTTGAATGCCTGACCTACAGAGCCAAGTTGGATGTTTAACTGGTTGTCAGCCTAACCGCTTCGCTAGAGAGGATTACTGGGTTTTGTCTTGCTCCCAGGCGCTCTTCAAGCCTCACCCCGCCACTGCAGGCTAATAAAGAACTATGGACCCTATTAGCGCTCACTTTAGCTGTAACCCTAGAGCTAATGCCAACCCTAACCGTAACCCGAACCCTGACCCTGACATGAACCCTAACCCAAACCCGAACTCTAAGAAGAGGGGGGTCCCCGAATTCTAACCTGAACCCGAACCCTAACAAGTGGGGGGGGTTGCCCGAACCCTAACCCTAAGCTTAACAATAAACCTCTAAAATAAAAAAATTTTCTGGTCTAAGCCCTGGCTCTTGCAGTCCCCTGCCCCTTAAAAGCGAAAAGGTCAGACTGGAGACTTGAACTCCTGATTTACAGGCCATAGCCTACCTGCCTAGTGGCCCACCTAACCCCTATGCTACAGAGGCTTGCTGCTTTCAGCAGGGCTCCCGAACCCTCTTCAAGCCTCTGCCCGCCAGGGCAGGCTAATAAAGAACTATGGGCCCTATTAGGGCTCACTTTAAGCTGTAACCCCAACACTAATGCTAACCCTAACCGTAACCCGAACCCTGACCCTGACATGAACCCTAACCCAAACCCGAACTCTTAGAAGAGGGGGGATCCCCAAATTCTAACCCTAACCCTGAACCCGAACCTGAACAAGTTGGGGGGTTGCCCGAACCCTAACCCTAAGCTAAACAATAAACCTCTAAAATAAAAATAAACGTTTTTGGTCTAAGTCCCGCCTGTTGCTGTCCCCCGCCCCCTAAGAGCAAAAGAGTTAAGCTGCAGACTTGAACTCCTGACTTACAGACCATCGTCTGCCTGCTCACCAGTGCACCTAACCGCTACGCTACAGAGGCTTGCTGTTCTGACAGAGCTCCCGGACCCTCTTCAAGCCTCTGCCCGCCAGGGTCTGGCTCTATAGACTATCATGGCTGTCCTAGGTCATCTTTGCTTTCTATAGTCATAGTTTTATCCCTAAATCATAGACAGATCAGCTGAGAAAAAGCTTGGATTGTCTCGGTGGGGTGGATTTGCTTGTCCTTGTGTTTCACCTGGAGGCAGTCGCGGTCCCGCGGGCCTGTCCTGGAAGGGGGCGTGGGGGTGGGGCGCACCGTGAGCGCGTCGGGGGCGGGGCGAGCCTGGGCTGCTGGTCAGGAGCGCGGCTCACGTGAGCGGGTCTGGGGCGGGATGAACATGGCGGCGCGTCGGGGGCCAGGGCTCTCAGGGCTCGCCATTGCAGCTGGGAATGCTCGTTTCGTGGGCTCCTGGGTCCCCGTCGATTGGCATCCAGCGAGCAGAGCGCAGGGCTGTGGGCCACAGGTAAGGGAATTCGGACTGGGCGGAGCAGGGAACCATGTATTCTGCCCTCTTTGTTTGCAGTCTCGGAGCCGACTAAAATGGCGGTCGCAGAAAAGCCTCGCCTTTGAGGTCAAGGGTTTTACTGCTTTACCCCTTTGCATAAAGCTCAGACCCGCGCGGTTTTCCCAAGCAGCCTAGTGTATTGCTTCCTACAGGCCTGGAGAGGATAACAGGCAGGAAGGCCAGGGGTCTCCAGACAGAGAAAATAGACTGCAAGTGTCAGACGTTTTTTTCTCTCTCTTAAGAGGCCGGAGGAGACAAAAGAGTGCTGCATTTTTTTTTCTCCATGTTGATACAAATTTAAAAGGTTTCTCAGAAATTTCTGTGTTGCCATGACCACTCCTGGCTCCACCTGAATTTAACTTTCCTCAAACCTTGAACTAAGCAATGCATTTTTCTTATGGAAATGTTTGTCTTAAGGTATGCTAATGTACTATGTATTTACCCAAGGCTCTGTCTTCAGGTCAGTTTCCCCTAAAGGCTCAGAAAAAACTTGACAAACCAGTATGTTTTACTCATACCTTGTTCTCTTAATCTATGTGAATGAAACTATATATTTGCTTGGAAATCTGCCTTTCTTCAAGATTCATGTCCATCATTTTATGGCCTGGGATGACTCATCTGCTGCCAATGTTATCTCAATGCATGCTGTGGGTGAGGGGCCTGGTGCCATTCTCTGACACATTGTCTTTCTTTCATTAGCAGACTGCTAGTGGCTCTATAACATCTGGCTAAAGACTAGCAGGGGGTACTCTTCCCCCTTTTACTGTCTACGTCAGCAGCTCTCTCGATCTCTTTTATATTTTAATAAAACTTTTTAACAGAAAACCTCTGAGCCATCAAGCTTCGTCACTTGCCCTGGATTGAATTCTCCTCTGGAGTCCAAGAATGCTGGCATCTTTTGTGGTTTAGCAACCACCTTTCAGCCTTTTGAAATTCATATTGAATCTTCATTTCAGATTGAAGATGCATTCCATGGTATTGCCAACTGAAGCCTTTTCATCGCTATGGCATATCTGTCCATGTCTTTAGGGTATTTTTCAGCAATCATGTATCATTTCCAGTGTGCCAGTCTTGTTATCCTCATTCTGTCCATAGCAAAGTCTTTTATTAATGTTGACATGACTGAAAGGGAATCGTTTGTTTAAATTCCTTTTCAGATTGTTATTTGCTGGTGTATACAGATAACACTGTGTCATCATTCATTTGTATCAGTTTGGACAGCTTGATAGTTGTCTTTAGTTTCTTTAATTTCTCATAATTCAAGATGACCCTGTCTCATATATTTACAGTCTCACCCCTAGTCTCAGTCATTTCTTCAAAGAACTGTCCTTTTTTTAAACATTACATTATTTTTGACTGTGCTGGGTCTTTATTGCTCGTTTGTCTAGTTGTAGTGAGCAGAGGCTACCCTCTAGTTGCTGTGCCATGGCTTCTCATTGCAGTGCTTTCTCTGTTTGCAGAACTTGGGCTCTGGAGCATGCAAACTTCAAGAGCTGTTCAAGGGCTTCGTTGCCCCTGGGCGTGTGGAATCTCCTACACAGGAATTGAACCCGTGTTCCCTGCATCGGTAGGCAGATTCTTTACCACCGGGCCATTGGAGATGTTTCCTGTTCCCTTTTATTAGAGAATGATATTTAAAACATACATGTAGGAGCTCAATATGCTCAGCTGACAATACATGGATATATATATATATATATACATGTATTCCAGCTCACCTTTGAACATATTCAGTTAAAGGTAATTTGTGATGTCTCCAACCTGATCCACCACGACATGGACATTGTAACGTTTCCTTTTGTTTATCTGTAACTTTGCATTCCAATGGTAAGATACCTGGCTTCCACCGCTTGTCATACACAGAATTCAGTGCTTGTCCCACGTGGTTACTGAAAAAAAAACTGTCAGATTGTCTTTCAAAGGGGGCTCTGCATGCATTGCACCAGTATCTTGAGTATGTTTTTGTATGATAGTTTACTATCAGTATACCCTCAGTGGCCAGGTGTCTATTTCAGTCGCTACCAATTATGAATGGGCTTGTTTGCTCTAGTGTTCTTGGACAATTCGAATACAGTTTCTTTGTCAGATATGCATTGTTTTAGGAAAACAGTTTTATTGATTGTTGGCTGTGTTGCCTCTTTGTGTGTGGGCTTTTCTCTAGTTTTGGTGAGCATGGGCCATAACTAGTGGTTTGCAGGCTTCTCACTGCAGTGTCTCCTCTTGTTGAGGGGCACAGGCTCACGGGCTTCAGTGGCTGCAGCATGTGAACTCGGCATCGTGGCTTCCAGGATCTAGAGCACAGGCTCGCTCGGCTGTTGTGGCACACGGGCTCCATAGGATGTGGGATCTTCCCATCCTAGGGATCGCACATGCATCTCCAGCACCGGGGGGTGGATTCTTTACTATGGAACCACCAGGGCATATTTTAGACTAGTTTTCCACACATGTATCTAGTGAAAGAGGCCAGGATCAAGAGGCATGGCAGCTGGGAATCCTCAGCCCCAGCTCTGGTGTGCTATCCAAAGCTCTGGGGCCTTTGGTGAGCAGCTCAGCTTCCCTGGGACTGTTTCCTCCCATCAGAAATGCCCTGCTTTTGGACTGTAGCCCACCAAGCTCCTCTGTCCCTGGGATTTCTGAGACCAGAGTACTGCAGGTGGTGCCATTTCCTTCTCTGCTGCTGCTGCTGCTGCTGCTGCTGCTGCTGCTGCTGCTGCTGCTGCTGCTGCTGCTGCGTCGCTTCAGTTGTGCCTGACTCTGCGCGACCCCATAGACAGCAGCCTACCAGGCTCCTCTGTCCCTGGGATTCTCCAGGCAAGAACACTGGAGTGGGTTGCCATGTCCTTCTCCAGTGCATGAAAGTGAAAAGTGAAAGTGAAGCCACTCAGTGAAGTCGTGTCCGTCTCTTAGTGACCCCGGGGTTGCAGCCTACCAGGCTCCTCTGTCCGTGGGATTCTCCAGGCAATGGTACTGGAGTGGGCTGCCATTGCCTTCTCTGATTTCCTTCTCTGCAAGATAGCGTTTTGAAGATATTTTCTCCTGGATATTGCTTTTGATGAAGGAAGGGGGATCCCTTTCAGGGCTTGAGAGTGAGTTCTTGTCTGACACTGGGCAATGAGTTGTCTGAGGAGAGGAGTGCTGTCCAAGCGAGAGGCTTTATTGGGAAGGGCTGCCAGGGTGGAGGGCAGGAGGGTGAGGGAAACGGAGAGAACCACTCTGTCACGTGGCTCACAGTCTCAGGTTTTATGGTCATCGGGCTCATTTCTGGTTTGTCTCTTGCCAGGCATTCTGAATTGGGATCCTTCTTGGGGGCACACGCATCACTCAGCTGAGATGGATTCCAGCGAAGTGGATCCTGGGAGGTTGGTAGGACCTCTGAACTGGAGCCTCCCATCTCCTGACCTCTCCAGAATTCTGGTTGGTGGTAGCTTGTTCGTTCCTTGTTCCTTCCCAGGACCTCCTGTTGTAAGATGATTCCTGCAAGTGTTTTCTTTTCTCTGTTGCCTGGCCAGGGTGGGTGGTCCGTGGTTCATTTAACAGTTTGTTTTTGGTTCTCTCGAGTAAGGTCCTCCACAGGGTAAATGTATGAAATGATAAAAGGCAATGTTTTAAATAATTTATATTCATAATTTGGTAAGTTGGCTTGTTTTGTGTATGTTAGACCTGATCACCAGACCAACGGTCATGTAGAACTTTTGCAGTTTTCTAAAATTCTATAGTTTTTTAAATGGAGTTACCTTGTTGCAAAGTTTGTGTTTATGTTCATATTTTTTTAAAGTTATTTCTTTTAGTTGATTGATCATTGCTTTACAATATTGGTTTGATTTGTCATACATCCACATGAATTAACCATAGGTGTACCTATGTCCTCTTGCTCTTGAATCTCCCTCCCACCTCGCACGCATTCCCACCTCTCCAGGTTACTACTGAGCCCCAGTTTGAGTTCCCTGAATCATACAGCAAATTCCCATTGGTTGTCTATTTACAAATGTAGGTGTACCTGCATCCATGCTGCTCTCTCCATTCATCTCACCCTCTCCCTCTTGTTCCCCACCCTCGTCTGTAAGTCTGTTCTCTATGTCTGCACCTCCATTGCTGCTCTGTGAACAGACTCGTCAGTACCATCCTTCTAGATTCCATGTTTTTCTCTCTTTGACTGACTTCCCTCCCCTTTATTAGAACAAACTCAAATGTGTTCCTTTTTATGGCTGCATTCCATGCAGGCTCTGATTGTTCCTTAGCCATGTTTTGCGGAGGGTCATGGAGCTATTCTGCTCCATTTCAGTTTGGGCTTCCAGTCTGAGTGCTCGCAGCAGAGCTGCTTCTGGGTGAGCCCTCTGAGGTCTGTGAGCACCGGGCTGCCCGCTCTTCTCTTGTGGCCCGCAGGGGGCGCCAAAGGCCCCTCTGACCCGCGGGCGCAGGACGCTTTGCCTTTAGACTCTGCTCCGTGAGCAGCTGGCGGGAGCTTTGTCTCCTCAGGACCATCGGGGCTCAGGCTTCTGGATAACAGGGCTGCATCCAGGCTGAGAGGAGCAGGGTTGCCTCAGTGCCCACCAGCAGGGAGGCGCTGCAAGAGCGAAAAATGAGGATGGAGTAGACGTTTCCTGTGTCCAGCTGAGGGCTGACTGGAGGTCCATCTCAGAGGACTCAGGGGGAAAGAGCTCCGTGTGCAAAGCGGTGGGTTTTCAGTTAGATTTGCGTTAGATGATGTAGAGGATGAACACTGATGTTCTTCCGTGTAGGTGGCCATTTTCCTGTCACTGTTTCTTGAGAAGACTGTCCTTTCCTCTTCGCTCGTTCCTGGTTTGATTTTCAGGAACTGACCATGTACAGGTGGGTTCGTTTCTGGGCTCTCTATTCTCTCCTGGAGTCCATGTGTCTGTGTTCCTGCCAGTTCCTCACTGTGGTGGTCACTACAGCTCCGTGATGTAGTTTGAAGAGGGATAGGAAGATGCCTCCAGCTGTGTTCCTCTTTCTCAGAGTCTTTTTGGCCGTTTAAGGTCCTGTTCAACAGTAGCAGCCTAATATTAGGAATATTTCTATTTCTGTGAAAAATGCCATTGAATATTATTTTGTGATTGCAGTCCGTGTATTTGTTGATGACTTTGGTTGGAATGGACCTTTTAATTCCTCATTGTTCCAGTGCATGAGCGTGGAATAATTTTCTGTGTGTTTGTATTTTCTTTGGTTTCTTTATCAGTGCCTTCTAGTTTTCTGACTACTGGTTTTTTATGTTCTTGATTAAGTTTGTTGCTAGATGTTTTATTTAAGTGGGATTTTCTTAATATTTTTTTCTGATTGTTATTAGTGTATAGAAATGCAAGTGATTTTTGGACTGTAAAGGGTAGTATTTTATGATTGTAAATTAATCCAAAATGATTCAGCTTTACTGAATGTAGTCTAACAACTTTTTGTGAAGTGATGTGGAACATTTTATCTGTAAGATCTGTTTCTCCTGCAGTAGGTCATCCAGAGGACCCAAGACATGGTGGTTACTAATAGACTTCCCACACTACTTCTTCATTCCACGTGGACTCCTTCACGGGCAGTGAGCATCGCAGCTTCCCTTGAACTTCATCTGGGTAAGTCTTGGCCTGTATCAGAAAGTTTCCTGCCTGTCTGCTCTAAATTTCTTTTGTGGTATTGACATGGTTGTTTTGAAACCTAGTATACTTTCCAGTCATTTAAAATGTACAGAAAATGCCTAGCAATGGGAACAAGTGCTAGCATTTGCCACATCATCTAAAATACTCTATGTGTTTTATCCAAAATGGGTACCTTCTGCAGAACCAGCACATAATCTCCAAAATCAGGAAATCATATGGTACCTACATTATAATGTAATCCACTGCCCCACTTCCACTTTTAGCAATTGTTCAAGTGTATGAATATATCTTTTGTTTCCATCGTCATCCTTTTTTCTTTATTTAGAGTGTTACTGAGATTTTCAGTTATTTGGACAAACTTGATGGATTGAAAGCAGACATGGTGAATAAGGGTTCTGGGTGGCCTTTTCTATGTGGATTTCTTTTTCACTGAAGATGGTTTTAATATTTATTCATGTGGTAACATGTATGAATCCTGCATTCTTTCTCCCCCCCCCCATAGTAATTAAAAATAAATAATATGCCATTTACCATTTAGATATTTGTAAGCATACAGTGTTGTAGCAGACAACCTTTTCTTGTTTTGCAAACCAGTTTAATAATGTGCACCTTGTGCGTGCTTTGGAGAAACTCAGGAAACTGAGTCAGTGACTGAAATGGCCCAAGATATCACCTTAGATTCCATCTTCATCTGAAAACAAAACAGGCACTTTCTGGTGGTCCAGTGGCTGAGACTGGACACTCCCAAAGAAGGAGGCCCAGGTTCATTCCCTGATCCAAGAGCTAGATCTCCCATGCCACAAAGGAGAATTTGCATGTTGTAGCTAAATATCTGGCTTACCTCAATGAAGGTTGACCTGGCGCAGCCAAATTAAAAAAGAAACAAATATTTTACAGATACAACCAAAGGAAAGGAAGGGTATGGTTGTTGTGCAGATTTACGGCTTAGCTTTCCCTATCGATAGAAAAGAAAAAAGAGTTTCAAAAGACTGTGTCTCATCCTTCTATCTGGCATATAGAGAGGATTCCTTTGAAATGAGATTTCTCTGGTAAATGTGACTCACAGAAGAGCTGTCTTGAACTTGGGTTTCAGAGATGATCATGTGTCCTCTAAAAAAAAAAGTTAATTGGGTCCCACTAATTCTCATGCTGAGGTGGTATATTTTGTGGTAGCATTTGCTCCCCTTCACTTTGGATGTATCCCCATTTGTTTACACTGTCATCTACTGAAGACATCCTGATATTTGAAAGTTTTTAGTTATTACAAGTAGAGCTGTTGTATATAATCATGTGATACTTTTTGTCTGGACGTTTTCAAAGCTGTTTAGTAAGTGCTAGCCATATAGTATTCAGGTCACAGGTGAGCTTTGTTTAGCTGTGGAAAAATCCAGCTATGTTTCTCTGTGGCATGTGGGATCTTCTGGGGTAAGGGATCAAACTAGAGTGTCTTGCATTGTCAGGCAGATTCTTTACCACTGAGCCACCGGAGAAGTTGTGCCCTACCCCCGTTTTTTTTTTTTTGAGTTTACTGGATCTAATAGGTGTGCAGTGCTACCTCACTGTTATTTTAGTTTGTAATTTCCTAATGATATGTGATTTTGAGTCTTTTTGATAGGCTTATTTACTATCTTTATATTTTTGTAGGCCAGGTGTTTAGGTGTATACATTTTTTATGAGATTGTTCTAGATTTTTTGGTATATTTGGAGTACAATCCTTTATCAGATATGTATTTTATAAATATATTTTCCTGTGGCTTGTGTTTAAGTTTTGTGAATAAGGTTTTTCACAGTTTAAATGTCTAATTCTTTAAAGTTAATGTTATATATGTTTTATATCCTTTTTTGGATAGACTTTAGTGTGTTGTTGTTGTTGTTAAATTTTATAAGCAGAAGTGAGGTACTGTAGATACAGTTTTAAGCTAAGCTGAGGTACCATAGATACAGTTTTGCCTTTTGTCTGTTAAGAAGTTTGAGTGAGTTTGGTGTACACTGTATATAACATTATGTCTACATTCATTTGACTGGATATAGCTTCCAATTATTTGTCTAATTGGTTTTGGAGATATCACGGGAAGTCAGTTTTTCCAAGGGAAACTGAGGTCCATGAAACATGAACTCTTTTCGATCGGTCGGAATCACTCTCTGCTATTTCTGACAGATTTGACTTGTTTGGATATCTCATATGAGTGGAATCACAGAACGTTTGTCTTTTCTTGGTCTGGTTTATTTCACATGATCTAATGACCATAAGGTTTGTCCACATTGTCGCATTGTCAGAATTACTGACTTTGAAGGGCCGAATCAGATTCCATTGTGTGTATACCACAGTTTGTTTATGGAATTGGCTGCCATGGACACTTAGATCACTTCTGTTTGTTTGCCAGTGTGAATCATGCTGTTGTGAGTATGACGGAAGAAGTATCCATTTTTTCAGCCCCCTTTCCCAATCCTTTTGGGTACATAGCTTGAATTGGAATCGAACTATGTATTTATTCCATGTGTTTGTTTTGGAGTCATTTCTGTAATGTCTTGCAGAGTGGCAGCACCATTTAATGTACTTTTTCGTATGGTGGAATACCGTTCAAGCTTCTGAATATACCTTGTGTTGCATATTCAGTCTCCCACCAACGGACACTTGAATGAGTTCTACCTTTGAGCTATTGTGAATGTCACTATGAGTATTTGTGTACCAGTTTTTGTTTGAATTATTAACAAGTACATTACTATATATAAAAGAAGCCACAAGGACCTACTGTACAGTTTAGGAAACTATTAAATATCTTATGATAATGTATAATGGAAGAGAATCTCAAAAGGAATATATGAAAAGCACATAGTAACCATGATATTTATTGTGCCAACACTATGAGTTATCATAGCACTACTCAACGTGTATTTATACATGTCAGTAAAATATTCACATCTGTAAGGATATTATAAAAAATTATATAAAAAATCAAGAATTCAAACAGAGATTAAATAAACTTCCTGTCACTGCTCATCATCATTTATACATTCATACTACCTGTAACACTCATTGTATAAGTGCTGGACTAGCAATTGATGTTCTCGTAAACCAAGAGATTGTGAAGGTGTAAGGAAATATAGCTTATTGAATTCCTTAATGAAGGATTATAGAACTCTATGTCCATGAAGTGAATGAAATTCCATTTTATTGAAACACATTCTTACTAGAGTGATGAGCTTCCACCCCACCCAACGTTAGTTCACAATGAAATCCTGCAGTCCTCTGGCCTCAATGTCTGCTTCCTGCTACCGAGAAAGAAAAGATGAGGAAGTCCTGACAAAACCGATGCTATTTTTCTTTTTCTGATTTGTATTTTATCGCAGGGCTTGGCAAAAAGAGGGCCCAACCTGTTTTTAGAGTTCCATCCCAAGGGTTCCTCTGGCATGTTCCCTATGTTGACAAAGTGCTGATTATTTTCAACAAAGGACAATGATCTGCACTTCACTATTTGTTGCTTGAGCTGGAATAGCGGGCATCCCTTGAAGTGCATTCCTTCATGCTGAAGTAGGCATCCCTGAAGCAATAGTATAAGAGGAACACATTTATCACGTAGACATCGCAGCGCATGCATTTGTAATAATTTTTCAGTTATACCCATCATCATCGGAGGAACTGACTTGTCCCAGTAACAACGAGAGTACCCAGTATAACAGTTCCTTGACTTATGAGTACTTCCTATGAGTACCCTTATGAGTACTTCTTCCAATGTTGTTTCTCCTACTTTGGTCATGAACAGTAGAAGCTGATGGCAGTGGTCCTTGAAATGTATGTCGATTCCTAGGTGGCACAGTTGATAAATAAAAAATCTGCCTACCAGTGCAGGAGGGGGAAGTGATGTGGGTTTGATCCCTGGTTCAGGAAGATAACAATTCATACACATGTTTTATGTGAACCAGTTTGATACTCATGAGTTTTTTCTTCTGTATACAGAAAAACAAATGCTGTTCAAGGACACTGAAAGAACCCTGATGTTGAAAATCAGATCTGTATTGTGAGCAATGCTTAGATATCCATGAGTCGAAGCATAGTATTATGCCTATCATCCTTGTATTTCTCTCAGTGAAATATGTTGAGGAAAACTCTTCATTCGTGGTCTAGATTCACGAAGAAGCTAAATAGCATTCATCCTTTATGTTGACAACTGTGAATTTAAATCTCCTGTGAATCCTATGTGACAACCACACATACCAACATGAGTTATCAGTATTATATCAATATTTTTAGTCCTATTGTATGTCAACTAAAAAAATCAGTATATAATTGTACATGAAGTCAAGACATAAAATCAGTGCAAATACAAAATGTTCCATCCTTTGAGAAAGGGAGAAAAACATCTCTGTGCTTAGCCTATTGCATTTTTATGTATTAGACCCTTAAGTAGTTTATTCACCACACCCTGTGAATGATTCACAAATCTTCAGAGAAGAAAGGATCATTTCTCTTGAACAATGAGTAGTTCAACTATTCTCAAAGCAAAGCCATAAGTGAGTCTTATTTTGGGTGAGACCATGAAAACTCAGCGTTTTCATTATGCTTGTGCTTATGATGGGAGGAGGTCTGAGAAAGCACTTCTGAAGGTTTATTCATACCAGTCGTTCTCATATGTATCGAGTCTTTAAAGGTCGAATCACCAAGGTGTTGCTTCTACACTTGTACTAGGCTGAGCAGCAACATTCCCTTTCTCCGTAAGTGCAGTAGACGTGTTCCCAACCTGTCTGTCTTCTGTCCTCTGGAGTATGCATTGCTTGAGCTCATCACAGCCTAGTAGATGGAAATCATCAGGATATTCTGGAAACCCTTTTTATTTCAGTCTGTTCAGGAGGTTACCACTGCTGCAAACCTCTGGATTTTACCAAGCGCTTTTAACAACCTCAGATGAAGGATATAAGTCAACACTGGTGACAGCCACGGGCTTCCATGGCCTATCCATGATTGTTGGCTTTGCTTTCATAATCATCCTGTTTCTTATACCAGCTAAACTGTCAGTGTATTTTTTAATTACCATTTTATCTTTGATGGTTTTTAGAGCTATTATGGATTTTCCTATATATCTTCACTTATCGGTGAGGGTCTTATGTTAGTAGTAGTTATGACAACTGACTTTCTGTCTGTTAGCTGTGGCAGAATAAAAAAAGAATGACCCACTGTATATTATTAATATTATGTATCAATATATTGTTAGTTTTATTGTTTGCAGTCATCCAATTCCAAGTTTCTGAAATAAACTTTCAGAAAAATCACATCCTTTTGAATGCCCATTTGACTGAATAGGAGCACGGAAATGTTCTTCCATAAAATTGTTTACAGTTTCCATTCCGTTTCTCCTGTTTGATGTAGATATTGGCCTTTGGTTCTATCAGTAGCTTTGCAAGTAAAAAAAAAAATTAATTAGAGCTCGTATGGTAATTTTACTGTTAGCAATAAGTTTAGCATAAAATGAACACAGAAGAGGTTACAGTAGACCAAATATGAAAGTCAGTTTAAAAGAAAACATAGTGTTGAATGTTTACAGTAGGAATATAGTTATGAAGTTCCTTTATTATTATTCTATCCTTTCCTTTTGTTTTGCAGGGGTGTTAATGTACAGATTCCAGTACTATGGCTAGAGCGAATAATAGTATCATTATTCTTGAGAGCAACTCTACTAAGTCTTCACGCTCATGTCACTCAAGGTTTTTTAATACCTATTATGTTAGTCGTGTTTGTAGTTTGTGAAGTCACATAAGTTGCATTCATTCAAGCAATAGTATCAAACAGCTATGGCATCAATTATAGATGTGAATCGATATCGAATGTGAATCCATTTCACTGTGACAAGTTATTATTGTAGATATTCTATTCATGCCAGTAACAAAGCTGTGCAGAAATAATACAATGTTTATTAAGAAAATAAGATTTACTAATTTGTTTTATTATTCTATTTCTTTTAAACAGATTTAATGACAACAGGCTCAACTTTTCATTCACTTGTATGACTATGAGCAGTTTGACCAAGTTGAAGAAGATGACTCGTTTGTAGTCTTCCTCATCAGCTCATTCCATCTACTGGCTTTAAAATCATTTAGTACAGAGCTCACCGTCTAGGTGTTCATCCAGTGTTTTGTTTGCTTATCATGCAGGATCATTTTAAAAGGAAAAGTATGTGTGTATGAGTTAGAGCTCTGATCCCAGGAGTCCATGTAGAAGCTTCCCCTGAGAAATGTATCGTTTTTGCACCAATGCTACTGAAATGTGTGAATGTGGTATACCACGCGTCCCAATAAGTGTAAACAGCGTCATAGGCTACTTATTTGAAATGACCAGTACTCATGACATTCCATTCAACTGAGGACTAAATATAGCCAACGTAGGCTGTGTTTGCCAAATAGACTTTGAAGTATTCTTCACACAGTCCTTCATCGATGCCAGTTTTCAGATCGAAGAAACCCTTGCTCCATGAAGTTTGTGAACACATATACTCATGTTTTGTTTGAGATTTTAAAGTCATTCTTCAGTTTTGTTGGAGGAATGGTTCTGTATATGCCCCGTGGATCCCCAAATCCACTGATGTTCATGTGTCTTGGGGCTTCCCAGGTGGTTCTAGTGGTAAAGAACATGCAGAACATACCCATGCAGGAGACATGGGAGGTATGGATTCCATCCCTGGGGCAGGAAGATCTCCTGAGGGAGAGCATGGCAACCCCCTCCAGTATCTTTGCCTAGAGAATCTCATGGAGAGAGGAGCCTGGTGGGGCCTAGTCCATATGATCCCAAGGAGTTGGACACAATGTAAGTGACTTCGCACAGCACATGATTCGTTGTCATAGCTAATATAATGGAGATGACATAAAAAGAAGCACCAGCGGGCGAAAGTCAATATCCATCACTTTTAAACTTTGGAATGTATTGTGATATTTTACATCCATATTTGTATGACTTGATAGTTGGAGAATCGATGCATGTGAAGGCCTGGTTGTGTTATATGTATGTTGAGGGAAGATATATTTTTATGTGGTTTGACATATAGGTCCCATTTCATTCGTAGACATATGCATACTCATCACTTATCATCATTTTTTTTTTTGAAAAGACCATTGTTTGGAAAGGTTGTTGTCTAACCATGAAAGATGCTTGAATTCTTGGGCTCCTTAGAGGAAGAATTCAACCCGGGGCCAGTGATGAGGCTTGATCAGTCAGAGCTTTTGTGTCCCAACGTTTTATTAAAGTATAAAAGAGAGAAAGCTTCTGACATAGACATCAGAAGGGGGCAGAAAGAGTGCCCCCCTACTCATCTTTGGCTGGATGTTATCTAGCTACTAGCAGTCTACTCATTAGAGAAAGGAATGGCAGCAGACCCCTCACCCACAAGATATATGGAGATGACCGTGGCACCAGGTGAGTCATCCTGGGCCATAAAACGATTGATATGAGCAAATGGATAGCTTCATTCACATAGATCAGGAGAGCCATGTATGAGTAAAGCATATTGGTTTGTCAAGTCAGTTCTGAGCCTTTAGGCAGAACCTACTTGAAGATAGAGTCTAGGGTAAATACATAGTACATTCACATAGCTTAAGGCAAACCTTTCCATGAGAAAAATGCCTTGGTCAGCTCAAAGTATGAGAAAAGTGAAGTTCAGGCGGAACCAGGTGTCATTATAGCAACACAGAATTGTAAGAGAAAATCTCTGTTTAAATTTGTATCAAGAAGGGGAAAAAAGATAACAGCTTGTTTCCTCCTGCCTCGGAAGTGACAGATAACAACTGTCTGACACTTGCACCCCATTTCCTCCCTTTGGAGACCCCTGGCCTTCCTGGCTGTTACCCTCTCAGTTTCATTCATTGAGCGTTTTCTGCCTTGTGAAACATTGGGCATAGAAGTATGTGTTTATTTAGGGGTATTTCATCCAATTTCATTTAAATGCATATGTGAATTAGAAAGTTTGACATGCTGTTGCTTTGTATACCGATTGGGAAATGTGAGCCTCCAAGCTTAATTTAGTTTTTCATGTTCATTTTTCTTTTTAGGGGTACAAAGAAAAATAATATGACTGTTAAGATCAGCTTTCGTATTTTTTGCCAAATATGAATTGGGATCACATCGATCAGAGATGAGTCTGTGCATGAAAGCCCTAATAACTAATGCTAATTGACTTCACTACCATGGGATGTTTTCATATCTATTGAGGATTTACTTCATGTATTTCGATTTTAACTTTCTGTCTTACAGCCTTGTTTGTAGATCAAAGCTATTTGAAATTGTCATCTGGTTTCAAATGGCTTGTGAGGTTATTCATGAGTGGTTCATAAAACCGAATGGATTGTACGTAGCCATACTTTGTTGTCATTCTATGAATTTGAAGAATGTCTGAAGAATGTCTGCAGTTATGCCTTAAAGATTCATACAATTGATGTCCAATATTTATCTCAATAGACTTGCTTTCAATTTGTAGTTTCCTATGCGTATGTCTTTCTTTATGGATTTGGGTAGAACTTGTATTGGAACACTGAAAAATCTGTGATATCAACCGTGCTGACCTTTCTGGTGGTCATCATTAAGATTTTCACGCTCTATGGATCCTAGTGGAAACAGGTGCTGTTCATCCTACTTTTGTGAAGATTGAACTCATCGTAGAAAGTGGAATTTGTTGAAATATTTATGGTATAAATAAATCTTGTCTCTATAATTACCCAGAGTCCTGGTGCGTATTTGATTGCTAAGTTATAAAATGTATGAGATAGATGTGATCCATCAATGGCGACTGGATAAGTGGTGGAGAGGTATTTTGGTGATGCAAGAGATTTAAATGATATGATCATAGTATTTATATCCCTTTTATGTGGATAATGGGTCTTGGATCCATGTTTGAAACCTTACAACCTCGTCTTTTGTTATGCATGGGAAGTGTCAAAAATGAAGAAGATGCGGGTAGGTACTTCAAGGGTAAGTATAGGGCTGAGGGCGTGACTATGATGTGGGTTAGGGTTAGGATGTGGATGGGGGTCGGGATAGGGTAGGGTAAAGGTTAGAGTTCGTGGAACAGCCCTCCAAACTTGTTAGGGTGAGGGGTGAGGTGTGAGGGTTCAGGATGAGGGTGAGGGTAAGGATTCAGGGTGAGGGTTAGGATTCAGGATGAGGGTGAGGATTCAGGGAGAGGGTGAGGGTGAGGGTTCAGGGAGAGGGTGAGGGTGAGGGTTCAGGGTGAGGGCGTGGGTGAGGGTAAGGGTTCGGGGTGAGGGTTCAGAGTGAGCGTTCAGGGTGAAGGTGTGGGCCTCACATCTGATACAGGATTGTACTCCAAATATACCCATCCCTTCCCTTGAACAGACCTCTCACTATGGGAGCCCTTGGCAGTGTGGAACCCACCGGCCCCTAAGGCCTCCCAAAGGACGCCTGGGGCCTAGGTGCAAAGGCAATACAGGAGTGGAGCTGAGGCCAGGAAGGCGCCAGTGGCGTCTCCCAACTTCGCAAAGGCTGCTCCTTCCTGGGTAGGAAGCCTAGCAGCGAGGCAAGTCTGGGCAAGGTTTGCCCAGGGCAGAGCAGCCTCGCACCAGGAACTCTGCCAGATCGGGCCTCTGAGCAGAGCTGGAGCTCTGCCATCCTGGAGGCGCACTCGACTCCGCCCAAGCAGGGCTTGCAGCCTAAGGCGGCTGGGCTGCTTCGTCTTCCCCCTAGGAAGCTCGATTCCCGCATGCTGTTCACTCAGCTTCCAGGCGCCGGCTCCCTGCCCCTCCTTACGGTCTAGGATCAGGGGCTGCTTCCCCTGAGCTGGGGCTGTGGGCAGGAGCCCAGACACACAGGTGCAGGACTCAACCACCTGCACACGTCTCTGCTGGAGAGGAGAGCGCTAGGGAACCTACGTGTGTGAGGCAGCTACTGGGCGCCCACGGAGTCAGACTCGAGGTGTGCGGGGCTCCAGAGCCCCGCCAGGGGTCCAAGGAGCCTGGTGCTCACCGTGCGGCGCTGAGTCTGGGCTGTCAAGCAACCGCTGGAGGAGACCTGCACTTGCCCTTCCCTTGCCTCTGACAGAGCTCTCCCTGCTGGAGCCCTTGGCAGTGTGCAACCCACCGGCCCCTAAGCCATCCCCAAGGACGCCTGGTGCAAAGGCAAGGCAGGAGCAGAGCTGAGGTCAGGAAGGCGACAGTGGCATCTCCCAGGCTCAAGGAGCCTGCTCCTTCCATGGCAGGAAGCCTAGCAGCCAGGCAAGTCAGGGCAAGGCTCGGCCAGGGCAGAGCAGCCTCAGACCAGGAACTCTGCCAGATCGGGCCTCTGAGCAGAGCTGGAGATCTGCCATACTGGAGGCGCGCTCAGATCCAGCCAAGCAGGGCTTGAGCCGCACGTGGCTGGGCTGCCTCTTCTTACCTCGAGGAGGCTTGCCACCTTGAATGCTCTTCCTTCGGCTTCCAGGCGCGGAAGCTCTGTGCCTCCTGCAGGTCTTGGCTCAGGGGCTGCTTGCCCTGAGCTGGGGCTGTGGGCGGGAGTCAAGACACGCAGGGGCATACCCCAAACTGCTGCACACTTCTCTGCTGGGGAAGAGAGCGCAAGGGAACGACATGTGAGAGGCAGCTGATCGGCACCCACGGAGTCAGCCTCCAGGTATGCCGGGATGGAGACCCCAGCCAAGGCCCTGGGAGGTGCGTTTCTTCGTGCGGCGCTGAGTCTCGGCGACCAAGCAACCGCTGGAGGATCCCTGCACTTGCCCTTCCCTTCCCTCTCACAGAGCTCGCCCTGCCTGAGCTCTTGGCAGTATGCAAGCCACCGGCCCCTAAGCATTACCCACGGACGCCTGGGGTCTAGGTTCAAAGGCAAGGCAGATGCGGAGCTGAGGTCAGGAAGGCGCCAGTGGCGTCTCCCAGGCTCACGCAGCCTGCTCCTTCCTGGGCAGGAAGCCTAGAAGTGAGGCAAGTCTGGGCAAGGCTCGCCCAGGGCAGAGCAGCCTCGCGCCAGCAACTCTGCCAGATCGGGACTCTGAGCAGAGCTGGAGCTCTGCCGTCCTGGAGGCACACTCGGCTCCAGCCAAGTAGGGATTGAGCCAAACGAGGCTGGGCTGCCTCTTCTTCCCTCGAGGAGGCTCGCCTCCCCGCCAGCTCTTCACTCAGCTACCAGGTGGCGGCGCTCTGAGCCTCCTGCAGCTCTTGGCTCAGGGGCTGCTTGCCCTGAGCTGGGGCTGCGGGCGGGAGCCCAGGCACGCAGGGGCAGGCCCCAACCAGCTGCACACGTATCGGCTGGGGAGGAGAGCGCTAGGGAAGCTACGTGTGTGAGGCAGCTGCTGGGCGCCCAGGGAGTCAGCCTCGGGGTGTGCGGGGCAGCAGACCCCAGCCAGGGACCCTGGGAGCCTTTTGCACTCCGTGCGGCGCTGAGTCTGGGCAGCCCAGCAACCGCTGGAGGAGCCCTGCACTAGCCCTTCCCTTCCTTCGCACAGAGCTCTTCCTTCTGGAGCCCTTGGCAGTGTGCAAGCCACCGGCCCCTAAGCCCTCCCAAAGGACGCCTGGGGCCTAGGTGCAAAGGCAAGGCAGTAGCGGAGCTGAGGCCAGGAAGGCGCCAGTGGCGTCTCCCAGCCTCGCGCAGCCTGCTCCTTCCTGGGCAGGAAGCCTAGCAGCGAGGCAAGTCTGGGCAAGGCTCGCCCAGGCCAGAGCAGCCTCGCGCCAGCAACTCTGCCAGATCGGGCCTCTGAGCAGAGCTGGAGCTCTGCCGTCCTGGAGGCGCACTCGGCTCCAGCCAAGTAGGGCTTGAGCCAAACGAGGCTGGGCTGCCTCTTCTTCCCTCGAGGAGGCTCGCCTCCCCGCCAGCTGTTCACTCGGCTTCCAGGTGGGGGCGCTCTGCGCCTCCTGCAGGTCTTGGCTCAGGGGCTGCTTGCCCGGAGCTGGGGCTGTGGGCGGGAGCCCAGGCACGCAGGGGCAGGCCCCAACCAGCTGCACACGTCTCTGCTGGGGAGGAGAGCGCTAGGGAAGCTACGTGTGTGACTCAGCTGCTGGGCGCCCAGGGAGTCAGCCTCCATGTGGGCGGGTCTGCAGACCCCAGCCAGGGGCCCTGGGAGCCTGGTGCACTCCGTGTGGCGCTGAGTCTGGGCGGCCAAGCAACCGCTGGAGGAGCCCTGCACTAGCCCTTCTCTTCCCTCGCACAGAGCTCTTCCGGCTTGAGCCGTTGGCAGTGTGCAAGCCACTGGCCCCTAAGCCCTCCCAATGGACGCCTGGGGCCTAGGTGCAAGGGCAAGGCAAGAGCGGAGCTGAGGCCAGGAAGGCGCCAGTGGCGTCTCCAGGCCTAGCGCAGCCGGCTCCTTCCTGGGCAGGAAGCCTAGCAGCGAGGCAAGTCTGGGCAAGGCTCGCCCAGGGCAGAGCAGCCTCACGCCAGCAAGTCTGCCAGATCGGGCCTCTGAGCAGAGCTGGAGCTCGGCCGTCCTGGAGGCGCACTCGGCTCCAGCTAAGTAGGGCTTGAGCCAAACGAGGCTGGGCTGCCTCTTCTTCCTTCCAGGGGGCTCGCCTCCCCGCCAGCTGTTCACTCGGCTTCCAGGTGGGGGCGCTCTGCGCCTCCTGCAGGTCTTGGCTCAGGGGCTGCTTGCCCTGAGCTGGGGCTGTGGGCGGGAGCCCAGGCACGCAGGGGCAGGCCCCAACCAGCTGCACACGTTTCTGCTGGGGAGGAGAGCGCTAGGGAAGCTACGTGTGTGAGGCAGCTGCTGGACTCCCAGGGAGTCAGCCTCCGGGTGTGCGGGGCTGCAAACCCCAGCCAGGGGCCCTGGGAGCCTGGTGCACTCCGTGCGGCGTTGAGTCTCGGCGGCCAAGCAACCGCTGGAGGAGCCCTGCTCTAGCCCTTCCTTTCCCTGGCACAGAGCTCTTCCTGCTGGAGCCCTTGGCAGTGTGCAAGCCACCGGCCCCTAAGCCCTCCCCAAGGACCTCTGGGGCCTAGAGCAAAGGAAAGGCAGGAGCGGAGCTGAGGCCAGGAAGGAGCCAGTGCCGTCTCCCAGCCTCGCTCAGCCGGCTCCTTCCTGGGCAGGAAGCCTAGCAGCGAGGCAAGTCTGGGCAAGGCTTGACCAGGGTAGAGCAGCCTCGCGCCAGCAACTCTGCCAGATCGGTGCTCTCAGCAGAGCTGGAGCTTTGCCGTCCTGGAGGCGCACTCGGCTCCAGCCAAGTAGGGCTTGAGACAAACGACGCTGGGCTGCCTCTTCTTCCCTCGAGGGCGCTCGCCTCCCCGCCAGCTGTTCACTCGGCTTCCAGGTGGGGGCGCTCAGCGACTCGTGCAAGTCTTGGCTCAGGGGCTGCTTGCCCTGAACTGGGGCTGTGGGCGGGAGCCCAGCCACGCAGGGGCAGGCCCCAACCAGCTGCACACGTCTCTGCTGGGGAGGAGAGCGCTAGGGTAGCTACGTGTGTGAGGCAGCTGCTGGGCGCCCAGTGAGTCAGCCTCCGGGTGTGCGGGGCTGCAGACCCCAGCCAGGGGCCCTGGGAGGCTGCTGCACTCCGTTCGGCGCTGAGTCTGGGCGGCCAATAACCGCTGGAGGTGCTCTGCACTTGCCTTTCCTTCCCTCTCACAGAGCTCTCCCTGCTGGAACCCTTGGCAGGGTGCAAGCCACCGGCTCCTAAGCCCTCCCTAAGGACGCCTGGGGCCTAGGTGCAAAGGCAAGGTAGGAGCGGAAATGAGGCCAGGAAGGCGCCAGTGGCGTCTCCCAGCCTCGCGCAGCCTGCTTCTTCCGGGCAGGAAGCCTTGCAGCGAGGCAAATCTGGGCAAGGCTCGCCCAGGGCAGTGCAGCCTCGCGCCAGCAACTCTGCCAGATCGGGGCTCTGAGCAGAGCTGGAGCTCTGCCGTTCTGGAGGCGCACTCGGCTCCAGCCAAGTAGGGCTTGAGCCAAACGAGGCTGGGCTGCCTCTTCTTCCCTCGAGGAGGCTCACCTACCCGCCAGCTGTTCACTCGGCTTCCAGGTGGGGGCGCTCTGCGCCTCCTGCAGGTCTTGGCTCAGGGGCTGCTTGCCCTGAGCTGAGGCTGTGGGCGGGAGCCCAGGCACGCAGGGGCAGGCCCCAACCAGCTGCACACGTCTCTGCTGGGGAGGACAGCGCTAGGGAAGCTACGTGTGAGAGGCAGCTGCTGGGCGCCCAGGGAGTCAGCCTCCGGGTGTGCGGGGCTGCAGACCCCAGCCAGGGGCCATGGGAGCCTGGTGCACTCCGTGCGGCGCTGAGTCTGGGCGGCCAAGTAACCGCTGGAGGAGCCCGGCACTAGCCCTTCCTTTCCTTCGCACAGAGTTCTTCCTGCTGGAGCCCTTGGCAGTGTGCAAGCCACCGGCCCCTAAGCCCTCCCAATGGACGCCTGGGGACTAGGTGCAAGGGCAAGGCAGGAGCGGAGCTGAGGCCAGGAAGGTGCCAGTGGCGGCTCCCAGCCTCGCGCAGCCGGCTCCTTCCTGGGCAGGAAGCCTAGCAGCGAGGCAAGTCTGGGCAAGGCTCGCCCAGGCCAGAGCAGCCTCGCGCCTGCAACTCTGCCAGATCGGGCCTCTGAGCAGAGCTTGAGCTCTGCCGTCCTGGAGGCGCACTCGGCTCCAGCCAAGTAGGGCTTGAGCCAAACGAGGCTGGGCTGTCTCTTCTTCCCTCGAGGAGGCTCGCCTCCCCGCCAGCTGTTCACTCGGCTTCCAGGTGGGGGCGCTCTGGGCCTCCTACAATTCTTGGCCCAGGGGCTCCTTACCCTGAGCTGGGGCTGTGGGCAGGAGCCAAGCACGCAGGGGCAGGCCCGAACCACCTGCACACATCTCTGCTGGGGAGGAGAGCGCTAGGGAAGCTACGTGTGTGAGTCAGCTGCTGGGTGCCCACGGAGTCAGCCTACGGGTGTGCGGGGCTGCAGACCCCAGCCAGGGACCCTGGGAGCCTTTTGCACTCCGTGCGGCGAAGAGTCTGGGCAGCCCAGCAACCGCTGGATGAGCCCTGCACTAGCCCTTCCCTTCCTTCGCACAGAGCTCTTCCTACTGGAGCCCTTGGCGGTGTGCAAGCCACCGGCCCCTAAGCGCTCCCAAAGGACGCCTGGGGCCTAGGAGGCCAGGAAGGTGCCAGTGGCGTCTCCCAGCCTCGAGCAGCCGGCTCCTTCCTGGGCAGGAAGCCTAGCAGCGAGGCAAGTCTGGGCAAGGCTCGCCCAGGGCAGAGCAGCCTCGCGCCAGCAACTCTGCCAGATCGGGCCTCTGAGCAGAGCTGGAGCTCTGCCGTCCTGGAGGCGCACTCGGCTCCAGCCAAGTAGGGCTTGAGCCAAACGAGGCTGGGCTGCCTCTTCTTCCCTCGAGGAGGCTCGCCTCCCCGCCAGCTGTTCACTCGGCTTCCAGGTGGGGGCGCTCTGCGCCTCCTGCAGGTCTTGGCTCAGGGGCTGCTTGCCCTGAGCTGGGGCTGTGGGCGGGAGCCCAGGCACGCAGGGGCAGGCCCCAACCAGCTGCACACGTCTCTGCTGGGGAGGAGAGCGCTAGGGAAGCTACGTGTGTGAGTCAGCTGCTGGGCGCCCAGGGAGTCAGCCTCCATGTGGGCGGGTCTGCAGACCCCAGCCAGGGGCCCTGGGAGCCTGGTGCACTCCGTGTGGCGCTGAGTCTGGGCGGCCAAGCAACCGCTGGAGGAGCCCTGCACTAGCCCTTCTCTTCCCTCGCACAGAGCTCTTCCGGCTTGAGCCCTTGGCAGTGTGCAAGCCACTGGCCCCTAAGCCCTCCCAATGGACGCCTGGGGCCTAGGTGCAAGGGCAAGGCAAGAGCGGAGCTGAGGCCAGGAAGGCGCCAGTGGCGTCTCCAGGCCTCGCGCAGCCGGCTCCTTCCTGGGCAGGAAGCCTAGCAGCGAGGCAACTCTGGGCAAGGCTCGCCCAGGGCAGAGCAGCCTCACGCCAGCAAGTCTGCCAGATCGGGCCTCTGAGCAGAGCTGGAGCTCTGCCGTCCTGGAGGCGCACTCGGCTCCAGCTAAGTAGGGCTTGAGCCAAACGAGGCTGGGCTGCCTCTTCTTCCTTCCAGGGGGCTCGCCTCCCCGCCAGCTGTTCACTCGGCTTCCAGGTGGGGGCGCTCTGCGCCTCCTGCAGGTCTTGGCTCAGGGGCTGCTTGCCCTGAGCTGGGGCTGTGGGCGGGAGCCCAGGCACGCAGGGGCAGGCCCCAACCAGCTGCACACGTTTCTGCTGGGGAGGAGAGCGCTAGGGAAGCTACGTGTGTGTCAGCTGCTGGACTCCCAGGGAGTCAGCCTCCGGGTGTGCGGGGCTGCAAACCCCAGCCAGGGGCCCTGGGAGCCTGGTGCACTCCGTGCGGCGTTGAGTCTCGGCGGCCAAGCAACCGCTGCAGGAGCCCTGCTCTAGCCCTTCCTTTCCCTGGCACAGAGCTCTTCCTGCTGGAGCCCTTGGCAGTGTGCAAGCCACCGGCCCCTAAGCCCTCCCCAAGGACGCCTGGGGCCTAGAGCAAAGGAAAGGCAGGAGCGGAGCTGAGGCCAGGAAGGAGCCAGTGCCGTCTCCCAGCCTCGCTCAGCCGGCTCCTTCCTGGGCAGGAAGCCTAGCAGCGAGGCAAGTCTGGGCAAGGCTTGACCAGGGTAGAGCAGCCTCGCGCCAGCAACTCTGCCAGATCGGTGCTCTCAGCAGAGCTGGAGCTTTGCCGTCCTGGAGGCGCACTCGGCTCCAGCCAAGTAGGGCTTGAGACAAACGACGCTGGGCTGCCTCTTCTTCCCTCGAGGGCGCTCGCCTCCCCGCCAGCTGTTCACTCGGCTTCCAGGTGGGGGCGCTCAGCGACTCGTGCAAGTCTTGGCTC
Organism: Ovis canadensis; assembly: GCF_042477335.2. Taxonomy (NCBI): domain Eukaryota; kingdom Metazoa; phylum Chordata; class Mammalia; order Artiodactyla; family Bovidae; genus Ovis; species Ovis canadensis. The sequence goes on along the minus strand of NC_091266.1, from coordinate 795,729 downwards.
AGGGGCTGCTTGCCCTGAACTGGGGCTGTGGGCGGGAGCCCAGCCACGCAGGGGCAGGCCCCAACCAGCTGCACACGTCTCTGCTGGGGAGGAGAGCGCTAGGGTAGCTACGTGTGTGAGGCAGCTGCTGGGCGCCCAGGGAGTCAGCCTCCGGGTGTGCGGGGCTGCAGACCCCAGCCAGGGGCCATGGGAGCCTGGTGCACTCCGTGCGGCGCTGAGTCTGGGCGGCCAAGTAACCGCTGGAGGAGCCCGGCACTAGACCTTCCTTTCCTTCGCACAGAGTTCTTCCTGCTGGAGCCCTTGGCAGTGTGCAAGCCACCGGCCCCTAAGCCCTCCCAATGGACGCCTGGGGACTAGGTGCAAGGGCAAGGCAGGAGCGGAGCTGAGGCCAGGAAGGCGCCAGTGGCGGCTCCCAGCCTCGCGCAGCCGGCTCCTTCCTGGGCAGGAAGCCTAGCAGCGAGGCAAGTCTGGGCAAGGCTCGCCCAGGCCAGAGCAGCCTCGCGCCTGCAACTCTGCCAGATCGGGCCTCTGAGCAGAGCTTGAGCTCTGCCGTCCTGGAGGCGCACTCGGCTCCAGCCAAGTAGGGCTTGAGCCAAACGAGGCTGGGCTGTCTCTTCTTCCCTCGAGGAGGCTCGCCTCCCCGCCAGCTGTTCACTCGGCTTCCAGGTGGGGGCGCTCTGGGCCTCCTACAATTCTTGGCCCAGGGGCTCCTTACCCTGAGCTGGGGCTGTGGGCAGGAGCCAAGCACGCAGGGGCAGGCCCGAACCACCTGCACACATCTCTGCTGGGGAGGAGAGCGCTAGGGAAGCTACGTGTGTGAGTCAGCTGCTGGGTGCCCACGGAGTCAGCCTCCGGGTGTGCGGGGCTGCAGACCCCAGCCAGGCACCCTGGGAGCCTTTTGCACTAGGTGCGGCGAAGAGTCTGGGCAGCCCAGCAACCGATGGATGAGCCCTGCACTAGCCCTTCCCTTCCTTCGCACAGAGCTCTTCCTACTGGAGCCCTTGGCGGTGTGCAAGCCACCGGCCCCTAAGCGCTCCCAAAGGACGCCTGGGGCCTAGGAGGCCAGGAAGGTGCCAGTGGCGTCTCCCAGCCTCGAGCAGCCGGCTCCTTCCTGGGCAGGAAGCCTAGCAGCGAGGCAAGTCTGGGCAAGGCTCGCCCAGGGCAGAGCAGCCTCGCGCCAGCAACTCTGCCAGATCGGGCCTCTGAGCAGAGCTGGAGCTCTGCCGTCCTGGAGGCGCACTCGGCTCCAGCCAAGTAGGCCTTGAGCCAAACGAGGCTGGGCTGCCTCTTCTTCCCTCGAGGAGGCTCGCCTCCCCGCCAGCTGTTCACTCGGCTTCCAGGTGGGGGCGCTCTGCGCCTCCTGCAGGTCTTGGCTCAGGGCTGCTTGCCCTGAGCTGGGGCTGTGGGCGGGTGCCCAGGCACGCAGGTGCAGATCCAAACAAGCTGCACACGTCTCTGCTGGGGAGCAGAGCGCTAGGGAAGCTACGTGTGTGAGGCAACTGCTGGGCGCCCAGGGAGTCAGCCTCCGGGTGTGCGGGGCTGCAGACCCCAGCCAGGGGCCCTGGGAGCCTGGTGTACTCCGTGTGGCGCTGAGTCTGGGCGGCCAAGTAACCGCTGGAGGAGCCCGGCACTAGCCCTTCCTTTCCTTCGCACAGAGTTCTTCCTGCTGGAGCCCTTGGCAGTGTGCAAGCCACCGGCCCCTAAGCCCTCCCATGGACGCCTGGGGCCTAGGTGCAAAGGCAAGGCAGGAGCAGAGCTGAGGCCAGGAAGGGGCCAATGGCGTCTCCCAGCCTCGCGCAGCCTGCTTCTTCCGGGCAGGAAGCCTAGCAGCGAGGCTAGTCTGGGAAAGGCTCGCCCAGGGCAGAGCAGCCTCGCCAGCAACTCTGCTTATCGGGCCTCTGAGCAGAGATGAAGCTCTGCCGTCCTGGAGGCGCACTCGGCTCCAGCCAAGTAGGGCTTGAGCCAAACGAGGCTGGGCTGCCTCTTCTTCCCTCGAGGGGGCTCGCCTCCCCGCCAGCTGTTCATTCGGCTTCCAGGTGGGGAGGCTCAGCGACTCGTGCAGGTCTTCGCTCAGGGGCTGCTTGCCCGGAGCTGGGGCTGTGGGCGGGAGCCCAGGCACTCAGGGGCAGTCCCCAACCAGCTGCACACGTCTCTGCTGGGGAGGAGAGCGTTAGGGAAGCTATGTGTGTGAGGCAGCTGCTGAGCGCCCAGGGAGTCAGCCTCCGGGTGTGCGGGGCTGGAGACCCCAGCCAGGGGCCCTAGGAGCCTGGTGCACTCCGTTTGGCGCTGAGTCTGGGCGGCAAAGCAACCGCTGGAGGTGCCCTGCACTAGCCCTTCCTTTCCCTGGCACAGAGCTCTTCCTCCTGGAGCCCTTGGCAGTGTGCAAGACACCGGCCCCTAAGCCCTTCCAAAGGAAGCCAGGGGCCTAGGTTCAAAGGCAAGGCAGGAGCGGAGCTGGGGCCAGAAAGGCGCCAGTGGCGTCTCCCAGCCTCGCGCAGCCTGCTTCTTCCGGGCAGGAAGCCTAGCAGCGAGGCTAGTCTGGGAACGGCTCGCCCAGGGCAGAGCAGCCTCGCGCCAGCAACTCTGCCTTATCGGGCCTCTGAGCAGAGCTGGAGCTCTGCCATCCTGGAGGCGCACTCGTCTCCAGCCAAGTAGGGCTTGAGCCAAACGAGGCTGGGCTGCCTCTTCTTCCCTCGAGGAGGCTCGCCTCCCCGCCAGCTGTTCATTCGGCTTCCAGGTGGGGAGGCTCAGCGACTCGAGCAGGTCTTCGCTCAGGGGCTGCTTGCCTGAGCTGGGGCTGTGGGCGGGAGCCCAGGCACGCAGGGGCAGGCCCCAACCAGCTGCACACGTCTCTGCTGGGGAGGAGAGCGCTAGGGAAGCTACGTGTGTGAGGCAGCTGCTGGGCGCCCAGGGAGTCAGCCTCCGGGTGTGCAGGGCTGCAGACCCCAGCCAGGGGCCCTGGGAGCCTGGTGCACTCCGTTTGGCGCTGAGTCTGGGCGGCCAAGCAACCGCTGGAGGTGCCCTGCACTAGCCCTTCCTTTCCCTGGCACAGAGCTCTTCCTGCTTGAGCCCTTGGCAGTGTGCAAGCCACCGGCCCCTAAGCCCTCCCAAAGGACTCCTGGGGCCTAGGTTCAAAGGCGAGGCAGGAGCGCAGCTGCGGCCAGGAAGCCGCCAGTGGGGAATCCCAGCCTCGCGCAGCCAGCTCCTTCCTGGGCAGGAAGCCTAGCAGCGAGGCAAGTCTGGGCAAGGCTTGCCCAGGGCAGAGCAGCCTCGCGCCAGCAACTCTGCCAGATCGGGCCTCTGAGCAGAGCTGGAGCTCTGCCGACCTGGAGGCGCACTCGGCTCCAGCCAAGTAGGGCTTGAGCCAAACCAGGCTGGGCTGCCTCTTCTTCGCTCGAGGGGGCTCGCCTCCTCGCCAGGTGTTCACTCGGGTTCCAGGTGGTGGCGCTCTGCGTCTCCTGCAGGTCTTGGCTCAGGGGCTGCTTGTCCTGATCTGGGGCTGTGGGCGGGAACCCAGGCACGCTGGGCCAGGCCCCAACCAGCTGCACACGTCTCTGCTGGGGAGAGAGCGCTACGGAAGCTACGTGTGTGAGGCAGCTGCTGGGCGCCCAGGAAATCAGCCTCCCGGTGTGCGGGGCTGCAGACAAGAGCCACGGGCCCTAGGAGGCTGGTGCATTCCGTTCGGCGCTGAGTCTGGGCGACCAAGCAACCGCTGGAGGTGCCCTGCACTTGCCTTTCCTTCCCTCTCACAGAACTCTCCCTGCTGAAACCCTTGGCAGTGTGCAAGCCACCGGCCCCTAAGCCCTCCCTAAGGACGCCTGGGGCCTAGGTGCAAAGGCAAGGCAGGAGCAGAGCTGAGGCCAGGAAGGGGCCAATGGCGTCTCCCAGCCTCCCGCATCCTGCTTCTTCCGTGCAGGAAGCCTAGCAGCTAGGAAAGTCTGGGCAAGGCTCGCCCAGGGCAGAGCAGCCTCGCGCCAGCAACTCTGCCAGATCGGGCCTCTGAGCAGAGCTGGAGCTCTGCCGTCCTGGAGGCGCACTCGGCTCCAGCCAAGTAGGCCTTGAGCCAAACGAGGCTGGACTGCCTCTTCTTCCCTCGAGGAGGCTCACCTCTCCGCCAGCTGTTTACTTGGCTTCCAGGTGGGGGCGCTCTGCGCCTCCTGCAGGTCTTGGCTCAGAGGCTGCTTGCCCTGAGCTGGGGCTGTGGGCGGGAACCCAGGCACGCAGGGGCAGGCCCCAACCAGCTGCACACGTCTCTGCTGGGGAGGAGAGCGCTAGGGAAGCTACGTGTGTGAGGCAGCTGCTGGGCGCCCAGGGAGTCAGCCTCCGGGTGTGCGAGGCTGCAGACCCCAGCCAGAGGCCCTGGGAGCCTGGTGCACTCCGTTTGGCGCTGAGTCTGGGCGGCCAAGCAACCGCTGGAGGAGCCCTGCACTAACCCTTCCCTTCCCTCGCACAGAGTTCTTCCTGCTGGAGCCCTTGGCAGTGTGCAAGCCACCGGCCCCTAAGCCCTCCCAAAGGACTAATGGGGCCTAGGTGCAAAGGCAAGGCAGGAGTGGAGCTGAGGCCAGGAAGGCGCCAGTGGCGTCACCCAGGCTCGCGAAGCCTGCTTCTTCCGGGCAGGAAGCCTAGCAGCGAGGCAAGTTTGGGCAAGGCTCGCCCAGGGCAGAGCAGCCTCGCGCCAGCAACTCTGCCAGATCGGGCCTCTGAGCAGAGCTGGAGCTCTGCAGTCCTGGAGGCGCACTCGGCTCCAGCCAAGTAGGCCTTGAGCCAAAGGAGGCTGGGCTGCCTCTTCTTCCCTCGAGGAGGCTCGCCTCCCAGCCAGTTCTTCACTCGGCTACCAGGTGAGGGCGCTCTGCGCCTCCTGCAGGTCTTGGCTCAGGGGCTGCTTGTCCTGAGCTGGGGCTGTGGGCGGGTGCCCAGGCACTCACGGGCAGGACCCAACCAGCTGCACACGTCTCTGCTGGGGAGGAGAGCGCTAGGGAAGCTACGTGTGTGAGGCAGCTGCTGGGCGCCCAGCGAGTCAGCCTCCGGGTGTGCGGGGCTGCAGACAAGAGCCACGGGCCCTGGGAGGCGGTGCACTCCGTTCGGCGCTGAGTCTTGGCGGCCCAGGAACCGCTGGAGGTGCCCTGCACTTGCCTTTCCTTCCCTCCTACAGAGTTCTCCCTGCTGGAACCCTTGGCAGTGTGCAAGCCACCGGCCCCTAAGCCCTCCCTAAGGACGCCTGGGGCCTAGGTGCAAAGGCAAGGCAGGAGCAGAGCTGAGGCCAGGAAGGGGCCAATGGCGTCTCCCAGCCTCGCAAAGCCTGCTTCTTCCGGGCAGGAAGCCTAGCAGCGAGGCTAGTCTGGGAAAGGCTCGCCCAGGGCAGAGCAGCCTCGCGCCAGCAACTCTGCCTTATCGGGCCTCTGAGCAGAGATGGAGCTCTGCCGTCCTGGAGGCGCACTCGGCTCCAGCCAAGTAGGGCTTGAGCCAAACGAGGCTGGGCTGCCTCTTCTTCCCTCGAGGGGGCTCACCACCCCGCCAGCTGTTCATTCGGCTTCCAGGTGGCGAGGCTCAGCGCCTCGTGCAGGTCTTCGCTCAGGGGCTTCTTTCCCTGAGCTGGGGCTGTGGGCGGGAGCCCAGGCACTCAGGGGCAGGCCCCAACCAGCTGCACACGTCTCTGCTGGGGAGGAGAGCGCAAGGGAAGCTACGTGTGTGAGGCAGCTGCTGAGCGCCCAGGGAGTCAGCATCTGGGTGTGCGGGGCTGCAGACCCCAGCCAGGGGCCCTGGGAGCCTGGTGCACTCCGTTTGGCGCTGAGTCTGGGCGGCCAAGCAACCGCTGGAGGTGCCCTGCACTAGCCCTTCCTTTCCCTGGCACAGAGCTCTTCCTCCTGGAGCCCTTGGCAGTGTGCAAGACCCCGGCCCCTAAGCCCTTCCAAAGGAAGCCAGGGGCCTAGGTTCAAAGGCAAGGCAGGAGCGGAGCTGCGGCCAGGAAGGCGCCAGTGGCGTTTCCCAGCCTCGCGCAGCCGGCTCCTTCCTGGCAGGAAGCCTAGAAGCGAGGCAAGTCTGGGCAAGGCTCGCCCAGGGCAGAGCAGCCTCGCGCCAGCAACTCTGCCAGATTGGGCCTCTGAGCAGAGCTGGAGCTCTGCCGACCTGGAGGCGCACTCGGCTCCAGCCAAGTAGGGCTTGAGCCAAACGAGGCTGGGCTGCCTCTTCTTCCCTCGAGGAGGCTCGCCTCCCCGCCAGCTGTTCACCCGGCTTCCAGGTGGGGGCGCTCTGTGCCTCCTACAAATCATGGCTCAGGGGCTCCTTACCCTGAGCTGGGGCTGTGGACGGGAGCCCAGGCACGCAGGGGCAGGCCCCAACCAGCTGCACAGGTCTTTGCTGGGGAGGAGAGCGCTTGGGAAGCTACGTGTGTGAGGCAGCTGCTGGGCACCCATGGAGTCAGCCTCCCGGTGTGCGGGGCTGCAGACCCCAGCCAGGGGCCCTGGGAGGCTGGTGCACTCCGTTCGTCACTGAGTCTGGGCGGCCAAGCAACCGCAGGAGGTGCCCTGCACTTGCCTTTCCTTCCCTCTCACAGAGCTCTCCCTGCTGGAACCCTTGGCAGTGTGCAAGCCACCGGCTCCTAAGCCCTCCCAAAGGACGCCTGGGGCCTAAGTGCAAAGGCAAGGCAGGAGCGGAAATGAGGCCAGGAAGGCGCCAGTGGCGTCTCCCAGCCTCGCGCAGCAGGCTCTTTCCGGGCAGGAAGCCTAGCAGCGAGGAAAGTCTGGGCAAGGCTCGCCCAGGGCAGAGCAGCCTCGCGCCAGCAACTCTGCCAGATCGAGCCTCTGAGCCGAGCTGGAGCTCTGCCGTCCTGGAGGCGCACTCGGCTCCAGCCAAGTAGGGCTTGAGCCAAACGAGGCTGGGCTGCCTCTTCTTCCCTCTAGGAGGCTCACCTCCCCGCCAGCTGTTCACTCGGCTTCCACGTGGGGGCGCTCTGCGCCTCCTACAGGTCTTGGCTCAGGGGCTGCTTGCCCTGAGCTGGGGCTGTGGGCGGGAGCCCAGGCACGCAGGGGCAGGCCCCAACCAGCTGCACACGTCTCTGCTGGGGAGGAGAGCGCTAGGGAAGCTACGTGTGTCAGGCAGCTGCTGGGCGCCCAGGGAGTCAGCCTCCGGGTGTGCGGGGTTGCAGACCCCAGCCAGGGGCCCTGGGAGCCTGGTGCACTCCCTGGGGCGCTGAGTCTGGGCGGCCAAGCAACCGCTGGAGGAGCCCTGCTCTAGCCCTTCCTTTCCCTGGCACAGAGCTCTTCCTGCTGAGGCCCTTGGCAGTGTGCAAGCCACCGGCCCCTAAGCCCTCCCAAAGGACGCCAGGGGCCTAGGTGCAAAGGCAAGGCAAGAGCAGAGATGAGGCCAGGAAGGGGCCAATGGCGTCTCCCAGCCTCGCGCATCCTGCTCCTTCCTGGGCAGGAAGCCTAGCAGCGAGGCAAGTCTGGGCAAGGCTCGCCCAGGGCAGAGCAGCCTTGCGCCAGCAACTCTGCTTGATCGGGCCTTTGAGCAGAGCTGGAGCTCTGCCGTCCTGGAGGCGCACTCGGCTCCAGCCAAATAGGGCTTGAGCCAAACGAGGCTGGGCTGCCTCTTCTTCCCTCGAAGGGGCTCGGCTCCCCGCCAGCTGTTCACTCGGCTTCCAGGTGGGGGCGCTCAGCGACTCATGCAGGTCTTCGATCAGGGGCTGCTTGCCCTGAGCTGGGGCTGTGGGCGGGAGCCCAGGCACCCAGGGGCAGGCCCCCACCAGCTGCACACGTCTCTGCTGGGGAGGAGAGCGCTAGGGAAGCTACGTGATGAGGCAGCTGCTGGGCGCCCAGGGAGTCAGCCTCCGGGTGTGCGGGGCTGCAAACAAGAGCCACGGGCCCTGGGAGGCTGGTGCACTCCGTTCGGCGCTGAGTCTGGGCAGCCAAGCAACCGCTGGAAGTGCCCTGCACTTGCCTTTCCTTCCCTCTCACAGAGCTCTCCCTGCTGGAACCCTTGGCAGTGTGCAAGCCACCGGCCCCTAAGCCCTCCCTAAGGACCTGGGGCCTAGGTGCAAAGGCATGGCAGGAGCAGAGCTGAGGCCAGGAAGGGGCCAATGGCATCTCCCAGCTCGAGCTGCCTGCTTCTTCCGGGCAGGAAGCCTAGCAGCGAGGAAAGTCTGGGCAAGGCTCGCCCAGGGCAGAGCAGCCTCGCGCCAGCAACTCTGCCAGATAGGGCCTCTGGGCAGAGCTGGAGCTCTGCCATCCTGGAGGCGCACTCGGCACCAGCCAAGTAGGGCTTGAGCCAAACGAGGCTGGGCTGCCTCTTCTTCCCTCGAGGAGGCTCGCCTCCCCACCAGCTCTTCACTGGGCTTCCAGATGGGGGCTCTCTGCGCCTCCTGCACGTCTTGGCTCAGGGGCTGTTTGCCCTGAGCTGGGGCTGTGGACGGGAGCCCAGGCACGCAGGGGCAGGCCCCAACCAGCTGCACACGACTCTGCTGGGGAGGAGAGCGCTAGGGAAGCTACGTGTGTGAGGCAGCTGCTGGGCGCCCAGGGAGTCAGCCTCTGGGTGTGCGGGGCTGCAGACCCCAGCCAGGGGCCCTGGAAGCCTGGTGCACTCCGTGCAGCGCTGAGTCTGGGCGGCCAAGCAACCGCTGGAGGAGCCCTGCACTGCCCTTCCCTTCCCTCGCACAGAGCTCTTCCTGCTTGAGCCCTTGGCAGTGTGCAAGCCACCGGCCCCTAACCCCTCCCAAAGGACGCCTGGGGCCTAGGTGCAAAGGCAAGGCAGGAGCAGAGCTGAGGCCAGGAAGGCGCAGTGGCGTCTCCCAGCCTCGCGCAGCCTGCTCCTTCCTGGGCAGGAAGTCTAGCAGCGAGGCAAGTCTGGGCAAGGCTCGCCCAGGGCAGAGCAGCCTCGCGCCAGCAACTCTGCCAGATAGGGCCTCTGGGCAGAGCTGGAGCTCTGCCGTCCTGGAGGCGCACTTGGCCCCAGCCAAGTAGGACTTGAGCGAAAAGAGGCTGGGCTGCCTCTTCTTTCCTCGAGGAGGCTCGCCTCCCCGCCAGCTCTTCACACGGCTTCCAGGTGGGGGCGCTCTGCGCCTCCTGCAGGTCTTGGCTCAGGGGCTGCTTGCCCTGAGCTGGGGCAGTGGGCGGGAGCCCAGGCACGCAGGGGTAGGCCCCAACCAGCTGCACACGTCTCTGCTGGGGAGGAGAGCGCTAGGGAAGCTACGTGTGTGAGGCAGCTGCTGGGCGACCCGGGAGTCACCCTCCGGGTGTGCGGGGCTGCAGACAAGAGCCACGGTCCCTCGGAGGCTGGTGCACTCCGTGCGGCGCTGAGTCTTGGGGGCCAAGCAACCGCTGGAGGTGCCCTGCACTTGCCTTTCATTCCCTCTCACAGAGCTCTCCCTGCTGGAACCCTTGGCAGTGTGCAAGCCACCGGCCCCTAAGCCCTCCCTAAGGACGTCTGGGGCCTAGGTGCAAACGCAAGGAGCGAGGGGAGCTGAGGCCAGGAAGGCAACAGTGGCGTCTCCCAGCCTCACGCAGCCTGCTTCTTCCGGGCAAGAAGCCTAGCAGCGAGGAAAGCCTGGGCAAGGCTCGCCCAGGACAGAGCAGCCTCGCGCCAGCAACTCTGCCAGATCGGGCCTCTGCCAGATCTGCCGTCCTGGAGGCGCACTCGGCTCCAGCAAAGTAGGGCTTGAGCCAAACGCGCTGGGCTGCCTCTTCTTCCCTCGAGGAGGCTCGCCTCCCCGCGAGCTGTTCACTCGGCTTCCAGGTGGAGGCGCTCTGCGCGTCCTGCAGGTCCTGGCTCAGGGGCTGCTTGCCCTGAGCTGGGGCTGTGGGCGGGAGCCCAGACACGCAGGGCCAGGCCCCAACCAGCTGCACACGTCTCTGCTGGGGAGGAGAGCGCTAGGGAAGCTACGTGTGTGAGGCAGCTGCTGGGCGCCCAGGGAGTCTGCCTCCGGGTGTGCGGGGCTGCAGACCCCAGCCAGGGGCCCTGGGAGCCTGGTGCACTCCGTTTGGCGATGAGTCTGGGCGGCCAAGCAACCGCTGGAGGTGCCCTGCACTAGCCCTTCCTTTCCCTGGCACAGAGCTCTTCCTGCTTGAGCCCTTGGCAGTGTGCAAGGCACTGGCCCCTAAGCCCTTCCAAAGGAAGCCAGGGGCCTAGGTTCAAAGGCAAGGCAGGAGCGGAGCTGCGGCCAGGAAGGCCCCAGTGGCGTTTCCCAGCCTCGCGCAGCCGGCTCCTTCCTGGGCAGGAAGCCTAGAAGCGAGGCAAGTCTGGGCAAGGCTCGCCCAGGGCAGAGCAGCCTCGCGCCAGCAACTCTGCCAGATCGGGCCTCTGAGCAGAGCTGGAGCTCTGCCGACCTGGAGGCGCACTCGGCTCCAGCCAAGTAGGGCTTGAGCCAAACGAGGCTGGGCTGCCTCTTCTTCCCTCGAGGAGGCTCGCCTCCCCGCCAGCTGTTCACCCGGCTTCCAGGTGGGGGCGCTCTGGGCCTCCTACAATTCATGGCTCAGGGGCTCCTTACCCTGAGCTGGGGCTGTGGACGGGAGCCCAGGCACGCAGGGGCAGGCCCCAACCAGCTGCACAGGTCTTTGCTGGGGAGGAGAGCGCAAGGGAAGCTACGTGTGTGAGGCAGCTGCTGGGCGCCCATGGAGTCAGCCTCCGGGTGTGCGGGGCTGCAGATCCCAACCAGGGGCCCTGGGAGCATGGTGCACTCCGTGCGGCGCTGAGTCTGGGCGGCCAAGCAACCGCTGGAGGAGCTCTGCACTGCCCTTCTCTTCCCTCGCACAGAGCTCTTCCTGCTTGAGCCCTTGGCAGTGTGCAAGCCACCGGCCCCTAAGCCCTCCAAAGGACGCCTGGGGCCTAGGTGCAAAGGCAAGGCAGGAGCGGAGCTGAGGCCAGAAAGGCGCCAGTGGCGTCTCCCAGCCTCGCGCAGCCTGCTTCTTCCGGGCAGGAAGCCTAGCAGCGAGGCTAGTCTGGGAAAGGCTCGCCCAGGGCAGAGCAGCCTCGCGCCAGCAACTCTGCCAGATCGGGCCTCTGAGCAGAGCTGTAGCTCTGCCGTCCTGGAGGCACACTCGGCTCCAGCCAAGTAGGGCTTGAGCCAAACGAGGCTGGGCTGCCTCTTCTTCCCTCGAGGGGGCTCGCCTCCCCGCCAGCTGTTCACTCGGCTTCCAGGTGGGGGCGCTCTGCGTCTCCGGCAAGTCTTGGCTCAGGGGCTGCTTGTCCTGATCTGGGGCTGTGGGCGGGAGCCCAGACACGCTGGGCCAGGCCCCAACCAGCTGCACACGGCTCTGCTGGGGAGGAGAGCGCTAGGGAATCTACGTGTGTGAGGAAGCTGCTGGGCGCCCAGGGAGTCACCCTCCGGGTGTGCAGGGCTGCAGACCCCAGCCAGCGGCCCAGGGAGCCTGGTGCACTCCGTTTGGAGCTGAGTCTGGGCGGCCAAGCAACCGCTGGAGGAGCCCTGCACTGCCCTTCTCTTCCCTCGCACAGAGCTCTTCCTGCTTGAGCCCTTGGCAGTGTGCAAGCCACCGGCCCCTAAGCCCTCCCAAAGGTCTCCTGGGGCCTAGGTTCAAAGGCGAGGCAGGAGCGCAGCTGCGGCCAGGAAGCCGCCAGTGGCGAATCCCAGCCTCGCGCAGCCAGCTCCTTCCTGGGCAGGAAGCCTAGCAGCGAGGCAAGTCTGGGCAAGGCTTGCCCAGGGCAGAGCAGCCTCGCGCCAGCAACTCTGCCAGATCCGGCCTCTGAGCAGAGCTGGAGCTCTGCCGACCTGGAGGCGCACTCGGCTCCAGCCAAGTAGGGCTTGAGCCAAACCAGGCTGGGCTGCCTCTTCTTCGCTCGAGGGGGCTCGCCTCCTCGCCAGGTGTTCACTCGGGTTCCAGGTGGGGGCGCTCTGCGTCTCCTGCAGGTCTTGGCTCAGGGGCTGCTTGTCCTGATCTGGGGCTGTGGGCGGGAACCCAGGCACGCTGGGCCAGGCCCCAACCAGCTGCACACGTCTCTGCTGGGGAGAGAGCGCTACGGAAGCTACGTGTGTGAGGCAGCTGCTGGGCGCCCAGGAAATCAGCCTCCCGGTGTGCGGGGCTGCAGACAAGAGCCACGGGCCCTAGGAGGCTGGTGCATTCCGTTCGGCGCTGAGTCTGGGCGGCCAAGCAACCGCTGGAGGTGCCCTGCACTTGCCTTTCCTTCCCTCTCACAGAACTCTCCCTGCTGAAACCCTTGGCAGTGTGCAAGCCACCGGCCCCTAAGCCCTCCCTAAGGACGCCTGGGGCCTAGGTGCAAAGGCAAGGCAGGAGCAGAGCTGAGGCCAGGAAGGGGCCAATGGCGTCTCCCAGCCTCCCGCATCCTGCTTCTTCCGTGCAGGAAGCCTAGCAGCTAGGAAAGTCTGGGCAAGGCTCGCCCAGGGCAGAGCAGCCTCGCGCCAGCAACTCTGCCAGATCGGGCCTCTGAGCAGAGCTGGAGCTCTGCCGTCCTGGAGGCACACTCGGCTCCAGCCAAGTAGGCCTTGAGCCAAACGAGGCTGGACTGCCTCTTCTTCCCTCGAGGAGGCTCACCTCCCCGCCAGCTGTTTACTTGGCTTCCAGGTGGGGGCGCTCTGCGCCTCCTGCAGGTCTTGGCTCAGGGGCTGCTTGCCCTGAGCTGGGGCTGTGGGCGGGAACCCAGGCACGCAGGGGCAGGCCCCAACCAGCTGCACACGTCTCTGCTGGGGAGGAGAGCGCTAGGGAAGCTACGTGTGTGAGGCAGCTGCTGGGCGCCCAGGGAGTCAGCCTCCGGGTGTGCGGGGCTGCAGACCCCAGCCAGGGGCCCTGGGAGCCTGGTGCACTCCGTTTGGCGCTGAGTCTGGGCGGCCAAGCAACCGCTGGAGGAGCCCTGCACTAACCCTTCCCTTCCCTCGCACAGAGTTCTTCCTGCTGGAGCCCTTGGCAGTGTGCAAGCCACCGGCCCCTAAGCCCTCCCAAAGGACGCCTGGGGCCTAGGTGCAAAGGCGAGGGGGGAGCGGAGCTGAGGACAGGAAGGCGCCAGTGGCGACTCCCAGCCTCGCGCAGCCTGCTCCTTCCTGGGCAGGAAGCTTAGCACAGAGGCAAGTCTGGGCAACGCTCGCCCAGGGCAGAGCAGCCTCGCGCCAGCAACTCTGCCAGATCGGGCCTCTGAGCAGAGCTGGAGCACTGCCGTCCTGGAGACGCACTCGGCTCCAGCCAAGTAGGACTTGAGCCAAACGATGCTGGGCTGCCTCTTCTTCCCTCGAGGAGGCTCGCCTCCCCGCCAGCTGTTCCCTCGGCTTCCAGGTGGGGGCGCTCTGGGTCTCCTACAGTTCTTGGCTCAGGGGCTGCTTGCCCTGAGCTGGGACTGTGGGCGGGAGCCCAGGCACACAGGGGCAGGGCCCAACCAGCTGCACATGTCTCTGCTGGGGAGGACAGCGCTAGGGAAGCTACGTGTGAGAGGCAGCTGCTGGGCGCCCAGGGAGTCAGCCTCCGTGTGTGCGAGGTTGCAGACCCCAGCCAGGGGCCCTGGGAGCCTGGTGCACTCCGTGCGGGGCTGAGTCTGGGCGGCCAAGCAACTGCTGGAGGAGCCCTGCACTGGCCCTTCCTTTCCCTCGCACAGAGCTCTTCCTGCTGGAGCCCTTGGCAGTGTGCAAGCCACCGGCCCCTAAGCCCTCCCCAAGGACGCCTGGGGCCTAGGTGCAAAGGCAAGGCAGGAGCGGAGCTGAGGCCAGGAAGGTGCCAGTGGCGTCTCCCAGCCTCGCGCAGCCTGCTCCTTCCTGGGCAGGAAGCCTAGCAGCGAGGCAAGTCTGGGCAAGGCTCGCCCAGGGCAGAGCAGCCTCGCGCCTGCAACTCTGTCAGAACGGGCCTCTGAGCAGAGCTGGAGCTCTGCCGTCCTGGAGGCGCACTCGGCACCAGCCAAGTAGGGCTTGAGCCAAACGAGGCTGCGCTGCCTCTTCTTCCCTCGAGGAGGCTCGCCTCCCCGCCAGCTGTTCACTCGGCTTCCAGGTGGTGGCGCTCTGCGCCTCCTGCAGGTCTTGGCTCAGGGGCTGCTTGCCCTGAGCGGGGGCTGTGGGCGGGAGCCCAGGCACGCAGGGGCAGGCCCCAACCAGCTGCACACGTCTCTGCTGGGGAGGAGAGCGCTAGGGAAGCTACGTGTGTGAGGCAGCTGCTGGGCGCCCAGGGAGTCAGCCTCCGGGTGTGCGGGGCTGCAGACCCCAGCCAGGGGCCCTGGGAGCCTGGGGCACTCCGTGCGGCGCTGAGCCTGGGCGGCCAAGCAACTGCTGGAGAAGCCCTGCACTGGCCCTTCCCTTCCCTCGCACAGAGCTCTTCCTGCTGGAGCCCTTGGCAGTGTGCAAGCCACCGGCCCCTAAGCCCTCCCCAAGGACACCTGGGGCCTAGGTGCAAAGGCAAGGCAGGCGCGGAGCTGAGGCCAGGAAGGCGCCAGTGGCGTCTCCCAGCCTCGCGCAGCCTGCTCCTTCCTGGGCAGGAAGCCTAGCAGCGAGGCAAGTCTGGACAAGGCTCGCCCAGGGCAGAGCAGCCTCGCGCCAGCAACTCTGCCAGAACGGGCCTCTGAGCAGGGCTGGAGCTCTGCCGTCCTGGAGGCGCACTCGGCTCCAGCCAAATAGGGCTTGAGCCAAACGAGGCTGGGCTGCCTCTTCTTCCCTCGAGGAGGCTCGCCTCCCCGCCAGCTGTTCACTCGGATTCCAGGTGGGGGCGCTCTGCGCCTCCTGCAGGTCTTGGCTCAGGGGCTGCTTGCCCTGAGCTGGGGCTGTGCGCGGGAACCCAGGCACGCAGGGGCAGGCCCCAACCAGCTGCACACGTCTCTGCTGGGGAGGAGAGCGCTAGGGAAGCTACGTGTGTGAGGCAGCTGCTGGGCGCCCAGGGAGTCAGCCTCCGGGTGTGCGGGGCTGCAGACCCCAGCCAGGGGCCCTGGGAGCCTGGTGCACTCCGTGCGGCGCTGAGCCTGGGCGGCCAAGCAACCGCTGGAGAAGCCCTGCACTGGCCCTTCCCTTCCCTCGCACAGAGCTCTTCCTGCTGGAGCCCTTGGCAGTGTGCAAGCCACCGGCCCCTAAGCCCTCCCCAAGGAAGCCTGGGGCCTAGGTGCAAAGGCAAGGCAGGAGCGGAGCTGAGGCCAGGAAGGCGCCAGTGGCGTCTCCCAGCCTCGCGCAGCCTGCTCCTTCCTGGGCAGGAAGCCTACCAGCGAGGCAAGTCTGGGCAAGGCTCGCCCAGGGCAGAGCAGCCTCGCGCCAGCAACTCTGCCAGATCGGGCCTCTGAGCAGAGCTGGATCTCTGCCGTCCTGGAGGCGCACTCGGCTCCAGCCAAGTAGGGCTTGAGCCAAACGAGGCTGGGCTGCCTCTTCTCCCTCGAGGAGGCTCGCCTCCCAGCCAGCTGTTCACTCGGCTTCCAGGAGGGGGCGCTCTGCGCCTCCTGCAGGTCTTGGCTCAGGGGCTGCTTGCCCTGAGCTGGGGCTGTGGGCGGGAGCCCAGGCACGCAGGGGCAGGCCCCAACCAGCTGCACACGTCTCTGCTGGGGAGGAGAGCGCTAGGGAAGCTACGTGTGTGAGGCAGCAGCTGGGCGCCCAGGGAGTCAGCCTCCGGGTGTGCAGGGCTGCAGACCCCAGCCAGGGGCCCTGGGAGCCTGGTGCACTCCGTGCGGCGCTGAGCCTGGGCGGCCAAGCAACCGCTGGAGGAGCCCTGCACTGGCCCTTCCTTTCCCTCGCACAGAGCTCTTCCTGCTGGAGCCCTTGGCAGTGTGCAAGCCACCGGCCCCTAAGCCCTCCCCAAGGACGCCTGGGGCCTAGGTGCAAAGGCAAGGCAGGAGCGGAGCTGAGGCCAGGAAGGCGCCAGTATCGTCTCCCAGCCTCGCGCAGCCTGCTCCTTCCTGGGCAGGAAGCCTAGCAGCGAGGCAAGTCTGGGCAAGGCTCACCCAGGGCAGAGCAGCCTCGCGCCAGCAACTCTGCCAGAACGGGCCTCTGAGCAGAGCTGGAGCTCTGCCGTCCTGGAGGCGCACTCGGCTCCAGCCAAGTAGGGCTTGAGCCAAACGAGGCTGGGCTGCCTCTTCTTCCCTCGAGGAGGCTCGCCTCCCCGCCAGCTGTTCACTCGGCTTCCAGGTGGGGGCGCTCTGCGCCTCCTGCAGGTCGTGGCTCAGGGGCTGCTTGCCCTGAGCTGGGGCTGTGCGCGGGAACCCAGGCACGCAGGGGCAGGCCCCAACCAGCTGTACACGTCTCTGCTGGGGAGGAGAGCGCTAGCGAAGCTACGTGTGTGAGGCAGCTGCTGGGCGCCCAGGGAGTCAGCCTCCGGGTGTGTGGGGCTGCAGACCCCAGCCAGGGGCCATGGGAGCCTGGTGCACTCCGTGCGGCGCTGAGCCTGGGCGGCCAAGCAACTGCTGGAGGAACCCTGCACTGGCCCTTCCCTTCCCTCGCACAGAGCTCTTCCTGCTGGAGCCCTTGGCAGTGTGCAAGCCACCGGCCCCTAAGCCCTCCCCAAGGACGCCTGGGGCCTAGGTGCAAAGGCAAGGCAGGAGCGGAGCTGAGGCCAGAAAGGCGCCAGTGGCGTCTCCCAGCCTCGCGCAGCCGGCTCCTTCCTGGGCAGGAAGCCTAGCAGCGAGGCAAGTCTGGGCAAGGCTCGCCCAGGGCAGAGCAGCCTCGCGCCAGCAACTCTGCCAGAACGGGCCTCTGAGCAGAGCTGGAGCTCTGCCGTCTTGGAGGCGCACTCGGCTCCAGCCAAGTAGGGCTTGAGCCAAACGAGGCTGGGCTGCCTCTTCTTCCCTCGAGGAGGCTCGCCTCCCCGCCACCTGTTCACTCGGCTTCCAGGTGGGGGCGCTCTGCGCCTCCTGCAGGTCTTGGCTCAGGGGCTGCTTGCCCTGAGCTGGGGCTGTAAGCGGGAACCCAGGCACGCAGGGGCAGTCCCCAACCAGCTGCACACGTCTCTGCTGGGGAGGAGAGCGCAAGGGAAGCTACGTGTGTGAGGCAGCTGCTGGGCGCCCAGGGAGTCAGCCTCCGGGTGTGCGGGGCTGCAGACCGCATTCAGGGGCCCTGGGAGCCTGGTGCACTCCGTGCGGCGCTGAGCCTGGGCGGCCAAGCAACCGCTGGAGGAGCCCTGCACTGGCCCTTCCTTTCCCTCGCACAGAGCTCTTCCTGCTGGAGCCCTTGGCAGTGTGCAAGCCACCGGCCCCTAAGCCCTCCCCAAGGACGCCTGGGGCCTAGGTGCAAAGGCAAGGCAGGAGCGGAGCTGAGGCCAGGAAGGCGCCAGTGGCGTCTCCCAGCCTCGCGCAGCCTGCTCCTTCCTGGGCAGGAAGCCTAGCAGCGAGGCAAGTCTGGGCAAGGCTCGCCCAGGGCAGAGCAGCCTCGCGCCAGCAACTCTGCCAGAACGGGCCTCTGAGCACAGCTGGAGCTCTGCAATCCTGGGGGCGCACTCGGCTCCAGCCAAGTAGGGCTTGAGCCAAACGAGGCTGGGCTGCCTCTTCTACCCTTGAGGAGGCTCGCCTCCCCGCCAGCTGTTCACTCGGCTTCCAGGTGGGGGCGCTCTGCGCCTCCTGCAGGTCTTTGCTCAAGGGCTGCTTGCCCTGAGCTGGGGCTGTGGGCGGGAGCCCAGGCACGCAGGGGCAGGCCCCAACCAGCTGCACACGTCTCTGCTGGGGAGGAGAGCGCTAGGGAAGCTACGTGTGTGAGGCAGCTGCTGGGCGCCCAGGGAGTCAGCCTCCGGGTGTGCGGGGCTGCAGACCGCATTCAGGGGCCCTGGGAGCCTGGTGCACTCCGTGCGGCGCTGAGCCTGGGCGGCCAAGCAACCGCTGGAGGAGCCCTGCACTGGCCCTTCCTTTCCCTCGCACAGAGCTCTTCCTGCTGGAGCCCTTGGCAGTGTGCAAGCCACCGGCCCCTAAGCCCTCCCCAAGGACGCCTGGGGCCTAGGTGTAAAGGCAAGGCAGGAGCGGAGCTGAGGCCAGGAAGGCGCCAGTGGCGTCTCCCAGCCTCGCGCAGCCTGCTCCTTCCTGGGCAGGAAGCCTAGCAGCGAGGCAAGTCTGGGCAAGGCTCGCCCAGGGCAGAGCAGCCTCGCGCCAGCAACTCTGCCAGAACGGGCCTCTGAGCAGGGCTGGAGCTCTGCCGTCCTGGATGCGCACTCGGCTCCAGTCAAGTAGGGCTTGAGCCAAACGAGGCTGGGCTGCCTCTTCTTCCCTCGAGGAGGCTCGCCTCCCCGCCAGCTGTTCACTCGGCTTCCAGGTGGGGGCGCTCTGCGCCTCCTGCATGTCTTGGCTCAGGGGCTGATTGCATTGAGCTGGGGCTGTGCGCGGGAGCCCAGGCACGCAGGGGCAGGCCCCAACCAGCTGCACACGTCTCTGCTGGGGAGGAGAGCGCTAGGGAATCTACGTGTGTGAGGCAGCTGCTGGGCGCCCAGGGAGTCAGCCTCCGGGTGTGCGGGGCTGCAGACCCCAGCCAGGGGCCCTGGGAGCCTGGTGCACTCCGTGCGGCGCTGAGCCTGGGCGGCCAAGCAACCGCTGGAGGAGCCCTGCACTGGCCCTTCCCTTGCCTCGCACAAAGCTCTTCCGGCTGGAGCCCTTGGCAGTGTGCAAGCCACCGGCCCCTAAGCCCTCCCCAAGGACGCCTGGGGCCTAGGTGCAAAGGCAAGGCAGGTGCGGAGCTGAGGCCAGGAAGGAGCCAGTGGCGTCTCCCAGCCTCGCGCAGCCTGCTCCTTCCTGGGCAGGAAGCCTAGCAGCGAGGCAAGTATGGGCAAGGCTCGCCCAGGGCAGAGCAGCCTCGCGCCAGCAACTCTGCCAGAACGGGCCTCTGAGCAAAGCTGGAGCTCTGCCGTCCTGGAGGCGCACTCGGCTCCAGCCAAGTAGGGCTTGAGCCAAACGAGGCTGGGCTGCCTCTTCTTCCCACGAGGAGGCTCGCCTCCCCGCCAGCTGTTCACTCGGCTTCCAGGTGGGGGCGCTCAGCGCCTCCTGCAGGTCTTGGCTCAGGGGCTGCTTGCCCTGAGCTGGGGCTGTGGGCGGGAGCCCAGGAACGCAGGGGCAGGCCCCAACCAGCTGCACACGTCTCTGCTGGGGAGGAGAGCACTAGGGAAGCTACGTGTGTGAGGCAGCTGCTGGGCGCCCAGGGAGTCAGCCTCCGGGTGTGCGGGGCTGCAGACCCCAGCCAGGGGCCCTGGGAGCCTGGGGCACTCCGTGCGGCGCTGAGCCTGGGCGGCCAAGCAACCGCTGGAGGAGCCCTGCACTGGCCCTTCCCTTCCCTCGCACAGAGCTCTTCCTGCTGGAGCCCTTGGCAGTGTGCAAGCCACCGGCCCCTAAGCCCTCCCCAAGGACGCCTGGGGCCTAGGTGCAAAGGCAAGGCAGGAGCGGAGCTGAGGCCAGGAAGGCGCCAGTGGCGTCTCCCAGCCTCGCGCAGCCTGCTCCTTCCTGGGCAGGAAGCCTAGCAGCGAGGCAAGTCTGGGCAAGGCTCGCCCAGGGCAGAGCAGCCTCGCGCCAGCAACTCTGCCAGAACGGGCCTCTGAGCAGGGCTGGAGCTCTGCCGTCCTGGATGCGCACTCGGCTCCAGTCAAGTAGGGCTTGAGCCAAACGAGGCTGGGCTGCCTCTTCTTCCCTCGAGGAGGCTCGCCTCCCCGCCAGCTGTTCACTCGGCTTCCAGGTGGGGGCGCTCTGCACCTCCTGCATGTCTTGGCTCAGGGGCTGATTGCATTGAGCTGGGGCTGTGGGCGGGAGCCCAGGCACACAGGGGCAGGCCCCAACCAGCTGCACACGTCTCTCCTGGGGAGGAGAGCGCTAGGGAAGCTACGTGTGTGAGGCAGCTGCTGGGCGCCCAGGGAGTCAGCCTCCGGGTGTGCGGGGCTGCAGACCCCAGCCAGGGGCCCTGGGAGCCTGGTGCACTCCGTGCGGCGCTGAGCCTGGGCGGCCAAGCAACCGCTGGAGGAGCCCTGCACTGGCCCTTCCCTTCCCTCGCACAGAGCTCTTCCTACTGGAGCCCTTGGCAGTGTGCAAGCCACCGGCCCCTAAGCCCTCCCCAAGGACGCCTGGGGCCTAGGTGCAAAGGCAAGGCAGGAGCGGAGCTGAGGCCAGGAAGGCGCCAGTGGCATCTCCCAGCCTCGTGCAGCCTGCTCCTTCCTGGGCAGGAAGCCTAGCAGCGAGGCAAGTCTGGGCAAGGCTCGCCCAGAGCAGAGCAGCCTCGCGCCAGCAACTCTGCCAGAACGGGCCTCTGAGCAGAGCTGGAGCTCTGCCGTCCTGGAGGCGCACTCGGCTCCAGCCAAGTAGGGCTTGAGCCAAACGAGGCTGGGCTGCCTCTTCTTCCCTCGAGGAGGCTCGCCTCCCCACCAGCTGTTCACTCGGCTTCCAGGTGGGGGCGCTCTGCGCCTCCTGCAGGTCTTGGCTCAGGGGCTGCTTGCCCTGAGCTGGGGCTGTGGGCGGGAGTCCAGGCACGCAGGGGCAGGCCCCAACCAGCTGCACACTTCTCTGCTGGGGAGGAGAGCGCTAGGGAAGCTACGTGTGTGAGGCAGCTGCTGGGCGCCCAGGGAGTCAGCCTCCGGGTGTGCGGGGCTGCAACCCCAGCCAGGGGCCCTGGGAGCCTGGTGCACTCCGTGCGGCGCTGAGCCTGGGCGGCCAAGCAACCGCTGGAGGAGCCCTGCACTGGCCCTTCCCTTACCTCGCACAGAGCTCTTCCTGCTGGAGCCCTTAGCAGTGTGGAAGCCACCGGCCCCTAAGCCTTCCCCAAGGACGCCTGGGGCCTAGGTGCAAAGGCAAGGCAGGAGCGGAGCTGAGGCCAGGAAGGCGCCAGTGGCGTCTCCCAGCCTCGCGCAGCCTGCTCCTTCCAGGGCAGGAAGCCTAGCCGCGAGGCAAGTCTGGGCAAGGCTCGCCCAGGGCAGAGCAGCCTCGCGCCAGCAACTCTGCCAGAACGGGCCTCTGAACAGAGCTGGAGCTCTGCCGTCCTGGAGACGCACTCGGCTCCAGCCAAGTAGGGCTTGAGCCAAACGAGGCTGGGCTGCCTCTTCTTCCCTCGAGGAGGCTCGCCTCCCTGCCAGCTGTTCACTCGGCTTCCAGGTGGGGGCGCTCTGCGCCTCCGGCAGGTCTTGGCTCAGGGGCTGCTTGCCCTGAGCTGGGGCTGTGGGCGGGAGCCTAGGCACGCAGGGGCAGGCCCCAACCAGCTGCACACGTCTCTGCTGGGGAGGAGAGCGCTAGGGAAGCTACGTGTGTGAGGCAGCTGCTGGGCGCCCAGGGAGTCAGCCTCCGGGTGTGCGGGGCTGCAGACCCCAGCCAGGGGCCCTTGGAGCCTGGTGCACTCCGTGCGGCGCTGAGCCTGGGCGGCCAAGCAACCGCTGGAGGAGCCCTGCACTGGTCCTTCCCTTCCCTCGCACAGAGCTCTTCCTGCTGGAGCCCTTGGCAGTGTGCAAGCCACCGGCCCCTAAGCCCTCCCCAAGGACGCCTGGGGCCTAGGTGCAAAGGCAAGGCAGGAGCGGAGCTGAGGCCAGGAAGGCGCCAGTGGCGTCTCCCAGCCTCGCGCAGCCTGCTCCTTCCTGGGCAGGAATTCTAGCAGCGAGGCAAGTCTGGGCAAGGCTCGCCCAGGGCAGAGCAGCCTCGCACCAGCAACTCTGCCAGAACGGGCCTCTGAGCAGAGCTGGAGCTCTGCCGTCCTGGAGGCGCACTCGTCTCCAGCCAAGTAGGGCTTGAGCCAAACGAGGCTGGGCTGCCTCTTCTTCCCTCGAGGAGGCTCGCCTCCCCGCCACCTGTTCACTCGGCTTCCAGGTGGGGGCGCTCTGCGCCTCCTGCAGGTCTTGGCTCAGGGGCTGCTTGCCCTGAGCTGGGGCTGTAAGCGGGAACCCAGGCACGCAGGGGCAGTCCCCAACCAGCTGCACACGTCTCTGCTGGGGAGGAGAGCGCAAGGGAAGCTACGTGTGTGAGGCAGCTGCTGGGCGCCCAGGGAGTCAGCCTCCGGGTGTGCGGGGCTGCAGACCGCATTCAGGGGCCCTGGGAGCCTGGTGCACTCCGTGCGGCGCTGAGCCTGGGCGGCCAAGCAACCGCTGGAGGAGCCCTGCACTGGCCCTTCCTTTCCCTCGCACAGAGCTCTTCCTGCTGGAGCCCTTGGCAGTGTGCAAGCCACCGGCCCCTAAGCCCTCCCCAAGGACGCCTGGGGCCTAGGTGCAAAGGCAAGGCAGGAGCGGAGCTGAGGCCAGGAAGGCGCCAGTGGCGTCTCCCAGCCTCGCGCAGCCTGCTCCTTCCTGGGCAGGAAGCCTAGCAGCGAGGCAAGTCTGGGCAAGGCTCGCCCAGGGCAGAGCAGCCTCGCGCCAGCAACTCTGCCAGAACGGGCCTCTGAGCACAGCTGGAGCTCTGCAATCCTGGGGGCGCACTCGGCTCCAGCCAAGTAGGGCTTGAGCCAAACGAGGCTGGGCTGCCTCTTCTACCCTTGAGGAGGCTCGCCTCCCCGCCAGCTGTTCACTCGGCTTCCAGGTGGGGGCGCTCTGCGCCTCCTGCATGTCTTGGCTCAGGGGCTGATTGCATTGAGCTGGGGCTGTGCGCGGGAGCCCAGGCACGCAGGGGCAGGCCCCAACCAGCTGCACACGTCTCTGCTGGGGAGGAGAGCGCTAGGGAATCTACGTGTGTGAGGCAGCTGCTGGGCGCCCAGGGAGTCAGCCTCCGGGTGTGCGGGGCTGCAGACCCCAGCCAGGGGCCCTGGGAGCCTGGTGCACTCCGTGCGGCGCTGAGCCTGGGCGGCCAAGCAACCGCTGGAGGAGCCCTGCACTGGCCCTCCCCTTCCCTCGCACAAAGCTCTTCCTGCTGGAGCCCTTGGCAGTGTGCAAGCCACCGGCCCCTAAGCCCTCCCCAAGGACGCCTGGGGCCTAGGTGCAAAGGCAAGGCAGGTGCGGAGCTGAGGCCAGGAAGGAGCCAGTGGCGTCTCCCAGCCTCGCGCAGCCTGCTCCTTCCTGGGCAGGAAGCCTAGCAGCGAGGCAAGTCTGGGCAAGGCTCGCCCAGGGCAGAGCAGCCTCGCGCCAGCAACTCTGCCAGAACGGGCCTCTGAGCAGAGCTGGAGCTCTGCCGTCCTGGAGGCGCACTCGGCTCCAGCCAAGTAGGGCTTGAGCCAAACGAGGCTGGGCTGCCTCTTCTTCCCACGAGGAGGCTCGCCTCCCCGCCAGCTGTTCACTCGGCTTCCAGGTGGGGGCGCTCAGCGCCTCCTGCAGGTCTTGGCTCAGGGGCTGCTTGCCCTGAGCTGGGGCTGTGGGCGGGAGCCCAGGCACGCAGGGGCAGGCCCCAACCAGCTGCACACGTCTCTGCTGGGGAGGAGAGCGCTAGGGAAGCTACGTGTGTGAGGCAGCTGCTGGGCGCCCAGGGAGTCAGCCTCCGGGTGTGCGGGGCTGCAGACCCCAGCCAGGGGCCCTGGGAGCCTGGGGCACTCCGTGCGGCGCTGAGCCTGGGCGGCCAAGCAACCGCTGGAGGAGCCCTGCACTGGCCCTTCCCTTCCCTCGCACAGAGCTCTTCCTGCTGGAGCCCTTGGCAGTGTGCAAGCCACCGGCCCCTAAGCCCTCCCCAAGGACGCCTGGGGCCTAGGTGCAAAGGCAAGGCAGGAGCGGAGCTGAGGCCAGGAAGGCGCCAGTGGCGTCTCCCAGCCTCGCGCAGCCTGCTCCTTCCTGGGCAGGAAGCCTAGCAGCGAGGCAAGTCTGGGCAAGGCTCGCCCAGGGCAGAGCAGCCTCGCGCCAGCAACTCTGCCAGAACGGGCCTCTGAGCAGGCCTGGAGCTCTGCCGTCCTGGATGCGCACTCGGCTCCAGTCAAGTAGGGCTTGAGCCAAACGAGGCTGGGCTGCCTCTTCTTCCCTCGAGGAGGCTCGCCTCCCCGCCAGCTGTTCACTCGGCTTCCAGGTGGGGGCGCTCTGCACCTCCTGCATGTCTTGGCTCAGGGGCTGATTGCATTGAGCTGGGGCTGTGGGCGGGAGCCCAGGCACACAGGGGCAGGCCCCAACCAGCTGCACACGTCTCTCCTGGGGAGGAGAGCGCTAGGGAAGCTACGTGTGTGAGGCAGCTGCTGGGCGCCCAGGGAGTCAGCCTCCGGGTGTGCGGGGCTGCAGACCCCAGCCAGGGGCCCTGGGAGCCTGGTGCACTCCGTGCGGCGCTGAGCCTGGGCGGCCAAGCAACCGCTGGAGGAGCCCTGCACTGGCCCTTCCCTTCCCTCGCACAGAGCTCTTCCTACTGGAGCCCTTGCCAGTGTGCAAGCCACCGGCCCCTAAGCCCTCCCCAAGGACGCCTGGGGCCTAGGTGCAAAGGCAAGGCAGGAGCGGAGCTGAGGCCAGGAAGGCGCCAGTGGCATCTCCCAGCCTCGTGCAGCCTGCTCCTTCCTGGGCAGGAAGCCTAGCAGCGAGGCAAGTCTGGGCAAGGCTCGCCCAGAGCAGAGCAGCCTCGCGCCAGCAACTCTGCCAGAACGGGCCTCTGAGCAGAGCTGGAGCTCTGCCGTCCTGGAGACGCACTCGGCTCCAGCCAAGTAGGGCTTGAGCCAAACGAGGCTGGGCTGCCTCTTCTTCCCTCGAGGAGGCTCGCCTCCCCACCAGCTGTTCACTCGGCTTCCAGGTGGGGGCGCTCTGCGCCTCCTGCAGGTCTTGGCTCAGGGGCTGCTTGCCCTGAGCTGGGGCTGTGGGCGGGAGTCCAGGCACGCAGGGGCAGGCCCCAACCAGCTGCACACTTCTCTGCTGGGGAGGAGAGCGCTAGGGAAGCTACGTGTGTGAGGCAGCTGCTGGGCGCCCAGGGAGTCAGCCTCCGGGTGTGCGGGGCTGCAACCCCAGCCAGGGGCCCTGGGAGCCTGGTGCACTCCGTGCGGCGCTGAGCCTGGGCGGCCAAGCAACCGCTGGAGGAGCCCTGCACTGGCCCTTCCCTTCCCTCGCACAGAGCTCTTCCTGCTGGAGCCCTTAGCAGTGTGGAAGCCACCGGCCCCTAAGCCTTCCCCAAGGACGCCTGGGGCCTAGGTGCAAAGGCAAGGCAGGAGCGGAGCTGAGGCCAGGAAGGCGCCAGTGGCGTCTCCCAGCCTCGCGCAGCCTGCTCCTTCCAGGGCAGGAAGCCTAGCCGCGATGCAAGTCTGGGCAAGGCTCGCCCAGGGCAGAGCAGCCTCGCGCGAGCAACTCTGCCAGAACGGGCCTCTGAACAGAGCTGGAGCTCTGCCGTCCTGGAGACGCACTCGGCTCCAGCCAAGTAGGGCTTGAGCCAAACGAGGCTGGGCTGCCTCTTCTTCCCTCGAGGAGGCTCGCCTCCCTGCCAGCTGTTCACTCGGCTTCCAGGTGGGGGCGCTCTGCGCCTCCTGCAGGTCTTGGCTCAGGGGCTGCTTGCCCTGAGCTGGGGCTGTGGGCGGGAGCCTAGGCACGCAGGGGCAGGCCCCAACCAGCTGCACACGTCTCTGCTGGGGAGGAGAGCGCTAGGGAAGCTACGTGTGTGAGGCAGCTGCTGGGCGCCCAGGGAGTCAGCCTCCGGGTGTGCGGGGCTGCAGACCCCAGCCAGGGGCCCTTGGAGCCTGGTGCACTCCGTGCGGCGCTGAGTCTGGGCGGCCAAGCAACCGCTGGAGGAGCCCTGCACTGGTCCTTCCCTTCCCTCGCACAGAGCTCTTCCTGCTGGAGCCCTTGGCAGTGTGCAAGCCACCGGCCCCTAAGCCCTCCCCAAGGACGCCTGGGGCCTAGGTGCAAAGGCAAGGCAGGAGCGGAGCTGAGGCCAGGAAGGCGCCAGTGGCGTCTCCCAGCCTCGCGCAGCCTGCTCCTTCCTGGGCAGGAAGCCTAGCAGCGAGGCAAGTCTGGGCAAGGCTCGCCCAGGGCAGAGCAGCCTCGCACCAGCAACTCTGCCAGAACGGGCCTCTGAGCAGAGCTGGAGCTCTGCCGTCCTGGAGGCGCACTCGGCTCCAGCCAAGTAGGGCTTGAGCCAAACGAGGCTGGGCTGCCTCTTCTACCCTCGAGGAGGCTCGCCTACCCGCCAGCTGTTCACTCGGCTTCCAGGTGGTGGGGCTCTGCGCCTCCTGCAGGTCTTGGCTCAGGGGCGGCTTGCCCTGAGCTGGGGCTGTGCGCGGGAGCCCAGGCACGCAGGGGCAGGCCCCAACCAGCTGCACACGTCTCTGCTGGGGAGGAGAGCGCTAGGGAAGCTACGTGTGTGAGGCAGCTGCTGGGCGCCCAGGGAGTCAGCCTCCGGGTGTGCGGGGCTGCAGACCCCAGCAAGGGGCCCTGGGAGCCTGGTGCTCTACGTGCGGCGCTGAGCCTGGGCGGCCAAGCAACCGCTGGAGGAGCCCTGCACTGGCCCTTCCCTTCCCTCGCACAGAGCTCTTCCTGCTGGAGCCCTTGGCAGTGTGCAAGCCACCGGCCCCTAAGCCCTCCCCAAGGACGCCTGGGGCCTAGGTGCAAAGGCAAGGCAGGAGCGGAGCTGAGGCCAGGAAGGCGCCAGTGGCGTCTCCCAGCCTCGCGCAGCCTGCTCCTTCCTGAGCAGGAATTCTAGCAGCGAGTCAAGTCTGGGCAAGGCTCGCCCAGGGCAGAGCAGCCTCGCGCCAGCAACTCTGCCAGAACGGGCCTCTGAGCAGAGCTGGAGCTCTGCCGTCCTGGAGGCGCACTCGTCTCCAGCCAAGTAGGGCTTGAGCCAAACGAGGCTGGGCTGCCTCTTCTTCCCTCGAGGAGGCTCGCCTCCCCGCCAGCTGTTCACTCGGCTTCCAGGTGGGGGCGCTCTGCGCCTCCTGCAGGTCTTGGCTCTGGGGCTGCTTGCCCTGAGCTGGGGCTGTGGGCGGGAGCCCAGACACGCAGGGGCAGGCCCCAACCAGCTGCACACGTCTCTGCTGGGGAGGAGAGCGCTAGGGAAGCTACGTGTGTGAGGCAGCTGCTGGGCGCCCAGGGAGTCAGCCTCCGGGTGTGCGGGGCTGCAGACTCCAGCCAGGGGCCCTTGGAGCCTGGTGCACTCCGTGCGGCGCTGAGCCTGGGCGGCCAAGCAACCGCTGGAGGAGCCCTGCACTGGCCCTTCCCTTCCCTCGCACAGAGCTCTTCCTGCTGGAGCCCTAGGCAGTGTGCAAGCCACCGGCCCCTAAGCCCTCCCCAAGGACGCCTGGGGCCTAGGTGCAAAGGCAAGGCAGGAGCGGAGCTGAGGCAGGAAGGCGCCAGTGGCGTCTCCCAGCCTCGCGCAGCCTGCTCCATCCTGGGCAGGAAGCCTAGCAGCGAGGCAAGTCTGGGCAAGGCTCGCCCAGGGCAGAGCAGCCTCGCGCCAGCAACTCTGCCAGAACGGGCCTCTGAGCAGAGCTGGAGCTCTGCCGTCCTGGGGGCGCACTCGGCTCCAGCCAAGTAGGGCTTGAGCCAAACGAGGCTGCGCTGCCTCTTCTACCCTCGAGGAGGCTCGCCTACCCGCCAGCTGTTCACTCGGCTTCCAGGTGGGGGCGCTCTGCGCCTCCTGCAGGTCTTGGCTCAAGGGCTGCTTGCCCTGAGCTGGGGCTGTGGGCGGGAGCCCAGGCACGCAGGGGCAGGCCCCAACCAGCTGCACACGTCTCTGCTGGGGAGGAGAGCGCTAGGGAAGCTACGTGTGTGAGGCAGCTGCTGGGCGCCCAGGGAGTCAGCCTCCGGGTGTGCGGGGCTGCAGACCCCAGCCAGGGGCCCTGGGAGCCTGGTGCTCTACGTGCGGCGCTGAGCCTGGCGGCCAAGCAACCGCTGGAGGAGCCCTGCACTGGCCCTTCCCTTCCCTCGCACAGAGCTCTTCCTGCTGGAGCCCTTGGCAGTGTGCAAGCCACCGGCCCCTAAGCCCTCCCCAAGGACGCCTGGGGCCTAGGTGCAAAGGCAAGGCAGGAGCGGATCTGAGGCCAGGAAGGCGCCAGTGGCGTCTCCCAGCCTCGCGCAGTCTGCTCCACCTGGGCAGGTAGCCTAGCAGCGAGGCAAGTCTGGGCAAGGCTCGCCAAGGGCAGAGCAGCCTTGCGCCAGCAACTCTGCCAGAACGGGCCTCTGAGCAGAGCTGGAGCTCTGCAGTCCTGGGGGCGCACTTGGCTCCAGCCAAGTAGGGCTTGAGCCAAACGAGGCTGGGCTGCCTCTTCTTCCCTCGAGGAGGCTCGCCTACCCGCCAGCTGTTCACTCGGCTTCCAGGTGGTGGCGCTCTGCGCCTCCTGCAGGTCTTGGCTCAGGGGCGGCTTGCCCTGAGCTGGGGCTGTGCGCGGGAGCCCAGGCACGCAGGGGCAGGCCCCAACCAGCTGCACACGTCTCTGCTGGGGAGGAGAGCGCTAGGGAAGCTACGTGTGTGAGGCAGCTGCTGGGCGCCCAGGGAGTCAGCCTCCGGGTGTGCGGGGATGCAGACCCCAGCCAGGGGCCATGGGAGCCTGGTGCACCCCGTGCGGCGCTGAGCCTGGGCGGCCAAGCAACCGCTAGAGGAACCCTGCACTGGCCCTTCCATTCCCTCGCACAGAGCTCTTCCTGCTGGAGCCCTTGGCAGTGTGCAAGCCACCGGCCCCTAAGCCCTCCCCAAGGACGCCTGGGGCCTAGGTGCAAAGGCAAGGCAGGAGCGGAGCTGAGGCCAGGAAGGCGCCAGTGGTGTCTCCCAGGCTCGCGCAGCCTGCTCCTTCCTGGGCAGGAAGCCTAGCAGCGAGGCAAGTCTGGGCAAGGCTCGCCCAGGGAAAGAGCAGCCTCGCGCCAACAACTCTGCCAGATCGGGCCTCTGAGCAGAGCTGGAGCTCTGCCGTCCTGGAGGCGCACTCAGCCCCAGCCAAGTAGGGCTTGAGCTAAACGAGGCTGGTCTGCCTCTTCTTCCCTCGAGGAGGCTCGCCTCCCCGCCAGCTGTTCACTCGACTTCCAGGTGGGGGCGCTCTGCGCATCCTGCAGGTCTTGGCTCAGGGGCTGCTTGCCCTGAGCTGGGGCTGTGGGCGGGAGCCCAGGCACGCAGGGGCAGGCCCCAACCAACTGCACACGTCTCTGCTGGGGAGGAGAGTGCTAGGGAAGCTACGTGTGTGAGGCAGCTGCTGGGCGCCCAGGGAGTCAGCCTCCGGGTGGGCGGGGCTGCAGACCCCAGCCAGGGGCCCTGGGAGCCTGGTGCACTCCGTGCGGCGCTGACTCTGGGCGGCCAAGCAACCGCTGGAGGAGCCCTGCACTGGCCCTTCCCTTCCCTCGCACAGAGCTCTTCC
Source organism: Ovis canadensis (assembly GCF_042477335.2). Classification (NCBI taxonomy): domain Eukaryota; kingdom Metazoa; phylum Chordata; class Mammalia; order Artiodactyla; family Bovidae; genus Ovis; species Ovis canadensis. The sequence continues at coordinate 766,736 of NC_091266.1, read as the reverse complement.
TGCTGGAGCCCTTGGCAGTGTGCAAGCCACCGGCCCCTAAGCCCTCCCCAAGGACGCCTGGGGCCTAGGTGCAAAGGCAAGGCAGGAGCGGAGCTGAGGCCAGGAAGGCGCCAGTGGCGTCTCCCAGCCTCGCGCAGCCTGCTCCTTCCTGGGCAGGAAGCCTAGCAGCGAGGCAAGTCTGGGCAAGGCTCGCCCAGGGCAGAGCAGCCTCGCGCCAGCAACTCAGGCAGATCGGGCCTCTGAGCAGAGCTGGAGCTCTGCCGTCCTGGAGGCGCACTCGGCTCCAGCCAAGTAGGGCTTGATCCAAACGAGGCTGGGCTGCCTCTTCTTCCCTCGAGGAAGCTCGCCTCCCGCCAGCTGTTCACTCAGCTTCCAGGTGGGGGCGCTTGCGCCTCTTGCAGGTCCTTCTCAAGGGCTGCTTGCCCTGAGCTGGGGCTGTGGGCGGGAGCCCAGGCACGCAGGGGCAGGCCCCAACCAGCTGCACACGTCTCTGCTGTGGAGGAGAGCGCTAGGGAAGCTACGTGTGTGAGGCAGCTGCTGGGCGCCCAGGGAGTCAGCCTCCGGGTGTGCGGGGATGCAGACCCCAGCCAGGGGCCATGGGAGCCTGGTGCACCCCGTGCGGCGCTGAGCCTGGGCGGCCAAGCAACCGCTAGAGGAACCCTGCACTGGCCCTTCCATTCCCTCGCACAGAGCTCTTCCTGCTGGAGCCCTTGGCAGTGTGCAAGCCACCGGCCCCTAAGCCCTCCCCAAGGACGCCTGGGGCCTAGGTGCAAAGGCAAGGCAGGAGCGGAGCTGAGGCCAGGAAGGCGCCAGTGGTGTCTCCCAGGCTCGCGCAGCCTGCTCCTTCCTGGGCAGGAAGCCTAGCAGCGAGGCAAGTCTGGGCAAGGCTCGCCCAGGGAAAGAGCAGCCTCGCGCCAACAACTCTGCCAGATCGGGCCTCTGAGCAGAGCTGGAGCTCTGCCGTCCTGGAGGCGCACTCGGCTCCAGGCAAGTAGGGCTTGATCCAAACGAGGCTGGGCTGCCTCTTCTTCCCTCGAGGAAGCTCGCCTCCCGCCAGCTGTTCACTCAGCTTCCAGGTGGGTGCGCTTGCGCCTCTTGCAGGTCCTGGCTCAGGGGCTGCTTGCCCTGAGCTGGGGCTGTGGGCGGGAGCCCAGGCACGCAGGGGCAGGCCCCAACCAGCTGCACACGTCTCTGCTGGGGAGGTGAGCGCTAGCGAAGCTACGTGTGTGAGGCAGCTGCTGGGCGCCCAGGGAGTCAGCCTCCGGGTGTGCGGGGCTGCAGACCCCAGCCAGGGGCCCTGGGAGCCTGGTGCACTCCGTGCGGCGCTGAGCCTGGGGGGCCAGGCAACCGCTGGAGGAGCCCTGCACTGGCCCTTCCCTTCCCTCGCACAGAGCTCTTCCTGCTGGAGCCCTTGGCAGTGTGCAAGCCACCGGCCCCTAAGCCCTCCCCAAGGACGCCTGGGGCCTAGGTGCAAAGGCAAGGCAGGAGCGGAGCTGAGGCCAGGAAGGCGCCAGTGGCGTCTCCCAGCCTCGCGCAGCCTGCTCCTTCCTGGGCAGGAAGCCTAGCAGCGAGGCAAGTCTGGGCAAGGCTCTCCCAGGGCAGAGCAGCCTCGCTCCAGCAACTCTGCCAGATCGGGCCTCTGAGCAGAGCTGGAGCTCTGCCGTCCTGGAGGCGCACTCGGCTCCAGCAAAGTAGGGCTTGGGCCAAACGAGGCTGGGCTGCCTCTTCTTCCCTCGAGGAGGCTCGCCTCCCCGCCAGCTGTTCACTCGGCTTCCAGGTGGGGGCCCTCTGCGCCTCCTGCAGGTCTTGGCTCAGGGGCTGCTTGCCCTGAGCTGGGGCTGTGGGCGGGAGCCCAGGCACGCAGGGGCAGGCCCCAACCAGCTGCACACGTCTCTGCTGGGGAGGAGAGCGCTAGGGAAGCTACGTGTGTGAGGCAGCTGCTGGGCGCCCAGGGAGTCAGCCTCCGGGTGTGCGGGGCTGCAGACCCCAGCCAGGGGCCCTGGGAGCCTGATGCACTCCGTGCGGCGCTGACTCTGGGCGGCCAAGCAACCGCTGGAGGAGCCCTGCACTGGACCTTCCCTTCCCTCGCACAGAGCTCTTCCTGCTGGAGCCCTAGGCAGTGTGCAAGCCACCGGCCCCTAAGCCCTCCCCAAGGACGCCTGGGGCCTAGGTGCAAAGGCAAGGCAGGAGCGGAGCTGAGGCCAGGAAGGCGCCAGTGGCGTCTCCCAGCCTCGCGCAGCCTGCTCCTTCCTGGGCAGGAAGCCTAGCAGCGAGGCAAGTCTGGGCAAGGCTCTCCCAGGGCAGAGCAGCCTCGCTCCAGCAACTCTGCCATATCGGGCCTCTGAGCAGAGCTGGAGCTCTGCCGTCCTGGAGGCGCACTCGGCTCCAGCCAAGTAGGGCTTGAGCCAAACGAGGCTGGGCTGCCTCTTCTTCCCTCGAGCAGGCTCGCCTCCCCGCCAGCTGTTCACTCGGCTTCCAGGTGGGGGCGCTCTGCGCCTCCTGCAGGTCTTGGCTCAGGGGCTGCTTGCCCTGAGCTGGGGTTGTGGGCGGGAGCCCAGGCACGCAGGGGCAGGCCGCAACCAGCTGCACACGTCTCTGCTGGGGAGGAGAGCGCTAGGGAAGCTACGTGTGTGAGGCAGCTGCTGGGCGCCCAGGGAGTCAGCCTCCGGGTGTGCGGGGCTGCAGACCCCAGCCAGGGGCCCTGGGAGCCTGATGCACTCCGTGCGGCGCTGACTCTGGGCGGCCAAGCAACCGCTGGAGGAGCCCTGCACTGGACCTTCCCTTCCCTCGCACAGAGCTCTTCCTGCTGGAGCCCTTGGCAGTGTGCAAGCCACCGGCCCCTAAGCCCTCCCCAAGGACGCCTGGGGCCTAGGTGCAAAGGCAAGGCAGGAGCGGAGCTGAGGCCAGGAAGGCGCCAGTGGCGTCTCCCAGCCTCGCACAGCCTGCTCCTTCCTGGGCTGGAAGCCTAGCAGCGAGGCAAGTCTGGGCAAGCTCGCCCAGGGCAGAGCAGCCTCGCGCCAGCAACTCTGCCAGATCGGGCCTCTGAGCAGAGCTGGAGCTCTGCCGTCCTGGAGGCGCACTCGGCTCCAGCCAAGTAGGGCTTGAGCCAAACGAGGCTGGGCTGCCTCTTCTTCCCTCGAGGAGGCTCGCGTCCCCGCCAGCTGTTCACTCGGCTTCCAGGTGGGGGCGCTCTTCCCCTCCTGCAGGTCTTGGCTCAGGGGCTGCTTACCCTGAGCTGGGGCTGTGCGCGGGAGCCCAGGCACGCAGGGGCAGGCCCCAACCAGCTGCACACGTCTCTGCTGTGGAGGAGAGCGCTAGGGAAGCTACGTGTGTGAGGCAGATGCTGGGCGCCCAGGGAGACAGCCTCCGGGTGTGCGGGGATGCAGACCCCAGCCAGGGGCCCTGGGAGCCTGGTGCACTCCGTGCGGCGCTGAGCCTGGGTGGCCAAGCAACCGCTGGAGGACCCGTGCACTGGCCCTTCCCTTCCCTCGCACAGAGCTCTTCCTGCTGGAGCCCTTGGCAGTGTGCAAGCCACCGGCCCCTAAGCCCTCCCCAAGGACGCCTGGGGCCTAGGTGCAAAGGCAAGGAAGGAGCGGAGCTGAGGCCAGGAAGGCGCCAGTGGCGTCTCCCAGCCTCGCGCAGCCTGCTCCTTCCTGGGCAGGAAGCCTAGCAGCGAGGCAAGTATGGGCAAGGCTCGCCCAGGGCAGAGCAGCCTCGCGCCAGCAACTCAGGCAGATCGGGCCTCTGAGCAGAGCTGGAGCTCTGCCGTCCTGGAGGCGCACTCGGATCCAGCCAAGTAGGGCTTGAGCCAAACGAGGCTGGGCTGCCTCTTCTTCCCTCGAGGAAGCTCGCCTCCCGCCAGCTGTTCACTCAGCTTCCAGGTGGGGGCGCTTGCGCCTCTTGCAGGTCCTGGCTCAGGGGCTGCTTGCCCTGAGCTGGGGCTGTGGGCGGGAGCCCAGGCACGCAGGGGCAGGCCCCAACCAGCTGCACACGTCTCTGCTGGGGAGGACAGCGCTAGGGAAGCTACGTGTGTGAGGCAGCTGCTGGGCGCCCAGGGAGTCAGCCTCCGGGTGTGCGGGGCTGCAGACCCCAGCCAGGGGCCCTGGGAGCCTGGTGCACCCTGTGCGGCGCTGAGCCTGGGCGGCCAAGCAACCGCTAGAGGAGCCCTGCACTGGCCCTTCCATTCCCTCGCACAGAGCTCTTCCTGCTGGAGCCCTTGGCAGTGTGCAAGCCACCGGCCCCTAAGCCCTTCCCAAGGACGCCTTGGGCCTAGGTGCAAAGGCAAGGCAGGAGCGGAGCTGAGGCCAGGAAGGCGCCAGTGGCGTCTCCCAGCCTCGCGCAGCCTGCTCCTTCCTGGGCAGGAAGCCTAGCAGCGAGGCAAGTCTGGTCAAGGCTCGCCCAGGGCAGAGCAGCCTCGCGCCAGCAACTCTGCCAGATCGGGCCTCTGAGCAGAGCTGGAGCTCTGCCGTCCTGGAGGCGCACTCGGCTCCAGCCAAGTAGGGCTTGAGCCAAACGAGGCTGGGCTGCCTCTTCTTCCCTCGAGGAGTCTCGCCTCCCCGCCAGCTGTTCACTCGACTTCCATGTGGGGGCGCTCTGCGCATCCTGCAGGTCTTGGCTCAGGGGCTGCTTGCCCTGAGCTGAGGCTGTGGGCGGGAACCCAGGCACGCAGGGGCAGGCCCCAACCAGCTGCACACGTCTCAGCTGGGGAGGAGAGCGTGAGGGAATCTACGTGTGTGAGGCAGCTGCTGGACGCCCAGGGAGTCAGCCTCCGGGTGTGCTGGGCTGCAGACCCCAGCCAGGGGCCCTGGGAGCCTGGTGCACTCCGTGCGGCGCTGAGCCTGGGCGGCCAAGCAACCGCTGGAGGAGCCCTGCACTGGCCCTTCCCTTCCCTCGCACAGAGCTCTTCCTGCTGGAGCCCTTGGCAGTGTGCAAGCCACCGGCCCCTAAGCCCTGCCCAAGGACGCATGGGGACTAGGTGCAAAGGCAAGGCAGGAGCGGAGCTGAGGCCAGGAAGGCGCCAGTGGCGCCTCCCAGCCTCGCGCAGCCTGCTCCTTCCTGGGCAGGAAGCCTAGCAGCGAGGCAAGTCTGGGCAAGGCTCGCCCAGGGCAGAGCAGCCTCGCGCCAGCAACTCTGCCAGATCGGGCCTCTGAGCAGAGCTGGAGCTCTGCCGTCCTGGAGGCGCACTCGGCTCCAGCCAAGTAGGGCTTGAGCCAAACGAGGCTGGGCGGCCTCTTCTTTCCTCGAGGAGGCTCGCCTCCCCGCCAGCTGTTCACTCGGCTTCCAGGTGGGGGCGCTCTGCGCCTCCTGCAGGTCTTGGCTCAGGGGATGCTTGCCCGGAGCTGGGGCTGTGGGCGGGAGCCCAGACACGCAGGGGCTCGCCCCAACCAGCTGCACACGTCTCTGCTGGGGAGGAGAGTGCTAGGGAAGCTACGTGTGTGAGGCAGCTGCTGGGCGCCCAGGGAGTCAGCCTCCGTGTGTGCGGGGCGGCAGACCCCAGCCAGGGGCCCTGGGAGCCTGGTGCACTCCATGCGGCCCTGAGCCTGGGCGGCCAAGCAACCGCTGGAGGAGCCCTCCACTGTCCCTTCCCTTCCCTCGCACAGAGCTCTTCCTGCTGGAGCTCTTGGCAGTGTGCAAGCCACTGGTCCCTAAGCCCTCCCCAAGGACGCGTGTGGCCTAGGTGCAAAGGCAAGGCAGGAGCGGAGCTGAGGCCAGGAAGGCGCCAGTGGCGTCTCCCAGCCTCGCGCAGCCTGCTCCTTCCTGGGCAGGAAGCCTAGCAGCGAGGCAAGTCTGGGCAAGGCTCGCCCAGGGCAGAGCAGCCTCGCGCCATCAACTCTGCCAGATCGGGCCTCTGAGCAGAGCTGGAGCTCTGCCGTCCTGGAGGCGCACTCGGCTCCAGCCAAGTAGGGCTTGAGCCAAACGGGGCTGGGCTGCCTCTTCTTCCCTCGAGGAGGCTCGCCTCCCCGCCAGCTGTTCACTCGCCTTCCAGGTGGGGGTGCTCTGCGCCTCCTGCAGGTCTTGGCTCAGGGGCTGCTTGCCCTGAACTGCGGCTGCGGGCGGGAGCCCAGTCACGCAGGGGCAGGCCCCAACCAGCTGCACACGTCTCTGCTGGGGAGGAGAGCGCTAGGGAAGCTACGTGTGTGAGGCAGCTGCTAGGCGCCCAGGGAGTCAGCCTCCGGGTGTGCGGGGCTGCAGACCCCAGCCAGGGGCCCTGGGAGCCTGGTGCACTCCGTGCGGCGCTGAGCCTGGGCGGCCAAGCAACCGCTGGAGGAGCCCTGCACTGGCCCTTCCCTTCCCTCGCACAGAGCTCTTCCTGCTGGAGCCCTTGGCAGTGTGCAAGCCACCGGCCCCTAAGCCCTCCCCAAGGACGCCTGGGGCCTAGGTGCAAAGGCAAGGCAGGAGCGGAGCTGAGGCCAGGAAGGCGCCAGTGGCGTCTCCCAGCCTCGCGCAACCTGCTCCTTCCTGGGCAGGAAGCCTAGCAGCAAGGCAAGTCTTGACAAGGCTCTCCCAGGGCAGAACAGTCTCGCGCCAGCAACTCTGCCATATCGGGCCTCTGAGCAGAGCTGGAGCTCTGCCGTCCTGGAGGCGCACTCGGCTCCAGCCAAGTAGGGCTTGAGCCAAACGAGGCTGGGCTGCCTCTTCTTCCCTCGAGGAGGCTCGCCTCCCCGCCAGCTGTTCACTCGGCTTCCAGGTGGGGGCGCTCTGTGCCTGCTGCAGGTCTTGGCTCAGGGGCTGCTTGCCCTGAGCTGGGGCTGTGGGCGGGAGCCCAGGCACGCAGGGGCAGGCCCCAACCAGCTGCACACGTCTCTGCTGGGGAGGAGAGCGCTAGCGAAGCTACGTGTGTGAGGCAGCTGCTGGGCGCCCAGGGAGTCAGCCTCCGGGTGTGCGGGGCTGCAGACCCCAGCCAGGGGCCCTGGGAGCCTGGTGCACTCCGTGCGGCGCTGAGCCTGGGCGGCCAAGCAACCGCTGGAGGAGCCCTGCACTGGCCCTTCCCTTCCCTCGCACAGAGCTCTTCCTGCTGGAGCCCTAGGCAGTGTGCAAGCCACCGGCCCCTAAGCCCTGCCCAAGGACGCCTGGGGCCTATGTGCAAAGGCAAGGCAGGAGCGGAGCTGAGGCCAGGAAGGCGCCAGTGGCGTCTCCCAGCCTCGCGCAGCCTGCTCCTTCCTGGGCAGGAAGACTAGCAGCGAGGCAAGTCTGGGCAAGGCTCGCCCAGGGCAGAGCAGCCTCGCGCCAGCAACTCTGCCAGAACGGGCCTCTGAGCAGAGCTGGAGCTCTGCCGTCCTGGAGGCGCACTCGGCTCCAGCCAAGTAGGGCTTGAGCCAAACGAGGCTGGGCTGCCTCTTCTTCCCTCGAGGAGGCTCGCCTCCCCGCCAGCTGTTCACTCGGCTTCCAGGTGGGGGCGCTCTGCGCCTCCTGCAGGTCTTGGCTCAGGGGCTGCTTGCCCTGAGCTGGGGCTGTGGGCGGGAGCCCAGGCACGCAGGGGCAGACCCCAACCAGGTGCACTCGTCTCTGCTGGGGAGGAGAGCGCTAGGGAAGCTACGTGTGTGAGGCAGCTGCTGGGCGCCCAGGGAGTAAGCCTCCGGGTGTGCGGGGCTGCAGACCACAGCCAGGGGCCCTGGGAGCCTGGGGCACTCCGTGCGGCGCTGAGCCTGGGCGCCCAAGCAACCGCTGGAGGAGCCCTGCACTGGCCCTTCCCTTCCCTCGCACAGAGCTCTTCCTGCTGGAGCCCTTGGCACTGTGCAACCCAACGGCCCCTAAGCCCTCCCCAAGGACGCCTGGGGCCTAGGTGCAAAGGCAAGGCAGGAGCGGAGCTGAGGCCAGGAAGGCGCCAGTGGCGTCTCCCAGCCTCGCACAGCCTGCTCCAAACTGGGCAGGAAGCCTAGCAGCTAGGCAAGTCTGGGCAAGGCTCTCCCAGGGCAGAGCAGGCTCGCGCCAGCAACTCTGCCAGAACGGGCCTCTGAGCAGAGCTGGAGCTCTGCTGACCTGGAGGCGCACTCGGCTCCAGCCTAGTAGGGCTTGAGCCAAACGAGGCTGGGCTGCCTCTTCTTCCCTCGAGGAGGCTCGCCTCCCCGCCAGCTGTTCACTCGGCTTCCAGGTGAGGGCGCTCTGCGCCTCCTGCAGGTCTTGGCTCAGGGGCTGCTTGCCCTGAGCTGGGGCTGTGGGCGGGAGCCCAGGCACGCAGGGGCAGGCCCCAACCAGGTGCACTCGTCTCTGCTGGGGAGGAGAGCGCTTGGGAATCTACGTGTGTGAGGCAGCTGCTGGGCGCCCAGGGAGTCAGCCTCCGGGTGTGCGGGGCTGCAGACCCCAGCCAGGGGCCATGGGAGCCTGGTGCACTCCGTGCGGCGCTGAACCTGGGGGGCCAAGCAACCGCTGGAGGAGCCCTGCACTAACCCTTCCCTTCCTTCACACAGAGCTCTTCCTGCTGGAGCCCTTGGCAGTGTGCAAGCCACCAGCCCCTAAGCCCTCCCCAAGGACGCCTGGGGCCTAGGTGCAAAGGCAAGGCAGGAGCGGAACTGAGGCCAGGAAGGCGCCAGTGCCGTCTGCCAGCCTCGCGCAGCCTGCTCCTTCCTGGGCAGGAAGCCTAGCAGCGAGGCAAGTCTGGGCAAGGCTCGCCCAGGGCAGAGCAGCTACGCGCCAGCAACTATGCCAGATCAGGCCTCTTAGCAGAGCTGGAGCTCTGCCGTCCTGGAGGCGCACTCGGCTCCAGCCAAGTAGGGCTTGAGCCAAACGAGGCTGGGCTGCCTCTTCTTACCTCGAGGAGGCTCGCCTCCCCGCCAGCTGTTCACTCGGCTTACAGGTGGGGGCGCTCTGCGCCTCCTGCAGGTCTTGGCTCAGGGGCTGCTTGCCCTGAGCTGGGGCTGTGCGCAGGAGCCCAGGCACGAAGGGGCAGGCCCCAGCAGCTGCACACGTCTCTGCTGGGGAGGAGAGCGCTAGGGAAGCTACGTGTGTGAGGCAGCTGCTGGGCGCCCAGGGAGTCAGCCTCCGTGTGTGCGGGGCTGCAGACCCCAGCCAGGGGCCCTGGGAGCCTGGGGCACTCCGTGCGGCGCTGAGCCTGGGCGGCCAAGCAACCGCTGGAGAAGCCCTGCACTGGCCCTTCCCTTCCCTCGCACAGAGCTCTTCCTGCTGGAGCCCTTGGCAGTGTGCAAGCCACCGGCCCCTAAGCCCTCCCCAAGGACGCCTGGGGCCTAGGTGCAAAGGCAAGGCAGGAGCGGAGCTGAGGCCAGGAAGGCGCCAGTGGCGTCTCCCAGCCTCGCGCAGCCTGCTCCTTCCTGGGCAGGAAGCCTAGCAGCGAGGCAAGTCTGGACAAGGCTCGCCCAGGGCAGAGCAGCCTCGCGCCAGCAACTCTGCCAGAACGGGCCTCTGAGCAGAGCTGGAGCTCTGCCGTCTTGGAGGCGCACTCGGCTCCAGCCAAATAGGGCTTGAGCCAAACGAGGCTGGGCTGCCTCTTCTTCCCTCGAGGAGGCTCGCCTCCCCGCCAGCTGTTCACTCGGATTCCAGGTGGGGGCGCTCTGCGCCTCCTGCAGGTCTTGGCTCAGGGGCTGCTTGCCCTGAGCTGGGGCTGTGCGCGGGAACCCAGGCACGCAGGGGCAGGCCCCAACCAGCTGCACACGTCTCTGCTGGGGAGGAGAGCGCTAGGGAAGCTACGTGTGTGAGGCAGCTGCTGGGCGCCCAGGGAGTCAGCCTCCGGGTGTGCGGGGCTGCAGACCCCAGCCAGGGGCCCTGGGAGCCTGGTGCACTCCGTGCGGCGCTGAGCCTGGGCGGCCAAGCAACCGCTGGAGAAGCCCTGCACTGGCCCTTCCCTTCCCTCGCACAGAGCTCTTCCTGCTGGAGCCCTTGGCAGTGTGCAAGCCACCGGCCCCTAAGCCCTCCCCAAGGACGCCTGGGGCCTAGGTGCAAAGGCAAGGCAGGAGCGGAGCTGAGGCCAGGAAGGCGCCAGTGGCGTCTCCCAGCCTCACGCAGCCTGCTCCTTCCTGGGCAGGAAGCCTACCAGCGAGGCAAGTCTGGACAAGGCTCGCCCAGGGCAGAGCAGCCTCGCGCCAGCAAATCTGCCAGATCGGGCCTCTGAGCAGAGCTGGATCTCTGCCGTCCTGGAGGCGCACTCGGCTCCAGCCAAGTAGGGCTTGAGCCAAACGAGGCTGGGCTGCCTCTTCTCCCTCGAGGAGGCTCGCCTCCCAGCCAGCTGTTCACTCGGCTTCCAGGAGGGGGCGCTCTGCGCCTCCTGCAGGTCTTGGCTCAGGGGCTGCTTGCCCTGAGCTGGGGCTGTGGGCGGGAGCCCAGGCACGCAGGGGCAGGCCCCAACCAGCTGCACACGTCTCTGCTGGGGAGGAGAGCGCTAGGGAAGCTACGTGTGTGAGGCAGCAGCTGGGCGCCCAGGGAGTCAGCCTCCGGGTGTGCGGGGCTGCAGACCCCAGCCAGGGGCCCTGGGAGCCTGGTGCACTCCGTGCGGCGCTGAGCCTGGGCGGCCAAGCAACCGCTGGAGGAGCCCTGCACTGGCCCTTCCCTTCCCTCGCACAGAGCTCTTCCTGCTGGAGCCCTAGGCAGTGTGCAAGCCACCGGCCCCTAAGCCCTCCCCAAGGACGCCTGGGGCCTAGGTGCAAAGGCAAGGCAGGAGCGGAGCTGAGGCCAGAAAGGCGCCAGTGGCGTCTCCCAGCCTCGCGCAGCCTGCTCCTTCCTGGGCAGGAAGCCTAGCAGCGAGGCAAGTCTGGGCAAGGCTCGCCCAGGGCAGAGCAGCCTCGCGCCAGCAACTCTGCCAGAACGGGCCTCTGAGCAGAGCTGGAGCTCTGCCGTCCTGGGGGCGCACTCGGCTCCAGCCAAGTAGGACTTGAGCCAAACGAGGCTGGGCTGCCTCTTCTTCCCTCGAGGAGGCTCGCCTCCCCGCCAGCTGTTCACTCGGCTTCCAGGTGGGGGCGCTCTGCGCCTCCTGCAGGTCTTGGCTCAGGGGCTGCTTGCCCTGAGCTGGGGCTGTGCGCGGGAACCCAGGCACGCAGGGGCAGGCCCCTACCAGCTGCACACGTCTCTGCTGGGGAGGAGAGCGCTAGGGAAGCTACGTGTGTGAGGCAGCTGCTGGGCGCTCAGGGAGTCAGCCTCTGGGTGTGCGGGGCTGCAGACCCCAGCCAGGGGCCCTGGGAGCCTGGTGCACTCCGTGCGGCGCTGAGCCTGGGCGGCCAAGCAACCGATGGAGAAGCCCTGCACTGGCCCTTCCCTTCCCTCGCACAGAGCTCTTCCTGCTGGAGCCCTTGGCAGTGTGCAAGCCACCGGCCCCTAAGCCCTCCCCAAGGACGCCTGGGGCCTAGGTGCAAAGGCAAGGCAGGAGCGGAGCTGAGGCCAGGAAGGCGCCAGTGGCGTCTCCCAGCCTCGCGCAGCCTGCTCCTTCCTGGGCAGCAAGACTAGCAGCGAGGCAAGTCTGGGCAAGGCTCGCCCAGGGCAGAGCAGCCTCGCGCCAGCAACTCTGCCAGAACGGGCCTCTGAGCAGAGCTGGAGCTCTGCCGTCTTGGAGGCGCACTCGGCTCCAGCCAAGTAGGGCTTGAGCCAAACGAGGCTGGGCTGCCTCTTCTTCCCTCGAGGAGGCTCGCCTCCCCGCCACCTGTTCACTCGGCTTCCAGGTGGGGGCGCTCTGCGCCTCCTGCAGGTCTTGGCTCAGGGGCTGCTTGCCCTGAGCTGGGGCTGTAAGCGGGAACCCAGGCACGCAGGGGCAGGCCCCTACCAGCTGCACACGTCTCTGCTGGGGAGGAGAGCGCAAGGGAAGCTACGTGTGTGAGGCAGCTGCTGGGCGCCCAGGGAGTCAGCCTCCGGGTGTGCGGGGCTGCAGACCGCATTCAGGGGCCCTGGGAGCCTGGTGCACTCCGTGCGGCGCTGAGCCTGGGCGGCCAAGCAACCGCTGGAGGAGCCCTGCACTGGCCCTTCCTTTCCCTCGCACAGAGCTCTTCCTGCTGGAGCCCTTGGCAGTGTGCAAGCCACCGGCCCCTAAGCCCTCCCCAAGGACGCCTGGGGCCTAGGTGCAAAGGCAAGGCAGGAGCGGAGCTGAGGCCAGGAAGGTGCCAGTGGCGTCTCCCAGCCTCGCGCAGCCTGCTCCTTCCTGGGCAGGAAGCCTAGCAGCGAGGCAAGTCTGGGCAAGGCTCGCCCAGGGCAGAGCAGCCTCGCGCCTGCAACTCTGTCAGAACGGGCCTCTGAGCAGAGCTGGAGCTCTGCCGTCCTGGAGGCGCACTCGGCACCAGCCAAGTAGGGCTTGAGCCAAACGAGGCTGCGCTGCCTCTTCTTCCCTCGAGGAGGCTCGCCTCCCCGCCAGCTGTTCACTCGGCTTCCAGGTGGTGGCGCTCTGCGCCTCCTGCAGGTCTTGGCTCAGGGGCTGCTTGCCCTGAGCGGGGGCTGTGGGCGGGAGCCCAGGCACGCAGGGGCAGGCCCCAACCAGCTGCACACGTCTCTGCTGGGGAGGAGAGCGCTAGGGAAGCTACGTGTGTGAGGCAGCTGCTGGGCGCCCAGGGAGTCAGCCTCCGGGTGTGCGGGGCTGCAGACCCCAGCCAGGGGCCCTGGGAGCCTGGGGCACTCCGTGCGGCGCTGAGCCTGGGCGGCCAAGCAACCGCTGGAGAAGCCCTGCTCTGGCCCTTCCCTTCCCTCGCACAGAGCTCTTCCTGCTGGAGCCCTTGGCAGTGTGCAAGCCACCGGCCCCTAAGCCCTCCCCAAGGACACCTGGGGCCTAGGTGCAAAGGCAAGGCAGGCGCGGAGCTGAGGCCAGGAAGGCGCCAGTGGCGTCTCCCAGCCTCGCGCAGCCTGCTCCTTCCTGGGCAGGAAGCCTAGCAGCGAGGCAAGTCTGGACAAGGCTCGCCCAGGGCAGAGCAGCCTCGCGCCAGCAACTCTGCCAGAACGGGCCTCTGAGCAGGGCTGGAGCTCTGCCGTCCTGGAGGCGCACTCGGCTCCAGCCAAATAGGGCTTGAGCCAAACGAGGCTGGGCTGCCTCTTCTTCCCTCGAGGAGGCTCGCCTCCCCGCCAGCTGTTCACTCGGATTCCAGGTGGGGGCGCTCTGCGCCTCCTGCAGGTCTTGGCTCAGGGGCTGCTTGCCCTGAGCTGGGGCTGTGCGCGGGAACCCAGGCACGCAGGGGCAGGCCCCAACCAGCTGCACACGTCTCTGCTGGGGAGGAGAGCGCTAGGGAAGCTACGTGTGTGAGGCAGCTGCTGGGCGCCCAGGGAGTCAGCCTCCGGGTGTGCGGGGCTGCAGACCCCAGCCAGGGGCCCTGGGAGCCTGGTGCACTCCGTGCGGCGCTGAGCCTGGGCGGCCAAGCAACCGCTGGAGAAGCCCTGCACTGGCCCTTCCCTTCCCTCGCACAGAGCTCTTCCTGCTGGAGCCCTTGGCAGTGTGCAAGCCACCGGCCCCTAAGCCCTCCCCAAGGAAGCCTGGGGCCTAGGTGCAAAGGCAAGGCAGGAGCGGAGCTGAGGCCAGGAAGGCGCCAGTGGCGTCTCCCAGCCTCGCGCAGCCTGCTCCTTCCTGGGCAGGAAGCCTACCAGCGAGGCAAGTCTGGGCAAGGCTCGCCCAGGGCAGAGCAGCCTCGCGCCAGCAACTCTGCCAGATCGGGCCTCTGAGCAGAGCTGGATCTCTGCCGTCCTGGAGGCGCACTCGGCTCCAGCCAAGTAGGGCTTGAGCCAAACGAGGCTGGGCTGCCTCTTCTCCCTCGAGGAGGCTCGCCTCCCAGCCAGCTGTTCACTCGGCTTCCAGGAGGGGGCGCTCTGCGCCTCCTGCAGGTCTTGGCTCAGGGGCTGCTTGCCCTGAGCTGGGGCTGTGGGCGGGAGCCCAGGCACGCAGGGGCAGGCCCCAACCAGCTGCACACGTCTCTGCTGGGGAGGAGAGCGCTAGGGAAGCTACGTGTGTGAGGCAGCAGCTGGGCGCCCAGGGAGTCAGCCTCCGGGTGTGCAGGGCTGCAGACCCCAGCCAGGGGCCCTGGGAGCCTGGTGCACTCCGTGCGGCGCTGAGCCTGGGCGGCCAAGCAACCGCTGGAGGAGCCCTGCACTGGCCCTTCCTTTCCCTCGCACAGAGCTCTTCCTGCTGGAGCCCTTGGCAGTGTGCAAGCCACCGGCCCCTAAGCCCTCCCCAAGGACGCCTGGGGCCTAGGTGCAAAGGCAAGGCAGGAGCGGAGCTGAGGCCAGGAAGGCGCCAGTATCGTCTCCCAGCCTCGCGCAGCCTGCTCCTTCCTGGGCAGGAAGCCTAGCAGCGAGGCAAGTCTGGGCAAGGCTCACCCAGGGCAGAGCAGCCTCGCGCCAGCAACTCTGCCAGAACGGGCCTCTGAGCAGAGCTGGAGCTCTGCCGTCCTGGAGGCGCACTCGGCTCCAGCCAAGTAGGGCTTGAGCCAAACGAGGCTGGGCTGCCTCTTCTTCCCTCGAGGAGGCTCGCCTCCCCGCCAGCTGTTCACTCGGCTTCCAGGTGGGGGCGCTCTGCGCCTCCTGCAGGTCGTGGCTCAGGGGCTGCTTGCCCTGAGCTGGGGCTGTGCGCGGGAACCCAGGCACGCAGGGGCAGGCCCCAACCAGCTGTACACGTCTCTGCTGGGGAGGAGAGCGCTAGCGAAGCTACGTGTGTGAGGCAGCTGCTGGGCGCCCAGGGAGTCAGCCTCCGGGTGTGTGGGGCTGCAGACCCCAGCCAGGGGCCATGGGAGCCTGGTGCACTCCGTGCGGCGCTGAGCCTGGGCGGCCAAGCAACTGCTGGAGGAACCCTGCACTGGCCCTTCCCTTCCCTCGCACAGAGCTCTTCCTGCTGGAGCCCTTGGCAGTGTGCAAGCCACCGGCCCCTAAGCCCTCCCCAAGGACGCCTGGGGCCTAGGTGCAAAGGCAAGGCAGGAGCGGAGCTGAGGCCAGAAAGGCGCCAGTGGCGTCTCCCAGCCTCGCGCAGCCGGCTCCTTCCTGGGCAGGAAGCCTAGCAGCGAGGCAAGTCTGGGCAAGGCTCGCCCAGGGCAGAGCAGCCTCGCGCCAGCAACTCTGCCAGAACGGGCCTCTGAGCAGAGCTGGAGCTCTGCCGTCTTGGAGGCGCACTCGGCTCCAGCCAAGTAGGGCTTGAGCCAAACGAGGCTGGGTTGCCTCTTCTTCCCTCGAGGAGGCTCGCCTCCCCGCCACCTGTTCACTCGGCTTCCAGGTGGGGGCGCTCTGCGCCTCCTGCAGGTCTTGGCTCAGGGGCTGCTTGCCCTGAGCTGGGGCTGTAAGCGGGAACCCAGGCACGCAGGGGCAGTCCCCAACCAGCTGCACACGTCTCTGCTGGGGAGGAGAGCGCAAGGGAAGCTACGTGTGTGAGGCAGCTGCTGGGCGCCCAGGGAGTCAGCCTCCGGGTGTGCGGGGCTGCAGACCGCATTCAGGGGCCCTGGGAGCCTGGTGCACTCCGTGCGGCGCTGAGCCTGGGCGGCCAAGCAACCGCTGGAGGAGCCCTGCACTGGCCCTTCCTTTCCCTCGCACAGAGCTCTTCCTGCTGGAGCCCTTGGCAGTGTGCAAGCCACCGGCCCCTAAGCCCTCCCCAAGGACGCCTGGGGCCTAGGTGCAAAGGCAAGGCAGGAGCGGAGCTGAGGCCAGGAAGGCGCCAGTGGCGTCTCCCAGCCTCGCGCAGCCTGCTCCTTCCTGGGCAGGAAGCCTAGCAGCGAGGCAAGTCTGGGCAAGGCTCGCCCAGGGCAGAGCAGCCTCGCGCCAGCAACTCTGCCAGAACGGGCCTCTGAGCACAGCTGGAGCTCTGCAATCCTGGGGGCGCACTCGGCTCCAGCCAAGTAGGGCTTGAGCCAAACGAGGCTGGGCTGCCTCTTCTACCCTTGAGGAGGCTCGCCTCCCCGCCAGCTGTTCACTCGGCTTCCAGGTGGGGGCGCTCTGCGCCTCCTGCAGGTCTTTGCTCAAGGGCTGCTTGCCCTGAGCTGGGGCTGTGGGCGGGAGCCCAGGCACGCAGGGGCAGGCCCCAACCAGCTGCACACGTCTCTGCTGGGGAGGAGAGCGCTAGGGAAGCTACGTGTGTGAGGCAGCTGCTGGGCGCCCAGGGAGTCAGCCTCCGGGTGTGCGGGGCTGCAGACCGCATTCAGGGGCCCTGGGAGCCTGGTGCACTCCGTGCGGCGCTGAGCCTGGGCGGCCAAGCAACCGCTGGAGGAGCCCTGCACTGGCCCTTCCTTTCCCTCGCACAGAGCTCTTCCTGCTGGAGCCCTTGGCAGTGTGCAAGCCACCGGCCCCTAAGCCCTCCCCAAGGACGCCTGGGGCCTAGGTGTAAAGGCAAGGCAGGAGCGGAGCTGAGGCCAGGAAGGCGCCAGTGGCGTCTCCCAGCGTCGCGCAGCCTGCTCCTTCCTGGGCAGGAAGCCTAGCAGCGAGGCAAGTCTGGGCAAGGCTCGCCCAGGGCAGAGCAGCCTCGCGCCAGCAACTCTGCCAGAACGGGCCTCTGAGCAGGGCTGGAGCTCTGCCGTCCTGGATGCGCACTCGGCTCCAGTCAAGTAGGGCTTGAGCCAAACGAGGCTGGGCTGCCTCTTCTTCCCTCGAGGAGGCTCGCCTCCCCGCCAGCTGTTCACTCGGCTTCCAGGTGGGGGCGCTCTGCGCCTCCTGCATGTCTTGGCTCAGGGGCTGATTGCATTGAGCTGGGGCTGTGCGCGGGAGCCCAGGCACGCAGGGGCAGGCCCCAACCAGCTGCACACGTCTCTGCTGGGGAGGAGAGCGCTAGGGAATCTACGTGTGTGAGGCAGCTGCTGGGCGCCCAGGGAGTCAGCCTCCGGGTGTGCGGGGCTGCAGACCCCAGCCAGGGGCCCTGGGAGCCTGGTGCACTCCGTGCGGCGCTGAGCCTGGGCGGCCAAGCAACCGCTGGAGGAGCCCTGCACTGGCCCTTCCCTTGCCTCGCACAAAGCTCTTCCTGCTGGAGCCCTTGGCAGTGTGCAAGCCACCGGCCCCTAAGCCCTCCCCAAGGACGCCTGGGGCCTAGGTGCAAAGGCAAGGCAGGTGCGGAGCTGAGGCCAGGAAGGAGCCAGTGGCGTCTCCCAGCCTCGCGCAGCCTGCTCCTTCCTGGGCAGGAAGCCTAGCAGCGAGGCAAGTATGGGCAAGGCTCGCCCAGGGCAGAGCAGCCTCGCGCCAGCAACTCTGCCAGAACGGGCCTCTGAGCAAAGCTGGAGCTCTGCCGTCCTGGAGACGCACTCGGCTCCAGCCAAGTAGGGCTTGAGCCAAACGAGGCTGGGCTGCCTCTTCTTCCCACGAGGAGGCTCGCCTCCCCGCCAGCTGTTCACTCGGCTTCCAGGTGGGGGCGCTCAGCGCCTCCTGCAGGTCTTGGCTCAGGGGCTGCTTGCCCTGAGCTGGGGCTGTGAGCGGGAGCCCAGGAACGCAGGGGCAGGCCCCAACCAGCTGCACACGTCTCTGCTGGGGAGGAGAGCACTAGGGAAGCTACGTGTGTGAGGCAGCTGCTGGGCGCCCAGGGAGTCAGCCTCCGGGTGTGCGGGGCTGCAGACCCCAGCCAGGGGCCCTGGGAGCCTGGGGCACTCCGTGCGGCGCTGAGCCTGGGCGGCCAAGCAACCGCTGGAGGAGCCCTGCACTGGCCCTTCCCTTCCCTCGCACAGAGCTCTTCCTGCTGGAGCCCTTGGCAGTGTGCAAGCCACCGGCCCCTAAGCCCTCCCCAAGGACGCCTGGGGCCTAGGTGCAAAGGCAAGGCAGGAGCGGAGCTGAGGCCAGGAAGGCGCCAGTGGCGTCTCCCAGCCTCGCGCAGCCTGCTCCTTCCTGGGCAGGAAGCCTAGCAGCGAGGCAAGTCTGGGCAAGGCTCGCCCAGGGCAGAGCAGCCTCGCGCCAGCAACTCTGCCAGAACGGGCCTCTGAGCAGGGCTGGAGCTCTGCCGTCCTGGATGCGCACTCGGCTCCAGTCAAGTAGGGCTTGAGCCAAACGAGGCTGGGCTGCCTCTTCTTCCCTCGAGGAGGCTCGCCTCCCCGCCAGCTGTTCACTCGGCTTCCAGGTGGGGGCGCTCTGCACCTCCTGCATGTCTTGGCTCAGGGGCTGATTGCATTGAGCTGGGGCTGTGGGCGGGAGCCCAGGCACACAGGGGCAGGCCCCAACCAGCTGCACACGTCTCTCCTGGGGAGGAGAGCGCTAGGGAAGCTACGTGTGTGAGGCAGCTGCTGGGCGCCCAGGGAGTCAGCCTCCGGGTGTGCGGGGCTGCAGACCCCAGCCAGGGGCCCTGGGAGCCTGGTGCACTCCGTGCGGCGCTGAGCCTGGGCGGCCAAGCAACCGCTGGAGGAGCCCTGCACTGGCCCTTCCCTTCCCTCGCACAGAGCTCTTCCTACTGGAGCCCTTGGCAGTGTGCAAGCCACCGGCCCCTAAGCCCTCCCCAAGGACGCCTGGGGCCTAGGTGCAAAGGCAAGGCAGGAGCGGAGCTGAGGCCAGGAAGGCGCCAGTGGCATCTCCCAGCCTCGTGCAGCCTGCTCCTTCCTGGGCAGGAAGCCTAGCAGCGAGGCAAGTCTGGGCAAGGCTCGCCCAGAGCAGAGCAGCCTCGCGCCAGCAACTCTGCCAGAACGGGCCTCTGAGCAGAGCTGGAGCTCTGCCGTCCTGGAGGCGCACTCGGCTCCAGCCAAGTAGGGCTTGAGCCAAACGAGGCTGGGCTGCCTCTTCTTCCCTCGAGGAGGCTCGCCTCCCCACCAGCTGTTCACTCGGCTTCCAGGTGGGGGCGCTCTGCGCCTCCTGCAGGTCTTGGCTCAGGGGCTGCTTGCCCTGAGCTGGGGCTGTGGGCGGGAGTCCAGGCACGCAGGGGCAGGCCCCAACCAGCTGCACACTTCTCTGCTGGGGAGGAGAGCGCTAGGGAAGCTACGTGTGTGAGGCAGCTGCTGGGCGCCCAGGGAGTCAGCCTCCGGGTGTGCGGGGCTGCAACCCCAGCCAGGGGCCCTGGGAGCCTGGTGCACTCCGTGCGGCGCTGAGCCTGGGCGGCCAAGCAACCGCTGGAGGAGCCCTGCACTGGCCCTTCCCTTACCTCGCACAGAGCTCTTCCTGCTGGAGCCCTTAGCAGTGTGGAAGCCACCGGCCCCTAAGCCTTCCCCAAGGACGCCTGGGGCCTAGGTGCAAAGGCAAGGCAGGAGCGGAGCTGAGGCCAGGAAGGCGCCAGTGGCGTCTCCCAGCCTCGCGCAGCCTGCTCCTTCCAGGGCAGGAAGCCTAGCCGCGAGGCAAGTCTGGGCAAGGCTCGCCCAGGGCAGAGCAGCCTCGCGCCAGCAACTCTGCCAGAACGGGCCTCTGAACAGAGCTGGAGCTCTGCCGTCCTGGAGACGCACTCGGCTCCAGCCAAGTAGGGCTTGAGCCAAACGAGGCTGGGCTGCCTCTTCTTCCCTCGAGGAGGCTCGCCTCCCTGCCAGCTGTTCACTCGGCTTCCAGGTGGGGGCGCTCTGCGCCTCCGGCAGGTCTTGGCTCAGGGGCTGCTTGCCCTGAGCTGGGGCTGTGGGCGGGAGCCTAGGCACGCAGGGGCAGGCCCCAACCAGCTGCACACGTCTCTGCTGGGGAGGAGAGCGCTAGGGAAGCTACGTGTGTGAGGCAGCTGCTGGGCGCCCAGGGAGTCAGCCTCCGGGTGTGCGGGGCTGCAGACCCCAGCCAGGGGCCCTTGGAGCCTGGTGCACTCCGTGCGGCGCTGAGCCTGGGCGGCCAAGCAACCGCTGGAGGAGCCCTGCACTGGTCCTTCCCTTCCCTCGCACAGAGCTCTTCCTGCTGGAGCCCTTGGCAGTGTGCAAGCCACCGGCCCCTAAGCCCTCCCCAAGGACGCCTGGGGCCTAGGTGCAAAGGCAAGGCAGGAGCGGAGCTGAGGCCAGGAAGGCGCCAGTGGCGTCTCCCAGCCTCGCGCAGCCTGCTCCTTCCTGGGCAGGAATTCTAGCAGCGAGGCAAGTCTGGGCAAGGCTCGCCCAGGGCAGAGCAGCCTCGCACCAGCAACTCTGCCAGAACGGGCCTCTGAGCAGAGCTGGAGCTCTGCCGTCCTGGAGGCGCACTCGTCTCCAGCCAAGTAGGGCTTGAGCCAAACGAGGCTGGGCTGCCTCTTCTTCCCTCGAGGAGGCTCGCCTCCCCGCCACCTGTTCACTCGGCTTCCAGGTGGGGGCGCTCTGCGCCTCCTGCAGGTCTTGGCTCAGGGGCTGCTTGCCCTGAGCTGGGGCTGTAAGCGGGAACCCAGGCACGCAGGGGCAGTCCCCAACCAGCTGCACACGTCTCTGCTGGGGAGGAGAGCGCAAGGGAAGCTACGTGTGTGAGGCAGCTGCTGGGCGCCCAGGGAGTCAGCCTCCGGGTGTGCGGGGCTGCAGACCGCATTCAGGGACCCTGGGAGCCTGGTGCACTCCGTGCGGCGCTGAGCCTGGGCGGCCAAGCAACCGCTGGAGGAGCCCTGCACTGGCCCTTCCTTTCCCTCGCACAGAGCTCTTCCTGCTGGAGCCCTTGGCAGTGTGCAAGCCACCGGCCCCTAAGCCCTCCCCAAGGACGCCTGGGGCCTAGGTGCAAAGGCAAGGCAGGAGCGGAGCTGAGGCCAGGAAGGCGCCAGTGGCGTCTCCCAGCCTCGCGCAGCCTGCTCCTTCCTGGGCAGGAAGCCTAGCAGCGAGGCAAGTCTGGGCAAGGCTCGCCCAGGGCAGAGCAGCCTCGCGCCAGCAACTCTGCCAGAACGGGCCTCTGAGCACAGCTGGAGCTCTGCAATCCTGGGGGCGCACTCGGCTCCAGCCAAGTAGGGCTTGAGCCAAACGAGGCTGGGCTGCCTCTTCTACCCTTGAGGAGGCTCGCCTCCCCGCCAGCTGTTCACTCGGCTTCCAGGTGGGGGCGCTCTGCGCCTCCTGCATGTCTTGGCTCAGGGGCTGATTGCATTGAGCTGGGGCTGTGCGCGGGAGCCCAGGCACGCAGGGGCAGGCCCCAACCAGCTGCACACGTCTCTGCTGGGGAGGAGAGCGCTAGGGAATCTACGTGTGTGAGGCAGCTGCTGGGCGCCCAGGGAGTCAGCCTCCGGGTGTGCGGGGCTGCAGACCCCAGCCAGGGGCCCTGGGAGCCTGGTGCACTCCGTGCGGCGCTGAGCCTGGGCGGCCAAGCAACCGCTGGAGGAGCCCTGCACTGGCCCTTCCCTTCCCTCGCACAAAGCTCTTCCTGCTGGAGCCCTTGGCAGTGTGCAAGCCACCGGCCCCTAAGCCCTCCCCAAGGACGCCTGGGGCCTAGGTGCAAAGGCAAGGCAGGTGCGGAGCTGAGGCCAGGAAGGAGCCAGTGGCGTCTCCCAGCCTCGCGCAGCCTGCTCCTTCCTGGGCAGGAAGCCTAGCAGCGAGGCAAGTCTGGGCAAGGCTCGCCCAGGGCAGAGCAGCCTCGCGCCAGCAACTCTGCCAGAACGGGCCTCTGAGCAGAGCTGGAGCTCTGCCGTCCTGGAGGCGCACTCGGCTCCAGCCAAGTAGGGCTTGAGCCAAACGAGGCTGGGCTGCCTCTTCTTCCCACGAGGAGGCTCGCCTCCCCGCCAGCTGTTCACTCGGCTTCCAGGTGGGGGCGCTCAGCGCCTCCTGCAGGTCTTGGCTCAGGGGCTGCTTGCCCTGAGCTGGGGCTGTGGGCGGGAGCCCAGGCACGCAGGGGCAGGCCCCAACCAGCTGCACACGTCTCTGCTGGGGAGGAGAGCGCTAGGGAAGCTACGTGTGTGAGGCAGCTGCTGGGCGCCCAGGGAGTCAGCCTCCGGGTGTGCGGGGCTGCAGACCCCAGCCAGGGGCCCTGGGAGCCTGGGGCACTCCGTGCGGCGCTGAGCCTGGGCGGCCAAGCAACCGCTGGAGGAGCCCTGCACTGGCCCTTCCCTTCCCTCGCACAGAGCTCTTCCTGCTGGAGCCCTTGGCAGTGTGCAAGCCACCGGCCCCTAAGCCCTCCCCAAGGACGCCTGGGGCCTAGGTGCAAAGGCAAGGCAGGAGCGGAGCTGAGGCCAGGAAGGCGCCAGTGGCGTCTCCCAGCCTCGCGCAGCCTGCTCCTTCCTGGGCAGGAAGCCTAGCAGCGAGGCAAGTCTGGGCAAGGCTCGCCCAGGGCAGAGCAGCCTCGCGCCAGCAACTCTGCCAGAACGGGCCTCTGAGCAGGCCTGGAGCTCTGCCGTCCTGGATGCGCACTCGGCTCCAGTCAAGTAGGGCTTGAGCCAAACGAGGCTGGGCTGCCTCTTCTTCCCTCGAGGAGGCTCGCCTCCCCGCCAGCTGTTCACTCGGCTTCCAGGTGGGGGCGCTCTGCACCTCCTGCATGTCTTGGCTCAGGGGCTGATTGCATTGAGCTGGGGCTGTGGGCGGGAGCCCAGGCACACAGGGGCAGGCCCCAACCAGCTGCACACGTCTCTCCTGGGGAGGAGAGCGCTAGGGAAGCTACGTGTGTGAGGCAGCTGCTGGGCGCCCAGGGAGTCAGCCTCCGGGTGTGCGGGGCTGCAGACCCCAGCCAGGGGCCCTGGGAGCCTGGTGCACTCCGTGCGGCGCTGAGCCTGGGCGGCCAAGCAACCGCTGGAGGAGCCCTGCACTGGCCCTTCCCTTCCCTCGCACAGAGCTCTTCCTACTGGAGCCCTTGCCAGTGTGCAAGCCACCGGCCCCTAAGCCCTCCCCAAGGACGCCTGGGGCCTAGGTGCAAAGGCAAGGCAGGAGCGGAGCTGAGGCCAGGAAGGCGCCAGTGGCATCTCCCAGCCTCGTGCAGCCTGCTCCTTCCTGGGCAGGAAGCCTAGCAGCGAGGCAAGTCTGGGCAAGGCTCGCCCAGAGCAGAGCAGCCTCGCGCCAGCAACTCTGCCAGAACGGGCCTCTGAGCAGAGCTGGAGCTCTGCCGTCCTGGAGACGCACTCGGCTCCAGCCAAGTAGGGCTTGAGCCAAACGAGGCTGGGCTGCCTCTTCTTCCCTCGAGGAGGCTCGCCTCCCCACCAGCTGTTCACTCGGCTTCCAGGTGGGGGCGCTCTGCGCCTCCTGCAGGTCTTGGCTCAGGGGCTGCTTGCCCTGAGCTGGGGCTGTGGGCGGGAGTCCAGGCACGCAGGGGCAGGCCCCAACCAGCTGCACACTTCTCTGCTGGGGAGGAGAGCGCTAGGGAAGCTACGTGTGTGAGGCAGCTGCTGGGCGCCCAGGGAGTCAGCCTCCGGGTGTGCGGGGCTGCAACCCCAGCCAGGGGCCCTGGGAGCCTGGTGCACTCCGTGCGGCGCTGAGCCTGGGCGGCCAAGCAACCGCTGGAGGAGCCCTGCACTGGCCCTTCCCTTCCCTCGCACAGAGCTCTTCCTGCTGGAGCCCTTAGCAGTGTGGAAGCCACCGGCCCCTAAGCCTTCCCCAAGGACGCCTGGGGCCTAGGTGCAAAGGCAAGGCAGGAGCGGAGCTGAGGCCAGGAAGGCGCCAGTGGCGTCTCCCAGCCTCGCGCAGCCTGCTCCTTCCAGGGCAGGAAGCCTAGCCGCGATGCAAGTCTGGGCAAGGCTCGCCCAGGGCAGAGCAGCCTCGCGCGAGCAACTCTGCCAGAACGGGCCTCTGAACAGAGCTGGAGCTCTGCCGTCCTGGAGACGCACTCGGCTCCAGCCAAGTAGGGCTTGAGCCAAACGAGGCTGGGCTGCCTCTTCTTCCCTCGAGGAGGCTCGCCTCCCTGCCAGCTGTTCACTCGGCTTCCAGGTGGGGGCGCTCTGCGCCTCCTGCAGGTCTTGGCTCAGGGGCTGCTTGCCCTGAGCTGGGGCTGTGGGCGGGAGCCTAGGCACGCAGGGGCAGGCCCCAACCAGCTGCACACGTCTCTGCTGGGGAGGAGAGCGCTAGGGAAGCTACGTGTGTGAGGCAGCTGCTGGGCGCCCAGGGAGTCAGCCTCCGGGTGTGCGGGGCTGCAGACCCCAGCCAGGGGCCCTTGGAGCCTGGTGCACTCCGTGCGGCGCTGAGTCTGGGCGGCCAAGCAACCGCTGGAGGAGCCCTGCACTGGTCCTTCCCTTCCCTCGCACAGAGCTCTTCCTGCTGGAGCCCTTGGCAGTGTGCAAGCCACCGGCCCCTAAGCCCTCCCCAAGGACGCCTGGGGCCTAGGTGCAAAGGCAAGGCAGGAGCGGAGCTGAGGCCAGGAAGGCGCCAGTGGCGTCTCCCAGCCTCGCGCAGCCTGCTCCTTCCTGGGCAGGAAGCCTAGCAGCGAGGCAAGTCTGGGCAAGGCTCGCCCAGGGCAGAGCAGCCTCGCACCAGCAACTCTGCCAGAACGGGCCTCTGAGCAGAGCTGGAGCTCTGCCGTCCTGGAGGCGCACTCGGCTCCAGCCAAGTAGGGCTTGAGCCAAACGAGGCTGGGCTGCCTCTTCTACCCTCGAGGAGGCTCGCCTACCCGCCAGCTGTTCACTCGGCTTCCAGGTGGTGGCGCTCTGCGCCTCCTGCAGGTCTTGGCTCAGGGGCGGCTTGCCCTGAGCTGGGGCTGTGCGCGGGAGCCCAGGCACGCAGGGGCAGGCCCCAACCAGCTGCACACGTCTCTGCTGGGGAGGAGAGCGCTAGGGAAGCTACGTGTGTGAGGCAGCTGCTGGGCGCCCAGGGAGTCAGCCTCCGGGTGTGCGGGGCTGCAGACCCCAGCAAGGGGCCCTGGGAGCCTGGTGCTCTACGTGCGGCGCTGAGCCTGGGCGGCCAAGCAACCGCTGGAGGAGCCCTGCACTGGCCCTTCCCTTCCCTCGCACAGAGCTCTTCCTGCTGGAGCCCTTGGCAGTGTGCAAGCCACCGGCCCCTAAGCCCTCCCCAAGGACGCCTGGGGCCTAGGTGCAAAGGCAAGGCAGGAGCGGAGCTGAGGCCAGGAAGGCGCCAGTGGCGTCTCCCAGCCTCGCGCAGCCTGCTCCTTCCTGAGCAGGAATTCTAGCAGCGAGTCAAGTCTGGGCAAGGCTCGCCCAGGGCAGAGCAGCCTCGCGCCAGCAACTCTGCCAGAACGGGCCTCTGAGCAGAGCTGGAGCTCTGCCGTCCTGGAGGCGCACTCGTCTCCAGCCAAGTAGGGCTTGAGCCAAACGAGGCTGGGCTGCCTCTTCTTCCCTCGAGGAGGCTCGCCTCCCCGCCAGCTGTTCACTCGGCTTCCAGGTGGGGGCGCTCTGCGCCTCCTGCAGGTCTTGGCTCTGGGGCTGCTTGCCCTGAGCTGGGGCTGTGGGCGGGAGCCCAGACACGCAGGGGCAGGCCCCAACCAGCTGCACACGTCTCTGCTGGGGAGGAGAGCGCTAGGGAAGCTACGTGTGTGAGGCAGCTGCTGGGCGCCCAGGGAGTCAGCCTCCGGGTGTGCGGGGCTGCAGACTCCAGCCAGGGGCCCTTGGAGCCTGGTGCACTCCGTGCGGCGCTGAGCCTGGGCGGCCAAGCAACCGCTGGAGGAGCCCTGCACTGGCCCTTCCCTTCCCTCGCACAGAGCTCTTCCTGCTGGAGCCCTAGGCAGTGTGCAAGCCACCGGCCCCTAAGCCCTCCCCAAGGACGCCTGGGGCCTAGGTGCAAAGGCAAGGCAGGAGCGGAGCTGAGGCAGGAAGGCGCCAGTGGCGTCTCCCAGCCTCGCGCAGCCTGCTCCATCCTGGGCAGGAAGCCTAGCAGCGAGGCAAGTCTGGGCAAGGCTCGCCCAGGGCAGAGCAGCCTCGCGCCAGCAACTCTGCCAGAACGGGCCTCTGAGCAGAGCTGGAGCTCTGCCGTCCTGGGGGCGCACTCGGCTCCAGCCAAGTAGGGCTTGAGCCAAACGAGGCTGCGCTGCCTCTTCTACCCTCGAGGAGGCTCGCCTACCCGCCAGCTGTTCACTCGGCTTCCAGGTGGGGGCGCTCTGCGCCTCCTGCAGGTCTTGGCTCAAGGGCTGCTTGCCCTGAGCTGGGGCTGTGGGCGGGAGCCCAGGCACGCAGGGGCAGGCCCCAACCAGCTGCACACGTCTCTGCTGGGGAGGAGAGCGCTAGGGAAGCTACGTGTGTGAGGCAGCTGCTGGGCGCCCAGGGAGTCAGCCTCCGGGTGTGCGGGGCTGCAGACCCCAGCCAGGGGCCCTGGGAGCCTGGTGCTCTACGTGCGGCGCTGAGCCTGGCGGCCAAGCAACCGCTGGAGGAGCCCTGCACTGGCCCTTCCCTTCCCTCGCACAGAGCTCTTCCTGCTGGAGCCCTTGGCAGTGTGCAAGCCACCGGCCCCTAAGCCCTCCCCAAGGACGCCTGGGGCCTAGGTGCAAAGGCAAGGCAGGAGCGGATCTGAGGCCAGGAAGGCGCCAGTGGCGTCTCCCAGCCTCGCGCAGCCTGCTCCACCTGGGCAGGTAGCCTAGCAGCGAGGCAAGTCTGGGCAAGGCTCGCCAAGGGCAGAGCAGCCTTGCGCCAGCAACTCTGCCAGAACGGGCCTCTGAGCAGAGCTGGAGCTCTGCAGTCCTGGGGGCGCACTTGGCTCCAGCCAAGTAGGGCTTGAGCCAAACGAGGCTGGGCTGCCTCTTCTTCCCTCGAGGAGGCTCGCCTACCCGCCAGCTGTTCACTCGGCTTCCAGGTGGTGGCGCTCTGCGCCTCCTGCAGGTCTTGGCTCAGGGGCGGCTTGCCCTGAGCTGGGGCTGTGGGCGGGAGCCCAGGCACGCAGGGGCAGGCCCCAACCAGCTGCACACGTCTCTGCTGGGGAGGAGAGCGCTAGGGAAGCTACGTGTGTGAGGCAGCTGCTGAGCGCCCAGGGAGTCAGCCTCCGGGTGTGCGGGGCTGCAGACCCCAGCCAGGGGCCCTGGGAGCCTGGTGCTCTACGTGCGGCGCTGAGCCTGGGCGGCCAAGCAACCGCTGGAGGAGCCCTGCACTGGCCCTTCCCTTCCCTCGCACAGAGCTCTTCCTGCTGGAGCCCTTGGCAGTGTGCAAGCCACCGGCCCCTTAGCCCTCCCCAAGGACGCCTGGGGCCTAGGTGCAAAGGCAAGGCAGGAGCGGAGCTGAGGCCAGGAAGGCGCCAGTGGCGTCTCCCAGCCTCGCGCAGCCTGCTCCTTCCTGAGCAGGAAGCCTAGCAGCGAGTCAAGTCTGGGCAAGGCTCGCCCAGGGCAGAGCAGCCTCGCGCCAGCAACTCTGCCAGAACGGGCCTCTGAGCAGAGCTGGAGCTCTGCCGTCCTGGAGGCGCACTCGTCTCCAGCCAAGTAGGGCTTGAGCCAAACGAGGCTGGGCTGCCTCTTCTTCCCTCGAGGAGGCTCGCCTCCCCGCCATCTTTTCACTCGGGTTCCAGGCGGGGGCGTCTGCGCCTCCTGCAGGTCTTGGCTCAGGGGCTGCTTGCCCTGAGCTGGGGCTGTGGGCGGGAGCCCAGGCACGCAGGGGCAGGCCCCAACCAGCTGCACACGTCTCTGCTGGGGAGGAGAGTGCTAGGGAAGCTACGTGTGTGAGGCAGCTGCTGGGCGCCCAGGGAGTCAGCCTCCGGGTGTGCGGGGCTGCAGACCCCAGCCAGGGGCCCTGGGAGCCTGGTGCACTCCGTGCGGCGCTGAGCCTGGGCGGCCAAGCAACCGCTGGAGGAGCCCTGCACTGGCCCTTCCCTTCCCTCGCACAGAGCTCTTCCTGCTGGAGCCCTTGGCAGTGTGCAAGCCACCGGCCCCTAAGCCCTCCCCAAGGACGCCTGGGGCCTAGGTGCAAAGGCAAGGCAGGAGCGGAGCTGAGGCCAGGAAGGCGCCAGTGGCGTCTCCCAGCCTCGCGCAGCCTGCTCCTTCCTGGGCAGGAAGCCTAGCAGCGCGGCAAGTCTGGGCAAGGCTCGCCCAGGGCAGAGCAGCCTCGCGCCAGCAACTCTGCCAGAACGGGCCTCTGACCAGAGCTGGAGCTCTGCCGTCCTGGAGGCGCACTCGGCTCCCGCCAAGTAGGGCTTGAGCCAAACGAGGCTGGGCTGCCTCTTCTTCCCTCGAGGAGGCTCGCTTCCCCGCCAGCTGTTCACTCGGCTTCCAGGTGGGGGCGCTCTGCGCCTCCTGCAGGTCTTGGCTCAGGGGCTGCTTGCCCTGAGCTGGGGCTGTGCGCGGGAGCCCAGGCACGCAGGGGCAGGCCCCATCCAGCTGCACACGTCTCTGCTGGGGAGGAGAGCGCTAGGGAAGCTACGGGTGTGAGGCAGCTGCTGGGCGCCCAGGGAGTCAGCCTCCGGGTGTGCGGGGCTGCAGACCCCAGCCAGGGGCCCTGGGAGCCTGGTGCACTCCGTGCCGAGCTGAGTCTGGGCGGCCAAGCAACCGCTGGAGGGGCCCTGCACTAGCCCTTCCCTTCCCTCGCACAGAGCTCTTCCTGCTGGAGCCCTTGGCAGTGTGCAAGCCACCGGCCCCTAAGCCCTCCCCAAGGACGCCTGGGGCCTAGGTGCAAAGGCAAGGCAGGAGCGGAGCTGAGGCCAGGAAGGCGCCAGTGGCGTCTCCCAGCCTCGCGCAGCCTGCTCCTTCCTGGGCAGGAAGCCTAGCAGCGAGGCAAGTCTGGGCAAGGCTCGCCCAGGGCAGAGCAGCCTCGCGCCAGCAACTCTGCCAGATCGGGCCTCTGAGCAGAGCTGGAGCTCTGCCGTCCTGGAGGCGCACTCGGCTCCAGCCAAGTAGGGCTTGAGCCAAACGAGGCTGGGCTGCCTCTTCTTCCCTCGAGGAGGCTCGCCTCCCCGCCAGCTGTTCACTCGGCTTCGAGGTGGGGGCGCTCTGCGCCTCCTGCAGGTCTTGGCTCAGGGGCTGCTTGCCCTGAGCTGGGGCTGTGGGCGCGAGGCCAGGCACGCAGGGGCAGGCCCCAACCAGCTGCACACGTCTCTGCTGGGGAGGAGAGCGCTAGGGAAGCTACGTGTGTGAGGCAGCTGATGGGCGCCCAGGGAGTCAGCCTCCGGGTGTGCGGGGCTGCAGACCCCAGCCAGGGGCCCTGGGAGCCTGGTGCACTCCGTGCGGCGCTGAGCCTGGGCGGCCAAGCAACCGCTGAAGGAGCCCTGCACTGGCCCTTCCATTCCCTCGCACAGAGCTCTTCCTGCTGGAGCCCTTGGCAGTGTGCAAGCCACCGGCCCCTTAAGCCCTCCCCAAGGAAACCTTGGGCCTAAGTGCAAAGGCAAGGCAGGAGCGGAGCTGAGGCCAGGAAGGCGCCAGTGGCGTCTCCCAGCCTCGCGCAGCCTGCTCCTTCCTGGGCAGGAAGCCTAGCAGCGAGGCAAGTCTGGGCAAGGCTTGCCCAGGGCAGAGCAGCCTCGCGCCAGCAACTCTGCCAGATCGGGCCTCTGAGCAGAGCTGGAGCTCTGCCGTCCTGGAGGCGCACTCGGCTCCAGCCAAGTAGGGCTTGAGCCAAACGAGGCTGGGCTGCCTCTTCTTCCCTCGAGGAGGCTCGCCTCCCCGGCAGCTGTTCACTCGGCTTCCAGGTGGGGGCGCTCTGCGCCTCCTGCAGGTCTTGGCTCAGGGGCTGCTTGCCCTGAGCTGGGGCTGTGGGCGGGAGCCCAGGCACGCATGGGCAGGCCCCAACCAGCTGCACACGTCTTTGCTGGGGAGGAGAGTTCTAGGGAAGCTACGTGTGTGAGGCAGCTGCTGGGCGCCCAGGGAGTCAGCCTCCGGGTGTGCGGGGCTGCAGACCCCAGCCAGGGGCCCTGGGAGCCTGGGGCACTCCGTGCGGCGCTGAGCCTGGGCGGCAAGCAACCACTGGAGGAGCCCTGCACTGGCCCTTCCCTTCCCTCGCACAGAGCTCTTCCTGCTGGAGCCCTTGGCAGTGTGCAAGCCACCGGCCCCTAAGCCCTCCCCAAGGACGCATGGGGCCTAGGTGCAAAGGCAAGGCAGGAGCCGAGCTGAGGCCAGGAAGGCGCCAGTGGCGTCTCCCAGCCTCGCGCAGCCTGCTCCTTCCTGGGCAGGAAGCGTAGCAGCGAGGCAAGCCTGGGCAAGGCTCGCCCAGGGCAGAGCAGCCTCGCGCCAGCAACTCTGCCAGAACGGGCCTCTGAGCAGAGCTGGAGCTCTGCCGTCCTGGAGGCGCACTCGGCTCCAGCCAGGTAGGGCTTGAGCCAAACGAGGCTGGGCTGCCTCTTCTTCCCTCGAGGAGGCTCGCCTCCCCTCCAGCTGTTCACTCGGCTTCCAGGTGGGGGCGCTCTGCGCCTCCTGCAGGTCTTGGCTCAGGGGCTGCTTGCCCTGAGCTGGGGCTGTGGGCGGGAGCCCAGGCACGCAGGGGCAGGCCCCAACCAGCTGCACACGTCTCTGCTGGGGAGGAGAGCGCTAGGGAAGCTACGTGTGTGAGGCAGCTGCTGGGCGCCCAGGGAGTCAGCCTCCGGGTGTGCGGGGCTGCCGACCCCAGCCAGGGGCTCTGGGAGCCTGGTGCACTCCGTGCGGCGCTGAGTCTGGCCGGCCAAGCAACCGCTGAAGGAGCCCTGCACTGGCCCTTCCCTTCCCTCGCACAGAGCTCTTCCTGCTGGAGCCCTTGGCAGTGTGCAAGCCACCGGCCCCTAAGCCCTCCCCAAGGACGCCTGAGGCCTAAGTGCAAAGGCAAGGCAGGAGCGGAGCTGAGACCAGGAAGGCGCCAGTGGCGTCTCCCAGCCTCGCGCAGCCTGCTCCTTCCTGGGCAGGAAGCCTAGCAGCGAGGCAAGTCTGGGCAAGGCTCGCCCAGGGCAGAGCAGCCTCGCGCCAGCAACTCTGCCAGATCGGGCCTCTGAGCAGAGCTGGAGCTCTGCCGTCCTGGAGGCGCACTCGGCTCCAGCCAAGTAGGGCTTGAGCCAAACGAGGCTGAGCTGCATCTTCTTCCCTCGAGGAGGCTCGCGTCCCCGCCAGCTGTTCACTCGGCTTCCAGGTGGGGGCGCTCTGCGCCTCCTGCAGGTCTTGGTTCAGGGGCTGCTTGCCCTGAGCTGGGGCTGTGCGCGGGAGCCCAGGCACGCAGGGGCAGGCCCCAACCAGCTGCACACGTCTCTGCTGGGGAGGAGAGCGTTAGGGAAGCTACGTGTGTGAGGCAGCTGCTGGGCGCCCAGGGAGTCAGCCTCCGGGTGTGCGGGGCTGCAGACCCCAGCCAGGGGCCCTGGGAGCCTGGGGCACTCCGTGCGGCGCTGAGCCTGGGCAGCCAAGCAACCGCTGGAGGAGCCCTGCACTGGCTCTTCCCTTCCCTCGCACAGAGCTCTTCCTGCTGGAGCCCTTGGCAGTGTGCATGCCACCGGCCCCTAAGCCATCCCCAAGGACGCCTGGGGCCTAGGTGCAAAGGCAAGGCAGGAGCGGAGCTGAGGCCAGGAAGGCGCCAGTGGCGTCTCCCAGCCTCGCGCAGCCTGCTCCACATGGGCAGAAAGCCTAGCAGCGAGGCAAGTCTGGGAAAGGCTCGCCCAGGGCAGAGCAGCATCGCGCCAGCAACTCTGCCAGAACGGGCCTCTGAGCAGAGCTGGTGCTCTGCCGTCCTGGGGGCCCACTCGGCTACAGCCAAGTAGGGCTTGAGCCAAACGAGGCTGGGCTGCTTCTTCTTCCCTCGAGGAGGCTCGCCTCCCCGCCAGCTCTTCACTCGGCTTCCAGGTGGGGGCGCTCTGCGCCTCCTGCAGGTCTTGGCTCAGGGGCTGCTTGCCCTGAGCTGGGGCTGTGGGCGGGAGGCCAGGCACGCAGGGGCAGGCCCCAACCAGCTGCACACGTCTCTGCTGAGGAGGAGAGCGCTAGGGAAGCTACGTGTGTGAGGCAGCTGCTGGGCGCCCAGGGAGTCAGCCTCCGGGTGTGCGGGGCTGCAGACCCCAGCCAGGGGCCCTGGGAGCCTGGTGCACTCCGTGCGGCGCTGAGCCTGGGCGGCCAAGCAACCGCTGAAGGAGCCCTGCACTGGCCCTTCCCTTCCCTCGCACAGAGCTCTTCCTGCTGGAGCCCTTGGCAGTGTGCAAGCCACCGGCCCCTAAGCCCTCCCCAAGGAAGCCTTGGGCCTAAGTGCAAAGGCAAGGCAGGAGCGGAGCTGAGGCCAGGAAGGCGCCAGTGGCGTCTCCCAGCCTCGCGCAGCCTGCTCCTTCCTGGGCAGGAAGCCTAGCAGCGAGGCAAGTCTGGGCAAGGCTTGCCCAGGGCAGAGCAGCCTCGCGCCAGCAACTCTGCCAGATCGGGCCTCTGAGCAGAGCTGGAGCTCTGCCGTCCTGGAGGCGCACTCGGCTCCAGCCAAGTAGGGCTTGAGCCAAACGAGGCTGGGCTGCCTCTTCTTCCCTCGAGGAGGCTCGCCTCCCCGCCAGCTGTTCACTCGGCTTCCAGGTGGGGGCGCTCTGCGCCTCCTGCAGGTCTTGGCTCAGGGGCTGCTTGCCCTGAGCTGGGGCTGTGGGCGGGAGCCCAGGCACGCATGGGCAGGCCCCAACCAGCTGCACACGTCTTTGCTGGGGAGGAGAGTTCTAGGGAAGCTACGTGTGTGAGGCAGCTGCTGGGCGCCCAGGGAGTCAGCCTCCGGGTGTGCGGGGCTGCAGACCCCAGCCAGGGGCCCTGGGAGCCTGGGGCACTCCGTTCGGCGCTGAGCCTGGGCGGCCAAGCAACCACTGGAGGAGCCCTGCACTGGCCCTTCCCTTCCCTCGCACAGAGCTCTTCCTGCTGGAGCCCTTGGCAGTGTGCAAGCCACCGGCCCCTAAGCCCTCCCCAAGGACGCCTGGGGCCTAGGTTCAAAGGCAAGGCAGGAGCCAAGCTGAGGCCAGGAAGGCGCCAGTGGCGTCTCCCAGCCTCGCGCAGCCTGCTCCTTCCTGGGCAGGAAGCCTAGCAGCGAGGCAAGTCTGGGCAAGGCTCGCCCAGGGCAGAGCAGCCTCGCGCCAGCAACTCTGCCAGAACGGGCCTCTGAGCAGAGCTGGAGCTCTGCCGTCCTGGAGGCGCACTCGGCTCCAGCCAAGTAGGGCTTGAGCCAAACGAGGCTGGGCTGCCTCTTCTTCCCTCGAGGAGGCTCGCCTCCCCGCCAGCTGTTCACTCGGCTTCCAGGTGGGGGCGCTCTGCGCCTCCTGCAGGTCTTGGCTCAGGGGCTGCTTGCCCTGAGCTGGGCTGTGGGCGGGAGCCCAGGCACGCAGGGGCAGGCCCCAACCAGCTGCACACGTCTCTGCTGGGGAGGAGAGCGCTAGGGAAGCTACGTGTGTGAGGCAGCTGCTGGGCGCCCAGGGAGTCAGCCTCCGGGTGTGCGGGGATGCAGACCCCAGCCAGGGGCTCTGGGAGCCTGGTGCACTCCGTGCGGCGCTGAGTCTGGGCGGCCAAGCAACCGCTGAAGGAGCCCTGCACTGGCCCTTCCCTTCCCTCGCACAGAGCTCTTCCTGCTGGAGCCCTTGGCAGTGTGCAAGCCACCGGCCCCTAAGCCCTCCCCAAGGACGCCTGAGGCCTAAGTGCAAAGGCAAGGCAGGAGCGGAGCTGAGACCAGGAAGGCGCCAGTGGCGTCTCCCAGCCTCGCGCAGCCTGCTCCTTCCTGGGCAGGAAGCCTAGCAGCGAGGCAAGTCTACGCAAGGCTCGCCCAGGGCAGAGCAGCCTCGCGCCAGCAACTCTGCCAGATCGGGCCTCTGAGCAGAGCTGGAGCTCTGCCGTCCTGGAGGCGCACTCGGCTCCAGCCAAGTAGGGCTTGAGCCAAACGAGGCTGAGCTGCCTCTTCTTCCCTCGAGGAGGCTCACGTCCCCGCCAGCTGTTCACTCGGCTTCCAGGTGGGGGCGCTCTGCGCCTCCTGCAGGTCTTGGTTCAGGGGCTGCTTGCCCTGAGCTGGGGCTGTGGGCGGGAGCCCAGGCACGCAGGGGCAGGCCCCAACCAGCTGCACACGTCTCTGCTGGGGAGGAGAGCGCTAGGGAAGCTACGTGTGTGAGGCAGCTGCTGGGCGCCCAGGGAGTCAGCCTCCGGGTGTGCGGGGCTGCAGACCCCAGCCAGGGGCCCTGGGAGCCTGGTGCACTCCGTTTGGCGCTGAGCCTGGGCGGCCAAGCAACCGCTGAAGGAGCCCTGCACTGGCCCTTCCCTTCCCTCGCACAGAGCTCTTCCTGCTGGAGACCTTGGCAGTGTGCAAGCCACCGGCCCATAAGCCCTCCCCAAGGAAGCCTTAGGCCTAAGTGCAAAGGCAAGGCAGGAGCGGAGCTGAGGCCAGGAAGGCTCCAGTGGCGTCTCCCAGCCTCGCGCAGCCTGCTCCTTCCTGGGCAGGAAGCCTAGCAGCGAGGCAAGTCTGGGCAAGGCTCGCCCAGGGCAGAGCAGCCTCGCGCCAGCAACTCTGCCAGATCGGGCCTCTGAGCAGAGCTGGAGCTCTGCCGTCCTGGAGGCGCACTCGGCTCCAGCCAAGAAGGGCTTGAGCCAAACGAGGCTGGGCTGCCTCTTCTTCCCTCGAGGAGGCTCGACTCCCCGCCAGCTGTTCACTCGGCTTCCAGGTGGGGGCGCTCTGCGCCTCCTGCAGGTCTTGGCTCAGGGGCTGCTTGCCCTGAGCTGGGGCTGTGGGCGGGACCCCAGGCACGCAGGGGAAGGCCCCAACCAGCTGCACACGTCTCTGCTGGGGAGGAGAGCGCTAGGGAAGCTACGTGTGTGAGGCTGCTGCTGGGCGCCCAGGGAGTCAGCCTCCGGGTGTGCGGGGCTGCAGACCCCAGCCAGGGGCCCTGGGAGCCTGGTGCACTCCGTGCGGCGCTGAGCCTGGGCGGCCAAGCAACCGCTGGAGGAGCCCTGCACTAGCCCTTCCCTTCCCTCGCACAGAGCTCTTCCTGCTGGAGCCCTTGGCAGTGTGCAAGCCACCGGCCCCTAAGCCCTCCCCAAGGACGCCTGGGGCCTAGGTGCAAAGGCAAGGCAGGAGCGGAGCTGAGGCCAGGAAGGCGCCAGTGGCGTCTCCCAGCCTCGCGCAGCCTGCTCCTTCCTGGGCAGGAAGCCTAGCAGCGAGGCAAGTCTGGGCAAGGCTCGCCCAGGGCAGAGCAGCCTCGCGCCAGCAACTCTGCCAGAACGGGCCTCTGAGCAGAGCTGGAGCTCTGCCGTCCTGGAGGCGCACTCGGCTCCAGCCAAGTAGGGCTTGAGCCAAACGAGGCTGGGCTGCCTCTTCTTCCCTCGAGGAGGCTCGCCTCCCCGCCAGCTGTTCACTCGGCTTCCAGGTGGGGGCGCTCTGCGCCTCCTGCAGGTCTTGGCTCAGGGGCTGCTTGCCCTGAGCTGGGGCTGTGAGCGGGAGCCCAGGCACCCAGGGGCAGGCCCCAACCAGCTGCACACGTCTCTGCTGGGGAGGAGAGCGCTAGGGAAGCTACGTGTGTGAGGCAGCTGCTGGGCGCCCAGGGAGTCAGCCTCCGGGTGTGCGGGGCTGCAGACTCCAGCCAGGGGCCCTGTGAGCCTGGTGCACTCCGTGCGGAGCTGAGCCTGGGCGGCCAAGCAACCGCTGGAGGAGACCTGCATTGGCCCTTCCTTCCCTCGCACAGAGCTCTTCCTGCTGGAGCCCTTGGCAGTGTGCAAGCCACCGGCCCCTAAGCCCTCCCCAAGGACGCCTGGGGCCTAGGTGCAAAGGCAAGGCAGGAGCGGAGCTGAGGCCAGGAAGGCGCCAGTGGCGTCTCCCAGCCTCGCGCAGCCTGCTCCTTCCAGGGCAGGAAGCCTAGCAGCGAGGCAAGTCTGGGCAAGGCTCGCCCAGGGCAGGGCAGCATCGCGCCAGCAACTCTGCCAGAACGGGCCTCTGAGCAGAGCTGGAGCTCTGCCGTCCTGGAGGCGCACTCGGCTCCAGCCAAGTAGGGCTTGAGCCAAACGAGGCTGGGCTGCCTCTTCTTCCCTCGAGGAGTCTCGCTTCCCCGCCAGCTCTTCACTCGGCTTCCAGGTGGGGGCGCTCTGCGCCTCCTGCAGGTCTTGGCTCAGGGGATGCTTGCCCTGAGCTGGGGCTGTGCGCGGGAGCCCAGGCACGCAGGGGCAGGCCCCAACCAGCTGCACACGTCTCTGCTGGGGAGGAGAGCGCTAGGGAAGCTACGTGTGTGAGGCAGCTCCTGGGCGCCCAGGGAGTCAGCCTCCGGGTGTGCGGGGCTGCAGACCCCAGCCAGGGGCCCTGGGAGCCTGGTGCACTCCGTGCCGAGCTGAGTCTGGGCGGCCAAGCAACCGCTGGAGGAGCCTGCACTAGCCCTTCCCTTCCCTCGCACAGAGGTCTTCCTGCTGGAGCCCTTGGCAGTGTGCAAGCCACCGGCCCCTAAGCCCTCCCCAAGGACGCCTGCCTGGGGCCTAGGTGCAAAGGCAAGGCAGGAGCGGAGCTGAGGCCAGGAAGGCGCCATTGGCGTCTCCCAGCCTCGCGCAGCCTGCTCCTTCCTGGGCAGGAAGCCTAGCAGCGAGGCAAGTCTGGGCAAGGCTCGCCCAGGGCAGAGCAGCCTCGCGCCAGCAACTCTGCCAGAACGGGCCTCTGAGCAGAGCTGGAGCTCTGCCGTCCTGGAGGCGCACTCGTCTCCAGCCAAGTAGGGCTTGAGCCAAACGAGGCTGGGCTGCCTCTTCTTCCCTCGAGGAGGCTCGCCTCCCCGCCAGCTTTTCACTCGGGTTCCAGGCGGGGGCGTCTGCGCCTCCTGCAGGTCTTGGCTCAGGGGCTGCTTGCCCTGAGCTGGGGCTGTGGGCGGGAGCCCAGGCACGCAGGGGAAGGCCCCAACCAGCTGCACACGTCTCTGCTGGGGAGGAGAGCGCTAGGGAAGCTACGTGTGTGAGGCAGCTGCTGGGCGCCCAGGGAGTCAGCCTCCGGGTGTGCGGGGCTGCAGACCCCAGCCAGGGGCCCTGGGAGCCTGGTGCACTCCGTGCGGCGCTGAGCCTGGGCGGCCAAGCAACCGCTGGAGGAGCCCTGCACTGGCCCTTCCCTTCCCTCGCACAGAGCTCTTCCTGCTGGAGCCCTTGGCAGTGTGCAAGCCACCGGCCCCTAAGCCCTCCCCAAGGACGCCTGGGGCCTAGGTGCAAAGGCAAGGCAGGAGCGGAGCTGAGGCCAGGAAGGCGCCAGTGGCGTCTCCCAGCCTCGCGCAGCCTGCTCCTTCCTGGGCAGGAAGCCTAGCAGCGCGGCAAGTCTGGGCAAGGCTCGCTCAGGGCAGAGCAGCCTCGCGCCAGCAACTCTGCCAGAACGGGCCTCTGACCAGAGCTGGAGCTCTGCCGTCCTGGGGGCGCACTCGGATCCAGCCAAGTAGGGCTTGAGCCAAACGAGGCTGGGCTGCCTCTTCTACCCTCGAGGAGGCTCGCCTCCCCGCCAGCTGTTCACTCGGCTTCCAGGTGGGGGCGCTCTGCGCCTCCTGCAGGTCTTGGCTCAAGGGCTGCTTGCCCTGAGCTGGGGCTGTGGGCGGGAGCCCAGGCACGCAGGGGCAGGCCCCAACCAGCTGCACACTTCTCTGCTGGGGAGGAGAGCGCTAGGGAAGCTACGTGTGTGAGGCAGCTGCTGGGCGCCCAGGGAGTCAGCCTCCGGGTGTGCGGGGCTGCAGACCCCAGCCAGGGGCCCTGGGAGCCTGGTGCACTCCGTTTGGCGCTGAGCCTGGGCGGCCAAGCAACCGCTGAAGGAGCCCTGCACTGGCCCTTCCCTTCCCTCGCACAGAGCTCTTCCTGCTGGAGACCTTGGCAGTGTGCAAGCCACCGGCCCATAAGCCCTCCCCAAGGAAGACTTAGGCCTAAGTGCAAAGGCAAGGCAGGAGCGGAGCTGAGGCCAGGAAGGCTCCAGTGGCGTCTCCCAGCCTCGCGCAGCCTGCTCCTTCCTGGGCAGGAAGCCTAGCAGCGAGGCAAGTCTGGGCAAGGCTCGCCCAGGGCAGAGCAGCCTCGCGCCAGCAACTCTGCCAGATCGGGCCTCTGAGCAGAGCTGGAGCTCTGCCGTCCTGGAGGCGCACTCGGCTCCAGCCAAGAAGGGCTTGAGCCAAACGAGGCTGGGCTGCCTCTTCTTCCCTCGAGGAGGCTCGACTCCCCGCCAGCTGTTCACTCGGCTTCCAGGTGGGGGCGCTCTGCGCCTCCTGCAGGTCTTGGCTCAGGGGCTGCTTGCCCTGAGCTGGGGCTGTGGGCGGGACCCCAGGCACGCAGGGGAAGGCCCCAACCAGCTGCACACGTCTCTGCTGGGGAGGAGAGCGCTAGGGAAGCTACGTGTGTGAGGCTGCTGCTGGGCGCCCAGGGAGTCAGCCTCCGGGTGTGCGGGGCTGCAGACCCCAGCCAGGGGCCCTGGGAGCCTGGGGCACTCCGTTCGGCGCTGAGTCTGGGCGGCCAAGCAACCGCTGAAGGAGCCCTGCACTAGCCCTTCCCTTCCCTCGCACAGAGCTCTTCCTGCTGGAGCCCTTGGCAGTGTGCAAGCCACCAGCCCCTAAGCCCTCCCCAAGGACGCCTGGGGCCTAGGTGCAAAGGCAAGGCAGGAGCGGAGCTGAGGCCAGGAAGGCGCCAGTGGCGTCTCCCAGCCTCGCGCAGCCTGCTCCTTCCTGAGCAGGAAGCCTAGCAGCGAGTCAAGTCTGGGCAAGGCTCGCCCAGGGCAGAGCAGCCTCGCGCCAGCAACTCTGCCAGAACGGGCCTCTGAGCAGAGCTGGAGCTCTGCCGTCCTGGAGGCGCACTCGTCTCCAGCCAAGTAGGGCTTGAGCCAAACGAGGTTGGGCTGCCTCTTCTTCCCTCGAGGAGGCTCGCCTCCCCGCCAGCTTTTCACTCGGGTTCCAGGCGGGGGCGTCTGCGCCTCCTGCAGGTCTTGGCTCAGGGGCTGCTTGCCCTGAGCTGGGGCTGTGGGCGGGAGCCCAGGCACGCAGGGGCAGGCCCCAACCAGCTGCACACGTCTCTGCTGGGGAGGAGAGCGCTAGGGAAGCTACGTGTGTGAGGCAGCTGCTGGGCGCCCAGGGAGTCAGCCTACGGGTGTGCGGGGCTGCAGACCCCAGCCAGGGGCCCTGGAGCCTGGGGCACTCCGTGCGGCGCTGAGCCTGGGCGGCCAAGCAACCGCTGGAGGAGCCCTGCACTGGCCCTTCCTTTCCCTCGCACAGAGCTCTTCCTGCTGGAGCCCTTGGCAGTGTGCAAGCCACCGGCCCCTAAGCCCTCCCCAAGGACGCCTGGGGCCTAGGTGCAAAGGCAAGGCAGGAGCGGAGCTGAGGCCAGGAAGGCGCCAGTGGCGTCTCCCAGCCTCGCGCAGCCTGCTCCTTCCTGGGCAGGAAGCCTAGCAGCGAGGCAAGTCTGGGCAAGGCTCGCCCAGGGCAGAGCAGCCTCGCGCCAGCAACTCTGCCAGAACGGGCCTCTGAGCAGAGCTGGAGCTCTGCCGTCCTGGAGGCGCACTCGGCTCCAGCCAAGTAGGGCTTGAGCCAAACGAGGCTGGGCTGCCTCTTCTTCCCTCGAGGAGGCTCGCCTCCCCGCCAGCTGTTCACTCGGCTTCCAGGTGGGGGCGCTCTGCGCCTCCTGCAGGTCTTGGCTCAGGGGCTGCTTGCCCTGAGCTGGGGCTGTGAGCGGGAGCCCAGGCACCCAGGGGCAGGCCCCAACCAGCTGCACACGTCTCTGCTGGGGAGGAGAGCGCTAGGGAAGCTACGTGTGTGAGGCAGCTGCTGGGCGCCCAGGGAGTCAGCCTCCGGGTGTGCGGGGCTGCAGACTCCAGCCAGGGGCCCTGGGAGCCTGGTGCACTCCGTGCGGAGCTGAGCCTGGGCGGCCAAGCAACCGCTGGAGGAGACCTGCATTGGCCCTTCCTTCCCTAGCACAGAGCTCTTCCTGCTGGAGCCCTTGGCAGTGTGCAAGCCACCGGCCCCTAAGCCCTCCCCAAGGACGCCTGGGGCCTAGGTGCAAAGGCAAGGCAGGAGCGGAGCTGAGGCCAGGAAGGCGCCAGTGGCGTCTCCCAGCCTCGCGCAGCCTGCTCCTTCCAGGGCAGGAAGCCTAGCAGCGAGGCAAGTCTGGGCAAGGCTCGCCCAGGGCAGAGCAGCATCGCGCCAGCAACTCTGCCAGAACGGGCCTCTGAGCAGAGCTGGAGCTCTGCCGTCCTGGAGGCGCACTCGGCTCCAGCCAAGTAGGGCTTGAGCCAAACGAGGCTGGGCTGCCTCTTCTTCCCTCGAGGAGTCTCGCTTCCCCGCCAGCTCTTCACTCGGCTTCCAGGTGGGGGCGCTCTGCGCCTCCTGCAGGTCTTGGCTCAGGGGATGCTTGCCCTGAGCTGGGGCTGTGCGCGGGAGCCCAGGCACGCAGGGGCAGGCCCCAACCAGCTGCACACGTCTCTGCTGGGGAGGAGAGCGCTAGGGAAGCTACGTGTGTGAGGCAGCTCCTGGGCGCCCAGGGAGTCAGCCTCCGGGTGTGCGGGGCTGCAGACCCCAGCCAGGGGCCCTGGGAGCCTGGTGCACTCCGTGCCGAGCTGAGTCTGGGCGGCCAAGCAACCGCTGGAGTAGCCTGCACTAGCCCTTCCCTTCCCTCGCACAGAGGTCTTCCTGCTGGAGCCCTTGGCAGTGTGCAAGCCACCGGCCCCTAAGCCCTCCCCAAGGACGCCTGCCTGGGGCCTAGGTGCAAAGGCAAGGCAGGAGCGGAGCTGAGGCCAGGAAGGCGCCATTGGCGTCTCCCAGCCTCGCGCAGCCTGCTCCTTCCTGGGCAGGAAGCCTAGCAGCGAGGCAAGTCTGGGCAAGGCTCGCCCAGGGCAGAGCAGCCTCGCGCCAGCAACTCTGCCAGATCAGGCCTCTGAGCAGAGCTGGAGCTCTGCCGTCCTGGAGGCGCACTCGGCTCCAGCCATGTAGGGCTTGAGCCAAACGAGCCTGGGCTGCCTCTACTTCCCTCAAGCAGGCTCGCCTCCCCGCCAGCTGTTCACTTGGCTTCCAGGTGGGAGCGCTCTGCGCCTCCTGTAGGTCTCTGCTCAGGGGCTGCTTGCCCTTAGCTGGGGCTGTGGGCGGGAGCCCAGGCACGCAGGGGCAGGCCCCAACCAGCTGCACACGTCTGTGCTGGCGAGGAGAGCGCTAGGGAAGCTACGTGTGTGAGGCAGCTGCTGGGCGCCCAGGGAGTGAGCCTCCGGGTGTGCGGGGCTGCAGACCCCAGCCAGGGGCCCTGGGAGCATGGTGCACTCCGTGCGGCGCTGAGTCTGGGCGGCCAAGCAACCGCTGAAGGAGCCCTGCACTAGCCCTTCCCTTCCCTCGCACAGAGCTCTTCCTGCTGGAGCCCTTGGCAGTGTGCAAGCCACCAGCCCCTAAGCCCTCCCCAAGGACGCCTGGGGCCTAGGTGCAAAGGCAAGGCAGGAGCGGAGCTGAGGCCAGGAAGGCGCCAGTGGCGTCTCCCAGCCTCGCGCAGCCTGCTCCTTCCTGAGCAGGAAGCCTAGCAGCGAGTCAAGTCTGGGCAAGGCTCGCCCAGGGCAGAGCAGCCTCGCGCCAGCAACTCTGTCAGAACGGGCCTCTGAGCAGAGCTGGAGCTCTGCCGTCCTGGAGGCGCACTCGGATCCAGCCAAGTAGGGCTTGAGCCAAACGAGGCTGGGCTGCCTCTTCTACCCTCGAGGAGGCTCGCCTCCCCGCCAGCTGTTCACTCGGCTTCCAGGTGGGGGCGCTCTGCGCCTCCTGCAGGTCTTGGCTCAAGGGCTGCTTGCCCTGAGCTGGGGCTGTGGGCGGGAGCCCAGGCACGCAGGGGCAGGCCCCAACCAGCTGCACACTTCTCTGCTGGGGAGGAGAGCGCTAGGGAAGCTACGTGTGTGAGGCAGCTGCTGGGCGCCCAGGGAGTCAGCCTCCGGGTGTGCGGGGCTGCAGACCCCAGCCAGGGGCCCTGGTAGCCTGGTGCTCTACGTGCGGCGCTGAGCCTGGGCGGCCAAGCAACCGCTGGAGGAGCCCTGCACTGGCCCTTCCCTTCCCTCGCACAGAGCTCTTCCTGCTGGAGCCCTTGGCAGTGTGCAAGCCTCCGGCCCCTAAGCCCTCCCCAAGGACGCCTGGGGCCTAGGTGCAAAGGCAAGGCAGGAGCGGAGCTGAGGCCAGGAAGGCGCCAGTGGCGTCTCCCAGCCTCGCCTAGCCTGCTCCTTCCAGGGCAGGAAGCCTAGCAGCGAGGCAAGTCTGGGCAAGTCTCGCCCAGGGCAGAGCAGCCTCGTGCCAGCAACTCTGCCAGAACGGGCCTCTGAGCAGAGCTGGAGCTCTGCCGTCCTGGAGGCGCACTCGGCTCCCGCCAAGTAGGGCTTGAGCCAAACGAGGCTGGGCTGCCTCTTCTTCCCTCGAGGAGGCTCGCTTCCCCGCCAGCTGTTCACTCGGCTTCCAGGTGGGGGCGCTCTGCGCCTCCTGCAGGTCTTGGCTCAGGGGCTGCTTGCCCTGAGCTGGGGCTGTGCGCGGGAGCCCAGGCACGCAGGGGCAGGCCCCATCCAGCTGCACACGTCTCTGCTGGGGAGGAGAGCGCTAGGGAAGCTACGGGTGTGAGGCAGCTGCTGGGCGCCCAGGGAGTCAGCCTCCGGGTGTGCGGGGCTGCAGACCCCAGCCAGGGGCCCTGGGAGCCTGGTGCACTCCGTGCCGAGCTGAGTCTGGGCGGCCAAGCAACCGCTGGAGGGGCCCTGCACTAGCCCTTCCCTTCCCTCGCACAGAGCTCTTCCTGCTGGAGCCCTTGGCAGTGTGCAAGCCACCGGCCCCTAAGCCCTCCCCAAGGACGCCTGGGGCCTAGGTGCAAAGGCAAGGCAGGAGCGGAGCTGAGGCCAGGAAGGCGCCAGT
This sequence comes from Ovis canadensis, assembly GCF_042477335.2. NCBI lineage: Eukaryota > Metazoa > Chordata > Mammalia > Artiodactyla > Bovidae > Ovis > Ovis canadensis. Next base: position 724,518 of record NC_091266.1, on the reverse strand, counting down.
GGCGTCTCCCAGCCTCGCGCAGCCTGCTCCTTCCTGGGCAGGAAGCCTAGCAGCGAGGCAAGTCTGGGCAAGTCTCGCCCAGGGCAGAGCAGCCTCGCGCCAGCAACTCCTTCAGAACGGGCCTCTGAGCAGAGCTGGAGCTCTGCCGTCCTGGAGGCGCACTCGGCTCCAGCCAAGTAGGGCTTGAGCCAAACGAGGCTGGGCTGCCTCTTCTTCCCTCGAGGAGGCTCGCCTCCCCGGCAGCTGTTCACTCGGCTTCCAGGTGGGGGCGCTCTGCGCCTCCTGCAGGTCTTGGCTCAGGGGCTGCTTGCCCTGAGCTGGGGCTGTGGGCGGGAGCCCAGGCACGCATGGGCAGGCCCCAACCAGCTGCACACGTCTTTGCTGGGGAGGAGAGTTCTAGGGAAGCTACGTGTGTGAGGCAGCTGCTGGGCGCCCAGGGAGTCAGCCTCCGGGTGTGCGGGGCTGCAGACCCCAGCCAGGGGCCCTGGGAGCCTGGGGCACTCCGTGCGGCGCTGAGCCTGGGCGGCAAGAAACCACTGGAGGAGCCCTGCACTGGCCCTTCCCTTCCCTCGCACAGAGCTCTTCCTGCTGGGGCCCTTGGCAGTGTGCAAGCCACCGGCCCCTAAGCCCTCCCCAAGGACGCATGGGGCCTAGGTGCAAAGGCAAGGCAGGAGCCGAGCTGAGGCCAGGAAGGCGCCAGTGGCGTCTCCCAGCCTCGCGCAGCCTGCTCCTTCCTGGGCAGGAAGCCTAGCAGCGAGGCAAGTCTGGGCAAGGCTCGCCCAGGGCAGAGCAGCCTCGCGCCAGCAACTCTGCCAGAACGGGCCTCTGAGCAGAGCTGGAGCTCTGCCGTCCTGGAGGCGCACTCGGCTCCAGCCAGGTAGGGCTTGAGCCAAACGAGGCTGGGCTGCCTCTTCTTCCCTCGAGGAGGCTCGCCTCCCCTCCAGCTGTTCACTCGGCTTCCAGGTGGGGGCGCTCTGCGCCTCCTGCAGGTCTTGGCTCAGGGGCTGCTTGCCCTGAGCTGGGGCTGTGGGCGGGAGCCCAGGCACGCAGGGGCAGGCCCCAACCAGCTGCACACGTCTCTGCTGGGGAGGAGAGCGCTAGGGAAGCTACGTGTGTGAGGCAGCTGCTGGGCGCCCAGGGAGTCAGCCTCCGGGTGTGCGGGGCTGCAGACCCCAGCCAGGGGCTCTGGGAGCCTGGTGCACTCCGTGCCGAGCTGAGTCTGGCCGGCCAAGCAACCGCTGAAGGAGCCCTGCACTGGCCCTTCCCTTCCCTCGCACAGAGCTCTTCCTGCTGGAGCCCTTGGCAGTGTGCAAGCCACCGGCCCCTAAGCCCTCCCCAAGGACGCCTGAGGCCTAAGTGCAAAGGCAAGGCAGGAGCGGAGCTGAGACCAGGAAGGCGCCAGTGGCGTCTCCCAGCCTCGCGCAGCCTGCTCCTTCCTGGGCAGGAAGCCTAGCAGCGAGGCAAGTTTGGGCAAGGCTCGCCCAGGGCAGAGCAGCCTCGCGCCAGCAACTCTGCCAGATCGGGCCTCTGAGCAGAGCTGGAGCTCTGCCGTCCTGGAGGCGCACTCGGCTCCAGCCAAGTAGGGCTTGAGCCAAACGAGGCTGAGCTGCATCTTCTTCCCTCGAGGAGGCTCGCGTCCCCGCCAGCTGTTCACTCGGCTTCCAGGTGGGGGCGCTCTGCGCCTCCTGCAGGTCTTGGTTCAGGGGCTGCTTGCCCTGAGCTGGGGCTGTGCGCGGGAGCCCAGGCACGCAGGGGCAGGCCCCAACCAGCTGCACACGTCTCTGCTGGGGAGGAGAGCGTTAGGGAAGCTACGTGTGTGAGGCAGCTGCTGGGCGCCCAGGGAGTCAGCCTCCGGGTGTGCGGGGCTGCAGACCCCAGCCAGGGGCCCTGGGAGCCTGGGGCACTCCGTGCGGCGCTGAGCCTGGGCAGCCAAGCAACCGCTGGAGGAGCCCTGCACTGGCTCTTCCCTTCCCTCGCACAGAGCTCTTCCTGCTGGAGCCCTTGGCAGTGTGCATGCCACCGGCCCCTAAGCCATCCCCAAGGACGCCTGGGGCCTAGGTGCAAAGGCAAGGCAGGAGCGGAGCTGAGGCCAGGAAGGCGCCAGTGGCGTCTCCCAGCCTCGCGCAGCCTGCTCCACATGGGCAGGAAGCCTAGCAGCGAGGCAAGTATGGGCAAGGCTCGCCCAGGGCAGAGCAGCATCGCGCCAGCAACTCTGCCAGAACGGGCCTCTGAGCAGAGCTGGAGCTCTGCCGTCCTGGGGGCGCACTCGGCTACAGCCAAGTAGGGCTTGAGCCAAACGAGGCTGGGCTGCTTCTTCTTCCCTCGAGGAGGCTCGCCTCCCCGCCAGCTCTTCACTCGGCTTCCAGGTGGGGGCGCTCTGCGCCTCCTGCAGGTCTTGGCTCAGGGGCTGCTTGCCCTGAGCTGGGGCTGTGGGCGGGAGGCCAGGCACGCAGGGGCAGGCCCCAACCAGCTGCACACGTCTCTGCTGGGGAGGAGAGCGCTAGGGAAGCTACGTGTGTGAGGCAGCTGATGGGCGCCCAGGGAGTCAGCCTCCGGGTGTGCGGGGCTGCAGACCCCAGCCAGGGGCCCTGGGAGCCTGGTGCACTCCGTGCGGCGCTGAGCCTGGGCGGCCAAGCAACCGCTGAAGGAGCCCTGCACTGGCCCTTCCCTTCCCTCGCACAGAGCTCTTCCTGCTGGAGCCCTTGGCAGTGTGCAAGCCACCGGCCCCTAAGCCCTCCCCAAGGAAGCCTTGGGCCTAAGTGCAAAGGCAAGGCAGGAGCGGAGCTGAGGCCAGGAAGGCGCCAGTGGCGTCTCCCAGCCTCGCGCAGCCTGCTCCTTCCTGGGCAGGAAGCCTAGCAGCGAGGCAAGTCTGGGCAAGGGTTGCCCAGGGCAGAGCAGCCTCGCGCCAGCAACTCTGCCAGATCGGGCCTCTGAGCAGAGCTGGAGCTCTGCCGTCCTGGAGGCGCACTCGGCTCCAGCCAAGTAGGGCTTGAGCCAAACGAGGCTGGGCTGCCTCTTCTTCCCTCGAGGAGGCTCGCCTCCCCGCCAGCTGTTCACTCGGCTTCCAGGTGGGGGCGCTCTGCGCCTCCTGCAGGTCTTGGCTCAGGGGCTGCTTGCCCTGAGCTGGGGCTGTGGGCGGGAGCCCAGGCACGCATGGGCAGGCCCCAACCAGCTGCACACGTCTTTGCTGGGGAGGAGAGTTCTAGGGAAGCTACGTGTGTGAGGCAGCTGCTGGGCGCCCAGGGAGTCAGCCTCCGGGTGTGCGGGGCTGCAGACCCCAGCCAGGGGCCCTGGGAGCCTGGGGCACTCCGTTCGGCGCTGAGCCTGGGCGGCCAAGCAACCACTGGAGGAGCCCTGCACTGGCCCTTCCCTTCCCTCGCACAGAGCTCTTCCTGCTGGAGCCCTTGGCAGTGTGCAAGCCACCGGCCCCTAAGCCCTCCCCAAGGACGCATGGGGCCTAGGTGCAAAGGCAAGGCAGAAGCCGAGCTGAGGCCAGGAAGGCGCCAGTGGCGTCTCCCAGCCTCGCGCAGCCTGCTCCTTCCTGGGCAGGAAGCCTAGCAGCGAGGCAAGTCTGGGCAAGGCTCGCCCAGGGCAGAGCAGCCTCGCGCCAGCAACTCTGCCAGAACGGGCCTCTGAGCAGAGCTGGAGCTCTGCCGTCCTGGAGGCGCACTCGGCTCCAGCCAGGTAGGGCTTGAGCCAAACGAGGCTGGGCTGCCTCTTCTTCCCTCGAGGAGGCTCGCCTCCCCTCCAGCTGTTCACTCGGCTTCCAGGTGGGGGCGCTCTGCGCCTCCTGCAGGTCTTGGCTCAGGGGCTGCTTGCCTTGAGCTGGGGCTGTGGGCGGGAGCCCAGGCACGCAGGGGCAGGCCCCAACCAGCTGCACACGTCTCTGCTGGGGAGGAGAGCGCTAGGGAAGCTACGTGTGTGAGGCAGCTGCTGGGCGCCCAGGGAGTCAGCCTCCGGGTGTGCGGGGCTGCAGACCCCAGCCAGGGGCTCTGGGAGCCTGGTGCACTCCGTGCGGCGCTGAGTCTGGCCGGCCAAGCAACCGCTGAAGGAGCCCTGCACTGGCCCTTCCCTTCCCTCGCACAGAGCTCTTCCTGCTGGAGCCCTTGGCAGTGTGCAAGCCACCGGCCCCTAAGCCCTCCCCAAGGACGCCTGAGGCCTAAGTGCAAAGGCAAGGCAGGAGCGGAGCTGAGACCAGGAAGGCGCCAGTGGCGTCTCCCAGCCTCGCGCAGCCTGCTCCTTCCTGGGCAGGAAGCCTAGCAGCGAGGCAAGTCTGGGCAAGGCTCGCCCAGGTCAGAGCAGCCTCGCGCCAGCAACTCTGCCAGATCGGGCCTCTGAGCAGAGCTGGAGCTCTGCCGTCCTGGAGGCGCACTCGGTTCCAGCCAAGTAGGGCTTGAGCCAAACGAGGCTGAGCTGCATCTTCTTCCCTCGAGGAGGCTCGCGTCCCCGCCAGCTGTTCACTCGGCTTCCAGGTGGGGGCGCTCTGCGCCTCCTGCAGGTCTTGGTTCAGGGGCTGCTTGCCCTGAGCTGGGGCTGTGCGCGGGAGCCCAGGCACGCAGGGGCAGGCCCCAACCAGCTGCACACGTCTCTGCTGGGGAGGAGAGCGTTAGGGAAGCTACGTGTGTGAGGCAGCTGCTGGGCGCCCAGGGAGTCAGCCTCCGGGTGTGCGGGGCTGCAGACCCCAGCCAGGGGCCCTGGGAGCCTGGGGCACTCCGTGCGGCGCTGAGCCTGGGCAGCCAAGCAACCGCTGGAGGAGCCCTGCACTGGCTCTTCCCTTCCCTCGCACAGAGCTCTTCCTGCTGGAGCCCTTGGCAGTGTGCATGCCACCGGCCCCTAAGCCATCCCCAAGGACGCCTGGGGCCTAGGTGCAAAGGCAAGGCAGGAGCGGAGCTGAGGCCAGGAAGGCGCCAGTGGCGTCTCCCAGCCTCGCGCAGCCTGCTCCACATGGGCAGGAAGCCTAGCAGCGAGGCAAGTATGGGCAAGGCTCGCCCAGGGCAGAGCAGCATCGCGCCAGCAACTCTGCCAGAACGGGCCTCTGAGCAGAGCTGGAGCTCTGCCGTCCTGGAGGCGCACTCGGCTCCAGCCAAGTAGGGCTTGAGCCAAACGAGGCTGGGCTGCCTCTTCTTCCCTCGAGGAGGCTCGCCTCCCCGCCAGCTGTTCACTCGGCTTCCAGGTGGGGGCGCTCTGCGCCTCCTGCAGGTCTTGGCTCAGGGGCTGCTTGCCCTGAGCTGGGGCTGTGGGCGGGAGCCCAGGCACCCAGGGGCAGGCCCCAACCAGCTGCACACGTCTCTGCTGGGGAGGAGAGCGCTAGGGAAGCTACGTGTGTGAGGCAGCTGCTGGGCGCCCAGGGAGTCAGCCTCCGGGTGTGCGGGGCTGCAGACTCCAGCCAGGGGCCCTGGGAGCCTGGTGCACTCCGTGCGGAGCTGAGCCTGGGCGGCCAAGCAACCGCTGGAGGAGACCTGCATTGGCCCTTCCTTCCCTCGCACAGAGCTCTTCCTGCTGGAGCCCTTGGCAGTGTGCAAGCCACCGGCCCCTAAGCCCTCCCCAAGGACGCCTGGGGCCTAGGTGCAAAGGCAAGGCAGGAGCGGAGCTGAGGCCAGGAAGGCGCCAGTGGCGTCTCCCAGCCTCGCGCAGCCTGCTCCTTCCAGGGCAGGAAGCCTAGCAGCGAGGCAAGTCTGGGCAAGGCTCGCCCAGGGCAGAGCAGCATCGCGCCAGCAACTCTGCCAGAACGGGCCTCTGAGCAGAGCTGGAGCTCTGCCGTCCTGGAGGCGCACTCGGCTCCAGCCAAGTAGGGCTTGAGCCAAACGAGGCTGGGCTGCCTCTTCTTCCCTCGAGGAGTCTCGCTTCCCCGCCAGCTCTTCACTCGGCTTCCAGGTGGGGGCGCTCTGCGCCTCCTGCAGGTCTTGGCTCAGGGGATGCTTGCCCTGAGCTGGGGCTGTGGGCGGGAGCCCAGGCACGCAGGGGCAGGCCCCAACCAGCTGCACACGTCTCTGCTGGGGAGGAGAGCGCTAGGGAAGCTACGTGTGTGAGGCAGCTGCTGGGCGCCCAGGGAGTCAGCCTCCGGGTGTGCGGGGCTGCAGACCCCAGCCAGGGGCCCTGGGAGCCTGGTGCACTCCGTGCCGAGCTGAGTCTGGGCGGCCAAGCAACCGCTGGAGGAGCCTGCACTAGCCCTTCCCTTCCCTCGCACAGAGGTCTTCCTGCTGGAGCCCTTGGCAGTGTGCAAGCCACCGGCCCCTAAGCCCTCCCCAAGGACGCCTGCCTGGGGCCTAGGTGCAAAGGCAAGGCAGGAGCGGAGCTGAGGCCAGGAAGGCGCCATTGGCGTCTCCCAGCCTCGCGCAGCCTGCTCCTTCCTGGGCAGGAAGCCTAGCAGCGAGGCAAGTCTGGGCAAGGCTCGCCCAGGGCAGAGCAGCCTCGCGCCAGCAACTCTGCCAGATCAGGCCTCTGAGCAGAGCTGGAGCTCTGCCGTCCTGGAGGCGCACTCGGCTCCAGCCATGTAGGGCTTGAGCCAAACGAGCCTGGGCTGCCTCTACTTCCCTCAAGCAGGCTCGCCTCCCCGCCAGCTGTTCACTTGGCTTCCAGGTGGGAGCGCTCTGCGCCTCCTGTAGGTCTCTGCTCAGGGGCTGCTTGCCCTTAGCTGGGGCTGTGGGCGGGAGCCCAGGCAGGCAGGGGCAGGCCCCAACCAGCTGCACACGTCTCTACTGGGGAGGAGAGCGCTAGGGAAGCTACGTGTGTGAGGCAGCTGCTGGGCGCCCAGGGAGTGAGCCTCCGGGTGTGCGGGGCTGCAGACCCCAGCCAGGGGCCCTGGGAGCATGGTGCACTCCGTGCGGCGCTGAGTCTGGGCGGCCAAGCAACCGCTGGAGGAGCCCTGCACTAGCCCTTCCCTTCCCTCGCACAGAGCTCTTCCTGCTGGAGCCCTTGGCAGTGTGCAAGCCACCGGCCCCTAAGCCCTCCCCAAGGACGCCTGGGGCCTAGGTGCAAAGGCAAGGCAGGAGCGGAGCTGAGGCCAGGAAGGCGCCAGTGGCGTCTCCCAGCCTCGCGCAGCCAGCTGCTTCCTGGGCAGGAAGCCTAGCAGCGAGGCAAGTCTGGGCAAGGCTCGCCCAGGGCAGAGCAGCCTCGCGCCAGCAACTCTGCCAGATCTGGCCTCTGAGCAGAGCTGGAGCTCTGCCGTCCTGGAGGCGCACTCGGCTCCAGCCAAGTAGGGCTTGAGCCAAATGAGGCTGGGCTGCCTCTTCTTCCCTCCAGGAGGCTCGCCTCACCGCCAGCTGTTCACTCGGCTTCCAGGTGGGGGCGCTCTGCGCCTCCTGCAGGTCTTGGCTCAGGGGCTGCATGCCTGAGTTGGGGCTGTGCGCGGGAGCCCAGGCACGCAGGGGCAGGCCCCAACCAGCTGCACACGTCTCTACTGGGGAGGAGAGCGCTAGGGAAGCTACGTGTGTGAGGCAGCTGCTGGGCGCCCAGGGAGTCAGCCTCCGGGTGTGCGGGGCTGCAGACCCCAGCCAGGGGCCCTGGGAGCCTGGTGAACTCCGTGCGGCGCTGAGTCTGGCCGGCCAAGCAACCGCTGGAGGAGCCCTGCACTAGCCCTTCCCTTCCCTCGCACAGAGCTCTTCCTGCTGGAGCCCTTGGCAGTGTGCAAGCCACCGGCCCCTAAGCCCTCCCCAAGGACGCCTGCCTGGGGCCTAGGTGCAAAGGCAAGGCAGGAGCGGAGCTGAGGCCAGGAAGGCGCCATTGGCGTCTCCCAGCCACGCGCAGCCTGCTCCTTCCTGGGCAGGAAGCCTAGCAGCGAGGCAAGTCTGGGCAAGGCTCGCCCAGGGCAGAGCAGCCTCGCGCCAGCAACTCTGCCAGATCGGGCCTCTGAGCAGAGCTGGAGCTCTGCCGTCCTGGAGGCGCACTCGGCTCCAGCCATGTAGGGCTTGAGCCAAACGAGCCTGGGCTGCCTCTACTTCCCTCAAGCAGGCTCGCCTCCCCGCCAGCTGTTCACTCGGCTTCCAGGTGGGGGCGCTCTGCGCCTCCTGCAGGTCTTGGCTCAGGGGCTGCTTGCCCTTAGCTGGGGCTGTGGGCGGGAACCCAGGCACGCAGGGGCAGGCCCCAACCAGCTGCACACGTCTCTGCTGGGGAGGAGAGCGCTAGGGAATCTACGTGTGTGAGGCAGCTGCTGGGCGCCCAGGGAGTCAGCCTCCGGGTGTGCGGGGCGGCAGACCCCAGCCAGGGGCCCTGGGAGCCTGGTGCACTCCGTGCGGCGCTGAGTCTGGGCGGCCAAGCAACCGCTGGAGGAGCCCTGCACTAGCCCTTCCCTTCCCTCGCACAGAGCTCTTCCTGCTGGAGCCCTTGGCAGTGTGCAAGCCACCGGCCCCTAAGCCCTCCCCAAGGACGCCTGGGGCCTAGGTGCAAAGGCAAGGCAGGAGCGGAGCTGAGGCCAGGAAGGCGCCAGTGGCGTCTCCCAGCCTCGCGCAGCCAGCTGCTTCCTGGGCAGGAAGCCTAGCAGCGAGGCAAGTCTGGGCAAGGCTCGCCCAGGGCAGAGCAGCCTCGCGCCAGCAACTCTGCCAGATCGGGCCTCTGAGCAGAGCTGGAGCTCTGCCGTCCTGGAGGCGCACTCGGTTCCAGCCAAGTAGGGCTTGAGCCAAACGAGGCTGGGCTGCCTCTTCTTCCCTCGAGGAGGCTCTCCTCTCCGCAGGCTGTTCACTCGGCTTCGAGGTGGGGGCGCTCTGCGCCTCCTGCAGGTCTTGGCTCAGGGGCTGCTTGCCCTGAGCTGGGGCTGTGCGCGGGAGCCCAGGCACGCAGGGGCAGGCCCCAACCAGCTGCACACGTCTCTGCTGGGGAGGAGAGCGCTAGGGAAGCTACGTGTGTGAGGCAGCTGCTGGGCGCCCAGGGAGTCAGCCTCCGGGTGTGCGGGGCTGCAGACCCCAGCCAGGGGCCCTGGGAGCCTGGTGCACTCCGTGCGGCGCTGAGCCTGGGCGGCCAAGCAACCGCTGGAGGAGCCCTGCACTGGCCCTTCCCTTCCCTCGCACAGAGCTCTTCCTGCTGGAGTCCTTGGCACTGCGCAAGCCACCGGCCCCTAAGCCTTACCCAAGGACGCCTGGGGCCTAGGTGCAAAGGCAAGGCAGGAGCGGAGCTGAAGCCAGGAAGGCGCCAGTGGCGTCTCCCAGCCTCGCGCAGCCTACTCCTTCCTGGGCAGGAAGCCTAGCAGCGAGGCAAGTGTGGGCAAGGCTCGCCCAGGGCAGAGCAGCCTCGCGCCAGCAACTCGGCCAGAACGGGCCTCTGAGCAGAGCTGGAGCTCTGCCGTCCTGGAGGCGCACTCGGCTCCAGCCAAGTAGGGCTTGAGCCAAACGAGGCTGGGCTGCCTCTTCTTCCCTCAAGGAGGCTCGCCTCCCCGCCAGCTGTTCACTCGGCTTCCAGGTGGGGGCGCTCTGCGCCTCCTGCAGGTCTTGGCTCAGGGGCTGCTTGCCCTGAGCTGGGGCTGTGGGCGGGAGCCTAGGCACGCAGGGGCAGGCCCCAACCAGCTGCACACGTCTCTGCTGGGGAGGAGAGCGCTAGGGAAGCTACGTGTGTGAGGCAGCTGCTGGGCGCCCAGGGAGTCAGCCTCCGGGTGTGCGGGGCTGCAGACCCCAGCCAGGGGCCCTGGGAGCCTGGTGCACTCCGTGCGGCGCAGAGCCTGGGCGGCCAAGCAACCGCTGGAGGAGCCCTGCACTGGCCCTTCCTTCCCTCGCACAGAGCTCTTCCTGCTGGAGCCCTTGGCAGTGTGCAAGCCACCGGCCCCTAAGCCCTCCCCAAGGACGCCTGGGGCCTAGGTGCAAAGGCAAGGCAGGAGCGGAGCTGAGGCCAGGAAGGCGCCAGTGGCGTCTCCCAGCCTCGCGCAGCCTACTCCTTCCTGGGCAGGAAGCCTAGCAGCGAGGCAAGTCTGGGCAAGGCTCGCCCAGGGCAGAGCAGCCTCGCGCCAGCAACTCGGCCAGAACGGGCCTCTGAGCAGAGCTGGAGCTCTGCCGTCCTGGAGGCGCACTCGGCTCCAGCCAAGTAGGGCTTGAGCCAAACGAGGCTGGGCTGCCTCTTCTTCCCTCAAGGAGGCTCGCCTCCCCGCCAGCTGTTCACTCGGCTTCCAGGTGGGGGCGCTCTGCGCCTCCTGCAGGTCTTGGCTCAGGGGCTGCTTGCCCTGAGCTGGGGCTGTGGGCGGGAGCCCAGGCACGCAGGGGCAGGCCCCAACCAGCTGCACACGTCTCTACTGGGGAGGAGAGCGCTAGGGAAGCTACGTGTGTGAGCCAGCTGCTGGGCACCCAGGGAATCAGCCTCCGGGTGTGCGGGGCTGCAGACCCCAGCCAGGGGCCCTGGGAGCCTGGTGAACTCCGTGCGGCGCTGAGTCTGGCCGGCCAAGCAACCGCTGGAGGAGCCCTGCACTAGCACTTCCCTTCCCTCGCACAGAGCTCTTCCTGCTGGAGCCCTTGGCAGTCTGCAAGCCACCGGCCCCTAAGCCCTCCCCAAGGACGCCTGCCTGGGGCCTAGGTGCAAAGGCAAGGCAGGAGCGGAGCTGAGGCCAGGAAGGCGCCATTGGCGTCTCCCAGCCTCGCGCAGCCTGCTCCTTCCTGGGCAGGACGCCTAGCAGCGAGGCAAGTCTGGGCAAGGCTCGCCCAGGGCAAGCAGCCTCGCGCCAGCAACTCTGCCAGATCGGGCCTCTGAGCAGAGCTGGAGCTCTGCCGTCCTGGAGGCGCACTCGGCTCCAGCCATGTAGGGCTTGAGCCAAACGAGCCTGGGCTGCCTCTACTTCCCTCGAGGAGGCTCGCCTCCCCGCCAGCTGTTCACTCGGCTTCCAGGTGGGGGCGCTCTGCGCCTCCTGCAGGTCTTGGCTCAGGGGCTGCTTGCCCTTAGCTGGGGCTGTGGGCGGGAGCCCAGGCACGCAGGGGCAGGCCCCAACCAGCTGCACACGTCTCTGCTGGGGAGGAGAGCGCTAGGGAAGCTACGTGTGTGAGGCAGCTGCTGGGCGCCCAGGGAGTCAGCCTCCGGGTGTGCGGGGCTGCAGACCCCAGCCAGGGGCCCTGGGAGCCTGGTGCACTCCGTGCGGCGCAGAGTCTGGGCGGCCAAGCAACCACTGGAGGAGCCCTGCACTAGCCCTTCCCTTCCCTCGCCCAGAGCTCTTCCTGCTGGAGCCCTTGGCAGTGTGCAAGCCACCGGCCCCTAAGCCCTCCCCAAGGACGCCTGGGGCCTAGGTGCAAAGGCAAGGCAGGAGCGGAGCTGAGGCCAGGAAGGCGCCAGTGGCGTCTCCCAGCCTCGCGCAGCCAGCTGCTTCCTGGGCAGGAAGCCTAGCAGCGAGGCAAGTCTGGGCAAGGCTCGCCCAGGGCAGAGCAGCCTCGCGCCAGCAACTCTGCCAGATCGGGCCTCTGAGCAGAGCTGGAGCTCTGCCGTCCTGGAGGCGCACTCGGTTCCAGCCAAGTAGGGCTTGAGCCAAACGAGGCTGGGCTGCCTCTTCTTCCCTCGAGGAGGCTCTCCTCTCCGCAGGCTGTTCACTCGGCTTCGAGGTGGGGGCGCTCTGCGCCTCCTGCAGGTCTTGGCTCAGGGGCTGCTTCCCCTGAGCTGGGGCTGTGCGCGGGAGCCCAGGCACGCAGGGGCAGGCCCCAACCAGCTGCACACGTCTCTGCTGGGGAGGAGAGCGCTAGGGAAGCTACGTGTGTGAGGCAGCTGCTGGGCGCCCAGGGAGTCAGCCTCCGGGTGTGCGGGGCTGCAGACCCCAGCCAGGGGCCCTGGGAGCCTGGTGCACTCCGTGCGGCACTGAGCCTGGGCGGCCAAGCAACCGCTGGAGGAGCCCTGCACTGGCCCTTCCCTTCCCTCGCACAGAGCTCTTCCTGCTGGAGTCCTTGGCACTGCGCAAGCCACCGGCCCCTAAGCCTTACCCAAGGACGCCTGGGGCCTAGGTGCAAAGGCAAGGCAGGAGCGGAGCTGAGGCCAGGAAGGCGCCAGTGGCGTCTCCCAGCCTCGCGCAGCCTACTCCTTCCTGGGCAGGAAGCCTAGCAGCGAGGCAAGTGTGGGCAAGGCTCGCCCAGGGCAGAGCAGCCTCGCGCCAGCAACTCGGCCAGAACGGGCCTCTGAGCAGAGCTGGAGCTCTGCCGTCCTGGAGGCGCACTCGGCTCCAGCCAAGTAGGGCTTGAGCCAAACGAGGCTGGGCTGCCTCTTCTTCCCTCAAGGAGGCTCGCCTCCCCGCCAGCTGTTCACTCGGCTTCCAGGTGGGGGCGCTCTGCGCCTCCTGCAGGTCTTGGCTCAGGGGCTGCTTGCCCTGAGCTGGGGCTGTGGGCGGGAGCCTAGGCACGCAGGGGCAGGCCCCAACCAGCTGCACACGTCTCTGCTGGGGAGGAGAGCGCTAGGGAAGCTACGTGTGTGAGGCAGCTGCTGGGCGCCCAGGGAGTCAGCCTCCGGGTGTGCGGGGCTGCAGACCCCAGCCAGGGGCCCTGGGAGCCTGGTGCACTCCGTGCGGCGCAGAGCCTGGGCGGCCAAGCAACCGCTGGAGGAGCCCTGCACTGGCCCTTCCTTCCCTCGCACAGAGCTCTTCCTGCTGGAGCCCTTGGCAGTGTGCAAGCCACCGGCCCCTAAGCCCTCCCCAAGGACGCCTGGGGCCTAGGTGCAAAGGCAAGGCAGGAGCGGAGCTGAGGCCAGGAAGGCGCCAGTGGCGTCTCCCAGCCTCGCGCAGCCTACTCCTTCCTGGGCAGGAAGCCTAGCAGCGAGGCAAGTCTGGGCAAGGCTCGCCCAGGGCAGAGCAGCCTCGCGCCAGCAACTCGGCCAGAACGGGCCTCTGAGCAGAGCTGGAGCTCTGCCGTCCTGGAGGCGCACTCGGCTCCAGCCAAGTAGGGCTTGAGCCAAACGAGGCTGGGCTGCCTCTTCTTCCCTCAAGGAGGCTCGCCTCCCCGCCAGCTGTTCACTCGGCTTCCAGGTGGGGGCGCTCTGCGCCTCCTGCAGGTCTTGGCTCAGGGGCTGCTTGCCCTGAGCTGGGGCTGTGGGCGGGAGCCCAGGCACGCAGGGGCAGGCCCCAACCAGCTGCACACGTCTCTACTGGGGAGGAGAGCGCTAGGGAAGCTACGTGTGTGAGCCAGCTGCTGGGCACCCAGGGAATCAGCCTCCGGGTGTGCGGGGCTGCAGACCCCAGCCAGGGGCCCTGGGAGCCTGGTGAACTCCGTGCGGCGCTGAGTCTGGCCGGCCAAGCAACCGCTGGAGGAGCCCTGCACTAGCACTTCCCTTCCCTCGCACAGAGCTCTTCCTGCTGGAGCCCTTGGCAGTGTGCAAGCCACCGGCCCCTAAGCCCTCCCCAAGGACGCCTGCCTGGGGCCTAGGTGCAAAGGCAAGGCAGGAGCGGAGCTGAGGCCAGGAAGGCGCCAGTGGCGTCTCCCAGCCTCGCGCAGCCAGCTGCTTCCTGGGCAGGAAGCCTAGCAGCGAGGCAAGTCTGGGCAAGGCTCGCCCAGGGCAGAGCAGCCTCGCGACAGCAACTCTGCCAGATCGGGCCTCTGAGCAGAGCTGGAGCTCTGCCGTCCTGGAGGCGCACTCGGCTCCAGCCAAGTAGGGCTTGAGCCAAACGAGGCTGGGCTGCCTCTTCTTCCCTCGAGGAGGCTCGCCTCCCCGCCAGCTGTTCACTCGGCTTCCAGGTGGGGGCGCTCTGCGCCTCCTGCAGGTCTTGGCTCAGGGGCTGCTTGCCCTGAGCTGGGGCTGTGCGCGGGAGCCCAGGCACGCAGGGGTAGGCCCCAACCAGCTGCACACGTCTCTGCTGGGGAGGAGAGCGCTAGGGAAGCTACGTGTGTGAGGCAGCTGCTGGGCGCCCAGGGAGTCAGCCTCCGGGTGTGCGGGGCTGCAGACTCCAGCCAGGGGCCCTGGGAGCCTGGTGCACTCCGTGCGGCGCTGAGCCTGGGCGGCCAAGCAACCGCTGGAGGAGCCCTGCACTGGCCCTTCCTTCCCTCGCACAGAGCTCTTCCTGCTGGAGCCCTTGGCAGTGTGCAAGCCACCGGCCCCTAAGCCCTCCCCAAGGACGCCTGGGGCCTAGGTGCAAAGGCAAGGCAGGAGCGGAGCTGAGGCCAGGAAGGCGCCAGTGGCGTCTCCCAACCTCGTGCAGCCTGCTCCTTCCAGGGCAGGAAGCCTAGCAGCGAGGCAAGTCTGGGCAAGGCTCGCCCAGGGCAGAGAAGCCTCGCGCCAGCAACTCTGCCAGAACGGGCCTCTGAGCAGAGCTGGAGCTCTGCCGTCCTGGAGGCGCACTCAGCTCCAGCCAAGTAGGGCTTGAGCCAAACGAGGCTGGGCTGCCTCTTCTTCCCTCGAGGAGGCCGCTTCCCCGCCAGCTGTTCACTCGGCTTCCCGGTGGGGGCGCTCTGCGCCTCCTGCAGGTCTTGGCTCAGGGGATGCTTTCCCTGAGCTGGGGATGTGCGCGGGAGCCCAGGCACCCAGGGGCAGGCCCCAACAAGTTGCACACGTCTCTGCTGGGGAGGAGAGCGCTAGGGAAGCTACGTGTGTGAGGCAGCTGCTGGGCGCCCAGGGAGTCAGCCTCCGGGTGTGCGGGGCTGCAGACTCCAGCCAGGGGCCCTGGGAGCCTGGTGCACTCCGTGCGGCGCTGAGCCTGGGCGGCCAAGCAACCGCTGGAGGAGCCCTGCACTGGCCCTTCCTTTCCCTCGCACAGAGCTCTTCCTGCTGGAGCCCTTGGCAGTGTGCAAGCCACCGGCCCCTAAGCCCTCCCCAAGGACGCCTGGGGCCTAGGTGCAAAGGCAAGGCAGGAGCGGAGCTGAGGCCAGGAAGGCGCCAGTGGCATCTCCCAGCCTCGCGCAGCCTGCTCCTTCCTGGGCAGGAAGCCTAGCAGCGAGGCAAGTCTGGGCAAGGCTCGCCCAGGGCAGAGCAGCCTCGCGCCAGCAACTCTGCCAGATCGGGCCTCTGAGCAGAGCTGGAGCTCTGCCGTCCTGGAGGCGCACTCGGCTCCAGCCAAGTAGGGCTTGAGCCAAACGAGGCTGGGCTGCCTCTTCTTCCCTCGAGGAGACTCGCCTCCCCGCCAGCTGTTCACTCGGCTTCCAGGTGGGGGCGATCTGCGCCTCCTGCAGGTCTTGGCTCAAGGGCTGCTTGCTCTGACCTGGGGCTGTGGGCGGGAGCCCAGGCATGCAGGGGCAGGCCCCAACCAGCTGCACACGTCTCTGCTGGGGAGGAGAGCGCTAACGAAGCTACGTGTGTGAGGCAGCTGCTGGGCGCCCAGGGAGTCAGCCTCCGGGTGTGCGGGGCTGCAGACCCCAGCCAGGGGCCCTGGGAGCCTGGTGAACTCCGTGCGGCGCTGAGCCTGGGCGGCCAAGAAACCGCTGGAGGAGCCCTGCACTGGCCCTTCCCTTCCCTCGCACAGAGCGCTTCCTGCTGGAGCCCTTGGCAGTGTGCAAGCCACCGGCCCCTAAGCCCTCCCCAAGGACGCCTGGGGCCTAGGTGCAAAGGAAAGGCAGGAGCGGAGCTGAGGCCAGGAAGGCGCCAGTAGCGTCTCCCAGCCTCGCGCAGCCTGCTCCTTCCTGGGCAGGAAGCCTAGCAGCGAGGCAAGTCTGGGCAAGGCTCGCCCAGGGCAGAGCAGCCTCGCGCCAGCAACTCTGCCAGATCTGGCCTCTGAGCAGAGCTGGAGCTCTGCCGTCCTGGAGGCGCACTCGGCTCCAGCCAAGTAGGGCTTGAGCCAAACGAGGCTGGGCTGCCTCTTCTTCCCTCCAGGAGGCTCGCCTCACCGCCAGCTGTTCACTCGGCTTCCAGGTGGGGGCGCTCTGCGCCTCCTGCAGGTCTTGGCTCAGGGGCTGCATGCCCTGAGCTGGGGCTGTGGGCGGGAGCCCAGGCACGCAGGGGCAGGCCCCAACCAGCTGCACACGTCTCTACTGGGGAGGAGAGCGCTAGGGAAGCTACGTGTGTGAGGCAGCTGCTGGGCGCCCAGGGAGTCAGCCTCCGGGTGTGCGGGGCTGCAGACCCCAGCCAGGGGCCCTGGGAGCCTGGTGAACTCCGTGCGGCGCTGAGTCTGGCCGGCCAAGCAACCGCTGGAGGAGCCCTGCACTAGCCCTTCCCTTCCCTCGCACAGAGCTCTTCCTGCTGGAGCCCTTGGCAGTCTGAAAGCCACCGGCCCCTAAGCCCTCCCCAAGGACGCCTGCCTGGGGCCTAGGTGCAAAGGCAAGGCAGGAGCGGAGCTGAGGCCAGGAAGGCGCCATTGGCGTCTCCCAGCCTCGCGCAGCCTGCTCCTTCCTGGGCAGGAAGCCTAGCAGCGAGGCAAGTCTGGGCAAGGCTCGCCCAGGGCAGAGCAGCCTCGCGCCAGCAACTCTGCCAGATCTGGCCTCTGAGCAGAGCTGGAGCTCTGCCGTCCTGGAGGCGCACTCGGCTCCAGCCATGTAGGGCTTGAGCCAAACGAGCCTGGGCTGCCTCTACTTCCCTCAAGCAGGCTCGCCTCCCCGCCAGCTGTTCACTCGGCTTCCAGGTGGGGGCGCTCTGCGCCTCCTGCAGGTCTTGGCTCAGGGGCTGCTTGCCCTTAGCTGGGGCTGTGGGCGGGAGCGCAGGCACGCAGGGGCAGGCCCCAACCAGCTGCACACGTCTCTGCTGGGGAGGAGAGCGCTAGGGAAGCTACGTGTGTGAGGCAGCTGCTGGGCGCCCAGGGAGTCAGCCTCCGGGTGTGCGGGGCTGCAGACCCCAGCCATGGGCCCTGGGAGCCTGGTGCACTCCGTGCGGCGCTGAGTCTGGGCGGCCAAGCAACCGCTGGAGGAGCCCTGCACTAGCCCTTCCCTTCCCTCGCACAGAGCTCTTCCTGCTGGAGCCCTTGGCAGTGTGCAAGCCACCGGCCCCTAAGCCCTCCCCAAGGACGCCTGGGGCCTAGGTGCAAAGGCAAGGCAGGAGCGGAGCTGAGGCCAGGAAGGCGCCAGTGGCGTCTCCCAGCCTCGCGCAGCCAGCTGCTTCCTGGGCAGGAAGCCTAGCAGCGAGGCAAGTCTGGGCAAGGCTCGCCCAGGGCAGAGCAGCCTCGCGCCAGCAACTCTGCCAGATCGGGCCTCTGAGCAGAGCTGGAGCTCTGCCGTCCTGGAGGCGCACTCGGCTCCAGCCAAGTAGGGCTTGAGCCAAACGAGGCTGGGCTGCCTCTTCTTCCCTCGAGGAGGCGCGCCTCCCCGCCAGCTGTTCACTCGGCTTCCAGGTGGGGGCGCTCTGCGCCTCCTGCAGGTCTTGGCTCAGGGGCTGCTTGCCCTGAGCTGGGGCTGTGCGCGGGAGCCCAGGCACGCAGGGGCAGGCCCCAACCAGCTGCACACGTCTCTACTGGGGAGGAGAGCGCTAGGGAAGCTACGTGTGTTAGGCAGCTGCTGGGCGCCCAGGGAGTAAGCCTCCGGGTGTGCGGGGCTGCAGACCCCAGCCAGGGGCCCTGGGAGCCTGGTGCACTCCGTGCCGAGCTGAGTCTGGGCGGCCAAGCAACCGCTGGAGGGGCCCTGCACTAGCCCTTCCCTTCCCTCGCACAGAGCTCTTCCTGCTGGAGCCCTTGGCAGTGTGCAAGCCACCGGCCCCTAAGCCCTCCCCAAGGACGCCTGGGGCCTAGGTGCAAAGGCAAGGCAGGAGCGGAGCTGAGGCCAGGAAGGCGCCAGTGGCGTCTCCCAGCCTCGCGCAGCCTGCTCCTTCCTGGGCAGGAAGCCTAGCAGCGAGGCAAGTCTGGGCAAGGCTCGCCCAGGGCAGAGCAGCCTCGCGCCAGCAACTCTGCCAGATCGGGCCTCTGAGCAGAGCTGGAGCTCTGCCGTCCTGGAGGCGCACTCGGCTCCAGCCAAGTAGGGCTTGAGCCAAACGAGGCTAGGCTGCCTCTTCTTCCCTCGAGGAGGCTCGCCTCCCCGCCAGCTGTTCACTCGGCTTCCAGGTGGGGGCGCTCTGCGCCTCCTGCAGGTCTTGGCTCAGGGGCTGCTTGCCCTGAGCTGGGGCTGTGCGCGGGAGCATAGGCAGGCAGGGGCAGGCCCCAACCAGCTGCACACGTCTCTGCTGGGGAGGAGAGCGCTAGGGAAGCTACGTGTGTGAGGCAGCTGCTGGGCGCCCAGGGAGTCAGCCTCCGGGTGTGCGGGGCTGCAGACCCCAGCCAGGGGCCCTGGGAGCCTGGTGAACTCCGTGCGGCGCTGAGCCTGGGCGGCCAAGAAACCGCTGGAGGAGCCCTGCACTGGCCCTTCCCTTCCCTCGCACAGAGCGCTTCCTGCTGGAGCCCTTGGCAGTGTGCAAGCCACCGGCCCCTAAGCCCTCCCCAAGGACGCCTGGGGCCTAGGTGCAAAGGAAAGGCAGGAGCGGAGCTGAGGCCAGGAAGGCGCCAGTGGCGTCTCCCAGCCTCGCGCAGCCTGCTCCTTCCTGGGCAGGAAGCCTAGCAGCGAGGCAAGTCTGGGCAAGGCTCGCCCAGGGCAGAGCAGCCTCGCGCCAGCAACTCTGCCAGATCTGGCCTCTGAGCAGAGCTGGAGCTCTGCCGTCCTGGAGGCGCACTCGGCTCCAGCCAAGTAGGGCTTGAGCCAAACGAGGCTGGGCTGCCTCTTCTTCCCTCCAGGAGGCTCGCCTCACCGCCAGCTTTTCAATCGGCTTCCAGGTGGGGGCGCTCTGCGCCTCCTGCAGGTCTTGGCTCAGGGGCTGCATGCCCTGAGCTGGGGCTGTGGGCGGGAGCCCAGGCACGCAGGGGCAGGCCCCAACCAGCTGCACACGTCTCTGCTGGGGAGGAGAGCGCTAGGGAAGCTACGTGTGTGAGGCAGCTGCTGGGCGCCCAGGGAGTCAGCCTCCGGGTGTGCGGGGCTGCAGACCCCGGCCAGGGGCCCTGGGAGCCTGGTGCACTCCGTGCGGCGCTGAGCCTGGGCGGCCAAGCAACCGCTGGAGGAGCCCTGCACTGGCCCTTCCCTTCCCTAGCACAGAGCTCTTCCTGCTGGAGCCCTTGGCAGTGTGCAAGCCACCGGACCCTAAGCCCTCCCCAAGGACGCCTGGGGCCTAGGTGCAAAGGCAAGGCAGCAGCGGAGCTGAGGCCAGGAAGGCGCCAGTGGCGTCTTCCAGCCTCGCGCAGCCTGCTCCTTCCTGGGCAGGAAGACTAGCAGCGAGGCAAGTCTGGGCAAGGCTCGCCCAGGGCAGAGCAGCCTCGCGCCAGCAACTCTGCCAGAACGGGCCTCTGAGCAGAGCTGGAGCTCTGCCGTCCTGGAGGCGCACTCGGCTCCAGCCAAGTAGGGCTTGAGCCAAACGAGGCTGGGCTGCCTCTTCTTCCCTCGAGGAGGCTCGCCTCACCGCCAGCTGTTCACTCGGCTTCCAGGTGGGGGCGCTCTGCGCCTCCTGCAGGTCTTGGCTCAGGGGCTGCTTGCCCTGAGCTGGGGCTGTGCGCAGGAGCCCAGGAACGCAGGGGCAGGCCCCAACCAGCTGCACACGTCTCTGCTGGGGAGGAGAGCACTAGGGAAGCTACGTGTGTGAGGCAGCTGCTGGGCGCCCAGGGAGTCAGCCTCCGGGTGTGCGGGGCTGCAGACCCCAGCCAGGGGCCCTGGGAGCCTGGTGCACTCCGTGCGGCGCTGAGTCTGGGCGGCCAAGCACCTCTGGAGGAGCCCTGCATTAGCCCTTCCCTTCCCTCGCACAGAGCTCTTCCTGCTGGAGCCCTTGGCAGTGTGCAAGCCACCGGCCCCTAAGCCCTCCCCAAGGACGCCTGAGGCCTAGGTGCAAAGGCAAGGCAGGAGCGGAGCTGAGGCCAGGAAGGCGCCAGTGGCGTCTCCCAGCCTCGCGCAGCCTGCTCCTTCCTGGGCAGGAAGCCTAGCAGCGAGGCAAGTCTGGGCAAGGCTCGCCCAGGGCAGAGCAGCCTCGCGCCAGCAACTCGGCCAGATCGGGCCTCTGAGCAGAGCTGGAGCTCTGCCGTCCTGGAGGCGCACTCGGCTCCAGCCATGTAGGGCTTGAGCCAAACGAGCCTGGGCTGCCTCTACTACCCTCAAGCAGGCTCGCCTCCCCGCCAGCTGTTCACTCGGCTTCCAGGTGGGGGCGCTCTGCGCCTCCTGCAGGTCTTGGCTCAGGGGCTGCTTGCCCTTAGCTGGGGCTGTGGGCGGGAGCCCAGGCACGCAGGGGCAGGCCCCAA
This sequence comes from Ovis canadensis, assembly GCF_042477335.2. NCBI lineage: Eukaryota > Metazoa > Chordata > Mammalia > Artiodactyla > Bovidae > Ovis > Ovis canadensis. The sequence goes on along the minus strand of NC_091266.1, from coordinate 704,492 downwards.
CCAGCTGCACACGTCTCTGCTGGGGAGGAGAGCGCTAGGGAAGCTACGTGTGTGAGGCAGCTGCTGGGCGCCCAGGGAGTCAGCCTCCGGGTGTGCGGGGCTGCAGACCCCAGCCAGGGGCCCTGGGAGCCTGGTGCACTCCGTGCCGAGCTGAGCCTGGGCAGCCAAGCAACCGCTGGAGGGGCCCTGCACTAGCCCTTACCTTCCCTCGCACAGAGCTCCTCCTGCTGGAGCCCTTGGCAGTGTGCAAGCCACCGGCCCCTAAGCCCTCCCCAAGGACGCCTGGGGCCTAGGTGCAAAGGCAAGGCAGGAGCGGAGCTGAGGCCAGGAAGGCGCCAGTGGCGTCTCCCAGCCTCGCGCAGCCTGCTCCTTCCTGGGCAGGAAGCCTAGCAGCGAGGCAAGTCTGGGCAAGGCTCGCCCAGGGCAGAGCAGCCTCGCGCCAGCAACTCTGCCAGATCGGGCCTCTGAGCAGAGCTGGAGCTCTGCCGTCCTGGAGGCGCACTCGGCTCCAGCCAAGTAGGGCTTGAGCCAAACGAGGCTAGGCTGCCTCTTCTTCCCTCGAGGAGGCTCGCCTCCCCGCCAGCTGTTCACTCGGCTTCCAGGTGGGGGCGCTCTGCGCCTCCTGCAGGTCTTGGCTCAGGGGCTGCTTGCCCTGAGCTGGGGCTGTGCGCGGGAGCCCAGGCACGCAGGGGCAGGCCCCAACCAGCTGCACACATCTCTGCTGGGGAGGAGAGCGCTAGGGAAGCTACGTGTGTGAGGCAGCTGCTGGGCGCCCAGGGAGTCAGCCTCCGGGTGTGCGGGGCTGCAGACCCCAGCCAGGGGCCCTGGGAGCCTGGTGCACTCCGTGCGGCGCTGAGCCTGGGCGGCCAAGCAACCGCTGGAGGAGCCCTGCACTGGCCCTTCCTTTCCCTAGCACAGAGCTCTTCCTGCTGGAGCCCTTGGCAGTGTGCAAGCCACCGGCCCCTAAGCTCTCCCCAAGGACGCCTGGGGCCTAGGTGCAAAGGCAAGGCAGGAGCGGAGCTGAGGCCAGGAAGGCGCCATTGGCGTCTCCCAGCCTCGCGCAGCCTGCTCCTTCCTGGGCAGGAAGCCTAGCAGCGAGGCAAGTCTGGGCAAGGCTCGCCCAGGGCAGAGCAGCCTCGCGCCAGCAACTCTGCCAGAACGGGCCTCTGAGCAGAGCTGGAGCTCTGCCGTCCTGGAGGCGCACTCGGCTCCAGCCAAGTAGGGCTTGAGCCAAACGAGGCTGGGCTGCCTCTTCTTCCCTCGAGGAGGCTCGCCTCCCCTCCAGCTGTTCACTCGGCTTCCAGGTGGGGGCGCTCTGCGCCTCCTGCAGGTCTTGGCTCAGGGGCTGCTTGCCCTGAGCTGGGGCTGTGCGCGGGAGCCCAGGAACGCAGGGGCAGGCCCCAACCAGCTGCACACGTCTCTGCTGGGGAGGAGAGCGCTAGGGAAGCTACATGTGTGAGGCAGCTGCTGGGCGCCCAGGGAGTCAGCCTCCGGGTGTGCGGGGCTGCAGACCCCAGCCAGGGCCCTTGGAGCCTGGTGCACTCCGTGCGGCGCTGAGTCTGGGCGGCCAAGCAACCTCTGGAGGAGCCCTGCATTAGCCCTTCCCTTCCCTCGCACAGAGCTCTTCCTGCTGGAGCCCTTGGCAGTGTGCAAGCCACCGGCCCCTAAGCCCTTCCCAAGGACGCCTGAGGCCTAGGTGCAAAGGCAAGGCAGGAGCGGAGCTGAGGCCAGGAAGGCGCCAGTGGCGTCTCCCAGCCTCGCGCAGCCTGCTCCTTCCTGGGCAGGAAGCCTAGCAGCGAGGCAAGTCTGGGCAAGGCTCGCCCAGGGCAGAGCAGCCTCGCGCCAGCAACTCTGCCAGATCAGGCCTCTGAGCAGAGCTGGAGCTCTGCCGTCCTGGAGGCGCACTCGGCTCCAGCCATGTAGGGCTTGAGCCAAACGAGCCTGGGCTGCCTCTACTTCCCTCAAGCAGGCTCGCCTCCCCGCCAGCTGTTCACTCGGCTTCCAGGTGGGGGCGCTCTGCGCCTCCTGCAGGTCTTGGCTCAGGGGCTGCTTGCCCTGAGCTGGGGCTGTGGGCGGGAGCCCAGGCACGCAGGGGCAGGCCCCAACCAGCTGCACACGTCTCTGCTGGGGAGGAGAGCGCTAGGGAAGCTACGTGTGTGAGGCAGCTGCTGGGCGCCCAGGGAGTCAGCCTCCGGGTGTGCGGGGCTGCAGACCCCGGCCAGGGGCCCTGGGAGCCTGGTGCACTCCGTGCGGCGCTGAGCCTGGGCGGCCAAGCAACCGCTGGAGGAGCCCTGCACTGGCCCTTCCCTTCCCTAGCACAGAGCTCTTCCTGCTGGAGCCCTTGGCAGTGTGCAAGCCACCGGACCCTAAGCCCTCCCCAAGGACGCCTGGGGCCTAGGTGCAAAGGCAAGGCAGCAGCGGAGCTGAGGCCAGGAAGGCGCCAGTGGCGTCTTCCAGCCTCGCGCAGCCTGCTCCTTCCTGGGCAGGAAGCCTAGCAGCGAGGCAAGTCTGGGCAAGGCTCGCCCAGGGCAGAGCAGCCTCGCGCCAGCAACTCTGCCAGAACGGGCCTCTGAGCAGAGCTGGAGCTCTGCCGTCCTGGAGGCGCACTCGGCTCCAGCCAAGTAGGGCTTGAGCCAAACGAGGCTGGGCTGCCTCTTCTTCCCTCGAGGAGGCTCGCCTCACCGCCAGCTGTTCACTCGGCTTCCAGGTGGGGGCGCTCTGCGCCTCCTGCAGGTCTTGGCTCAGGGGCTGCTTGCCCTGAGCTGGGGCTGTGCGCAGGAGCCCAGGAACGCAGGGGCAGGCCCCAACCAGCTGCACACGTCTCTGCTGGGGAGGAGAGCACTAGGGAAGCTACATGTGTGAGGCAGCTGCTGGGCGCCCAGGGAGTCAGCCTCCGGGTGTGCGGGGCTGCAGACCCCAGCCAGGGGCCCTTGGAGCCTGGTGCACTCCGTGCGGCGCTGAGTCTGGGCGGCCAAGCAACCTCTGGAGGAGCCCTGCATTAGCCCTTCCCTTCCCTCGCACAGAGCTCTTCCTGCTGGAGCCCTTGGCAGTGTGCAAGCCACCGGCCCCTAAGCCCTCCCCAAGGACGCCTGAGGCCTAGGTGCAAAGGCAAGGCAGGAGCGGAGCTGAGGCCAGGAAGGCGCCAGTGGCGTCTCCCAGCCTCGCGCAGCCTGCTCCTTCCTGGGCAGGAAGCCTAGCAGCGAGGCAAGTCTGGGCAAGGCTCGCCCAGGGCAGAGCAGCCTCGCGCCAGCAACTCTGCCAGATCGGGCCTCTGAGCAGAGCTGGAGCTCTGCCGTCCTGGAGGCGCACTCGGCTCCAGCCATGTAGGGCTTGAGCCAAACGAGCCTGGGCTGCCTCTACTTCCCTCAAGCAGGCTCGCCTCCCCGCCAGCTGTTCACTCGGCTTCCAGGTGGGGGCGCTCTGCGCCTCCTGCAGGTCTTGGCTCAGGGGCTGCTTGCCCTTAGCTGGGGCTGTGGGCGGGAGCCCAGGCACGCAGGGGCAGGCCCCAACCAGCTGCACACGTCTCTGCTGGGGAGGAGAGCGCTAGGGAAGCTACGTGTGTGAGGCAGCTGCTGGGCGCCCAGGGAGTCAGCCTCCGGGTGTGCGGGGCTGCAGACCCCAGCCAGGGGCCCTGGGAGCCTGGTGCACTCCGTGCCGAGCTGAGCCTGGGCAGCCAAGCAACCGCTGGAGGGGCCCTGCACTAGCCCTTACCTTCCCTCGCACAGAGCTCCTCCTGCTGGAGCCCTTGGCAGTGTGCAAGCCACCGGCCCCTAAGCCCTCCCCAAGGACGCCTGGGGCCTAGGTGCAAAGGCAAGGCAGGAGCGGAGCTGAGGCCAGGAAGGCGCCAGTGGCGTCTCCCAGCCTCGCGCAGCCTGCTCCTTCCTGGGCAGGAAGCCTAGCAGCGAGGCAAGTCTGGGCAAGGCTCGCCCAGGGCAGAGCAGCCTCGCGCCAGCAACTCTGCCAGAACGGGCCTCTGAGCAGAGCTGGAGCTCTGCCGTCCTGGAGGCGCACTCGGCTCCAGCCAAGTAGGGCTTGAGCCAAACGAGGCTGGGCTGCCTCTTCTTCCCTCGAGGAGGCTCGCCTCCCCGCCAGCTGTTCACTCGGCTTCCAGGTGGGGGCGCTCTGCGCCTCCTGCAGGTCTTGGCTCAGGGGCTGCTTGCCCTGAGCTGGGGCTGTGCGCGGGAGCCCAGGAACGCAGGGGCAGGCCCCAACCAGCTGCACACGTCTCTGCTGGGGAGGAGAGCGCTAGGGAAGCTACATGTGTGAGGCAGCTGCTGGGCGCCCAGGGAGTCAGCCTCCGGGTGTGCGGGGCTGCAGACCCCAGCCAGGGCCCTTGGAGCCTGGTGCACTCCGTGCGGCGCTGAGTCTGGGCGGCCAAGCAACCTCTGGAGGAGCCCTGCATTAGCCCTTCCCTTCCCTCGCACAGAGCTCTTCCTGCTGGAGCCCTTGGCAGTGTGCAAGCCACCGGCCCCTAAGCCCTCCCCAAGGACGCCTGAGGCCTAGGTGCAAAGGCAAGGCAGGAGCGGAGCTGAGGCCAGGAAGGCGCCAGTGGCGTCTCCCAGCCTCGCGCAGCCTGCTCCTTCCTGGGCAGGAAGCCTAGCAGCGAGGCAAGTCTGGGCAAGGCTCGCCCAGGGCAGAGCAGCCTCGCGCCAGCAACTCTGCCAGAACGGGCCTCTGAGCAGAGCTGGAGCTCTGCCGTCCTGGAGGCGCACTCGGCTCCAGCCAAGTAGGGCTTGAGCCAAACGAGGCTGGGCTGCCTCTTCTTCCCTCGAGGAGGCTCGCCTCCCCTCCAGCTGTTCACTCGGCTTCCAGGTGGGGGCGCTCTGCACCTCCTGCAGGTCTTGGCTCAGGGGCTGCTTGCCCTGAGCGGGGGCTGTGCCCAGGAGCCCAGGCACGCAGGGGCAGGCCCCAACCAGCTGCACAGGTCTCTGCTGGGGAGGAGAGCGCTAGGGAAGCTACGTGTGTGAGGCAGCTGCTGGTCGCCCAGGGAGTCAGCCTCCGGGTGTGCGGGGCTGCAGAACCCAGCCAGGGCCCTGGGAGCCTGGGGCACTCCGTGCGGCGCTGAGTCTGGGCGGCGAAGCAACCGCTGGAGGAGCCCTGCACTGGCCCTTCCCTTCCCTCGCACAGAGCTCTTCCTGCTGGAGCCCTTGGCAGTGTGCAAGCCACCGGCCCCTAAGCCCTCCCCAAGGACGCCTGGGGCCTAGGTGCAAAGGCAAGGCAGGAGCGGAGCTGAGGCCAGGAAGGCGCCAGTGGCGTCTCCCAGCCTCGCGCAGCCTGCTCCTTCCTGGGCAGGAAGCCTAGCAGCGAGCCAATTCTGGGCAAGGCTCGCCCAGGGCAGAGCAGCCTCGCGCCAGCAACTCTGCCAGAACGGGCCTCTGAGCAGAGCTGGAGCTCTGCCGTCCTGGAGGCGCACTCGGCTCCAGCCAAGTAGGGCTTGAGCCAAACGAGGCTGGGCTGCCTCTTCTTCCCTCGAGGAGGCTCGCCTCCCCGCCAGCTGTTCACTCGGCTTCCAGGTGGGGGCGCTCTGCGCCTCCTGCAGGTCTTGGCTCAGGGGCTGCTTGCCCTGAGCTGGGGCTGTGCGCGGGAGCCCAGGCACGCAGGGGCAGGCCCCAACCAGCTGCACACGTCTCTGCTGGGGAGGAGAGCGCTAGGGAAGCTACGTGTGTGAGGCAGCTGCTGGGCGCCCAGGGAGTCAGCCTCCGGGTGTGCGGGGCTGCAGACCCCAGCCAGGGGCCCTGGGAGCCTGGTGCACTCCGTGCGGCGCTGAGCCTGGGCGGCCAAGCAACCGCTGGAGGAGCCCTGCACTGGCCCTTCCCTTCCCTCGCACAGAGCTCTTCCTGCTGGAGCCCTTGGCAGTGTGCAAGCCACCGGCCCCTAAGACCTCCCCAAGGACGCCTGGGGCCTAGGTGCAAAGGCAAGGCAGGAGCGGAGCTGAGGCCAGGAATGCGCCAGTGGCGTCTCCCAGCCTCGCGCAGCCTGCTCCTTCCTGGGCAGGAAGCCTAGCAGCGAGGCAAGTCTGGGCAAGGCTCGCCCAGGGCAGAGCAGCCTCGCGCCAGCAACTCTGCCAGAACGGGCCTCTGAGCAGAGCTGGAGCTCTGCCGTCCTGGAGGCGCACTCGGCTCCAGCCAAGTAGGGCTTGAGCCAAACGAGGCTGGGCTGCCTCTTCTTCCCTCGAGGAGGCTCGCCGCCCCGCCAGCTGTTCACTCGGCTTCCAGGTGGGGGCGCTCTGCGCCTCCTGCAGGTCTTGGCTCAGGGGCTGCTTGCCCTGAGCTGGGGCTGTGGGCGGGAGCCCAGGCACGCAGGGGCAGGCCCCAACCAGCTGCACACGTCTCTGCTGGGGAGGAGAGCGCTAGGGAAGCTACGTGTGTGAGGCAGCTGCTGGGCGCCCAGGGAGTCAGCCTCCGGGTGTGCGGGGCTGCAGACCCCAGCCAGGGGCCCTGGGAGCCTGGTGCACTCCGTGCGGCGCTGAGCCTGGGCGGCCAAGCAACCGCTGGAGGAGCCCTGCACTGGCCCTTCCCTTCCCTCGCACAGAGCTCTTCCTGCTGGAGCCCTTGGCAGTGTGCAAGCCACCGGCCCCTAAGCCCTCCCCAAGGACGCCTGGGGCCTAGGTGCAAAGGCAAGGCAGGAGCGGAGCTGAGGCCAGGAAGGCGCCAGTGGCGTCTCCCAGCCTCGCGCAGCCTGCTCCTTCCTGGGCAGGAAGCCTAGCAGCGAGGCAAGTCTGGGCAAGGCTCGCCCAGGGCAGAGCAGCCTCGCGCCAGCAACTCTGCCAGAACGGGCCTCTGAGCAGAGCTGGAGCTCTGCCGTCCTGGAGGCGCACTTGGCTCCAGCCAAGTAGGGCTTGAGCCAAACGAGGCTGGGCTGCCTCTTCTTCCCTCGAGGAGGCTCGCCTCCCCGCCAGCTGTTCACTCGGCTTCCAGGTGGGGGCGCTCTGCGCCTCCTCCAGGTCTTGGCTCAGGGGCTGCTTGCCCTGAGCTGGGGCTGTGCGCGGGAGCCCAGGCACGCTGGGGCAGGCCCCAACCAGCTGCACACGTCTCTGCTGGGGAGGAGAGCGCTAGGGAAGCTACGTGTGTGAGGCAGCTGCTGGGCGCCCAGGGAGTCAGCCTCCGGGTGTGCGGGGCTGCAGACCCCAGCCTGGGGCCCTGGGAGCCTGGTGCACTCCGTGCAGCGCTGAGCCTGGGCGGCCAAGCAACCGCTGGAGGAGCCCTGCACTGGCCCTTCCCTTCCCTCGCACAGAGCTCTTCCTGCTGGAGCCCTTGGCAGTGTGCAAGCCACCGGCCCCTAAGCCCTCCCCAAGGACGCCTGGGGCCTAGGTGCAAAGGCAAGGCAGGAGCGGAGCTGAGGCCAGGAAGGCGCCAGTGGCGTCTCCCAGCCTCGCGCAGCCTGCTCCTTCCTGGGCAGGAAGCCTAGCAGCGAGGCAAGTCTGGGCAAGGCTCGCCCAGGGCAGAGCAGCCTCGCGCCAGCAACTCTGCCAGAACGGGCCTCTGAGCAGAGCTGGAGCTCTGCCGTCCTGGAGGCGCACTCGGCTCCAGCCAAGTAGGGCTTGAGCCAAACGAGGCTGGGCTGCCTCTTCTTCCCTCGAGGAGGCTCGCCTCCCCACCAGCTGTTCACTCGGCTTCCAGGTGGGGCCGCTCTGCGCCTCCTGCAGGTCTTGGCTCAGGGGCTGCTTGCCCTGAGCTGGGGCTGTGCGCAGGAGCCCAGGCACGCAGGGGCAGGCCCCAACCAGCTGCACACGTCTCTGCTGGGGAGGAGAGCGCTAGGGAAGCTACGTGTGTGAGGCAGCTGCTGGGCGCCCAGGGAGTCAGCCTCCGGGTGTGCGGGGCTGCAGACCCCAGCCAGGGGCCCTGGGAGCCTGGGGCACTCCGTGCGGCGCTGAGCCTGGGCGGCCAAGCAACCGCTGGAGGAGCCCTGCACTGGCCCTTCCCACCCCTCGCACAGAGCTCTTCCTGCTGGAGCCCTTGGCAGTGTGCAAGCCACCGGCCCCTAAGCCCTCCCCAAGGACGCCTGGGGCCTAGGTGCAAAGGCAAGGCAGGAGCGGAGCTGAGGCCAGGAAGGCGCCAGTGGCGTCTCCCAGCCTCGCGCAGCCTGCTCCTTCCTGGGCAGGAAGCCTAGCAGCGAGGCAAGTCTGGGCAAGGCTCGCCCAGGGCAGAGCAGCCTCGCGCCAGCAACTCTGCCAGAACGGGCCTCTGAGCAGAGCTGGAGCTCTGCCGTCCTGGAGGCGCACTCGGCTCCAGCCAAGTAGGGCTTGAGCCAAACGAGGCTGGGCTGCCTCTTCTTCCCTCGAGGAGGCTCGCCTCCCCTCCAGCTGTTCACTCGGCTTCCAGGTGGGGGCGCTCTGCACCTCCTGCAGGTCTTGGCTCAGGGGCTGCTTGCCCTGAGCTGGGGCTGTGCCCAGGAGCCCAGGCACGCAGGGGCAGGCCCCAACCAGCTGCACAGGTCTCTGCTGGGGAGGAGAGCGCTAGGGAAGCTACGTGTGTGAGGCAGCTGCTGGTCGCCCAGGGAGTCAGCCTCCGGGTGTGCGGGGCTGCAGAACCCAGCCAGGGCCCTGGGAGCCTGGGGCACTCCGTGCGGCGCTGAGTCTGGGCGGCGAAGCAACCGCTGGAGGAGCCCTGCACTGGCCCTTCCCTTCCCTCGCACAGAGCTCTTCCTGCTGGAGCCCTTGGCAGTGTGCAAGCCACCGGCCCCTAAGCCCTCCCCAAGGACGCCTGGGGCCTAGGTGCAAAGGCAAGGCAGGAGCGGAGCTGAGGCCAGGAAGGCGCCAGTGGCGTCTCCCAGCCTCGCGCAGCCTGCTCCTTCCTGGGCAGGAAGCCTAGCAGCGAGGCAATTCTGGGCAAGGCTCGCCCAGGGCAGAGCAGCCTCGCGCCAGCAACTCTGCCAGAACGGGCCTCTGAGCAGAGCTGGAGCTCTGCCGTCCTGGAGGCGCACTCGGCTCCAGCCAAGTAGGGCTTGAGCCAAACGAGGCTGGGCTGCCTCTTCTTCCCTCGAGGAGGCTCGCCTCCCCGCCAGCTGTTCACTCGGCTTCCAGGTGGGGGCGCTCTGCGCCTCCTGCAGGTCTTGGCTCAGGGGCTGCTTGCCCTGAGCTGGGGCTGTGCGCGGGAGCCCAGGCACGCAGGGGCAGGCCCCAACCAGCTGCACACGTCTCTGCTGGGGAGGAGAGCGCTAGGGAAGCTACGTGTGTGAGGCAGCTGCTGGGCGCCCAGGGAGTCAGCCTCCGGGTGTGCGGGGCTGCAGACCCAAGCCAGGGGCCCTGGGAGCCTGGGGCACTCCGAGCGGCGCTGAGCCTGGGCGGCCAAGCAACCGCTGGAGGAGCCCTGCACTGGCCCTTCCCTTCCCTCGCACAGGGCTCTTCCTGCTGGAGCCCTTGGCACTGTGCAAGCCACCGGCCCCTAAGCCCTCCCCAAGGACGCCTGGAGCCTAGGTTCAAAGGCAAGGCAGGAGCGGAGCTGAGGCCAGGAAGGCGCCAGTGGCGTCTCCCAGCCTCGCGCAGCCTGCTCCTTCCTGGGCAGGAAGCCTAGCAGCGAGGCAAGTCTGGGCAAGGCTCGCCCAGGGCAGAGCAGCCTCGCGCCAGCAACTCTGCCAGAACGGGCCTCTGAGCAGAGCTGGAGCTCTGCCGTCCTGGAGGCGCACTTGGCTCCAGCCAAGTAGGGCTTGAGCCAAACGAGGCTGGGCTGCCTCTTCTACCCTCGAGGAGGCTCGCCTCCCCGCCAGCTGTTCACTCGGCTTCCAGGTGGGGGCGCTCTGCGCCTCCTGCAGGTCTTGGCTCAGGGGCTGCTTGCCCTGAGCTGGGGATGTGCGCGGGAGCCCAGGCACGCAGGGGCAGGCCCCAACCAGCTGCACACGTCTCTGCTGGGGAGGAGAGCGCTAGGGAAGCTACGTGTGTGAGGCAGCTGCTGGGCGCCCAGGGAGTCAGCCTCCGGGTGCGCGGGGCTGCAGACCCCAGCCAGGGGCCCTGGGAGCCTGGTGCACTCCGTGCGGCGCTGAGCCTGGGCGGCCAAGCAACCGCTGGAGGAGCCCTGCACTGGCCCTTCCCTTCCCTCGCACAGAGCTCTTCCTGCTGGAGCCCTTGGCAGTGTGCAAGCCACCGGCCCCTAAGACCTCCCCAAGGACGCCTGGGGCCTAGGTGCAAAGGCAAGGCAGGAGCGGAGCTGAGGCCAGGAATGCGCCAGTGGCGTCTCCCAGCCTCGCGCAGCCTGCTCCTTCCTGGGCAGGAAGCCTAGCAGCGAGGCAAGTCTGGGCAAGGCTCGCCCAGGGCAGAGCAGCCTCGCGCCAGCAACTCTGCCAGAACGGGCCTCTGAGCAGAGCTGGAGCTCTGCCGTCCTGGAGGCGCACTCGGCTCCAGCCAAGTAGGGCTTGAGCCAAACGAGGCTGGGCTGCCTCTTCTTCCCTCGAGGAGGCTCGCCTCCCCGCCAGCTGTTCACTCGGCTTCCAGGTGGGGGCGCTCTGCGCCTCCTGCAGGTCTTGGCTCAGGGGCTGCTTGCCCTGAGCTGGGGCTGTGGGCGGGAGCCCAGGCACGCAGGGGCAGGCCCCAACCAGCTGCACACGTCTCTGCTGGGGAGGAGAGCGCTAGGAAAGCTACGTGTGTCAGGCAGCTGCTGGTCGCCCAGGGAGTCAGCCTCCGGGTGTGCGGGGCTGCAGACCCCAGCCAGGGGCCCTGGGAGCCTGGTGCACTCCGTGCAGCACTGAGTCTGTGCGGCCAAGCAACCTCTGGCGGAGCCCTGCACTAGCCCTTCCTTTCCCTCGCACAGGGCTCTTCCTGCTGGAGCCCTTGGCACTGTGCAAGCCACCGGCCCCTAAGCCCTCCCCAAGGACGCCTGGGGCCTAGGTGCAAAGGCAAGGCAGGAGCGGAGCTGAGGCCAGGAAGGCGCCAGTGGCGTCTCCCAGCCTCGCGCAGCCTGCTCCTTCCTGGGCAGGAAGCCTAGCAGCGAGGCAAGTCTGGGCAAGGCTCGCCCAGGGCAGAGCAGCCTCGCGCCAGCAACTCTGCCAGAACGGGCCTCTGAGCAGAGCTGGAGCTCTGCCGTCCTGGAGGCGCACTCGGCTCCAGCCAAGTAGGGCTTGAGCCAAACGAGGCTGGGCTGCCTCTTCTTCCCTCGAGGAGGCTCGCCTCCCCGCCAGCTGTTCACTCGGCTTCCAGGTGGGGGCGCTCTGCGCCTCCTGCAGGTCTTGGCTCAGGGGCTGCTTGCCCTGAGCTGGGGCTGTGCGCGGGAGCCCAGGCACGCAGGGGCAGGCCCCAACCAGCTGCACACGTCTCTGCTGGGGAGGAGAGCGCTAGGGAAGCTACGTGTGTGAGGCAGCTGCTGGGCGCCCAGGGAGTCAGCCTCCGGGTGTGCGGGGCTGCAGACCCCAGCCAGGGGCCCTGGGAGCCTGGTGCACTCCGTGCGGCGCTGAGTCTGGGCGGCCAAGCAACCGCTGGAGGAGCCCTGCACTGGCCCTTCCCTTCCCTCGCACAGAGCTCTTCCTGCTGGAGCCCTTGGCACTCTGCAAGCCACCGGCCCCTAAGCCCTCCCCAAGGACGCCTGGGGCCTAGGTGCAAAGGCAAGACAGGAGCGGAGCTGAGGCCAGGAAGGCGCCAGTGGCGTCTCCCAGCCTCGCGCAGCCTGCTCCTTCCTGGGCAGGAAGCCTAGCAGCGAGGCAAGTATGGGCAAGGCTCGCCCAGGGCAGAGCAGCCTCGCGCCAGCAACTCTGCCAGAACGGTCCTCTGAGCAGAGCTGGAGCTCTGCCGTCCTGGAGGCGCACTCGGCTCCAGCCAAGTAGGGCTTGAGCCAAACGAGGCTGGGCTGCCTCTTCTTCCCTCGAGGAGGCTCGCCTCCCCGCCAGCTGTTCACTCGGCTTCCAGGTGGGGGCGCTCTGCGCCTCCTGCAGGTCTTGGCTCAGGGGCTGCTTGCCCTGAGCTGGGGCTGTGCGCAGGAGCCCAGGCACGCAGGGGCAGGCCCCAACCAGCTGCACACGTCTCTGCTGGGGAGGAGAGCGCTAGGGAAGCTACGTGTGTGAGGCAGCTGCTGGGCGCCCAGGGAGTCAGCCTCCGGGTGTGCGGGGCTGCAGAACCCAGCCAGGGCCCTGGGAGCCTGGGGCACTCCGTGCGGCGCTGAGTCTGGGCGGCCAAGCAACGGCTGGAGGAGCCCTGCACTGGCCCTTCCCTTCCCTCGCACAGAGCTCTTCCTGCTGGAGCCCTTGGCAGTGTGCAAGCCACAGGCCCCTAAGCCCTCCGCAAGGAAGCCTGGGGCCTAGGTGCAAAGGCAAGGCAGGAGCGGAGCTGAGGCCAGGAAGGCGCCAGTGGCGTCTCCCAGCCTCGCGCAGCCTGCTCCTTCCTGGGCAGGAAGCCTAGCAGCGAGGCAAGTCTGGGCAAGGCTCGCCCAGGGCAGAGCAGCCTCGCGCCAGCAACTCTGCCAGAACGGGCCTCTGAGCAGAGCTGGAGCTCTGCCGTCCTGGAGGCGCACTCGGTTCCAGCCAAGTAGGGCTTGAGCCAAACGAGGCTGGGCTGCCTCTTCTTCCCTCGAGGAGGCTCGCCTCCCCTCCAGCTGTTCACTCGGCTTCCAGGTGGGGGCGCTCTGCGCCTCCTGCAGGTCTTGGCTCAGGGGCTGCTTGCCCTGAGCTGGGGCTGTGCGCGGGAGCCCAGGCACGCAGGGGCAGGCCCCAACCAGCTGCACACGTCTCTGCTGGGGAGGAGAGCGCTAGGGAAGCTACGTGTGTGAGGCAGCTGCTGGGCGCCCAGGGAGTCAGCCTCCGGGTGTGCGGGGCTGCAGACCCCAGCCAGGGGCCCTGGGAGCCTGGTGCACTCCGTGCGGCGCTGAGCCTGGGCGGCCAAGCAACCGCTGGAGGAGCCCTGCACTGGCCCTTCCCTTCCCTCGCACAGAGCTCTTCCTGCTGGAGCCCTTGGCAGTGTGCAAGCCACCGGCCCCTAAGCCCTCCCCAAGGACGCCTGGGGCCTAGGTGCAAAGGCAAGGCAGGAGCGGAGCTGAGGCCAGGAAGGCGCCAGTGGCGTCTCCCAGCCTCGCGCAGCCTGCTCCTTCCTGGGCAGGAAGCCTAGCAGCGAGGCAAGTCTGGGCAAGGCTCGCCCAGGGCAGAGCAGCCTCGCGCCAGCAACTCTGCCAGAACGGGCCTCTGAGCAGAGCTGGAGCTCTGCCGTCATGGAGGCGCACTCGGCTCCAGCCAAGTAGGGCTTGAGCCAAACGAGGTTGGGCTGCCTCTTCTTCCCTCGAGGAGGCTCGCCTCCCCTCCAGCTGTTCACTCGGCTTCCAGGTGGGGGCGCTCTGCGCCTCCTGCAGGTCTTGGCTCAGGGGCTGCTTGCCCTGAGCTGGGGCTGTGCGCAGGAGCCCAGGCACGCAGGGGCAGGCCCCAACCAGCTGCACAGGTCTCTGCTGGGGAGGAGAGCGCTAGGGAAGCTACGTGTGTGAGGCAGCTGCTGGGCGCCCAGGGAGTCAGCCTCCGGGTGTGCGGGGCTGCAGAACCCAGCCAGGGCCCTGGGAGCCTGGGGCACTCCGTGCGGCGCTGAGTCTGGGCGGCCAAGCAACGGCTGGAGGAGCCCTGCACTGGCCCTTCCCTTCCCTCGCACAGAGCTCTTCCTGCTGGAGCCCTTGGCAGTGTGCAAGCCACCGGCCCCTAAGCCCTCCCCAAGGACGCCTGGGGCCTAGGTGCAAAGGCAAGGCAGGAGCGGAGCTGAGGCCAGGAAGGCGCCAGTGGCGTCTCCCAGCCTCGCGCAGCCTGCTCCTTCCTGGGCAGGAAGCCTAGCAGCGAGGCAAGTCTGGGCAAGGCTCGCCCAGGGCAGAGCAGCCTCGCGCCAGCAACTCTGCCAGAACGGGCCTCTGAGCAGAGCTGGAGCTCTGCCGTCCTGGAGGCGCACTCGGCTCCAGCCAAGTAGGGCTTGAGCCAAACGAGGCTGGGCTGCCTCTTCTTCCCTCGAGGAGGCTCGCCTCCCCGCCAGCTGTTCACTCGGCTTCCAGGTGGGGGCGCTCTGCGCCTCCTGCAGGTCTTGGCTCAGGGGCTGCTTGCCCTGAGCTGGGGCTGTGCGCGGGAGCCCAGGCACGCAGGGGCAGGCCCCAACCAGCTGCACACGTCTCTGCTGGGGAGGAGAGCGCTAGGGAAGCTACGTGTGTGAGGCAGCTGCTGGGCGCCCAGGGAGTCAGCCTCCGGGTGTGCGGGGCTGCAGACCCAAGCCAGGGGCCCTGGGAGCCTGGGGCACTCCGAGCGGCGCTGAGCCTGGGCGGCCAAGCAACCGCTGGAGGAGCCCTGCACTGGCCCTTCCCTTCCCTCGCACCGGGCTCTTCCTGCTGGAGCCCTTGGCACTGTGCAAGCCACCGGCCCCTAAGCCCTCCCCAAGGACGCCTGGAGCCTAGGTGCAAAGGCAAGGCAGGAGCGGAGCTGAGGCCAGGAAGGCGCAAGTGGCGTCTCCCAGCCTCGCGCAGCCTGCTCCTTCCTGGGCAGGAAGCCTAGCAGCGAGGCAAGTCTGGGCAAGGCTCGCCCAGGGCAGAGCAGCCTCGCGCCAGCAACTCTGCCAGAACGGGCCTCTGAGCAGAGCTGGAGCTCTGCCGTCCTGGAGGCGCACTCGGCTCCAGCCAAGTAGGGCTTGAGCCAAACGAGGCTGGGCTGCCTCTTCTTCCCTCGAGGAGGCTCGCCTCCCCGCCAGCTGTTCACTCGGCTTCCAGGTGGGGGCGCTCTGCGCCTCCTGCAGGTCTTGGCTCAGGGGCTGCTTGCCCTGAGCTGGGGCTGTGCGCGGGAGCCCAGGCACGCAGGGGCAGGCCCCAACCAGCTGCACACGTCTCTGCTGGGGAGGAGAGCGCTAGGGAAGCTACGTGTGTGAGGCAGCTGCTGGGCGCCCAGGGAGTCAGCCTCCGGGTGTGCGGGGCTGCAGACCCCAGCCAGGGGCCCTGGGAGCCTGGTGCACTCCGTGCGGCGCTGAGTCTGGGCGGCCAAGCAACCGCTGGAGGAGCCCTGCACTGGCCCTTCCCTTCCCTCGCACAGAGCTCTTCCTGCTGGAGCCCTTGGCACTCTGCAAGCCACCGGCCCCTAAGCCCTCCCCAAGGACGCCTGGGGCCTAGGTGCAAAGGCAAGACAGGAGCGGAGCTGAGGCCAGGAAGGCGCCAGTGGCGTCTCCCAGCCTCGCGCAGCTTGCTCCTTCCTGGGCAGGAAGCCTAGCAGCGAGGCAAGTATGGGCAAGGCTCGCCCAGGGCAGAGCAGCCTCGCGCCAGCAACTCTGCCAGAACGGTCCTCTGAGCAGAGCTGGAGCTCTGCCGTCCTGGAGGCGCACTCGGCTCCAGCCAAGTAGGGCTTGAGCCAAACGAGGCTGGGCTGCCTCTTCTTCCCTCGAGGAGGCTCGCCTCCCCGCCAGCTGTTCACTCGGCTTCCAGGTGGGGGCGCTCTGCGCCTCCTGCAGGTCTTGGCTCAGGGGCTGCTTGCCCTGAGCTGGGGCTGTGCGCAGGAGCCCAGGCACGCAGGGGCAGGCCCCAACCAGCTGCACAGGTCTCTGCTGGGGAGGAAAGCGCTAGGGAAGCTACGTGTGTGAGGCAGCTGCTGGGCGCCCAGGGAGTCAGCCTCCGGGTGTGCGGGGCTGCAGAACCCAGCCAGGGCCCTGGGAGCCTGGGGCACTACGTGCGGCGCTGAGTCTGGGCGGCCAAGCAACGGCTGGAGGAGCCCTGCACTGGCCCTTCCCTTCCCTCGCACAGAGCTCTTCCTGCTGGAGCCCTTGGCAGTGTGCAAGCCACCGGCCCCTAAGCCCTCCGCAAGGAAGCCTGGGGCCTAGGTGCAAAGGCAAGGCAGGAGCGGAGCTGAGGCCAGGAAGGCGCCAGTGGCGTCTCCCAGCCTCGCGCAGCCTGCTCCTTCCTGGGCAGGAAGCCTAGCAGCGAGGCAAGTCTGGGCAAGGCTCGCCCAGGGCAGAGCAGCCTCGCGCCAGCAACTCTGCCAGAACGGGCCTCTGAGCAGAGCTGGAGCTCTGCCGTCCTGGAGGCGCACTCGGCTCCAGCCAAGTAGGGCTTGAGCCAAACGAGGCTGGGCTGCCTCTTCTTCCCTCGAGGAGGCTCGCCTCCCCTCCAGCTGTTCACTCGGCTTCCAGGTGGGGGCGCTCTGCGCCTCCTGCAGGTCTTGGCTCAGGGGCTGCTTGCCCTGAGCTGGGGCTGTGCGCGGGAGCCCAGGCACGCAGGGGCAGGCCCCAACCAGCTGCACACGTCTCTGCTGGGGAGGAGAGCGCTAGGGAAGCTACGTGTGTGAGGCAGCTGCTGGGCGCCCAGGGAGTCAGCCTCCGGGTGTGCGGGGCTGCAGACCCCAGCCAGGGGCCCTGGGAGCCTGGTGCACTCCGTGCGGCGCTGAGCCTGGGCGGCCAAGCAACCGCTGGAGGAGCCCTGCACTGGCCCTTCCCTTCCCTCGCACAGAGCTCTTCCTGCTGGAGCCCTTGGCAGTGTGCAAGCCACCGGCCCCTAAGCCCTCCCCAAGGACGCCTGGGGCCTAGGTGCAAAGGCAAGGCAGGAGCGGAGCTGAGGCCAGGAAGGCGCCAGTGGCGTCTCCCAGCCTCGCGCAGCCTGCTCCTTCCTGGGCAGGAAGCCTAGCAGCGAGGCAAGTCTGGGCAAGGCTCGCCCAGGGCAGAGCAGCCTCGCGCCAGCAACTCTGCCAGAACGGGCCTCTGAGCAGAGCTGGAGCTCTGCCGTCATGGAGGCGCACTCGGCTCCAGCCAAGTAGGGCTTGAGCCAAACGAGGTTGGGCTGCCTCTTCTTCCCTCGAGGAGGCTCGCCTCCCCTCCAGCTGTTCACTCGGCTTCCAGGTGGGGGCGCTCTGCGCCTCCTGCAGGTCTTGGCTCAGGGGCTGCTTGCCCTGAGCTGGGGCTGTGCGCAGGAGCCCAGGCACGCAGGGGCAGGCCCCAACCAGCTGCACAGGTCTCTGCTGGGGAGGAGAGCGCTAGGGAAGCTACGTGTGTGAGGCAGCTGCTGGGCGCCCAGGGAGTCAGCCTCCGGGTGTGCGGGGCTGCAGAACCCAGCCAGGGCCCTGGGAGCCTGGGGCACTCCGTGCGGCGCTGAGTCTGGGCGGCCAAGCAACGGCTGGAGGAGCCCTGCACTGGCCCTTCCCTTCCCTCGCACAGAGCTCTTCCTGCTGGAGCCCTTGGCAGTGTGCAAGCCACCGGCCCCTAAGCCCTCCCCAAGGACGCCTGGGGCCTAGGTGCAAAGGCAAGGCAGGAGCGGAGCTGAGGCCAGGAAGGCGCCAGTGGCGTCTCCCAGCCTCGCGCAGCCTGCTCCTTCCTGGGCAGGAAGCCTAGCAGCGAGGCAAGTCTGGGCAAGGCTCGCCCAGGGCAGAGCAGCCTCGCGCCAGCAACTCTGCCAGAACGGGCCTCTGAGCAGAGCTGGAGCTCTGCCGTCCTGGAGGCGCACTCGGCTCCAGCCAAGTAGGGCTTGAGCCAAACGAGGCTGGGCTGCCTCTTCTTCCCTCGAGGAGGCTCGCCTCCCCGCCAGCTGTTCACTCGGCTTCCAGGTGGGGGCGCTCTGCGCCTCCTGCAGGTCTTGGCTCAGGGGCTGCTTGCCCTGAGCTGGGGCTGTGCGCGGGAGCCCAGGCACGCAGGGGCAGGCCCCAACCAGCTGCACACGTCTCTGCTGGGGAGGAGAGCGCTAGGGAAGCTACGTGTGTGAGGCAGCTGCTGGGCGCCCAGGGAGTCAGCCTCCGGGTGTGCGGGGCTGCAGACCCAAGCCAGGGGCCCTGGGAGCCTGGGGCACTCCGAGCGGCGCTGAGCCTGGGCGGCCAAGCAACCGCTGGAGGAGCCCTGCACTGGCCCTTCCCTTCCCTCGCACCGGGCTCTTCCTGCTGGAGCCCTTGGCACTGTGCAAGCCACCGGCCCCTAAGCCCTCCCCAAGGACGCCTGGAGCCTAGGTGCAAAGGCAAGGCAGGAGCGGAGCTGAGGCCAGGAAGGCGCAAGTGGCGTCTCCCAGCCTCGCGCAGCCTGCTCCTTCCTGGGCAGGAAGCCTAGCAGCGAGGCAAGTCTGGGCAAGGCTCGCCCAGGGCAGAGCAGCCTCGCGCCAGCAACTCTGCCAGAACGGGCCTCTGAGCAGAGCTGGAGCTCTGCCGTCCTGGAGGCGCACTCGGCTCCAGCCAAGTAGGGCTTGAGCCAAACGAGGCTGGGCTGCCTCTTCTTCCCTCGAGGAGGCTCGCCTCCCCGCCAGCTGTTCACTCGGCTTCCAGGTGGGGGCGCTCTGCGCCTCCTGCAGGTCTTGGCTCAGGGGCTGCTTGCCCTGAGCTGGGGCTGTGCGCGGGAGCCCAGGCACGCAGGGGCAGGCCCCAACCAGCTGCACACGTCTCTGCTGGGGAGGAGAGCGCTAGGGAAGCTACGTGTGTGAGGCAGCTGCTGGGCGCCCAGGGAGTCAGCCTCCGGGTGTGCGGGGCTGCAGACCCCAGCCAGGGGCCCTGGGAGCCTGGTGCACTCCGTGCGGCGCTGAGTCTGGGCGGCCAAGCAACCGCTGGAGGAGCCCTGCACTGGCCCTTCCCTTCCCTCGCACAGAGCTCTTCCTGCTGGAGCCCTTGGCACTCTGCAAGCCACCGGCCCCTAAGCCCTCCCCAAGGACGCCTGGGGCCTAGGTGCAAAGGCAAGACAGGAGCGGAGCTGAGGCCAGGAAGGCGCCAGTGGCGTCTCCCAGCCTCGCGCAGCTTGCTCCTTCCTGGGCAGGAAGCCTAGCAGCGAGGCAAGTATGGGCAAGGCTCGCCCAGGGCAGAGCAGCCTCGCGCCAGCAACTCTGCCAGAACGGTCCTCTGAGCAGAGCTGGAGCTCTGCCGTCCTGGAGGCGCACTCGGCTCCAGCCAAGTAGGGCTTGAGCCAAACGAGGCTGGGCTGCCTCTTCTTCCCTCGAGGAGGCTCGCCTCCCCGCCAGCTGTTCACTCGGCTTCCAGGTGGGGGCGCTCTGCGCCTCCTGCAGGTCTTGGCTCAGGGGCTGCTTGCCCTGAGCTGGGGCTGTGCGCAGGAGCCCAGGCACGCAGGGGCAGGCCCCAACCAGCTGCACAGGTCTCTGCTGGGGAGGAAAGCGCTAGGGAAGCTACGTGTGTGAGGCAGCTGCTGGGCGCCCAGGGAGTCAGCCTCCGGGTGTGCGGGGCTGCAGAACCCAGCCAGGGCCCTGGGAGCCTGGGGCACTACGTGCGGCGCTGAGTCTGGGCGGCCAAGCAACGGCTGGAGGAGCCCTGCACTGGCCCTTCCCTTCCCTCGCACAGAGCTCTTCCTGCTGGAGCCCTTGGCAGTGTGCAAGCCACCGGCCCCTAAGCCCTCCGCAAGGAAGCCTGGGGCCTAGGTGCAAAGGCAAGGCAGGAGCGGAGCTGAGGCCAGGAAGGCGCCAGTGGCGTCTCCCAGCCTCGCGCAGCCTGCTCCTTCCTGGGCAGGAAGCCTAGCAGCGAGGCAAGTCTGGGCAAGGCTCGCCCAGGGCAGAGCAGCCTCGCGCCAGCAACTCTGCCAGAACGGGCCTCTGAGCAGAGCTGGAGCTCTGCCGTCCTGGAGGCGCACTCGGCTCCAGCCAAGTAGGGCTTGAGCCAAACGAGGCTGGGCTGCCTCTTCTTCCCTCGAGGAGGCTCGCCTCCCCTCCAGCTGTTCACTCGGCTTCCAGGTGGGGGCGCTCTGCGCCTCCTGCAGGTCTTGGCTCAGGGGCTGCTTGCCCTGAGCTGGGGCTGTGCGCGGGAGCCCAGGCACGCAGGGGCAGGCCCCAACCAGCTGCACACGTCTCTGCTGGGGAGGAGAGCGCTAGGGAAGCTACGTGTGTGAGGCAGCTGCTGGGCGCCCAGGGAGTCAGCCTCCGGGTGTGCGGGGCTGCAGACCCCAGCCAGGGGCCCTGGGAGCCTGGTGCACTCCGTGCGGCGCTGAGCCTGGGCGGCCAAGCAACCGCTGGAGGAGCCCTGCACTGGCCCTTCCCTTCCCTCGCACAGAGCTCTTCCTGCTGGAGCCCTTGGCAGTGTGCAAGCCACCGGCCCCTAAGCCCTCCCCAAGGACGCCTGGGGCCTAGGTGCAAAGGCAAGGCAGGAGCGGAGCTGAGGCCAGGAAGGCGCCAGTGGCGTCTCCCAGCCTCGCGCAGCCTGCTCCTTCCTGGGCAGGAAGCCTAGCAGCGAGGCAAGTCTGGGCAAGGCTCGCCCAGGGCAGAGCAGCCTCGCGCCAGCAACTCTGCCAGAACGGGCCTCTGAGCAGAGCTGGAGCTCTGCCGTCATGGAGGCGCACTCGGCTCCAGCCAAGTAGGGCTTGAGCCAAACGAGGTTGGGCTGCCTCTTCTTCCCTCGAGGAGGCTCGCCTCCCCTCCAGCTGTTCACTCGGCTTCCAGGTGGGGGCGCTCTGCGCCTCCTGCAGGTCTTGGCTCAGGGGCTGCTTGCCCTGAGCTGGGGCTGTGCGCAGGAGCCCAGGCACGCAGGGGCAGGCCCCAACCAGCTGCACAGGTCTCTGCTGGGGAGGAGAGCGCTAGGGAAGCTACGTGTGTGAGGCAGCTGCTGGGCGCCCAGGGAGTCAGCCTCCGGGTGTGCGGGGCTGCAGAACCCAGCCAGGGCCCTGGGAGCCTGGGGCACTCCGTGCGGCGCTGAGTCTGGGCGGCCAAGCAACGGCTGGAGGAGCCCTGCACTGGCCCTTCCCTTCCCTCGCACAGAGCTCTTCCTGCTGGAGCCCTTGGCAGTGTGCAAGCCACCGGCCCCTAAGCCCTCCCCAAGGACGCCTGGGGCCTAGGTGCAAAGGCAAGGCAGGAGCGGAGCTGAGGCCAGGAAGGCGCCAGTGGCGTCTCCCAGCCTCGCGCAGCCTGCTCCTTCCTGGGCAGGAAGCCTAGCAGCGAGGCAAGTCTGGGCAAGGCTCGCCCAGGGCAGAGCAGCCTCGCGCCAGCAACTCTGCCAGAACGGGCCTCTGAGCAGAGCTGGAGCTCTGCCGTCCTGGAGGCGCACTCGGCTCCAGCCAAGTAGGGCTTGAGCCAAACGAGGCTGGGCTGCCTCTTCTTCCCTCGAGGAGGCTCGCCTCCCCGCCAGCTGTTCACTCGGCTTCCAGGTGGGGGCGCTCTGCGCCTCCTGCAGGTCTTGGCTCAGGGGCTGCTTGCCCTGAGCTGGGGCTGTGCGCGGGAGCCCAGGCACGCAGGGGCAGGCCCCAACCAGCTGCACACGTCTCTGCTGGGGAGGAGAGCGCTAGGGAAGCTACGTGTGTGAGGCAGCTGCT
Organism: Ovis canadensis; assembly: GCF_042477335.2. NCBI lineage: Eukaryota > Metazoa > Chordata > Mammalia > Artiodactyla > Bovidae > Ovis > Ovis canadensis. The sequence goes on along the minus strand of NC_091266.1, from coordinate 683,377 downwards.
GGGCGCCCAGGGAGTCAGCCTCCGGGTGTGCGGGGCTGCAGACCCAAGCCAGGGGCCCTGGGAGCCTGGGGCACTCCGAGCGGCGCTGAGCCTGGGCGGCCAAGCAACCGCTGGAGGAGCCCTGCACTGGCCCTTCCCTTCCCTCGCACCGGGCTCTTCCTGCTGGAGCCCTTGGCACTGTGCAAGCCACCGGCCCCTAAGCCCTCCCCAAGGACGCCTGGAGCCTAGGTGCAAAGGCAAGGCAGGAGCGGAGCTGAGGCCAGGAAGGCGCAAGTGGCGTCTCCCAGCCTCGCGCAGCCTGCTCCTTCCTGGGCAGGAAGCCTAGCAGCGAGGCAAGTCTGGGCAAGGCTCGCCCAGGGCAGAGCAGCCTCGCGCCAGCAACTCTGCCAGAACGGGCCTCTGAGCAGAGCTGGAGCTCTGCCGTCCTGGAGGCGCACTCGGCTCCAGCCAAGTAGGGCTTGAGCCAAACGAGGCTGGGCTGCCTCTTCTTCCCTCGAGGAGGCTCGCCTCCCCGCCAGCTGTTCACTCGGCTTCCAGGTGGGGGCGCTCTGCGCCTCCTGCAGGTCTTGGCTCAGGGGCTGCTTGCCCTGAGCTGGGGCTGTGCGCGGGAGCCCAGGCACGCAGGGGCAGGCCCCAACCAGCTGCACACGTCTCTGCTGGGGAGGAGAGCGCTAGGGAAGCTACGTGTGTGAGGCAGCTGCTGGGCGCCCAGGGAGTCAGCCTCCGGGTGTGCGGGGCTGCAGACCCCAGCCAGGGGCCCTGGGAGCCTGGTGCACTCCGTGCGGCGCTGAGTCTGGGCGGCCAAGCAACCGCTGGAGGAGCCCTGCACTGGCCCTTCCCTTCCCTCGCACAGAGCTCTTCCTGCTGGAGCCCTTGGCACTCTGCAAGCCACCGGCCCCTAAGCCCTCCCCAAGGACGCCTGGGGCCTAGGTGCAAAGGCAAGACAGGAGCGGAGCTGAGGCCAGGAAGGCGCCAGTGGCGTCTCCCAGCCTCGCGCAGCTTGCTCCTTCCTGGGCAGGAAGCCTAGCAGCGAGGCAAGTATGGGCAAGGCTCGCCCAGGGCAGAGCAGCCTCGCGCCAGCAACTCTGCCAGAACGGGCCTCTGAGCAGAGCTGGAGCTCTGCCGTCCTGGAGGCGCACTCGGCTCCAGCCAAGTAGGGCTTGAGCCAAACGAGGCTGGGCTGCCTCTTCTTCCCTCGAGGAGGCTCGCCTCCCCGCCAGCTGTTCACTCGGCTTCCAGGTGGGGGCGCTCTGCGCCTCCTGCAGGTCTTGGCTCAGGGGCTGCTTGCCCTGAGCTGGGGCTGTGCGCAGGAGCCCAGGCACGCAGGGGCAGGCCCCAACCAGCTGCACACGTCTCTGCTGGGGTGGAGAGCGCTAGGGAAGCTACGTGTGTGAGGCAGCTGCTGGGCGCCCAGGGAGTCAGCCTCCGGGTGTGCGGGGCTGCAGAACCCAGCCAGGGCCCTGGGAGCCTGGGGCACTCCGTGCGGCGCTGAGTCTGGGCGGCCAAGCAACGGCTGGAGGAGCCCTGCACTGGCCCTTCCCTTCCCTCGCACAGAGCTCTTCCTGCTGGAGCCCTAGGCAGTGTGCAAGCCACCGGCCCCTAAGCCCTCCGCAAGGAAGCCTGGGGCCTAGGTGCAAAGGCAAGGCAGGAGCGGAGCTGAGGCCAGGAAGGCGCCAGTGGCGTCTCCCAGCATCGCGCAGCCTGCTCCTTCCTGGGCAGGAAGCCTAGCAGCGAGGCAAGTCTGGGCAAGGCTCGCCCAGGGCAGAGCAGCCTCGCGCCAGCAACTCTGCCAGAACGGGCCTCTGAGCAGAGCTGGAGCTCTGCCGTCCTGGAGGCGCACTCGGCTCCAGCCAAGTAGGGCTTGAGCCAAACGAGGCTGGGCTGCCTCTTCTTCCCTCGAGGAGGCTCGCCTCCCCTCCAGCTGTTCACTCGGCTTCCAGGTGGGGGCGCTCTGCGCCTCCTGCAGGTCTTGGCTCAGGGGCTGCTTGCCCTGAGCTGGGGCTGTGCGCGGGAGCCCAGGCACGCAGGGGCAGGCCCCAACCAGCTGCACACGTCTCTGCTGGGGAGGAGAGCGCTAGGGAAGCTACGTGTGTGAGGCAGCTGCTGGGCGCCCAGGGAGTCAGCCTCCGGGTGTGCGGGGCTGCAGACCCCAGCCAGGGGCCCTGGGAGCCTGGTGCACTCCGTGCGGCGCTGAGCCTGGGCGGCCAAGCAACCGCTGGAGGAGCCCTGCACTGGCCCTTCCCTTCCCTCGCACAGAGCTCTTCCTGCTGGAGCCCTTGGCAGTGTGCAAGCCACCGGCCCCTAAGCCCTCCCCAAGGACGCCTGGGGCCTAGGTGCAAAGGCAAGGCAGGAGCGGAGCTGAGGCCAGGAAGGCGCCAGTGGCATCTCCCAGCCTCGCGCAGCCTGCTCCTTCCTGGGCAGGAAGCCTAGCAGCGAGGCAAGTCTGGGCAAGGCTCGCCCAGGGCAGAGCAGCCTCGCGCCAGCAACTCTGCCAGAACGGGCCTCTGAGCAGAGCTGGAGCTCTGCCGTCATGGAGGCGCACTCGGCTCCAGCCAAGTAGGGCTTGAGCCAAACGAGGTTGGGCTGCCTCTTCTTCCCTCGAGGAGGCTCGCCTCCCCTCCAGCTGTTCACTCGGCTTCCAGGTGGGGGCGCTCTGCGCCTCCTGCAGGTCTTGGCTCAGGGGCTGCTTGCCCTGAGCTGGGGCTGTGCGCAGGAGCCCAGGCACGCAGGGGCAGGCCCCAACCAGCTGCACAGGTCTCTGCTGGGGAGGAGAGCGCTAGGGAAGCTACGTGTGTGAGGCAGCTGCTGGGCGCCCAGGGAGTCAGCCTCCGGGTGTGCGGGGCTGCAGAACCCAGCCAGGGCCCTGGGAGCCTGGGGCACTCCGTGCGGCGCTGAGTCTGGGCGGCCAAGCAACGGCTGGAGGAGCCCTGCACTGGCCCTTCCCTTCCCTCGCACAGAGCTCTTCCTGCTGGAGCCCTTGGCAGTGTGCAAGCCACCGGCCCCTAAGCCCTCCCCAAGGACGCCTGGGGCCTAGGTGCAAAGGCAAGGCAGGAGCGGAGCTGAGGCCAGGAAGGCGCCAGTGGCGTCTCCCAGCCTCGCGCAGCCTGCTCCTTCCTGGGCAGGAAGCCTAGCAGCGAGGCAAGTCTGGGCAAGGCTCGCCCAGGGCAGAGCAGCCTCGCGCCAGCAACTCTGCCAGAACGGGCCTCTGAGCAGAGCTGGAGCTCTGCCGTCCTGGAGGCGCACTCGGCTCCAGCCAAGTAGGGCTTGAGCCAAACGAGGCTGGGCTGCCTCTTCTTCCCTCGAGGAGGCTCGCCTCCCCGCCAGCTGTTCACTCGGCTTCCAGGTGGGGGCGCTCTGCGCCTCCTGCAGGTCTTGGCTCAGGGGCTGCTTGCCCTGAGCTGGGGCTGTGCGCGGGAGCCCAGGCACGCAGGGGCAGGCCCCAACCAGCTGCACACGTCTCTGCTGGGGAGGAGAGCGCTAGGGAAGCTACGTGTGTGAGGCAGCTGCTGGGCGCCCAGGGAGTCAGCCTCCGGGTGTGCGGGGCTGCAGACCCAAGCCAGGGGCCCTGGGAGCCTGGGGCACTCCGAGCGGCGCTGAGCCTGGGCGGCCAAGCAACCGCTGGAGGAGCCCTGCACTGGCCCTTCCCTTCCCTCGCACCGGGCTCTTCCTGCTGGAGCCCTTGGCACTGTGCAAGCCACCGGCCCCTAAGCCCTCCCCAAGGACGCCTGGAGCCTAGGTGCAAAGGCAAGGCAGGAGCGGAGCTGAGGCCAGGAAGGCGCAAGTGGCGTCTCCCAGCCTCGCGCAGCCTGCTCCTTCCTGGGCAGGAAGCCTAGCAGCGAGGCAAGTCTGGGCAAGGCTCGCCCAGGGCAGAGCAGCCTCGCGCCAGCAACTCTGCCAGAACGGGCCTCTGAGCAGAGCTGGAGCTCTGCCGTCCTGGAGGCGCACTCGGCTCCAGCCAAGTAGGGCTTGAGCCAAACGAGGCTGGGCTGCCTCTTCTTCCCTCGAGGAGGCTCGCCTCCCCGCCAGCTGTTCACTCGGCTTCCAGGTGGGGGCGCTCTGCGCCTCCTGCAGGTCTTGGCTCAGGGGCTGCTTGCCCTGAGCTGGGGCTGTGCGCGGGAGCCCAGGCACGCAGGGGCAGGCCCCAACCAGCTGCACACGTCTCTGCTGGGGAGGAGAGCGCTAGGGAAGCTACGTGTGTGAGGCAGCTGCTGGGCGCCCAGGGAGTCAGCCTCCGGGTGTGCGGGGCTGCAGACCCCAGCCAGGGGCCCTGGGAGCCTGGTGCACTCCGTGCGGCGCTGAGCCTGGCGGCCAAGCAACCGCTGGAGGAGCCCTGCACTGGCCCTTCCCTTCCCTCGCACAGAGCTCTTCCTGCTGGAGCCCTTGGCAGTGTGCAAGCCACCGGCCCCTAAGCCCTCCCCAAGGACGCCTGGGGCCTAGGTGCAAAGGCAAGGCAGGAGCGGAGCTGAGGCCAGGAAGGCGCCAGTGGCGTCTCCCAGCCTCGCGCAGCCTGCTCCTTCCTGGGCAGGAAGCCTAGCAGCGAGGCAAGTCTGGGCAAGGCTCGCCCAGGGCAGAGCAGCCTCGCGCCAGCAACTCTGCCAGAACGGGCCTCTGAGCAGAGCTGGAGCTCTGCCGTCCTGGAGGCGCACTCGGCTCCAGCCAAGTAGGGCTTGAGCCAAACGAGGCTGGGCTGCCTCTTCTTCCCTCGAGGAGGCTCGCCTCCCCTCCAGCTGTTCACTCGGCTTCCAGGTGGGGGCGCTCTGCGCCTCCTGCAGGTCTTGGCTCAGGGGCTGCTTGCCCTGAGCTGGGGCTGTGCGCAGGAGCCCAGGCACGCAGGGGCAGGCCCCAACCACCTGCACAGGTCTCTGCTGGGGAGGAGAGCGCTAGGGAAGCTACGTGTGTGAGGCAGCTGCTGGGCGCCCAGGGAGTCAGCCTCCGGGTGTGCGGGGCTGCAGAACCCAGCCAGGGCCCTGGGAGCCTGGGGCACTCCGTGCGGCGCTGAGTCTGGGCGGCCAAGCAACGGCTGGAGGAGCCCTGCACTGGCCCTTCCCTTCCCTCGCACAGAGCTCTTCCTGCTGGAGCCCTTGGCAGTGTGCAAGCCACCGGCCCCTAAGCCCTCCCCAAGGACGCCTGGGGCCTAGGTGCAAAGGCAAGGCAGGAGCGGAGCTGAGGCCAGGAAGGCGCCAGTGGCGTCTCCCAGCCTCGCGCAGCCTGCTCCTTCCTGGGCAGGAAGCCTAGCAGCGAGGCAAGTCTGGGCAAGGCTCGCCCAGGGCAGAGCAGCCTCGCGCCAGCAACTCTGCCAGAACGGGCCTCTGAGCAGAGCTGGAGCTCTGCCGTCCTGGAGGCGCACTCGGCTCCAGCCAAGTAGGGCTTGAGCCAAACGAGGCTGGGCTGCCTCTTCTTCCCTCGAGGAGGCTCGCCTCCCCGCCAGCTGTTCACTCGGCTTCCAGGTGGGGGCGCTCTGCGCCTCCTGCAGGTCTTGGCTCAGGGGCTGCTTGCCCTGAGCTGGGGCTGTGCGCGGGAGCCCAGGCACGCAGGGGCAGGCCCCAACCAGCTGCACACGTCTCTGCTGGGGAGGAGAGCGCTAGGGAAGCTACGTGTGTGAGGCAGCTGCTGGGCGCCCAGGGAGTCAGCCTCCGGGTGTGCGGGGCTGCAGACCCAAGCCAGGGGCCCTGGGAGCCTGGGGCACTCCGAGCGGCGCTGAGCCTGGGCGGCCAAGCAACCGCTGGAGGAGCCCTGCACTGGCCCTTCCCTTCCCTCGCACCGGGCTCTTCCTGCTGGAGCCCTTGGCACTGTGCAAGCCACCGGCCCCTAAGCCCTCCCCAAGGACGCCTGGAGCCTAGGTGCAAAGGCAAGGCAGGAGCGGAGCTGAGGCCAGGAAGGCGCCAGTGGCGTCTCCCAGCCTCGCGCAGCCTGCTCCTTCCTGGGCAGGAAGCCTAGCAGCGAGGCAAGTCTGGGCAAGGCTCGCCCAGGGCAGAGCAGCCTCGCGCCAGCAACTCTGCCAGAACGGGCCTCTGAGCAGAGCTGGAGCTCTGCCGTCCTGGAGGCGCACTCGGCTCCAGCCAAGTAGGGCTTGAGCCAAACGAGGCTGGGCTGCCTCTTCTTCCCTCGAGGAGGCTCGCCTCCCCGCCAGCTGTTCACTCGGCTTCCAGGTGGGGGCGCTCTGCGCCTCCTGCAGGTCTTGGCTCAGGGGCTGCTTGCCCTGAGCTGGGGCTGTGCGCGGGAGCCCAGGCACGCAGGGGCAGGCCCCAACCAGCTGCACACGTCTCTGCTGGGGAGGAGAGCGCTAGGGAAGCTACGTGTGTGAGGCAGCTGCTGGGCGCCCAGGGAGTCAGCCTCCGGGTGTGCGGGGCTGCAGACCCCAGCCAGGGGCCCTGGGAGCCTGGTGCACTCCGTGCGGCGCTGAGCCTGGGCGGCCAAGCAACCGCTGGAGGAGCCCTGCACTGGCCCTTCCCTTCCCTCGCACAGAGCTCTTCCTGCTGGAGCCCTTGGCAGTGTGCAAGCCACCGGCCCCTAAGCCCTCCCCAAGGACGCCTGGGGCCTAGGTGCAAAGGCAAGGCAGGAGCGGAGCTGAGGCCAGGAAGGCGCCAGTGGCGTCTCCCAGCCTCGCGCAGCCTGCTCCTTCCTGGGCAGGAAGCCTAGCAGCGAGGCAAGTCTGGGCAAGGCTCGCCCAGGGCAGAGCAGCCTCGCGCCAGCAACTCTGCCAGAACGGGCCTCTGAGCAGAGCTGGAGCTCTGCCGTCCTGGAGGCGCACTCGGCTCCAGCCAAGTAGGGCTTGAGCCAAACGAGGCTGGGCTGCCTCTTCTTCCCTCGAGGAGGCTCGCCTCCCCTCCAGCTGTTCACTCGGCTTCCAGGTGGGGGCGCTCTGCGCCTCCTGCAGGTCTTGGCTCAGGGGCTGCTTGCCCTTAGCTGGGGCTGTGCGCGGGAGCCCAGGCACGCAGGGGCAGGCCCCAACCAGCTGCACACGTCTCTGCTGGGGAGGAGAGCGCTAGGGAAGCTACGTGTGTGAGGCAGCTGCTGGGCGCCCAGGGAGTCAGCCTCCGGGTGTGCGGGGCTGCAGACCCCAGCCAGGGGCCCTGGGAGCCTGGTGCACTCCGTGCGGCGCTGAGCCTGGGCGGCCAAGCAACCGCTGGAGGAGCCCTGCACTGGCCCTTCCCTTCCCTCGCACAGAGCTCTTCCTGCTGGAGCCCTTGGCAGTGTGCAAGCCACCGGCCCCTAAGCCCTCCCCAAGGACGCCTGGGGCCTAGGTGCAAAGGCAAGGCAGGAGCGGAGCTGAGGCCAGGAAGGCGCCAGTGGCGTCTCCCAGCCTCGCGCAGCCTGCTCCTTCCTGGGCAGGAAGCCTAGCAGCGAGGCAAGTCTGGGCAAGGCTCGCCCAGGGCAGAGCAGCCTCGCGCCAGCAACTCTGCCAGAACGGGCCTCTGAGCAGAGCTGGAGCTCTGCCGTCATGGAGGCGCACTCGGCTCCAGCCAAGTAGGGCTTGAGCCAAACGAGGTTGGGCTGCCTCTTCTTCCCTCGAGGAGGCTCGCCTCCCCTCCAGCTGTTCACTCGGCTTCCAGGTGGGGGCGCTCTGCGCCTCCTGCAGGTCTTGGCTCAGGGGCTGCTTGCCCTGAGCTGGGGCTGTGCGCAGGAGCCCAGGCACGCAGGGGCAGGCCCCAACCAGCTGCACAGGTCTCTGCTGGGGAGGAGAGCGGTAGGGAAGCTACGTGTGTGAGGCAGCTGCTGGGCGCCCAGGGAGTCAGCCTCCGGGTGTGCGGGGCTGCAGAACCCAGCCAGGGCCCTGGGAGCCTGGGGCACTCCGTGCGGCGCTGAGTCTGGGCGGCCAAGCAACGGCTGGAGGAGCCCTGCACTGGCCCTTCCCTTCCCTCGCACAGAGCTCTTCCTGCTGGAGCCCTTGGCAGTGTGCAAGCCACCGGCCCCTAAGCCCTCCCCAAGGACGCCTGGGGCCTAGGTGCAAAGGCAAGGCAGGAGCGGAGCTGAGGCCAGGAAGGCGCCAGTGGCGTCTCCCAGCCTCGCGCAGCCTGCTCCTTCCTGGGCAGGAAGCCTAGCAGCGAGGCAAGTCTGGGCAAGGCTCGCCCAGGGCAGAGCAGCCTCGCGCCAGCAACTCTGCCAGAACGGGCCTCTGAGCAGAGCTGGAGCTCTGCCGTCCTGGAGGCGCACTCGGCTCCAGCCAAGTAGGGCTTGAGCCAAACGAGGCTGGGCTGCCTCTTCTTCCCTCGAGGAGGCTCGCCTCCCCGCCAGCTGTTCACTCGGCTTCCAGGTGGGGGCGCTCTGCGCCTCCTGCAGGTCTTGGCTCAGGGGCTGCTTGCCCTGAGCTGGGGCTGTGCGCGGGAGCCCAGGCACGCAGGGGCAGGCCCCAACCAGCTGCACACGTCTCTGCTGGGGAGGAGAGCGCTAGGGAAGCTACGTGTGTGAGGCAGCTGCTGGGCGCCCAGGGAGTCAGCCTCCGGGTGTGCGGGGCTGCAGACCCAAGCCAGGGGCCCTGGGAGCCTGGGGCACTCCGAGCGGCGCTGAGCCTGGGCGGCCAAGCAACCGCTGGAGGAGCCTTGCACTGGCCCTTCCCTTCCCTCGCACCGGGCTCTTCCTGCTGGAGCCCTTGGCACTGTGCAAGCCACCGGCCCCTAAGCCCTCCCCAAGGACGCCTGGAGCCTAGGTGCAAAGGCAAGGCAGGAGCGGAGCTGAGGCCAGGAAGGCGCCAGTGGCGTCTCCCAGCCTCGCGCAGCCTGCTCCTTCCTGGGCAGGAAGCCTAGCAGCGAGGCAAGTCTGGGCAAGGCTCGCCCAGGGCAGAGCAGCCTCGCGCCAGCAACTCTGCCAGAACGGGCCTCTGAGCAGAGCTGGAGCTCTGCCGTCCTGGAGGCGCACTCGGCTCCAGCCAAGTAGGGCTTGAGCCAAACGAGGCTGGGCTGCCTCTTCTTCCCTCGAGGAGGCTCGCCTCCCCGCCAGCTGTTCACTCGGCTTCCAGGTGGGGGCGCTCTGCGCCTCCTGCAGGTCTTGGCTCAGGGGCTGCTTGCCCTGAGCTGGGGCTGTGCGCGGGAGCCCAGGCACGCAGGGGCAGGCCCCAACCAGCTGCACACGTCTCTGCTGGGGAGGAGAGCGCTAGGGAAGCTACGTGTGTGAGGCAGCTGCTGGGCGCCCAGGGAGTCAGCCTCCGGGTGTGCGGGGCTGCAGACCCCAGCCAGGGGCCCTGGGAGCCTGGTGCACTCCGTGCGGCGCTGAGCCTGGGCGGCCAAGCAACCGCTGGAGGAGCCCTGCACTGGCCCTTCCCTTCCCTCGCACAGAGCTCTTCCTGCTGGAGCCCTTGGCAGTGTGCAAGCCACCGGCCCCTAAGCCCTCCCCAAGGACGCCTGGGGCCTAGGTGCAAAGGCAAGGCAGGAGCGGAGCTGAGGCCAGGAAGGCGCCAGTGGCGTCTCCCAGCCTCGCGCAGCCTGCTCCTTCCTGGGCAGGAAGCCTAGCAGCGAGGCAAGTCTGGGCAAGGCTCGCCCAGGGCAGAGCAGCCTCGCGCCAGCAACTCTGCCAGAACGGGCCTCTGAGCAGAGCTGGAGCTCTGCCGTCCTGGAGGCGCACTCGGCTCCAGCCAAGTAGGGCTTGAGCCAAACGAGGCTGGGCTGCCTCTTCTTCCCTCGAGGAGGCTCGCCTCCCCGCCAGCTGTTCACTCGGCTTCCAGGTGGGGGCGCTCTGCGCCTCCTGCAGGTCTTGGCTCAGGGGCTGCTTGCCCTGAGCTGGGGCTGTGCGCGGGAGCCCAGGCACGCAGGGGCAGGCCCCAACCAGCTGCACACGTCTCTGCTGGGGAGGAGAGCGCTAGGGAAGCTACGTGTGTGAGGCAGCTGCTGGGCGCCCAGGGAGTCAGCCTCCGGGTGTGCGGGGCTGCAGACCCAAGCCAGGGGCCCTGGGAGCCTGGGGCACTCCGAGCGGCGCTGAGCCTGGGCGGCCAAGCAACCGCTGGAGGAGCCCTGCACTGGCCCTTCCCTTCCCTCGCACAGGGCTCTTCCTGCTGGAGCCCTTGGCACTGTGCCAGCCACCGGCCCCTAAGCCCTCCCCAAGGACGCCTGGAGCCTAGGTGCAAAGGCAAGGCAGGAGCGGAGCTGAGGCCAGGAAGGCGCCAGTGGCGTCTCCCAGCCTCGCGCAGCCTGCTCCTTCCTGGGCAGGAAGCCTAGCAGCGAGGCAAGTCTGGGCAAGGCTCGCCCAGGGCAGAGCAGCCTCGCGCCAGCAACTCTGCCAGAACGGGCCTCTGACCAGAGCTGGAGCTCTGCCGTCCTGGAGGCGCACTCGGCTCCAGCCAAGTAGGGCTTGAGCCAAACGAGGCTGGGCTGCCTCTTCTTCCCTCGAGGAGGCTCGCCTCCCCTCCAGCTGTTCACTCGGCTTCCAGGTGGGGGCGCTCTGCGCCTCCTGCAGGTCTTGGCTCAGGGGCTGCTTGCCCTGAGCTGGGGCTGTGCGCGGGAGCCCAGGCACGCAGGGGCAGGCCCCAACCAGCTGCACACGTCTCTGCTGGGGAGGAGAGCGCTAGGGAAGCTACGTGTGTGAGGCAGCTGCTGGGCGCCCAGGGAGTCAGCCTCCGGGTGTGCGGGGCTGCAGACCCCAGCCAGGGGCCCTGGGAGCCTGGTGCACTCCGTGCGGCGCTGAGCCTGGGCGGCCAAGCAACCGCTGGAGGAGCCCTGCACTGGCCCTTCCCTTCCCTCGCACAGAGCTCTTCCTGCTGGAGCCCTTGGCAGTGTGCAAGCCACCGGCCCCTAAGCCCTCCCCAAGGACGCCTGGGGCCTAGGTGCAAAGGCAAGGCAGGAGCGGAGCTGAGGCCAGGAAGGCGCCAGTGGCGTCTCCCAGCCTCGCGCAGCCTGCTCCTTCCTGGGCAGGAAGCCTAGCAGCGAGGCAAGTCTGGGCAAGGCTCGCCCAGGGCAGAGCAGCCTCGCGCCAGCAACTCTGCCAGAACGGGCCTCTGAGCAGAGCTGGAGCTCTGCCGTCCTGGAGGCGCACTCGGCTCCAGCCAAGTAGGGCTTGAGCCAAACGAGGCTGGGCTGCCTCTTCTTCCCTCGAGGAGGCTCGCCTCCCCTCCAGCTGTTCACTCGGCTTCCAGGTGGGGGCGCTCTGCGCCTCCTGCAGGTCTTGGCTCAGGGGCTGCTTGCCCTGAGCTGGGGCTGTGCGCGGGAGCCCAGGCACGCAGGGGCAGGCCCCAACCAGCTGCACACGTCTCTGCTGGGGAGGAGAGCGCTAGGGAAGCTACGTGTGTGAGGCAGCTGCTGGGCGCCCAGGGAGTCAGCCTCCGGGTGTGCGGGGCTGCAGACCCCAGCCAGGGGCCCTGGGAGCCTGGTGCACTCCGTGCGGCGCTGAGCCTGGGCGGCCAAGCAACCGCTGGAGGAGCCCTGCACTGGCCCTTCCCTTCCCTCGCACAGAGCTCTTCCTGCTGGAGCCCTTGGCAGTGTGCAAGCCACCGGCCCCTAAGCCCTCCCCAAGGACGCCTGGGGCCTAGGTGCAAAGGCAAGGCAGGAGCGGAGCTGAGGCCAGGAAGGCGCCAGTGGCGTCTCCCAGCCTCGCGCAGCCTGCTCCTTCCTGGGCAGGAAGCCTAGCAGCGAGGCAAGTCTGGGCAAGGCTCGCCCAGGGCAGAGCAGCCTCGCGCCAGCAACTCTGCCAGAACGGGCCTCTGAGCAGAGCTGGAGCTCTGCCGTCATGGAGGCGCACTCGGCTCCAGCCAAGAAGGGCTTGAGCCAAACGAGGTTGGGCTGCCTCTTCTTCCCTCGAGGAGGCTCGCCTCCCCTCCAGCTGTTCACTCGGCTTCCAGGTGGGGGCGCTCTGCGCCTCCTGCAGGTCTTGGCTCAGGGGCTGCTTGCCCTGAGCTGGGGCTGTGCGCAGGAGCCCAGGCACGCAGGGGCAGGCCCCAACCAGCTGCACAGGTCTCTGCTGGGGAGGAGAGCGCTAGGGAAGCTACGTGTGTGAGGCAGCTGCTGGGCGCCCAGGGAGTCAGCCTCCGGGTGTGCGGGGCTGCAGAACCCAGCCAGGGCCCTGGGAGCCTGGCGCACTCCGTGCGGCGCTGAGCCTGGGCGGCCAAGCAACCGCTGGAGGAGCCCTGCACTGGCCCTTCCCTTCCCTCGCACAGAGCTCTTCCTGCTGGAGCCCTTGGCAGTGTGCAAGCCACCGGCCCCTAAGCCCTCCCCAAGGACGCCTGGGGCCTAGGTGCAAAGGCAAGGCAGGAGCGGAGCTGAGGCCAGGAAGGCGCCAGTGGCGTCTCCCAGCCTCGCGCAGCCTGCTCCTTCCTGGGCAGGAAGCCTAGCAGCGAGGCAAGTCTGGGCAAGGCTCGCCCAGGGCAGAGCAGCCTCGCGCCAGCAACTCTGCCAGAACGGGCCTCTGAGCAGAGCTGGAGCTCTGCCGTCCTGGAGGCGCACTCGGCTCCAGCCAAGTAGGGCTTGAGCCAAACGAGGCTGGGCTGCCTCTTCTTCCCTCGAGGAGGCTCGCCTCCCCGCCAGCTGTTCACGCGGCTTCCAGGTGTGGGCGCTCTGCGCCTCCTGCAGGTCTTGGCTCAGGGGCTGCTTGCCCTGAGCTGGGGCTGTGCGCGGGAGCCCAGGCACGCAGGGGCAGGCCCCAACCAGCTGCACACGTCTCTGCTGGGGAGGAGAGCGCTAGGGAAGCTACGTGTGTGAGGCAGCTGCTGGGCGCCCAGGGAGTCAGCCTCCGGGTGTGCGGGGCTGCAGACCCAAGCCAGGGGCCCTGGGAGCCTGGGGCACTCCGAGCGGCGCTGAGCCTGGGCGGCCAAGCAACCGCTGGAGGAGCCCTGCACTGGCCCTTCCCTTCCCTCGCACAGGGCTCTTCCTGCTGGAGCCCTTGGCACTGTGCAAGCCACCGGCCCCTAAGCCCTCCCCAAGGACGCCTGGAGCCTAGGTGCAAAGGCAAGGCAGGAGCGGAGCTGAGGCCAGGAAGGCGCCAGTGGCGTCTCCCAGCCTCGCGCAGCCTGCTCCTTCCTGGGCAGGAAGCCTAGCAGCGAGGCAAGTCTGGGCAAGGCTCGCCCAGGGCAGAGCAGCCTCGCGCCAGCAACTCTGCCAGAACGGGCCTCTGAGCAGAGCTGGAGCTCTGCCGTCCTGGAGGCGCACTCGGCTCCAGCCAAGTAGGGCTTGAGCCAAACGAGGCTGGCTGCCTCTTCTTCCCTCGAGGAGGGTCGCCTCCCCGCCAGCTGTTCACTCGGCTTCCAGGTGGGGGCGCTCTGCGCCTCCTGCAGGTCTTGGCTCAGGGGCTGCTTGCCCTGAGCTGGGGCTGTGCGCGGGAGCCCAGGCACGCAGGGGCAGGCCCCAACCAGCTGCACACGTCTCTGCTGGGGAGGAGAGCGCTAGGGAAGCTACGTGTGTGAGGCAGCTGCTGGGCGCCCAGGGAGTCAGCCTCCGGGTGTGCGGGGCTGCAGACCCAAGCCAGGGGCCCTGGGAGCCTGGGGCACTCCGAGCGGCGCTGAGCCTGGGCGGCCAAGCAACCGCTGGAGGAGCCCTGCACTGGCCCTTCCCTTCCCTCGCACAGGGCTCTTCCTGCTGGAGCCCTTGGCACTGTGCAAGCCACCGGCCCCTAAGCCCTCCCCAAGGACGCCTGGAGCCTAGGTGCAAAGGCAAGGCAGGAGCGGAGCTGAGGCCAGGAAGGCGCCAGTGGCGTCTCCCAGCCTCGCGCAGCCTGCTCCTTCCTGGGCAGGAAGCCTAGCAGCGAGGCAAGTCTGGGCAAGGCTCGCCCAGGGCAGAGCAGCCTCGCGCCAGCAACTCTGCCAGAACGGGCCTCTGAGCAGAGCTGGAGCTCTGCCGTCCTGGAGGCGCACTCGGCTCCAGCCAAGTAGGGCTTGAGCCAAACGAGGCTGGGCTGCCTCTTCTTCCCTCGAGGAGGCTCGCCTCCCCGCCAGCTGTTCACTCGGCTTCCAGGTGGGGGCGCTCTGCGCCTCCTGCAGCTCTTGGCTCAGGGGCTGCTTGCCCTGAGCTGGGGCTGTGCGCGGGAGCCCAGGCACGCAGGGGCAGGCCCCAACCAGCTGCACACGTCTCTGCTGGGGAGGAGAGCGCAAGGGAAGCTACGTGTGTGAGGCAGCTGCTGGGCGCCCAGGGAGTCAGCCTCCGGGTGTGCGGGGCTGCAGACCCCAGCCAGGGGCCCTGGGAGCCTGGTGCACTCCGTGCGGCGCTGAGCCTGGGCGGCCAAGCAACCGCTGGAGGAGCCCTGCACTGGCCCTTCCCTTCCCTCGCACAGAGCTCTTCCTGCTGGAGCCCTTGGCAGTGTGCAAGCCACCGGCCCCTAAGCCCTCCCCAAGGACGCCTGGGGCCTAGGTGCAAAGGCAAGGCAGGAGCGGAGCTGAGGCCAGGAAGGCGCCAGTGGCGTCTCCCAGCCTCGCGCAGCCTGCTCCTTCCTGGGCAGGAAGCCTAGCAGCGAGGCAAGTCTGGGCAAGGCTCGCCCAGGGCAGAGCAGCCTCGCGCCAGCAACTCTGCCAGAACGGGCCTCTGAGCAGAGCTGGAGCTCTGCCGTCCTGGAGGCGCACTCGGCTCCAGCCAAGTAGGGCTTGAGCCAAACGAGGCTGGGCTGCCTCTTCTTCCCTCGAGGAGGCTCGCCTCCCCGCCAGCTGTTCACTCGGCTTCCAGGTGGGGGCGCTCTGCGCCTCCTGCAGGTCTTGGCTCAGGGGCTGCTTGCCCTGAGCTGGGGCTGTGCGCGGGAGCCCAGGCACGCAGGGGCAGGCCCCAACCAGCTGCACACGTCTCTGCTGGGGAGGAGAGCGCTAGGGAAGCTACGTGTGTGAGGCAGCTGCTGGGCGCCCAGGGAGTCAGCCTCCGGGTGTGCGGGGCTGCAGACCCAAGCCAGGGGCCCTGGGAGCCTGGGGCACTCCGAGCGGCGCTGAGTCTGGGCGGCCAAGCAACCGCTGGAGGAGCCCTGCACTGGCCCTTCCCTTCCCTCGCACAGAGCTCTTCCTGCTGGAGCCCTTGGCACTGTGCAAGCCACCGGCCCCTAAGCCCTCCCCAAGGACGCCTGGAGCCTAGGTGCAAAGGCAAGGCAGGAGCGGAGCTGAGGCCAGGAAGGCGCCAGTGGCGTCTCCCAGCCTCGCGCAGCCTGCTCCTTCCTGGGCAGGAAGCCTAGCAGCGAGGCAAGTCTGGGCAAGGCTCGCCCAGGGCAGAGCAGCCTCGCGCCAGCAACTCTGCCAGAACGGGCCTCTGACCAGAGCTGGAGCTCTGCCGTCCTGGAGGCGCACTCGGCTCCAGCCAAGTAGGGCTTGAGCCAAACGAGGCTGGGCTGCCTCTTCTTCCCTCGAGGAGGCTCGCCTCCCCGCCAGCTGTTCACTCGGCTTCCAGGTGGGGGCGCTCTGCGCCTCCGGCAGGTCTTGGCTCAGGGGCTGCTTGCCCTGAGCTGGGGCTGTGCGCGGGAGCCCAGGCACGCAGGGGCAGGCCCCAACCAGCTGCACACGTCTCTGCTGGGGAGGAGAGCGCTAGGGAAGCTACGTGTGTGAGGCAGCTGCTGGGCGCCCAGGGAGTCAGCCTCCGGGTGTGCGGGGCTGCAGACCCCAGCCAGGGGCCCTGGGAGCCTGGTGCACTCCGTGCGGCGCTGAGCCTGGGCGGCCAAGCAACCGCTGGAGGAGCCCTGCACTGGCCCTTCCCTTCCCTCGCACAGAGCTCTTCCTGCTGGAGCCCTTGGCAGTGTGCAAGCCACCGGCCCCTAAGCCCTCCCCAAGGACGCCTGGGGCCTAGGTGCAAAGGCAAGGCAGGAGCGGAGCTGAGGCCAGGAAGGCGCCAGTGGCGTCTCCCAGCCTCGCGCAGCCTGCTCCTTCCTGGGCAGGAAGCCTAGCAGCGAGGCAAGTCTGGGCAAGGCTCGCCCAGGGCAGAGCAGCCTCGCGCCAGCAACTCTGCCAGAACGGGCCTCTGAGCAGAGCTGGAGCTCTGCCGTCCTGGAGGCGCACTCGGCTCCAGCCAAGTAGGGCTTGAGCCAAACGAGGCTGGGCTGCCTCTTCTTCCCTCGAGGAGGCTCGCCTCCCCGCCAGCTGTTCACTCGGCTTCCAGGTGGGGGCGCTCTGCGCCTTCTGCAGGTCTTGGCTCAGGGGCTGCTTGCCCTGAGCTGGGGCTGTGGGCGGGAGCCCAGGCACGCAGGGGCAGGCCCCAACCAGCTGCACACGTCTCTGCTGGGGAGGAGAGCGCTAGGGAAGCTACGTGTGTGAGGCAGCTGCTGGACTCCCAGGGAGTCAGCCTCCGGGTGTGCGGGGCTGCAGACCCCAGCCAGGGGCCCTGGGAGCCTGGTGCACTCCGTGCGGCGCAGAGCCTGGGCGGCCAAGCAACCGCTGGAGGAGCCCTGCACTGGCCCTTCCCTTCCCTCGCACAGAGCTCTTCCTGCTGGAGCCCTTGGCACTGTGCAAGCCACCGGCCCCTAAGCCCTCCCCAAGGACGCCTGGGGCCTAGGTGCAAAGGCAAGGCAGGAGCGGAGCTGAGGCCAGGAAGGCGCCAGTGGCGTCTCCCAGCCTCGCGCAGCCTGCTCCTTCCTGGGCAGGAAGCCTAGCAGCGAGGCAAGTCTGGGCAAGGCTCGCCCAGGGCAGAGCAGCCTCGCGCCAGCAACTCTGCCAGAACGGGCCTCTGAGCAGAGCTGGAGCTCTGCCGTCCTGGAGGCGCACTCGGCTCCAGCCAAGTAGGGCTTGAGCCAAACGAGGCTGGGCTGCCTCTTCTTCCCTCGAGGAGGCTCGCCTCCCCGCCAGCTGTTCACTCGGCTTCCAGGTGGGGGCGCTCTGCGCCTCCTGCAGGTCTTGGCTCAGGGGCTGCTTGCCCTGAGCTGGGGCTGTGCGCAGGAGCCCAGGCACGCAGGGGCAGGCCCCAACCAGCTGCACACGTCTCTGCTGGGGAGGAGAGCGCTAGGGAAGCTACGTGTGTGAGGCAGCTGCTGGGCGCCCAGGGAGTCAGCCTCCGGGTGTGCGGGGCTGCAGACCCCAGCCAGGGGCCCTGGGAGCCTGGGGCACTCCGAGCGGCGCTGAGCCTGGGCGGCCAAGCAACCGCTGGAGGAGCCCTGCACTGGCCCTTCCCTTCCCTCGCACAGAGCTCTTCCTGCTGGAGCCCTTGGCAGTGTGAAAGCCACCGGCCCCTAAGCCCTCCCCAAGGACGCCTGGGGCCTAGGTGCAAAGGCAAGGCAGGAGCGGAGCTGAGGCCAGGAAGGCGCCAGTGGCGTCTCCCAGCCTCGCGCAGCCTGCTCCTTCCTGGGCAGGAAGCCTAGCAGCGAGGCAAGTCTGGGCAAGGCTCGCCCAGGGCAGAGCAGCCTCGCGCCAGCAACTCTGCCAGAACGGGCCTCTGAGCAGAGCTGGAGCTCTGCCGTCCTGGAGGCGCACTCGGCTCCAGCCAAGTAGGGCTTGAGCCAAACGAGGCTGGGCTGCCTCTTCTTCCCTCGAGGAGGCTCGCCTCCCCTCCAGCTGTTCACTCGGCTTCCAGGTGGGGGCGCTCTGCACCTCCTGCAGGTCTTGGCTCAGGGGCTGCTTGCCCTGAGCTGGGGCTGTGCCCAGGAGCCCAGGCACGCAGGGGCAGGCCCCAACCAGCTGCACAGGTCTCTGCTGGGGAGGAGAGCGCTAGGGAAGCTACGTGTGTGAGGCAGCTGCTGGTCGCCCAGGGAGTCAGCCTCCGGGTGTGCGGGGCTGCAGAACCCAGCCAGGGCCCTGGGAGCCTGGGGCACTCCGTGCGGCGCTGAGTCTGGGCGGCGAAGCAACCGCTGGAGGAGCCCTGCACTGGCCCTTCCCTTCCCTCGCACAGAGCTCTTCCTGCTGGAGCCCTTGGCAGTGTGCAAGCCACCGGCCCCTAAGCCCTCCCCAAGGACGCCTGGGGCCTAGGTGCAAAGGCAAGGCAGGAGCGGAGCTGAGGCCAGGAAGGCGCCAGTGGCGTCTCCCAGCCTCGCGCAGCCTGCTCCTTCCTGGGCAGGAAGCCTAGCAGCGAGGCAATTCTGGGCAAGGCTCGCCCAGGGCAGAGCAGCCTCGCGCCAGCAACTCTGCCAGAACGGGCCTCTGAGCAGAGCTGGAGCTCTGCCGTCCTGGAGGCGCACTCGGCTCCAGCCAAGTAGGGCTTGAGCCAAACGAGGCTGGGCTGCCTCTTCTTCCCTCGAGGAGGCTCGCCTCCCCGCCAGCTGTTCACTCGGCTTCCAGGTGGGGGCGCTCTGCGCCTCCTGCAGGTCTTGGCTCAGGGGCTGCTTGCCCTGAGCTGGGGCTTTGCGCGGGAGCCTAGGCACGCAGGGGCAGGCCCCAACCAGCTGCACACGTCTCTGCTGGGGAGGAGAGCGCTAGGGAAGCTACGTGTGTGAGGCAGCTGCTGGGCGCCCAGGGAGTCAGCCTCCGGGTGTGCGGGGCTGCAGACCCCAGCCAGGGGCCCTGGGAGCCTGGTGCACTCCGTGCGGCGCTGAGCCTGGGCGGCCAAGCAACCGCTGGAGGAGCCCTGCACTGGCCCTTCCCTTCCCTCGCACAGAGCTCTTCCTGCTGGAGCCCTTGGCAGTGTGCAAGCCACCGGCCCCTAAGACCTCCCCAAGGACGCCTGGGGCCTAGGTGCAAAGGCAAGGCAGGAGCGGAGCTGAGGCCAGGAATGCGCCAGTGGCGTATCCCAGCCTCGCGCAGCCTGCTCCTTCCTGGGCAGGAAGCCTAGCAGCGAGGCAAGTCTGGGCAAGGCTCGCCCAGGGCAGAGCAGCCTCGCGCCAGCAACTCTGCCAGAACGGGCCTCTGAGCAGAGCTGGAGCTCTGCCGTCCTGGAGGCGCACTCGGCTCCAGCCAAGTAGGGCTTGAGCCAAACGAGGCTGGCTGCCTCTTCTTCCCTCGAGGAGGCTCGCCTCCCCGCCAGCTGTTCACTCGGCTTCCAGGTGGGGGCGCTCTGCGCCTCCTGCAGGTCTTGGCTCAGGGGCTGCTTGCCCTGAGCTGGGGCTGTGCGCGGGAGCCCAGGCACGCAGGGGCAGGCCCCAACCAGCTGCACACGTCTCTGCTGGGGAGGAGAGCGCTAGGGAAGCTACGTGTGTGAGGCAGCTGCTGGGCGCCCAGGGAGTCAGCCTCCGGGTGTGCAGGGCTGCAGACCCAAGCCAGGGGCCCTGGGAGCCTGGGGCACTCCGAGCGGCGCTGAGCCTGGGCGGCCAAGCAACCGCTGGAGGAGCCCTGCACTGGCCCTTCCCTTCCCTCGCACAGGGCTCTTCCTGCTGGAGCCCTTGGCACTGTGCAAGCCACCGGCCCCTAAGCCCTCCCCAAGGACGCCTGGAGCCTAGGTGCAAAGGCAAGGCAGGAGCGGAGCTGAGGCCAGGAAGGCGCCAGTGGCGTCTCCCAGCCTCGCGCAGCCTGCTCCTTCCTGGGCAGGAAGCCTAGCAGCGAGGCAAGTCTGGGCAAGGCTCGCCCAGGGCAGAGCAGCCTCGCGCCAGCAACTCTGCCAGAACGGGCCTCTGAGCAGAGCTGGAGCTCTGCCGTCCTGGAGGCGCACTCGGCTCCAGCCAAGTAGGGCTTGAGCCAAACGAGGCTGGGCTGCCTCTTCTTCCCTCGAGGAGGCTCGCCTCCCCGCCAGCTGTTCACTCGGCTTCCAGGTGGGGGCGCTCTGCGCCTCCTGCAGGTCTTGGCTCAGGGGCTGCTTGCCCTGAGCTGGGGCTGTGCGCGGGAGCCCAGGCACGCAGGGGCAGGCCCCAACCAGCTGCACACGTCTCTGCTGGGGAGGAGAGCGCAAGGGAAGCTACGTGTGTGAGGCAGCTGCTGGGCGCCCAGGGAGTCAGCCTCCGGGTGTGCGGGGCTGCAGACCCCAGCCAGGGGCCCTGGGAGCCTGGTGCACTCCGTGCGGCGCTGAGCCTGGGCGGCCAAGCAACCGCTGGAGGAGCCCTGCACTGGCCCTTCCCTTCCCTCGCACAGAGCTCTTCCTGCTGGAGCCCTTGGCAGTGTGCAAGCCACCGGCCCCTAAGCCCTCCCCAAGGACGCCTGGGGCCTAGGTGCAAAGGCAAGGCAGGAGCGGAGCTGAGGCCAGGAAGGCGCCAGTGGCGTCTCCCAGCCTCGCGCAGCCTGCTCCTTCCTGGGCAGGAAGCCTAGCAGCGAGGCAAGTCTGGGCAAGGCTCGCCCAGGGCAGAGCAGCCTCGCGCCAGCAACTCTGCCAGAACGGGCCTCTGAGCAGAGCTGGAGCTCTGCCGTCCTGGAGGCGCACTCGGCTCCAGCCAAGTAGGGCTTGAGCCAAACGAGGCTGGGCTGCCTCTTCTTCCCTCGAGGAGGCTCGCCTCCCCGCCAGCTGTTCACTCGGCTTCCAGGTGGGGGCGCTCTGCGCCTCCTGCAGGTCTTGGCTCAGGGGCTGCTTGCCCTGAGCTGGGGCTGTGCGCGGGAGCCCAGGCACGCAGGGGCAGGCCCCAACCAGCTGCACACGTCTCTGCTGGGGAGGAGAGCGCTAGGGAAGCTACGTGTGTGAGGCAGCTGCTGGGCGCCCAGGGAGTCAGCCTCCGGGTGTGCGGGGCTGCAGACCCAAGCCAGGGGCCCTGGGAGCCTGGGGCACTCCGAGCGGCGCTGAGTCTGGGCGGCCAAGCAACCGCTGGAGGAGCCCTGCACTGGCCCTTCCCTTCCCTCGCACAGGGCTCTTCCTGCTGGAGCCCTTGGCACTGTGCAAGCCACCGGCCCCTAAGCCCTCCCCAAGGACGCCTGGAGCCTAGGTGCAAAGGCAAGGCAGGAGCGGAGCTGAGGCCAGGAAGGCGCCAGTGGCGTCTCCCAGCCTCGCGCAGCCTGCTCCTTCCTGGGCAGGAAGCCTAGCAGCGAGGCAAGTCTGGGCAAGGCTCGCCCAGGGCAGAGCAGCCTCGCGCCAGCAACTCTGCCAGAACGGGCCTCTGAGCAGAGCTGGAGCTCTGCCGTCCTGGAGGCGCACTCGGCTCCAGCCAAGTAGGGCTTGAGCCAAACGAGGCTGGGCTGCCTCTTCTTCCCTCGAGGAGGCTCGCCTCCCCGCCAGCTGTTCACTCGGCTTCCAGGTGGGGGCGCTCTGCGCCTCCTGCAGGTCTTGGCTCAGGGGCTGCTTGCCCTGAGCTGGGGCTGTGCGCGGGAGCCCAGGCACGCAGGGGCAGGCCCCAACCAGCTGCACACGTCTCTGCTGGGGAGGAGAGCGCAAGGGAAGCTACGTGTGTGAGGCAGCTGCTGGGCGCCCAGGGAGTCAGCCTCCGGGTGTGCGGGGCTGCAGACCCCAGCCAGGGGCCCTGGGAGCCTGGTGCACTCCGTGCGGCGCTGAGCCTGGGCGGCCAAGCAACCGCTGGAGGAGCCCTGCACTGGCCCTTCCCTTCCCTCGCACAGAGCTCTTCCTGCTGGAGCCCTTGGCAGTGTGCAAGCCACCGGCCCCTAAGCCCTCCCCAAGGACGCCTGGGGCCTAGGTGCAAAGGCAAGGCAGGAGCGGAGCTGAGGCCAGGAAGGCGCCAGTGGCGTCTCCCAGCCTCGCGCAGCCTGCTCCTTCCTGGGCAGGAAGCCTAGCAGCGAGGCAAGTCTGGGCAAGGCTCGCCCAGGGCAGAGCAGCCTCGCGCCAGCAACTCTGCCAGAACGGGCCTCTGAGCAGAGCTGGAGCTCTGCCGTCCTGGAGGCGCACTCGGCTCCAGCCAAGTAGGGCTTGAGCCAAACGAGGCTGGGCTGCCTCTTCTTCCCTCGAGGAGGCTCGCCTCCCCGCCAGCTGTTCACTCGGCTTCCAGGTGGGGGCGCTCTGCGCCTCCTGCAGGTCTTGGCTCAGGGGCTGCTTGCCCTGAGCTGGGGCTGTGCGCGGGAGCCCAGGCACGCAGGGGCAGGCCCCAACCAGCTGCACACGTCTCTGCTGGGGAGGAGAGCGCTAGGGAAGCTACGTGTGTGAGGCAGCTGCTGGGCGCCCAGGGAGTCAGCCTCCGGGTGTGCGGGGCTGCAGACCCAAGCCAGGGGCCCTGGGAGCCTGGGGCACTCCGAGCGGCGCTGAGTCTGGGCGGCCAAGCAACCGCTGGAGGAGCCCTGCACTGGCCCTTCCCTTCCCTCGCACAGAGCTCTTCCTGCTGGAGCCCTTGGCACTGTGCAAGCCACCGGCCCCTAAGCCCTCCCCAAGGACGCCTGGAGCCTAGGTGCAAAGGCAAGGCAGGAGCGGAGCTGAGGCCAGGAAGGCGCCAGTGGCGTCTCCCAGCCTCGCGCAGCCTGCTCCTTCCTGGGCAGGAAGCCTAGCAGCGAGGCAAGTCTGGGCAAGGCTCGCCCAGGGCAGAGCAGCCTCGCGCCAGCAACTCTGCCAGAACGGGCCTCTGACCAGAGCTGGAGCTCTGCCGTCCTGGAGGCGCACTCGGCTCCAGCCAAGTAGGGCTTGAGCCAAACGAGGCTGGGCTGCCTCTTCTTCCCTCGAGGAGGCTCGCCTCCCCGCCAGCTGTTCACTCGGCTTCCAGGTGGGGGCGCTCTGCGCCTCCGGCAGGTCTTGGCTCAGGGGCTGCTTGCCCTGAGCTGGGGCTGTGCGCGGGAGCCCAGGCACGCAGGGGCAGGCCCCAACCAGCTGCACACGTCTCTGCTGGGGAGGAGAGCGCTAGGGAAGCTACGTGTGTGAGGCAGCTGCTGGGCGCCCAGGGAGTCAGCCTCCGGGTGTGCGGGGCTGCAGACCCCAGCCAGGGGCCCTGGGAGCCTGGTGCACTCCGTGCGGCGCTGAGCCTGGGCGGCCAAGCAACCGCTGGAGGAGCCCTGCACTGGCCCTTCCCTTCCCTCGCACAGAGCTCTTCCTGCTGGAGCCCTTGGCAGTGTGCAAGCCACCGGCCCCTAAGCCCTCCCCAAGGACGCCTGGGGCCTAGGTGCAAAGGCAAGGCAGGAGCGGAGCTGAGGCCAGGAAGGCGCCAGTGGCGTCTCCCAGCCTCGCGCAGCCTGCTCCTTCCTGGGCAGGAAGCCTAGCAGCGAGGCAAGTCTGGGCAAGGCTCGCCCAGGGCAGAGCAGCCTCGCGCCAGCAACTCTGCCAGAACGGGCCTCTGAGCAGAGCTGGAGCTCTGCCGTCCTGGAGGCGCACTCGGCTCCAGCCAAGTAGGGCTTGAGCCAAACGAGGCTGGGCTGCCTCTTCTTCCCTCGAGGAGGCTCGCCTCCCCGCCAGCTGTTCACTCGGCTTCCAGGTGGGGGCGCTCTGCGCCTTCTGCAGGTCTTGGCTCAGGGGCTGCTTGCCCTGAGCTGGGGCTGTGGGCGGGAGCCCAGGCACGCAGGGGCAGGCCCCAACCAGCTGCACACGTCTCTGCTGGGGAGGAGAGCGCTAGGGAAGCTACGTGTGTGAGGCAGCTGCTGGACTCCCAGGGAGTCAGCCTCCGGGTGTGCGGGGCTGCAGACCCCAGCCAGGGGCCCTGGGAGCCTGGTGCACTCCGTGCGGCGCAGAGCCTGGGCGGCCAAGCAACCGCTGGAGGAGCCCTGCACTGGCCCTTCCCTTCCCTCGCACAGAGCTCTTCCTGCTGGAGCCCTTGGCACTGTGCAAGCCACCGGCCCCTAAGCCCTCCCCAAGGACGCCTGGGGCCTAGGTGCAAAGGCAAGGCAGGAGCGGAGCTGAGGCCAGGAAGGCGCCAGTGGCGTCTCCCAGCCTCGCGCAGCCTGCTCCTTCCTGGGCAGGAAGCCTAGCAGCGAGGCAAGTCTGGGCAAGGCTCGCCCAGGGCAGAGCAGCCTCGCGCCAGCAACTCTGCCAGAACGGGCCTCTGAGCAGAGCTGGAGCTCTGCCGTCCTGGAGGCGCACTCGGCTCCAGCCAAGTAGGGCTTGAGCCAAACGAGGCTGGGCTGCCTCTTCTTCCCTCGAGGAGGCTCGCCTCCCCGCCAGCTGTTCACTCGGCTTCCAGGTGGGGGCGCTCTGCGCCTCCTGCAGGTCTTGGCTCAGGGGCTGCTTGCCCTGAGCTGGGGCTGTGCGCAGGAGCCCAGGCACGCAGGGGCAGGCCCCAACCAGCTGCACACGTCTCTGCTGGGGAGGAGAGCGCTAGGGAAGCTACGTGTGTGAGGCAGCTGCTGGGCGCCCAGGGAGTCAGCCTCCGGGTGTGCGGGGCTGCAGACCCCAGCCAGGGGCCCTGGGAGCCTGGGGCACTCCGAGCGGCGCTGAGCCTGGGCGGCCAAGCAACCGCTGGAGGAGCCCTGCACTGGCCCTTCCCTTCCCTCGCACAGAGCTCTTCCTGCTGGAGCCCTTGGCAGTGTGCAAGCCACCGGCCCCTAAGCCCTCCCCAAGGACGCCTGGGGCCTAGGTGCAAAGGCAAGGCAGGAGCGGAGCTGAGGCCAGGAAGGCGCCAGTGGCGTCTCCCAGCCTCGCGCAGCCTGCTCCTTCCTGGGCAGGAAGCCTAGCAGCGAGGCAAGTCTGGGCAAGGCTCGCCCAGGGCAGAGCAGCCTCGCGCCAGCAACTCTGCCAGAACGGGCCTCTGAGCAGAGCTGGAGCTCTGCCGTCCTGGAGGCGCACTCGGCTCCAGCCAAGTAGGGCTTGAGCCAAACGAGGCTGGGCTGCCTCTTCTTCCCTCGAGGAGGCTCG
Source organism: Ovis canadensis (assembly GCF_042477335.2). Lineage (NCBI taxonomy): Eukaryota > Metazoa > Chordata > Mammalia > Artiodactyla > Bovidae > Ovis > Ovis canadensis. Next base: position 659,012 of record NC_091266.1, on the reverse strand, counting down.
CCTCCCCTCCAGCTGTTCACTCGGCTTCCAGGTGGGGGCGCTCTGCACCTCCTGCAGGTCTTGGCTCAGGGGCTGCTTGCCCTGAGCTGGGGCTGTGCCCAGGAGCCCAGGCACGCAGGGGCAGGCCCCAACCAGCTGCACAGGTCTCTGCTGGGGAGGAGAGCGCTAGGGAAGCTACGTGTGTGAGGCAGCTGCTGGTCGCCCAGGGAGTCAGCCTCCGGGTGTGCGGGGCTGCAGAACCCAGCCAGGGCCCTGGGAGCCTGGGGCACTCCGTGCGGCGCTGAGTCTGGGCGGCGAAGCAACCGCTGGAGGAGCCCTGCACTGGCCCTTCCCTTCCCTCGCACAGAGCTCTTCCTGCTGGAGCCCTTGGCAGTGTGCAAGCCACCGGCCCCTAAGCCCTCCCCAAGGACGCCTGGGGCCTAGGTGCAAAGGCAAGGCAGGAGCGGAGCTGAGGCCAGGAAGGCGCCAGTGGCGTCTCCCAGCCTCGCGCAGCCTGCTCCTTCCTGGGCAGGAAGCCTAGCAGCGAGGCAATTCTGGGCAAGGCTCGCCCAGGGCAGAGCAGCCTCGCGCCAGCAACTCTGCCAGAACGGGCCTCTGAGCAGAGCTGGAGCTCTGCCGTCCTGGAGGCGCACTCGGCTCCAGCCAAGTAGGGCTTGAGCCAAACGAGGCTGGGCTGCCTCTTCTTCCCTCGAGGAGGCTCGCCTCCCCGCCAGCTGTTCACTCGGCTTCCAGGTGGGGGCGCTCTGCGCCTCCTGCAGGTCTTGGCTCAGGGGCTGCTTGCCCTGAGCTGGGGCTTTGCGCGGGAGCCTAGGCACGCAGGGGCAGGCCCCAACCAGCTGCACACGTCTCTGCTGGGGAGGAGAGCGCTAGGGAAGCTACGTGTGTGAGGCAGCTGCTGGGCGCCCAGGGAGTCAGCCTCCGGGTGTGCGGGGCTGCAGACCCCAGCCAGGGGCCCTGGGAGCCTGGTGCACTCCGTGCGGCGCTGAGCCTGGGCGGCCAAGCAACCGCTGGAGGAGCCCTGCACTGGCCCTTCCCTTCCCTCGCACAGAGCTCTTCCTGCTGGAGCCCTTGGCAGTGTGCAAGCCACCGGCCCCTAAGACCTCCCCAAGGACGCCTGGGGCCTAGGTGCAAAGGCAAGGCAGGAGCGGAGCTGAGGCCAGGAATGCGCCAGTGGCGTCTCCCAGCCTCGCGCAGCCTGCTCCTTCCTGGGCAGGAAGCCTAGCAGCGAGGCAAGTCTGGGCAAGTCTCGCCCAGGGCAGAGCAGCCTCGCGCCAGCAACTCTGCCAGAACGGGCCTCTGAGCAGAGCTGGAGCTCTGCCGTCCTGGAGGCGCACTCGGCTCCAGCCAAGTAGGGCTTGAGCCAAACGAGGCTGGGCTGCCTCTTCTTCCCTCGAGGAGGCTCGCCTCCCCTCCAGCTGTTCACTCGGCTTCCAGGTGGGGGCGCTCTGCGCCTCCGGCAGGTCTTGGCTCAGGGGCTGCTTGCCCTGAGCTGGGGCTGTGCGCGGGAGCCCAGGCACGCAGGGGCAGGCCCCAACCAGCTGCACACGTCTCTGCTGGGGAGGAGAGCGCTAGGGAAGCTACGTGTGTGAGGCAGCTGCTGGGCGCCCAGGCAGTCAGCCTCCGGGTGTGCGGGGCTGCAGACCCCAGCCAGGGGCCCTGGGAGCCTGGGGCACTCCGAGCGGCGCTGAGCCTGGGCGGCCAAGCAACGGCTGGAGGAGCCCTGCACTGGCCCTTCCCTTCCCTCGCACAGAGCTCTTCCTGCTGGAGCCCTTGGCACTGTGCAAGCCACCGGCCCCTAAGCCCTCCCCAAGGACGCCTGGGGCCTAGGTGCAAAGGCAAGGCAGGAGCGGAGCTGAGGCCAGGAAGGCGCCAGTGGCGTCTCCCAGCCTCGCGCAGCCTGCTCCTTCCTGGGCAGGAAGCCTAGCAGCGAGGCAAGTCTGGGCAAGGCTCGCCCAGGGCAGAGCAGCCTCGCGCCAGCAACTCTGCCAGAACGGGCCTCTGAGCAGAGCTGGAGCTCTGCCGTCCTGTAGGTGCACTCGGCTCCAGCCAAGTAGGGCTTCAGCCAAACGAGGCTGGGCTGCCTCTTCTTCCCTCGAGGAGGCTCGCCTCCCCGCCAGCTGTTCACTCGGCTTCCAGTTGGGGGCGCTCTTCGCCTCCTGCAGGTCTTGGCTCAGGGGCTGCTTGCCCTGAGCTGGGGCTGTGCGCAGGAGCCCAGGCACGCAGGGGCAGGCCCCAACCAGCTGCACACGTCTCTGCTGGGGAGGAGAGCGCTAGGGAAGCTACGTGTGTGAGGCAGCTGCTGGGCGCCCAGGGAGTCAGCCTCCGGGTGTGCGGGGCTGCAGAACCCAGCCAGGGCCCTGGGAGCCTGGGGCACTCCGTGCGGCGCTGAGTCTGGGCGGCCAAGCAACCGCTGGAGGAGCCCTGCACTGGCCCTTCCCTTCCCTCGCACAGAGCTCTTCCTGCTGGAGCCCTTGGCACTCTGCAAGCCACCTGCCCCTAAGCCCTCCCCAAGGACGCCTGGGGCCTAGGTGCAAAGGCAAGGCAGGAGCGGAGCTGAGGCCAGGAAGGCGCCAGTGGCGTCTCCCAGCCTCGCGCAGCCTGCTCCTTCCTGGGCAGGAAGCCTAGCAGCGAGGCAAGTCTGGGCAAGGCTCGCCCAGGGCAGAGCAGCCTCGCGCCAGCAACTCTGCCAGAACGGGCCTCTGAGCAGAGCTGGAGCTCTGCCGTCCTGGAGGCGCACTCGGCTCCAGCCAAGTTGGGCTTGAGCCAAACGAGGCTGGGCTGCCTCTTCTTCCCTCGAGGAGGCTCGCCTCCCCGCCAGCTGTTCACTCGGCTTCCAGGTGGGGGCGCTCTGCGCCTCCTGCAGGTCTTGGCTCAGGGGCTGCTTGCCCTGAGCTGGGGCTGTGCGCGGGAGCCCAGGCACGCAGGGGCAGGCCCCAACCAGCTGCACACGTCTCTGCTGGGGAGGAGAGCGCTAGGGAAGCTACGTGTGTGAGGCAGCTGCTGGGCGCCCAGGGAGTCAGCCTCCGGGTGTGCGGGGCTGCAGACCCCAGCCTGGGGCCCTGGGAGCCTGGTGCACTCCGTGCGGCGCTGAGCCTGGGCGGCCAAGCAACCGCTGGAGGAGCCCTGCACTGGCCCTTCCCTTCCCTCGCACAGAGCTCTTCCTGCTGGAGCCCTTGGCAGTGTGCAAGCCACCGGCCCCTAAGCCCTCCCCAAGGACGCCTGGGGCCTAGGTGCAAAGGCAAGGCAGGAGCGGAGCTGAGGCCAGGAAGGCGCCAGTGGCGTCTCCCAGCCTCGCGCAGCCTGCTCCTTCCTGGGCAGGAAGCCTAGCAGCGAGGCAAGTCTGGGCAAGGCTCGCCCAGGGCAGAGCAGCCTCGCGCCAGCAACTCTGCCAGAACGGGCCTCTGAGCAGAGCTGGAGCTCTGCCGTCCTGGAGGCGCACTCGGCTCCAGCCAAGTAGGGCTTGAGCCAAACGAGGCTGGGCTGCCTCTTCTTCCCTCGAGGAGGCTCGCCTCCCCGCCAGCTGTTCACTCGGCTTCCAGGTGGGGCCGCTCTGCGCCTCCTGCAGGTCTTGGCTCAGGGGCTGCTTGCCCTGAGCTGGGGCTGTGGGCGGGAGCCCAGGCACGCAGGTGCAGGCCCCAACCAGCTGCACACGTCTCTGCTGGGGAGGAGAGCGCTAGGGAAGCTACGTGTGTGAGGCAGCTGCTGGACTCCCAGGGAGTCAGCCTCCGGGTGTGCGGGGCTGCAGACCCCAGCCAGGGGCCCTGGGAGCCTGGTGCACTCCGTGCGGCGCAGAGCCTGGGCGGCCAAGCAACCGCTGGAGGAGCCCTGCACTGGCCCTTCCCTTCCCTCGCACAGAGCTCTTCCTGCTGGAGCCCTTGGCACTGTGCAAGCCACCGGCCCCTAAGCCCTCCCCAAGGACGCCTGGGGCCTAGGTGCAAAGGCAAGGCAGGAGCGGAGCTGAGGCCAGGAAGGCGCCAGTGGCGTCTCCCAGCCTCGCGCAGCCTGCTCCTTCCTGGGCAGGAAGCCTAGCAGCGAGGCAAGTCTGGGCAAGGCTCGCCCAGGGCAGAGCAGCCTCGCGCCAGCAACTCTGCCAGAACGGGCCTCTGAGCAGAGCTGGAGCTCTGCCGTCCTGGAGGCGCACTTGGCTCCAGCCAAGTAGGGCTTGAGCCAAACGAGGCTGGGCTGCCTCTTCTTCCCTCGAGGAGGCTCGCCTCCCCGCCAGCTGTTCACTCGGCTTCCAGGTGGGGGCGCTCTGCGCCTCCTGCAGGTCTTGGCTCAGGGGCTGCTTGCCCTGAGCTGGGGCTGTGCGCAGGATCCCAGGCACGCAGGGGCAGGCCCCAACCAGCTGCACACGTCTCTGCTGGGGAGGAGAGCGCTAGGGAAGCTACGTGTGTGAGGCAGCTGCTGGGCGCCCAGGGAGTCAGCCTCCGGGTGTGCGGGGCTGCAGACCCCAGCCAGGGGCCCTGGGAGCCTGGGGCACTCCGAGCGGCGCTGAGCCTGGGCGGCCAAGCAACCGCTGGAGGAGCCCTGCACTGGCCCTTCCCTTCCCTCGCACAGAGCTCTTCCTGCTGGAGCCCTTGGCAGTGTGCAAGCCACCGGCCCCTAAGCCCTCCCCAAGGACGCCTGGGGCCTAGGTGCAAAGGCAAGGCAGGAGCGGAGCTGAGGCCAGGAAGGCGCCAGTGGCGTCTCCCAGCCTCGCGCAGCCTGCTCCTTCCTGGGCAGGAAGCCTAGCAGCGAGGCAAGTCTGGGCAAGGCTCGCCCAGGGCAGAGCAGCCTCGCGCCAGCAACTCTGCCAGAACGGGCCTCTGAGCAGAGCTGGAGCTCTGCCGTCCTGGAGGCGCACTCGGCTCCAGCCAAGTAGGGCTTGAGCCAAACGAGGCTGGGCTGCCTCTTCTTCCCTCGAGGAGGCTCGCCTCCCCTCCAGCTGTTCACTCGGCTTCCAGGTGGGGGCGCTCTGCACCTCCTGCGGGTCTTGGCTCAGGGGCTGCTTGCCCTGAGCTGGGGCTGTGCCCAGGAGCCCAGGAACGCAGGGGCAGGCCCCAACCAGCTGCACAGGTCTCTGCTGGGGAGGAGAGCGCTAGGGAAGCTACGTGTGTGAGGCAGCTGCTGGTCGCCCAGGGAGTCAGCCTCCGGGTGTGCGGGGCTGCAGAACCCAGCCAGGGCCCTGGGAGCCTGGGGCACTCCGTGCGGCGCTGAGTCTGGGCGGCGAAGCAACCGCTGGAGGAGCCCTGCACTGGCCCTTCCCTTCCCTCGCACAGAGCTCTTCCTGCTGGAGCCCTTGGCAGTGTGCAAGCCACCGGCCCCTAAGCCCTCCCCAAGGACGCCTGGGGCCTAGGTGCAAAGGCAAGGCAGGAGCGGAGCTGAGGCCAGGAAGGCGCCAGTGGCGTCTCCCAGCCTCGCGCAGCCTGCTCCTTCCTGGGCAGGAAGCCTAGCAGCGAGGCAATTCTGGGCAAGGCTCGCCCAGGGCAGAGCAGCCTCGCGCCAGCAACTCTGCCAGAACGGGCCTCTGAGCAGAGCTGGAGCTCTGCCGTCCTGGAGGCGCACTCGGCTCCAGCCAAGTAGGGCTTGAGCCAAACGAGGCTGGGCTGCCTCTTCTTCCCTCGAGGAGGCTCGCCTCCCCGCCAGCTTTTCACTCGGCTTCCAGGTGGGGCCGCTCTGCGCCTCCTGCAGGTCTTGGCTCAGGGGCTGCTTGCCCTGAGCTGGGGCTGTGGGCGGGAGCCCAGGCACGCAGGGGCAGGCCCCAACCAGCTGCACACGTCTCTGCTGGGGAGGAGAGCGCTAGGGAAGCTACGTGTGTGAGGCAGCTGCTGGACTCCCAGGGAGTCAGCCTCCGGGTGTGCGGGGCTGCAGACCCCAGCCAGGGGCCCTGGGAGCCTGGTGCACTCCGTGCGGCGCAGAGCCTGGGCGGCCAAGCAACCGCTGGAGGAGCCCTGCACTGGCCCTTCCCTTCCCTCGCACAGAGCTCTTCCTGCTGGAGCCCTTGGCAGTGTGCAAGCCACCGGCCCCTAAGCCCTCCCCAAGGACGCCTGGGGCCTAGGTGCAAAGGCAAGGCAGGAGCGGAGCTGAGGCCAGGAAGGCGCCAGTGGCGTCTCCCAGCCTCGCGCAGCCTGCTCCTTCCTGGGCAGGAAGCCTAGCAGCGAGGCAAGTCTGGGCAAGGCTCGCCCAGGGCAGAGCAGCCTCGCGCCAGCAACTCTGCCAGAACGGGCCTCTGAGCAGAGCTGGAGCTCTGCCGTCCTGGAGGCGCACTTGGCTCCAGCCAAGTAGGGCTTGAGCCAAACGAGGCTGGGCTGCCTCTTCTTCCCTCGAGGAGGCTCGCCTCCCCGCCAGCTGTTCACTCGGCTTCCAGGTGGGGGCGCTCTGCGCCTCCTGCAGGTCTTGGCTCAGGGGCTGCTTGCCCTGAGCTGGGGCTGTGCGCAGGAGCCCAGGCACGCAGGGGCAGGCCCCAACCAGCTGCACACGTCTCTGCTGGGGAGGAGAGCGCTAGGGAAGCTACGTGTGTGAGGCAGCTGCTGGGCGCCCAGGGAGTCAGCCTCCGGGTGTGCGGGGCTGCAGAACCCAGCCAGGGCCCTGGGAGCCTGGGGCACTCCGTGCGGCGCTGAGTCTGGGCGGCCAAGCAACCGCTGGAGGAGCCCTGCACTGGCCCTTCCCTTCCCTCGCACAGAGCTCTTCCTGCTGGAGCCCTTGGCACTCTGCAAGCCACCTGCCCCTAAGCCCTCCCCAAGGACGCCTGGGGCCTAGGTGCAAAGGCAAGGCAGGAGCGGAGCTGAGGCCAGGAAGGCGCCAGTGGCGTCTCCCAGCCTCGCGCAGCCTGCTCCTTCCTGGGCAGGAAGCCTAGCAGCGAGGCAAGTCTGGGCAAGGCTCGCCCAGGGCAGAGCAGCCTCGCGCCAGCAACTCTGCCAGAACGGGCCTCTGAGCAGAGCTGGAGCTCTGCCGTCCTGGAGGCGCACTCGGCTCCAGCCAAGTTGGGCTTGAGCCAAACGAGGCTGGGCTGCCTCTTCTTCCCTCGAGGAGGCTCGCCTCCCCGCCAGCTGTTCACTCGGCTTCCAGGTGGGGGCGCTCTGCGCCTCCTGCAGGTCTTGGCTCAGGGGCTGCTTGCCCTGAGCTGGGGCTGTGCGCGGGAGCCCAGGCACGCAGGGGCAGGCCCCAACCAGCTGCACACGTCTCTGCTGGGGAGGAGAGCGCTAGGGAAGCTACGTGTGTGAGGCAGCTGCTGGGCGCCCAGGGAGTCAGCCTCCGGGTGTGCGGGGCTGCAGACCCCAGCCTGGGGCCCTGGGAGCCTGGTGCACTCCGTGCGGCGCTGAGCCTGGGCGGCCAAGCAACCGCTGGAGGAGCCCTGCACTGGCCCTTCCCTTCCCTCGCACAGAGCTCTTCCTGCTGGAGCCCTTGGCAGTGTGCAAGCCACCGGCCCCTAAGCCCTCCCCAAGGACGCCTGGGGCCTAGGTGCAAAGGCAAGGCAGGAGCGGAGCTGAGGCCAGGAAGGCGCCAGTGGCGTCTCCCAGCCTCGCGCAGCCTGCTCCTTCCTGGGCAGGAAGCCTAGCAGCGAGGCAAGTCTGGGCAAGGCTCGCCCAGGGCAGAGCAGCCTCGCGCCAGCAACTCTGCCAGAACGGGCCTCTGAGCAGAGCTGGAGCTCTGCCGTCCTGGAGGCGCACTCGGCTCCAGCCAAGTAGGGCTTGAGCCAAACGAGGCTGGGCTGCCTCTTCTTCCCTCGAGGAGGCTCGCCTCCCCGCCAGCTGTTCACTCGGCTTCCAGGTGGGGCCGCTCTGCGCCTCCTGCAGGTCTTGGCTCAGGGGCTGCTTGCCCTGAGCTGGGGCTGTGGGCGGGAGCCCAGGCACGCAGGTGCAGGCCCCAACCAGCTGCACACGTCTCTGCTGGGGAGGAGAGCGCTAGGGAAGCTACGTGTGTGAGGCAGCTGCTGGACTCCCAGGGAGTCAGCCTCCGGGTGTGCGGGGCTGCAGACCCCAGCCAGGGGCCCTGGGAGCCTGGTGCACTCCGTGCGGCGCAGAGCCTGGGCGGCCAAGCAACCGCTGGAGGAGCCCTGCACTGGCCCTTCCCTTCCCTCGCACAGAGCTCTTCCTGCTGGAGCCCTTGGCAGTGTGCAAGCCACCGGCCCCTAAGCCCTCCCCAAGGACGCCTGGGGCCTAGGTGCAAAGGCAAGGCAGGTGCGGAGCTGAGGCCAGGAAGGCGCCAGTGGCGTCTCCCAGCCTCGCGCAGCCTGCTCCTTCCTGGGCAGGAAGCCTAGCAGCGAGGCAAGTCTGGGCAAGGCTCGCCCAGGGCAGAGCAGCCTCGCGCCAGCAACTCTGCCAGAACGGGCCTCTGAGCAGAGCTGGAGCTCTGCCGTCCTGGAGGCGCACTTGGCTCCAGCCAAGTAGGGCTTGAGCCAAACGAGGCTGGGCTGCCTCTTCTTCCCTCGAGGAGGCTCGCCTCCCCGCCAGCTGTTCACTCGGCTTCCAGGTGGGGGCGCTCTGCGCCTCCTGCAGGTCTTGGCTCAGGGGCTGCTTGCCCTGAGCTGGGGCTGTGCGCAGGATCCCAGGCACGCAGGGGCAGGCCCCAACCAGCTGCACACGTCTCTGCTGGGGAGGAGAGCGCTAGGGAAGCTACGTGTGTGAGGCAGCTGCTGGGCGCCCAGGGAGTCAGCCTCCGGGTGTGCGGGGCTGCAGACCCCAGCCAGGGGCCCTGGGAGCCTGGGGCACTCCGAGCGGCGCTGAGCCTGGGCGGCCAAGCAACCGCTGGAGGAGCCCTGCACTGGCCCTTCCCTTCCCTCGCACAGAGCTCTTCCTGCTGGAGCCCTTGGCAGTGTGCAAGCCACCGGCCCCTAAGCCCTCCCCAAGGACGCCTGGGGCCTAGGTGCAAAGGCAAGGCAGGAGCGGAGCTGAGGCCAGGAAGGCGCCAGTGGCGTCTCCCAGCCTCGCGCAGCCTGCTCCTTCCTGGGCAGGAAGCCTAGCAGCGAGGCAAGTCTGGGCAAGGCTCGCCCAGGGCAGAGCAGCCTCGCGCCAGCAACTCTGCCAGAACGGGCCTCTGAGCAGAGCTGGAGCTCTGCCGTCCTGGAGGCGCACTCGGCTCCAGCCAAGTAGGGCTTGAGCCAAACGAGGCTGGGCTGCCTCTTCTTCCCTCGAGGAGGCTCGCCTCCCCTCCAGCTGTTCACTCGGCTTCCAGGTGGGGGCGCTCTGCACCTCCTGCGGGTCTTGGCTCAGGGGCTGCTTGCCCTGAGCTGGGGCTGTGCCCAGGAGCCCAGGCACGCAGGGGCAGGCCCCAACCAGCTGCACAGGTCTCTGCTGGGGAGGAGAGCGCTAGGGAAGCTACGTGTGTGAGGCAGCTGCTGGTCGCCCAGGGAGTCAGCCTCCGGGTGTGCGGGGCTGCAGAGCCCAGCCAGGGCCCTGGGAGCCTGGGGCACTCCGTGCGGCGCTGAGTCTGGGCGGCGAAGCAACCGCTGGAGGAGCCCTGCACTGGCCCTTCCCTTCCCTCGCACAGAGCTCTTCCTGCTGGAGCCCTTGGCAGTGTGCAAGCCACCGGCCCCTAAGCCCTCCCCAAGGACGCCTGGGGCCTAGGTGCAAAGGCAAGGCAGGAGCGGAGCTGAGGCCAGGAAGGCGCCAGTGGCGTCTCCCAGCCTCGCGCAGCCTGCTCCTTCCTGGGCAGGAAGCCTAGCAGCGAGGCAATTCTGGGCAAGGCTCTCCCAGGGCAGAGCAGCCTCGCGCCAGCAACTCTGCCAGAACGGGCCTCTGAGCAGAGCTGGAGCTCTGCCGTCCTGGAGGCGCACTCGGCTCCAGCCAAGTAGGGCTTGAGCCAAACGAGGCTGGGCTGCCTCTTCTTCCCTCGAGGAGGCTCGCCTCCCCGCCAGCTGTTCACTCGGCTTCCAGGTGGGGGCGCTCTGCGCCTCCTGCAGGTCTTGGCTCAGGGGCTGCTTGCCCTGAGCTGGGGCTTTGCGCGGGAGCCCAGGCACGCAGGGGCAGGCCCCAACCAGCTGCACACGTCTCTGCTGGGGAGGAGAGCGCTAGGGAAGCTACGTGTGTGAGGCAGCTGCTGGTCGCCCAGGGAGTCAGCCTCCGGGTGTGCGGGGCTGCAGACCCAAGCCAGGGGCCCTGGGAGCCTGGGGAACTCCGAGCGGCGCTGAGCCTGGGCGGCCAAGCAACCGCTGGAGGAGCCCTGCACTGGCCCTTCCCTTCCCTCGCACAGGGCTCTTCCTGCTGGAGCCCTTGGCACTGTGCAAGCCACCGGCCCCTAAGCCCTCCCCAAGGACGCCTGGAGCCTAGGTGCAAAAGCAAGGCAGGAGCGGAGCTGAGGCCAGGAAGGCGCCAGTGGCGTCTCCCAGCCTCGCGCAGCCTGCTCCTTCCTGGGCAGGAAGCCTAGCAGCGAGGCAAGTCTGGGCAAGGCTCGCCCAGGGCAGAGCAGCCTCGCGCCAGCAACTCTGCCAGAACGGGCCTCTGAGCAGAGCTGGAGCTCTGCCGTCCTGGAGGCGCACTTGGATCCAGCCAAGTAGGGCTTGAGCCAAACGAGGCTGGGCTGCCTCTTCTACCCTCGAGGAGGCTCGCCTCCCCGCCAGCTGTTCACTCGGCTTCCAGGTGGGGGCGCTCTGCGCCTCCTGCAGGTCTTGGCTCAGGGGCTGCTTGCCCTGAGCTGGGGCTGTGCGCGGGAGCCCAGGCACGCAGGGGCAGGCCCCAACCAGCTGCACACGTCTCTGCTGGGGAGGAGAGCGCTAGGAAAGCTACGTGTGTCAGGCAGCTGCTGGTCGCCCAGGGAGTCAGCCTCCGGGTGTGCGGGGCTGCAGACCCCAGCCAGGGGCCCTGGGAGCCTGGTGCACTCCGTGCGGCGCTGAGCCTGGGCGGCCAAGCAACCGCTGGAGGAGCCCTGCACTGGCCCTTCCCTTCCCTCGCACAGAGCTCTTCCTGCTGGAGCCCTTGGCAGTGTGCAAGCCACCGGCCCCTAAGCCCTCCCCAAGGACGCCTGGGGCCTAGGTGCAAAGGCAAGGCAGGAGCGGAGCTGAGGCCAGGAAGGCGCCAGTGGCGTCTCCCAGCCTCGCGCAGCCTGCTCCTTCCTGGGCAGGAAGCCTAGCAGCGAGGCAAGTCTGGGCAAGGCTCGCCCAGGGCAGAGCAGCCTCGCGCCAGCAACTCTGCCAGAACGGGCCTCTGAGCAGAGCTGGAGCTCTGCCGTCCTGGAGGCGCACTCGGCTCCAGCCAAGTAGGGCTTGAGCCAAACGAGGCTGTGCTGCCTCTTCTTCCCTCGAGGAGGCTCGCCTCCCCGCCAGCTGTTCACTCGGCTTCCAGTTGGGGGCGCTCTTCGCCTCCTGCAGGTCTTGGGTCAGGGGCTGCTTGCCCTGAGCTGGGGCTGTGCGCAGGAGCCCAGGCACACAGGGGCAGGCCCCAACCAGCTGCACACGTCTCTGCTGGGGAGGAGAGCGTTAGGGAAGCTACGTGTGTGAGGCAGCTGCTGGGCGCCCAGGGAGTCAGCCTCCGGGTGTGCGGGGCTGCAGAACCCAGCCAGGGCCCTGGGAGCCTGGGGCACTCCGTGAGGCGCTGAGTCTGGGCGGCCAAGCAACCGCTGGAGGAGCCCTGCACTGGCCCTTCCCTTCCCTCGCACAGAGCTCTTCCTGCTGGAGCCCTTGGCACTCTGCAAGCCACCGGCCCCTAAGCCCTCCCCAAGGACGCCTGGGGCCTAGGTGCAAAGGCAAGACAGGAGCGGAGCTGAGGCCAGGAAGGCGCCAGTGGCGTCTCCCAGCCTCGCGCAGCTTGCTCCTTCCTGGGCAGGAAGCCTAGCAGCGAGGCAAGTATGGGCAAGGCTCGCCCAGGGCAGAGCAGCCTCGCGCCAGCAACTCTGCCAGAACGGTCCTCTGAGCAGAGCTGGAGCTCTGCCGTCCTGGAGGCGCACTCGGCTCCAGCCAAGTAGGGCTTGAGCCAAACGAGGCTGGGCTGCCTCTTCTTCCCTCGAGGAGGCTCGCCTCCCCGCCAGCTGTTCACTCGGCTTCCAGGTGGGGGCGCTCTGCGCCTCCTGCAGGTCTTGGCTCAGGGGCTGCTTGCCCTGAGCTGGGGCTGTGCGCAGGAGCCCAGGCACGCAGGGGCAGGCCCCAACCAGCTGCACACGTCTCTGCTGGGGAGGAGAGCGCTAGGGAAGCTACGTGTGTGAGGCAGCTGCTGGGCGCCCAGGGAGTCAGCCTCCGGGTGTGCGGGGCTGCAGACCCCAGCCAGGGGCCCTGGGAGCCTGGGGCACTCCGAGCGGCGTTGAGCCTGGGCGGCCAAGCAACCGCTGGAGGAGCCCTGCACTGGCCCTTCCCTTCCCTCGCACAGAGCTCTTCCTGCTGGAGCCCTTGGCAGTGTGCAAGCCACCGGCCCCTAAGCCCTCCCCAAGGACGCCTGGGGCCTATGTGCAAAGGCAAGGCAGGAGCGGAGCTGAGGCCAGGAAGGCGCCAGTGGCGTCTCCCAGCCTCGCGCAGCCTGCTCCTTCCTGGGCAGGAAGCCTAGCAGCCAGGCAAGTCTGGGCAAGGCTCGCCCAGGGCAGAGCAGCCTCGCGCCAGCAACTCTGCCAGAACGGGCCTCTGAGCAGAGCTGGAGCTCTGCCGTCCTGGAGGCGCACTCGGCTCCAGCCAAGTAGGGCTTGAGCCAAACGAGGCTGGGCTGCCTCTTCTTCCCTCGAGGAGGCTCGCCTCCCCGCCAGCTGTTCACTCGGCTTCCAGGTGGGGGCGCTCTGCGCCTCCTGCAGGTCATGGCTCAGGGGCTGCTTGCCCTGAGCTGGGGCTGTGGGCGGGAGCCCAGGCACGCAGGGGCAGGCCCCAACCAGCTGCACACGTCTCTGCTGGGGAGGAGAGCGCTAGGAAAGCTACGTGTGTCAGGCAGCTGCTGGTCGCCCAGGGAGTCAGCCTCCGGGTGTGCGGGGCTGCAGACCCCAGCCAGGGGCCCTGGGAGCCTGGTGCACTCCGTGCGGCGCTGAGCCTGGGCGGCCAAGCAACCGCTGGAGGAGCCCTGCACTGGCCCTTCCCTTCCCTCGCACAGAGCTCTTCCTGCTGGAGCCCTTGGCAGTGTGCAAGCCACCGGCCCCTAAGCCCTCCCCAAGGACGCCTGGGGCCTAGGTGCAAAGGCAAGGCAGGAGCGGAGCTGAGGCCAGGAAGGCGCCAGTGGCGTCTCCCAGCCTCGCGCAGCCTGCTCCTTCCTGGGCAGGAAGCCTAGCAGCGAGGAAACTCTGGGCAAGGCTCGCCCAGGGCAGAGCAGCCTCGCGCCAGCAACTCTGCCAGAACGGGCCTCTGAGCAGAGCTGGAGCTCTGCCGTCCTGGAGGCGCACTCGGCTCCAGCCAAGTAGGGCTTGAGCCAAACGAGGCTGTGCTGCCTCTTCTTCCCTCGAGGAGGCTCGCCTCCCCGCCAGCTGTTCACTCGGCTTCCAGTTGGGGGCGCTCTTCGCCTCCTGCAGGTCTTGGGTCAGGGGCTGCTTGCCCTGAGCTGGGGCTGTGCGCAGGAGCCCAGGCACACAGGGGCAGGCCCCAACCAGCTGCACACGTCTCTGCTGGGGAGGAGAGCGCTAGGGAAGCTACGTGTGTGAGGCAGCTGCTGGGCGCCCAGGGAGTCAGCCTCCGGGTGTGCGGGGCTGCAGAACCCAGCCAGGGCCCTGGGAGCCTGGGGCACTCCGTGAGGCGCTGAGTCTGGGCGGCCAAGCAACCGCTGGAGGAGCCCTGCACTGGCCCTTCCCTTCCCTCGCACAGAGCTCTTCCTGCTGGAGCCCTTGGCACTCTGCAAGCCACCGGCCCCTAAGCCCTCCCCAAGGACGCCTGGGGCCTAGGTGCAAAGGCAAGACAGGAGCGGAGCTGAGGCCAGGAAGGCGCCAGTGGCGTCTCCCAGCCTCGCGCAGCTTGCTCCTTCCTGGGCAGGAAGCCTAGCAGCGAGGCAAGTATGGGCAAGGCTCGCCCAGGGCAGAGCAGCCTCGCGCCAGCAACTCTGCCAGAACGGTCCTCTGAGCAGAGCTGGAGCTCTGCCGTCCTGGAGGCGCACTCGGCTCCAGCCAAGTAGGGCTTGAGCCAAACGAGGCTGGGCTGCCTCTTCTTCCCTCGAGGAGGCTCGCCTCCCCGCCAGCTGTTCACTCGGCTTCCAGGTGGGGGCGCTCTGCGCCTCCTGCAGGTCTTGGCTCAGGGGCTGCTTGCCCTGAGCTGGGGCTGTGCGCAGGAGCCCAGGCACGCAGGGGCAGGCCCCAACCAGCTGCACACGTCTCTGCTGGGGAGGAGAGCGCTAGGGAAGCTACGTGTGTGAGGCAGCTGCTGGGCGCCCAGGGAGTCAGCCTCCGGGTGTGCGGGGCTGCAGACCCCAGCCAGGGGCCCTGGGAGCCTGGGGCACTCCGAGCGGCGTTGAGCCTGGGCGGCCAAGCAACCGCTGGAGGAGCCCTGCACTGGCCCTTCCCTTCCCTCGCACAGAGCTCTTCCTGCTGGAGCCCTTGGCAGTGTGCAAGCCACCGGCCCCTAAGCCCTCCCCAAGGACGCCTGGGGCCTAGGTGCAAAGGCAAGGCAGGAGCGGAGCTGAGGCCAGGAAGGCGCCAGTGGCGTCTCCCAGCCTCGCGCAGCCTGCTCTTTCCTGGGCAGGAAGCCTAGCAGCGAGGCAAGTCTGGGCAAGGCTCGCCCAGGGCAGAGCAGCCTCGCGCCAGCAACTCTGCCAGAACGGGCCTCTGAGCAGAGCTGGAGCTCTGCCGTCCTGGAGGCGCACTCGGCTCCAGCCAAGTAGGGCTTGAGCCAAACGAGGCTGGGCTGCCTCTTCTTCCCTCGAGGAGGCTCGCCTCCCCGCCAGCTGTTCACTCGGCTTCCAGGTGGGGGCGCTCTGCGCCTCCGGCAGGTCTTGGCTCAGGAGCTGCTTGCCCTGAGCTGGGGCTGTGCGCGGGAACCCAGGCACGCAGGGGCAGGCCCCAACCAGCTGCACACGTCTCTGCTGGGGAGGAGAGCGCTAGGGAAGCTACGTGTGTGAGGCAGCTGCTGGGCGACCAGGCAGTCAGCCTCCGGGTGTGCGGGGCTGCAGACCCCAGCCAGGGGCCCTGGGAGCCTGGTGCACTCCGTGCGGCGCTGAGCCTGGGCGGCCAAGCAACCGCTGGAGGAGCCCTTCACTGGCCCTTCCCTTCCCTCGCACAGAGCTCTTCCTGCTGGAGCCCTTGGCAGTGTGCAAGCCACCGGCCCCTAAGCCCTCCCCAAGGACGCCTGGGGCCTAGGTGCAAAGGCAAGGCAGGAGCGGAGCTGAGGCCAGGAAGGCGCCAGTGGCGTCTCCCAGCCTCGCGCAGCCTGCTCCTTCCTGGGCAGGAAGCCTAGCAGCGAGGCAAGTCTGGGCAAGGCTCGCCCAGGGCAGAGCAGCCTCGCGCCAGCAACTCTGCCAGAACGGGCCTCTGAGCAGAGCTGGAGCTCTGCCGTCCTGGAGGTGCACTCGACTCCAGCCAAGTAGGGCTTGAGCCAAACGAGGCTGGGCTGCCTCTTCTTCCCTCGAGGAGGCTCGCCTCCCCGCCAGCTGTTCACTCGGCTTCCAGTTGGGGGCGCTCTTCGCCTCCTGCAGGTCTTGGCTCAGGGGCTGCTTGCCCTGAGCTGGGGCTGTGCGCGGGAGCCCAGGCACGCAGGGGCAGGCCCCAACCAGCTGCACACGTCTCTGCTGGGGAGGAGAGCGCTAGGGAAGCTACGTGTGTGAGGCAGCTGCTGGACACCCAGGGAATCAGCCTCCGGGTGTGCGGGGCTGCAGACCCCAGCCAGGGGCCCTGGGAGCCTGGTGCACTCCGTGCGGTGCTGAGCCTGGGCGGCCAAGCAACCGCTGGAAGAGCCCTGCACTGGCCCTTCCCTTCCCTCGCACAGAGCTCTTCCTGCTGGAGCCCTTGGCAGTGTGCAAGCCACCGGCCCCTAAGCCCTCCCCAAGGACGCCTGGGGCCTAGGTGCAAAGGCAAGGCAGGAGCGGACCTGAGGCCAGGAAGGCGCCAGTGGCGTCTCCCAGCCTCGCGCAGCCTGCTCCTTCCTGGGCAGGAAGCCTAGCAGCGAGGCAAGTCTGGGGAAGGCTCGCCCAGGGCAGAGCAGCCTCGCGCCAGCAACTCTGCCAGAACGGCCTCTGAGCAGAGCTGGAGCTCTGCCGTCCTGGAGGCGCACTCGGCTCCAGCCAAGTAGGGCTTGAGCTAAACGAGGCTGGGCTGCCTCTTTTTCCCTCGAGGAGGCTCCCCTCCCCGCCAGCTGTTCACTCGGCTTCCAGGTGGGGGCGCTCTGCGCCTCCTGCAGGTCTTGGCTCAGGGGCTGCTTGCCCTGAGCTGGGGCTGTGGGCGGGAGCCCAGGCACGCAGGGGCAGGCCCCAACTAGCTGCACACGTCTCTGCTGGGGAGGAGAGCGCTAGGGAAGCTACGTGTGTGAGGCAGCTGCTGGACTCCCAGGGAGTCAGCCTCCGGGTGTGCGGGGCTGCAGACCCCAGCCAGGGGCCCTGGGAGCCTGGTGCACTCCGTGCGGCGCTGAGCCTGGGCGGCCAAGCAACCGCTGGAGGAGCCCTGCACTGGCCCTTCCCTTCCCTCGCACAGAGCTCTTCCTGCTGGAGCCCTTGGCAGTGTGCAAGCCACCGGCCCCTAAGCCCTCCCCAAGGACGCCTGGGGCCTAGGTGCAAAGGCAAGGCAGGAGCGGTGCTGAGGCCAGGAATGCGCCAGTGGCGTCTCCCAGCCTCGCGCAGCCTGCTCCTTCCTGGGCAGGAAGCCTAGCAGCGAGGCAAGTCTGGGCAAGGCTCGCCCAGGGCAGAGCAGCCTCGCGCCAGCAACTCTGCCAGAACGGGCCTCTGAGCAGAGCTGGAGCTCTGCCGTCCTGGAGGCGCACTCGGCTCCAGCCAAGTAGGGCTTGAGCCAAACGAGGCTGGGCTGCCTCTTCTTCCCTCGAGGAGGCTCGCCTCCCCGCCAGCTGTTCACTCGGCTTCCAGGTGGGGGCGCTCTGCGCCTCCGGCAGGTCTTGGCTCAGGGGCTGCTTGCCCTGAGCTGGGGCTGTGCGCGGGAGCCCAGGCACGCAGGGGCAGGCCCCAACCAGCTGCACACGTCTCTGCTGGGGAGGAGAGCGCTAGGGAAGCTACGTGTGTGAGGCAGCTGCTGGGCGCCCAGGCAGTCAGCCTCCGGGTGTGCGGGGCTGCAGACCCCAGCCAGGGGCCCTGGGAGCCTGGGGCACTCCGAGCGGCGCTGAGCCTGGGCGGCCAAGCAACCGCTGGAGGAGCCCTGCACTGGCCCTTCCCTTCCCTCGCACAGAGCTCTTCCTGCTGGAGCCCTTGGCAGTGTGCAAGCCACCGGCCCCTAAGACCTCCCCAAGGACGCCTGGGGCCTAGGTGCAAAGGCAAGGCAGGAGCGGAGCTGAGGCCAGGAAGGCGCCAGTGGCGTCTCCCAGCCTCGCGCAGCCTGCTCCTTCCTGGGCAGGAAGCCTAGCAGCGAGGCAAGTCTGGGCAAGGCTCTCCCAGGGCAGAGCAGCCTCGCGCCAGCAACTCTGCCAGAACGGGCCTCTGAGCAGAGCTGGAGCTCTGCCGTCCTGGAGGCGCACTCGGCTCCAGCCAAGTAGGGCTTGAGCCAAACGAGGCTGGGCTGCCTCTTCTTCCCTCGAGGAGGCTCGCCTCCCCGCCAGCTGTTCACTCGGCTTCCAGGTGGGGGCGCTCTGCGCCTCCTGCAGGTCTTGGCTCAGGGGCTGCTTGCCCTGAGCTGGGGCTGTGGGCGGGAGCCCAGGCACGCAGGGGCAGGCCCCAACCAGCTGCTCACGTCTCTGCTGGGGAGGAGAGCGCTAGGAAAGCTACGTGTGTCAGGCAGCTGCTGGTCGCCCAGGGAGTCAGCCTCCGGGTGTGCGGGGCTGCAGACCCCAGCCAGGGGCCCTGGGAGCCTGGTGCACTCCGTGCGGCGCTGAGCCTGGGCGGCCAAGCAACCGCTGGAGGAGCCCTGCACTGGCCCTTCCCTTCCCTCGCACAGAGCTCTTCCTGCTGGAGCCCTTGGCAGTGTGCAAGCCACCGGCCCCTAAGCCCTCCCCAAGGACGCCTGGGGCCTAGGTGCAAAGGCAAGGCAGGAGCGGAGCTCAGGCCAGGAAGGCGCCAGTGGCGTCTCCCAGCCTCGCGCAGCCTGCTCCTTCCTGGGCAGGAAGCCTAGCAGCGAGGCAAGTCTGGGCAAGGCTCGCCCAGGGCAGAGCAGCCTCGCGCCAGCAACTCTGCCAGAACGGGCCTCTGAGAAGAGCTGGAGCTCTGCCGTCCTGGAGGCGCACTCGGCTCCAGCCAAGTAGGGCTTGAGCCAAACGAGGCTGTGCTGCCTCTTCTTCCCTCGAGGAGGCTCGCCTCCCCGCCAGCTGTTCACTCGGCTTCCAGTTGGGGGCGCTCTTCGCCTCCTGCAGGTCTTGGCTCAGGGGCTGCTTGCCCTGAGCTGGGGCTGTGCGCAGGAGCCCAGGCACGCAAGGGCAGGCCCCAACCAGCTGCACACGTCTCTGCTGGGGAGGAGAGCGCTAGGGAAGCTACGTGTGTGAGGCAGCTGCTGGGCGCCCAGGGAGTCAGCCTCCGGGTGTGCGGGGCTGCAGAACCCAGCCAGGGCCCTGGGAGCCTGGGGCACTCCGTGCGGCGCTGAGTCTGGGCGGCCAAGCAACCGCTGGAGGAGCCCTGCACTGGCCCTTCCCTTCCCTCGCACAGAGCTCTTCCTGCTGGAGCCCTTGGCACTCTGCAAGCCACCGGCCCCTAAGACCTCCCCAAGGACGCCTGGGGCCTAGGTGCAAAGGCAAGACAGGAGCGGAGCTGAGGCCAGGAAGGCGCCAGTGGCGTCTCCCAGCCTCGCGCAGCTTGCTCCTTCCTGGGCAGGAAGCCTAGCAGCGAGGCAAGTATGGGCAAGGCTCGCCCAGGGCAGAGCAGCCTCGCGCCAGCAACTCTGCCAGAACGGTCCTCTGAGCAGAGCTGGAGCTCTGCCGTCCTGGAGGCGCACTCGGCTCCAGCCAAGTAGGGCTTGAGCCAAACGAGGCTGGGCTGCCTCTTCTTCCCTCGAGGAGGCTCGCCTCCCCGCCAGCTGTTCACTCGGCTTCCAGGTGGGGGCGCTCTGCGCCTCCTGCAGGTCTTGGCTCAGGGGCTGCTTGCCCTGAGCTGGGGCTGTGCGCAGGAGCCCAGGCACGCAGGGGCAGGCCCCAACCAGCTGCACACGTCTCTGCTGGGGAGGAGAGCGCTAGGGAAGCTACGTGTGTGAGGCAGCTGCTGGGCGCCCAGGGAGTCAGCCTCCGGGTGTGCGGGGCTGCAGACCCCAGCCAGGGGCCCTGGGAGCCTGGGGCACTCCGAGCGGCGTTGAGCCTGGGCGGCCAAGCAACCGCTGGAGGAGCCCTGCACTGGCCCTTCCCTTCCCTCGCACAGAGCTCTTCCTGCTGGAGCCCTTGGCAGTGTGCAAGCCACCGGCCCCTAAGCCCTCCCCAAGGACGCCTGGGGCCTAGGTGCAAAGGCAAGGCAGGAGCGGAGCTGAGGCCAGGAAGGCGCCAGTGGCGTCTCCCAGCCTCGCGCAGCCTGCTCTTTCCTGGGCAGGAAGCCTAGCAGCGAGGCAAGTCTGGGCAAGGCTCGCCCAGGGCAGAGCAGCCTCGCGCCAGCAACTCTGCCAGAACGGGCCTCTGAGCAGAGCTGGAGCTCTGCCGTCCTGGAGGCGCACTCGGCTCCAGCCAAGTAGGGCTTGAGCCAAACGAGGCTGGGCTGCCTCTTCTTCCCTCGAGGAGGCTCGCCTCCCCGCCAGCTGTTCACTCGGCTTCCAGGTGGGGGCGCTCTGCGCCTCCGGCAGGTCTTGGCTCAGGGGCTGCTTGCCCTGAGCTGGGGCTGTGCGCGGGAGCCCAGGCACGCAGGGGCAGGCCCCAACCAGCTGCACACGTCTCTGCTGGGGAGGAGAGCGCTAGGGAAGCTACGTGTGTGAGGCAGCTGCTGGGCGACCAGGGAGTCAGCCTCCGGGTGTGCGGGGCTGCAGACCCCAGCCAGGGGCCCTGGGAGCCTGGGGCACTCCGAGCGGCGCTGAGCCTGGGCGGCCAAGCAACCGCTGGAGGAGCCCTGCACTGGCCCTTCCCTTCCCTCGCACAGAGCTCTTCCTGCTGGAGCCCTTGGCACTGTGCAAGCCACCGGCCCCTAAGCCCTCCCCAAGGACGCCTGGGGCCTAGGTGCAAAGGCAAGGCAGGAGCGGAGCTGAGGCCAGGAAGGCGCCAGTGGCGTCTCCCAGCCTCGCGCAGCCTGCTCCTTCCTGGGCAGGAAGCCTAGCAGCGAGGCAAGTCTGGGCAAGGCTCGCCCAGGGCAGAGCAGCCTCGCGCCAGCAACTCTGCCAGAACGGGCCTCTGAGCAGAGCTGGAGCTCTGCCGTCCTGGAGGCGCACTCGGCTCCAGCCAAGTAGGGCTTGAGCTAAACGAGGCTGGGCTGCCTCTTCTTCCCTCGAGGAGGCTCCCCTCCCCGCCAGCTGTTCACTCGGCTTCCAGGTGGGGGCGCTCTGCGCCTCCTGCAGGTCTTGGCTCAGGGGCTGCTTGCCCTGAGCTGGGGCTGTGGGCGGGAGCCCAGGCACGCAGGGGCAGGCCCCAACTAGCTGCACACGTCTCTGCTGGGGAGGAGAGCGCTAGGGAAGCTACGTGTGTGAGGCAGCTGCTGGACTCCCAGGGAGTCAGCCTCCGGGTGTGCGGGGCTGCAAACCCCAGCCAGGGGCCCTGGGAGCCTGGTGCACTCCGTGCGGCGCTGAGCCTGGGCGGCCAAGCAACCGCTGGAGGAGCCCTTCACTGGCCCTTCCCTTCCCTCGCACAGAGCTCTTCCTGCTGGAGCCCTTGGCAGTGTGCAAGCCACCGGCCCCTAAGCCCTCCCCAAGGACGCCTGGGGCCTAGGTGCAAAGGCAAGGCAGGAGCGGAGCTGAGGCCAGGAAGGCGCCAGTGGCGTCTCCCAGCCTCGCGCAGCCTGCTCCTTCCTGGGCAGGAAGCCTAGCAGCGAGGCAAGTCTGGGCAAGGCTCGCCCAGGGCAGAGCAGCCTCGCGCCAGCAACTCTGCCAGAACGGGCCTCTGAGCAGAGCTGGAGCTCTGCCGTCCTGGAGGCGCACTCGGCTCCAGCCAAGTAGGGCTTGAGCCAAACGAGGCTGGGCTGCCTCTTCTTCCCTCGAGGAGGCTCGCCTCCCCGCCAGCTGTTCACTCGGCTTCCAGGTGGGGGCGCTCTGCGCCTCCTGCAGTTCTTGGCTCAGGGGCTGCTTGCCCTGAGCTGGGGCTGTGGGCGGGAGCCCAGGCACGCAGGGGCAGGCCCCAACCAGCTGCACACGTCTCTGCTGGGGAGGAGAGCGCTAGGAAAGCTACGTGTGTCAGGCAGCTGCTGGTCGCCCAGGGAGTCAGCCTCCGGGTGTGCGGGGCTGCAGACCCCAGCCAGGGGCCCTGGGAGCCTGGTGCACTCCGTGCGGCGCTGAGCCTGGGCGGCCAAGCAACCGCTGGAGGAGCCCTGCACTGGCCCTTCCCTTCCCTCGCACAGAGCTCTTCCTGCTGGAGCCCTTGGCAGTGTGCAAGCCACCGGCCCCTAAGCCCTCCCCAAGGACGCCTGGGGCCTAGGTGCAAAGGCAAGGCAGGAGCGGAGCTGAGGCCAGGAAGGCGCCAGTGGCGTCTCCCAGCCTCGCGCAGCCTGCTCCTTCCTGGGCAGGAAACCTAGCAGCGAGGCAAGTCTGGGCAAGGCTCGCCCAGGGCAGAGCAGCCTCGCGCCAGCAACTCTGCCAGAACGGGCCTCTGAGCAGAGCTGGAGCTCTGCCGTCCTGGAGGCGCACTCGGCTCCAGCCAAGTAGGGCTTGAGCCAAACGAGGCTGGGCTGCCTCTTCTTCCCTCGAGGAGGCTCGCCTCCCCGCCAGCTGTTCACTCGGCTTCCAGGTGGGGGCGCTCTGCGCCTCCGGCAGGTCTTGGCTCAGGGGCTGCTTGCCCTGAGCTGGGGCTGTGCGCGGGAGCCCAGGCACGCAGGGGCAGCCCCAACCAGCTGCACACGTCTCTGCTGGGGAGGAGAGCGCTAGGGAAGCTACGTGTGTGAGGCAGCTGCTGGGCGCCCAGGCAGTCAGCCTCCGGGTGTGCGGGGCTGCAGACCCCAGCCAGGGGCCCTGGGAGCCTGGGGCACTCCGAGCGGCGCTGAGCCTGGGCGGCCAAGCAACCGCTGGAGGAGCCCTGCACTGGCCCTTCCCTTCCCTCGCACAGAGCTCTTCCTGCTGGAGCCCTTGGCACTGTGCAAGCCACCGGCCCCTAAGCCATCCCCAAGGACGCCTGGGGCCTAGGTGCAAAGGCAAGGCAGGAGCGGAGCTGAGGCCAGGAAGGCGCCAGTGGCGTCTCCCAGCCTCGCGCAGCCTGCTCCTTCCTGGGCAGGAAGCCTAGCAGCGAGGCAAGTCTGGGCAAGGCTCGCCCAGGGCAGAGCAGCCTCGCGCCAGCAACTCTGCCAGAACGGGCCTCTGAGCAGAGCTGGAGCTCTGCCGTCCTGGAGGCGCACTCGGCTCCAGCCAAGTAGGGCTTGAGCTAAACGAGGCTGGGCTGCCTCTTCTTCCCTCGAGGAGGCTCCCCTCCCCGCCAGCTGTTCACTCGGCTTCCAGGTGTGGGCGCTCTGCGCCTCCTGCAGGTCTTGGCTCAGGGGCTGCTTGCCCTGAGCTGGGGCTGTGGGCGGGAGCCCAGGCACGCAGGGGCAGGCCCCAACCAGCTGCACACGTCTCTGCTGGGGAGGAGAGCGCTAGGGAAGCTACGTGTGTGAGGCAGCTGCTGGACTCCCAGGGAGTCAGCCTCCGGGTGTGCGGGGCTGCAGACCCCAGCCAGGGGCCCTGGGAGCCTGGTGCACTCCGTGCGGCGCTGAGCCTGGGCGGCCAAGCAACCGCTGGAGGAGCCCTGCACTGGCCCTTCCCTTCCCTCGCACAGAGCTCTTCCTGCTGGAGCCCTTGGCAGTGTGCAAGCCACCGGCCCCTAAGCCCTCCCCAAGGACGCCTGGGGCCTAGGTGCAAAGGCAAGGCAGGAGCGGAGCTGAGGCCAGGAAGGCGCCAGTGGCGTCTCCCAGCCTCGCGCAGCCTGCTCCTTCCTGGGCAGGAAGACTAGCAGCGAGGCAAGTCTGGGCAAGGCTCGCCCAGGGCAGAGCAGCCTCGCGCCAGCAACTCTGCCAGAACGGGCCTCTGAGCAGAGCTGGAGCTCTGCCGTCCTGGAGGCGCACTCGGCTCCAGCCAAGTAGGGCTTGAGCCAAACGAGGCTGGGCTGCCTCTCCTTCCCTCGAGGAGGCTCGCCTCCCCGCCAGCTGTTCACTCGGCTTCCAGGTGGGGGCGCTCTGCGCCTCCTGAAGGTCTTGGCTCAGGGTCTGCTTGCCCTGAGCTGCGGCTGTGCGCGGGAGCCCAGGCACGCAGGGGCAGGCCCCAACCAGCTGCACACGTCTCTGCTGGGGAGGAGAGCGCTAGGAAAGCTACGTGTGTCAGGCAGCTGCTGGTCGCCCAGGGAGTCAGCCTCCGGGTGTGCGGGGCTGCAGACCCCAGCCAGGGGCCCTGGGAGCCTGGTGCACTCCGTGCGGCGCTGAGCCTGGGCGGCCAAGCAACCGCTGGAGGAGCCCTGCACTGGCCCTTCCCTTCCCTCGCACAGAGCTCTTCCTGCTGGAGCCCTTGGCAGTGTGCAAGCCACCGGCCCCTAAGCCCTCCCCAAGGACGCCTGGGGCCTAGGTGCAAAGGCAAGGCAGGAGCGGAGCTGAGGCCAGGAAGGCGCCAGTGGCGTCTCCCAGCCTCGCGCAGCCTGCTCCTTCCTGGGCAGGAAGCCTAGCAGCGAGGCAAGTCTGGGCAAGGCTCGCCCAGGGCAGAGCAGCCTCGCGCCAGCAACTCTGCCAGAACGGGCCTCTGAGCAGAGCTGGAGCTCTGCCGTCCTGGAGGCGCACTCGGCTCCAGCCAAGTAGGGCTTGAGCCAAACGAGGCTGGGCTGCCTCTTCTTCCCTCGAGGAGGCTCGCCTCCCCGCCAGCTGTTCACTCGGCTTCCAGGTGGGGGCGCTCTGCGCCTCCTGCAGGTCTTGGCTCAGGGGCTGCTTGCCCTGAGCTGGGGCTGTGCGCAGGAGCGCAGGCACGCAGGGGCAGGCCCCAACCAGCTGCACACGTCTCTGCTGGGGAGGAGAGCGCTAGGGAAGCTACGTGTGTGAGGCAGCTGCTGGGCGCCCAGGGAGTCAGCCTCCGGGTGTGCGGGGCTGCAGACCCCAGCCAGGGGCCCTGGGAGCCTGGTGCACTCCGTGCGGCGCTGAGCCTGGGCGGCCAAGCAACCGCTGGAGGAGCCCTGCACTGGCCCTTCCCTTCCCTCGCACAGAGCTCTTCCTGCTGGAGCCCTTGGCAGTGTGCAAGCCACCGGCCCCTAAGACCTCCCCAAGGACGCCTGGGGCCTAGGTGCAAAGGCAAGGCAGGAGCGGAGCTGAGGCCAGGAATGCGCCAGTGGCGTCTCCCAGCCTCGCGCAGCCTGCTCCTTCCTGGGCAGGAAGCCTAGCAGCGAGGCAAGTCTGGGCAAGGCTCGCCCAGGGCAGAGCAGCCTCGCGCCAGCAACTCTGCCAGAACGGGCCTCTGAGCAGAGCTGGAGCTCTGCCGTCCTGGAGGCGCACTCGGCTCCAGCCAAGTAGGGCTTGAGCCAAACGAGGCTGGGCTGCCTCTTCTTCCCTCGAGGAGGCTCGCCTCCCCGCCAGCTGTTCACTCGGCTTCCAGGTGGGGGCGCTCTGCGCCTCCTGCAGGTCTTGGCTCAGGGGCTGCTTGCCCTGAGCTGGGGCTGTGGGCGGGAGCCCAGGCACGCAGGGGCAGGCCCCAACCAGCTGCACACGTCTCTGCTGGGGAGGAGAGCGCTAGGAAAGCTACGTGTGTCAGGCAGCTGCTGGTCGCCCAGGGAGTCAGCCTCCGGGTGTGCGGGGCTGCAGACCCCAGCCAGGGGCCCTGGGAGCCTGGTGCACTGCGTGCGGCGCTGAGCCTGGGCGGCCAAGCAACCGCTGGAGGAGCCCTGCACTGGCCCTTCCCTTCCCTCGCACAGAGCTCTTCCTGCTGGAGCCCTTGGCAGTGTGCAAGCCACCGGCCCCTAAGCCTTCCCCAAGGACGCCTGGGGCCTAGGTGCAAAGGCAAGGCAGGAGCGGAGCTGAGGCCAGGAAGGCGCCAGTGGCGTCTCCCAGCCTCGCGCAGCCTGCTCCTTCCTGGGCAGGAAGCCTAGCAGCGAGGCAAGTCTGGGCAAGGCTCGCCCAGGGCAGAGCAGCCTCGCGCCAGCAACTCTGCCAGAACGGGCCTCTGAGCAGAGCTGGAGCTCTGCCGTCCTGGAGGCGCACTCGGCTCCAGCCAAGTAGGGCTTGAGCCAAACGAGGCTGGGCTGCCTCTTCTTCCCTCGAGGAGGCTCGCCTCCCCGCCAGCTGTTCACTCGGCTTCCAGGTGGGGGCGCTCTGCGCCTCCGGCAGGTCTTGGCTCAGGGGCTGCTTGCCCTGAGCTGGGGCTGTGCGCGGGAGCCCAGGCACGCAGGGGCAGGCCCCAACCAGCTGCACACGTCTCTGCTGGGGAGGAGAGCGCTAGGGAAGCTACGTGTGTGAGGCAGCTGCTGGGCGCCCAGGCAGTCAGCCTCCGGGTGTGCGGGGCTGCAGACCCCAGCCAGGGGCCCTGGGAGCCTGGGGCACTCCGAGCGGCGCTGAGCCTGGGCGGCCAAGCAACCGCTGGAGGAGCCCTGCACTGGCCCTTCCCTTCCCTCGCACAGAGCTCTTCCTGCTGGAGCCCTTGGCAGTGTGCAAGCCACCGGCCCCTAAGCCCTCCCCAAGGACGCCTGGGGCCTAGGTGCAAAGGCAAGGCAGGAGCGGAGCTGAGGCCAGGAAGGCGCCAGTGGCGTCTCCCAGCCTCGCGCAGCCTGCTCCTTCCTGGGCAGGAAGCCTAGCAGCGAGGCAAGTCTGGGCAAGGCTCGCCCAGGGCAGAGCAGCCTCGCGCCAGCAACTCTGCCAGAACGGGCCTCTGAGCAGAGCTGGAGCTCTGCCGTCCTGGAGGTGCACTCGGCTCCAGTCAAGTAGGGATTGAGCCAAACGAGGCTGGGCTGCCTCTTCTTCCCTCGAGGAGGCTCGCCTCCCCGCCAGCTGTTCACTCGGCTTCCAGTTGGGGGCGCTCTTCGCCTCCTGCAGGTCTTGGCTCAGGGGCTGCTTGCCCTGAGCTGGGGCTGTGCGCAGGAGCCCAGGCACGCAGGGGCAGGCCCCAACCAGCTGAACACGTCTCTGCTGGGGAGGAGAGCGCTAGGGAAGCTACGTGTGTGAGGCAGCTGCTGGGCGCCCAGGGAGTCAGCCTCCGGGTGTGCGGGGCTGCAGAACCCAGCCAGGGCCCTGGGAGCCTGGGGCACTCCGTGCGGCGCTGAGTCTGGGCGGCCAAGCAACCGCTGGAGGAGCCCTGCACTGGCCCTTCCCTTCCCTCGCACAGAGCTCTTCCTGCTGGAGCCCTTGGCAGTGTGCAAGCCACCGGCCCCTAAGCCCTCCCCAAGGACGCCTGGGGCCTAGGTGCAAAGGCAAGGCAGGAGCGGAGCTGAGGCCAGGAAGGCGCCAGTGGCGTCTCCCAGCCTCGCGCAGCTTGCTCCTTCCTGGGCAGGAAGCCTAGCAGCGAGGCAAGTCTGGGCAAGGCTCGCCCAGGGCAGAGCAGCCTCGCGCCAGCAACTCTGCCAGAACGGGCCTCTGAGCAGAGCTGGAGCTCTGCCGTCCTGGAGGCGCACTCGGCTCCAGCCAAGTAGGGCTTGAGCCAAACGAGGCTGGGCTGCCTCTTCTTCCCTCGAGGAGGCTCGCCTCCCCGCCAGCTGTTCACTCGGCTTCCAGGTGGGGGCGCTCTGCGCCTCATGCAGGTCTTGGCTCAGGGGCTGCTTGCCCTGAGCTGGGGCTGTGCGCGGGAGCCCAGGCACGCAGGGGCAGGCCCCAACCAGCTGCACACGTCTCTGCTGGGGAGGAGAGCGCTAGGGAAGCTACGTGTGTGAGGCAGCTGCTGGGCGCCCAGGGAGTCAGCCTCCGGGTGTGCGGGGCTGCAGACCCCAGCCAGGGGCCCTGGGAGCCTGGTGCACTCCGTGCGGGGCTGAGCCTGGGCGGCCAAGCAACCGCTGGAGGAGCCCTGCACTGGCCCTTCCCTTCCCTCGCACAGAGCTCTTCCTGCTGGAGCCCTTGGCAGTGTGCAAGCCACCGGCCCCTAAGACCTCCCCAAGGACGCCTGGGGCCTAGGTGCAAAGGCAAGGCAGGAGCGGAACTGAGGCCAGGAATGCGCCAGTGGCGTCTCCCAGGCTCGCGCAGCCTGCTCCTTCCTGGGCAGGAAGCCTAGCAGCGAGGCAAGTCTGGGCAAGGCTCGCCCAGGGCAGAGCAGCCTCGCGCCAGCAACTCTGCCAGAACGGGCCTCTGAGCAGAGCTGGAGCTCTGCCGTCCTGGAGGCGCACTCGGCTCCAGCCAAGTAGGGCTTGAGCCAAACGAGGCTGGGCTGCCTCTTCTTCCCTCGAGGAGGCTCGCCTCCCCGCCAGCTGTTCACTCGGCTTCCAGGTGGGGGCGCTCTGCGCCTCCTGCAGGTCTTGGCTCAGGGGCTGCTTGCCCTGAGCTGGGGCTGTGCGCAGGAGCCCAGGCACGCAGGGGCAGGCCCCAACCAGCTGCACACGTCTCTGCTGGGGAGGAGAGCGCTAGGGAAGCTACGTGTGTGAGGCAGCTGCTGGGCGCCCAGGGAGTCAGCCTCCGGGTGTGCGGGGCTGCAGACCCCAGCCAGGGGCCCTGGGAGCCTGGGGCACTCCGAGCGGCGTTGAGCCTGGGCGGCCAAGCAACCGCTGGAGGAGCCCTGCACTGGCCCTTCCCTTCCCTCGCACAGAGCTCTTCCTGCTGGAGCCCTTGGCAGTGTGCAAGCCACCGGCCCCTAAGCCCTCCGCAAGGACGCCTGGGGCCTAGGTGCAAAGGCAAGGCAGGAGCGGAGCTGAGGCCAGGAAGGCGCCAGTGGCGTCTCCCAGCCTCGCGCAGCCTGCTCTTTCCTGGGCAGGAAGCCTAGCAGCGAGGCAAGTCTGGGCAAGGCTCGCCCAGGGCAGAGCAGCCTCGCGCCAGCAACTCTGCCAGAACGGGCCTCTGAGCAGAGCTGGAGCTCTGCCGTCCTGGAGGCGCACTCGGCTCCAGCCAAGTAGGGCTTGAGCCAAACGAGGCTGGGCTGCCTCTTCTTCCCTCGAGGAGGCTCGCCTCCCCGCCAGCTGTTCACTCGGCTTCCAGGTGGGGGCGCTCTGCGCCTCCGGCAGGTCTTGGCTCAGGGGCTGCTTGCCCTGAGCTGGGGCTGTGCGCGGGAGCCCAGGCACGCAGGGGCAGGCCCCAACCAGCTGCACACGTCTCTGCTGGGGAGGAGAGCGCTAGGGAAGCTACGTGTGTGAGGCAGCTGCTGGGCGCCCAGGCAGTCAGCCTCCGGGTGTGCGGGGCTGCAGACCCCAGCCAGGGGCCCTGGGAGCCTGGGGCACTCCGAGCGGCGCTGAGCCTGGGCGGCCAAGCAACCGCTGGAGGAGCCCTGCACTGGCCCTTCCCTTCCCTCGCACAGAGCTCTTCCTGCTGGAGCCCTTGGCACTGTGCAAGCCACCGGCCAATAAGCCCTCCCCAAGGACGCCTGGGGCCTAGGTGCAAAGGCAAGGCAGGAGCGGAGCTGAGGCCAGGAAGGCGCCAGTGGCGTCTCCCAGCCTCGCGCAGCCTGCTCCTTCCTGGGCAGGAAGCCTAGCAGCGAGGCAAGTCTGGGCAAGGCTCGCCCAGGGCAGAGCAGCCTCGCGCCAGCAACTCTGCCAGAACGGGCCTCTGAGCAGAGCTGGAGCTCTGCCGTCCTGGAGGCGCACTCGGCTCCAGCCAAGTAGGGCTTCAGCTAAACGAGGCTGGGCTGCCTCTTCTTCCCTCGAGGAGGCTCCCCTCCCCGCCAGCTGTTCACTCGGCTTCCAGGTGGGGGCGCTCTGCGCCTCCTGCAGGTCTTGGCTCAGGGGCTGCTTGCCCTGAGCTGGGGCTGTGGGCGGGAGCCCAGGCACGCAGGGGCAGGCCCCAACTAGCTGCACACGTCTCTGCTGGGGAGGAGAGCGCTAGGGAAGCTACGTGTGTGAGGCAGCTGCTGGACTCCCAGGGAGTCAGCCTCCGGGTGTGCGGGGCTGCAAACCCCAGCCAGGGGCCCTGGGAGCCTGGTGCACTCCGTGCGGCGCTGAGCCTGGGCGGCCAAGCAACCGCTGGAGGAGCCCTGCACTGGCCCTTCCCTTCCCTCGCACAGAGCTCTTCCTGCTGGAGCCCTTGGCAGTGTGCAAGCCACCGGCCCCTAAGCCCTCCCCAAGGACGCCTGGGGCCTAGGTGCAAAGGCAAGGCAGGAGCGGAGCTGAGGCCAGGAAGGCGCCAGTGGCGTCTCCCAGCCTCGCGCAGCCTGCTCCTTCCTGGGCAGGAAGCCTAGCAGCGAGGCAAGTCTGGGCAAGGCTCGCCCAGGGCAGAGCAGCCTCGCGCCAGCAACTCTGCCAGAACGGGCCTCTGAGCAGAGCTGGAGCTCTGCCGTCCTGGAGGTGCACTCGGCTCCAGCCAAGTAGGGCTTGAGCCAAACGAGGCTGGGCTGCCTCTTCTTCCCTCGAGGAGGCTCGCCTCCCCGCCAGCTGTTCACTCGGCTTCCAGTTGGGGGCGCTCTTCGCCTCCTGCAGGTCTTGGCTCAGGGGCTGCTTGCCCTGAGCTGGGGCTGTGCGCAGGAGCCCAGGCACGCAGGGGCAGGCCCCAACCAGCTGCACACGTCTCTGCTGGGGAGGAGAGCGCTAGGGAAGCTACGTGTGTGAGGCAGCTGCTGGGCGCCCAGGGAGTCAGCCTCCGGGTGTGCGGGGCTGCAGAACCCAGCCAGGGCCCTGGGAGCCTGGGGCACTCCGTGCAGCGCTGAGTCTGGGCGGCCAAGCAACCGCTGGAGGAGCCCTGCACTGGCCCTTCCCTTCCCTCGCACAGAGCTCTTCCTGCTGGAGCCCTTGGCAGTGTGCAAGCCACCGGCCCCTAAGCCCTCCCCAAGGACGCCTGGGGCCTAGGTGCAAAGGCAAGGCAGGAGCGGAGCTGAGGCCAGGAAGGCGCCAGTGGCGTCTCCCAGCCTCGCGCAGCCTGCTCCTTCCTGGGCAGGAAGCCTAGCAGCGAGGCAAGTCTGGGCAAGGCTCGCCCAGGGCAGAGCAGCCTCGCGCCAGCAACTCTGCCAGAACGGGCCTCTGAGCAGAGCTGGAGCTCTGCCGTCCTGGAGGCGCACTCGGCTCCAGCCAAGTAGGGCTTGAGCCAAACGAGGCTGGGCTGCCTCTTCTTCCCTCGAGGAGGCTCGCCTCCCCGCCAGCTGTTCACTCGGCTTCCAGGTGGGGGCGCTCTGCGCCTCCTGCAGGTCTTGGCTCAGGGGCTGCTTGCCCTGAGCTGGGGCTGTGCGCGGGAGCCCAGGCACGCAGGGGCAGGCCCCAACCAGCTGCACACGTCTCTGCTGGGGAGGAGAGCGCTAGGGAAGCTACGTGTGTGAGGCAGCTGCTGGACACCCAGGGAGTCAGCCTCCGGGTGTGCGGGGCTGCAGACCCCAGCCAGGGGCCCTGGGAGCCTGGTGCACTCCGTGCGGTGCTGAGCCTTGCCGGCCAAGCAACCGCTGGAAGAGCCCTGCACTGGCCCTTCCCTTCCCTCGCACAGAGCTCTTCCTGCTGGAGCCCTTGGCAGTGTGCAAGCCACCGGCCCCTAAGCCCTCCCCAAGGACGCCTGGGGCCTAGGTGCAAAGGCAAGGCAGGAGCGGAGCTGAGGCCAGGAAGGCGCCAGTGGCGTCTCCCAGCCTCGCGCAGCCTGCTCCTTCCTGGGCAGGAAGCCTAGCAGCGAGGCAAGTCTGGGGAAGGCTCGCCCAGGGCAGAGCAGCCTCGCGCCAGCAACTCTGCCAGAACGGCCTCTGAGCAGAGCTGGAGCTCTGCCGTCCTGGAGGCGCACTCGGCTCCAGCCAAGTAGGGCTTGAGCTAAACGAGGCTGGGCTGCCTCTTCTTCCCTCGAGGAGGCTCCCCTCCCCGCCAGCTGTTCACTCGGCTTCCAGGTGGGGGCGCTCTGCGCCTCCTGCAGGTCTTGGCTCAGGGGCTGCTTGCCCTGAGCTGGGGCTGTGGGCGGGAGCCCAGGCACGCAGGGGCAGGCCCCAACTAGCTGCACACGTCTCTGCTGGGGAGGAGAGCGCTAGGGAAGCTACGTGTGTGAGGCAGCTGCTGGACTCCCAGGGAGTCAGCCTCCGGGTGTGCGGGGCTGCAGACCCCAGCCAGGGGCCCTGGGAGCCTGGTGCACTCCGTGCGGCGCTGAGCCTGGGCGGCCAAGCAACCGCTGGAGGAGCCCTGCACTGGCCCTTCCCTTCCCTCGCACAGAGCTCTTCCTGCTGGAGCCCTTGGCAGTGTGCAAGCCACCGGCCCCTAAGCCCTCCCCAAGGACGCCTGGGGCCTAGGTGCAAAGGCAAGGCAGGAGCGGAGCTGAGGCCAGGAAGGCGCCAGTGGCGTCTCCCAGCCTCGCGCAGCCTGCTCCTTCCTGGGCAGGAAGCCTAGCAGCGAGGCAAGTCTGGGCAAGGCTCGCCCAGGGCAGAGCAGCCTCGCGCCAGCAACTCTGCCAGAACGGGCCTCTGAGCAGAGCTGGAGCTCTGCCGTCCTGGAGGTGCACTCGGCTCCAGTCAAGTAGGGCTTGAGCCAAACGAGGCTGGGCTGCCTCTTCTTCCCTCGAGGAGGCTCGCCTCCCCGCCAGCTGTTCAATCGGCTTCCAGTTGGGGGCGCTCTTCGCCTCCTGCAGGTCTTGGCTCAGGGGCTGCTTGCCCTGAGCTGGGGCTGTGCGCAGGAGCCCAGGCACGCAGGGGCAGGCCCCAACCAGCTGAACACGTCTCTGCTGGGGAGGAGAGCGCTAGGGAAGCTACGTGTGTGAGGCAGCTGCTGGGCGCCCAGGGAGTCAGCCTCCGGGTGTGCGGGGCTGCAGAACCCAGCCAGGGCCCTGGGAGCCTGGGGCACTCCGTGCGGCGCTGAGTCTGGGCGGCCAAGCAACCGCTGGAGGAGCCCTGCACTGGCCCTTCCCTTCCCTCGCACAGAGCTCTTCCTGCTGGAGC
Organism: Ovis canadensis; assembly: GCF_042477335.2. Taxonomy (NCBI): domain Eukaryota; kingdom Metazoa; phylum Chordata; class Mammalia; order Artiodactyla; family Bovidae; genus Ovis; species Ovis canadensis. The sequence continues at coordinate 627,071 of NC_091266.1, read as the reverse complement.
CCTTGGCAGTGTGCAAGCCACCGGCCCCTAAGCCCTCCCCAAGGACGCCTGGGGCCTAGGTGCAAAGGCAAGGCAGGAGCGGAGCTGAGGCCAGGAAGGCGCCAGTGGCGTCTCCCAGCCTCGCGCAGCTTGCTCCTTCCTGGGCAGGAAGCCTAGCAGCGAGGCAAGTCTGGGCAAGGCTCGCCCAGGGCAGAGCAGCCTCGCGCCAGCAACTCTGCCAGAACGGGCCTCTGAGCAGAGCTGGAGCTCTGCCGTCCTGGAGGCGCACTCGGCTCCAGCCAAGTAGGGCTTGAGCCAAACGAGGCTGGGCTGCCTCTTCTTCCCTCGAGGAGGCTCGCCTCCCCGCCAGCTGTTCACTCGGCTTCCAGGTGGGGGCGCTCTGCGCCTGCTGCAGGTCTTGGCTCAGGGGCTGCTTGCCTTGAGCTGGGGCTGTGCGCGGGAGCCCAGGCACGCAGGGGCAGGCCCCAACCAGCTGCACACGTCTCTGCTGGGGAGGAGAGCGCTAGGGAAGCTACGTGTGTGAGGCAGCTGCTGGGCGCCCAGGGAGTCAGCCTCCGGGTGTGCGGGGCTGCAGACCCCAGCCAGGGGCCCTGGGAGCCTGGTGCACTCCGTGCGGGGCTGAGCCTGGGCGGCCAAGCAACCGCTGGAGGAGCCCTGCACTGGCCCTTCCCTTCCCTCGCACAGAGCTCTTCCTGCTGGAGCCCTTGGCAGTGTGCAAGCCACCGGCCCCTAAGACCTCCCCAAGGACGCCTGGGGCCTAGGTGCAAAGGCAAGGCAGGAGCGGAGCTGAGGCCAGGAATGCGCCAGTGGCGTCTCCCAGCCTCGCGCAGCCTGCTCCTTCCTGGGCAGGAAGCCTAGCAGCGAGGCAAGTCTGGGCAAGGCTCGCCCAGGGCAGAGCAGCCTCGCGCCAGCAACTCTGCCAGAACGGGCCTCTGAGCAGAGCTGGAGCTCTGCCGTCCTGGAGGCGCACTCGGCTCCAGCCAAGTAGGGCTTGAGCCAAACGAGGCTGGGCTGCCTCTTCTTCCCTCGAGGAGGCTCGCCTCCCCGCCAGCTGTTCACTCGGCTTCCAGGTGGGGGCGCTCTGCGCCTCCTGCAGGTCTTGGCTCAGGGTCTGCTTGCCCTGAGCTGCGGCTGTGCGCGGGAGCCCAGGCACGCAGGGGCAGGCCCCAACCAGCTGCACACGTCTCTGCTGGGGAGGAGAGCGCTAGGAAAGCTACGTGTGTCAGGCAGCTGCTGGTCGCCCAGGGAGTCAGCCTCCGGGTGTGCGGGGCTGCAGACCCCAGCCAGGGGCCCTGGGAGCCTGGTGCACTCCGTGCGGCGCTGAGCCTGGGCGGCCAAGCAACCGCTGGAGGAGCCCTGCACTGGCCCTTCCCTTCCCTCGCACAGAGCTCTTCCTGCTGGAGCCCTTGGCAGTGTGCAAGCCACCGGCCCCTAAGCCCTCCCCAAGGACGCCTGGGGCCTAGGTGCAAAGGCAAGGCAGGAGCGGAGCTGAGGCCAGGAAGGCGCCAGTGGCGTCTCCCAGCCTCGCGCAGCCTGCTCCTTCCTGGGCAGGAAGCCTAGCAGCGAGGCAAGTCTGGGCAAGGCTCGCCCAGGGCAGAGCAGCCTCGCGCCAGCAACTCTGCCAGAACGGGCCTCTGAGCAGAGCTGGAGCTCTGCCGTCCTGGAGGCGCACTCGGCTCCAGCCAAGTAGGGCTTGAGCCAAACGAGGCTGGGCTGCCTCTTCTTCCCTCGAGGAGGCTCGCCTCCCCGCCAGCTGTTCACTCGTCTTCCAGGTGGGGGCGCTCTGCGCCTCCTGCAGGTCTTGGCTCAGGGGCTGCTTGCCCTGAGCTGGGGCTGTGCGCAGGAGCCCAGGCACGCAGGGGCAGGCCCCAACCAGCTGCACAGGTCTCTGCTGGGGAGGAGAGCGCTAGGGAAGCTACGTGTGTGAGGCAGCTGCTGGGCGCCCAGGGAGTCAGCCTCCGGGTGTGCGGGGCTGCAGACCCCAGCCAGGGGCCCTGGGAGCCTGGGGCACTCCGAGCGGCGCTGAGCCTGGGCGGCCAAGCAACCGCTGGAGGAGCCCTGCACTGGCCCTTCCCTTCCCTCACACAGAGCTCTTCCTGCTGGAGCCCTTGGCAGTGTGCAAGCCACCGGCCCCTAAGCCCTCCCCAAGGACGCCTGGGGCCTAGGTGCAAAGGCAAGGCAGGGGCGGAGCTGAGGCCAGGAAGGCGCCAGTGGCGTCTCCCAGCCTCGCGCAGCCTGCTCCTTCCTGGGCAGGAAGCCTAGCAGCGAGGCAAGTTTGGGCAAGGCTCGCCCAGGGCAGAGCAGCCTCGCGCCAGCAACTCTGCCAGAACGGGCCTCTGAGCAGAGCTGGAGCTCTGCCGTCCTGGAGGCGCACTCGGCTCCAGCCAAGTAGGGCTTGAGCCAAACGAGGCTGGGCTGCCTCTTCTTCCCTCGAGGAGGCTCGCCTCCCCTCCAGTTGTTCACTCGGCTTCCAGGTGGGGGCGCTCTGCGCCTCCTGCAGGTCTTGGCTCAGGGGCTGCTTGCCCTGAGCTGGGGCTGTGCGCGGGAGCCCAGGCACGCAGGGGCAGGCCCCAACCAGCTGCACACGTCTCTGCTGGGGAGGAGAGCGCTAGGGAAGCTACGTGTGTGAGGCAGCTGCTGGGCGCCCAGGCAGTCAGCCTCCGGGTGTGCGGGGCTGCAGACCCCAGCCAGGGGCCCTGGGAGCCTGGGGCACTCCGAGCGGCGCTGAGCCTGGGCGGCCAAGCAACCGCTGGAGGAGCCCTGCACTGGCCCTTCCCTTCCCTCGCACAGAGCTCTTCCTGCTGGAGCCCTTGGCACTGTGCAAGCCACCGGACCCTAAGCCCTCCCCAAGGACGCCTGGGGCCTAGGTGCAAAGGCAAGGCAGGAGCGGAGCTGAGGCCAGGAAGGCGCCAGTGGCGTCTCCCAGCCTCGCGCAGCCTGCTCCTTCCTGGGCAGGAAGCCTAGCAGCGAGGCAAGTCTGGGCAAGGCTCGCCCAGGGCAGAGCAGCCTCGCGCCAGCAACTCTGCCAGAACGGGCCTCTGAGCAGAGCTGGAGCTCTGCAGTCCTGGAGGCGCACTCGGCTCCAGCCAAGTAGGGCTTGAGCCAAACGAGGCTGGGCTGCCTCTTCTTCCCTCGAGGAGGCTCGCCTCCCCTCCAGCTGTTCACTCGGCTTCCAGGTGGGGGCGCTCTGCGCCTCCTTCAGGTCTTGGCTCAGGGGCTGCTTGCCCTGAGCTGGGGCTGTGCACGGGAGCCCAGGCACGCAGGGGCAGGCCCCAACCAGCTGCACACGTCTCTGCTGGGGAGGAGAGCGCTAGGGAAGCTACGTGTGTGAGGCAGCTGCTGGGCGCCCAGGGAGTCAGCCTCCGGGTGTGCGGGGCTGCAGACCTCAGCCAGGGGCCCTGGGAGCCTGGTGCACTCCGTGCGGCGCTGAGCCTGGGCGGCCAAGCAACCGCTGGAGGAGCCCTGCACTGGCCCTTCCCTTCCCTCGCACAGAGCTCTTCCTGCTGGAGCCCTTGGCACTGTGCAAGCCACCGGCCCCTAAGCCCTCCCCAAGGACGCCTGGGGCCTAGGTGCAAAGGCAAGGCAGGAGCGGAGCTGAGGCCAGGAAGGCGCCAGTGGCGTCTCCCAGCCTCGCGCAGCCTGCTCCTTCCTGGGCAGGAAGCCTAGCAGCGAGGCAAGTCTGGGCAAGGCTCGCCCAGGGCAGAGCAGCCTCGCGCCAGCAACTCTGCCAGAACGGGCCTCTGAGCAGAGCTGGAGCTCTGCCGTCCTGGAGGCGCACTCGGCTCCAGCCAAGTAGGGCTTGAGCCAAACGAGGCTGGGCTGCCTCTTCTTCCCTCGAGGAGGCTCGCCTCCCCGCCAGCTGTTCACTCGGCTTCCAGGTGGGGGCGCTCTGCGCCTCCTGCAGGTCTTGGCTCAGGGTCTGCTTGCCCTGAGCTGCGGCTGTGCGCGGGAGCCCAGGCACGCAGGGGCAGGCCCCAGCCAGCTGCACACGTCTCTGCTGGGGAGGAGAGCGCTAGGGAAGCTACGTGTGTGAGGCAGCTTCTGGGCGCCCAGGGAGTCAGCCTCCGGGTGTGCGGGGCTGCAGACCCCAGCCAGGGGCCCTGGGAGCCTGGGGCACTCCGAGCGGCGCTGAGCCTGGGCGGCCAAGCAACCGCTGGAGGAGCCCTGCACTGGCCCTTCCCTTCCCTCGCACAGAGCTCTTCCTGCTGGAGCCCTTGGCACTGTGCAAGCCACCGGCCCCTAAGCCCTCCCCAATGAAGCCTGGGGCCTAGGTGCAAAGGCAAGGCAGGAGCGGAGCTGAGGCCAGGAAGGCGCCAGTGGCGTCTCCCAGCCTCGCGCAGCCTGCTCCTTCCTGGGCAGGAAGCCTAGCAGCGAGGCAAGTCTGGGCAAGGCTCGCCCAGGGCAGAGCAGCCTCGCGCCAGCAACTCTGCCAGAACGGGCCTCTGAGCAGAGCTGGAGCTCTGCAGTCCTGGAGGCGCACTCGGCTCCAGCCAAGTAGGGCTTGAGCCAAACGAGGCTGGGCTGCCTCTTCTTCCCTCGAGGAGGCTCGCCTCCCCTCCAGCTGTTCACTCGGCTTCCAGGTGGGGGCGCTCTGCGCCTCCTGCAGGTCTTGGCTCAGGGGCTGCTTACCCTGAGCTGGGGCGGTGCGCGGGAGCCCAGGCACGCAGGGGCAGGCCCCAACCAGCTGCACACGTCTCTGCTGGGGAGGAGAGCGCTAGGGAAGCTACGTGTGTGAGGCAGCTGCTGGACTCCCAGGGAGTCAGCCTCCGGGTGTGCGGGGCTGCAGACCTCAGCCAGGGGCCCTGGGAGCCTGGTGCACTACGTGCGGCGCTGAGCCTGGGCGTCCAAGCAACCGCTGGAGGAGCCCTGCACTGGCCCTTCCCTTCCCTCGCACAGAGCTCTTCCTGCTGGAGCCCTTGGCACTGTGCAAGCCACCGGCCCCTAAGCCCTCCCCAAGGACGCCTGGGGCCTAGGTGCAAAGGCAAGGCAGGAGCGGAGCTGAGGCCAGGAAGGCGCCAGTGGCGTCTCCCAGCCTCGCGCAGCCTGCTCCTTCCTGGGCAGGAAGCCTAGCAGCGAGGCAAGTCTGGGCAAGGCTCGCCCAGGGCAGAGCAGCCTCGCGCCAGCAACTCTGCCAGAACGGGCCTCTGAGCAGAGCTGGAGCTCTGCCGTCCTGGAGGCGCACTCGGCTCCAGCCAAGTAGGGCTTGAGCCAAACGAGGCTGGGCTGCCTCTTCTTCCCTCGAGGAGGCTCGCCTCCCTGCCAGCTGTTCACTCGGCTTCCAGGTGGGGGCGCTCTGCGCCTCCTGCAGGTCTTGGCTCAGGGGCTGCTTGCCCTGAGCTGGGGCTGTGGGCGGGAGCCCAGGCACGCAGGGGCAGGCCCCAACTAGCTGCACACGTCTCTGCTGGGGAGGAGAGCGCTAGGGAAGCTACGTGTGTGAGGCAGCTGCTGGGCGCCCAGGGAGTCAGCCTCCGGGTGTGCGGGGCTGCAGACCCCAGCCAGGGGCCCTGGGAGCCTGGTGCACTCCGTGTGGCGCTGAGCCTGGGCGGCCAAGCAACCGCTGGAGGAGCCCTGCACTGGCCCTTCCCTTCCCTCGCACAGAGCTCTTCCTGCTGGAGCCCTTGGCACTGTGCAAGCCACCGGCCCCTAAGCCCTCCCCAAGGACGCCTGGGGCCTAGGTGCAAAGGCAAGGCAGGAGCGGAGCTGAGGCCAGGAAGGCGCCAGTGGCGTCTCCCAGGCTCGCGCAGCCTGCTCCTTCCTGGGCAGGAAGCCTAGCAGCGAGGCAACTCTGGGCAATGCTCGCCCAGGGCAGAGCAGCCTCGCGCCAGCAACCCTGCCAGAACGGGCCTCTGAGCAGAGCTGGAGCTCTGCCGTCCTGGAGGCGCACTCGGCTCCAGCCAAGTAGGGCTTGAGCCAAACGAGGCTGGGCTGCCTCTTCTTCCCTCGAGGAAGCTCGCCTCCCCGCCAGCTGTTCACTCGGCTTCCAGGTGGGGGCGCTCTGCGCCTCCTGCAGAACTTGGCTCAGGAGCTGCTTGCCCTGAGCTGGGGCTGTGGGCGGGAGCCCAGGCACGCAGGGGCAGGCCCCAACCTGCTGCACACGTCTCTGCTGTGGAGGAGAGCGCTAGGGAAGCTACGTGTGTGAGGCAGCTGCTGGGCGCCCAGGGAGTCAGCCTCCGGGTGTGCGGGGCTGCAGACCCCAGCCAGGGGCCCTGGGAGCCTGGTGCACTCCGTGCGGCGCTGAGCCTGGGCGGCCAAGCAACCGCTGGAGGAGCCCTGCACTGGCCCTTCCCTTCCCTCACACAGAGCTCTTCCTGCTGGAGCCCTTGGCAGTGTGCAAGCCACCGGCCCCTAAGCCATCCCCAAGGACGCCTGGGGCCTAGGTGCAAAGGTAACGCAGGAGCGGAGCTGAGGCCAGGAAGGCGCCAGTGGCGTCTCCCAGCCTCGCGCAGCCTGCTCCTTCCTGGGCAGGAAGCCTAGCAGCGAGGCAAGTCTGGGCAAGGCTCGCCCAGGGCAGAGCAGCCTCGCGCCAGCAACTCTGCCAGAACGGGCCTCTGAGCAGAGCTGGAGCTCTGCCGTCCTGGAGGCGCACTCGGCTCCAGCCAAGTAGGGTTTGAGCCAAAAGAGGCTGGGCTGCCTCTTCTTCCCTCGAGGAGGCTCGACTCCCCGCCAGCCGTTCACTCGGCTTCCAGGTGGGGGCGCTCTGCGCCTCCTGCAGGTCTTGGCTCAGGGGCTGCTTGCCCTGAGCTGGGGCTGTGGGCGGGAGCCCAGGCACGCAGGGGCAGGCCCCAACCAGCTGCACACGTCTCTGCTGGGGAGGAGAGCGCTAGGGTAGCTACGTGTGTGAGGCAGCTTCTGGGCGCCCAGGGAGTCAGCCTCCGGGTGTGCGGGGCTGCAGACCCCAGCCAGGGGCCCTGGGAGCCTGGGGCACTCCGAGCGGCGCTGAGCCTGGGCGGCCAAGCAACCGCTGGAGGAGCCCTGCACTGGCCCTTCCCTTCCCTCGCACAGAGCTCTTCCTGCTGGAGCCCTTGGCACTGTGCAAACCACCGGCCCCTAAGCCCTCCCCAAGGACGCCTGGGGCCTAGGTGCAAAGGCAAGGCAGGAGCGGAGCTGAGGCCAGGAAGGCGCCAGTGGCGTCTCCCAGCCTCGCGCAGCCTGCTCCTTCCTGGGCAGGAAGCCTAGCAGCGAGGCAAGTCTGGGCAAGGCTCGCCCAGGGCAGAGCAGCCTCGCGCCAGCAACTCTGCCAGAACGGGCCTCTGAGCAGAGCTGGAGCTCTGCAGTCCTGGAGGCGCACTCGGCTCCAGCCAAGTAGGGCTTGAGCCAAACGAGGCTGGGCTGCCTCTTCTTCCCTCGAGGAGGCTCGCCTCCCCTCCAGCTGTTCACTCGGCTTCCAAGTGGGGGCGCTCTGCGCCTCCTGCAGGTCTTGGCTCAGGGGCTGCTTGCCCTGAGCTGGGGCTGTGCGCAGGAGCCCAGGCACGCAGGGGCAAGCCCCAACCAGCTGCACACGTCTCTGCTGGGGAGGAGAGCGTTAGGGAAGCTACGTGTGTGAGGCAGCTGCTGGGCGCCCAGGGAGTCAGCCTCCGGGTGTGCGGGGCTGCAGAACCCAGCCAGGGCCCTGGAGCCTGGGGCACTCCGTGCGGCGCTGAGTCTGGGCGGCCAAGCAACCGCTGGAGGAGCCCTGCACTGGCCCTTCCCTTCCCTCGCACAGAGCTCTTCCTGCTGGAGCCCTTGGCACTCTGCAAGCCACCGGCCCCTAAGCCCTCCCCAAGGACGCCTGGGGCCTAGGTGCAAAGGCAAGGCAGGAGCGGAGCTGAGGCCAGGAAGGCGCCAGTGGCGTCTCCCAGCCTCGCGCAGCCTGCTCCTTCCTGGGCAGGAAGCCTAGCAGCGAGGCAAGTCTGGGCAAGGCTCGCCCAGGGCAGAGCAGCCTCCGCCAGCAACTCTGCCAGAACGGGCCTCTGAGCAGAGCTGGAGCTCTGCCGTCCTGGAGGTGCACTCGGCTCCAGCCAAGTAGGGCTTGAGCCAAACGAGGCTGGGCTGCCTCTTCTTCCCTCGAGGAGGCTCGCCTCCCCGCCAGCTGTTCACTCGGCTTCCAGTTGGGGGCGCTCTTCGCCTCCTGCAGGTCTTGGATCAGGGGCTGCTTGCCCTGAGCTGGGGCTGTGCGCAGGAGCCCAGGCACGCAGGGGCAGGCCCCAAACAGCTGCACACGTCTCTGCTGGGGAGGAGAGCGCTAGGGAAGCTACGTGTGTGAGGCAGCTGCTGGGCGCCCAGGGAGTCAGCCTCCGGGTGTGCGGGGCTGCAGAACCCAGCCAGGGCCCTGGGAGCCTGGGGCACTCCGTGCGGCGCTGAGTCTGGGCGGCCAAGCAACTGCTGGAGGAGCCCTGCACTGGCCCTTCCCTTCCCTCGCACAGAGCTCTTCCTGCTGGAGCCCTTGGCAGTGTGCAAGCCACCGGCCCCTAAGCCCTCCCCAAGGACGCCTGGGGCCTAGGTGCAAAGGCAAGGCAGGAGCGGAGCTGAGGCCAGGAAGGCGCCAGTGGCGTCTCCCAGCCTCGCGCAGCCTGCTCCTTCCTGGGCAGGAAGCCTAGCAGCGAGGCAAGTCTGGGCAAGGCTCGCCCAGGGCAGAGCAGCCTCGCGCCAGCAACTCTGCCAGAACGGGCCTCTGAGCAGAGCTGGAGCTCTGGCGTCCTGGAGGCGCACTCGGCTCCAGCCAAGTAGGGCTTGAGCCAAACGAGGCTGTGCTGCCTCTTCTTCCCTCGAGGAGGCTCGCCTCCCCGCCAGCTGTTCACTCGGCTTCCAGGTGGGGGCGCTCTGCGCCTCCTGCAGGTCTTGGCTCAGGGGCTGCTTGCCCTGAGCTGGGGCTGTGCGCAGGAGCCCAGGCACGCAGGGGCAGGCCCCAACCTGCTGCACACCTCTCTGCTGGGGAGGAGAGCGCTAGGGAAGCTACGTGTGTGAGGCAGATTCTGGGCGCCCAGGCAGTCAGCCTCCGGGTGTGCGGGGCTGCAGACCCCAGCCAGGGGCCCTGGGAGCCTGGGGCACTCCGAGCGGCGCTGAGCCTGGGCGGCCAAGCAACCGCTGGAGGAGCCCTGCACTGGCCCTTCCCTTCCCTCGCACAGAGCTCTTCCTGCTGGAGCCCTTGGCACTGTGCAAGCCACCGGCCCCTAAGCCCTCCCCAATGAAGCCTGGGGCCTAGGTGCAAAGGCAAGGCAGGAGCGGAGCTGAGGCCAGGAAGGCGCCAGTGGCGTCTCCCAGCCTCGCGCAGCCTGCTCCTTCCTGGGCAGGAAGCCTAGCAGCGAGGCAAGTCTGGGCAAGGCTCGCCCAGGGCAGAGCAGCCTCGCGCCAGCAACTCTGCCAGAACGGGCCTCTGAGCAGAGCTGGAGCTCTGCAGTCCTGGAGGCGCACTCGGCTCCAGCCAAGTAGGGCTTGAGCCAAACGAGGCTGGGCTGCCTCTTCTTCCCTCGAGGAGGCTCGCCTCCCCTCCAGCTGTTCACTCGGCTTCCAGGTGGGGGCGCTCTGCGCCTCCTGCAGGTCTTGGCTCAGGGGCTGCTTACCCTGAGCTGGGGCGGTGCGCGGGAGCCCAGGCACGCAGGGGCAGGCCCCAACCAGCTGCACACGTCTCTGCTGGGGAGGAGAGCGCTAGGGAAGCTACGTGTGTGAGGCAGCTGCTGGACTCCCAGGGAGTCAGCCTCCGGGTGTGCGGGGCTGCAGACCTCAGCCAGGGGCCCTGGGAGCCTGGTGCACTCCGTGCGGCGCTGAGCCTGGGCGTCCAAGCAACCGCTGGAGGAGCCCTGCACTGGCCCTTCCCTTCCCTCGCACAGAGCTCTTCCTGCTGGAGCCCTTGGCACTGTGCAAGCCACCGGCCCCTAAGCCCTCCCCAAGGACGCCTGGGGCCTAGGTGCAAAGGCAAGGCAGGAGCGGAGCTGAGGCCAGGAAGACGCCAGTGGCGTCTCCCAGCCTCGCGCAGCCTGCTCCTTCCTGGGCAGGAAGCCTAGCAGCGAGGCAAGTCTGGGCAAGGCTCGCCCAGGGCAGAGCAGCCTCGCGCCTGCAACTCTGCCAGAACGAGCCTCTGAGCAGAGCTGGAGCTCTGCCGTCCTGGAGGCGCACTCGGCTCCAGCCAAGTAGGGCTTGAGCCAAACGAGGCTGGGCTGCCTCTTCTTCCCTCGAGGAGGCTCGCCTCCCTGCCAGCTGTTCACTCGGCTTCCAGGTGGGGGCGCTCTGCGCCTCCTGCAGGTCTTGGCTCAGGGGCTGCTTGCCCTGAGCTGGGGCTGTGGGCGGGAGCCCAGGCACGCAGGGGCAGGCCCCAACTAGCTGCACACGTCTCTGCTGGGGAGGAGAGCGCTAGGGAAGCTACGTGTGTGAGGCAGCTGCTGGGCGCCCAGGGAGTCAGCCTCCGGGTGTGCGGGGCTGCAGACCCCAGCCAGGGGCCCTGGGAGCCTGGTGCACTCCGTGTGGCGCTGAGCCTGGGCTGCCAAGCAACCGCTGGAGGAGCCCTGCACTGGCCCCTCCCTTCCCTCGCACAGAGCTCTTCCTGCTGGAGCCCTTGGCACTGTGCAAGCCACCGGCCCCTAAGCCCTCCCCAAGGACGCCTGGGGCCTAGGTGCAAAGGCAAGGCAGGAGCGGAGCTGAGGCCAGGAAGGCGCCAGTGGCGTCTCCCAGGCTCGCGCAGCCTGCTCCTTCCTGGGCAGGAAGCCTAGCAGCGAGGCAACTCTGGGCAATGCTCGCCCAGGGCAGAGCAGCCTCACGCCAGCAACCCTGCCAGAACGGGCCTCTGAGCAGAGCTGGAGCTCTGCCGTCCTGGAGGCGCACTCGGCTCCAGCCAAGTAGGGCTTGAGCCAAACGAGGCTGGGCTGCCTCTTCTTCCCTCGAGGAGGCTCGCCTCCCCGCCAGCTGTTCACTCGGCTTCCAGGTGGGGGCGCTCTGCGCCTCCTGCAGGTCTTGGCTCACGGTCTGCTTGCCCTGAGCTGCGGCTGTGCGCGGGAGCCCAGGCACGCAGGGGCAGGCCCCAGCCAGCTGCACACGTCTCTGCTGGGGAGGAGAGCGCTAGGGAAGCTACGTGTGTGAGGCAGCTTCTGGGCGCCCAGGGAGTCAGCCTCCGGGTGTGCGGGGCTGCAGACCCCAGCCAGGGGCCCTGGGAGCCTGGGGCACTCCGAGCGGCGCTGAGCCTGGGCGGCCAAGCAACCGCTGGAGGAGCCCTGCACTGGCCCTTCCCTACCCTCGCACAGAGCTCTTCCTGCTGGAGCCCTTGGCACTGTGCAAGCCACCGGCCCCTAAGCCCTCCCCAATGAAGCCTGGGGCCTAGGTGCAAAGGCAAGGCAGGAGCGGAGCTGAGGCCAGGAAGGCGCCAGTGGCGTCTCCCAGCCTCGCGCAGCCTGCTCCTTCCTGGGCAGGAAGCCTAGCAGCGAGGCAAGTCTGGGCAAGGCTCGCCCAGGGCAGAGCAGCCTCGCGCCAGCAACTCTGCCAGAACGGGCCTCTGAGCAGAGCTGGAGCTCTGCAGTCCTGGAGGCGCACTCGGCTCCAGCCAAGTAGGGCTTGAGCCAAACGAGGCTGGGCTGCCTCTTCTTCCCTCGAGGAGGCTCGCCTCCCTGCCAGCTGTTCACTCGGCTTCCAGGTGGGGGCGCTCTGCGCCTCCTGCAGGTCTTGGCTCAGGGGCTGCTTGCCCTGAGCTGGGGCTGTGGGCGGGAGCCCAGGCACGCAGGGGCAGGCCCCAACTAGCTGCACACGTCTCTGCTGGGGAGGAGAGCGCTAGGGAAGCTACGTGTGTGAGGCAGCTGCTGGGCGCCCAGGGAGTCAGCCTCCGGGTGTGCGGGGCTGCAGACCCCAGCCAGGGGCCCTGGGAGCCTGGTGCACTCCGTGTGGCGCTGAGCCTGGGCGGCCAAGCAACCGCTGGAGGAGCCCTGCACTGGCCCTTCCCTTCCCTCGCACAGAGCTCTTCCTGCTGGAGCCCTTGGCACTGTGCAAGCCACCGGCCCCTAAGCCCTCCCCAAGGACGCCTGGGGCCTAGGTGCAAAGGCAAGGCAGGAGCGGAGCTGAGGCCAGGAAGGCGCCAGTGGCGTCTCCCAGGCTCGCGCAGCCTGCTCCTTCCTGGGCAGGAAGCCTAGCAGCGAGGCAACTCTGGGCAATGCTCGCCCAGGGCAGAGCAGCCTCGCGCCAGCAACCCTGCCAGAACGGGCCTCTGAGCAGAGCTGGAGCTCTGCCGTCCTGGAGGCGCACTCGGCTCCAGCCAAGTAGGGCTTGAGCCAAACGAGGCTGGGCTGCCTCTTCTTCCCTCGAGGAAGCTCGCCTCCCCGCCAGCTGTTCACTCGGCTTCCAGGTGGGGGCGCTCTGCGCCTCCTGCAGAACTTGGCTCAGGAGCTGCTTGCCCTGAGCTGGGGCTGTGGGCGGGAGCCCAGGCACGCAGGGGCTGGCCCCAACCTGCTGCACACGTCTCTGCTGTGGAGGAGAGCGCTAGGGAAGCTACGTGTGTGAGGCAGCTGCTGGGCGCCCAGGGAGTCAGCCTCCGGGTGTGCGGGGCTGCAGACCCCAGCCAGGGGCCCTGGGAGCCTGGTGCACTCCGTGCGGCGCTGAGCCTGGGCGGCCAAGCAACCGCTGGAGGAGCCCTGCACTGGCCCTTCCCTTCCCTCACACAGAGCTCTTCCTGCTGGAGCCCTTGGCAGTGTGCAAGCCACCGGCCCCTAAGCCCTCCCCAAGGACGCCTGGGGCCTAGGTGCAAAGGTAACGCAGGAGCGGAGCTGAGGCCAGGAAGGCGCCAGTGGCGTCTCCCAGCCTCGCGCAGCCTGCTCCTTCCTGGGCAGGAAGCCTAGCAGCGAGGCAAGTCTGGGCAAGGCTCGCCCAGGGCAGAGCAGCCTCGCGCCAGCAACTCTGCCAGAACGGGCCTCTGAGCAGAGCTGGAGCTCTGCCGTCCTGGAGGCGCACTCGGCTCCAGCCAAGTAGGGTTTGAGCCAAAAGAGGCTGGGCTGCCTCTTCTTCCCTCGAGGAGGCTCGACTCCCCGCCAGCCGTTCACTCGGCTTCCAGGTGGGGGCGCTCTGCGCCTCCTGCAGGTCTTGGCTCAGGGGCTGCTTGCCCTGAACTGGGGCTGTGCGCGGGAGCCCAGGCACGCAGGGGCAGGCCCCAACCAGCTGCACACGTCTCTGCTGGGGAGGAGAGCGCTAGGGTAGCTACGTGTGTGAGGCAGCTTCTGGGCGCCCAGGGAGTCAGCCTCCGGGTGTGCGGGGCTGCAGACCCCAGCCAGGGGCCCTGGGAGCCTGGGGCACTCCGAGCGGCGCTGAGCCTGGGCGGCCAAGCAACCGCTGGAGGAGCCCTGCACTGGCCCTTCCCTTCCCTCGCACAGAGCTCTTCCTGCTGGAGCCCTTGGCACTGTGCAAACCACCGGCCCCTAAGCCCTCCCCAAGGACGCCTGGGGCCTAGGTGCAAAGGCAAGGCAGGAGCGGAGCTGAGGCCAGGAAGGCGCCAGTGGCGTCTCCCAGCCTCGCGCAGCCTGCTCCTTCCTGGGCAGGAAGCCTAGCAGCGAGGCAAGTCTGGGCAAGGCTCGCCCAGGGCAGAGCAGCCTCGCGCCAGCAACTCTGCCAGAACGGGCCTCTGAGCAGAGCTGGAGCTCTGCAGTCCTGGAGGCGCACTCGGCTCCAGCCAAGTAGGGCTTGAGCCAAACGAGGCTGGGCTGCCTCTTCTTCCCTCGAGGAGGCTCGCCTCCCCTCCAGCTGTTCACTCGGCTTCCAAGTGGGGGCGCTCTGCGCCTCCTGCAGGTCTTGGCTCAGGGGCTGCTTGCCCTGAGCTGGGGCTGTGCGCAGGAGCCCAGGCACGCAGGGGCAAGCCCCAACCAGCTGCACACGTCTCTGCTGGGGAGGAGAGCGTTAGGGAAGCTACGTGTGTGAGGCAGCTGCTGGGCGCCCAGGGAGTCAGCCTCCGGGTGTGCGGGGCTGCAGAACCCAGCCAGGGCCCTGGAGCCTGGGGCACTCCGTGCGGCGCTGAGTCTGGGCGGCCAAGCAACCGCTGGAGGAGCCCTGCACTGGCCCTTCCCTTCCCTCGCACAGAGCTCTTCCTGCTGGAGCCCTTGGCACTCTGCAAGCCACCGGCCCCTAAGCCCTCCCCAAGGACGCCTGGGGCCTAGGTGCAAAGGCAAGGCAGGAGCGGAGCTGAGGCCAGGAAGGCGCCAGTGGCGTCTCCCAGCCTCGCGCAGCCTGCTCCTTCCTGGGCAGGAAGCCTAGCAGCGAGGCAAGTCTGGGCAAGGCTCGCCCAGGGCAGAGCAGCCTCCGCCAGCAACTCTGCCAGAACGGGCCTCTGAGCAGAGCTGGAGCTATGCCGTCCTGGAGGTGCACTCGGCTCCAGCCAAGTAGGGCTTGAGCCAAACGAGGCTGGGCTGCCTCTTCTTCCCTCGAGGAGGCTCGCCTCCCCGCCAGCTGTTCACTCGGCTTCCAGTTGGGGGCGCTCTTCGCCTCCTGCAGGTCTTGGATCAGGGGCTGCTTGCCCTGAGCTGGGGCTGTGCGCAGGAGCCCAGGCACGCAGGGGCAGGCCCCAAACAGCTGCACACGTCTCTGCTGGGGAGGAGAGCGCTAGGGAAGCTACGTGTGTGAGGCAGCTGCTGGGCGCCCAGGGAGTCAGCCTCCGGGTGTGCGGGGCTGCAGAACCCAGCCAGGGCCCTGGGAGCCTGGGGCACTCCGTGCGGCGCTGAGTCTGGGCGGCCAAGCAACTGCTGGAGGAGCCCTGCACTGGCCCTTCCCTTCCCTCGCACAGAGCTCTTCCTGCTGGAGCCCTTGGCACTCTGCAAGCCACCGGCCCCTAAGCCCTCCCCAAGGACGCCTGGGGCCTAGGTGCAAAGGCAAGGCAGGAGCGGAGCTGAGGCCAGGAAGGCGCCAGTGGCGTCTCCCAGCCTCGCGCAGCCTGCTCCTTCCTGGGCAGGAAGCCTAGCAGCGAGGCAACTCTGGGCAATGCTCGCCCAGGGCAGAGCAGCCTCGCGCCAGCAACCCTGCCAGAACGGGCCTCTGAGCAGAGCTGGAGCTCTGCCGTCCTGGAGGCGCACTCGGCTCCAGCCAAGTAGGGCTTGAGCCAAACGAGGCTGGGCTGCCTCTTCTTCCCTCGAGGAAGCTCGCCTCCCCGCCAGCTGTTCACTCGGCTTACAGGTGGGGGCGCTCTGCGCCTCCTACAGGACTTGGCTCAGGGGCTGCTTGCCCTGAGCTGGGGCTGTGGGCGGGAGCCCAGGCACGCAGTGGCAGGCCCAAATCAGCTGCACACGTCTCTGCTGGGGAGGAGAGCGCTAGGGAAGCTACGTGTGTGAGGCAGCTGCTGGGCGCCCAGGGAGTCAGCCTCCGGGTGTGCGGGGCTGCAGACCCCAGCCAGGGGCCCTGGGAGCCTGGTGCACTCCGTGTGGCGCTGAGCCTGGGCGGCCAAGCAACCGCTGGAGGAGCCCTGCACTGGCCCTTCCCTTCCCTCGCACAGAGCTCTTCCTGCTGGAGCCCTTGGCACTGTGCAAGCCACCGGCCCCTAAGCCCTCCCCAAGGACGCCTGGGGCCTAGGTGCAAAGGCAAGGCAGGAGCGGAGCTGAGGCCAGGAAGGCGCCAGTGGCGTCTCCCAGGCTCGCGCAGCCTGCTCCTTCCTGGGCAGGAAGCCTAGCAGCGAGGCAACTCTGGGCAATGCTCGCCCAGGGCAGAGCAGCCTCGCGCCAGCAACCCTGCCAGAACGGGCCTCTGAGCAGAGCTGGAGCTCTGCCGTCCTGGAGGCGCACTCGGCTCCAGCCAAGTAGGGCTTGAGCCAAACGAGGCTGGGCTGCCTCTTCTTCCCTCGAGGAAGCTCGCCTCCCCGCCAGCTGTTCACTCGGCTTCCAGGTGGGGGCGCTCTGCGCCTCCTGCAGAACTTGGCTCAGGAGCTGCTTGCCCTGAGCTGGGGCTGTGGGCGGGAGCCCAGGCACGCAGGGGCTGGCCCCAACCTGCTGCACACGTCTCTGCTGTGGAGGAGAGCGCTAGGGAAGCTACGTGTGTGAGGCAGCTGCTGGGCGCCCAGGGAGTCAGCCTCCGGGTGTGCGGGGCTGCAGACCCCAGCCAGGGGCCCTGGGAGCCTGGTGCACTCCGTGCGGCGCTGAGCCTGGGCGGCCAAGCAACCGCTGGAGGAGCCCTGCACTGGCCCTTCCCTTCCCTCACACAGAGCTCTTCCTGCTGGAGCCCTTGGCAGTGTGCAAGCCACCGGCCCCTAAGCCCTCCCCAAGGACGCCTGGGGCCTAGGTGCAAAGGTAACGCAGGAGCGGAGCTGAGGCCAGGAAGGCGCCAGTGGCGTCTCCCAGCCTCGCGCAGCCTGCTCCTTCCTGGGCAGGAAGCCTAGCAGCGAGGCAAGTCTGGGCAAGGCTCGCCCAGGGCAGAGCAGCCTCGCGCCAGCAACTCTGCCAGAACGGGCCTCTGAGCAGAGCTGGAGCTCTGCCGTCCTGGAGGCGCACTCGGCTCCAGCCAAGTAGGGTTTGAGCCAAAAGAGGCTGGGCTGCCTCTTCTTCCCTCGAGGAGGCTCGACTCCCCGCCAGCCGTTCACTCGGCTTCCAGGTGGGGGCGCTCTGCGCCTCCTGCAGGTCTTGGCTCAGGGGCTGCTTGCCCTGAACTGGGGCTGTGCGCGGGAGCCCAGGCACGCAGGGGCAGGCCCCAACCAGCTGCACACGTCTCTGCTGGGGAGGAGAGCGCTAGGGTAGCTACGTGTGTGAGGCAGCTCCTGGGCGCCCAGGGAGTCAGCCTCCGGGTGTGCGGGGCTGCAGACCCCAGCCAGGGGCCCTGGGAGCCTGGGGCACTCCGAGCGGCGCTGAGCCTGGGCGGCCAAGCAACCGCTGGAGGAGCCCTGCACTGGCCCTTCCCTTCCCTCGCACAGAGCTCTTCCTGCTGGAGCCCTTGGCACTGTGCAAACCACCGGCCCCTAAGCCCTCCCCAAGGACGCCTGGGGCCTAGGTGCAAAGGCAAGGCAGGAGCGGAGCTGAGGCCAGGAAGGCGCCAGTGGCGTCTCCCAGCCTCGCGCAGCCTGCTCCTTCCTGGGCAGGAAGCCTAGCAGCGAGGCAAGTCTGGGCAAGGCTCGCCCAGGGCAGAGCAGCCTCGCGCCAGCAACTCTGCCAGAACGGGCCTCTGAGCAGAGCTGGAGCTCTGCAGTCCTGGAGGCGCACTCGGCTCCAGCCAAGTAGGGCTTGAGCCAAACGAGGCTGGGCTGCCTCTTCTTCCCTCGAGGAGGCTCGCCTCCCCTCCAGCTGTTCACTCGGCTTCCAAGTGGGGGCGCTCTGCGCCTCCTGCAGGTCTTGGCTCAGGGGCTGCTTGCCCTGAGCTGGGGCTGAGCGCAGGAGCCCAGGCACGCAGGGGCAAGCCCCAACCAGCTGCACACGTCTCTGCTGGGGAGGAGAGCGTTAGGGAAGCTACGTGTGTGAGGCAGCTGCTGGGCGCCCAGGGAGTCAGCCTCCGGGTGTGCGGGGCTGCAGAACCCAGCCAGGGCCCTGGAGCCTGGGGCACTCCGTGCGGCGCTGAGTCTGGGCGGCCAAGCAACCGCTGGAGGAGCCCTGCACTGGCCCTTCCCTTCCCTCGCACAGAGCTCTTCCTGCTGGAGCCCTTGGCACTCTGCAAGCCACCGGCCCCTAAGCCCTCCCCAAGGACGCCTGGGGCCTAGGTGCAAAGGCAAGGCAGGAGCGGAGCTGAGGCCAGGAAGGCGCCAGTGGCGTCTCCCAGCCTCGCGCAGCCTGCTCCTTCCTGGGCAGGAAGCCTAGCAGCGAGGCAAGTCTGGGCAAGGCTCGCCCAGGGCAGAGCAGCCTCCGCCAGCAACTCTGCCAGAACGGGCCTCTGAGCAGAGCTGGAGCTATGCCGTCCTGGAGGTGCACTCGGCTCCAGCCAAGTAGGGCTTGAGCCAAACGAGGCTGGGCTGCCTCTTCTTCCCTCGAGGAGGCTCGCCTCCCCGCCAGCTGTTCACTCGGCTTCCAGTTGGGGGCGCTCTTCGCCTCCTGCAGGTCTTGGATCAGGGGCTGCTTGCCCTGAGCTGGGGCTGTGCGCAGGAGCCCAGGCACGCAGGGGCAGGCCCCAAACAGCTGCACACGTCTCTGCTGGGGAGGAGAGCGCTAGGGAAGCTACGTGTGTGAGGCAGCTGCTGGGCGCCCAGGGAGTCAGCCTCCGGGTGTGCGGGGCTGCAGAACCCAGCCAGGGCCCTGGGAGCCTGGGGCACTCCGTGCGGCGCTGAGTCTGGGCGGCCAAGCAACTGCTGGAGGAGCCCTGCACTGGCCCTTCCCTTCCCTCGCACAGAGCTCTTCCTGCTGGAGCCCTTGGCACTCTGCAAGCCACCGGCCCCTAAGCCCTCCCCAAGGACGCCTGGGGCCTAGGTGCAAAGGCAAGGCAGGAGCGGAGCTGAGGCCAGGAAGGCGCCAGTGGCGTCTCCCAGCCTCGCGCAGCCTGCTCCTTCCTGGGCAGGAAGCCTAGCAGCGAGGCAAGTCTGGGCAAGGCTCGCCCAGGGCAGAGCAGCCTCGCGCCAGCAACTCTGCCAGATCGGGCCTCTGAGCAGAGCTGGAGCTCTGGCGTCCTGGAGGCGCACTCGGCTCCAGCCAAGTAGGGCTTGAGCCAAACGAGGCTGTGCTGCCTCTTCTTCCCTCGAGGAGGCTCGCCTCCCCGCCAGCTGTTCACTCGGCTTCCAGGTGGGGGCGCTCTGCGCCTCCTGCAGGTCTTGGCTCAGGGGCTGCTTGCCCTGAGCTGGGGCTGTGCGCAGGAGCCCAGGCACGCAGGGGCAGGCCCCAACCTGCTGCACACCTCTCTGCTGGGGAGGAGAGCGCTAGGGAAGCTACGTGTGTGAGGCAGATTCTGGGCGCCCAGGCAGTCAGCCTCCGGGTGTGCGGGGCTGCAGACCCCAGCCAGGGGCCCTGGGAGCCTGGGGCACTCCGAGCGGCGCTGAGCCTGGGCGGCCAAGCAACCGCTGGAGGAGCCCTGCACTGGCCCTTCCCTTCCCTCGCACAGAGCTCTTCCTGCTGGAGCCCTTGGCACTGTGCAAGCCACCGGCCCCTAAGCCCTCCCCAATGAAGCCTGGGGCCTAGGTGCAAAGGCAAGGCAGGAGCGGAGCTGAGGCCAGGAAGGCGCCAGTGGCGTCTCCCAGCCTCGCGCAGCCTGCTCCTTCCTGGGCAGGAAGCCTAGCAGCGAGGCAAGTCTGGGCAAGGCTCGCCCAGGGCAGAGCAGCCTCGCGCCAGCAACTCTGCCAGAACGGGCCTCTGAGCAGAGCTGGAGCTCTGCAGTCCTGGAGGCGCACTCGGCTCCAGCCAAGTAGGGCTTGAGCCAAACGAGGCTGGGCTGCCTCTTCTTCCCTCGAGGAGGCTCGCCTCCCCTCCAGCTGTTCACTCGGCTTCCAGGTGGGGGCGCTCTGCGCCTCCTGCAGGTCTTGGCTCAGGGGCTGCTTACCCTGAGCTGGGGCGGTGCGCGGGAGCCCAGGCACGCAGGGGCAGGCCCCAACCAGCTGCACACGTCTCTGCTGGGGAGGAGAGCGCTAGGGAAGCTACGTGTGTGAGGCAGCTGCTGGACTCCCAGGGAGTCAGCCTCCGGGTGTGCGGGGCTGCAGACCTCAGCCAGGGGCCCTGGGAGCCTGGTGCACTCCGTGCGGCGCTGAGCCTGGGCGTCCAAGCAACCGCTGGAGGAGCCCTGCACTGGCCCTTCCCTTCCCTCGCACAGAGCTCTTCCTGCTGGAGCCCTTGGCACTGTGCAAGCCACCGGCCCCTAAGCCCTCCCCAAGGACGCCTGGGGCCTAGGTGCAAAGGCAAGGCAGGAGCGGAGCTGAGGCCAGGAAGACGCCAGTGGCGTCTCCCAGCCTCGCGCAGCCTGCTCCTTCCTGGGCAGGAAGCCTAGCAGCGAGGCAAGTCTGGGCAAGGCTCGCCCAGGGCAGAGCAGCCTCGCGCCAGCAACTCTGCCAGAACGGGCCTCTGAGCAGAGCTGGAGCTCTGCCGTCCTGGAGGCGCACTCGGCTCCAGCCAAGTAGGGCTTGAGCCAAACGAGGCTGGGCTGCCTCTTCTTCCCTCGAGGAGGCTCGCCTCCCTGCCAGCTGTTCACTCGGCTTCCAGGTGGGGGCGCTCTGCGCCTCCTGCAGGTCTTGGCTCAGGGGCTGCTTGCCCTGAGCTGGGGCTGTGCGCAGGAGCCCAGGCACGCAGGGGCAGGCCCCAACTAGCTGCACACGTCTCTGCTGGGGAGGAGAGCGCTAGGGAAGCTACGTGTGTGAGGCAGCTGCTGGGCGCCCAGGGAGTCAGCCTCCGGGTGTGCGGGGCTGCAGACCCCAGCCAGGGGCCCTGGGAGCCTGGTGCACTCCGTGTGGCGCTGAGCCTGGGCTGCCAAGCAACCGCTGGAGGAGCCCTGCACTGGCCCCTCCCTTCCCTCGCACAGAGCTCTTCCTGCTGGAGCCCTTGGCACTGTGCAAGCCACCGGCCCCTAAGCCCTCCCCAAGGACGCCTGGGGCCTAGGTGCAAAGGCAAGGCAGGAGCGGAGCTGAGGCCAGGAAGGCGCCAGTGGCGTCTCCCAGCCTCGCGCAGCCTGCTCCTTCCTGGGCAGGAAGCCTAGCAGCGAGGCAACTCTGGGCAATGCTCGCCCAGGGCAGAGCAGCCTCGCGCCAGCAACCCTGCCAGAACGGGCCTCTGAGCAGAGCTGGAGCTCTGCCGTCCTGGAGGCGCACTCGGCTCCAGCCAAGTAGGGCTTGAGCCAAACGAGGCTGGGCTGCCTCTTCTTCCCTCGAGGAAGCTCGCCTCCCCGCCAGCTGTTCACTCGGCTTACAGGTGGGGGCGCTCTGCGCCTCCTACAGGACTTGGCTCAGGGGCTGCTTGCCCTGAGCTGGGGCTGTGGGCGGGAGCCCAGGCACGCAGTGGCAGGCCCAAATCAGCTGCACACGTCTCTGCTGGGGAGGAGAGCGCTAGGGACGCTACGTGTGTGAGGCAGCTGCTGGGCGCCCAGGGAGTCAGCCTCCGGGTGTGCGGGGCTGCAGACCCCAGCCAGGGGCCCTGGGAGCCTGGTGCACTCCGTGTGGCGCTGAGCCTGGGCGGCCAAGCAACCGCTGGAGGAGCCCTGCACTGGCCCTTCCCTTCCCTCGCACAGAGCTCTTCCTGCTGGAGCCCTTGGCAGTGTGCAAGCCACCGGCCCCTAAGCCCTCCCCAAGGACGCCTGGGGCCTAGGTGCAAAGGCAAGGCAGGAGCGGAGCTGAGGCCAGGAAGGCGCCAGTGGCGTCTCCCAGCCTCGCGCAGCCTGCTCCTTCCTGGGCAGGAAGCCTAGCAGCGAGGCAACTCTGGGCAAGGCTCGCCCAGGGCAGAGCAGCCTCGCGCCAGCAACCCTGCCAGAACGGGCCTCTGAGCAGAGCTGGAGCTCTGCCGTCCTGGAGGCGCACTCGGCTCCAGCCAAGTAGGGCTTGAGCCAAACGAGGCTGGGCTGCCTCTTCTTCCCTCGAGGAAGCTCGCCTCCCCGCCAGCTGTTCACTCGGCTTCCAGGTGGGGCCGCTCTGCGCCTCCTGCAGGACTTGGCTCAGGGGCTGCTTGCCCTGAGCTGGGGCTGTGGGCGGGAGCCCAGGCACGCAGTGGCAGGCCCCAACCAGCTGCACACGTCTCTGCTGGGGAGGAGAGCGCTAGGGAAGCTACGTGTGTGAGGCAGCTGCTGGGCGCCCAGGCAGTCAGCCTCCGGGTGTGCGGGGCTGCACACCCCAGCCAGGGGCCCTGGGAGCCTGGTGCACTCCGTGCGGCGCTGAGCCTGGGCGGCCAAGCAACCGCTGGAGAAGCCCTGCACTGGCCCTTCCCTTCCCTCGCACAGAGCTCTTCCTGCTGGCGCCCTTGGCAGTGTGCAAGCCACCGGCCCCTTAGCCCTCCCCAAGGACGCCTGGGTCCAAGGTGCAAAGGCAAGGCAGGAGCCGAGCTGAGGCCAGGAAGGCGCCAGTGGCGTCTCCCAGCCTTGCGCAGCCTGCTCCTTCCTGGGCAGGAAGCCTAGCAGCGAGGCAAGTCTGGGCAAGGCTCGCCCAGGTCAGAGCAGCCTCGCGCCAGCAACTCTGCCAGAACGGGCCTCTGAGCAGAGCTGGAGCTCTGCCGTCCTGGAGGCGCACTCGGCTCCAGCCAAGTAGGGCTTGAGCCAAACGAGGCTGGGCTGCCTCTGCTTCCCTCGAGGAGGCTCGCCTCCCCGCCAGCTGTTCACTCGGCTTCCAGGTGGGGGCGCTCTGCGCCTCCTGCAGGTCTTGGCTCAGGGGCTGCTTGCCCTGAGCTGGGGCTGTGCGCGGGAGCCCAGGCACGCAGGGGCAGGCCCCAACCAGCTGCACACGTCTCTGCTGGGGAGGAGAGCGCTAGGGAAGCTACGTGTGTGAGGCAGCTGCTGGACTCCCAGGGAGTCAGCCTCCGGGTGTGCGGGGCTGCAGACCCCAGCCAGGGGCCCTGGGAGCCTGGTGCACTCCGTGCGGTGCTGAGCCTGGGCGGCCAAGCAACCGCTGGAGGAGCCCTGCACTGGCCCTTCCCTTCCCTCGGACAGAGCTCTTCCTGCTGGAGCCCTTGGCAGTGTGCAAGCCACCGGCCCCTAAGCCCTCCCCAAGGACGCCTGGGGCCTAGGTGCAAAGGCAAGGCAGGAGCGGAGCTGAGGCCAGGAAGGCGCCAGTGGCGTCTCCCAGCCTCGCGCAGCCTGCTCCTTCCTGGGCAGGAAGCCTAGCAGCGAGGCAAGTCTGGGCAAGGCTCGCCCAGGGCAGAGCAGCCTCGCGCCAGCAACTCTGCCAGAACGGGCCTCTGAGCAGAGCTGGAGCTCTGCCGTCCTGGAGGCGCACTCGGCTCCAGCCAAGTAGGGCTTGAGCCAAACGAGGCTGTGCTGCCTCTTCTTCCCTCGAGGAGGCTCGCCTCCCCGCCAGCTGTTCACTCGGCTTCCAGTTGGGGGCGCTCTTCGCCTCCTGCAGGTCTTGGCTCAGGGGCTGCTTGCCCTGAGCTGGGGCTGTGCGCAGGAGCCCAGGAACGCAGGGGCAGGCCCCAACCAGCTGCACACGTCTCTGCTGGGGAGGAGAGCGCTAGGGAAGCTACGTGTGTGAGGCAGCTGCTGGGCGCCCAGGGAGTCAGCCTCCGGGTGTGCGGGCCTGCAGAACCCAGCCAGGGCCCTGGGAGCCTGGGGCACTCCGTCCGGCGCTGAGCCTGGGCGGCCAAGCAACCGCTGGAGGAGCCCTGCACTGGCCCTTCCCTTCCCTCGCACAGAGCTCTTCCTGCTGGAGCCCTTTGCACTCTGCAAGCCACCGGCCCCTAAGCCCTCCCCAAGGACGCCTGGGGCCTAGTTGTAAAGGCAAGGCAGGAGCGGAGCTGAGGCCAGGAAGGCGCCAGTGGCGTCTCCCAGCCTCGCGCAGCCTGCTCCTTCCTGGGCAGGAAGCCTAGCAGCGAGGCAACTCTGGGCAAGGCTCGCCCAGGGCAGAGCAGCCTCGCGCCAGCAACCCTGCCAGAACGGGCCTCTGAGCAGAGCTGGAGCTCTGCCGTTCTGGAGGCGCACTCGGCTCCAGCCAAGTAGGGCTTGAGCCAAACGAGGCTGGGCTGCCTCTCCTTCCCTCGAGGAAGCTCGCCTCCCCGCCAGCTGTTCACTCGGCTTCCAGGTGGGGCCGCTCTGCGCCTCCTGCAGGACTTGGCTCAGGGGCTGCTTGCCCTGAGCTGGGGCTGTGGGCGGGAGCCCAGGCACGCCGTGGCAGGCCCCAACCAGCTGCACACGTCTCTGCTGGGGAGGAGAGCGCTAGGGAAGCTACGTGTGTGAGGCAGCTGCTGGGCGCCCAGGGAGTCAGCCTCCGGGTGTGCGGAGCTGCAGACCCCAGCCAGGGGCCCTGGGAGCCTGGTGCACTCCGTGCGGCGCTGAGCCTGGGCGGCCAAGCAACCGCTGGAGAAGCCCTGCAATGGCCCTTCCCTTCCCTCGCACAGAGCTCTTCCTGCTGGCGCCCTTGGCAGTGTGCAAGCCACCGGCCCCTAAGCCCTCCCCAAGGACGCCTGGGTCCAAGGTGCAAAGGCAAGGCAGGAGCGGAGCTGAGGCCAGGAAGGCGCCAGTGGCGTCTCCCAGCCTTGCGCAGCCTGCTCCTTCTTGGGCAGGAAGCCTAGCAGCGAGGCAAGTCTGGGCAAGGCTCGCCCAGGGCAGAGCAGCCTCGCGCCAGCAACTCTGCCAGAACGGGCCTCTGAGCAGAGCTGGAGCTCTGCCGTCCTGGAGGCGCACTCGGCTCCAGCCAAGTAGGGCTTGAGCCAAACGAGGCTGGGCTGCCTCTGCTTCCCTCGAGGAGGCTCGCCTCCCCGCCAGCTGTTCACTCGGCTTCCAGGTGGGGGCGCTCTGCGCCTCCTGCAGGTCTTGGCTCAGGGGCTGCTTGCCCTGAGCTGGCGCTGTGCGCGGGAGCCTAGGCACGCAGGGGCAGGCCCCAACCAGCTGCACACGTCTCTGCTGGGGAGGAGAGCGCTAGGGAAGCTACGTGTGTGAGGCAGCTGCTGGGCGCCCAGGGAGTCAGCCTCCGGGTGTGCGGGGCTGCAGAACCCAGCCAGGGCCCTGGGAGCCTGGGGCACTCCGTCCGGCGCTGAGCCTGGGCGGCCAAGCAACCGCTGGAGGAGCCCTGCACTGGCCCTTCCCTTCCCTCGCACAGAGCTCTTCCTGCTGGAGCCCTTTGCACTCTGCAAGCCACCGGCCCAAAAGCCCTCCCCAAGGACGCCTGGGGCCTAGGTGCAAAGGCAAGGCAGGAGCGGAGCTGAGGCCAGGAAGGCGCCAGTGGCGTCTCCCAGCCTTGCGCAGCCTGCTCCTTCCTGGGCAGGAAGCCTAGCAGCGAGGCAAGTCTGGGCAAGGCTCGCCCAGGTCAGAGCAGCCTCGCGCCAGCAACTCTGCCAGAACGGGCCTCTGAGCAGAGCTGGAGCTCTGCCGTCCTGGAGGCGCACTCGGCTCCAGCCAAGTAGGGCTTGAGCCAAACGAGGCTGGCCTGCCTCTGCTTCCCTCGAGGAGGCTCGCCTCCCCGCCAGCTGTTCACTCGGCTTCCAGGTGGGGGCGCTCTGCGCCTCCTGCAGGTCTTGGCTCAGGGGCTGCTTGCCCTGAGCTGGGGATGTGCGCGGGAGCCCAGGCACGCAGGGGCAGGCCCCAACCAGCTGCCCACGTCTCTGCTGGGGAGGAGAGCGCTAGGGAAGCTACGTGTGTGAGGCAGCTGCTGGACTCCCAGGGAGTCAGCCTCCGGGTGTGCGGGGCTGCAGACCCCAGCCAGGGGCCCTGGGAGCCTGGTGCACTCCGTGCGGTGCTGAGCCTGGGCGGCCAAGCAACCGCTGGAGGAGCCCTGCACTGGCCCTTCCCTTCCCTCGGACAGAGCTCTTCCTGCTGGAGCCCTTGGCACTGTGCAAGCCACCGGCCCCTAAGCCCTCCCCAAGGACGCCTGGGGCCTAGGTGCAAAGGCAAGGCAGGAGCGGAGCTGAGGCCAGGAAGGCGCCAGTGGCGTCTCCCAGCCTCGCGCAGCCTGCTCCTTCCTGGGCAGGAAGCCTAGCAGCGAGGCAAGTCTGGGCAAGGCTCGCCCAGGGCAGAGCAGCCTCGCGCCAGCAACTCTGCCAGAACGGGCCTCTGAGCAGAGCTGGAGCTCTGCCGTCCTGGAGGCGCACTCGGCTCCAGCCAAGTAGGGCTTGAGCCAAACGAGGCTGTGCTGCCTCTTCTTCCCTCGAGGAGGCTCGCCTCCCCGCCAGCTGTTCACTCGGCTTCCAGTTGGGGGCGCTCTTCGCCTCCTGCAGGTCTTGGCTCAGGGGCTGCTTGCCCTGAGCTGGGGCTGTGCGCAGGAGCCCAGGCACGCAGGGGCAGGCCCCAACCAGCTGCACACGTCTCTGCTGGGGAGGAGAGCGCTAGGGAAGCTACGTGTGTGAGGCAGCTGCTGGGCGCCCAGGGAGTCAGCCTCCGGGTGTGCGGGGCTGCAGAACCCAGCCAGGGCCCTGGGAGCCTGGGGCACTCCGTCCGGCGCTGAGCCTGGGCGGCCAAGCAACCGCTGGAGGAGCCCTGCACTGGCCCTTCCCTTCCCTCGCACAGAGCTCTTCCTGCTGGAGCCCTTGGCACTGTGCAAGCCACCGGCCCCTAAGCCCTCCCCAAGGACGCCTGGGGCCTAGTTGCAAAGGCAAGGCAGGAGCGGTGCTGAGGCCAGGAAGGCGCCAGTGGCGTCTCCCAGCCTCGCGCAGCCTGCTCCTTCCTGGGCCGGAAGCCTAGCAGAGAGGCAACTCTGGGCAAGGCTCGCCCAGGGCAGAGCAGCCTCGCGCCAGCAACCCTGCCAGAACGGGCCTCTGAGCAGAGCTGGAGCTCTGCCGTCCTGGAGGCGCACTCGGCTCCAGCCAAGTAGGGCTTGAGCCAAACGAGGCTGGGCTGCCTCTTCTTCCCTCGAGGAAGCTCGCCTCCCCGCCAGCTGTTCACTCGGCTTACAGGTGGGGGCGCTCTGCGCCTCCTACAGGACTTGGCTCAGGGGCTGCTTGCCCTGAGCTGGGGCTGTGGGCGGGAGCCCAGGCACGCAGTGGCAGGCCCAAAGCAGCTGCACACGTCTCTGCTGGGGAGGAGAGCGCTAGGGAAGCTACGTGTGTGAGGCAGCTGCTGGGCGCCCAGGGAGTCAGCCTCCGGGTGTGCGGGGCTGCAGACCCCAGCCAGGGGCCCTGGGAGCCTGGTGCACTCCGTGTGGCGCTGAGCCTGGGCGGCCAAGCAACCGCTGGAGGAGCCCTGCACTGGCCCTTCCCTTCCCTCGCACAGAGCTCTTCCTGCTGGAGCCCTTGGCACTGTGCAAGCCACCGGCCCCTAAGCCCTCCCCAAGGACGCCTGGGGCCTAGGTGCAAAGGCAAGGCAGGAGCGGAGCTGAGGCCAGGAAGGCGCCAGTGGCGTCTCCCAGCCTCGCGCAGCCAGCTCCTTCCTGGGCAGGAAGCCTAGCAGCGAGGCAACTCTGGGCAAGGCTCGCCCAGGGCAGAGCAGCCTCGCGCCAGCAACCCTGCCAGAACGGGCCTCTGAGCAGAGCTGGAGCTCTGCCGTCCTGGAGGCGCACTCGGCTCCAGCCAAGTAGGGCTTGAGCCAAACGAGGCTGGGCTGCCTCTTCTTCCCTCGAGGAAGCTCGCCTCCCCGCCAGCTGTTCACTCGGCTTCCAGGTGGGGCCGCTCTGCGCCTCCTGCAGGACTTGGCTCAGGGGCTGCTTGCCCTGAGCTGGGGCTGTGGGCGGGAGCCCAGGCACGCAGTGGCAGGCCCCAACCAGCTGCACACGTCTCTGCTGGGGAGGAGAGCACTAGGGAAGCTACGTGTGTGAGGCAGCTGCTGGGCGCCCAGGGAGTCAGCCTCCGGGTGTGCGGGGCTGCAGACCCCAGCCAGGGGCCCTGGGAGCCTGGTGCACTCCGTGCGGCGCTGAGCCTGGGCGGCCAAGCAACCGCTGGAGAAGCCCTGCACTGGCCCTTCCCTTCCCTCGCACAGAGCTCTTCCTGCTGGCGCCCTTGGCAGTGTGCAAGCCACCGGCCCCTAAGCCCTCCCCAAGGACGCCTGGGTCCAAGGTGCAAAGGCAAGGCAGGAGCGGAGCTGAGGCCAGGAAGGCGCCAGTGGCGTCTCCCAGCCTTGCGCAGCCTGCTCCTTCTTGGGCAGGAAGCCTAGCAGCGAGGCAAGTCTGGGCAAGGCTCGCCCAGGGCAGAGCAGCCTCGCGCCAGCAACTCTGCCAGAACGGGCCTCTGAGCAGAGCTGGAGCTCTGCCGTCCTGGAGGCGCACTCGGCTCCAGCCAAGTAGGGCTTGAGCCAAACGAGGCTGGGCTGCCTCTGCTTCCCTCGAGGAGGCTCGCCTCCCCGCCAGCTGTTCACTCGGCTTCCAGGTGGGGGCGCTCTGCGCCTCCTGCAGGTCTTGGCTCAGGGGCTGCTTGCCCTGAGCTGGGGCTGTGCGCGGGAGCCTAGGCACGCAGGGGCAGGCCCCAACCAGCTGCACACGTCTCTGCTGGGGAGGAGAGCGCTAGGGAAGCTACGTGTGTGAGGCAGCTTCTGGACTCCCAGGGAGTCAGCCTCCGGGTGTGCGGGGCTGAAGACCCCAGCCAGGGGCCCTGGGAGACTGGTGCACTCCGTGCGGCGCTGAGCCTGGGCGGCCAAGCAACCGCTGGAGAAGCCCTGCACTGGCCCTTCCCTTCCCTGGCACAGAGCTCTTCCTGCTGCAGCCCATAGCAGTGTGCAAGCCACCGGCCCCTAAGCCCTCCCCAAGGACGCCTGGGGCCTAGGTGCAAAGGCAAGGCAGGAGCGGAGCTGAGGCCAGGAAGGCGCCAGTGGCGTCTCCCAGCCTCGCGCAGCCTGCTCCTTCCTGGGCAGGAAGCCTAGCAGCGAGGCAAGTCTGGGCAAGGCTCGCCCAGGGCAGAGCAGCCTCGCGCCAGCAACTCTGCCAGAACAGGCCTCTGAGCAGAGCTGGAGCTCTGCCGTCCTGGAGGCGCACTCGGCTCCAGCCAAGTAGGGCTTGAGCCAAACGAGGCTGGGCTGCCTCTTCTTCCCTCGAGGAGGCTCGCCTCCCCGCCAGCTGTTCACTCGGCTTCCAGGTGGGGGCGCTCTGCGCCTCCTGCAGGTCTTGGCTCAGGGGCTGCTTGCCCTGAGCTGGGGATGTGCGCGGGAGCCCAGGCACGCAGGGGCAGGCACCAACCAGCTGCCCACGTCTCTGCTGGGGAGGAGAGCGCTAGGGAAGCTACGTGTGTGAGGCAGCTGCTGGGCGCCCAGGGAGTCAGCCTCCGGGTGTGCGGGGCTGCAGACCCCAGCCAGGGGCCCTGGGAGCCTGGTGCACTCCGTGCGGCGCTGAGCCTGGGCGGCCAAGCAACCGCTGGAGGAGCCCTGCACTGGCCCTTCCCTTCCCTCGCACAGAGCTCTTCCTGCTGGAGCCCTTGGCAGTGTGCAAGCCACCGGCCCCTAAGCCCTCCCCAAGGACGCCTGGGGCCTAGGTGCAAAGGCAAGGCAGGAGCGGAGCTGAGGCCAGGAAGGCGCCAGTGGCGTCTCCCAGCCTCGCGCAGCCTGCTCCTTCCTGGGCAGGAAGCCTAGCAGCGAGGCAACTCTGGGCAAGGCTCGCCCAGGGCAGAGCAGCCTCGCGCCAGCAACTCTGCCAGAACGGGCCTCTGAGCAGAGCTGGAGCTCTGCCGTCCTGGAGGCGCACTCGGTTCCAGCCAAGTAGGGCTTGAGCCAAACGAGGCTGTGCTGCCTCTTCTTCCCTCGAGGAGGCTCGCCTCCCCGCCAGCTGTTCACTCGGCTTCCAGTTGGGGGCGCTCTTCGCCTCCTGCAGGTCTTGGCTCAGGGGCTGCTTGCCCTGAGCTGGGGCTGTGCGCAGGAGCCCAGGCACGCAGGGGCAGGCCCCAACCAGCTGCACACGTCTCTGCTGGGGAGGAGAGCGCTAGGGAAGCTACGTGTGTGAGGCAGCTGCTGGGCGCCCAGGGAGTCAGCCTCCGGGTGTGCGGGGCTGCAGAACCCAGCCAGGGCCCTGGGAGCCTGGGGCACTCCGTGCGGCGCTGAGTCTGGGCGGCCAAGCAACTGCTGGAGGAGCCCTGCACTGGCCCTTCCCTTCCCTCGCACAGAGCTCTTCCTGCTGGAGCCCTTGGCACTCTGCAAGCCACCGGCCCCTAAGCCCTCCCCAAGGACGCCTGGGGCCTAGGTGCAAAGGCAAGGCAGGAGCGGAGCTGAGGCCAGGAAGGCGCCAGTGGCGTCTCCCAGCCTCGCGCAGCCTGCTCCTTCCTGGGCAGGAAGCCTAGCAGCGAGGCAAGTCTGGGCAAGGCTCGCCCAGGGCAGAGCAGCCTCGCGCCAGCAACTCTGCCAGAACGGGCCTCTGAGCAGAGCTGGAGCTCTGGCGTCCTGGAGGCGCACTCGGCTCCAGCCAAGTAGGGCTTGAGCCAAACGAGGCTGTGCTGCCTCTTCTTCCCTCGAGGAGGCTCGCCTCCCCGCCAGCTGTTCACTCGGCTTCCAGGTGGGGGCGCTCTGCGCCTCCTGCAGGTCTTGGCTCAGGGGCTGCTTGCCCTGAGCTGGGGCTGTGCGCAGGAGCCCAGGCACGCAGGGGCAGGCCCCAACCTGCTGCACACCTCTCTGCTGGGGAGGAGAGCGCTAGGGAAGCTACGTGTGTGAGGCAGATTCTGGGCGCCCAGGCAGTCAGCCTCCGGGTGTGCGGGGCTGCAGACCCCAGCCAGGGGCCCTGGGAGCCTGGGGCACTCCGAGCGGCGCTGAGCCTGGGCGGCCAAGCAACCGCTGGAGGAGCCCTGCACTGGCCCTTCCCTTCCCTCGCACAGAGCTCTTCCTGCTGGAGCCCTTGGCACTGTGCAAGCCACCGGCCCCTAAGCCCTCCCCAATGAAGCCTGGGGCCTAGGTGCAAAGGCAAGGCAGGAGCGGAGCTGAGGCCAGGAAGGCGCCAGTGGCGTCTCCCAGCCTCGCGCAGCCTGCTCCTTCCTGGGCAGGAAGCCTAGCAGCGAGGCAAGTCTGGGCAAGGCTCGCCCAGGGCAGAGCAGCCTCGCGCCAGCAACTCTGCCAGAACGGGCCTCTGAGCAGAGCTGGAGCTCTGCAGTCCTGGAGGCGCACTCGGCTCCAGCCAAGTAGGGCTTGAGCCAAACGAGGCTGGGCTGCCTCTTCTTCCCTCGAGGAGGCTCGCCTCCCCTCCAGCTGTTCACTCGGCTTCCAGGTGGGGGCGCTCTGCGCCTCCTGCAGGTCTTGGCTCAGGGGCTGCTTACCCTGAGCTGGGGCGGTGCGCGGGAGCCCAGGCACGCAGGGGCAGGCCCCAACCAGCTGCACACGTCTCTGCTGGGGAGGAGAGCGCTAGGGAAGCTACGTGTGTGAGGCAGCTGCTGGACTCCCAGGGAGTCAGCCTCCGGGTGTGCGGGGCTGCAGACTTCAGCCAGGGGCCCTGGGAGCCTGGTGCACTCCGTGCGGCGCTGAGCCTGGGCGTCCAAGCAACCGCTGGAGGAGCCCTGCACTGGCCCTTCCCTTCCCTCGCACAGAGCTCTTCCTGCTGGAGCCCTTGGCACTGTGCAAGCCACCGGCCCCTAAGCCCTCCCCAAGGACGCCTGGGGCCTAGGTGCAAAGGCAAGGCAGGAGCGGAGCTGAGGCCAGGAAGTCGCCAGTGGCGTCTCCCAGCCTCGCGCAGCCTGCTCCTTCCTGGGCAGGAAGCCTAGCAGCGAGGCAAGTCTGGGCAAGGCTCGCCCAGGGCAGAGCAGCCTCGCGCCAGCAACTCTGCCAGAACGGGCCTCTGAGCAGAGCTGGAGCTCTGCCGTCCTGGAGGCGCACTCGGCTCCAGCCAAGTAGGGCTTGAGCCAAACGAGGCTGGGCTGCCTCTTCTTCCCTCGAGGAGGCTCGCCTCCCTGCCAGCTGTTCACTCGGCTTCCAGGTGGGGGCGCTCTGCGCCTCCTGCAGGTCTTGGCTCAGGGGCTGCTTGCCCTGAGCTGGGGCTGTGGGCGGGAGCCCAGGCACGCAGGGGCAGGCCCCAACTAGCTGCACACGTCTCTGCTGGGGAGGAGAGCGCTAGGGAAGCTACGTGTGTGAGGCAGCTGCTGGGCGCCCAGGGAGTCAGCCTCCGGGTGTGCGGGGCTGCAGACCCCAGCCAGGGGCCCTGGGAGCCTGGTGCACTCCGTGTGGCGCTGAGCCTGGGCTGCCAAGCAACCGCTGGAGGAGCCCTGCACTGGCCCCTCCCTTCCCTCGCACAGAGCTCTTCCTGCTGGAGCCCTTGGCACTGTGCAAGCCACCGGCCCCTAAGCCCTCCCCAAGGACGCCTGGGGCCTAGGTGCAAAGGCAAGGCAGGAGCGGAGCTGAGGCCAGGAAGGCGCCAGTGGCGTCTCCCAGCCTCGCGCAGCCTGCTCCTTCCTGGGCAGGAAGCCTAGCAGCGAGGCAACTCTGGGCAATGCTCGCCCAGGGCAGAGCAGCCTCGCGCCAGCAACCCTGCCAGAACGGGCCTCTGAGCAGAGCTGGAGCTCTGCCGTCCTGGAGGCGCACTCGGCTCCAGCCAAGTAGGGCTTGAGCCAAACGAGGCTGGGCTGCCTCTTCTTCCCTCGAGGAAGCTCGCCTCCCCGCCAGCTGTTCACTCGGCTTACAGGTGGGGGCGCTCTGCGCCTCCTACAGGACTTGGCTCAGGGGCTGCTTGCCCTGAGCTGGGGCTGTGGGCGGGAGCCCAGGCACGCAGTGGCAGGCCCAAATCAGCTGCACACGTCTCTGCTGGGGAGGAGAGCGCTAGGGAAGCTACGTGTGTGAGGCAGCTGCTGGGCGCCCAGGGAGTCAGCCTCCGGGTGTGCGGGGCTGCAGACCCCAGCCAGGGGCCCTGGGAGCCTGGTGCACTCCGTGTGGCGCTGAGCCTGGGCGGCCAAGCAACGGCTGGAGGAGCCCTGCACTGGCCCTTCCCTTCCCTCGCACAGAGCTCTTCCTGCTGGAGCCCTTGGCAGTGTGCAAGCCACCGGCCCCTAAGCCCTCCCCAAGGACGCCTGGGGCCTAGGTGCAAAGGCAAGGCAGGAGCGGAGCTGAGGCCAGGAAGGCGCCAGTGGCGTCTCCCAGCCTCGCGCAGCCTGCTCCTTCCTGGGCAGGAAGCCTAGCAGCGAGGCAACTCTGGGCAAGGCTCGCCCAGGGCAGAGCAGCCTCGCGCCAGCAACCCTGCCAGAACGGGCCTCTGAGCAGAGCTGGAGCTCTGCCGTCCTGGAGGCGCACTCGGCTCCAGCCAAGTAGGGCTTGAGCCAAACGAGGCTGGGCTGCCTCTTCTTCCCTCGAGGAAGCTCGCCTCCCCGCCAGCTGTTCACTCGGCTTCCAGGTGGGGCCGCTCTGCGCCTCCTGCAGGACTTGGCTCAGGGGCTGCTTGCCCTGAGCTGGGGCTGTGGGCGGGAGCCCAGGCACGCAGTGGCAGGCCCCAACCAGCTGCACACGTCTCTGCTGGGGAGGAGAGCGCTAGGGAAGCTACGTGTGTGAGGCAGCTGCTGGGCGCCCAGGCAGTCAGCCTCCGGGTGTGCGGGGCTGCACACCCCAGCCAGGGGCCCTGGGAGCCTGGTGCACTCCGTGCGGCGCTGAGCCTGGGCGGCCAAGCAACCGCTGGAGAAGCCCTGCACTGGCCCTTCCCTTCCCTCGCACAGAGCTCTTCCTGCTGGCGCCCTTGGCAGTGTGCAAGCCACCGGCCCCTAAGCCCTCCCCAAGGACGCCTGGGTCCAAGGTGCAAAGGCAAGGCAGGAGCGGAGCTGAGGCCAGGAAGGCGCCAGTGGCGTCTCCCAGCCTTGCGCAGCCTGCTCCTTCCTGGGCAGGAAGCCTAGCAGCGAGGCAAGTCTGGGCAAGGCTCGCCCAGGTCAGAGCAGCCTCGCGCCAGCAACTCTGCCAGAACGGGCCTCTGAGCAGAGCTGGAGCTCTGCCGTCCTGGAGGCGCACTCGGCTCCAGCCAAGTAGGGCTTGAGCCAAACGAGGCTGGGCTGCCTCTGCTTCCCTCGAGGAGGCTCGCCTCCCCGCCAGCTGTTCACTCGGCTTCCAGGTGGGGGCGCTCTGCGCCTCCTGCAGGTCTTGGCTCAGGGGCTGCTTGCCCTGAGCTGGGGCTGTGCGCGGGAGCCCAGGCACGCAGGGGCAGGCCCCAACCAGCTGCACACGTCTCTGCTGGGGAGGAGAGCGCTAGGGAAGCTACGTGTGTGAGGCAGCTGCTGGACTCCCAGGGAGTCAGCCTCCGGGTGTGCGGGGCTGCAGACCCCAGCCAGGGGCCCTGGGAGCCTGGTGCACTCCGTGCGGTGCTGAGCCTGGGCGGCCAAGCAACCGCTGGAGGAGCCCTGCACTGGCCCTTCCCTTCCCTCGGACAGAGCTCTTCCTGCTGGAGCCCTTGGCAGTGTGCAAGCCACCGGCCCCTAAGCCCTCCCCAAGGACGCCTGGGGCCTAGGTGCAAAGGCAAGGCAGGAGCGGAGCTGAGGCCAGGAAGGCGCCAGTGGCGTCTCCCAGCCTCGCGCAGCCTGCTCCTTCCTGGGCAGGAAGCCTAGCAGCGAGGCAAGTCTGGGCAAGGCTCGCCCAGGGCAGAGCAGCCTCGCGCCAGCAACTCTGCCAGAACGGGCCTCTGAGCAGAGCTGGAGCTCTGCCGTCCTGGAGGCGCACTCGGCTCCAGCCAAGTAGGGCTTGAGCCAAACGAGGCTGTGCTGCCTCTTCTTCCCTCGAGGAGGCTCGCCTCCCCGCCAGCTGTTCACTCGGCTTCCAGTTGGGGGCGCTCTTCGCCTCCTGCAGGTCTTGGCTCAGGGGCTGCTTGCCCTGAGCTGGGGCTGTGCGCAGGAGCCCAGGAACGCAGGGGCAGGCCCCAACCAGCTGCACACGTCTCTGCTGGGGAGGAGAGCGCAAGGGAAGCTACGTGTGTGAGGCAGCTGCTGGGCGCCCAGGGAGTCAGCCTCCGGGTGTGCGGGCCTGCAGAACCCAGCCAGGGCCCTGGGAGCCTGGGGCACTCCGTCCGGCGCTGAGCCTGGGCGGCCAAGCAACCGCTGGAGGAGCCCTGCACTGGCCCTTCCCTTCCCTCGCACAGAGCTCTTCCTGCTGGAGCCCTTTGCACTCTGCAAGCCACCGGCCCCTAAGCCCTCCCCAAGGACGCCTGGGGCCTAGTTGTAAAGGCAAGGCAGGAGCGGAGCTGAGGCCAGGAAGGCGCCAGTGGCGTCTCCCAGCCTCGCGCAGCCTGCTCCTTCCTGGGCAGGAAGCCTAGCAGCGAGGCAACTCTGGGCAAGGCTCGCCCAGGGCAGAGCAGCCTCGCGCCAGCAACCCTGCCAGAACGGGCCTCTGAGCAGAGCTGGAGCTCTGCCGTTCTGGAGGCGCACTCGGCTCCAGCCAAGTAGGGCTTGAGCCAAACGAGGCTGGGCTGCCTCTCCTTCCCTCGAGGAAGCTCGCCTCCCCGCCAGCTGTTCACTCGGCTTCCAGGTGGGGCCGCTCTGCGCCTCCTGCAGGACTTGGCTCAGGGGCTGCTTGCCCTGAGCTGGGGCTGTGGGCGGGAGCCCAGGCACGCCGTGGCAGGCCCCAACCAGCTGCACACGTCTCTGCTGGGGAGGAGAGCGCTAGGGAAGCTACGTGTGTGAGGCAGCTGCTGGGCGCCCAGGGAGTCAGCCTCCGGGTGTGCGGAGCTGCAGACCACAGCCAGGGGCCCTGGGAGCCTGGTGCACTCCGTGCGGCGCTGAGCCTGGGCGGCCAAGCAACCGCTGGAGAAGCCCTGCACTGGCCCTTCCCTTCCCTCGCACAGAGCTCTTCCTGCTGGCGCCCTTGGCAGTGTGCAAGCCACCGGCCCCTAAGCCCTCCCCAAGGACGCCTGGGTCCAAGGTGCAAAGGCAAGGCAGGAGCGGAGCTGAGGCCAGGAAGGCGCCAGTGGCGTCTCCCAGCCTTGCGCAGCCTGCTCCTTCTTGGGCAGGAAGCCTAGCAGCGAGGCAAGTCTGGGCAAGGCTCGCCCAGGGCAGAGCAGCCTCGCGCCAGCAACTCTGCCAGAACGGGCCTCTGAGCAGAGCTGGAGCTCTGCCGTCCTGGAGGCGCACTCGGCTCCAGCCAAGTAGGGCTTGAGCCAAACGAGGCTGGGCTGCCTCTGCTTCCCTCGAGGAGGCTCGCCTCCCCGCCAGCTGTTCACTCGGCTTCCAGGTGGGGGCGCTCTGCGCCTCCTGCAGGTCTTGGCTCAGGGGCTGCTTGCCCTGAGCTGGGGCTGTGCGCGGGAGCCTAGGCACGCAGGGGCAGGCCCCAACCAGCTGCACACGTCTCTGCTGGGGAGGAGAGCGCTAGGGAAGCTACGTGTGTGAGGCAGCTGCTGGGCGCCCAGGGAGTCAGCCTCCGGGTGTGCGGGGCTGCAGAACCCAGCCAGGGCCCTGGGAGCCTGGGGCACTCCGTCCGGCGCTGAGCCTGGGCGGCCAAGCAACCGCTGGAGGAGCCCTGCACTGGCCCTTCCCTTCCCTCGCACAGAGCTCTTCCTGCTGGAGCCCTTTGCACTCTGCAAGCCACCGGCCCAAAAGCCCTCCCCAAGGACGCCTGGGGCCTAGGTGCAAAGGCAAGGCAGGAGCGGAGCTGAGGCCAGGAAGGCGCCAGTGGCGTCTCCCAGCCTTGCGCAGCCTGCTCCTTCCTGGGCAGGAAGCCTAGCAGCGAGGCAAGTCTGGGCAAGGCTCGCCCAGGTCAGAGCAGCCTCGCGCCAGCAACTCTGCCAGAACGGGCCTCTGAGCAGAGCTGGAGCTCTGCCGTCCTGGAGGCGCACTCGGCTCCAGCCAAGTAGGGCTTGAGCCAAACGAGGCTGGCCTGCCTCTGCTTCCCTCGAGGAGGCTCGCCTCCCCGCCAGCTGTTCACTCGGCTTCCAGGTGGGGGCGCTCTGCGCCTCCTGCAGGTCTTGGCTCAGGGGCTGCTTGCCCTGAGCTGGGGATGTGCGCGGGAGCCCAGGCACGCAGGGGCAGGCCCCAACCAGCTGCCCACGTCTCTGCTGGGGAGGAGAGCGCTAGGGAAGCTACGTGTGTGAGGCAGCTGCTGGACTCCCAGGGAGTCAGCCTCCGGGTGTGCGGGGCTGCAGACCCCAGCCAGGGGCCCTGGGAGCCTGGTGCACTCCGTGCGGTGCTGAGCCTGGGCGGCCAAGCAACCGCTGGAGGAGCCCTGCACTGGCCCTTCCCTTCCCTCGGACAGAGCTCTTCCTGCTGGAGCCCTTGGCAGTGTGCAAGCCACCGGCCCCTAAGCCCTCCCCAAGGACGCCTGGGGCCTAGGTGCAAAGGCAAGGCAGGAGCGGAGCTGAGGCCAGGAAGGCGCCAGTGGCGTCTCCCAGCCTCGCGCAGCCTGCTCCTTCCTGGGCAGGAAGCCTAGCAGCGAGGCAAGTCTGGGCAAGGCTCGCCCAGGGCAGAGCAGCCTCGCGCCAGCAACTCTGCCAGAACGGGCCTCTGAGCAGAGCTGGAGCTCTGCCGTCCTGGAGGCGCACTCGGCTCCAGCCAAGTAGGGCTTGAGCCAAACGAGGCTGTGCTGCCTCTTCTTCCCTCGAGGAGGCTCGCCTCCCCGCCAGCTGTTCACTCGGCTTCCAGTTGGGGGCGCTCTTCGCCTCCTGCAGGTCTTGGCTCAGGGGCTGCTTGCCCTGAGCTGGGGCTGTGCGCAGGAGCCCAGGCACGCAGGGGCAGGCCCCAACCAGCTGCACACGTCTCTGCTGGGGAGGAGAGCGCTAGGGAAGCTACGTGTGTGAGGCAGCTGCTGGGCGCCCAGGGAGTCAGCCTCCGGGTGTGCGGGGCTGCAGAACCCAGCCAGGGCCCTGGGAGCCTGGGGCACTCCGTCCGGCGCTGAGCCTGGGCGGCCAAGCAACCGCTGGAGGAGCCCTGCACTGGCCCTTCCCTTCCCTCGCACAGAGCTCTTCCTGCTGGAGCCCTTGGCACTGTGCAAGCCACCGGCCCCTAAGCCCTCCCCAAGGACGCCTGGGGCCTAGTTGCAAAGGCAAGGCAGGAGCGGAGCTGAGGCCAGGAAGGCGCCAGTGGCGTCTCCCAGCCTCGCGCAGCCTGCTCCTTCCTGGGCCGGAAGCGTAGCAGAGAGGCAACTCTGGGCAAGGCTCGCCCAGGGCAGAGCAGCCTCGCGCCAGCAACCCTGCCAGAACGGGCCTCTGAGCAGAGCTGGAGCTCTGCCGTCCTGGAGGCGCACTCGGCTCCAGCCAAGTAGGGCTTGAGCCAAACGAGGCTGGGCTGCCTCTTCTTCCCTCGAGGAAGCTCGCCTCCCCGCCAGCTGTTCACTCGGCTTACAGGTGGGGGCGCTCTGCGCCTCCTACAGGACTTGGCTCAGGGGCTGCTTGCCCTGAGCTGGGGCTGTGGGCGGGAGCCCAGGCACGCAGTGGCAGGCCCAAAGCAGCTGCACACGTCTCTGCTGGGGAGGAGAGCGCTAGGGAAGCTACGTGTGTGAGGCAGCTGCTGGGCGCCCAGGGAGTCAGCCTCCGGGTGTGCGGGGCTGCAGACCCCAGCCAGGGGCCCTGGGAGCCTGGTGCACTCCGTGTGGCGCTGAGCCTGGGCGGCCACGCAACCGCTGGAGGAGCCCTGCACTGGCCCTTCCCTTCCCTCGCACAGAGCTCTTCCTGCTGGAGCCCTTGGCACTGTGCAAGCCACCGGCCCCTAAGCCCTCCCCAAGGACGCCTGGGGCCTAGGTGCAAAGGCAAGGCAGGAGCGGAGCTGAGGCCAGGAAGGCGCCAGTGGCGTCTCCCAGCCTCGCGCAGCCTGCTCCTTCCTGGGCAGGAAGCCTAGCAGCGAGGCAACTCTGGGCAAGGCTCGCCCAGGGCAGAGCAGCCTCGCGCCAGCAACCCTGCCAGAACGGGCCTCTGAGCAGAGCTGGAGCTCTGCCGTCCTGGAGGCGCACTCGGCTCCAGCCAAGTAGGGCTTGAGCCAAACGAGGCTGGGCTGCCTCTTCTTCCCTCGAGGAAGCTCGCCTCCCCGCCAGCTGTTCACTCGGCTTCCAGGTGGGGCCGCTCTGCGCCTCCTGCAGGACTTGGCTCAGGGGCTGCTTGCCCTGAGCTGGGGCTGTGGGCGGGAGCCCAGGCACGCAGTGGCAGGCCCCAACCAGCTGCACACGTCTCTGCTGGGGAGGAGAGCACTAGGGAAGCTACGTGTGTGAGGCAGCTGCTGGGCGCCCAGGGAGTCAGCCTCCGGGTGTGCGGGGCTGCAGACCCCAGCCAGGGGCCCTGGGAGCCTGGTGCACTCCGTGCGGCGCTGAGCCTGGGCGGCCAAGCAACCGCTGGAGAAGCCCTGCACTGGCCCTTCCCTTCCCTCGCACAGAGCTCTTCCTGCTGGCGCCCTTGGCAGTGTGCAAGCCACCGGCCCCTAAGCCCTCCCCAAGGACGCCTGGGTCCAAGGTGCAAAGGCAAGGCAGGAGCGGAGCTGAGGCCAGGAAGGCGCCAGTGGCGTCTCCCAGCCTTGCGCAGCCTGCTCCTTCTTGGGCAGGAAGCCTAGCAGCGAGGCAAGTCTGGGCAAGGCTCGCCCAGGGCAGAGCAGCCTCGCGCCAGCAACTCTGCCAGAACGGGCCTCTGAGCAGAGCTGGAGCTCTGCCGTCCTGGAGGCGCACTCGGCTCCAGCCAAGTAGGGCTTGAGCCAAACGAGGCTGGGCTGCCTCTGCTTCCCTCGAGGAGGCTCGCCTCCCCGCCAGCTGTTCACTCGGCTTCCAGGTGGGGGCGCTCTGCGCCTCCTGCAGGTCTTGGCTCAGGGGCTGCTTGCCCTGAGCTGGGGATGTGCGCGGGAGCCCAGGCACGCAGGGGCAGGCCCCAACCAGCTGCCCACGTCTCTGCTGGGGAGGAGAGCGCTAGGGAAGCTACGTGTGTGAGGCAGCTGCTGGGCGCCCAGGGAGTCAGCCTCCGGGTGTGCGGGGCTGCAGACCCCAGCCAGGGGCCCTGGGAGCCTGGTGCACTCCGTGCGGCGCTGAGCCTGGGCGGCCAAGCAACCGCTGGAGGAGCCCTGCACTGGCCCTTCCCTTCCCTCGCACAGAGCTCTTCCTGCTGGAGCCCTTGGCAGTGTGCAAGCCACCGGCCCCTAAGCCCTCCCCAAGGACGCCTGGGGCCTAGGTGCAAAGGCAAGGCAGGAGCGGAGCTGAGGCCAGGAAGGCGCCAGTGGCGTCTCCCAGCCTCGCGCAGCCTGCTCCTTCCTGGGCAGGAAGCCTAGCAGCGAGGCAACTCTGGGCAAGGCTCGCCCAGGGCAGAGCAGCCTCGCGCCAGCAACTCTGCCAGAACGGGCCTCTGAGCAGAGCTGGAGCTCTGCCGTCCTGGAGGCGCACTCGGTTCCAGCCAAGTAGGGCTTGAGCCAAACGAGGCTGTGCTGCCTCTTCTTCCCTCGAGGAGGCTCGCCTCCCCGCCAGCTGTTCACTCGGCTTCCAGTTGGGGGCGCTCTTCGCCTCCTGCAGGTCTTGGCTCAGGGGCTGCTTGCCCTGAGCTGGGGCTGTGCGCAGAAGCCCAGGCACGCAGGGGCAGGCCCCAACCAGCTGCACACGTCTCTGCTGGGGAGGAGAGCGCTAGGGAAGCTACGTGTGTGAGGCAGCTGCTGGGCGCCCAGGGAGTCAGCCTCCGGGTGTGCGGGGCTGCAGAACCCAGCCAGGGCCATGGGAGCCTGGGGCACTCCGTCCGGCGCTGAGCCTGGGCGGCCAAGCAACCGCTGGAGGAGCCCTGCAATGGCCCTTCCCTTCCCTCGCACAGAGCTCTTCCTGCTGGAGCCCTTTGCACTCTGCAAGCCACCGGCCCAAAAGCCCTCCCCAAGGACGCCTGGGGCCTAGGTGCAAAGGCAAGGCAGGAGCGGAGCTGAGGCCAGGAAGGCGCCAGTGGCGTCTCCCAGCCTCGCGCAGCCTGCTCCTTCCTGGGCAGGAAGCCTAGCAGCGAGGCAAGTCTGGGCAAGGCTCGCCCAGGGCAGAGCAGCCTCGCGCCAGCAACTCTGCCAGAACGGGCCTCTGAGCAGAGCTGGAGCTCTGCCGTCCTGGAGGCGCACTCGGCTCCAGCCAAGTAGGGCTTGAGCCAAACGAGGCTGGGCTGCCTCTTCTTCCCTCGAGGAGGCTCGCCTCCCCGCCAGCTGTTCACTCGGCTTCCAGGTGGGGGCGCTCTGCGCCTCCTGCAGGTCTTGGCTCAGGGGCTGCTTGCCCTGAGCTGGGGCTGTGGGCGGGAGCCCAGGCACGCAGGGGCAGGCCCCAACCAGCTGCACATGTCTCTGCTGGGGAGGAGAGCGCTAGGGAAGCTACGTGTGTGAGGCAGCTGCTGGGCGCCCAGGGAGTCAGCCTCCGGGTGTGCGGGGCTGCAGACCCCAGCCAGGGGCCCTGGGAGCCTGGTGCACTCCGTGCGGCGCTGAGCCTGGGCGGCCAAGCAACCGCTGGAGAAGCCCTGCACTGGCCCTTCCCTTCCCTGGCACAGAGCTCTTCCTGCTGCAGCCCTTAGCAGTGTGCAAGCCACCGGCCCCTAAGCCCTCACCAAGGACGCCTGGGGCCTAGGTGCAAAGGCAAGGCAGGAGCGGAGCTGAGGCCAGGAAGGCGCCAGTGGCGTCTCCCAGCCTCGCGCAGCCTGCTCCTTCCTGGGCAGGAAGCCTAGCAGCGAGGCAAGTCTGGGCAAGGCTCGCCCAGGGCAGAGCAGCCTCGCGCCAGCAACTCTGCCAGAACAGGCCTCTGAGCAGAGCTGGAGCTCTGCCGTCCTGGAGGCGCACTCGGCTCCAGCCAAGTAGGGCTTGAGCCAAACGAGGCTGGGCTGCCTCTTCTTCCCTCGAGGAGGCTCGCCTCCCCGCCAGCTGTTCACTCGGCTTCCAGGTGGGGGCGCTCTGCGCCTCCTGCAGGTCTTGGCTCAGGGGCTGCTTGCCCTGAGCTGGGGATGTGCGCGGGAGCCCAGGCACGCAGGGGCAGGCCCCAACCAGCTGCACACGTCTCTGCTGGGGAGGAGAGCGCTAGGGAAGCTACGTGTGTGAGGCAGCTGCTGGGCGCCCAGGGAGTCAGCCTCCGGGTGTGCGGGGCTGCAGACCCCAGCCAGGGGCCCTGGGAGCCTGGTGCACTCCGTGCGGCGCTGAGCCTGGGCGGCCAAGCAACCGCTGGAGGAGCCCTGCACTGGCCCTTCCCTTCCCTCGCACAGAGCTCTTCCTGCTGGAGCCCTTGGCAGTGTGCAAGCCACCGGCCCCTAAGCCCTCCCCAAGGACGCCTGGGGCCTAGGTGCAAAGGCAAGGCAGGAGCGGAGCTGAGGCCAGGAAGGCGCCAGTGGCGTCTCCCAGCCTCGCGCAGCCTGCTCCTTCCTGGGCAGGAAGCCTAGCAGCGAGGCAACTCTGGGCAAGGCTCGCCCAGGGCAGAGCAGCCTCGCGCCAGCAACCCTGCCAGAAGGGGCCTCTGAGCAGAGCTGGAGCTCTGCCGTCCTGGAGGCGCACTCGGCTCCAGCCAAGTTGGGCTTGAGCCAAACGAGGCTGGGCTGCCTCTTCTTCCCTCGAGGAAGCTCGCCTCCCCGCCAGCTGTTCACTCGGCTTCCAGGTGGGGCCGCTCTGCGCCTCCTGCAGGACTTGGCTCAGGGGCTGCTTGCCCTGAGCTGGGGCTGTGGGCGGGAGCCCAGGCACGCAGTGGCAGGCCCCAACCAGCTGGACACGTCTCTGCTGGGGAGGAGAGCGATAGGGAATCTACGTGTGTGAGGCAGCTGCTGAGCGCCCAGGCAGTCAGCCTCCGGGTGTGCGGGGCTGCAGACCCCAGCCAGGGGCCCTGGGAGCCTGGTGCACTCCGTGCGGCGCTGAGCCTGGGCGGCCAAGCAACCGCTGGAGAAGCCCTGCACTGGCCCTTCCCTTCCCTCGCACAGAGCTCTTCCTGCTGGCGCCCTTGGCAGTGTGCAAGCCACCGGCCCCTAAGCCCTCCCCAAGGACGCCTGGGTCCAAGGTGCAAAGGCAAGGCAGGAGCGGAGCTGAGGCCAGGAAGGCGCCAGTGGCGTCTCCCAGCCTCGCGCAGCCTGCTCCTTCCTGGGCAGGAAGCCTAGCAGCGAGGCAAGTCTGGGCAAGGCTCGCCCAAGGCAGAGCAGCCTCGCGCCAGCAACTCTGCCAGAACGGGCCTCTGAGCAGAGCTGGAGCTCTGCCGTCCTGGAGGCGCACTCGGCTCCAGCCAAGTAGGGCTTGAGCCAAACGAGGCTGGGCTGCCTCTTCTTCCCTCGAGGAGGCTCGCCTCCCCGCCAGCTTTTCACTCGGCTTTCAGGTGGGGGCGCTCTGCGCCTCCTGCAGGTCTTGGCTCAGGGTCTGCTTGCCCTGAGCTGGGGCTGTGCGCAGGAGCCCAGGCACGCAGGGGCAGGCCCCAACCAGCTGCACACGTCTCTGCTGGGGAGGAGAACGCTAGGGAAGCTACGTGTGTGAGGCAGCTTCTGGGCGCCCAGGGAGTCAGCCTCCGGGTGTGCGGGGCTGCAGAACCCAGCCAGGGCCCTGGGAGCCTGGGGCACTCCGTGCGGCGCTGAGTCTGGGCGGCCAAGCAACCGCTGGAGGAGCCCTGCACCTGCCCTTCCCTTCCCTCGCACAGAGCTCTTCCTGATGGAGCCCTTGTCACTCTGCAAGCCACCGGCCCAAAAGCCCTCCCCAAGGACGCCTGGGGCCTAGGTGCAAAGGCAAGGCAGGAGCGGAGCTGAGGCCAGGAAGGCGCCAGTGGCGTCTCCCAGCCTCGCGCAGCTTGCTCCTTCCTGGGCAGGAAGCCTAGCAGCGAGGCAAGTCTGGGCAAGGCTCGCCCAGGGCAGAGCAGCCTCGCGCCAGCAACTCTGCCAGAACGGGCCTCTGAGCAGAGCTGGAGCTCTGCCGTACTGGAGGCGCACTCGGCTCCAGCCAAGTAGGGCTTGAGCCAAACGAGGCTGGGCTGCCTCTTCTTCCCTCGAGGAGGCTCGCCTCC
Organism: Ovis canadensis; assembly: GCF_042477335.2. NCBI lineage: Eukaryota > Metazoa > Chordata > Mammalia > Artiodactyla > Bovidae > Ovis > Ovis canadensis. The sequence continues at coordinate 583,928 of NC_091266.1, read as the reverse complement.
CCGCCAGCTGTTCACTCGGCTTCCAGGTGGGGGCGCTCTGCGCCTCCTGCAGGTCTTGGCTCAGGGGCTGCTTGCCCTGAGCTGGGGCTGTGCGCAGGAGCCCAGGCACGCAGGGGCAGGCCCCAACCAGCTGCACACGTCTCTGCTGGGGAGGAGAGCGCTAGGGAAGCTACGTGTGTGAGGCAGCTGCTGGGCGCCCAGGGAGTCAGCCTCCGGGTGTGCGGGGCTGCAGAACCCAGCCAGGGCCCTGGGAGCCTGGGGCACTCCGTGCGGCGCTGAGTCTGGGCGGCCAAGCAACCGCTGGAGGAGCCCTGCACTGGCCCTTCCCTTCCCTCGCACAGAGCTCTTCCTGATGGAGCCCTTGGCACTCTGCAAGCCACCGGCCCAAAAGCCCTCCCCAAGGACGCCTGGGGCCTAGGTGCAAAGGCAAGGCAGGAGCGGAGCTGAGGCCAGGAAGGCGCCAGTGGCGTCTCCCAGCCTCGCGCAGCTTGCTCCTTCCTGGGCAGGAAGCCTAGCAGCGAGGCAAGTCTGGGCAAGGCTCGCCCAGGGCAGAGCAGCCTCGCGCCAGCAACTCTGCCAGAACGGGCCTCTGAGCAGAGCTGGAGCTCTGCCGTACTGGAGGCGCACTCGGCTCCAGCCAAGTAGGGCTTGAGCCAAACGAGGCTGGGCTGCCTCTTCTTCCCTCGAGGAGGCTCGCCTCCCCGCCAGCTGTTCACTCGGCTTCCAGGTGGGGGCGCTCTGCGCCTCCTGCAGGTCTTGGCTCAGGGGCTGCTTGCCCTGAGCTGGGGCTGTGCGCAGGAGCCCAGGCACGCAGGGGCAGGCCCCAACCAGCTGCACACGTCTCTGCTGGGGAGGAGAGCGCTAGGGAAGCTACGTGTGTGAGGCAGCTGCTGGGCGCCCAGGCAGTCAGCCTCCGGGTGTGCGGGGCTGCAGACCCCAGCCAGGGTCCTGGGAGCCTGGGGCACTCAGTGCGGCGCTGAGTCTGGGCGGCCAAGCAACCGCTGGAGGAGCCCTGCACTGGCCCTTCCCTTCCCTCGCACAGAGCTCTTCCTGCTGGAGCCCTTGGCAGTGTGCAAGCCACCGGCCCCTAAGCCCTCCCCAAGGACGCCTGGGGCCTAGGTGCAAAGGCAAGGCAGCAGCGGAGCTGAGGCCAGGAAGGCGCCAGTGGCGTCTCCCAGCCTCGCGCAGCCTGCTCCTTCCTGGGCAGGAAGCCTAGCAGCGAGGCAAGTCTGGGCAAGGCTCGCCCAGGGCAGAGCAGCCTCGCGCCAGCAACTCTGCCAGAACGGGCCTCTGAGCAGAGCTGGAGCTCTGCCGTCCTGGAGGCGCACTCGGCTCCAGCCAAGTAGGGCTTGAGCCAAACGAGGCTGGGCTGCCTCTTCTTCCCTCGAGGAGGCTCGCCTCCCCTCCAGCTGTTCACTCGGCTTCCAGGTGGGGGCGCTCTGCGCCTCCTGCAGGTCTTGGCTCAGGGGCTGCTTGCCCTGAGCTGGGGCTGTGCGCGGGAGCCCAGGCACGCAGGGGCAGGCCCCAACCAGCTGCACACGTCTCTGCTGGGGAGGAGAGCGCTAGGGAAGCTACGTGTGTGAGGCAGCTGCTGGGCGCCCAGGGAGTCAGCCTCCGGGTGTGCGGGGCTGCAGACCCCAGCCAGGGGCCCTGGGAGCCTGGTGCACTCCGTGCGGCCCTGAGCCTGGGCGGCCAAGCAACCGCTGGGGGAGCCCTGCACTGGCCCTTCCCTTCCCTCGCACAGAGCTCTTCCTGCTGGAGCCCTTGGCAGTGTGCAAGCCACCGGCCCCTAAGCCCTCCCCAAGGACGCCTGGGGCCTAGGTGCAAAGGCAAGGCAGGAGCGGAGCTGAGGCCAGGAAGGCGCCAGTGGCGTCTCCCAGCCTCGCGCAGCCTGCTCCTTCCTGGGCAGGAAGCCTATCAGCGAGGCAAGTCTGGGCAAGGCTCGCCCAGGGCAGAGCAGCCTCGCGCCAGCAACTCTGCCAGAACGGGCCTCTGAGCAGAGCTGGAGCTCTGCTGTCCTGGAGGCGCACTCGGCTCCAGCCAAGTAGGGCTTGAGCCAAACGAGGCTGGGCTGCCTCTTCTTCCCTCGAGGAGGCTCGCCTCCCCGCCAGCTGTTCACTCGGCTTCCAGGTGGGGGCGCTCTGCGCCTCCTGCAGGTCTTGGCTCAGGGGCTGCTTGCCCTGAGCTGGGGCTGTGCGCGGGAGCCCAGGCACGCAGGTGCAGGCCCCAACCAGCTGCACACGTCTCTGCTGGGGAGGAGAGCGCTAGGGAAGCTACGTGTGTGAGGCAGCTGCTGGGCGCCCAGGGAGTCAGCCTCCGGGTGTGCGGGGCTGCAAACCCCAGCCAGGGGCCCTGGGAGCCTGGTGCACTCCGTGCGGCGCTGAGCCTGGGCGGCCAAGCAACCGCTGGAGGAGCCCTGCACTGGTCCTTCCCTTCCCTCGCGCTGAGCTCTTCCTGCTGGAGCCCTTGGCAGTGTGCAAGCCACCGGCCCCTAAGCCCTCCCCAAGGACGCCTGGGGCCTAGGTGCAAAGGCAAGGCAGGAGCGGAGCTGAGGCCAGGAAGGCGCCAGTGGCGTCTCCCAGCCTCGCGCAGCCTGCTCCTTCCTGGGCAGGAAGCCTAGCAGCGAGGCAACTCTGGGCAAGGCTCGCCCAGGGCAGAGCAGCCTCGCGCCAGCAACCCTGCCAGAACGGGCCTCTGAGCAGAGCTGGAGCTCTGCCGTCCTGGAGGGGCACTCGGCTCCAGCCAAGTAGGGCTTGAGCCAAACGAGGCTGGGCTGCCTCTTCTTCCCTCGAGGAAGCTCGCCTCCCCGCCAGCTGTTCACTCGGCTTCCAGGTGGGGCCGCTCTGCGGCTCCTGCAGGACTTGGCTCAGGGGCTGCTTGCCCTGAGCTGGGGCTGTGGGCGGGAGCCCAGGCACGCAGTGGCAGGCCCCAACCAGCTGCACACGTCTCTGCTGGGGAGGAGAGCGATAGGGAAGCTACGTGTGTGAGGCAGCTGCTGGGCGCCCAGGCAGTCAGCCTCCGGGTGTGCGGGGCTGCAGACCCCAGCCAGGGGCCCTGGGAGCCTGGTGCACTCCGTGCGGCGCTGAGCCTGGGCGGCCAAGCAACCGCTGGAGAAGCCCTGCACTGGCCCTTCCCTTCCCTCGCACAGAGCTCTTCCTGCTGGCGCCCTTGGCAGTGTGCAAGCCACCGGCCCCTAAGCCCTCCCCAAGGACGCCTGGGTCCAAGGTGCAAAGGCAAGGCAGGAGCGGAGCTGAGGCCAGGAAGGCGCCAGTGGCGTCTCCAGCCTCGCGCAGCCTGCTCCTTCCTGGGCAGGAAGCCTAGCAGCGAGGCAAGTCTGGGCAAGGCTCGCCCAGGGCAGAGCAGCCTCGCGCCAGCAACTCTGCCAGAACGGGCCTCTGAGCAGAGCAGGAGCTCTGCCGTCCTGGAGGCGCACTCGGCTCCAGCCAAGTAGGGCTTGAGCCAAACGAGGCTGTGCTGCCTCTTCTTCCCTCGAGGAGGCTCGCCTCCCCGCCAGCTGTTCACTCGGCTTCCAGTTGGGGGCGCTCTTCGCCTCCTGCAGGTCTTGGCTCAGGGGCTGCTTGCCCTGAGCTGGGGCTGTGCGCAGGAGCCCAGGCACGCAGGGGCAGGCCCCAACCAGCTGCACACGTCTCTGCTGGGGAGGAGAGCGCTAGGGAAGCTACGTGTGTGAAGCAGCTGCTGGGCGCCCAGGGAGTCAGCCTCCGGGTGTGCGGGGCTGCAGAACCCAGCCAGGGCCCTGGGAGCCTGGTGCACTCCGTCCGGCGCTGAGCCTGGGCGGCCAAGCAACCGCTGGAGGAGCCCTGCACTGGCCCTTCCCTTCCCTCGCACAGAGCTCTTCCTGCTGGAGCCCTTTGCACTCTGCAAGCCACCGGCCCAAAAGCCCTCCCCAAGGACGCCTGGGGCCTAGGTGCAAAGGCAAGGCAGGAGCGGAGCTGAGGCCAGGAAGGCGCCAGTGGCGTCTCCCAGCCTCGCGCAGCTTGCTCCTTCCTGGGCAGGAAGCCTAGCAGCGAGGCAAGTCTGGGCAAGGCTCGCCCAGGGCAGAGCAGCCTCGCGCCAGCAACTCTGCCAGAACGGGCCTCTGAGCAGAGCTGGAGCTCTGCCGTCCTGGAGGCGCACTCGGCTCCAGCCAAGTAGGGCTTGAGCCAAACGAGGCTGGGCTGCCTCTTCTTCCCTCGAGGAGGCTCGCCTCCCCGCCAGCTTTTCACTCGGCTTCCAGGTGGGGGCGCTCTACGCCTCCTGCAGGTCTTGGCTCAGGGGCTGCTTGCCCTGAGCTGGGGCTGTGCGCAGGAGCCCAGGCACGCAGGGGCAGGCCCCAACCAGCTGCACACGTCTCTGCTGGGGAGGAGAGCGCTAGGGAAGCTACGTGTGTGAGGCAGCTGCTGGGCGCCCAGGGAGTCAGCCTCCGGGTGTGCGGGGCTGCAGAACCCAGCCAGGGCCCTGGGAGCCTGGGGCACTCAGTGCGGGGCTGAGCCTGGGCGACCAAGCAACCGCTGGAGGAGCCCTGCACTGGCCCTTCCCTTCCCTCGCACAGAGCTCTTCCTGCTGGAGCCCTTGGCACTGTGCAAGCCACCGGCCCCTAAGCCCTCCCCAAGGACGCCTGGGGCCTAGTTGCAAAGGCAAGGCAGGAGCGGAGCTGAGGCCAGGAAGGCGCCAGTGGCGTCTCCCAGCCTCGCGCAGCCTGCTCCTTCCTGGGCAGGAAGCCTAGCAGCGAGGCAACTCTGGGCAAGGCTCGCCCAGGGCAGAGCAGCCTCGCGCCAGCAACCCTGCCAGAACGGGCCTCTGAGCAGAGCTGGAGCTCTGCCGTCCTGGAGGCGCACTCGGCTCCAGCCAAGTAGGGCTTGAGCCAAACGAGGCTGGGCTGCCTCTTCTTCCCTCGAGGAAGCTCGCCTCCCCGCCAGCTGTTCACTCGGCTTACAGGTGGGGGCGCTCTGCGCCTCCTACAGGACTTGGCTCAGGGGCTGCTTGCCCTGAGCTGGGGCTGTGGGCGGGAGCCCAGGCACGCAGTGGCAGGCCCAAAGCAGCTGCACACGTCTCTGCTGGGGAGGAGAGCGCTAGGGAAGCTACGTGTGTGAGGCAGCTGCTGGGCGCCCAGGGAGTCAGCCTCCGGGTGTGCGGGGCTGCAGACCCCAGCCAGGGGCCCTGGGAGCCTGGTGCACTCCGTGTGGCGCTGAGCCTGGGCGGCCAAGCAACCGCTGGAGGAGCCCTGCACTGGCCCTTCCCTTCCCTCGCACAGAGCTCTTCCTGCTGGAGCCCTTGGCACTGTGCAAGCCACCGGCCCCTAAGCCCTCCCCAAGGACGCCTGGGGCCTAGGTGCAAAGGCAAGGCAGGAGCGGAGCTGAGGCCAGGAAGGCGCCAGTGGCGTCTCCCAGCCTCGCGCAGCCTGCTCCTTCCTGGGCAGGAAGCCTAGCAGCGAGGCAAGTCTGGGCAAGGCTCGCCCAGGGCAGAGCAGCCTCGCGCCAGCAACTCTGCCAGAACGGGCCTCTGAGCAGAGCTGGAGCTCTGCCGTCCTGGAGGCGCACTCGGCTCCAGCCAAGTAGGGCTTGAGCCAAACGAGGCTGGGCTGCCTCTTCTTCCCTCGAGGAGGCTCGCCTCCCCGCCAGCTTTTCACTCGGCTTTCAGGTGGGGGCGCTCTGCGCCTCCTGCAGGTCTTGGCTCAGGGTCTGCTTGCCCTGAGCTGGGGCTGTGCGCAGGAGCCCAGGCACGCAGGGGCAGGCCCCAACCAGCTGCACACGTCTCTGCTGGGGAGGAGAGCGCTAGGGAAGCTACGTGTGTGAGGCAGCTGCTGGGCGCCCAGGGAGTCAGCCTCCGGGTGTGCGGGGCTGCAGAACCCAGCCAGGGCCCTGGGAGCCGGGGGCACTCCGTGCGGCGCTGAGTCTGGGCGGCCAAGCAACCGCTGGAGGAGCCCTGCACTGGCCCTTCCCTTCCCTCGCACAGAGCTCTTCCTGATGGGGCCCTTGGCACTCTGCAAGCCACCGGCCCAAAAGCCCTCCCCAAGGACGCCTGGGGCCTAGGTGCAAAGGCAAGGCAGGAGCGGAGCTGAGGCCAGGAAGGCGCCAGTGGCGTCTCCCAGCCTCGCGCAGCTTGCTCCTTCCTGGGCAGGAAGCGTAGCAGCGAGGCAAGTCTGGGCAAGGCTCGCCAAGGGCAGAGCAGCCTCGCGCCAGCAACTCTGCCAGAACGGGCCTCTGAGCAGAGCTGGAGCTCTGCCGTACTGGAGGCGCACTCGGCTCCAGCCAAGTAGGGCTTGAGCCAAACGAGGCTGGGCTGCCTCTTCTTCCCTCGAGGAGGCTCGCCTCCCCGCCAGCTGTTCACTCGGCTTCCAGGTGGGGGCGCTCTGCGCCTCCTGCAGGTCTTGGCTCAGGGGCTGCTTGCCCTGAGCTGGGGCTGTGCGCAGGAGCCCAGGCACGCAGGGGCAGGCCCCAACCAGCTGCACACGTCTCTGCTGGGGAGGAGAGCGCTAGGGAAGCTACGTGTGTGAGGCAGCTGCTGGGCGCCCAGGCAGTCAGCCTCCGGGTGTGCGGGGCTGCAGACCCCAGCCAGGGTCCTGGGAGCCTGGGGCACTCAGTGCGGCGCTGAGTCTGGGCGGCCAAGCAACCGCTGGAGGAGCCCTGCACTGGCCCTTCCCTTCCCTCGCACAGAGCTCTTCCTGCTGGAGCCCTTGGCAGTGTGCAAGCCACCGGCCCCTAAGCCCTCCCCAAGGACGCCTGGGGCCTAGGTGCAAAGGCAAGGCAGGAGCGGAGCTGAGGCCAGGAAGGCGCCAGTGGCGTCTCCCAGCCTCGCGCAGCCTGCTCCTTCCTGGGCAGGAAGCCTAGCAGCGAGGCAAGTCTGGGCAAGGCTCGCCCAGGGCAGAGCAGCCTCGCGCCAGCAACTCTGCCAGAACGGGCCTCTGAGCAGAGCTGGAGCTCTGCCGTCCTGGAGGCGCACTCGGCTCCAGCCAAGTAGGGCTTGAGCCAAACGAGGCTGGGCTGCCTCTTCTTCCCTCGAGGAGGCTCGCCTCCCCTCCAGCTGTTCACTCGGCTTCCAGGTGGGGGCGCTCTGCGCCTCCTGCAGGTCTTGGCTCAGGGGCTGCTTGCCCTGAGCTGGGGCTGTGCGCGGGAGCCCAGGCACGCAGGGGCAGGCCCCAACCAGCTGCACACGTCTCTGCTGGGGAGGAGAGCGCTAGGGAAGCTACGTGTGTGAGGCAGCTGCTGGGCGCCCAGGGAGTCAGCCTCCGGGTGTGCGGGGCTGCAGACCCCAGCCAGGGGCCCTGGGAGCCTGGTGCACTCCGTGCGGCCCTGAGCCTGGGCGGCCAAGCAACCGCTGGGGGAGCCCTGCACTGGCCCTTCCCTTCCCTCGCACAGAGCTCTTCCTGCTGGAGCCCTTGGCAGTGTGCAAGCCACCGGCCCCTAAGCCCTCCCCAAGGACGCCTGGGGCCTAGGTGCAAAGGCAAGGCAGGAGCGGAGCTGAGGCCAGGAAGGCGCCAGTGGCGTCTCCCAGCCTCGCGCAGCCTGCTCCTTCCTGGGCAGGAAGCCTATCAGCGAGGCAAGTCTGGGCAAGGCTCGCCCAGGGCAGAGCAGCCTCGCGCCAGCAACTCTGCCAGAACGGGCCTCTGAGCAGAGCTGGAGCTCTGCCGTCCTGGAGGCGCACTCGGCTCCAGCCAAGTAGGGCTTGAGCCAAACGAGGCTGGGCTGCCTCTTCTTCCCTCGAGGAGGCTCGCCTCCCCGCCAGCTGTTCACTCGGCTTCCAGGTGGGGGCGCTCTGCGCCTCCTGCAGGTCTTGGCTCAGGGGCTGCTTGCCCTGAGCTGGGGCTGTGCGCGGGAGCCCAGGCACGCAGGTGCAGGCCCCAACCAGCTGCACACGTCTCTGCTGGGGAGGAGAGCGCTAGGGAAGCTACGTGTGTGAGGCAGCTGCTGGGCGCCCAGGGAGTCAGCCTCCGGGTGTGCGGGGCTGCAGACCCCAGCCAGGGGCCCTGGGAGCCTGGTGCACTCCGTGCGGCGCTGAGCCTGGGCGGCCAAGCAACCGCTGGAGGAGCCCTGCACTGGTCCTTCCCTTCCCTCGCGCTGAGCTCTTCCTGCTGGAGCCCTTGGCAGTGTGCAAGCCACCGGCCCCTAAGCCCTCCCCAAGGACGCCTGGGGCCTAGGTGCAAAGGCAAGGCAGGAGTGGAGCTGAGGCCAGGAAGGCGCCAGTGGCGTCTCCCAGCCTCGCGCAGCCTGCTCCTTCCTGGGCAGGAAGCCTAGCAGCGAGGCAAGTCTGGGCAAGGCTCGCCCAGGGCAGAGCAGCCTCGCGCCAGCAACTCTGCCAGATCGGGCCTCTGAGCAGAGCTGGAGCTCTGCCGTCCTGGAGGCGCACTCGGCTCCAGCCAAGTAGGGCTTGAGCCAAACGAGGCTGGGCTGCCTCTTCTTCCCTCGAGGAGGCTCGCCTCCCCGCCAGCTGTTCACTCGGCTTCCAGGTGGGGGCGCTCTGCGCCACCTGCAGGTCTTGGCTCAGGGGCTGCTTGCCCTGAGCTGGGGCTGTGGGCGGGAGCCCAGGCACGCAGGGGCAGGCCCCAACCAGCTGCACATGTCTCTGCTGGGGAGGAGAGCGCTAGGGAAGCTACGTGTGTGAGGCAGCTGCTGGGCGCCCAGGGAGTCAGCCTCCGGGTGTGCGGGGCTGAAGACCCCAGCCAGGGGCCCTGGGAGCCTGGTGCACTCCGTGCGGCGCTGAGCCTGGGCGGCCAAGCAACCGCTGGAGAAGCCCTGCATTGGCCCTTCCCTTCCCTGGCACAGAGCTCTTCCTGCTGCAGCCCTTAGCAGTGTGCAAGCCACCGGCCCCTAAGCCCTCCCCAAGGACGCCTGGGGCCTAGGTGCAAAGGCAAGGCAGGAGCGGAGCTGAGGCCAGGAAGGCGCCAGTGGCGTCTCCCAGCCTCGCGCAGCCTGCTCCTTCCTGGGTAGGAAGCCTAGCAGCGAGGCAAGTCTGGGCAAGGCTCGCCCAGGGCAGAGCAGCCTCGCGCCAGCAACTCTGCCAGAACAGGCCTCTGAGCAGAGCTGGAGCTCTGCCGTCCTGGAGGCGCACTCGGCTCCAGCCAAGTAGGGCTTGAGCCAAACGAGGCTGGGCTGCCTCTTCTTCCCTCGAGGAGGCTCGCCTCCCCGCCAGCTGTTCACTCGGCTTCCAGGTGGGGGCGCTCTGCGCCTCCTGCAGGTCTTGGCTCAGGGGCTGCTTGCCCTGAGCTGGGGATGTGCGCGGGAGCCCAGGCACGCAGGGGCAGGCCCCAACCAGCTGCCCACGTCTCTGCTGGGGAGGAGAGCGCTAGGGAAGCTACGTGTGTGAGGCAGCTGCTGGGCGCCCAGGGAGTCAGCCTCCGGGTGTGCGGGGCTGCAGACCCCAGCCAGGGGCCCTGGGAGCCTGGTGCACTCCGTGCGGCGCTGAGCCTGGGCGGCCAAGCAACCGCTGGAGGAGCCCTGCACTGGCCCTTCCCTTCCCTCGCACAGAGCTCTTCCTGCTGGAGCCCTTGGCAGTGTGCAAGCCACCGGCCCCTAAGCCCTCCCCAAGGACGCCTGGGGCCTAGGTGCAAAGGCAAGGCAGGAGCGGAGCTGAGGCCAGGAAGGCGCCAGTGGCGTCTCCCAGCCTCGCGCAGCCTGCTCCTTCCTGGGCAGGAAGCCTAGCAGCGAGGCAAGTCTGGGCAAGGCTCGCCCAGGGCAGAGCAGCCTCGCGCCAGCAACTCTGCCAGAACGGGCCTCTGAGCAGAGCTGGAGCTCTGCCGTCCTGGAGGCGCACTCGGCTCCAGCCAAGTAGGGCTTGAGCCAAACGAGGCTGGGCTGCCTCTTCTTCCCTCGAGGAGGCTCGCCTCCCCGCCAGCTGTTCACTCGGCTTCCAGGTGGGGGCGCTCTGCGCCTCCTGCAGGTCTTGGCTCAGGGGCTGCTTGCCATGAGCTGGGGCTATGCGCGGGAGCCCAGGCACGCAGGGGCAGGCCCCAGCCAGCTGCACTCGTCTCTGCTGGGGAGGAGAGCGCTAGGGAAGCTACGTGTGTGAGGCAGCTTCTGGGCGCCCAGGGAGTCAGCCTCCGGGTGTGCGGGGCTGCAGACCCCAGCCAGGGGCCCTGGGAGCCTGGGGCACTCCGAGCGGCGCTGAGCCTGGGCGGCCAAGCAACCGCTGGAGGAGCCCTGCACTGGCCCTTCCCTTCCCTCGCACAGAGCTCTTCCTGCTGGAGCCCTTGGCACTGTGCAAGCCACCGGCCCCTAAGCCCTCCCCAAGGACGCCTGGGGCCTAGGTTCAAAGGCAAGGCAGGAGCGGAGCTGAGGCCAGGAAGGCGCCAGTGGCGTCTCCCAGCCTCGCGCAGCCTGCTCCTTCCTGGGCAGGAAGCCTAGCAGCGAGGCAAGTCTGGGCAAGGCTCGCCCAGGGCAGAGCAGGCTCGCGCCAGCAACTCTGCCAGAACGGGCCTCTGAGCAGAGCTGGAGCTCTGCCGTCCTGGAGGCGCACTCGGCTCCAGCCAAGTAGGGCTTGAGCCAAACGAGGCTGGGCTGCCTCTTCTTCCCTCGAGGAGGCTCGCCTACCCTCCAGCTGTTCACTCGGCTTCCAGGTGGGGGCGCTCTGCGCCTCCTGCAGGTCTTGGCTCAGGGGCTGCTTGCCCTGAGCTGGGGCTGTGCGCGGGAGCCCAGGCACGCAGGGGCAGGCCCCAGCCATCTGCACACGTCTCTGCTGGGGAGGAGAGCGCTAGGGAAGCTACGTGTGTGAGGCAGCTTCTGGGCGCCCAGGGAGTCAGCCTCCGGGTGTGCGGGGCTGCAGACCCCAGCCAGGGGCCCGGGAGCCTGGGGCACTCCGAGCGGCGCTGAGCCTGGGCGGCCAAGCAACCGCTGGAGGAGCCCTGCACTGGCCCTTCCCTTCCCTCGCACAGAGCTCTTCCTGCTGGAGCCCTTGGCAGTGTGCAAGCCACCGGCCCCTAAGCCCTCCCAAAGGACGCCTGGGGCCTAGGTGCAAAGGCAAGGCAGGAGCGGAGCTGAGGCCAGGAAGGCGCCAGTGGCGTCTCTCAGCCTCGCGCAGCCTGCTCCTTCCTGGGCAGGAAGCCTAGCAGCGAGGCAAGTCTGGGCAAGGCTCGCCCAGGACAGAGCAGCCTCGCGCCAGCAACTCTGCCAGAACGGGCCTCTGAGCAGAGCTGGAGCTCTGCCGTCCTGGAGGCGCACTCGGCTCCAGCCAAGTAGGGCTTGAGCCAAACGAGGCTGGGCTGCCTCTTCTTCCCTCGAGGAGGCTCGCCTCCCCGCCAGCTGTTCACTCGGCTTCCAGGTGGGGGCGCTCTGCGCCTCCTGCAGGTCTTGGCTCAGGGGCTGATTGCCCTGAGCTGGGGCTGTGCGCGGGAGCCCAGGCACGCAGGGGCAGGCCCCAACCAGCTGCACACGTCTCTGCTGGGGAGGAGAGCGCTAGGGAAGCTACGTGTGTGAGGCAGCTGCTGGGCGCCCAGGGAGTCAGCCTCCGGGTGTGCGGGGCTGCAGACCCCAGCCAGGGGCCCTGGGAGCCTGGTGCACTCCGTGCGGCCCTGAGCCTGGGCGGCCAAGCAACCGCTGGGGGAGCCCTGCACTGGCCCTTCCCTTCCCTCGCACAGAGCTCTTCCTGCTGGAGCCCTTGGCAGTGTGCAAGCCACCGGCCCCTAAGCCCTCCCCAAGGATGCCTGGGGCCTAGGTGCAAAGGCAAGGCAGGAGCGGAGCTGAGGCCAGGAAGGCGCCAGTGGCGTCTCCCAGCCTCGCGCAGCCTGCTCCTTCCTGGGCAGGAAGCCTATCAGCGAGGCAAGTCTGGGCAAGGCTCGCCCAAGGCAGAGCAGCCTCGCGCCAGCAACTCTGCCAGAACGGGTCTCTGAGCAGAGCTGGAGCTCTGCCGTCCTGGAGGCGCACTCGGCTCCAGCCAAGTAGGGCTTGAGCCAAACGAGGCTGGGCTGCCTCTTCTTCCCTCGAGGAGGCTCGCCTCCCCGCCAGCTGTTCACTCGGCTTCCAGGTGGGGGCGCTCTGCGCCTCCTGCAGGTCTTGGCTCAGGGGCTGCTTGCCCTGAGCTGGGGCTGTGCGCGGGAGCCCAGGCACGCAGGTGCAGGCCCCAACCAGCTGCACACGTCTCTGCTGGGGAGGAGAGCGCTAGGGAAGCTACGTGTGTGAGGCAGCTGCTGGGCGCCCAGGGAGTCAGCCTCCGGGTGTGCGGGGCTGCAGACCCCAGCCAGGGGCCCTGGGAGCCTGGTGCACTCCGTGCGGCGCTGAGCCTGGGCGGCCAAGCAACCGCTGGAGGAGCCCTGCACTGGTCCTTCCCTTCCCTCGCGCTGAGCTCTTCCTGCTGGAGCCCTTGGCAGTGTGCAAGCCACCTGCCCCTAAGCCCTCCCCAAGGACGCCTGGGGCCTAGGTGCAAAGGCAAGGCAGGAGTGGAGCTGAGGCCAGGAAGGCGCCAGTGGCGTCTCCCAGCCTCGCGCAGCCTGCTCCTTCCTGGGCAGGAAGCCTAGCAGCGAGGCAAGTCTGGGCAAGGCTCGCCCAGGGCAGAGCAGCCTCGCGCCAGCAACTCTGCCAGATCGGGCCTCTGAGCAGAGCTGGAGCTCTGCCGTCCTGGAGGCGCACTCGGCTCCAGCCAAGTAGGGCTTGAGCCAAACGAGGCTGGGCTGCCTCTTCTTCCCTCGAGGAGGCTCGCCTCCCCACCAGCTGTTCACTCGGCTTCCAGGTGGGGGCGCTCTGCGCCACCTGCAGGTCTTGGCTCAGGGGCTGCTTGCCCTGAGCTGGGGCTGTGGGCGGGAGCCCAGGCACGCAGGGGCAGGCCCCAACCAGCTGCACATGTCTCTGCTGGGGAGGAGAGCGCTAGGGAAGCTACGTGTGTGAGGCAGCTGCTGGGCGCCCAGGGAGTCAGCCTCCGGGTGTGCGGGGCTGAAGACCCCAGCCAAGGGCCCTGGGAGCCTGGTGCACTCCGTGCGGCGCTGAGCCTGGGCGGCCAAGCAACCGCTGGAGAAGCCCTGCATTGGCCCTTCCCTTCCCTGGCACAGAGCTCTTCCTGCTGCAGCCCTTAGCAGTGTGCAAGCCACCGGCCCCTAAGCCCTCCCCAAGGACGCCTGGGGCCTAGGTGCAAAGGCAAGGCAGGAGCGGAGCTGAGGCCAGGAAGGCGCCAGTGGCGTCTCCCAGCCTCGCGCAGCCTGCTCCTTCCTGGGTAGGAAGCCTAGCAGCGAGGCAAGTCTGGGCAAGGCTCGCCCAGGGCAGAGCAGCCTCGCGCCAGCAACTCTGCCAGAACAGGCCTCTGAGCAGAGCTGGAGCTCTGCCGTCCTGGAGGCGCACTCGGCTCCAGCCAAGTAGGGCTTGAGCCAAACGAGGCTGGGCTGCCTCTTCTTCCCTCGAGGAGGCTCGCCTCCCCGCCAGCTGTTCACTCGGCTTCCAGGTGGGGGCGCTCTGCGCCTCCTGCAGGTCTTGGCTCAGGGGCTGCTTGCCCTGAGCTGGGGATGTGCGCGGGAGCCCAGGCACGCAGGGGCAGGCCCCAACCAGCTGCCCACGTCTCTGCTGGGGAGGAGAGCGCTAGGGAAGCTACGTGTGTGAGGCAGCTGCTGGGCGCCCAGGGAGTCAGCCTCCGGGTGTGCGGGGCTGCAGACCCCAGCCAGGGGCCCTGGGAGCCTGGTGCACTCCGTGCGGCGCTGAGCCTGGGCGGCCAAGCAACCGCTGGAGGAGCCCTGCACTGGCCCTTCCCTTCCCTCGCACAGAGCTCTTCCTGCTGGAGCCCTTGGCAGTGTGCAAGCCACCGGCCCCTAAGCCCTCCCCAAGGACGCCTGGGGCCTAGGTGCAAAGGCAAGGCAGGAGCGGAGCTGAGGCCAGGAAGGCGCCAGTGGCGTCTCCCAGCCTCGCGCAGCCTGCTCCTTCCTGGGCAGGAAGCCTAGCAGCGAGGCAAGTCTGGGCAATGCTCGCCCAGGGCAGAGCAGCCTCGCGCCAGCAACTCTGCCAGAACGGGCCTCTGAGCAGAGCTGGAGCTCTGCCGTCCTGGAGGCGCACTCGGCTCCAGCCAAGTAGGGCTTGAGCCAAACGAGGCTGGGCTGCCTCTTCTTCCCTCGAGGAGGCTCGCCTCCCCGCCAGCTGTTCACTCGGCTTCCAGGTGGGGGCGCTCTGCGCCTCCTGCAGGTCTTGGCTCAGGGGCTGCTTGCCCTGAGCTGGGGCTATGCGCGGGAGCCCAGGCACGCAGGGGCAGGCCCCAGCCAGCTGCACTCGTCTCTGCTGGGGAGGAGAGCGCTAGGGAAGCTACGTGTGTGAGGCAGCTTCTGGGCGCCCAGGGAGTCAGCCTCCGGGTGTGCGGGGCTGCAGACCCCAGCCAGGGGCCCTGGGAGCCTGGGGCACTCCGAGCGGCGCTGAGCCTGGGCGGCCAAGCAACCGCTGGAGGAGCCCTGCACTGGCCCTTCCCTTCCCTCGCACAGAGCTCTTCCTGCTGGAGCCCTTGGCACTGTGCAAGCCACCGGCCCCTAAGCCCTCCCCAAGGACGCCTGGGGCCTAGGTGCAAAGGCAAGGCAGGAGCGGAGCTGAGGCCAGGAAGGCGCCAGTGGCGTCTCCCAGCCTCGCGCAGCCTGCTCCTTCCTGGGCAGGAAGCCTAGCAGCGAGGCAAGTCTGGGCAAGGCTCGCCCAGGGCAGAGCAGCCTCGCGCCAGCAACTCTGCCAGAACGGGCCTCTGAGCAGAGCTGGAGCTCTGCCGTCCTGGAGGCGCACTCGGCTCCAGCCAAGTAGGGCTTGAGCCAAACGAGGCTGGGCTGCCTCTTCTTCCCTCGAGGAGGCTCGCCTCCCCTCCAGCTGTTCACTCGGCTTCCAGGTGGGGGCGCTCTGCGCCTCCTGCAGGTCTTGGCTCAGGGGCTGCTTGCCCTGAGCTGGGGCTGTGCGCGGGAGCCCAGGCACGCAGGGGCAGGCCCCAGCCATCTGCACACGTCTCTGCTGGGGAGGAGAGCGCTAGGGAAGCTACGTGTGTGAGGCAGCTGCTGGGCGCCCAGGGAGTCAGCCTCCGGGTGTGCGGGGCTGCAGACCCCAGCCAGGGGCCCGGGAGCCTGGGGCACTCCGAGCGGCGCTGAGCCTGGGCGGCCAAGCAACCGCTGGAGGAGCCCTGCACTGGCCCTTCCCTTCCCTCGCACAGAGCTCTTCCTGCTGGAGCCCTTGGCAGTGTGCAAGCCACCGGCCCCTAAGCCCTCCCAAAGGACGCCTGGGGCCTAGGTGCAAAGGCAAGGCAGGAGCGGAGCTGAGGCCAGGAAGGCGCCAGTGGCGTCTCTCAGCCTCACGCAGCCTGCTCCTTCCTGGGCAGGAAGCCTAGCAGCGAGGCAAGTCTGGGCAAGGCTCGCCCAGGGCAGAGCAGCCTCGCGCCAGCAACTCTGCCAGAACGGGCCTCTGAGCAGAGCTGGAGCTCTGCCGTCCTGGAGGCGCACTCGGCTCCAGCCAAGTAGGGCTTGAGCCAAACGAGGCTGGGCTGCCTCTTCTTCCCTCGAGGAGGCTCGCCTCCCCGCCAGCTGTTCACTCGGCTTCCAGGTGGGGGCGCTCTTCGCCTCCTGCAGGTCTTGGCTCAGGGGCTGCTTGCCCTGAGCTGGGGCTGTGCGCAGGAGCCCAGGCACGCAGGGGCAGGCCCCAACCAGCTGCACACGTCTCTGCTGGGGAGGAGAGCGCTAGGGAAGCTACGTGTGTGAGGCAGCTGCTGGGCGCCCAGGGAGTCAGCCTCCGGGTGTGCGGGGCTGCAGAACCCAGCCAGGGCCCTGGGAGCCTGGGGCACTCCGTGCGGCGCTGAGTCTGGGCGGCCAAGCAACCGCTGGAGGAGCCCTGCACTGGCCCTTCCCTTCCCTCGCACAGAGCTCTTCCTGCTGGAGCCCTTGGCACTGTGCAAGCCACCGGCCCCTAAGCCCTCCCCAAGGACGCCTGGGGCCTAGGTGCGAAGGCAAGGCAGGAGCGGAGCTGAGGCCAGGAAGGCGCCAGTGGCGTCTCCCAGCCTCGCGCAGCCTGCTCCTTCCTGGGCAGGAAGCCAAGCAGCGAGGCAAGTCTGGGCAAGGCTCGCCCAGGGCAGAGCAGCCTCGCGCCAGCAACTCTGCCAGAACGGGCCTCTGAGCAGAGCTGGAGCTCTGCCGTCCTGGAGGCGCACTCGGCTCCAGCCAAGTAGGGCTTGAGCCAAACGAGGCTGGGCTGCCTCTTCTTCCCTCGAGGAGGCTCGCCTCCCCGCCAGCTGTTCACTCGGCTTCCAGGTGGGGGCGCTCTGCGCCTCCTGCAGGTCTTGGCTCAGGGGCTGATTGCCCTGAGCTGGGGCTGTGCGCGGGAGCCCAGGCACGCAGGGGCAGGCCCCAACCAGCTGCACACGTCTCTGCTGGGGAGGAGAGCGCTAGGGAAGCTACGTGTGTGAGGCAGCTGCTGGGCGCCCAGGGAGTCAGCCTCCGGGTGTGCGGGGCTGCAGACCCCAGCCAGGGGCCCTGGGAGCCTGGTGCACTCCGTGCGGCGCTGAGCCTGGGCGGCCAAGCAACCGCTGGAGGATCCCTGCACTGGCCCTTCCCTTCCCTCGCACAGAGCTCTTCCTGCTGGAGCCCTTGGCAGTGTGCAAGCCACCGGCCCCTAAGCCCTCCCCAAGGACGCCTGGGGCCTAGGTGCAAAGGCAAGGCAGGAGCGGAGCTGAGGCCAGGAAGGCGCCAGTGGCGTCTCCCAGCCTCGCGCAGCCTGCTCCTTCCTGGGCAGGAAGCCTAGCAGCGAGGCAAGTCTGGGCAAGGCTCGCCCAGGGCAGAGCAGCCTCGCGCCAGCAACTCTGCCAGAACGGGCCTCTGAGCAGAGCTGGAGCTCTGCCGTCCTGGAGGCGCACTCGGCTCCAGCCAAGTAGGGCTTGAGCCAAACGATTCTGGGCTGCCTCTTCTTCGCTCGAGGAAGCTCGCCTCCCCGACAGCTGTTCACTCGGCTTCCAGGTGGGGGCGCTCTGCGCCACCTGCAGGTCTTGGCTCAGGGGCTGCTTGCCCTGAGCTGGGGCTGTGGGCGGGAGCCCAGGCACGCAGGGGCAGGCCCCAACCAGCTGCACACGTCTCTGCTGGGGAGGAGAGCGCTAGGGAAGCTACGTGTGTGAGGCAGCTGCTGGGCGCCCAGGGAGTCAGCCTCCGGGTGTGCGGGGCTGCAGACCCCAGCCAGGGGCCCTGGGAGCCTGGTGCACTCCGTGCGGCGCTGAGCCTGGGCGGCCAAGCAACCGCTGGAGAAGCCCTGCACTGGCCCTTCCCTTCCCTAGCACAGAGCTCTTCCTGCTGGAGCCCTTGGCAGTGTGCAAGCCACCGGCCCCTAAGCCCTCCCCAAGGACGCCTGGGGCCTAGGTGCAAAGGCAAGGTAGGTGCGGAGCTGAGGCCAGGAAGGCGCCAGTGGCGTCTCCCAGCCTCGCGCAGCCTGCTCCTTCCTGGGCAGGAAGCCTAGCAGCGAGGCAAGTCTGGGCAAGGCTCGCCCAGGGCAGAGCAGCCTCGCGCCAGCAACTCTGCCAGAACGGGCCTCTGAGCAGAGCTGGAGCTCTGCCGTCCTGGAGGCGCACTCGGCTCCAGCCAAGTAGGGCTTGAGCCAAACGAGGCTGGGCTGCCTCTTCTTTCCTCGAGGAGGCTCGCCTCCCCGCCAGCTGTTCACTCGGCTTCCAGGTGGGGGCGCTCTGCGCCTCCTGCAGGTCTTGGCTCAGGGGCTGCTTGCCCTGAGCTGGGGATGTGCGCGGGAGCCCAGGCACGCAGGGGCAGGCCCCAACCAGCTGCACACGTCTCTGCTGGGGAGGAGAGCGCTAGGGAAGCTACGTGTGTGAGGCAGCTGCTGGGCGCCCAGGGAGTCAGCCTCCGGTGTGCGGGGCTGCAGACCCCAGCCAGGGGCCCTGGGAGCCTGGTGCACTCCGTGCGGCGCTGAGCCTGGGCGGCCAAGCAACCGCTGGAGGAGCCCTGCACTGGCCCTTCCCTTCCCTCGCACAGAGCTCTTCCTGCTGGAGCCCTTGGCAGTGTGCAAGCCACCGGCCCCTAAGCCCTCCCCAAGGACGCCTGGGGCCTAGGTGCAAAGGCAAGGCAGGAGCGGAGCTGAGGCCAGGAAGGCGCCAGTGGCGTCTCCCAGCCTCGCGCAGCCTGCTCCTTCCTGGGCAGGAAGCCTAGCAGCGAGGCAAGTCTGGGCAAGGCTCGCCCAGGGCAGAGCAGCCTCGCGCCAGCAACTCTGCCAGAACGGGCCTCTGAGCAGAGCTGGAGCTCTGCCGTCCTGGAGGCGCACTCGGCTCCAGCCAAGTAGGGCTTGAGCCAAACGAGGCTGGGCTGCCTCTTCTTCCCTCGAGGAAGCTCTCCTCCCCGACAGCTGTTCACTCGGCTTCCAGGTGGGGGCGCTCTGCGCCACCTGCAGGTCTTGGCTCAGGGGCTGCTTGCCCTGAGCTGGGGCTGTGGGCGGGAGCCCAGGCACGCAGGGGCAGGCCCCAACCAGCTGCACACGTCTCTGCTGGGGAGGAGAGCGCTAGGGAAGCTACGTGTGTGAGGCAGCTGCTGGGCGCCCAGGGAGTCAGCCTCCGGGTGTGCGGGGCTGCAGACCCCAGCCAGGGGCCCTGGGAGCCTGGTGCACTCCGTGCGGCGCTGAGCCTGGGCGGCCAAGTAACCGCTGGAGAAGCCCTGCACTGGCCCTTCCCTTCCCTAGCACAGAGCTCTTCCTGCTGGAGCCCTTGGCAGTGTGCAAGCCACCGGCCCCTAAGCCCTCCCCAAGGAAGCCTGGGGCCTAGGTGCAAAGGCAAGGCAGGAGCGGAGCTGAGGCCAGGAAGGCGCCAGTGGCGCCTCCCAGCCTCGCGCAGCCTGCTCCTTCCTGGGCAGGAAGCCTAGCAGCGAGGCAAGTCTGGGCAAGGCTCGCCCAGGGCAGAGCAGCCTCGCGCCAGCAACTCTGCCAGAACGGGCCTCTGAGCAGAGCTGGAGCTCTGCCGTCCTGGAGGCGCACTCGGCTCCAGCCAAGTAGGGCTTGAGCCAAACGAGGCTGGGCTGCCTCTTCTTCCCTCGAGGAGGCTCGCCTCCCCGCCAGCTGTTCACTCGGCTTCCAGTTGGGGGCGCTCTTCGCCTCCTGCAGGTCTTGGCTCAGGGGCTGCTTGCCCTGAGCTGGGGCTGTGCGCAGGAGCCCAGGCACGCAGGGGCAGGCCCCAACCAGCTGCACACGTCTCTGCTGGGGAGGAGAGCGCTAGGGAAGCTACGTGTGTGAGGCAGCTGCTGGGCGCCCAGGGAGTCAGCCTCCGGGTGTGCGGGGCTGCAGAACCCAGCCAGGGCCCTGGGAGCCTGGGGCACTCCGTGCGGCGCTGAGTCTGGGCGGCCAAGCAACCGCTGGAGGAGCCCTGCACTGGCCCTTCCCTTCCCTCGCACAGAGCTCTTCCTGCTGGAGCCCTTGGCACTGTGCAAGCCACCGGCCCCTAAGCCCTCCCCAAGGACGCCTGGGGCCTAGGTGCAAAGGCAAGGCAGGAGCGGAGCTGAGGCCAGGAAGGCGCCAGTGGCGTCTCCCAGCCTCGCGCAGCCTGCTCCTTCCTGGGCAGGAAGCCTAGCAGCGAGGCAACTCTGGGCAAGGCTCGCCCAGGGCAGAGCAGCCTCGCGCCAGCAACCCTGCCAGAACGGGCCTCTGAGCAGAGCTGGAGCTCTGCCGTCCTGGAGGCGCACTCGGCTCCAGCCAAGTAGGGCTTGAGCCAAACGAGGCTGGGCTGCCTCTTCTTCCCTCGAGGAGGCTCGCCTCCCCGCCAGCTGTTCACTCGGCTTCCAGGTGGGGGCGCTCTGCGCCTCCTGCAGGTCTTGGCTCAGGGGCTGCTTGCCCTGAGCTGGGGCTGTGGGCGGGAGCTCAGGCACGCAGTGGAAGGCCCCAACCAGCTGCACACGTCTCTGCTGGGGAGGAGAGCGCTAGGGAAGCTACGTGTGTGAGGCAGCTGCTGGGCGCCCAGGGAGTCAGCCTCTGGGTGTGCGGGGCTGCAGACCCCAGCCAGGGGCCCTGGGAGCCTGGTGCACTCCGTGCGGCGCTGAGCCTGGGCGGCCAAGCAACCGCTGGAGAAGCCCTGCACTGGCCCTTCCCTTCCCTCACACAGAGGTCTTCCTGCTGGAGCCCCTGGCAGTGTGCAAGCCACCGGCCCCTAAGCCCTCCCCAAGGACGCCTGGGGCCTAGGTGCAAAGGCAAGGCAGGAGCGGAGCTGAGGCCAGGAAGGCGCCAGTGGCGTCTCCCAGCCTCGCGCAGCCTGCTCCTTCCTGGGCAGGAAGCCTAGCAGCGAGGCAAGTCTGGGCAAGGCTCGCCCAGGGCAGAGCAGCCTCGCGCCAGCAACTCTGCCAGAACGGGCCTCTGAGCAGAGCTGGAGCTCTGCCGTCCTGGAGGCGCACTCGGCTCCAGCCAAGTAGGGCTTGAGCCAAACGAGGCTGGGCTGCCTCTTCTTCCCTCGAGGAGGCTCACCTCCCCTCCAGCTGTTCACTCGGCTTCCAGGTGGGGGCGCTCTGCGCCTCCTGCAGGTCTTGGCTCATGGGCTGCTTGCCCTGAGCTGGGGCTGTGCGCGGGAGCCCAGGCACGCAGGGGCAGGCCCCAGCCATCTGCATACGTCTCTGCTGGGGAGGAGAGCGCTAGGGAAGCTACGTGTGTGAGGCAGCTTCTGGGCGCCCAGGGAGTCAGCCTCCGGGTGTGCGGGGCTGCAGACCCCAGCCAGGGGCCCGGGAGCCTGGGGCACTCCGAGCGGCGCTGAGCCTGGGCGGCCAAGCAACCGCTGGAGGAGCCCTGCACTGGCCCTTCCCTTCCCTCGCACAGAGCTCTTCCTGCTGGAGCCCTTGGCAGTGTGCAAGCCACCGGCCCCTAAGCCCTCCCAAAGGACGCCTGGGGCCTAGGTGCAAAGGCAAGGCAGGAGCGGAGCTGAGGCCAGGAAGGCGCCAGTGGCGTCTCTCAGCCTCGCGCAGCCTGCTCCTTCCTGGGCAGGAAGCCTAGCAGCGAGGCAAGTCTGGGCAAGGCTCGCCCAGGACAGAGCAGCCTCGCGCCAGCAACTCTGCCAGAACGGGCCTCTGAGCAGAGCTGGAGCTCTGCCGTCCTGGAGGCGCACTCGGCTCCAGCCAAGTAGGGCTTGAGCCAAACGAGGCTGGGCTGCCTCTTCTTCCCTCGAGGAGGCTCGCCTCCCCGCCAGCTGTTCACTCGGCTTCCAGGTGGGGGCGCTCTGCGCCTCCTGCAGGTCTTGGCTCAGGGGCTGATTGCCCTGAGCTGGGGCTGTGCGCGGGAGCCCAGGCACGCAGGGGCAGGCCCCAACCAGCTGCACACGTCTCTGCTGGGGAGGAGAGCGCTAGGGAAGCTACGTGTGTGAGGCAGCTGCTGGGCGCCCAGGGAGTCAGCCTCCGGGTGTGCGGGGCTGCAGACCCCAGCCAGGGGCCCTGGGAGCCTGGTGCACTCCGTGCGGCCCTGAGCCTGGGCGGCCAAGCAACCGCTGGGGGAGCCCTGCACTGGCCCTTCCCTTCCCTCGCACAGAGCTCTTCCTGCTGGAGCCCTTGGCAGTGTGCAAGCCACCGGCCCCTAAGCCCTCCCCAAGGACGCCTGGGGCCTAGGTGCAAAGGCAAGGCAGGAGCGGAGCTGAGGCCAGGAAGGCGCCAGTGGCGTCTCCCAGCCTCGCGCAGCCTGCTCCTTCCTGGGCAGGAAGCCTATCAGCGAGGCAAGTCTGGGCAAGGCTCGCCCAGGGCAGAGCAGCCTCGCGCCAGCAACTCTGCCAGAACGGGCCTCTGAGCAGAGCTGGAGCTCTGCCGTCCTGGAGGCGCACTCGGCTCCAGCCAAGTAGGGCTTGAGCCAAACGAGGCTGGGCTGCCTCTTCTTCCCTCGAGGAGGCTCGCCTCCCCGCCAGCTGTTCACTCGGCTTCCAGGTGGGGGCGCTCTGCGCCTCCTGCAGGTCTTGGCTCAGGGGCTGCTTGCCCTGAGCTGGGGCTGTGCGCGGGAGCCCAGGCACGCAGGTGCAGGCCCCAACCAGCTGCACACGTCTCTGCTGGGGAGGAGAGCGCTAGGGAAGCTACGTGTGTGAGGCAGCTGCTGGGCGCCCAGGGAGTCAGCCTCCGGGTGTGCGGGGCTGCAGACCCCAGCCAGGGGCCCTGGGAGCCTGGTGCACTCCGTGCGGCGCTGAGCCTGGGCGGCCAAGCAACCGCTGGAGGAGCCCTGCACTGGTCCTTCCCTTCCCTCGCGCTGAGCTCTTCCTGCTGGAGCCCTTGGCAGTGTGCAAGCCACCGGCCCCTAAGCCCTCCCCAAGGACGCCTGGGGCCTAGGTGCAAAGGCAAGGCAGGAGTGGAGCTGAGGCCAGGAAGGCGCCAGTGGCGTCTCCCAGCCTCGCGCAGCCTGCTCCTTCCTGGGCAGGAAGCCTAGCAGCGAGGCAAGTCTGGGCAAGGCTCGCCCAGGGCAGAGCAGCCTCGCGCCAGCAACTCTGCCAGATCGGGCCTCTGAGCAGAGCTGGAGCTCTGCCGTCCTGGAGGCGCACTCGGCTCCAGCCAAGTAGGGCTTGAGCCAAACGAGGCTGGGCTGCCTCTTCTTCCCTCGAGGAGGCTCGCCTCCCCGCCAGCTGTTCACTCGGCTTCCAGGTGGGGGCGCTCTGCGCCACCTGCAGGTCTTGGCTCAGGGGCTGCTTGCCCTGAGCTGGGGCTGTGGGCGGGAGCCCAGGCACGCAGGGGCAGGCCCCAACCAGCTGCACATGTCTCTGCTGGGGAGGAGAGCGCTAGGGAAGCTACGTGTGTGAGGCAGCTGCTGGGCGCCCAGGGAGTCAGCCTCCGGGTGTGCGGGGCTGAAGACCCCAGCCAGGGGCCCTGGGAGCCTGGTGCACTCCGTGCGGCGCTGAGCCTGGGCGGCCAAGCAACCGCTGGAGAAGCCCTGCATTGGCCCTTCCCTTCCCTGGCACAGAGCTCTTCCTGCTGCAGCCCTTAGCAGTGTGCAAGCCACCGGCCCCTAAGCCCTCCCCAAGGACGCCTGGGGCCTAGGTGCAAAGGCAAGGCAGGAGCGGAGCTGAGGCCAGGAAGGCGCCAGTGGCGTCTCCCAGCCTCGCGCAGCCTGCTCCTTCCTGGGTAGGAAGCCTAGCAGCGAGGCAAGTCTGGGCAAGGCTCGCCCAGGGCAGAGCAGCCTCGCGCCAGCAACTCTGCCAGAACAGGCCTCTGAGCAGAGCTGGAGCTCTGCCGTCCTGGAGGCGCACTCGGCTCCAGCCAAGTAGGGCTTGAGCCAAACGAGGCTGGGCTGCCTCTTCTTCCCTCGAGGAGGCTCGCCTCCCCGCCAGCTGTTCACTCGGCTTCCAGGTGGGGGCGCTCTGCGCCTCCTGCAGGTCTTGGCTCAGGGGCTGCTTGCCCTGAGCTGGGGCTGTGGGCGGGAGCCCAGGCACGCAGGGGCAGGCCCCAACCAGCTGCCCACGTCTCTGCTGGGGAGGAGAGCGCTAGGGAAGCTACGTGTGTGAGGCAGCTGCTGGGCGCCCAGGGAGTCAGCCTCCGGGTGTGCGGGGCTGCAGACCCCAGCCAGGGGCCCTGGGAGCCTGGGGCAGTACGACCGGCGCTGAGCCTGGGCGGCCAAGCAACCGCTGGAGGAGCCCTGCACTGGCTCTTCCCTTCCCTCGCACAGAGCTCTTCCTGCTGGAGCCCTTGGCAGTGTGCAAGCCACCGGCCCCTAAGCCCTCCCCAAGGACCTGGGGCCTAGGTGCAAAGGCAAGGCAGGAGCGGAGCTGAGGCCAGGAAGGCGCCAGTGGCGTCTCCCAGCCTCGCGCAGCCTGCTCCTTCCTGGGCAGGAAGCCTAGCAGCGAGGCAAGTCTGGGCAAGGCTCGCCCAGGGCAGAGCAGCCTCGCGCCAGCAACTCTGCCAGAACGGGCCTCTGAGCAGAGCTGGAGCTCTGCCGTCCTGGAGGCGCACTCGGCTCCAGCCAAGTAGGGCTTGAGCCAAACGAGGCTGGGCTGCCTCTTCTTCCCTCGAGGAGGCTCGCCTCCCCGCCAGCTGTTCACTCGGCTTCCAGGTGGGGGCGCTCTGCGCCTCCTGCAGGTCTTGGCTCAGGGGCTGCTTGCCCTGAGCTGGGGCTGTGCGCGGGAGCCCAGGCACGCAGGGGCAGGCCCCAACCAGCTGCACACGTCTCTGCTGGGGAGGAGAGCGCTAGGGAATCTACGTGTGTGAGGCAGCTGCTGGGCGCCCAGGGAGTCAGCCTCCGGGTGTGCGGGGCTGCAGACCCCAGCCAGGGGCCCTGGGAGCCTGGTGCACTCCGTGCGGCGCTGAGCCTGGGCGATCAAGCAACCGCTGGAGGAGCCCTGCACTGGCCCTTCCCTTCCCTCGCACAGAGCTCTTCCTGCTGGAGCCCTTGGCAGTGTGCAAGCCACCGGCCCCTAAGCCCTCCCCAAGGACGCCTGGGGCCTAGGTGCAAAGGCAAGGCAGGAGCGGAGCTGAGGCCAGGAAGGCGCCAGTGGCGTCTCCCAGCCTCGCGCAGCCTGCTCCTTCCTGGGCAGGAAGCCTAGCAGCGAGGCAAGTCTGGGCAAGGCTCGCCCAGGGCAGAGCAGCCTCGCGCCAGCAACTCTGCCAGAACGGGCCTCTGAGCAGAGCTGGAGCTCTGCCGTCCTGGAGGCACACTCGGCTCCAGCCAAGTAGGGCTTGAGCCAAACGAGGCTGTGCTGCCTCTTCTTCCCTCGAGGAGGCTCGCCTCCCCGCCAGCTGCTCACTCGGCTTCCAGGTGGGGGCGCTCTGCGCCTCCTGCAGGTCTTGGCTCAGGGGCTACTTGCCCTGAGCTGGGGCTGTGGGCGAGAGCCCAGGCACGCAGGGGCAGGCCCCAACCAGCTGCACACGATTCTGCTGGGGAGGAGAGCGCTAGGGAAGCTACGTGTGTGAGGCAGCTGCTGGGCGCCCAGGGAGTGAGCCTCCGGGTGTGCGGGGCTGCAGACCCCAGCCAGGGGCCCTGGGATCCTGGTGCACTCCGTGCGGCGCTGAGCCTGGGCGGCCAAGCAACCGCTGGAGGAGCCCTGCACTGGCCCTTCCCTTCCCTCACACAGACCTCTTCCTGCTGGAGCCCTTGGCAGTGTGCAAGCCACCGGCCCCTAAGCCCTCCCCAAGTACGCCTGAGGCCAAAGTGCAAAGGCAAGGCAGGAGCGGAGCTGAGGCCAGGAAGGCGCCAGTGGCGTCTCCCAGCCTCGCGCAGCCTGCTCCTTCCTGGGCAGGAAGCCTCGCAGCGAGGCAAGTCTGGGCAAGGCTCGCCCAGGGCAGAGCAGCCTCGCGCCAGCAACTCTGCCAGATCGGGCCTCTGAGCAGAGCTGGAGCTCTGCCGTCCTGGAGGCGCACTCGGCTCCAGCCAAGTAGGGCTTGAGCCAAACGAGGCTGGCCTGCCTCTTCTTCCCTCGAGGAGGCTCGCCTCCCCGCCAGCTGTTCACTCGGCTTCCAGGTGGGGGCGATCTTCGCCTCCTGCAGGTCTTGGCTCAGGGGCTGCTTGCCCTGAGCTGGGGCTGTGGGCGGGAGGCCAGGCACGCAGGGGCAGGCCCCAACCAGCTGCACACGTCTCTGCTGGGGAGGAGAGCGCTAGGGAAGCTACGTGTGTGAGGCAGCTGCTGGGCGCCCAGGGAGTCAGCCTCCGGGTGTGCGGGGCTGCAGACCCCAGCCAGGGGCCCTGGGAGCCTGGTGCAGTCGGTTTGGCGCTGAGCCTGTGCGGCCAAGCAACCGCTGGAGGAGCCCTGCACTGGCCCTTCCCTTCCCTCGCACAGAGCTCTTCCTGCTGGAGCCCTTGGCAGTGTGCAAGCCACCGGCCCCTAAGCCCTCCCCAAGGACGCCTGGGGCCTAGGTGCAAAGGCAAGGCAGGAGCGGAGCTGAGGCCAGGAAGGCGCCAGTGGCGTCTCCCAGCCTCGCGCAGCCTGCACCTTCCTGGGCAGGAAGCCTAGCAGCGAGGCAATCTGGGCAAGGCTCGCCCAGGGCAGAGCAGCCTCGCGCCAGCAACTCTGCCAGATCGGGCCTCTGAGCAGAGCTGGAGCTCTGCCGTCCTGGAGGCGCACTCGGCTCCAGCCAAGTAGGGCTTGAGCCAAACGAGGCTGGCCTGCCTCTTCTTCCCTCGAGGAGGCTCGCCTCCCCGCCAGCTGTTCACTCGGCTTCCAGGTGGGGGCGCTCTGCGCCTCCTGCAGGTCTTGCCTCAGGGGCTGCTTGCCCTGAGTTGGGGCTGTGGGCGGGAGCCCAGGCACGCAGGGGCAGGCCCCAACCAGCTGCACACGTCTCTGCTGGGGAGGAGAGCGCTAGGGAAGCTACGTGTGTGAGGCAGCTGCTGGGCGCCCAGGGAGTCAGCCTCCGGGTGTGCGGGGCTGCAGACCCCAGCCAGGGGCCCTGGGAGCCTGGGGCAGTACGACCGGCGCTGAGCCTGGGCGGCCAAGCAACCGCTGGAGGAGCCCTGCACTGGCTCTTCCCTTCCCTCGCACAGAGCTCTTCCTGCTGGAGCCCTTGGCAGTGTGCAAGCCACCGGCCCCTAAGCCCTCCCCAAGGACCTGGGGCCTAGGTGCAAAGGCAAGGCAGGAGCGGAGCTGAGGCCAGGAAGGCGCCAGTGGCGTCTCCCAGCCTCGCGCAGCCTGCTCCTTCCTGGGCAGGAAGCCTAGCTGCGAGGCAAGTCTGGGCAAGGCTCGCCCAGGGCAGAGCAGCCTCGCGCCAGCAACTCTGCCAGAACGGGCCTCTGAGCAGAGCTGGAGCTCTGCCGTCCTGGAGGCGCACTCGGCTCCAGCCAAGTAGGGCTTGAGCCAAACGAGGCTGGGCTGCCTCTTCTTCCCTCGAGGAGGCTCGCCTCCCCGCCAGCTGTTCACTCGGCTTCCAGGTGGGGGCGCTCTGCGCCTCCTGCAGGTCTTGGCTCAGGGGCTGCTTGCCCTGAGCTGGGGCTGTGCGCGGGAGCCCAGGCACGCAGAGGCAGGCCCCAACCAGCTGCACACGTCTCTGCTGGGGAGGAGAGCGCTAGGGAATCTACGTTTGTGAGGCAGCTGCTGGGCGCCCAGGGAGTCAGCCTCCGGGTGTGCGGGGCTGCAGACCCCAGCCAGGGGCCCTGGGAGCCTGGGGCACTCCGTGCGGCGCTGAGCCTGGGCGATCAAGCAACCGCTGGAGGAGCCCTGCACTGGCCCTTCCCTTCCCTCGCACAGAGCTCTTCCTGCTGGAGCCCTTGGCAGTGTGCAAGCCACCGGCCCCTAAGCCCTCCCCAAGGACGCCTGGGGCCTAGGTGCAAAGGCAAGGCAGGAGCGGAGCTGAGGCCAGGAAGGCGCCAGTGGCGTCTCCCAGCCTCGCGCAGCCTGCTCCTTCCTGGGCAGGAAGCCTAGCAGCGAGGCAAGTCTGGGCAAGGCTCGCCCAGGGCAGAGCAGCCTCGCGCCAGCAACTCTGCCAGAACGGGCCTCTGAGCAGAGCTGGAGCTCTGCCGTCCTGGAGGCACACTCGGCTCCAGCCAAGTAGGGCTTGAGCCAAACGAGGCTGTGCTGCCTCTTCTTCCCTCGAGGAGGCTCGCCTCCACGCCAGCTGCTCACTCGGCTTCCAGGTGGGGGCGCTCTGCGCCTCCTGCAGGTCTTGGCTCAGGGGCTACTTGCCCTGAGCTGGGGCTGTGGGCGGGAGCCCAGGCACGCAGGGGCAGGCCCCAACCAGCTGCACACGTCTCTGCTGGGGAGGAGAGCGCTAGGGAAGCTACGTGTGTGAGGCAGCTGCTGGGCGCCCAGGGAGTCAGCCTCCGGGTGTGCGGGGCTGCAGACCCCAGCCAGGGGCCCTGGGAGCCTGGTGCACTCCGTGCGGCGCTGAGCCTGGGCGGCCAAGCAACCGCTGGAGGAGCCCTGCACTGGCCCTTCCCTTCCCTCACACAGACCTCTTCCTGCTGGAGCCCTTGGCACTGTCCAAGCCACCGGCCCCTAAGCCCTCCCCAAGGACGCCTGAGGCCAAAGTGCAAAGGCAAGGCAGGAGCGGAGCTGAGGCCAGGAAGGCGCCAGTGGCGTCTCCCAGCCTCGCGCAGCCTGCACCTTCCTGGGCAGGAAGCCTAGCAGCGAGGCAATCTGGGCAAGGCTCGCCCAGGGCAGAGCAGCCTCGCGCCAGCAACTCTGCCAGATCGGGCCTCTGAGCAGAGCTGGAGCTCTGCCGTCCTGGAGGCGCACTCGGCTCCAGCCAAGTAGGGCTTGAGCCAAACGAGGCTGGGCTGCCTCTTCTTCCCTCGAGGAGGCTCGCCTCCCCGCCAGCTGTTCACTCGGCTTCCAGGTGGGGGCGCTCTGCGCCTCCTGCAGGTCTTGCCTCAGGGGCTGCTTGCCCTGAGTTGGGGCTGTGGGCGGGAGCCCAGGCACGCAGGGGCAGGCCCCAACCAGCTGCACACGTCTCTGCTGGGGAGGAGAGCGCTAGGGAAGCTACGTGTGTGAGGCAGCTGCTGGGCGCCCAGGGAGTCAGCCTCCGGGTGTGCGGGGCTGCAGACCCCAGCCAGGGGCCCTGGGAGCCTGGGGCAGTACGACCGGCGCTGAGCCTGGGCGGCCAAGCAACCGCTGGAGGAGCCCTGCACTGGCTCTTCCCTTCCCTCGCACAGAGCTCTTCCTGCTGGAGCCCTTGGCAGTGTGCAAGCCACCGGCCCCTAAGCCCTCCCCAAGGACCTGGGGCCTAGGTGCAAAGGCAAGGCAGGAGCGGAGCTGAGGCCAGGAAGGCGCCAGTGGCGTCTCCCAGCCTCGCGCAGCCTGCTCCTTCCTGTGCAGGAAGCCTAGCAGCGAGGCAAGTCTGGGCAAGGCTCGCCCAGGGCAGAGCAGCCTCGCGCCAGCAACTCTGCCAGAACGGGCCTCTGAGCAGAGCTGGAGCTCTGCCGTCCTGGAGGCGCACTCGGCTCCAGCCAAGTAGGGCTTGAGCCAAACGAGGCTGGGCTGCCTCTTCTTCCCTCGAGGAGGCTCGCCTCCCCGCCAGCTGTTCACTCGGCTTCCAGGTGGGGGCGCTCTGCGCCTCCTGCAGGTCTTGGCTCAGGGGCTGCTTGCCCTGAGCTGGGGCTGTGCGCGGGAGCCCAGGCACGCAGAGGCAGGCCCCAACCAGCTGCACACGTCTCTGCTGGGGAGGAGAGCGCTAGGGAATCTACGTGTGTGAGGCAGCTGCTGGGCGCCCAGGGAGTCAGCCTCCGGGTGTGCGGGGCTGCAGACCCCAGCCAGGGGCCCTGGGAGCCTGGGGCACTCCGTGCGGCGCTGAGCCTGGGCGATCAAGCAACCGCTGGAGGAGCCCTGCACTGGCCCTTCCCTTCCCTCGCACAGAGCTCTTCCTGCTGGAGCCCTTGGCAGTGTGCAAGCCACCGGCCCCTAAGCCCTCCCCAAGGACGCCTGGGGCCTAGGTGCAAAGGCAAGGCAGGAGCGGAGCTGAGGCCAGGAAGGCGCCAGTGGCGTCTCCCAGCCTCGCGCAGCCTGCTCCTTCCTGGGCAGGAAGCCTAGCAGCGAGGCAAGTCTGGGCAAGGCTCGCCCAGGGCAGAGCAGCCTCGCGCCAGCAACTCTGCCAGAACGGGCCTCTGAGCAGAGCTGGAGCTCTGCCGTCCTGGAGGCACACTCGGCTCCAGCCAAGTAGGGCTTGAGCCAAACGAGGCTGTGCTGCCTCTTCTTCCCTCGAGGAGGCTCGCCTCCACGCCAGCTGCTCACTCGGCTTCCAGGTGGGGGCGCTCTGCGCCTCCTGCAGGTCTTGGCTCAGGGGCTACTTGCCCTGAGCTGGGGCTGTGGGCGGGAGCCCAGGCACGCAGGGGCAGGCCCCAACCAGCTGCACACGTCTCTGCTGGGGAGGAGAGCGCTAGGGAAGCTACGTGTGTGAGGCAGCTGCTGGGCGCCCAGGGAGTCAGCCTCCGGGTGTGCGGGGCTGCAGACCCCAGCCAGGGGCCCTGGGAGCCTGGTGCACTCCGTGCGGCGCTGAGCCTGGGCGGCCAAGCAACCGCTGGAGGAGCCCTGCACTGGCCCTTCCCTTCCCTCACACAGACCTCTTCCTGCTGGAGCCCTTGGCAGTGTGCAAGCCACCGGCCCCTAAGCCCTCCCCAAGGACGCCTGAGGCCAAAGTGCAAAGGCAAGGCAGGAGCGGAGCTGAGGCCAGGAAGGCGCCAGTGGCGTCTCCCAGCCTCGCGCAGCCTGCTCCTTCCTGGGCAGGAAGCCTCGCAGCGAGGCAAGTCTGGGCAAGGCTCGCCCAGGGCAGAGCAGCCTCGCGCCAGCAACTCTGCCAGATCGGGCCTCTGAGCAGAGCTGGAGCTCTGCCGTCCTGGAGGCGCACTCGGCTCCAGCCAAGTAGGGCTTGAGCCAAACGAGGCTGGGCTGCCTCTTCTTCCCTCGAGGAGGCTCGCCTCCCCGCCAGCTGTTCACTCGGCTTCCAGGTGGGGGCGATGTTCGCCTCCTGCAGGTCTTGGCTCAGGGGCTGCTTGCCCTGAGCTGGGGCTGTGGGCGGGAGGCCAGGCACGCAGGGGCAGGCCCCAACCAGCTGCACACGTCTCTGCTGGGGAGGAGAGCGCTAGGGAAGCTACGTGTGTGAGGCAGCTGCTGGGCGCCCAGGGAGTCAGCCTCCGGGTGTGCGGGGCTGCAGACCCCAGCCAGGGGCCCTGGGAGCCTGGTGCACTCGGTTTGGCGCTGAGCCTGTGCGGCCAAGCAACCGCTGGAGGAGCCCTGCACTGGCCCTTCCCTTCCCTCGCACAGAGCTCTTCCTGCTGGAGCCCTTGGCAGTGTGCAAGCCACCGGCCCCTAAGCCCTCCCCAAGGACGCCTGGGGCCTAGGTGCAAAGGCAAGGCAGGAGCGGAGCTGAGGCCAGGAAGGCGCCAGTGGCGTCTCCCAGCCTCGCGCAGCCTGCTCCTTCCTGGGCAGGAAGACTAGCAGCGAGGCAAGTCTGGGCAAGGCTCACCCATGGCAGAGCAGCCTCGCGCCAGCAACTCTGCCAGAACGGGCCTCTGAGCAGAGCTGGAGCTCTGCCCTTCTGGAGGCGCACTCGGCTCCAGCCAAGTAGGGCTTGAGCCAAACGAGGCTGGGCTGCCTCTTCTTCCCTCGAGGAGGCTCGCCTCCCCGCCAGCTGTTCACTCGTCTTCCAGGTTGGGGCGCTCTGCGCCTCCTGCACGTCTTGGCTCAGGGGCTGCTTGCCCTGAGCTGGGGCTGTGCGCGGGAGCCCAGGCACGCAGGGGCAGGCCCAAACCAGCTGCACACGTCTCTGCTGGGGAGGAGAGCGCTAGGGAAGCTACGTGTGTGAGGCAGCTGCTGGGCGCCCAGGGAGTCAGCCTCCGGGTGTGCGGGGCTGCAGACCCCAGCCAGGGGCCCTGGGAGCCTGGTGCACTCCGTGCGGCGCTGAGCCTGGGCGGCCAAGCAACCGCTGGAGGAGCCCTGCACTGGCCCTTCCCTTCCCTCACACAGACCTCTTCCTGCTGGAGCCCTTGGCAGTGTGCAAGCCACCGGCCCCTAAGCCCTCCCCAAGGACGCCTGAGGCCAAAGTGCAAAGGCAAGGCAGGAGCGGAGCTGAGGCCAGGAAGGCGCCAGTGGCGTCTCCCAGCCTCGCGCAGCCTGCACCTTCCTGGGCAGGAAGCCTAGCAGCGAGGCAAGTCTGGGCAAGGCTCGCCCAGGGCAGAGCAGCCTCGCGCCAGCAACTCTGCCAGATCGGGCCTCTGAGCAGAGCTGGAGCTCTGCCGTCCTGGAGGCGCACTCGGCTCCAGCCAAGTAGGGCTTGAGCCAAACGAGGCTGGCCTGCCTCTTCTTCCCTCGAGGAGGCTCGCCTCCCCGCCAGCTGTTCACTCGGCTTCCAGGTGGGGGCGCTCTGCGCCTCCTGCAGGTCTTGCCTCAGGGGCTGCTTGCCCTGAGTTGGGGCTGTGGGCGGGAGCCCAGGCACGCAGGGGCAGGCCCCAACCAGCTGCACACGCCTCTGCTGGGGAGGAGAGTGCTAGGGAAGCTACGTGTGTGAGGCAGCTGCTGGGCGCCCAGGGAGTCAGCCTCCAGGTGTGCGGGGCTGCAGACCCCAGCCAGGGGCCCTGGGAGGCTGGGGCACTCCGTGCGGCGCTGAGCCTGGGCGGCCAAGCAACCGCTGGATGAGCCCTGCACTGGCCCTTCCCTTCTCTCGCACAGAGCTCTTCCTGCTGGAGCCCTTGGCAGTGTGCAAGCCACCGGCCCCTAAGCCCTCCCCAAGGACGCCTGGGGCCTAGGTGCAAAGGCAAGGCAGGAGCGGAGCTGAGGCCAGGAAGGCGCCAGTGGCGTCACCCAGCCTCGCGCAGCCTGCTCCTTCCAGGGCAGGAAGCCTAGCAGCGAGGCAAGTCTGGGCAAGGCTCGCCCAGGGCAGAGCAGCCTCGCGGCAGCAACTCTGCCAAATCGGGCCCCTGAGCAGAGCTGGAGCTCTGCCGTCCTGGAGGCGCACTCGGCTCCAGCCAAGTAGGGCTTGAGCCAAACGAGGCTGGGCTGCCTCTTCTTCCCTAGAGGAGGCTCGCTTCCCCGCCAGCTGTTCACTCGGCTTCCAGGTGGGGGCGCTCTGCGCCTCCTGCAGGTCTTGGCTCAGGGGCTGCTTGCCCTGAGCTGGGGCTGTGGGCGGGAGCCCAGGCACGCAGGGACAGGCCCCAACCAGCTGCACACGTCTCTGCTGGGGAGGAGAGCGCTAGGGAAGCTACGTGTGTGAGGCAGCTGCTGGGCGCCCAGGGAGTCAGCCTCCGGGTGTGCGGGTCTGCAGACCCCAGCCAGGGGCCCTGGGAGCCTGGGGCAGTACGACCGGCGCTGAGCCTGGGCGGCCAAGCAACCGCTGGAGGAGCCCTGCACTGGCTCTTCCCTTCCCTCGCACAGAGCTCTTCCTGCTGGAGCCCTTGGCACTGTGCAAGCCACCGGCCCCTAAGCCCTCCCCAAGGACGCCTGGGGCCTAGGTGCAAAGGCAAGGCAGGAGCGGAGCTGAGGCCAGGAAGGCGCCAGTGGCGTCTCCCAGCCTCGCGCAGCCTGCTCCTTCCTGGGCAGGAAGCCGAGCAGCGAGGCAAGTCTGGCAAGGCTCGCCCAGGGCAGAGCAGCCTCGCTCCAGCAACTCTGCCAGAACGGGCCTCTGAGCAGAGCTGGAGCTCTGCCGTCCTGGAGGCACACTCGGCTCCAGCCAAGTAGGGCTTGAGCCAAACGAGGCTGGGCTGCCTCTTCTTCCCTCGAGGAGGCTCGCCTCCCCGCCAGCTGTTGGCTTGAGCCAAACGAGGCTGGGCTGCCTCTTCTTCCCTCGAGGAGGCTCGCCTCCCCGCCAGCTGTTCACTCGGCTTCCAGGTGGGGGCGCTCTGCGCCTCCTGCAGGTCTTGGCTCAGGGGCTGCTTGCCCTGAGCTGGGGCTGTGCGCGGGAGCCCAGGCACGCAGGGGCAGGCCCCAACCAGCTGCACACGTCTCTGCTGGGGAGGAGAGCGCTAGGGAAGCTACGTGTGTGAGGCAGCTGCTGGGCGCCCAGGGAGTCAGCCTCCGGGTGTGCGGGGCTGCAGACCCCAGCCAGGGGCCCTGGGAGCCTGGTGCACTCCGTGCGGCGCTGAGCCTGGGCGGCCAAGCAACCGCTGGAGGAGCCCTGCACTGGCCCTTCCCTTCCCTCGCACAGAGCTCTTCCTGCTGGAGCCCTTGGCAGTGTGCAAGCCACCGGCCCCTAAGCCCTCCCCAAGGACGCCTGGGGCCTAGGTGCAAAGGCAAGGCAGGAGCGGAGCTGAGGCCAGGAAGGCGCCAGTGGCGTCTCCCAGCCTCGCGCAGCCTGCTCCTTCCTGGGCAGGAAGCCTAGCAGCGAGGCAAGTCTGGGCAAGGCTCGCCCAGGGCAGAGCAGCCTCGCGCCAGCAACTCTGCCAGAACGGGCCTCTGAGCAGAGCTGGAGCTCTGCCGTCCTGGAGGCGCACTCGGCTCCAGCCAAGTAGGGCTTGAGCCAAACGAGGCTGGGCTGCCTCTTCTTCCCTCGAGGAGGCTCGCCTCCCCGCCAGCTGTTCACTCGGCTTCCAGGTGGGGGCGCTCTGCGCCTCCTGCAGGTCTTGGCTCAGGGGCTGCTTGCCCTGAGCTGGGGCTGTGCGCGGGAGCCCAGGCACGCAGAGGCAGGCCCCAACCAGCTGCACACGTCTCCGCTGGGGAGGAGAGCGCTAGGGAAGCTACGTGTGTGAGGCAGCTGCTGGGCGCCCAGGGAGTCAGCCTCCGGGTGTGCGGGGCTGCAGACCCCAGCCAGGGGCCCTGGGAGCCTGGGGCAGTACGACCTGCGCTGAGCCTGGGCGGCCAAGCAACCGCTGGAGGAGCCCTGCACTGGCCCTTCCCTTCCCTCGCACAGAGCTCTTCCTGCTGGAGCCCTTGGCAGTGTGCAAGCCACCGGCCCCTAAGCCCTCCCCAAGGACGCCTGGGGCCTAGGTGCAAAGGCAAGGCAGGAGCGGAGCTGAGGCCAGGAAGGCGCCAGTGGCGTCTCCCAGCCTCGCGCAGCCTGCTCCTTCCTGGCCAGGAAGCCTAGCAGCGAGGCAAGTCTGGGCAAGGCTCGCCCAGGGCAGAGCAGCCTCGCGCCAGCAACTCTGCCAGAACGGGCCTCTGAGCAGAGCTGGAGCTCTGCCGTCCTGGAGGCGCACTCGGCTCCAGCCAAGTAGGGCTTGAGCCAAACGAGGCTGGGCTGCCTCTTCTTCCCTCGAGGAGGCTCGCCTCCCCGCCAGCTGTTCACTCGGCTTCCAGGTGGGGGCGCTCTGCGCCTCCTGCAGGTCTTGGCTCAGGGGCTGCTTGCCCTGAGCTGGGGCTGTGCGCGGGAGCCCAGGCACGCAGAGGCAGGCCCCAACCAGCTGCACACGTCTCTGCTGGGGAGGAGAGCGCTAGGGAATCTACGTGTGTGAGGCAGCTGCTGGGCGCCCAGGGAGTCAGCCTCCGGGTGTGCGGGGCTGCAGACCCCAGCCAGGGGCCCTGGGAGCCTGGTGCACTCCGTGCGGCGCTGAGCCTGGGCGATCAAGCAACCGCTGGAGGAGCCCTGCACTGGCCCTTCCCTTCCCTCGCACAGAGCTCTTCCTGCTGGAGCCCTTGGCAGTGTGCAAGCCACCGGCCCCTAAGCCCTCCCCAAGGACGCCTGGGGCCTAGGTGCAAAGGCAAGGCAGGATCGGAGCTGAGGCCAGGAAGGCGCCAGTGGCATTTCCCAGCCTCGCGCAGCCTGCTCCTTCCTGGGCAGGAAGCCTAGCAGCGAGGCAAGTCTGGGCAAGGCTCGCCCAGGGCAGAGCAGCCTCGCGCCAGCAACTCTGCCAGAACGGGCCTCTGAGCAGAGCTGGAGCTCTGCCGTCCTGGAGGCCCACTCGGCTCCAGCCAAGTAGGGCTTGAGCCAAACGAGGCTGGGCTGCCTCTTCTTCCCTCGAGGAGGCTCGCCTCCCCGCCAGCTGTTCACTCGGCTTCCAGGTGGGGGCGCTCTGCGCCTCCTGCAGGTCTTGGCTCAGGGGCTGCTTGCCCTGAGCTGGGGCTGTGCGCGGGAGCCCAGGCACGCAGGGGCAGGCCCCAACCAGCTGCACACGTCTCTGCTGGGGAGGAGAGCGCTAGGGAAGCTACGTGTGTGAGGCAGCTGCTGGGCGCCCAGGGAGTCAGCCTCCGGGTGTGCGGGGCTGCAGACCCCAGCCAGGGGCCCTGGGAGCCTGGTGCACTCCGTGCGGCGCTGAGCCTGGGCGGCCAAGCAACCGCTGGAGGAGCCCTGCACTGGCCCTTCCCTTCCCTCGCACAGAGCTCTTCCTGCTGGAGCCCTTGGCAGTGTGCAAGCCACCGGCCCCTAAGCCCTCCCCAAGGACGCCTGGGGCCTAGGTGCAAAGGCAAGGCAGGAGCGGAGCTGAGGCCAGGAAGGCGCCAGTGGCGTCTCCCAGCCTCGCGCAGCCTGCTCCTTCCTGGGCAGGAAGCCTAGCAGCGAGGCAAGTCTGGGCAAGGCTCGCCCAAGGCAGAGCAGACTCGCGCCACCAACTCTGCCAGAACGGACCTCTGAGCAGAGCTGGAGCTCTGCCGTCCTGGAGGCGCACTCGGCTCCAGCCAAGTAGGGCTTGAGCCAAACGAGGCTGGGCTGCCTCTTCTTCCCTCGAGGAGGCTCGCCTCCCCGCCAGCTGTTCACTCGGCTTCCAGGTGGGGGCGCTCTGCGCCTCCTTCAGGTCTTGGCTCAGGGGCTGCTTGCCCTGAGCTGGGGCTGTGGGCGGGAGCCCAGGCACGCAGGGGCAGGCCCCAACCAGCTGCACACGTCTCTGCTGGGGAGGAGAGCGCTAGGGAAGCTACGTGTGTGAGGCAGCTGCTGGACTCCCAGGGAGTCAGCCTCCGGGTGTGCGGGGCTGCAGACCCCAGCCAGGGGCCCTGGGAGCCTGGGGCACTCCGTGCGGCGCTGAGCCTGGGCGGCCAAGCAACCGCTGGAGGAGCCCTGCACTGGCCCTTCCCTTCCCTCGCACAGAGCTCTTCCTGCTGGAGCCCTTGGCAGTGTGCAAGCCACCGGCCCCTAAGCCCTCCCCAAGGACGCCTGGGGCCTAGGTGCAAAGGCAAGGCAGGAGCGGAGCTGAGGCCAGGAAGGCGCCAGTGGCGTCTCCCAGCCTCGCGCAGCCTGCTCCTTCCTGGGCAGGAAGCCTAGCAGCGAGGCAAGTCTGGGCAAGGCTCGCCCAGGGCAGAGCAGCCTCGCGCCAGCAACTCTGCCAGAACGGGCCTCTGAGCAGAGCTGGAGCTCTGCCGTACTGGAGGCGCACTCGGCTCCAGCCAAGTAGGGCTTGAGCCAAACGAGGCTGGGCTGCCTCTTCTTCCCTCGAGGAGGCTCGCCTCCCCGCCAGCTGTTCACTCGGCTTCCAGGTGGGGGCGCTCTGCGCCTCCTGCAGGTCTTGGCTCAGGGGCTGCTTGCCCTGAGCTGGGGCTGTGCGCGGGAGCCCAGGCACGCAGAGGCAGGCCCCAACCAGCTGCACACGTCTCCGCTGGGGAGGAGAGCGCTAGGGAAGCTACGTGTGTGAGGCAGCTGCTGGGCGCCCAGGGAGTCAGCCTCCGGGTGTGCGGGGCTGCAGACCCCAGCCAGGGGCCCTGGGAGCCTGGGGCAGTACGACCGGCGCTGAGCCTGGGCGGCCAAGCAACCGCTGGAGGAGCCCTGCACTGGCTCTTCCCTTCCCTCGCACAGAGCTCTTCCTGCTGGAGCCCTTGGCACTGTGCAAGCCACCGGCCCCTAAGCCCTCCCCAAGGACGCCTGGGGCCTAGGTGCAAAGGCAAGGCAGGAGCGGAGCTGAGGCCAGGAAGGCGCCAGTGGCGTCTCCCAGCCTCGCGCAGCCTGCTCCTTCCTGGCCAGGAAGCCTAGCAGCGAGGCAAGTCTGGGCAAGGCTCGCCCAGGGCAGAGCAGCCTCGCGCCAGCAACTCTGCCAGAACGGGCCTCTGAGCAGAGCTGGAGCTCTGCCGTCCTGGAGGCGCACTCGGCTCCAGCCAAGTAGGGCTTGAGCCAAACGAGGCTGGGCTGCCTCTTCTTCCCTCGAGGAGGCTCGCCTCCCCGCCAGCTGTTCACTCGGCTTCCAGGTGGGGGCGCTCTGCGCCTCCTGCAGGTCTTGGCTCAGGGGCTGCTTGCCCTGAGCTGGGGCTGTGCGCGGGAGCCCAGGCACGCAGAGGCAGGCCCCAACCAGCTGCACACGTCTCTGCTGGGGAGGAGAGCGCTAGGGAATCTACGTGTGTGAGGCAGCTGCTGGGCGCCCAGGGAGTCAGCCTCCGGGTGTGCGGGGCTGCAGACCCCAGCCAGGGGCCCTGGGAGCCTGGTGCACTCCGTGCGGCGCTGAGCCTGGGCGATCAAGCAACCGCTGGAGGAGCCCTGCACTGGCCCTTCCCTTCCCTCGCACAGAGCTCTTCCTGCTGGAGCCCTTGGCAGTGTGCAAGCCACCGGCCCCTAAGCCCTCCCCAAGGACGCCTGGGGCCTAGGTGCAAAGGCAAGGCAGGATCGGAGCTGAGGCCAGGAAGGCGCCAGTGGCATTTCCCAGCCTCGCGCAGCCTGCTCCTTCCTGGGCAGGAAGCCTAGCAGCGAGGCAAGTCTGGGCAAGGCTCGCCCAGGGCAGAGCAGCCTCGCGCCAGCAACTCTGCCAGAACGGGCCTCTGAGCAGAGCTGGAGCTCTGCCGTCCTGGAGGCCCACTCGGCTCCAGCCAAGTAGGGCTTGAGCCAAACGAGGCTGGGCTGCCTCTTCTTCCCTCGAGGAGGCTCGCCTCCCCGCCAGCTGTTCACTCGGCTTCCAGGTGGGGGCGCTCTGCGCCTCCTGCAGGTCTTGGCTCAGGGGCTGCTTGCCCTGAGCTGGGGCTGTGCGCGGGAGCCCAGGCACGCAGGGGCAGGCCCCAACCAGCTGCACACGTCTCTGCTGGGGAGGAGAGCGCTAGGGAAGCTACGTGTGTGAGGCAGCTGCTGGGCGCCCAGGGAGTCAGCCTCCGGGTGTGCGGGGCTGCAGACCCCAGCCAGGGGCCCTGGGAGCCTGGTGCACTCCGTGCGGCGCTGAGCCTGGGCGGCCAAGCAACCGCTGGAGGAGCCCTGCACTGGCCCTTCCCTTCCCTCGCACAGAGCTCTTCCTGCTGGAGCCCTTGGCAGTGTGCAAGCCACCGGCCCCTAAGCCCTCCCCAAGGACGCCTGGGGCCTAGGTGCAAAGGCAAGGCAGGAGTGGAGCTGAGGCCAGGAAGGCGCCAGTGGCGTCTCCCAGCCTCGCGCAGCCTGCTCCTTCCTGGGCAGGAAGCCTAGCAGCGAGGCAAGTCTGGGCAAGGCTCGCCCAGGGCAGAGCAGCCTCGCGCCAGCAACTCTGCCAGATCGGGCCTCTGAGCAGAGCTGGAGCTCTGCCGTCCTGGAGGCGCACTCGGCTCCAGCCAAGTAGGGCTTGAGCCAAACGAGGCTGGGCTGCCTCTTCTTCCCTCGAGGAGGCTCGCCTCCCCGCCAGCTGTTCACTCGGCTTCCAGGTGGGGGCGCTCTGCGCCACCTGCAGGTCTTGGCTCAGGGGCTGCTTGCCCTGAGCTGGGGCTGTGGGCGGGAGCCCAGGCACGCAGGGGCAGGCCCCAACCAGCTGCACATGTCTCTGCTGGGGAGGAGAGCGCTAGGGAAGCTACGTGTGTGAGGCAGCTGCTGGGCGCCCAGGGAGTCAGCCTCCGGGTGTGCGGGGCTGAAGACCCCAGCCAGGGGCCCTGGGAGCCTGGTGCACTCCGTGCGGCGCTGAGCCTGGGCGGCCAAGCAACCGCTGGAGAAGCCCTGCATTGGCCCTTCCCTTCCCTGGCACAGAGCTCTTCCTGCTGCAGCCCTTAGCAGTGTGCAAGCCACCGGCCCCTAAGCCCTCCCCAAGGACGCCTGGGGCCTAGGTGCAAAGGCAAGGCAGGAGCGGAGCTGAGGCCAGGAAGGCGCCAGTGGCGTCTCCCAGCCTCGCGCAGCCTGCTCCTTCCTGGGTAGGAAGCCTAGCAGCGAGGCAAGTCTGGGCAAGGCTCGCCCAGGGCAGAGCAGCCTCGCGCCAGCAACTCTGCCAGAACAGGCCTCTGAGCAGAGCTGGAGCTCTGCCGTCCTGGAGGCGCACTCGGCTCCAGCCAAGTAGGGCTTGAGCCAAACGAGGCTGGGCTGCCTCTTCTTCCCTCGAGGAGGCTCGCCTCCCCGCCAGCTGTTCACTCGGCTTCCAGGTGGGGGCGCTCTGCGCCTCCTGCAGGTCTTGGCTCAGGGGCTGCTTGCCCTGAGCTGGGGATGTGCGCGGGAGCCCAGGCACGCAGGGGCAGGCCCCAACCAGCTGCCCACGTCTCTGCTGGGGAGGAGAGCGCTAGGGAAGCTACGTGTGTGAGGCAGCTGCTGGGCGCCCAGGGAGTCAGCCTCCGGGTGTGCGGGGCTGCAGACCCCAGCCAGGGGCCCTGGGAGCCTGGTGCACTCCGTGCGGCGCTGAGCCTGGGCGGCCAAGCAACCGCTGGAGGAGCCCTGCACTGGCCCTTCCCTTCCCTCGCACAGAGCTCTTCCTGCTGGAGCCCTTGGCAGTGTGCAAGCCACCGGCCCCTAAGCCCTCCCCAAGGACGCCTGGGGCCTAGGTGCAAAGGCAAGGCAGGAGCGGAGCTGAGGCCAGGAAGGCGCCAGTGGCGTCTCCCAGCCTCGCGCAGCCTGCTCCTTCCTGGGCAGGAAGCCTAGCAGCGAGGCAAGTCTGGGCAAGGCTCGCCCAGGGCAGAGCAGCCTCGCGCCAGCAACTCTGCCAGAACGGGCCTCTGAGCAGAGCTGGAGCTCTGCCGTCCTGGAGGCGCACTCGGCTCCAGCCAAGTAGGGCTTGAGCCAAACGAGGCTGGGCTGCCTCTTCTTCCCTCGAGGAGGCTCGCCTCCCCGCCAGCTGTTCACTCGGCTTCCAGGTGGGGGCGCTCTGCGCCTCCTGCAGGTCTTGGCTCAGGGGCTGCTTGCCATGAGCTGGGGCTATGCGCGGGAGCCCAGGCACGCAGGGGCAGGCCCCAGCCAGCTGCACTCGTCTCTGCTGGGGAGGAGAGCGCTAGGGAAGCTACGTGTGTGAGGCAGCTTCTGGGCGCCCAGGGAGTCAGCCTCCGGGTGTGCGGGGCTGCAGACCCCAGCCAGGGGCCCTGGGAGCCTGGGGCACTCCGAGCGGCGCTGAGCCTGGGCGGCCAAGCAACCGCTGGAGGAGCCCTGCACTGGCCCTTCCCTTCCCTCGCACAGAGCTCTTCCTGCTGGAGCCCTTGGCACTGTGCAAGCCACCGGCCCCTAAGCCCTCCCCAAGGACGCCTGGGGCCTAGGTGCAAAGGCAAGGCAGGAGCGGAGCTGAGGCCAGGAAGGCGCCAGTGGCGTCTCCCAGCCTCGCGCAGCCTGCTCCTTCCTGGGCAGGAAGCCTAGCAGCGAGGCAAGTCTGGGCAAGGCTCGCCCAGGGCAGAGCAGGCTCGCGCCAGCAACTCTGCCAGAACGGGCCTCTGAGCAGAGCTGGAGCTCTGCCGTCCTGGAGGCGCACTCGGCTCCAGCCAAGTAGGGCTTGAGCCAAACGAGGCTGGGCTGCCTCTTCTTCCCTCGAGGAGGCTCGCCTACCCTCCAGCTGTTCACTCGGCTTCCAGGTGGGGGCGCTCTGCGCCTCCTGCAGGTCTTGGCTCAGGGGCTGCTTGCCCTGAGCTGGGGCTGTGCGCGGGAGCCCAGGCACGCAGGGGCAGGCCCCAGCCATCTGCACACGTCTCTGCTGGGGAGGAGAGCGCTAGGGAAGCTACGTGTGTGAGGCAGCTTCTGGGCGCCCAGGGAGTCAGCCTCCGGGTGTGCGGGGCTGCAGACCCCAGCCAGGGGCCCGGGAGCCTGGGGCACTCCGAGCGGCGCTGAGCCTGGGCGGCCAAGCAACCGCTGGAGGAGCCCTGCACTGGCCCTTCCCTTCCCTCGCACAGAGCTCTTCCTGCTGGAGCCCTTGGCAGTGTGCAAGCCACCGGCCCCTAAGCCCTCCCAAAGGACGCCTGGGGCCTAGGTGCAAAGGCAAGGCAGGAGCGGAGCTGAGGCCAGGAAGGCGCCAGTGGCGTCTCTCAGCCTCGCGCAGCCTGCTCCTTCCTGGGCAGGAAGCCTAGCAGCGAGGCAAGTCTGGGCAAGGCTCGCCCAGGACAGAGCAGCCTCGCGCCAGCAACTCTGCCAGAACGGGCCTCTGAGCAGAGCTGGAGCTCTGCCGTCCTGGAGGCGCACTCGGCTCCAGCCAAGTAGGGCTTGAGCCAAACGAGGCTGGGCTGCCTCTTCTTCCCTCGAGGAGGCTCGCCTCCCCGCCAGCTGTTCACTCGGCTTCCAGGTGGGGGCGCTCTGCGCCTCCTGCAGGTCTTGGCTCAGGGGCTGATTGCCCTGAGCTGGGGCTGTGCGCGGGAGCCCAGGCACGCAGGGGCAGGCCCCAACCAGCTGCACACGTCTCTGCTGGGGAGGAGAGCGCTAGGGAAGCTACGTGTGTGAGGCAGCTGCTGGGCGCCCAGGGAGTCAGCCTCCGGGTGTGCGGGGCTGCAGACCCCAGCCAGGGGCCCTGGGAGCCTGGTGCACTCCGTGCGGCCCTGAGCCTGGGCGGCCAAGCAACCGCTGGGGGAGCCCTGCACTGGCCCTTCCCTTCCCTCGCACAGAGCTCTTCCTGCTGGAGCCCTTGGCAGTGTGCAAGCCACCGGCCCCTAAGCCCTCCCCAAGGATGCCTGGGGCCTAGGTGCAAAGGCAAGGCAGGAGCGGAGCTGAGGCCAGGAAGGCGCCAGTGGCGTCTCCCAGCCTCGCGCAGCCTGCTCCTTCCTGGGCAGGAAGCCTATCAGCGAGGCAAGTCTGGGCAAGGCTCGCCCAAGGCAGAGCAGCCTCGCGCCAGCAACTCTGCCAGAACGGGTCTCTGAGCAGAGCTGGAGCTCTGCCGTCCTGGAGGCGCACTCGGCTCCAGCCAAGTAGGGCTTGAGCCAAACGAGGCTGGGCTGCCTCTTCTTCCCTCGAGGAGGCTCGCCTCCCCGCCAGCTGTTCACTCGGCTTCCAGGTGGGGGCGCTCTGCGCCTCCTGCAGGTCTTGGCTCAGGGGCTGCTTGCCCTGAGCTGGGGCTGTGCGCGGGAGCCCAGGCACGCAGGTGCAGGCCCCAACCAGCTGCACACGTCTCTGCTGGGGAGGAGAGCGCTAGGGAAGCTACGTGTGTGAGGCAGCTGCTGGGCGCCCAGGGAGTCAGCCTCCGGGTGTGCGGGGCTGCAGACCCCAGCCAGGGGCCCTGGGAGCCTGGTGCACTCCGTGCGGCGCTGAGCCTGGGCGGCCAAGCAACCGCTGGAGGAGCCCTGCACTGGTCCTTCCCTTCCCTCGCGCTGAGCTCTTCCTGCTGGAGCCCTTGGCAGTGTGCAAGCCACCTGCCCCTAAGCCCTCCCCAAGGACGCCTGGGGCCTAGGTGCAAAGGCAAGGCAGGAGTGGAGCTGAGGCCAGGAAGGCGCCAGTGGCGTCTCCCAGCCTCGCGCAGCCTGCTCCTTCCTGGGCAGGAAGCCTAGCAGCGAGGCAAGTCTGGGCAAGGCTCGCCCAGGGCAGAGCAGCCTCGCGCCAGCAACTCTGCCAGATCGGGCCTCTGAGCAGAGCTGGAGCTCTGCCGTCCTGGAGGCGCACTCGGCTCCAGCCAAGTAGGGCTTGAGCCAAACGAGGCTGGGCTGCCTCTTCTTCCCTCGAGGAGGCTCGCCTCCCCGCCAGCTGTTCACTCGGCTTCCAGGTGGGGGCGCTCTGCGCCACCTGCAGGTCTTGGCTCAGGGGCTGCTTGCCCTGAGCTGGGGCTGTGGGCGGGAGCCCAGGCACGCAGGGGCAGGCCCCAACCAGCTGCACATGTCTCTGCTGGGGAGGAGAGCGCTAGGGAAGCTACGTGTGTGAGGCAGCTGCTGGGCGCCCAGGGAGTCAGCCTCCGGGTGTG
The DNA here is from genome assembly GCF_042477335.2 of Ovis canadensis. Taxonomy (NCBI): domain Eukaryota; kingdom Metazoa; phylum Chordata; class Mammalia; order Artiodactyla; family Bovidae; genus Ovis; species Ovis canadensis. The sequence goes on along the minus strand of NC_091266.1, from coordinate 540,840 downwards.
CGGGGCTGAAGACCCCAGCCAAGGGCCCTGGGAGCCTGGTGCACTCCGTGCGGCGCTGAGCCTGGGCGGCCAAGCAACCGCTGGAGAAGCCCTGCATTGGCCCTTCCCTTCCCTGGCACAGAGCTCTTCCTGCTGCAGCCCTTAGCAGTGTGCAAGCCACCGGCCCCTAAGCCCTCCCCAAGGACGCCTGGGGCCTAGGTGCAAAGGCAAGGCAGGAGCGGAGCTGAGGCCAGGAAGGCGCCAGTGGCGTCTCCCAGCCTCGCGCAGCCTGCTCCTTCCTGGGTAGGAAGCCTAGCAGCGAGGCAAGTCTGGGCAAGGCTCGCCCAGGGCAGAGCAGCCTCGCGCCAGCAACTCTGCCAGAACAGGCCTCTGAGCAGAGCTGGAGCTCTGCCGTCCTGGAGGCGCACTCGGCTCCAGCCAAGTAGGGCTTGAGCCAAACGAGGCTGGGCTGCCTCTTCTTCCCTCGAGGAGGCTCGCCTCCCCGCCAGCTGTTCACTCGGCTTCCAGGTGGGGGCGCTCTGCGCCTCCTGCAGGTCTTGGCTCAGGGGCTGCTTGCCCTGAGCTGGGGATGTGCGCGGGAGCCCAGGCACGCAGGGGCAGGCCCCAACCAGCTGCCCACGTCTCTGCTGGGGAGGAGAGCGCTAGGGAAGCTACGTGTGTGAGGCAGCTGCTGGGCGCCCAGGGAGTCAGCCTCCGGGTGTGCGGGGCTGCAGACCCCAGCCAGGGGCCCTGGGAGCCTGGTGCACTCCGTGCGGCGCTGAGCCTGGGCGGCCAAGCAACCGCTGGAGGAGCCCTGCACTGGCCCTTCCCTTCCCTCGCACAGAGCTCTTCCTGCTGGAGCCCTTGGCAGTGTGCAAGCCACCGGCCCCTAAGCCCTCCCCAAGGACGCCTGGGGCCTAGGTGCAAAGGCAAGGCAGGAGCGGAGCTGAGGCCAGGAAGGCGCCAGTGGCGTCTCCCAGCCTCGCGCAGCCTGCTCCTTCCTGGGCAGGAAGCCTAGCAGCGAGGCAAGTCTGGGCAATGCTCGCCCAGGGCAGAGCAGCCTCGCGCCAGCAACTCTGCCAGAACGGGCCTCTGAGCAGAGCTGGAGCTCTGCCGTCCTGGAGGCGCACTCGGCTCCAGCCAAGTAGGGCTTGAGCCAAACGAGGCTGGGCTGCCTCTTCTTCCCTCGAGGAGGCTCGCCTCCCCGCCAGCTGTTCACTCGGCTTCCAGGTGGGGGCGCTCTGCGCCTCCTGCAGGTCTTGGCTCAGGGGCTGCTTGCCCTGAGCTGGGGCTATGCGCGGGAGCCCAGGCACGCAGGGGCAGGCCCCAGCCAGCTGCACTCGTCTCTGCTGGGGAGGAGAGCGCTAGGGAAGCTACGTGTGTGAGGCAGCTTCTGGGCGCCCAGGGAGTCAGCCTCCGGGTGTGCGGGGCTGCAGACCCCAGCCAGGGGCCCTGGGAGCCTGGGGCACTCCGAGCGGCGCTGAGCCTGGGCGGCCAAGCAACCGCTGGAGGAGCCCTGCACTGGCCCTTCCCTTCCCTCGCACAGAGCTCTTCCTGCTGGAGCCCTTGGCACTGTGCAAGCCACCGGCCCCTAAGCCCTCCCCAAGGACGCCTGGGGCCTAGGTGCAAAGGCAAGGCAGGAGCGGAGCTGAGGCCAGGAAGGCGCCAGTGGCGTCTCCCAGCCTCGCGCAGCCTGCTCCTTCCTGGGCAGGAAGCCTAGCAGCGAGGCAAGTCTGGGCAAGGCTCGCCCAGGGCAGAGCAGCCTCGCGCCAGCAACTCTGCCAGAACGGGCCTCTGAGCAGAGCTGGAGCTCTGCCGTCCTGGAGGCGCACTCGGCTCCAGCCAAGTAGGGCTTGAGCCAAACGAGGCTGGGCTGCCTCTTCTTCCCTCGAGGAGGCTCGCCTCCCCTCCAGCTGTTCACTCGGCTTCCAGGTGGGGGCGCTCTGCGCCTCCTGCAGGTCTTGGCTCAAAGGCTGCTTGCCCTGAGCTGGGGCTGTGCGCGGGAGCCCAGGCACGCAGGGGCAGGCCCCAGCCATCTGCACACGTCTCTGCTGGGGAGGAGAGCGCTAGGGAAGCTACGTGTGTGAGGCAGCTTCTGGGCGCCCAGGGAGTCAGCCTCCGGGTGTGCGGGGCTGCAGACCCCAGCCAGGGGCCCGGGAGCCTGGGGCACTCCGAGCGGCGCTGAGCCTGGGCGGCCAAGCAACCGCTGGAGGAGCCCTGCACTGGCCCTTCCCTTCCCTCGCACAGAGCTCTTCCTGCTGGAGCCCTTGGCAGTGTGCAAGCCACCGGCCCCTAAGCCCTCCCAAAGGACGCCTGGGGCCTAGGTGCAAAGGCAAGGCAGGAGCGGAGCTGAGGCCAGGAAGGCGCCAGTGGCGTCTCTCAGCCTCACGCAGCCTGCTCCTTCCTGGGCAGGAAGCCTAGCAGCGAGGCAAGTCTGGGCAAGGCTCGCCCAGGGCAGAGCAGCCTCGCGCCAGCAACTCTGCCAGAACGGGCCTCTGAGCAGAGCTGGAGCTCTGCCGTCCTGGAGGCGCACTCGGCTCCAGCCAAGTAGGGCTTGAGCCAAACGAGGCTGGGCTGCCTCTTCTTCCCTCGAGGAGGCTCGCCTCCCCGCCAGCTGTTCACTCGGCTTCCAGGTGGGGGCGCTCTTCGCCTCCTGCAGGTCTTGGCTCAGGGGCTGCTTGCCCTGAGCTGGGGCTGTGCGCAGGAGCCCAGGCACGCAGGGGCAGGCCCCAACCAGCTGCACACGTCTCTGCTGGGGAGGAGAGCGCTAGGGAAGCTACGTGTGTGAGGCAGCTGCTGGGCGCCCAGGGAGTCAGCCTCCGGGTGTGCGGGGCTGCAGAACCCAGCCAGGGCCCTGGGAGCCTGGGGCACTCCGTGCGGCGCTGAGTCTGGGCGGCCAAGCAACCGCTGGAGGAGCCCTGCACTGGCCCTTCCCTTCCCTCGCACAGAGCTCTTCCTGCTGGAGCCCTTGGCACTGTGCAAGCCACCGGCCCCTAAGCCCTCCCCAAGGACGCCTGGGGCCTAGGTGCGAAGGCAAGGCAGGAGCGGAGCTGAGGCCAGGAAGGCGCCAGTGGCGTCTCCCAGCCTCGCGCAGCCTGCTCCTTCCTGGGCAGGAAGCCAAGCAGCGAGGCAAGTCTGGGCAAGGCTCGCCCAGGGCAGAGCAGCCTCGCGCCAGCAACTCTGCCAGAACGGGCCTCTGAGCAGAGCTGGAGCTCTGCCGTCCTGGAGGCGCACTCGGCTCCAGCCAAGTAGGGCTTGAGCCAAACGAGGCTGGGCTGCCTCTTCTTCCCTCGAGGAGGCTCGCCTCCCCGCCAGCTGTTCACTCGGCTTCCAGGTGGGGGCGCTCTGCGCCTCCTGCAGGTCTTGGCTCAGGGGCTGATTGCCCTGAGCTGGGGCTGTGCGCGGGAGCCCAGGCACGCAGGGGCAGGCCCCAACCAGCTGCACACGTCTCTGCTGGGGAGGAGAGCGCTAGGGAAGCTACGTGTGTGAGGCAGCTGCTGGGCGCCCAGGGAGTCAGCCTCCGGGTGTGCGGGGCTGCAGACCCCAGCCAGGGGCCCTGGGAGCCTGGTGCACTCCGTGCGGCGCTGAGCCTGGGCGGCCAAGCAACCGCTGGAGGATCCCTGCACTGGCCCTTCCCTTCCCTCGCACAGAGCTCTTCCTGCTGGAGCCCTTGGCAGTGTGCAAGCCACCGGCCCCTAAGCCCTCCCCAAGGACGCCTGGGGCCTAGGTGCAAAGGCAAGGCAGGAGCGGAGCTGAGGCCAGGAAGGCGCCAGTGGCGTCTCCCAGCCTCGCGCAGCCTGCTCCTTCCTGGGCAGGAAGCCTAGCAGCGAGGCAAGTCTGGGCAAGGCTCGCCCAGGGCAGAGCAGCCTCGCGCCAGCAACTCTGCCAGAACGGGCCTCTGAGCAGAGCTGGAGCTCTGCCGTCCTGGAGGCGCACTCGGCTCCAGCCAAGTAGGGCTTGAGCCAAACGATTCTGGGCTGCCTCTTCTTCGCTCGAGGAAGCTCGCCTCCCCGACAGCTGTTCACTCGGCTTCCAGGTGGGGGCGCTCTGCGCCACCTGCAGGTCTTGGCTCAGGGGCTGCTTGCCCTGAGCTGGGGCTGTGGGCGGGAGCCCAGGCACGCAGGGGCAGGCCCCAACCAGCTGCACACGTCTCTGCTGGGGAGGAGAGCGCTAGGGAAGCTACGTGTGTGAGGCAGCTGCTGGGCGCCCAGGGAGTCAGCCTCCGGGTGTGCGGGGCTGCAGACCCCAGCCAGGGGCCCTGGGAGCCTGGTGCACTCCGTGCGGCGCTGAGCCTGGGCGGCCAAGCAACCGCTGGAGAAGCCCTGCACTGGCCCTTCCCTTCCCTAGCACAGAGCTCTTCCTGCTGGAGCCCTTGGCAGTGTGCAAGCCACCGGCCCCTAAGCCCTCCCCAAGGACGCCTGGGGCCTAGGTGCAAAGGCAAGGTAGGTGCGGAGCTGAGGCCAGGAAGGCGCCAGTGGCGTCTCCCAGCCTCGCGCAGCCTGCTCCTTCCTGGGCAGGAAGCCTAGCAGCGAGGCAAGTCTGGGCAAGGCTCGCCCAGGGCAGAGCAGCCTCGCGCCAGCAACTCTGCCAGAACGGGCCTCTGAGCAGAGCTGGAGCTCTGCCGTCCTGGAGGCGCACTCGGCTCCAGCCAAGTAGGGCTTGAGCCAAACGAGGCTGGGCTGCCTCTTCTTTCCTCGAGGAGGCTCGCCTCCCCGCCAGCTGTTCACTCGGCTTCCAGGTGGGGGCGCTCTGCGCCTCCTGCAGGTCTTGGCTCAGGGGCTGCTTGCCCTGAGCTGGGGATGTGCGCGGGAGCCCAGGCACGCAGGGGCAGGCCCCAACCAGCTGCACACGTCTCTGCTGGGGAGGAGAGCGCTAGGGAAGCTACGTGTGTGAGGCAGCTGCTGGGCGCCCAGGGAGTCAGCCTCCGGTGTGCGGGGCTGCAGACCCCAGCCAGGGGCCCTGGGAGCCTGGTGCACTCCGTGCGGCGCTGAGCCTGGGCGGCCAAGCAACCGCTGGAGGAGCCCTGCACTGGCCCTTCCCTTCCCTCGCACAGAGCTCTTCCTGCTGGAGCCCTTGGCAGTGTGCAAGCCACCGGCCCCTAAGCCCTCCCCAAGGACGCCTGGGGCCTAGGTGCAAAGGCAAGGCAGGAGCGGAGCTGAGGCCAGGAAGGCGCCAGTGGCGTCTCCCAGCCTCGCGCAGCCTGCTCCTTCCTGGGCAGGAAGCCTAGCAGCGAGGCAAGTCTGGGCAAGGCTCGCCCAGGGCAGAGCAGCCTCGCGCCAGCAACTCTGCCAGAACGGGCCTCTGAGCAGAGCTGGAGCTCTGCCGTCCTGGAGGCGCACTCGGCTCCAGCCAAGTAGGGCTTGAGCCAAACGAGGCTGGGCTGCCTCTTCTTCCCTCGAGGAAGCTCTCCTCCCCGACAGCTGTTCACTCGGCTTCCAGGTGGGGGCGCTCTGCGCCACCTGCAGGTCTTGGCTCAGGGGCTGCTTGCCCTGAGCTGGGGCTGTGGGCGGGAGCCCAGGCACGCAGGGGCAGGCCCCAACCAGCTGCACACGTCTCTGCTGGGGAGGAGAGCGCTAGGGAAGCTACGTGTGTGAGGCAGCTGCTGGGCGCCCAGGGAGTCAGCCTCCGGGTGTGCGGGGCTGCAGACCCCAGCCAGGGGCCCTGGGAGCCTGGTGCACTCCGTGCGGCGCTGAGCCTGGGCGGCCAAGTAACCGCTGGAGAAGCCCTGCACTGGCCCTTCCCTTCCCTAGCACAGAGCTCTTCCTGCTGGAGCCCTTGGCAGTGTGCAAGCCACCGGCCCCTAAGCCCTCCCCAAGGACGCCTGGGGCCTAGGTGCAAAGGCAAGGCAGGAGCGGAGCTGAGGCCAGGAAGGCGCCAGTGGCGCCTCCCAGCCTCGCGCAGCCTGCTCCTTCCTGGGCAGGAAGCCTAGCAGCGAGGCAAGTCTGGGCAAGGCTCGCCCAGGGCAGAGCAGCCTCGCGCCAGCAACTCTGCCAGAACGGGCCTCTGAGCAGAGCTGGAGCTCTGCCGTCCTGGAGGCGCACTCGGCTCCAGCCAAGTAGGGCTTGAGCCAAACGAGGCTGGGCTGCCTCTTCTTCCCTCGAGGAGGCTCGCCTCCCCGCCAGCTGTTCACTCGGCTTCCAGTTGGGGGCGCTCTTCGCCTCCTGCAGGTCTTGGCTCAGGGGCTGCTTGCCCTGAGCTGGGGCTGTGCGCAGGAGCCCAGGCACGCAGGGGCAGGCCCCAACCAGCTGCACACGTCTCTGCTGGGGAGGAGAGCGCTAGGGAAGCTACGTGTGTGAGGCAGCTGCTGGGCGCCCAGGGAGTCAGCCTCCGGGTGTGCGGGGCTGCAGAACCCAGCCAGGGCCCTGGGAGCCTGGGGCACTCCGTGCGGCGCTGAGTCTGGGCGGCCAAGCAACCGCTGGAGGAGCCCTGCACTGGCCCTTCCCTTCCCTCGCACAGAGCTCTTCCTGCTGGAGCCCTTGGCACTGTGCAAGCCACCGGCCCCTAAGCCCTCCCCAAGGACGCCTGGGGCCTAGGTGCAAAGGCAAGGCAGGAGCGGAGCTGAGGCCAGGAAGGCGCCAGTGGCGTCTCCCAGCCTCGCGCAGCCTGCTCCTTCCTGGGCAGGAAGCCTAGCAGCGAGGCAACTCTGGGCAAGGCTCGCCCAGGGCAGAGCAGCCTCGCGCCAGCAACCCTGCCAGAACGGGCCTCTGAGCAGAGCTGGAGCTCTGCCGTCCTGGAGGCGCACTCGGCTCCAGCCAAGTAGGGCTTGAGCCAAACGAGGCTGGGCTGCCTCTTCTTCCCTCGAGGAGGCTCGCCTCCCCGCCAGCTGTTCACTCGGCTTCCAGGTGGGGGCGCTCTGCGCCTCCTGCAGGTCTTGGCTCAGGGGCTGCTTGCCCTGAGCTGGGGCTGTGGGCGGGAGCTCAGGCACGCAGTGGAAGGCCCCAACCAGCTGCACACGTCTCTGCTGGGGAGGAGAGCGCTAGGGAAGCTACGTGTGTGAGGCAGCTGCTGGGCGCCCAGGGAGTCAGCCTCCGGGTGTGCGGGGCTGCAGACCCCAGCCAGGGGCCCTGGGAGCCTGGTGCACTCCGTGCGGCGCTGAGCCTGGGCGGCCAAGCAACCGCTGGAGAAGCCCTGCACTGGCCCTTCCCTTCCCTCACACAGAGGTCTTCCTGCTGGAGCCCCTGGCAGTGTGCAAGCCACCGGCCCCTAAGCCCTCCCCAAGGACGCCTGGGGCCTAGGTGCAAAGGCAAGGCAGGAGCGGAGCTGAGGCCAGGAAGGCGCCAGTGGCGTCTCCCAGCCTCGCGCAGCCTGCTCCTTCCTGGGCAGGAAGCCTAGCAGCGAGGCAAGTCTGGGCAAGGCTCGCCCAGGGCAGAGCAGCCTCGCGCCAGCAACTCTGCCAGAACGGGCCTCTGAGCAGAGCTGGAGCTCTGCCGTCCTGGAGGCGCACTCGGCTCCAGCCAAGTAGGGCTTGAGCCAAACGAGGCTGGGCTGCCTCTTCTTCCCTCGAGGAGGCTCACCTCCCCTCCAGCTGTTCACTCGGCTTCCAGGTGGGGGCGCTCTGCGCCTCCTGCAGGTCTTGGCTCAGGGGCTGCTTGCCCTGAGCTGGGGCTGTGCGCGGGAGCCCAGGCACGCAGGGGCAGGCCCTAGCCATCTGCATACGTCTCTGCTGGGGAGGAGAGCGCTAGGGAAGCTACGTGTGTGAGGCAGCTTCTGGGCGCCCAGGGAGTCAGCCTCCGGGTGTGCGGGGCTGCAGACCCCAGCCAGGGGCCCGGGAGCCTGGGGCACTCCGAGCGGCGCTGAGCCTGGGCGGCCAAGCAACCGCTGGAGGAGCCCTGCACTGGCCCTTCCCTTCCCTCGCACAGAGCTCTTCCTGCTGGAGCCCTTGGCAGTGTGCAAGCCACCGGCCCCTAAGCCCTCCCAAAGGACGCCTGGGGCCTAGGTGCAAAGGCAAGGCAGGAGCGGAGCTGAGGCCAGGAAGGCGCCAGTGGCGTCTCTCAGCCTCGCGCAGCCTGCTCCTTCCTGGGCAGGAAGCCTAGCAGCGAGGCAAGTCTGGGCAAGGCTCGCCCAGGACAGAGCAGCCTCGCGCCAGCAACTCTGCCAGAACGGGCCTCTGAGCAGAGCTGGAGCTCTGCCGTCCTGGAGGCGCACTCGGCTCCAGCCAAGTAGGGCTTGAGCCAAACGAGGCTGGGCTGCCTCTTCTTCCCTCGAGGAGGCTCGCCTCCCCGCCAGCTGTTCACTCGGCTTCCAGGTGGGGGCGCTCTGCGCCTCCTGCAGGTCTTGGCTCAGGGGCTGATTGCCCTGAGCTGGGGCTGTGCGCGGGAGCCCAGGCACGCAGGGGCAGGCCCCAACCAGCTGCACACGTCTCTGCTGGGGAGGAGAGCGCTAGGGAAGCTACGTGTGTGAGGCAGCTGCTGGGCGCCCAGGGAGTCAGCCTCCGGGTGTGCGGGGCTGCAGACCCCAGCCAGGGGCCCTGGGAGCCTGGTGCACTCCGTGCGGCCCTGAGCCTGGGCGGCCAAGCAACCGCTGGGGGAGCCCTGCACTGGCCCTTCCCTTCCCTCGCACAGAGCTCTTCCTGCTGGAGCCCTTGGCAGTGTGCAAGCCACCGGCCCCTAAGCCCTCCCCAAGGACGCCTGGGGCCTAGGTGCAAAGGCAAGGCAGGAGCGGAGCTGAGGCCAGGAAGGCGCCAGTGGCGTCTCCCAGCCTCGCGCAGCCTGCTCCTTCCTGGGCAGGAAGCCTATCAGCGAGGCAAGTCTGGGCAAGGCTCGCCCAGGGCAGAGCAGCCTCGCGCCAGCAACTCTGCCAGAACGGGCCTCTGAGCAGAGCTGGAGCTCTGCCGTCCTGGAGGCGCACTCGGCTCCAGCCAAGTAGGGCTTGAGCCAAACGAGGCTGGGCTGCCTCTTCTTCCCTCGAGGAGGCTCGCCTCCCCGCCAGCTGTTCACTCGGCTTCCAGGTGGGGGCGCTCTGCGCCTCCTGCAGGTCTTGGCTCAGGGGCTGCTTGCCCTGAGCTGGGGCTGTGCGCGGGAGCCCAGGCACGCAGGTGCAGGCCCCAACCAGCTGCACACGTCTCTGCTGGGGAGGAGAGCGCTAGGGAAGCTACGTGTGTGAGGCAGCTGCTGGGCGCCCAGGGAGTCAGCCTCCGGGTGTGCGGGGCTGCAGACCCCAGCCAGGGGCCCTGGGAGCCTGGTGCACTCCGTGCGGCGCTGAGCCTGGGCGGCCAAGCAACCGCTGGAGGAGCCCTGCACTGGTCCTTCCCTTCCCTCGCGCTGAGCTCTTCCTGCTGGAGCCCTTGGCAGTGTGCAAGCCACCGGCCCCTAAGCCCTCCCCAAGGACGCCTGGGGCCTAGGTGCAAAGGCAAGGCAGGAGTGGAGCTGAGGCCAGGAAGGCGCCAGTGGCGTCTCCCAGCCTCGCGCAGCCTGCTCCTTCCTGGGCAGGAAGCCTAGCAGCGAGGCAAGTCTGGGCAAGGCTCGCCCAGGGCAGAGCAGCCTCGCGCCAGCAACTCTGCCAGATCGGGCCTCTGAGCAGAGCTGGAGCTCTGCCGTCCTGGAGGCGCACTCGGCTCCAGCCAAGTAGGGCTTGAGCCAAACGAGGCTGGGCTGCCTCTTCTTCCCTCGAGGAGGCTCGCCTCCCCGCCAGCTGTTCACTCGGCTTCCAGGTGGGGGCGCTCTGCGCCACCTGCAGGTCTTGGCTCAGGGGCTGCTTGCCCTGAGCTGGGGCTGTGGGCGGGAGCCCAGGCACGCAGGGGCAGGCCCCAACCAGCTGCACATGTCTCTGCTGGGGAGGAGAGCGCTAGGGAAGCTACGTGTGTGAGGCAGCTGCTGGGCGCCCAGGGAGTCAGCCTCCGGGTGTGCGGGGCTGAAGACCCCAGCCAGGGGCCCTGGGAGCCTGGTGCACTCCGTGCGGCGCTGAGCCTGGGCGGCCAAGCAACCGCTGGAGAAGCCCTGCATTGGCCCTTCCCTTCCCTGGCACAGAGCTCTTCCTGCTGCAGCCCTTAGCAGTGTGCAAGCCACCGGCCCCTAAGCCCTCCCCAAGGACGCCTGGGGCCTAGGTGCAAAGGCAAGGCAGGAGCGGAGCTGAGGCCAGGAAGGCGCCAGTGGCGTCTCCCAGCCTCGCGCAGCCTGCTCCTTCCTGGGTAGGAAGCCTAGCAGCGAGGCAAGTCTGGGCAAGGCTCGCCCAGGGCAGAGCAGCCTCGCGCCAGCAACTCTGCCAGAACAGGCCTCTGAGCAGAGCTGGAGCTCTGCCGTCCTGGAGGCGCACTCGGCTCCAGCCAAGTAGGGCTTGAGCCAAACGAGGCTGGGCTGCCTCTTCTTCCCTCGAGGAGGCTCGCCTCCCCGCCAGCTGTTCACTCGGCTTCCAGGTGGGGGCGCTCTGCGCCTCCTGCAGGTCTTGGCTCAGGGGCTGCTTGCCCTGAGCTGGGGCTGTGGGCGGGAGCCCAGGCACGCAGGGGCAGGCCCCAACCAGCTGCCCACGTCTCTGCTGGGGAGGAGAGCGCTAGGGAAGCTACGTGTGTGAGGCAGCTGCTGGGCGCCCAGGGAGTCAGCCTCCGGGTGTGCGGGGCTGCAGACCCCAGCCAGGGGCCCTGGGAGCCTGGGGCAGTACGACCGGCGCTGAGCCTGGGCGGCCAAGCAACCGCTGGAGGAGCCCTGCACTGGCTCTTCCCTTCCCTCGCACAGAGCTCTTCCTGCTGGAGCCCTTGGCAGTGTGCAAGCCACCGGCCCCTAAGCCCTCCCCAAGGACCTGGGGCCTAGGTGCAAAGGCAAGGCAGGAGCGGAGCTGAGGCCAGGAAGGCGCCAGTGGCGTCTCCCAGCCTCGCGCAGCCTGCTCCTTCCTGGGCAGGAAGCCTAGCAGCGAGGCAAGTCTGGGCAAGGCTCGCCCAGGGCAGAGCAGCCTCGCGCCAGCAACTCTGCCAGAACGGGCCTCTGAGCAGAGCTGGAGCTCTGCCGTCCTGGAGGCGCACTCGGCTCCAGCCAAGTAGGGCTTGAGCCAAACGAGGCTGGGCTGCCTCTTCTTCCCTCGAGGAGGCTCGCCTCCCCGCCAGCTGTTCACTCGGCTTCCAGGTGGGGGCGCTCTGCGCCTCCTGCAGGTCTTGGCTCAGGGGCTGCTTGCCCTGAGCTGGGGCTGTGCGCGGGAGCCCAGGCACGCAGAGGCAGGCCCCAACCAGCTGCACACGTCTCTGCTGGGGAGGAGAGCGCTAGGGAATCTACGTGTGTGAGGCAGCTGCTGGGCGCCCAGGGAGTCAGCCTCCGGGTGTGCGGGGCTGCAGACCCCAGCCAGGGGCCCTGGGAGCCTGGTGCACTCCGTGCGGCGCTGAGCCTGGGCGATCAAGCAACCGCTGGAGGAGCCCTGCACTGGCCCTTCCCTTCCCTCGCACAGAGCTCTTCCTGCTGGAGCCCTTGGCAGTGTGCAAGCCACCGGCCCCTAAGCCCTCCCCAAGGACGCCTGGGGCCTAGGTGCAAAGGCAAGGCAGGAGCGGAGCTGAGGCCAGGAAGGCGCCAGTGGCGTCTCCCAGCCTCGCGCAGCCTGCTCCTTCCTGGGCAGGAAGCCTAGCAGCGAGGCAAGTCTGGGCAAGGCTCGCCCAGGGCAGAGCAGCCTCGCGCCAGCAACTCTGCCAGAACGGGCCTCTGAGCAGAGCTGGAGCTCTGCCGTCCTGGAGGCACACTCGGCTCCAGCCAAGTAGGGCTTGAGCCAAACGAGGCTGTGCTGCCTCTTCTTCCCTCGAGGAGGCTCGCCTCCCCGCCAGCTGCTCACTCGGCTTCCAGGTGGGGGCGCTCTGCGCCTCCTGCAGGTCTTGGCTCAGGGGCTACTTGCCCTGAGCTGGGGCTGTGGGCGAGAGCCCAGGCACGCAGGGGCAGGCCCCAACCAGCTGCACACGATTCTGCTGGGGAGGAGAGCGCTAGGGAAGCTACGTGTGTGAGGCAGCTGCTGGGCGCCCAGGGAGTGAGCCTCCGGGTGTGCGGGGCTGCAGACCCCAGCCAGGGGCCCTGGGATCCTGGTGCACTCCGTGCGGCGCTGAGCCTGGGCGGCCAAGCAACCGCTGGAGGAGCCCTGCACTGGCCCTTCCCTTCCCTCACACAGACCTCTTCCTGCTGGAGCCCTTGGCAGTGTGCAAGCCACCGGCCCCTAAGCCCTCCCCAAGTACGCCTGAGGCCAAAGTGCAAAGGCAAGGCAGGAGCGGAGCTGAGGCCAGGAAGGCGCCAGTGGCGTCTCCCAGCCTCGCGCAGCCTGCTCCTTCCTGGGCAGGAAGCCTCGCAGCGAGGCAAGTCTGGGCAAGGCTCGCCCAGGGCAGAGCAGCCTCGCGCCAGCAACTCTGCCAGATCGGGCCTCTGAGCAGAGCTGGAGCTCTGCCGTCCTGGAGGCGCACTCGGCTCCAGCCAAGTAGGGCTTGAGCCAAACGAGGCTGGCCTGCCTCTTCTTCCCTCGAGGAGGCTCGCCTCCCCGCCAGCTGTTCACTCGGCTTCCAGGTGGGGGCGATCTTCGCCTCCTGCAGGTCTTGGCTCAGGGGCTGCTTGCCCTGAGCTGGGGCTGTGGGCGGGAGGCCAGGCACGCAGGGGCGGGCCCCAACCAGCTGCACACGTCTCTGCTGGGGAGGAGAGCGCTAGGGAAGCTACGTGTGTGAGGCAGCTGCTGGGCGCCCAGGGAGTCAGCCTCCGGGTGTGCGGGGCTGCAGACCCCAGCCAGGGGCCCTGGGAGCCTGGTGCAGTCGGTTTGGCGCTGAGCCTGTGCGGCCAAGCAACCGCTGGAGGAGCCCTGCACTGGCCCTTCCCTTCCCTCGCACAGAGCTCTTCCTGCTGGAGCCCTTGGCAGTGTGCAAGCCACCGGCCCCTAAGCCCTCCCCAAGGACGCCTGGGGCCTAGGTGCAAAGGCAAGGCAGGAGCGGAGCTGAGGCCAGGAAGGCGCCAGTGGCGTCTCCCAGCCTCGCGCAGCCTGCACCTTCCTGGGCAGGAAGCCTAGCAGCGAGGCAATCTGGGCAAGGCTCGCCCAGGGCAGAGCAGCCTCGCGCCAGCAACTCTGCCAGATCGGGCCTCTGAGCAGAGCTGGAGCTCTGCCGTCCTGGAGGCGCACTCGGCTCCAGCCAAGTAGGGCTTGAGCCAAACGAGGCTGGCCTGCCTCTTCTTCCCTCGAGGAGGCTCGCCTCCCCGCCAGCTGTTCACTCGGCTTCCAGGTGGGGGCGCTCTGCGCCTCCTGCAGGTCTTGCCTCAGGGGCTGCTTGCCCTGAGTTGGGGCTGTGGGCGGGAGCCCAGGCACGCAGGGGCAGGCCCCAACCAGCTGCACACGTCTCTGCTGGGGAGGAGAGCGCTAGGGAAGCTACGTGTGTGAGGCAGCTGCTGGGCGCCCAGGGAGTCAGCCTCCGGGTGTGCGGGGCTGCAGACCCCAGCCAGGGGCCCTGGGAGCCTGGGGCAGTACGACCGGCGCTGAGCCTGGGCGGCCAAGCAACCGCTGGAGGAGCCCTGCACTGGCTCTTCCCTTCCCTCGCACAGAGCTCTTCCTGCTGGAGCCCTTGGCAGTGTGCAAGCCACCGGCCCCTAAGCCCTCCCCAAGGACCTGGGGCCTAGGTGCAAAGGCAAGGCAGGAGCGGAGCTGAGGCCAGGAAGGCGCCAGTGGCGTCTCCCAGCCTCGCGCAGCCTGCTCCTTCCTGGGCAGGAAGCCTAGCTGCGAGGCAAGTCTGGGCAAGGCTCGCCCAGGGCAGAGCAGCCTCGCGCCAGCAACTCTGCCAGAACGGGCCTCTGAGCAGAGCTGGAGCTCTGCCGTCCTGGAGGCGCACTCGGCTCCAGCCAAGTAGGGCTTGAGCCAAACGAGGCTGGGCTGCCTCTTCTTCCCTCGAGGAGGCTCGCCTCCCCGCCAGCTGTTCACTCGGCTTCCAGGTGGGGGCGCTCTGCGCCTCCTGCAGGTCTTGGCTCAGGGGCTGCTTGCCCTGAGCTGGGGCTGTGCGCGGGAGCCCAGGCACGCAGAGGCAGGCCCCAACCAGCTGCACACGTCTCTGCTGGGGAGGAGAGCGCTAGGGAATCTACGTGTGTGAGGCAGCTGCTGGGCGCCCAGGGAGTCAGCCTCCGGGTGTGCGGGGCTGCAGACCCCAGCCAGGGGCCCTGGGAGCCTGGGGCACTCCGTGCGGCGCTGAGCCTGGGCGATCAAGCAACCGCTGGAGGAGCCCTGCACTGGCCCTTCCCTTCCCTCGCACAGAGCTCTTCCTGCTGGAGCCCTTGGCAGTGTGCAAGCCACCGGCCCCTAAGCCCTCCCCAAGGACGCCTGGGGCCTAGGTGCAAAGGCAAGGCAGGAGCGGAGCTGAGGCCAGGAAGGCGCCAGTGGCGTCTCCCAGCCTCGCGCAGCCTGCTCCTTCCTGGGCAGGAAGCCTAGCAGCGAGGCAAGTCTGGGCAAGGCTCGCCCAGGGCAGAGCAGCCTCGCGCCAGCAACTCTGCCAGAACGGGCCTCTGAGCAGAGCTGGAGCTCTGCCGTCCTGGAGGCACACTCGGCTCCAGCCAAGTAGGGCTTGAGCCAAACGAGGCTGTGCTGCCTCTTCTTCCCTCGAGGAGGCTCGCCTCCACGCCAGCTGCTCACTCGGCTTCCAGGTGGGGGCGCTCTGCGCCTCCTGCAGGTCTTGGCTCAGGGGCTACTTGCCCTGAGCTGGGGCTGTGGGCGGGAGCCCAGGCACGCAGGGGCAGGCCCCAACCAGCTGCACACGTCTCTGCTGGGGAGGAGAGCGCTAGGGAAGCTACGTGTGTGAGGCAGCTGCTGGGCGCCCAGGGAGTCAGCCTCCGGGTGTGCGGGGCTGCAGACCCCAGCCAGGGGCCCTGGGAGCCTGGTGCACTCCGTGCGGCGCTGAGCCTGGGCGGCCAAGCAACCGCTGGAGGAGCCCTGCACTGGCCCTTCCCTTCCCTCACACAGACCTCTTCCTGCTGGAGCCCTTGGCACTGTGCAAGCCACCGGCCCCTAAGCCCTCCCCAAGGACGCCTGAGGCCAAAGTGCAAAGGCAAGGCAGGAGCGGAGCTGAGGCCAGGAAGGCGCCAGTGGCGTCTCCCAGCCTCGCGCAGCCTGCACCTTCCTGGGCAGGAAGCCTAGCAGCGAGGCAATCTGGGCAAGGCTCGCCCAGGGCAGAGCAGCCTCGCGCCAGCAACTCTGCCAGATCGGGCCTCTGAGCAGAGCTGGAGCTCTGCCGTCCTGGAGGCGCACTCGGCTCCAGCCAAGTAGGGCTTGAGCCAAACGAGGCTGGGCTGCCTCTTCTTCCCTCGAGGAGGCTCGCCTCCCCGCCAGCTGTTCACTCGGCTTCCAGGTGGGGGCGCTCTGCGCCTCCTGCAGGTCTTGCCTCAGGGGCTGCTTGCCCTGAGTTGGGGCTGTGGGCGGGAGCCCAGGCACGCAGGGGCAGGCCCCAACCAGCTGCACACGTCTCTGCTGGGGAGGAGAGCGCTAGGGAAGCTACGTGTGTGAGGCAGCTGCTGGGCGCCCAGGGAGTCAGCCTCCGGGTGTGCGGGGCTGCAGACCCCAGCCAGGGGCCCTGGGAGCCTGGGGCAGTACGACCGGCGCTGAGCCTGGGCGGCCAAGCAACCGCTGGAGGAGCCCTGCACTGGCTCTTCCCTTCCCTCGCACAGAGCTCTTCCTGCTGGAGCCCTTGGCAGTGTGCAAGCCACCGGCCCCTAAGCCCTCCCCAAGGACCTGGGGCCTAGGTGCAAAGGCAAGGCAGGAGCGGAGCTGAGGCCAGGAAGGCGCCAGTGGCGTCTCCCAGCCTCGCGCAGCCTGCTCCTTCCTGGGCAGGAAGCCTAGCAGCGAGGCAAGTCTGGGCAAGGCTCGCCCAGGGCAGAGCAGCCTCGCGCCAGCAACTCTGCCAGAACGGGCCTCTGAGCAGAGCTGGAGCTCTGCCGTCCTGGAGGCGCACTCGGCTCCAGCCAAGTAGGGCTTGAGCCAAACGAGGCTGGGCTGCCTCTTCTTCCCTCGAGGAGGCTCGCCTCCCCGCCAGCTGTTCACTCGGCTTCCAGGTGGGGGCGCTCTGCGCCTCCTGCAGGTCTTGGCTCAGGGGCTGCTTGCCCTGAGCTGGGGCTGTGCGCGGGAGCCCAGGCACGCAGAGGCAGGCCCCAACCAGCTGCACACGTCTCTGCTGGGGAGGAGAGCGCTAGGGAATCTACGTGTGTGAGGCAGCTGCTGGGCGCCCAGGGAGTCAGCCTCCGGGTGTGCGGGGCTGCAGACCCCAGCCAGGGGCCCTGGGAGCCTGGGGCACTCCGTGCGGCGCTGAGCCTGGGCGATCAAGCAACCGCTGGAGGAGCCCTGCACTGGCCCTTCCCTTCCCTCGCACAGAGCTCTTCCTGCTGGAGCCCTTGGCAGTGTGCAAGCCACCGGCCCCTAAGCCCTCCCCAAGGACGCCTGGGGCCTAGGTGCAAAGGCAAGGCAGGAGCGGAGCTGAGGCCAGGAAGGCGCCAGTGGCGTCTCCCAGCCTCGCGCAGCCTGCTCCTTCCTGGGCAGGAAGCCTAGCAGCGAGGCAAGTCTGGGCAAGGCTCGCCCAGGGCAGAGCAGCCTCGCGCCAGCAACTCTGCCAGAACGGGCCTCTGAGCAGAGCTGGAGCTCTGCCGTCCTGGAGGCACTCTCGGCTCCAGCCAAGTAGGGCTTGAGCCAAACGAGGCTGTGCTGCCTCTTCTTCCCTCGAGGAGGCTCGCCTCCACGCCAGCTGCTCACTCGGCTTCCAGGTGGGGGCGCTCTGCGCCTCCTGCAGGTCTTGGCTCAGGGGCTACTTGCCCTGAGCTGGGGCTGTGGGCGGGAGCCCAGGCACGCAGGGGCAGGCCCCAACCAGCTGCACACGTCTCTGCTGGGGAGGAGAGCGCTAGGGAAGCTACGTGTGTGAGGCAGCTGCTGGGCGCCCAGGGAGTCAGCCTCCGGGTGTGCGGGGCTGCAGACCCCAGCCAGGGGCCCTGGGAGCCTGGTGCACTCCGTGCGGCGCTGAGCCTGGGCGGCCAAGCAACCGCTGGAGGAGCCCTGCACTGGCCCTTCCCTTCCCTCACACAGACCTCTTCCTGCTGGAGCCCTTGGCAGTGTGCAAGCCACCGGCCCCTAAGCCCTCCCCAAGGACGCCTGAGGCCAAAGTGCAAAGGCAAGGCAGGAGCGGAGCTGAGGCCAGGAAGGCGCCAGTGGCGTCTCCCAGCCTCGCGCAGCCTGCTCCTTCCTGGGCAGGAAGCCTCGCAGCGAGGCAAGTCTGGGCAAGGCTCGCCCAGGGCAGAGCAGCCTCGCGCCAGCAACTCTGCCAGATCGGGCCTCTGAGCAGAGCTGGAGCTCTGCCGTCCTGGAGGCGCACTCGGCTCCAGCCAAGTAGGGCTTGAGCCAAACGAGGCTGGGCTGCCTCTTCTTCCCTCGAGGAGGCTCGCCTCCCCGCCAGCTGTTCACTCGGCTTCCAGGTGGGGGCGATGTTCGCCTCCTGCAGGTCTTGGCTCAGGGGCTGCTTGCCCTGAGCTGGGGCTGTGGGCGGGAGGCCAGGCACGCAGGGGCAGGCCCCAACCAGCTGCACACGTCTCTGCTGGGGAGGAGAGCGCTAGGGAAGCTACGTGTGTGAGGCAGCTGCTGGGCGCCCAGGGAGTCAGCCTCCGGGTGTGCGGGGCTGCAGACCCCAGCCAGGGGCCCTGGGAGCCTGGTGCACTCGGTTTGGCGCTGAGCCTGTGCGGCCAAGCAACCGCTGGAGGAGCCCTGCACTGGCCCTTCCCTTCCCTCGCACAGAGCTCTTCCTGCTGGAGCCCTTGGCAGTGTGCAAGCCACCGGCCCCTAAGCCCTCCCCAAGGACGCCTGGGGCCTAGGTGCAAAGGCAAGGCAGGAGCGGAGCTGAGGCCAGGAAGGCGCCAGTGGCGTCTCCCAGCCTCGCGCAGCCTGCTCCTTCCTGGGCAGGAAGACTAGCAGCGAGGCAAGTCTGGGCAAGGCTCACCCATGGCAGAGCAGCCTCGCGCCAGCAACTCTGCCAGAACGGGCCTCTGAGCAGAGCTGGAGCTCTGCCCTTCTGGAGGCGCACTCGGCTCCAGCCAAGTAGGGCTTGAGCCAAACGAGGCTGGGCTGCCTCTTCTTCCCTCGAGGAGGCTCGCCTCCCCGCCAGCTGTTCACTCGTCTTCCAGGTTGGGGCGCTCTGCGCCTCCTGCACGTCTTGGCTCAGGGGCTGCTTGCCCTGAGCTGGGGCTGTGCGCGGGAGCCCAGGCACGCAGGGGCAGGCCCAAACCAGCTGCACACGTCTCTGCTGGGGAGGAGAGCGCTAGGGAAGCTACGTGTGTGAGGCAGCTGCTGGGCGCCCAGGGAGTCAGCCTCCGGGTGTGCGGGGCTGCAGACCCCAGCCAGGGGCCCTGGGAGCCTGGTGCACTCCGTGCGGCGCTGAGCCTGGGCGGCCAAGCAACCGCTGGAGGAGCCCTGCACTGGCCCTTCCCTTCCCTCACACAGACCTCTTCCTGCTGGAGCCCTTGGCAGTGTGCAAGCCACCGGCCCCTAAGCCCTCCCCAAGGACGCCTGAGGCCAAAGTGCAAAGGCAAGGCAGGAGCGGAGCTGAGGCCAGGAAGGCGCCAGTGGCGTCTCCCAGCCTCGCGCAGCCTGCACCTTCCTGGGCAGGAAGCCTAGCAGCGAGGCAAGTCTGGGCAAGGCTCGCCCAGGGCAGAGCAGCCTCGCGCCAGCAACTCTGCCAGATCGGGCCTCTGAGCAGAGCTGGAGCTCTGCCGTCCTGGAGGCGCACTCGGCTCCAGCCAAGTAGGGCTTGAGCCAAACGAGGCTGGCCTGCCTCTTCTTCCCTCGAGGAGGCTCGCCTCCCCGCCAGCTGTTCACTCGGCTTCCAGGTGGGGGCGCTCTGCGCCTCCTGCAGGTCTTGCCTCAGGGGCTGCTTGCCCTGAGTTGGGGCTGTGGGCGGGAGCCCAGGCACGCAGGGGCAGGCCCCAACCAGCTGCACACGCCTCTGCTGGGGAGGAGAGTGCTAGGGAAGCTACGTGTGTGAGGCAGCTGCTGGGCGCCCAGGGAGTCAGCCTCCAGGTGTGCGGGGCTGCAGACCCCAGCCAGGGGCCCTGGGAGGCTGGGGCACTCCGTGCGGCGCTGAGCCTGGGCGGCCAAGCAACCGCTGGATGAGCCCTGCACTGGCCCTTCCCTTCTCTCGCACAGAGCTCTTCCTGCTGGAGCCCTTGGCAGTGTGCAAGCCACCGGCCCCTAAGCCCTCCCCAAGGACGCCTGGGGCCTAGGTGCAAAGGCAAGGCAGGAGCGGAGCTGAGGCCAGGAAGGCGCCAGTGGCGTCACCCAGCCTCGCGCAGCCTGCTCCTTCCAGGGCAGGAAGCCTAGCAGCGAGGCAAGTCTGGGCAAGGCTCGCCCAGGGCAGAGCAGCCTCGCGGCAGCAACTCTGCCAAATCGGGCCCCTGAGCAGAGCTGGAGCTCTGCCGTCCTGGAGGCGCACTCGGCTCCAGCCAAGTAGGGCTTGAGCCAAACGAGGCTGGGCTGCCTCTTCTTCCCTAGAGGAGGCTCGCTTCCCCGCCAGCTGTTCACTCGGCTTCCAGGTGGGGGCGCTCTGCGCCTCCTGCAGGTCTTGGCTCAGGGGCTGCTTGCCCTGAGCTGGGGCTGTGGGCGGGAGCCCAGGCACGCAGGGACAGGCCCCAACCAGCTGCACACGTCTCTGCTGGGGAGGAGAGCGCTAGGGAAGCTACGTGTGTGAGGCAGCTGCTGGGCGCCCAGGGAGTCAGCCTCCGGGTGTGCGGGTCTGCAGACCCCAGCCAGGGGCCCTGGGAGCCTGGGGCAGTACGACCGGCGCTGAGCCTGGGCGGCCAAGCAACCGCTGGAGGAGCCCTGCACTGGCTCTTCCCTTCCCTCGCACAGAGCTCTTCCTGCTGGAGCCCTTGGCACTGTGCAAGCCACCGGCCCCTAAGCCCTCCCCAAGGACGCCTGGGGCCTAGGTGCAAAGGCAAGGCAGGAGCGGAGCTGAGGCCAGGAAGGCGCCAGTGGCGTCTCCCAGCCTCGCGCAGCCTGCTCCTTCCTGGGCAGGAAGCCTAGCAGCGAGGCAAGTCTGGCAAGGCTCGCCCAGGGCAGAGCAGCCTCGCTCCAGCAACTCTGCCAGAACGGGCCTCTGAGCAGAGCTGGAGCTCTGCCGTCCTGGAGGCACACTCGGCTCCAGCCAAGTCGGGCTTGAGCCAAACGAGGCTGGGCTGCCTCTTCTTCCCTCGAGGAGGCTCGCCTCCCCGCCAGCTGTTGGCTTGAGCCAAACGAGGCTGGGCTGCCTCTTCTTCCCTCGAGGAGGCTCGCCTCCCCGCCAGCTGTTCACTCGGCTTCCATGTGGGGGCGCTCTGCGCCTCCTGCAGGTCTTGGCTCAGGGGCTGCTTGCCCTGAGCTGGGGCTGTGCGCGGGAGCCCAGGCACGCAGGGGCAGGCCCCAACCAGCTGCACACGTCTCTGCTGGGGAGGAGAGCGCTAGGGAAGCTACGTGTGTGAGGCAGCTGCTGGGCGCCCAGGGAGTCAGCCTCCGGGTGTGCGGGGCTGCAGACCCCAGCCAGGGGCCCTGGGAGCCTGGTGCACTCCGTGCGGCGCTGAGCCTGGGCGGCCAAGCAACCGCTGGAGGAGCCCTGCACTGGCCCTTCCCTTCCCTCGCACAGAGCTCTTCCTGCTGGAGCCCTTGGCAGTGTGCAAGCCACCGGCCCCTAAGCCCTCCCCAAGGACGCCTGGGGCCTAGGTGCAAAGGCAAGGCAGGAGCGGAGCTGAGGCCAGGAAGGCGCCAGTGGCGTCTCCCAGCCTCGCGCAGCCTGCTCCTTCCTGGGCAGGAAGCCTAGCAGCGAGGCAAGTCTGGGCAAGGCTCGCCCAGGGCAGAGCAGCCTCGCGCCAGCAACTCTGCCAGAACGGGCCTCTGAGCAGAGCTGGAGCTCTGCCGTCCTGGAGGCGCACTCGGCTCCAGCCAAGTAGGGCTTGAGCCAAACGAGGCTGGGCTGCCTCTTCTTCCCTCGAGGAGGCTCGCCTCCCCGCCAGCTGTTCACTCGGCTTCCAGGTGGGGGCGCTCTGCGCCTCCTGCAGGTCTTGGCTCAGGGGCTGCTTGCCCTGAGCTGGGGCTGTGCGCGGGAGCCCAGGCACGCAGAGGCAGGCCCCAACCAGCTGCACACGTCTCCGCTGGGGAGGAGAGCGCTAGGGAAGCTACGTGTGTGAGGCAGCTGCTGGGCGCCCAGGGAGTCAGCCTCCGGGTGTGCGGGGCTGCAGACCCCAGCCAGGGGCCCTGGGAGCCTGGGGCAGTACGACCTGCGCTGAGCCTGGGCGGCCAAGCAACCGCTGGAGGAGCCCTGCACTGGCCCTTCCCTTCCCTCGCACAGAGCTCTTCCTGCTGGAGCCCTTGGCAGTGTGCAAGCCACCGGCCCCTAAGCCCTCCCCAAGGACGCCTGGGGCCTAGGTGCAAAGGCAAGGCAGGAGCGGAGCTGAGGCCAGGAAGGCGCCAGTGGCGTCTCCCAGCCTCGCGCAGCCTGCTCCTTCCTGGCCAGGAAGCCTAGCAGCGAGGCAAGTCTGGGCAAGGCTCGCCCAGGGCAGAGCAGCCTCGCGCCAGCAACTCTGCCAGAACGGGCCTCTGAGCAGAGCTGGAGCTCTGCCGTCCTGGAGGCGCACTCGGCTCCAGCCAAGTAGGGCTTGAGCCAAACGAGGCTGGGCTGCCTCTTCTTCCCTCGAGGAGGCTCGCCTCCCCGCCAGCTGTTCACTCGGCTTCCAGGTGGGGGCGCTCTGCGCCTCCTGCAGGTCTTGGCTCAGGGGCTGCTTGCCCTGAGCTGGGGCTGTGCGCGGGAGCCCAGGCACGCAGAGGCAGGCCCCAACCAGCTGCACACGTCTCTGCTGGGGAGGAGAGCGCTAGGGAATCTACGTGTGTGAGGCAGCTGCTGGGCGCCCAGGGAGTCAGCCTCCGGGTGTGCGGGGCTGCAGACCCCAGCCAGGGGCCCTGGGAGCCTGGTGCACTCCGTGCGGCGCTGAGCCTGGGCGATCAAGCAACCGCTGGAGGAGCCCTGCACTGGCCCTTCCCTTCCCTCGCACAGAGCTCTTCCTGCTGGAGCCCTTGGCAGTGTGCAAGCCACCGGCCCCTAAGCCCTCCCCAAGGACGCCTGGGGCCTAGGTGCAAAGGCAAGGCAGGATCGGAGCTGAGGCCAGGAAGGCGCCAGTGGCATTTCCCAGCCTCGCGCAGCCTGCTCCTTCCTGGGCAGGAAGCCTAGCAGCGAGGCAAGTCTGGGCAAGGCTCGCCCAGGGCAGAGCAGCCTCGCGCCAGCAACTCTGCCAGAACGGGCCTCTGAGCAGAGCTGGAGCTCTGCCGTCCTGGAGGCCCACTCGGCTCCAGCCAAGTAGGGCTTGAGCCAAACGAGGCTGGGCTGCCTCTTCTTCCCTCGAGGAGGCTCGCCTCCCCGTCAGCTGTTCACTCGGCTTCCAGGTGGGGGCGCTCTGCGCCTCCTGCAGGTCTTGGCTCAGGGGCTGCTTGCCCTGAGCTGGGGCTGTGCGCGGGAGCCCAGGCACGCAGGGGCAGGCCCCAACCAGCTGCACACGTCTCTGCTGGGGAGGAGAGCGCTAGGGAAGCTACGTGTGTGAGGCAGCTGCTGGGCGCCCAGGGAGTCAGCCTCCGGGTGTGCGGGGCTGCAGACCCCAGCCAGGGGCCCTGGGAGCCTGGTGCACTCCGTGCGGCGCTGAGCCTGGGCGGCCAAGCAACCGCTGGAGGAGCCCTGCACTGGCCCTTCCCTTCCCTCGCACAGAGCTCTTCCTGCTGGAGCCCTTGGCAGTGTGCAAGCCACCGGCCCCTAAGCCCTCCCCAAGGACGCCTGGGGCCTAGGTGCAAAGGCAAGGCAGGAGCGGAGCTGAGGCCAGGAAGGCGCCAGTGGCGTCTCCCAGCCTCGCGCAGCCTGCTCCTTCCTGGGCAGGAAGCCTAGCAGCGAGGCAAGTCTGGGCAAGGCTCGCCCAAGGCAGAGCAGACTCGCGCCACCAACTCTGCCAGAACGGACCTCTGAGCAGAGCTGGAGCTCTGCCGTCCTGGAGGCGCACTCGGCTCCAGCCAAGTAGGGCTTGAGCCAAACGAGGCTGGGCTGCCTCTTCTTCCCTCGAGGAGGCTCGCCTCCCCGCCAGCTGTTCACTCGGCTTCCAGGTGGGGGCGCTCTGCGCCTCCTTCAGGTCTTGGCTCAGGGGCTGCTTGCCCTGAGCTGGGGCTGTGGGCGGGAGCCCAGGCACGCAGGGGCAGGCCCCAACCAGCTGCACACGTCTCTGCTGGGGAGGAGAGCGCTAGGGAAGCTACGTGTGTGAGGCAGCTGCTGGACTCCCAGGGAGTCAGCCTCCGGGTGTGCGGGGCTGCAGACCCCAGCCAGGGGCCCTGGGAGCCTGGGGCACTCCGTGCGGCGCTGAGCCTGGGCGGCCAAGCAACCGCTGGAGGAGCCCTGCACTGGCCCTTCCCTTCCCTCGCACAGAGCTCTTCCTGCTGGAGCCCTTGGCAGTGTGCAAGCCACCGGCCCCTAAGCCCTCCCCAAGGACGCCTGGGGCCTAGGTGCAAAGGCAAGGCAGGAGCGGAGCTGAGGCCAGGAAGGCGCCAGTGGCGTCTCCCAGCCTCGCGCAGCCTGCTCCTTCCTGGGCAGGAAGCCTAGCAGCGAGGCAAGTCTGGGCAAGGCTCGCCCAGGGCAGAGCAGCCTCGCGCCAGCAACTCTGCCAGAACGGGCCTCTGAGCAGAGCTGGAGCTCTGCCGTACTGGAGGCGCACTCGGCTCCAGCCAAGTAGGGCTTGAGCCAAACGAGGCTGGGCTGCCTCTTCTTCCCTCGAGGAGGCTCGCCTCCCCGCCAGCTGTTCACTCGGCTTCCAGGTGGGGGCGCTCTGCGCCTCCTGCAGGTCTTGGCTCAGGGGCTGCTTGCCCTGAGCTGGGGCTGTGCGCGGGAGCCCAGGCACGCAGAGGCAGGCCCCAACCAGCTGCACACGTCTCCGCTGGGGAGGAGAGCGCTAGGGAAGCTACGTGTGTGAGGCAGCTGCTGGGCGCCCAGGGAGTCAGCCTCCGGGTGTGCGGGGCTGCAGACCCCAGCCAGGGGCCCTGGGAGCCTGGGGCAGTACGACCGGCGCTGAGCCTGGGCGGCCAAGCAACCGCTGGAGGAGCCCTGCACTGGCTCTTCCCTTCCCTCGCACAGAGCTCTTCCTGCTGGAGCCCTTGGCACTGTGCAAGCCACCGGCCCCTAAGCCCTCCCCAAGGACGCCTGGGGCCTAGGTGCAAAGGCAAGGCAGGAGCGGAGCTGAGGCCAGGAAGGCGCCAGTGGCGTCTCCCAGCCTCGCGCAGCCTGCTCCTTCCTGGCCAGGAAGCCTAGCAGCGAGGCAAGTCTGGGCAAGGCTCGCCCAGGGCAGAGCAGCCTCGCGCCAGCAACTCTGCCAGAACGGGCCTCTGAGCAGAGCTGGAGCTCTGCCGTCCTGGAGGCGCACTCGGCTCCAGCCAAGTAGGGCTTGAGCCAAACGAGGCTGGGCTGCCTCTTCTTCCCTCGAGGAGGCTCGCCTCCCCGCCAGCTGTTCACTCGGCTTCCAGGTGGGGGCGCTCTGCGCCTCCTGCAGGTCTTGGCTCAGGGGCTGCTTGCCCTGAGCTGGGGCTGTGCGCGGGAGCCCAGGCACGCAGAGGCAGGCCCCAACCAGCTGCACACGTCTCTGCTGGGGAGGAGAGCGCTAGGGAATCTACGTGTGTGAGGCAGCTGCTGGGCGCCCAGGGAGTCAGCCTCCGGGTGTGCGGGGCTGCAGACCCCAGCCAGGGGCCCTGGGAGCCTGGTGCACTCCGTGCGGCGCTGAGCCTGGGCGATCAAGCAACCGCTGGAGGAGCCCTGCACTGGCCCTTCCCTTCCCTCGCACAGAGCTCTTCCTGCTGGAGCCCTTGGCAGTGTGCAAGCCACCGGCCCCTAAGCCCGCCCCAAGGACGCCTGGGGCCTAGGTGCAAAGGCAAGGCAGGATCGGAGCTGAGGCCAGGAAGGCGCCAGTGGCATTTCCCAGCCTCGCGCAGCCTGCTCCTTCCTGGGCAGGAAGCCTAGCAGCGAGGCAAGTCTGGGCAAGGCTCGCCCAGGGCAGAGCAGCCTCGCGCCAGCAACTCTGCCAGAACGGGCCTCTGAGCAGAGCTGGAGCTCTGCCGTCCTGGAGGCCCACTCGGCTCCAGCCAAGTAGGGCTTGAGCCAAACGAGGCTGGGCTGCCTCTTCTTCCCTCGAGGAGGCTCGCCTCCCCGCCAGCTGTTCACTCGGCTTCCAGGTGGGGGCGCTCTGCGCCTCCTGCAGGTCTTGGCTCAGGGGCTGCTTGCCCTGAGCTGGGGCTGTGCGCGGGAGCCCAGGCACGCAGGGGCAGGCCCCAACCAGCTGCACACGTCTCTGCTGGGGAGGAGAGCGCTAGGGAAGCTACGTGTGTGAGGCAGCTGCTGGGCGCCCAGGGAGTCAGCCTCCGGGTGTGCGGGGCTGCAGACCCCAGCCAGGGGCCCTGGGAGCCTGGTGCACTCCGTGCGGCGCTGAGCCTGGGCGGCCAAGCAACCGCTGGAGGAGCCCTGCACTGGCCCTTCCCTTCCCTCGCACAGAGCTCTTCCTGCTGGAGCCCTTGTCAGTGTGCAAGCCACCGGCCCCTAAGCCCTCCCCAAGGACGCCTGGGGCCTAGGTGCAAAGGCAAGGCAGGAGCGGAGCTGAGGCCAGGAAGGCGCCAGTGGCGTCTCCCAGCCTCGCGCAGCCTGCTCCTTCCTGGGCAGGAAGCCTAGCAGCGAGGCAAGTCTGGGCAAGGCTCGCCCAAGGCAGAGCAGCCTCGCGCCACCAACTCTGCCAGAACGGACCTCTGAGCAGAGCTGGAGCTCTGCCGTCCTGGAGGCGCACTCGGCTCCAGCCAAGTAGGGCTTGAGCCAAACGAGGCTGGGCTGCCTCTTCTTCCCTCGAGGAGGCTCGCCTCCCCGCCAGCTGTTCACTCGGCTTCCAGGTGGGGGCGCTCTGCGCCTCCTTCAGGTCTTGGCTCAGGGGCTGCTTGCCCTGAGCTGGGGCTGTGGGCGGGAGCCCAGGCACGCAGGGGCAGGCCCCAACCAGCTGCACACGTCTCTGCTGGGGAGGAGAGCGCTAGGGAAGCTACGTGTGTGTGGCAGCTGCTGGACTCCCAGGGAGTCAGCCTCCGGGTGTGCGGGGCTGCAGACCCCAGCCAGGGGCCCTGGGAGCCTGGGGCACTCCGTGCGGCGCTGAGCCTGGGCGGCCAAGCAACCGCTGGAGGAGCCCTGCACTGGCCCTTCCCTTCCCTCGCACAGAGCTCTTCCTGCTGGAGCCCTTGGCAGTGTGCAAGCCACCGGCCCCTAAGCCCTCCCCAAGGACGCCTGGGGCCTAGGTGCAAAGGCAAGGCAGGAGCGGAGCTGAGGCCAGGAAGGCGCCAGTGGCGTCTCCCAGCCTCGCGCAGCCTGCTCCTTCCTGGGCAGGAAGCCTAGCAGCGAGGCAAGTCTGGGCAAGGCTCGCCCAGGGCAGAGCAGCCTCGCGCCAGCAACTCTGCCAGAACGGGCCTCTGAGCAGAGCTGGAGCTCTGCCGTCCTGGAGGCGCACTCGGCTCCAGCCAAGTAGGGCTTGAGCCAAACGAGGCTGGGCTGCCTCTTCTTCCCTCGAGGAGGCTCGCCTCCCCGCCAGCTGTTCACTCGGCTTCCAGGTGGGGGCGCTCTGCGCCTCCTTCAGGTCTTGGCTCAGGGGCTGCTTGCCCTGAGCTGGGGCTGTGCGCGGGAGCCCAGGCACGCAGGGGCAGGCCCCAACCAGCTGCACACGTCTCTGCTGGGGAGGAGAGCGCTACGGAAGCTACGTGTGTGTGGCAACTGCTGGACTCCCAGGGAGTCAGCCTCCGGGTGTGCGGGGCTGCAGACCCCCGCCAGGGGCCCTGGGAGCCTGGGGCACTCCGTGCGGCGCTGAGCCTGGGCGTCCAAGCAACCGCTGGAGGAGCCCTGCACTGGCCCTTCCCTTCCCTCGCACAGAGCTCTTCCTGCTGGAGCCCTTGGCAGTGTGCAAGCCACCGGCCCCTAAGCCCTCCCCAAGGACGCCTGGGGCCTAGGTGCAAAGGCAAGGCAGGAGCGGAGCTGAGGCCAGGAAGGCGCCAGTGGCGTCTCCCAGCCTCGCGCAGCCTGCTCCTTCCTGGGCAGGAAGCCTAGCAGCGAGGCAAGTCTGGGCAAGGCTCGCCCAGGGCAGAGCAGCCTCGCGCCAGCAACTCTGCCAGAACGGGCCTCTGAGCAGAGCTGGAGCTCTGCCGTCCTGGAGGCGCACTCGGCCTCAGCCAACTAGGGCTTGAGCCAAACGTGGCTGGGCTGCCTCTTCTTCCCTCGAGGAGGCTCGCCTCTCCGCCAGCTGTTCACTCGGCTTCCAGGTGGGGGCGCTCGGCCCCTCCTGCAGGTCTTGGCTCAGGGGCTGCTTGCCCTGAGCTGGGGCTGTGCGCGGGAGCCCAGGCACGCAGGGGCAGGCCCCAACCAGCTGCACGCGCCTCTGCTGGGGAGGAGAGCGCTAGGGAAGCTACGTGTGTGAGGCAGCTGCTGGGCGCCCAGGGAGTCAGCCTCCGGGTGTGCGGGGCTGCAGACCCCAGCCAGGGGCCCTGGGAGCCTGGGGCACTCCGTGCGGCGCTGAGCCTGGGCGGCCAAGCAACCGCTGGATGAGCCCTGCACTGGCCCTTCCCTTCCCTCGCACAGAGCTCTTCCTGCTGGAGCCCTTGGCAGTGTGCAAGCCACCGGCCCCTAAGCCCTCCCCAAGGACGCCTGGGGCCTAGGTGCATAGGCAAGGCAGGATCGGAGCTGAGGCCAGGAAGGCGCCAGTGGCATTTCCCAGCCTCGCGTAGCCTGCTCCTTCCTGGGCAGGAAGCCTAGCAGCGAGGCAAGTCTGGGCAAGGCTCGCCCAGGGCAGAGCAGCCTCGCGCCAGCAACTCTGCCAGAACGGGCCTCTGAGCAGAGCTGGAGCTCTGCCCTTCTGGAGGCGCACTCGGCTCCAGCCAAGTAGGGCTTGAGCCAAACGAGTCTGGGCTGCCTCTTCTTCCCTCGAGGAGGCTCGCCTCCCCGCCAGCTGTTCACTCGGCTTCCAGGTGGGGGCGCTCTGCGCCTCCTGCAGGTCTTGGCTCAGGGGCTGCTTGCCCTGAGCTGGGGCTGTGCGCGGGAGCCCAGGCACGCAGGGTCAGGCCCCAACCAGCTGCACACGTCTCTGCTGGGGAGGAGAGCGCTAGGGAAGCTACGTGTGTGAGGCAGCTGCTGGGCGCCCAGGGAGTCAGCCTCCGGGTGTGCGGGGCTGCAGACCCCAGCCAGGGGCCCTGGGAGCCTGGTGCACTCCGTGCGGCGCTGAGCCTGGGCGGCCAAGCAACCGCTGGAGGAGCCCTGCACTGGCCCTTCCCTTCCCTCGCACAGAGCTCTTCCTGCTGGAGCCCTTGGCAGTGTGCAAGCCACCGGCCCCTAAGCCCTCCCCAAGGACGCCTGGGGCCTAGGTGCAAAGGCAAGGCAGGAGCGGAGCTGAGGCCAGGAAGGCGCCAGTGGCGTCTCCCAGCCTCGCGCAGCCTGCTCCTTCCTGGGCAGGAAGCCTAGCAGCGAGACAAGTCTGGGCAAGGCTCGCCCAGGGCAGAGCAGCCTTGCGCCACCAACTCTGCCAGAACGGACCTCTGAGCAGAGCTGGAGCTCTGCCGTACTGGAGGCGCACTCGGCTCTAGCCAAGTAGGGCTTGAGCCAAACGAGGCTGGGCTGCCTCTTCTTCCCTCGAGGATGCTCGCCTCCCCGCCAGCTGTTCACTCGGCTTCCAGGTGGTGGCGCTCTGCGCCTCCTGCAGGTCTTGGCTCAGGGGCTGCTTGCCCTGAGCTGGGGCTGTGGGCGGGAGCCCAGGCACGCAGGGACAGGCCCCAACCAGCTGCACACGTCTCTGCTGGGGAGGAGAGCGCTAGGGAAGCTACGTGTGTGAGGCAGCTGCTGGGCGCCCAGGGAGTCAGCCTCCAGGTGTGCGGGGCTGCAGACCCCAGCCAGGGGCCCTGGGAGCCTGGTGCACTCCTTGCGGCGCTGAGCCTGGGCGGCCAAGCAACCGCTGAAGGAGCCCTGCACTGGCCCTTCCCTTCCCTCACACAGAGCTCTTCCTGCTGGAGCCCTTGGCAGTGTGCAAGCCACCGGCCCCTAAGCCCTCCCCAAGGACGCCTGGGGCCTAGGTGCAAAGGCAAGGCAGGAGCGGAGCTGAGGCCAGGAAGGCGCCAGTGGCGTCTCCCAGCCTCGCGCAGCCTGCTCCTTCCTGGGCAGGAAGCCTAGCAGCGAGGCAAGTCTGGGCAAGGCTCGCCCAAGGCAGAGCAGCCTCGCGCCACCAACTCTGCCAGAACGGACCTCTGAGCAGAGCTGGAGCTCTGCCGTCCTGGAGGCGCACTCGGCTCCAGCCAAGTAGGGCTTGAGCCAAACGAGGCTGGGCTGCCTCTTCTTCCCTCGAGGAGGCTCGCCTCCCCGCCAGCTGTTCACTCGGCTTCCAGGTGGGGGCGCTCTGCGCCTCCTTCAGGTCTTGGCTCAGGGGCTGCTTGCCCTGAGCTGGGGCTGTGGGCGGGAGCCCAGGCACGCAGGGGCAGGCCCCAACCAGCTGCACACGTCTCTGCTGGGGAGGAGAGCGCTAGGGAAGCTACGTGTGTGAGGCAGCTGCTGGACTCCCAGGGAGTCAGCCTCCGGGTGTGCGGGGCTGCAGACCCCAGCCAGGGGCCCTGGGAGCCTGGTGCACTCCGTGCGGCGCTGAGCCTGGGCGGCCAAGCAACCGCTGGAGGAGCCCTGCACTGGCCCTTCCCTTCCCTCGCACAGAGCTCTTCCTGCTGGAGCCCTTGGCAGTGTGCAAGCCACCGGCCCCTAAGCCCTCCCCAAGGACGCCTGGGGCCTAGGTGCAAAGGCAAGGCAGGAGCGGAGCTGAGGCCAGGAAGGCGCCAGTGGCGTCTCCCAGCCTCGCGCAGCCTGCTCCTTCCTGGGCAGGAAGCCTAGCAGCGAGACAAGTCTGGGCAAGGCTCGCCCAGGGCAGAGCAGCCTTGCGCCACCAACTCTGCCAGAACGGACCTCTGAGCAGAGCTGGAGCTCTGCCGTACTGGAGGCGCACTCGGCTCTAGCCAAGTAGGGCTTGAGCCAAACGAGGCTGGGCTGCCTCTTCTTCCCTCGAGGATGCTCGCCTCCCCGCCAGCTGTTCACTCGGCTTCCAGGTGGTGGCGCTCTGCGCCTCCTGCAGGTCTTGGCTCAGGGGCTGCTTGCCCTGAGCTGGGGCTGTGGGCGGGAGCCCAGGCACGCAGGGACAGGCCCCAACCAGCTGCACACGTCTCTGCTGGGGAGGAGAGCGCTAGGGAAGCTACGTGTGTGAGGCAGCTGCTGGGCGCCCAGGGAGTCAGCCTCCAGGTGTGCGGGGCTGCAGACCCCAGCCAGGGGCCCTGGGAGCCTGGTGCACTCCTTGCGGCGCTGAGCCTGGGCGGCCAAGCAACCGCTGAAGGAGCCCTGCACTGGCCCTTCCCTTCCCTCACACAGAGCTCTTCCTGCTGGAGCCCTTGGCAGTGTGCAAGCCACCGGCCCCTAAGCCCTCCCCAAGGACGCCTGGGGCCTAGGTGCAAAGGCAAGGCAGGAGCGGAGCTGAGGCCAGGAAGGCGCCAGTGGCGTCTCCCAGCCTCGCGCAGCCTGCTCCTTCCTGGGCAGGAAGCCTAGCAGCGAGGCAAGTCTGGGCAAGGCTCGCCCAAGGCAGAGCAGCCTCGCGCCACCAACTCTGCCAGAACGGACCTCTGAGCAGAGCTGGAGCTCTGCCGTCCTGGAGGCGCACTCGGCTCCAGCCAAGTAGGGCTTGAGCCAAACGAGGCTGGGCTGCCTCTTCTTCCCTCGAGGAGGCTCGCACCCCGCCAGCTGTTCACTCGGCTTCCAGGTGGGGGCGCTCTGCGCCTCCTTCAGGTCTTGGCTCAGGGGCTGCTTGCCCTGAGCTGGGGCTGTGGGCGGGAGCCCAGGCACGCAGGGGCAGGCCCCAACCAGCTGCACACGTCTCTGCTGGGGAGGAGAGCGCTAGGGAAGCTACGTGTGTGAGGCAGCTGCTGGACTCCCAGGGAGTCAGCCTCCGGGTGTGCGGGGCTGCAGACCCCAGCCAGGGGCCCTGGGAGCCTGGGGCACTCCGTGCGGCGCTGAGCCTGGGCGGCCAAGCAACCGCTGGAGGAGCCCTGCACTGGCCCTTCCCTTCCCTCGCACAGAGCTCTTCCTGCTGGAGCCCTTGGCAGTGTGCAAGCCACCGGCCCCTAAGCCCTCCCCAAGGACGCCTGGGGCCTAGGTGCAAAGGCAAGGCAGGAGCGGAGCTGAGGCCAGGAAGGCGCCAGTGGCGTCTCCCAGCCTCGCGCAGCCTGCTCCTTCCTGGGCAGGAAGCCTAGCAGCGAGGCAAGTCTGGGCAAGGCTCGCCCAGGGCAGAGCAGCCTCGCGCCAGCAACTCTGCCAGAACGGGCCTCTGAGCAGAGCTGGAGCTCTGCCGTCCTGGAGGCGCACTCGGCTCCAGCCAAGTAGGGCTTGAGCCAAACGAGGCTGGGCTGCCTCTTCTTCCCTCGAGGAGGCTCGCCTCCCCGCCAGCTGTTCACTCGGCTTCCAGGTGGGGGCGCTCTGCGCCTCCTGCAGGTCTTGGCTCAGGGGCTGCTTGCCCTGAGCTGGGGCTGTGCGCGGGAGCCCAGGCACGCAGAGGCAGGCCCCAACCAGCTGCACACGTCTCCGCTGGGGAGGAGAGCGCTAGGGAAGCTACGTGTGTGAGGCAGCTGCTGGGCGCCCAGGGAGTCAGCCTCCGGGTGTGCGGGGCTGCAGACCCCAGCCAGGGGCCCTGGGAGCCTGGGGCAGTACGACCGGCGCTGAGCCTGGGCGGCCAAGCAACCGCTGGAGGAGCCCTGCACTGGCCCTTCCCTTCCCTCGCACAGAGCTCTTCCTGCTGGAGCCCTTGGCAGTGTGCAAGCCACCGGCCCCTAAGCCCTCCCCAAGGAAGCCTGGGGCCTAGGTGCAAAGGCAAGGCAGGAGCGGAGCTGAGGCCAGGAAGGCGCCAGTGGCGTCTCCCAGCCTCGCGCAGCCTGCTCCTTCCTGGCCAGGAAGCCTAGCAGCGAGGCAAGTCTGGGCAAGGCTCGCCCAGGGCAGAGCAGCCTCGCGCCAGCAACTCTGCCAGAACGGGCCTCTGAGCAGAGCTGGAGCTCTGCCGTCCTGGAGGCGCACTCGGCTCCAGCCAAGTAGGGCTTGAGCCAAACGAGGCTGGGCTGCCTCTTCTTCCCTCGAGGAGGCTCGCCTCCCCGCCAGCTGTTCACTCGGCTTCCAGGTGGGGGCGCTCTGCGCCTCCTGCAGGTCTTGGCTCAGGGGCTGCTTGCCCTGAGCTGGGGCTGTGCGCGGGAGCCCAGGCACGCAGAGGCAGGCCCCAACCAGCTGCACACGTCTCTGCTGGGGAGGAGAGCGCTAGGGAATCTACGTGTGTGAGGCAGCTGCTGGGCGCCCAGGGAGTCAGCCTCCGGGTGTGCGGGGCTGCAGACCCCAGCCAGGGGCCCTGGGAGCCTGGTGCACTCCGTGCGGCGCTGAGCCTGGGCGATCAAGCAACCGCTGGAGGAGCCCTGCACTGGCCCTTCCCTTCCCTCGCACAGAGCTCTTCCTGCTGGAGCCCTTGGCAGTGTGCAAGCCACCGGCCCCTAAGCCCTCCCCAAGGACGCCTGGGGCCTAGGTGCAAAGGCAAGGCAGGATCGGAGCTGAGGCCAGGAAGGCGCCAGTGGCATTTCCCAGCCTCGCGCAGCCTGCTCCTTCCTGGGCAGGAAGCCTAGCAGCGAGGCAAGTCTGGGCAAGGCTCGCCCAGGGCAGAGCAGCCTCGCGCCAGCAACTCTGCCAGAACGGGCCTCTGAGCAGAGCTGGAGCTCTGCCGTCCTGGAGGCGCACTCGGCTCCAGCCAAGTAGGGCTTGAGCCAAACGAGGCTGGGCTGCCTCTTCTTCCCTCGAGGAGGCTCGCACCCCGCCAGCTGTTCACTCGGCTTCCAGGTGGGGGCGCTCTGCGCCTCCTTCAGGTCTTGGCTCAGGGGCTGCTTGCCCTGAGCTGGGGCTGTGGGCGGGAGCCCAGGCACGCAGGGGCAGGCCCCAACCAGCTGCACACGTCTCTGCTGGGGAGGAGAGCGCTAGGGAAGCTACGTGTGTGAGGCAGCTGCTGGACTCCCAGGGAGTCAGCCTCCGGGTGTGCGGGGCTGCAGACCCCAGCCAGGGGCCCTGGGAGCCTGGGGCACTCCGTGCGGCGCTGAGCCTGGGCGGCCAAGCAACCGCTGGAGGAGCCCTGCACTGGCCCTTCCCTTCCCTCGCACAGAGCTCTTCCTGCTGGAGCCCTTGGCAGTGTGCAAGCCACCGGCCCCTAAGCCCTCCCCAAGGACGCCTGGGGCCTAGGTGCAAAGGCAAGGCAGGAGCGGAGCTGAGGCCAGGAAGGCGCCAGTGGCGTCTCCCAGCCTCGCGCAGCCTGCTCCTTCCTGGGCAGGAAGCCTAGCAGCGAGGCAAGTCTGGGCAAGGCTCGCCCAGGGCAGAGCAGCCTCGCGCCAGCAACTCTGCCAGAACGGGCCTCTGAGCAGAGCTGGAGCTCTGCCGTCCTGGAGGCGCACTCGGCTCCAGCCAAGTAGGGCTTGAGCCAAACGAGGCTGGGCTGCCTCTTCTTCCCTCGAGGAGGCTCGCCTCCCCGCCAGCTGTTCACTCGGCTTCCAGGTGGGGGCGCTCTGCGCCTCCTGCAGGTCTTGGCTCAGGGGCTGCTTGCCCTGAGCTGGGGCTGTGCGCGGGAGCCCAGGCACGCAGAGGCAGGCCCCAACCAGCTGCACACGTCTCCGCTGGGGAGGAGAGCGCTAGGGAAGCTACGTGTGTGAGGCAGCTGCTGGGCGCCCAGGGAGTCAGCCTCCGGGTGTGCGGGGCTGCAGACCCCAGCCAGGGGCCCTGGGAGCCTGGGGCAGTACGACCGGCGCTGAGCCTGGGCGGCCAAGCAACCGCTGGAGGAGCCCTGCACTGGCCCTTCCCTTCCCTCGCACAGAGCTCTTCCTGCTGGAGCCCTTGGCAGTGTGCAAGCCACCGGCCCCTAAGCCCTCCCCAAGGACGCCTGGGGCCTAGGTGCAAAGGCAAGGCAGGAGCGGAGCTGAGGCCAGGAAGGCGCCAGTGGCGTCTCCCAGCCTCGCGCAGCCTGCTCCTTCCTGGCCAGGAAGCCTAGCAGCGAGGCAAGTCTGGGCAAGGCTCGCCCAGGGCAGAGCAGCCTCGCGCCAGCAACTCTGCCAGAACGGGCCTCTGAGCAGAGCTGGAGCTCTGCCGTCCTGGAGGCGCACTCGGCTCCAGCCAAGTAGGGCTTGAGCCAAACGAGGCTGGGCTGCCTCTTCTTCCCTCGAGGAGGCTCGCCTCCCCGCCAGCTGTTCACTCGGCTTCCAGGTGGGGGCGCTCTGCGCCTCCTGCAGGTCTTGGCTCAGGGGCTGCTTGCCCTGAGCTGGGGCTGTGCGCGGGAGCCCAGGCACGCAGAGGCAGGCCCCAACCAGCTGCACACGTCTCTGCTGGGGAGGAGAGCGCTAGGGAATCTACGTGTGTGAGGCAGCTGCTGGGCGCCCAGGGAGTCAGCCTCCGGGTGTGCGGGGCTGCAGACCCCAGCCAGGGGCCCTGGGAGCCTGGTGCACTCCGTGCGGCGCTGAGCCTGGGCGATCAAGCAACCGCTGGAGGAGCCCTGCACTGGCCCTTCCCTTCCCTCGCACAGAGCTCTTCCTGCTGGAGCCCTTGGCAGTGTGCAAGCCACCGGCCCCTAAGCCCTCCCCAAGGACGCCTGGGGCCTAGGTGCAAAGGCAAGGCAGGATCGGAGCTGAGGCCAGGAAGGCGCCAGTGGCATTTCCCAGCCTCGCGCAGCCTGCTCCTTCCTGGGCAGGAAGCCTAGCAGCGAGGCAAGTCTGGGCAAGGCTCGCCCAGGGCAGAGCAGCCTCGCGCCAGCAACTCTGCCAGAACGGGCCTCTGAGCAGAGCTGGAGCTCTGCCGTCCTGGAGGCGCACTCGGCTCCAGCCAAGTAGGGCTTGAGCCAAACGAGGCTGGGCTGCCTCTTCTTCCCTCGAGGAGGCTCGCCTCCCCGCCAGCTGTTCACTCGGCTTCCAGGTGGGGGCGCTCTGCGCCTCCTGCAGGTCTTGGCTCAGGGGCTGCTTGCCCTGAGCTGGGGCTGTGCGCGGGAGCCCAGGCACGCAGGGGCAGGCCCCAACCAGCTGCACACGTCTCTGCTGGGGAGGAGAGCGCTAGGGAAGCTACGTGTGTGAGGCAGCTGCTGGGCGCCCAGGGAGTCAGCCTCCGGGTGTGCGGGGCTGCAGACCCCAGCCAGGGGCCCTGGGAGCCTGGTGCACTCCGTGCGGCGCTGAGCCTGGGCGGCCAAGCAACCGCTGGAGGAGCCCTGCACTGGCCCTTCCCTTCCCTCGCACAGAGCTCTTCCTGCTGGAGCCCTTGGCAGTGTGCAAGCCACCGGCCCCTAAGCCCTCCCCAAGGACACCTGGGGCCTAGGTGCAAAGGCAAGGCAGGAGCGGAGCTGAGGCCAGGAAGGCGCCAGTGGCGTCTCCCAGCCTCGCGCAGCCTGCTCCTTCCTGGGCAGGAAGCCTAGCAGCGAGGCAAGTCTGGGCAAGGCTCGCCCAAGGCAGAGCAGCCTCGCGCCACCAACTCTGCCAGAACGGACCTCTGAGCAGAGCTGGAGCTCTGCCGTCCTGGAGGCGCACTCGGCTCCAGCCAAGTAGGGCTTGAGCCAAACGAGGCTGGGCTGCCTCTTCTTCCCTCGAGGAGGCTCGCCTCCCCGCCAGCTGTTCACTCGGCTTCCAGGTGGGGGCGCTCTGCGCCTCCTTCAGGTCTTGGCTCAGGGGCTGCTTGCCCTGAGCTGGGGCTGTGCGCGGGAGCCCAGGCACGCAGGGGCAGGCCCCAACCAGCTGCACACGTCTCTGCTGGGGAGGAGAGCGCTAGGGAAGCTACGTGTGTGTGGCAGCTGCTGGACTCCCAGGGAGTCAGCCTCCGGGTGTGCGGGGCTGCAGACCCCAGCCAGGGGCCCTGGGAGCCTGGGGCACTCCGTGCGGCGCTGAGCCTGGGCGGCCAAGCAACCGCTGGAGGAGCCCTGCACTGGCCCTTCCCTTCCCTCGCACAGAGCTCTTCCTGCTGGAGCCCTTGGCAGTGTGCAAGCCACCGGCCCCTAAGCCCTCCCCAAGGACGCCTGGGGCCTAGGTGCAAAGGCAAGGCAGGAGCGGAGCTGAGGCCAGGAAGGCGCCAGTGGCGTCTCCCAGCCTCGCGCAGCCTGCTCCTTCCTGGGCAGGAAGCCTAGCAGCGAGGCAAGTCTGGGCAAGGCTCGCCCAGGGCAGAGCAGCCTCGCGCCAGCAACTCTGCCAGAACGGGCCTCTGAGCAGAGCTGGAGCTCTGAGTCCTGGAGGCGCACTCGGCTCCAGCCAAGTAAGGCTTCAGCCAAACGAGGCTGGGCTGCCTCTTCTTCACTCGAGGAGGCTCGCCTCCCCGCCAGCTGTTCACTCGGCTTCCAGGTGGGGGCGCTCTGCGCCTCCTGCAGGTCTTGGCTCAGGGGCTGCTTGCCCTGAGCTGGGGCTGTGCGCAGGAGCCCAGGCACGCAGGGGCAGGCCCCAACCAGCTGCACACGTCTCTGCTGGGGAGGAGAGCGCTAGGGAAGCTACGTGTGTGAGGCAGCTGCTGGGCGCCCAGGGAGTCAGCCTCCGGGTGTGCGGGGCTGCAGACCCCAGCCAGGGGCCCTGGGAGCCTGGGGCACTCCGTGCGGCGCTGAGCCTGGGCGGCCAAGCAACCGCTGGAGGAGCCCTGCACTGGCCCTTCCCTTCCCTCGCACAGAGCTCTTCCTGCTGGAGCCCTTGGCACTGTGCAAGCCACCGGCCCCTAAGCCCTCCCCAAGGACGCCTGGGGCCTAGGTGCAAAGGCAAGGCAGGAGCGGAGCTGAGGCCAGGAAGGCGCCAGTGGCGTCTCCCAGACTCGCGCAGCCTGCTCCTTCCTGGGCAGGAAGCCTAGCAGCGAGGCAAGTCTGGGCAAGGCTCGCCCAGGGCAGAGCAGCCTCGCGCCAGCAACTGCCAGAACGGGCTTCTGAGCAGAGCTGGAGCTCTGCCGTCCTGGAGGCGCACTCGGCTCCATCCAAGTAGGGCTTGAGCCAAACGAGGCTGGGCTGCCTCTTCTTCCCTCGAGGAGGCTCGCCTCCCCGCCAGCTGTTCACTCGGCTTCCAGGTGGGGGCGCTCTGCGCCTCCTGCAGGTCTTGGCTCAGGGGCTGCTTGCCCTGAGCTGGGGCTGTGCGCGGGAGCCCAGGCACGCAGGGGCAGGCCCCAACCAGCTGCACACGTCTCTGCTGGGGAGGAGAGCGCTAG
Organism: Ovis canadensis; assembly: GCF_042477335.2. Lineage (NCBI taxonomy): Eukaryota > Metazoa > Chordata > Mammalia > Artiodactyla > Bovidae > Ovis > Ovis canadensis. The sequence continues at coordinate 503,642 of NC_091266.1, read as the reverse complement.
GGAAGCTACGTGTGTGAGGCAGCTGCTGGGCGCCAGGGAGTCAGCCTCCGGGTGTGCGGGGCTGCAGACCCCAGCCAGGGGTCCTGGGAGCCTGGGGCACTCCGTGCGGCGCTGAGCCTGGGCGGCCAAGCAACCGCTGGAGGAGCCCTGCACTGGCCTTTACCTTCCCTCGCACAGAGCTCTTCCTGCTGGAGCCCTTGGCAGTGTGCAAGCCACCGGCCCCTAAGCCCTCCCCAAGGACGCCTGGGGCCTAGGTGCAAAGGCAAGGCAGGAGCGGAGCTGAGGCCAGGAAGGCGCCAGTGGCGTCTCCCAGCCTCGCGCAGCCTGCTCCTTCCTGGCCAGGAAGCCTAGCAGCGAGGCAAGTCTGGGCAAGGCTCGCCCAGGGCAGAGCAGCCTCGCGCCAGCAACTCTGCCAGAACGGGCCTCTGAGCAGAGCTGGAGCTCTGCCGTCCTGGAGGCGCACTCGGCTCCAGCCAAGTAGGGCTTGAGCCAAACGAGGCTGGGCTGCCTCTTCTTCCCTCGAGGAGGCTCGCCTCCCCGCCAGATGTTCACTCAGCTTCCAGTTGGGGGCGCTCTTCGCCTCCTGCAGGTCTTGGCTCAGGGGATGCTTGCCCTGAGCTGGTGCTGTGCGCAGGAGCCCAGGCACGCAGGGGCAGGCCCCAACCAGCTGCACACGTCTCTGCTGGCTAGGAGAGCGCTAGGGAAGCTACGTGTGTGAGGCAGCTGCTGGGCGCCCAGGGAGTCAGCCTCCGGGTGTGCGGGGCTGCAGACCCCAGCCAGGGGCCCTGGGAGCCTGGTGCACTCCGTGCGGCGCTGAGCCTGGGCGGCCAAGCAACCGCTGGAGGAGCCCTGCACTGGCCCTTCCCTTCCCTCGCAGAGAGCTCTTCCTGCTGGAACCCTTGGCAGTGTGCAAGCCACCGGCCCCTAAGCCCTCCCCAAGGACGCCTGGGGCCTAGGTGCAAAGGCAAGGCAGGAGCGGAGCTGAGGCCAGGAAGGCGCCAGTGGCGTCTCCCAGCCTCGCGCAGCCTGCTCTTTCCTGGGCAGGAAGCCTAGCAGTGTGGCAAGTCTGGGCAAGGCTCGCCCAGGGCAGAGCAGCATCGCGCCAGCAACTCTGCCAGAACGGGCCTCTGAGCAGAGCTGGAGCTCTGCCGTCCAAGAGGCGCACTCAGCTCCAGCCAATTAGGGCTTGAGCCAAACGAGGCTGGGCTGCCTCTTCTTCCCTCGAGGAAGCTCGCCTCTCCGCCAGCTGTTCACTCGGCTTCCAGGTGGGGGCGCTCTGCGCCTCCTGCAGGTCTTGGCTCAGGGGCTGCTTGCCCTGAGCTGGGGCTGTGGGCGGGAGCCCAGGCACGCAGGGGCAGGCCCCAACCAGCTGCACACGTCTCTGCTGGGGAGGAGAGCGCTAGGGAAGCTACGTGTGTGAGGCAGCTGCTGGGCGCCCAGGGAGTCAGCCTCCGGGTGTGTGGGGCTGCAGACCCCAGCCAGGGGCCCTGGGAGCCTGGTGCACTCGGTGCGGCGCTGAGCCTGGGCGGCCAAGCAACCGCTGGAGAAGCCCTGCACTGGCCCTTCCCTTCCCTCGCACAGAGCTCTTCCTGCTGGAGCCCTTGGCACTGTGCAAGCCACCGGCCCCTAAGCCCTCCCCAAGGACGCCTGGGGCCTAGGTGCAAAGGCAAGGCAGGAGCGGAGCTGAGGCCAGGAAGGCGCCAGTGGCGTCTCCCAGCCTCGCGCAGCCTGCTCCTTCCTGGGCAGGAAGCCTAGCAGCGAGGCAAGTCTGGGCAAGGCTCGCCCAAGGCAGAGCAGCCTCGCGCCAGCAACTCTGCCAGAACGGGCCTCTGAGCAGAGCTGGAGCTCTGCCGTCCTGGAGGCGCACTCGGCTCCAGCCAAGTAGGGCTTGAGCCAAACGAGGCTGGGCTGCCTCTTCTTCACTCGAGGAGGCTCGCCTCCCCGCCAGCTGTTCACTCGGCTTCCAGGTGGGGGCGCTCTGCGCCTCCTGCAGGTCTTGGCTCAGGGGCTGCTTGCCCTGAGCTGGGGCTGTGCGCGGGAGCCCAGGCACGCAGGGGCAGGCCCCAACCAGCTGCACACGTCTCTGCTGGGGAGGAGAGTGCTAGGGAAGCTACGTGTGTGAGGCAGCTGCTGGGCGCCGAGGTAGTCAGCCTCCGGGTGTGCGGGGCTGCAGACCCCAGCCAGGGGCCCTGGGAGCCTGGGGCACTCCGTGCGGCGCTGAACCTGGGCGACCAAGCAACCGCTGGAGAAGCCCTACACTGGCCCTTCCCTTCCCTCGCACAGAGCTCTTCCTGCTGGAGCCCTTGGCAGTGTGCAAGCCACCGGCCCCTAAGCCCTCCCCAAGGACGCCTGGGGCCTAGGTGCAAAGGCAAGGCAGGAGCGGAGCTGAGGCCAGGAAGGCGCCAGTGGCGTCTCCCAGCCTCGCGCAGCCTGCTCCTTCCTGGGCAGGAAGCCTAGCAGCGAGGCAAGTCTGGGCAAGGCTCGCCCAGGGCAGAGCAGCCTCGCGCCAGCAACTCTGCCAGAACGGGCCTCTGAGCAGAGCTGGAGCTCTGAGTCCTGGAGGCGCACTCGGCTCCAGCCAAGTAAGGCTTCAGCCAAACGAGGCTGGGCTGCCTCTTCTTCACTCGAGGAGGCTCGCCTCCCCGCCAGCTGTTCACTCGGCTTCCAGGTGGGGGCGCTCTGCGCCTCCTGCAGGTCTTGGCTCAGGGGCTGCTTGCCCTGAGCTGGGGCTGTGCGCAGGAGCCCAGGCACGCAGGGGCAGGCCCCAACCAGCTGCACACGTCTCTGCTGGGGAGGAGAGCGCTAGGGAAGCTACGTGTGTGAGGCAGCTGCTGGGCGCCCAGGGAGTCAGCCTCCGGGTGTGCGGGGCTGCAGACCCCAGCCAGGGGCCCTGGGAGCCTGGGGCACTCCGTGCGGCGCTGAGCCTGGGCGGCCAAGCAACCGCTGGAGGAGCCCTGCACTGGCCCTTCCCTTCCCTCGCACAGAGCTCTTCCTGCTGGAGCCCTTGGCACTGTGCAAGCCACCGGCCCCTAAGCCCTCCCCAAGGACGCCTGGGGCCTAGGTGCAAAGGCAAGGCAGGAGCGGAGCTGAGGCCAGGAAGGCGCCAGTGGCGTCTCCCAGACTCGCGCAGCCTGCTCCTTCCTGGGCAGGAAGCCTAGCAGCGAGGCAAGTCTGGGCAAGGCTCGCCCAGGGAAGAGCAGCCTCGCGCCAGCAACTGCCAGAACGGGCTTCTGAGCAGAGCTGGAGCTCTGCCGTCCTGGAGGCGCACTCGGCTCCAGCCAAGTAGGGCTTGAGCCAAACGAGGCTGGGCTGCCTCTTCTTCCCTCGAGGAGGCTCGCCTCCCCGCCAGCTGTTCACTCGGCTTCCAGGTGGGGGCGCTCTGCGCCTCCTGCAGGTCTTGGCTCAGGGGCTGCTTGCCCTGAGCTGGGGCTGTGCGCGGGAGCCCAGGCACGCAGGGGCAGGCCCCAACCAGCTGCACACTTCTCTGCTGGGGAGGAGAGCGCTAGGGAAGCTACGAGTGTTAGGCAGCTGCTGGGCGCCTAGGGAGTCAGCCTCCGGGTGTGCGGGGCTGCAGACCCCAGCCAGGGGCCCTGGGAGCCTGGTGCACTCCGTGCGGCGCTGAGCCTGGGCGGCCAACCAACCGCTGGAGGAGCCCTGCACAGGCCTTCCTTTCCCTCGCACAGAGCTCTTCCTGCTGGAGCCCTTGGCAGTGTGCAAGCCACCGGCCTCTAAGCCCTCCCCAAGGACGCCTGGGGCCTAGGTGCAAAGGCAAGGCAGGAGCGGAGCTGAGGCAAGGAATGCGCCAGTGGCGTCTCCCAGCCTCGCGCAGCCTGCTCCTTCCTGGGCAGGAAGCCTAGCAGCGAGGCAAGTCTGGGCAAGGCTCGCCCAGGGCAGAGCAGCCTCGCGCCAGCAACTCTGCCAGAACGGGCCTCTCAGCAGAGCTGGAGCTCTGCCGTCCTGGAGGCGCACTCGGCTCCAGCCAAGTAGGGCTTGAGCCAAACGAGGCTGGGCTGCCTCTTCTTCCCTCGAGGAGGCTCGCCTCCCCGCCAGCTGTTCACTCGGCTTCCAGGTGGGGGCGCTCTGCGCCTCCTGCAGGTCTTGGCTCAGGGGCTGCTTGCCCTGAGCTGGGGCTGTGGGCGGGAGCCCAGGCACGCAGGGGCAGGCCCCAACCAGCTGCACACGTCTCTGCTGGGGAGGAGAGCGCTAGGGAAGCTACGTGTGTGAGGCAGCAGCTGGGCGCCCAGGGAGTCAGCCTCCGGGTGTGCGGGGCTGCAGACCCCAGCCAGGGGCCCTGGGAGCCTGGTGCACTCCGTGCGGAGCTGAGCCTGGGCGGCCAAGCAACCGCTGGAGGAGCCCTGCACTGGCCCTTCCCTTCCCTCGCACAGAGCTCTTCCTGCTGGAGCCCTTGGCAGTGTGCAAGCCACCGGCCCCTAAGCCCTCCCCAAGGACGCCTGGGGCCTAGGTGCAAAGGCAATGCAGGAGCGGAGCTGAGGCCAGGAAGGCGCCAGTGGCGTCTCCCAGCCTCGCGCAGCCTGCTCCTTCCTGGGCAGGAAGCCTAGCAGCGAGGCAAGTCTGGGCAAGGCTCGCTCAGGGCAGAGCAGCCTCGCGCCAGCAACTCTGCCAGGTCGGGCCTCTGAGCAGAGCTGGAGCTCTACCGTCCTGGAGGCGCACTCGGCTCCAGCCAAGTAGGGCTTGAGCCAAACGAGGCTGGGCTGCCTCTTCTTCCCTCGAGGAGGCTCGCCTCCCCGCCAGCTGTTCACTCGGCTTCCAGGTGGGGGCGTTCTGCGCCTCCTGCAGGTCTTGGCTCAGGGGCTGCTTGCCCTGAGCTGGGGCTGTGGGCGGGAGCCCAGGCACGCAGGGGCAGGCCCCAACCAGCTGCACACGTCTCTGCTGGAGACGAGAGCGCTAGGGAAGCTACGTGTGTGAGGCAGCTGCTGGGCGCCCAGGGAGTCAGCCTCCGGGTGTGCGGGGCTGCAGACCCCAGCCAGGGGCCCTGGGAGCCTGGTGCACTCCGTGCGGCGCTGAGTCTGGGCGGCCAAGCAACCGCTGGAGGAGCCCTGCACTGGCCCTTCCCTTCCCTCGCACAGAGCTCTTCCTGCTGGAGCCCTTGGCAGTGTGCAAGCCACCGGCCCCTAAGCCCTCCCCAAGGACGCCTGGGGCCTAGGTGCAAAGGCAAGGCAGGAGCGGAGCTGAGGCCAGGAAGGCGCCAGTGGCGACTCACAGCCTCGGGCAGCGTGCTCCTTCCTGGGCAGGAAGCCTAGCAGCGAGGCAAGTCGGGGCAAGGCTCGCCCAAGGCAGAGCAGCCTCGCGCCAGCAACTCTGCCAGATCGGGCCTCTGAGCAGAGCTGGAGCTGTGCCGTCCTGGAGGCGCACTCGGCTCCAGCCAAGTAGGGCTTGAGCCAAACGAGGCTGGGCTGCCTCTTCTTCCCTCGAGGAGGCTCGCCTCCCCGCCAGCTGTTCACTCGGCTTCCAGGTGGGGGCGCTCTGCGCCTCCTGCAGGTCTTGGCTCAGGGGCTGCTTGCCCTGAGCTGGGGCTGTGGGCGGGAGCCCAGGCACGCAGGGGCAGGCCCCAACCAGCTGCACACTTCTCTGCTGGGGAGGAGAGCGCTAGGGAAGCTACGTGTGTGAGGCAGCAGCTGGGCGCCCAGGGAGTCAGCCTCCGGGTGTGCGGGGCTGCAGACCCCAGCCAGGGGCCCTGGGAGCCTGGTGCACTCCGTGCGGCGCTGAGCCTGGGCGGCCAAGCAACCGCTGGAGGAGCCCTGCACTGGCCCTTCCCTTCCCTCGCACAGAGCTCTTCCTGCTGGAGCCCTTGGCAGTGTGCAAGCCACCGGCCCCTAAGCCCTCCCCAAGGACGCCTGGGGCCTAGGTGCAAAGGCAAGGAAGGAGCGGAGCTGAGGCCAGGAAGGCGCCAGTGGCGTCTCCCAGCCTCGCGCAGCCTGCTCCTTCCTGGGCAGGAAGCCTAGCAGCGAGGCAAGTCTGGGCAAGGCTCGCCCAGGGCAGAGCAGCCTCGCGCCAGCAACTCTGCCAGAACGGGCCTCTGAGCAGAGCTGGAGCTCTGCCGTCCTGGAGGCGCACTCGGCTCCAGCCAAGTAGGGCTTGAGCCAAACGAGGCTGGGCTGCCTCTTCTTCCCTCGAGGAGGCTCGCCTCCCCGCCAGGTGTTCACTCGGCTTCCAGGTGGGGGCGCTCTGCGCCTCCTGCAGGTCTTGGCTCAGGGGATGCTTGCCCTGAGCTGGGGCTGTGGGCGGGAGCCCAGGCACGCAGGGGCAGGCCCCAACCAGCTGCACACGTCTCTGCTGGGGAGGAGAGCGCTAGGGAAGCTACGTGTGTGAGGCAGCTGCTGGGCGCCCAGGGAGTCAGCCTCCGGGTGTGCGGGGCTGCAGACCCCAGCCAGGGGCCCTGGGAGCCTGGTGCACTCCGTGCGGCGCTGAGCCTGGGCGGCCAAGCAACCGCTGGAGGAGCCCTGCACTGGCCCTTCCCTTCCCTCGAACAGAGTTCTTCCTGCTGGAGCCCTTGGCAGTGTGCAAGCCACCGGCCCCTAAGCCCTCCCCAAGGACGCCTGGGGCCTAGGTGCAAAGGCAAGGCAGTAGCGGAGCTGAGGCCAGGAAGGCGCCAGTGGCGTCTCCCAGCCTCGCGCAGCCTGCTCCTTCCTGGGCAGGAAGCCTAGCAGCGAGGCAAGTCTGGGCAAGGCTCGCCCAGGGCAGAGCAGCCTCGCGCCAGCAACTCTGCCAGATCGGGCCTCTGAGCAGAGCTGGAGCTCTGCCGTCCTGGAGGCGCACTCGGCTCCAGCCAAGTAGGGCTTGAGCCAAACGAGGCTGGGCTGCCTCTTCTTCCCTCGAGGAGGCTCGCCTCCCCGCCAGCTGTTCACTCGGCTTCCAGGTGGGGGCGCTCTGCGCCTCCTGCAGGTCTTGGCTCAGGGGCTGCTTGCCCTGAGCTGGGGCTGTGGGCGGGAGCCCAGGCACGCAGGGGCAGGCCCCAACCAGCTGCACACGTCTCTGCTGGAGACGAGAGCGCTAGGGAAGCTACGTGTGTGAGGCAGCTGCTGGGCGCCCAGGGAGTCAGCCTCCGGGTGTGCGGGGCTGCAGACCCCAGCCAGGGGCCCTGGGAGCCTGGTGCACTCCGTGCGGCGCTGAGTCTGGGCGGCCAAGCAACCGCTGGAGGAGCCCTGCACTGGCCCTTCCCTTCCCTCGCACAGAGCTCTTCCTGCTGGAGCCCTTGGCAGTGTGCAAGCCACCGGCCCCTAAGCCCTCCCCAAGGACTCCTGGGGCCTAGGTGCAAAGGCAAGGCAGGAGCGGAGCTGAGGCCAGGAAGGCGCCAGTGGCGACTCACAGCCTCGCGCAGCGTGCTCCTTCCTGGGCAGGAAGCCTAGCAGCGAGGCAAGTCTGGGCAAGGCTCGCCCAAGGCAGAGCAGCCTCGCGCCAGCAACTCTGCCTGATCGGGCCTCTGAGCAGAGCTGGAGCTGTGCCGTCCTGGAGGCGCACTCGGCTCCAGTCAAGTAGGGCTTGAGCCAAACGAGGCTGGGCTGCCTCTTCTTCCCTCGAGGAGGCTCGCCTCCCCTCCAGCTGTTCACTCGGCTTCCAGGTGGGGGCGCTCTGCGCCTCCTGCAGGTCTTGGCTCAGGGGCTGCTTGCCCTGAGCTGGGGCTGTGGGCGGGAGCCCAGGCATGCAGGGTCAGGCCCCAACCAGCTGCACACGTCTCTGCTGGGGAGGAGAGCGCTAGGGAAGCTACGTGTGTGAGGCAGCTGCTGGGCGCCCAGGGAGTCAGCCTCCGGGTGTGCGGGGCTGCAGACCCCAGCCAGGGGCCCTGGGAGCCTGGTGCACTCCGTGCGGCGCTGAGCCTGGGCGGCCAAGCAACCGCTGGAGGAGCCCTGCACTGGCCCTTCCCTTCCCTCGCACAGAGCTCTTCCTGCTGGAGCCCTTGGCAGTGTGCAAGCCACCGGCCCCTAAGCCCTCCCCAAGGACGCCTGGGGCCTAGGTGCAAAGGCAAGGCAGGAGCGGAGCTGAGGCCAGGAAGGCGCCAGTGGCGTCTCCCAGCCTCGCGCAGCCTGCTCCTTCCTGGGCAGGAAGCCTAGCAGCGAGACAAGTCTGGGCAAGGCTCGCCCAGGGCAGAGCAGCCTTGCGCCACCAACTCTGCCAGAACGGACCTCTGAGCAGAGCTGGAGCTCTGCCGTACTGGAGGCGCACTCGGCTCTAGCCAAGTAGGGCTTGAGCCAAACGAGGCTGGGCTGCCTCTTCTTCCCTCGAGGATGCTCGCCTCCCCGCCAGCTGTTCACTCGGCTTCCAGGTGGTGGCGCTCTGCGCCTCCTGCAGGTCTTGGCTCAGGGGCTGCTTGCCCTGAGCTGGGGCTGTGGGCGGGAGCCCAGGCACGCAGGGACAGGCCCCAACCAGCTGCACACGTCTCTGCTGGGGAGGAGAGCGCTAGGGAAGCTACGTGTGTGAGGCAGCTGCTGGGCGCCCAGGGAGTCAGCCTCCAGGTGTGCGGGGCTGCAGACCCCAGCCAGGGGCCCTGGGAGCCTGGTGCACTCCTTGCGGCGCTGAGCCTGGGCGGCCAAGCAACCGCTGAAGGAGCCCTGCACTGGCCCTTCCCTTCCCTCACACAGAGCTCTTCCTGCTGGAGCCCTTGGCAGTGTGCAAGCCACCGGCCCCTAAGCCCTCCCCAAGGACGCCTGAGGCCTAAGTGCAAAGGCAAGGCAGGAGCGGAGCTGAGGCCAGGAAGGCGCCAGTGGCGTCTCCCAGCCTCGCGCAGCCTGCTCCTTCCTGGGCAGGAAGCCTAGCAGCGAGGCAAGTCTGGGCAAGGCTCGCGCAGGGCAGAGCAGCCTCGCGCCAGCAACTCTGCCAGATCGGGCCTCTGAGCAGAGCTGGAGCTCTGCCGTCCTGGAGGCGCACTCGGCTCCAGCCAAGTAGGGCTTGAGCCAAACGAGGCTGGGCTGCCTCTTCTTCCCTCGAGGAGGCTCGCCTCCCCGCCAGCTGTTCACTCGGCTTCCAGGTGGGGGCGCTCTGCGCCTCCTGCAGGTCTTGGCTCAGGGGCTGCTTGCCCTGAGCTGGGGCTGTGCGCGGGAGCCCAGGCACGCAGGGGCAGGCCCCAACCAGCTGCACACGTCTCTGCTGGGGAGGAGAGCACTAGGGAAGCTACGTGTGTGAGGCAGCTGCTGGGCGCCCAGGGAGTCAGCCTCCGGGTGTGCAGGGCTGCAGACCCCAGCCAGGGGCCCTGGGAGCCTGGGGCACTCCGTGCGGCGCTGAGCCTGGGCGGCCAAGCAACCGCTGGAGGAGCCCTGCACTGGCCCTTCCCTTCCCTCGCAGAGAGCTCTTCCTGCTGGAACCCTTGGCAGTGTGCAAGCCACCGGCCCCTAAGCCCTCCCCAAGGACGCCTGGGGCCTAGGTGCAAAGGCAAGGCAGGAGCGGAGCTGAGGCCAGGAAGGCGCCAGTGGCGTCTCCCAGCCTCGCGCAGCCTGCTCTTTCCTGGGCAGGAAGCCTAGCAGTGTGGCAAGTCTGGGCAAGGCTCGCCCAGGGCAGAGCAGCATCGCGCCAGCAACTCTGCCAGAACGGGCCTCTGAGCAGAGCTGGAGCTCTGCCGTCCAAGAGGCGCACTCGGCTCCAGCCAAGTAGGGCTTGAGCCAAACGAGTCTGGGCTGCCTCTTCTTCCCTCAAGGAGGCTCGCCTCCCCGCCAGCTGTTCACTCGGCTTCCAGGTGGGGGCGCTCTGCGCCTCCTGCAGGTCTTGGCTCAGGGGCTGCTTGCCCTGAGCTGGGGCTGTGCGCGGGAGCCCAGGCACGCAGGGGGAGGCCCGAACCAGCTGCACACGTCTCTGCTGGGGAGGAGAGCGCTAGGGAAGCTACGTGTGTGAGGCAGATGCTGGGCGCCCAGGGAGTCAGCCTCCGGGTGTGCGGGGATGCAGACCCCAACCAGGGGCCCTGGGAGCCTGGTGCACTCCGTGCGGCGCTGAGCCTGGGCGGCCAAGCAACTGCTGGAGGAGCCCTGCACTGGCCCTTCCCTTCCCTCGCACAGAGCTCTTCCTGCTGGAGCCCTTGGCAGTGTGCAAGCCACCGGCCCCTAAGCCCTCCCCAAGGACGCCTGGGGCCTAGGTGCAAAGGCAAGGCAGGAGCGGAGCTGAGGCCAGGAAGGCGCCAGTGGCGTCTCCCAGCCTCGCGCAGCCTGCTCCTTCCTGGGCAGGAAGCCTAGCAGCGAGGCAAGTCTGGGCAAGGCTCGCCCAGGGCAGAGCAGCCTCGCGCCAGCAACTCTGCCAGAACGGGCCTCTGAGCAGAGCTGGAGCTCTGCCGTCCTGGAGGCGCACTCAGCTCCAGCCAATTAGGGCTTGAGCCAAACGAGGCTGGGCTGCCTCTTCTTCCCTCGAGGAAGCTCGCCTCCCCGCCAGCTGTTCACTCGGCTTCCAGGTGGGGGCGCTCTGCGCCTCCTGCAGGTCTTGGCTCAGGGGCTGCTTGCCCTGAGCTGGGGCTGTGGGCGGGAGCCCAGGCACGCAGGGGCAGGCCCCAACCAGCTGCACACGTCTCTGCTGGGGAGGAGAGCGCTAGGGAAGCTACGTGTGTGAGGCAGCTGCTGGGCGCCCAGGGAGTCAGCCTCCGGGTGTGCGGGGCTGCAGACCCCAGCCAGGGGCCCTGGGAGCCTGGTGCACTCGGTTGGGCGCTGAGCCTGGGCGGCCAAGCAACCGCTGGAGAAGCCCTGCACTGGCCCTTCCCTTCCCTCGCACAGAGCTCTTCCTGCTGGAGCCCTTGGCAGTGTGCAAGCCACCGGCCCCTAAGCCCTCCCCAAGGACGCCTGGGGCCTAGGTGCAAAGGCAAGGCAGGAGCGGAGCTGAGGCCAGGAAGGCGCCAGTGGCGTCTCCCAGCCTCGCGCAGCCTGCTCCTTCCTGGGCAGGAAGCCTAGGAGCGAGGCAAGTCTGGGCAAGGCTCGCCCAAGGCAGAGCAGCCTCGCGCCAGCAACTCTGCCAGAACGGGCCTCTGAGCAGAGCTGGAGCTCTGCCGTCCTGGAGGCGCACTCGGCTCCAGCCAAGTAGGGCTTGAGCCAAACGAGGCTGGGCTGCCTCTTCTTCACTCGAGGAGGCTCGCCTCCCCGCCAGCTGTTCACTCGGCTTCCAGGTGGGGGCGCTCTGCGCCTCCTGCAGGTCTTGGCTCAGGGGCTGCTTGCCCTGAGCTGGGGCTGTGCGCGGGAGCCCAGGCACGCAGGGGCAGGCCCCAACCAGCTGCACACGTCTCTGCTGGGGAGGAGAGTGCTAGGGAAGCTACGTGTGTGAGGCAGCTGCTGGGCGCCGAGATAGTCAGCCTCTGGGTGTGCGGGGCTGCAGACCCCAGCCAGGGGCCCTGGGAGCCTGGGGCACTCCGTGCGGCGCTGAACCTGGGCGACCAAGCAACCGCTGGAGGAGCCCTACACTGGCCCTTCCCTGCCCTCGCACAGAGCTCTTCCTGCTGGAGCCCTTGGCAGTGTGCAAGCCACCGGCCCCTAAGCCCTCCCCAAGGACGCCTGGGGCCTAGGTGCAAAGGCAAGGCAGGAGCGGAGCTGAGGCCAGGAAGGCGCCAGTGGCGTCTCCCAGCCTCGCGCAGCCTGCTCCTTCCTGGGCAGGAAGCCTAGCAGCGAGGCAAGTCTGGGCAAGGCTCGCCCAGGGCAGAGCAGCCTCGCGCCAGCAACTCTGCCAGAACGGGCCTCTGAGCAGAGCTGGAGCTCTGAGTCCTGGAGGCGCACTCGGCTCCAGCCAAGTAAGGCTTCAGCCAAACGAGGCTGGGCTGCCTCTTCTTCACTCGAGGAGGCTCGCCTCCCCGCCAGCTGTTCACTCGGCTTCCAGGTGGGGGCGCTCTGCGCCTCCTGCAGGTCTTGGCTCAGGGGCTGCTTGCCCTGAGCTGGGGCTGTGCGCAGGAGCCCAGGCACGCAGGGGCAGGCCCCAACCAGCTGCACACGTCTCTGCTGGGGAGGAGAGCGCTAGGGAAGCTACGTGTGTGAGGCAGCTGCTGGGCGCCCAGGGAGTCAGCCTCCGGGTGTGCGGGGCTGCAGACCCCAGCCAGGGGCCCTGGGAGCCTGGTGCACTCCGTGCGGCGCTGAGCCTGGGCGGCCAAGCAACCGCTGGAGGAGCCCTGCACTGGCCCTTCCCTTCCCTCGCACAGAGCTCTTCCTGCTGGAGCCCTTGGCAGTGTGCAAGCCACCGGCCCCTAAGCCCTCCCCAAGGACGCCTGGGGCCTAGGTGCAAAGGCAAGGCAGGAGCGGAGCTGAGGCCAGGAAGGCGCCAGTGGCGTCTCCCAGCCTCGCGCAGCCTGCTCCTTCCTGGGCAGGAAGCCTAGCAGCGAGACAAGTCTGGGCAAGGCTCGCCCAGGGCAGAGCAGCCTTGCGCCACCAACTCTGCCAGAACGGACCTCTGAGCAGAGCTGGAGCTCTGCCGTACTGGAGGCGCACTCGGCTCTAGCCAAGTAGGGCTTGAGCCAAACGAGGCTGGGCTGCCTCTTCTTCCCTCGAGGATGCTCGCCTCCCCGCCAGCTGTTCACTCGGCTTCCAGGTGGTGGCGCTCTGCGCCTCCTGCAGGTCTTGGCTCAGGGGCTGCTTGCCCTGAGCTGGGGCTGTGGGCGGGAGCCCAGGCACGCAGGGACAGGCCCCAACCAGCTGCACACGTCTCTGCTGGGGAGGAGAGCGCTAGGGAAGCTACGTGTGTGAGGCAGCTGCTGGGCGCCCAGGGAGTCAGCCTCCAGGTGTGCGGGGCTGCAGACCCCAGCCAGGGGCCCTGGGAGCCTGGTGCACTCCTTGCGGCGCTGAGCCTGGGCGGCCAAGCAACCGCTGAAGGAGCCCTGCACTGGCCCTTCCCTTCCCTCACACAGAGCTCTTCCTGCTGGAGCCCTTGGCAGTGTGCAAGCCACCGGCCCCTAAGCCCTCCCCAAGGACGCCTGAGGCCTAAGTGCAAAGGCAAGGCAGGAGCGGAGCTGAGGCCAGGAAGGCGCCAGTGGCGTCTCCCAGCCTCGCGCAGCCTGCTCCTTCCTGGGCAGGAAGCCTAGCAGCGAGGCAAGTCTGGGCAAGGCTCGCGCAGGGCAGAGCAGCCTCGCGCCAGCAACTCTGCCAGATCGGGCCTCTGAGCAGAGCTGGAGCTCTGCCGTCCTGGAGGCGCACTCGGCTCCAGCCAAGTAGGGCTTGAGCCAAACGAGGCTGGGCTGCCTCTTCTTCCCTCGAGGAGGCTCGCCTCCCCGCCAGCTGTTCACTCGGCTTCCAGGTGGGGGCGCTCTGCGCCTCCTGCAGGTCTTGGCTCAGGGGCTGCTTGCCCTGAGCTGGGGCTGTGCGCGGGAGCCCAGGCACGCAGGGGCAGGCCCCAACCAGCTGCACACGTCTCTGCTGGGGAGGAGAGCACTAGGGAAGCTACGTGTGTGAGGCAGCTGCTGGGCGCCCAGGGAGTCAGCCTCCGGGTGTGCAGGGCTGCAGACCCCAGCCAGGGGCCCTGGGAGCCTGGGGCACTCCGTGCGGCGCTGAGCCTGGGCGGCCAAGCAACCGCTGGAGGAGCCCTGCACTGGCCCTTCCCTTCCCTCGCAGAGAGCTCTTCCTGCTGGAACCCTTGGCAGTGTGCAAGCCACCGGCCCCTAAGCCCTCCCCAAGGACGCCTGGGGCCTAGGTGCAAAGGCAAGGCAGGAGCGGAGCTGAGGCCAGGAAGGCGCCAGTGGCGTCTCCCAGCCTCGCGCAGCCTGCTCTTTCCTGGGCAGGAAGCCTAGCAGTGTGGCAAGTCTGGGCAAGGCTCGCCCAGGGCAGAGCAGCATCGCGCCAGCAACTCTGCCAGAACGGGCCTCTGAGCAGAGCTGGAGCTCTGCCGTCCAAGAGGCGCACTCGGCTCCAGCCAAGTAGGGCTTGAGCCAAACGAGTCTGGGCTGCCTCTTCTTCCCTCAAGGAGGCTCGCCTCCCCGCCAGCTGTTCACTCGGCTTCCAGGTGGGGGCGCTCTGCGCCTCCTGCAGGTCTTGGCTCAGGGGCTGCTTGCCCTGAGCTGGGGCTGTGCGCGGGAGCCCAGGCACGCAGGGGGAGGCCCGAACCAGCTGCACACGTCTCTGCTGGGGAGGAGAGCGCTAGGGAAGCTACGTGTGTGAGGCAGATGCTGGGCGCCCAGGGAGTCAGCCTCCGGGTGTGCGGGGATGCAGACCCCAACCAGGGGCCCTGGGAGCCTGGTGCACTCCGTGCGGCGCTGAGCCTGGGCGGCCAAGCAACTGCTGGAGGAGCCCTGCACTGGCCCTTCCCTTCCCTCGCACAGAGCTCTTCCTGCTGGAGCCCTTGGCAGTGTGCAAGCCACCGGCCCCTAAGCCCTCCCCAAGGACGCCTGGGGCCTAGGTGCAAAGGCAAGGCAGGAGCGGAGCTGAGGCCAGGAAGGCGCCAGTGGCGTCTCCCAGCCTCGCGCAGCCTGCTCCTTCCTGGGCAGGAAGCCTAGCAGCGAGGCAAGTCTGGGCAAGGCTCGCCCAGGGCAGAGCAGCCTCGCGCCAGCAACTCTGCCAGAACGGGCCTCTGAGCAGAGCTGGAGCTCTGCCGTCCTGGAGGCGCACTCAGCTCCAGCCAATTAGGGCTTGAGCCAAACGAGGCTGGGCTGCCTCTTCTTCCCTCGAGGAAGCTCGCCTCCCCGCCAGCTGTTCACTCGGCTTCCAGGTGGGGGCGCTCTGCGCCTCCTGCAGGTCTTGGCTCAGGGGCTGCTTGCCCTGAGCTGGGGCTGTGGGCGGGAGCCCAGGCACGCAGGGGCAGGCCCCAACCAGCTGCACACGTCTCTGCTGGGGAGGAGAGCGCTAGGGAAGCTACGTGTGTGAGGCAGCTGCTGGGCGCCCAGGGAGTCAGCCTCCGGGTGTGCGGGGCTGCAGACCCCAGCCAGGGGCCCTGGGAGCCTGGTGCACTCGGTTGGGCGCTGAGCCTGGGCGGCCAAGCAACCGCTGGAGAAGCCCTGCACTGGCCCTTCCCTTCCCTCGCACAGAGCTCTTCCTGCTGGAGCCCTTGGCAGTGTGCAAGCCACCGGCCCCTAAGCCCTCCCCAAGGACGCCTGGGGCCTAGGTGCAAAGGCAAGGCAGGAGCGGAGCTGAGGCCAGGAAGGCGCCAGTGGCGTCTCCCAGCCTCGCGCAGCCTGCTCCTTCCTGGGCAGGAAGCCTAGGAGCGAGGCAAGTCTGGGCAAGGCTCGCCCAAGGCAGAGCAGCCTCGCGCCAGCAACTCTGCCAGAACGGGCCTCTGAGCAGAGCTGGAGCTCTGCCGTCCTGGAGGCGCACTCGGCTCCAGCCAAGTAGGGCTTGAGCCAAACGAGGCTGGGCTGCCTCTTCTTCACTCGAGGAGGCTCGCCTCCCCGCCAGCTGTTCACTCGGCTTCCAGGTGGGGGCGCTCTGCGCCTCCTGCAGGTCTTGGCTCAGGGGCTGCTTGCCCTGAGCTGGGGCTGTGCGCGGGAGCCCAGGCACGCAGGGGCAGGCCCCAACCAGCTGCACACGTCTCTGCTGGGGAGGAGAGTGCTAGGGAAGCTACGTGTGTGAGGCAGCTGCTGGGCGCCGAGATAGTCAGCCTCCGGGTGTGCGGGGCTGCAGACCCCAGCCAGGGGCCCTGGGAGCCTGGGGCACTCCGTGCGGCGCTGAACCTGGGCGACCAAGCAACCGCTGGAGGAGCCCTACACTGGCCCTTCCCTTCCCTCGCACAGAGCTCTTCCTGCTGGAGCCCTTGGCAGTGTGCAAGCCACCGGCCCCTAAGCCCTCCCCAAGGACGCCTGGGGCCTAGGTGCAAAGGCAAGGCAGGAGCGGAGCTGAGGCCAGGAAGGCGCCAGTGGCGTCTCCCAGCCTCGCGCAGCCTGCTCCTTCCTGGGCAGGAAGCCTAGCAGCGAGGCAAGTCTGGGCAAGGCTCGCCCAGGGCAGAGCAGCCTCGCGCCAGCAACTCTGCCAGAACGGGCCTCTGAGCAGAGCTGGAGCTCTGAGTCCTGGAGGCGCACTCGGCTCCAGCCAAGTAAGGCTTCAGCCAAACGAGGCTGGGCTGCCTCTTCTTCACTCGAGGAGGCTCGCCTCCCCGCCAGCTGTTCACTCGGCTTCCAGGTGGGGGCGCTCTGCGCCTCCTGCAGGTCTTGGCTCAGGGGCTGCTTGCCCTGAGCTGGGGCTGTGCGCAGGAGCCCAGGCACGCAGGGGCAGGCCCCAACCAGCTGCACACGTCTCTGCTGGGGAGGAGAGCGCTAGGGAAGCTACGTGTGTGAGGCAGCTGCTGGGCGCCCAGGGAGTCAGCCTCCGGGTGTGCGGGGCTGCAGACCCCAGCCAGGGGCCCTGGGAGCCTGGGGCACTCCGTGCGGCGCTGAGCCTGGGCGGCCAAGCAACCGCTGGAGGAGCCCTGCACTGGCCCTTCCCTTCCCTCGCACAGAGCTCTTCCTGCTGGAGCCCTTGGCACTGTGCAAGCCACCGGCCCCTAAGCCCTCCCCAAGGACGCCTGGGGCCTAGGTGCAAAGGCAAGGCAGGAGCGGAGCTGAGGCCAGGAAGGCGCCAGTGGCGTCTCCCAGACTCGCGCAGCCTGCTCCTTCCTGGGCAGGAAGCCTAGCAGCGAGGCAAGTCTGGGCAAGGCTCGCCCAGGGCAGAGCAGCCTCGCGCCAGCAACTGCCAGAACGGGCTTCTGAGCAGAGCTGGAGCTCTGCCGTCCTGGAGGCGCACTCGGCTCCAGCCAAGTAGGGCTTGAGCCAAACGAGGCTGGGCTGCCTCTTCTTCCCTCGAGGAGGCTCGCCTCCCCTCCAGCTGTTCACTCGGCTTCCAGGTGGGGGCGCTCTGCGCCTCCTGCAGGTCTTGGCTCAGGGGCTGCTTGCCCTGAGCTGGGGCTGTGCGCGGGAGCCCAGGCACGCAGGGGCAGGCCCCAACCAGCTGCACACGTCTCTGCTGGGGAGGAGAGCGCTAGGGAAGCTACGTGTGTGAGGCAGCTGCTGGGCGCCAGGGAGTCAGCCTCCGGGTGTGCGGGGCTGCAGACCCCAGCCAGGGGTCCTGGGAGCCTGGAGCACTCCGTGCGGCGCTGAGCCTGGGCGGCCAAGCAACCGCTGGAGGAGCCCTGCACTGGCCTTTACCTTCCCTCGCACAGAGCTCTTCCTGCTGGAGCCCTTGGCAGTGTGCAAGCCACCGGCCCCTAAGCCCTCCCCAAGGACGCCTGGGGCCTAGGTGCAAAGGCAAGGCAGGAGCGGAGCTGAGGCCAGGAAGGCGCCAGTGGCGTCTCCCAGCCTCGCGCAGCCTGCTCCTTCCTGGCCAGGAAGCCTAGCAGCGAGGCAAGTCTGGGCAAGGCTCGCCCAGGGCAGAGCAGCCTCGCGCCAGCAACTCTGCCAGAACGGGCCTCTGAGCAGAGCTGGAGCTCTGCCGTCCTGGAGGCGCACTCGGCTCCAGCCAAGTAGGGCTTGAGCCAAACGAGGCTGGGCTGCCTCTTCTTCCCTCGAGGAGGCTCGCCTCCCCGCCAGATGTTCACTCAGCTTCCAGTTGGGGGCGCTCTTCGCCTCCTGCAGGTCTTGGCTCAGGGGATGCTTGCCCTGAGCTGGTGCTGTGCGCAGGAGCCCAGGCACGCAGGGGCAGGCCCCAACCAGCTGCACACGTCTCTGCTGGCTAGGAGAGCGCTAGGGAAGCTACGTGTGTGAGGCAGCTGCTGGGCGCCCAGGGAGTCAGCCTCCGGGTGTGCGGGGCTGCAGACCCCAGCCAGGGGCCCTGGGAGCCTGGTGCACTCCGTGCGGCGCTGAGCCTGGGCGGCCAAGCAACCGCTGGAGGAGCCCTGCACTGGCCCTTCCCTTCCCTCGCAGAGAGCTCTTCCTGCTGGAACCCTTGGCAGTGTGCAAGCCACCGGCCCCTAAGCCCTCCCCAAGGACGCCTGGGGCCTAGGTGCAAAGGCAAGGCAGGAGCGGAGCTGAGGCCAGGAAGGCGCCAGTGGCGTCTCCCAGCCTCGCGCAGCCTGCTCTTTCCTGGGCAGGAAGCCTAGCAGTGTGGCAAGTCTGGGCAAGGCTCGCCCAGGGCAGAGCAGCATCGCGCCAGCAACTCTGCCAGAACGGGCCTCTGAGCAGAGCTGGAGCTCTGCCGTCCAAGAGGCGCACTCAGCTCCAGCCAATTAGGGCTTGAGCCAAACGAGGCTGGGCTGCCTCTTCTTCCCTCGAGGAAGCTCGCCTCTCCGCCAGCTGTTCACTCGGCTTCCAGGTGGGGGCGCTCTGCGCCTCCTGCAGGTCTTGGCTCAGGGGCTGCTTGCCCTGAGCTGGGGCTGTGGGCGGGAGCCCAGGCACGCAGGGGCAGGCCCCAACCAGCTGCACACGTCTCTGCTGGGGAGGAGAGCGCTAGGGAAGCTACGTGTGTGAGGCAGCTGCTGGGCGCCCAGGGAGTCAGCCTCCGGGTGTGTGGGGCTGCAGACCCCAGCCAGGGGCCCTGGGAGCCTGGTGCACTCGGTGCGGCGCTGAGCCTGGGCGGCCAAGCAACCGCTGGAGAAGCCCTGCACTGGCCCTTCCCTTCCCTCGCACAGAGCTCTTCCTGCTGGAGCCCTTGGCACTGTGCAAGCCACCGGCCCCTAAGACCTCCCCAAGGACGCCTGGGGCCTAGGTGCAAAGGCAAGGCAGGAGCGGAGCTGAGGCCAGGAAGGCGCCAGTGGCGTCTCCCAGCCTCGCGCAGCCTGCTCCTTCCTGGGCAGGAAGCCTAGCAGCGAGGCAAGTCTGGGCAAGGCTCGCCCAAGGCAGAGCAGCCTCGCGCCAGCAACTCTGCCAGAACGGGCCTCTGAGCAGAGCTGGAGCTCTGCCGTCCTGGAGGCGCACTCGGCTCCAGCCAAGTAGGGCTTGAGCCAAACGAGGCTGGGCTGCCTCTTCTTCACTCGAGGAGGCTCGCCTCCCCGCCAGCTGTTCACTCGGCTTCCAGGTGGGGGCGCTCTGCGCCTCCTGCAGGTCTTGGCTCAGGGGCTGCTTGCCCTGAGCTGGGGCTGTGCGCGGGAGCCCAGGCACGCAGGGGCAGGCCCCAACCAGCTGCACACGTCTCTGCTGGGGAGGAGAGTGCTAGGGAAGCTACGTGTGTGAGGCAGCTGCTGGGCGCCGAGGTAGTCAGCCTCCGGGTGTGCGGGGCTGCAGACCCCAGCCAGGGGCCCTGGGAGCCTGGGGCACTCCGTGCGGCGCTGAACCTGGGCGACCAAGCAACCGCTGGAGAAGCCCTACACTGGCCCTTCCCTTCCCTCGCACAGAGCTCTTCCTGCTGGAGCCCTTGGCAGTGTGCAAGCCACCGGCCCCTAAGCCCTCCCCAAGGACGCCTGGGGCCTAGGTGCAAAGGCAAGGCAGGAGCGGAGCTGAGGCCAGGAAGGCGCCAGTGGCGTCTCCCAGCCTCGCGCAGCCTGCTCCTTCCTGGGCAGGAAGCCTAGCAGCGAGGCAAGTCTGGGCAAGGCTCGCCCAGGGCAGAGCAGCCTCGCGCCAGCAACTCTGCCAGAACGGGCCTCTGAGCAGAGCTGGAGCTCTGAGTCCTGGAGGCGCACTCGGCTCCAGCCAAGTAAGGCTTCAGCCAAACGAGGCTGGGCTGCCTCTTCTTCACTCGAGGAGGCTCGCCTCCCCGCCAGCTGTTCACTCGGCTTCCAGGTGGGGGCGCTCTGCGCCTCCTGCAGGTCTTGGCTCAGGGGCTGCTTGCCCTGAGCTGGGGCTGTGCGCAGGAGCCCAGGCACGCAGGGGCAGGCCCCAACCAGCTGCACACGTCTCTGCTGGGGAGGAGAGCGCTAGGGAAGCTACGTGTGTGAGGCAGCTGCTGGGCGCCCAGGGAGTCAGCCTCCGGGTGTGCGGGGCTGCAGACCCCAGCCATGGGCCCTGGGAGCCTGGGGCACTCCGTGCGGCGCTGAGCCTGGGCGGCCAAGCAACCGCTGGAGGAGCCCTGCACTGGCCCTTCCCTTCCCTCGCACAGAGCTCTTCCTGCTGGAGCCCTTGGCACTGTGCAAGCCACCGGCCCCTAAGCCCTCCCCAAGGACGCCTGGGGCCTAGGTGCAAAGGCAAGGCAGGAGCGGAGCTGAGGCCAGGAAGGCGCCAGTGGCGTCTCCCAGACTCGCGCAGCCTGCTCCTTCCTGGGCAGGAAGCCTAGCAGCGAGGCAAGTCTGGGCAAGGCTCGCCCAGGGCAGAGCAGCCTCGCGCCAGCAACTGCCAGAACGGGCTTCTGAGCAGAGCTGGAGCTCTGCCGTCCTGGAGGCGCACTCGGCTCCAGCCAAGTAGGGCTTGAGCCAAACGAGGCTGGGCTGCCTCTTCTTCCCTCGAGGAGGCTCGCCTCCCCGCCAGCTGTTCACTCGGCTTCCAGGTGGGGGCGCTCTGCGCCTCCTGCAGGTCTTGGCTCAGGGGCTGCTTGCCCTGAGCTGGGGCTGTGCGCGGGAGCCCAGGCACGCAGGGGCAGGCCCCAACCAGCTGCACACTTCTCTGCTGGGGAGGAGAGCGCTAGGGAAGCTACGAGTGTTAGGCAGCTGCTGGGCGCCTAGGGAGTCAGCCTCCGGGTGTGCGGGGCTGCAGACCCCAGCCAGGGGCCCTGGGAGCCTGGTGCACTCCGTGCGGCGCTGAGCCTGGGCGGCCAACCAACCGCTGGAGGAGCCCTGCACAGGCCTTCCTTTCCCTCGCACAGAGCTCTTCCTGCTGGAGCCCTTGGCAGTGTGCAAGCCACCGGCCTCTAAGCCCTCCCCAAGGACGCCTGGGGCCTAGGTGCAAAGGCAAGGCAGGAGCGGAGCTGAGGCAAGGAATGCGCCAGTGGCGTCTCCCAGCCTCGCGCAGCCTGCTCCTTCCTGGGCAGGAAGCCTAGCAGCGAGGCAAGTCTGGGCAAGGCTCGCCCAGGGCAGAGCAGCCTCGCGCCAGCAACTCTGCCAGAACGGGCCTCTCAGCAGAGCTGGAGCTCTGCCGTCCTGGAGGCGCACTCGGCTCCAGCCAAGTAGGGCTTGAGCCAAACGAGGCTGGGCTGCCTCTTCTTCCCTCGAGGAGGCTCGCCTCCCCGCCAGCTGTTCACTCGGCTTCCAGGTGGGGGCGCTCTGCGCCTCCTGCAGGTCTTGGCTCAGGGGCTGCTTGCCCTGAGCTGGGGCTGTGGGCGGGAGCCCAGGCACGCAGGGGCAGGCCCCAACCAGCTGCACACGTCTCTGCTGGGGAGGAGAGCGCTAGGGAAGCTACGTGTGTGAGGCAGCAGCTGGGCGCCCAGGGAGTCAGCCTCCGGGTGTGCGGGGCTGCAGACCCCAGCCAGGGGCCCTGGGAGCCTGGTGCACTCCGTGCGGAGCTGAGCCTGGGCGGCCAAGCAACCGCTGGAGGAGCCCTGCACTGGCCCTTCCCTTCCCTCGCACAGAGCTCTTCCTGCTGGAGCCCTTGGCAGTGTGCAAGCCACCGGCCCCTAAGCCCTCCCCAAGGACGCCTGGGGCCTAGGTGCAAAGGCAATGCAGGAGCGGAGCTGAGGCCAGGAAGGCGCCAGTGGCGTCTCCCAGCCTCGCGCAGCCTGCTCCTTCCTGGGCAGGAAGCCTAGCAGCGAGGCAAGTCTGGGCAAGGCTCGCTCAGGGCAGAGCAGCCTCGCGCCAGCAACTCTGCCAGGTCGGGCCTCTGAGCAGAGCTGGAGCTCTACCGTCCTGGAGTCGCACTCGGCTCCAGCCAAGTAGGGCTTGAGCCAAACGAGGCTGGGCTGCCTCTTCTTCCCTCGAGGAGGCTCGCCTCCCCGCCAGCTGTTCACTCGGCTTCCAGGTGGGGGCGTTCTGCGCCTCCTGCAGGTCTTGGCTCAGGGGCTGCTTGCCCTGAGCTGGGGCTGTGGGCGGGAGCCCAGGCACGCAGGGGCAGGCCCCAACCAGCTGCACACGTCTCTGCTGGAGACGAGAGCGCTAGGGAAGCTACGTGTGTGAGGCAGCTGCTGGGCGCCCAGGGAGTCAGCCTCCGGGTGTGCGGGGCTGCAGACCCCAGCCAGGGGCCCTGGGAGCCTGGTGCACTCCGTGCGGCGCTGAGTCTGGGCGGCCAAGCAACCGCTGGAGGAGCCCTGCACTGGCCCTTCCCTTCCCTCGCACAGAGCTCTTCCTGCTGGAGCCCTTGGCAGTGTGCAAGCCACCGGCCCCTAAGCCCTCCCCAAGGACGCCTGGGGCCTAGGTGCAAAGGCAAGGCAGGAGCGGAGCTGAGGCCAGGAAGGCGCCAGTGGCGACTCACAGCCTCGCGCAGCGTGCTCCTTCCTGGGCAGGAAGCCTAGCAGCGAGGCAAGTCTGGGCAAGGCTCGCCCAAGGCAGAGCAGCCTCGCGCCAGCAACTCTGCCAGATCGGGCCTCTGAGCAGAGCTGGAGCTGTGCCGTCCTGGAGGCGCACTCGGCTCCAGCCAAGTAGGGCTTGAGCCAAACGAGGCTGGGCTGCCTCTTCTTCCCTCGAGGAGGCTCGCCTCCCCGCCAGCTGTTCACTCGGCTTCCAGGTGGGGGCGCTCTGCGCCTCCTGCAGGTCTTGGCTCAGGGGCTGCTTGCCCTGAGCTGGGGCTGTGGGCGGGAGCCCAGGCACGCAGGGGCAGGCCCCAACCAGCTGCACACTTCTCTGCTGGGGAGGAGAGCGCTAGGGAAGCTACGTGTGTGAGGCAGCAGCTGGGCGCCCAGGGAGTCAGCCTCCGGGTGTGCGGGGCTGCAGACCCCAGCCAGGGGCCCTGGGAGCCTGGTGCACTCCGTGCGGCGCTGAGCCTGGGCGGCCAAGCAACCGCTGGAGGAGCCCTGCACTGGCCCTTCCCTTCCCTCGCACAGAGCTCTTCCTGCTGGAGCCCTTGGCAGTGTGCAAGCCACCGGCCCCTAAGCCCTCCCCAAGGACGCCTGGGGCCTAGGTGCAAAGGCAAGGAAGGAGCGGAGCTGAGGCCAGGAAGGCGCCAGTGGCGACTCACAGCCTCGCGCAGCCTGCTCCTTCCTGGGCAGGAAGCCTAGCAGCGAGGCAAGTCTGGGCAAGGCTCGCCCAGGGCAGAGCAGCCTCGCGCCAGCAACTCTGCCAGAACGGGCCTCTGAGCAGAGCTGGAGCTGTGCCGTCCTGGAGGCGCACTCGGCTCCAGCCAAGTAGGGCTTGAGCCAAACGAGGCTGGGCTGCCTCTTCTTCCCTCGAGGAGGCTCGCCTCCCCGCCAGGTGTTCACTCGGCTTCCAGGTGGGGGCGCTCTGCGCCTCCTGCAGGTCTTGGCTCAGGGGCTGCTTGCCCTGAGCTGGGGCTGTGGGCGGGAGCCCAGGCACGCAGGGGCAGGCCCCAACCAGCTGCACACGTCTCTGCTGGGGAGGAGAGCGCTAGGGAAGCTACGTGTGTGAGGCAGCTGCTGGGCGCCCAGGGAGTCAGCCTCCGGGTGTGCGGGGCTGCAGACACCAGCCAGGGGCCCTGGGAGCCTGGTGCACTCCGTGCGGCGCTGAGCCTGGGCGGCCAAGCAACCGCTGGAGGAGCCCTGCACTGGCCCTTCCCTTCCCTCGAACAGAGTTCTTCCTGCTGGAGCCCTTGGCAGTGTGCAAGCCACCGGCCCCTAAGCCCTCCCCAAGGACTCCTGGGGCCTAGGTGCAAAGGCAAGGCAGTAGCGGAGCTGAGGCCAGGAAGGCGCCAGTGGCGTCTCCCAGCCTCGCGCAGCCTGCTCCTTCCTGGGCAGGAAGCCTAGCAGCGAGGCAAGTCTGGGCAAGGCTCGCCCAGGGCAGAGCAGCCTCGCGCCAGCAACTCTGCCAGATCGGGCCTCTGAGCAGAGCTGGAGCTCTGCCGTCCTGGAGGCGCACTCGGCTCCAGCCAAGTAGGGCTTGAGCCAAACGAGGCTGGGCTGCCTCTTCTTCCCTCGAGGAGGCTCGCCTCCCCGCCAGCTGTTCACTCGGCTTCCAGGTGGGGGCGCTCTGCGCCTCCTGCAGGTCTTGGCTCAGGGGCTGCTTGCCCTGAGCTGGGGCTGTGGGCGGGAGCCCAGGCACGCAGGGGCAGGCCCCAACCAGCTGCACACGTCTCTGCTGGAGACGAGAGCGCTAGGGAAGCTACGTGTGTGAGGCAGCTGCTGGGCGCCCAGGGAGTCAGCCTCCGGGTGTGCGGGGCTGCAGACCCCAGCCAGGGGCCCTGGGAGCCTGGTGCACTCCGTGCGGCGCTGAGTCTGGGCGGCCAAGCAACCGCTGGAGGAGCCCTGCACTGGCCCTTCCCTTCCCTCGCACAGAGCTCTTCCTGCTGGAGCCCTTGGCAGTGTGCAAGCCACCGGCCCCTAAGCCCTCCCCAAGGACTCCTGGGGCCTAGGTGCAAAGGCAAGGCAGGAGCGGAGCTGAGGCCAGGAAGGCGCCAGTGGCGACTCACAGCCTCGCGCAGCGTGCTCCTTCCTGGGCAGGAAGCCTAGCAGCGAGGCAAGTCTGGGCAAGGCTCGCCCAAGGCAGAGCAGCCTCGCGCCAGCAACTCTGCCTGATCGGGCCTCTGAGCAGAGCTGGAGCTGTGCCGTCCTGGAGGCGCACTCGGCTCCAGTCAAGTAGGGCTTGAGCCAAACGAGGCTGGGCTGCCTCTTCTTCCCTCGAGGAGGCTCGCCTCCCCTCCAGCTGTTCACTCGGCTTCCAGGTGGGGGCGCTCTGCGCCTCCTGCAGGTCTTGGCTCAGGGGCTGCTTGCCCTGAGCTGGGGCTGTGGGCGGGAGCCCAGGCATGCAGGGGCAGGCCCCAACCAGCTGCACACGTCTCTGCTGGGGAGGAGAGCGCTAGGGAAGCTACGTGTGTGAGGCAGCAGCTGGGCGCCCAGGGAGTCAGCCTCCGGGTGTGCGGGGCTGCAGACCCCAGCCAGGGGCCCTGGGAGACTGGTGCACTCCGTGCGGCGCTGAGCCTGGGCTGCCAAGCAACCGCTGGAGGAGCCCTGCACTGGCCCTTCCCTTCCCTCGCACAGAGCTCTTCCTGCTGGAGCCCTTGGCAGTGTGCAAGCCACCGGCCCCTAAGCCCTCCCCAAGGACGCCTGGGGCCTAGGTGCAAAGGCAATGCAGGAGCGGAGCTGAGGCCAGGAAGGCGCCAGTGGCGTCTCCCAGCCTCGCGCAGCCTGCTCCTTCCTGGGCAGGAAGCCTAGCAGCGAGGCAAGTCTGGGCAAGGCTCGCCCAGGGCAGAGCAGCCTCGCGCCAGCAACTCTGCCAGGTCGGGCCTCTGAGCAGAGCTGGAGCTCTACCGTCCTGGAGGCGCACTCGGCTCCAGCCAAGTAGGGCTTGAGCCAAACGAGGCTGGGCTGCCTCTTCTTCCCTCGAGGAGGCTCGCCTCCCCGCCAGCTGTTCACTCGGCTTCCAGGTGGGGGCGTTCTGCGCCTCCTGCAGGTCTTGGCTCAGGGGCTGCTTGCCCTGAGCTGGGGCTGTGGGCGGGAGCCCAGGCACGCAGGGGCAGGCCCCAACCAGCTGCACACGTCTCTGCTGGAGACGAGAGCGCTAGGGAAGCTACGTGTGTGAGGCAGCTGCTGGGCGCCCAGGGAGTCAGCCTCCGGGTGTGCGGGGCTGCAGACCCCAGCCAGGGGCCCTGGGAGCCTGGTGCACTCCGTGCGGCGCTGAGTCTGGGCGGCCAAGCAACCGCTGGAGGAGCCCTGCACTGGCCCTTCCCTTCCCTCGCACAGAGCTCTTCCTGCTGGAGCCCTTGGCAGTGTGCAAGCCACCGGCCCCTAAGCCCTCCCCAAGGACGCCTGGGGCCTAGGTGCAAAGGCAAGGCAGGAGCGGAGCTGAGGCCAGGAAGGCGCCAGTGGCGACTCACAGCCTCGCGCAGCGTGCTCCTTCCTGGGCAGGAAGCCTAGCAGCGAGGCAAGTCTGGGCAAGGCTCGCCCAAGGCAGAGCAGCCTCGCGCCAGCAACTCTGCCAGATCGGGCCTCTGAGCAGAGCTGGAGCTGTGCCGTCCTGGAGGCGCACTCGGCTCCAGCCAAGTAGGGCTTGAGCCAAACGAGGCTGGGCTGCCTCTTCTTCCCTCGAGGAGGCTCGCCTCCCCGCCAGCTGTTCACTCGGCTTCCAGGTGGGGGCGCTCTGCGCCTCCTGCAGGTCTTGGCTCAGGGGCTGCTTGCCCTGAGCTGGGGCTGTGGGCGGGAGCCCAGGCACGCAGGGGCAGGCCCCAACCAGCTGCACACTTCTCTGCTGGGGAGGAGAGCGCTAGGGAAGCTACGTGTGTGAGGCAGCAGCTGGGCGCCCAGGGAGTCAGCCTCCGGGTGTGCGGGGCTGCAGACCCCAGCCAGGGGCCCTGGGAGCCTGGTGCACTCCGTGCGGCGCTGAGCCTGGGCGGCCAAGCAACCGCTGGAGGAGCCCTGCACTGGCCCTTCCCTTCCCTCGCACAGAGCTCTTCCTGCTGGAGCCCTTGGCAGTGTGCAAGCCACCGGCCCCTAAGCCCTCCCCAAGGACGCCTGGGGCCTAGGTGCAAAGGCAAGGAAGGAGCGGAGCTGAGGCCAGGAAGGCGCCAGTGGCGTCTCCCAGCCTCGCGCAGCCTGCTCCTTCCTGGGCAGGAAGCCTAGCAGCGAGGCAAGTCTGGGCAAGGCTCGCCCAGGGCAGAGCAGCCTCGCGCCAGCAACTCTGCCAGAACGGGCCTCTGAGCAGAGCTGGAGCTGTGCCGTCCTGGAGGCGCACTCGGCTCCAGCCAAGTAGGGCTTGAGCCAAACGAGGCTGGGCTGCCTCTTCTTCCCTCGAGGAGGCTCGCCTCCCCGCCAGGTGTTCACTCGGCTTCCAGGTGGGGGCGCTCTGCGCCTCCTGCAGGTCTTGGCTCAGGGGCTGCTTGCCCTGAGCTGGGGCTGTGGGCGGGAGCCCAGGCACGCAGGGGCAGGCCCCAACCAGCTGCACACGTCTCTGCTGGGGAGGAGAGCGCTAGGGAAGCTACGTGTGTGAGGCAGCTGCTGGGCGCCCAGGGAGTCAGCCTCCGTGTGTGCGGGGCTGCAGACCCCAGCCAGGGGCCCTGGGAGCCTGGTGCACTCCGTGCGGCGCGGAGCCTGGGCGGCCAAGCAACCGCTGGAGGAGCCCTGCACTGGCCCTTCCCTTCCCTCGAACAGAGTTCTTCCTGCTGGAGCCCTTGGCAGTGTGCAAGCCACCGGCCCCTAAGCCCTCCCCAAGGACGCCTGGGGCCTAGGTGCAAAGGCAAGGCAGTAGCGGAGCTGAGGCCAGGAAGGCGCCAGTGGCGTCTCCCAGCCTCGCGCAGCCTGCTCCTTCCTGGGCAGGAAGCCTAGCAGCGAGGCAAGTCTGGGCAAGGCTCGCCCAGGGCAGAGCAGCCTCGCGCCAGCAACTCTGCCAGATCGGGCCTCTGAGCAGAGCTGGAGCTCTGCCGTCCTGGAGGCGCACTCGGCTCCAGCCAAGTAGGGCTTG
This sequence comes from Ovis canadensis, assembly GCF_042477335.2. Lineage (NCBI taxonomy): Eukaryota > Metazoa > Chordata > Mammalia > Artiodactyla > Bovidae > Ovis > Ovis canadensis. The sequence goes on along the minus strand of NC_091266.1, from coordinate 476,492 downwards.
AGCCAAACGAGGCTGGGCTGCCTCTTCTTCCCTCGAGGAGGCTCGCCTCCCCGCCAGCTGTTCACTCGGCTTCCAGGTGGGGGCGCTCTGCGCCTCCTGCAGGTCTTGGCTCAGGGGCTGCTTGCCCTGAGCTGGGGCTGTGGGCGGGAGCCCAGGCACGCAGGGGCAGGCCCCAACCAGCTGCACACGTCTCTGCTGGAGACGAGAGCGCTAGGGAAGCTACGTGTGTGAGGCAGCTGCTGGGCGCCCAGGGAGTCAGCCTCCGGGTGTGCGGGGCTGCAGACCCCAGCCAGGGGCCCTGGGAGCCTGGTGCACTACGTGCGGCGCTGAGTCTGGGCGGCCAAGCAACCGCTGGAGGAGCCCTGCACTGGCCCTTCCCTTCCCTCGCACAGAGCTCTTCCTGCTGGAGCCCTTGGCAGTGTGCAAGCCACCGGCCCCTAAGCCCTCCCCAAGGACTCCTGGGGCCTAGGTGCAAAGGCAAGGCAGGAGCGGAGCTGAGGCCAGGAAGGCGCCAGTGGCGACTCACAGCCTCGCGCAGCGTGCTCCTTCCTGGGCAGGAAGCCTAGCAGCGAGGCAAGTCTGGGCAAGGCTCGCCCAAGGCAGAGCAGCCTCGCGCCAGCAACTCTGCCTGATCGGGCCTCTGAGCAGAGCTGGAGCTGTGCCGTCCTGGAGGCGCACTCGGCTCCAGTCAAGTAGGGCTTGAGCCAAACGAGGCTGGGCTGCCTCTTCTTCCCTCGAGGAGGCTCGCCTCCCCTCCAGCTGTTCACTCGGCTTCCAGGTGGGGGCGCTCTGCGCCTCCTGCAGGTCTTGGCTCAGGGGCTGCTTGCCCTGAGCTGGGGCTGTGGGCGGGAGCCCAGGCATGCAGGGGCAGGCCCCAACCAGCTGCACACGTCTCTGCTGGGGAGGAGAGCGCTAGGGAAGCTACGTGTGTGAGGCAGCAGCTGGGCGCCCAGGGAGTCAGCCTCCGGGTGTGCGGGGCTGCAGACCCCAGCCAGGGGCCCTGGGAGACTGGTGCACTCCGTGCGGCGCTGAGCCTGGGCTGCCAAGCAACCGCTGGAGGAGCCCTGCACTGGCCCTTCCCTTCCCTCGCACAGAGCTCTTCCTGCTGGAGCCCTTGGCAGTGTGCAAGCCACCGGCCCCTAAGCCCTCCCCAAGGACGCCTGGGGCCTAGGTGCAAAGGCAAGGAAGGAGCGGAGCTGAGGCCAGGAAGGCGCCAGTGGCGTCACCCAGCCTCGCGCAGCCTGCTCCTTCCTGGGCAGGAAGCCTAGCAGCGAGGCAAGTCTGGGCAAGGCTCGCCCAGGGCAGAGCAGCCTCGCGCCAGCAACTCTGCCAGATCGGGCCTCTGAGCAGAGCTGGAGCTCTGCCGTCCTGGAGGCGCACTCGGCTCCAGCCAAGTAGGGCTTGAGCCAAACGAGGCTGGGCTGCCTCTTCTTCCCTCGAGGAGGCTCGCCTCCCCGCCAGCTGTTCACTCGGCTTCCAGGTGGGGGCGCTCTGCGCCTCCTGCAGGTCTTGGCTCAGGGGCTGCTTGCCCTGAGCTGGGGCTGTGGGCGGGAGCCCAGGCACGCAGGGGCAGGCCCCAACCAGCTGCACACGTCTCTGCTGGAGACGAGAGCGCTAGGGAAGCTACGTGTGTGAGGCAGCTGCTGGGCGCCCAGGGAGTCAGCCTCCGGGTGTGCGGGGCTGCAGACCCCAGCCAGGGGCCCTGGGAGCCTGGTGCACTACGTGCGGCGCTGAGTCTGGGCGGCCAAGCAACCGCTGGAGGAGCCCTGCACTGGCCCTTCCCTTCCCTCGCACAGAGCTCTTCCTGCTGGAGCCCTTGGCAGTGTGCAAGCCACCGGCCCCTAAGCCCTCCCCAAGGACTCCTGGGGCCTAGGTGCAAAGGCAAGGCAGGAGCGGAGCTGAGGCCAGGAAGGCGCCAGTGGCGACTCACAGCCTCGCGCAGCGTGCTCCTTCCTGGGCAGGAAGCCTAGCAGCGAGGCAAGTCTGGGCAAGGCTCGCCCAAGGCAGAGCAGCCTCGCGCCAGCAACTCTGCCTGATCGGGCCTCTGAGCAGAGCTGGAGCTGTGCCGTCCTGGAGGCGCACTCGGCTCCAGTCAAGTAGGGCTTGAGCCAAACGAGGCTGGGCTGCCTCTTCTTCCCTCGAGGAGGCTCGCCTCCCCTCCAGCTGTTCACTCGGCTTCCAGGTGGGGGCGCTCTGCGCCTCCTGCAGGTCTTGGCTCAGGGGCTGCTTGCCCTGAGCTGGGGCTGTGGGCGGGAGCCCAGGCATGCAGGGGCAGGCCCCAACCAGCTGCACACGTCTCTGCTGGGGAGGAGAGCGCTAGGGAAGCTACGTGTGTGAGGCAGCAGCTGGGCGCCCAGGGAGTCAGCCTCCGGGTGTGCGGGGCTGCAGACCCCAGCCAGGGGCCCTGGGAGACTGGTGCACTCCGTGCGGCGCTGAGCCTGGGCTGCCAAGCAACCGCTGGAGGAGCCCTGCACTGGCCCTTCCCTTCCCTCGCACAGAGCTCTTCCTGCTGGAGCCCTTGGCAGTGTGCAAGCCACCGGCCCCTAAGCCCTCCCCAAGGACGCCTGGGGCCTAGGTGCAAAGGCAAGGAAGGAGCGGAGCTGAGGCCAGGAAGGCGCCAGTGGCGTCACCCAGCCTCGCGCAGCCTGCTCCTTCCTGGGCAGGAAGCCTAGCAGCGAGGCAAGTCTGGGCAAGGCTCGCCCAGGGCAGAGCAGCCTCGCGCCAGCAACTCAGCCAGAACGGGCCTCTCAGCAGAGCTGGAGCTCTGCCGTCCTGGAGGCGCACTCGGCTCCAGCCAAGTAGGGCTTGAGCCAAACGAGGCTGGGCTGCCTCCTCTTCCCTCGAGGAGGCTCGCCTCCCCGCCAGCTGTTCACTCGGCTTCCAGGTGGGGGCGCTCTGCGCCTCCTGCAGGTCTTGGCTCAGGGGCTGCTTGCCCTGAGCTGGGGCTGTGGGCGGGAGCCCAGGCACGCAGGGGCAGGCCCCAACCAGCTGCACACGTCTCTGCTGGGGAGGAGAGCGCTAGGGAAGCTACGTGTGTGAGGCAGCTGCTGGGCGCCCAGGGAGTCAGCCTCCGGGTGTGCGGGGCTGCAGACCCCAGCCAGGGGCCCTGGGAGCCTGGTGCACTCCGTGCGGCGCTGAGTCTGGGCGGCCAAGCAACCGCTGGAGGAGCCCTGCACTGGCCCTTCCCTTCCCTCGCACAGAGCTCTTCCTGCTGGAGCCCTTGGCAGTGTGCAAGCCACCGGCCCCTAAGCCCTCCCCAAGGACGCCTGGGGCCTAGGTGCAAAGGCAAGGCAGGAGCGGAGCTGAGGCCAGGAAGGCGCCAGTGGCGTCTCCCAGCCTCGCGCAGCCTGCTCCTTCCTGGGCAGGAAGCCTAGCAGCGAGGCAAGTCTGGGCAAGGCTCGCCCAGGGCAGAGCAGCCTCGCGCCAGCAACTCTGCCAGAACGGGCCTCTGAGCAGAGCTGGAGCTCTGCCGTCCTGGAGGCGCACACGGCTCCAGCCAAGTAGGGCTTGAGCCAAACGAGGCTGGGCTGCCTCTTCTTCCCTCGAGGAGGCTCGCCTCCCCGCCAGCTGTTCACTCGGCTTCCAGGTGGGGGCGCTCTGCGCCTCCTTCAGGTCTTGGCTCAGGGGCTGCTTGCCCTGAGCTGGGGCTGTGGGCGGGAGCCCAGGCACGCAGGGGCAGGCCCCAAACAGCTGCACACATCTCTGCTGGAGACGAGAGCGCTAGGGAAGCTACGTGTGTGAGGCAGCTGCTGGGCGCCCAGGGAGTCAGCCTCCGGGTGTGCGGGGCTGCAGACCCCAGCCAGGGGCCCTGGGAGCCTTGTGCACTCCGTGCGGTGCTGAGTCTGGGAGCCCAAGCAACCGCTGGAGGAGCCCTGCACTGGCCCTTCCCTTCCCTCGCACAGAGCTCTTCCTGCTGGAGCCCTTGGCAGTGTGCAAGCCACCGGCCCCTAAGCCCTCCCCAAGGACGCCTGGGGCCTAGGTGCAAAGGCAAGGCAGGAGCGGAGCTGAGGCCAGGAAGGCGCCAGTGGCGTCTCCCAGCCTCGCGCAGCCTGCTCCTTCCTGGGCAGGAAGCCTAGCAGCGAGGCAAGTCTGGGCAAGGCTCGCCCAGGGCAGAGCAGCCTCGCGCCAGCAACTCTGCCAGATCGGGCCTCTGAGCAGAGCTGGAGCTCTGCCGTCCTGGAGGCGCACTCGGCTCCAGCCAAGTAGGGCTTGAGCCAAACGAGGCTGGGCTGCCTCTTCTTCCCTCGAGGAGGCTCGCCTCCCCGCCAGCTGTTCACTCGGCTTCCAGGTGGGGGCGCTCTGCGCCTCCTGCAGGTCTTGGCTCAGGGGCTGCTTGCCCTGAGCTGGGGCTGTGGGCGGGAGCCCAGGCACGCAGGGGCAGGCCCCAACCAGCTGCATACGTCTCTGCTGGGGAGGAGAGCGCTAGGGAAGCTACGTGTGTGAGGCAGCAGCTGGGCGCCCAGGGAGTCAGCCTCCGTGTGTGCGGGGCTGCAGACCCCAGCCAGGGGCCCTGGGAGCCTGGTGCACTCCGTGCGGCGCTGAGCCTGGGCTGCCAAGCAACCGCTGGAGGAGCCCTGCACTGGCCCTTCCATTCCCTCGCACAGAGCTCTTCCTGCTGGAGCCCTTGGCAGTGTGCAAGCCACTGGCCCCTAAGCCCTCCCCAAGGACGCCTGGGGCCTAGGTGCAAAGGCAACGCAGGAGCGGAGCTGAGGCCAGGAAGGCGCCAGTGGCGTCTCCCAGCCTCGCGCAGCCTGCTCCTTCCTGGGCAGGAAGCCTAGCAGCGAGGAAAGTCTGGGCAAGGCTCCCCAGGGCAGAGCAGCCTCGCGCCAGCAACTCTGCCAGGACGGGCCTCTCAGCAGAGCTGGAGCTCTGCCGTCCTGGAGGCGCACTCGGCTCCAGCCAAGTCGGGCTTGCGCCAAACGAGGCTGGGCTGCCTCTTCTTCCCTCGAGGAGGCTCGCCTCCCCGCCAGCTGTTCACTCGGCTTCCAGGTGGGGGCGCTCTGCGCCTCCTGCAGGTCTTGGCTCAGGGGCTGCTTGCCCTGAGCTGGGGCTGTGGGCGGGAGCCCAGGCACGCAGGGGCAGGCCCCAACCAGCTGCACACGTCTCTGCTGGGGAGGAGAGCGCTAGGGAAGCTACGTGTGTGAGGCAGCAGCTGGGCGCCCAGGGAGTCAGCCTCCGGGTGTGCGGGGCTGCAGACCCCAGCCAGGGGCCCTGGGAGCCTGGTGCACTCCGTGCGGAGCTGAGCCTGGGCGGCCAAGCAACCGCTGGAGGAGCCCTGCACTGGCCCTTCCCTTCCCTCGCACAGAGCTCTTCCTGCTGGAGCCCTTGGCAGTGTGCAAGCCACCGGCCCCTAAGCCCTCCCCAAGGACGCCTGGGGCCTAGGTGCAAAGGCAATGCAGGAGCGGAGCTGAGGCCAGGAAGGCGCCAGTGGCGTCTCCCAGCCTCGCGCAGCCTGCTCCTTCCTGGGCAGGAAGCCTAGCAGCGAGGCAAGTCTGGGCAAGGCTCGCTCAGGGCAGAGCAGCCTCGCGCCAGCAACTCTGCCAGGTCGGGCCTCTGAGCAGAGCTGGAGCTCTACCGTCCTGGAGGCGCACTCGGCTCCAGCCAAGTAGGGCTTGAGCCAAACGAGGCTGGGCTGCCTCTTCTTCCCTCGAGGAGGCTCGCCTCCCCGCCAGCTGTTCACTCGGCTTCCAGGTGGGGGCGTTCTGCGCCTCCTGCAGGTCTTGGCTCAGGGGCTGCTTGCCCTGAGCTGGGGCTGTGGGCGGGAGCCCAGGCACGCAGGGGCAGGCCCCAACCAGCTGCACACGTCTCTGCTGGAGACGAGAGCGCTAGGGAAGCTACGTGTGTGAGGCAGCTGCTGGGCGCCCAGGGAGTCAGCCTCCGGGTGTGCGGGGCTGCAGACCCCAGCCAGGGGCCCTGGGAGCCTGGTGCACTCCGTGCGGCGCTGAGTCTGGGCGGCCAAGCAACCGCTGGAGGAGCCCTGCACTGGCCCTTCCCTTCCCTCGCACAGAGCTCTTCCTGCTGGAGCCCTTGGCAGTGTGCAAGCCACCGGCCCCTAAGCCCTCCCCAAGGACGCCTGGGGCCTAGGTGCAAAGGCAAGGCAGGAGCGGAGCTGAGGCCAGGAAGGCGCCAGTGGCGACTCACAGCCTCGCGCAGCGTGCTCCTTCCTGGGCAGGAAGCCTAGCAGCGAGGCAAGTCTGGGCAAGGCTCGCCCAAGGCAGAGCAGCCTCGCGCCAGCAACTCTGCCAGATCGGGCCTCTGAGCAGAGCTGGAGCTGTGCCGTCCTGGAGGCGCACTCGGCTCCAGCCAAGTAGGGCTTGAGCCAAACGAGGCTGGGCTGCCTCTTCTTCCCTCGAGGAGGCTCGCCTCCCCGCCAGCTGTTCACTCGGCTTCCAGGTGGGGGCGCTCTGCGCCTCCTGCAGGTCTTGGCTCAGGGGCTGCTTGCCCTGAGCTGGGGCTGTGGGCGGGAGCCCAGGCACGCAGGGGCAGGCCCCAACCAGCTCCACACTTCTCTGCTGGGGAGGAGAGCGCTAGGGAAGCTACGTGTGTGAGGCAGCAGCTGGGCGCCCAGGGAGTCAGCCTCCGGGTGTGCGGGGCTGCAGACCCCAGCCAGGGGCCCTGGGAGCCTGGTGCACTCCGTGCGGCGCTGAGCCTGGGCGGCCAAGCAACCGCTGGAGGAGCCCTGCACTGGCCCTTCCCTTCCCTCGCACAGAGCTCTTCCTGCTGGAGCCCTTGGCAGTGTGCAAGCCACCGGCCCCTAAGCCCTCCCCAAGGACGCCTGGGGCCTAGGTGCAAAGGCAAGGAAGGAGCGGAGCTGAGGCCAGGAAGGCGCCAGTGGCGTCTCCCAGCCTCGCGCAGCCTGCTCCTTCCTGGGCAGGAAGCCTAGCAGCGAGGCAAGTCTGGGCAAGGCTCGCCCAGGGCAGAGCAGCCTCGCGCCAGCAACTCTGCCAGAACGGGCCTCTGAGCAGAGCTGGAGCTGTGCCGTCCTGGAGGCGCACTCGGCTCCAGCCAAGTAGGGCTTGAGCCAAACGAGGCTGGGCTGCCTCTTCTTCCCTCGAGGAGGCTCGCCTCCCCGCCAGGTGTTCACTCGGCTTCCAGGTGGGGGCGCTCTGCGCCTCCTGCAGGTCTTGGCTCAGGGGCTGCTTGCCCTGAGCTGGGGCTGTGGGCGGGAGCCCAGGCACGCAGGGGCAGGCCCCAACCAGCTGCACACGTCTCTGCTGGGGAGGAGAGCGCTAGGGAAGCTACGTGTGTGAGGCAGCTGCTGGGCGCCCAGGGAGTCAGCCTCCGGGTGTGCGGGGCTGCAGACCCCAGCCAGGGGCCCTGGGAGCCTGGTGCACTCCGTGCGGCGCTGAGCCTGGGCGGCCAAGCAACCGCTGGAGGAGCCCTGCACTGGCCCTTCCCTTCCCTCGAACAGAGTTCTTCCTGCTGGAGCCCTTGGCAGTGTGCAAGCCACCGGCCCCTAAGCCCTCCCCAAGGACGCCTGGGGCCTAGGTGCAAAGGCAAGGCAGTAGCGGAGCTGAGGCCAGGAAGGCGCCAGTGGCGTCTCCCAGCCTCGCGCAGCCTGCTCCTTCCTGGGCAGGAAGCCTAGCAGCGAGGCAAGTCTGGGCAAGGCTCGCCCAGGGCAGAGCAGCCTCGCGCCAGCAACTCTGCCAGATCGGGCCTCTGAGCAGAGCTGGAGCTCTGCCGTCCTGGAGGCGCACTCGGCTCCAGCCAAGTAGGGCTTGAGCCAAACGAGGCTGGGCTGCCTCTTCTTCCCTCGAGGAGGCTCGCCTCCCCGCCAGCTGTTCACTCGGCTTCCAGGTGGGGGCGCTCTGCGCCTCCTGCAGGTCTTGGCTCAGGGGCTGCTTGCCCTGAGCTGGGGCTGTGGGCGGGAGCCCAGGCACGCAGGGGCAGGCCCCAACCAGCTGCACACGTCTCTGCTGGAGACGAGAGCGCTAGGGAAGCTACGTGTGTGAGGCAGCTGCTGGGCGCCCAGGGAGTCAGCCTCCGGGTGTGCGTGGCTGCAGACCCCAGCCAGGGGCCCTGGGAGCCTGGTGCACTCCGTGCGGCGCTGAGTCTGGGCGGCCAAGCAACCGCTGGAGGAGCCCTGCACTGGCCCTTCCCTTCCCTCGCACAGAGCTCTTCCTGCTGGAGCCCTTGGCAGTGTGCAAGCCACCGGCCCCTAAGCCCTCCCCAAGGACTCCTGGGGCCTAGGTGCAAAGGCAAGGCAGGAGCGGAGCTGAGGCCAGGAAGGCGCCAGTGGCGACTCACAGCCTCGCGCAGCGTGCTCCTTCCTGGGCAGGAAGCCTAGCAGCGAGGCAAGTCTGGGCAAGGCTCGCCCAAGGCAGAGCAGCCTCGCGCCAGCAACTCTGCCTGATCGGGCCTCTGAGCAGAGCTGGAGCTGTGCCGTCCTGGAGGCGCACTCGGCTCCAGTCAAGTAGGGCTTGAGCCAAACGAGGCTGGGCTGCCTCTTCTTCCCTCGAGGAGGCTCGCCTCCCCTCCAGCTGTTCACTCGGCTTCCAGGTGGGGGCGCTCTGCGCCTCCTGCAGGTCTTGGCTCAGGGGCTGCTTGCCCTGAGCTGGGGCTGTGGGCGGGAGCCCAGGCATGCAGGGGCAGGCCCCAACCAGCTGCACACGTCTCTGCTGGGGAGGAGAGCGCTAGGGAAGCTACGTGTGTGAGGCAGCAGCTGGGCGCCCAGGGAGTCAGCCTCCGGGTGTGCGGGGCTGCAGACCCCAGCCAGGGGCCCTGGGAGACTGGTGCACTCCGTGCGGCGCTGAGCCTGGGCTGCCAAGCAACCGCTGGAGGAGCCCTGCACTGGCCCTTCCCTTCCCTCGCACAGAGCTCTTCCTGCTGGAGCCCTTGGCAGTGTGCAAGCCACCGGCCCCTAAGCCCTCCCCAAGGACGCCTGGGGCCTAGGTGCAAAGGCAATGCAGGAGCGGAGCTGAGGCCAGGAAGGCGCCAGTGGCGTCTCCCAGCCTCGCGCAGCCTGCTCCTTCCTGGGCAGGAAGCCTAGCAGCGAGGCAAGTCTGGGCAAGGCTCGCCCAGGGCAGAGCAGCCTCGCGCCAGCAACTCTGCCAGGTCGGGCCTCTGAGCAGAGCTGGAGCTCTACCGTCCTGGAGGCGCACTCGGCTCCAGCCAAGTAGGGCTTGAGCCAAACGAGGCTGGGCTGCCTCTTCTTCCCTCGAGGAGGCTCGCCTCCCCGCCAGCTGTTCACTCGGCTTCCAGGTGGGGGCGTTCTGCGCCTCCTGCAGGTCTTGGCTCAGGGGCTGCTTGCCCTGAGCTGGGGCTGTGGGCGGGAGCCCAGGCACGCAGGGGCAGGCCCCAACCAGCTGCACACGTCTCTGCTGGAGACGAGAGCGCTAGGGAAGCTACGTGTGTGAGGCAGCTGCTGGGCGCCCAGGGAGTCAGCCTCCGGGTGTGCGGGGCTGCAGACCCCAGCCAGGGGCCCTGGGAGCCTGGTGCACTCCGTGCGGCGCTGAGTCTGGGCGGCCAAGCAACCGCTGGAGGAGCCCTGCACTGGCCCTTCCCTTCCCTCGCACAGAGCTCTTCCTGCTGGAGCCCTTGGCAGTGTGCAAGCCACCGGCCCCTAAGCCCTCCCCAAGGACGCCTGGGGCCTAGGTGCAAAGGCAAGGCAGGAGCGGAGCTGAGGCCAGGAAGGCGCCAGTGGCGACTCACAGCCTCGCGCAGCGTGCTCCTTCCTGGGCAGGAAGCCTAGCAGCGAGGCAAGTCTGGGCAAGGCTCGCCCAAGGCAGAGCAGCCTCGCGCCAGCAACTCTGCCAGATCGGGCCTCTGAGCAGAGCTGGAGCTGTGCCGTCCTGGAGGCGCACTCGGCTCCAGCCAAGTAGGGCTTGAGCCAAACGAGGCTGGGCTGCCTCTTCTTCCCTCGAGGAGGCTCGCCTCCCCGCCAGCTGTTCACTCGGCTTCTAGGTGGGGGCGCTCTGCGCCTCCTGCAGGTCTTGGCTCAGGGGCTGCTTGCCCTGAGCTGGGGCTGTGGGCGGGAGCCCAGGCACGCAGGGGCAGGCCCCAACCAGCTGCACACTTCTCTGCTGGGGAGGAGAGCGCTAGGGAAGCTACGTGTGTGAGGCAGCAGCTGGGCGCCCAGGGAGTCAGCCTCCGGGTGTGCGGGGCTGCAGACCCCAGCCAGGGGCCCTGGGAGCCTGGTGCACTCCGTGCGGCGCTGAGCCTGGGCGGCCAAGCAACCGCTGGAGGAGCCCTGCACTGGCCCTTCCCTTCCCTCGCACAGAGCTCTTCCTGCTGGAGCCCTTGGCAGTGTGCAAGCCACCGGCCCCTAAGCCCTCCCCAAGGACGCCTGGGGCCTAGGTGCAAAGGCAAGGAAGGAGCGGAGCTGAGGCCAGGAAGGCGCCAGTGGCGTCTCCCAGCCTCGCGCAGCCTGCTCCTTCCTGGGCAGGAAGCCTAGCAGCGAGGCAAGTCTGGGCAAGGCTCGCCCAGGGCAGAGCAGCCTCGCGCCAGCAACTCTGCCAGAACGGGCCTCTGAGCAGAGCTGGAGCTGTGCCGTCCTGGAGGCGCACTCGGCTCCAGCCAAGTAGGGCTTGAGCCAAACGAGGCTGGGCTGCCTCTTCTTCCCTCGAGGAGGCTCGCCTCCCCGCCAGGTGTTCACTCGGCTTCCAGGTGGGGGCGCTCTGCGCCTCCTGCAGGTCTTGGCTCAGGGGCTGCTTGCCCTGAGCTGGGGCTGTGGGCGGGAGCCCAGGCACGCAGGGGCAGGCCCCAACCAGCTGCACACGTCTCTGCTGGGGAGGAGAGCGCTAGGGAAGCTACGTGTGTGAGGCAGCTGCTGGGCGCCCAGGGAGTCAGCCTCCGGGTGTGCGGGGCTGCAGACCCCAGCCAGGGGCCCTGGGAGCCTGGTGCACTCCGTGCGGCGCTGAGCCTGGGCGGCCAAGCAACCGCTGGAGGAGCCCTGCACTGGCCCTTCCCTTCCCTCGAACAGAGTTCTTCCTGCTGGAGCCCTTGGCAGTGTGCAAGCCACCGGCCCCTAAGCCCTCCCCAAGGACGCCTGGGGCCTAGGTGCAAAGGCAAGGCAGTAGCGGAGCTGAGGCCAGGAAGGCGCCAGTGGCGTCTCCCAGCCTCGCGCAGCCTGCTCCTTCCTGGGCAGGAAGCCTAGCAGCGAGGCAAGTCTGGGCAAGGCTCGCCCAGGGCAGAGCAGCCTCGCGCCAGCAACTCTGCCAGATCGGGCCTCTGAGCAGAGCTGGAGCTCTGCCGTCCTGGAGGCGCACTCGGCTCCAGCCAAGTAGGGCTTGAGCCAAACGAGGCTGGGCTGCCTCTTCTTCCCTCGAGGAGGCTCGCCTCCCCGCCAGCTGTTCACTCGGCTTCCAGGTGGGGGCGCTCTGCGCCTCCTGCAGGTCTTGGCTCAGGGGCTGCTTGCCCTGAGCTGGGGCTGTGGGCGGGAGCCCAGGCACGCAGGGGCAGGCCCCAACCAGCTGCACACGTCTCTGCTGGAGACGAGAGCGCTAGGGAAGCTACGTGTGTGAGGCAGCTGCTGGGCGCCCAGGGAGTCAGCCTCCGGGTGTGCGGGGCTGCAGACCCCAGCCAGGGGCCCTGGGAGCCTGGTGCACTCCGTGCGGCGCTGAGTCTGGGCGGCCAAGCAACCGCTGGAGGAGCCCTGCACTGGCCCTTCCCTTCCCTCGCACAGAGCTCTTCCTGCTGGAGCCCTTGGCAGTGTGCAAGCCACCGGCCCCTAAGCCCTCCCCAAGGACTCCTGGGGCCTAGGTGCAAAGGCAAGGCAGGAGCGGAGCTGAGGCCAGGAAGGCGCCAGTGGCGACTCACAGCCTCGCGCAGCGTGCTCCTTCCTGGGCAGGAAGCCTAGCAGCGAGGCAAGTCTGGGCAAGGCTCGCCCAAGGCAGAGCAGCCTCGCGCCAGCAACTCTGCCTGATCGGGCCTCTGAGCAGAGCTGGAGCTGTGCCGTCCTGGAGGCGCACTCGGCTCCAGTCAAGTAGGGCTTGAGCCAAACGAGGCTGGGCTGCCTCTTCTTCCCTCGAGGAGGCTCGCCTCCCCTCCAGCTGTTCACTCGGCTTCCAGGTGGGGGCGCTCTGCGCCTCCTGCAGGTCTTGGCTCAGGGGCTGCTTGCCCTGAGCTGGGGCTGTGGGCGGGAGCCCAGGCATGCAGGGGCAGGCCCCAACCAGCTGCACACGTCTCTGCTGGGGAGGAGAGCGCTAGGGAAGCTACGTGTGTGAGGCAGCAGCTGGGCGCCCAGGGAGTCAGCCTCCGGGTGTGCGGGGCTGCAGACCCCAGCCAGGGGCCCTGGGAGACTGGTGCACTCCGTGCGGCGCTGAGCCTGGGCTGCCAAGCAACCGCTGGAGGAGCCCTGCACTGGCCCTTCCCTTCCCTCGCACAGAGCTCTTCCTGCTGGAGCCCTTGGCAGTGTGCAAGCCACCGGCCCCTAAGCCCTCCCCAAGGACGCCTGGGGCCTAGGTGCAAAGGCAAGGAAGGAGCGGAGCTGAGGCCAGGAAGGCGCCAGTGGCGTCACCCAGCCTCGCGCAGCCTGCTCCTTCCTGGGCAGGAAGCCTAGCAGCGAGGCAAGTCTGGGCAAGGCTCGCCCAGGGCAGAGCAGCCTCGCGCCAGCAACTCTGCCAGAACGGGCCTCTCAGCAGAGCTGGAGCTCTGCCGTCCTGGAGGCGCACTCGGCTCCAGCCAAGTAGGGCTTGAGCCAAACGAGGCTGGGCTGCCTCCTCTTCCCTCGAGGAGGCTCGCCTCCCCGCCAGCTGTTCACTCGGCTTCCAGGTGGGGGCGCTCTGCGCCTCCTGCAGGTCTTGGCTCAGGGGCTGCTTGCCCTGAGCTGGGGCTGTGGGTGGGAGCCCAGGCACGCAGGGGCAGGCCCCAACCAGCTGCACACGTCTCTGCTGGGGACGAGAGCGCTAGGGAAGCTACGTGTGTGAGGCAGCTGCTGGGCGCCCAGGGAGTCAGCCTCCGGGTGTGCGGGGCTGCAGACCCCAGCCAGGGGCCCTGGGAGCCTGGTGCACTCCGTGCGGCGCTGAGTCTGGGCGGCCAAGCAACCGCTGGAGGAGCCCTGCACTGGCCCTTCCCTTCCCTCGCACAGAGCTCTTCCTGCTGGAGCCCTTGGCAGTGTGCAAGCCACCGGCCCCTAAGCCCTCCCCAAGGACGCCTGGGGCCTAGGTGCAAAGGCAAGGCAGGAGCGGAGCTGAGGCCAGGAAGGCGCCAGTGGCGTCTCCCAGCCTCGCGCAGCCTGCTCCTTCCTGGGCAGGAAGCCTAGCAGCGAGGCAAGTCTGGGCAAGGCTCGCCCAGGGCAGAGCAGCCTCGCGCCAGCAACTCTGCCAGAACGGGCCTCTGAGCAGAGCTGGAGCTCTGCCGTCCTGGAGGCGCACACGGCTCCAGCCAAGTAGGGCTTGAGCCAAACGAGGCTGGGCTGCCTCTTCTTCCCTCGAGGAGGCTCGCCTCCCCGCCAGCTGTTCACTCGGCTTCCAGGTGGGGGCGCTCTGCGCCTCCTGCAGGTCTTGGCTCAGGGGCTGCTTGCCCTGAGCTGGGGCTGTGGGCGGGAGCCCAGGCACGCAGGGGCAGGCCCCAAACAGCTGCACACATCTCTGCTGGAGACGAGAGCGCTAGGGAAGCTACGTGTGTGAGGCAGCAGCTGGGCGCCCAGGGAGTCAGCCTCCGGGTGTGCGGGGCTGCAGACCCCAGCCAGGGGCCCTGGGAGCCTGGTGCACTCCGTGCGGCGCTGAGCCTGGGCGGCCAAGCAACCGCTGGAGGAGCCCTGCACTGGCCCTTCCCTTCCCTCGCACAGAGCTCTTCCTGCTGGAGCCCTTGGCAGTGTGCAAGCCACCGGCCCCTAAGCCCTCCCCAAGGACGCCTGGGGCCTAGGTGCAAAGGCAAGGCAGGAGCGGAGCTGAGGCCAGGAAGGCGCCAGTGGCGTCTCCCAGCCTCGCGCAGCCTGCTCCTTCCTGGGCAGGAAGCCTAGCAGCGAGGCAAGTCTGGGCAAGGCTCGCCCAGGGCAGAGCAGCCTCGCGCCAGCAACTCTGCCAGATCGGGCCTCTGAGCAGAGCTGGAGCTCTGCCGTCCTGGAGGCGCACTCGGCTCCAGCCAAGTAGGGCTTGAGCCAAACGAGGCTGGGCTGCCTCTTCTTCCCTCGAGGAGGCTCGCCTCCCCGCCAGCTGTTCACTCGGCTTCCAGGTGGGGGCGCTCTGCGCCTCCTGCAGGTCTTGGCTCAGGGGCTGCTTGCCCTGAGCTGGGGCTGTGGGCGGGAGCCCAGGCACGCAGGGGCAGGCCCCAACCAGCTGCATACGTCTCTGCTGGGGAGGAGAGCGCTAGGGAAGCTACGTGTGTGAGGCAGCAGCTGGGCGCCCAGGGAGTCAGCCTCCGTGTGTGCGGGGCTGCAGACCCCAGCCAGGGGCCCTGGGAGCCTGGTGCACTCCGTGCGGCGCTGAGCCTGGGCTGCCAAGCAACCGCTGGAGGAGCCCTACACTGGCCCTTCCATTCCCTCGCACAGAGCTCTTCCTGCTGGAGCCCTTGGCAGTGTGCAAGCCACTGGCCCCTAAGCCCTCCCCAAGGACGCCTGGGGCCTAGGTGCAAAGGCAACGCAGGAGCGGAGCTGAGGCCAGGAAGGCGCCAGTGGCGTCTCCCAGCCTCGCGCAGCCTGCTCCTTCCTGGGCAGGAAGCCTAGCAGCGAGGAAAGTCTGGGCAAGGCTCCCCAGGGCAGAGCAGCCTCGCGCCAGCAACTCTGCCAGAACGGGCCTCTGAGCAGAGCTGGAGCTCTGCCGTCCTGGAGGCGCACTCGGCTCCAGCCAAGTAGGGCTTGAGCCAAACGAGGCTGGGCTGCCTCTTCTTCCCTCGAGGAGGCTCGCCTCCCCGCCAGCTGTTCACTCGGCTTCCAGGTGGGGGCGCTCTGCGCCTCCTGCAGGTCTTGGCTCAGGGGCTGCTTACCCTGAGCTGGGGCTGTGGGCGGGAGCCCAGGCACGCAGGGGCAGGCCCCAACCAGCTGCACACGTCTCTGCTGGGTAGGAGAGCGCTAGGGAAGCTACGTGTGTGAGGCAGCTGCTGGGCGCCCAGGGAGTCAGCCTCCGGGTGTGCGGGGCTGCAGACCCCAGCCAGGGGCCCTGGGAGCCTGGTGCACTCCGTCCGGCGCTGAGCCTGGGCGGCCAAGCAACCGCTGGAGGAGCCCTGCACTGGCCCTTCCCTTCCCTCGCACAGAGCTCTTCCTGCTGGAGCCCTTGGCAGTGTGCAAGCCACCGGCCCCTAAGCCCTCCCCAAGGACGCCTGGGGCCTAGGTGCAAAGGCAAGGCAGGAGCGGAGCTGAGGCCAGGAAGGCGCCAGTGGCATCTCCCAGCCTCGCGCAGCCTGCTCCTTCCTGGGCAGGAAGCCTAGCAGCGAGGCAAGTCTGGGCAACGGTCGCCCAGGGCAGAGCAGCCTCGCGCCAGCAACTCTGCCAGATCGGGCCTCTGAGCATAGCTGGAGCTCTGCCGTCCTGGAGGCGCACTCGGCTCCAGCCAAGTAGGGCTTGAGCCAAACGAGGCTGGGCTGCCTCTTCTTCCCTCGAGGAGGCTCGCCTCCCCGCCAGCTGTTCACTCGGCTTCCAGGTGGGGGCGCTCTGAGCCTTCTTCAGGTCTTGGCTCAGGGGCTGCTTGCCATGAGCTGGGGCTGTGGGCGGGAGCCCAGGCACGCAGGGGCAGGCCCCAACCAGCTGCACACGTCTCTGCTGGGGAGGAGAGCGCAAGGGAAGCTACGTGTGTGAGGCAGCTGCTGGGCGCCCAGGGAGTCAGCCTCCGGGTGTGCGGGGCTGCAGACCCCAGCCAGGGGCCCTGGGAGCCTGGTGCACTCCGTGCGGCGCTGAATCTGGGCCGCCAAGCAACCGCTGGAGGAGCCCTGCACTGGCCCTTCCCTTCCCTCGCACAGAGCTCTTCCTGCTGGAGCCCTTGGCAGTGTGCAAGCCACCGGCCCCTAAGCCCTCCCCAAGGACGCCTGGGGCCTAGGTGCAAAGGCAAGGCAGGAGCGGAGCTGAGGCCAGGAAGGCGCCAGTGGCGTCTCCCAGCCTCGCGCAGCCTGCTCCTTCCTGGGCAGGAAGCCTAGCAGCGAGGCAAGTCTGGGCAAGGCTCGCCCAGGGCAGAGCAGCCTCGCGCCAGCAACTCTGCCAGATCGGGCCTCTGAGCAGAGCTGGAGCTCTGCCGTCCTGGAGGCGCACTCAGCTCCAGCCAAGTAGGGCTTGAGCCAAACGAGGCTGGGCTGCCTCTTCTTCCCTCGAGGAGGCTCGCCTCCCCGCCAGCTGTTCACTCGGCTTCCAGGTGGGGGCGCTCTGCACCTCCTGCAGGTCTTGGCTCAGGGGCTGCTTGCCCTGAGCTGGGGCTGTGGGCGGGAGCCCAGGCACGCAGGGGCAGGCCCCAACCAGCTGCACACGTCTCTGCTGGGGAGGAGAACGCTAGGGAAGCTACGTGTGTGAGGCAGCTGCTGGGCGCCCAGGGAGTCAGCCTCCGGGTGTGCGGGGCTGCAGACCCCAGCCAGGGGCCCTGGGAGCCTGGTGCACTCCGTGCGGCGCTGAGCCTGGGCGGCCAAGCAACCGCTGGAGGAGCCCTGCACTGGCCCTTCCCTTCCCTCGCACAGAGCTCTTCCTGCTGGAGCCCTTGGCAGTGTGCAAGCCACCGGCCCCTAAGCCCTCCCCAAGGACGCCTGGGGCCTAGGTGCAAAGGCAAGGCAGGAGCGGAGCTGAGGCCAGGAAGGCGCCAGTGGCGACTCACAGCCTCGCGCAGCGTGCTCCTTCCTGGGCAGGAAGCCTAGCAGCGAGGCAAGTCTGGGCAAGGCTCGCCCAAGGCAGAGCAGCCTCGCGCCAGCAACTCTGCCAGATCGGGCCTCTGAGCAGAGCTGGAGCTCTGCCGTCCTGGAGGCGCACTCGGATCCAGCCAAGTAGGGCTTGAGCCAAACGAGGCTGGGCTGCCTCTTCTTCCCTCGAGGAGGCTCGCCTCCCCGCCAGCTGTTCACTCGGCTTCCAGGTGGGGGCGCTCTGCGCCTCCTGCAGGTCTTGGCTCAGGGGCTGCTTGCCCTGAGCTGGGGCTGTGGGCGGGAGCCCAGGCACGCAGGGGCAGGCCCCAACCAGCTGCACACGTCTCTGCTGGGGAGGAGAGCGCTAGGGAAGCTACGTGTGTGAGGCAGCTGCTGGGCGCCCAGGGAGTCAGCCTCCGGGTGTGCGGGGCTGCAGACCCCAGCCAGGGGCCCTGGGAGCCTGGTGCACTCCGTGCGGCGCTGAGCCTGGGCGGCCAAGCAACCGCTGGAGGAGCCCTGCACTGGCCCTTCCCTTCCCTCGAACAGAGCTCTTCCTGCTGGAGCCCTTGGCAGTGTGCAAGCCACCGGCCCCTAAGCCCTCCCCAAGGACGCCTGGGGCCTAGGTGCAAAGGCAAGGCAGGAGCGGAGCTGAGGCCAGGAAGGCGCCAGTGGCGTCTCCCAGCCTCGCGCAGCCTGCTCCTTCCTGGGCAGGAAGCCTAGCAGCGAGGCAAGTCTGGGCAAGGCTCGCCCAGGGCAGAGCAGCCTCGCGCCAGCAACTCTGCCAGATCGGGCCTCTGAGCAGAGCTGGAGCTCTGCCGTCCTGGAGGCGCACTCGGCTCCAGCCAAGTAGGGCTTGAGCCAAACGAGGCTGGGCTGCCTCTTCTTCCCTCGAGGAGGCTCGCCTCCCCGCCAGCTGTTCACTCGGCTTCCAGGTGGGGGCGCTCTGCGCCTCCTGCAGGTCTTGGCTCAGGGGCTGCTTGCCCTGAGCTGGGGCTGTGGGCGGGAGCCCAGGCACGCAGGGGCAGGCCCCAACCAGCTGCACACGTCTCTGCTGGGGAGGAGAGCGCTAGGGAAGCTACGTGTGTGAGGCAGCTGCTGGGCGCCCAGGGAGTCAGCCTCCGGGTGTGCGGGGCTGCAGACCCCAGCCAGGGGCCCTGGGAGCCTGGTGCACTCCGTGCGGCGCTGAGCCTGGGCGGCCAAGCAACCGCTGGAGGAGCCCTGCACTGGCCCTTCCCTTCCCTCGCACAGAGCTCTTCCTGCTGGAGCCCTTGGCAGTGTGCAAGCCACCGGCCCCTAAGCCCTCCCCAAGGACGCCTGGGGCCTAGGTGCAAAGGCAAGGCAGGAGCGGAGCTGAGGCCAGGAAGGCGCCAGTGGCGTCTCCCAGCCTCGCGCAGCCTGCTCCTTCCTGGGCAGGAAGCCTAGCAGCGAGGCAAGTCTGGGCAAGGCTCGCCCAGGGCAGAGCAGCCTCGCGCCAGCAACTCTGCCAGATCGGGCCTCTGAGCAGAGCTGGAGCTCTGCCGTCCTGGAGGCGCACTCAGCTCCAGCCAAGTAGGGCTTGAGCCAAACGAGGCTGGGCTGCCTCTTCTTCCCTCGAGGAGGCTCGCCTCCCCGCCAGCTGTTCACTCGGCTTCCAGGTGGGGGCGCTCTGCACCTCCTGCAGGTCTTGGCTCAGGGGCTGCTTGCCCTGAGCTGGGGCTGTGGGCGGGAGCCCAGGCACGCAGGGGCAGGCCCCAACCAGCTGCACACGTCTCTGCTGGGGAGGAGAACGCTAGGGAAGCTACGTGTGTGAGGCAGCTGCTGGGCGCCCAGGGAGTCAGCCTCCGGGTGTGCGGGGCTGCAGACCCCAGCCAGGGGCCCTGGGAGCCTGGTGCACTCCGTGCGGCGCTGAGCCTGGGCGGCCAAGCAACCGCTGGAGGAGCCCTGCACTGGCCCTTCCCTTCCCTCGCACAGAGCTCTTCCTGCTGGAGCCCTTGGCAGTGTGCAAGCCACCGGCCCCTAAGCCCTCCCCAAGGACGCCTGGGGCCTAGGTGCAAAGGCAAGGCAGGAGCGGAGCTGAGGCCAGGAAGGCGCCAGTGGCGACTCACAGCCTCGCGCAGCGTGCTCCTTCCTGGGCAGGAAGCCTAGCAGCGAGGCAAGTCTGGGCAAGGCTCGCCCAAGGCAGAGCAGCCTCGCGCCAGCAACTCTGCCAGATCGGGCCTCTGAGCAGAGCTGGAGCTCTGCCGTCCTGGAGGCGCACTCGGATCCAGCCAAGTAGGGCTTGAGCCAAACGAGGCTGGGCTGCCTCTTCTTCCCTCGAGGAGGCTCGCCTCCCCGCCAGCTGTTCACTCGGCTTCCAGGTGGGGGCGCTCTGCGCCTCCTGCAGGTCTTGGCTCAGGGGCTGCTTGCCCTGAGCTGGGGCTGTGGGCGGGAGCCCAGGCACGCAGGGGCAGGCCCCAACCAGCTGCACACGTCTCTGCTGGGGAGGAGAGCGCTAGGGAAGCTACGTGTGTGAGGCAGCTGCTGGGCGCCCAGGGAGTCAGCCTCCGGGTGTGCGGGGCTGCAGACCCCAGCCAGGGGCCCTGGGAGCCTGGTGCACTCCGTGCGGCGCTGAGCCTGGGCGGCCAAGCAACCGCTGGAGGAGCCCTGCACTGGCCCTTCCCTTCCCTCGAACAGAGCTCTTCCTGCTGGAGCCCTTGGCAGTGTGCAAGCCACCGGCCCCTAAGCCCTCCCCAAGGACGCCTGGGGCCTAGGTGAAAAGGCAAGGCAGGAGCGGAGCTGAGGCCAGGAAGGCGCCAGTGGCGTCTCCCAGCCTCGCGCAGCCTGCTCCTTCCTGGGCAGGAAGCCTAGCAGCGAGGCAAGTCTGGGCAAGGCTCGCCCAGGGCAGAGCAGCCTCGCGCCAGCAACTCTGCCAGATCGGGCCTCTGAGCAGAGCTGGAGCTCTGCCGTCCTGGAGGCGCACTCGGCTCCAGCCAAGTAGGGCTTGAGCCAAACGAGGCTGGGCTGCCTCTTCTTCCCTCGAGGAGGCTCGCCTCCCCGCCAGCTGTTCACTCGGCTTCCAGGTGGGGGCGCTCTGCGCCTCCTGCAGGTCTTGGCTCAGGGGCTGCTTGCCCTGAACTGGGGCTGTGGGCGGGAGCCCAGGCACGCAGGGGCAGGCCCCAACCAGCTGCACACGTCTCTGCTGGAGACGAGAGCGCTAGGGAAGCTACGTGTGTGAGGCAGCTGCTGGGCGCCCAGGGAGTCAGCCTCCGGGTGTGCGGGCCTGCAGACCCCAGCCAGGGGCCCTGGGAGCCTGGTGCACTCCGTGCGGCGCTGAGTCTGGGCGGCCAAGCAACCGCTGGAGGAGCCCTGCACTGGCCCTTCCCTTCCCTCGCACAGAGCTCTTCCTGCTGGAGCCCTTGGCAGTGTGCAAGCCACCGGCCCCTAAGCCCTCCCCAAGGACGCCTGGGGCCTAGGTGCAAAGGCAAGGCAGGAGCGGAGCTGAGGCCAGGAAGGCGCCAGTGGCGTCTCCCAGCCTCGCGCAGCCTGCTCCTTCCTGGGCAGGAAGCCTAGCAGCGAGGCAAGTCTGGGCAAGGCTCGCCCAGGGCAGAGCAGCCTCGCGCCAGCAACTCTGCCAGAACGGGCCTCTGAGCAGAGCTGGAGCTCTGCCGTCCTGGAGGCGCACACGGCTCCAGCCAAGTAGGGCTTGAGCCAAACGAGGCTGGGCTGCCTCTTCTTCCCTCGAGGAGGCTCGAATCCCCGCCAGCTGTTCACTCGGCTTCCAGGTGGGGGCGCTCTGCGCCTCCTGCAGGTCTTGGCTCAGGGGCTGCTTGCCCTGAGCTGGGGCTGTGGGCGGGAGCCCAGGCACGCAGGGGCAGGCCCAAACCAGCTGCACACATCTCTGCTGGAGACGAGAGCGCTAGGGAAGCTACGTGTGTGAGGCAGCTGCTGGGCGCCCAGGGAGTCAGCCTCCGGGTGTGCGGGGCTGCAGACCCCAGCCAGGGGCCCTGGGAGCCTGGTGCACTCCGTGCGGTGCTGAGTCTGGGCGGCCAAGCAACCGCTGGAGGAGCCCTGCACTGGCCCTTCCCTTCCCTCGCACAGAGCTCTTCCTGCTGGAGCCCTTGGCAGTGTGCAAGCCACCGGCCCCTAAGCCCTCCCCAAGGACGCCTGGGGCCTAGGTGCAAAGGCAAGGCAGGAGCGGAGCTGAGGCCAGGAAGGCGCCAGTGGCGACTCACAGCCTCGCGCAGCGTGCTCCTTCCTGGGCAGGAAGCCTAGCAGCGAGGCAAGTCTGGGCAAGGCTCGCCCAAGGCAGAGCAGCCTCGCGCCAGCAACTCTGCCAGATCGGGCCTCTGAGCAGAGCTGGAGCTCTGCCGTCCTGGAGGCGCACTCGGCTCCAGCCAAGTAGGGCTTGAGCCAAACGAGGCTGGGCTGCCTCTTCTTCCCTCGAGGAGGCTCGCCTCCCCGCCAGCTGTTCACTCGGCTTCCAGGTGGGGGCGCTCTGCGCCTCCTGGAGGTCTTGGCTCAGGGGCTGCTTGCCCTGAGCTGGGGCTGTGGGCGGGAGCCCAGGCACGCAGGGGCAGGCCCCAACCAGCTGCACACGTCTCTGCTGGGGAGGAGAGCGCTAGGGAAGCTACGTGTGTGAGGCAGCAGCTGGGCGCCCAGGGAGTCAGCCTCCGGGTGTGCGGGGCTGCAGACCCCAGCCAGGGGCCCTGGGAGCCTGGTGCACTCCGTGCGGCGCTGAGCCTGGGCTGCCAAGCAACCGCTGGAGGAGCCCTGCACTGGCCCTTCCCTTCCCTCGCACAGAGCTCTTCCTGCTGGAGCCCTTGGCAGTGTGCAAGCCACCGGCCCCTAAGCCCTCCCCAAGGACGCCTGGGGCCTAGGTGCAAAGGCAAGGAAGGAGCGGAGCTGAGGCCAGGAAGGCGCCAGTGGCGTCTCCCAGCCTCGCGCAGCCTGCTCCTTCCTGGGCAGGAAGCCTAGCAGCGAGGCAAGTCTGGGCAAGGCTCGCCCAGGGCAGAGCAGCCTCGCGCCAGCAACTCTGCCAGAACGGGCCTCTCAGCAGAGCTGGAGCTCTGCCGTCCTGGAGGCGCACTCGGCTCCAGCCAAGTAGGGCTTGAGCCAAACGAGGCTGGGCTGCCTCTTCTTCCCTCGAGGAGGCTCGCCTCCCCGCCAGCTGTTCACTCGGCTTCCAGGTGGGGGCGCTCTGCGCCTCCTGCAGGTCTTGGCTCAGGGGCTGCTTGCCCTGAGCTGGGGCTGTGGGCGGGAGCCCAGGCACGCAGGGGCAGGCCCCAACCAGCTGCACACGTCTCTGCTGGGGACGAGAGCGCTAGGGAAGCTACGTGTGTGAGGCAGCTGCTGGGCGCCCAGGGAGTCAGCCTCCGGGTGTGCGGGGCTGCAGACCCCAGCCAGGGGCCCTGGGAGCCTGGTGCACTCCGTGCGGCGCTGAGTCTGGGCGGCCAAGCAACCGCTGGAGGAGCCCTGCACTGGCCCTTCCCTTCCCTCGCACAGAGCTCTTCCTGCTGGAGCCCTTGGCAGTGTGCAAGCCACCGGCCCCTAAGCCCTCCCCAAGGACGCCTGGGGCCTAGGTGCAAAGGCAAGGCAGGAGCGGAGCTGAGGCCAGGAAGGCGCCAGTGGCGTCTCCCAGCCTCGCGCAGCCTGCTCCTTCCTGGGCAGGAAGCCTAGCAGCGAGGCAAGTCTGGGCAAGGCTCGCCCAGGGCAGAGCAGCCTCGCGCCAGCAACTCTGCCAGAACGGGCCTCTGAGCAGAGCTGGAGCTCTGCCGTCCTGGAGGCGCACACGGCGCCAGCCAAGTAGGGCTTGAGCCAAACGAGGCTGGGCTGCCTCTTCTTCCCTCGAGGAGGCTCGCCTCCAGCCAGCTGTTCACTCGGCTTCCAGGTGGGGGCGCTCTGCGCCTCCTGCAGGTCTTGGCTCAGGGGCTGCTTGCCCTGAGCTGGGGCTGTGGGCGGGAGCCCAGGCACGCAGGGGCAGGCCCAAACCAGCTGCACACATCTCTGCTGGAGACGAGAGCGCTAGGGAAGCTACGTGTGTGAGGCAGCTGCTGGGCGCCCAGGGAGTCAGCCTCCGGGTGTGCGGGGCTGCAGACCCCAGCCAGGGGCCCTGGGAGCCTGGTGCACTCCGTGCGGTGCTGAGTCTGGGCGGCCAAGCAACCGCTGGAGGAGCCCTGCACTGGCCCTTCCCTTCCCTCGCACAGAGCTCTTCCTGCTGGAGCCCTTGGCAGTGTGCAAGCCACCGGCCCCTAAGCCCTCCCCAAGGACGCCTGGGGCCTAGGTCCAAAGGCAAGGCAGGAGCGGAGCTGAGGCCAGGAAGGCGCCAGTGGCGTCTCCCAGCCTCGCGCAGCCTGCTCCTTCCTGGGCAGGAAGCCTAGCAGCGAGGCAAGTCTGGGCAAGGCTCGCCCAGGGCAGAGCAGCCTCGCGCCAGCAACTCTGCCAGATCGGGCCTCTGAGCAGAGCTGGAGCTCTGCCGTCCTGGAGGCGCACTCGGCTCCAGCCAAGTAGGGCTTGAGCCAAACGAGGCTGGGCTGCCTCTTCTTCCCTCGAGGAGGCTCGCCTCCCCGCCAGCTGTTCACTCGGCTTCCAGGTGGGGGCGCTCTGCGCCTCCTGCAGGTCTTGGCTCAGGGGCTGCTTGCCCTGAGCTGGGGCTGTGGGCGGGAGCCCAGGCACGCAGGGGCAGGCCCCAACCAGCTGCACACGTCTCTGCTGGAGACGAGAGCGCTAGGGAAGCTACGTGTGTGAGGCAGCTGCTGGGCGCCCAGGGAGTCAGCCTCCAGGTGTGCGGGGCTGCAGACCCCAGCCAGGGGCCCTGGGAGCCTGGTGCACTCCGTGCGGCGCTGAGTCTGGGCGGCCAAGCAACCGCTGGAGGAGCCCTGCACTGGCCCTTCCCTTCCCTCGCACAGAGCTCTTCCTGCTGGAGCCCTTGGCAGTGTGCAAGCCACCGGCCCCTAAGCCCTCCCCAAGGACGCCTGGGGCCTAGGTGCAAAGGCAAGGCAGGAGCGGAGCTGAGGCCAGGAAGGCGCCAGTGGCGCCTCACAGCCTCGCGCAGCGTGCTCCTTCCTGGGCAGGAAGCCTAGCAGCGAGGCAAGTCTGGGCAAGGCTCGCCCAAGGCAGAGCAGCCTCGCGCCAGCAACTCTGCCAGAACGGGCCTCTGAGCAGAGCAGGAGCTCTGCCGTCCTGGAGGCGCACTCGGATCCAGCCAAGTAGGGCTTGAGCCAAACGAGGCTGGGCTGCCTCTTCTTCCCTCGAGGAGGCTCGCCTCCCCGCCTGCTGTTCACTCGGCTTCCAGGTGGGGGCGCTCTGCGCCTCCTGCAGGTCTTGGCTCAGGGGCTGCTTGCCCTGAGCTGGGGCTGTGGGCGGGAGCCCAGGAACGCAGGGGCAGGCCCCAACCAGCTGCACACGTCTCTGCTGGGGAGGAGAGCGCTAGGGAAGCTACGTGTGTGAGGCAGCAGCTAGGCGCCCAGGGAGTCAGCCTCCGGGTGTGCGGGGCTGCAGACCCCAGCCAGGGGCCCTGGGAGACTGGTGCACTCCGTGCGGCGCTGAGCCTGGGCTGCCAAGCAACCGCTGGAGGAGCCCTGCACTGGCCCTTCCCTTCCCTCGCACAGAGCTCTTCCTGCTGGAGCCCTTGGCAGTGTGCAAGCCACCGGCCCCTAAGCCCTCCCCAAGGACGCCTGGGGCCTAGTTGCAAAGGCAAGGAAGGAGCGGAGCTGAGGCCAGGAAGGCGCCAGTGGCGTCTCCCAGCCTCGCGCAGCCTGCTCCTTCCTGGGCAGGAAGCGTAGCAGCGAGGCAAGTCTGGGCAAGGCTCACCCAGGGCAGAGCAGCCTCGCGCCAGCAACTCTGCCAGATCGGGCCTCTGAGCAGAGCTGGAGCTCTGCCGTCCTGGAGGCGCACTCGGCTCCAGCCAAGTAGGGCTTGAGCCAAAAGAGGCTGGGCTGCCTCTTCTTCCCTCGAGGAGGCTCGCCTCCCCGCCAGCTGTTCACTCGGCTTCCAGGTGGGGGCGCTCTGCGCCTCCTGCAGGTCTTGGCTCAGGGGCTGCTTGCCCTGAGCTGGGGCTGTGGGTGGGAGCCCAGGCACGCAGGGGCAGGCCCCAACCAGCTGCACACGTCTCTGCTGGGGACGAGAGCGCTAGGGAAGCTACGTGTGTGAGGCAGCTGCTGGGCGCCCAGGGAGTCAGCCTCCGGGTGTGCGGGGCTGCAGACCCCAACCATGGGCCCTGGGAGCCTGGTGCACTCCGTGCGGCGCTGAGTCTGGGCGGCCAAGCAACCGCTGGAGGAGCCCTGCACTGGCCCTTCCCTTCCCTCGCACAGAGCTCTTCCTGCTGGAGCCCTTGGCAGTGTGCAAGCCACCGGCCCCTAAGCCCTCCCCAAGGACGCCTGGGGCCTAGGTGCAAAGGCAAGGCAGGAGCGGAGCTGAGGCCAGGAAGGCGCCAGTGGCGTCTCCCAGCCTCGCGCGGCCTGCTCCTTCCTGGGCAGGAAGCCTAGCAGCGAGGCAAGTCTGGGCAAGGCTCGCCCAGGGCAGAGCAGGCTCGCGCCAGCAACTCTGCCAGAACGGGCCTCTGAGCAGAGCTGGAGCTCTGCCGTCCTGGAGGCGCACACGGCTCCAGCCAAGTAGGGCTTGAGCCAAACGAGGCTGGGCTGCCTCTTCTTCCCTCGAGGAGGCTCGCCTCCCCGCCAGCTGTTCACTCGGCTTCCAGGTGGGGGCGCTCTGCGCCTCCTGCAGGTCTTGGCTCAGGGGCTGCTTGCCCTGAGCTGGGGCTGTGGGCGGGAGCCCAGGCACGCAGGGGCAGGCCCCAACCAGCTGCACACGTCTCTGCTGGGGAGGAGAGCGCTAGGGAAGCTACGTGTGTGAGGCAGCTGCTGGGCGCCCAGGGAGTCAGCCTCCGGGTGTGCGGGGCTGCAGACCCCAGCCAGGGGCCCTGGCAGCCTGGTGCACTCCGTGCGGCGCTGAGCCTGGGCGGCCAAGCAACCGCTGGAGGAGCCCTGCACTGGCCCTTCCCTTCCCTCGCACAGAGCTCTTCCTGCTGGAGCCCTTGGCAGTGTGCAAGCCACCGGCCCCTAAGCCCTCCCCAAGGACGCCTGGGGCCTAGTTGCAAAGGCAAGGAAGGAGCGGAGCTGAGGCCAGGAAGGCGCCAGTGGCGTCTCCCAGCCTCGCGCAGCCTGCTCCTTCCTGGGCAGGAAGCGTAGCAGCGAGGCAAGTCTGGGCAAGGCTCACCCAGGGCAGAGCAGCCTCGCGCCAGCAACTCTGCCAGATCGGGCCTCTGAGCAGAGCTGGAGCTCTGCCGTCCTGGAGGCGCACTCGGCTCCAGCCAAGTAGGGCTTGAGCCAAAAGAGGCTGGGCTGCCTCTTCTTCCCTCGAGGAGGCTCGCCTCCCCGCCAGCTGTTCACTCGGCTTCCAGGTGGGGGCGCTCTGCGCCTCCTGCAGGTCTTGGCTCAGGGGCTGCTTGCCCTGAGCTGGGGCTGTGGGTGGGAGCCCAGGCACGCAGGGGCAGGCCCCAACCAGCTGCACACGTCTCTGCTGGGGACGAGAGCGCTAGGGAAGCTACGTGTGTGAGGCAGCTGCTGGGCGCCCAGGGAGTCAGCCTCCGGGTGTGCGGGGCTGCAGACCCCAACCATGGGCCCTGGGAGCCTGGTGCACTCCGTGCGGCGCTGAGTCTGGGCGGCCAAGCAACCGCTGGAGGAGCCCTGCACTGGCCCTTCCCTTCCCTCGCACAGAGCTCTTCCTGCTGGAGCCCTTGGCAGTGTGCAAGCCACCGGCCCCTAAGCCCTCCCCAAGGACGCCTGGGGCCTAGGTGCAAAGGCAAGGCAGGAGCGGAGCTGAGGCCAGGAAGGCGCCAGTGGCGTCTCCCAGCCTCGCGCGGCCTGCTCCTTCCTGGGCAGGAAGCCTAGCAGCGAGGCAAGTCTGGGCAAGGCTCGCCCAGGGCAGAGCAGGCTCGCGCCAGCAACTCTGCCAGAACGGGCCTCTGAGCAGAGCTGGAGCTCTGCCGTCCTGGAGGCGCACACGGCTCCAGCCAAGTAGGGCTTGAGCCAAACGAGGCTGGGCTGCCTCTTCTTCCCTCGAGGAGGCTCGCCTCCCCGCCAGCTGTTCACTCGGCTTCCAGGTGGGGGCGCTCTGCGCCTCCTGCAGGTCTTGGCTCAGGGGCTGCTTGCCCTGAGCTGGGGCTGTGGGCGGGAGCCCAGGCACGCAGGGGCAGGCCCCAACCAGCTGCACACGTCTCTGCTGGGGAGGAGAGCGCTAGGGAAGCTACGTGTGTGAGGCAGCTGCTGGGCGCCCAGGGAGTCAGCCTCCGGGTGTGCGGGGCTGCAGACCCCAGCCAGGGGCCCTGGCAGCCTGGTGCACTCCGTGCGGCGCTGAGCCTGGGCGGCCAAGCAACCGCTGGAGGAGCCCTGCACTGGCCCTTCCCTTCCCTCGCACAGAGCTCTTACTGCTGGAGCCCTTGGCAGTGTGCAAGCCACCGGCCCCTAAGCCCTCCCCAAGGACGCCTGGGGCCTAGGTGCAAAGGCAAGGCAGGAGCGGAGCTGAGGCCAGGAAGGCGCCAGTGGCGTCTCCCAGCCTCGCCCAGCCTGCTCCTTCCTGGGCAGGAAGCCTAGCAGCGAGGCAAGTCTGGGCAAGGCTCGCCCAGGGCAGAGCAGCCTCGCGCCAGCAACTCTGCCAGAACGGGCCTCTGAGCAGAGCTGGAGCTCTGCCGTCCTGGAGGCGCACTCGGCTCCAGCCAAGTAGGGCTTGAGCCAAACGAGGCTGGGCTGCCTCTTCTTCCCTCGAGGAGGCTCGCCTCCCCGCCAGCTGTTCACTCGGCTTCCAGGTGGGGGCGCTTTGCGCCTCCTGCAGGTCTTGGCTCAGGGGCTGCTTGCCCTGAGCTGGGGCTGTGGGCGGGAGTCCAGGCACGCAGGGGCAGGCCCCAACCAGCTGCACACGTCTCTGCTGGGGAGGAGAGCGCTAGGGAAGCTACGTGTGTGAGGCAGCTGCTGGGCGCCCAGGGAGTCAGCCTCCGGGTGTGCGGGGCTGCAGACCCCTGCCAGGGGCCCTGGGAGCCTGGTGCACTCCGTGCGGCGCTGAGCCTGGGCGGCCAAGCAACCGCTGGAGGAGCCCTGCACTGGCACTTCCCTTCCCTCGCACAGAGCTCTTCCTGCTGGAGCCCTTGGCAGTGTGCAAGCCACCGGCCCCTAAGCCCTCCCCAAGGACGCCTGGGGCCTAGGTGCAAAGGCAAGGCAGGAGCAGAGCTGAGGCCAGGAAGGCGCCAGTGGCGTCTCCCAGCCTCGCGCAGCCTGCTCCTTCCTGGGCAGGAAGCCTAGCAGCGAGGCAAGTCTGGGCAAGGCTCGCCCAGGGCAGAGCAGCCTCGCGCCAGCAACTCTGCCAGAACGGGCCTCTGAGCAGAGCTGGCGCTGTGCCGTCCTGGAGGCGCACTCGGCTCCAGCCAAGTAGGGCTTGAGCCAAACGAGGCTGGGCTGCCTCTTCTTCCCTCGAGGAGGCTCGCCTCCCCGCCAGCTGTTCACTCGGCTTCCAGGTGGGGGCGCTCTGCGCCTCCTGCAGGTCTTGGCTCAGGGGCTGCTTGCCCTGAGCTGGGGCTGTGGGCGGGAGCCCAGGCACGCAGGGGCAGGCCCCAACCAGCTGCACACGTCTCTGCTGGGGAGGAGAGCGCTAGGGAAGCTACGTGTGTGAGGCAGCTGCTGGGCGCCCAGGGAGTCAGCCTCCGGGTGTGCGGGGCTGCAGACCCCAGCCAGGGGCCCTGGGAGCCTGGTGCACTCCGTGCGGCGCTGAGCCTGGGCGGCCAAGCAACCGCTGGAGGAGCCCTGCACTGGCCCTTCCCTTCCCTCGCACAGAGCTCTTCCTGCTGGAGCCCTTGGCAGTGTGCAAGCCACCGGCCCCTAAGCCCTCCCCAAGGACGCCTGGGGCCTAGGTGCAAAGGCAAGGCAGGAGCGGAGCTGAGGCCAGGAAGGCGCCAGTGGCGTCTCCCAGCCTCGCCCAGCCTGCTCCTTCCTGGGCAGGAAGCCTAGCAGCGAGGCAAGTCTGGGCAAGGCTCGCCCAGGGCAGAGCAGCCTCGCTCCAGCAACTCTGCCAGAACGGGCCTCTCAGCAGACCTGGAGCTCTGCCGTCCTGGAGGCGCACTCGGCTCCAGCCAAGTAGGGCTTGAGCCAAACGAGGCTGGGCTGCCTCTTCTTCCCTCGAGGAGGCTCGCCTCCCCGCCAGCTGTTCACTCGGCTTCCAGGTGGGGGCGCTCTGCGCCTCCTGCAGGTCTTGGCTCAGGGGCTGCTTGCCCTGAGCTGGGGCTGTGGGTGGGAGCCCAGGCACGCAGGGGCAGGCCCCAACCAGCTGCACACGTCTCTGCTGGGGACGAGAGCGCTAGGGAAGCTACGTGTGTGAGGCAGCTGCTGGGCGCCCAGGGAGTCAGCCTCCGGGTGTGCGGGGCTGCAGACCCCAGCCAGGGGCCCTGGGAGCCTGGTGCACTCCGTGCGGCGCTGAGTCTGGGCGGCCAAGCAACCGCTGGAGGAGCCCTGCACTGGCCCTTCCCTTCCCTCGCACAGAGCTCTTCCTGCTGGAGCCCTTGGCAGTGTGCAAGCCACCGGCCCCTAAGCCCTCCCCAAGGACGCATGGGGCCTAGGTGCAAAGGCAAGGCAGGAGCGGAGCTGAGGCCAGGAAGGCGCCAGTGGCGTCTCCCAGCCTCGCGCAGCCTGCTCCTTCCTGGGCAGGAAGCCTAGCAGCGAGGCAAGTCTGGGCAAGGCTCGCCCAGGGCAGAGCAGCCTCGCGCCAGCAACTCTGCCAGAACGGGCCTCTGAGCAGA
The DNA here is from genome assembly GCF_042477335.2 of Ovis canadensis. NCBI lineage: Eukaryota > Metazoa > Chordata > Mammalia > Artiodactyla > Bovidae > Ovis > Ovis canadensis. Next base: position 447,064 of record NC_091266.1, on the reverse strand, counting down.
GCTGAAGCTCTGCCGTCCTGGAGGCGCACACGGCTCCAGCCAAGTAGGGCTTGAGCCAAACGAGGCTGGGCTGCCTCTTCTTCCCTCGAGGAGGCTCGCCACCCCGCCAGCTGTTCACTCGGCTTCCAGGTGGGGGCGCTCTGCGCCTCCTGCAGGTCTTGGCTCGGGGGCTGCTTGCCCTGAGCTGGGGCTGTGGGCGGGAGCCCAGGCACGCAGGGGCAGGCCCCAACCAGCTGCACACGTCTCTGCTGGGGAGGAGAGCGCTAGGGAAGCTACGTGTGTGAGGCATCTGCTGGGCGCCCAGGGAGTCAGCCTCCGGGTGTGCGGGGCTGCAGACCCCAGCCAGGGGCCCTGGCAGCCTGGTGCACTCCGTGCGGCGCTGAGCCTGGGCGGCCAAGCAACCGCTGGAGGAGCCCTGCACTGGCCCTTCCCTTCCCTCGCACAGAGCTCTTCCTGCTGGAGCCCTTGGCAGTGTGCAAGCCACCGGCCCCTAAGCCCTCCCCAAGGACGCCTGGGGCCTAGGTGCAAAGGCAAGGCAGGAGCGGAGCTGAGGCCAGGAAGGCGCCAGTGGCGTCTCCCAGCCTCGCGCAGCCTGCTCCTTCCTGGGCAGGAAGCCTAGCAGCGAGGCAAGTCTGGGCAAGGCTCGCCCAGGGCAGAGCAGCCTCGCGCCAGCAACTCTGCCAGAACGGGCCTCTCAGCAGAGCTGGAGCTCTGCCGTCCTGGAGGCGCACTCGGCTCCAGCCAAGTAGGGCTTGAGCCAAACGAGGCTGGGCTGCCTCTTCTTCCCTCGAGGAGGCTCGCCTCCCCGCCAGCTGTTCACTCGGCTTCCAGGTGGGGGCGCTCTGCGCCTCCTGCAGGTCTTGGCTCAGGGGCTGCTTGCCCTGAGCTGGGGCTGTGGGCGGGAGCCCAGGCACGCAGGGGCAGGCCCCAACCAGCTGCACACGTCTCTGCTGGGGAGGAGAGCGCTAGGGAAGCTACGTGTGTGAGGCAGCTGCTGGGCGCCCAGGGAGTCAGCCTCCGGGTGTGCGGGGCTGCAGACCCCAGCCAGGGGCCCTGGGAGCCTGGTGCACTCCGTGCGGCGCTGAGCCTGGGCGGCCAAGCAACCGCTGGAGGAGCCCTGCACTGGCCCTTCCCTTCCCTCGCACAGAGCTCTTCCTGCTGGAGCCCTTGGCAGTGTGCAAGCCACCGGCCCCTAAGCCCTCCCCAAGGACGCATGGGGCCTAGGTGCAAAGGCAAGGCAGGAGCGGAGCTGAGGCCAGGAAGGCGCCAGTGGCGTCTCCCAGCCTCGCGCAGCCTGCTCCTTCCTGGGCAGGAAGCCTAGCAGCGAGGCAAGTCTGGGCAAGGCTCGCCCAGGGCAGAGCAGCCTCGCGCCAGCAACTCTGCCAGAACGGGCCTCTGAGCAGAGCTGAAGCTCTGCCGTCCTGGAGGCGCACACGGCTCCAGCCAAGTAGGGCTTGAGCCAAACGAGGCTGGGCTGCCTCTTCTTCCCTCGAGGAGGCTCGCCACCCCGCCAGCTGTTCACTCGGCTTCCAGGTGGGGGCGCTCTGCGCCTCCTGCAGGTCTTGGCTCAGGGGCTGCTTGCCCTGAGCTGGGGCTGTGGGCGGGAGCCCAGGCACGCAGGGGCAGGCCCCAACCAGCTGCACACGTCTCTGCTGGGGAGGAGAGCGCTAGGGAAGCTACGTGTGTGAGGCAGCTGCTGGGCGCCCAGGGAGTCAGCCTCCGGGTGTGCGGGGCTGCAGACCCCAGCCAGGGGCCCTGGCAGCCTGGTGCACTCCGTGCGGCGCTGAGCCTGGGCGGCCAAGCAACCGCTGGAGGAGCCCTGCACTGGCCCTTCCCTTCCCTCGCACAGAGCTCTTCCTGCTGGAGCCCTTGGCAGTGTGCAAGCCACCGGCCCCTAAGCCCTCCCCAAGGACGCCTGGGGCCTAGGTGCAAAGGCAAGGCAGGAGCGGAGCTGAGGCCAGGAAGGCGCCAGTGGCGTCTCCCAGCCTCGCGCAGCCTGCTCCTTCCTGGGCAGGAAGCCTAGCAGCGAGGCAAGTCTGGGCAAGGCTCGCCCAGGGCAGAGCAGCCTCGCGCCAGCAACTCTGCCAGAACGGGCCTCTCAGCAGAGCTGGAGCTCTGCCGTCCTGGAGGCGCACTCGGCTCCAGCCAAGTAGGGCTTGAGCCAAACGAGGCTGGGCTGCCTCTTCTTCCCTCGAGGAGGCTCGCCTCCCCGCCAGCTGTTCACTCGGCTTCCAGGTGGGGGCGCTCTGCGCCTCCTGCAGGTCTTGGCTCAGGGGCTGCTTGCCCTGAGCTGGGGCTGTGGGCGGGAGCCCAGGCACGCAGGGGCAGGCCCCAACCAGCTGCACACGTCTCTGCTGGGGAGGAGAGCGCTAGGGAAGCTACGTGTGTGAGGCAGCTGCTGGGCGCCCAGGGAGTCAGCCTCCGGGTGTGCGGGGCTGCAGACCCCATCCAGGGGCCCTGGGAGCCTGGTGCACTCCGTGCGGCGCTGAGCCTGGGCGGCCAAGCAACCGCTGGAGGAGCCCTGCACTGGCCCTTCCCTTCCCTCGCACAGAGCTCTTCCTGCTGGAGCCCTTGGCAGTGTGCAAGCCACCGGCCCCTAAGCCCTCCCCAAGGACGCATGGGGCCTAGGTGCAAAGGCAAGGCAGGAGCGGAGCTGAGGCCAGGAAGGCGCCAGTGGCGTCTCCCAGCCTCGCGCAGCCTGCTCCTTCCTGGGCAGGAAGCCTAGCAGCGAGGCAAGTCTGGGCAAGGCTCGCCCAGGGCAGAGCAGCCTCGCGCCAGCAACTCTGCCAGAACGGGCCTCTGAGCAGAGCTGAAGCTCTGCCGTCCTGGAGGCGCACACGGCTCCAGCCAAGTAGGGCTTGAGCCAAACGAGGCTGGGCTGCCTCTTCTTCCCTCGAGGAGGCTCGCCACCCCGCCAGCTGTTCACTCGGCTTCCAGGTGGGGGCGCTCTGCGCCTCCTGCAGGTCTTGGCTCAGGGGCTGCTTGCCCTGAGCTGGGGCTGTGGGCGGGAGCCCAGGCACGCAGGGGCAGGCCCCAACCAGCTGCACACGTCTCTGCTGGGGAGGAGAGCGCTAGGGAAGCTACGTGTGTGAGGCAGCTGCTGGGCGCCCAGGGAGTCAGCCTCCGGGTGTGCGGGGCTGCAGACCCCAGCCAGGGGCCCTGGCAGCCTGGTGCACTCCGTGCGGCGCTGAGCCTGGGCGGCCAAGCAACCGCTGGAGGAGCCCTGCACTGGCCCTTCCCTTCCCTCGCACAGAGCTCTTCCTGCTGGAGCCCTTGGCAGTGTGCAAGCCACCGGCCCCTAAGCCCTCCCCAAGGACGCCTGGGGCCTAGGTGCAAAGGCAAGGCAGGAGCGGAGCTGAGGCCAGGAAGGCGCCAGTGGCGTCTCCCAGCCTCGCGCAGCCTGCTCCTTCCTGGGCAGGAAGCCTAGCAGCGAGGCAAGTCTGGGCAAGGCTCGCCCAGGGCAGAGCAGCCTCGCGCCAGCAACTCTGCCAGAACGGGCCTCTCAGCAGAGCTGGAGCTCTGCCGTCCTGGAGGCGCACTCGGCTCCAGCCAAGTAGGGCTTGAGCCAAACGAGGCTGGGCTGCCTCTTCTTCCCTCGAGGAGGCTCGCCTCCCCGCCAGCTGTTCACTCGGCTTCCAGGTGGGGGCGCTCTGCGCCTCCTGCAGGTCTTGGCTCAGGGGCTGCTTGCCCTGAGCTGGGGCTGTGGGCGGGAGCCCAGGCACGCAGGGGCAGGCCCCAACCAGCTGCACACGTCTCTGCTGGGGAGGAGAGCGCTAGGGAAGCTACGTGTGTGAGGCAGCTGCTGGGCGCCCAGGGAGTCAGCCTCCGGGTGTGCGGGGCTGCAGACCCCATCCAGGGGCCCTGGGAGCCTGGTGCACTCCGTGCGGCGCTGAGCCTGGGCGGCCAAGCAACCGCTGGAGGAGCCCTGCACTGGCCCTTCCCTTCCCTCGCACAGAGCTCTTCCTGCTGGAGCCCTTGGCAGTGTGCAAGCCACCGGCCCCTAAGCCCTCCCCAAGGACGCCTGGGGCCTAGGTGCAAAGGCAAGGCAGGAGCGGAGCTGAGGCCAGGAAGGCGCCAGTGGCGTCTCCCAGCCTCGCCCAGCCTGCTCCTTCCTGGGCAGGAAGCCTAGCAGCGAGGCAAGTCTGGGCAAGGCTCGCCCAGGGCAGAGCAGCCTCGCTCCAGCAACTCTGCCAGAACGGGCCTCTCAGCAGACCTGGAGCTCTGCCGTCCTGGAGGCGCACTCGGCTCCAGCCAAGTAGGGCTTGAGCCAAAGGAGGCTGGGCTGCCTCTTCTTCCCTCGAGGAGGCTCGCCTCCCCGCCAGCTGTTCACTCGGCTTCCAGGTGGGGGCGCTCTGCGCCTCCTGCAGGTCTTGGCTCAGGGGCTGCTTGCCCTGAGCTGGGGCTGTGGGTGGGAGCCCAGGCACGCAGGGGCAGGCCCCAACCAGCTGCACACGTCTCTGCTGGGGACGAGAGCGCTAGGGAAGCTACGTGTGTGAGGCAGCTGCTGGGCGCCCAGGGAGTAAGCCTCCGGGTGTGCGGGGCTGCAGACCCCAGCCAGGGGCCCTGGGAGCCTGGTGCACTCCGTGCGGCGCTGAGTCTGGGCGGCCAAGCAACCGCTGGAGGAGCCCTGCACTGGCCCTTCCCTTCCCTCGCACAGAGCTCTTCCTGCTGGAGCCCTTGGCAGTGTGCAAGCCACCGGCCCCTAAGCCCTCCCCAAGGACGCATGGGGCCTAGGTGCAAAGGCAAGGCAGGAGCGGAGCTGAGGCCAGGAAGGCGCCAGTGGCGTCTCCCAGCCTCGCGCAGCCTGCTCCTTCCTGGGCAGGAAGCCTAGCAGCGAGGCAAGTCTGGGCAAGGCTCGCCCAGGGCAGAGCAGCCTCGCGCCAGCAACTCTGCCAGAACGGGCCTCTGAGCAGAGCTGAAGCTCTGCCGTCCTGGAGGCGCACACGGCTCCAGCCAAGTAGGGCTTGAGCCAAACGAGGCTGGGCTGCCTCTTCTTCCCTCGAGGAGGCTCGCCACCCCGCCAGCTGTTCACTCGGCTTCCAGGTGGGGGCGCTCTGCGCCTCCTGCAGGTCTTGGCTCAGGGGCTGCTTGCCCTGAGCTGGGGCTGTGGGCGGGAGCCCAGGCACGCAGGGGCAGGCCCCAACCAGCTGCACACGTCTCTGCTGGGGAGGAGAGCGCTAGGGAAGCTACGTGTGTGAGGCAGCTGCTGGGCGCCCAGGGAGTCAGCCTCCGGGTGTGCGGGGCTGCAGACCCCAGCCAGGGGCCCTGGCAGCCTGGTGCACTCCGTGCGGCGCTGAGCCTGGGCGGCCAAGCAACCGCTGGAGGAGCCCTGCACTGGCCCTTCCCTTCCCTCGCACAGAGCTCTTCCTGCTGGAGCCCTTGGCAGTGTGCAAGCCACCGGCCCCTAAGCCCTCCCCAAGGACGCCTGGGGCCTAGGTGCAAAGGCAAGGCAGGAGCGGAGCTGAGGCCAGGAAGGCGCCAGTGGCGTCTCCCAGCCTCGCGCAGCCTGCTCCTTCCTGGGCAGGAAGCCTAGCAGCGAGGCAAGTCTGGGCAAGGCTCGCCCAGGGCAGAGCAGCCTCGCGCCAGCAACTCTGCCAGAACGGGCCTCTCAGCAGAGCTGGAGCTCTGCCGTCCTGGAGGCGCACTCGGCTCCAGCCAAGTAGGGCTTGAGCCAAACGAGGCTGGGCTGCCTCTTCTTCCCTCGAGGAGGCTCGCCTCCCCGCCAGCTGTTCACTCGGCTTCCAGGTGGGGGCGCTCTGCGCCTCCTGCAGGTCTTGGCTCAGGGGCTGCTTGCCCTGAGCTGGGGCTGTGGGCGGGAGCCCAGGCACGCAGGGGCAGGCCCCAACCAGCTGCACACGTCTCTGCTGGGGAGGAGAGCGCTAGGGAAGCTACGTGTGTGAGGCAGCTGCTGGGCGCCCAGGGAGTCAGCCTCCGGGTGTGCGGGGCTGCAGACCCCATCCAGGGGCCCTGGGAGCCTGGTGCACTCCGTGCGGCGCTGAGCCTGGGCGGCCAAGCAACCGCTGGAGGAGCCCTGCACTGGCCCTTCCCTTCCCTCGCACAGAGCTCTTCCTGCTGGAGCCCTTGGCAGTGTGCAAGCCACCGGCCCCTAAGCCCTCCCCAAGGACGCCTGGGGCCTAGGTGCAAAGGCAAGGCAGGAGCGGAGCTGAGGCCAGGAAGGCGCCAGTGGCGTCTCCCAGCCTCGCCCAGCCTGCTCCTTCCTGGGCAGGAAGCCTAGCAGCGAGGCAAGTCTGGGCAAGGCTCGCCCAGGGCAGAGCAGCCTCGCTCCAGCAACTCTGCCAGAACGGGCCTCTCAGCAGACCTGGAGCTCTGCCGTCCTGGAGGCGCACTCGGCTCCAGCCAAGTAGGGCTTGAGCCAAAGGAGGCTGGGCTGCCTCTTCTTCCCTCGAGGAGGCTCGCCTCCCCGCCAGCTGTTCACTCGGCTTCCAGGTGGGGGCGCTCTGCGCCTCCTGCAGGTCTTGGCTCAGGGGCTGCTTGCCCTGAGCTGGGGCTGTGGGTGGGAGCCCAGGCACGCAGGGGCAGGCCCCAACCAGCTGCACACGTCTCTGCTGGGGACGAGAGCGCTAGGGAAGCTACGTGTGTGAGGCAGCTGCTGGGCGCCCAGGGAGTAAGCCTCCGGGTGTGCGGGGCTGCAGACCCCAGCCAGGGGCCCTGGGAGCCTGGTGCACTCCGTGCGGCGCTGAGTCTGGGCGGCCAAGCAACCGCTGGAGGAGCCCTGCACTGGCCCTTCCCTTCCCTCGCACAGAGCTCTTCCTGCTGGAGCCCTTGGCAGTGTGCAAGCCACCGGCCCCTAAGCCCTCCCCAAGGACGCATGGGGCCTAGGTGCAAAGGCAAGGCAGGAGCGGAGCTGAGGCCAGGAAGGCGCCAGTGGCGTCTCCCAGCCTCGCGCAGCCTGCTCCTTCCTGGGCAGGAAGCCTAGCAGCGAGGCAAGTCTGGGCAAGGCTCGCCCAGGGCAGAGCAGGCTCGCGCCAGCAACTCTGCCAGAACGGGCCTCTGAGCAGAGCTGGAGCTCTGCCGTCCTGGAGGCGCACACGGCTCCAGCCAAGTAGGGCTTGAGCCAAACGAGGCTGGGCTGCCTCTTCTTCCCTCGAGGAGGCTCGCCTCCCCGCCAGCTGTTCACTCGGCTTCCAGGTGGGGGCGCTCTGCGCCTCCTGCAGGTCTTGGCTCAGGGGCTGCTTGCCCTGAGCTGGGGCTGTGGGCGGGAGCCCAGGCACGCAGGGGCAGGCCCCAACCAGCTGCACACGTCTCTGCTGGGGAGGAGAGCGCTAGGGAAGCTACGTGTGTGAGGCAGCTGCTGGGCGCCCAGGGAGTCAGCCTCCGGGTGTGCGGGGCTGCAGACCCCAGCCAGGGGCCCTGGGAGCCTGGTGCACTCCGTGCGGCGCTGAGCCTGGGCGGCCAAGCAACCGCTGGAGGAGCCCTGCACTGGCCCTTCCCTTCCCTCGCACAGAGCTCTTACTGCTGGAGCCCTTGGCAGTGTGCAAGCCACCGGCCCCTAAGCCCTCCCCAAGGACGCCTGGGGCCTAGGTGCAAAGGCAAGGCAGGAGCGGAGCTGAGGCCAGGAAGGCGCCAGTGGCGTCTCCCAGCCTCGCGCAGCCTGCTCCTTCCTGGGCAGGAAGCCTAGCAGCGAGGCAAGTCTGGGCAAGGCTCGCCCAGGGCAGAGCAGCCTCGCGCCAGCAACTCTGCCAGAACGGGCCTCTGAGCAGAGCTGGAGCTCTGCCGTCCTGGAGGCGCACTCGGCTCCAGCCAAGTAGGGCTTGAGCCAAACGAGGCTGGGCTGCCTCTTCTTCCCTCGAGGAGGCTCGCCTCCCCGCCAGCTGTTCACTCGGCTTCCAGGTGGGGGCGCTTTGCGCCTCCTGCAGGTCTTGGCTCAGGGGCTGCTTGCCCTGAGCTGGGGCTGTGGGCGGGAGTCCAGGCACGCAGGGGCAGGCCCCAACCAGCTGCACACGTCTCTGCTGGGGAGGAGAGCGCTAGGGAAGCTACGTGTGTGAGGCAGCTGCTGGGCGCCCAGGGAGTCAGCCTCCGGGTGTGCGGGGCTGCAGACCCCAGCCAGGGGCCCTGGGAGCCTGGTGCACTCCGTGCGGCGCTGAGCCTGGGCGGCCAAGCAACCGCTGGAGGAGCCCTGCACTGGCACTTCCCTTCCCTCGCACAGAGCTCTTCCTGCTGGAGCCCTTGGCAGTGTGCAAGCCACCGGCCCCTAAGCCCTCCCCAAGGACGCCTGGGGCCTAGGTGCAAAGGCAAGGCAGGAGCGTAGCTGAGGCCAGGAAGGCGCCAGTGGCGTCTCCCAGCCTCGCGCAGCCTGCTCCTTCCTGGGCAGGAAGCCTAGCAGCGAGGCAAGTCTGGGCAAGGCTCGCCCAGGGCAGAGCAGCCTCGCGCCAGCAACTCTGCCAGAACGGGCCTCTGAGCAGAGCTGGCGCTGTGCCGTCCTGGAGGCGCACTCGGCTCCAGCCAAGTAGGGCTTGAGCCAAACGAGGCTGGGCTGCCTCTTCTTCCCTCGAGGAGGCTCGCCTCCCCGCCAGCTGTTCACTCGGCTTCCAGGTGGGGGCGCTCTGCGCCTCCTGCAGGTCTTGGCTCAGGGGCTGCTTGCCCTGAGCTGGGGCTGTGGGCGGGAGCCCAGGCACGCAGGGGCAGGCCCCAACCAGCTGCACACGTCTCTGCTGGGGAGGAGAGCGCTAGGGAAGCTACGTGTGTGAGGCAGCTGCTGGGCGCCCAGGGAGTCAGCCTCCGGGTGTGCGGGGCTGCAGACCCCAGCCAGGGGCCCTGGGAGACTGGTGCACTCCGTGCGGCGCTGAGCCTGGGCGGCCAAGCAACCGCTGGAGGAGCCCTGCACTGGCCCTTCCCTTCCCTCGCACAGAGCTCTTCCTGCTGGAGCCCTTGGCAGTGTGCAAGCCACCGGCCCCTAAGCCCTCCCCAAGGACGCCTGGGGCCTAGGTGCAAAGGCAAGGCAGGAGCGGAGCTGAGGCCAGGAAGGCGCCAGTGGCGTCTCCCAGCCTCGCCCAGCCTGCTCCTTCCTGGGCAGGAAGCCTAGCAGCGAGGCAAGTCTGGGCAAGGCTCGCCCAGGGCAGAGCAGCCTCGCTCCAGCAACTCTGCCAGAACGGGCCTCTCAGCAGACCTGGAGCTCTGCCGTCCTGGAGGCGCACTCGGCTCCAGCCAAGTAGGGCTTGAGCCAAACGAGGCTGGGCTGCCTCTTCTTCCCTCGAGGAGGCTCGCCTCCCCGCCAGCTGTTCACTCGGCTTCCAGGTGGGGGCGCTCTGCGCCTCCTGCAGGTCTTGGCTCAGGGGCTGCTTGCCCTGAGCTGGGGCTGTGGGTGGGAGCCCAGGCACGCAGGGGCAGGCCCCAACCAGCTGCACACGTCTCTGCTGGGGACGAGAGCGCTAGGGAAGCTACGTGTGTGAGGCAGCTGCTGGGCGCCCAGGGAGTCAGCCTCCGGGTGTGCGGGGCTGCAGACCCCAGCCAGGGGCCCTGGGAGCCTGGTGCACTCCGTGCGGCGCTGAGTCTGGGCGGCCAAGCAACCGCTGGAGGAGCCCTGCACTGGCCCTTCCCTTCCCTCGCACAGAGCTCTTCCTGCTGGAGCCCTTGGCAGTGTGCAAGCCACCGGCCCCTAAGCCCTCCCCAAGGACGCATGGGGCCTAGGTGCAAAGGCAAGGCAGGAGCGGAGCTGAGGCCAGGAAGGCGCCAGTGGCGTCTCCCAGCCTCGCGCAGCCTGCTCCTTCCTGGGCAGGAAGCCTAGCAGCGAGGCAAGTCTGGGCAAGGCTCGCCCAGGGCAGAGCAGCCTCGCGCCAGCAACTCTGCCAGAACGGGCCTCTGAGCAGAGCTGAAGCTCTGCCGTCCTGGAGGCGCACACGGCTCCAGCCAAGTAGGGCTTGAGCCAAACGAGGCTGGGCTGCCTCTTCTTCCCTCGAGGAGGCTCGCCACCCCGCCAGCTGTTCACTCGGCTTCCAGGTGGGGGCGCTCTGCGCCTCCTGCAGGTCTTGGCTCAGGGGCTGCTTGCCCTGAGCTGGGGCTGTGGGCGGGAGCCCAGGCACGCAGGGGCAGGCCCCAACCAGCTGCACACGTCTCTGCTGGGGAGGAGAGCGCTAGGGAAGCTACGTGTGTGAGGCAGCTGCTGGGCGCCCAGGGAGTCAGCCTCCGGGTGTGCGGGGCTGCAGACCCCAGCCAGGGGCCCTGGCAGCCTGGTGCACTCCGTGCGGCGCTGAGCCTGGGCGGCCAAGCAACCGCTGGAGGAGCCCTGCACTGGCCCTTCCCTTCCCTCGCACAGAGCTCTTCCTGCTGGAGCCCTTGGCAGTGTGCAAGCCACCGGCCCCTAAGCCCTCCCCAAGGACGCCTGGGGCCTAGGTGCAAAGGCAAGGCAGGAGCGGAGCTGAGGCCAGGAAGGCGCCAGTGGCGTCTCCCAGCCTCGCGCAGCCTGCTCCTTCCTGGGCAGGAAGCCTAGCAGCGAGGCAAGTCTGGGCAAGGCTCGCCCAGGGCAGAGCAGCCTCGCGCCAGCAACTCTGCCAGAACGGGCCTCTGAGCAGAGCTGGCGCTGTGCCGTCCTGGAGGCGCACTCGGCTCCAGCCAAGTAGGGCTTGAGCCAAACGAGGCTGGGCTGCCTCTTCTTCCCTCGAGGAGGCTCGCCTCCCCGCCAGCTGTTCACTCGGCTTCCAGGTGGGGGCGCTCTGCGCCTCCTGCAGGTCTTGGCTCAGGGGCTGCTTGCCCTGAGCTGGGGCTGTGGGCGGGAGCCCAGGCACGCAGGGGCAGGCCCCAACCAGCTGCACACGTCTCTGCTGGGGAGGAGAGCGCTAGGGAAGCTACGTGTGTGAGGCAGCTGCTGGGCGCCCAGGGAGTCAGCCTCCGGGTGTGCGGGGCTGCAGACCCCAGCCAGGGGCCCTGGGAGCCTGGTGCACTCCGTGCGGCGCTGAGCCTGGGCGGCCAAGCAACCGCTGGAGGAGCCCTGCACTGGCACTTCCCTTCCCTCGCACAGAGCTCTTCCTGCTGGAGCCCTTGGCAGTGTGCAAGCCACCGGCCCCTAAGCCCTCCCCAAGGACGCCTGGGGCCTAGGTGCAAAGGCAAGGCAGGAGCGGAGCTGAGGCCAGGAAGGCGCCAGTGGCGTCTCCCAGCCTCGCGCAGCCTGCTCCTTCCTGGGCAGGAAGCCTAGCAGCGAGGCAAGTCTGGGCAAGGCTCGCCCAGGGCAGAGCAGCCTCGCGCCAGCAACTCTGCCAGAACGGGCCTCTGAGCAGAGCTGGCGCTGTGCCGTCCTGGAGGCGCACTCGGCTCCAGCCATGTAGGGCTTGAGCCAAACGAGGCTGGGCTGCCTCTTCTTCCCTCGAGGAGGCTCGCCTCCCCGCCAGCTGTTCACTCGGCTTCCAGGTGGGGGCGCTCTGCGCCTCCTGCAGGTCTTGGCTCAGGGGCTGCTTGCCCTGAGCTGGGGCTGTGGGCGGGAGCCCAGGCACGCAGGGGCAGGCCCCAACCAGCTGCACACGTCTCTGCTGGGGAGGAGAGCGCTAGGGAAGCTACGTGTGTGAGGCAGCTGCTGGGCGCCCAGGGAGTCAGCCTCCGGGTGTGCGGGGCTGCAGACCCCAGCCAGGGGCCCTGGGAGCCTGGTGCACTCCGTGCGGCGCTGAGCCTGGGCGGCCAAGCAACCGCTGGAGGAGCCCTGCACTGGCACTTCCCTTCCCTCGCACAGAGCTCTTCCTGCTGGAGCCCTTGGCAGTGTGCAAGCCACCGGCCCCTAAGCCCTCCCCAAGGACGCATGGGGCCTAGGTGCAAAGGCAAGGCAGGAGCGGAGCTGAGGCCAGGAAGGCGCCAGTGGCGTCTCCCAGCCTCGCGCAGCCTGCTCCTTCCTGGGCAGGAAGCCTAGCAGCGAGGCAAGTCTGGGCAAGGCTCGCCCAGGGCAGAGCAGCCTCGCGCCAGCAACTCTGCCACAACGGGCCTCTGAGCAGAGCTGGCGCTGTGCCGTCCTGGAGGCGCACTCGGCTCCAGCCAAGTAGGGCTTGAGCCAAACGAGGCTGGGCTGCCTCTTCTTCCCTCGAGGAGGCTCGCCTCCCCGCCAGCTGTTCACTCGGCTTCCAGGTGGGGGCGCTCTGCGCCTCCTGCAGGTCTTGGCTCAGGGGCTGCTTGCCCTGAGCTGGGGCTGTGGGCGGGAGCCCAGGCACGCAGGGGCAGGCCCCAACCAGCTGCACACGTCTCTGCTGGGGAGGAGAGCGCTAGGGAAGCTACGTGTGTGAGGCAGCTGCTGGGCGCCCAGGGAGTCAGCCTCCGGGTGTGCGGGGCTGCAGACCCCATCCAGGGGCCCTGGGAGCCTGGTGCACTCCGTGCGGCGCTGAGCCTGGGCGGCCAAGCAACCGCTGGAGGAGCCCTGCACTGGCCCTTCCCTTCCCTCGCACAGAGCTCTTCCTGCTGGAGCCCTTGGCAGTGTGCAAGCCACCGGCCCCTAAGCCCTCCCCAAGGACGCCTGGGGCCTAGGTGCAAAGGCAAGGCAGGAGCGGAGCTGAGGCCAGGAAGGCGCCAGTGGCGTCTCCCAGCCTCGCGCAGCCTGCTCCTTCCTGGGCAGGAAGCCTAGCAGCGAGGCAAGTCTGGGCAAGGCTCGCCCAGGGCAGAGCAGCCTCGCGCCAGCAACTCTGCCAGAACGGGCCTCTGAGCAGAGCTGGAGCTCTGCCGTCCTGGAGGCGCACACGGCTCCAGCCAAGTAGGGCTTGAGCCAAACGAGGCTGGGCTGCCTCTTCTTCCCTCGAGGAGGCTCGCCTCCCCGCCAGCTGTTCACTCGGCTTCCAGGTGGGGGCGCTCTGCGCCTCCTGCAGGTCTTGGCTCAGGGGCTGCTTGCCCTGAGCTGGGGCTGTGGGCGGGAGCCCAGGCACGCAGGGGCAGGCCCCAACCAGCTGCACACGTCTCTGCTGGGGAGGAGAGCGCTAGGGAAGCTACGTGTGTGAGGCAGCTGCTGGGCGCCCAGGGAGTCAGCCTCCGGGTGTGCGGGGCTGCAGACCCCAGCCAGGGGCCCTGGGAGCCTGGTGCACTCCGTGCGGCGCTGAGCCTGGGCGGCCAAGCAACCGCTGGAGGAGCCCTGCACTGGCCCTTCCCTTCCCTCGCACAGAGCTCTTACTGCTGGAGCCCTTGGCAGTGTGCAAGCCACCGGCCCCTAAGCCCTCCCCAAGGACGCCTGGGGCCTAGGTGCAAAGGCAAGGCAGGAGCGGAGCTGAGGCCAGGAAGGCGCCAGTGGCGTCTCCCAGCCTCGCGCAGCCTGCTCCTTCCTGGGCAGGAAGCCTAGCAGCGAGGCAAGTCTGGGCAAGGCTCGCCCAGGGCAGAGCAGCATCGCGCCAGCAACTCTGCCAGAACGGGCCTCTGAGCAGAGCTGGAGCTCTGCCGTCCTGGAGGCGCACTCGGCTCCAGCCAAGTAGGGCTTGAGCCAAACGAGGCTGGGCTGCCTCTTCTTCCCTCGAGGAGGCTCGCCTCCCCGCCAGCTGTTCACTCGGCTTCCAGGTGGGGGCGCTTTGCGCCTCCTGCAGGTCTTGGCTCAGGGGCTGCTTGCCCTGAGCTGGGGCTGTGGGCGGGAGTCCAGGCACGCAGGGGCAGGCCCCAACCAGCTGCACACGTCTCTGCTGGGGAGGAGAGCGCTAGGGAAGCTACGTGTGTGAGGCAGCTGCTGGGCGCCCAGGGAGTCAGCCTCCGGGTGTGCGGGGCTGCAGACCCCAGCCAGGGGCCCTGGGAGCCTGGTGCACTCCGTGCGGCGCTGAGCCTGGGCGGCCAAGCAACCGCTGGAGGAGCCCTGCACTGGCACTTCCCTTCCCTCGCACAGAGCTCTTCCTGCTGGAGCCCTTGGCAGTGTGCAAGCCACCGGCCCCTAAGCCCTCCCCAAGGACGCCTGGGGCCTAGGTGCAAAGGCAAGGCAGGAGCGGAGCTGAGGCCAGGAAGGCGCCAGTGGCGTCTCCCAGCCTCGCGCAGCCTGCTCCTTCCTGGGCAGGAAGCCTAGCAGCGAGGCAAGTCTGGGCAAGGCTCGCCCAGGGCAGAGCAGCCTCGCGCCAGCAACTCTGCCAGAACGGGCCTCTGAGCAGAGCTGGCGCTGTGCCGTCCTGGAGGCGCACTCGGCTCCAGCCAAGTAGGGCTTGAGCCAAACGAGGCTGGGCTGCCTCTTCTTCCCTCGAGGAGGCTCGCCTCCCCGCCAGCTGTTCACTCGGCTTCCAGGTGGGGGCGCTCTGCGCCTCCTGCAGGTCTTGGCTCAGGGGCTGCTTGCCCTGAGCTGGGGCTGTGGGCGGGAGCCCAGGCACGCAGGGGCAGGCCCCAACCAGCTGCACACGTCTCTGCTGGGGAGGAGAGCGCTAGGGAAGCTACGTGTGTGAGGCAGCTGCTGGGCGCCCAGGGAGTCAGCCTCCGGGTGTGCGGGGCTGCAGACCCCATCCAGGGGCCCTGGGAGCCTGGTGCACTCCGTGCGGCGCTGAGCCTGGGCGGCCAAGCAACCGCTGGAGGAGCCCTGCACTGGCCCTTCCCTTCCCTCGCACAGAGCTCTTCCTGCTGGAGCCCTTGGCAGTGTGCAAGCCACCGGCCCCTAAGCCCTCCCCAAGGACGCCTGGGGCCTAGGTGCAAAGGCAAGGCAGGAGCGGAGCTGAGGCCAGGAAGGCGCCAGTGGCGTCTCCCAGCCTCGCCCAGCCTGCTCCTTCCTGGGCAGGAAGCCTAGCAGCGAGGCAAGTCTGGGCAAGGCTCGCCCAGGGCAGAGCAGCCTCGCTCCAGCAACTCTGCCAGAACGGGCCTCTCAGCAGACCTGGAGCTCTGCCGTCCTGGAGGCGCACTCGGCTCCAGCCAAGTAGGGCTTGAGCCAAACGAGGCTGGGCTGCCTCTTCTTCCCTCGAGGAGGCTCGCCTCCCCGCCAGCTGTTCACTCGGCTTCCAGGTGGGGGCGCTCTGCGCCTCCTGCAGGTCTTGGCTCAGGGGCTGCTTGCCCTGAGCTGGGGCTGTGGGTGGGAGCCCAGGCACGCAGGGGCAGGCCCCAACCAGCTGCACACGTCTCTGCTGGGGACGAGAGCGCTAGGGAAGCTACGTGTGTGAGGCAGCTGCTGGGCGCCCAGGGAGTCAGCCTCCGGGTGTGCGGGGCTGCAGACCCCAGCCAGGGGCCCTGGGAGCCTGGTGCACTCCGTGCGGCGCTGAGTCTGGGCGGCCAAGCAACCGCTGGAGGAGCCCTGCACTGGCCCTTCCCTTCCCTCGCACAGAGCTCTTCCTGCTGGAGCCCTTGGCAGTGTGCAAGCCACCGGCCCCTAAGCCCTCCCCAAGGACGCATGGGGCCTAGGTGCAAAGGCAAGGCAGGAGCGGAGCTGAGGCCAGGAAGGCGCCAGTGGCGTCTCCCAGCCTCGCGCAGCCTGCTCCTTCCTGGGCAGGAAGCCTAGCAGCGAGGCAAGTCTGGGCAAGGCTCGCCCAGGGCAGAGCAGCCTCGCACCAGCAACTCTGCCAGAACGGGCCTCTGAGCAGAGCTGAAGCTCTGCCGTCCTGGAGGCGCACACGGCTCCAGCCAAGTAGGGCTTGAGCCAAACGAGGCTGGGCTGCCTCTTCTTCCCTCGAGGAGGCTCGCCACCCCGCCAGCTGTTCACTCGGCTTCCAGGTGGGGGCGCTCTGCGCCTCCTGCAGGTCTTGGCTCAGGGGCTGCTTGCCCTGAGCTGGGGCTGTGGGCGGGAGCCCAGGCACGCAGGGGCAGGCCCCAACCAGCTGCACACGTCTCTGCTGGGGAGGAGAGCGCTAGGGAAGCTACGTGTGTGAGGCAGCTGCTGGGCGCCCAGGGAGTCAGCCTCCGGGTGTGCGGGGCTGCAGACCCCAGCCAGGGGCCCTGGCAGCCTGGTGCACTCCGTGCGGCGCTGAGCCTGGGCGGCCAAGCAACCGCTGGAGGAGCCCTGCACTGGCCCTTCCCTTCCCTCGCACAGAGCTCTTCCTGCTGGAGCCCTTGGCAGTGTGCAAGCCACCGGCCCCTAAGCCCTCCCCAAGGACGCCTGGGGCCTAGGTGCAAAGGCAAGGCAGGAGCGGAGCTGAGGCCAGGAAGGCGCCAGTGGCGTCTCCCAGCCTCGCGCAGCCTGCTCCTTCCTGGGCAGGAAGCCTAGCAGCGAGGCAAGTCTGGGCAAGGCTCGCCCAGGGCAGAGCAGCCTCGCGCCAGCAACTCTGCCAGAACGGGCCTCTCAGCAGAGCTGGAGCTCTGCCGTCCTGGAGGCGCACTCGGCTCCAGCCAAGTAGGGCTTGAGCCAAACGAGGCTGGGCTGCCTCTTCTTCCCTCGAGGAGGCTCGCCACCCCGCCAGCTGTTCACTCGGCTTCCAGGTGGGGGCGCTCTGCGCCTCCTGCAGGTCTTGGCTCAGGGGCTGCTTGCCCTGAGCTGGGGCTGTGGGCGGGAGCCCAGGCACGCAGGGGCAGGCCCCAACCAGCTGCACACGTCTCTGCTGGGGAGGAGAGCGCTAGGGAAGCTACGTGTGTGAGGCACCTGCTGGGCGCCCAGGGAGTCAGCCTCCGGGTGTGCGGGGCTGCAGACCCCAGCCAGGGGCCCTGGCAGCCTGGTGCACTCCGTGCGGCGCTGAGCCTGGGCGGCCAAGCAACCGCTGGAGGAGCCCTGCACTGGCCCTTCCCTTCCCTCGCACAGAGCTCTTCCTGCTGGAGCCCTTGGCAGTGTGCAAGCCACCGGCCCCTAAGCCCTCCCCAAGGACGCCTGGGGCCTAGGTGCAAAGGCAAGGCAGGAGCGGAGCTGAGGCCATGAAGGCGCCAGTGGCGTCTCCCAGCCTCGCGCAGCCTGCTCCTTCCTGGGCAGGAAGCCTAGCAGCGAGGCAAGTCTGGGCAAGGCTCGCCCAGGGCAGAGCAGCCTCGCGCCAGCAACTCTGCCAGAACGGGCCTCTGAGCAGAGCTGGAGCTCTGCCGTCCTGGAGGCGCACTCGGCTCCAGCCAAGTAGGGCTTGAGCCAAACGAGGCTGGGCTGCCTCTTCTTCCCTCGAGGAGGCTCGCCTCCCCGCCAGCTGTTCACTCGGCTTCCAGGTGGGGGCGCTCTGCGCCTCCTGCAGGTCTTGGCTCAGGGGCTGCTTGCCCTGAGCTGGGGCTGTGGGCGGGAGCCCAGGCACGCAGGGGCAGGCCCCAACCAGCTGCACACGTCTCTGCTGGGGAGGAGAGCGCTAGGGAAGCTACGTGTGTGAGGCAGCTGCTGGGCGCCCAGGGAGTCAGCCTCCGGGTGTGCGGGGCTGCAGACCCCAGCCAGGGGCCCTGGGAGCCTGGTGCACTCCGTGCGGCGCTGAGCCTGGGCGGCCAAGCAACCGCTGGAGGAGCCCTGCACTGGCCCTTCCCTTCCCTCGCACAGAGCTCTTACTGCTGGAGCCCTTGGCAGTGTGCAAGCCACCGGCCCCTAAGCCCTCCCCAAGGACGCCTGGGGCCTAGGTGCAAAGGCAAGGCAGGAGCGGAGCTGAGGCCAGGAAGGCGCCAGTGGCGTCTCCCAGCCTCGCGCAGCCTGCTCCTTCCTGGGCAGGAAGCCTAGCAGCGAGGCAAGTCTGGGCAAGGCTCGCCCAGGGCAGAGCAGCCTCGCGCCAGCAACTCTGCCAGAACGGGCCTCTGAGCAGAGCTGGAGCTCTGCCGTCCTGGAGGCGCACTCGGCTCCAGCCAAGTAGGGCTTGAGCCAAACGAGGCTGGGCTGCCTCTTCTTCCCTCGAGGAGGCTCGCCTCCCCGCCAGCTGTTCACTCGGCTTCCAGGTGGGGGCGCTTTGCGCCTCCTGCAGGTCTTGGCTCAGGGGCTGCTTGCCCTGAGCTGGGGCTGTGGGCGGGAGTCCAGGCACGCAGGGGCAGGCCCCAACCAGCTGCACACGTCTCTGCTGGGGAGGAGAGCGCTAGGGAAGCTACGTGTGTGAGGCAGCTGCTGGGCGCCCAGGGAGTCAGCCTCCGGGTGTGCGGGGCTGCAGACCCCAGCCAGGGGCCCTGGGAGCCTGGTGCACTCCGTGCGGCGCTGAGCCTGGGCGGCCAAGCAACCGCTGGAGGAGCCCTGCACTGGCACTTCCCTTCCCTCGCACAGAGCTCTTCCTGCTGGAGCCCTTGGCGGTGTGCAAGCCACCGGCCCCTAAGCCCTCCCCAAGGACGCCTGGGGCCTAGGTGCAAAGGCAAGGCAGGAGCGGAGCTGAGGCCAGGAAGGCGCCAGTGGCGTCTCCCAGCCTCGCGCAGCCTGCTCCTTCCTGGGCAGGAAGCCTAGCAGCGAGGCAAGTCTGGGCAAGGCTCGCCCAGGGCAGAGCAGCCTCGCGCCAGCAACTCTGCCAGAACGGGCCTCTGAGCAGAGCTGGCGCTGTGCCGTCCTGGAGGCGCACTCGGCTCCAGCCAAGTAGGGCTTGAGCCAAACGAGGCTGGGCTGCCTCTTCTTCCCTCGAGGAGGCTCGCCTCCCCGCCAGCTGTTCACTCGGCTTCCAGGTGGGGGCGCTCTGCGCCTCCTGCAGGTCTTGGCTCAGGGGCTGCTTGCCCTGAGCTGGGGCTGTGGGCGGGAGCCCAGGCACGCAGGGGCAGGCCCCAACCAGCTGCACACGTCTCTGCTGGGGAGGAGAGCGCTAGGGAAGCTACGTGTGTGAGGCAGCTGCTGGGCGCCCAGGGAGTCAGCCTCCGGGTGTGCGGGGCTGCAGACCCCAGCCAGGGGCCCTGGGAGCCTGGTGCACTCCGTGCGGCGCTGAGCCTGGGCGGCCAAGCAACCGCTGGAGGAGCCCTGCACTGGCCCTTCCCTTCCCTCGCACAGAGCTCTTCCTGCTGGAGCCCTTGGCAGTGTGCAAGCCACCGGCCCCTAAGCCCTCCCCAAGGACGCCTGGGGCCTAGGTGCAAAGGCAAGGCAGGAGCGGAGCTGAGGCCAGGAAGGCGCCAGTGGCGTCTCCCAGCCTCGCCCAGCCTGCTCCTTCCTGGGCAGGAAGCCTAGCAGCGAGGCAAGTCTGGGCAAGGCTCGCCCAGGGCAGAGCAGCCTCGCTCCAGCAACTCTGCCAGAACGGGCCTCTCAGCAGACCTGGAGCTCTGCCGTCCTGGAGGCGCACTCGGCTCCAGCCAAGTAGGGCTTGAGCCAAACGAGGCTGGGCTGCCTCTTCTTCCCTCGAGGAGGCTCGCCTCCCCGCCAGCTGTTCACTCGGCTTCCAGGTGGGGGCGCTCTGCGCCTCCTGCAGGTCTTGGCTCAGGGGCTGCTTGCCCTGAGCTGGGGCTGTGGGTGGGAGCCCAGGCACGCAGGGGCAGGCCCCAACCAGCTGCACACGTCTCTGCTGGGGACGAGAGCGCTAGGGAAGCTACGTGTGTGAGGCAGCTGCTGGGCGCCCAGGGAGTCAGCCTCCGGGTGTGCGGGGCTGCAGACCCCAGCCAGGGGCCCTGGGAGCCTGGTGCACTCCGTGCGGCGCTGAGCCTGGGCGGCCAAGCAACCGCTGGAGGAGCCCTGCACTGGCCCTTCCCTTCCCTCGCACAGAGCTCTTCCTGCTGGAGCCCTTGGCAGTGTGCAAGCCACCGGCCCCTAAGCCCTCCCCAAGGACGCCTGGGGCCTAGGTGCAAAGGCAAGGCAGGAGCGGAGCTGAGGCCAGGAAGGCGCCAGTGGCGTCTCCCAGCCTCGCCCAGCCTGCTCCTTCCTGGGCAGGAAGCCTAGCAGCGAGGCAAGTCTGGGCAAGGCTCGCCCAGGGCAGAGCAGCCTCGCTCCAGCAACTCTGCCAGAACGGGCCTCTCAGCAGACCTGGAGCTCTGCCGTCCTGGAGGCGCACTCGGCTCCAGCCAAGTAGGGCTTGAGCCAAACGAGGCTGGGCTGCCTCTTCTTCCCTCGAGGAGGCTCGCCTCCCCGCCCGCTGTTCACTCGGCTTCCAGGTGGGGGCGCTCTGCGCCTCCTGCAGGTCTTGGCTCAGGGGCTGCTTGCCCTGAGCTGGGGCTGTGGGTGGGAGCCCAGGCACGCAGGGGCAGGCCCCAACCAGCTGCACACGTCTCTGCTGGGGACGAGAGCGCTAGGGAAGCTACGTGTGTGAGGCAGCTGCTGGGCGCCCAGGGAGTCAGCCTCCGGGTGTGCGGGGCTGCAGACCCCAGCCAGGGGCCCTGGGAGCCTGGTGCACTCCGTGCGGCGCTGAGTCTGGGCGGCCAAGCAACCGCTGGAGGAGCCCTGCACTGGCCCTTCCCTTCCCTCGCACAGAGCTCTTCCTGCTGGAGCCCTTGGCAGTGTGCAAGCCACCGGCCCCTAAGCCCTCCCCAAGGACGCATGGGGCCTAGGTGCAAAGGCAAGGCAGGAGCGGAGCTGAGGCCAGGAAGGCGCCAGTGGCGTCTCCCAGCCTCGCGCAGCCTGCTCCTTCCTGGGCAGGAAGCCTAGCAGCGAGGCAAGTCTGGGCAAGGCTCGCCCAGGGCAGAGCAGCCTCGCGCCAGCAACTCTGCCAGAACGGGCCTCTGAGCAGAGCTGAAGCTCTGCCGTCCTGGAGGCGCACACGGCTCCAGCCAAGTAGGGCTTGAGCCAAACGAGGCTGGGCTGCCTCTTCTTCCCTCGAGGAGGCTCGCCACCCCGCCAGCTGTTCACTCGGCTTCCAGGTGGGGGCGCTCTGCGCCTCCTGCAGGTCTTGGCTCAGGGGCTGCTTGCCCTGAGCTGGGGCTGTGGGCGGGAGCCCAGGCACGCAGGGGCAGGCCCCAACCAGCTGCACACGTCTCTGCTGGGGAGGAGAGCGCTAGGGAAGCTACGTGTGTGAGGCAGCTGCTGGGCGCCCAGGGAGTCAGCCTCCGGGTGTGCGGGGCTGCAGACCCCAGCCAGGGGCCCTGGCAGCCTGGTGCACTCCGTGCGGCGCTGAGCCTGGGCGGCCAAGCAACCGCTGGAGGAGCCCTGCACTGGCCCTTCCCTTCCCTCGCACAGAGCTCTTCCTGCTGGAGCCCTTGGCAGTGTGCAAGCCACCGGCCCCTAAGCCCTCCCCAAGGACGCCTGGGGCCTAGGTGCAAAGGCAAGGCAGGAGCGGAGCTGAGGCCAGGAAGGCGCCAGTGGCGTCTCCCAGCCTCGCGCAGCCTGCTCCTTCCTGGGCAGGAAGCCTAGCAGCGAGGCAAGTCTGGGCAAGGCTCGCCCAGGGCAGAGCAGCCTCGCGCCAGCAACTCTGCCAGAACGGGCCTCTGAGCAGAGCTGGCGCTGTGCCGTCCTGGAGGCGCACTCGGCTCCAGCCAAGTAGGGCTTGAGCCAAACGAGGCTGGGCTGCCTCTTCTTCCCTCGAGGAGGCTCGCCTCCCCGCCAGCTGTTCACTCGGCTTCCAGGTGGGGGCGCTCTGCGCCTCCTGCAGGTCTTGGCTCAGGGGCTGCTTGCCCTGAGCTGGGGCTGTGGGCGGGAGCCCAGGCACGCAGGGGCAGGCCCCAACCAGCTGCACACGTCTCTGCTGGGGAGGAGAGCGCTAGGGAAGCTACGTGTGTGAGGCAGCTGCTGGGCGCCCAGGGAGTCAGCCTCCGGGTGTGCGGGGCTGCAGACCCCAGCCAGGGGCCCTGGGAGCCTGGTGCACTCCGTGCGGCGCTGAGCCTGGGCGGCCAAGCAACCGCTGGAGGAGCCCTGCACTGGCACTTCCCTTCCCTCGCACAGAGCTCTTCCTGCTGGAGCCCTTGGCAGTGTGCAAGCCACCGGCCCCTAAGCCCTCCCCAAGGACGCCTGGGGCCTAGGTGCAAAGGCAAGGCAGGAGCGGAGCTGAGGCCAGGAAGGCGCCAGTGGCGTCTCCCAGCCTCGCGCAGCCTGCTCCTTCCTGGGCAGGAAGCCTAGCAGCGAGGCAAGTCTGGGCAAGGCTCGCCCAGGGCAGAGCAGCCTCGCGCCAGCAACTCTGCCAGAACGGGCCTCTGAGCAGAGCTGGCGCTGTGCCGTCCTGGAGGCGCACTCGGCTCCAGCCATGTAGGGCTTGAGCCAAACGAGGCTGGGCTGCCTCTTCTTCCCTCGAGGAGGCTCGCCTCCCCGCCAGCTGTTCACTCGGCTTCCAGGTGGGGGCGCTCTGCGCCTCCTGCAGGTCTTGGCTCAGGGGCTGCTTGCCCTGAGCTGGGGCTGTGGGCGGGAGCCCAGGCACGCAGGGGCAGGCCCCAACCAGCTGCACACGTCTCTGCTGGGGAGGAGAGCGCTAGGGAAGCTACGTGTGTGAGGCAGCTGCTGGGCGCCCAGGGAGTCAGCCTCCGGGTGTGCGGGGCTGCAGACCCCAGCCAGGGGCCCTGGGAGCCTGGTGCACTCCGTGCGGCGCTGAGCCTGGGCGGCCAAGCAACCGCTGGAGGAGCCCTGCACTGGCACTTCCCTTCCCTCGCACAGAGCTCTTCCTGCTGGAGCCCTTGGCAGTGTGCAAGCCACCGGCCCCTAAGCCCTCCCCAAGGACGCATGGGGCCTAGGTGCAAAGGCAAGGCAGGAGCGGAGCTGAGGCCAGGAAGGCGCCAGTGGCGTCTCCCAGCCTCGCGCAGCCTGCTCCTTCCTGGGCAGGAAGCCTAGCAGCGAGGCAAGTCTGGGCAAGGCTCGCCCAGGGCAGAGCAGCCTCGCGCCAGCAACTCTGCCACAACGGGCCTCTGAGCAGAGCTGGCGCTGTGCCGTCCTGGAGGCGCACTCGGCTCCAGCCAAGTAGGGCTTGAGCCAAACGAGGCTGGGCTGCCTCTTCTTCCCTCGAGGAGGCTCGCCTCCCCGCCAGCTGTTCACTCGGCTTCCAGGTGGGGGCGCTCTGCGCCTCCTGCAGGTCTTGGCTCAGGGGCTGCTTGCCCTGAGCTGGGGCTGTGGGCGGGAGCCCAGGCACGCAGGGGCAGGCCCCAACCAGCTGCACACGTCTCTGCTGGGGAGGAGAGCGCTAGGGAAGCTACGTGTGTGAGGCAGCTGCTGGGCGCCCAGGGAGTCAGCCTCCGGGTGTGCGGGGCTGCAGACCCCATCCAGGGGCCCTGGGAGCCTGGTGCACTCCGTGCGGCGCTGAGCCTGGGCGGCCAAGCAACCGCTGGAGGAGCCCTGCACTGGCCCTTCCCTTCCCTCGCACAGAGCTCTTCCTGCTGGAGCCCTTGGCAGTGTGCAAGCCACCGGCCCCTAAGCCCTCCCCAAGGACGCCTGGGGCCTAGGTGCAAAGGCAAGGCAGGAGCGGAGCTGAGGCCAGGAAGGCGCCAGTGGCGTCTCCCAGCCTCGCGCAGCCTGCTCCTTCCTGGGCAGGAAGCCTAGCAGCGAGGCAAGTCTGGGCAAGGCTCGCCCAGGGCAGAGCAGCCTCGCGCCAGCAACTCTGCCAGAACGGGCCTCTGAGCAGAGCTGGAGCTCTGCCGTCCTGGAGGCGCACACGGCTCCAGCCAAGTAGGGCTTGAGCCAAACGAGGCTGGGCTGCCTCTTCTTCCCTCGAGGAGGCTCGCCTCCCCGCCAGCTGTTCACTCGGCTTCCAGGTGGGGGCGCTCTGCGCCTCCTGCAGGTCTTGGCTCAGGGGCTGCTTGCCCTGAGCTGGGGCTGTGGGCGGGAGCCCAGGCACGCAGGGGCAGGCCCCAACCAGCTGCACACGTCTCTGCTGGGGAGGAGAGCGCTAGGGAAGCTACGTGTGTGAGGCAGCTGCTGGGCGCCCAGGGAGTCAGCCTCCGGGTGTGCGGGGCTGCAGACCCCAGCCAGGGGCCCTGGGAGCCTGGTGCACTCCGTGCGGCGCTGAGCCTGGGCGGCCAAGCAACCGCTGGAGGAGCCCTGCACTGGCCCTTCCCTTCCCTCGCACAGAGCTCTTACTGCTGGAGCCCTTGGCAGTGTGCAAGCCACCGGCCCCTAAGCCCTCCCCAAGGACGCCTGGGGCCTAGGTGCAAAGGCAAGGCAGGAGCGGAGCTGAGGCCAGGAAGGCGCCAGTGGCGTCTCCCAGCCTCGCGCAGCCTGCTCCTTCCTGGGCAGGAAGCCTAGCAGCGAGGCAAGTCTGGGCAAGGCTCGCCCAGGGCAGAGCAGCATCGCGCCAGCAACTCTGCCAGAACGGGCCTCTGAGCAGAGCTGGAGCTCTGCCGTCCTGGAGGCGCACTCGGCTCCAGCCAAGTAGGGCTTGAGCCAAACGAGGCTGGGCTGCCTCTTCTTCCCTCGAGGAGGCTCGCCTCCCCGCCAGCTGTTCACTCGGCTTCCAGGTGGGGGCGCTTTGCGCCTCCTGCAGGTCTTGGCTCAGGGGCTGCTTGCCCTGAGCTGGGGCTGTGGGCGGGAGTCCAGGCACGCAGGGGCAGGCCCCAACCAGCTGCACACGTCTCTGCTGGGGAGGAGAGCGCTAGGGAAGCTACGTGTGTGAGGCAGCTGCTGGGCGCCCAGGGAGTCAGCCTCCGGGTGTGCGGGGCTGCAGACCCCAGCCAGGGGCCCTGGGAGCCTGGTGCACTCCGTGCGGCGCTGAGCCTGGGCGGCCAAGCAACCGCTGGAGGAGCCCTGCACTGGCACTTCCCTTCCCTCGCACAGAGCTCTTCCTGCTGGAGCCCTTGGCAGTGTGCAAGCCACCGGCCCCTAAGCCCTCCCCAAGGACGCCTGGGGCCTAGGTGCAAAGGCAAGGCAGGAGCGGAGCTGAGGCCAGGAAGGCGCCAGTGGCGTCTCCCAGCCTCGCGCAGCCTGCTCCTTCCTGGGCAGGAAGCCTAGCAGCGAGGCAAGTCTGGGCAAGGCTCGCCCAGGGCAGAGCAGCCTCGCGCCAGCAACTCTGCCAGAACGGGCCTCTGAGCAGAGCTGGCGCTGTGCCGTCCTGGAGGCGCACTCGGCTCCAGCCAAGTAGGGCTTGAGCCAAACGAGGCTGGGCTGCCTCTTCTTCCCTCGAGGAGGCTCGCCTCCCCGCCAGCTGTTCACTCGGCTTCCAGGTGGGGGCGCTCTGCGCCTCCTGCAGGTCTTGGCTCAGGGGCTGCTTGCCCTGAGCTGGGGCTGTGGGCGGGAGCCCAGGCACGCAGGGGCAGGCCCCAACCAGCTGCACACGTCTCTGCTGGGGAGGAGAGCGCTAGGGAAGCTACGTGTGTGAGGCAGCTGCTGGGCGCCCAGGGAGTCAGCCTCCGGGTGTGCGGGGCTGCAGACCCCATCCAGGGGCCCTGGGAGCCTGGTGCACTCCGTGCGGCGCTGAGCCTGGGCGGCCAAGCAACCGCTGGAGGAGCCCTGCACTGGCCCTTCCCTTCCCTCGCACAGAGCTCTTCCTGCTGGAGCCCTTGGCAGTGTGCAAGCCACCGGCCCCTAAGCCCTCCCCAAGGACGCCTGGGGCCTAGGTGCAAAGGCAAGGCAGGAGCGGAGCTGAGGCCAGGAAGGCGCCAGTGGCGTCTCCCAGCCTCGCCCAGCCTGCTCCTTCCTGGGCAGGAAGCCTAGCAGCGAGGCAAGTCTGGGCAAGGCTCGCCCAGGGCAGAGCAGCCTCGCTCCAGCAACTCTGCCAGAACGGGCCTCTCAGCAGACCTGGAGCTCTGCCGTCCTGGAGGCGCACTCGGCTCCAGCCAAGTAGGGCTTGAGCCAAACGAGGCTGGGCTGCCTCTTCTTCCCTCGAGGAGGCTCGCCTCCCCGCCAGCTGTTCACTCGGCTTCCAGGTGGGGGCGCTCTGCGCCTCCTGCAGGTCTTGGCTCAGGGGCTGCTTGCCCTGAGCTGGGGCTGTGGGTGGGAGCCCAGGCACGCAGGGGCAGGCCCCAACCAGCTGCACACGTCTCTGCTGGGGACGAGAGCGCTAGGGAAGCTACGTGTGTGAGGCAGCTGCTGGGCGCCCAGGGAGTCAGCCTCCGGGTGTGCGGGGCTGCAGACCCCAGCCAGGGGCCCTGGGAGCCTGGTGCACTCCGTGCGGCGCTGAGTCTGGGCGGCCAAGCAACCGCTGGAGGAGCCCTGCACTGGCCCTTCCCTTCCCTCGCACAGAGCTCTTCCTGCTGGAGCCCTTGGCAGTGTGCAAGCCACCGGCCCCTAAGCCCTCCCCAAGGACGCATGGGGCCTAGGTGCAAAGGCAAGGCAGGAGCGGAGCTGAGGCCAGGAAGGCGCCAGTGGCGTCTCCCAGCCTCGCGCAGCCTGCTCCTTCCTGGGCAGGAAGCCTAGCAGCGAGGCAAGTCTGGGCAAGGCTCGCCCAGGGCAGAGCAGCCTCGCACCAGCAACTCTGCCAGAACGGGCCTCTGAGCAGAGCTGAAGCTCTGCCGTCCTGGAGGCGCACACGGCTCCAGCCAAGTAGGGCTTGAGCCAAACGAGGCTGGGCTGCCTCTTCTTCCCTCGAGGAGGCTCGCCACCCCGCCAGCTGTTCACTCGGCTTCCAGGTGGGGGCGCTCTGCGCCTCCTGCAGGTCTTGGCTCAGGGGCTGCTTGCCCTGAGCTGGGGCTGTGGGCGGGAGCCCAGGCACGCAGGGGCAGGCCCCAACCAGCTGCACACGTCTCTGCTGGGGAGGAGAGCGCTAGGGAAGCTACGTGTGTGAGGCAGCTGCTGGGCGCCCAGGGAGTCAGCCTCCGGGTGTGCGGGGCTGCAGACCCCAGCCAGGGGCCCTGGCAGCCTGGTGCACTCCGTGCGGCGCTGAGCCTGGGCGGCCAAGCAACCGCTGGAGGAGCCCTGCACTGGCCCTTCCCTTCCCTCGCACAGAGCTCTTCCTGCTGGAGCCCTTGGCAGTGTGCAAGCCACCGGCCCCTAAGCCCTCCCCAAGGACGCCTGGGGCCTAGGTGCAAAGGCAAGGCAGGAGCGGAGCTGAGGCCAGGAAGGCGCCAGTGGCGTCTCCCAGCCTCGCGCAGCCTGCTCCTTCCTGGGCAGGAAGCCTAGCAGCGAGGCAAGTCTGGGCAAGGCTCGCCCAGGGCAGAGCAGCCTCGCGCCAGCAACTCTGCCAGAACGGGCCTCTCAGCAGAGCTGGAGCTCTGCCGTCCTGGAGGCGCACTCGGCTCCAGCCAAGTAGGGCTTGAGCCAAACGAGGCTGGGCTGCCTCTTCTTCCCTCGAGGAGGCTCGCCACCCCGCCAGCTGTTCACTCGGCTTCCAGGTGGGGGCGCTCTGCGCCTCCTGCAGGTCTTGGCTCAGGGGCTGCTTGCCCTGAGCTGGGGCTGTGGGCGGGAGCCCAGGCACGCAGGGGCAGGCCCCAACCAGCTGCACACGTCTCTGCTGGGGAGGAGAGCGCTAGGGAAGCTACGTGTGTGAGGCACCTGCTGGGCGCCCAGGGAGTCAGCCTCCGGGTGTGCGGGGCTGCAGACCCCAGCCAGGGGCCCTGGCAGCCTGGTGCACTCCGTGCGGCGCTGAGCCTGGGCGGCCAAGCAACCGCTGGAGGAGCCCTGCACTGGCCCTTCCCTTCCCTCGCACAGAGCTCTTCCTGCTGGAGCCCTTGGCAGTGTGCAAGCCACCGGCCCCTAAGCCCTCCCCAAGGACGCCTGGGGCCTAGGTGCAAAGGCAAGGCAGGAGCGGAGCTGAGGCCATGAAGGCGCCAGTGGCGTCTCCCAGCCTCGCGCAGCCTGCTCCTTCCTGGGCAGGAAGCCTAGCAGCGAGGCAAGTCTGGGCAAGGCTCGCCCAGGGCAGAGCAGCCTCGCGCCAGCAACTCTGCCAGAACGGGCCTCTGAGCAGAGCTGGAGCTCTGCCGTCCTGGAGGCGCACTCGGCTCCAGCCAAGTAGGGCTTGAGCCAAACGAGGCTGGGCTGCCTCTTCTTCCCTCGAGGAGGCTCGCCTCCCCGCCAGCTGTTCACTCGGCTTCCAGGTGGGGGCGCTCTGCGCCTCCTGCAGGTCTTGGCTCAGGGGCTGCTTGCCCTGAGCTGGGGCTGTGGGCGGGAGCCCAGGCACGCAGGGGCAGGCCCCAACCAGCTGCACACGTCTCTGCTGGGGAGGAGAGCGCTAGGGAAGCTACGTGTGTGAGGCAGCTGCTGGGCGCCCAGGGAGTCAGCCTCCGGGTGTGCGGGGCTGCAGACCCCAGCCAGGGGCCCTGGGAGCCTGGTGCACTCCGTGCGGCGCTGAGCCTGGGCGGCCAAGCAACCGCTGGAGGAGCCCTGCACTGGCCCTTCCCTTCCCTCGCACAGAGCTCTTACTGCTGGAGCCCTTGGCAGTGTGCAAGCCACCGGCCCCTAAGCCCTCCCCAAGGACGCCTGGGGCCTAGGTGCAAAGGCAAGGCAGGAGCGGAGCTGAGGCCAGGAAGGCGCCAGTGGCGTCTCCCAGCCTCGCGCAGCCTGCTCCTTCCTGGGCAGGAAGCCTAGCAGCGAGGCAAGTCTGGGCAAGGCTCGCCCAGGGCAGAGCAGCCTCGCGCCAGCAACTCTGCCAGAACGGGCCTCTGAGCAGAGCTGGAGCTCTGCCGTCCTGGAGGCGCACTCGGCTCCAGCCAAGTAGGGCTTGAGCCAAACGAGGCTGGGCTGCCTCTTCTTCCCTCGAGGAGGCTCGCCTCCCCGCCAGCTGTTCACTCGGCTTCCAGGTGGGGGCGCTTTGCGCCTCCTGCAGGTCTTGGCTCAGGGGCTGCTTGCCCTGAGCTGGGGCTGTGGGCGGGAGTCCAGGCACGCAGGGGCAGGCCCCAACCAGCTGCACACGTCTCTGCTGGGGAGGAGAGCGCTAGGGAAGCTACGTGTGTGAGGCAGCTGCTGGGCGCCCAGGGAGTCAGCCTCCGGGTGTGCGGGGCTGCAGACCCCAGCCAGGGGCCCTGGGAGCCTGGTGCACTCCGTGCGGCGCTGAGCCTGGGCGGCCAAGCAACCGCTGGAGGAGCCCTGCACTGGCACTTCCCTTCCCTCGCACAGAGCTCTTCCTGCTGGAGCCCTTGGCGGTGTGCAAGCCACCGGCCCCTAAGCCCTCCCCAAGGACGCCTGGGGCCTAGGTGCAAAGGCAAGGCAGGAGCGGAGCTGAGGCCAGGAAGGCGCCAGTGGCGTCTCCCAGCCTCGCGCAGCCTGCTCCTTCCTGGGCAGGAAGCCTAGCAGCGAGGCAAGTCTGGGCAAGGCTCGCCCAGGGCAGAGCAGCCTCGCGCCAGCAACTCTGCCAGAACGGGCCTCTGAGCAGAGCTGGCGCTGTGCCGTCCTGGAGGCGCACTCGGCTCCAGCCAAGTAGGGCTTGAGCCAAACGAGGCTGGGCTGCCTCTTCTTCCCTCGAGGAGGCTCGCCTCCCCGCCAGCTGTTCACTCGGCTTCCAGGTGGGGGCGCTCTGCGCCTCCTGCAGGTCTTGGCTCAGGGGCTGCTTGCCCTGAGCTGGGGCTGTGGGTGGGAGCCCAGGCACGCAGGGGCAGGCCCCAACCAGCTGCACACGTCTCTGCTGGGGACGAGAGCGCTAGGGAAGCTACGTGTGTGAGGCAGCTGCTGGGCGCCCAGGGAGTCAGCCTCCGGGTGTGCGGGGCTGCAGACCCCAGCCAGGGGCCCTGGGAGCCTGGTGCACTCCGTGCGGCGCTGAGTCTGGGCGGCCAAGCAACCGCTGGAGGAGCCCTGCACTGGCCCTTCCCTTCCCTCGCACAGAGCTCTTCCTGCTGGAGCCCTTGGCAGTGTGCAAGCCACCGGCCCCTAAGCCCTCCCCAAGGACGCATGGGGCCTAGGTGCAAAGGCAAGGCAGGAGCGGAGCTGAGGCCAGGAAGGCGCCAGTGGCGTCTCCCAGCCTCGCGCAGCCTGCTCCTTCCTGGGCAGGAAGCCTAGCAGCGAGGCAAGTCTGGGCAAGGCTCGCCCAGGGCAGAGCAGCCTCGCGCCAGCAACTCTGCCAGAACGGGCCTCTGAGCAGAGCTGAAGCTCTGCCGTCCTGGAGGCGCACACGGCTCCAGCCAAGTAGGGCTTGAGCCAAACGAGGCTGGGCTGCCTCTTCTTCCCTCGAGGAGGCTCGCCACCCCGCCAGCTGTTCACTCGGCTTCCAGGTGGGGGCGCTCTGCGCCTCCTGCAGGTCTTGGCTCAGGGGCTGCTTGCCCTGAGCTGGGGCTGTGGGCGGGAGCCCAGGCACGCAGGGGCAGGCCCCAACCAGCTGCACACGTCTCTGCTGGGGAGGAGAGCGCTAGGGAAGCTACGTGTGTGAGGCAGCTGCTGGGCGCCCAGGGAGTCAGCCTCCGGGTGTGCGGGGCTGCAGACCCCAGCCAGGGGCCCTGGCAGCCTGGTGCACTCCGTGCGGCGCTGAGCCTGGGCGGCCAAGCAACCGCTGGAGGAGCCCTGCACTGGCACTTCCCTTCCCTCGCACAGAGCTCTTCCTGCTGGAGCCCTTGGCAGTGTGCAAGCCACCGGCCCCTAAGCCCTCCCCAAGGACGCATGGGGCCTAGGTGCAAAGGCAAGGCAGGAGCGGACCTGAGGCCAGGAAGGCGCCAGTGGCGTCTCCCAGCCTCGCGCAGCCTGCTCCTTCCTGGGCAGGAAGCCTAGCAGCGAGGCAAGTCTGGGCAAGGCTCGCCCAGGGCAGAGCAGCCTCGCGCCAGCAACTCTGCCACAACGGGCCTCTGAGCAGAGCTGGCGCTGTGCCGTCCTGGAGGCGCACTCGGCTCCAGCCAAGTAGGGCTTGAGCCAAACGAGGCTGGGCTGCCTCTTCTTCCCTCGAGGAGGCTCGCCTCCCCGCCAGCTGTTCACTCGGCTTCCAGGTGGGGGCGCTCTGCGCCTCCTGCAGGTCTTGGCTCAGGGGCTGCTTGCCCTGAGCTGGGGCTGTGGGCGGGAGCCCAGGCACGCAGGGGCAGGCCCCAACCAGCTGCACACGTCTCTGCTGGGGAGGAGAGCGCTAGGGAAGCTACGTGTGTGAGGCAGCTGCTGGGCGCCCAGGGAGTCAGCCTCCGGGTGTGCGGGGCTGCAGACCCCATCCAGGGGCCCTGGGAGCCTGGTGCACTCCGTGCGGCGCTGAGCCTGGGCGGCCAAGCAACCGCTGGAGGAGCCCTGCACTGGCCCTTCCCTTCCCTCGCACAGAGCTCTTCCTGCTGGAGCCCTTGGCAGTGTGCAAGCCACCGGCCCCTAAGCCCTCCCCAAGGACGCCTGGGGCCTAGGTGCAAAGGCAAGGCAGGAGCGGAGCTGAGGCCAGGAAGGCGCCAGTGGCGTCTCCCAGCCTCGCCCAGCCTGCTCCTTCCTGGGCAGGAAGCCTAGCAGCGAGGCAAGTCTGGGCAAGGCTCGCCCAGGGCAGAGCAGCCTCGCTCCAGCAACTCTGCCAGAACGGGCCTCTCAGCAGACCTGGAGCTCTGCCGTCCTGGAGGCGCACTCGGCTCCAGCCAAGTAGGGCTTGAGCCAAACGAGGCTGGGCTGCCTCTTCTTCCCTCGAGGAGGCTCGCCTCCCCGCCAGCTGTTCACTCGGCTTCCAGGTGGGGGCGCTCTGCGCCTCCTGCAGGTCTTGGCTCAGGGGCTGCTTGCCCTGAGCTGGGGCTGTGGGTGGGAGCCCAGGCACGCAGGGGCAGGCCCCAACCAGCTGCACACGTCTCTGCTGGGGACGAGAGCGCTAGGGAAGCTACGTGTGTGAGGCAGCTGCTGGGCGCCCAGGGAGTAAGCCTCCGGGTGTGCGGGGCTGCAGACCCCAGCCAGGGGCCCTGGGAGCCTGGTGCACTCCGTGCGGCGCTGAGTCTGGGCGGCCAAGCAACCGCTGGAGGAGCCCTGCACTGGCCCTTCCCTTCCCTCGCACAGAGCTCTTCCTGCTGGAGCCCTTGGCAGTGTGCAAGCCACCGGCCCCTAAGCCCTCCCCAAGGACGCATGGGGCCTAGGTGCAAAGGCAAGGCAGGAGCGGAGCTGAGGCCAGGAAGGCGCCAGTGGCGTCTCCCAGCCTCGCGCAGCCTGCTCCTTCCTGGGCAGGAAGCCTAGCAGCGAGGCAAGTCTGGGCAAGGCTCGCCCAGGGCAGAGCAGGCTCGCGCCAGCAACTCTGCCAGAACGGGCCTCTGAGCAGAGCTGGAGCTCTGCCGTCCTGGAGGCGCACACGGCTCCAGCCAAGTAGGGCTTGAGCCAAACGAGGCTGGGCTGCCTCTTCTTCCCTCGAGGAGGCTCGCCTCCCCGCCAGCTGTTCACTCGGCTTCCAGGTGGGGGCGCTCTGCGCCTCCTGCAGGTCTTGGCTCAGGGGCTGCTTGCCCTGAGCTGGGGCTGTGGGCGGGAGCCCAGGCACGCAGGGGCAGGCCCCAACCAGCTGCACACGTCTCTGCTGGGGAGGAGAGCGCTAGGGAAGCTACGTGTGTGAGGCAGCTGCTGGGCGCCCAGGGAGTCAGCCTCCGGGTGTGCGGGGCTGCAGACCCCAGCCAGGGGCCCTGGGAGCCTGGTGCACTCCGTGCGGCGCTGAGCCTGGGCGGCCAAGCAACCGCTGGAGGAGCCCTGCACTGGCCCTTCCCTTCCCTCGCACAGAGCTCTTACTGCTGGAGCCCTTGGCAGTGTGCAAGCCACCGGCCCCTAAGCCCTCCCCAAGGACGCCTGGGGCCTAGGTGCAAAGGCAAGGCAGGAGCGGAGCTGAGGCCAGGAAGGCGCCAGTGGCGTCTCCCAGCCTCGCGCAGCCTGCTCCTTCCTGGGCAGGAAGCCTAGCAGCGAGGCAAGTCTGGGCAAGGCTCGCCCAGGGCAGAGCAGCCTCGCGCCAGCAACTCTGCCAGAACGGGCCTCTGAGCAGAGCTGGAGCTCTGCCGTCCTGGAGGCGCACTCGGCTCCAGCCAAGTAGGGCTTGAGCCAAACGAGGCTGGGCTGCCTCTTCTTCCCTCGAGGAGGCTCGCCTCCCCGCCAGCTGTTCACTCGGCTTCCAGGTGGGGGCGCTTTGCGCCTCCTGCAGGTCTTGGCTCAGGGGCTGCTTGCCCTGAGCTGGGGCTGTGGGCGGGAGTCCAGGCACGCAGGGGCAGGCCCCAACCAGCTGCACACGTCTCTGCTGGGGAGGAGAGCGCTAGGGAAGCTACGTGTGTGAGGCAGCTGCTGGGCGCCCAGGGAGTCAGCCTCCGGGTGTGCGGGGCTGCAGACCCCAGCCAGGGGCCCTGGGAGCCTGGTGCACTCCGTGCGGCGCTGAGCCTGGGCGGCCAAGCAACCGCTGGAGGAGCCCTGCACTGGCACTTCCCTTCCCTCGCACAGAGCTCTTCCTGCTGGAGCCCTTGGCAGTGTGCAAGCCACCGGCCCCTAAGCCCTCCCCAAGGACGCCTGGGGCCTAGGTGCAAAGGCAAGGCAGGAGCGGAGCTGAGGCCAGGAAGGCGCCAGTGGCGTCTCCCAGCCTCGCGCAGCCTGCTCCTTCCTGGGCAGGAAGCCTAGCAGCGAGGCAAGTCTGGGCAAGGCTCGCCCAGGGCAGAGCAGCCTCGCGCCAGCAACTCTGCCAGAACGGGCCTCTGAGCAGAGCTGGCGCTGTGCCGTCCTGGAGGCGCACTCGGCTCCAGCCAAGTAGGGCTTGAGCCAAACGAGGCTGGGCTGCCTCTTCTTCCCTCGAGGAGGCTCGCCTCCCCGCCAGCTGTTCACTCGGCTTCCAGGTGGGGGCGCTCTGCGCCTCCTGCAGGTCTTGGCTCAGGGGCTGCTTGCCCTGAGCTGGGGCTGTGGGCGGGAGCCCAGGCACGCAGGGGCAGGCCCCAACCAGCTGCACACGTCTCTGCTGGGGAGGAGAGCGCTAGGGAAGCTACGTGTGTGAGGCAGCTGCTGGGCGCCCAGGGAGTCAGCCTCCGGGTGTGCGGGGCTGCAGAGCCCAGCCAGGGGCCCTGGGAGCCTGGTGCACTCCGTGCGGCGCTGAGCCTGGGCGGCCAAGCAACCGCTGGAGGAGCCCTGCACTGGCCCTTCCCTTCCCTCGCACAGAGCTCTTCCTGCTGGAGCCCTTGGCAGTGTGCAAGCCACCGGCCCCTAAGCCCTCCCCAAGGACGCCTGGGGCCTAGGTGCAAAGGCAAGGCAGGAGCGGAGCTGAGGCCAGGAAGGCGCCAGTGGCGTCTCCCAGCCTCGCCCAGCCTGCTCCTTCCTGGGCAGGAAGCCTAGCAGCGAGGCAAGTCTGGGCAAGGCTCGCCCAGGGCAGAGCAGCCTCGCTCCAGCAACTCTGCCAGAACGGGCCTCTCAGCAGACCTGGAGCTCTGCCGTCCTGGAGGCGCACTCGGCTCCAGCCAAGTAGGGCTTGAGCCAAACGAGGCTGGGCTGCCTCTTCTTCCCTCGAGGAGGCTCGCCTCCCCGCCCGCTGTTCACTCGGCTTCCAGGTGGGGGCGCTCTGCGCCTCCTGCAGGTCTTGGCTCAGGGGCTGCTTGCCCTGAGCTGGGGCTGTGGGTGGGAGCCCAGGCACGCAGGGGCAGGCCCCAACCAGCTGCACACGTCTCTGCTGGGGACGAGAGCGCTAGGGAAGCTACGTGTGTGAGGCAGCTGCTGGGCGCCCAGGGAGTCAGCCTCCGGGTGTGCGGGGCTGCAGACCCCAGCCAGGGGCCCTGGGAGCCTGGTGCACTCCGTGCGGCGCTGAGTCTGGGCGGCCAAGCAACCGCTGGAGGAGCCCTGCACTGGCCCTTCCCTTCCCTCGCACAGAGCTCTTCCTGCTGGAGCCCTTGGCAGTGTGCAAGCCACCGGCCCCTAAGCCCTCCCCAAGGACGCATGGGGCCTAGGTGCAAAGGCAAGGCAGGAGCGGAGCTGAGGCCAGGAAGGCGCCAGTGGCGTCTCCCAGCCTCGCGCAGCCTGCTCCTTCCTGGGCAGGAAGCCTAGCAGCGAGGCAAGTCTGGGCAAGGCTCGCCCAGGGCAGAGCAGCCTCGCGCCAGCAACTCTGCCAGAACGGGCCTCTGAGCAGAGCTGAAGCTCTGCCGTCCTGGAGGCGCACACGGCTCCAGCCAAGTAGGGCTTGAGCCAAACGAGGCTGGGCTGCCTCTTCTTCCCTCGAGGAGGCTCGCCACCCCGCCAGCTGTTCACTCGGCTTCCAGGTGGGGGCGCTCTGCGCCTCCTGCAGGTCTTGGCTCAGGGGCTGCTTGCCCTGAGCTGGGGCTGTGGGCGGGAGCCCAGGCACGCAGGGGCAGGCCCCAACCAGCTGCACACGTCTCTGCTGGGGAGGAGAGCGCTAGGGAAGCTACGTGTGTGAGGCAGCTGCTGGGCGCCCAGGGAGTCAGCCTCCGGGTGTGCGGGGCTGCAGACCCCAGCCAGGGGCCCTGGCAGCCTGGTGCACTCCGTGCGGCGCTGAGCCTGGGCGGCCAAGCAACCGCTGGAGGAGCCCTGCACTGGCCCTTCCCTTCCCTCGCACAGAGCTCTTCCTGCTGGAGCCCTTGGCAGTGTGCAAGCCACCGGCCCCTAAGCCCTCCCCAAGGACGCCTGGGGCCTAGGTGCAAAGGCAAGGCAGGAGCGGAGCTGAGGCCAGGAAGGCGCCAGTGGCGTCTCCCAGCCTCGCGCAGCCTGCTCCTTCCTGGGCAGGAAGCCTAGCAGCGAGGCAAGTCTGGGCAAGGCTCGCCCAGGGCAGAGCAGCCTCGCGCCAGCAACTCTGCCAGAACGGGCCTCTCAGCAGAGCTGGAGCTCTGCCGTCCTGGAGGCGCACTCGGCTCCAGCCAAGTAGGGCTTGAGCCAAACGAGGCTGGGCTGCCTCTTCTTCCCTCGAGGAGGCTCGCCTCCCCGCCAGCTGTTCACTCGGCTTCCAGGTGGGGGCGCTCTGCGCCTCCTGCAGGTCTTGGCTCAGGGGCTGCTTGCCCTGAGCTGGGGCTGTGGGCGGGAGCCCAGGCACGCAGGGGCAGGCCCCAACCAGCTGCACACGTCTCTGCTGGGGAGGAGAGCGCTAGGGAAGCTACGTGTGTGAGGCAGCTGCTGGGCGCCCAGGGAGTCAGCCTCCGGGTGTGCGGGGCTGCAGACCCCAGCCAGGGGCCCTGGGAGCCTGGTGCACTCCGTGCGGCGCTGAGCCTGGGCGGCCAAGCAACCGCTGGAGGAGCCCTGCACTGGCACTTCCCTTCCCTCGCACAGAGCTCTTCCTGCTGGAGCCCTTGGCAGTGTGCAAGCCACCGGCCCCTAAGCCCTCCCCAAGGACGCCTGGGGCCTAGGTGCAAAGGCAAGGCAGGAGCGGAGCTGAGGCCAGGAAGGCGCCAGTGGCGTCTCCCAGCCTCGCGCAGCCTGCTCCTTCCTGGGCAGGAAGCCTAGCAGCGAGGCAAGTCTGGGCAAGGCTCGCCCAGGGCAGAGCAGCCTCGCGCCAGCAACTCTGCCACAACGGGCCTCTGAGCAGAGCTGGCGCTGTGCCGTCCTGGAGGCGCACTCGGCTCCAGCCATGTAGGGCTTGAGCCAAACGAGGCTGGGCTGCCTCTTCTTCCCTCGAGGAGGCTCGCCTCCCCGCCAGCTGTTCACTCGGCTTCCAGGTGGGGGCGCTCTGCGCCTCCTGCAGGTCTTGGCTCAGGGGCTGCTTGCCCTGAGCTGGGGCTGTGGGCGGGAGCCCAGGCACGCAGGGGCAGGCCCCAACCAGCTGCACACGTCTCTGCTGGGGAGGAGAGCGCTAGGGAAGCTACGTGTGTGAGGCAGCTGCTGGGCGCCCAGGGAGTCAGCCTCCGGGTGTGCGGGGCTGCAGACCCCAGCCAGGGGCCCTGGGAGCCTGGTGCATTCCGTGCGGCGCTGAGCCTGGGCGGCCAAGCAACCGCTGGAGGAGCCCTGCACTGGCACTTCCCTTCCCTCGCACAGAGCTCTTCCTGCTGGAGCCCTTGGCAGTGTGCAAGCCACCGGCCCCTAAGCCCTCCCCAAGGACGCATGGGGCCTAGGTGCAAAGGCAAGGCAGGAGCGGAGCTGAGGCCAGGAAGGCGCCAGTGGCGTCTCCCAGCCTCGCGCAGCCTGCTCCTTCCTGGGCAGGAAGCCTAGCAGCGAGGCAAGTCTGGGCAAGGCTCGCCCAGGGCAGAGCAGCCTCGCGCCAGCAACTCTGCCACAACGGGCCTCTGAGCAGAGCTGGAGCTCTGCCGTCCTGGAGGCGCACTCGGCTCCAGCCAAGTAGGGCTTGAGCCAAACGAGGCTGGGCTGCCTCTTCTTCCCTCGAGGAGGCTCGCCTCCCCGCCAGCTGTTCACTCGGCTTCCAGGTGGGGGCGCTCTGCGCCTCCTGCAGGTCTTGGCTCAGGGGCTGCTTGCCCTGAGCTGGGGCTGTGGGCGGGAGCCCAGGCACGCAGGGGCAGGCCCCAACCAGCTGCACACGTCTCTGCTGGGGAGGAGAGCGCTAGGGAAGCTACGTGTGTGAGGCAGCTGCTGGGCGCCCAGGGAGTCAGCCTCCGGGTGTGCGGGGCTGCAGACCCCATCCAGGGGCCCTGGGAGCCTGGTGCACTCCGTGCGGCGCTGAGCCTGGGCGGCCAAGCAACCGCTGGAGGAGCCCTGCACTGGCACTTCCCTTCCCTCGCACAGAGCTCTTCCTGCTGGAGCCCTTGGCAGTGTGCAAGCCACCGGCCCCTAAGCCCTCCCCAAGGACGCCTGGGGCCTAGGTGCAAAGGCAAGGCAGGAGCGGAGCTGAGGCCAGGAAGGCGCCAGTGGCGTCTCCCAGCCTCGCGCAGCCTGCTCCTTCCTGGGCAGGAAGCCTAGCAGCGAGGCAAGTCTGGGCAAGGCTCGCCCAGGGCAGAGCAGCCTCGCTCCAGCAACTCTGCCAGAACGGGCCTCTCAGCAGACCTGGAGCTCTGCCGTCCTGGAGGCGCACTCGGCTCCAGCCAAGTAGGGCTTGAGCCAAACGAGGCTGGGCTGCCTCTTCTTCCCTCGAGGAGGCTCGCCTCCCCGCCAGCTGTTCACTCGGCTTCCAGGTGGGGGCGCTCTGCGCCTCCTGCAGGTCTTGGCTCAGGGGCTGCTTGCCCTGAGCTGGGGGTGTGGGTGGGAGCCCAGGCACGCAGGGGCAGGCCCCAACCAGCTGCACATGTCTCTGCTGGGGACGAGAGCGCTAGGGAAGCTACGTGTGTGAGGCAGCTGCTGGGCGCCCAGGGAGTAAGCCTCCGGGTGTGCGGGGCTGCAGACCCCAGCCAGGGGCCCTGGGAGCCTGGTGCACTCCGTGCGGCGCTGAGTCTGGGCGGCCAAGCAACCGCTGGAGGAGCCCTGCACTGGCCCTTCCCTTCCCTCGCACAGAGCTCTTCCTGCTGGAGCCCTTGGCAGTGTGCAAGCCACCGGCCCCTAAGCCCTCCCCAAGGACGCCTGGGGCCTAGGTGCAAAGGCAAGGCAGGAGCGGAGCTGAGGCCAGGAAGGCGCCAGTTGCGTCTCCCAGCCTCGCGCAGCCTGCTCCTTCCTGGGCAGGAAGCCTAGCAGCGAGGCAAGTCTGGGCAAGGCTCGCCCAGGGCAGAGCAGCCTCGCGCCAGCAACTCTGCCACAACGGGCCTCTGAGCAGAGCTGGCGCTGTGCCGTCCTGGAGGCGCACTCGGCTCCAGCCAAGTAGGGCTTGAGCCAAACGAGGCTGGGCTGCCTCTTCTTCCCTCGAGGAGGCTCGCCTCCCCGCCAGCTGTTCACTCGGCTTCCAGGTGGGGGCGCTCTGCGCCTCCTGCAGGTCTTGGCTCAGGGGCTGCTTGCCCTGAGCTGGGGCTGTGGGTGGGAGCCCAGGCACGCAGGGGCAGGCCCCAACCAGCTGCACACGTCTCTGCTGGGGACGAGAGCGCTAGGGAAGCTACGTGTGTGAGGCAGCTGCTGGGCGCCCAGGGAGTCAGCCTCCGGGTGTGCGGGGCTGCAGACCCCAGCCAGGGGCCCTGGGAGCCTGGTGCACTCCGTGCGGCGCTGAGTCTGGGCGGCCAAGCAACCGCTGGAGGAGCCCTGCACTGGCCCTTCCCTTCCCTCGCACAGAGCTCTTCCTGCTGGAGCCCTTGGCAGTGTGCAAGCCACCGGCCCCTAAGCCCTCCCCAAGGACGCATGGGGCCTAGGTGCAAAGGCAAGGCAGGAGCGGAGCTGAGGCCAGGAAGGCGCCAGTGGCGTCTCCCAGCCTCGCGCAGCCTGCTCCTTCCTGGGCAGGAAGCCTAGCAGCGAGGCAAGTCTGGGCAAGGCTCGCCCAGGGCAGAGCAGCCTCGCGCCAGCAACTCTGCCAGAACGGGCCTCTGAGCAGAGCTGAAGCTCTGCCGTCCTGGAGGCGCACACGGCTCCAGCCAAGTAGGGCTTGAGCCAAACGAGGCTGGGCTGCCTCTTCTTCCCTCGAGGAGGCTCGCCACCCCGCCAGCTGTTCACTCGGCTTCCAGGTGGGGGCGCTCTGCGCCTCCTGCAGGTCTTGGCTCAGGGGCTGCTTGCCCTGAGCTGGGGCTGTGGGCGGGAGCCCAGGCACGCAGGGGCAGGCCCCAACCAGCTGCACACGTCTCTGCTGGGGAGGAGAGCGCTAGGGAAGCTACGTGTGTGAGGCAGCTGCTGGGCGCCCAGGGAGTCAGCCTCCGGGTGTGCGGGGCTGCAGACCCCAGCCAGGGGCCCTGGCAGCCTGGTGCACTCCGTGCGGCGCTGAGCCTGGGCGGCCAAGCAACCGCTGGAGGAGCCCTGCACTGGCCCTTCCCTTCCCTCGCACAGAGCTCTTCCTGCTGGAGCCCTTGGCAGTGTGCAAGCCACCGGCCCCTAAGCCCTCCCCAAGGACGCCTGGGGCCTAGGTGCAAAGGCAAGGCAGGAGCGGAGCTGAGGCCAGGAAGGCGCCAGTGGCGTCTCCCAGCCTCGCGCAGCCTGCTCCTTCCTGGGCAGGAAGCCTAGCAGCGAGGCAAGTCTGGGCAAGGCTCGCCCAGGGCAGAGCAGCCTCGCGCCAGCAACTCTGCCAGAACGGGCCTCTGAGCAGAGCTGGCGCTGTGCCGTCCTGGAGGCGCACTCGGCTCCAGCCAAGTAGGGCTTGAGCCAAACGAGGCTGGGCTGCCTCTTCTTCCCTCGAGGAGGCTCGCCTCCCCGCCAGCTGTTCACTCGGCTTCCAGGTGGGGGCGCTCTGCGCCTCCTGCAGGTCTTGGCTCAGGGGCTGCTTGCCCTGAGCTGGGGCTGTGGGCGGGAGCCCAGGCACGCAGGGGCAGGCCCCAACCAGCTGCACACGTCTCTGCTGGGGAGGAGAGCGCTAGGGAATCTACGTGTGTGAGGCAGCTGCTGGGCGCCCAGGGAGTCAGCCTCCGGGTGTGCGGGGCTGCAGACCCCAGCCAGGGGCCCTGGGAGCCTGGTGCACTCCGTGCGGCGCTGAGCCTGGGCGGCCAAGCAACCGCTGGAGGAGCCCTGCACTGGCACTTCCCTTCCCTCGCACAGAGCTCTTCCTGCTGGAGCCCTTGGCAGTGTGCAAGCCACCGGCCCCTAAGCCCTCCCCAAGGACGCCTGGGGCCTAGGTGCAAAGGCAAGGCAGGAGCGGAGCTGAGGCCAGGAAGGCGCCAGTGGCGTCTCCCAGCCTCGCGCAGCCTGCTCCTTCCTGGGCAGGAAGCCTAGCAGCGAGGCAAGTCTGGGCAAGGCTCGCCCAGGGCAGAGCAGCCTCGCGCCAGCAACTCTGCCAGAACGGGCCTCTGAGCAGAGCTGGCGCTGTGCCGTCCTGGAGGCGCACTCGGCTCCAGCCATGTAGGGCTTGAGCCAAACGAGGCTGGGCTGCCTCTTCTTCCCTCGAGGAGGCTCGCCTCCCCGCCAGCTGTTCACTCGGCTTCCAGGTGGGGGCGCTCTGCGCCTCCTGCAGGTCTTGGCTCAGGGGCTGCTTGCCCTGAGCTGGGGCTGTGGGCGGGAGCCCAGGCACGCAGGGGCAGGCCCCAACCAGCTGCACACGTCTCTGCTGGGGAGGAGAGCGCTAGGGAAGCTACGTGTGTGAGGCAGCTGCTGGGCGCCCAGGGAGTCAGCCTCCGGGTGTGCGGGGCTGCAGACCCCAGCCAGGGGCCCTGGGAGCCTGGTGCACTCCGTGCGGCGCTGAGCCTGGGCGGCCAAGCAACCGCTGGAGGAGCCCTGCACTGGCACTTCCCTTCCCTCGCACAGAGCTCTTCCTGCTGGAGCCCTTGGCAGTGTGCAAGCCACCGGCCCCTAAGCCCTCCCCAAGGACGCATGGGGCCTAGGTGCAAAGGCAAGGCAGGAGCGGAGCTGAGGCCAGGAAGGCGCCAGTGGCGTCTCCCAGCCTCGCGCAGCCTGCTCCTTCCTGGGCAGGAAGCCTAGCAGCGAGGCAAGTCTGGGCAAGGCTCGCCCAGGGCAGAGCAGCCTCGCGCCAGCAACTCTGCCACAACGGGCCTCTGAGCAGAGCTGGCGCTGTGCCGTCCTGGAGGCGCACTCGGCTCCAGCCAAGTAGGGCTTGAGCCAAACGAGGCTGGGCTGCCTCTTCTTCCCTCGAGGAGGCTCGCCTCCCCGCCAGCTGTTCACTCGGCTTCCAGGTGGGGGCGCTCTGCGCCTCCTGCAGGTCTTGGCTCAGGGGCTGCTTGCCCTGAGCTGGGGCTGTGGGCGGGAGCCCAGGCACGCAGGGGCAGGCCCCAACCAGCTGCACACGTCTCTGCTGGGGAGGAGAGCGCTAGGGAAGCTACGTGTGTGAGGCAGCTGCTGGGCGCCCAGGGAGTCAGCCTCCGGGTGTGCGGGGCTGCAGACCCCATCCAGGGGCCCTGGGAGCCTGGTGCACTCCGTGCGGCGCTGAGCCTGGGCGGCCAAGCAACCGCTGGAGGAGCCCTGCACTGGCCCTTCCCTTCCCTCGCACAGAGCTCTTCCTGCTGGAGCCCTTGGCAGTGTGCAAGCCACCGGCCCCTAAGCCCTCCCCAAGGACGCCTGGGGCCTAGGTGCAAAGGCAAGGCAGGAGCGGAGCTGAGGCCAGGAAGGCGCCAGTGGCGTCTCCCAGCCTCGCGCAGCCTGCTCCTTCCTGGGCAGGAAGCCTAGCAGCGAGGCAAGTCTGGGCAAGGCTCGCCCAGGGCAGAGCAGGCTCGCGCCAGCAACTCTGCCAGAACGGGCCTCTGAGCAGAGCTGGAGCTCTGCCGTCCTGGAGGCGCACACGGCTCCAGCCAAGTAGGGCTTGAGCCAAACGAGGCTGGGCTGCCTCTTCTTCCCTCGAGGAGGCTCGCCTCCCCGCCAGCTGTTCACTCGGCTTCCAGGTGGGGGCGCTCTGCGCCTCCTGCAGGTCTTGGCTCAGGGGCTGCTTGCCCTGAGCTGGGGCTGTGGGCGGGAGCCCAGGCACGCAGGGGCAGGCCCCAACCAGCTGCACACGTCTCTGCTGGGGAGGAGAGCGCTAGGGAAGCTACGTGTGTGAGGCAGCTGCTGGGCGCCCAGGGAGTCAGCCTCCGGGTGTGCGGGGCTGCAGACCCCAGCCAGGGGCCCTGGCAGCCTGGTGCACTCCGTGCGGCGCTGAGCCTGGGCGGCCAAGCAACCGCTGGAGGAGCCCTGCACTGGCCCTTCCCTTCCCTCGCACAGAGCTCTTCCTGCTGGAGCCCTTGGCAGTGTGCAAGCCACCGGCCCCTAAGCCCTCCCCAAGGACGCCTGGGGCCTAGGTGCAAAGGCAAGGCAGGAGCGGAGCTGAGGCCAGGAAGGCGCCAGTGGCGTCTCCCAGCCTCGCGCAGCCTGCTCCTTCCTGGGCAGGAAGCCTAGCAGCGAGGCAAGTCTGGGCAAGGCTCGCCCAGGGCAGAGCAGCCTCGCGCCAGCAACTCTGCCAGAACGGGCCTCTCAGCAGAGCTGGAGCTCTGCCGTCCTGGAGGCGCACTCGGCTCCAGCCAAGTAGGGCTTGAGCCAAACGAGGCTGGGCTGCCTCTTCTTCCCTCGAGGAGGCTCGCCACCCCGCCAGCTGTTCACTCGGCTTCCAGGTGGGGGCGCTCTGCGCCTCCTGCAGGTCTTGGCTCAGGGGCTGCTTGCCCTGAGCTGGGGCTGTGGGCGGGAGCCCAGGCACGCAGGGGCAGGCCCCAACCAGCTGCACACGTCTCTGCTGGGGAGGAGAGCGCTAGGGAAGCTACGTGTGTGAGGCACCTGCTGGGCGCCCAGGGAGTCAGCCTCCGGGTGTGCGGGGCTGCAGACCCCAGCCAGGGGCCCTGGCAGCCTGGTGCACTCCGTGCGGCGCTGAGCCTGGGCGGCCAAGCAACCGCTGGAGGAGCCCTGCACTGGCCCTTCCCTTCCCTCGCACAGAGCTCTTCCTGCTGGAGCCCTTGGCAGTGTGCAAGCCACCGGCCCCTAAGCCCTCCCCAAGGACGCCTGGGGCCTAGGTGCAAAGGCAAGGCAGGAGCGGAGCTGAG
This sequence comes from Ovis canadensis, assembly GCF_042477335.2. Taxonomy (NCBI): domain Eukaryota; kingdom Metazoa; phylum Chordata; class Mammalia; order Artiodactyla; family Bovidae; genus Ovis; species Ovis canadensis. Next base: position 404,392 of record NC_091266.1, on the reverse strand, counting down.
GCCAGGAAGGCGCCAGTGGCGTCTCCCAGCCTCGCGCAGCCTGCTCCTTCCTGGGCAGGAAGCCTAGCAGCGAGGCAAGTCTGGGCAAGGCTCGCCCAGGGCAGAGCAGCCTCGCGCCAGCAACTCTGCCAGAACGGGCCTCTGAGCAGAGCTGGAGCTCTGCCGTCCTGGAGGCGCACTCGGCTCCAGCCAAGTAGGGCTTGAGCCAAACGAGGCTGGGCTGCCTCTTCTTCCCTCGAGGAGGCTCGCCTCCCCGCCAGCTGTTCACTCGGCTTCCAGGTGGGGGCGCTCTGCGCCTCCTGCAGGTCTTGGCTCAGGGGCTGCTTGCCCTGAGCTGGGGCTGTGGGCGGGAGCCCAGGCACGCAGGGGCAGGCCCCAACCAGCTGCACACGTCTCTGCTGGGGAGGAGAGCGCTAGGGAAGCTACGTGTGTGAGGCAGCTGCTGGGCGCCCAGGGAGTCAGCCTCCGGGTGTGCGGGGCTGCAGACCCCAGCCAGGGGCCCTGGGAGCCTGGTGCACTCCGTGCGGCGCTGAGCCTGGGCGGCCAAGCAACCGCTGGAGGAGCCCTGCACTGGCCCTTCCCTTCCCTCGCACAGAGCTCTTACTGCTGGAGCCCTTGGCAGTGTGCAAGCCACCGGCCCCTAAGCCCTCCCCAAGGACGCCTGGGGCCTAGGTGCAAAGGCAAGGCAGGAGCGGAGCTGAGGCCAGGAAGGCGCCAGTGGCGTCTCCCAGCCTCGCGCAGCCTGCTCCTTCCTGGGCAGGAAGCCTAGCAGCGAGGCAAGTCTGGGCAAGGCTCGCCCAGGGCAGAGCAGCCTCGCGCCAGCAACTCTGCCAGAACGGGCCTCTGAGCAGAGCTGGAGCTCTGCCGTCCTGGAGGCGCACTCGGCTCCAGCCAAGTAGGGCTTGAGCCAAACGAGGCTGGGCTGCCTCTTCTTCCCTCGAGGAGGCTCGCCTCCCCGCCAGCTGTTCACTCGGCTTCCAGGTGGGGGCGCTTTGCGCCTCCTGCAGGTCTTGGCTCAGGGGCTGCTTGCCCTGAGCTGGGGCTGTGGGCGGGAGTCCAGGCACGCAGGGGCAGGCCCCAACCAGCTGCACACGTCTCTGCTGGGGAGGAGAGCGCTAGGGAAGCTACGTGTGTGAGGCAGCTGCTGGGCGCCCAGGGAGTCAGCCTCCGGGTGTGCGGGGCTGCAGACCCCAGCCAGGGGCCCTGGGAGCCTGGTGCACTCCGTGCGGCGCTGAGCCTGGGCGGCCAAGCAACCGCTGGAGGAGCCCTGCACTGGCACTTCCCTTCCCTCGCACAGAGCTCTTCCTGCTGGAGCCCTTGGCAGTGTGCAAGCCACCGGCCCCTAAGCCCTCCCCAAGGACGCCTGGGGCCTAGGTGCAAAGGCAAGGCAGGAGCGTAGCTGAGGCCAGGAAGGCGCCAGTGGCGTCTCCCAGCCTCGCGCAGCCTGCTCCTTCCTGGGCAGGAAGCCTAGCAGCGAGGCAAGTCTGGGCAAGGCTCGCCCAGGGCAGAGCAGCCTCGCGCCAGCAACTCTGCCAGAACGGGCCTCTGAGCAGAGCTGGCGCTGTGCCGTCCTGGAGGCGCACTCGGCTCCAGCCAAGTAGGGCTTGAGCCAAACGAGGCTGGGCTGCCTCTTCTTCCCTCGAGGAGGCTCGCCTCCCCGCCAGCTGTTCACTCGGCTTCCAGGTGGGGGCGCTCTGCGCCTCCTGCAGGTCTTGGCTCAGGGGCTGCTTGCCCTGAGCTGGGGCTGTGGGCGGGAGCCCAGGCACGCAGGGGCAGGCCCCAACCAGCTGCACACGTCTCTGCTGGGGAGGAGAGCGCTAGGGAAGCTACGTGTGTGAGGCAGCTGCTGGGCGCCCAGGGAGTCAGCCTCCGGGTGTGCGGGGCTGCAGACCCCAGCCAGGGGCCCTGGGAGCCTGGTGCACTCCGTGCGGCGCTGAGCCTGGGCGGCCAAGCAACCGCTGGAGGAGCCCTGCACTGGCCCTTCCCTTCCCTCGCACAGAGCTCTTCCTGCTGGAGCCCTTGGCAGTGTGCAAGCCACCGGCCCCTAAGCCCTCCCCAAGGACGCCTGGGGCCTAGGTGCAAAGGCAAGGCAGGAGCGGAGCTGAGGCCAGGAAGGCGCCAGTGGCGTCTCCCAGCCTCGCCCAGCCTGCTCCTTCCTGGGCAGGAAGCCTAGCAGCGAGGCAAGTCTGGGCAAGGCTCGCCCAGGGCAGAGCAGCCTCGCTCCAGCAACTCTGCCAGAACGGGCCTCTCAGCAGACCTGGAGCTCTGCCGTCCTGGAGGCGCACTCGGCTCCAGCCAAGTAGGGCTTGAGCCAAACGAGGCTGGGCTGCCTCTTCTTCCCTCGAGGAGGCTCGCCTCCCCGCCAGCTGTTCACTCGGCTTCCAGGTGGGGGCGCTCTGCGCCTCCTGCAGGTCTTGGCTCAGGGGCTGCTTGCCCTGAGCTGGGGCTGTGGGTGGGAGCCCAGGCACGCAGGGGCAGGCCCCAACCAGCTGCACACGTCTCTGCTGGGGACGAGAGCGCTAGGGAAGCTACGTGTGTGAGGCAGCTGCTGGGCGCCCAGGGAGTCAGCCTCCGGGTGTGCGGGGCTGCAGACCCCAGCCAGGGGCCCTGGGAGCCTGGTGCACTCCGTGCGGCGCTGAGTCTGGGCGGCCAAGCAACCGCTGGAGGAGCCCTGCACTGGCCCTTCCCTTCCCTCGCACAGAGCTCTTCCTGCTGGAGCCCTTGGCAGTGTGCAAGCCACCGGCCCCTAAGCCCTCCCCAAGGACGCATGGGGCCTAGGTGCAAAGGCAAGGCAGGAGCGGAGCTGAGGCCAGGAAGGCGCCAGTGGCGTCTCCCAGCCTCGCGCAGCCTGCTCCTTCCTGGGCAGGAAGCCTAGCAGCGAGGCAAGTCTGGGCAAGGCTCGCCCAGGGCAGAGCAGCCTCGCGCCAGCAACTCTGCCAGAACGGGCCTCTGAGCAGAGCTGAAGCTCTGCCGTCCTGGAGGCGCACACGGCTCCAGCCAAGTAGGGCTTGAGCCAAACGAGGCTGGGCTGCCTCTTCTTCCCTCGAGGAGGCTCGCCACCCCGCCAGCTGTTCACTCGGCTTCCAGGTGGGGGCGCTCTGCGCCTCCTGCAGGTCTTGGCTCAGGGGCTGCTTGCCCTGAGCTGGGGCTGTGGGCGGGAGCCCAGGCACGCAGGGGCAGGCCCCAACCAGCTGCACACGTCTCTGCTGGGGAGGAGAGCGCTAGGGAAGCTACGTGTGTGAGGCAGCTGCTGGGCGCCCAGGGAGTCAGCCTCCGGGTGTGCGGGGCTGCAGACCCCAGCCAGGGGCCCTGGCAGCCTGGTGCACTCCGTGCGGCGCTGAGCCTGGGCGGCCAAGCAACCGCTGGAGGAGCCCTGCACTGGCACTTCCCTTCCCTCGCACAGAGCTCTTCCTGCTGGAGCCCTTGGCAGTGTGCAAGCCACCGGCCCCTAAGCCCTCCCCAAGGACGCATGGGGCCTAGGTGCAAAGGCAAGGCAGGAGCGGACCTGAGGCCAGGAAGGCGCCAGTGGCGTCTCCCAGCCTCGCGCAGCCTGCTCCTTCCTGGGCAGGAAGCCTAGCAGCGAGGCAAGTCTGGGCAAGGCTCGCCCAGGGCAGAGCAGCCTCGCGCCAGCAACTCTGCCACAACGGGCCTCTGAGCAGAGCTGGCGCTGTGCCGTCCTGGAGGCGCACTCGGCTCCAGCCAAGTAGGGCTTGAGCCAAACGAGGCTGGGCTGCCTCTTCTTCCCTCGAGGAGGCTCGCCTCCCCGCCAGCTGTTCACTCGGCTTCCAGGTGGGGGCGCTCTGCGCCTCCTGCAGGTCTTGGCTCAGGGGCTGCTTGCCCTGAGCTGGGGCTGTGGGCGGGAGCCCAGGCACGCAGGGGCAGGCCCCAACCAGCTGCACACGTCTCTGCTGGGGAGGAGAGCGCTAGGGAAGCTACGTGTGTGAGGCAGCTGCTGGGCGCCCAGGGAGTCAGCCTCCGGGTGTGCGGGGCTGCAGACCCCATCCAGGGGCCCTGGGAGCCTGGTGCACTCCGTGCGGCGCTGAGCCTGGGCGGCCAAGCAACCGCTGGAGGAGCCCTGCACTGGCCCTTCCCTTCCCTCGCACAGAGCTCTTCCTGCTGGAGCCCTTGGCAGTGTGCAAGCCACCGGCCCCTAAGCCCTCCCCAAGGACGCCTGGGGCCTAGGTGCAAAGGCAAGGCAGGAGCGGAGCTGAGGCCAGGAAGGCGCCAGTGGCGTCTCCCAGCCTCGCCCAGCCTGCTCCTTCCTGGGCAGGAAGCCTAGCAGCGAGGCAAGTCTGGGCAAGGCTCGCCCAGGGCAGAGCAGCCTCGCTCCAGCAACTCTGCCAGAACGGGCCTCTCAGCAGACCTGGAGCTCTGCCGTCCTGGAGGCGCACTCGGCTCCAGCCAAGTAGGGCTTGAGCCAAACGAGGCTGGGCTGCCTCTTCTTCCCTCGAGGAGGCTCGCCTCCCCGCCAGCTGTTCACTCGGCTTCCAGGTGGGGGCGCTCTGCGCCTCCTGCAGGTCTTGGCTCAGGGGCTGCTTGCCCTGAGCTGGGGCTGTGGGTGGGAGCCCAGGCACGCAGGGGCAGGCCCCAACCAGCTGCACACGTCTCTGCTGGGGACGAGAGCGCTAGGGAAGCTACGTGTGTGAGGCAGCTGCTGGGCGCCCAGGGAGTCAGCCTCCGGGTGTGCGGGGCTGCAGACCCCAGCCAGGGGCCCTGGGAGCCTGGTGCACTCCGTGCGGCGCTGAGCCTGGGCGGCCAAGCAACCGCTGGAGGAGCCCTGCACTGGCCCTTCCCTTCCCTCGCACAGAGCTCTTACTGCTGGAGCCCTTGGCAGTGTGCAAGCCACCGGCCCCTAAGCCCTCCCCAAGGACGCCTGGGGCCTAGGTGCAAAGGCAAGGCAGGAGCGGAGCTGAGGCCAGGAAGGCGCCAGTGGCGTCTCCCAGCCTCGCGCAGCCTGCTCCTTCCTGGGCAGGAAGCCTAGCAGCGAGGCAAGTCTGGGCAAGGCTCGCCCAGGGCAGAGCAGCCTCGCGCCAGCAACTCTGCCAGAACGGGCCTCTGAGCAGAGCTGGAGCTCTGCCGTCTGGAGGCGCACTCGGCTCCAGCCAAGTAGGGCTTGAGCCAAACGAGGCTGGGCTGCCTCTTCTTCCCTCGAGGAGGCTCGCCTCCCCGCCAGCTGTTCACTCGGCTTCCAGGTGGGGGCGCTTTGCGCCTCCTGCAGGTCTTGGCTCAGGGGCTGCTTGCCCTGAGCTGGGGCTGTGGGCGGGAGTCCAGGCACGCAGGGGCAGGCCCCAACCAGCTGCACACGTCTCTGCTGGGGAGGAGAGCGCTAGGGAAGCTACGTGTGTGAGGCAGCTGCTGGGCGCCCAGGGAGTCAGCCTCCGGGTGTGCGGGGCTGCAGACCCCAGCCAGGGGCCCTGGGAGCCTGGTGCACTCCGTGCGGCGCTGAGCCTGGGCGGCCAAGCAACCGCTGGAGGAGCCCTGCACTGGCACTTCCCTTCCCTCGCACAGAGCTCTTCCTGCTGGAGCCCTTGGCAGTGTGCAAGCCACCGGCCCCTAAGCCCTCCCCAAGGACGCCTGGGGCCTAGGTGCAAAGGCAAGGCAGGAGCGGAGCTGAGGCCAGGAAGGCGCCAGTGGCGTCTCCCAGCCTCGCGCAGCCTGCTCCTTCCTGGGCAGGAAGCCTAGCAGCGAGGCAAGTCTGGGCAAGGCTCGCCCAGGGCAGAGCAGCCTCGCGCCAGCAACTCTGCCAGAACGGGCCTCTGAGCAGAGCTGGCGCTGTGCCGTCCTGGAGGCGCACTCGGCTCCAGCCAAGTAGGGCTTGAGCCAAACGAGGCTGGGCTGCCTCTTCTTCCCTCGAGGAGGCTCGCCTCCCCGCCAGCTGTTCACTCGGCTTCCAGGTGGGGGCGCTCTGCGCCTCCTGCAGGTCTTGGCTCAGGGGCTGCTTGCCCTGAGCTGGGGCTGTGGGCGGGAGCCCAGGCACGCAGGGGCAGGCCCCAACCAGCTGCACACGTCTCTGCTGGGGAGGAGAGCGCTAGGGAAGCTACGTGTGTGAGGCAGCTGCTGGGCGCCCAGGGAGTCAGCCTCCGGGTGTGCGGGGCTGCAGAGCCCAGCCAGGGGCCCTGGGAGCCTGGTGCACTCCGTGCGGCGCTGAGCCTGGGCGGCCAAGCAACCGCTGGAGGAGCCCTGCACTGGCCCTTCCCTTCCCTCGCACAGAGCTCTTCCTGCTGGAGCCCTTGGCAGTGTGCAAGCCACCGGCCCCTAAGCCCTCCCCAAGGACGCCTGGGGCCTAGGTGCAAAGGCAAGGCAGGAGCGGAGCTGAGGCCAGGAAGGCGCCAGTGGCGTCTCCCAGCCTCGCCCAGCCTGCTCCTTCCTGGGCAGGAAGCCTAGCAGCGAGGCAAGTCTGGGCAAGGCTCGCCCAGGGCAGAGCAGCCTCGCTCCAGCAACTCTGCCAGAACGGGCCTCTCAGCAGACCTGGAGCTCTGCCGTCCTGGAGGCGCACTCGGCTCCAGCCAAGTAGGGCTTGAGCCAAACGAGGCTGGGCTGCCTCTTCTTCCCTCGAGGAGGCTCGCCTCCCCGCCAGCTGTTCACTCGGCTTCCAGGTGGGGGCGCTCTGCGCCTCCTGCAGGTCTTGGCTCAGGGGCTGCTTGCCCTGAGCTGGGGCTGTGGGTGGGAGCCCAGGCACGCAGGGGCAGGCCCCAACCAGCTGCACACGTCTCTGCTGGGGACGAGAGCGCTAGGGAAGCTACGTGTGTGAGGCAGCTGCTGGGCGCCCAGGGAGTCAGCCTCCGGGTGTGCGGGGCTGCAGACCCCAGCCAGGGGCCCTGGGAGCCTGGTGCACTCCGTGCGGCGCTGAGTCTGGGCGGCCAAGCAACCGCTGGAGGAGCCCTGCACTGGCCCTTCCCTTCCCTCGCACAGAGCTCTTCCTGCTGGAGCCCTTGGCAGTGTGCAAGCCACCGGCCCCTAAGCCCTCCCCAAGGACGCATGGGGCCTAGGTGCAAAGGCAAGGCAGGAGCGGAGCTGAGGCCAGGAAGGCGCCAGTGGCGTCTCCCAGCCTCGCGCAGCCTGCTCCTTCCTGGGCAGGAAGCCTAGCAGCGAGGCAAGTCTGGGCAAGGCTCGCCCAGGGCAGAGCAGCCTCGCGCCAGCAACTCTGCCAGAACGGGCCTCTGAGCAGAGCTGAAGCTCTGCCGTCCTGGAGGCGCACACGGCTCCAGCCAAGTAGGGCTTGAGCCAAACGAGGCTGGGCTGCCTCTTCTTCCCTCGAGGAGGCTCGCCACCCCGCCAGCTGTTCACTCGGCTTCCAGGTGGGGGCGCTCTGCGCCTCCTGCAGGTCTTGGCTCAGGGGCTGCTTGCCCTGAGCTGGGGCTGTGGGCGGGAGCCCAGGCACGCAGGGGCAGGCCCCAACCAGCTGCACACGTCTCTGCTGGGGAGGAGAGCGCTAGGGAAGCTACGTGTGTGAGGCAGCTGCTGGGCGCCCAGGGAGTCAGCCTCCGGGTGTGCGGGGCTGCAGACCCCAGCCAGGGGCCCTGGCAGCCTGGTGCACTCCGTGCGGCGCTGAGCCTGGGCGGCCAAGCAACCGCTGGAGGAGCCCTGCACTGGCCCTTCCCTTCCCTCGCACAGAGCTCTTCCTGCTGGAGCCCTTGGCAGTGTGCAAGCCACCGGCCCCTAAGCCCTCCCCAAGGACGCCTGGGGCCTAGGTGCAAAGGCAAGGCAGGAGCGGAGCTGAGGCCAGGAAGGCGCCAGTGGCGTCTCCCAGCCTCGCGCAGCCTGCTCCTTCCTGGGCAGGAAGCCTAGCAGCGAGGCAAGTCTGGGCAAGGCTCGCCCAGGGCAGAGCAGCCTCGCGCCAGCAACTCTGCCAGAACGGGCCTCTCAGCAGAGCTGGAGCTCTGCCGTCCTGGAGGCGCACTCGGCTCCAGCCAAGTAGGGCTTGAGCCAAACGAGGCTGGGCTGCCTCTTCTTCCCTCGAGGAGGCTCGCCTCCCCGCCAGCTGTTCACTCGGCTTCCAGGTGGGGGCGCTCTGCGCCTCCTGCAGGTCTTGGCTCAGGGGCTGCTTGCCCTGAGCTGGGGCTGTGGGCGGGAGCCCAGGCACGCAGGGGCAGGCCCCAACCAGCTGCACACGTCTCTGCTGGGGAGGAGAGCGCTAGGGAAGCTACGTGTGTGAGGCAGCTGCTGGGCGCCCAGGGAGTCAGCCTCCGGGTGTGCGGGGCTGCAGACCCCAGCCAGGGGCCCTGGGAGCCTGGTGCACTCCGTGCGGCGCTGAGCCTGGGCGGCCAAGCAACCGCTGGAGGAGCCCTGCACTGGCACTTCCCTTCCCTCGCACAGAGCTCTTCCTGCTGGAGCCCTTGGCAGTGTGCAAGCCACCGGCCCCTAAGCCCTCCCCAAGGACGCCTGGGGCCTAGGTGCAAAGGCAAGGCAGGAGCGGAGCTGAGGCCAGGAAGGCGCCAGTGGCGTCTCCCAGCCTCGCGCAGCCTGCTCCTTCCTGGGCAGGAAGCCTAGCAGCGAGGCAAGTCTGGGCAAGGCTCGCCCAGGGCAGAGCAGCCTCGCGCCAGCAACTCTGCCACAACGGGCCTCTGAGCAGAGCTGGCGCTGTGCCGTCCTGGAGGCGCACTCGGCTCCAGCCATGTAGGGCTTGAGCCAAACGAGGCTGGGCTGCCTCTTCTTCCCTCGAGGAGGCTCGCCTCCCCGCCAGCTGTTCACTCGGCTTCCAGGTGGGGGCGCTCTGCGCCTCCTGCAGGTCTTGGCTCAGGGGCTGCTTGCCCTGAGCTGGGGCTGTGGGCGGGAGCCCAGGCACGCAGGGGCAGGCCCCAACCAGCTGCACACGTCTCTGCTGGGGAGGAGAGCGCTAGGGAAGCTACGTGTGTGAGGCAGCTGCTGGGCGCCCAGGGAGTCAGCCTCCGGGTGTGCGGGGCTGCAGACCCCAGCCAGGGGCCCTGGGAGCCTGGTGCATTCCGTGCGGCGCTGAGCCTGGGCGGCCAAGCAACCGCTGGAGGAGCCCTGCACTGGCACTTCCCTTCCCTCGCACAGAGCTCTTCCTGCTGGAGCCCTTGGCAGTGTGCAAGCCACCGGCCCCTAAGCCCTCCCCAAGGACGCATGGGGCCTAGGTGCAAAGGCAAGGCAGGAGCGGAGCTGAGGCCAGGAAGGCGCCAGTGGCGTCTCCCAGCCTCGCGCAGCCTGCTCCTTCCTGGGCAGGAAGCCTAGCAGCGAGGCAAGTCTGGGCAAGGCTCGCCCAGGGCAGAGCAGCCTCGCGCCAGCAACTCTGCCACAACGGGCCTCTGAGCAGAGCTGGAGCTCTGCCGTCCTGGAGGCGCACTCGGCTCCAGCCAAGTAGGGCTTGAGCCAAACGAGGCTGGGCTGCCTCTTCTTCCCTCGAGGAGGCTCGCCTCCCCGCCAGCTGTTCACTCGGCTTCCAGGTGGGGGCGCTCTGCGCCTCCTGCAGGTCTTGGCTCAGGGGCTGCTTGCCCGGAGCTGGGGCTGTGGGCGGGAGCCCAGGCACGCAGGGGCAGGCCCCAACCAGCTGCACACGTCTCTGCTGGGGAGGAGAGCGCTAGGGAAGCTACGTGTGTGAGGCAGCTGCTGGGCGCCCAGGGAGTCAGCCTCCGGGTGTGCGGGGCTGCAGACCCCATCCAGGGGCCCTGGGAGCCTGGTGCACTCCGTGCGGCGCTGAGCCTGGGCGGCCAAGCAACCGCTGGAGGAGCCCTGCACTGGCACTTCCCTTCCCTCGCACAGAGCTCTTCCTGCTGGAGCCCTTGGCAGTGTGCAAGCCACCGGCCCCTAAGCCCTCCCCAAGGACGCCTGGGGCCTAGGTGCAAAGGCAAGGCAGGAGCGGAGCTGAGGCCAGGAAGGCGCCAGTGGCGTCTCCCAGCCTCGCGCAGCCTGCTCCTTCCTGGGCAGGAAGCCTAGCAGCGAGGCAAGTCTGGGCAAGGCTCGCCCAGGGCAGAGCAGCCTCGCTCCAGCAACTCTGCCAGAACGGGCCTCTCAGCAGACCTGGAGCTCTGCCGTCCTGGAGGCGCACTCGGCTCCAGCCAAGTAGGGCTTGAGCCAAACGAGGCTGGGCTGCCTCTTCTTCCCTCGAGGAGGCTCGCCTCCCCGCCAGCTGTTCACTCGGCTTCCAGGTGGGGGCGCTCTGCGCCTCCTGCAGGTCTTGGCTCAGGGGCTGCTTGCCCTGAGCTGGGGGTGTGGGTGGGAGCCCAGGCACGCAGGGGCAGGCCCCAACCAGCTGCACATGTCTCTGCTGGGGACGAGAGCGCTAGGGAAGCTACGTGTGTGAGGCAGCTGCTGGGCGCCCAGGGAGTAAGCCTCCGGGTGTGCGGGGCTGCAGACCCCAGCCAGGGGCCCTGGGAGCCTGGTGCACTCCGTGCGGCGCTGAGTCTGGGCGGCCAAGCAACCGCTGGAGGAGCCCTGCACTGGCCCTTCCCTTCCCTCGCACAGAGCTCTTCCTGCTGGAGCCCTTGGCAGTGTGCAAGCCACCGGCCCCTAAGCCCTCCCCAAGGACGCCTGGGGCCTAGGTGCAAAGGCAAGGCAGGAGCGGAGCTGAGGCCAGGAAGGCGCCAGTTGCGTCTCCCAGCCTCGCGCAGCCTGCTCCTTCCTGGGCAGGAAGCCTAGCAGCGAGGCAAGTCTGGGCAAGGCTCGCCCAGGGCAGAGCAGCCTCGCGCCAGCAACTCTGCCACAACGGGCCTCTGAGCAGAGCTGGCGCTGTGCCGTCCTGGAGGCGCACTCGGCTCCAGCCATGTAGGGCTTGAGCCAAACGAGGCTGGGCTGCCTCTTCTTCCCTCGAGGAGGCTCGCCTCCCCGCCAGCTGTTCACTCGGCTTCCAGGTGGGGGCGCTCTGCGCCTCCTGCAGGTCTTGGCTCAGGGGCTGCTTGCCCTGAGCTGGGGCTGTGGGCGGGAGCCCAGGCACGCAGGGGCAGGCCCCAACCAGCTGCACACGTCTCTGCTGGGGAGGAGAGCGCTAGGGAAGCTACGTGTGTGAGGCAGCTGCTGGGCGCCCAGGGAGTCAGCCTCCGGGTGTGCGGGGCTGCAGACCCCAGCCAGGGGCCCTGGGAGCCTGGTGCACTCCGTGCGGCGCTGAGCCTGGGCGGCCAAGCAACCGCTGGAGGAGCCCTGCACTGGCACTTCCCTTCCCTCGCACAGAGCTCTTCCTGCTGGAGCCCTTGGCAGTGTGCAAGCCACCGGCCCCTAAGCCCTCCCCAAGGACGCATGGGGCCTAGGTGCAAAGGCAAGGCAGGAGCGGAGCTGAGGCCAGGAAGGCGCCAGTGGCGTCTCCCAGCCTCGCGCAGCCTGCTCCTTCCTGGGCAGGAAGCCTAGCAGCGAGGCAAGTCTGGGCAAGGCTCGCCCAGGGCAGAGCAGCCTCGCGCCAGCAACTCTGCCACAACGGGCCTCTGAGCAGAGCTGGAGCTCTGCCGTCCTGGAGGCGCACTCGGCTCCAGCCAAGTAGGGCTTGAGCCAAACGAGGCTGGGCTGCCTCTTCTTCCCTCGAGGAGGCTCGCCTCCCCGCCAGCTGTTCACTCGGCTTCCAGGTGGGGGCGCTCTGCGCCTCCTGCAGGTCTTGGCTCAGGGGCTGCTTGCCCTGAGCTGGGGCTGTGGGCGGGAGCCCAGGCACGCAGGGGCAGGCCCCAACCAGCTGCACACGTCTCTGCTGGGGAGGAGAGCGCTAGGGAAGCTACGTGTGTGAGGCAGCTGCTGGGCGCCCAGGGAGTCAGCCTCCGGGTGTGCGGGGCTGCAGACCCCATCCAGGGGCCCTGGGAGCCTGGTGCACTCCGTGCGGCGCTGAGCCTGGGCGGCCAAGCAACCGCTGGAGGAGCCCTGCACTGGCACTTCCCTTCCCTCGCACAGAGCTCTTCCTGCTGGAGCCCTTGGCAGTGTGCAAGCCACCGGCCCCTAAGCCCTCCCCAAGGACGCCTGGGGCCTAGGTGCAAAGGCAAGGCAGGAGCGGAGCTGAGGCCAGGAAGGCGCCAGTGGCGTCTCCCAGCCTCGCGCAGCCTGCTCCTTCCTGGGCAGGAAGCCTAGCAGCGAGGCAAGTCTGGGCAAGGCTCGCCCAGGGCAGAGCAGCCTCGCTCCAGCAACTCTGCCAGAACGGGCCTCTCAGCAGACCTGGAGCTCTGCCGTCCTGGAGGCGCACTCGGCTCCAGCCAAGTAGGGCTTGAGCCAAACGAGGCTGGGCTGCCTCTTCTTCCCTCGAGGAGGCTCGCCTCCCCGCCAGCTGTTCACTCGGCTTCCAGGTGGGGGCGCTCTGCGCCTCCTGCAGGTCTTGGCTCAGGGGCTGCTTGCCCTGAGCTGGGGGTGTGGGTGGGAGCCCAGGCACGCAGGGGCAGGCCCCAACCAGCTGCACATGTCTCTGCTGGGGACGAGAGCGCTAGGGAAGCTACGTGTGTGAGGCAGCTGCTGGGCGCCCAGGGAGTAAGCCTCCGGGTGTGCGGGGCTGCAGACCCCAGCCAGGGGCCCTGGGAGCCTGGTGCACTCCGTGCGGCGCTGAGTCTGGGCGGCCAAGCAACCGCTGGAGGAGCCCTGCACTGGCCCTTCCCTTCCCTCGCACAGAGCTCTTCCTGCTGGAGCCCTTGGCAGTGTGCAAGCCACCGGCCCCTAAGCCCTCCCCAAGGACGCATGGGGCCTAGGTGCAAAGGCAAGGCAGGAGCGGAGCTGAGGCCAGGAAGGCGCCAGTGGCGTCTCCCAGCCTCGCGCAGCCTGCTCCTTCCTGGGCAGGAAGCCTAGCAGCGAGGCAAGTCTGGGCAAGGCTCGCCCAGGGCAGAGCAGCCTCGCGCCAGCAACTCTGCCAGAACGGGCCTCTGAGCAGAGCTGAAGCTCTGCCGTCCTGGAGGCGCACACGGCTCCAGCCAAGTAGGGCTTGAGCCAAACGAGGCTGGGCTGCCTCTTCTTCCCTCGAGGAGGCTCGCCACCCCGCCAGCTGTTCACTCGGCTTCCAGGTGGGGGCGCTCTGCGCCTCCTGCAGGTCTTGGCTCAGGGGCTGCTTGCCCTGAGCTGGGGCTGTGGGCGGGAGCCCAGGCACGCAGGGGCAGGCCCCAACCAGCTGCACACGTCTCTGCTGGGGAGGAGAGCGCTAGGGAAGCTACGTGTGTGAGGCAGCTGCTGGGCGCCCAGGGAGTCAGCCTCCGGGTGTGCGGGGCTGCAGACCCCAGCCAGGGGCCCTGGCAGCCTGGTGCACTCCGTGCGGCGCTGAGCCTGGGCGGCCAAGCAACCGCTGGAGGAGCCCTGCACTGGCCCTTCCCTTCCCTCGCACAGAGCTCTTCCTGCTGGAGCCCTTGGCAGTGTGCAAGCCACCGGCCCCTAAGCCCTCCCCAAGGACGCCTGGGGCCTAGGTGCAAAGGCAAGGCAGGAGCGGAGCTGAGGCCAGGAAGGCGCCAGTGGCGACTCACAGCCTCGCGCAGCGTGCTCCTTCCTGGGCAGGAAGCCTAGCAGCGAGGCAAGTCTGGGCAAGGCTCGCCCAAGGCAGAGCAGCCTCGCGCCAGCAACTCTGCCAGAACGGGCCTCTCAGCAGAGCTGGAGCTCTGCCGTCCTGGAGGCGCACTCGGCTCCAGCCAAGTAGGGCTTGAGCCAAACGAGGCTGGGCTGCCTCTTCTTCCCTCGAGGAGGCTCGCCTCCCCGCCAGCTGTTCACTCGGCTTCCAGGTGGGGGCGCTCTGCGCCTCCTGCAGGTCTTGGCTCAGGGGCTGCTTGCCCTGAGCTGGGGCTGTGGGCGGGAGCCCAGGCACGCAGGGGCAGGCCCCAACCAGCTGCACACGTCTCTGCTGGGGAGGAGAGCGCTAGGGAAGCTACGTGTGTGAGGCAGCTGCTGGGCGCCCAGGGAGTCAGCCTCCGGGTGTGCGGGGCTGCAGACCCCAGCCAGGGGCCCTGGGAGCCTGGTGCACTCCGTGCGGCGCTGAGCCTGGGCGGCCAAGCAACCGCTGGAGGAGCCCTGCACTGGCACTTCCCTTCCCTCGCACAGAGCTCTTCCTGCTGGAGCCCTTGGCAGTGTGCAAGCCACCGGCCCCTAAGCCCTCCCCAAGGACGCCTGGGGCCTAGGTGCAAAGGCAAGGCAGGAGCGGAGCTGAGGCCAGGAAGGCGCCAGTGGCGTCTCCCAGCTTCGCGCAGCCTGCTCCTTCCTGGGCAGGAAGCCTAGCAGCGAGGCAAGTCTGGGCAAGGCTCGCCCAGGGCAGAGCAGCCTCGCGCCAGCAACTCTGCCACAACGGGCCTCTGAGCAGAGCTGGCGCTGTGCCGTCCTGGAGGCGCACTCGGCTCCAGCCATGTAGGGCTTGAGCCAAACGAGGCTGGGCTGCCTCTTCTTCCCTCGAGGAGGCTCGCCTCCCCGCCAGCTGTTCACTCGGCTTCCAGGTGGGGGCGCTCTGCGCCTCCTGCAGGTCTTGGCTCAGGGGCTGCTTGCCCTGAGCTGGGGCTGTGGGTGGGAGCCCAGGCACGCAGGGGCAGGCCCCAACCAGCTGCACACGTCTCTGCTGGGGACGAGAGCGCTAGGGAAGCTACGTGTGTGAGGCAGCTGCTGGGCGCCCAGGGAGTCAGCCTCCGGGTGTGCGGGGCTGCAGACCCCAGCCAGGGGCCTTGGGAGCCTGGTGCACTCCGTGCGGCGCTGAGTCTGGGCGGCCAAGCAACCGCTGGAGGAGCCCTGCACTGGCCCTTCCCTTCCCTCGCACAGAGCTCTTCCTGCTGGAGCCCTTGGCAGTGTGCAAGCCACCGGCCCCTAAGCCCTCCCCAAGGACGCCTGGGGCCTAGGTGCAAAGGCAAGGCAGGAGCGGAGCTGAGGCCAGGAAGGCGCCAGTGGCGTCTCCCAGCCTCGCGCAGCCTGCTCCTTCCTGGGCAGGAAGCCTAGCAGCGAGGCAAGTCTGGGCAAGGCTCGCCCAGGGCAGAGCAGCCTCGCGCCAGCAACTCTGCCAGAACGGGCCTCTGAGCAGAGCTGGAGCTCTGCCGTCCTGGAGGCGCACACGGCTCCAGCCAAGTAGGGCTTGAGCCAAACGAGGCTGGGCTGCCTCTTCTTCCCTCGAGGAGGCTCGCCACCCCGCCAGCTGTTCACTCGGCTTCCAGGTGGGGGCGCTCTGCGCCTCCTGCAGGTTTTGGCTCAGGGGCTGCTTGCCCTGAGCTGGGGCTGTGGGCGGGAGCCCAGGCACGCAGGGGCAGGCCCCAACCAGCTGCACACGTCTCTGCTGGGGAGGAGAGCGCTAGGGAAGCTAGGTGTGTGAGGCAGCTGCTGGGCGCCCAGGGAGTCAGCCTCCGGGTGTGCGGGGCTGCAGACCCCAGCCAGGGGCCCTGGCAGCCTGGTGCACTCCGTGCGGCGCTGAGCCTGGGCGGCCAAGCAACCGCTGGAGGAGCCCTGCACTGGCCCTTCCCTTCCCTCGCACAGAGCTCTTCCTGCTGGAGCCCTTGGCAGTGTGCAAGCCACCGGCCCCTAAGCCCTCCCCAAGGACGCCTGGGGCCTAGGTGCAAAGGCAAGGCAGGAGCGGAGCTGAGGCCAGGAAGGCGCCAGTGGCGTCTCCCAGCCTCGCGCAGCCTGCTCCTTCCTGGGCAGGAAGCCTAGCAGCGAGGCAAGTCTGGGCAAGGCTCGCCCAGGGCAGAGCAGCCTCGCGCCAGCAACTCTGCCAGAACGGGCCTCTGAGCAGAGCTGGCGCTGTGCCGTCCTGGAGGCGCACTCGGCTCCAGCCAAGTAGGGCTTGAGCCAAACGAGGCTGGGCTGCCTCTTCTTCCCTCGAGGAGGCTCGCCTCCCCGCCAGCTGTTCACTCGGCTTCCAGGTGGGGGCGCTCTGGGCCTCCTGCAGGTCTTGGCTCAGGGGCTGCTTGCCCTGAGCTGGGGCTGTGGGCGGGAGCCCAGGCACGCAGGGGCAGGCCCCAACCAGCTGCACACGTCTCTGCTGGGGAGGAGAGCGCTAGGGAAGCTACGTGTGTGAGGCAGCTGCTGGGCGCCCAGGGAGTCAGCCTCCGGGTGTGCGGGGCTGCAGAGCCCAGCCAGGGGCCCTGGGAGCCTGGTGCACTCCGTGCGGCGCTGAGCCTGGGCGGCCAAGCAACCGCTGGAGGAGCCCTGCACTGGCCCTTCCCTTCCCTCGCACAGAGCTCTTCCTGCTGGAGCCCTTGGCAGTGTGCAAGCCACCGGCCCCTAAGCCCTCCCCAAGGACGCCTGGGGCCTAGGTGCAAAGGCAAGGCAGGAGGGGAGCTGAGGCCAGGAAGGCGCCAGTGGCGTCTCCCAGCCTCGCCCAGCCTGCTCCTTCCTGGGCAGGAAGCCTAGCAGCGAGGCAAGTCTGGGCAAGGCTCGCCCAGGGCAGAGCAGCCTCGCGCCAGCAACTCTGCCAGAACGGGCCTCTGAGCAGAGCTGGAGCTCTGCCGTCCTGGAGGCGCACTCGGCTCCAGCCAAGTAGGGCTTGAGCCAAACGAGGCTGGGCTGCCTCTTCTTCCCTCGAGGAGGCTCGCCTCCCCGCCAGCTGTTCACTCGGCTTCCAGGTGGGGGCGCTCTGCGCCTCCTGCAGGTCTTGGCTCAGGGGCTGCTTGCCCTGAGCTGGGGCTGTGGGCGGGAGCCCAAGCACGCAGGGGCAGGCCCCAACCAGCTGCACACGTCTCTGCTGGGGAGGAGAGCGCTAGGGAAGCTACGTGTGTGAGGCAGCTGCTGGGCGCCCAGGGAGTCAGCCTCCGGGTGTGCGGGGCTGCAGACCCCAGCCAGGGGCCCTGGGAGCCTGGTGCACTCCGTGCGGCGCTGAGCCTGGGCGGCCAAGCAACCGCTGGAGGAGCCCTGCACTGGCACTTCCCTTCCCTCGCACAGAGCTCTTCCTGCTGGAGCCCTTGGCAGTGTGCAAGCCACCGGCCCCTAAGCCCTCCCCAAGGACGCCTGGGGCCTAGGTGCAAAGGCAAGGCAGGAGCGGAGCTGAGGCCAGGAAGGCGCCAGTGGCGTCTCCCAGCCTCGCGCAGCCTGCTCCTTCCTGGGCAGGAAGCCTAGCAGCGAGGCAAGTCTGGGCAAGGCTCGCCCAGGGCAGAGCAGCCTCGCGCCAGCAACTCTGCCAGAACGGGCCTCTGAGCAGAGCTGGCGCTGTGCCGTCCTGGAGGCGCACTCGGCTCCAGCCAAGTAGGGCTTGAGCCAAACGAGGCTGGGCTGCCTCTTCTTCCCTCGAGGAGGCTCGCCTCCCCGCCAGCTGTTCACTCGGCTTCCAGGTGGGGGCGCTCTGGGCCTCCTGCAGGTCTTGGCTCAGGGGCTGCTTGCCCTGAGCTGGGGCTGTGGGCGGGAGCCCAGGCACGCAGGGGCAGGCCCCAACCAGCTGCACACATCTCTGCTGGGGAGGAGAGCGCTA
The DNA here is from genome assembly GCF_042477335.2 of Ovis canadensis. Lineage (NCBI taxonomy): Eukaryota > Metazoa > Chordata > Mammalia > Artiodactyla > Bovidae > Ovis > Ovis canadensis. The sequence continues at coordinate 387,129 of NC_091266.1, read as the reverse complement.
GGGAAGCTACGTGTGTGAGGCAGCTGCTGGGCGCCCAGGGAGTCAGCCTCCGGGTGTGCGGGGCTGCAGAGCCCAGCCAGGGGCCCTGGGAGCCTGGTGCACTCCGTGCGGCGCTGAGCCTGGGCGGCCAAGCAACCGCTGGAGGAGCCCTGCACTGGCCCTTCCCTTCCCTCGCACAGAGCTCTTCCTGCTGGAGCCCTTGGCAGTGTGCAAGCCACCGGCCCCTAAGCCCTCCCCAAGGACGCCTGGGGCCTAGGTGCAAAGGCAAGGCAGGAGCGGAGCTGAGGCCAGGAAGGCGCCAGTGGCGTCTCCCAGCCTCGCCCAGCCTGCTCCTTCCTGGGCAGGAAGCCTAGCAGCGAGGCAAGTCTGGGCAAGGCTCGCCCAGGGCAGAGCAGCCTCGCTCCAGCAACTCTGCCAGAACGGGCCTCTCAGCAGACCTGGAGCTCTGCCGTCCTGGAGGCGCACTCGGCTCCAGCCAAGTAGGGCTTGAGCCAAACGAGGCTGGGCTGCCTCTTCTTCCCTCGAGGAGGCTCGCCTCCCCGCCAGCTGTTCACTCGGCTTCCAGGTGGGGGCGCTCTGCGCCTCCTGCAGGTCTTGGCTCAGGGGCTGCTTGCCCTGAGCTGTGGCTGTGGGCGGGAGCCCAGGCACGCAGGGGCAGGCCCCAACCAGCTGCACACGTCTCTGCTGGGGAGGAGAGCGCTAGGGAAGCTACGTGTGTGAGGCAGCTGCTGGGCGCCCAGGGAGTCAGCCTCCGGGTGTGCGGGGCTGCAGACCCCAGCCAGGGGCCCTGGCAGCCTGGTGCACTCCGTGCGGCGCTGAGCCTGGGCGGCCAAGCAACCGCTGGAGGAGCCCTGCACTGGCCCTTCCCTTCCCTCGCACAGAGCTCTTCCTGCTGGAGCCCTTGGCAGTGTGCAAGCCACCGGCCCCTAAGCCCTCCCCAAGGACGCCTGGGGCCTAGGTGCAAAGGCAAGGCAGGAGCGGAGCTGAGGCCAGGAAGGCGCCAGTGGCGTCTCCCAGCCTCGCGCAGCCTGCTCCTTCCTGGGCAGGAAGCCTAGCAGCGAGGCAAGTCTGGGCAAGGCTCGCCCAGGGCAGAGCAGCCTCGCGCCAGCAACTCTGCCAGAACGGGCCTCTCAGCAGAGCTGGAGCTCTGCCGTCCAGGAGGCGCACTCGGCTCCAGCCAAGTAGGGCTTGAGCCAAACGAGGCTGGGCTGCCTCTTCTTCCCTCGAGGAGGCTCGCCTCCCCGCCAGCTGTTCACTCGGCTTCCAGGTGGGGGCGCTCTGCGCCTCCTGCAGGTCTTGGCTCAGGGGCTGCTTGCCCTGAGCTGGGGCTGTGGGCGGGAGCCCAGGCACGCAGGCGCAGGCCCCAACCAGCTGCACACGTCTCTGCTGGGGAGGAGAGCGCTAGGGAAGCTACGTGTGTGAGGCAGCTGCTGGGCACCCAGGGAGTCAGCCTCCGGGTGTGCGGGGCTGCAGACCCCAGCCAGGGGCCCTGGGAGCCTGGTGCACTCCGTGCGGCGCTGAGCCTGGGCGGCCAAGCAACCGCTGGAGGAGCCCTGCACTGGCCCTTCCCTTCCCTCGCACAGAGCTCTTCCTGCTGGAGCCCTTGGCAGTGTGCAAGCCACCGGCCCCTAAGCCCTCCCCAAGGACGCCTGGGGCCTAGGTGCAAAGGCAAGGCAGGAGCGGAGCTGAGGCCAGGAAGGCGCCAGTGGCGTCTCCCAGCCTCGCGCAGCCTGCTCCTTCCTGGGCAGGAAGCCTAGCAGCGAGGCAAGTCTGGGCAAGGCTCGCCCAGGGCAGAGCAGCCTCGCGCCAGCAACTCTGCCAGAACGGGCCTCTGAGCAGAGCTGGCGCTGTGCCGTCCTGGAGGCGCACTCGGCTCCAGCCAAGTAGGGCTTGAGCCAAACGAGGCTGGGCTGCCTCTTCTTCCCTCGAGGAGGCTCGCCTCCCCGCCAGCTGTTCACTCGGCTTCCAGGTGGGGGCGCTCTGGGCCTCCTGCAGGTCTTGGCTCAGGGGCTGCTTGCCCTGAGCTGGGGCTGTGGGCGGGAGCCCAGGCACGCAGGGGCAGGCCCCAACCAGCTGCACACGTCTCTGCTGGGGAGGAGAGCGCTAGGGAAGCTACGTGTGTGAGGCAGCTGCTGGGCGCCCAGGGAGTCAGCCTCCGGGTGTGCGGGGCTGCAGAGCCCAGCCAGGGGCCCTGGGAGCCTGGTGCACTCCGTGCGGCGCTGAGCCTGGGCGGCCAAGCAACCGCTGGAGGAGCCCTGCACTGGCCCTTCCCTTCCCTCGCACAGAGCTCTTCCTGCTGGAGCCCTTGGCAGTGTGCAAGCCACTGGCCCCTAAGCCCTCCCCAAGGACGCCTGGGGCCTAGGTGCAAAGGCAAGGCAGGAGCGGAGCTGAGGCCAGGAAGGCGCCAGTGGCGTCTCCCAGCCTCGCCCAGCCTGCTCCTTCCTGGGCAGGAAGCCTAGCAGCGAGGCAAGTCTGGGCAAGGCTCGCCCAGGGCAGAGCAGCCTCGCTCCAGCAACTCTGCCAGAACGGGCCTCTCAGCAGACCTGGAGCTCTGCCGTCCTGGAGGCGCACTCGGCTCCAGCCAAGTAGGGCTTGAGCCAAACGAGGCTGGGCTGCCTCTTCTTCCCTCGAGGAGGCTCGCCTCCCCGCCAGCTGTTCACTCGGCTTCCAGGTGGGGGCGCTCTGCGCCTCCTGCAGGTCTTGGCTCAGGGGCTGCTTGCCCTGAGCTGTGGCTGTGGGCGGGAGCCCAGGCACGCAGGGGCAGGCCCCAACCAGCTGCACACGTCTCTGCTGGGGAGGAGAGCGCTAGGGAAGCTACGTGTGTGAGGCAGCTGCTGGGCGCCCAGGGAGTCAGCCTCCGGGTGTGCGGGGCTGCAGACCCCAGCCAGGGGCCCTGGCAGCCTGGTGCACTCCGTGCGGCGCTGAGCCTGGGCGGCCAAGCAACCGCTGGAGGAGCCCTGCACTGGCCCTTCCCTTCCCTCGCACAGAGCTCTTCCTGCTGGAGCCCTTAGGAGTGTGCAAGCCACCGGCCCCTAAGCCCTCCCCAAGGACGCCTGGGGCCTAGGTGCAAAGGCAAGGCAGGAGCGGAGCTGAGGCCAGGAAGGCGCCAGTGGCGTCTCCCAGCCTCGCGCAGCCTGCTCCTTCCTGGGCAGGAAGCCTAGCAGCGAGGCAAGTCTGGGCAAGGCTCGCCCAGGGCAGAGCAGCCTCGCGCCAGCAACTCTGCCAGAACGGGCCTCTGAGCAGAGCTGGAGCTCTGCCGTCCTGGAGGCGCACTCGGCTCCAGCCAAGTAGGGCTTGAGCCAAACGAGGCTGGGCTGCCTCTTCTTCCCTCGAGGAGGCCCGCCTCCCCGCCAGCTGTTCACTCGGCTTCCAGGTGGGGGCGCTCTGCGCCTCCTGCAGGTCTTGGCTCAGGGGCTGCTTGCCCTGAGCTGGGGCTGTGGGCGGGAGCCCAGGCACGCAGGGGCAGGCCCCAACCAGCTGCACACGTCTCTGCTGGGGAGGAGAGCGCTAGGGAAGCTACGTGTGTGAGGCAGCTGCTGGGCGCCCAGGGAGTCAGCCTCCGGGTGTGCGGGGCTGCAGACCCCAGCCAGGGGCCCTGGGAGCCTGGTGCACTCCGTGCGGCGCTGAGCCTGGGCGGCCAAGCAACCGCTGGAGGAGCCCTGCACTGGCCCTTCCCTTCCCTCGCACAGAGCTCTTCCTGCTGGAGCCCTTGGCAGTGTGCAAGCCACCGGCCCCTAAGCCCTCCCCAAGGACGCCTGGGGCCTAGGTGCAAAGGCAAGGCAGGAGCGGAGCTGAGGCCAGGAAGGCGCCAGTGGCGTCTCCCAGCCTCGCGCAGCGTGCTCCTTCCTGGGCAGGAAGCCTAGCAGCGAGGCAAGTCTGGGCAAGGCTCGCCCAAGGCAGAGCAGCCTCGCGCCAGCAACTCTGCCAGATCGGGCCTCTGAGCAGAGCTGGAGCTGTGCCGTCCTGGAGGCGCACTCGGCTCCAGCCAAGTAGGGCTTGAGCCAAACGAGGCTGGGCTGCCTCTTCTTCCCTCGAGGAGGCTCGCCTCCCCGCCAGCTGTTCACTCGGCTTCCAGGTGGGGGCGCTCTGCGCCTCCTGCAGGTCTTGGCTCAGGGGCTGCTTGCCCTGAGCTGGGGCTGTGGGCGGGAGCCCAGGCACGCAGGGGCAGGCCCCAACCAGCTGCACACGTCTCTGCTGGGGAGGAGAGCGCTAGGGAAGCTACGTGTGTGAGGCAGCTGCTGGGCGCCCAGGGAGTCAGCCTCCGGGTGTGCGGGGCTGCAGACCCCAGCCAGGGGCCCTGGGAGCCTGGTGCACTCCGTGCGGCGCTGAGCCTGGGCGGCCAAGCAACCGCTGGAGGAGCCCTGCACTGGCACTTCCCTTCCCTCGCACAGAGCTCTTCCTGCTGGAGCCCTTGGCAGTGTGCAAGCCACCGGCCCCTAAGCCCTCCCCAAGGACGCCTGGGGCCTAGGTGCAAAGGCAAGGCAGGAGCGGAGCTGAGGCCAGGAAGGCGCCAGTGGCGTCTCCCAGCCTCGCGCAGCCTGCTCCTTCCTGGGCAGGAAGCCTAGCAGCGAGGCAAGTCTGGGCAAGGCTCGCCCAGGCAGAGCAGCCTCGCGCCAGCAACTCTGCCAGAACGGGCCTCTGAGCAGAGCTGGCGCTGTGCCGTCCTGGAGGCGCACTCGGCTCCAGCCAAGTAGGGCTTGAGCCAAACGAGGCTGGGCTGCCTCTTCTTCCCTCGAGGAGGCTCGCCTCCCCGCCAGCTGTTCACTCGGCTTCCAGGTGGGGGCGCTCTGCGCCTCCAGCAGGTCTTGGCTCAGGGGCTGCTTGCCCTGAGCTGGGGCTGTGGGCGGGAGCCCAGGCACGCAGGGGCAGGCCCCAACCAGCTGCACACGTCTCTGCTGGGGAGGAGAGCGCTAGGGAAGCTACGTGTGTGAGGCAGCTGCTGGGCGCCCAGGGAGTCAGCCTCCGGGTGTGCGGGGCTGCAGACCCCAGCCAGGGGCCCTGGGAGCCTGGTGCACTCCGTGCGGCGCTGAGCCTGGGCGGCCAAGCAACCGCTGGAGGAGCCCTGCACTGGCCCTTCCCTTCCCTCGCACAGAGCTCTTCCTGCTGGAGCCCTTGGCAGTGTGCAAGCCACCGGCCCCTAAGCCCTCCCCAAGGACGCCTGGGGCCTAGGTGCAAAGGCAAGGCAGGAGCGGAGCTGAGGCCAGGAAGGCGCCAGTGGCGTCTCCCAGCCTCGCGCAGCCTGCTCCTTCCTGGGCAGGAAGCCTAGCAGCGAGGCAAGTCTGGGCAAGGCTCGCCCAGGGCAGAGCAGCCTCGCGCCAGCAACTCTGCCAGAACGGGCCTCTCAGCAGAGCTGGAGCTCTGCCGTCCTGGAGGCGCACTCGGCTCCAGCCAAGTAGGGCTTGAGCCAAACGAGGCTGGGCTGCCTCTTCTTCCCTCGAGGAGGCTCGCCTCCCCGCCAGCTGTTCACTCGGCTTCCAGGTGGGGGCGCTCTGCGCCTCCTGCAGGTCTTGGCTCAGGGGCTGCTTGCCCTGAGCTGGGGCTGTGGGCGGGAGCCCAGGCACGCAGGGGCAGGCCCCAACCAGCTGCACACGTCTCTGCTGGGGAGGAGAGCGCTAGGGAAGCTACGTGTGTGAGGCAGCAGCTGGGCGCCCAGGGAGTCAGCCTCCGGGTGTGCGGGGCTGCAGACCCCAGCCAGGGGCCCTGGGAGCCTGGTGCACTCCGTGCGGCGCTGAGCCTGGGCGGCCAAGCAACCGCTGGAGGAGCCCTGCACTGGCACTTCCCTTCCCTCGCACAGAGCTCTTCCTGCTGGAGCCCTTGGCAGTGTGCAAGCCACCGGCCCCTAAGCCCTCCCCAAGGACGCCTGGGGCCTAGGTGCAAAGGCAAGGCAGGAGCGGAGCTGAGGCCAGGAAGGCGCCAGTGGCGTCTCCCAGCCTCGCGCAGCCTGCTCCTTCCTGGGCAGGAAGCCTAGCAGCGAGGCAAGTCTGGGCAAGGCTCGCCCAGGGCAGAGCAGCCTCGCGCCAGCAACTCTGCCAGAACGGGCCTCTGAGCAGAGCTGGCGCTGTGCCGTCCTGGAGGCGCACTCGGCTCCAGCCAAGTAGGGCTTGAGCCAAACGAGGCTGGGCTGCCTCTTCTTCCCTCGAGGAGGCTCGCCTCCCCGCCAGCTGTTCACTCGGCTTCCAGGTGGGGGCGCTCTGCGCCTCCTGCAGGTCTTGGCTCAGGGGCTGCTTGCCCTGAGCTGGGGCTGTGGGCGGGAGCCCAGGCACGCAGGGGCAGGCCCCAACCAGCTGCACACGTCTCTGCTGGGGAGGAGAGCGCTAGGGAAGCTACGTGTGTGAGGCAGCTGCTGGGCGCCCAGGGAGTCAGCCTCCGGGTGTGCGGGGCTGCAGAGCCCAGCCAGGGGCCCTGGGAGCCTGGTGCACTCCGTGCGGCGCTGAGCCTGGGCGGCCAAGCAACCGCTTGAGGAGCCCTGCACTGGCCCTTCCCTTCCCTCGCACAGAGCTCTTCCTGCTGGAGCCCTTGGCAGTGTGCAAGCCACCGGCCCCTAAGCCCTCCCCAAGGACGCCTGGGGCCTAGGTGCAAAGGCAAGGCAGGAGCAGAGCTGAGGCCAGGAAGGCGCCAGTGGCGTCTCCCAGCCTCGCCCAGCCTGCTCCTTCCTGGGCAGGAAGCCTAGCAGCGAGGCAAGTCTGGGCAAGGCTCGCCCAGGGCAGAGCAGCCTCGCTCCAGCAACTCTGCCAGAACGGGCCTCTCAGCAGACCTGGAGCTCTGCCGTCCTGGAGGCGCACTCGGCTCCAGCCAAGTAGGGCTTGAGCCAAACGAGGCTGGGCTGCCTCTTCTTCCCTCGAGGAGGCTCGCCTCCCCGCCAGCTGTTCACTCGGCTTCCAGGTGGGGGCGCTCTGCGCCTCCTGCAGGTCTTGGCTCAGGGGCTGCTTGCCCTGACCTGGGGCTGTGGGTGGGAGCCCAGGCACGCAGGGGCAGGCCCCAACCAGCTGCACACGTCTCTGCTGGGGACGAGAGCGCTAGGGAAGCTACGTGTGTGAGGCAGCTGCTGGGCGCCCAGGGAGTCAGCCTCCGGGTGTGCGGGGCTGCAGACCCCAGCCAGGGGCCCTGGGAGCCTGGTGCACTCCGTGCGGCGCTGAGCCTGGGCGGCCAAGCAACCGCTGGAGGAGCCCTGCACTGGCCCTTCCCTTCCCTCGCACAGAGCTCTTCCTGCTGGAGCCCTTGGCAGTGTGCAAGCCACCGGCCCCTAAGCCCTCCCCAAGGACGCCTGGGGCCTAGGTGCAAAGGCAAGGCAGGAGCGGAGCTGAGGCCAAGAAGGCGCCAGTGGCGTCTCCCAGCCTCGCGCAGCGTGCTCCTTCCTGGGCAGGAAGCCTAGCAGCGAGGCAAGTCTGGGCAAGGCTCGCCCAAGGCAGAGCAGCCTCGCGCCAGCAACTCTGCCAGATCGGGCCTCTGAGCAGAGCTGGAGCTGTGCCGTCCTGGAGGCGCACTCGGCTCCAGCCAAGTAGGGCTTGAGCCAAACGAGGCTGGGCTGCCTCTTCTTCCCTCGAGGAGGCTCGCCTCCCCGCCAGCTGTTCACTCGGCTTCCAGGTGGGGGCGCTCTGCGCCTCCTGCAGGTCTTGGCTCAGGGGCTGCTTGCCCTGAGCTGGGGCTGTGGGCGGGAGCCCAGGCACGCAGGGGCAGGCCCCAACCAGCTGCACACGTCTCTGCTGGGGAGGAGAGCGCTAGGGAAGCTACGTGTGTGAGGCAGCTGCTGGGCGCCCAGGGAGTCAGCCTCCGGGTGTGCGGGGCTGCAGACCCCAGCCAGGGGCCCTGGGAGCCTGGTGCACTCCGTGCGGCGCTGAGCCTGGGCGGCCAAGCAACCGCTGGAGGAGCCCTGCACTGGCACTTCCCTTCCCTCGCACAGAGCTCTTCCTGCTGGAGCCCTTGGCAGTGTGCAAGCCACCGGCCCCTAAGCCCTCCCCAAGGACGCCTGGGGCCTAGGTGCAAAGGCAAGGCAGGAGCGGAGCTGAGGCCAGGAAGGCGCCAGTGGCGTCTCCCAGCCTCGCGCAGCCTGCTCCTTCCTGGGCAGGAAGCCTAGCAGCGAGGCAAGTCTGGGCAAGGCTCGCCCAGGCAGAGCAGCCTCGCGCCAGCAACTCTGCCAGAACGGGCCTCTGAGCAGAGCTGGCGCTGTGCCGTCCTGGAGGCGCACTCGGCTCCAGCCAAGTAGGGCTTGAGCCAAACGAGGCTGGGCTGCCTCTTCTTCCCTCGAGGAGGCTCGCCTCCCCGCCAGCTGTTCACTCGGCTTCCAGGTGGGGGCGCTCTGCGCCTCCAGCAGGTCTTGGCTCAGGGGCTGCTTGCCCTGAGCTGGGGCTGTGGGCGGGAGCCCAGGCACGCAGGGGCAGGCCCCAACCAGCTGCACACGTCTCTGCTGGGGACGAGAGCGCTAGGGAAGCTACGTGTGTGAGGCAGCTGCTGGGCGCCCAGGGAGTCAGCCTCCGGGTGTGCGGGGCTGCAGACCCCAGCCAGGGGCCCTGGGAGCCTGGTGCACTCCGTGCGGCGCTGAGCCTGGGCGGCCAAGCAACCGCTGGAGGAGCCCTGCACTGGCCCTTCCCTTCCCTCGCACAGAGCTCTTCCTGCTGGAGCCCTTGGCAGTGTGCAAGCCACCGGCCCCTAAGCCCTCCCCAAGGACGCCTGGGGCCTAGGTGCAAAGGCAAGGCAGGAGCGGAGCTGAGGCCAGGAAGGCGCCAGTGGCGTCTCCCAGCCTCGCCCAGCCTGCTCCTTCCTGGGCAGGAAGCCTAGCAGCGAGGCAAGTCTGGGCAAGGCTCGCCCAGGGCAGAGCAGCCTCGCGCCAGCAACTCTGCCAGAACGGGCCTCTGAGCAGAGCTGGAGCTCTGCCGTCCTGGAGGCGCACTCGGCTCCAGCCAAGTAGGGCTTGAGCCAAACGAGGCTGGGCTGCCTCTTCTTCCCTCGAGGAGGCTCGCCTCCCCGCCAGCTGTTCACTCGGCTTCCAGGTGGGGGCGCTCTGCGCCTCCTGCAGGTCTTGGCTCAGGGGCTGCTTGCCCTGAGCTGTGGCTGTGGGCGGGAGCCCAGGCACGCAGGGGCAGGCCCCAACTAGCTGCACACGTCTCTGCTGGGGAGGAGAGGGCTAGGGAAGCTACGTGTGTGAGGCAGCTGCTGGGCGCCCAGGGAGTCAGCCTCCGGGTGTGCGGGGCTGCAGACCCCAGCCAGGGGCCCTGGGAGCCTGGTGCACTCCGTGCGGCGCTGAGCCTGGGCGGCCAAGCAACCGCTGGAGGAGCCCTGCACTGGCCCTTCCCTTCCCTCGCACAGAGCTCTTCCTGCTGGAGCCCTTGGCAGTGTGCAAGCCACCGGCCCCTAAGCCCTCCCCAAGGACGCCTGGGGCCTAGGTGCAAAGGCAAGGCAGGAACGGAGCTGAGGCCAGGAAGGCGCCAGTGGCGTCTCCCAGCCTCGCGCAGCCTGCTCCTTCCTGGGCAGGAAGCCTAGCAGCGAGGCAAGTCTGGGCAAGGCTCGCCCAGGGCAGAGCAGCCTCGCGCCAGCCACTCTGCCAGAACGGGCCTCTGAGCAGAGCTGGAGCTCTGCCGTCCTGGAGGCGCACACGGCTCCAGCCAAGTAGGGCTTGAGCCAAACGAGGCTGGGCTGCCTCTTCTTCCCTCGAGGAGGCTCGCCTCCCCGCCAGCTGTTCACTCGGCTTCCAGGTGGGGGCGCTCTGCGCCTCCTGCAGGTCTTGGCTCAGGGGCTGCTTGCCCTGAGCTGGGGCTGTGGGCGGGAGCCCAGGCACGCAGGGGCAGGCCCCAACCAGCTGCACACGTCTCTGCTGGGGAGGAGAGCGCTAGGGAAGCTACGTGTGTGAGGCAGCAGCTGGGCGCCCAGGGAGTCAGCCTCCGGGTGTGCGGGGCTGCAGACCCCAGCCAGGGGCCCTGGGAGCCTGGTGCACTCCGTGCGGCGCTGAGCCTGGGCGGCCAAGCAACCGCTGGAGGAGCCCTGCACTGGCACTTCCCTTCCCTCGCACAGAGCTCTTCCTGCTGGAGCCCTTGGCAGTGTGCAAGCCACCGGCCCCTAAGCCCTCCCCAAGGACGCCTGGGGCCTAGGTGCAAAGGCAAGGCAGGAGCGGAGCTGAGGCCAGGAAGGCGCCAGTGGCGTCTCCCAGCCTCGCGCAGCCTGCTCCTTCCTGGGCAGGAAGCCTAGCAGCGAGGCAAGTCTGGGCAAGGCTCGCCCAGGGCAGAGCAGCCTCGCGCCAGCAACTCTGCCAGAACGGGCCTCTGAGCAGAGCTGGCGCTGTGCCGTCCTGGAGGCGCACTCGGCTCCAGCCAAGTAGGGCTTGAGCCAAACGAGGCTGGGCTGCCTCTTCTTCCCTCGAGGAGGCTCGCCTCCCCGCCAGCTGTTCACTCGGCTTCCAGGTGGTGGCGCTCTGCGCCTCCTGCAGGTCTTGGCTCAGGGGCTGCTTGCCCTGAGCTGGGGCTGTGGGCGGGAGCCCAGGCACGCAGGGGCAGGCCCCAACCAGCTGCACACGTCTCTGCTGGGGAGGAGAGCGCTAGGGAAGCTACGTGTGTGAGGCAGCTGCTGGGCGCCCAGGGAGTCAGCCTCCGGGTGTGCGGGGCTGCAGACCCCAGCCAGGGGCCCTGGGAGCCTGGTGCACTCCGTGCGGCGCTGAGCCTGGGCGGCCAAGCAACCGCTTGAGGAGCCCTGCACTGGCCCTTCCCTTCCCTCGCACAGAGCTCTTCCTGCTGGAGCCCTTGGCAGTGTGCAAGCCACCGGCCCCTAAGCCCTCCCCAAGGACGCCTGGGGCCTAGGTGCAAAGGCAAGGCAGGAGCAGAGCTGAGGCCAGGAAGGCGCCAGTGGCGTCTCCCAGCCTCGCCCAGCCTGCTCCTTCCTGGGCAGGAAGCCTAGCAGCGAGGCAAGTCTGGGCAAGGCTCGCCCAGGGCAGAGCAGCCTCGCTCCAGCAACTCTGCCAGAACGGGCCTCTCAGCAGACCTGGAGCTCTGCCGTCCTGGAGGCGCACTCGGCTCCAGCCAAGTAGGGCTTGAGCCAAACGAGGCTGGGCTGCCTCTTCTTCCCTCGAGGAGGCTCGCCTCCCCGCCAGCTGTTCACTCGGCTTCCAGGTGGGGGCGCTCTGCGCCTCCTGCAGGTCTTGGCTCAGGGGCTGCTTGCCCTGACCTGGGGCTGTGGGTGGGAGCCCAGGCACGCAGGGGCAGGCCCCAACCAGCTGCACACGTCTCTGCTGGGGACGAGAGCGCTAGGGAAGCTACGTGTGTGAGGCAGCTGCTGGGCGCCCAGGGAGTCAGCCTCCGGGTGTGCGGGGCTGCAGACCCCAGCCAGGGGCCCTGGGAGCCTGGTGCACTCCGTGCGGCGCTGAGTCTGGGCGGCCAAGCAACCGCTGGAGGAGCCCTGCACTGGCCCTTCCCTTCCCTCGCACAGAGCTCTTCCTGCTGGAGCCCTTGGCAGTGTGCAAGCCACCGGCCCCTAAGCCCTCCCCAAGGACGCATGGGGCCTAGGTGCAAAGGCAAGGCAGGAGCGGAGCTGAGGCCAGGAAGGCGCCAGTGGCGTCTCCCAGCCTCGCGCAGCCTGCTCCTTCCTGGGCAGGAAGCCTAGCAGCGAGGCAAGTCTGGGCAAGGCTCGCCCAGGGCAGAGCAGCCTCGCGCCAGCAACTCTGCCAGAACGGGCCTCTGAGCAGAGCTGGAGCTCTGCCGTCCTGGAGGCGCACACGGCTCCAGCCAAGTAGGGCTTGAGCCAAACGAGGCTGGGCTGCCTCTTCTTCCCTCGAGGAGGCTCGCCACCCCGCCAGCTGTTCACTCGGCTTCCAGGTGGGGGCGCTCTGCGCCTCCTGCAGGTCTTGGCTCAGGGGCTGCTTGCCCTGAGCTGGGGCTGTGGGCGGGAGCCCAGGCACGCAGGGGCAGGCCCCAACCAGCTGCACACGTCTCTGCTGGGGAGGAGAGCGCTAGGGAAGCTACGTGTGTGAGGCAGCTGCTGGGCGCCCAGGGAGTCAGCCTCCGGGTGTGCGGGGCTGCAGACCCCAGCCAGGGGCCCTGGCAGCCTGGTGCACTCCGTGCGGCGCTGAGCCTGGGCGGCCAAGCAACCGCTGGAGGAGCCCTGCACTGGCCCTTCCCTTCCCTCGCACAGAGCTCTTCCTGCTGGAGCCCTTGGCAGTGTGCAAGCCACCGGCCCCTAAGCCCTCCCCAAGGACGCCTGGGGCCTAGGTGCAAAGGCAAGGCAGGAGCGGAGCTGAGGCCAGGAAGGCGCCAGTGGCGTCTCCCAGCCTCGCGCAGCCTGCTCCTTCCTGGGCAGGAAGCCTAGCAGCGAGGCAAGTCTGGGCAAGGCTCGCCCAGGGCAGAGCAGCCTCGCGCCAGCAACTCTGCCAGAACGGGCCTCTCAGCAGAGCTGGAGCTCTGCCGCCCTGGAGGCGCACTCGGCTCCAGCCAAGTAGGGCTTGAGCCAAACGAGGCTGGGCTGCCTCTTCTTCCCTCGAGGAGGCTCGCCTCCCCGCCAGCTGTTCACTCGGCTTCCAGGTGGGGGCGCTCTGCGCCTCCTGCAGGTCTTGGCTCAGGGGCTGCTTGCCCTGAGCTGTGGCTGTGGGCGGGAGCCCAGGCACGCAGGGGCAGGCCCCAACCAGCTGCACACGTCTCTGCTGGGGAGGAGAGCGCTAGGGAAGCTACGTGTGTGAGGCAGCTGCTGGGCGCCCAGGGAGTCAGCCTCCGGCTGTGCGGGGCTGCAGACCCCAGCCAGGGGCCCTGGGAGCCTGGTGCACTCCGTGCGGCGCTGAGCCTGGGCGGCCAAGCAACCGCTGGAGGAGCCCTGCACTGGCCCTTCCCTTCCCTCGCACAGAGCTCTTCCTGCTGGAGCCCTTGGCAGTGTGCAAGCCACCGGCCCCTAAGCCCTCCCCAAGGACGCCTGGGGCCTAGGTGCAAAGGCAAGGCAGGAGCGGAGCTGAGGCCAGGAAGGCGCCAGTGGCGTCTCCCAGCCTCGCGCAGCCTGCTCCTTCCTGGGCAGGAAGCCTAGCAGCGAGGCAAGTCTGGGCAAGGCTCGCCCAGGGCAGAGCAGCCTCGCGCCAGCAACTCTGCCAGAACGGGCCTCTCAGCAGAGCTGGAGCTCTGCCGTCCTGGAGGCTTACTCGGCTCCAGCCAAGTAGGGCTTGAGCCAAACGAGGCTGGGCTGCCTCTTCTTCACTCGAGGAGGCTCGCCTCCCTGCCAGCTGTTCACTCGGCTTCCAGGTGGGGGCGCTCTGCGCCTCCTGCAGGTCTTGGCTCAGGGGCTGCTTGCCCTGAGCTGGGGCTGTGGGTGGGAGCCCAGGCACGCAGGGGCAGGCCCCAACCAGCTGCACACGTCTCTGCTGGGGAGGAGAGCGCTAGGGAAGCTACGTGTGTGAGGCAGCTGCTGGGCGCCCAGGGAGTCAGCCTCCGGGTGTGCGGGGCTGCAGACCCCAGCCAGGGGCCCTGGGAGCCTGGTGCACTCCGTGCGGCGCTGAGTCTGGGCGGCCAAGCAACCGCTGGAGGAGCCCTGCACTGGCCCTTCCCTTCCCTCGCACAGAGCTCTTCCTGCTGGAGCCCTTGGCAGTGTGCAAGCCACCGGCCCCTAAGCCCTCCCCAAGGACGCCTGGGGCCTAGGTGCAAAGGCAAGGCAGGAGCGGAGCTGAGGCCAGGAAGGCGCCAGTGGCGTCTCCCAGCCTCGCGCAGCCTGCTCCTTCCTGGGCAGGAAGCCTAGCAGCGAGGCAAGTCTGGGCAAGGCTCGCCCAGGGCAGAGCAGCCTCGCGCCAGCAACTCTGCCAGAACGGGCCTCTCAGCAGAGCTGGAGCTCTGCCGTCCTGGAGGCTTACTCGGCTCCAGCCAAGTAGGGCTTGAGCCAAACGAGGCTGGGCTGCCTCTTCTTCACTCGAGGAGGCTCGCCTCCCTGCCAGCTGTTCACTCGGCTTCCAGGTGGGGGCGCTCTGCGCCTCCTGCAGGTCTTGGCTCAGGGGCTGCTTGCCCTGAGCTGGGGCTGTGGGTGGGAGCCCAGGCACGCAGGGGCAGGCCCCAACCAGCTGCACACGTCTCTGCTGGGGAGGAGAGCGCTAGGGAAGCTACGTGTGTGAGGCAGCTGCTGGGCGCCCAGGGAGTCAGCCTCCGGGTGTGCGGGGCTGCAGACCCCAGCCAGGGGCCCTGGGAGCCTGGTGCACTCCGTGCGGCGCTGAGTCTGGGCGGCCAAGCAACCGCTGGAGGAGCCCTGCACTGGCCCTTCCCTTCCCTCGCACAGAGCTCTTCCTGCTGGAGCCCTTGGCAGTGTGCAAGCCACCGGCCCCTAAGCCCTCCCCAAGGACGCATGGGGCCTCGGTGCAAAGGCAAGGCAGGAGCGGAGCTGAGGCCAGGAAGGCGCCAGTGGCGTCTCCCAGCCTCGCGCAGCCTGCTCCTTCCTGGGCAGGAAGCCTAGCAGCGAGGCAAGTCTGGGCAAGGCTCGCCCAGGGCAGAGCAGCCTCGCGCCAGCAACTCTGCCAGAACGGGCCTCTGAGCAGAGCTGGAGCTCTGCCGTCCTGGAGGCGCACACGGCTCCAGCCAAGTAGGGCTTGAGCCAAACGAGGCTGGGCTGCCTCTTCTTCCCTCGAGGAGGCTCGCCACCCCGCCAGCTGTTCACTCGGCTTCCAGGTGGGGGCGCTCTGCGCCTCCTGCAGGTCTTGGCTCAGGGGCTGCTTGCCCTGAGCTGGGGCTGTGGGCGGGAGCCCAGGCACGCAGGGGCAGGCCCCAACCAGCTGCACACGTCTCTGCTGGGGAGGAGAGCGCTAGGGAAGCTACGTGTGTGAGGCAGCTGCTGGGCGCCCAGGGAGTCAGCCTCCGGGTGTGCGGGGCTGCAGACCCCAGCCAGGGGCCCTGGCAGCCTGGTGCACTCCGTGCGGCGCTGAGCCTGGGCGGCCAAGCAACCGCTGGAGGAGCCCTGCACTGGCCCTTCCCTTCCCTCGCACAGAGCTCTTCCTGCTGGAGCCCTTGGCAGTGTGCAAGCCACCGGCCCCTAAGCCCTCCCCAAGGACGCCTGGGGCCTAGGTGCAAAGGCAAGGCAGGAGCGGAGCTGAGGCCAGGAAGGCGCCAGTGGCGTCTCCCAGCCTCGCGCAGCCTGCTCCTTCCTGGGCAGGAAGCCTAGCAGCGAGGCAAGTCTGGGCAAGGCTCGCCCAGGGCAGAGCAGCCTCGCGCCAGCAACTCTGCCAGAACGGGCCTCTCAGCAGAGCTGGAGCTCTGCCGTCCTGGAGGCGCACTCGGCTCCAGCCAAGTAGGGCTTGAGCCAAACGAGGCTGGGCTGCCTCTTCTTCCCTCGAGGAGGCTCGCCTCCCCGCCAGCTGTTCACTCGGCTTCCAGGTGGGGGCGCTCTGCGCCTCCTGCAGGTCTTGGCTCAGGGGCTGCTTGCCCTGAGCTGTGGCTGTGGGCGGGAGCCCAGGCACGCAGGGGCAGGCCCCAACCAGCTGCACACGTCTCTGCTGGGGAGGAGAGCGCTAGGGAAGCTACGTGTGTGAGGCAGCAGCTGGGCGCCCAGGGAGTCAGCCTCCGGGTGTGCGGGGCTGCAGACCCCAGCCAGGGGCCCTGGGAGCCTGGTGCACTCCGTGCGGCGCTGAGCCTGGGCGGCCAAGCAACCGCTGGAGGAGCCCTGCACTGGCACTTCCCTTCCCTCGCACAGAGCTCTTCCTGCTGGAGCCCTTGGCAGTGTGCAAGCCACCGGCCCCTAAGCCCTCCCCAAGGACGCCTGGGGCCTAGGTGCAAAGGCAAGGCAGGAGCGGAGCTGAGGCCAGGAAGGCGCCAGTGGCGTCTCCCAGCCTCGCCCAGCCTGCTCCTTCCTGGGCAGGAAGCCTAGCAGCGAGGCAAGTCTGGGCAAGGCTCGCCCAGGGCAGAGCAGCCTCGCGCCAGCAACTCTGCCAGAACGGGCCTCTGAGCAGAGCTGGTGCTGTGCCGTCCTGGAGGCGCACTCGGCTCCAGCCAAGTAGGGCTTGAGCCAAACGAGGCTGGGCTGCCTCTTCTTCCCTCGAGGAGGCTCGCCTCCCCGCCAGCTGTTCACTCGGCTTCCAGGTGGGGGCGCTCTGCGCCTCCTGCAGGTCTTGGCTCAGGGGCTGCTTGCCCTGAGCTGGGGCTGTGGGCGGGAGCCCAGGCACGCAGGGGCAGGCCCCAACCAGCTGCACACGTCTCTGCTGGGGAGGAGAGCGCTAGGGAAGCTACGTGTGTGAGGCAGCTGCTGGGCGCCCAGGGAGTCAGCCTCCGGGTGTGCGGGGCTGCAGACCCCAGCCAGGGGCCCTGGGAGCCTGGTGCACTCCGTGCGGCGCTGAGCCTGGGCGGCCAAGCAACCGCTGGAGGAGCCCTGCACTGGCCCTTCCCTTCCCTCGCACAGAGCTCTTCCTGCTGGAGCCCTTGGCAGTGTGCAAGCCACCGGCCCCTAAGCCCTCCCCAAGGACGCCTGGGGCCTAGGTGCAAAGGCAAGGCAGGAGCAGAGCTGAGGCCAGGAAGGCGCCAGTGGCGTCTCCCAGCCTCGCCCAGCCTGCTCCTTCCTGGGCAGGAAGCCTAGCAGCGAGGCAAGTCTGGGCAAGGCTCGCCCAGGGCAGAGCAGCCTCGCTCCAGCAACTCTGCCAGAACGGGCCTCTCAGCAGACCTGGAGCTCTGCCGTCCTGGAGGCGCACTCGGCTCCAGCCAAGTAGGGCTTGAGCCAAACGAGGCTGGGCTGCCTCTTCTTCCCTCGAGGAGGCTCGCCTCCCCGCCAGCTGTTCACTCGGCTTCCAGGTGGGGGCGCTCTGCGCCTCCTGCAGGTCTTGGCTCAGGGGCTGCTTGCCCTGAGCTGGGGCTGTGGGTGGGAGCCCAGGCACGCAGGGGCAGGCCCCAACCAGCTGCACACGTCTCTGCTGGGGACGAGAGCGCTAGGGAAGCTACGTGTGTGAGGCAGCTGCTGGGCGCCCAGGGAGTCAGCCTCCGGGTGTGCGGGGCTGCAGACCCCAGCCAGGGGCCCTGGGAGCCTGGTGCACTCCGTGAGGCGCTGAGTCTGGGCGGCCAAGCAACCGCTGGAGGAGCCCTGCACTGGCCCTTCCCTTCCCTCGCACAGAGCTCTTCCTGCTGGAGCCCTTGGCAGTGTGCAAGCCACCGGCCCCTAAGCCCTCCCCAAGGACGCATGGGGCCTAGGTGCAAAGGCAAGGCAGGAGCGGAGCTGAGGCCAGGAAGGCGCCAGTGGCGTCTCCCAGCCTCGCGCAGCCTGCTCCTTCCTGGGCAGGAAGCCTAGCAGCGAGGCAAGTCTGGGCAAGGCTCGCCCAGGGCAGAGCAGCCTCGCGCCAGCAACTCTGCCAGAACGGGCCTCTGAGCAGAGCTGGAGCTCTGCCGTCCTGGAGGCGCACACGGCTCCAGCCAAGTAGGGCTTGAGCCAAACGAGGCTGGGCTGCCTCTTCTTCCCTCGAGGAGGCTCGCCACCCCGCCAGCTGTTCACTCGGCTTCCAGGTGGGGGCGCTCTGCGCCTCCTGCAGGTCTTGGCTCAGGGGCTGCTTGCCCTGAGCTGGGGCTGTGGGCGGGAGCCCAGGCACGCAGGGGCAGGCCCCAACCAGCTGCACACGTCTCTGCTGGGGAGGAGAGCGCTAGGGAAGCTACGTGTGTGAGGCAGCTGCTGGGCGCCCAGGGAGTCAGCCTCCGGGTGTGCGGGGCTGCAGACCCCAGCCAGGGGCCCTGGCAGCCTGGTGCACTCCGTGCGGCGCTGAGCCTGGG
The DNA here is from genome assembly GCF_042477335.2 of Ovis canadensis. NCBI lineage: Eukaryota > Metazoa > Chordata > Mammalia > Artiodactyla > Bovidae > Ovis > Ovis canadensis. The sequence continues at coordinate 369,457 of NC_091266.1, read as the reverse complement.
CGGCCAAGCAACCGCTGGAGGAGCCCTGCACTGGCCCTTCCCTTCCCTCGCACAGAGCTCTTCCTGCTGGAGCCCTTGGCAGTGTGCAAGCCACCGGCCCCTAAGCCCTCCCCAAGGACGCCTGGGGCCTAGGTGCAAAGGCAAGGCAGGAGCGGAGCTGAGGCCAGGAAGGCGCCAGTGGCGTCTCCCAGCCTCGCGCAGCCTGCTCCTTCCTGGGCAGGAAGCCTAGCAGCGAGGCAAGTCTGGGCAAGGCTCGCCCAGGGCAGAGCAGCCTCGCGCCAGCAACTCTGCCAGAACGGGCCTCTGAGCAGAGCTGGAGCTCTGCCGTCCTGGAGGCGCACTCGGCTCCAGCCAAGTAGGGCTTGAGCCAAACGAGGCTGGGCTGCCTCTTCTTCCCTCGAGGAGGCTCGCCTCCCCGCCAGCTGTTCACTCGGCTTCCAGGTGGGGGCGCTCTGCGCCTCCTGCAGGTCTTGGCTCAGGGGCTGCTTGCCCTGAGCTGGGGCTGTGGGCGGGAGCCCAGGCACGCAGGGGCAGGCCCCAACCAGCTGCACACGTCTCTGCTGGGGAGGAGAGCGCTAGGGAAGCTACGTGTGTGAGGCAGCTGCTGGGCGCCCAGGGAGTCAGCCTCCGGGTGTGCGGGGCTGCAGACCCCAGCCAGGGGCCCTGGGAGCCTGGTGCACTCCGTGCGGCGCTGAGCCTGGGCGGCCAAGCAACCGCTGGAGGAGCCCTGCACTGGCCCTTCCCTTCCCTCGCACAGAGCTCTTCCTGCTGGAGCCCTTGGCAGTGTGCAAGCCACCGGCCCCTAAGCCCTCCCCAAGGACGCCTGGGGCCTAGGTGCAAAGGCAAGGCAGGAGCGGAGCTGAGGCCAGGAAGGCGCCAGTGGCGTCTCCCAGCCTCGCGCAGCCTGCTCCTTCCTGGGCAGGAAGCCTAGCAGCGAGGCAAGTCTGGGCAAGGCTCGCCCAGGGCAGAGCAGCCTCGCGCCAGCAACTCTGCCAGAACGGGCCTCTGAGCAGAGCTGGCGCTGTGCCGTCCTGGAGGCGCACTCGGCTCCAGCCATGTAGGGCTTGAGCCAAACGAGGCTGGGCTGCCTCTTCTTCCCTCGAGGAGGCTCGCCTCCCCGCCAGCTGTTCACTCGGCTTCCAGGTGGGGGCGCTCTGCGCCTCCTGCAGGTCTTGGCTCAGGGGCTGCTTGCCCTGAGCTGGGGCTGTGGGCGGGAGCCCAGGCACGCAGGGGCAGGCCCCAACCAGCTGCACACGTCTCTGCTGGGGAGGAGAGCGCTAGGGAAGCTACGTGTGTGAGGCAGCTGCTGGGCGCCCAGGGAGTCAGCCTCCGGGTGTGCGGGGCTGCAGACCCCAGCCAGGGGCCCTGGGAGCCTGGTGCACTCCGTGCGGCGCTGAGCCTGGGCGGCCAAGCAACCGCTGGAGGAGCCCTGCACTGGCCCTTCCCTTCCCTCGCACAGAGCTCTTCCTGCTGGAGCCCTTGGCAGTGTGGAAGCCACCGGCCCCTAAGCCCTCCCCAAGGACGCCTGGGGCCTAGGTGCAAAGGCAAGGCAGGAGCGGAGCTGAGGCCAGGAAGGCGCCAGTGGCGTCTCCCAGCCTCGCCCAGCCTGCTCCTTCCTGGGCAGGAAGCCTAGCAGCGAGGCAAGTCTGGGCAAGGCTCGCCCAGGGCAGAGCAGCCTCGCTCCAGCAACTCTGCCAGAACGGGCCTCTCAGCAGACCTGGAGCTCTGCCGTCCTGGAGGCGCACTCGGCTCCAGCCAAGTAGGGCTTGAGCCAAACGAGGCTGGGCTGCCTCTTCTTCCCTCGAGGAGGCTCGCCTCCCCGCCAGCTGTTCACTCGGCTTCCAGGTGGGGGCGCTCTGCGCCTCCTGCAGGTCTTGGCTCAGGGGCTGCTTGCCCTGAGCTGGGGCTGTGGGTGGGAGCCCAGGCACGCAGGGGCAGGCCCCAACCAGCTGCACACGTCTCTGCTGGGGACGAGAGCGCTAGGGAAGCTACGTGTGTGAGGCAGCTGCTGGGCGCCCAGGGAGTCAGCCTCCGGGTGTGCGGGGCTGCAGACCCCAGCCAGGGGCCCTGGGAGCCTGGTGCACTCCGTGCGGCGCTGAGTCTGGGCGGCCAAGCAACCGCTGGAGGAGCCCTGCACTGGCCCTTCCCTTCCCTCGCACAGAGCTCTTCCTGCTGGAGCCCTTGGCAGTGTGCAAGCCACCGGCCCCTAAGCCCTCCCCAAGGACGCATGGGGCCTAGGTGCAAAGGCAAGGCAGGAGCGGAGCTGAGGCCAGGAAGGCGCCAGTGGCGTCTCCCAGCCTCGCGCAGCCTGCTCCTTCCTGGGCAGGAAGCCTAGCAGCGAGGCAAGTCTGGGCAAGGCTCGCCCAGGGCAGAGCAGCCTCGCGCCAGCAACTCTGCCAGAACGGGCCTCTGAGCAGAGCTGGAGCTCTGCCGTCCTGGAGGCGCACACGGCTCCAGCCAAGTAGGGCTTGAGCCAAACGAGGCTGGGCTGCCTCTTCTTCCCTCGAGGAGGCTCGCCACCCCGCCAGCTGTTCACTCGGCTTCCAGGTGGGGGCGCTCTGCGCCTCCTGCAGGTCTTGGCTCAGGGGCTGCTTGCCCTGAGCTGGGGCTGTGGGCGGGAGCCCAGGCACGCAGGGGCAGGCCCCAACCAGCTGCACACGTCTCTGCTGGGGAGGAGAGCGCTAGGGAAGCTACGTGTGTGAGGCAGCTGCTGGGCGCCCAGGGAGTCAGCCTCCGGGTGTGCGGGGCTGCAGACCCCAGCCAGGGGCCCTGGCAGCCTGGTGCACTCCGTGCGGCGCTGAGCCTGGGCGGCCAAGCAACCGCTGGAGGAGCCCTGCACTGGCCCTTCCCTTCCCTCGCACAGAGCTCTTCCTGCTGGAGCCCTTGGCAGTGTGCAAGCCACCGGCCCCTAAGCCCTCCCCAAGGACGCCTGGGGCCTAGGTGCAAAGGCAAGGCAGGAGCGGAGCTGAGGCCAGGAAGGCGCCAGTGGCGTCTCCCAGCCTCGCGCAGCCTGCTCCTTCCTGGGCAGGAAGCCTAGCAGCGAGGCAAGTCTGGGCAAGGCTCGCCCAGGGCAGAGCAGCCTCGCGCCAGCAACTCTGCCAGAACGGGCCTCTCAGCAGAGCTGGAGCTCTGCCGTCCTGGAGGCGCACTCGGCTCCAGCCAAGTAGGGCTTGAGCCAAACGAGGCTGGGCTGCCTCTTCTTCCCTCGAGGAGGCTCGCCTCCCCGCCAGCTGTTCACTCGGCTTCCAGGTGGGGGCGCTCTGCGCCTCCTGCAGGTCTTGGCTCAGGGGCTGCTTGCCCTGAGCTGGGGCTGTGGGCGGGAGCCCAGGCACGCAGGGGCAGGCCCCAACCAGCTGCACACGTCTCTGCTGGGGAGGAGAGCGCTAGGGAAGCTACGTGTGTGAGGCAGCTGCTGGGCGCCCAGGGAGTCAGCCTCCGGGTGTGCGGGACTGCAGACCCCAGCCAGGGGCCCTGGGAGCCTGGTGCACTCCGTGCGGCGCTGAGCCTGGGCGGCCAAGCAACCGCTGGAGGAGCCCTGCACTGGCACTTCCCTTCCCTCGCACAGAGCTCTTCCTGCTGGAGCCCTTGGCAGTGTGCAAGCCACCGGCCCCTAAGCCCTCCCCAAGGACGCCTGGGGCCTAGGTGCAAAGGCAAGGCAGGAGCGGAGCTGAGGCCAGGAAGGCGCCAGTGGCGTCTCCCAGCCTCGCGCAGCCTGCTCCTTCCTGGGCAGGAAGCCTAGCAGCGAGGCAAGTCTGGGCAAGGCTCGCCCAGGGCAGAGCAGCCTCGCGCCAGCAACTCTGCCAGAACGGGCCTCTGAGCAGAGCTGGCGCTGTGCCGTCCTGGAGGCGCACTCGGCTCCAGCCAAGTAGGGCTTGAGCCAAACGAGGCTGGGCTGCCTCTTCTTCCCTCGAGGAGGCTCGCCTCCCCGCCAGCTGTTCACTCGGCTTCCAGGTGGGGGCGCTCTGGGCCTCCTGCAGGTCTTGGCTCAGGGGCTGCTTGCCCTGAGCTGGGGCTGTGGGCGGGAGCCCAGGCACGCAGGGGCAGGCCCCAACCAGCTGCACACGTCTCTGCTGGGGAGGAGAGCGCTAGGGAAGCTACGTGTGTGAGGCAGCTGCTGGGCGCCCAGGGAGTCAGCCTCCGGGTGTGCGGGGCTGCAGAGCCCAGCCAGGGGCCCTGGGAGCCTGGTGCACTCCGTGCGGCGCTGAGCCTGGGCGGCCAAGCAACCGCTGGAGGAGCCCTGCACTAGCCCTTCCCGTCCCTCGCACAGAGCTCGTCCTGCTGGAGCCCTTGGCAGTGTGCAAGCCACCGGCCCCTAAGCCCTCCCCAAGGACGCCTGGGTCCTAGGTGCAAAGGCAAGGCAGGAGCGGAGCTGAGGCCAGGAAGGCGCCAGTGGCGTCTCCCAGCCTCGCCCAGCCTGCTCCTTCCTGGGCAGGAAGCCTAGCAGCGAGGCAAGTCTGGGCAAGGCTCGCCCAGGGCAGAGCAGCCTCGCGCCAGCAACTCTGCCAGAACGGCCTCTCAGCAGAGCTGGAGCTCTGCCGTCCTGGAGGCGCACTCGGCTCCAGCCAAGTAGGGCTTGAGCCAAACGAGGCTGGGCTGCCTCTTCTTCCCTCGAGGAGGCTCGCCTCCCCGCCAGCTGTTCACTCGGCTTCCAGGTGGGGGCGCTCTGCGCCTCCTGCAGGTCTTGGCTCAGGGGCTGCTTGCCCTGAGCTGGGGCTGTGGGCGGGAGCCCAGGCACGCAGGGGCAGGCCCCAACCAGCTGCACACGTCTCTGCTGGGGAGGAGAGCGCTAGGGAAGCTACGTGTGTGAGGCAGCTGCTGGGCGCCCAGGGAGTCAGCCTCCGGGTGTGCGGGGCTGCAGACCCCAGCCAGGGGCCCTGGGAGCCTGGTGCACTCCGTGCGGCGCTGAGCCTGGGCGGCCAAGCAACCGCTGGAGGAGCCCTGCACTGGCACTTCCCTTCCCTCGCACAGAGCTCTTCCTGCTGGAGCCCTTGGCAGTGTGCAAGCCACCGGCCCCTAAGCCCTCCCCAAGGACGCCTGGGGCCTAGGTGCAAAGGCAAGGCAGGAGCGGAGCTGAGGCCAGGAAGGCGCCAGTGGCGTCTCCCAGCCTCGCGCAGCCTGCTCCTTCCTGGGCAGGAAGCCTAGCAGCGAGGCAAGTCTGGGCAAGGCTCGCCCAGGGCAGAGCAGCCTCGCGCCAGCAACTCTGCCAGAACGGGCCTCTGAGCAGAGCTGGCGCTGTGCCGTCCTGGAGGCGCACTCGGCTCCAGCCAAGTAGGGCTTGAGCCAAACGAGGCTGGGCTGCCTCTTCTTCCCTCGAGGAGGCTCGCCTCCCCGCCAGCTGTTCACTCGGCTTCCAGGTGGGGGCGCTCTGCGCCTCCTGCAGGTCTTGGCTCAGGGGCTGCTTGCCCTGAGCTGGGGCTGTGGGCGGGAGCCCAGGCACGCAGGGGCAGGCCCCAACCAGCTGCACACGTCTCTGATGGGGAGGAGAGCGCTAGGGAAGCTACGTGTGTGAGGCAGCTGCTGGGCGCCCAGGGAGTCAGCCTCCGGGTGTGCGGGGCTGCAGAGCCCAGCCAGGGGCCCTGGGAGCCTGGTGCACTCCGTGCGGCGCTGAGCCTGGGCGGCCAAGCAACCGCTGGAGGAGCCCTGCACTGGCCCTTCCCTTCCCTCGCACAGAGCTCTTCCTGCTGGAGCCCTTGGCAGTGTGCAAGCCACCGGCCCCTAAGCCCTCCCCAAGGACGCCTGGGGCCTAGGTGCAAAGGCAAGGCAGGAGCGGAGCTGAGGCCAGGAAGGCGCCAGTGGCGTCTCCCAGCCTCGCCCAGCCTGCTCCTTCCTGGGCAGGAAGCCTAGCAGCGAGGCAAGTCTGGGCAACGCTCGCCCAGGGCAGAGCAGCCTCGCTCCAGCAACTCTGCCAGAACGGGCCTCTCAGCAGACCTGGAGCTCTGCCGTCCTGGAGGCGCACTCGGCTCCAGCCAAGTAGGGCTTGAGCCAAACGAGGCTGGGCTGCCTCTTCTTCCCTCGAGGAGGCTCGCCTCCCCGCCAGCTGTTCACTCGGCTTCCAGGTGGGGGCGCTCTGCGCCTCCTGCAGGTCTTGGCTCAGGGGCTGCTTGCCCTGAGCTGTGGCTGTGGGCGGGAGCCCAGGCACGCAGGGGCAGGCCCCAACCAGCTGCACACGTCTCTGCTGGGGAGGAGAGCGCTAGGGAAGCTACGTGTGTGAGGCAGCTGCTGGGCGCCCAGGGAGTCAGCCTCCGGGTGTGCGGGGCTGCAGACCCCAGCCAGGGGCCCTGGCAGCCTGGTGCACTCCGTGCGGCGCTGAGCCTGGGCGGCCAAGCAACCGCTGGAGGAGCCCTGCACTGGCCCTTCCCTTCCCTCGCACAGAGCTCTTCCTGCTGGAGCCCTTGGCAGTGTGCAAGCCACCGGCCCCTAAGCCCTCCCCAAGGACGCCTGGGGCCTAGGTGCAAAGGCAAGGCAGGAGCGGAGCTGAGGCCAGGAAGGCGCCAGTGGCGTCTCCCAGTCTCGCGCAGCCTGCTCCTTCCTGGGCAGGAAGCCTAGCAGCGAGGCAAGTCTGGGCAAGGCTCGCCCAGGGCAGAGCAGCCTCGCGCCAGCAACTCTGCCAGAACGGGCCTCTCAGCAGAGCTGGAGCTCTGCCGTCCTGGAGGCGCACTCGGCTCCAGCCAAGTAGGGCTTGAGCCAAACGAGGCTGGGCTGCCTCTTCTTCCCTCGAGGAGGCTCGCCTCCCCGCCAGCTGTTCACTCGGCTTCCAGGTGGGGGCGCTCTGCGCCTCCTGCAGGTCTTGGCTCAGGGGCTGCTTGCCCTGAGCTGGGGCTGTGGGCGGGAGCCCAGGCACGCAGGGGCAGGCCCCAACCAGCTGCACACGTCTCTGCTGGGGAGGAGAGCGCTAGGGAAGCTACGTGTGTGAGGCAGCTGCTGGGCGCCCAGGGAGTCAGCCTCCGGGTGTGCGGGGCTGCAGACCCCAGCCAGGGGCCCTGGGAGCCTGGTGCACTCCGTGCGGCGCTGAGCCTGGGCGGCCAAGCAACCGCTGGAGGAGCCCTGCACTGGCACTTCCCTTCCCTCGCACAGAGCTCTTCCTGCTGGAGCCCTTGGCAGTGTGCAAGCCACCGGCCCCTATGCCCTCCCCAAGGACGCCTGGGGCCTAGGTGCAAAGGCAAGGCAGGAGCGGAGCTGAGGCCAGGAAGGCGCCAGTGGCGTCTCCCAGCCTCGCGCAGCCTGCTCCTTCCTGGGCAGGAAGCCTAGCAGCGAGGCAAGTCTGGGCAAGGCTCGCCCAGGGCAGAGCAGCCTCGCGCCAGCAACTCTGCCAGAACGGGCCTCTGAGCAGAGCTGGCGCTGTGCCGTCCTGGAGGCGCACTCGGCTCCAGCCAAGTAGGGCTTGAGCCAAACGAGGCTGGGCTGCCTCTTCTTCCCTCGAGGAGGCTCGCCTCCCCGCCAGCTGTTCACTCGGCTTCCAGGTGGGGGCGCTCTGGGCCTCCTGCAGGTCTTGGCTCAGGGGCTGCTTGCCCTGAGCTGGGGCTGTGGGCGGGAGCCCAGGCACGCAGGGGCAGGCCCCAACCAGCTGCACACGTCTCTGCTGGGGAGGAGAGCGCTAGGGAAGCTACGTGTGTGAGGCAGCTGCTGGGCGCCCAGGGAGTCAGCCTCCGGGTGTGCGGGGCTGCAGAGCCCAGCCAGGGGCCCTGGGAGCCTGGTGCACTCCGTGCGGCGCTGAGCCTGGGCGGCCAAGCAACCGCTGGAGGAGCCCTGCACTGGCCCTTCCCTTCCCTCGCACAGAGCTCTTCCTGCTGGAGCCCTTGGCAGTGTGCAAGCCACCGGCCCCTAAGCCCTCCCCAAGGACGCCTGGGGCCTAGGTGCAAAGGCAAGGCAGGAGCGGAGCTGAGGCCAGGAAGGCGCCAGTGGCGTCTCCCAGCCTCGCCCAGGCTGCTCCTTCCTGGGCAGGAAGCCTAGCAGCGAGGCAAGTCTGGGCAAGGCTCGCCCAGGGCAGAGCAGCCTCGCGCCAGCAACTCTGCCAGAACGGGCCTCTCAGCAGAGCTGGAGCTCTGCCGTCCTGGAGGCGCACTCGGCTCCAGCCAAGTAGGGCTTGAGCCAAACGAGGCTGGGCTGCCTCTTCTTCCCTCGAGGAGGCTCGCCTCCCCGCCAGCTGTTCACTCGGCTTCCAGGTGGGGGCGCTCTGCGCCTCCTGCAGGTCTTGGCTCAGGGGCTGCTTGCCCTGAGCTGTGGCTGTGGGCGGGAGCCCAGGCACGCAGGGGCAGGCCCCAACCAGCTGCACACGTCTCTGCTGGGGACGAGAGCGCTAGGGAAGCTACGTGTGTGAGGCAGCTGCTGGGCGCCCAGGGAGTCAGCCTCCGGGTGTGCGGGGCTGCAGACCCCAGCCAGGGGCCCTGGCAGCCTGGTGCACTCCGTGCGGCGCTGAGCCTGGGCGGCCAAGCAACCGCTGGAGGAGCCCTGCACTGGCCCTTCCCTTCCCTCGCACAGAGCTCTTCCTGCTGGAGCCCTTGGCAGTGTGCAAGCCACCGGCCCCTAAGCCCTCCCCAAGGACGCCTGGGGCCTAGGTGCAAAGGCAAGGCAGGAGCGGAGCTGAGGCCAGGAAGGCGCCAGTGGCGTCTCCCAGCCTCGCGCAGCCTGCTCCTTCCTGGGCAGGAAGCCTAGCAGCGAGGCAAGTCTGGGCAAGGCTCGCCCAGGGCAGAGCAGCCTCGCGCCAGCAACTCTGCCAGAACGGGCCTCTGAGCAGAGCTGGAGCTCTGCCGTCCTGGAGGCGCACTCGGCTCCAGCCAAGTAGGGCTTGAGCCAAACGAGGCTGGGCTGCCTCTTCTTCCCTCGAGGAGGCCCGCCTCCCCGCCAGCTGTTCACTCGGCTTCCAGGTGGGGGCGCTCTGCGCCTCCTGCAGGTCTTGGCTCAGGGGCTGCTTGCCCTGAGCTGGGGCTGTGGGCGGGAGCCCAGGCACGCAGGGGCAGGCCCCAACCAGCTGCACACGTCTCTGCTGTGGAGGAGAGCGCTAGGGAAGCTACGTGTGTGAGGCAGCAGCTGGGCGCCCAGGGAGTCAGCCTCCGGGTGTGCGGGGCTGCAGACCCCAGCCAGGGGCCCTGGGAGACTGGTGCACTCCGTGCGGCGTTGAGCCTGGGCTGCCAAGCAACTGCTGGAGAAGCCCTGCACTGGCCCTTCCCTTCTCTCGCACAGAGCTCTTCCTGCTGGAGCCCTTGGCAGTGTGCAAGCCACCGGCCCCTAAGCCCTCCCCAAGGACGCCTGGGGCCTAGGTGCAAAGGCAAGGAAGGAGCGGAGCTGAGGCCAGGAAGGCGCCAGTGGCGTCTCCCAGCCTCGCGCAGCCTGCTCCTTCCTGGGCAGGAAGCCTAGCAGCGAGGCAAGTCTGGGCAAGGCTCGCCCAGGGCAGAGCAGCCTCGCGCCAGCAACTCTGCCAGAACGGGCCTCTGAGCAGAGCTGGAGCTCTGCCGTCCTGGAGGCGCACTCGGCTCCAGCCAAGTAGGGCTTGAGCCAAACGAGGCTGGGCTGCCTCTTCTTCCCTCGAGGAGGCTCGCCTCCCCGCCAGCTGTTCACTCGGCTTCCAGGTGGGGGCGCTCTGCGCCTCCTGCAGGTCTTGGCTCAGGGGCTGCTTGCCCTGAGCTGGGGCTGTGGGTGGGAGCCCAGGCACGCAGGGGCAGGCCCCAACCAGCTGCACACGTCTCTGCTGGGGACGAGAGCGCTAGGGAAGCTACGTGTGTGAGGCAGCTGCTGGGCGCCCAGGGAGTCAGCCTCCGGGTGTGCGGGGCTGCAGACCCCAGCCAGGGGCCCTGGGAGCCTGGTGCACTCCGTGCGGCGCTGAGTCTGGGCGGCCAAGCAACCGCTGGAGGAGCCCTGCACTGGCCCTTCCCTTCCCTCGCACAGAGCTCTTCCTGCTGGAGCCCTTGGCAGTGTGCAAGCCACCGGCCCCTAAGCCCTCCCCAAGGACGCCTGGGGCCTAGGTGCAAAGGCAAGGCAGGAGCGGAGCTGAGGCCAGGAAGGCGCCAGTGGCGTCTCCCAGCCTCGCGCAGCCTGCTCCTTCCTGGGCAGGAAGCCTAGCAGCGAGGCAAGTCTGGGCAAGGCTCGCCCAGGGCAGAGCAGCCTCGCGCCAGCAACTCTGCCAGAACGGGCCTCTGAGCAGAGCTGGAGCTCTGCCGTCCTGGAGGCGCACACGGCTCCAGCCAAGTAGGGCTTGAGCCAAACGAGGCTGGGCTGCCTCTTCTTCCCTCGAGGAGGCTCGCCTCCCCGCCAGCTGTTCACTCGGCTTCCAGGTGGGGGCGCTCTGCGCCTCCTGCAGGTCTTGGCTCAGGGGCTGCTTGCCCTGAGCTGGGGCTGTGGGCGGGAGCCCAGGCACGCAGGGGCAGGCCCCAACCAGCTGCACACGTCTCTGCTGGAGACGAGAGCGCTAGGGAAGCTACGTGTGTGAGGCAGCTGCTGGGCGCCCAGGGAGTCAGCCTCCGTGTGTGCGGGGCTGCAGACCCCAGCCAGGGGCCCTGGGAGCCTGGTGCACTCCGTGCGGTGCTGAGTCTGGGCGGCCAAGCAACCGCTGGAGGAGCCCTGCACTGGCCCTTCCCTTCCCTCGCACAGAGCTCTTCCTGCTGGAGCCCTTGGCAGTGTGCAAGCCACCGGCCCCTAAGCCCTCCCCAAGGACGCCTGGGGCCTAGGTGCAAAGGCAAGGCAGGAGCAGAGCTGAGGCCAGGAAGGCGCCAGTGGCGTCTCCCAGCCTCGCGCAGCCTGCTCCTTCCTGGGCAGGAAGCCTAGCAGCGAGGCAAGTCTTGGCAAGGCTTGCCCAGGGCAGAACAGCCTCGCGCCAGCAACTCTGCCAGATCGGGCCTCTGAGCAGAGCTGGAGCTCGGCCGTCCTGGAGGCGCACTCGGCTCCAGCCAAGTAGGGCTTGAGCCAAACGAGGCTGGGCTGCCTCTTCTTTCCTCGAGGAGGCTCGCCTCCCCGCCAGCTGTTCACTCGGCTTCCAGGTGGGGGCGCTCTGCGCCTCCTGCAGGTCTTGGCTCAGGGGCTGCTTGCCCTGAGCTGGGGCTGTGCGCGGGAGCCCAGGCACGCAGGGGCAGGCCCCAACCAGCTGCACACGTCTCTGCTGGGGAGGAGAGCGCTAGGGAAGCTACGTGTGTGAGGCAGCAGCTGGGCGCCCAGGGAGTCAGCCTCCGGGTGTGCGGGGCTGCAGACCCCAGCCAGGGGCCCTGGGAGCCTGGTGCACTCCGTGCGGCGCTGAGCCTGGGCTGCCAAGCAACCGCTGGAGGAGCCCTGCACTGGCCCTTCCCTTCCCTCGCACAGAGCTCTTCCTGCTGGAGCCCTTGGCAGTGTGCAAGCCATTGGCCCCTAAGCCCTCCCCAAGGAGGCCTGGGGCCTAGGTGCAAAGGCAAGGCAGGAGCGGAGCTGAGGCCAGGAAGGCGCCAGTGGCGTCTCCCAGCCTCGCGCAGCCTGCTCCTTCCTGGGCAGGAAGCCTAGCAGCGAGGCAAGTCTGGGCAAGGCTCGCCCAGGGCAGAGCAGCCTCGCGCCAGCAACTCTGCCAGAACGGGCCTCTGAGCAGAGCTGGAGCTCTGCCGTCCTGGAGGCGCACTCGGCTCCAGCCAAGTAGGGCTTGAGCCAAACGAGGCTGGGCTGCCTCTTCTTCCCTCGAGGAGGCCCGCCTCCCCGCCAGCTGTTCACTCGGCTTCCAGGTGGGGGCGCTCTGCGCCTCCTGCAGGTCTTGGCTCAGGGGCTGCTTGCCCTGAGCTGGGGCTGTGGGCGGGAGCCCAGGCACGCAGGGGCAGGCCCCAACCAGCTGCACACGTCTCTGCTGGAGACGAGAGCGCTAGGGAAGCTACGTGTGTGAGGCAGCTGCTGGGCGCCCAGGGAGTCAGCCTCCGGGTGTGCGGGGCTGCAGACCCCAGCCAGGGGCCCTGGGAGCCTGGTGCACTTCGTGTGGCGCTGAGTCTGGGCGGCCAAGCAACCGCTGGAGGAGCCCTGCACTGGCCCTTCCCTTCCCTCGCACAGAGCTCTTCCTGCTGGAGCCCTTGGCAGTGTGCAAGCCACCGGCCCCTAAGCCCTCCCCAAGGACGCCTGGGGCCTAGGTGCAAAGGCAAGGCAGGAGCGGAGCTGAGGCCAGGAAGGCGCCAGTGGCGACTCACAGCCTCGCGCAGCGTGCTCCTTCCTGGGCAGGAAGCCTAGCAGCGAGGCAAGTCTGGGCAAGGCTCGCCCAAGGCAGAGCAGCCTCGCGCCAGCAACTCTGCCAGATCGGGCCTCTGAGCAGAGCTGGAGCTGTGCCGTCCTGGAGGCGCACTCGGCTCCAGCCAAGTAGGGCTTGAGCCAAACGAGGCTGGGCTGCCTCTTCTTCCCTCGAGGAGGCTCGCCTCCCCGCCAGCTGTTCACTCGGCTTCCAGGTGGGGGCGCTCTGCGCCTCCTGCAGGTCTTGGCTCAGGGGCTGCTTGCCCTGAGCTGGGGCTGTGGGCGGGAGCCCAGGCACACAGGGGCAGGCCCCAACCAGCTGCACACGTCTCTGCTGTGGAGGAGAGCGCTAGGGAAGCTACGTGTGTGAGGCAGCAGCTGGGCGCCCAGGGAGTCAGCCTCCGGGTGTGCGGGGCTGCAGACCCCAGCCAGGGGCCCTGGGAGACTGGTGCACTCCGTGCGGCGTTGAGCCTGGGCTGCCAAGCAACTGCTGGAGGAGCCCTGCACTGGCCCTTCCCTTCTCTCGCACAGAGCTCTTCCTGCTGGAGCCCTTGGCAGTGTGCAAGCCACCGGCCCCTAAGCCCTCCCCAAGGACGCCTGGGGCCTAGGTGCAAAGGCAAGGCAGGAGCGGAGCTGAGGCCAGGAAGGCGCCAGTGGCGTCTCCCAGCCTCGCGCAGCCTGCTCCTTCCTGGGCAGGAAGCCTAGCAGCGAGGCAAGTCTGGGCAAGGCTCGCCCAGGGCAGAGCAGCCTCGCGCCAGCAACTCTGCCAGAACGGGCCTCTCAGCAGAGCTGGACCTCTGCCGTCCTGGAGGCGCACTCGGCTCCAGCCAAGTAGGGCTTGAGCCAAACGAGGCTGGGCTGCCTCTTCTTCCCTCGAGGAGGCTCGCCTCCCCGCCAGCTGTTCACTCGGCTTCCAGGAGGGGGCGCTCTGCGCCTCCTGCAGGTCTTGGCTCAGGGGCTGCTTGCCCTGAGCTGGGGCTGTGGGTGGGAGCCCAGGCACGCAGGGGCAGGCCCCAACCAGCTGCACACGTCTCTGCTGGGGACGAGAGCGCTAGGGAAGCTACGTGTGTGAGGCAGCTGCTGGGCGCCCAGGGAGTCAGCCTCCGGGTGTGCGGGGCTGCAGACCCCAGCCAGGGGCCCTGGGAGCCTGGTGCACTCCGTGCGGCGCTGAGTCTGGGCGGCCAAGCAACCGCTGGAGGAGCCCTGCACTGGCCCTTCCCTTCCCTCGCACAGAGCTCTTCCTGCTGGAGCCCTTGGCAGTGTGCAAGCCACCGGCCCCTAAGCCCTCCCCAAGGACGCCTGGGGCCTAGGTGCAAAGGCAAGGCAGGAGCGGAGCTGAGGCCAGGAAGGCGCCAGTGGCGTCTCCCAGCCTCGCGCAGCCTGCTCCTTCCTGGGCAGGAAGCCTAGCAGCGAGGCAAGTCTGGGCAAGGCTCGCCCAGGGCAGAGCAGCCTCGCGCCAGCAACTCTGCCAGAACGGGCCTCTGAGCAGAGCTGGAGCTCTGCCGTCCTGGAGGCGCACACGGCTCCAGCCAAGTAGGGCTTGAGCCAAACGAGGCTGGGCTGCCTCTTCTTCCCTCGAGGAGGCTCGCCTCCCCGCCAGCTGTTCACTCGGCTTCCAGGTGGGGGCGCTCTGCGCCTCCTGCAGGTCTTGGCTCAGGGGCTGCTTGCCCTGAGCTGGGGCTGTGGGCGGGAGCCCAGGCACGCAGGGGCAGGCCCCAACCAGCTGCACACGTCTCTGCTGGAGACGAGAGCGCTAGGGAAGCTACGTGTGTGAGGCAGCTGCTGGGCGCCCAGGGAGTCAGCCTCCGTGTGTGCGGGGCTGCAGACCCCAGCCAGGGGCCCTGGGAGCCTGGTGCACTCCGTGCGGTGCTGAGTCTGGGCGGCCAAGCAACCGCTGGAGGAGCCCTGCACTGGCCCTTCCCTTCCCTCGCACAGAGCTCTTCCTGCTGGAGCCCTTGGCAGTGTGCAAGCCACCGGCCCCTAAGCCCTCCCCAAGGACGCCTGGGGCCTAGGTGCAAAGGCAAGGCAGGAGCGGAGCTGAGGCCAGGAAGGCGCCAGTGGCGACTCACAGCCTCGCGCAGCGTGCTCCTTCCTGGGCAGGAAGCCTAGCAGCGAGGCAAGTCTGGGCAAGGCTCGCCCAAGGCAGAGCAGCCTCGCGCCAGCAACTCTGCCAGATCGGGCCTCTGAGCAGAGCTGGAGCTGTGCCGTCCTGGAGGCGCACTCGGCTCCAGCCAAGTAGGGCTTGAGCCAAACGAGGCTGGGCTGCCTCTTCTTCCCTCGAGGAGGCTCGCCTCCCCGCCAGCTGTTCACTCGGCTTCCAGGTGGGGGCGCTCTGCGCCTCCTGCAGGTCTTGGCTCAGGGGCTGCTTGCCCTGAGCTGGGGCTGTGGGCGGGAGCCCAGGCACGCAGGGGCAGGCCCCAACCAGCTGCACACGTCTCTGCTGTGGAGGAGAGCGCTAGGGAAGCTACGTGTGTGAGGCAGCAGCTGGGCGCCCAGGGAGTCAGCCTCCGGGTGTGCGGGGCTGCAGACCCCAGCCAGGGGCCCTGGGAGACTGGTGCACTCCGTGCGGCGTTGAGCCTGGGCTGCCAAGCAACTGCTGGAGGAGCCCTGCACTGGCCCTTCCCTTCTCTCGCACAGAGCTCTTCCTGCTGGAGCCCTTGGCAGTGTGCAAGCCACCGGCCCCTAAGCCCTCCCCAAGGACGCCTGGGGCCTAGGTGCAAAGGCAAGGCAGGAGCGGAGCTGAGGCCAGGAAGGCGCCAGTGGCGTCTCCCAGCCTCGCGCAGCCTGCTCCTTCCTGGGCAGGAAGCCTAGCAGCGAGGCAAGTCTGGGCAAGGCTCGCCCAGGGCAGAGCAGCCTCGCGCCAGCAACTCTGCCAGAACGGGCCTCTCAGCAGAGCTGGACCTCTGCCGTCCTGGAGGCGCACTCGGCTCCAGCCAAGTAGGGCTTGAGCCAAACGAGGCTGGGCTGCCTCTTCTTCCCTCGAGGAGGCTCGCCTCCCCGCCAGCTGTTCACTCGGCTTCCAGGTGGGGGCGCTCTGCGCCTCCTGCAGGTCTTGGCTCAGGGGCTGCTTGCCCTGAGCTGGGGCTGTGGGTGGGAGCCCAGGCACGCAGGGGCAGGCCCCAACCAGCTGCACACGTCTCTGCTGGGGACGAGAGCGCTAGGGAAGCTACGTGTGTGAGGCAGCTGCTGGGCGCCCAGGGAGTCAGCCTCCGGGTGTGCGGGGCTGCAGACCCCAGCCAGGGGCCCTGGGAGCCTGGTGCACTCCGTGCGGCGCTGAGTCTGGGCGGCCAAGCAACCGCTGGAGGAGCCCTGCACTGGCCCTTCCCTTCCCTCGCACAGAGCTCTTCCTGCTGGAGCCCTTGGCAGTGTGCAAGCCACCGGCCCCTAAGCCCTCCCCAAGGACGCCTGGGGCCTAGGTGCAAAGGCAAGGCAGGAGCGGAGCTGAGGCCAGGAAGGCGCCAGTGGCGTCTCCCAGCCTCGCGCAGCCTGCTCCTTCCTGGGCAGGAAGCCTAGCAGCGAGGCAAGTCTGGGCAAGGCTCGCCCAGGGCAGAGCAGCCTCGCGCCAGCAACTCTGCCAGAACGGGCCTCTGAGCAGAGCTGGAGCTCTGCCGTCCTGGAGGCGCACACGGCTCCAGCCAAGTAGGGCTTGAGCCAAACGAGGCTGGGCTGCCTCTTCTTCCCTCGAGGAGGCTCGCCTCCCCGCCAGCTGTTCACTCGGCTTCCAGGTGGGGGCGCTCTGCGCCTCCTGCAGGTCTTGGCTCAGGGGCTGCTTGCCCTGAGCTGGGGCTGTGGGCGGGAGCCCAGGCACGCAGGGGCAGGCCCCAACCAGCTGCACACGTCTCTGCTGGAGACGAGAGCGCTAGGGAAGCTACGTGTGTGAGGCAGCTGCTGGGCGCCCAGGGAGTCAGCCTCCGTGTGTGCGGGGCTGCAGACCCCAGCCAGGGGCCCTGGGAGCCTGGTGCACTCCGTGCGGTGCTGAGTCTGGGCGGCCAAGCAACCGCTGGAGGAGCCCTGCACTGGCCCTTCCCTTCCCTCGCACAGAGCTCTTCCTGCTGGAGCCCTTGGCAGTGTGCAAGCCACCGGCCCCTAAGCCCTCCCCAAGGACGCCTGGGGCCTAGGTGCAAAGGCAAGGCAGGAGCGGAGCTGAGGCCAGGAAGGCGCCAGTGGCGTCTCCCAGCCTCGCGCAGCCTGCTCCTTCCTGGGCAGGCAGCCTAGCAGCGAGGCAAGTCTGGGCAAGGCTTGTCCAGGGCAGAACAGCCTCGCGCCAGCAACTCTGCCAGATCGGGCCTCTGAGCAGAGCTGGAGCTCGGCCGTCCTGGAGGCGCACTCGGCTCCAGCCAAGTAGGGCTTGAGCCAAACGAGGCTGGGCTGCCTCTTCTTCCCTCGAGGAGGCTCGCCTCCCCGCCAGCTGTTCACTCGGCTTCCAGGTGGGGGCGCTCTGAGCCTCCTGCAGGTCTTGGCTCAGGGGCTGCTTGCCCTGAGCTGGGGCTGTGCGCGGGAGCCCAGGCACGCAGGGGCAGGCCCCAACCAGCTGCACACGTCTCTGCTGGGGAGGAGAGCGCTAGGGAAGCTACGTGTGTGAGGCAGCAGCTGGGCGCCCAGGGAGTCAGCCTCCGGGTGTGCGGGGCTGCAGACCCCAGCCAGGGGCCCTGGGAGCCTGGTGCACTCCGTGCGGCGCTGAGCCTGGGCTGCCAAGCAACCGCTGGAGGAGCCCTGCACTGGCCCTTCCCTTCCCTCGCACAGAGCTCTTCCTGCTGGAGCCCTTGGCAGTGTGCAAGCCATTGGCCCCTAAGCCCTCCCCAAGGAGGCCTGGGGCCTAGGTGCAAAGGCAAGGCAGGAGCGGAGCTGAGGCCAGGAAGGCGCCAGTGGCGTCTCCCAGCCTCGCGCAGCCTGCTCCTTCCTGGGCAGGAAGCCTAGCAGCGAGGCAAGTCTGGGCAAGGCTCGCCCAGGGCAGAGCAGCCTCGCGCCAGCAACTCTGCCAGAACGGGCCTCTGAGCAGAGCTGGAGCTGTGCCGTCCTGGAGGCGCACTCGGCTCCAGCCAAGTAGGGCTTGAGCCAAACGAGGCTGGGCTGCCTCTTCTTCCCTCGAGGAGGCTCGCCTCCCCGCCAGCTGTTCACTCGGCTTCCAGGTGGGGGCGCTCTGCGCCTCCTGCAGGTCTTGGCTCAGGGGCTGCTTGCCCTGAGCTGGGGCTGTGGGCGGGAGCCCAGGCACGCAGGGGCAGGCCCCAACCAGCTGCACACGTCTCTGCTGTGGAGGAGAGCGCTAGGGAAGCTACGTGTGTGAGGCAGCAGCTGGGCGCCCAGGGAGTCAGCCTCCGGGTGTGCGGGGCTGCAGACCCCAGCCAGGGGCCCTGGGAGACTGGTGCACTCCGTGCGGCGTTGAGCCTGGGCTGCCAAGCAACTGCTGGAGGAGCCCTGCACTGGCCCTTCCCTTCTCTCGCACAGAGCTCTTCCTGCTGGAGCCCTTGGCAGTGTGCAAGCCACCGGCCCCTAAGCCCTCCCCAAGGACGCCTGGGGCCTAGGTGCAAAGGCAAGGCAGGAGCGGAGCTGAGGCCAGGAAGGCGCCAGTGGCGTCTCCCAGCCTCGCGCAGCCTGCTCCTTCCTGGGCAGGAAGCCTAGCAGCGAGGCAAGTCTGGGCAAGGCTCGCCCAGGGCAGAGCAGCCTCGCGCCAGCAACTCTGCCAGAACGGGCCTCTCAGCAGAGCTGGACCTCTGCCGTCCTGGAGGCGCACTCGGCTCCAGCCAAGTAGGGCTTGAGCCAAACGAGGCTGGGCTGCCTCTTCTTCCCTCGAGGAGGCTCGCCTCCCCGCCAGCTGTTCACTCGGCTTCCAGGTGGGGGCGCTCGGCGCCTCCTGCAGGTCTTGGCTCAGGGGCTGCTTGCCCTGAGCTGGGGCTGTGGGTGGGAGCCCAGGCACGCAGGGGCAGGCCCCAACCAGCTGCACACGTCTCTGCTGGGGACGAGAGCGCTAGGGAAGCTACGTGTGTGAGGCAGCTGCTGGGCACCCAGGGAGTCAGCCTCCGGGTGTGCGGGGCTGCAGACCCCAGCCAGGGGCCCTGGGAGCCTGGTGCACTCCGTGCGGCGCTGAGTCTGGGCGGCCAAGCAACCGCTGGAGGAGCCCTGCACTGGCCCTTCCCTTCCCTCGCACAGAGCTCTTCCTGCTGGAGCCCTTGGCAGTGTGCAAGCCACCGGCCCCTAAGCCCTCCCCAAGGACGCCTGGGGCCTAGGTGCAAAGGCAAGGCAGGAGCGGAGCTGAGGCCAGGAAGGCGCCAGTGGCGTCTCCCAGCCTCGCGCAGCCTGCTCCTTCCTGGGCAGGAAGCCTAGCAGCGAGGCAAGTCTGGGCAAGGCTCGCCCAGGGCAGAGCAGCCTCGCGCCAGCAACTCTGCCAGAACGGGCCTCTGAGCAGAGCTGGAGCTCTGCCGTCCTGGAGGCGCACACGGCTCCAGCCAAGTAGGGCTTGAGCCAAATGAGGCTGGGCTGCCTCTTCTTCCCTCGAGGAGGCTCGCCTCCCCGCCAGCTGTTCACTCGGCTTCCAGGTGGGGGCGCTCTGCGCCTCCTGCAGGTCTTGGCTCAGGGGCTGCTTGCCCTGAGCTGGGGCTGTGGGCGGGAGCCCAGGCACGCAGGGGCAGGCCCCAACCAGCTGCACACGTCTCTGCTGGAGACGAGAGCGCTAGGGAAGCTACGTGTGTGAGGCAGCTGCTGGGCGCCCAGGGAGTCAGCCTCCGGGTGTGCGGGGCTGCAGACCCCAGCCAGGGGCCCTGGGAGCCTGGTGCACTTCGTGTGGCGCTGAGTCTGGGCGGCCAAGCAACCGCTGGAGGAGCCCTGCACTGGCCCTTCCCTTCCCTCGCACAGAGCTCTTCCTGCTGGAGCCCTTGGCAGTGTGCAAGCCACCGGCCCCTAAGCCCTCCCCAAGGACGCCTGGGGCCTAGGTGCAAAGGCAAGGCAGGAGCGGAGCTGAGGCCAGGAAGGCGCCAGTGGCGACTCACAGCCTCGCGCAGCGTGCTCCTTCCTGGGCAGGAAGCCTAGCAGCGAGGCAAGTCTGGGCAAGGCTCGCCCAAGGCAGAGCAGCCTCGCGCCAGCAACTCTGCCAGATCGGGCCTCTGAGCAGAGCTGGAGCTGTGCCGTCCTGGAGGCGCACTCGGCTCCAGCCAAGTAGGGCTTGAGCCAAACGAGGCTGGGCTGCCTCTTCTTCCCTCGAGGAGGCTCGCCTCCCCGCCAGCTGTTCACTCGGCTTCCAGGTGGGGGCGCTCTGCGCCTCCTGCAGGTCTTGGCTCAGGGGCTGCTTGCCCTGAGCTGGGGCTGTGGGCGGGAGCCCAGGCACGCAGGGGCAGGCCCCAACCAGCTGCACACGTCTCTGCTGTGGAGGAGAGCGCTAGGGAAGCTACGTGTGTGAGGCAGCAGCTGGGCGCCCAGGGAGTCAGCCTCCGGGTGTGCGGGGCTGCAGACCCCAGCCAGGGGCCCTGGGAGACTGGTGCACTCCGTGCGGCGTTGAGCCTGGGCTGCCAAGCAACTGCTGGAGGAGCCCTGCACTGGCCCTTCCCTTCTCTCGCACAGAGCTCTTCCTGCTGGAGCCCTTGGCAGTGTGCAAGCCACCGGCCCCTAAGCCCTCCCCAAGGACGCCTGGGGCCTAGGTGCAAAGGCAAGGCAGGAGCGGAGCTGAGGCCAGGAAGGCGCCAGTGGCGTCTCCCAGCCTCGCGCAGCCTGCTCCTTCCTGGGCAGGAAGCCTAGCAGCGAGGCAAGTCTGGGCAAGGCTCGCCCAGGGCAGAGCAGCCTCGCGCCAGCAACTCTGCCAGAACGGGCCTCTCAGCAGAGCTGGACCTCTGCCGTCCTGGAGGCGCACTCGGCTCCAGCCAAGTAGGGCTTGAGCCAAACGAGGCTGGGCTGCCTCTTCTTCCCTCGAGGAGGCTCGCCTCCCCGCCAGCTGTTCACTCGGCTTCCAGGAGGGGGCGCTCTGCGCCTCCTGCAGGTCTTGGCTCAGGGGCTGCTTGCCCTGAGCTGGGGCTGTGGGTGGGAGCCCAGGCACGCAGGGGCAGGCCCCAACCAGCTGCACACGTCTCTGCTGGGGACGAGAGCGCTAGGGAAGCTACGTGTGTGAGGCAGCTGCTGGGCGCCCAGGGAGTCAGCCTCCGGGTGTGCGGGGCTGCAGACCCCAGCCAGGGGCCCTGGCAGCCTGGTGCACTCCGTGCGGCGCTGAGCCTGGGCGGCCAAGCAACCGCTGGAGGAGCCCTGCACTGGCCCTTCCCTTCCCTCGCACAGAGCTCTTCCTGCTGGAGCCCTTGGCAGTGTGCAAGCCACCGGCCCCTAAGCCCTCCCCAAGGACGCCTGGGGCCTAGGTGCAAAGGCAAGGCAGGAGCGGAGCTGAGGCCAGGAAGGCGCCAGTGGCGTCTCCCAGCCTCGCGCAGCCTGCTCCTTCCTGGGCAGGAAGCCTAGCAGCGAGGCAAGTCTGGGCAAGGCTCGCCCAGGGCAGAGCAGCCTCGCGCCAGCAACTCTGCCAGAACGGGCCTCTGAGCAGAGCTGGAGCTCTGCCGTCCTGGAGGCGCACTCGGCTCCAGCCAAGTAGGGCTTGAGCCAAACGAGGCTGGGCTGCCTCTTCTTCCCTCGAGGAGGCTCGCCTCCCCGCCAGCTGTTCACTCGGCTTCCAGGTGGGGGCGCTCTGCGCCTCCTGCAGGTCTTGGCTCAGGGGCTGCTTGCCCTGAGCTGGGGCTGTGGGCGGGAGCCCAGGCACGCAGGGGCAGGCCCCAACCAGCTGCACACGTCTCTGCTGGGGAGGAGAGCGCTAGGGAAGCTACGTGTGTGAGGCAGCTGCTGGGCGCCCAGGGAGTCAGCCTCCGGGTGTGCGGGGCTGCAGACCCCAGCCAGGGGCCCTGGGAGCCTGGTGCACTCCGTGCGGCGCTGAGCCTGGGCGGCCAAGCAACCGCTGGAGGAGCCCTGCACTGGCCCTTCCCTTCCCTCGCACAGAGCTCTTACTGCTGGAGCCCTTGGCAGTGTGCAAGCCACCGGCCCCTAAGCCCTCCCCAAGGACGCCTGGGGCCTAGGTGCAAAGGCAAGGCAGGAGCGGAGCTGAGGCCAGGAAGGCGCCAGTGGCGTCTCCCAGCCTCGCGCAGCCTGCTCCTTCCTGGGCAGGAAGCCTAGCAGCGAGGCAAGTCTGGGCAAGGCTCGCCCAGGGCAGAGCAGCCTCGCGCCAGCAACTCTGCCAGAACGGGCCTCTGAGCAGAGCTGGAGCTCTGCCGTCCTGGAGGCGCACTCGGCTCCAGCCAAGTAGGGCTTGAGCCAAACGAGGCTGGGCTGCCTCTTCTTCCCTCGAGGAGGCTCGCCTCCCCGCCAGCTGTTCACTCGGCTTCCAGGTGGGGGCGCTTTGCGCCTCCTGCAGGTCTTGGCTCAGGGGCTGCTTGCCCTGAGCTGGGGCTGTGGGCGGGAGTCCAGGCACGCAGGGGCAGGCCCCAACCAGCTGCACACGTCTCTGCTGGGGAGGAGAGCGCTAGGGAAGCTACGTGTGTGAGGCAGCTGCTGGGCGCCCAGGGAGTCAGCCTCCGGGTGTGCGGGGCTGCAGACCCCAGCCAGGGGCCCTGGGAGCCTGGTGCACTCCGTGCGGCGCTGAGCCTGGGCGGCCAAGCAACCGCTGGAGGAGCCCTGCACTGGCACTTCCCTTCCCTCGCACAGAGCTCTTCCTGCTGGAGCCCTTGGCAGTGTGCAAGCCACCGGCCCCTAAGCCCTCCCCAAGGACGCCTGGGGCCTAGGTGCAAAGGCAAGGCAGGAGCGGAGCTGAGGCCAGGAAGGCGCCAGTGGCGTCTCCCAGCCTCGCGCAGCCTGCTCCTTCCTGGGCAGGAAGCCTAGCAGCGAGGCAAGTCTGGGCAAGGCTCGCCCAGGGCAGAGCAGCCTCGCGCCAGCAACTCTGCCAGAACGGGCCTCTGAGCAGAGCTGGCGCTGTGCCGTCCTGGAGGCGCACTCGGCTCCAGCCAAGTAGGGCTTGAGCCAAACGAGGCTGGGCTGCCTCTTCTTCCCTCGAGGAGGCTCGCCTCCCCGCCAGCTGTTCACTCGGCTTCCAGGTGGGGGCGCTCTGCGCCTCCTGCAGGTCTTGGCTCAGGGGCTGCTTGCCCTGAGCTGGGGCTGTGGGCGGGAGCCCAGGCACGCAGGGGCAGGCCCCAACCAGCTGCACACGTCTCTGCTGGGGAGGAGAGCGCTAGGGAAGCTACGTGTGTGAGGCAGCTGCTGGGCGCCCAGGGAGTCAGCCTCCGGGTGTGCGGGGCTGCAGACCCCAGCCAGGGGCCCTGGGAGCCTGGTGCACTCCGTGCGGCGCTGAGCCTGGGCGGCCAAGCAACCGCTGGAGGAGCCCTGCACTGGCCCTTCCCTTCCCTCGCACAGAGCTCTTCCTGCTGGAGCCCTTGGCAGTGTGCAAGCCACCGGCCCCTAAGCCCTCCCCAAGGACGCCTGGGGCCTAGGTGCAAAGGCAAGGCAGGAGCGGAGCTGAGGCCAGGAAGGCGCCAGTGGCGTCTCCCAGCCTCGCCCAGCCTGCTCCTTCCTGGGCAGGAAGCCTAGCAGCGAGGCAAGTCTGGGCAAGGCTCGCCCAGGGCAGAGCAGCCTCGCTCCAGCAACTCTGCCAGAACGGGCCTCTCAGCAGACCTGGAGCTCTGCCGTCCTGGAGGCGCACTCGGCTCCAGCCAAGTAGGGCTTGAGCCAAACGAGGCTGGGCTGCCTCTTCTTCCCTCGAGGAGGCTCGCCTCCCCGCCAGCTGTTCACTCGGCTTCCAGGTGGGGGCGCTCTGCGCCTCCTGCAGGTCTTGGCTCAGGGGCTGCTTGCCCTGAGCTGGGGCTGTGGGTGGGAGCCCAGGCACGCAGGGGCAGGCCCCAACCAGCTGCACACGTCTCTGCTGGGGACGAGAGCGCTAGGGAAGCTACGTGTGTGAGGCAGCTGCTGGGCGCCCAGGGAGTCAGCCTCCGGGTGTGCGGGGCTGCAGACCCCAGCCAGGGGCCCTGGGAGCCTGGTGCACTCCGTGCGGCGCTGAGTCTGGGCGGCCAAGCAACCGCTGGAGGAGCCCTGCACTGGCCCTTCCCTTCCCTCGCACAGAGCTCTTCCTGCTGGAGCCCTTGGCAGTGTGCAAGCCACCGGCCCCTAAGCCCTCCCCAAGGACGCATGGGGCCTAGGTGCAAAGGCAAGGCAGGAGCGGAGCTGAGGCCAGGAAGGCGCCAGTGGCGTCTCCCAGCCTCGCGCAGCCTGCTCCTTCCTGGGCAGGAAGCCTAGCAGCGAGGCAAGTCTGGGCAAGGCTCGCCCAGGGCAGAGCAGCCTCGCGCCAGCAACTCTGCCAGAACGGGCCTCTGAGCAGAGCTGAAGCTCTGCCGTCCTGGAGGCGCACACGGCTCCAGCCAAGTAGGGCTTGAGCCAAACGAGGCTGGGCTGCCTCTTCTTCCCTCGAGGAGGCTCGCCACCCCGCCAGCTGTTCACTCGGCTTCCAGGTGGGGGCGCTCTGCGCCTCCTGCAGGTCTTGGCTCAGGGGCTGCTTGCCCTGAGCTGGGGCTGTGGGCGGGAGCCCAGGCACGCAGGGGCAGGCCCCAACCAGCTGCACACGTCTCTGCTGGGGAGGAGAGCGCTAGGGAAGCTACGTGTGTGAGGCAGCTGCTGGGCGCCCAGGGAGTCAGCCTCCGGGTGTGCGGGGCTGCAGACCCCAGCCAGGGGCCCTGGCAGCCTGGTGCACTCCGTGCGGCGCTGAGCCTGGGCGGCCAAGCAACCGCTGGAGGAGCCCTGCACTGGCACTTCCCTTCCCTCGCACAGAGCTCTTCCTGCTGGAGCCCTTGGCAGTGTGCAAGCCACCGGCCCCTAAGCCCTCCCCAAGGACGCATGGGGCCTAGGTGCAAAGGCAAGGCAGGAGCGGACCTGAGGCCAGGAAGGCGCCAGTGGCGTCTCCCAGCCTCGCGCAGCCTGCTCCTTCCTGGGCAGGAAGCCTAGCAGCGAGGCAAGTCTGGGCAAGGCTCGCCCAGGGCAGAGCAGCCTCGCGCCAGCAACTCTGCCACAACGGGCCTCTGAGCAGAGCTGGCGCTGTGCCGTCCTGGAGGCGCACTCGGCTCCAGCCAAGTAGGGCTTGAGCCAAACGAGGCTGGGCTGCCTCTTCTTCCCTCGAGGAGGCTCGCCTCCCCGCCAGCTGTTCACTCGGCTTCCAGGTGGGGGCGCTCTGCGCCTCCTGCAGGTCTTGGCTCAGGGGCTGCTTGCCCTGAGCTGGGGCTGTGGGCGGGAGCCCAGGCACGCAGGGGCAGGCCCCAACCAGCTGCACACGTCTCTGCTGGGGAGGAGAGCGCTAGGGAAGCTACGTGTGTGAGGCAGCTGCTGGGCGCCCAGGGAGTCAGCCTCCGGGTGTGCGGGGCTGCAGACCCCATCCAGGGGCCCTGGGAGCCTGGTGCACTCCGTGCGGCGCTGAGCCTGGGCGGCCAAGCAACCGCTGGAGGAGCCCTGCACTGGCCCTTCCCTTCCCTCGCACAGAGCTCTTCCTGCTGGAGCCCTTGGCAGTGTGCAAGCCACCGGCCCCTAAGCCCTCCCCAAGGACGCCTGGGGCCTAGGTGCAAAGGCAAGGCAGGAGCGGAGCTGAGGCCAGGAAGGCGCCAGTGGCGTCTCCCAGCCTCGCCCAGCCTGCTCCTTCCTGGGCAGGAAGCCTAGCAGCGAGGCAAGTCTGGGCAAGGCTCGCCCAGGGCAGAGCAGCCTCGCTCCAGCAACTCTGCCAGAACGGGCCTCTCAGCAGACCTGGAGCTCTGCCGTCCTGGAGGCGCACTCGGCTCCAGCCAAGTAGGGCTTGAGCCACACGAGGCTGGGCTGCCTCTTCTTCCCTCGAGGAGGCTCGCCTCCCCGCCAGCTGTTCACTCGGCTTCCAGGTGGGGGCGCTCTGCGCCTCCTGCAGGTCTTGGCTCAGGGGCTGCTTGCCCTGAGCTGGGGCTGTGGGTGGGAGCCCAGGCACGCAGGGGCAGGCCCCAACCAGCTGCACACGTCTCTGCTGGGGACGAGAGCGCTAGGGAAGCTACGTGTGTGAGGCAGCTGCTGGGCGCCCAGGGAGTAAGCCTCCGGGTGTGCGGGGCTGCAGACCCCAGCCAGGGGCCCTGGGAGCCTGGTGCACTCCGTGCGGCGCTGAGTCTGGGCGGCCAAGCAACCGCTGGAGGAGCCCTGCACTGGCCCTTCCCTTCCCTCGCACAGAGCTCTTCCTGCTGGAGCCCTTGGCAGTGTGCAAGCCACCGGCCCCTAAGCCCTCCCCAAGGACGCATGGGGCCTAGGTGCAAAGGCAAGGCAGGAGCGGAGCTGAGGCCAGGAAGGCGCCAGTGGCGTCTCCCAGCCTCGCGCAGCCTGCTCCTTCCTGGGCAGGAAGCCTAGCAGCGAGGCAAGTCTGGGCAAGGCTCGCCCAGGGCAGAGCAGGCTCGCGCCAGCAACTCTGCCAGAACGGGCCTCTGAGCAGAGCTGGAGCTCTGCCGTCCTGGAGGCGCACACGGCTCCAGCCAAGTAGGGCTTGAGCCAAACGAGGCTGGGCTGCCTCTTCTTCCCTCGAGGAGGCTCGCCTCCCCGCCAGCTGTTCACTCGGCTTCCAGGTGGGGGCGCTCTGCGCCTCCTGCAGGTCTTGGCTCAGGGGCTGCTTGCCCTGAGCTGGGGCTGTGGGCGGGAGCCCAGGCACGCAGGGGCAGGCCCCAACCAGCTGCACACGTCTCTGCTGGGGAGGAGAGCGCTAGGGAAGCTACGTGTGTGAGGCAGCTGCTGGGCGCCCAGGGAGTCAGCCTCCGGGTGTGCGGGGCTGCAGACCCCAGCCAGGGGCCCTGGGAGCCTGGTGCACTCCGTGCGGCGCTGAGCCTGGGCGGCCAAGCAACCGCTGGAGGAGCCCTGCACTGGCCCTTCCCTTCCCTCGCACAGAGCTCTTACTGCTGGAGCCCTTGGCAGTGTGCAAGCCACCGGCCCCTAAGCCCTCCCCAAGGACGCCTGGGGCCTAGGTGCAAAGGCAAGGCAGGAGCGGAGCTGAGGCCAGGAAGGCGCCAGTGGCGTCTCCCAGCCTCGCGCAGCCTGCTCCTTCCTGGGCAGGAAGCCTAGCAGCGAGGCAAGTCTGGGCAAGGCTCGCCCAGGGCAGAGCAGCCTCGCGCCAGCAACTCTGCCAGAACGGGCCTCTGAGCAGAGCTGGAGCTCTGCCGTCCTGGAGGCGCACTCGGCTCCAGCCAAGTAGGGCTTGAGCCAAACGAGGCTGGGCTGCCTCTTCTTCCCTCGAGGAGGCTCGCCTCCCCGCCAGCTGTTCACTCGGCTTCCAGGTGGGGGCGCTTTGCGCCTCCTGCAGGTCTTGGCTCAGGGGCTGCTTGCCCTGAGCTGGGGCTGTGGGCGGGAGTCCAGGCACGCAGGGGCAGGCCCCAACCAGCTGCACACGTCTCTGCTGGGGAGGAGAGCGCTAGGGAAGCTACGTGTGTGAGGCAGCTGCTGGGCTCCCAGGGAGTCAGCCTCCGGGTGTGCGGGGCTGCAGACCCCAGCCAGGGGCCCTGGGAGCCTGGTGCACTCCGTGCGGCGCTGAGCCTGGGCGGCCAAGCAACCGCTGGAGGAGCCCTGCACTGGCACTTCCCTTCCCTCGCACAGAGCTCTTCCTGCTGGAGCCCTTGGCAGTGTGCAAGCCACCGGCCCCTAAGCCCTCCCCAAGGACGCCTGGGGCCTAGGTGCAAAGGCAAGGCAGGAGCGGAGCTGAGGCCAGGAAGGCGCCAGTGGCGTCTCCCAGCCTCGCGCAGCCTGCTCCTTCCTGGGCAGGAAGCCTAGCAGCGAGGCAAGTCTGGGCAAGGCTCGCCCAGGGCAGAGCAGCCTCGCGCCAGCAACTCTGCCAGAACGGGCCTCTGAGCAGAGCTGGCGCTGTGCCGTCCTGGAGGCGCACTCGGCTCCAGCCAAGTAGGGCTTGAGCCAAACGAGGCTGGGCTGCCTCTTCTTCGCTCGAGGAGGCTCGCCTCCCCGCCAGCTGTTCACTCGGCTTCCAGGTGGGGGCGCTCTGCGCCTCCTGCAGGTCTTGGCTCAGGGGCTGCTTGCCCTGAGCTGGGGCTGTGGGCGGGAGCCCAGGCACGCAGGGGCAGGCCCCAACCAGCTGCACACGTCTCTGCTGGGGAGGAGAGCGCTAGGGAAGCTACGTGTGTGAGGCAGCTGCTGGGCGCCCAGGGAGTCAGCCTCCGGGTGTGCGGGGCTGCAGAGCCCAGCCAGGGGCCCTGGGAGCCTGGTGCACTCCGTGCGGCGCTGAGCCTGGGCGGCCAAGCAACCGCTGGAGGAGCCCTGCACTGGCACTTCCCTTCCCTCGCACAGAGCTCTTCCTGCTGGAGCCCTTGGCAGTGTGCAAGCCACCGGCCCCTAAGCCCTCCCCAAGGACGCCTGGGGCCTAGGTGCAAAGGCAAGGCAGGAGCGGAGCTGAGGCCAGGAAGGCGCCAGTGGCGTCTCCCAGCCTCGCCCAGCCTGCTCCTTCCTGGGCAGGAAGCCTAGCAGCGAGGCAAGTCTGGGCAAGGCTCGCCCAGGGCAGAGCAGCCTCGCTCCAGCAACTCTGCCAGAACGGGCCTCTCAGCAGACCTGGAGCTCTGCCGTCCTGGAGGCGCACTCGGCTCCAGCCAAGTAGGGCTTGAGCCAAACGAGGCTGGGCTGCCTCTTCTTCCCTCGAGGAGGCTCGCCTCCCCGCCAGCTGTTCACTCGGCTTCCAGGTGGGGGCGCTCTGCGCCTCCTGCAGGTCTTGGCTCAGGGGCTGCTTGCCCTGAGCTGGGGCTGTGGGTGGGAGCCCAGGCACGCAGGGGCAGGCCCCAACCAGCTGCACACGTCTCTGCTGGGGACGAGAGCGCTAGGGAAGCTACGTGTGTGAGGCAGCTGCTGGGCGCCCAGGGAGTCAGCCTCCGGGTGTGCGGGGCTGCAGACCCCAGCCAGGGGCCCTGGGAGCCTGGTGCACTCCGTGCGGCGCTGAGTCTGGGCGGCCAAGCAACCGCTGGAGGAGCCCTGCACTGGCCCTTCCCTTCCCTCGCACAGAGCTCTTCCTGCTGGAGCCCTTGGCAGTGTGCAAGCCACCGGCCCCTAAGCCCTCCCCAAGGACGCATGGGGCCTAGGTGCAAAGGCAAGGCAGGAGCGGAGCTGAGGCCAGGAAGGCGCCAGTGGCGTCTCCCAGCCTCGCGCAGCCTGCTCCTTCCTGGGCAGGAAGCCTAGCAGCGAGGCAAGTCTGGGCAAGGCTCGCCCAGGGCAGAGCAGCCTCGCGCCAGCAACTCTGCCAGAACGGGCCTCTGAGCAGAGCTGAAGCTCTGCCGTCCTGGAGGCGCACACGGCTCCAGCCAAGTAGGGCTTGAGCCAAACGAGGCTGGGCTGCCTCTTCTTCCCTCGAGGAGGCTCGCCACCCCGCCAGCTGTTCACTCGGCTTCCAGGTGGGGGCGCTCTGCGCCTCCTGCAGGTCTTGGCTCAGGGGCTGCTTGCCCTGAGCTGGGGCTGTGGGCGGGAGCCCAGGCACGCAGGGGCAGGCCCCAACCAGCTGCACACGTCTCTGCTGGGGAGGAGAGCGCTAGGGAAGCTACGTGTGTGAGGCAGCTGCTGGGCGCCCAGGGAGTCAGCCTCCGGGTGTGCGGGGCTGCAGACCCCAGCCAGGGGCCCTGGCAGCCTGGTGCACTCCGTGCGGCGCTGAGCCTGGGCGGCCAAGCAACCGCTGGAGGAGCCCTGCACTGGCCCTTCCCTTCCCTCGCACAGAGCTCTTCCTGCTGGAGCCCTTGGCAGTGTGCAAGCCACCGGCCCCTAAGCCCTCCCCAAGGACGCCTGGGGCCTAGGTGCAAAGGCAAGGCAGGAGCGGAGCTGAGGCCAGGAAGGCGCCAGTGGCGTCTCCCAGCCTCGCGCAGCCTGCTCCTTCCTGGGCAGGAAGCCTAGCAGCGAGGCAAGTCTGGGCAAGGCTCGCCCAGGGCAGAGCAGCCTCGCGCCAGCAACTCTGCCAGAACGGGCCTCTCAGCAGAGCTGGACCTCTGCCGTCCTGGAGGCGCACTCGGCTCCAGCCAAGTAGGGCTTGAGCCAAACGAGGCTGGGCTGCCTCTTCTTCCCTCGAGGAGGCTCGCCTCCCCGCCAGCTGTTCACTCGGCTTCCAGGTGGGGGCGCTCTGCGCCTCCTGCAGGTCTTGGCTCAGGGGCTGCTTGCCCTGAGCTGGGGCTGTGGGCGGGAGCCCAGGCACGCAGGGGCAGGCCCCAACCAGCTGCACACGTCTCTGCTGGGGAGGAGAGCGCTAGGGAAGCTACGTGTGTGAGGCAGCTGCTGGGCGCCCAGGGAGTCAGCCTCCGGGTGTGCGGGGCTGCAGACCCCAGCCAGGGGCCCTGGGAGCCTGGTGCACTCCGTGCGGCGCTGAGCCTGGGCGGCCAAGCAACCGCTGGAGGAGCCCTGCACTGGCACTTCCCTTCCCTCGCACAGAGCTCTTCCTGCTGGAGCCCTTGGCAGTGTGCAAGCCACCGGCCCCTAAGCCCTCCCCAAGGACGCCTGGGGCCTAGGTGCAAAGGCAAGGCAGGAGCGGAGCTGAGGCCAGGAAGGCGCCAGTGGCGTCTCCCAGCCTCGCGCAGCCTGCTCCTTCCTGGGCAGGAAGCCTAGCAGCGAGGCAAGTCTGGGCAAGGCTCGCCCAGGGCAGAGCAGCCTCGCGCCAGCAACTCTGCCACAACGGGCCTCTGAGCAGAGCTGGCGCTGTGCCGTCCTGGAGGCGCACTCGGCTCCAGCCATGTAGGGCTTGAGCCAAACGAGGCTGGGCTGCCTCTTCTTCCCTCGAGGAGGCTCGCCTCCCCGCCAGCTGTTCACTCGGCTTCCAGGTGGGGGCGCTCTGCGCCTCCTGCAGGTCTTGGCTCAGGGGCTGCTTGCCCTGAGCTGGGGCTGTGGGCGGGAGCCCAGGCACGCAGGGGCAGGCCCCAACCAGCTGCACACGTCTCTGCTGGGGAGGAGAGCGCTAGGGAAGCTACGTGTGTGAGGCAGCTGCTGGGCGCCCAGGGAGTCAGCCTCCGGGTGTGCGGGGCTGCAGACCCCAGCCAGGGGCCCTGGGAGCCTGGTGCATTCCGTGCGGCGCTGAGCCTGGGCGGCCAAGCAACCGCTGGAGGAGCCCTGCACTGGCACTTCCCTTCCCTCGCACAGAGCTCTTCCTGCTGGAGCCCTTGGCAGTGTGCAAGCCACCGGCCCCTAAGCCCTCCCCAAGGACGCATGGGGCCTAGGTGCAAAGGCAAGGCAGGAGCGGAGCTGAGGCCAGGAAGGCGCCAGTGGCGTCTCCCAGCCTCGCGCAGCCTGCTCCTTCCTGGGCAGGAAGCCTAGCAGCGAGGCAAGTCTGGGCAAGGCTCGCCCAGGGCAGAGCAGCCTCGCGCCAGCAACTCTGCCACAACGGGCCTCTGAGCAGAGCTGGAGCTCTGCCGTCCTGGAGGCGCACTCGGCTCCAGCCAAGTAGGGCTTGAGCCAAACGAGGCTGGGCTGCCTCTTCTTCCCTCGAGGAGGCTCGCCTCCCCGCCAGCTGTTCACTCGGCTTCCAGGTGGGGGCGCTCTGCGCCTCCTGCAGGTCTTGGCTCAGGGGCTGCTTGCCCTGAGCTGGGGCTGTGGGCGGGAGCCCAGGCACGCAGGGGCAGGCCCCAACCAGCTGCACACGTCTCTGCTGGGGAGGAGAGCGCTAGGGAAGCTACGTGTGTGAGGCAGCTGCTGGGCGCCCAGGGAGTCAGCCTCCGGGTGTGCGGGGCTGCAGACCCCATCCAGGGGCCCTGGGAGCCTGGTGCACTCCGTGCGGCGCTGAGCCTGGGCGGCCAAGCAACCGCTGGAGGAGCCCTGCACTGGCACTTCCCTTCCCTCGCACAGAGCTCTTCCTGCTGGAGCCCTTGGCAGTGTGCAAGCCACCGGCCCCTAAGCCCTCCCCAAGGACGCCTGGGGCCTAGGTGCAAAGGCAAGGCAGGAGCGGAGCTGAGGCCAGGAAGGCGCCAGTGGCGTCTCCCAGCCTCGCGCAGCCTGCTCCTTCCTGGGCAGGAAGCCTAGCAGCGAGGCAAGTCTGGGCAAGGCTCGCCCAGGGCAGAGCAGCCTCGCTCCAGCAACTCTGCCAGAACGGGCCTCTCAGCAGACCTGGAGCTCTGCCGTCCTGGAGGCGCACTCGGCTCCAGCCAAGTAGGGCTTGAGCCAAACGAGGCTGGGCTGCCTCTTCTTCCCTCGAGGAGGCTCGCCTCCCCGCCAGCTGTTCACTCGGCTTCCAGGTGGGGGCGCTCTGCGCCTCCTGCAGGTCTTGGCTCAGGGGCTGCTTGCCCTGAGCTGGGGGTGTGGGTGGGAGCCCAGGCACGCAGGGGCAGGCCCCAACCAGCTGCACATGTCTCTGCTGGGGACGAGAGCGCTAGGGAAGCTACGTGTGTGAGGCAGCTGCTGGGCGCCCAGGGAGTAAGCCTCCGGGTGTGCGGGGCTGCAGACCCCAGCCAGGGGCCCTGGGAGCCTGGTGCACTCCGTGCGGCGCTGAGTCTGGGCGGCCAAGCAACCGCTGGAGGAGCCCTGCACTGGCCCTTCCCTTCCCTCGCACAGAGCTCTTCCTGCTGGAGCCCTTGGCAGTGTGCAAGCCACCGGCCCCTAAGCCCTCCCCAAGGACGCCTGGGGCCTAGGTGCAAAGGCAAGGCAGGAGCGGAGCTGAGGCCAGGAAGGCGCCAGTTGCGTCTCCCAGCCTCGCGCAGCCTGCTCCTTCCTGGGCAGGAAGCCTAGCAGCGAGGCAAGTCTGGGCAAGGCTCGCCCAGGGCAGAGCAGCCTCGCGCCAGCAACTCTGCCACAACGGGCCTCTGAGCAGAGCTGGCGCTGTGCCGTCCTGGAGGCGCACTCGGCTCCAGCCATGTAGGGCTTGAGCCAAACGAGGCTGGGCTGCCTCTTCTTCCCTCGAGGAGGCTCGCCTCCCCGCCAGCTGTTCACTCGGCTTCCAGGTGGGGGCGCTCTGCGCCTCCTGCAGGTCTTGGCTCAGGGGCTGCTTGCCCTGAGCTGGGGCTGTGGGCGGGAGCCCAGGCACGCAGGGGCAGGCCCCAACCAGCTGCACACGTCTCTGCTGGGGAGGAGAGCGCTAGGGAAGCTACGTGTGTGAGGCAGCTGCTGGGCGCCCAGGGAGTCAGCCTCCGGGTGTGCGGGGCTGCAGACCCCAGCCAGGGGCCCTGGGAGCCTGGTGCACTCCGTGCGGCGCTGAGCCTGGGCGGCCAAGCAACCGCTGGAGGAGCCCTGCACTGGCACTTCCCTTCCCTCGCACAGAGCTCTTCCTGCTGGAGCCCTTGGCAGTGTGCAAGCCACCGGCCCCTAAGCCCTCCCCAAGGACGCATGGGGCCTAGGTGCAAAGGCAAGGCAGGAGCGGAGCTGAGGCCAGGAAGGCGCCAGTGGCGTCTCCCAGCCTCGCGCAGCCTGCTCCTTCCTGGGCAGGAAGCCTAGCAGCGAGGCAAGTCTGGGCAAGGCTCGCCCAGGGCAGAGCAGCCTCGCGCCAGCAACTCTGCCACAACGGGCCTCTGAGCAGAGCTGGAGCTCTGCCGTCCTGGAGGCGCACTCGGCTCCAGCCAAGTAGGGCTTGAGCCAAACGAGGCTGGGCTGCCTCTTCTTCCCTCGAGGAGGCTCGCCTCCCCGCCAGCTGTTCACTCGGCTTCCAGGTGGGGGCGCTCTGCGCCTCCTGCAGGTCTTGGCTCAGGGGCTGCTTGCCCTGAGCTGGGGCTGTGGGCGGGAGCCCAGGCACGCAGGGGCAGGCCCCAACCAGCTGCACACGTCTCTGCTGGGGAGGAGAGCGCTAGGGAAGCTACGTGTGTGAGGCAGCTGCTGGGCGCCCAGGGAGTCAGCCTCCGGGTGTGCGGGGCTGCAGACCCCATCCAGGGGCCCTGGGAGCCTGGTGCACTCCGTGCGGCGCTGAGCCTGGGCGGCCAAGCAACCGCTGGAGGAGCCCTGCACTGGCACTTCCCTTCCCTCGCACAGAGCTCTTCCTGCTGGAGCCCTTGGCAGTGTGCAAGCCACCGGCCCCTAAGCCCTCCCCAAGGACGCCTGGGGCCTAGGTGCAAAGGCAAGGCAGGAGCGGAGCTGAGGCCAGGAAGGCGCCAGTGGCGTCTCCCAGCCTCGCGCAGCCTGCTCCTTCCTGGGCAGGAAGCCTAGCAGCGAGGCAAGTCTGGGCAAGGCTCGCCCAGGGCAGAGCAGCCTCGCTCCAGCAACTCTGCCAGAACGGGCCTCTCAGCAGACCTGGAGCTCTGCCGTCCTGGAGGCGCACTCGGCTCCAGCCAAGTAGGGCTTGAGCCAAACGAGGCTGGGCTGCCTCTTCTTCCCTCGAGGAGGCTCGCCTCCCCGCCAGCTGTTCACTCGGCTTCCAGGTGGGGGCGCTCTGCGCCTCCTGCAGGTCTTGGCTCAGGGGCTGCTTGCCCTGAGCTGGGGGTGTGGGTGGGAGCCCAGGCACGCAGGGGCAGGCCCCAACCAGCTGCACATGTCTCTGCTGGGGACGAGAGCGCTAGGGAAGCTACGTGTGTGAGGCAGCTGCTGGGCGCCCAGGGAGTAAGCCTCCGGGTGTGCGGGGCTGCAGACCCCAGCCAGGGGCCCTGGGAGCCTGGTGCACTCCGTGCGGCGCTGAGTCTGGGCGGCCAAGCAACCGCTGGAGGAGCCCTGCACTGGCCCTTCCCTTCCCTCGCACAGAGCTCTTCCTGCTGGAGCCCTTGGCAGTGTGCAAGCCACCGGCCCCTAAGCCCTCCCCAAGGACGCATGGGGCCTAGGTGCAAAGGCAAGGCAGGAGCGGAGCTGAGGCCAGGAAGGCGCCAGTGGCGTCTCCCAGCCTCGCGCAGCCTGCTCCTTCCTGGGCAGGAAGCCTAGCAGCGAGGCAAGTCTGGGCAAGGCTCGCCCAGGGCAGAGCAGCCTCGCGCCAGCAACTCTGCCAGAACGGGCCTCTGAGCAGAGCTGAAGCTCTGCCGTCCTGGAGGCGCACACGGCTCCAGCCAAGTAGGGCTTGAGCCAAACGAGGCTGGGCTGCCTCTTCTTCCCTCGAGGAGGCTCGCCACCCCGCCAGCTGTTCACTCGGCTTCCAGGTGGGGGCGCTCTGCGCCTCCTGCAGGTCTTGGCTCAGGGGCTGCTTGCCCTGAGCTGGGGCTGTGGGCGGGAGCCCAGGCACGCAGGGGCAGGCCCCAACCAGCTGCACACGTCTCTGCTGGGGAGGAGAGCGCTAGGGAAGCTACGTGTGTGAGGCAGCTGCTGGGCGCCCAGGGAGTCAGCCTCCGGGTGTGCGGGGCTGCAGACCCCAGCCAGGGGCCCTGGCAGCCTGGTGCACTCCGTGCGGCGCTGAGCCTGGGCGGCCAAGCAACCGCTGGAGGAGCCCTGCACTGGCCCTTCCCTTCCCTCGCACAGAGCTCTTCCTGCTGGAGCCCTTGGCAGTGTGCAAGCCACCGGCCCCTAAGCCCTCCCCAAGGACGCCTGGGGCCTAGGTGCAAAGGCAAGGCAGGAGCGGAGCTGAGGCCAGGAAGGCGCCAGTGGCGACTCACAGCCTCGCGCAGCGTGCTCCTTCCTGGGCAGGAAGCCTAGCAGCGAGGCAAGTCTGGGCAAGGCTCGCCCAAGGCAGAGCAGCCTCGCGCCAGCAACTCTGCCAGAACGGGCCTCTCAGCAGACCTGGAGCTCTGCCGTCCTGGAGGCGCACTCGGCTCCAGCCAAGTAGGGCTTGAGCCAAACGAGGCTGGGCTGCCTCTTCTTCCCTCGAGGAGGCTCGCCTCCCCGCCAGCTGTTCACTCGGCTTCCAGGTGGGGGCGCTCTGCGCCTCCTGCAGGTCTTGGCTCAGGGGCTGCTTGCCCTGAGCTGGGGCTGTGGGCGGGAGCCCAGGCACGCAGGGGCAGGCCCCAACCAGCTGCACACGTCTCTGCTGGGGAGGAGAGCGCTAGGGAAGCTACGTGTGTGAGGCAGCTGCTGGGCGCCCAGGGAGTCAGCCTCCGGGTGTGCGGGGCTGCAGACCCCAGCCAGGGGCCCTGGGAGCCTGGTGCACTCCGTGCGGCGCTGAGCCTGGGCGGCCAAGCAACCGCTGGAGGAGCCCTGCACTGGCACTTCCCTTCCCTCGCACAGAGCTCTTCCTGCTGGAGCCCTTGGCAGTGTGCAAGCCACCGGCCCCTAAGCCCTCCCCAAGGACGCCTGGGGCCTAGGTGCAAAGGCAAGGCAGGAGCGGAGCTGAGGCCAGGAAGGCGCCAGTGGCGTCTCCCAGCCTCGCGCAGCCTGCTCCTTCCTGGGCAGGAAGCCTAGCAGCGAGGCAAGTCTGGGCAAGGCTCGCCCAGGGCAGAGCAGCCTCGCGCCAGCAACTCTGCCACAACGGGCCTCTGAGCAGAGCTGGCGCTGTGCCGTCCTGGAGGCGCACTCGGCTCCAGCCATGTAGGGCTTGAGCCAAACGAGGCTGGGCTGCCTCTTCTTCCCTCGAGGAGGCTCGCCTCCCCGCCAGCTGTTCACTCGGCTTCCAGGTGGGGGCGCTCTGCGCCTCCTGCATGTCTTGGCTCAGGGGCTGCTTGCCCTGAGCTGGGGCTGTGGGTGGGAGCCCAGGCACGCAGGGGCAGGCCCCAACCAGCTGCACACGTCTCTGCTGGGGACGAGAGCGCTAGGGAAGCTACGTGTGTGAGGCAGCTGCTGGGCGCCCAGGGAGTCAGCCTCCGGGTGTGCGGGGCTGCAGACCCCAGCCAGGGGCCTTGGGAGCCTGGTGCACTCCGTGCGGCGCTGAGTCTGGGCGGCCAAGCAACCGCTGGAGGAGCCCTGCACTGGCCCTTCCCTTCCCTCGCACAGAGCTCTTCCTGCTGGAGCCCTTGGCAGTGTGCAAGCCACCGGCCCCTAAGCCCTCCCCAAGGACGCCTGGGGCCTAGGTGCAAAGGCAAGGCAGGAGCGGAGCTGAGGCCAGGAAGGCGCCAGTGGCGTCTCCCAGCCTCGCGCAGCCTGCTCCTTCCTGGGCAGGAAGCCTAGCAGCGAGGCAAGTCTGGGCAAGGCTCGCCCAGGGCAGAGCAGCCTCGCGCCAGCAACTCTGCCAGAACGGGCCTCTGAGCAGAGCTGGAGCTCTGCCGTCCTGGAGGCGCACACGGCTCCAGCCAAGTAGGGCTTGAGCCAAACGAGGCTGGGCTGCCTCTTCTTCCCTCGAGGAGGCTCGCCACCCCGCCAGCTGTTCACTCGGCTTCCAGGTGGGGGCGCTCTGCGCCTCCTGCAGGTTTTGGCTCAGGGGCTGCTTGCCCTGAGCTGGGGCTGTGGGCGGGAGCCCAGGCACGCAGGGGCAGGCCCCAACCAGCTGCACACGTCTCTGCTGGGGAGGAGAGCGCTAGGGAAGCTAGGTGTGTGAGGCAGCTGCTGGGCGCCCAGGGAGTCAGCCTCCGGGTGTGCGGGGCTGCAGACCCCAGCCAGGGGCCCTGGCAGCCTGGTGCACTCCGTGCGGCGCTGAGCCTGGGCGGCCAAGCAACCGCTGGAGGAGCCCTGCACTGGCCCTTCCCTTCCCTCGCACAGAGCTCTTCCTGCTGGAGCCCTTGGCAGTGTGCAAGCCACCGGCCCCTAAGCCCTCCCCAAGGACGCCTGGGGCCTAGGTGCAAAGGCAAGGCAGGAGCGGAGCTGAGGCCAGGAAGGCGCCAGTGGCGTCTCCCAGCCTCGCGCAGCCTGCTCCTTCCTGGGCAGGAAGCCTAGCAGCGAGGCAAGTCTGGGCAAGGCTCGCCCAGGGCAGAGCAGCCTCGCGCCAGCAACTCTGCCAGAACGGGCCTCTGAGCAGAGCTGGCGCTGTGCCGTCCTGGAGGCGCACTCGGCTCCAGCCAAGTAGGGCTTGAGCCAAACGAGGCTGGGCTGCCTCTTCTTCCCTCGAGGAGGCTCGCCTCCCCGCCAGCTGTTCACTCGGCTTCCAGGTGGGGGCGCTCTGCGCCTCCTGCAGGTCTTGGCTCAGGGGCTGCTTGCCCTGAGCTGGGGCTGTGGGCGGGAGCCCAGGCACGCAGGGGCAGGCCCCAACCAGCTGCACACGTCTCTGCTGGGGAGGAGAGCGCTAGGGAAGCTACGTGTGTGAGGCAGCTGCTGGGCGCCCAGGGAGTCAGCCTCCGGGTGTGCGGGGCTGCAGAGCCCAGCCAGGGGCCCTGGGAGCCTGGTGCACTCCGTGCGGCGCTGAGCCTGGGCGGCCAAGCAACCGCTGGAGGAGCCCTGCACTGGCCCTTCCCTTCCCTCGCACAGAGCTCTTCCTGCTGGAGCCCTTGGCAGTGTGCAAGCCACCGGCCCCTAAGCCCTCCCCAAGGACGCCTGGGGCCTAGGTGCAAAGGCAAGGCAGGAGGGGAGCTGAGGCCAGGAAGGCGCCAGTGGCGTCTCCCAGCCTCGCCCAGCCTGCTCCTTCCTGGGCAGGAAGCCTAGCAGCGAGGCAAGTCTGGGCAAGGCTCGCCCAGGGCAGAGCAGCCTCGCGCCAGCAACTCTGCCAGAACGGGCCTCTGAGCAGAGCTGGAGCTCTGCCGTCCTGGAGGCGCACTCGGCTCCAGCCAAGTAGGGCTTGAGCCAAACGAGGCTGGGCTGCCTCTTCTTCCCTCGAGGAGGCTCGCCTCCCCGCCAGCTGTTCACTCGGCTTCCAGGTGGGGGCGCTCTGCGCCTCCTGCAGGTCTTGGCTCAGGGGCTGCTTGCCCTGAGCTGGGGCTGTGGGCGGGAGCCCAAGCACGCAGGGGCAGGCCCCAACCAGCTGCACACGTCTCTGCTGGGGAGGAGAGCGCTAGGGAAGCTACGTGTGTGAGGCAGCTGCTGGGCGCCCAGGGAGTCAGCCTCCGGGTGTGCGGGGCTGCAGACCCCAGCCAGGGGCCCTGGGAGCCTGGTGCACTCCGTGCGGCGCTGAGCCTGGGCGGCCAAGCAACCGCTGGAGGAGCCCTGCACTGGCACTTCCCTTCCCTCGCACAGAGCTCTTCCTGCTGGAGCCCTTGGCAGTGTGCAAGCCACCGGCCCCTAAGCCCTCCCCAAGGACGCCTGGGGCCTAGGTGCAAAGGCAAGGCAGGAGCGGAGCTGAGGCCAGGAAGGCGCCAGTGGCGTCTCCCAGCCTCGCGCAGCCTGCTCCTTCCTGGGCAGGAAGCCTAGCAGCGAGGCAAGTCTGGGCAAGGCTCGCCCAGGGCAGAGCAGCCTCGCGCCAGCAACTCTGCCAGAACGGGCCTCTGAGCAGAGCTGGCGCTGTGCCGTCCTGGAGGCGCACTCGGCTCCAGCCAAGTAGGGCTTGAGCCAAACGAGGCTGGGCTGCCTCTTCTTCCCTCGAGGAGGCTCGCCTCCCCGCCAGCTGTTCACTCGGCTTCCAGGTGGGGGCGCTCTGGGCCTCCTGCAGGTCTTGGCTCAGGGGCTGCTTGCCCTGAGCTGGGGCTGTGGGCGGGAGCCCAGGCACGCAGGGGCAGGCCCCAACCAGCTGCACACATCTCTGCTGGGGAGGAGAGCGCTAGGGAAGCTACGTGTGTGAGGCAGCTGCTGGGCGCCCAGGGAGTCAGCCTCCGGGTGTGCGGGGCTGCAGAGCCCAGCCAGGGGCCCTGGGAGCCTGGTGCACTCCGTGCGGCGCTGAGCCTGGGCGGCCAAGCAACCGCTGGAGGAGCCCTGCACTGGCCCTTCCCTTCCCTCGCACAGAGCTCTTCCTGCTGGAGCCCTTGGCAGTGTGCAAGCCACCGGCCCCTAAGCCCTCCCCAAGGACGCCTGGGGCCTAGGTGCAAAGGCAAGGCAGGAGCGGAGCTGAGGCCAGGAAGGCGCCAGTGGCGTCTCCCAGCCTCGCCCAGCCTGCTCCTTCCTGGGCAGGAAGCCTAGCAGCGAGGCAAGTCTGGGCAAGGCTCGCCCAGGGCAGAGCAGCCTCGCTCCAGCAACTCTGCCAGAACGGGCCTCTCAGCAG
Source organism: Ovis canadensis (assembly GCF_042477335.2). Lineage (NCBI taxonomy): Eukaryota > Metazoa > Chordata > Mammalia > Artiodactyla > Bovidae > Ovis > Ovis canadensis. Next base: position 330,537 of record NC_091266.1, on the reverse strand, counting down.
ACCTGGAGCTCTGCCGTCCTGGAGGCGCACTCGGCTCCAGCCAAGTAGGGCTTGAGCCAAACGAGGCTGGGCTGCCTCTTCTTCCCTCGAGGAGGCTCGCCTCCCCGCCAGCTGTTCACTCGGCTTCCAGGTGGGGGCGCTCTGCGCCTCCTGCAGGTCTTGGCTCAGGGGCTGCTTGCCCTGAGCTGTGGCTGTGGGCGGGAGCCCAGGCACGCAGGGGCAGGCCCCAACCAGCTGCACACGTCTCTGCTGGGGAGGAGAGCGCTAGGGAAGCTACGTGTGTGAGGCAGCTGCTGGGCGCCCAGGGAGTCAGCCTCCGGGTGTGCGGGGCTGCAGACCCCAGCCAGGGGCCCTGGCAGCCTGGTGCACTCCGTGCGGCGCTGAGCCTGGGCGGCCAAGCAACCGCTGGAGGAGCCCTGCACTGGCCCTTCCCTTCCCTCGCACAGAGCTCTTCCTGCTGGAGCCCTTGGCAGTGTGCAAGCCACCGGCCCCTAAGCCCTCCCCAAGGACGCCTGGGGCCTAGGTGCAAAGGCAAGGCAGGAGCGGAGCTGAGGCCAGGAAGGCGCCAGTGGCGTCTCCCAGCCTCGCGCAGCCTGCTCCTTCCTGGGCAGGAAGCCTAGCAGCGAGGCAAGTCTGGGCAAGGCTCGCCCAGGGCAGAGCAGCCTCGCGCCAGCAACTCTGCCAGAACGGGCCTCTCAGCAGAGCTGGAGCTCTGCCGTCCAGGAGGCGCACTCGGCTCCAGCCAAGTAGGGCTTGAGCCAAACGAGGCTGGGCTGCCTCTTCTTCCCTCGAGGAGGCTCGCCTCCCCGCCAGCTGTTCACTCGGCTTCCAGGTGGGGGCGCTCTGCGCCTCCTGCAGGTCTTGGCTCAGGGGCTGCTTGCCCTGAGCTGGGGCTGTGGGCGGGAGCCCAGGCACGCAGGGGCAGGCCCCAACCAGCTGCACACGGCTCTGCTGGGGAGGAGAGCGCTAGGGAAGCTACGTGTGTGAGGCAGCTGCTGGGCACCCAGGGAGTCAGCCTCCGGGTGTGCGGGGCTGCAGACCCCAGCCAGGGGCCCTGGGAGCCTGGTGCACTCCGTGCGGCGCTGAGCCTGGGCGGCCAAGCAACCGCTGGAGGAGCCCTGCACTGGCCCTTCCCTTCCCTCGCACAGAGCTCTTCCTGCTGGAGCCCTTGGCAGTGTGCAAGCCACCGGCCCCTAAGCCCTCCCCAAGGACGCCTGGGGCCTAGGTGCAAAGGCAAGGCAGGAGCGGAGCTGAGGCCAGGAAGGCGCCAGTGGCGTCTCCCAGCCTCGCGCAGCCTGCTCCTTCCTGGGCAGGAAGCCTAGCAGCGAGGCAAGTCTGGGCAAGGCTCGCCCAGGGCAGAGCAGCCTCGCGCCAGCAACTCTGCCAGAACGGGCCTCTGAGCAGAGCTGGCGCTGTGCCGTCCTGGAGGCGCACTCGGCTCCAGCCAAGTAGGGCTTGAGCCAAACGAGGCTGGGCTGCCTCTTCTTCCCTCGAGGAGGCTCGCCTCCCCGCCAGCTGTTCACTCGGCTTCCAGGTGGGGGCGCTCTGGGCCTCCTGCAGGTCTTGGCTCAGGGGCTGCTTGCCCTGAGCTGGGGCTGTGGGCGGGAGCCCAGGCACGCAGGGGCAGGCCCCAACCAGCTGCACACGTCTCTGCTGGGGAGGAGAGCGCTAGGGAAGCTACGTGTGTGAGGCAGCTGCTGGGCGCCCAGGGAGTCAGCCTCCGGGTGTGCGGGGCTGCAGAGCCCAGCCAGGGGCCCTGGGAGCCTGGTGCACTCCGTGCGGCGCTGAGCCTGGGCGGCCAAGCAACCGCTGGAGGAGCCCTGCACTGGCCCTTCCCTTCCCTCGCACAGAGCTCTTCCTGCTGGAGCCCGTGGCAGTGTGCAAGCCACTGGCCCCTAAGCCCTCCCCAAGGACGCCTGGGGCCTAGGTGCAAAGGCAAGGCAGGAGCGGAGCTGAGGCCAGGAAGGCGCCAGTGGCGTCTCCCAGCCTCGCCCAGCCTGCTCCTTCCTGGGCAGGAAGCCTAGCAGCGAGGCAAGTCTGGGCAAGGCTCGCCCAGGGCAGAGCAGCCTCGCTCCAGCAACTCTGCCAGAACGGGCCTCTCAGCAGACCTGGAGCTCTGCCGTCCTGGAGGCCCACTCGGCTCCAGCCAAGTAGGGCTTGAGCCAAACGAGGCTGGGCTGCCTCTTCTTCCCTCGAGGAGGCTCGCCTCCCCGCCAGCTGTTCACTCGGCTTCCAGGTGGGGGCGCTCTGCGCCTCCTGCAGGTCTTGGCTCAGGGGCTGCTTGCCCTGAGCTGTGGCTGTGGGCGGGAGCCCAGGCACGCAGGGGCAGGCCCCAACCAGCTGCACACGTCTCTGCTGGGGAGGAGAGCGCTAGGGAAGCTACGTGTGTGAGGCAGCTGCTGGGCGCCCAGGGAGTCAGCCTCCGGGTGTGCGGGGCTGCAGACCCCAGCCAGGGGCCCTGGCAGCCTGGTGCACTCCGTGCGGCGCTGAGCCTGGGCGGCCAAGCAACCGCTGGAGGAGCCCTGCACTGGCCCTTCCCTTCCCTCGCACAGAGCTCTTCCTGCTGGAGCCCTTAGGAGTGTGCAAGCCACCGGCCCCTAAGCCCTCCCCAAGGACGCCTGGGGCCTAGGTGCAAAGGCAAGGCAGGAGCGGAGCTGAGGCCAGGAAGGCGCCAGTGGCGTCTCCCAGCCTCGCGCAGCCTGCTCCTTCCTGGGCAGGAAGCCTAGCAGCGAGGCAAGTCTGGGCAAGGCTCGCCCAGGGCAGAGCAGCCTCGCGCCAGCAACTCTGCCAGAACGGGCCTCTGAGCAGAGCTGGAGCTCTGCCGTCCTGGAGGCGCACTCGGCTCCAGCCAAGTAGGGCTTGAGCCAAACGAGGCTGGGCTGCCTCTTCTTCCCTCGAGGAGGCCCGCCTCCCCGCCAGCTGTTCACTCGGCTTCCAGGTGGGGGCGCTCTGCGCCTCCTGCAGGTCTTGGCTCAGGGGCTGCTTGCCCTGAGCTGGGGCTGTGGGCGGGAGCCCAGGCACGCAGGGGCAGGCCCCAACCAGCTGCACACGTCTCTGCTGGGGAGGAGAGCGCTAGGGAAGCTACGTGTGTGAGGCAGCTGCTGGGCGCCCAGGGAGTCAGCCTCCGGGTGTGCGGGGCTGCAGACCCCAGCCAGGGGCCCTGGGAGCCTGGTGCACTCCGTGCGGCGCTGAGCCTGGGCGGCCAAGCAACCGCTGGAGGAGCCCTGCACTGGCCCTTCCCTTCCCTCGCACAGAGCTCTTCCTGCTGGAGCCCTTGGCAGTGTGCAAGCCACCGGCCCCTAAGCCCTCCCCAAGGACGCCTGGGGCCTAGGTGCAAAGGCAAGGCAGGAGCGGAGCTGAGGCCAGGAAGGCGCCAGTGGCGTCTCCCAGCCTCGCGCAGCGTGCTCCTTCCTGGGCAGGAAGCCTAGCAGCGAGGCAAGTCTGGGCAAGGCTCGCCCAAGGCAGAGCAGCCTCGCGCCAGCAACTCTGCCAGATCGGGCCTCTGAGCAGAGCTGGAGCTGTGCCGTCCTGGAGGCGCACTCGGCTCCAGCCAAGTAGGGCTTGAGCCAAACGAGGCTGGGCTGCCTCTTCTTCCCTCGAGGAGGCTCGCCTCCCCGCCAGCTGTTCACTCGGCTTCCAGGTGGGGGCGCTCTGCGCCTCCTGCAGGTCTTGGCTCAGGGGCTGCTTGCCCTGAGCTGGGGCTGTGGGCGGGAGCCCAGGCACGCAGGGGCAGGCCCCAACCAGCTGCACACGTCTCTGCTGGGGAGGAGAGCGCTAGGGAAGCTACGTGTGTGAGGCAGCTGCTGGGCGCCCAGGGAGTCAGCCTCCGGGTGTGCGGGGCTGCAGACCCCAGCCAGGGGCCCTGGGAGCCTGGTGCACTCCGTGCGGCGCTGAGCCTGGGCGGCCAAGCAACCGCTGGAGGAGCCCTGCACTGGCACTTCCCTTCCCTCGCACAGAGCTCTTCCTGCTGGAGCCCTTGGCAGTGTGCAAGCCACCGGCCCCTAAGCCCTCCCCAAGGACGCCTGGGGCCTAGGTGCAAAGGCAAGGCAGGAGCGGAGCTGAGGCCAGGAAGGCGCCAGTGGCGTCTCCCAGCCTCGCGCAGCCTGCTCCTTCCTGGGCAGGAAGCCTAGCAGCGAGGCAAGTCTGGGCAAGGCTCGCCCAGGCAGAGCAGCCTCGCGCCAGCAACTCTGCCAGAACGGGCCTCTGAGCAGAGCTGGCGCTGTGCCGTCCTGGAGGCGCACTCGGCTCCAGCCAAGTAGGGCTTGAGCCAAACGAGGCTGGGCTGCCTCTTCTTCCCTCGAGGAGGCTCGCCTCCCCGCCAGCTGTTCACTCGGCTTCCAGGTGGGGGCGCTCTGCGCCTCCAGCAGGTCTTGGCTCAGGGGCTGCTTGCCCTGAGCTGGGGCTGTGGGCGGGAGCCCAGGCACGCAGGGGCAGGCCCCAACCAGCTGCACACGTCTCTGCTGGGGAGGAGAGCGCTAGGGAAGCTACGTGTGTGAGGCAGCTGCTGGGCGCCCAGGGAGTCAGCCTCCGGGTGTGCGGGGCTGCAGACCCCAGCCAGGGGCCCTGGGAGCCTGGTGCACTCCGTGCGGCGCTGAGCCTGGGCGGCCAAGCAACCGCTGGAGGAGCCCTGCACTGGCCCTTCCCTTCCCTCGCACAGAGCTCTTCCTGCTGGAGCCCTTGGCAGTGTGCAAGCCACCGGCCCCTAAGCCCTCCCCAAGGACGCCTGGGGCCTAGGTGCAAAGGCAAGGCAGGAGCGGAGCTGAGGCCAGGAAGGCGCCAGTGGCGTCTCCCAGCCTCGCGCAGCCTGCTCCTTCCTGGGCAGGAAGCCTAGCAGCGAGGCAAGTCTGGGCAAGGCTCGCCCAGGGCAGAGCAGCCTCGCGCCAGCAACTCTGCCAGAACGGGCCTCTCAGCAGAGCTGGAGCTCTGCCGTCCTGGAGGCGCACTCGGCTCCAGCCAAGTAGGGCTTGAGCCAAACGAGGCTGGGCTGCCTCTTCTTCCCTCGAGGAGGCTCGCCTCCCCGCCAGCTGTTCACTCGGCTTCCAGGTGGGGGCGCTCTGCGCCTCCTGCAGGTCTTGGCTCAGGGGCTGCTTGCCCTGAGCTGGGGCTGTGGGCGGGAGCCCAGGCACGCAGGGGCAGGCCCCAACCAGCTGCACACGTCTCTGCTGGGGAGGAGAGCGCTAGGGAAGCTACGTGTGTGAGGCAGCAGCTGGGCGCCCAGGGAGTCAGCCTCCGGGTGTGCGGGGCTGCAGACCCCAGCCAGGGGCCCTGGGAGCCTGGTGCACTCCGTGCGGCGCTGAGCCTGGGCGGCCAAGCAACCGCTGGAGGAGCCCTGCACTGGCACTTCCCTTCCCTCGCACAGAGCTCTTCCTGCTGGAGCCCTTGGCAGTGTGCAAGCCACCGGCCCCTAAGCCCTCCCCAAGGACGCCTGGGGCCTAGGTGCAAAGGCAAGGCAGGAGCGGAGCTGAGGCCAGGAAGGCGCCAGTGGCGTCTCCCAGCCTCGCGCAGCCTGCTCCTTCCTGGGCAGGAAGCCTAGCAGCGAGGCAAGTCTGGGCAAGGCTCGCCCAGGGCAGAGCAGCCTCGCGCCAGCAACTCTGCCAGAACGGGCCTCTGAGCAGAGCTGGCGCTGTGCCGTCCTGGAGGCGCACTCGGCTCCAGCCAAGTAGGGCTTGAGCCAAACGAGGCTGGGCTGCCTCTTCTTCCCTCGAGGAGGCTCGCCTCCCCGCCAGCTGTTCACTCGGCTTCCAGGTGGGGGCGCTCTGCGCCTCCTGCAGGTCTTGGCTCAGGGGCTGCTTGCCCTGAGCTGGGGCTGTGGGCGGGAGCCCAGGCACGCAGGGGCAGGCCCCAACCAGCTGCACACGTCTCTGCTGGGGAGGAGAGCGCTAGGGAAGCTACGTGTGTGAGGCAGCTGCTGGGCGCCCAGGGAGTCAGCCTCCGGGTGTGCGGGGCTGCAGAGCCCAGCCAGGGGCCCTGGGAGCCTGGTGCACTCCGTGCGGCGCTGAGCCTGGGCGGCCAAGCAACCGCTTGAGGAGCCCTGCACTGGCCCTTCCCTTCCCTCGCACAGAGCTCTTCCTGCTGGAGCCCTTGGCAGTGTGCAAGCCACCGGCCCCTAAGCCCTCCCCAAGGACGCCTGGGGCCTAGGTGCAAAGGCAAGGCAGGAGCAGAGCTGAGGCCAGGAAGGCGCCAGTGGCGTCTCCCAGCCTCGCCCAGCCTGCTCCTTCCTGGGCAGGAAGCCTAGCAGCGAGGCAAGTCTGGGCAAGGCTCGCCCAGGGCAGAGCAGCCTCGCTCCAGCAACTCTGCCAGAACGGGCCTCTCAGCAGACCTGGAGCTCTGCCGTCCTGGAGGCGCACTCGGCTCCAGCCAAGTAGGGCTTGAGCCAAACGAGGCTGGGCTGCCTCTTCTTCCCTCGAGGAGGCTCGCCTCCCCGCCAGCTGTTCACTCGGCTTCCAGGTGGGGGCGCTCTGCGCCTCCTGCAGGTCTTGGCTCAGGGGCTGCTTGCCCTGACCTGGGGCTGTGGGTGGGAGCCCAGGCACGCAGGGGCAGGCCCCAACCAGCTGCACACGTCTCTGCTGGGGACGAGAGCGCTAGGGAAGCTACGTGTGTGAGGCAGCTGCTGGGCGCCCAGGGAGTCAGCCTCCGGGTGTGCGGGGCTGCAGACCCCAGCCAGGGGCCCTGGGAGCCTGGTGCACTCCGTGCGGCGCTGAGCCTGGGCGGCCAAGCAACCGCTGGAGGAGCCCTGCACTGGCCCTTCCCTTCCCTCGCACAGAGCTCTTCCTGCTGGAGCCCTTGGCAGTGTGCAAGCCACCGGCCCCTAAGCCCTCCCCAAGGACGCCTGGGGCCTAGGTGCAAAGGCAAGGCAGGAGCGGAGCTGAGGCCAGGAAGGCGCCAGTGGCGTCTCCCAGCCTCGCGCAGCGTGCTCCTTCCTGGGCAGGAAGCCTAGCAGCGAGGCAAGTCTGGGCAAGGCTCGCCCAAGGCAGAGCAGCCTCGCGCCAGCAACTCTGCCAGATCGGGCCTCTGAGCAGAGCTGGAGCTGTGCCGTCCTGGAGGCGCACTCGGCTCCAGCCAAGTAGGGCTTGAGCCAAACGAGGCTGGGCTGCCTCTTCTTCCCTCGAGGAGGCTCGCCTCCCCGCCAGCTGTTCACTCGGCTTCCAGGTGGGGGCGCTCTGCGCCTCCTGCAGGTCTTGGCTCAGGGGCTGCTTGCCCTGAGCTGGGGCTGTGGGCGGGAGCCCAGGCACGCAGGGGCAGGCCCCAACCAGCTGCACACGTCTCTGCTGGGGAGGAGAGCGCTAGGGAAGCTACGTGTGTGAGGCAGCTGCTGGGCGCCCAGGGAGTCAGCCTCCGGGTGTGCGGGGCTGCAGACCCCAGCCAGGGGCCCTGGGAGCCTGGTGCACTCCGTGCGGCGCTGAGCCTGGGCGGCCAAGCAACCGCTGGAGGAGCCCTGCACTGGCACTTCCCTTCCCTCGCACAGAGCTCTTCCTGCTGGAGCCCTTGGCAGTGTGCAAGCCACCGGCCCCTAAGCCCTCCCCAAGGACGCCTGGGGCCTAGGTGCAAAGGCAAGGCAGGAGCGGAGCTGAGGCCAGGAAGGCGCCAGTGGCGTCTCCCAGCCTCGCGCAGCCTGCTCCTTCCTGGGCAGGAAGCCTAGCAGCGAGGCAAGTCTGGGCAAGGCTCGCCCAGGCAGAGCAGCCTCGCGCCAGCAACTCTGCCAGAACGGGCCTCTGAGCAGAGCTGGCGCTGTGCCGTCCTGGAGGCGCACTCGGCTCCAGCCAAGTAGGGCTTGAGCCAAACGAGGCTGGGCTGCCTCTTCTTCCCTCGAGGAGGCTCGCCTCCCCGCCAGCTGTTCACTCGGCTTCCAGGTGGGGGCGCTCTGCGCCTCCAGCAGGTCTTGGCTCAGGGGCTGCTTGCCCTGAGCTGGGGCTGTGGGCGGGAGCCCAGGCACGCAGGGGCAGGCCCCAACCAGCTGCACACGTCTCTGCTGGGGACGAGAGCGCTAGGGAAGCTACGTGTGTGAGGCAGCTGCTGGGCGCCCAGGGAGTCAGCCTCCGGGTGTGCGGGGCTGCAGACCCCAGCCAGGGGCCCTGGGAGCCTGGTGCACTCCGTGCGGCGCTGAGCCTGGGCGGCCAAGCAACCGCTGGAGGAGCCCTGCACTGGCCCTTCCCTTCCCTCGCACAGAGCTCTTCCTGCTGGAGCCCTTGGCAGTGTGCAAGCCACCGGCCCCTAAGCCCTCCCCAAGGACGCCTGGGGCCTAGGTGCAAAGGCAAGGCAGGAGCGGAGCTGAGGCCAGGAAGGCGCCAGTGGCGTCTCCCAGCCTCGCCCAGCCTGCTCCTTCCTGGGCAGGAAGCCTAGCAGCGAGGCAAGTCTGGGCAAGGCTCGCCCAGGGCAGAGCAGCCTCGCGCCAGCAACTCTGCCAGAACGGGCCTCTGAGCAGAGCTGGAGCTCTGCCGTCCTGGAGGCGCACTCGGCTCCAGCCAAGTAGGGCTTGAGCCAAACGAGGCTGGGCTGCCTCTTCTTCCCTCGAGGAGGCTCGCCTCCCCGCCAGCTGTTCACTCGGCTTCCAGGTGGGGGCGCTCTGCGCCTCCTGCAGGTCTTGGCTCAGGGGCTGCTTGCCCTGAGCTGTGGCTGTGGGCGGGAGCCCAGGCACGCAGGGGCAGGCCCCAACTAGCTGCACACGTCTCTGCTGGGGAGGAGAGGGCTAGGGAAGCTACGTGTGTGAGGCAGCTGCTGGGCGCCCAGGGAGTCAGCCTCCGGGTGTGCGGGGCTGCAGACCCCAGCCAGGGGCCCTGGGAGCCTGGTGCACTCCGTGCGGCGCTGAGCCTGGGCGGCCAAGCAACCGCTGGAGGAGCCCTGCACTGGCCCTTCCCTTCCCTCGCACAGAGCTCTTCCTGCTGGAGCCCTTGGCAGTGTGCAAGCCACCGGCCCCTAAGCCCTCCCCAAGGACGCCTGGGGCCTAGGTGCAAAGGCAAGGCAGGAACGGAGCTGAGGCCAGGAAGGCGCCAGTGGCGTCTCCCAGCCTCGCGCAGCCTGCTCCTTCCTGGGCAGGAAGCCTAGCAGCGAGGCAAGTCTGGGCAAGGCTCGCCCAGGGCAGAGCAGCCTCGCGCCAGCCACTCTGCCAGAACGGGCCTCTGAGCAGAGCTGGAGCTCTGCCGTCCTGGAGGCGCACACGGCTCCAGCCAAGTAGGGCTTGAGCCAAACGAGGCTGGGCTGCCTCTTCTTCCCTCGAGGAGGCTCGCCTCCCCGCCAGCTGTTCACTCGGCTTCCAGGTGGGGGCGCTCTGCGCCTCCTGCAGGTCTTGGCTCAGGGGCTGCTTGCCCTGAGCTGGGGCTGTGGGCGGGAGCCCAGGCACGCAGGGGCAGGCCCCAACCAGCTGCACACGTCTCTGCTGGGGAGGAGAGCGCTAGGGAAGCTACGTGTGTGAGGCAGCAGCTGGGCGCCCAGGGAGTCAGCCTCCGGGTGTGCGGGGCTGCAGACCCCAGCCAGGGGCCCTGGGAGCCTGGTGCACTCCGTGCGGCGCTGAGCCTGGGCGGCCAAGCAACCGCTGGAGGAGCCCTGCACTGGCACTTCCCTTCCCTCGCACAGAGCTCTTCCTGCTGGAGCCCTTGGCAGTGTGCAAGCCACCGGCCCCTAAGCCCTCCCCAAGGACGCCTGGGGCCTAGGTGCAAAGGCAAGGCAGGAGCGGAGCTGAGGCCAGGAAGGCGCCAGTGGCGTCTCCCAGCCTCGCGCAGCCTGCTCCTTCCCGGGCAGGAAGCCTAGCAGCGAGGCAAGTCTGGGCAAGGCTCGCCCAGGGCAGAGCAGCCTCGCGCCAGCAACTCTGCCAGAACGGGCCTCTGAGCAGAGCTGGCGCTGTGCCGTCCTGGAGGCGCACTCGGCTCCAGCCAAGTAGGGCTTGAGCCAAACGAGGCTGGGCTGCCTCTTCTTCCCTCGAGGAGGCTCGCCTCCCCGCCAGCTGTTCACTCGGCTTCCAGGTGGTGGCGCTCTGCGCCTCCTGCAGGTCTTGGCTCAGGGGCTGCTTGCCCTGAGCTGGGGCTGTGGGCGGGAGCCCAGGCACGCAGGGGCAGGCCCCAACCAGCTGCACACGTCTCTGCTGGGGAGGAGAGCGCTAGGGAAGCTACGTGTGTGAGGCAGCTGCTGGGCGCCCAGGGAGTCAGCCTCCGGGTGTGCGGGGCTGCAGACCCCAGCCAGGGGCCCTGGGAGCCTGGTGCACTCCGTGCGGCGCTGAGCCTGGGCGGCCAAGCAACCGCTTGAGGAGCCCTGCACTGGCCCTTCCCTTCCCTCGCACAGAGCTCTTCCTGCTGGAGCCCTTGGCAGTGTGCAAGCCACCGGCCCCTAAGCCCTCCCCAAGGACGCCTGGGGCCTAGGTGCAAAGGCAAGGCAGGAGCAGAGCTGAGGCCAGGAAGGCGCCAGTGGCGTCTCCCAGCCTCGCCCAGCCTGCTCCTTCCTGGGCAGGAAGCCTAGCAGCGAGGCAAGTCTGGGCAAGGCTCGCCCAGGGCAGAGCAGCCTCGCTCCAGCAACTCTGCCAGAACGGGCCTCTCAGCAGACCTGGAGCTCTGCCGTCCTGGAGGCGCACTCGGCTCCAGCCAAGTAGGGCTTGAGCCAAACGAGGCTGGGCTGCCTCTTCTTCCCTCGAGGAGGCTCGCCTCCCCGCCAGCTGTTCACTCGGCTTCCAGGTGGGGGCGCTCTGCGCCTCCTGCAGGTCTTGGCTCAGGGGCTGCTTGCCCTGACCTGGGGCTGTGGGTGGGAGCCCAGGCACGCAGGGGCAGGCCCCAACCAGCTGCACACGTCTCTGCTGGGGACGAGAGCGCTAGGGAAGCTACGTGTGTGAGGCAGCTGCTGGGCGCCCAGGGAGTCAGCCTCCGGGTGTGCGGGGCTGCAGACCCCAGCCAGGGGCCCTGGGAGCCTGGTGCACTCCGTGCGGCGCTGAGTCTGGGCGGCCAAGCAACCGCTGGAGGAGCCCTGCACTGGCCCTTCCCTTCCCTCGCACAGAGCTCTTCCTGCTGGAGCCCTTGGCAGTGTGCAAGCCACCGGCCCCTAAGCCCTCCCCAAGGACGCATGGGGCCTAGGTGCAAAGGCAAGGCAGGAGCGGAGCTGAGGCCAGGAAGGCGCCAGTGGCGTCTCCCAGCCTCGCGCAGCCTGCTCCTTCCTGGGCAGGAAGCCTAGCAGCGAGGCAAGTCTGGGCAAGGCTCGCCCAGGGCAGAGCAGCCTCGCGCCAGCAACTCTGCCAGAACGGGCCTCTGAGCAGAGCTGGAGCTCTGCCGTCCTGGAGGCGCACACGGCTCCAGCCAAGTAGGGCTTGAGCCAAACGAGGCTGGGCTGCCTCTTCTTCCCTCGAGGAGGCTCGCCACCCCGCCAGCTGTTCACTCGGCTTCCAGGTGGGGGCGCTCTGCGCCTCCTGCAGGTCTTGGCTCAGGGGCTGCTTGCCCTGAGCTGGGGCTGTGGGCGGGAGCCCAGGCACGCAGGGGCAGGCCCCAACCAGCTGCACACGTCTCTGCTGGGGAGGAGAGCGCTAGGGAAGCTACGTGTGTGAGGCAGCTGCTGGGCGCCCAGGGAGTCAGCCTCCGGGTGTGCGGGGCTGCAGACCCCAGCCAGGGGCCCTGGCAGCCTGGTGCACTCCGTGCGGCGCTGAGCCTGGGCGGCCAAGCAACCGCTGGAGGAGCCCTGCACTGGCCCTTCCCTTCCCTCGCACAGAGCTCTTCCTGCTGGAGCCCTTGGCAGTGTGCAAGCCACCGGCCCCTAAGCCCTCCCCAAGGACGCCTGGGGCCTAGGTGCAAAGGCAAGGCAGGAGCGGAGCTGAGGCCAGGAAGGCGCCAGTGGCGTCTCCCAGCCTCGCGCAGCCTGCTCCTTCCTGGGCAGGAAGCCTAGCAGCGAGGCAAGTCTGGGCAAGGCTCGCCCAGGGCAGAGCAGCCTCGCGCCAGCAACTCTGCCAGAACGGGCCTCTCAGCAGAGCTGGAGCTCTGCCGCCCTGGAGGCGCACTCGGCTCCAGCCAAGTAGGGCTTGAGCCAAACGAGGCTGGGCTGCCTCTTCTTCCCTCGAGGAGGCTCGCCTCCCCGCCAGCTGTTCACTCGGCTTCCAGGTGGGGGCGCTCTGCGCCTCCTGCAGGTCTTGGCTCAGGGGCTGCTTGCCCTGAGCTGTGGCTGTGGGCGGGAGCCCAGGCACGCAGGGGCAGGCCCCAACCAGCTGCACACGTCTCTGCTGGGGAGGAGAGCGCTAGGGAAGCTACGTGTGTGAGGCAGCTGCTGGGCGCCCAGGGAGTCAGCCTCCGGCTGTGCGGGGCTGCAGACCCCAGCCAGGGGCCCTGGGAGCCTGGTGCACTCCGTGCGGCGCTGAGCCTGGGCGGCCAAGCAACCGCTGGAGGAGCCCTGCACTGGCCCTTCCCTTCCCTCGCACAGAGCTCTTCCTGCTGGAGCCCTTGGCAGTGTGCAAGCCACCGGCCCCTAAGCCCTCCCCAAGGACGCCTGGGGCCTAGGTGCAAAGGCAAGGCAGGAGCGGAGCTGAGGCCAGGAAGGCGCCAGTGGCGTCTCCCAGCCTCGCGCAGCCTGCTCCTTCCTGGGCAGGAAGCCTAGCAGCGAGGCAAGTCTGGGCAAGGCTCGCCCAGGGCAGAGCAGCCTCGCGCCAGCAACTCTGCCAGAACGGGCCTCTCAGCAGAGCTGGAGCTCTGCCGTCCTGGAGGCTTACTCGGCTCCAGCCAAGTAGGGCTTGAGCCAAACGAGGCTGGGCTGCCTCTTCTTCACTCGAGGAGGCTCGCCTCCCTGCCAGCTGTTCACTCGGCTTCCAGGTGGGGGCGCTCTGCGCCTCCTGCAGGTCTTGGCTCAGGGGCTGCTTGCCCTGAGCTGGGGCTGTGGGTGGGAGCCCAGGCACGCAGGGGCAGGCCCCAACCAGCTGCACACGTCTCTGCTGGGGAGGAGAGCGCTAGGGAAGCTACGTGTGTGAGGCAGCTGCTGGGCGCCCAGGGAGTCAGCCTCCGGGTGTGCGGGGCTGCAGACCCCAGCCAGGGGCCCTGGGAGCCTGGTGCACTCCGTGCGGCGCTGAGTCTGGGCGGCCAAGCAACCGCTGGAGGAGCCCTGCACTGGCCCTTCCCTTCCCTCGCACAGAGCTCTTCCTGCTGGAGCCCTTGGCAGTGTGCAAGCCACCGGCCCCTAAGCCCTCCCCAAGGACGCCTGGGGCCTAGGTGCAAAGGCAAGGCAGGAGCGGAGCTGAGGCCAGGAAGGCGCCAGTGGCGTCTCCCAGCCTCGCGCAGCCTGCTCCTTCCTGGGCAGGAAGCCTAGCAGCGAGGCAAGTCTGGGCAAGGCTCGCCCAGGGCAGAGCAGCCTCGCGCCAGCAACTCTGCCAGAACGGGCCTCTCAGCAGAGCTGGAGCTCTACCGTCCTGGAGGCTTACTCGGCTCCAGCCAAGTAGGGCTTGAGCCAAACGAGGCTGGGCTGCCTCTTCTTCACTCGAGGAGGCTCGCCTCCCTGCCAGCTGTTCACTCGGCTTCCAGGTGGGGGCGCTCTGCGCCTCCTGCAGGTCTTGGCTCAGGGGCTGCTTGCCCTGAGCTGGGGCTGTGGGTGGGAGCCCAGGCACGCAGGGGCAGGCCCCAACCAGCTGCACACGTCTCTGCTGGGGAGGAGAGCGCTAGGGAAGCTACGTGTGTGAGGCAGCTGCTGGGCGCCCAGGGAGTCAGCCTCCGGGTGTGCGGGGCTGCAGACCCCAGCCAGGGGCCCTGGGAGCCTGGTGCACTCCGTGCGGCGCTGAGTCTGGGCGGCCAAGCAACCGCTGGAGGAGCCCTGCACTGGCCCTTCCCTTCCCTCGCACAGAGCTCTTCCTGCTGGAGCCCTTGGCAGTGTGCAAGCCACCGGCCCCTAAGCCCTCCCCAAGGACGCATGGGGCCTCGGTGCAAAGGCAAGGCAGGAGCGGAGCTGAGGCCAGGAAGGCGCCAGTGGCGTCTCCCAGCCTCGCGCAGCCTGCTCCTTCCTGGGCAGGAAGCCTAGCAGCGAGGCAAGTCTGGGCAAGGCTCGCCCAGGGCAGAGCAGCCTCGCGCCAGCAACTCTGCCAGAACGGGCCTCTGAGCAGAGCTGGAGCTCTGCCGTCCTGGAGGCGCACACGGCTCCAGCCAAGTAGGGCTTGAGCCAAACGAGGCTGGGCTGCCTCTTCTTCCCTCGAGGAGGCTCGCCACCCCGCCAGCTGTTCACTCGGCTTCCAGGTGGGGGCGCTCTGCGCCTCCTGCAGGTCTTGGCTCAGGGGCTGCTTGCCCTGAGCTGGGGCTGTGGGCGGGAGCCCAGGCACGCAGGGGCAGGCCCCAACCAGCTGCACACGTCTCTGCTGGGGAGGAGAGCGCTAGGGAAGCTACGTGTGTGAGGCAGCTGCTGGGCGCCCAGGGAGTCAGCCTCCGGGTGTGCGGGGCTGCAGACCCCAGCCAGGGGCCCTGGCAGCCTGGTGCACTCCGTGCGGCGCTGAGCCTGGGCGGCCAAGCAACCGCTGGAGGAGCCCTGCACTGGCCCTTCCCTTCCCTCGCACAGAGCTCTTCCTGCTGGAGCCCTTGGCAGTGTGCAAGCCACCGGCCCCTAAGCCCTCCCCAAGGACGCCTGGGGCCTAGGTGCAAAGGCAAGGCAGGAGCGGAGCTGAGGCCAGGAAGGCGCCAGTGGCGTCTCCCAGCCTCGCGCAGCCTGCTCCTTCCTGGGCAGGAAGCCTAGCAGCGAGGCAAGTCTGGGCAAGGCTCGCCCAGGGCAGAGCAGCCTCGCGCCAGCAACTCTGCCAGAACGGGCCTCTCAGCAGAGCTGGAGCTCTGCCGTCCTGGAGGCGCACTCGGCTCCAGCCAAGTAGGGCTTGAGCCAAACGAGGCTGGGCTGCCTCTTCTTCCCTCGAGGAGGCTCGCCTCCCCGCCAGCTGTTCACTCGGCTTCCAGGTGGGGGCGCTCTGCGCCTCCTGCAGGTCTTGGCTCAGGGGCTGCTTGCCCTGAGCTGTGGCTGTGGGCGGGAGCCCAGGCACGCAGGGGCAGGCCCCAACCAGCTGCACACGTCTCTGCTGGGGAGGAGAGCGCTAGGGAAGCTACGTGTGTGAGGCAGCAGCTGGGCGCCCAGGGAGTCAGCCTCCGGGTGTGCGGGGCTGCAGACCCCAGCCAGGGGCCCTGGGAGCCTGGTGCACTCCGTGCGGCGCTGAGCCTGGGCGGCCAAGCAACCGCTGGAGGAGCCCTGCACTGGCACTTCCCTTCCCTCGCACAGAGCTCTTCCTGCTGGAGCCCTTGGCAGTGTGCAAGCCACCGGCCCCTAAGCCCTCCCCAAGGACGCCTGGGGCCTAGGTGCAAAGGCAAGGCAGGAGCGGAGCTGAGGCCAGGAAGGCGCCAGTGGCGTCTCCCAGCCTCGCCCAGCCTGCTCCTTCCTGGGCAGGAAGCCTAGCAGCGAGGCAAGTCTGGGCAAGGCTCGCCCAGGGCAGAGCAGCCTCGCGCCAGCAACTCTGCCAGAACGGGCCTCTGAGCAGAGCTGGTGCTGTGCCGTCCTGGAGGCGCACTCGGCTCCAGCCAAGTAGGGCTTGAGCCAAACGAGGCTGGGCTGCCTCTTCTTCCCTCGAGGAGGCTCGCCTCCCCGCCAGCTGTTCACTCGGCTTCCAGGTGGGGGCGCTCTGCGCCTCCTGCAGGTCTTGGCTCAGGGGCTGCTTGCCCTGAGCTGGGGCTGTGGGCGGGAGCCCAGGCACGCAGGGGCAGGCCCCAACCAGCTGCACACGTCTCTGCTGGGGAGGAGAGCGCTAGGGAAGCTACGTGTGTGAGGCAGCTGCTGGGCGCCCAGGGAGTCAGCCTCCGGGTGTGCGGGGCTGCAGACCCCAGCCAGGGGCCCTGGGAGCCTGGTGCACTCCGTGCGGCGCTGAGCCTGGGCGGCCAAGCAACCGCTGGAGGAGCCCTGCACTGGCCCTTCCCTTCCCTCGCACAGAGCTCTTCCTGCTGGAGCCCTTGGCAGTGTGCAAGCCACCGGCCCCTAAGCCCTCCCCAAGGACGCCTGGGGCCTAGGTGCAAAGGCAAGGCAGGAGCAGAGCTGAGGCCAGGAAGGCGCCAGTGGCGTCTCCCAGCCTCGCCCAGCCTGCTCCTTCCTGGGCAGGAAGCCTAGCAGCGAGGCAAGTCTGGGCAAGGCTCGCCCAGGGCAGAGCAGCCTCGCTCCAGCAACTCTGCCAGAACGGGCCTCTCAGCAGACCTGGAGCTCTGCCGTCCTGGAGGCGCACTCGGCTCCAGCCAAGTAGGGCTTGAGCCAAACGAGGCTGGGCTGCCTCTTCTTCCCTCGAGGAGGCTCGCCTCCCCGCCCGCTGTTCACTCGGCTTCCAGGTGGGGGCGCTCTGCGCCTCCTGCAGGTCTTGGCTCAGGGGCTGCTTGCCCTGAGCTGGGGCTGTGGGTGGGAGCCCAGGCACGCAGGGGCAGGCCCCAACCAGCTGCACACGTCTCTGCTGGGGACGAGAGCGCTAGGGAAGCTACGTGTGTGAGGCAGCTGCTGGGCGCCCAGGGAGTCAGCCTCCGGGTGTGCGGGGCTGCAGACCCCAGCCAGGGGCCCTGGGAGCCTGGTGCACTCCGTGAGGCGCTGAGTCTGGGCGGCCAAGCAACCGCTGGAGGAGCCCTGCACTGGCCCTTCCCTTCCCTCGCACAGAGCTCTTCCTGCTGGAGCCCTTGGCAGTGTGCAAGCCACCGGCCCCTAAGCCCTCCCCAAGGACGCATGGGGCCTAGGTGCAAAGGCAAGGCAGGAGCGGAGCTGAGGCCAGGAAGGCGCCAGTGGCGTCTCCCAGCCTCGCGCAGCCTGCTCCTTCCTGGGCAGGAAGCCTAGCAGCGAGGCAAGTCTGGGCAAGGCTCGCCCAGGGCAGAGCAGCCTCGCGCCAGCAACTCTGCCAGAACGGGCCTCTGAGCAGAGCTGGAGCTCTGCCGTCCTGGAGGCGCACACGGCTCCAGCCAAGTAGGGCTTGAGCCAAACGAGGCTGGGCTGCCTCTTCTTCCCTCGAGGAGGCTCGCCACCCCGCCAGCTGTTCACTCGGCTTCCAGGTGGGGGCGCTCTGCGCCTCCTGCAGGTCTTGGCTCAGGGGCTGCTTGCCCTGAGCTGGGGCTGTGGGCGGGAGCCCAGGCACGCAGGGGCAGGCCCCAACCAGCTGCACACGTCTCTGCTGGGGAGGAGAGCGCTAGGGAAGCTACGTGTGTGAGGCAGCTGCTGGGCGCCCAGGGAGTCAGCCTCCGGGTGTGCGGGGCTGCAGACCCCAGCCAGGGGCCCTGGCAGCCTGGTGCACTCCGTGCGGCGCTGAGCCTGGGCGGCCAAGCAACCGCTGGAGGAGCCCTGCACTGGCCCTTCCCTTCCCTCGCACAGAGCTCTTCCTGCTGGAGCCCTTGGCAGTGTGCAAGCCACCGGCCCCTAAGCCCTCCCCAAGGACGCCTGGGGCCTAGGTGCAAAGGCAAGGCAGGAGCGGAGCTGAGGCCAGGAAGGCGCCAGTGGCGTCTCCCAGCCTCGCGCAGCCTGCTCCTTCCTGGGCAGGAAGCCTAGCAGCGAGGCAAGTCTGGGCAAGGCTCGCCCAGGGCAGAGCAGCCTCGCGCCAGCAACTCTGCCAGAACGGGCCTCTGAGCAGAGCTGGAGCTCTGCCGTCCTGGAGGCGCACTCGGCTCCAGCCAAGTAGGGCTTGAGCCAAACGAGGCTGGGCTGCCTCTTCTTCCCTCGAGGAGGCTCGCCTCCCCGCCAGCTGTTCACTCGGCTTCCAGGTGGGGGCGCTCTGCGCCTCCTGCAGGTCTTGGCTCAGGGGCTGCTTGCCCTGAGCTGGGGCTGTGGGCGGGAGCCCAGGCACGCAGGGGCAGGCCCCAACCAGCTGCACACGTCTCTGCTGGGGAGGAGAGCGCTAGGGAAGCTACGTGTGTGAGGCAGCTGCTGGGCGCCCAGGGAGTCAGCCTCCGGGTGTGCGGGGCTGCAGAGCCCAGCCAGGGGCCCTGGGAGCCTGGTGCACTCCGTGCGGCGCTGAGCCTGGGCGGCCAAGCAACCGCTGGAGGAGCCCTGCACTGGCCCTTCCCTTCCCTCGCACAGAGCTCTTCCTGCTGGAGCCCTTGGCAGTGTGCAAGCCACCGGCCCCTAAGCCCTCCCCAAGGACGCCTGGGTCCTAGGTGCAAAGGCAAGGCCGGAGCGGAGCTGAGGCCAGGAAGGCGCCAGTGGCGTCTCCCAGCCTCGCCCAGCCTGCTCCTTCCTGGGCAGGAAGCCTAGCAGCGAGGCAAGTCTGGGCAAGGCTCGCCCAGGGCAGAGCAGCCTCGCGCCAGCAACTCTGCCAGAACGGCCTCTCAGCAGAGCTGGAGCTCTGCCGTCCTGGAGGCGCACTCGGCTCCAGCCAAGTAGGGCTTGAGCCAAACGAGGCTGGGCTGCCTCTTCTTCCCTCGAGGAGGCTCGCCTCCCCGCCAGCTGTTCACTCGGCTTCCAGGTGGGGGCGCTCTGCGCCTCCTGCAGGTCTTGGCTCAGGGGCTGCTTGCCCTGAGCTGGGGCTGTGGGCGGGAGCCCAGGCACGCAGGGGCAGGCCCCAACCAGCTGCACACGTCTCTGCTGGGGAGGAGAGCGCTAGGGAAGCTACGTGTGTGAGGCAGCTGCTGGGCGCCCAGGGAGTCAGCCTCCGGGTGTGCGGGGCTGCAGACCCCAGCCAGGGGCCCTGGGAGCCTGGTGCACTCCGTGCGGCGCTGAGCCTGGGCGGCCAAGCAACCGCTGGAGGAGCCCTGCACTGGCACTTCCCTTCCCTCGCACAGAGCTCTTCCTGCTGGAGCCCTTGGCAGTGTGCAAGCCACCGGCCCCTAAGCCCTCCCCAAGGGCGCCTGGGGCCTAGGTGCAAAGGCAAGGCAGGAGCGGAGCTGAGGCCAGGAAGGCGCCAGTGGCGTCTCCCAGCCTCGCGCAGCCTGCTCCTTCCTGGGCAGGAAGCCTAGCAGCGAGGCAAGTCTGGGCAAGGCTCGCCCAGGGCAGAGCAGCCTCGCGCCAGCAACTCTGCCAGAACGGGCCTCTGAGCAGAGCTGGCGCTGTGCCGTCCTGGAGGCGCACTCGGCTCCAGCCAAGTAGGGCTTGAGCCAAACGAGGCTGGGCTGCCTCTTCTTCCCTCGAGGAGGCTCGCCTCCCCGCCAGCTGTTCACTCGGCTTCCAGGTGGGGGCGCTCTGCGCCTCCTGCAGGTCTTGGCTCAGGGGCTGCTTGCCCTGAGCTGGGGCTGTGGGCGGGAGCCCAGGCACGCAGGGGCAGGCCCCAACCAGCTGCACACGTCTCTGCTGGGGAGGAGAGCGCTAGGGAAGCTACGTGTGTGAGGCAGCTGCTGGGCGCCCAGGGAGTCAGCCTCCGGGTGTGCGGGGCTGCAGAGCCCAGCCAGGGGCCCTGGGAGCCTGGTGCACTCCGTGCGGCGCTGAGCCTGGGCGGCCAAGCAACCGCTGGAGGAGCCCTGCACTGGCCCTT
The DNA here is from genome assembly GCF_042477335.2 of Ovis canadensis. NCBI lineage: Eukaryota > Metazoa > Chordata > Mammalia > Artiodactyla > Bovidae > Ovis > Ovis canadensis. The sequence continues at coordinate 311,156 of NC_091266.1, read as the reverse complement.
CCCTTCCCTCGCACAGAGCTCTTCCTGCTGGAGCCCTTGGCAGTGTGCAAGCCACCGGCCCCTAAGCCCTCCCCAAGGACGCCTGGGGCCTAGGTGCAAAGGCAAGGCAGGAGCGGAGCTGAGGCCAGGAAGGCGCCAGTGGCGTCTCCCAGCCTCGCCCAGCCTGCTCCTTCCTGGGCAGGAAGCCTAGCAGCGAGGCAAGTCTGGGCAACGCTCGCCCAGGGCAGAGCAGCCTCGCTCCAGCAACTCTGCCAGAACGGGCCTCTCAGCAGACCTGGAGCTCTGCCGTCCTGGAGGCGCACTCGGCTCCAGCCAAGTAGGGCTTGAGCCAAACGAGGCTGGGCTGCCTCTTCTTCCCTCGAGGAGGCTCGCCTCCCCGCCAGCTGTTCACTCGGCTTCCAGGTGGGGGCGCTCTGCGCCTCCTGCAGGTCTTGGCTCAGGGGCTGCTTGCCCTGAGCTGTGGCTGTGGGCGGGAGCCCAGGCACGCAGGGGCAGGCCCCAACCAGCTGCACACGTCTCTGCTGGGGAGGAGAGCGCTAGGGAAGCTACGTGTGTGAGGCAGCTGCTGGGCGCCCAGGGAGTCAGCCTCCGGGTGTGCGGGGCTGCAGACCCCAGCCAGGGGCCCTGGCAGCCTGGTGCACTCCGTGCGGCGCTGAGCCTGGGCGGCCAAGCAACCGCTGGAGGAGCCCTGCACTGGCCCTTCCCTTCCCTCGCACAGAGCTCTTCCTGCTGGAGCCCTTGGCAGTGTGCAAGCCACCGGCCCCTAAGCCCTCCCCAAGGACGCCTGGGGCCTAGGTGCAAAGGCAAGGCAGGAGCGGAGCTGAGGCCAGGAAGGCGCCAGTGGCGTCTCCCAGTCTCGCGCAGCCTGCTCCTTCCTGGGCAGGAAGCCTAGCAGCGAGGCAAGTCTGGGCAAGGCTCGCCCAGGGCAGAGCAGCCTCGCGCCAGCAACTCTGCCAGAACGGGCCTCTCAGCAGAGCTGGAGCTCTGCCGTCCTGGAGGCGCACTCGGCTCCAGCCAAGTAGGGCTTGAGCCAAACGAGGCTGGGCTGCCTCTTCTTCCCTCGAGGAGGCTCGCCTCCCCGCCAGCTGTTCACTCGGCTTCCAGGTGGGGGCGCTCTGCGCCTCCTGCAGGTCTTGGCTCAGGGGCTGCTTGCCCTGAGCTGGGGCTGTGGGCGGGAGCCCAGGCACGCAGGGGCAGGCCCCAACCAGCTGCACACGTCTCTGCTGGGGAGGAGAGCGCTAGGGAAGCTACGTGTGTGAGGCAGCTGCTGGGCGCCCAGGGAGTCAGCCTCCGGGTGTGCGGGGCTGCAGACCCCAGCCAGGGGCCCTGGGAGCCTGGTGCACTCCGTGCGGCGCTGAGCCTGGGCGGCCAAGCAACCGCTGGAGGAGCCCTGCACTGGCACTTCCCTTCCCTCGCACAGAGCTCTTCCTGCTGGAGCCCTTGGCAGTGTGCAAGCCACCGGCCCCTATGCCCTCCCCAAGGACGCCTGGGGCCTAGGTGCAAAGGCAAGGCAGGAGCGGAGCTGAGGCCAGGAAGGCGCCAGTGGCGTCTCCCAGCCTCGCGCAGCCTGCTCCTTCCTGGGCAGGAAGCCTAGCAGCGAGGCAAGTCTGGGCAAGGCTCGCCCAGGGCAGAGCAGCCTCGCGCCAGCAACTCTGCCAGAACGGGCCTCTGAGCAGAGCTGGCGCTGTGCCGTCCTGGAGGCGCACTCGGCTCCAGCCAAGTAGGGCTTGAGCCAAACGAGGCTGGGCTGCCTCTTCTTCCCTCGAGGAGGCTCGCCTCCCCGCCAGCTGTTCACTCGGCTTCCAGGTGGGGGCGCTCTGGGCCTCCTGCAGGTCTTGGCTCAGGGGCTGCTTGCCCTGAGCTGGGGCTGTGGGCGGGAGCCCAGGCACGCAGGGGCAGGCCCCAACCAGCTGCACACGTCTCTGCTGGGGAGGAGAGCGCTAGGGAAGCTACGTGTGTGAGGCAGCTGCTGGGCGCCCAGGGAGTCAGCCTCCGGGTGTGCGGGGCTGCAGAGCCCAGCCAGGGGCCCTGGGAGCCTGGTGCACTCCGTGCGGCGCTGAGCCTGGGCGGCCAAGCAACCGCTGGAGGAGCCCTGCACTGGCCCTTCCCTTCCCTCGCACAGAGCTCTTCCTGCTGGAGCCCTTGGCAGTGTGCAAGCCACCGGCCCCTAAGCCCTCCCCAAGGACGCCTGGGGCCTAGGTGCAAAGGCAAGGCAGGAGCGGAGCTGAGGCCAGGAAGGCGCCAGTGGCGTCTCCCAGCCTCGCCCAGGCTGCTCCTTCCTGGGCAGGAAGCCTAGCAGCGAGGCAAGTCTGGGCAAGGCTCGCCCAGGGCAGAGCAGCCTCGCGCCAGCAACTCTGCCAGAACGGGCCTCTCAGCAGAGCTGGAGCTCTGCCGTCCTGGAGGCGCACTCGGCTCCAGCCAAGTAGGGCTTGAGCCAAACGAGGCTGGGCTGCCTCTTCTTCCCTCGAGGAGGCTCGCCTCCCCGCCAGCTGTTCACTCGGCTTCCAGGTGGGGGCGCTCTGCGCCTCCTGCAGGTCTTGGCTCAGGGGCTGCTTGCCCTGAGCTGTGGCTGTGGGCGGGAGCCCAGGCACGCAGGGGCAGGCCCCAACCAGCTGCACACGTCTCTGCTGGGGACGAGAGCGCTAGGGAAGCTACGTGTGTGAGGCAGCTGCTGGGCGCCCAGGGAGTCAGCCTCCGGGTGTGCGGGGCTGCAGACCCCAGCCAGGGGCCCTGGCAGCCTGGTGCACTCCGTGCGGCGCTGAGCCTGGGCGGCCAAGCAACCGCTGGAGGAGCCCTGCACTGGCCCTTCCCTTCCCTCGCACAGAGCTCTTCCTGCTGGAGCCCTTGGCAGTGTGCAAGCCACCGGCCCCTAAGCCCTCCCCAAGGACGCCTGGGGCCTAGGTGCAAAGGCAAGGCAGGAGCGGAGCTGAGGCCAGGAAGGCGCCAGTGGCGTCTCCCAGCCTCGCGCAGCCTGCTCCTTCCTGGGCAGGAAGCCTAGCAGCGAGGCAAGTCTGGGCAAGGCTCGCCCAGGGCAGAGCAGCCTCGCGCCAGCAACTCTGCCAGAACGGGCCTCTGAGCAGAGCTGGAGCTCTGCCGTCCTGGAGGCGCACTCGGCTCCAGCCAAGTAGGGCTTGAGCCAAACGAGGCTGGGCTGCCTCTTCTTCCCTCGAGGAGGCCCGCCTCCCCGCCAGCTGTTCACTCGGCTTCCAGGTGGGGGCGCTCTGCGCCTCCTGCAGGTCTTGGCTCAGGGGCTGCTTGCCCTGAGCTGGGGCTGTGGGCGGGAGCCCAGGCACGCAGGGGCAGGCCCCAACCAGCTGCACACGTCTCTGCTGTGGAGGAGAGCGCTAGGGAAGCTACGTGTGTGAGGCAGCAGCTGGGCGCCCAGGGAGTCAGCCTCCGGGTGTGCGGGGCTGCAGACCCCAGCCAGGGGCCCTGGGAGACTGGTGCACTCCGTGCGGCGTTGAGCCTGGGCTGCCAAGCAACTGCTGGAGGAGCCCTGCACTGGCCCTTCCCTTCTCTCGCACAGAGCTCTTCCTGCTGGAGCCCTTGGCAGTGTGCAAGCCACCGGCCCCTAAGCCCTCCCCAAGGACGCCTGGGGCCTAGGTGCAAAGGCAAGGAAGGAGCGGAGCTGAGGCCAGGAAGGCGCCAGTGGCGTCTCCCAGCCTCGCGCAGCCTGCTCCTTCCTGGGCAGGAAGCCTAGCAGCGAGGCAAGTCTGGGCAAGGCTCGCCCAGGGCAGAGCAGCCTCGCGCCAGCAACTCTGCCAGAACGGGCCTCTGAGCAGAGCTGGAGCTCTGCCGTCCTGGAGGCGCACTCGGCTCCAGCCAAGTAGGGCTTGAGCCAAACGAGGCTGGGCTGCCTCTTCTTCCCTCGAGGAGGCTCGCCTCCCCGCCAGCTGTTCACTCGGCTTCCAGGTGGGGGCGCTCTGCGCCTCCTGCAGGTCTTGGCTCAGGGGCTGCTTGCCCTGAGCTGGGGCTGTGGGTGGGAGCCCAGGCACGCAGGGGCAGGCCCCAACCAGCTGCACACGTCTCTGCTGGGGACGAGAGCGCTAGGGAAGCTACGTGTGTGAGGCAGCTGCTGGGCGCCCAGGGAGTCAGCCTCCGGGTGTGCGGGGCTGCAGACCCCAGCCAGGGGCCCTGGGAGCCTGGTGCACTCCGTGCGGCGCTGAGTCTGGGCGGCCAAGCAACCGCTGGAGGAGCCCTGCACTGGCCCTTCCCTTCCCTCGCACAGAGCTCTTCCTGCTGGAGCCCTTGGCAGTGTGCAAGCCACCGGCCCCTAAGCCCTCCCCAAGGACGCCTGGGGCCTAGGTGCAAAGGCAAGGCAGGAGCGGAGCTGAGGCCAGGAAGGCGCCAGTGGCGTCTCCCAGCCTCGCGCAGCCTGCTCCTTCCTGGGCAGGAAGCCTAGCAGCGAGGCAAGTCTGGGCAAGGCTCGCCCAGGGCAGAGCAGCCTCGCGCCAGCAACTCTGCCAGAACGGGCCTCTGAGCAGAGCTGGAGCTCTGCCGTCCTGGAGGCGCACACGGCTCCAGCCAAGTAGGGCTTGAGCCAAACGAGGCTGGGCTGCCTCTTCTTCCCTCGAGGAGGCTCGCCTCCCCGCCAGCTGTTCACTCGGCTTCCAGGTGGGGGCGCTCTGCGCCTCCTGCAGGTCTTGGCTCAGGGGCTGCTTGCCCTGAGCTGGGGCTGTGGGCGGGAGCCCAGGCACGCAGGGGCAGGCCCCAACCAGCTGCACACGTCTCTGCTGGAGACGAGAGCGCTAGGGAAGCTACGTGTGTGAGGCAGCTGCTGGGCGCCCAGGGAGTCAGCCTCCGTGTGTGCGGGGCTGCAGACCCCAGCCAGGGGCCCTGGGAGCCTGGTGCACTCCGTGCGGTGCTGAGTCTGGGCGGCCAAGCAACCGCTGGAGGAGCCCTGCACTGGCCCTTCCCTTCCCTCGCACAGAGCTCTTCCTGCTGGAGCCCTTGGCAGTGTGCAAGCCACCGGCCCCTAAGCCCTCCCCAAGGACGCCTGGGGCCTAGGTGCAAAGGCAAGGCAGGAGCAGAGCTGAGGCCAGGAAGGCGCCAGTGGCGTCTCCCAGCCTCGCGCAGCCTGCTCCTTCCTGGGCAGGAAGCCTAGCAGCGAGGCAAGTCTGGGCAAGGCTTGCCCAGGGCAGAACAGCCTCGCGCCAGCAACTCTGCCAGATCGGGCCTCTGAGCAGAGCTGGAGCTCGGCCGTCCTGGAGGCGCACTCGGCTCCAGCCAAGTAGGGCTTGAGCCAAACGAGGCTGGGCTGCCTCTTCTTTCCTCGAGGAGGCTCGCCTCCCCGCCAGCTGTTCACTCGGCTTCCAGGTGGGGGCGCTCTGCGCCTCCTGCAGGTCTTGGCTCAGGGGCTGCTTGCCCTGAGCTGGGGCTGTGCGCGGGAGCCCAGGCACGCAGGGGCAGGCCCCAACCAGCTGCACACGTCTCTGCTGGGGAGGAGAGCGCTAGGGAAGCTACGTGTGTGAGGCAGCAGCTGGGCGCCCAGGGAGTCAGCCTCCGGGTGTGCGGGGCTGCAGACCCCAGCCAGGGGCCCTGGGAGCCTGGTGCACTCCGTGCGGCGCTGAGCCTGGGCTGCCAAGCAACCGCTGGAGGAGCCCTGCACTGGCCCTTCCCTTCCCTCGCACAGAGCTCTTCCTGCTGGAGCCCTTGGCAGTGTGCAAGCCATTGGCCCCTAAGCCCTCCCCAAGGAGGCCTGGGGCCTAGGTGCAAAGGCAAGGCAGGAGCGGAGCTGAGGCCAGGAAGGCGCCAGTGGCGTCTCCCAGCCTCGCGCAGCCTGCTCCTTCCTGGGCAGGAAGCCTAGCAGCGAGGCAAGTCTGGGCAAGGCTCGCCCAGGGCAGAGCAGCCTCGCGCCAGCAACTCTGCCAGAACGGGCCTCTGAGCAGAGCTGGAGCTCTGCCGTCCTGGAGGCGCACTCGGCTCCAGCCAAGTAGGGCTTGAGCCAAACGAGGCTGGGCTGCCTCTTCTTCCCTCGAGGAGGCCCGCCTCCCCGCCAGCTGTTCACTCGGCTTCCAGGTGGGGGCGCTCTGCGCCTCCTGCAGGTCTTGGCTCAGGGGCTGCTTGCCCTGAGCTGGGGCTGTGGGCGGGAGCCCAGGCACGCAGGGGCAGGCCCCAACCAGCTGCACACGTCTCTGCTGGAGACGAGAGCGCTAGGGAAGCTACGTGTGTGAGGCAGCTGCTGGGCGCCCAGGGAGTCAGCCTCCGGGTGTGCGGGGCTGCAGACCCCAGCCAGGGGCCCTGGGAGCCTGGTGCACTTCGTGTGGCGCTGAGTCTGGGCGGCCAAGCAACCGCTGGAGGAGCCCTGCACTGGCCCTTCCCTTCCCTCGCACAGAGCTCTTCCTGCTGGAGCCCTTGGCAGTGTGCAAGCCACCGGCCCCTAAGCCCTCCCCAAGGACGCCTGGGGCCTAGGTGCAAAGGCAAGGCAGGAGCGGAGCTGAGGCCAGGAAGGCGCCAGTGGCGACTCACAGCCTCGCGCAGCGTGCTCCTTCCTGGGCAGGAAGTCTAGCAGCGAGGCAAGTCTGGGCAAGGCTCGCCCAAGGCAGAGCAGCCTCGCGCCAGCAACTCTGCCAGATCGGGCCTCTGAGCAGAGCTGGAGCTGTGCCGTCCTGGAGGCGCACTCGGCTCCAGCCAAGTAGGGCTTGAGCCAAACGAGGCTGGGCTGCCTCTTCTTCCCTCGAGGAGGCTCGCCTCCCCGCCAGCTGTTCACTCGGCTTCCAGGTGGGGGCGCTCTGCGCCTCCTGCAGGTCTTGGCTCAGGGGCTGCTTGCCCTGAGCTGGGGCTGTGGGCGGGAGCCCAGGCACGCAGGGGCAGGCCCCAACCAGCTGCACACGTCTCTGCTGTGGAGGAGAGCGCTAGGGAAGCTACGTGTGTGAGGCAGCAGCTGGGCGCCCAGGGAGTCAGCCTCCGGGTGTGCGGGGCTGCAGACCCCAGCCAGGGGCCCTGGGAGACTGGTGCACTCCGTGCGGCGTTGAGCCTGGGCTGCCAAGCAACTGCTGGAGGAGCCCTGCACTGGCCCTTCCCTTCTCTCGCACAGAGCTCTTCCTGCTGGAGCCCTTGGCAGTGTGCAAGCCACCGGCCCCTAAGCCCTCCCCAAGGACGCCTGGGGCCTAGGTGCAAAGGCAAGGCAGGAGCGGAGCTGAGGCCAGGAAGGCGCCAGTGGCGTCTCCCAGCCTCGCGCAGCCTGCTCCTTCCTGGGCAGGAAGCCTAGCAGCGAGGCAAGTCTGGGCAAGGCTCGCCCAGGGCAGAGCAGCCTCGCGCCAGCAACTCTGCCAGAACGGGCCTCTCAGCAGAGCTGGACCTCTGCCGTCCTGGAGGCGCACTCGGCTCCAGCCAAGTAGGGCTTGAGCCAAACGAGGCTGGGCTGCCTCTTCTTCCCTCGAGGAGGCTCGCCTCCCCGCCAGCTGTTCACTCGGCTTCCAGGAGGGGGCGCTCTGCGCCTCCTGCAGGTCTTGGCTCAGGGGCTGCTTGCCCTGAGCTGGGGCTGTGGGTGGGAGCCCAGGCACGCAGGGGCAGGCCCCAACCAGCTGCACACGTCTCTGCTGGGGACGAGAGCGCTAGGGAAGCTACGTGTGTGAGGCAGCTGCTGGGCGCCCAGGGAGTCAGCCTCCGGGTGTGCGGGGCTGCAGACCCCAGCCAGGGGCCCTGGGAGCCTGGTGCACTCCGTGCGGCGCTGAGTCTGGGCGGCCAAGCAACCGCTGGAGGAGCCCTGCACTGGCCCTTCCCTTCCCTCGCACAGAGCTCTTCCTGCTGGAGCCCTTGGCAGTGTGCAAGCCACCGGCCCCTAAGCCCTCCCCAAGGACGCCTGGGGCCTAGGTGCAAAGGCAAGGCAGGAGCGGAGCTGAGGCCAGGAAGGCGCCAGTGGCGTCTCCCAGCCTCGCGCAGCCTGCTCCTTCCTGGGCAGGAAGCCTAGCAGCGAGGCAAGTCTGGGCAAGGCTCGCCCAGGGCAGAGCAGCCTCGCGCCAGCAACTCTGCCAGAACGGGCCTCTGAGCAGAGCTGGAGCTCTGCCGTCCTGGAGGCGCACACGGCTCCAGCCAAGTAGGGCTTGAGCCAAACGAGGCTGGGCTGCCTCTTCTTCCCTCGAGGAGGCTCGCCTCCCCGCCAGCTGTTCACTCGGCTTCCAGGTGGGGGCGCTCTGCGCCTCCTGCAGGTCTTGGCTCAGGGGCTGCTTGCCCTGAGCTGGGGCTGTGGGCGGGAGCCCAGGCACGCAGGGGCAGGCCCCAACCAGCTGCACACGTCTCTGCTGGAGACGAGAGCGCTAGGGAAGCTACGTGTGTGAGGCAGCTGCTGGGCGCCCAGGGAGTCAGCCTCCGTGTGTGCGGGGCTGCAGACCCCAGCCAGGGGCCCTGGGAGCCTGGTGCACTCCGTGCGGTGCTGAGTCTGGGCGGCCAAGCAACCGCTGGAGGAGCCCTGCACTGGCCCTTCCCTTCCCTCGCACAGAGCTCTTCCTGCTGGAGCCCTTGGCAGTGTGCAAGCCACCGGCCCCTAAGCCCTCCCCAAGGACGCCTGGGGCCTAGGTGCAAAGGCAAGGCAGGAGCGGAGCTGAGGCCAGGAAGGCGCCAGTGGCGACTCACAGCCTCGCGCAGCGTGCTCCTTCCTGGGCAGGAAGCCTAGCAGCGAGGCAAGTCTGGGCAAGGCTCGCCCAAGGCAGAGCAGCCTCGCGCCAGCAACTCTGCCAGATCGGGCCTCTGAGCAGAGCTGGAGCTGTGCCGTCCTGGAGGCGCACTCGGCTCCAGCCAAGTAGGGCTTGAGCCAAACGAGGCTGGGCTGCCTCTTCTTCCCTCGAGGAGGCTCGCCTCCCCGCCAGCTGTTCACTCGGCTTCCAGGTGGGGGCGCTCTGCGCCTCCTGCAGGTCTTGGCTCAGGGGCTGCTTGCCCTGAGCTGGGGCTGTGGGCGGGAGCCCAGGCACGCAGGGGCAGGCCCCAACCAGCTGCACACGTCTCTGCTGGGGAGGAGAGCGCTAGGGAAGCTACGTGTGTGAGGCAGCAGCTGGGCGCCCAGGGAGTCAGCCTCCGGGTGTGCGGGGCTGCAGACCCCAGCCAGGGGCCCTGGGAGCCTGGTGCACTCCGTGCGGCGCTGAGCCTGGGCTGCCAAGCAACCGCTGGAGGAGCCCTGCACTGGCCCTTCCCTTCCCTCGCACAGAGCTCTTCCTGCTGGAGCCCTTGGCAGTGTGCAAGCCATTGGCCCCTAAGCCCTCCCCAAGGAGGCCTGGGGCCTAGGTGCAAAGGCAAGGCAGGAGCGGAGCTGAGGCCAGGAAGGCGCCAGTGGCGTCTCCCAGCCTCGCGCAGCCTGCTCCTTCCTGGGCAGGAAGCCTAGCAGCGAGGCAAGTCTGGGCAAGGCTCGCCCAGGGCAGAGCAGCCTCGCGCCAGCAACTCTGCCAGAACGGGCCTCTGAGCAGAGCTGGAGCTCTGCCGTCCTGGAGGCGCACTCGGCTCCAGCCAAGTAGGGCTTGAGCCAAACGAGGCTGGGCTGCCTCTTCTTCCCTCGAGGAGGCCCGCCTCCCCGCCAGCTGTTCACTCGGCTTCCAGGTGGGGGCGCTCTGCGCCTCCTGCAGGTCTTGGCTCAGGGGCTGCTTGCCCTGAGCTGGGGCTGTGGGCGGGAGCCCAGGCACGCAGGGGCAGGCCCCAACCAGCTGCACACGTCTCTGCTGGAGACGAGAGCGCTAGGGAAGCTACGTGTGTGAGGCAGCTGCTGGGCGCCCAGGGAGTCAGCCTCCGGGTGTGCGGGGCTGCAGACCCCAGCCAGGGGCCCTGGGAGCCTGGTGCACTTCGTGTGGCGCTGAGTCTGGGCGGCCAAGCAACCGCTGGAGGAGCCCTGCACTGGCCCTTCCCTTCCCTCGCACAGAGCTCTTCCTGCTGGAGCCCTTGGCAGTGTGCAAGCCACCGGCCCCTAAGCCCTCCCCAAGGACGCCTGGGGCCTAGGTGCAAAGGCAAGGCAGGAGCGGAGCTGAGGCCAGGAAGGCGCCAGTGGCGACTCACAGCCTCGCGCAGCGTGCTCCTTCCTGGGCAGGAAGCCTAGCAGCGAGGCAAGTCTGGGCAAGGCTCGCCCAAGGCAGAGCAGCCTCGCGCCAGCAACTCTGCCAGATCGGGCCTCTGAGCAGAGCTGGAGCTGTGCCGTCCTGGAGGCGCACTCGGCTCCAGCCAAGTAGGGCTTGAGCCAAACGAGGCTGGGCTGCCTCTTCTTCCCTCGAGGAGGCTCGCCTCCCCGCCAGCTGTTCACTCGGCTTCCAGGTGGGGGCGCTCTGCGCCTCCTGCAGGTCTTGGCTCAGGGGCTGCTTGCCCTGAGCTGGGGCTGTGGGCGGGAGCCCAGGCACGCAGGGGCAGGCCCCAACCAGCTGCACACGTCTCTGCTGTGGAGGAGAGCGCTAGGGAAGCTACGTGTGTGAGGCAGCAGCTGGGCGCCCAGGGAGTCAGCCTCCGGGTGTGCGGGGCTGCAGACCCCAGCCAGGGGCCCTGGGAGACTGGTGCACTCCGTGCGGCGTTGAGCCTGGGCTGCCAAGCAACTGCTGGAGGAGCCCTGCACTGGCCCTTCCCTTCTCTCGCACAGAGCTCTTCCTGCTGGAGCCCTTGGCAGTGTGCAAGCCACCGGCCCCTAAGCCCTCCCCAAGGACGCCTGGGGCCTAGGTGCAAAGGCAAGGCAGGAGCGGAGCTGAGGCCAGGAAGGCGCCAGTGGCGTCTCCCAGCCTCGCGCAGCCTGCTCCTTCCTGGGCAGGAAGCCTAGCAGCGAGGCAAGTCTGGGCAAGGCTCGCCCAGGGCAGAGCAGCCTCGCGCCAGCAACTCTGCCAGAACGGGCCTCTCAGCAGAGCTGGACCTCTGCCGTCCTGGAGGCGCACTCGGCTCCAGCCAAGTAGGGCTTGAGCCAAACGAGGCTGGGCTGCCTCTTCTTCCCTCGAGGAGGCTCGCCTCCCCGCCAGCTGTTCACTCGGCTTCCAGGAGGGGGCGCTCTGCGCCTCCTGCAGGTCTTGGCTCAGGGGCTGCTTGCCCTGAGCTGGGGCTGTGGGTGGGAGCCCAGGCACGCAGGGGCAGGCCCCAACCAGCTGCACACGTCTCTGCTGGGGACGAGAGCGCTAGGGAAGCTACGTGTGTGAGGCAGCTGCTGGGCGCCCAGGGAGTCAGCCTCCGGGTGTGCGGGGCTGCAGACCCCAGCCAGGGGCCCTGGGAGCCTGGTGCACTCCGTGCGGCGCTGAGTCTGGGCGGCCAAGCAACCGCTGGAGGAGCCCTGCACTGGCCCTTCCCTTCCCTCGCACAGAGCTCTTCCTGCTGGAGCCCTTGGCAGTGTGCAAGCCACCGGCCCCTAAGCCCTCCCCAAGGACGCCTGGGGCCTAGGTGCAAAGGCAAGGCAGGAGCGGAGCTGAGGCCAGGAAGGCGCCAGTGGCGTCTCCCAGCCTCGCGCAGCCTGCTCCTTCCTGGGCAGGAAGCCTAGCAGCGAGGCAAGTCTGGGCAAGGCTCGCCCAGGGCAGAGCAGCCTCGCGCCAGCAACTCTGCCAGAACGGGCCTCTGAGCAGAGCTGGAGCTCTGCCGTCCTGGAGGCGCACACGGCTCCAGCCAAGTAGGGCTTGAGCCAAACGAGGCTGGGCTGCCTCTTCTTCCCTCGAGGAGGCTCGCCTCCCCGCCAGCTGTTCACTCGGCTTCCAGGTGGGGGCGCTCTGCGCCTCCTGCAGGTCTTGGCTCAGGGGCTGCTTGCCCTGAGCTGGGGCTGTGGGCGGGAGCCCAGGCACGCAGGGGCAGGCCCCAACCAGCTGCACACGTCTCTGCTGGAGACGAGAGCGCTAGGGAAGCTACGTGTGTGAGGCAGCTGCTGGGCGCCCAGGGAGTCAGCCTCCGTGTGTGCGGGGCTGCAGACCCCAGCCAGGGGCCCTGGGAGCCTGGTGCACTCCGTGCGGTGCTGAGTCTGGGCGGCCAAGCAACCGCTGGAGGAGCCCTGCACTGGCCCTTCCCTTCCCTCGCACAGAGCTCTTCCTGCTGGAGCCCTTGGCAGTGTGCAAGCCACCGGCCCCTAAGCCCTCCCCAAGGACGCCTGGGGCCTAGGTGCAAAGGCAAGGCAGGAGCGGAGCTGAGGCCAGGAAGGCGCCAGTGGCGACTCACAGCCTCGCGCAGCGTGCTCCTTCCTGGGCAGGAAGCCTAGCAGCGAGGCAAGTCTGGGCAAGGCTCGCCCAAGGCAGAGCAGCCTCGCGCCAGCAACTCTGCCAGATCGGGCCTCTGAGCAGAGCTGGAGCTGTGCCGTCCTGGAGGCGCACTCGGCTCCAGCCAAGTAGGGCTTGAGCCAAACGAGGCTGGGCTGCCTCTTCTTCCCTCGAGGAGGCTCGCCTCCCCGCCAGCTGTTCACTCGGCTTCCAGGTGGGGGCGCTCTGCGCCTCCTGCAGGTCTTGGCTCAGGGGCTGCTTGCCCTGAGCTGGGGCTGTGGGCGGGAGCCCAGGCACGCAGGGGCAGGCCCCAACCAGCTGCACACGTCTCTGCTGTGGAGGAGAGCGCTAGGGAAGCTACGTGTGTGAGGCAGCAGCTGGGCGCCCAGGGAGTCAGCCTCCGGGTGTGCGGGGCTGCAGACCCCAGCCAGGGGCCCTGGGAGACTGGTGCACTCCGTGCGGCGTTGAGCCTGGGCTGCCAAGCAACTGCTGGAGGAGCCCTGCACTGGCCCTTCCCTTCTCTCGCACAGAGCTCTTCCTGCTGGAGCCCTTGGCAGTGTGCAAGCCACCGGCCCCTAAGCCCTCCCCAAGGACGCCTGGGGCCTAGGTGCAAAGGCAAGGCAGGAGCGGAGCTGAGGCCAGGAAGGCGCCAGTGGCGTCTCCCAGCCTCGCGCAGCCTGCTCCTTCCTGGGCAGGAAGCCTAGCAGCGAGGCAAGTCTGGGCAAGGCTCGCCCAGGGCAGAGCAGCCTCGCGCCAGCAACTCTGCCAGAACGGGCCTCTCAGCAGAGCTGGACCTCTGCCGTCCTGGAGGCGCACTCGGCTCCAGCCAAGTAGGGCTTGAGCCAAACGAGGCTGGGCTGCCTCTTCTTCCCTCGAGGAGGCTCGCCTCCCCGCCAGCTGTTCACTCGGCTTCCAGGTGGGGGCGCTCTGCGCCTCCTGCAGGTCTTGGCTCAGGGGCTGCTTGCCCTGAGCTGGGGCTGTGGGTGGGAGCCCAGGCACGCAGGGGCAGGCCCCAACCAGCTGCACACGTCTCTGCTGGGGACGAGAGCGCTAGGGAAGCTACGTGTGTGAGGCAGCTGCTGGGCGCCCAGGGAGTCAGCCTCCGGGTGTGCGGGGCTGCAGACCCCAGCCAGGGGCCCTGGGAGCCTGGTGCACTCCGTGCGGCGCTGAGTCTGGGCGGCCAAGCAACCGCTGGAGGAGCCCTGCACTGGCCCTTCCCTTCCCTCGCACAGAGCTCTTCCTGCTGGAGCCCTTGGCAGTGTGCAAGCCACCGGCCCCTAAGCCCTCCCCAAGGACGCCTGGGGCCTAGGTGCAAAGGCAAGGCAGGAGCGGAGCTGAGGCCAGGAAGGCGCCAGTGGCGTCTCCCAGCCTCGCGCAGCCTGCTCCTTCCTGGGCAGGAAGCCTAGCAGCGAGGCAAGTCTGGGCAAGGCTCGCCCAGGGCAGAGCAGCCTCGCGCCAGCAACTCTGCCAGAACGGGCCTCTGAGCAGAGCTGGAGCTCTGCCGTCCTGGAGGCGCACACGGCTCCAGCCAAGTAGGGCTTGAGCCAAACGAGGCTGGGCTGCCTCTTCTTCCCTCGAGGAGGCTCGCCTCCCCGCCAGCTGTTCACTCGGCTTCCAGGTGGGGGCGCTCTGCGCCTCCTGCAGGTCTTGGCTCAGGGGCTGCTTGCCCTGAGCTGGGGCTGTGGGCGGGAGCCCAGGCACGCAGGGGCAGGCCCCAACCAGCTGCACACGTCTCTGCTGGAGACGAGAGCGCTAGGGAAGCTACGTGTGTGAGGCAGCTGCTGGGCGCCCAGGGAGTCAGCCTCCGTGTGTGCGGGGCTGCAGACCCCAGCCAGGGGCCCTGGGAGCCTGGTGCACTCCGTGCGGTGCTGAGTCTGGGCGGCCAAGCAACCGCTGGAGGAGCCCTGCACTGGCCCTTCCCTTCCCTCGCACAGAGCTCTTCCTGCTGGAGCCCTTGGCAGTGTGCAAGCCACCGGCCCCTAAGCCCTCCCCAAGGACGCCTGGGGCCTAGGTGCAAAGGCAAGGCAGGAGCGGAGCTGAGGCCAGGAAGGCGCCAGTGGCGTCTCCCAGCCTCGCGCAGCCTGCTCCTTCCTGGGCAGGAAGCCTAGCAGCGAGGCAAGTCTGGGCAAGGCTTGTCCAGGGCAGAACAGCCTCGCGCCAGCAACTCTGCCAGATCGGGCCTCTGAGCAGAGCTGGAGCTCGGCCGTCCTGGAGGCGCACTCGGCTCCAGCCAAGTAGGGCTTGAGCCAAACGAGGCTGGGCTGCCTCTTCTTCCCTCGAGGAGGCTCGCCTCCCCGCCAGCTGTTCACTCGGCTTCCAGGTGGGGGCGCTCTGAGCCTCCTGCAGGTCTTGGCTCAGGGGCTGCTTGCCCTGAGCTGGGGCTGTGCGCGGGAGCCCAGGCACGCAGGGGCAGGCCCCAACCAGCTGCACACGTCTCTGCTGGGGAGGAGAGCGCTAGGGAAGCTACGTGTGTGAGGCAGCAGCTGGGCGCCCAGGGAGTCAGCCTCCGGGTGTGCGGGGCTGCAGACCCCAGCCAGGGGCCCTGGGAGCCTGGTGCACTCCGTGCGGCGCTGAGCCTGGGCTGCCAAGCAACCGCTGGAGGAGCCCTGCACTGGCCCTTCCCTTCCCTCGCACAGAGCTCTTCCTGCTGGAGCCCTTGGCAGTGTGCAAGCCATTGGCCCCTAAGCCCTCCCCAAGGAGGCCTGGGGCCTAGGTGCAAAGGCAAGGCAGGAGCGGAGCTGAGGCCAGGAAGGCGCCAGTGGCGTCTCCCAGCCTCGCGCAGCCTGCTCCTTCCTGGGCAGGAAGCCTAGCAGCGAGGCAAGTCTGGGCAAGGCTCGCCCAGGGCAGAGCAGCCTCGCGCCAGCAACTCTGCCAGAACGGGCCTCTGAGCAGAGCTGGAGCTGTGCCGTCCTGGAGGCGCACTCGGCTCCAGCCAAGTAGGGCTTGAGCCAAACGAGGCTGGGCTGCCTCTTCTTCCCTCGAGGAGGCTCGCCTCCCCGCCAGCTGTTCACTCGGCTTCCAGGTGGGGGCGCTCTGCGCCTCCTGCAGGTCTTGGCTCAGGGGCTGCTTGCCCTGAGCTGGGGCTGTGGGCGGGAGCCCAGGCACGCAGGGGCAGGCCCCAACCAGCTGCACACGTCTCTGCTGTGGAGGAGAGCGCTAGGGAAGCTACGTGTGTGAGGCAGCAGCTGGGCGCCCAGGGAGTCAGCCTCCGGGTGTGCGGGGCTGCAGACCCCAGCCAGGGGCCCTGGGAGACTGGTGCACTCCGTGCGGCGTTGAGCCTGGGCTGCCAAGCAACTGCTGGAGGAGCCCTGCACTGGCCCTTCCCTTCTCTCGCACAGAGCTCTTCCTGCTGGAGCCCTTGGCAGTGTGCAAGCCACCGGCCCCTAAGCCCTCCCCAAGGACGCCTGGGGCCTAGGTGCAAAGGCAAGGCAGGAGCGGAGCTGAGGCCAGGAAGGCGCCAGTGGCGTCTCCCAGCCTCGCGCAGCCTGCTCCTTCCTGGGCAGGAAGCCTAGCAGCGAGGCAAGTCTGGGCAAGGCTCGCCCAGGGCAGAGCAGCCTCGCGCCAGCAACTCTGCCAGAACGGGCCTCTCAGCAGAGCTGGACCTCTGCCGTCCTGGAGGCGCACTCGGCTCCAGCCAAGTAGGGCTTGAGCCAAACGAGGCTGGGCTGCCTCTTCTTCCCTCGAGGAGGCTCGCCTCCCCGCCAGCTGTTCACTCGGCTTCCAGGTGGGGGCGCTCGGCGCCTCCTGCAGGTCTTGGCTCAGGGGCTGCTTGCCCTGAGCTGGGGCTGTGGGTGGGAGCCCAGGCACGCAGGGGCAGGCCCCAACCAGCTGCACACGTCTCTGCTGGGGACGAGAGCGCTAGGGAAGCTACGTGTGTGAGGCAGCTGCTGGGCACCCAGGGAGTCAGCCTCCGGGTGTGCGGGGCTGCAGACCCCAGCCAGGGGCCCTGGGAGCCTGGTGCACTCCGTGCGGCGCTGAGTCTGGGCGGCCAAGCAACCGCTGGAGGAGCCCTGCACTGGCCCTTCCCTTCCCTCGCACAGAGCTCTTCCTGCTGGAGCCCTTGGCAGTGTGCAAGCCACCGGCCCCTAAGCCCTCCCCAAGGACGCCTGGGGCCTAGGTGCAAAGGCAAGGCAGGAGCGGAGCTGAGGCCAGGAAGGCGCCAGTGGCGTCTCCCAGCCTCGCGCAGCCTGCTCCTTCCTGGGCAGGAAGCCTAGCAGCGAGGCAAGTCTGGGCAAGGCTCGCCCAGGGCAGAGCAGCCTCGCGCCAGCAACTCTGCCAGAACGGGCCTCTGAGCAGAGCTGGAGCTCTGCCGTCCTGGAGGCGCACACGGCTCCAGCCAAGTAGGGCTTGAGCCAAATGAGGCTGGGCTGCCTCTTCTTCCCTCGAGGAGGCTCGCCTCCCCGCCAGCTGTTCACTCGGCTTCCAGGTGGGGGCGCTCTGCGCCTCCTGCAGGTCTTGGCTCAGGGGCTGCTTGCCCTGAGCTGGGGCTGTGGGCGGGAGCCCAGGCACGCAGGGGCAGGCCCCAACCAGCTGCACACGTCTCTGCTGGAGACGAGAGCGCTAGGGAAGCTACGTGTGTGAGGCAGCTGCTGGGCGCCCAGGGAGTCAGCCTCCGGGTGTGCGGGGCTGCAGACCCCAGCCAGGGGCCCTGGGAGCCTGGTGCACTTCGTGTGGCGCTGAGTCTGGGCGGCCAAGCAACCGCTGGAGGAGCCCTGCACTGGCCCTTCCCTTCCCTCGCACAGAGCTCTTCCTGCTGGAGCCCTTGGCAGTGTGCAAGCCACCGGCCCCTAAGCCCTCCCCAAGGACGCCTGGGGCCTAGGTGCAAAGGCAAGGCAGGAGCGGAGCTGAGGCCAGGAAGGCGCCAGTGGCGACTCACAGCCTCGCGCAGCGTGCTCCTTCCTGGGCAGGAAGCCTAGCAGCGAGGCAAGTCTGGGCAAGGCTCGCCCAAGGCAGAGCAGCCTCGCGCCAGCAACTCTGCCAGATCGGGCCTCTGAGCAGAGCTGGAGCTGTGCCGTCCTGGAGGCGCACTCGGCTCCAGCCAAGTAGGGCTTGAGCCAAACGAGGCTGGGCTGCCTCTTCTTCCCTCGAGGAGGCTCGCCTCCCCGCCAGCTGTTCACTCGGCTTCCAGGTGGGGGCGCTCTGCGCCTCCTGCAGGTCTTGGCTCAGGGGCTGCTTGCCCTGAGCTGGGGCTGTGGGCGGGAGCCCAGGCACGCAGGGGCAGGCCCCAACCAGCTGCACACGTCTCTGCTGTGGAGGAGAGCGCTAGGGAAGCTACGTGTGTGAGGCAGCAGCTGGGCGCCCAGGGAGTCAGCCTCCGGGTGTGCGGGGCTGCAGACCCCAGCCAGGGGCCCTGGGAGACTGGTGCACTCCGTGCGGCGTTGAGCCTGGGCTGCCAAGCAACTGCTGGAGGAGCCCTGCACTGGCCCTTCCCTTCTCTCGCACAGAGCTCTTCCTGCTGGAGCCCTTGGCAGTGTGCAAGCCACCGGCCCCTAAGCCCTCCCCAAGGACGCCTGGGGCCTAGGTGCAAAGGCAAGGCAGGAGCGGAGCTGAGGCCAGGAAGGCGCCAGTGGCGTCTCCCAGCCTCGCGCAGCCTGCTCCTTCCTGGGCAGGAAGCCTAGCAGCGAGGCAAGTCTGGGCAAGGCTCGCCCAGGGCAGAGCAGCCTCGCGCCAGCAACTCTGCCAGAACGGGCCTCTCAGCAGAGCTGGACCTCTGCCGTCCTGGAGGCGCACTCGGCTCCAGCCAAGTAGGGCTTGAGCCAAACGAGGCTGGGCTGCCTCTTCTTCCCTCGAGGAGGCTCGCCTCCCCGCCAGCTGTTCACTCGGCTTCCAGGTGGGGGCGCTCTGCGCCTCCTGCAGGTCTTGGCTCAGGGGCTGCTTGCCCTGAGCTGGGGCTGTGGGTGGGAGCCCAGGCACGCAGGGGCAGGCCCCAACCAGCTGCACACGTCTCTGCTGGGGACGAGAGCGCTAGGGAAGCTACGTGTGTGAGGCAGCTGCTGGGCGCCCAGGGAGTCAGCCTCCGGGTGTGCGGGGCTGCAGACCCCAGCCAGGGGCCCTGGGAGCCTGGTGCACTCCGTGCGGCGCTGAGTCTGGGCGGCCAAGCAACCGCTGGAGGAGCCCTGCACTGGCCCTTCCCTTCCCTCGCACAGAGCTCTTCCTGCTGGAGCCCTTGGCAGTGTGCAAGCCACCGGCCCCTAAGCCCTCCCCAAGGACGCCTGGGGCCTAGGTGCAAAGGCAAGGCAGGAGCGGAGCTGAGGCCAGGAAGGCGCCAGTGGCGTCTCCCAGCCTCGCGCAGCCTGCTCCTTCCTGGGCAGGAAGCCTAGCAGCGAGGCAAGTCTGGGCAAGGCTCGCCCAGGGCAGAGCAGCCTCGCGCCAGCAACTCTGCCAGAACGGGCCTCTGAGCAGAGCTGGAGCTCTGCCGTCCTGGAGGCGCACACGGCTCCAGCCAAGTAGGGCTTGAGCCAAATGAGGCTGGGCTGCCTCTTCTTCCCTCGAGGAGGCTCGCCTCCCCGCCAGCTGTTCACTCGGCTTCCAGGTGGGGGCGCTCTGCGCCTCCTGCAGGTCTTGGCTCAGGGGCTGCTTGCCCTGAGCTGGGGCTGTGGGCGGGAGCCCAGGCACGCAGGGGCAGGCCCCAACCAGCTGCACACGTCTCTGCTGGAGACGAGAGCGCTAGGGAAGCTACGTGTGTGAGGCAGCTGCTGGGCGCCCAGGGAGTCAGCCTCCGGGTGTGCGGGGCTGCAGACCCCAGCCAGGGGCCCTGGGAGCCTGGTGCACTCCGTGTGGCGCTGAGTCTGGGCGGCCAAGCAACCGCTGGAGGAGCCCTGCACTGGCCCTTCCCTTCCCTCGCACAGAGCTCTTCCTGCTGGAGCCCTTGGCAGTGTGCAAGCCACCGGCCCCTAAGCCCTCCCCAAGGACGCCTGGGGCCTAGGTGCAAAGGCAAGGCAGGAGCGGAGCTGAGGCCAGGAAGGCGCCAGTGGCGACTCACAGCCTCGCGCAGCGTGCTCCTTCCTGGGCAGGAAGCCTAGCAGCGAGGCAAGTCTGGGCAAGGCTCGCCCAAGGCAGAGCAGCCTCGCGCCAGCAACTCTGCCAGATCGGGCCTCTGAGCAGAGCTGGAGCTGTGCCGTCCTGGAGGCGCACTCGGCTCCAGCCAAGTAGGGCTTGAGCCAAACGAGGCTGGGCTGCCTCTTCTTCCCTCGAGGAGGCTCGCCTCCCCGCCAGCTGTTCACTCGGCTTCCAGGTGGGGGCGCTCTGCGCCTCCTGCAGGTCTTGGCTCAGGGGCTGCTTGCCCTGAGCTGGGGCTGTGGGCGGGAGCCCAGGCACGCAGGGGCAGGCCCCAACCAGCTGCACACGTCTCTGCTGTGGAGGAGAGCGCTAGGGAAGCTACGTGTGTGAGGCAGCAGCTGGGCGCCCAGGGAGTCAGCCTCCGGGTGTGCGGGGCTGCAGACCCCAGCCAGGGGCCCTGGGAGACTGGTGCACTCCGTGCGGCGTTGAGCCTGGGCTGCCAAGCAACTGCTGGAGGAGCCCTGCACTGGCCCTTCCCTTCTCTCGCACAGAGCTCTTCCTGCTGGAGCCCTTGGCAGTGTGCAAGCCACCGGCCCCTAAGCCCTCCCCAAGGACGCCTGGGGCCTAGGTGCAAAGGCAAGGCAGGAGCGGAGCTGAGGCCAGGAAGGCGCCAGTGGCGTCTCCCAGCCTCGCGCAGCCTGCTCCTTCCTGGGCAGGAAGCCTAGCAGCGAGGCAAGTCTGGGCAAGGCTCGCCCAGGGCAGAGCAGCCTCGCGCCAGCAACTCTGCCAGAACGGGCCTCTCAGCAGAGCTGGACCTCTGCCGTCCTGGAGGCGCACTCGGCTCCAGCCAAGTAGGGCTTGAGCCAAACGAGGCTGGGCTGCCTCTTCTTCCCTCGAGGAGGCTCGCCTCCCCGCCAGCTGTTCACTCGGCTTCCAGGTGGGGGCGCTCTGCGCCTCCTGCAGGTCTTGGCTCAGGGGCTGCTTGCCCTGAGCTGGGGCTGTGGGTGGGAGCCCAGGCACGCAGGGGCAGGCCCCAACCAGCTGCACACGTCTCTGCTGGGGACGAGAGCGCTAGGGAAGCTACGTGTGTGAGGCAGCTGCTGGGCGCCCAGGGAGTCAGCCTCCGGGTGTGCGGGGCTGCAGACCCCAGCCAGGGGCCCTGGGAGCCTGGTGCACTCCGTGCGGCGCTGAGTCTGGGCGGCCAAGCAACCGCTGGAGGAGCCCTGCACTGGCCCTTCCCTTCCCTCGCACAGAGCTCTTCCTGCTGGAGCCCTTGGCAGTGTGCAAGCCACCGGCCCCTAAGCCCTCCCCAAGGACGCCTGGGGCCTAGGTGCAAAGGCAAGGCAGGAGCGGAGCTGAGGCCAGGAAGGCGCCAGTGGCGTCTCCCAGCCTCGCGCAGCCTGCTCCTTCCTGGGCAGGAAGCCTAGCAGCGAGGCAAGTCTGGGCAAGGCTCGCCCAGGGCAGAGCAGCCTCGCGCCAGCAACTCTGCCAGAACGGGCCTCTGAGCAGAGCTGGAGCTCTGCCGTCCTGGAGGCGCACACGGCTCCAGCCAAGTAGGGCTTGAGCCAAACGAGGCTGGGCTGCCTCTTCTTCCCTCGAGGAGGCTCGCCTCCCCGCCAGCTGTTCACTCGGCTTCCAGGTGGGGGCGCTCTGCGCCTCCTGCAGGTCTTGGCTCAGGGGCTGCTTGCCCTGAGCTGGGGCTGTGGGCGGGAGCCCAGGCACGCAGGGGCAGGCCCCAACCAGCTGCACACGTCTCTGCTGGAGACGAGAGCGCTAGGGAAGCTACGTGTGTGAGGCAGCTGCTGGGCGCCCAGGGAGTCAGCCTCCGTGTGTGCGGGGCTGCAGACCCCAGCCAGGGGCCCTGGGAGCCTGGTGCACTCCGTGCGGTGCTGAGTCTGGGCGGCCAAGCAACCGCTGGAGGAGCCCTGCACTGGCCCTTCCCTTCCCTCGCACAGAGCTCTTCCTGCTGGAGCCCTTGGCAGTGTGCAAGCCACCGGCCCCTAAGCCCTCCCCAAGGACGCCTGGGGCCTAGGTGCAAAGGCAAGGCAGGAGCGGAGCTGAGGCCAGGAAGGCGCCAGTGGCGTCTCCCAGCCTCGCGCAGCCTGCTCCTTCCTGGGCAGGAAGCCTAGCAGCGAGGCAAGTCTGGGCAAGGCTTGTCCAGGGCAGAACAGCCTCGCGCCAGCAACTCTGCCAGATCGGGCCTCTGAGCAGAGCTGGAGCTCGGCCGTCCTGGAGGCGCACTCGGCTCCAGCCAAGTAGGGCTTGAGCCAAACGAGGCTGGGCTGCCTCTTCTTCCCTCGAGGAGGCTCGCCTCCCCGCCAGCTGTTCACTCGGCTTCCAGGTGGGGGCGCTCTGAGCCTCCTGCAGGTCTTGGCTCAGGGGCTGCTTGCCCTGAGCTGGGGCTGTGCGCGGGAGCCCAGGCACGCAGGGGCAGGCCCCAACCAGCTGCACACGTCTCTGCTGGGGAGGAGAGCGCTAGGGAAGCTACGTGTGTGAGGCAGCAGCTGGGCGCCCAGGGAGTCAGCCTCCGGGTGTGCGGGGCTGCAGACCCCAGCCAGGGGCCCTGGGAGCCTGGTGCACTCCGTGCGGCGCTGAGCCTGGGCTGCCAAGCAACCGCTGGAGGAGCCCTGCACTGGCCCTTCCCTTCCCTCGCACAGAGCTCTTCCTGCTGGAGCCCTTGGCAGTGTGCAAGCCATTGGCCCCTAAGCCCTCCCCAAGGAGGCCTGGGGCCTAGGTGCAAAGGCAAGGCAGGAGCGGAGCTGAGGCCAGGAAGGCGCCAGTGGCGTCTCCCAGCCTCGCGCAGCCTGCTCCTTCCTGGGCAGGAAGCCTAGCAGCGAGGCAAGTCTGGGCAAGGCTCGCCCAGGGCAGAGCAGCCTCGCGCCAGCAACTCTGCCAGAACGGGCCTCTGAGCAGAGCTGGAGCTGTGCCGTCCTGGAGGCGCACTCGGCTCCAGCCAAGTAGGGCTTGAGCCAAACGAGGCTGGGCTGCCTCTTCTTCCCTCGAGGAGGCTCGCCTCCCCGCCAGCTGTTCACTCGGCTTCCAGGTGGGGGCGCTCTGCGCCTCCTGCAGGTCTTGGCTCAGGGGCTGCTTGCCCTGAGCTGGGGCTGTGGGCGGGAGCCCAGGCACGCAGGGGCAGGCCCCAACCAGCTGCACACGTCTCTGCTGTGGAGGAGAGCGCTAGGGAAGCTACGTGTGTGAGGCAGCAGCTGGGCGCCCAGGGAGTCAGCCTCCGGGTGTGCGGGGCTGCAGACCCCAGCCAGGGGCCCTGGGAGACTGGTGCACTCCGTGCGGCGTTGAGCCTGGGCTGCCAAGCAACTGCTGGAGGAGCCCTGCACTGGCCCTTCCCTTCTCTCGCACAGAGCTCTTCCTGCTGGAGCCCTTGGCAGTGTGCAAGCCACCGGCCCCTAAGCCCTCCCCAAGGACGCCTGGGGCCTAGGTGCAAAGGCAAGGCAGGAGCGGAGCTGAGGCCAGGAAGGCGCCAGTGGCGTCTCCCAGCCTCGCGCAGCCTGCTCCTTCCTGGGCAGGAAGCCTAGCAGCGAGGCAAGTCTGGGCAAGGCTCGCCCAGGGCAGAGCAGCCTCGCGCCAGCAACTCTGCCAGAACGGGCCTCTCAGCAGAGCTGGACCTCTGCCGTCCTGGAGGCGCACTCGGCTCCAGCCAAGTAGGGCTTGAGCCAAACGAGGCTGGGCTGCCTCTTCTTCCCTCGAGGAGGCTCGCCTCCCCGCCAGCTGTTCACTCGGCTTCCAGGTGGGGGCGCTCGGCGCCTCCTGCAGGTCTTGGCTCAGGGGCTGCTTGCCCTGAGCTGGGGCTGTGGGTGGGAGCCCAGGCACGCAGGGGCAGGCCCCAACCAGCTGCACACGTCTCTGCTGGGGACGAGAGCGCTAGGGAAGCTACGTGTGTGAGGCAGCTGCTGGGCACCCAGGGAGTCAGCCTCCGGGTGTGCGGGGCTGCAGACCCCAGCCAGGGGCCCTGGGAGCCTGGTGCACTCCGTGCGGCGCTGAGTCTGGGCGGCCAAGCAACCGCTGGAGGAGCCCTGCACTGGCCCTTCCCTTCCCTCGCACAGAGCTCTTCCTGCTGGAGCCCTTGGCAGTGTGCAAGCCACCGGCCCCTAAGCCCTCCCCAAGGACGCCTGGGGCCTAGGTGCAAAGGCAAGGCAGGAGCGGAGCTGAGGCCAGGAAGGCGCCAGTGGCGTCTCCCAGCCTCGCGCAGCCTGCTCCTTCCTGGGCAGGAAGCCTAGCAGCGAGGCAAGTCTGGGCAAGGCTCGCCCAGGGCAGAGCAGCCTCGCGCCAGCAACTCTGCCAGAACGGGCCTCTGAGCAGAGCTGGAGCTCTGCCGTCCTGGAGGCGCACACGGCTCCAGCCAAGTAGGGCTTGAGCCAAATGAGGCTGGGCTGCCTCTTCTTCCCTCGAGGAGGCTCGCCTCCCCGCCAGCTGTTCACTCGGCTTCCAGGTGGGGGCGCTCTGCGCCTCCTGCAGGTCTTGGCTCAGGGGCTGCTTGCCCTGAGCTGGGGCTGTGGGCGGGAGCCCAGGCACGCAGGGGCAGGCCCCAACCAGCTGCACACGTCTCTGCTGGAGACGAGAGCGCTAGGGAAGCTACGTGTGTGAGGCAGCTGCTGGGCGCCCAGGGAGTCAGCCTCCGGGTGTGCGGGGCTGCAGACCCCAGCCAGGGGCCCTGGGAGCCTGGTGCACTTCGTGTGGCGCTGAGTCTGGGCGGCCAAGCAACCGCTGGAGGAGCCCTGCACTGGCCCTTCCCTTCCCTCGCACAGAGCTCTTCCTGCTGGAGCCCTTGGCAGTGTGCAAGCCACCGGCCCCTAAGCCCTCCCCAAGGACGCCTGGGGCCTAGGTGCAAAGGCAAGGCAGGAGCGGAGCTGAGGCCAGGAAGGCGCCAGTGGCGACTCACAGCCTCGCGCAGCGTGCTCCTTCCTGGGCAGGAAGCCTAGCAGCGAGGCAAGTCTGGGCAAGGCTCGCCCAAGGCAGAGCAGCCTCGCGCCAGCAACTCTGCCAGATCGGGCCTCTGAGCAGAGCTGGAGCTGTGCCGTCCTGGAGGCGCACTCGGCTCCAGCCAAGTAGGGCTTGAGCCAAACGAGGCTGGGCTGCCTCTTCTTCCCTCGAGGAGGCTCGCCTCCCCGCCAGCTGTTCACTCGGCTTCCAGGTGGGGGCGCTCTGCGCCTCCTGCAGGTCTTGGCTCAGGGGCTGCTTGCCCTGAGCTGGGGCTGTGGGCGGGAGCCCAGGCACGCAGGGGCAGGCCCCAACCAGCTGCACACGTCTCTGCTGTGGAGGAGAGCGCTAGGGAAGCTACGTGTGTGAGGCAGCAGCTGGGCGCCCAGGGAGTCAGCCTCCGGGTGTGCGGGGCTGCAGACCCCAGCCAGGGGCCCTGGGAGACTGGTGCACTCCGTGCGGCGTTGAGC
Source organism: Ovis canadensis (assembly GCF_042477335.2). Lineage (NCBI taxonomy): Eukaryota > Metazoa > Chordata > Mammalia > Artiodactyla > Bovidae > Ovis > Ovis canadensis. The sequence goes on along the minus strand of NC_091266.1, from coordinate 286,630 downwards.
CTGGGCTGCCAAGCAACTGCTGGAGGAGCCCTGCACTGGCCCTTCCCTTCTCTCGCACAGAGCTCTTCCTGCTGGAGCCCTTGGCAGTGTGCAAGCCACCGGCCCCTAAGCCCTCCCCAAGGACGCCTGGGGCCTAGGTGCAAAGGCAAGGCAGGAGCGGAGCTGAGGCCAGGAAGGCGCCAGTGGCGTCTCCCAGCCTCGCGCAGCCTGCTCCTTCCTGGGCAGGAAGCCTAGCAGCGAGGCAAGTCTGGGCAAGGCTCGCCCAGGGCAGAGCAGCCTCGCGCCAGCAACTCTGCCAGAACGGGCCTCTCAGCAGAGCTGGACCTCTGCCGTCCTGGAGGCGCACTCGGCTCCAGCCAAGTAGGGCTTGAGCCAAACGAGGCTGGGCTGCCTCTTCTTCCCTCGAGGAGGCTCGCCTCCCCGCCAGCTGTTCACTCGGCTTCCAGGAGGGGGCGCTCTGCGCCTCCTGCAGGTCTTGGCTCAGGGGCTGCTTGCCCTGAGCTGGGGCTGTGGGTGGGAGCCCAGGCACGCAGGGGCAGGCCCCAACCAGCTGCACACGTCTCTGCTGGGGACGAGAGCGCTAGGGAAGCTACGTGTGTGAGGCAGCTGCTGGGCGCCCAGGGAGTCAGCCTCCGGGTGTGCGGGGCTGCAGACCCCAGCCAGGGGCCCTGGGAGCCTGGTGCACTCCGTGCGGCGCTGAGTCTGGGCGGCCAAGCAACCGCTGGAGGAGCCCTGCACTGGCCCTTCCCTTCCCTCGCACAGAGCTCTTCCTGCTGGAGCCCTTGGCAGTGTGCAAGCCACCGGCCCCTAAGCCCTCCCCAAGGACGCCTGGGGCCTAGGTGCAAAGGCAAGGCAGGAGCGGAGCTGAGGCCAGGAAGGCGCCAGTGGCGTCTCCCAGCCTCGCGCAGCCTGCTCCTTCCTGGGCAGGAAGCCTAGCAGCGAGGCAAGTCTGGGCAAGGCTCGCCCAGGGCAGAGCAGCCTCGCGCCAGCAACTCTGCCAGAACGGGCCTCTGAGCAGAGCTGGAGCTCTGCCGTCCTGGAGGCGCACACGGCTCCAGCCAAGTAGGGCTTGAGCCAAACGAGGCTGGGCTGCCTCTTCTTCCCTCGAGGAGGCTCGCCTCCCCGCCAGCTGTTCACTCGGCTTCCAGGTGGGGGCGCTCTGCGCCTCCTGCAGGTCTTGGCTCAGGGGCTGCTTGCCCTGAGCTGGGGCTGTGGGCGGGAGCCCAGGCACGCAGGGGCAGGCCCCAACCAGCTGCACACGTCTCTGCTGGAGACGAGAGCGCTAGGGAAGCTACGTGTGTGAGGCAGCTGCTGGGCGCCCAGGGAGTCAGCCTCCGTGTGTGCGGGGCTGCAGACCCCAGCCAGGGGCCCTGGGAGCCTGGTGCACTCCGTGCGGTGCTGAGTCTGGGCGGCCAAGCAACCGCTGGAGGAGCCCTGCACTGGCCCTTCCCTTCCCTCGCACAGAGCTCTTCCTGCTGGAGCCCTTGGCAGTGTGCAAGCCACCGGCCCCTAAGCCCTCCCCAAGGACGCCTGGGGCCTAGGTGCAAAGGCAAGGCAGGAGCGGAGCTGAGGCCAGGAAGGCGCCAGTGGCGACTCACAGCCTCGCGCAGCGTGCTCCTTCCTGGGCAGGAAGCCTAGCAGCGAGGCAAGTCTGGGCAAGGCTCGCCCAAGGCAGAGCAGCCTCGCGCCAGCAACTCTGCCAGATCGGGCCTCTGAGCAGAGCTGGAGCTGTGCCGTCCTGGAGGCGCACTCGGCTCCAGCCAAGTAGGGCTTGAGCCAAACGAGGCTGGGCTGCCTCTTCTTCCCTCGAGGAGGCTCGCCTCCCCGCCAGCTGTTCACTCGGCTTCCAGGTGGGGGCGCTCTGCGCCTCCTGCAGGTCTTGGCTCAGGGGCTGCTTGCCCTGAGCTGGGGCTGTGGGCGGGAGCCCAGGCACGCAGGTGCAGGCCCCAACCAGCTGCACACGTCTCTGCTGTGGAGGAGAGCGCTAGGGAAGCTACGTGTGTGAGGCAGCAGCTGGGCGCCCAGGGAGTCAGCCTCCGGGTGTGCGGGGCTGCAGACCCCAGCCAGGGGCCCTGGGAGACTGGTGCACTCCGTGCGGCGTTGAGCCTGGGCTGCCAAGCAACTGCTGGAGGAGCCCTGCACTGGCCCTTCCCTTCTCTCGCACAGAGCTCTTCCTGCTGGAGCCCTTGGCAGTGTGCAAGCCACCGGCCCCTAAGCCCTCCCCAAGGACGCCTGGGGCCTAGGTGCAAAGGCAAGGCAGGAGCGGAGCTGAGGCCAGGAAGGCGCCAGTGGCGTCTCCCAGCCTCGCGCAGCCTGCTCCTTCCTGGGCAGGAAGCCTAGCAGCGAGGCAAGTCTGGGCAAGGCTCGCCCAGGGCAGAGCAGCCTCGCGCCAGCAACTCTGCCAGAACGGGCCTCTCAGCAGAGCTGGACCTCTGCCGTCCTGGAGGCGCACTCGGCTCCAGCCAAGTAGGGCTTGAGCCAAACGAGGCTGGGCTGCCTCTTCTTCCCTCGAGGAGGCTCGCCTCCCCGCCAGCTGTTCACTCGGCTTCCAGGTGGGGGCGCTCTGCGCCTCCTGCAGGTCTTGGCTCAGGGGCTGCTTGCCCTGAGCTGGGGCTGTGGGTGGGAGCCCAGGCACGCAGGGGCAGGCCCCAACCAGCTGCACACGTCTCTGCTGGGGACGAGAGCGCTAGGGAAGCTACGTGTGTGAGGCAGCTGCTGGGCGCCCAGGGAGTCAGCCTCCGGGTGTGCGGGGCTGCAGACCCCAGCCAGGGGCCCTGGGAGCCTGGTGCACTCCGTGCGGCGCTGAGTCTGGGCGGCCAAGCAACCGCTGGAGGAGCCCTGCACTGGCCCTTCCCTTCCCTCGCACAGAGCTCTTCCTGCTGGAGCCCTTGGCAGTGTGCAAGCCACCGGCCCCTAAGCCCTCCCCAAGGACGCCTGGGGCCTAGGTGCAAAGGCAAGGCAGGAGCGGAGCTGAGGCCAGGAAGGCGCCAGTGGCGTCTCCCAGCCTCGCGCAGCCTGCTCCTTCCTGGGCAGGAAGCCTAGCAGCGAGGCAAGTCTGGGCAAGGCTCGCCCAGGGCAGAGCAGCCTCGCGCCAGCAACTCTGCCAGAACGGGCCTCTGAGCAGAGCTGGAGCTCTGCCGTCCTGGAGGCGCACACGGCTCCAGCCAAGTAGGGCTTGAGCCAAACGAGGCTGGGCTGCCTCTTCTTCCCTCGAGGAGGCTCGCCTCCCCGCCAGCTGTTCACTCGGCTTCCAGGTGGGGGCGCTCTGCGCCTCCTGCAGGTCTTGGCTCAGGGGCTGCTTGCCCTGAGCTGGGGCTGTGGGCGGGAGCCCAGGCACGCAGGGGCAGGCCCCAACCAGCTGCACACGTCTCTGCTGGAGACGAGAGCGCTAGGGAAGCTACGTGTGTGAGGCAGCTGCTGGGCGCCCAGGGAGTCAGCCTCCGTGTGTGCGGGGCTGCAGACCCCAGCCAGGGGCCCTGGGAGCCTGGTGCACTCCGTGCGGTGCTGAGTCTGGGCGGCCAAGCAACCGCTGGAGGAGCCCTGCACTGGCCCTTCCCTTCCCTCGCACAGAGCTCTTCCTGCTGGAGCCCTTGGCAGTGTGCAAGCCACCGGCCCCTAAGCCCTCCCCAAGGACGCCTGGGGCCTAGGTGCAAAGGCAAGGCAGGAGCGGAGCTGAGGCCAGGAAGGCGCCAGTGGCGTCTCCCAGCCTCGCGCAGCCTGCTCCTTCCTGGGCAGGAAGCCTAGCAGCGAGGCAAGTCTGGGCAAGGCTTGTCCAGGGCAGAACAGCCTCGCGCCAGCAACTCTGCCAGATCGGGCCTCTGAGCAGAGCTGGAGCTCGGCCGTCCTGGAGGCGCACTCGGCTCCAGCCAAGTAGGGCTTGAGCCAAACGAGGCTGGGCTGCCTCTTCTTCCCTCGAGGAGGCTCGCCTCCCCGCCAGCTGTTCACTCGGCTTCCAGGTGGGGGCGCTCTGAGCCTCCTGCAGGTCTTGGCTCAGGGGCTGCTTGCCCTGAGCTGGGGCTGTGCGCGGGAGCCCAGGCACGCAGGGGCAGGCCCCAACCAGCTGCACACGTCTCTGCTGGGGAGGAGAGCGCTAGGGAAGCTACGTGTGTGAGGCAGCAGCTGGGCGCCCAGGGAGTCAGCCTCCGGGTGTGCGGGGCTGCAGACCCCAGCCAGGGGCCCTGGGAGCCTGGTGCACTCCGTGCGGCGCTGAGCCTGGGCTGCCAAGCAACCGCTGGAGGAGCCCTGCACTGGCCCTTCCCTTCCCTCGCACAGAGCTCTTCCTGCTGGAGCCCTTGGCAGTGTGCAAGCCATTGGCCCCTAAGCCCTCCCCAAGGAGGCCTGGGGCCTAGGTGCAAAGGCAAGGCAGGAGCGGAGCTGAGGCCAGGAAGGCGCCAGTGGCGTCTCCCAGCCTCGCGCAGCCTGCTCCTTCCTGGGCAGGAAGCCTAGCAGCGAGGCAAGTCTGGGCAAGGCTCGCCCAGGGCAGAGCAGCCTCGCGCCAGCAACTCTGCCAGAACGGGCCTCTGAGCAGAGCTGGAGCTGTGCCGTCCTGGAGGCGCACTCGGCTCCAGCCAAGTAGGGCTTGAGCCAAACGAGGCTGGGCTGCCTCTTCTTCCCTCGAGGAGGCTCGCCTCCCCGCCAGCTGTTCACTCGGCTTCCAGGTGGGGGCGCTCTGCGCCTCCTGCAGGTCTTGGCTCAGGGGCTGCTTGCCCTGAGCTGGGGCTGTGGGCGGGAGCCCAGGCACGCAGGGGCAGGCCCCAACCAGCTGCACACGTCTCTGCTGTGGAGGAGAGCGCTAGGGAAGCTACGTGTGTGAGGCAGCAGCTGGGCGCCCAGGGAGTCAGCCTCCGGGTGTGCGGGGCTGCAGACCCCAGCCAGGGGCCCTGGGAGACTGGTGCACTCCGTGCGGCGTTGAGCCTGGGCTGCCAAGCAACTGCTGGAGGAGCCCTGCACTGGCCCTTCCCTTCTCTCGCACAGAGCTCTTCCTGCTGGAGCCCTTGGCAGTGTGCAAGCCACCGGCCCCTAAGCCCTCCCCAAGGACGCCTGGGGCCTAGGTGCAAAGGCAAGGCAGGAGCGGAGCTGAGGCCAGGAAGGCGCCAGTGGCGTCTCCCAGCCTCGCGCAGCCTGCTCCTTCCTGGGCAGGAAGCCTAGCAGCGAGGCAAGTCTGGGCAAGGCTCGCCCAGGGCAGAGCAGCCTCGCGCCAGCAACTCTGCCAGAACGGGCCTCTCAGCAGAGCTGGACCTCTGCCGTCCTGGAGGCGCACTCGGCTCCAGCCAAGTAGGGCTTGAGCCAAACGAGGCTGGGCTGCCTCTTCTTCCCTCGAGGAGGCTCGCCTCCCTGCCAGCTGTTCACTCGGCTTCCAGGTGGGGGCGCTCGGCGCCTCCTGCAGGTCTTGGCTCAGGGGCTGCTTGCCCTGAGCTGGGGCTGTGGGTGGGAGCCCAGGCACGCAGGGGCAGGCCCCAACCAGCTGCACACGTCTCTGCTGGGGACGAGAGCGCTAGGGAAGCTACGTGTGTGAGGCAGCTGCTGGGCACCCAGGGAGTCAGCCTCCGGGTGTGCGGGGCTGCAGACCCCAGCCAGGGGCCCTGGGAGCCTGGTGCACTCCGTGCGGCGCTGAGTCTGGGCGGCCAAGCAACCGCTGGAGGAGCCCTGCACTGGCCCTTCCCTTCCCTCGCACAGAGCTCTTCCTGCTGGAGCCCTTGGCAGTGTGCAAGCCACCGGCCCCTAAGCCCTCCCCAAGGACGCCTGGGGCCTAGGTGCAAAGGCAAGGCAGGAGCGGAGCTGAGGCCAGGAAGGCGCCAGTGGCGTCTCCCAGCCTCGCGCAGCCTGCTCCTTCCTGGGCAGGAAGCCTAGCAGCGAGGCAAGTCTGGGCAAGGCTCGCCCAGGGCAGAGCAGCCTCGCGCCAGCAACTCTGCCAGAACGGGCCTCTGAGCAGAGCTGGAGCTCTGCCGTCCTGGAGGCGCACACGGCTCCAGCCAAGTAGGGCTTGAGCCAAATGAGGCTGGGCTGCCTCTTCTTCCCTCGAGGAGGCTCGCCTCCCCGCCAGCTGTTCACTCGGCTTCCAGGTGGGGGCGCTCTGCGCCTCCTGCAGGTCTTGGCTCAGGGGCTGCTTGCCCTGAGCTGGGGCTGTGGGCGGGAGCCCAGGCACGCAGGGGCAGGCCCCAACCAGCTGCACACGTCTCTGCTGGAGACGAGAGCGCTAGGGAAGCTACGTGTGTGAGGCAGCTGCTGGGCGCCCAGGGAGTCAGCCTCCGGGTGTGCGGGGCTGCAGACCCCAGCCAGGGGCCCTGGGAGCCTGGTGCACTTCGTGTGGCGCTGAGTCTGGGCGGCCAAGCAACCGCTGGAGGAGCCCTGCACTGGCCCTTCCCTTCCCTCGCACAGAGCTCTTCCTGCTGGAGCCCTTGGCAGTGTGCAAGCCACCGGCCCCTAAGCCCTCCCCAAGGACGCCTGGGGCCTAGGTGCAAAGGCAAGGCAGGAGCGGAGCTGAGGCCAGGAAGGCGCCAGTGGCGACTCACAGCCTCGCGCAGCGTGCTCCTTCCTGGGCAGGAAGCCTAGCAGCGAGGCAAGTCTGGGCAAGGCTCGCCCAAGGCAGAGCAGCCTCGCGCCAGCAACTCTGCCAGATCGGGCCTCTGAGCAGAGCTGGAGCTGTGCCGTCCTGGAGGCGCACTCGGCTCCAGCCAAGTAGGGCTTGAGCCAAACGAGGCTGGGCTGCCTCTTCTTCCCTCGAGGAGGCTCGCCTCCCCGCCAGCTGTTCACTCGGCTTCCAGGTGGGGGCGCTCTGCGCCTCCTGCAGGTCTTGGCTCAGGGGCTGCTTGCCCTGAGCTGGGGCTGTGGGCGGGAGCCCAGGCACGCAGGGGCAGGCCCCAACCAGCTGCACACGTCTCTGCTGTGGAGGAGAGCGCTAGGGAAGCTACGTGTGTGAGGCAGCAGCTGGGCGCCCAGGGAGTCAGCCTCCGGGTGTGCGGGGCTGCAGACCCCAGCCAGGGGCCCTGGGAGACTGGTGCACTCCGTGCGGCGTTGAGCCTGGGCTGCCAAGCAACTGCTGGAGGAGCCCTGCACTGGCCCTTCCCTTCTCTCGCACAGAGCTCTTCCTGCTGGAGCCCTTGGCAGTGTGCAAGCCACCGGCCCCTAAGCCCTCCCCAAGGACGCCTGGGGCCTAGGTGCAAAGGCAAGGCAGGAGCGGAGCTGAGGCCAGGAAGGCGCCAGTGGCGTCTCCCAGCCTCGCGCAGCCTGCTCCTTCCTGGGCAGGAAGCCTAGCAGCGAGGCAAGTCTGGGCAAGGCTCGCCCAGGGCAGAGCAGCCTCGCGCCAGCAACTCTGCCAGAACGGGCCTCTCAGCAGAGCTGGACCTCTGCCGTCCTGGAGGCGCACTCGGCTCCAGCCAAGTAGGGCTTGAGCCAAACGAGGCTGGGCTGCCTCTTCTTCCCTCGAGGAGGCTCGCCTCCCCGCCAGCTGTTCACTCGGCTTCCAGGTGGGGGCGCTCTGCGCCTCCTGCAGGTCTTGGCTCAGGGGCTGCTTGCCCTGAGCTGGGGCTGTGGGTGGGAGCCCAGGCACGCAGGGGCAGGCCCCAACCAGCTGCACACGTCTCTGCTGGGGACGAGAGCGCTAGGGAAGCTACGTGTGTGAGGCAGCTGCTGGGCGCCCAGGGAGTCAGCCTCCGGGTGTGCGGGGCTGCAGACCCCAGCCAGGGGCCCTGGGAGCCTGGTGCACTCCGTGCGGCGCTGAGTCTGGGCGGCCAAGCAACCGCTGGAGGAGCCCTGCACTGGCCCTTCCCTTCCCTCGCACAGAGCTCTTCCTGCTGGAGCCCTTGGCAGTGTGCAAGCCACCGGCCCCTAAGCCCTCCCCAAGGACGCCTGGGGCCTAGGTGCAAAGGCAAGGCAGGAGCGGAGCTGAGGCCAGGAAGGCGCCAGTGGCGTCTCCCAGCCTCGCGCAGCCTGCTCCTTCCTGGGCAGGAAGCCTAGCAGCGAGGCAAGTCTGGGCAAGGCTCGCCCAGGGCAGAGCAGCCTCGCGCCAGCAACTCTGCCAGAACGGGCCTCTGAGCAGAGCTGGAGCTCTGCCGTCCTGGAGGCGCACACGGCTCCAGCCAAGTAGGGCTTGAGCCAAACGAGGCTGGGCTGCCTCTTCTTCCCTCGAGGAGGCTCGCCTCCCCGCCAGCTGTTCACTCGGCTTCCAGGTGGGGGCGCTCTGCGCCTCCTGCAGGTCTTGGCTCAGGGGCTGCTTGCCCTGAGCTGGGGCTGTGGGCGGGAGCCCAGGCACGCAGGGGCAGGCCCCAACCAGCTGCACACGTCTCTGCTGGAGACGAGAGCGCTAGGGAAGCTACGTGTGTGAGGCAGCTGCTGGGCGCCCAGGGAGTCAGCCTCCGTGTGTGCGGGGCTGCAGACCCCAGCCAGGGGCCCTGGGAGCCTGGTGCACTCCGTGCGGTGCTGAGTCTGGGCGGCCAAGCAACCGCTGGAGGAGCCCTGCACTGGCCCTTCCCTTCCCTCGCACAGAGCTCTTCCTGCTGGAGCCCTTGGCAGTGTGCAAGCCACCGGCCCCTAAGCCCTCCCCAAGGACGCCTGGGGCCTAGGTGCAAAGGCAAGGCAGGAGCGGAGCTGAGGCCAGGAAGGCGCCAGTGGCGTCTCCCAGCCTCGCGCAGCCTGCTCCTTCCTGGGCAGGAAGCCTAGCAGCGAGGCAAGTCTGGGCAAGGCTTGTCCAGGGCAGAACAGCCTCGCGCCAGCAACTCTGCCAGATCGGGCCTCTGAGCAGAGCTGGAGCTCGGCCGTCCTGGAGGCGCACTCGGCTCCAGCCAAGTTGGGCTTGAGCCAAACGAGGCTGGGCTGCCTCTTCTTCCCTCGAGGAGGCTCGCCTCCCCGCCAGCTGTTCACTCGGCTTCCAGGTGGGGGCGCTCTGAGCCTCCTGCAGGTCTTGGCTCAGGGGCTGCTTGCCCTGAGCTGGGGCTGTGCGCGGGAGCCCAGGCACGCAGGGGCAGGCCCCAACCAGCTGCACACGTCTCTGCTGGGGAGGAGAGCGCTAGGGAAGCTACGTGTGTGAGGCAGCAGCTGGGCGCCCAGGGAGTCAGCCTCCGGGTGTGCGGGGCTGCAGACCCCAGCCAGGGGCCCTGGGAGCCTGGTGCACTCCGTGCGGCGTTGAGCCTGGGCTGCCAAGCAACCGCTGGAGGAGCCCTGCACTGGCCCTTCCCTTCCCTCGCACAGAGCTCTTCCTGCTGGAGCCCTTGGCAGTGTGCAAGCCATTGGCCCCTAAGCCCTCCCCAAGGAGGCCTGGGGCCTAGGTGCAAAGGCAAGGCAGGAGCGGAGCTGAGGCCAGGAAGGCGCCAGTGGCGTCTCCCAGCCTCGCGCAGCCTGCTCCTTCCTGGGCAGGAAGCCTAGCAGCGAGGCAAGTCTGGGCAAGGCTCGCCCAGGGCAGAGCAGCCTCGCGCCAGCAACTCTGCCAGAACGGGCCTCTGAGCAGAGCTGGAGCTGTGCCGTCCTGGAGGCGCACTCGGCTCCAGCCAAGTAGGGCTTGAGCCAAACGAGGCTGGGCTGCCTCTTCTTCCCTCGAGGAGGCTCGCCTCCCCGCCAGCTGTTCACTCGGCTTCCAGGTGGGGGCGCTCTGCGCCTCCTGCAGGTCTTGGCTCAGGGGCTGCTTGCCCTGAGCTGGGGCTGTGGGCGGGAGCCCAGGCACGCAGGGGCAGGCCCCAACCAGCTGCACACGTCTCTGCTGTGGAGGAGAGCGCTAGGGAAGCTACGTGTGTGAGGCAGCAGCTGGGCGCCCAGGGAGTCAGCCTCCGGGTGTGCGGGGCTGCAGACCCCAGCCAGGGGCCCTGGGAGACTGGTGCACTCCGTGCGGCGTTGAGCCTGGGCTGCCAAGCAACTGCTGGAGGAGCCCTGCACTGGCCCTTCCCTTCTCTCGCACAGAGCTCTTCCTGCTGGAGCCCTTGGCAGTGTGCAAGCCACCGGCCCCTAAGCCCTCCCCAAGGACGCCTGGGGCCTAGGTGCAAAGGCAAGGCAGGAGCGGAGCTGAGGCCAGGAAGGCGCCAGTGGCGTCTCCCAGCCTCGCGCAGCCTGCTCCTTCCTGGGCAGGAAGCCTAGCAGCGAGGCAAGTCTGGGCAAGGCTCGCCCAGGGCAGAGCAGCCTCGCGCCAGCAACTCTGCCAGAACGGGCCTCTCAGCAGAGCTGGACCTCTGCCGTCCTGGAGGCGCACTCGGCTCCAGCCAAGTAGGGCTTGAGCCAAACGAGGCTGGGCTGCCTCTTCTTCCCTCGAGGAGGCTCGCCTCCCCGCCAGCTGTTCACTCGGCTTCCAGGTGGGGGCGCTCGGCGCCTCCTGCAGGTCTTGGCTCAGGGGCTGCTTGCCCTGAGCTGGGGCTGTGGGTGGGAGCCCAGGCACGCAGGGGCAGGCCCCAACCAGCTGCACACGTCTCTGCTGGGGACGAGAGCGCTAGGGAAGCTACGTGTGTGAGGCAGCTGCTGGGCACCCAGGGAGTCAGCCTCCGGGTGTGCGGGGCTGCAGACCCCAGCCAGGGGCCCTGGGAGCCTGGTGCACTCCGTGCGGCGCTGAGTCTGGGCGGCCAAGCAACCGCTGGAGGAGCCCTGCACTGGCCCTTCCCTTCCCTCGCACAGAGCTCTTCCTGCTGGAGCCCTTGGCAGTGTGCAAGCCACCGGCCCCTAAGCCCTCCCCAAGGACGCCTGGGGCCTAGGTGCAAAGGCAAGGCAGGAGCGGAGCTGAGGCCAGGAAGGCGCCAGTGGCGTCTCCCAGCCTCGCGCAGCCTGCTCCTTCCTGGGCAGGAAGCCTAGCAGCGAGGCAAGTCTGGGCAAGGCTCGCCCAGGGCAGAGCAGCCTCGCGCCAGCAACTCTGCCAGAACGGGCCTCTGAGCAGAGCTGGAGCTCTGCCGTCCTGGAGGCGCACACGGCTCCAGCCAAGTAGGGCTTGAGCCAAACGAGGCTGGGCTGCCTCTTCTTCCCTCGAGGAGGCTCGCCTCCCCGCCAGCTGTTCACTCGGCTTCCAGGTGGGGGCGCTCTGCGCCTCCTGCAGGTCTTGGCTCAGGGGCTGCTTGCCCTGAGCTGGGGCTGTGGGCGGGAGCCCAGGCACGCAGGGGCAGGCCCCAACCAGCTGCACACGTCTCTGCTGGAGACGAGAGCGCTAGGGAAGCTACGTGTGTGAGGCAGCTGCTGGGCGCCCAGGGAGTCAGCCTCCGGGTGTGCGGGGCTGCAGACCCCAGCCAGGGGCCCTGGGAGCCTGGTGCACTTCGTGTGGCGCTGAGTCTGGGCGGCCAAGCAACCGCTGGAGGAGCCCTGCACTGGCCCTTCCCTTCCCTCGCACAGAGCTCTTCCTGCTGGAGCCCTTGGCAGTGTGCAAGCCACCGGCCCCTAAGCCCTCCCCAAGGACGCCTGGGGCCTAGGTGCAAAGGCAAGGCAGGAGCGGAGCTGAGGCCAGGAAGGCGCCAGTGGCGACTCACAGCCTCGCGCAGCGTGCTCCTTCCTGGGCAGGAAGCCTAGCAGCGAGGCAAGTCTGGGCAAGGCTCGCCCAAGGCAGAGCAGCCTCGCGCCAGCAACTCTGCCAGATCGGGCCTCTGAGCAGAGCTGGAGCTGTGCCGTCCTGGAGGCGCACTCGGCTCCAGCCAAGTAGGGCTTGAGCCAAACGAGGCTGGGCTGCCTCTTCTTCCCTCGAGGAGGCTCGCCTCCCCGCCAGCTGTTCACTCGGCTTCCAGGTGGGGGCGCTCTGCGCCTCCTGCAGGTCTTGGCTCAGGGGCTGCTTGCCCTGAGCTGGGGCTGTGGGCGGGAGCCCAGGCACGCAGGGGCAGGCCCCAACCAGCTGCACACGTCTCTGCTGTGGAGGAGAGCGCTAGGGAAGCTACGTGTGTGAGGCAGCAGCTGGGCGCCCAGGGAGTCAGCCTCCGGGTGTGCGGGGCTGCAGACCCCAGCCAGGGGCCCTGGGAGACTGGTGCACTCCGTGCGGCGTTGAGCCTGGGCTGCCAAGCAACTGCTGGAGGAGCCCTGCACTGGCCCTTCCCTTCTCTCGCACAGAGCTCTTCCTGCTGGAGCCCTTGGCAGTGTGCAAGCCACCGGCCCCTAAGCCCTCCCCAAGGACGCCTGGGGCCTAGGTGCAAAGGCAAGGCAGGAGCGGAGCTGAGGCCAGGAAGGCGCCAGTGGCGTCTCCCAGCCTCGCGCAGCCTGCTCCTTCCTGGGCAGGAAGCCTAGCAGCGAGGCAAGTCTGGGCAAGGCTCGCCCAGGGCAGAGCAGCCTCGCGCCAGCAACTCTGCCAGAACGGGCCTCTCAGCAGAGCTGGACCTCTGCCGTCCTGGAGGCGCACTCGGCTCCAGCCAAGTAGGGCTTGAGCCAAACGAGGCTGGGCTGCCTCTTCTTCCCTCGAGGAGGCTCGCCTCCCCGCCAGCTGTTCACTCGGCTTCCAGGTGGGGGCGCTCGGCGCCTCCTGCAGGTCTTGGCTCAGGGGCTGCTTGCCCTGAGCTGGGGCTGTGGGTGGGAGCCCAGGCACGCAGGGGCAGGCCCCAACCAGCTGCACACGTCTCTGCTGGGGACGAGAGCGCTAGGGAAGCTACGTGTGTGAGGCAGCTGCTGGGCGCCCAGGGAGTCAGCCTCCGGGTGTGCGGGGCTGCAGACCCCAGCCAGGGGCCCTGGGAGCCTGGTGCACTCCGTGCGGCGCTGAGTCTGGGCGGCCAAGCAACCGCTGGAGGAGCCCTGCACTGGCCCTTCCCTTCCCTCGCACAGAGCTCTTCCTGCTGGAGCCCTTGGCAGTGTGCAAGCCACCGGCCCCTAAGCCCTCCCCAAGGACGCCTGGGGCCTAGGTGCAAAGGCAAGGCAGGAGCGGAGCTGAGGCCAGGAAGGCGCCAGTGGCGTCTCCCAGCCTCGCGCAGCCTGCTCCTTCCTGGGCAGGAAGCCTAGCAGCGAGGCAAGTCTGGGCAAGGCTCGCCCAGGGCAGAGCAGCCTCGCGCCAGCAACTCTGCCAGAACGGGCCTCTGAGCAGAGCTGGAGCTCTGCCGTCCTGGAGGCGCACACGGCTCCAGCCAAGTAGGGCTTGAGCCAAACGAGGCTGGGCTGCCTCTTCTTCCCTCGAGGAGGCTCGCCTCCCCGCCAGCTGTTCACTCGGCTTCCAGGTGGGGGCGCTCTGCGCCTCCTGCAGGTCTTGGCTCAGGGGCTGCTTGCCCTGAGCTGGGGCTGTGGGCGGGAGCCCAGGCACGCAGGGGCAGGCCCCAACCAGCTGCACACGTCTCTGCTGGAGACGAGAGCGCTAGGGAAGCTACGTGTGTGAGGCAGCTGCTGGGCGCCCAGGGAGTCAGCCTCCGTGTGTGCGGGGCTGCAGACCCCAGCCAGGGGCCCTGGGAGCCTGGTGCACTCCGTGCGGTGCTGAGTCTGGGCGGCCAAGCAACCGCTGGAGGAGCCCTGCACTGGCCCTTCCCTTCCCTCGCACAGAGCTCTTCCTGCTGGAGCCCTTGGCAGTGTGCAAGCCACCGGCCCTTAAGCCCTCCCCAAGGACGCCTGGGGCCTAGGTGCAAAGGCAAGGCAGGAGCGGAGCTGAGGCCAGGAAGGCGCCAGTGGCGTCTCCCAGCCTCGCGCAGCCTGCTCCTTCCTGGGCAGGAAGCCTAGCAGCGAGGCAAGTCTGGGCAAGGCTCGCCCAGGGCAGAGCAGCCTCGCGCCAGCAACTCTGCCAGATCGGGCCTCTGAGCAGAGCTGGAGCTCGGCCGTCCTGGAGGCGCACTCGGCTCCAGCCAAGTACGGCTTGAGCCAAACGAGGCTGGGCTGCCTCTTCTTCCCTCGAGGAGGCTCGCCTCCCCGCCAGCTGTTCACTCGGCTTCCAGGTGGGGGCGCTCTGCGCCTCCTGCAGGTCTTGGCTCAGGGGCTGCTTGCCCTGAGCTGGGGCTGTGCGCGGGAGCCCAGGCACGCAGGGGCAGGCCCCAACCAGCTGCACACGTCTCTGCTGGGGAGGAGAGCGCTAGGGAAGCTACGTGTGTGAGGCAGCAGCTGGGCGCCCAGGGAGTCAGCCTCCGGGTGTGCGGGGCTGCAGACCCCAGCCAGGGGCCCTGGGAGCCTGGTGCACTCCGTGCGGCGCTGAGCCTGGGCTGCCAAGCAACCGCTGGAGGAGCCCTGCACTGGCCCTTCCCTTCCCTCGCACAGAGCTCTTCCTGCTGGAGCCCTTGGCAGTGTGCAAGCCATTGGCCCCTAAGCCCTCCCCAAGGAGGCCTGGGGCCTAGGTGCAAAGGCAAGGCAGGAGCGGAGCTGAGGCCAGGAAGGCGCCAGTGGCGTCTCCCAGCCTCGCGCAGCCTGCTCCTTCCTGGGCAGGAAGCCTAGCAGCGAGGCAAGTCTGGGCAAGGCTCGCCCAGGGCAGAGCAGCCTCGCGCCAGCAACTCTGCCAGAACGGGCCTCTCAGCAGAGCTGGAGCTCTGTCGTCCTGGAGGCGCACTCGGCTCCAGCCAAGTAGGGCTTGAGCCAAACGAGGCTGGGCTGCCTCTTCTTCCCTCGAGGAGGCTCGCCTCCCCGCCAGCTGTTCACTCGGCTTCCAGGTGGGGGCGCTCTGCGCCTCCTGCAGGTCTTGGCTCAGGGGCTGCTTACCCTGAGCTGGGGCTGTGGGCGGGAGCCCAGGCACGCAGGGGCAGGCCCCAACCAGCTGCACACGTCTCTGCTGGGGAGGAGAGCGCTAGGGAAGCTACGTGTGTGAGGCAGCTGCTGGGCGCCCAGGGAGTCAGCCTCCGGGTGTGCGGGGCTGCAGAGCCCAGCCAGGGGCCCTGGGAGCCTGGTGCACTCCGTCCGGCGCTGAGCTAGGGCGGCCAAGCAACCGCTGGAGGAGCCCTGCACTGGCCCTTCCCTTCCCTCGCACAGAGCTCTTCCTGCTGGAGCCCTTGGCAGTGTGCAAGCCACCGGCCCCTAAGCCCTCCCCAAGGACGCCTGGGGCCTAGGTGCAAAGGCAAGGCAGGAGCGGAGCTGAGGCCAGGAAGGCGCCAGTGGCGTCTCCCAGCCTCGCGCAGCCTGCTCCTTCCTGGGCAGGAAGCCTAGCAGCGAGGCAAGTCTGGGCAAGGCTCGCCCAGGGCAGAGCAGCCTCGCGCCAGCAACTCTGCCAGAACGGGCCTCTCAGCAGAGCTGGACCTCTGCCGTCCTGGAGGCGCACTCGGCTCCAGCCAAGTAGGGCTTGAGCCAAACGAGGCTGGGCTGCCTCTTCTTCCCTCGAGGAGGCTCGCCTCCCCGCCAGCTGTTCACTCGGCTTCCAGGTGGGGGCGCTCTGCGCCTCCTGCAGGTCTTGGCTCTGGGGCTGCTTGCCCTGAGCTGGGGCTGTGGGCGGGAGCCCAGGCACGCAGGGGCAGGCCCCAACCAGCTGCACACGTCTCTGCTGGGGAGGAGAGCGCTAGGGAAGCTACGTGTGTGAGGCAGCTGCTGGGCGCCCAGGGAGTCAGCCTCCAGGTGTGCGGGGCTGCAGACCCCAGCCAGGGACCCTGGGAGCCTGGTGCACTCCGTGCGGCGCTGAGCCTGGGCGGCCAAGCAACCGCTGGAGGAGCCCTGCACTGGCCCTTCCCTTCCCTCGCACAGAGCTCTTCCTGCTGGAGCCCTTGGCAGTGTGCAAGCCACCGGCCCCTAAGCCCTCCCCAAGGACGCCTGGGGCCTAGGTGCAAAGGCAAGGCAGGAGCGGAGCTGAGGCCAGGAAGGCGCCAGTGGCGTCTCCCAGCCTCGCGCAGCCTGCTCCTTCCTGGGCAGGAAGCCTAGCAGCGAGGCAAGTCTGGGCAAGGCTCGCCCAGGGCAGAGCAGCCTCGCGCCAGCAACTCTGCCAGAACGGGCCTCTCAGCAGAGCTGGACCTCTGCCGTCCTGGAGGCGCACTCGGCTCCAGCCAAGTAGGGCTTGAGCCAAACGAGGCTGGGCTGCCTCTTCTTCCCTCGAGGAGGCTCGCCTCCCCGCCAGCTGTTCACTCGGCTTCCAGGTGGGGGCGCTCTGCGCCTCCTGCAGGTCTTGGCTCAGGGGCTGCTTGCCCTGAGCTGGGGCTGTGGGCGGGAGCCCAGGCACGCAGGGGCAGGCCCCAACCAGCTGCACACGTCTCTGCTGGGGAGGAGAGCGCTAGGGAAGCTACGTGTGTGAGGCAGCTGCTGGGCGCCCAGGGAGTCAGCCTCCGGGTGTGCGGGGCTGCAGACCCCAGCCAGGGGCCCTGGGAGCCTGGTGCACTCCGTGCGGCGCTGAGTCTGGGCGGCCAAGCAACCGCTGGAGGAGCCCTGCACTGGCCCTTCCCTTCCCTCGCACAGAGCTCTTCCTGCTGGAGCCCTTGGCAGTGTGCAAGCCACCGGCCCCTAAGCCCTCCCCAAGGACGCCTGGGGCCTAGGTGCAAAGGCAAGGCAGGAGCGGAGCTGAGGCCAGGAAGGCGCCAGTGGCGTCTCCCAGCCTCGCGCAGCCTGCTCCTTCCTGGGCAGGAAGCCTAGCAGCGAGGCAAGTCTGGGCAAGGCTCGCCCAGGGCAGAGCAGCCTCGCGCCAGCAACTCTGCCAGAACGGGCCTCTGAGCAGAGCTGGAGCTGTGCCGTCCTGGAGGCGCCTTCGGCTCCAGCCAAGTAGGGCTTGAGCCAAACGAGGCTGGGCTGCCTCTTCTTCCCTCGAGGAGGCTCGCCTCCCCGCCAGCTGTTCACTCGGCTTCCAGGTGGGGGCGCTCTGCGCCTCCTGCAGGTCTTGGCTCAGGGGCTACTTGCCCTGAGCTGGGGCTGTGGGCGGGAGCCCAGGCACGCAGGGGCAGGCCCCAACCAGCTGCACACGTCTCTGCTGGGGAGGAGAGCGCTAGGGAAGCTACGTGTGTGAGGCAGCTGCTGGGCGCCCAGGGAGTCAGCCTCCGGGTGTGCGGGGCTGCAGACCCCAGCCAGGGGCCCTGGGAGCCTGGTGCACTCCGTGCGGCGCTGTGTCTGGGCGGCCAAGCAACCGCTGGAGGAGCCCTGCACTGGCCCTTCCCTTCCCTCGCACAGAGCTCTTCCTGCTGGAGCCCTTGGCAGTGTGCAAGCCACCGGCCCCTAAGTCCTCCCCAAGGACGCCTGGGGCCTAGGTGCAAAGGCAAGGCAGTAGCGGAGCTGAGGCCAGGAAGGCGCCAGTGGCGTCTCCCAGCCTCGCGCAGCCTGCTCCTTCCTGGGCAGGAAGCCTAGCAGCGAGGCAAGTCTGGGCAAGGCTCGCCCAGGGCAGAGCAGCCTCGCGCCAGCAACTCTGCCAGAACGGGCCTCTGAGCAGAGCTGGAGCTCTGCCGTCCTGGAGGCGCACACGGCTCCAGCCAAGTAGGGCTTGAGCCAAACGAGGCTGGGCTGCCTCTTCTTCCCTCGAGGAGGCTCGCCTCCCCGCCAGCTGTTCACTCGGCTTCCAGGTGGGGGCGCTCTGCGCCTCCTGCAGGTCTTGGCTCAGGGGCTGCTTGCCCTGAGCTGGGGCTGTGGGCGGGAGCCCAGGCACGCAGGGGCAGGCCCCAACCAGCTGCACACGTCTCTGCTGGGGAGGAGAGCGCTAGGGAAGCTACGTGTGTGAGGCAGCTGCTGGGCGCCCAGGGAGTCAGCCTCCGGGTGTGCGGGGCTGCAGACCCCAGCCAGGGGCCCTGGGAGCCTGGTGCACTCCGTGCGGCGCTGAGCCTGGGCGGCCAAGCAACCGCTGGAGGAGCCCTGCACTGGCCCTTCCCTTCCCTCGCACAGAGCTCTTCCTGCTGGAGCCCTTGGCAGTGTGCAAGCCACCGGCCCCTAAGCCCTCCCCAAGGACGCCGGGGGTCTAGGTGCAAAGGCAAGGCAGGAGCGGAGCTGAGGCCAGGAAGGCGCCAGTGGCGACTCACAGCCTCGCGCAGCGTGCTCCTTCCTGGGCAGGAAGCCTAGCAGCGAGGCAAGTCTGGGCAAGGCTCGCCCAAGGCAGAGCAGCCTCGCGCCAGCAACTCTGCCAGATCGGGCCTCTGAGCAGAGCTGGAGCTCTGCCGTCCTGGAGGCGCACTCGGCTCCAGCCAAGTAGGGCTTGAGCCAAACGAGGCTGGGCTGCCTCTTCTTCCCTCGAGGAGGCTCGCCTCCCCTCCAGCTGTTCACTCGGCTTCCAGGTGGGGGCGCTCTGCGCCTCCTGCAGGTCTTGGCTCAGGGGCTGCTTGCCCTGAGCTGGGGCTGTGGGCGGGAGCCCAGGCACGCAGGGGCAGGCCCCAACCAGCTGCACACGTCTCTGCTGGGGACGAGAGCGCTAGGGAAGCTACGTGTGTGAGGCAGCAGCTGGGCGCCCAGGGAGTCAGCCTCCGGGTGTGCGGGGCTGCAGACCCCAGCCAGGGGCCCTGGGAGACTGGTGCACTCCGTGCGGCGCTGAGCCTGGGCTGCCAAGCAACCGCTGGAGGAGCCCTGCACTGGCCCTTCCCTTCCCTCGCACAGAGCTCTTCCTGCTGGAGCCCTTGGCAGTGTGCAAGCCACCGGCCCCAAAGCCCTCCCCAAGGACGCCTGGGGCCTAGGTGCAAAGGCAAGGCAGGAGCGGAGCTGAGGCCAGGAAGGCGCCAGTTGCGTCTCCCAGCCTCGCGCAGCCTGCTCCTTCCTGGGCAGGAAGCCTAGCAGCGAGGCAAGTCTGGGCAAGGCTCGCCCAGGGCAGAGCAGCCTCGCGCCAGCAACTCTGCCAGAACGGGCCTCTCAGCAGAGCTGGAGCTCTGCCGTCCTGGAGGCGCACTCGGCTCCAGCCAAGTAGGGCTTGAGCCAAACGAGGCTGGGCTGCCTCTTCTTCCCTCGAGGAGGCTCGCCTCCCCGCCAGCTGTTCACTCGGCTTCCAGGTGGGGGCGCTCTGCGCCTCCTGCAGGTCTTGGCTCAGGGGCTGCTTGCCCTGAGCTGGGGCTGTGGGTGGGAGCCCAGGCACGCAGGGGCAGGCCCCAACCAGCTGCACACGTCTCTGCTGGGGACGAGAGCGCTAGGGAATCTACGTGTGTGAGGCAGCTGCTGGGCGCCCAGGGAGTCAGCCTCCGGGTGTGCGGGGCTGCAGACCCCAGCCAGGGGCCCTGGCAGCCTGGTGCACTCCGTGCGGCGCTGAGTCTGGGCGGCCAAGCAACCGCTGGAGGAGCCCTGCACTGGCCCTTCCCTTCCCTCGCACAGAGCTCTTCCTGCTGGAGCCCTTGGCAGTGTGCAAGCCACCGGCCCCTAAGCCCTCCCCAAGGACGCCTGTGGCCTAGGTGCAAAGGCAAGGCAGGAGCGGAGCTGAGGCCAGGAAGGCGCCAGTGGCGTCTCCCAGCCTCGCGCAGCCTGCTCCTTCCTGGGCAGGAAGCCTAGCAGCGAGGCAAGTCTGGGCAAGGTTCGCCCAGGGCAGAGCAGCCTCGCGCCAGCAACTCTGCCAGAACGGGCCTCTGAGCAGAGCTGGAGCTCTGCCGTCCTGGAGGCGCACACGGCTCCAGCCAAGTAGGGCTTGAGCCAAACGAGGCTGGGCTGCCTCATCTTCCCTCGAGGAGGCTCGCCTCCCCGCCAGCTGTTCACTCGGCTTCCAGGTGGGGGCGCTCTGCTTCTCCTGCAGGTCTTGGCTCAGGGGCTGCTTGCCCTGAGCTGGGGCTGTGGGCGGGAGCCCAGGCACGCAGGGGCAGGCCCCAACCAGCTGCACACATCTCTGCTGGAGACGAGAGCGCTAGGGAAGCTACGTGTGTGAGGCAGATGCTGGGCGCCCAGGGAGTCAGCCTCCGTGTGTGCGGGGCTGCAGACCCCAGCCAGGGGCCCTGGGAGCCTGGTGCACTCCGTGCGGCGCTGAGCCTGGGCTGCCAAGCAACCGCTGGAGGTACCCTGCACTGGCCCTTCCCTTCCCTCGCACAGAGCTCTTCCTGCTGGAGCCCTTGGCAGTGTGCAAGCCACTGGCCCCTAAACCCTCCCCAAGGACGCCTGGGGCCTAGGTGCAAAGGCAAGGCAGGAGCGGAGCTGAGGCCAGGAAGGCGCCAGTGGCGTCTCCCAGCCTCGCGCAGACTGCTCCTTCCTGGGCAGGAAGCCTAGCAGCGAGGCAAGTCTGGGCAAGGCTCGCCCAGGGCAGAGCAGCCTCGCGCCAGCAACTCTGCCAGAACGGGCCTCTCAGCAGAGCAGGAGCTCTGCCGTCCTGGAGGCGCACTCGGCTCCAGCCAAGTAGGGCTTGAGCCAAACGAGGCTGGGCTGCCTCTTCTTCCCTCGAGGAGGCTCGCCTCCCCGCCAGCTGTTCACTCGGCTTCCAGGTGGGGGCGCTCTGCGCCTCCTGCAGGTCTTGGCTCAGGGGCTGCTTGCCCTGAGCTGGGGCTGTGGGCGGGAGCCCAGGCACGCAGGGGCAGGCCCCAACCAGCTGCACACGTCTCTGCTGGGGAGGAGAGCGCTAGGGAAGCTACGTGTGTGAGGCAGCTGCTGGGTGCCCAGGGAGTCAGCCTCCGGGTGTGCGGGGCTGCAGACCCCAGCCAGGGGCCCTGGGAGCCTGGTGCACTCCGTCCGGCGCTGAGCCTGGGCGGCCAAGCAACCGCTGGAGGAGCCCTGCACTGGCCCTTCCCTTCCCTCGCACAGAGCTCTTCCTGCTGGAGCCCTTGGCAGTGTGCAAGCCACCGGCCCCTAAGCCCTCCCCAAGGACGCCTGGGGCCTAGGTGCAAAGGCAAGGCAGGAGCGGAGCTGAGGCCAGGAAGGCGCCAGTGGCATCTCCCAGCCTCGCGCAGCCTGCTCCTTCCTGGGCAGGAAGCCTAGCAGCGAGGCAAGTCTGGGCAACGGTCGCCCAGGGCAGAGCAACCTCGCGCCAGCAACTCTGCCAGATCGGGCCTCTGAGCAGAGCTGGAGCTCTGCCGTCCTGGAGGCGCACTCGGCTCCAGCCAAGTAGGGCTTGAGCCAAACGAGGCTGGGCTGCCTCTTCTTCCCTCGAGGAGGCTCGCCTCCCCGCCAGCTGGTCACTCGGCTTCCAGGTGGGGGCGCTCTGCGCCTTCTTCAGGTCTTGGCTCAGGGGCTGCTTGCCCTGAGCTGGGGCTGTGCGCGGGAGCCCAGGCACGCAGGGGCAGGCCCCAACCAGCTGCACACGTCTCTGCTGGGGAGGAGAGCGCTAGGGAAGCTACGTGTGTGAGGCAGCTGCTGGGCGCCCAGGGAGTCAGCCTCCGGGTGTGCGGGGCTGCAGACCCCAGCCAGGGGACCTGGGAGCCTGGTGCACTCCGTGCGGCGTTGAATCTGGGCGGCCAAGCAACCGCTGGAGGAGCCCTGCACTGACCCTTCCCTTCCCTCGCACAGAGCTCTTCCTGCTGGAGCCCTTGGCAGTGTGCAAGCCACCGGCCCCTAAGCCCTCCCCAAGGACGCCTGGGGCCTAGGTGCAAAGGCAAGGCAGGAGCGGAGCTGAGGCCAGGAAGGCGCCAGTGGCGTCTCCCAGCCTCGCGCAGCCTGCTCCTTCCTGGGCAGGAAGCCTAGCAGCGAGGCAAGTCTGGGCAAGGCTCGCCCAGGGCAGAGCAGCCTCGCGCCAGCAACTCTGCCAGAACGGGCCTCTGAGCAGAGCAGGAGCTCTGCCGTCCTGGAGGCGCACTCGGCTCCAGCCAAGTAGGGCTTGAGCCAAACGAGGCTGGGCTGCCTCTTCTTCCCTCGAGGAGGCTCGCCTCCCCGCCAGCTGTAACTCGGCTTCCAAGTGGGGGCGCTCTGCGCCTCCTGCAGGTCTTGGCTCAGGGGCTGCTTACCCTGAGCTGGGGCTGTGGGCGGGAGCCCAGGCACGCAGGGGCAGGCCCCAACCAGCTGCACACGTCTCTGCTGTGGAGGAGAGCGCTAGGGAAGCTACGTGTGTGAGGCAGCTGCTGGGTGCCCAGGGAGTCAGCCTCCGGGTGTGCGGGGCTGCAGACCCCAGCCAGGGGCCCTGGGAGCCTGGTGCACTCCGTCCGGCGCTGAGCCTGGGCGGCCAAGCAACCGCTGGAGGAGCCCTGCACTGGCCCTTCCCTTCCCTCGCACAGAGCTCTTCCTGCTGGAGCCCTTGGCAGTGTGCAAGCCACCGGCCCCTAAGCCCTCCCCAAGGACGCCTGGGGCCTAGGTGCAAAGGCAAGGCAGGAGCGGAGCTGAGGCCAGGAAGGCGCCAGTGGCATCTCCCAGCCTCGCGCAGCCTGCTCCTTCCTGGGCAGGAAGCCTAGCAGCGAGGCAAGTCTGGGCAACGGTCGCCCAGGGCAGAGCAACCTCGTGCCAGCAACTCTGAAAGATCGGGCCTCTGAGCAGAGCTGGAGCTCTGCCGTCCTGGAGGCGCACTCGGCTCCAGCCAAGTAGGGCTTGAGCCAAACGAGGCTGGGCTGCCTCTTCTTCCCTCGAGGAGGCTCGCCTCCCCGCCAGCTGTTCACTCGGCTTCCAGGTGGGGGCGCTCTGCGCCTTCTTCAGGTCTTGGCTCAGGGGCTGCTTGCCCTGAGCTGGGGCTGTGCGCGGGAGCCCAGGCACGCAGGGGCAGGCCCCAACCAGCTGCACACGTCTCTGCTGGGGAGGAGAGCGCTAGGGAAGCTACGTGTGTGAGGCAGCTGCTGGGCGCCCAGGGAGTCAGCCTCCGGGTGTGCGGGGCTGCAGACCCCAGCCAGGGGACCTGGGAGCCTGGTGCACTCCGTGCGGCGTTGAATCTGGGCGGCCAAGCAACCGCTGGAGGAGCCCTGCACTGGCCCTTCCCTTCCCTCGCACAGAGCTCTTCCTGCTGGAGCCCTTGGCAGTGTGCAAGCCACCGGCCCCTAAGCCCTCCCCAAGGACGCCTGGGGCCTAGGTGCAAAGGCAAGGCAGGAGCGGAGCTGAGGCCAGGAAGGCGCCAGTGGCGTCTCCCAGCCTCGCGCAGCCTGCTCCTTCCTGGGCAGGAAGCCTAGCAGCGAGGCAAGTCTGGGCAAGGCTCGCCCAGGGCAGAGCAGCCTCGCGCCAGCAACTCTGCCAGAACGGGCCTCTGAGCAGAGCTGGAGCTCTGCCGTCCTGGAGGCGCACACGGCTCCAGCCAAGTAGGGCTTGAGCCAAACGAGGCTGGGCTGCCTCTTCTTCCCTCGAGGAGGCTCGCCTCCCCGCCAGCTGTTCACTCGGCTTCCAGGTGGGGGCGCTCTGCTTCTCCTGCAGGTCTTGGCTCAGGGGCTGCTTGCCCTGAGCTGGGGCTGTGGGCGGGAGCCCAGGCACGCAGGGGCAGGCCCCAACCAGCTGCACACATCTCTGCTGGAGACGAGAGCGCTAGGGAAGCTACGTGTGTGAGGCAGATGCTGGGCGCCCAGGGAGTCAGCCTCCGGGTGTGCGGGGCTGTAGACCCCAGCCAGGGGCCCTGGGAGCCTGGTGCACTCCGTGCGGTGCTGAGTCTGGGCGGCCAAGCAACCGCTGGAGGAGCCCTGCACTGGCCCTTCCCTTCCCTCGCACAGAGCTCTTCCTGCTGGAGCCCTTGGCAGTGTGCAAGCCACCAGTCCCTAGGCCCTCCCCAAGGACGCCTGGGGCCTAGGTGCAAAGGCAAGGCAGGAGCGGAGCTGAGGCCAGGAAGGCGCCAGTGGCGTCTCCCAGCCTCGCGCAGCCTGCTCCTTCCTGGGCAGGAAGCCTAGCAGCGAGGCAAGTCTGGGCAAGGCTCGCCCAGGGCAGAGCAGCCTCGCGCCAGCAACTCTGCCAGATCGGGCCTCTCAGCAGAGCTGGAGCTCTGCCGTCCTGGAGGCGCACTCGGCTCCAGCCAAGTAGGGCTTGAGCCAAACGAGGCTGGGCTGCCTCTTCTTCCCTCGAGCAGTCTCGCCTCCCCGCCAGCTGTTCACTCGGCTTCCAGGTGGGGGCGCTCTGCGCCTCCTGCTGGTCTTGGCTCAGGGGCTGCTTGCCCTGAGCTGGGGCTGTGGGCGGGAGCCCAGGCACGCAGGGGCAGGCCCCAACCAGCTGCACACGTCTCTGCTGGGGAGGAGAGCGCTAGGGAAGCTACGTGTGTGAGGCAGCAGCTGGGCGCCCAGGGAGTCAGCCTCCGTGTGTGCGGGGCTGCAGACCCCAGCCAGGGGCCCTGGGAGCCTGGTGCACTCCGTGCGGCGCTGAGCCTGGGCTGCCAAGCAACCGCTGGAGGTACCCTGCACTGGCCCTTCCCTTCCCTCGCACAGAGCTCTTCCTGCTGGAGCCCTTGGCAGTGTGCAAGCCACTGGCCCCTAAACCCTCCCCAAGGACGCCTGGGGCCTAGGTGCAAAGGCAAGGCAGGAACGGAGCTGAGGCCAGGAAGGCGCCAGTGGCGTCTCCCAGCCTCGCGCAGACTGCTCCTTCCTGGGCAGGAAGCCTAGCAGCGAGGCAAGTCTGGGCAAGGCTCGCCCAGGGCAGAGCAGCCTCGCGCCAGCAACTCTGCCAGAACGGGCCTCTCAGCAGAGCAGGAGCTCTGCCGTCCTGGAGGCGCACTCGGCTCCAGCCAAGTAGGGCTTGAGCCAAACGAGGCTGGGCTGCCTCTTCTTCCCTCGAGGAGGCTCGCCTCCCCGCCAGCTGTTCACTCGGCTTCCAAGTGGGGGCGCTCTGCGCCTCCTGCAGGTCTTGGCTCAGGGGCTGCTTACCCTGAGCTGGGGCTGTGGGCGGGAGCCCAGGCACGCAGGGGCAGGCCCCAACCAGCTGCACACGTCTCTGCTGGGGAGGAGAGCGCTAGGGAAGCTACGTGTGTGAGGCAGCTGCTGGGTGCCCAGGGAGTCAGCCTCCGGGTGTGCGGGGCTGCAGACCCCAGCCAGGGGCCCTGGGAGCCTGGTGCACTCCGTCCGGCGCTGAGCCTGGGCGGCCAAGCAACCGCTGGAGGAGCCCTGCACTGGCCCTTCCCTTCCCTCGCACAGAGCTCTTCCTGCTGGAGCCCTTGGCAGTGTGCAAGCCACCGGCCCCTAAGCCCTCCCCAAGGACGCCTGGGGCCTAGGTGCAAAGGCAAGGCAGGAGCGGAGCTGAGGCCAGGAAGGCGCCAGTGGCATCTCCCAGCCTCGCGCAGCCTGCTCCTTCCTGGGCAGGAAGCCTAGCAGCGAGGCAAGTCTGGGCAACGGTCGCCCAGGGCAGAGCAACCTCGCGCCAGCAACTCTGCCAGATCGGGCCTCTGAGCATAGCTGGAGCTCTGCCGTCCTGGAGGCGCACTCGGCTCCAGCCAAGTAGGGCTTGAGCCAAACGAGGCTGGGCTGCCTCTTCTTCCCTCGAGGAGGCTCGCCTCCCCGCCAGCTGTTCACTCGGCTTCCAGGTGGGGGCGCTCTGCGCCTTCTTCAGGTCTTGGCTCAGGGGCTGCTTGCCCTGAGCTGGGGCTGTGCGCGGGAGCCCAGGCACGCAGGGGCAGGCCCCAACCAGCTGCACACGTCTCTGCTGGGGAGGAGAGCGCTAGGGAAGCTACGTGTGTGAGGCAGCTGCTGGGCGCCCAGGGAGTCAGCCTCCGGGTGTGCGGGGCTGCAGACCCCAGCCAGGGGACCTGGGAGCCTGGTGCACTCCGTGCGGCGTTGAATCTGGGCGGCCAAGCAACCGCTGGAGGAGCCCTGCACTGGCCCTTCCCTTCCCTCGCACAGAGCTCTTCCTGCTGGAGCCCTTGGCAGTGTGCAAGCCACTGGCCCATAAGCCCTCCCCAAGGACGCCTGGGGCCTAGGTGCAAAGGCAAGGCAGGAGCGGAGCTGAGGCCAGGAAGGCGCCAGTGGCGTCTCCCAGCCTCGCGCAGCCTGCTCCTTCCTGGGCAGGAAGCCTAGCAGCGAGGCAAGTCTGGGCAAGGCTCGCCCAGGGCAGAGCAGCCTCGCGCCAGCAACTCTGCCAGAACGGGCCTCTCAGCAGAGCTGGAGCTCTGCCGTCCTGGAGGCGCACTCGGCTCCAGCCAAGTAGGGCTTGAGCCAAACGAGGCTGGGCTGCCTCTTCTTCCCTCGAGGAGGCTCGCCTCCCCGCCAGCTGTTCACTCGGCTTCCAGGTGGGGGCGCTCTGCGCCTCCTGCAGGTCTTGGCTCAGGGGCTGCTTGCCCTGAGCTGGGGCTGTGGGCGGGAGCCCAGGCACGCAGGGGCAGGCCCCAACCAGCTGCACACGTCTCTGCTGGGGAGGAGAGCGCTAGGGAAGCTACGTGTGTGAGGCAGCTGCTGGGCGCCCAGGGAGTCAGCCTCCGGGTGTGCGGGGCTGCAGACCCCAGCCAGGGTCCCTGGGAGCCTGGTGCACTCCGTGCGGCGCTGAGCCTGGGCGGCCAAGCAACCGCTGGAGGAGCCCTGCACTGGCCCTTCCCTTCCCTCGCACAGAGCTCTTCCTGCTGGAGCCCTTGGCAGTGTGCAAGCCACCGGCCCCTAAGCCCTCCCCAAGGACGCCTGGGGCCTAGGTGCAAAGGCAAGGCAGGAGCGGAGCTGAGGCCAGGAAGGCGCCAGTGGCGTCTCCCAGCCTCGCGCAGCCTGCTCCTTCCTGGGCAGGAAGCCTAGCAGCGAGGCAAGTCTGGGCAAGGCTCGCCAAGGGCAGAGCAGCCTCGCGCCAGCAACTCTGCCAGAACGGGCCTCTCAGCAGAGCTGGAGCTCTGCCGTCCTGGAGGCGCACTCGGCTCCAGCCAAGTAGGGCTTGAGCCAAACGAGGCTGGGCTGCCTCTTCTTCCCTCGAGGAGGCTCGCCTCCCCGCCAGCTGTTCACTCGGCTTCCAGGTGGGGGCGCTCTGCGCCTCCTGCAGGTCTTGGCTCTGGGGCTGCTTGCCCTGAGCTGGGGCTGTGGGCGGGAGCCCAGGCACGCAGGGGCAGGCCCCAACCAGCTGCACACGTCTCTGCTGGGGAGGAGAGCGCTAGGGAAGCTACGTGTGTGAGGCAGCTGCTGGGCGCCCAGGGAGTCAGCCTCCAGGTGTGCGGGGCTGCAGACCCCAGCCAGGGACCCTGGGAGCCTGGTGCACTCCGTGCGGCGCTGAGCCTGGGCGGCCAAGCAACCGCTGGAGGAGCCCTGCACTGGCCCTTCCCTTCCCTCGCACAGAGCTCTTCCTGCTGGAGCCCTTGGCAGTGTGCAAGCCACCGGCCCCTAAGCCCTCCCCAAGGACGCCTGGGGCCTAGGTGCAAAGGCAAGGCAGGAGCGGAGCTGAGGCCAGGAAGGCGCCAGTGGCGTCTCCCAGCCTCGCGCAGCCTGCTCCTTCCTGGGCAGGAAGCCTAGCAGCGAGGCAAGTCTGGGCAAGGCTCGCCCAGGGCAGAGCAGCCTCGCGCCAGCAACTCTGCCAGAACGGGCCTCTGAGCATAGCTGGAGCTGTGCCGTCCTGGAGGCGCACTCGGCTCCAGCCAAGTAGGGCTTGAGCCAAACGAGGCTGGGCTGCCTCTTCTTCCCTCGAGGAGGCTCGCCTCCCCGCCAGCTGTTCACTCGGCTTCCAGGTGGGGGCGCTCTGCGCCTCCTGCAGGTCTTGGCTCAGGGGCTGCTTGCCCTGAGCTGGGGCTGTGGGCGGGAGCCCAGGCACGCAGGGGCAGGCCCCAACCAGCTGCACACGTCTCTGCTGGGGAGGAGAGCGCTAGGGAAGCTACGTGTGTGAGGCAGCTGCTGGGCGCCCAGGGAGTCAGCCTCCGGGTGTGCGGGGCTGCAGACCCCAGCCAGGGGCCCTGGGAGCCTGGTGCACTCCGTGCGGCGCTGAGTCTGGGCGGCCAAGCAACCGCTGGAGGAGCCCTGCACTGGCCCTTCCCTTCCCTCGCACAGAGCTCTTCCTGCTGGAGCCCTTGGCAGTGTGCAAGCCACCGGCCCCTAAGCCCTCCCCAAGGACGCCTGGGGCCTAGGTGCAAAGGCAAGGAAGGAGCGGAGCTGAGGCCAGGAAGGCGCCAGTGGCGTCTCCCAGCCTCGCGCAGCCTGCTCCTTCCAGGGCAGGAAGCCTAGCAGTGAGGCAAGTCTGGGCAAGGCTCGCCCAGGGCAGAGCAGCCTCGCGCCAGCAACTCTGCCAGAACGGGCCTCTGAGCAGAGCTGGAGCTGTGCCGTCCTGGAGGCGCACTCGGCTCCAGCCAAGTAGGGCTTGAGCCAAACGAGGCTGGGCTGCCTCTTCTTCCCTCGAGGAGGCTCGCCTCCCCGCCAGGTGTTCACTCGGCTTCCAGGTGGGGGCGCTCTGCGCCTCCTGCAGGTCTTGGCTCAGGGGCTGCTTGCCCTGAGCTGGGGCTGTGGGCGGGAGCCCAGGCACGCAGGGGCAGGCCCCAACCAGCTGCACACGTCTCTGCTGGGGAGGAGAGCGCTAGGGAAGCTACGTGTGTGAGGCAGCTGCTGGGCGCCCAGGGAGTCAGCCTCCGGGTGTGCGGGGCTGCAGACCCCAGCCAGGGGCCCTGGGAGCCTGGTGCACTCCGTGCGGCGCTGAGCCTGGGCGGCCAAGCAACCGCTGGAGGAGCCCTGCACTGGCCCTTCCCTTCCCTCGAACAGAGTTCTTCCTGCTGGAGCCCTTGGCAGTGTGCAAGCCACCGGCCCCTAAGCCCTCCCCAAGGACGCCTGGGGCCTAGGTGCAAAGGCAAGGCAGTGGCGGAGCTGAGGCCAGGAAGGCGCCAGTGGCGTCTCCCAGCCTCGCGCAGCCTGCTCCTTCCTGGGCAGGGAGCCTAGCAGCGAGGCAAGTCTGGGCAAGGCTCGCCCAGGGCAGAGCAGCCTCGCGCCAGCAACTCTGCCAGATCGGGCCTCTGAGCAGAGCTGGAGCTCTGCCGTCCTGGAGGCGCACTCGGCTCCAGCCAAGTAGGGCTTGAGCCAAACGAGGCTGGGCTGCCTCTTCTTCCCTCGAGGAGGCTCGCCTCCCCGCCAGCTGTTCACTCGGCTTCCAGGTGGGGGCGCTCTGCGCCTCCTGCAGGTCTTGGCTCAGGGGCTGCTTGCCCTGAGCTGGGGCTGTGGGCGGGAGCCCAGGCACGCAGGGGCAGGCCCCAACCAGCTGCACACGTCTCTGCTGGAGACGAGAGCGCTAGGGAAGCTACGTGTGTGAGGCAGCTGCTGGGCGCCCAGGGAGTCAGCCTCCGGGTGTGCGGGGCTGCAGACCCCAGCCAGGGGCCCTGGGAGCCTGGTGCACTCCGTGCGGCGCTGAGTCTGGGCGGCCAAGCAACCGCTGGAGGAGCCCTGCACTGGCCCTTCCCTTCCCTCGCACAGAGCTCTTCCTGCTGGAGCCCTTGGCAGTGTGCAAGCCACCGGCCCCTAAGCCCTCCCCAAGGACGCCTGGGGCCTAGGTGCAAAGGCAAGGCAGGAGCGGAGCTGAGGCCAGGAAGGCGCCAGTGGCGACTCAGAGCCTCGCGCAGCGTGCTCCTTCCTGGGCAGGAAGCCTAGCAGCGAGGCAAGTCTGGGCAAGGCTCGCCCAAGGCAGAGCAGCCTCGCGCCAGCAACTCTGCCTGATCGGGCCTCTGAGCAGAGCTGGAGCTGTGCCGTCCTGGAGGCGCACTCGGCTCCAGTCAAGTAGGGCTTGAGCCAAACGAGGCTGGGCTGCCTCTTCTTCCCTCGAGGAGGCTCGCCTCCCCTCCAGCTGTTCACTCGGCTTCCAGGTGGGGGCGCTCTGCGCCTCCTGCAGGTCTTGGCTCAGGGGCTGCTTGCCCTGAGCTGGGGCTGTGGGCGGGAGCCCAGGCACGCAGGGGCAGGCCCCAACCAGCTGCACACGTCTCTGCTGGGGAGGAGAGCGCTAGGGAAGCTACGTGTGTGAGGCAGCAGCTGGGCGCCCAGGGAGTCAGCCTCCGGGTGTGCGGGGCTGCAGACCCCAGCCAGGGGCCCTGGGAGACTGGTGCACTCCGTGCGGCGCTGAGCCTGGGCTGCCAAGCAACCGCTGGAGGAGCCCTGCACTGGCCCTTCCCTTCCCTCGCACAGAGCTCTTCCTGCTGGAGCCCTTGGCAGTGTGCAAGCCACCGGCCCCTAAGCCTTCCCCAAGGACGCCTGGGGCCTAGGTGCAAAGGCAAGGAAGGAGCGGAGCTGAGGCCAGGAAGGCGCCAGTGGCGTCTCCCAGCCTCGCGCAGCCTGCTCCTTCCTGGGCAGGAAGCCTAGCAGCGAGGCAAGTCTGGGCAAGGCTCGCCCAGGGCAGAGCAGCCTCGCGCCAGCAACTCTGCCAAAACGGGCCTCTCAGCAGAGCTGGAGCTCTGCCGTCCTGGAGGCGCACTCGGCTCCAGCCAAGTAGGGCTTGAGCCAAACGAGGCTGGGCTGCCTCTTCTTCCCTCGAGGAGGCTCGCCTCCCCGCCAGCTGTTCACTCGGCTTCCAGGTGGGGGCGCTCTGCGCCTCCTGCAGGTCTTGGCTCAGGGGCTGCTTGCCCTGAGCTGGGGCTGTGGGCGGGAGCCCAGGCACGCAGGGGCAGGCCCCAACCAGCTGCACACGTCTCTGCTGGGGAGGAGAGCGCTAGGGAAGCTACGTGTGTGAGGCAGCAGCTGGGCGCCCAGGGAGTCAGCCTCCGGGTGTGCGGGGCTGCAGACCCCAGCCAGGGGCCCTGGGAGCCTGGTGCACTCCGTGCGGAGCTGAGCCTGGGCGGCCAAGCAACCGCTGGAGGAGCCCTGCACTGGCCCTTCCCTTCCCTCGCACAGAGCTCTTCCTGCTGGAGCCCTTGGCAGTGTGCAAGCCACCGGCCCCTAAGCCCTCCCCAAGGACGCCTGGGGCCTAGGTGCAAAGGCAATGCAGGAGCGGAGCTGAGGCCAGGAAGGCGCCAGTGGCGTCTCCCAGCCTCGCGCAGCCTGCTCCTTCCTGGGCAGGAAGCCTAGCAGCGAGGCAAGTCTGGGCAAGGCTCGCCCAGGGCAGAGCAGCCTCGCGCCAGCAACTCTGCCAGGTCGGGCCTCTGAGCAGAGCTGGAGCTCTGCCGTCCTGGAGGCGCACTCGGCTCCAGCCAAGTAGGGCTTGAGCCAAACGAGGCTGGGCTGCCTCTTCTTCCCTCGAGGAGGCTCGCCTCCCCGCCAGCTGTTCACTCGGCTTCCAGGTGGGGGCGTTCTGCGCCTCCTGCAGGTCTTGGCTCAGGGGCTGCTTGCCCTGAGCTGGGGCTGTGGGCGGGAGCCCAGGCACGCAGGGGCAGGCCCCAACCAGCTGCACACGTCTCTGCTGGAGACGAGAGCGCTAGGGAAGCTACGTGTGTGAGGCAGCTGCTGGGCGCCCAGGGAGTCAGCCTCCGGGTGTGCGGGGCTGCAGACCCCAGCCAGGGGCCCTGGGAGCCTGGTGCACTCCGTGCGGCGCTGAGTCTGGGCGGCCAAGCAACCGCTGGAGGAGCCCTGCACTGGCCCTTCCCTTCCCTCGCACAGAGCTCTTCCTGCTGGAGCCCTTGGCAGTGTGCAAGCCACCGGCCCCTAAGCCCTCCCCAAGGACGCCTGGGGCCTAGGTGCAAAGGCAAGGCAGGAGCGGAGCTGAGGCCAGGAAGGCGCCAGTGGCGACTCACAGCCTCGCGCAGCGTGCTCCTTCCTGGGCAGGAAGCCTAGCAGCGAGGCAAGTCTGGGCAAGGCTCGCCCAAGGCAGAGCAGCCTCCCGCCAGCAACTCTGCCAGATCGGGCCTCTGAGCAGAGCTGGAGCTGTGCCGTCCTGGAGGCGCACTCGGCTCCAGCCAAGTAGGGCTTGAGCCAAACGAGGCTGGGCTGCCTCTTCTTCCCTCGAGGAGGCTCGCCTCCCCGCCAGCTGTTCACTCGGCTTCCAGGTGGGGGCGCTCTTCGCCTCCTGCAGGTCTTGGCTCTGGGGCTGCTTGCCCTGGCTGGGGCTGTGGGCGGGAGCCCAGGCACGCAGGGGCAGGCCCCAACCAGCTGCACACGTCTCTGCTGGGGAGGAGAGCGCTAGGGAAGCTACGTGTGTGAGGCAGCAGCTGGGCGCCCAGGGAGTCAGCCTCCGGGTGTGCGGGGCTGCAGACCCCAGCCAGGGGCCCTGGGAGCCTGGTGCACTCCGTGCGGCGCTGAGCCTGGGCGGCCAAGCAACCGCTGGAGGAGCCCTGCACTGGCCCTTCCCTTCCCTCGCACAGAGCTCTTCCTGCTGGAGCCCTTGGCAGTGTGCAAGCCACCGGCCCCTAAGCCCTCCCCAAGGACGCCTGGGGCCTAGGTGCAAAGGCAAGGCAGTAGCGGAGCTGAGGCCAGGAAGGCGCCAGTGGCGTCTCCCAGCCTCGCGCAGCCTGCTCCTTCCTGGGCAGGAAGCCTAGCAGCGAGGCAAGTCTGGGCAAGGCTCGCCCAGGGCAGAGCAGCCTCGCGCCAGCAACTCTGCCAGATCGGGCCTCTGAGCAGAGCTGGAGCTCTGCCGTCCTGGAGGCGCACTCGGCTCCAGCCAAGTAGGGCTTGAGCAAAACGAGGCTGGGCTGCCTCTTCTTCCCTCGAGGAGGCTCGCCTCCCCGCCAGCTGTTCACTCGGCTTCCAGGTGGGGGCGCTCTGCGCCTCCTGCAGGTCTTGGCTCAGGGGCTGCTTGCCCTGAGCTGGGGCTGTGGGCGGGAGCCCAGGCACGCAGGGGCAGGCCCCAACCAGCTGCACACGTCTCTGCTGGAGACGAGAGCGCTAGGGAAGCTACGTGTGTGAGGCAGCTGCTGGGCGCCCAGGGAGTCAGCCTCCGGGTGTGCGGGGCTGCAGACCCCAGCCAGGGGCCCAGGGAGCCTGGTGCACTCCGTGCGGCGCTGAGTCTGGGCGGCCAAGCAACCGCTGGAGGAGCCCTGCACTGGCCCTTCCCTTCCCTCGCACAGAGCTCTTCCTGCTGGAGCCCTTGGCAGTGTGCAAGCCACCGGCCCCTAAGCCCTCCCCAAGGACTCCTGGGGCCTAGGTGCAAAGGCAAGGCAGGAGCGCAGCTGAGGCCAGGAAGGCGCCAGTGGCGACTCACAGCCTTGCGCAGCGTGCTCCTTCCTGGGCAGGAAGCCTAGCAGCGAGGCAAGTCTGGGCAAGGCTCGCCCAAGGCAGAGCAGCCTCGCGCCAGCAACTCTGCCTGATCGGGCCTCTGAGCAGAGCTGGAGCTGTGCCGTCCTGGAGGCGCACTCGGCTCCAGTCAAGTAGGGCTTGAGCCAAACGAGGCTGGGCTGCCTCTTCTTCCCTCGAGGAGGCTCGCCTCCCCTCCAGCTGTTCACTCGGCTTCCAGGTGGGGGCGCTCTGCGCCTCCTGCAGGTCTTGGCTCAGGGGCTGCTTGCCCTGAGCTGGGGCTGTGGGCGGGAGCCCAGGCATGCAGGGGCAGGCCCCAACCAGCTGCACACGTCTCTGCTGGGGAGGAGAGCGCTAGGGAAGCTACGTGTGTGAGGCAGCAGCTGGGCGCCCAGGGAGTCAGCCTCCGGGTGTGCGGGGCTGCAGACCCCAGCCAGGGGCCCTGGGAGACTGGTGCACTCCGTGCGGCGCTGAGCCTGGGCTGCCAAGCAACCGCTGGAGGAGCCCTGCACTGGCCCTTCCCTTCCCTCGCACAGAGCTCTTCCTGCTGGAGCCCTTGGCAGTGTGCAAGCCACCGGCCCCTAAGCCCTCCCCAAGGACGCCTGGGGCCTAGGTGCAAAGGCAAGGAAGGAGCGGAGCTGAGGCCAGGAAGGCGCCAGTGGCGTCACCCAGCCTCGCGCAGCCTGCTCCTTCCTGGGCAGGAAGCCTAGCAGCGAGGCAAGTCTGGGCAAGGCTCGCCCAGGGCAGAGCAGCCTCGCGCCAGCAACTCTGCCAGAACGGGCCTCTCAGCAGAGCTGGAGCTCTGCCGTCCTGGAGGCGCACTCGGCTCCAGCCAAGTAGGGCTTGAGCCAAACGAGGCTGGGCTGCCTCTTCTTCCCTCGAGGAGGCTCGCCTCCCCGCCAGCTGTTCACTCGGCTTCCAGGTGGGGGCGCTCTGCGCCTCCTGCAGGTCTTGGCTCAGGGGCTGCTTGCCCTGAGCTGGGGCTGTGGGTGGGAGCCCAGGCACGCAGGGGCAGGCCCCAACCAGCTGCACACGTCTCTGCTGGGGACGAGAGCGCTAGGGAAGCTACGTGTGTGAGGCAGCTGCTGGGCGCCCAGGGAGTCAGCCTCCGGGTGTGCGGGGCTGCAGACCCCAGCCAGGGGCCCTGGGAGCCTGGTGCACTCCGTGCGGCGCTGAGTCTGGGCGGCCAAGCAACCGCTGGAGGAGCCCTGCACTGGCCCTTCCCTTCCCTCGCACAGAGCTCTTCCTGCTGGAGCCCTTGGCAGTGTGCAAGCCACCGGCCCCTAAGCCCTCCCCAAGGACGCCTGGGGCCTAGGTGCAAAGGCAAGGCAGGAGCGGAGCTGAGGCCAGGAAGGCGCCAGTGGCGTCTCCCAGCCTCGCGCAGCCTGCTCCTTCCTGGGCAGGAAGCCTAGCAGCGAGGCAAGTCTGGGCAAGGCTCGCCCAGGGCAGAGCAGCCTCGCGCCAGCAACTCTGCCAGAACGGGCCTCTGAGCAGAGCTGGAGCTCTGCCGTCCTGGAGGCGCACACGGCTCCAGCCAAGTAGGGCTTGAGCCAAACGAGGCTGGGCTGCCTCTTCTTCCCTCGAGGAGGCTCGCCTCCCCGCCAGCTGTTCACTCGGCTTCCAGGTGGGGGCGCTCTGCGCCTCCTGCAGGTCTTGGCTCAGGGGCTGCTTGCCCTGAGCTGGGGCTGTGGGCGGGAGCCCAGGCACGCAGGGGCAGGCCCCAAACAGCTGCACACATCTCTGCTGGAGACGAGAGCGCTAGGGAAGCTACGTGTGTGAGGCAGCTGCTGGGCGCCCAGGGAGTCAGCCTCCGGGTGTGCGGGGCTGCAGACCCCAGCCAGGGGCCCTGGGAGCCTTGTGCACTCCGTGCGGTGCTGAGTCTGGGCGCCCAAGCAACCGCTGGAGGAGCCCTGCACTGGCCCTTCCCTTCCCTCGCACAGAGCTCTTCCTGCTGGAGCCCTTGGCAGTGTGCAAGCCACCGGCCCCTAAGCCCTCCCCAAGGACGCCTGGGGCCTAGGTGCAAAGGCAAGGCAGGAGCGGAGCTGAGGCCAGGAAGGCGCCAGTGGCGTCTCCCAGCCTCGCGCAGCCTGCTCCTTCCTGGGCAGGAAGCCTAGCAGCGAGGCAAGTCTGGGCAAGGCTCGCCCAGGGCAGAGCAGCCTCGCGCCAGCAACTCTGCCAGATCGGGCCTCTGAGCAGAGCTGGAGCTCTGCCGTCCTGGAGGCGCACTCGGCTCCAGCCAAGTAGGGCTTGAGCCAAACGAGGCTGGGCTGCCTCTTCTTCCCTCGAGGAGGCTCGCCTCCCCGCCAGCTGTTCACTCGGCTTCCAGGTGGGGGCGCTCTGCGCCTCCTGCAGGTCTTGGCTCAGGGGCTGCTTGCCCTGAGCTGGGGCTGTGGGCGGGAGCCCAGGCACGCAGGGGCAGGCCCCAACCAGCTGCACACGTCTCTGCTGGGGAGGAGAGCGCTAGGGAAGCTACGTGTGTGAGGCAGCTGCTGGGCGCCCAGGGAGTCAGCCTCCGGGTGTGCGGGGCTGCAGACCCCAGCCAGGGGCCCTGGGAGCCTGGTGCACTCCGTGCGGCGCTGAGCCTGGGCGGCCAAGCAACCGCTGGAGGAAACCTGCACTGGCCCTTCCCTTCCCTCGCACAGAGCTCTTCCTGCTGGAGCCCTTGGCAGTGTGCAAGCCACCGGCCCCTAAGCCCTCCCCAAGGACGCCTGGGGCCTAGGTGCAAAGGCAAGGCAGGAGCGGAGCTGAGGCCAGGAAGGCGCCAGTGGCGTCTCCCAGCCTCGCGCAGCCTGCTCCTTCCTGGGCAGGAAGCCTAGCAGCGAGGCAAGTCTGGGCAAGGCTCGCCCAGGGCAGAGCAGCCTCGCGCCAGGAACTCTGCCAGAACGGGCCTCTGAGCAGAGCTGGAGCTCTGCCGTCCTGGAGGCGCACTCGGCTCCAGCCAAGTAGGGCTTGAGCCAAACGAGGCTGGGCTGCCTCTTCTTCCCTCGAGGAGGCTCGCCTCCCCGCCAGCTGTTCACTCGGCTTCCAGGTGGGGGCGCTCTGCGCCTCCTGCAGGTCTTGGCTCAGGGGCTGCTTGCCCTGAGCTGGGGCTGTGGGCGGGAGCCCAGGCACGCAGGGGCAGGCCCCAACCAGCTGCACACGTCTCTGCTGGGGAGGAGAGCGCTAGGGAAGCTACGTGTGTGAGGCAGCTGCTGGGCGCCCAGGGAGTCAGCCTCCGGGTGTGCGGGGCTGCAGACCCCAGCCAGGGGCCCTGGGAGCCTGGTGCACTCCGTGCGGCGCTGAGCCTGGGCGGCCAAGCAACCGCTGGAGGAGCCCTGCACTGGCCCTTCCCTTCCCTCGCACAGAGCTCTTCCTGCTGGAGCCCTTGGCAGTGTGCAAGCCACCGGCCCCTAAGCCCTCCCCAAGGACGCCTGGGGCCTAGGTGCAAAGGCAAGGCAGGAGCGGAGCTGAGGCCAGGAAGGCGCCAGTGGCGTCTCCCAGCCTCGCGCAGCCTGCTCCTTCCTGGGCAGGAAGCCTAGCAGCGAGGCAAGTCTGGGCAAGGCTCGCCCAGGGCAGAGCAGCCTCGCGCCAGCAACTCTGCCAGAACGGGCCTCTGAGCAGAGCTGGAGCTCTGCCGTCCTGGAGGCGCACTCGGCTCCAGCCAAGTAGGGCTTGAGCCAAACGAGGCTGGGCTGCCTCTTCTTCCCTCGAGGAGGCTCGCCTCCCCGCCAGCTGTTCACTCGGCTTCCAGGTGGGGGCGCTCTGCGCCTCCTGCAGGTCTTGGCTCAGGGGCTGCTTGCCCTGAGCTGGGGCTGTGGGCGGGAGCCCAGGCACGCAGGGGCAGGCCCCAACCAGCTGCACACGTCTCTGCTGGGGAGGAGAGCGCTAGGGAAGCTACGTGTGTGAGGCAGCAGCTGGGCGCCCAGGGAGTCAGCCTCCGTGTGTGCGGGGCTGCAGACCCCAGCCAGGGGCCCTGGGAGCCTGGTGCACTCCGTGCGGCGCTGAGCCTGGGCTGCCAAGCAAACGCTGGAGGAGCCCTGCACTGGCCCTTCCCTTCCCTCGCACAGAGCTCTTCCTGCTGGAGCCCTTGGCAGTGTGCAAGCCACTGGCCCCTAAGCCCTCCCCAAGGACGCCTGGGGCCTAGGTGCAAAGGCAAGGCAGGAGCGGAGCTGAGGCCAGGAAGGCGCCAGTGGCGTCTCCCAGCCTCGCGCAGCCTGCTCCTTCCTGGGCAGGAAGCCTAGCAGCGAGGAAAGTCTGGGCAAGGCTCGCCCAGGGCAGAGCAGCCTCGCGCCAGCAACTCTGCCAGAACGGGCCTCTGAGCAGAGCTGGAGCTCTGCCGTCCTGGAGGCGCACTCGGCTCCAGCCAAGTAGGGCTTGAGCCAAACGAGGCTGGGCTGCCTCTTCTTCCCTCGAGGAGGCTCGCCTCCCCGCCAGCTGTTCACTCGGCTTCCAGGTGGGGGCGCTCTGCGCCTCCTGCAGGTCTTGGCTCAGGGGCTGCTTACCCTGAGCTGGGGCTGTGGGCGGGAGCCCAGGCACGCAGGGGCAGGCCCCAACCAGCTGCACACGTCTCTGCTGGGGAGGAGAGCGCTAGGGAAGCTACGTGTGTGAGGCAGCTGCTGGGCGCCCAGGGAGTCAGCCTCCGGGTGTGCGGGGCTGCAGACCCCAGCCAGGGGCCCTGGGAGCCTGGTGCACTCCGTCCGGCGCTGAGCCTGGGCGGCCAAGCAACCGCTGGAGGAGCCCTGCACTGGCCCTTCCCTTCCCTCGCACAGAGCTCTTCCTGCTGGAGCCCTTGGCAGTGTGCAAGCCACCGGCCCCTAAGCCCTCCCCAAGGACGCCTGGGGCCTAGGTGCAAAGGCAAGGCAGGAGCGGAGCTGAGGCCAGGAAGGCGCCAGTGGCGTCTCCCAGCCTCGCGCAGCCTGCTCCTTCCTGGGCAGGAAGCCTAGCAGCGAGGCAAGTCTGGGCAAGGCTCGCCCAGGGCAGAGCAGCCTCGCGCCAGCAACTCTGCCAGATCGGGCCTCTGAGCAGAGCTGGAGCTCTGCCGTCCTGGAGGCGCACTCAGCTCCAGCCAAGTAGGGCTTGAGCCAAACGAGGCTGGGCTGCCTCTTCTTCCCTCGAGGAGGCTCGCCTCCCCGCCAGCTGTTCACTCGGCTTCCAGGTGGGGGCGCTCTGCACCTCCTGCAGGTCTTGGCTCAGGGGCTGCTTGCCCTGAGCTGGGGCTGTGGGCGGGAGCCCAGGCACGCAGGGGCAGGCCCCAACCAGCTGCACACGTCTCTGCTGGGGAGGAGAGCGCTAGGGAAGCTACGTGTGTGAGGCAGCTGCTGGGCGCCCAGGGAGTCAGCCTCCGGGTGTGCGGGGCTGCAGACCCCAGCCAGGGGCCCTGGGAGCCTGGTGCACTCCGTGCGGCGCTGAGCCTGGGCGGCCAAGCAACCGCTGGAGGAGCCCTGCACTGGCCCTTCCCTTCCCTCGCACAGAGCTCTTCCTGCTGGAGCCCTTGGCAGTGTGCAAGCCACCGGCCCCTAAGCCCTCCCCAAGGACGCCTGGGGCCTAGGTGCAAAGGCAAGGCAGGAGCGGAGCTGAGGCCAGGAAGGCGCCAGTGGCGTCTCCCAGCCTCGCGCAGCCTGCTCCTTCCTGGGCAGGAAGCCTAGCAGCGAGGCAAGTCTGGGCAAGGCTCGCCCAGGGCAGAGCAGCCTCGCGCCAGCAACTCTGCCAGAACGGGCCTCTCAGCAGAGCTGGAGCTCTGCCGTCCTGGAGGCGCACTCGGCTCCAGCCAAGTAGGGCTTGAGCCAAACGAGGCTGGGCTGCCTCTTCTTCCCTCGAGGAGGCTCGCCTCCCCGCCAGCTGTTCACTCGGCTTCCAGGTGGGGGCGCTCTGCGCCTCCTGCAGGTCTTGGCTCAGGGGCTGCTTGCCCTGAGCTGGGGCTGTGGGCGGGAGCCCAGGCACGCAGGGGCAGGCCCCAACCAGCTGCACACGTCTCTGCTGGGGAGGAGAGCGCTAGGGAAGCTACGTGTGTGAGGCAGCTGCTGGGCGCCCAGGGAGTCAGCCTCCGGGTGTGCGGGGCTGCAGACCCCAGCCAGGGGCCCTGGGAGCCTGGTGCACTCCGTGCGGCGCTGAGCCTGGGCGGCCAAGCAACCGCTGGAGGAGCCCTGCACTGGCCCTTCCCTTCCCTCGCACAGAGCTCTTCCTGCTGGAGCCCTTGGCAGTGTGCAAGCCACCGGCCCCTAAGCCCTCCCCAAGGACGCCTGGGGCCTAGGTGCAAAGGCAAGGCAGGAGCGGAGCTGAGGCCAGGAAGGCGCCAGTGGCGTCTCCCAGCCTCGCGCAGCCTGCTCCTTCCTGGGCAGGAAGCCTAGCAGCGAGGCAAGTCTGGGCAAGGCTCGCCCAGGGCAGAGCAGCCTCGCGCCAGCAACTCTGCCAGAACGGGCCTCTCAGCAGAGCTGGAGCTCTGCCGTCCTGGAGGCGCACTCGGCTCCAGCCAAGTAGGGCTTGAGCCAAACGAGGCTGGGCTGCCTCTTCTTCCCTCGAGGAGGCTCGCCTCCCCGCCAGCTGTTCACTCGGCTTCCAGGTGGGGGCGCTCTGCGCCTCCTGCAGGTCTTGGCTCTGGGGCTGCTTGCCCTGAGCTGGGGCTGTGGGCGGGAGCCCAGGCACGCAGGGGCAGGCCCCAACCAGCTGCACACGTCTCTGCTGGGGAGGAGAGCGCTAGGGAAGCTACGTGTGTGAGGCAGCTGCTGGGCGCCCAGGGAGTCAGCCTCCAGGTGTGCGGGGCTGCAGACCCCAGCCAGGGACCCTGGGAGCCTGGTGCACTCCGTGCGGCGCTGAGCCTGGGCGGCCAAGCAACCGCTGGAGGAGCCCTGCACTGGCCCTTCCCTTCCCTCGCACAGAGCTCTTCCTGCTGGAGCCCTTGGCAGTGTGCAAGCCACCGGCCCCTAAGCCCTCCCCAAGGACGCCTGGGGCCTAGGTGCAAAGGCAAGGCAGGAGCGGAGCTGAGGCCAGGAAGGCGCCAGTGGCGTCTCCCAGCCTCGCGCAGCCTGCTCCTTCCTGGGCAGGAAGCCTAGCAGCGAGGCAAGTCTGGGCAAGGCTCGCCCAGGGCAGAGCAGCCTCGCGCCAGCAACTCTGCCAGAACGGGCCTCTGAGCATAGCTGGAGCTGTGCCGTCCTGGAGGCGCACTCGGCTCCAGCCAAGTAGGGCTTGAGCCAAACGAGGCTGGGCTGCCTCTTCTTCCCTCGAGGAGGCTCGCCTCCCCGCCAGCTGTTCACTCGGCTTCCAGGTGGGGGCGCTCTGCGCCTCCTGCAGGTCTTGGCTCAGGGGCTGCTTGCCCTGAGCTGGGGCTGTGGGCGGGAGCCCAGGCACGCAGGGGCAGGCCCCAACCAGCTGCACACGTCTCTGCTGGGGAGGAGAGCGCTAGGGAAGCTACGTGTGTGAGGCAGCTGCTGGGCGCCCAGGGAGTCAGCCTCCGGGTGTGCGGGGCTGCAGACCCCAGCCAGGGGCCCTGGGAGCCTGGTGCACTCCGTGCGGCGCTGAGTCTGGGCGGCCAAGCAACCGCTGGAGGAGCCCTGCACTGGCCCTTCCCTTCCCTCGCACAGAGCTCTTCCTGCTGGAGCCCTTGGCAGTGTGCAAGCCACCGGCCCCTAAGCCCTCCCCAAGGACGCCTGGGGCCTAGGTGCAAAGGCAAGGCAGGAGCGGAGCTGAGGCCAGGAAGGCGCCAGTGGCGTCTCCCAGCCTCGCGCAGCCTGCTCCTTCCTGGGCAGGAAGCCTAGCAGCGAGGCAAGTCTGGGCAAGGCTCGCCCAGGGCAGAGCAGCCTCGCGCCAGCAACTCTGCCAGAACGGGCCTCTGAGCAGAGCTGGAGCTGTGCCGTCCTGGAGGCGCCTTCGGCTCCAGCCAAGTAGGGCTTGAGCCAAACGAGGCTGGGCTGCCTCTTCTTCCCTCGAGGAGGCTCGCCTCCCCGCCAGCTGTTCACTCGGCTTCCAGGTGGGGGCGCTCTGCGCCTCCTGCAGGTCTTGGCTCAGGGGCTGCTTGCCCTGAGCTGGGGCTGTGGGCGGGAGCCCAGGCACGCAGGGGCAGGCCCCAACCAGCTGCACACGTCTCTGCTGGGGAGGAGAGCGCTAGGGAAGCTACGTGTGTGAGGCAGCTGCTGGGCGCCCAGGGAGTCAGCCTCCGGGTGTGCGGGGCTGCAGACCCCAGCCAGGGGCCCTGGGAGCCTGGTGCACTCCGTGCGGCGCTGTGTCTGGGCGGCCAAGCAACCGCTGGAGGAGCCCTGCACTGGCCCTTCCCTTCCCTCGCACAGAGCTCTTCCTGCTGGAGCCCTTGGCAGTGTGCAAGCCACCGGCCCCTAAGCCCTCCCCAAGGACGCCTGGGGCCTAGGTGCAAAGGCAAGGCAGTAGCGGAGCTGAGGCCAGGAAGGCGCCAGTGGCGTCTCCCAGCCTCGCGCAGCCTGCTCCTTCCTGGGCAGGAAGCCTAGCAGCGAGGCAAGTCTGGGCAAGGCTCGCCCAGGGCAGAGCAGCCTCGCGCCAGCAACTCTGCCAGAACGGGCCTCTGAGCAGAGCTGGAGCTCTGCCGTCCTGGAGGCGCACACGGCTCCAGCCAAGTAGGGCTTGAGCCAAACGAGGCTGGGCTGCCTCTTCTTCCCTCGAGGAGGCTCGCCTCCCCGCCAGCTGTTCACTCGGCTTCCAGGTGGGGGCGCTCTGCGCCTCCTGCAGGTCTTGGCTCAGGGGCTGCTTGCCCTGAGCTGGGGCTGTGGGCGGGAGCCCAGGCACGCAGGGGCAGGCCCCAACCAGCTGCACACGTCTCTGCTGGGGAGGAGAGCGCTAGGGAAGCTACGTGTGTGAGGCAGCTGCTGGGCGCCCAGGGAGTCAGCCTCCGGGTGTGCGGGGCTGCAGACCCCAGCCAGGGGCCCTGGGAGCCTGGTGCACTCCGTGCGGCGCTGAGCCTGGGCGGCCAAGCAACCGCTGGAGGAGCCCTGCACTGGCCCTTCCCTTCCCTCGCACAGAGCTCTTCCTGCTGGAGCCCTTGGCAGTGTGCAAGCCACCGGCCCCTAAGCCCTCCCCAAGGACGCCTGGGGTCTAGGTGCAAAGGCAAGGCAGGAGCGGAGCTGAGGCCAGGAAGGCGCCAGTGGCGACTCACAGCCTCGCGCAGCGTGCTCCTTCCTGGGCAGGAAGCCTAGCAGCGAGGCAAGTCTGGGCAAGGCTCGCCCAAGGCAGAGCAGCCTCGCGCCAGCAACTCTGCCAGAACGGGCCTCTGAGCAGAGCTGGAGCTCTGCCGTCCTGGAGGCGCACTCGGCTCCAGCCAAGTAGGGCTTGAGCCAAACGAGGCTGGGCTGCCTCTTCTTCCCTCGAGGAGGCTCGCCTCCCCTCCAGCTGTTCACTCGGCTTCCAGGTGGGGGCGCTCTGCGCCTCCTGCAGGTCTTGGCTCAGGGGCTGCTTGCCCTGAGCTGGGGCTGTGGGCGGGAGCCCAGGCACGCAGGGGCAGGCCCCAACCAGCTGCACACGTCTCTGCTGGGGAGGAGAGCGCTAGGGAAGCTACGTGTGTGAGGCAGCAGCTGGGCGCCCAGGGAGTCAGCCTCCGGGTGTGCGGGGCTGCAGACCCCAGCCAGGGGCCCTGGGAGACTGGTGCACTCCGTGCGGCGCTGAGCCTGGGCTGCCAAGCAACCGCTGGAGGAGCCCTGCACTGGCCCTTCCCTTCCCTCGCACAGAGCTCTTCCTGCTGGAGCCCTTGGCAGTGTGCAAGCCACCGGCCCCAAAGCCCTCCCCAAGGAGGCCTGGGGCCTAGGTGCAAAGGCAAGGCAGGAGCGGAGCTGAGGCCAGGAAGGCGCCAGTGGCGTCTCCCAGCCTCGCGCAGCCTGCTCCTTCCTGGGCAGGAAGCCTAGCAGCGAGGCAAGTCTGGGCAAGGCTCGCCCAGGGCAGAGCAGCCTCGCGCCAGCAACTCTGCCAGAACGGGCCTCTCAGCAGAGCTGGAGCTCTGCCGTCCTGGAGGCGCACTCGGCTCCAGCCAAGTAGGGCTTGAGCCAAACGAGGCTGGGCTGCCTCTTCTTCCCTCGAGGAGGCTCGCCTCCCCGCCAGCTGTTCACTCGGCTTCCAGGTGGGGGCGCTCTGCGCCTCCTGCAGGTCTTGGCTCAGGGGCTGCTTGCCCTGAGCTGGGGCTGTGGGTGGGAGCCCAGGCACGCAGGGGCAGGCCCCAACCAGCTGCACACGTCTCTGCTGGGGACGAGAGCGCTAGGGAATCTACGTGTGTGAGGCAGCTGCTGGGCGCCCAGGGAGTCAGCCTCCGGGTGTGCGGGGCTGCAGACCCCAGCCAGGGGCCCTGGGAGCCTGGTGCACTCCGTGCGGCGCTGAGTCTGGGCGGCCAAGCAAC
Source organism: Ovis canadensis (assembly GCF_042477335.2). Lineage (NCBI taxonomy): Eukaryota > Metazoa > Chordata > Mammalia > Artiodactyla > Bovidae > Ovis > Ovis canadensis. The sequence continues at coordinate 243,793 of NC_091266.1, read as the reverse complement.
CGCTGGAGGAGCCCTGCACTGGCCCTTCCCTTCCCTCGCACAGAGCTCTTCCTGCTGGAGCCCTTGGCAGTGTGCAAGCCACCGGCCCCTAAGCCCTCCCCAAGGACGCCTGGGGCCTAGGTGCAAAGGCAAGGCAGGAGCGGAGCTGAGGCCAGGAAGGCGCCAGTGGCGTCTCCCAGCCTCGCGCAGCCTGCTCCTTCCTGGGCAGGAAGCCTAGCAGCGAGGCAAGTCTGGGCAAGGTTCGCCCAGGGCAGAGCAGCCTCGCGCCAGCAACTCTGCCAGAACGGGCCTCTGAGCAGAGCTGGAGCTCTGCCGTCCTGGAGGCGCACACGGCTCCAGCCAAGTAGGGCTTGAGCCAAACGAGGCTGGGCTGCCTCATCTTCCCTCGAGGAGGCTCGCCTCCCCGCCAGCTGTTCACTCGGCTTCCAGGTGGGGGCGCTCTGCTTCTCCTGCAGGTCTTGGCTCAGGGGCTGCTTGCCCTGAGCTGGGGCTGTGGGCGGGAGCCCAGGCACGCAGGGGCAGGCCCCAACCAGCTGCACACATCTCTGCTGGAGACGAGAGCGCTAGGGAAGCTACGTGTGTGAGGCAGATGCTGGGCGCCCAGGGAGTCAGCCTCCGTGTGTGCGGGGCTGCAGACCCCAGCCAGGGGCCCTGGGAGCCTGGTGCACTCCGTGCGGCGCTGAGCCTGGGCTGCCAAGCAACCGCTGGAGGTACCCTGCACTGGCCCTTCCCTTCCCTCGCACAGAGCTCTTCCTGCTGGAGCCCTTGGCAGTGTGCAAGCCACTGGCCCCTAAACCCTCCCCAAGGACGCCTGGGGCCTAGGTGCAAAGGCAAGGCAGGAGCGGAGCTGAGGCCAGGAAGGCGCCAGTGGCGTCTCCCAGCCTCGCGCAGACTGCTCCTTCCTGGGCAGGAAGCCTAGCAGCGAGGCAAGTCTGGGCAAGGCTCGCCCAGGGCAGAGCAGCCTCGCGCCAGCAACTCTGCCAGAACGGGCCTCTCAGCAGAGCAGGAGCTCTGCCGTCCTGGAGGCGCACTCGGCTCCAGCCAAGTAGGGCTTGAGCCAAACGAGGCTGGGCTGCCTCTTCTTCCCTCGAGGAGGCTCGCCTCCCCGCCAGCTGTTCACTCGGCTTCCAGGTGGGGGCGCTCTGCGCCTCCTGCAGGTCTTGGCTCAGGGGCTGCTTGCCCTGAGCTGGGGCTGTGGGCGGGAGCCCAGGCACGCAGGGGCAGGCCCCAACCAGCTGCACACGTCTCTGCTGGGGAGGAGAGCGCTAGGGAAGCTACGTGAGTGAGGCAGCTGCTGGGTGCCCAGGGAGTCAGCCTCCGGGTGTGCGGGGCTGCAGACCCCAGCCAGGGGCCCTGGGAGCCTGGTGCACTCCGTCCGGCGCTGAGCCTGGGTGGCCAAGCAACCGCTGGAGGAGCCCTGCACTGGCCCTTCCCTTCCCTCGCACAGAGCTCTTCCTGCTGGAGCCCTTGGCAGTGTGCAAGCCACCGGCCCCTAAGCCCTCCCCAAGGACGCCTGGGGCCTAGGTGCAAAGGCAAGGCAGGAGCGGAGCTGAGGCCAGGAAGGCGCCAGTGGCGTCTCCCAGCCTCGCGCAGCCTGCTCCTTCCTGGGCAGGAAGCCTAGCAGCGAGGCAAGTCTGGGCAAGGCTCGCCCAGGGCAGAGCAGCCTCGCGCCAGCAACTCTGCCAGAACGGGCCTCTGAGCAGAGCTGGAGCTCTGCCGTCCTGGAGGCGCACACGGCTCCAGCCAAGTAGGGCTTGAGCCAAACGAGGCTGGGCTGCCTCTTCTTCCCTCGAGGAGGCTCGCCTCCCCGCCAGCTGTTCACTCGGCTTCCAGGTGGGGGCGCTCTGCGCCTCCTGCAGGTCTTGGCTCAGGGGCTGCTTACCCTGAGCTGGGGCTGTGGGCGGGAGCCCAGGAACGCAGGGGCAGGCCCAAACCAGCTGCACACATCTCTGCTGGAGACGAGAGCGCTAGGGAAGCTACGTGTGTGAGGCAGCTGCTGGGCGCCCAGGGAGTCAGCCTCCGGGTGTGCGGGGCTGCAGACCCCAGCCAGGGGCCCTGGGAGCCTGGTGCACTCCGTGCGGCGCTGAGCCTGGGCGGCCAAGCAACCGCTGGAGGAGCCCTGCACTGGCCCTTCCCTTCCCTCGCACAGAGCTCTTCCTGCTGGAGCCCTTAGCAGTGTGCAAGCCACCGGCCCCTAAGCCCTCCCCAAGGACGCCTGGGGCCTAGGTGCAAAGGCAAGGCAGGAGCGGAGCTGAGGCCAGGAAGGCGCCAGTGGCGTCTCCCAGCCTCGCGCAGCCTGCTCCTTCCTGGGCAGGAAGCCTAGCAGCGAGGCAAGTCTGGGCAAGGCTCGCCCAGGGCAGAGCAGCCTCGCGCCAGCAACTCTGCCAGATCGGGCCTCTGAGCAGAGCTGGAGCTCTGCCGTCCTGGAGGCGCACTCGGCTCCAGCCAAGTAGGGCTTGAGCCAAACGAGGCTGGGCTGCCTCTTCTTCCCTCGAGGAGGCTCGCCTCCCCGCCAGCTGTTCACTCGGCTTCCAGGTGGGGGCGCTCTGCGCCTCCTGCAGGTCTTGGCTCAGGGGCTGCTTGCCCTGAGCTGGGGCTGTGGGCGGGAGCCCAGGCACGCAGGGGCAGGCCCCAACCAGCTGCACACGTCTCTGCTGGGGAGGAGAGCGCTAGGGAAGCTACGTGTGTGAGGCAGCTGCTGGGCGCCCAGGGAGTCAGCCTCCGGGTGTGCGGGGCTGCAGACCCCAGCCAGGGGCCCTGGGAGCCTGGTGCACTCCGTGCGGCGCTGAGCCTGGGCGGCCAAGCAACCGCTGGAGGAGCCCTGCACTGGCCCTTCCCTTCCCTCGCACAGAGCTCTTCCTGCTGGAGCCCTTGGCAGTGTGCAAGCCACCGGCCCCTAAGCCCTCCCCAAGGACGCCTGGGGCCTAGGTGCAAAGGCAAGGAAGGAGCGGAGCTGAGGCCAGGAAGGCGCCAGTGGCGTCTCCCAGCCTCGCGCAGCCTGCTCCTTCCTGGGCAGGAAGCCTAGCAGCGAGGCAAGTCTGGGCAAGGCTCGCCCAGGGCAGAGCAGCCTCGCGCCAGCAACTCTGCCAGAACGGGCCTCTGAGCAGAGCTGGAGCTCTGCCGTCCTGGAGGCGCACTCGGCTCCAGCCAAGTAGGGCTTGAGCCAAACGAGGCTGGGCTGCCTCTTCTTCCCTCGAGGAGGATCGCCTCCCCACCAGCTGTTCACTCGGCTTCCAGGTGGGGGCGCTCTGCGCCTCCTGCAGGTCTTGGCTCAGGGGCTGCTTGCCCTGAGCTGGGGCTGTGGGCGGGAGCCCAGGCACGCAGGGGCAGGCCCCAACCAGCTGCACACATCTCTGCTGGAGACGAGAGCGCTAGGGAAGCTACGTGTGTGAGGCAGCTGCTGGGCGCCCAGGGAGTCAGCCTCCGGGTGTGCGGTGCAGCAGACCCCAGCCAGGGGCCCTGGGAGCCTGGTGCACTCCGTGCAGTGCTGAGCCTGGGCGGCCAAGCAACCGCTGGAGGAGCCCTGCACTGGCCCTTCCCTTCCCTCGCACAGAGCTCTTCCTGCTGGAGCCCTTGGCAGTGTGCAAGCCACCGGCCCCTAAGCCCTCCCCAAGGACGCCTGGGGCCTAAGTGCAAAGGCAAGGCAGGAGCGGAGCTGAGGCCAGGAAGGCGCCAGTGGCGTCTCCCAGCCTCGCGCAGCCTGCTCCTTCCTGGGCAGGAAGCCTAGCAGCGAGGCAAGTCTGGGCAAGGCTCGCCCAGGGCAGAGCAGCCTCGCGCCAGCAACTCTGCCAGAACGGGCCTCTGAGCAGAGCTGGAGCTGTGCCGTCCTGGAGGCGCACTCGGCTCCAGCCAAGTAGGGCTTGAGCCAAACGAGGCTGGGCTGCCTCTTCTTCCCTCGAGGAGGCTCGCTTCCCCGCCAGCTATTCACTCGGCTTCCAGGTGGGGGCGCTCTGCGCCTCCTGCAGGTCTTGGCTCAGGGGCTGCTTGCCCTGAGCTGTGGCTGTGGGCGGGAGCCCAGGCACGCAGGGGCAGGCCCCAACCAGCTGCACACGTCTCTGCTGGGGAGGAGAGCGCTAGGGAAGCTACATGTGTGAGGCAGCTGCTGGGCGCCCAGGGAGTCAGCCTCCAGGTGTGCGGGGCTGCAGACCCCAGCCAGGGGCCCTGGGAGACTGGTGCACTCCGTGCGGCGCTGAGCCTGGGCTGCCAAGCAACCGCTGGAGGAGCCCTGCACTGGCCCTTCCCTTCCCTCGCACAGAGCTCTTCCTGCTGGAGCCCTTGGCAGTGTGCAAGCCACCGGCCCCTAAGCCCTCCCCAAGGACGCCTGGGGCCTAGGTGCAAAGGCAAGGCAGGAGCGGAGCTGAGGCCAGGAAGGCGCCAGTGGCGTCTCCCAGCCTCGCGCAGCCTGCTCCTTCCTGGGCAGGAAGCCTAGCAGCGAGGCAAGTCTGGGCAAGGCTCGCCCAGGGCAGAGCAGCCTCGCGCCAGCAACTCTGCCAGAACGGGCCTCTGAGCAGAGCTGGAGCTGTGCCGTCCTGGAGGCGCCTTCGGCTCCAGCCAAGTAGGGCTTGAGCCAAACGAGGCTGGGCTGCCTCTTCTTCCCTCGAGGAGGCTCGCCTCCCCGCCAGCTGTTCACTCGGCTTCCAGGTGGGGGCGCTCTGCGCCTCCTGCAGGTCTTGGCTCAGGGGCTGCTTGCCCTGAGCTGGGGCTGTGGGCGGGAGCCCAGGCACGCAGGGGCAGGCCCCAACCAGCTGCACACGTCTCTGCTGGGGAGGAGAGCGCTAGGGAAGCTACGTGTGTGAGGCAGCTGCTGGGCGCCCAGGGAGTCAGCCTCCGGGTGTGCGGGGCTGCAGACCCCAGCCAGGGGCCCTGGGAGCCTGGTGCACTCCGTGCGGCGCTGTGTCTGGGCGGCCAAGCAACCGCTGGAGGAGCCCTGCACTGGCCCTTCCCTTCCCTCGCACAGAGCTCTTCCTGCTGGAGCCCTTGGCAGTGTGCAAGCCACCGGCCCCTAAGCCCTCCCCAAGGACGCCTGGGGCCTAGGTGCAAAGGCAAGGCAGTAGCGGAGCTGAGGCCAGGAAGGCGCCAGTGGCGTCTCCCAGCCTCGCGCAGCCTGCTCCTTCCTGGGCAGGAAGCCTAGCAGCGAGGCAAGTCTGGGCAAGGCTCGCCCAGGGCAGAGCAGCCTCGCGCCAGCAACTCTGCCAGAACGGGCCTCTGAGCAGAGCTGGAGCTCTGCCGTCCTGGAGGCGCACACGGCTCCAGCCAAGTAGGGCTTGAGCCAAACGAGGCTGGGCTGCCTCTTCTTCCCTCGAGGAGGCTCGCCTCCCCGCCAGCTGTTCACTCGGCTTCCAGGTGGGGGCGCTCTGCGCCTCCTGCAGGTCTTGGCTCAGGGGCTGCTTGCCCTGAGCTGGGGCTGTGGGCGGGAGCCCAGGCACGCAGGGGCAGGCCCCAACCAGCTGCACACGTCTCTGCTGGGGAGGAGAGCGCTAGGGAAGCTACGTGTGTGAGGCAGCTGCTGGGCGCCCAGGGAGTCAGCCTCCGGGTGTGCGGGGCTGCAGACCCCAGCCAGGGGCCCTGGGAGCCTGGTGCACTCCGTGCGGCGCTGAGCCTGGGCGGCCAAGCAACCGCTGGAGGAGCCCTGCACTGGCCCTTCCCTTCCCTCGCACAGAGCTCTTCCTGCTGGAGCCCTTGGCAGTGTGCAAGCCACCGGCCCCTAAGCCCTCCCCAAGGACGCCTGGGGTCTAGGTGCAAAGGCAAGGCAGGAGCGGAGCTGAGGCCAGGAAGGCGCCAGTGGCGACTCACAGCCTCGCGCAGCGTGCTCCTTCCTGGGCAGGAAGCCTAGCAGCGAGGCAAGTCTGGGCAAGGCTCGCCCAAGGCAGAGCAGCCTCGCGCCAGCAACTCTGCCAGATCGGGCCTCTGAGCAGAGCTGGAGCTCTGCCGTCCTGGAGGCGCACTCGGCTCCAGCCAAGTAGGGCTTGAGCCAAACGAGGCTGGGCTGCCTCTTCTTCCCTCGAGGAGGCTCGCCTCCCCTCCAGCTGTTCACTCGGCTTCCAGGTGGGGGCGCTCTGCGCCTCCTGCAGGTCTTGGCTCAGGGGCTGCTTGCCCTGAGCTGGGGCTGTGGGCGGGAGCCCAGGCACGCAGGGGCAGGCCCCAACCAGCTGCACACGTCTCTGCTGGGGAGGAGAGCGCTAGGGAAGCTACGTGTGTGAGGCAGCAGCTGGGCGCCCAGGGAGTCAGCCTCCGGGTGTGCGGGGCTGCAGACCCCAGCCAGGGGCCCTGGGAGACTGGTGCACTCCGTGCGGCGCTGAGCCTGGGCTGCCAAGCAACCGCTGGAGGAGCCCTGCACTGGCCCTTCCCTTCCCTCGCACAGAGCTCTTCCTGCTGGAGCCCTTGGCAGTGTGCAAGCCACCGGCCCCAAAGCCCTCCCCAAGGACGCCTGGGGCCTAGGTGCAAAGGCAAGGCAGGAGCGGAGCTGAGGCCAGGAAGGCGCCAGTGGCGTCTCCCAGCCTCGCGCAGCCTGCTCCTTCCTGGGCAGGAAGCCTAGCAGCGAGGCAAGTCTGGGCAAGGCTCGCCCAGGGCAGAGCAGCCTCGCGCCAGCAACTCTGCCAGAACGGGCCTCTCAGCAGAGCTGGAGCTCTGCCGTCCTGGAGGCGCACTCGGCTCCAGCCAAGTAGGGCTTGAGCCAAACGAGGCTGGGCTGCCTCTTCTTCCCTCGAGGAGGCTCGCCTCCCCGCCAGCTGTTCACTCGGCTTCCAGGTGGGGGCGCTCTGCGCCTCCTGCAGGTCTTGGCTCAGGGGCTGCTTGCCCTGAGCTGGGGCTGTGGGTGGGAGCCCAGGCACGCAGGGGCAGGCCCCAACCAGCTGCACACGTCTCTGCTGGGGACGAGAGCGCTAGGGAATCTACGTGTGTGAGGCAGCTGCTGGGCGCCCAGGGAGTCAGCCTCCGGGTGTGCGGGGCTGCAGACCCCAGCCAGGGGCCCTGGGAGCCTGGTGCACTCCGTGCGGCGCTGAGTCTGGGCGGCCAAGCAACCGCTGGAGGAGCCCTGCACTGGCCCTTCCCTTCCCTCGCACAGAGCTCTTCCTGCTGGAGCCCTTGGCAGTGTGCAAGCCACCGGCCCCTAAGCCCTCCCCAAGGACGCCTGGGGCCTAGGTGCAAAGGCAAGGCAGGAGCGGAGCTGAGGCCAGGAAGGCGCCAGTGGCGTCTCCCAGCCTCGCGCAGCCTGCTCCTTCCTGGGCAGGAAGCCTAGCAGCGAGGCAAGTCTGGGCAAGGTTCGCCCAGGGCAGAGCAGCCTCGCGCCAGCAACTCTGCCAGAACGGGCCTCTGAGCAGAGCTGGAGCTCTGCCGTCCTGGAGGCGCACACGGCTCCAGCCAAGTAGGGCTTGAGCCAAACGAGGCTGGGCTGCCTCATCTTCCCTCGAGGAGGCTCGCCTCCCCGCCAGCTGTTCACTCGGCTTCCAGGTGGGGGCGCTCTGCTTCTCCTGCAGGTCTTGGCTCAGGGGCTGCTTGCCCTGAGCTGGGGCTGTGGGCGGGAGCCCAGGCACGCAGGGGCAGGCCCCAACCAGCTGCACACATCTCTGCTGGAGACGAGAGCGCTAGGGAAGCTACGTGTGTGAGGCAGATGCTGGGCGCCCAGGGAGTCAGCCTCCGTGTGTGCGGGGCTGCAGACCCCAGCCAGGGGCCCTGGGAGCCTGGTGCACTCCGTGCGGCGCTGAGCCTGGGCTGCCAAGCAACCGCTGGAGGTACCCTGCACTGGCCCTTCCCTTCCCTCGCACAGAGCTCTTCCTGCTGGAGCCCTTGGCAGTGTGCAAGCCACTGGCCCCTAAACCCTCCCCAAGGACGCCTGGGGCCTAGGTGCAAAGGCAAGGCAGGAGCGGAGCTGAGGCCAGGAAGGCGCCAGTGGCGTCTCCCAGCCTCGCGCAGACTGCTCCTTCCTGGGCAGGAAGCCTAGCAGCGAGGCAAGTCTGGGCAAGGCTCGCCCAGGGCAGAGCAGCCTCGCGCCAGCAACTCTGCCAGAACGGGCCTCTCAGCAGAGCAGGAGCTCTGCCGTCCTGGAGGCGCACTCGGCTCCAGCCAAGTAGGGCTTGAGCCAAACGAGGCTGGGCTGCCTCTTCTTCCCTCGAGGAGGCTCGCCTCCCCGCCAGCTGTTCACTCGGCTTCCAGGTGGGGGCGCTCTGCGCCTCCTGCAGGTCTTGGCTCAGGGGCTGCTTGCCCTGAGCTGGGGCTGTGGGCGGGAGCCCAGGCACGCAGGGGCAGGCCCCAACCAGCTGCACACGTCTCTGCTGGGGAGGAGAGCGCTAGGGAAGCTACGTGAGTGAGGCAGCTGCTGGGTGCCCAGGGAGTCAGCCTCCGGGTGTGCGGGGCTGCAGACCCCAGCCAGGGGCCCTGGGAGCCTGGTGCACTCCGTGCGGTGCTGAGCCTGGGTGGCCAAGCAACCGCTGGAGGAGCCCTGCACTGGCCCTTCCCTTCCCTCGCACAGAGCTCTTCCTGCTGGAGCCCTTGGCAGTGTGCAAGCCACCGGCCCCTAAGCCCTCCCCAAGGACGCCTGGGGCCTAGGTGCAAAGGCAAGGCAGGAGCGGAGCTGAGGCCAGGAAGGCGCCAGTGGCGTCTCCCAGCCTCGCGCAGCCTGCTCCTTCCTGGGCAGGAAGCCTAGCAGCGAGGCAAGTCTGGGCAAGGCTCGCCCAGGGCAGAGCAGCCTCGCGCCAGCAACTCTGCCAGAACGGGCCTCTGAGCAGAGCTGGAGCTCTGCCGTCCTGGAGGCGCACACGGCTCCAGCCAAGTAGGGCTTGAGCCAAACGAGGCTGGGCTGCCTCTTCTTCCCTCGAGGAGGCTCGCCTCCCCGCCAGCTGTTCACTCGGCTTCCAGGTGGGGGCGCTCTGCGCCTCCTGCAGGTCTTGGCTCAGGGGCTGCTTACCCTGAGCTGGGGCTGTGGGCGGGAGCCCAGGAACGCAGGGGCAGGCCCAAACCAGCTGCACACATCTCTGCTGGAGACGAGAGCGCTAGGGAAGCTACGTGTGTGAGGCAGCTGCTGGGCGCCCAGGGAGTCAGCCTCCGGGTGTGCGGGGCTGCAGACCCCAGCCAGGGGCCCTGGGAGCCTGGTGCACTCCGTGCGGCGCTGAGCCTGGGCGGCCAAGCAACCGCTGGAGGAGCCCTGCACTGGCCCTTCCCTTCCCTCGCACAGAGCTCTTCCTGCTGGAGCCCTTAGCAGTGTGCAAGCCACCGGCCCCTAAGCCCTCCCCAAGGACGCCTGGGGCCTAGGTGCAAAGGCAAGGCAGGAGCGGAGCTGAGGCCAGGAAGGCGCCAGTGGCGTCTCCCAGCCTCGCGCAGCCTGCTCCTTCCTGGGCAGGAAGCCTAGCAGCGAGGCAAGTCTGGGCAAGGCTCGCCCAGGGCAGAGCAGCCTCGCGCCAGCAACTCTGCCAGATCGGGCCTCTGAGCAGAGCTGGAGCTCTGCCGTCCTGGAGGCGCACTCGGCTCCAGCCAAGTAGGGCTTGAGCCAAACGAGGCTGGGCTGCCTCTTCTTCCCTCGAGGAGGCTCGCCTCCCCGCCAGCTGTTCACTCGGCTTCCAGGTGGGGGCGCTCTGCGCCTCCTGCAGGTCTTGGCTCAGGGGCTGCTTGCCCTGAGCTGGGGCTGTGGGCGGGAGCCCAGGCACGCAGGGGCAGGCCCCAACCAGCTGCACACGTCTCTGCTGGGGAGGAGAGCGCTAGGGAAGCTACGTGTGTGAGGCAGCTGCTGGGCGCCCAGGGAGTCAGCCTCCGGGTGTGCGGGGCTGCAGACCCCAGCCAGGGGCCCTGGGAGCCTGGTGCACTCCGTGCGGCGCTGAGCCTGGGCGGCCAAGCAACCGCTGGAGGAGCCCTGCACTGGCCCTTCCCTTCCCTCGCACAGAGCTCTTCCTGCTGGAGCCCTTGGCAGTGTGCAAGCCACCGGCCCCTAAGCCCTCCCCAAGGACGCCTGGGGCCTAGGTGCAAAGGCAAGGAAGGAGCGGAGCTGAGGCCAGGAAGGCGCCAGTGGCGTCTCCCAGCCTCGCGCAGCCTGCTCCTTCCTGGGCAGGAAGCCTAGCAGCGAGGCAAGTCTGGGCAAGGCTCGCCCAGGGCAGAGCAGCCTCGCGCCAGCAACTCTGCCAGAACGGGCCTCTGAGCAGAGCTGGAGCTCTGCCGTCCTGGAGGCGCACTCGGCTCCAGCCAAGTAGGGCTTGAGCCAAACGAGGCTGGGCTGCCTCTTCTTCCCTCGAGGAGGATCGCCTCCCCACCAGCTGTTCACTCGGCTTCCAGGTGGGGGCGCTCTGCGCCTCCTGCAGGTCTTGGCTCAGGGGCTGCTTGCCCTGAGCTGGGGCTGTGGGCGGGAGCCCAGGCACGCAGGGGCAGGCCCCAACCAGCTGCACACATCTCTGCTGGAGACGAGAGCGCTAGGGAAGCTACGTGTGTGAGGCAGCTGCTGGGCGCCCAGGGAGTCAGCCTCCGGGTGTGCGGTGCAGCAGACCCCAGCCAGGGGCCCTGGGAGCCTGGTGCACTCCGTGCAGTGCTGAGCCTGGGCGGCCAAGCAACCGCTGGAGGAGCCCTGCACTGGCCCTTCCCTTCCCTCGCACAGAGCTCTTCCTGCTGGAGCCCTTGGCAGTGTGCAAGCCACCGGCCCCTAAGCCCTCCCCAAGGACGCCTGGGGCCTAAGTGCAAAGGCAAGGCAGGAGCGGAGCTGAGGCCAGGAAGGCGCCAGTGGCGTCTCCCAGCCTCGCGCAGCCTGCTCCTTCCTGGGCAGGAAGCCTAGCAGCGAGGCAAGTCTGGGCAAGGCTCGCCCAGGGCAGAGCAGCCTCGCGCCAGCAACTCTGCCAGAACGGGCCTCTGAGCAGAGCTGGAGCTGTGCCGTCCTGGAGGCGCACTCGGCTCCAGCCAAGTAGGGCTTGAGCCAAACGAGGCTGGGCTGCCTCTTCTTCCCTCGAGGAGGCTCGCTTCCCCGCCAGCTATTCACTCGGCTTCCAGGTGGGGGCGCTCTGCGCCTCCTGCAGGTCTTGGCTCAGGGGCTGCTTGCCCTGAGCTGTGGCTGTGGGCGGGAGCCCAGGCACGCAGGGGCAGGCCCCAACCAGCTGCACACGTCTCTGCTGGGGAGGAGAGCGCTAGGGAAGCTACATGTGTGAGGCAGCTGCTGGGCGCCCAGGGAGTCAGCCTCCAGGTGTGCGGGGCTGCAGACCCCAGCCAGGGGCCCTGGGAGACTGGTGCACTCCGTGCGGCGCTGAGCCTGGGCTGCCAAGCAACCGCTGGAGGAGCCCTGCACTGGCCCTTCCCTTCCCTCGCACAGAGCTCTTCCTGCTGGAGCCCTTGGCAGTGTGCAAGCCACCGGCCCCTAAGCCCTCCCCAAGGACGCCTGGGGCCTAGGTGCAAAGGCAAGGCAGGAGCGGAGCTGAGGCCAGGAAGGCGCCAGTGGCGTCTCCCAGCCTCGCGCAGCCTGCTCCTTCCTGGGCAGGAAGCCTAGCAGCGAGGCAAGTCTGGGCAAGGCTCGCCCAGGGCAGAGCAGCCTCGCGCCAGCAACTCTGCCAGAACGGGCCTCTGAGCAGAGCTGGAGCTGTGCCGTCCTGGAGGCGCCTTCGGCTCCAGCCAAGTAGGGCTTGAGCCAAACGAGGCTGGGCTGCCTCTTCTTCCCTCGAGGAGGCTCGCCTCCCCGCCAGCTGTTCACTCGGCTTCCAGGTGGGGGCGCTCTGCGCCTCCTGCAGGTCTTGGCTCAGGGGCTGCTTGCCCTGAGCTGGGGCTGTGGGCGGGAGCCCAGGCACGCAGGGGCAGGCCCCAACCAGCTGCACACGTCTCTGCTGGGGAGGAGAGCGCTAGGGAAGCTACGTGTGTGAGGCAGCTGCTGGGCGCCCAGGGAGTCAGCCTCCGGGTGTGCGGGGCTGCAGACCCCAGCCAGGGGCCCTGGGAGCCTGGTGCACTCCGTGCGGCGCTGTGTCTGGGCGGCCAAGCAACCGCTGGAGGAGCCCTGCACTGGCCCTTCCCTTCCCTCGCACAGAGCTCTTCCTGCTGGAGCCCTTGGCAGTGTGCAAGCCACCGGCCCCTAAGCCCTCCCCAAGGACGCCTGGGGCCTAGGTGCAAAGGCAAGGCAGTAGCGGAGCTGAGGCCAGGAAGGCGCCAGTGGCGTCTCCCAGCCTCGCGCAGCCTGCTCCTTCCTGGGCAGGAAGCCTAGCAGCGAGGCAAGTCTGGGCAAGGCTCGCCCAGGGCAGAGCAGCCTCGCGCCAGCAACTCTGCCAGAACGGGCCTCTGAGCAGAGCTGGAGCTCTGCCGTCCTGGAGGCGCACACGGCTCCAGCCAAGTAGGGCTTGAGCCAAACGAGGCTGGGCTGCCTCTTCTTCCCTCGAGGAGGCTCGCCTCCCCGCCAGCTGTTCACTCGGCTTCCAGGTGGGGGCGCTCTGCGCCTCCTGCAGGTCTTGGCTCAGGGGCTGCTTGCCCTGAGCTGGGGCTGTGGGCGGGAGCCCAGGCACGCAGGGGCAGGCCCCAACCAGCTGCACACGTCTCTGCTGGGGAGGAGAGCGCTAGGGAAGCTACGTGTGTGAGGCAGCTGCTGGGCGCCCAGGGAGTCAGCCTCCGGGTGTGCGGGGCTGCAGACCCCAGCCAGGGGCCCTGGGAGCCTGGTGCACTCCGTGCGGCGCTGAGCCTGGGCGGCCAAGCAACCGCTGGAGGAGCCCTGCACTGGCCCTTCCCTTCCCTCGCACAGAGCTCTTCCTGCTGGAGCCCTTGGCAGTGTGCAAGCCACCGGCCCCTAAGCCCTCCCCAAGGACGCCTGGGGTCTAGGTGCAAAGGCAAGGCAGGAGCGGAGCTGAGGCCAGGAAGGCGCCAGTGGCGACTCACAGCCTCGCGCAGCGTGCTCCTTCCTGGGCAGGAAGCCTAGCAGCGAGGCAAGTCTGGGCAAGGCTCGCCCAAGGCAGAGCAGCCTCGCGCCAGCAACTCTGCCAGATCGGGCCTCTGAGCAGAGCTGGAGCTCTGCCGTCCTGGAGGCGCACTCGGCTCCAGCCAAGTAGGGCTTGAGCCAAACGAGGCTGGGCTGCCTCTTCTTCCCTCGAGGAGGCTCGCCTCCCCTCCAGCTGTTCACTCGGCTTCCAGGTGGGGGCGCTCTGCGCCTCCTGCAGGTCTTGGCTCAGGGGCTGCTTGCCCTGAGCTGGGGCTGTGGGCGGGAGCCCAGGCACGCAGGGGCAGGCCCCAACCAGCTGCACACGTCTCTGCTGGGGAGGAGAGCGCTAGGGAAGCTACGTGTGTGAGGCAGCAGCTGGGCGCCCAGGGAGTCAGCCTCCGGGTGTGCGGGGCTGCAGACCCCAGCCAGGGGCCCTGGGAGACTGGTGCACTCCGTGCGGCGCTGAGCCTGGGCTGCCAAGCAACCGCTGGAGGAGCCCTGCACTGGCCCTTCCCTTCCCTCGCACAGAGCTCTTCCTGCTGGAGCCCTTGGCAGTGTGCAAGCCACCGGCCCCAAAGCCCTCCCCAAGGACGCCTGGGGCCTAGGTGCAAAGGCAAGGCAGGAGCGGAGCTGAGGCCAGGAAGGCGCCAGTGGCGTCTCCCAGCCTCGCGCAGCCTGCTCCTTCCTGGGCAGGAAGCCTAGCAGCGAGGCAAGTCTGGGCAAGGCTCGCCCAGGGCAGAGCAGCCTCGCGCCAGCAACTCTGCCAGAACGGGCCTCTCAGCAGAGCTGGAGCTCTGCCGTCCTGGAGGCGCACTCGGCTCCAGCCAAGTAGGGCTTGAGCCAAACGAGGCTGGGCTGCCTCTTCTTCCCTCGAGGAGGCTCGCCTCCCCGCCAGCTGTTCACTCGGCTTCCAGGTGGGGGCGCTCTGCGCCTCCTGCAGGTCTTGGCTCAGGGGCTGCTTGCCCTGAGCTGGGGCTGTGGGTGGGAGCCCAGGCACGCAGGGGCAGGCCCCAACCAGCTGCACACGTCTCTGCTGGGGACGAGAGCGCTAGGGAATCTACGTGTGTGAGGCAGCTGCTGGGCGCCCAGGGAGTCAGCCTCCGGGTGTGCGGGGCTGCAGACCCCAGCCAGGGGCCCTGGGAGCCTGGTGCACTCCGTGCGGCGCTGAGTCTGGGCGGCCAAGCAACCGCTGGAGGAGCCCTGCACTGGCCCTTCCCTTCCCTCGCACAGAGCTCTTCCTGCTGGAGCCCTTGGCAGTGTGCAAGCCACCGGCCCCTAAGCCCTCCCCAAGGACGCCTGGGGCCTAGGTGCAAAGGCAAGGCAGGAGCGGAGCTGAGGCCAGGAAGGCGCCAGTGGCGTCTCCCAGCCTCGCGCAGCCTGCTCCTTCCTGGGCAGGAAGCCTAGCAGCGAGGCAAGTCTGGGCAAGGTTCGCCCAGGGCAGAGCAGCCTCGCGCCAGCAACTCTGCCAGAACGGGCCTCTGAGCAGAGCTGGAGCTCTGCCGTCCTGGAGGCGCACACGGCTCCAGCCAAGTAGGGCTTGAGCCAAACGAGGCTGGGCTGCCTCATCTTCCCTCGAGGAGGCTCGCCTCCCCGCCAGCTGTTCACTCGGCTTCCCGGTGGGGGCGCTCTGCTTCTCCTGCAGGTCTTGGCTCAGGGGCTGCTTGCCCTGAGCTGGGGCTGTGGGCGGGAGCCCAGGCACGCAGGGGCAGGCCCCAACCAGCTGCACACATCTCTGCTGGAGACGAGAGCGCTAGGGAAGCTACGTGTGTGAGGCAGATGCTGGGCGCCCAGGGAGTCAGCCTCCGTGTGTGCGGGGCTGCAGACCCCAGCCAGGGGCCCTGGGAGCCTGGTGCACTCCGTGCGGCGCTGAGCCTGGGCTGCCAAGCAACCGCTGGAGGTACCCTGCACTGGCCCTTCCCTTCCCTCGCACAGAGCTCTTCCTGCTGGAGCCCTTGGCAGTGTGCAAGCCACTGGCCCCTAAACCCTCCCCAAGGACGCCTGGGGCCTAGGTGCAAAGGCAAGGCAGGAGCGGAGCTGAGGCCAGGAAGGCGCCAGTGGCGTCTCCCAGCCTCGCGCAGACTGCTCCTTCCTGGGCAGGAAGCCTAGCAGCGAGGCAAGTCTGGGCAAGGCTCGCCCAGGGCAGAGCAGCCTCGCGCCAGCAACTCTGCCAGAACGGGCCTCTCAGCAGAGCAGGAGCTCTGCCGTCCTGGAGGCGCACTCGGCTCCAGCCAAGTAGGGCTTGAGCCAAACGAGGCTGGGCTGCCTCTTCTTCCCTCGAGGAGGCTCGCCTCCCCGCCAGCTGTTCACTCGGCTTCCAGGTGGGGGCGCTCTGCGCCTCCTGCAGGTCTTGGCTCAGGGGCTGCTTGCCCTGAGCTGGGGCTGTGGGCGGGAGCCCAGGCACGCAGGGGCAGGCCCCAACCAGCTGCACACGTCTCTGCTGGGGAGGAGAGCGCTAGGGAAGCTACGTGAGTGAGGCAGCTGCTGGGTGCCCAGGGAGTCAGCCTCCGGGTGTGCGGGGCTGCAGACCCCAGCCAGGGGCCCTGGGAGCCTGGTGCACTCCGTGCGGTGCTGAGCCTGGGTGGCCAAGCAACCGCTGGAGGAGCCCTGCACTGGCCCTTCCCTTCCCTCGCACAGAGCTCTTCCTGCTGGAGCCCTTGGCAGTGTGCAAGCCACCGGCCCCTAAGCCCTCCCCAAGGACGCCTGGGGC
The DNA here is from genome assembly GCF_042477335.2 of Ovis canadensis. NCBI lineage: Eukaryota > Metazoa > Chordata > Mammalia > Artiodactyla > Bovidae > Ovis > Ovis canadensis. Next base: position 228,233 of record NC_091266.1, on the reverse strand, counting down.
CTAGGTGCAAAGGCAAGGCAGGAGCGGAGCTGAGGCCAGGAAGGCGCCAGTGGCGTCTCCCAGCCTCGCGCAGCCTGCTCCTTCCTGGGCAGGAAGCCTAGCAGCGAGGCAAGTCTGGGCAAGGCTCGCCCAGGGCAGAGCAGCCTCGCGCCAGCAACTCTGCCAGAACGGGCCTCTGAGCAGAGCTGGAGCTCTGCCGTCCTGGAGGCGCACACGGCTCCAGCCAAGTAGGGCTTGAGCCAAACGAGGCTGGGCTGCCTCTTCTTCCCTCGAGGAGGCTCGCCTCCCCGCCAGCTGTTCACTCGGCTTCCAGGTGGGGGCGCTCTGCGCCTCCTGCAGGTCTTGGCTCAGGGGCTGCTTACCCTGAGCTGGGGCTGTGGGCGGGAGCCCAGGAACGCAGGGGCAGGCCCAAACCAGCTGCACACATCTCTGCTGGAGACGAGAGCGCTAGGGAAGCTACGTGTGTGAGGCAGCTGCTGGGCGCCCAGGGAGTCAGCCTCCGGGTGTGCGGGGCTGCAGACCCCAGCCAGGGGCCCTGGGAGCCTGGTGCACTCCGTGCGGCGCTGAGCCTGGGCGGCCAAGCAACCGCTGGAGGAGCCCTGCACTGGCCCTTCCCTTCCCTCGCACAGAGCTCTTCCTGCTGGAGCCCTTAGCAGTGTGCAAGCCACCGGCCCCTAAGCCCTCCCCAAGGACGCCTGGGGCCTAGGTGCAAAGGCAAGGCAGGAGCGGAGCTGAGGCCAGGAAGGCGCCAGTGGCGTCTCCCAGCCTCGCGCAGCCTGCTCCTTCCTGGGCAGGAAGCCTAGCAGCGAGGCAAGTCTGGGCAAGGCTCGCCCAGGGCAGAGCAGCCTCGCGCCAGCAACTCTGCCAGATCGGGCCTCTGAGCAGAGCTGGAGCTCTGCCGTCCTGGAGGCGCACTCGGCTCCAGCCAAGTAGGGCTTGAGCCAAACGAGGCTGGGCTGCCTCTTCTTCCCTCGAGGAGGCTCGCCTCCCCGCCAGCTGTTCACTCGGCTTCCAGGTGGGGGCGCTCTGCGCCTCCTGCAGGTCTTGGCTCAGGGGCTGCTTGCCCTGAGCTGGGGCTGTGGGCGGGAGCCCAGGCACGCAGGGGCAGGCCCCAACCAGCTGCACACGTCTCTGCTGGGGAGGAGAGCGCTAGGGAAGCTACGTGTGTGAGGCAGCTGCTGGGCGCCCAGGGAGTCAGCCTCCGGGTGTGCGGGGCTGCAGACCCCAGCCAGGGGCCCTGGGAGCCTGGTGCACTCCGTGCGGCGCTGAGCCTGGGCGGCCAAGCAACCGCTGGAGGAGCCCTGCACTGGCCCTTCCCTTCCCTCGCACAGAGCTCTTCCTGCTGGAGCCCTTGGCAGTGTGCAAGCCACCGGCCCCTAAGCCCTCCCCAAGGACGCCTGGGGCCTAGGTGCAAAGGCAAGGAAGGAGCGGAGCTGAGGCCAGGAAGGCGCCAGTGGCGTCTCCCAGCCTCGCGCAGCCTGCTCCTTCCTGGGCAGGAAGCCTAGCAGCGAGGCAAGTCTGGGCAAGGCTCGCCCAGGGCAGAGCAGCCTCGCGCCAGCAACTCTGCCAGAACGGGCCTCTGAGCAGAGCTGGAGCTCTGCCGTCCTGGAGGCGCACTCGGCTCCAGCCAAGTAGGGCTTGAGCCAAACGAGGCTGGGCTGCCTCTTCTTCCCTCGAGGAGGATCGCCTCCCCACCAGCTGTTCACTCGGCTTCCAGGTGGGGGCGCTCTGCGCCTCCTGCAGGTCTTGGCTCAGGGGCTGCTTGCCCTGAGCTGGGGCTGTGGGCGGGAGCCCAGGCACGCAGGGGCAGGCCCCAACCAGCTGCACACATCTCTGCTGGAGACGAGAGCGCTAGGGAAGCTACGTGTGTGAGGCAGCTGCTGGGCGCCCAGGGAGTCAGCCTCCGGGTGTGCGGTGCAGCAGACCCCAGCCAGGGGCCCTGGGAGCCTGGTGCACTCCGTGCAGTGCTGAGCCTGGGCGGCCAAGCAACCGCTGGAGGAGCCCTGCACTGGCCCTTCCCTTCCCTCGCACAGAGCTCTTCCTGCTGGAGCCCTTGGCAGTGTGCAAGCCACCGGCCCCTAAGCCCTCCCCAAGGACGCCTGGGGCCTAAGTGCAAAGGCAAGGCAGGAGCGGAGCTGAGGCCAGGAAGGCGCCAGTGGCGTCTCCCAGCCTCGCGCAGCCTGCTCCTTCCTGGGCAGGAAGCCTAGCAGCGAGGCAAGTCTGGGCAAGGCTCGCCCAGGGCAGAGCAGCCTCGCGCCAGCAACTCTGCCAGAACGGGCCTCTGAGCAGAGCTGGAGCTGTGCCGTCCTGGAGGCGCACTCGGCTCCAGCCAAGTAGGGCTTGAGCCAAACGAGGCTGGGCTGCCTCTTCTTCCCTCGAGGAGGCTCGCTTCCCCGCCAGCTATTCACTCGGCTTCCAGGTGGGGGCGCTCTGCGCCTCCTGCAGGTCTTGGCTCAGGGGCTGCTTGCCCTGAGCTGTGGCTGTGGGCGGGAGCCCAGGCACGCAGGGGCAGGCCCCAACCAGCTGCACACGTCTCTGCTGGGGAGGAGAGCGCTAGGGAAGCTACATGTGTGAGGCAGCTGCTGGGCGCCCAGGGAGTCAGCCTCCAGGTGTGCGGGGCTGCAGACCCCAGCCAGGGGCCCTGGGAGACTGGTGCACTCCGTGCGGCGCTGAGCCTGGGCTGCCAAGCAACCGCTGGAGGAGCCCTGCACTGGCCCTTCCCTTCCCTCGCACAGAGCTCTTCCTGCTGGAGCCCTTGGCAGTGTGCAAGCCACCGGCCCCTAAGCCCTCTCCAAGGACGCCTGGGGCCTAGGTGCAAAGGCAAGGCAGGAGCGGAGCTGAGGCCAGGAAGGCGCCAGTGGCGTCTCCCAGCCTCGCGCAGCCTGCTCCTTCCTGGGCAGGAAGCCTAGCAGCGAGGCAAGTCTGGGCAAGGCTCGCCCAGGGCAGAGCAGCCTCGCGCCAGCAACTCTGCCAGAACGGGCCTCTCAGCAGAGCTGGAGCTCTGCAGTCCTGGAGGCGCACTCGGCTCCAGCCAAGTAGGGCTTGAGCCAAACGAGGCTGGGCTGCCTCTTCTTCCCTCGAGGAGGCTCGCCTCCCCGCCAGCTGTTCACTCGGCTTCCAGGTGGGGGCGCTCTGCGCCTCCTGCAGGTCTTGGCTCAGGGGCTGCTTGCCCTGAGCTGGGGCTGTGGGCGGGAGCCCAGGCACGCAGGGGCAGGCCCCAACCAGCTGCACACGTCTCTGCTGGAGACGAGAGCGCTAGGGAAGCTACATGTGTGAGGCAGCTGCTGGGCGCCCAGGGAGTCAGCCTCCAGGTGTGCGGGGCTGCAGACCCCAGCCAGGGGCCCTGGGAGACTGGTGCACTCCGTGCGGCGCTGAGCCTGGGCTGCCAAGCAACCGCTGGAGGAGCCCTGCACTGGCCCTTCCCTTCCCTCGCACAGAGCTCTTCCTGCTGGAGCCCTTGGCAGTGTGCAAGCCACCGGCCCCTAAGCCCTCTCCAAGGACGCCTGGGGCCTAGGTGCAAAGGCAAGGCAGGAGCGGAGCTGAGGCCAGGAAGGCGCCAGTGGCGTCTCCCAGCCTCGCGCAGCCTGCTCCTTCCTGGGCAGGAAGCCTAGCAGCGAGGCAAGTCTGGGCAAGGCTCGCCCAGGGCAGAGCAGCCTCGCGCCAGCAACTCTGCCAGAACGGGCCTCTGAGCAGAGCTGGAGCTCTGCCGTCCTGGAGGCGCACTCGGCTCCAGCCAAGTAGGGCTTGAGCCAAACGAGGCTGGGCTGCCTCTTCTTCCCTCGAGGAGGCTCGCCTCCCCGCCAGCTGTTCACTCGGCTTCCAGGTGGGGGCGCTCTGCGCCTCCTGCAGGTCTTGGCTCAGGGGCTGCTTGCCCTGAGCTGGGGCTGTGGGCGGGAGCCCAGGCACGCAGGGGCAGGCCCCAACCAGCTGCACACGTCTCTGCTGGAGACGAGAGCGCTAGGGAAGCTACGTGTGTGAGGCAGCTGCTGGGCGCCCAGGGAGTCAGCCTCCGGGTGTGCGGGGCTGCAGACCCCAGCCAGGGGCCCTGGGAGCCTGGTGCACTCCGTGCGGCGCTGAGTCTGGGCGTCCAAGCAACCGATGGAGGAGCCCTGCACTGGCCCTTCCCTTCCCTCGCACAGAGCTCTTCCTGCTGGAGCCCTTGGCAGTGTGCAAGCCACCGGCCCCTAAGCCCTCCCCAAGGACGCCTGGGGCCTAGGTGCAAAGGCAAGGCAGGAGCGGAGCTGAGGCCAGGAAGGCGCCAGTGGCGACTCACAGCCTCGCGCAGCCTGCTCCTTCCTGGGCAGGAAGCCTAGCAGCGAGGCAAGTCTGGGCAAGGCTCGCCCAAGGCAGAGCAGCCTCGCGCCAGCAACTCTGCCAGATCGGGCCTCTGAGCAGAGCTGGAGCTGTGCCGTCCTGGAGGCGCACTCGGCTCCAGCCAAGTAGGGCTTGAGCCAAACGAGGCTGGGCTGCCTCTTCTTCCCTCGAGGAGGCTCGCCTCCCCTCCAGCTGTTCACTCGGCTTCCAGGTGGGGGCGCTCTGCGCCTCCTGCAGGTCTTGGCTCAGGGGCTGCTTGCCCTGAGCTGGGGCTGTGGGCGGGAGCCCAGGCACGCAGGGGCAGGCCCCAACCAGCTGCACACGTCTCTGCTGGGGAGGAGAGCGCTAGGGAAGCTACGTGTGTGAGGCAGCAGCTGGGCGCCCAGGGAGTCAGCCTCCGGGTGTGCGGGGCTGCAGACCCCAGCCAGGGGCCCTGGGAGACTGGTGCACTCCGTGCGGCGCTGAGCCTGGGCTGCCAAGCAACCGCTGGAGGAGCCCTGCAGTGGCCCTTCCCTTCCCTCGCACAGAGCTCTTCCTGCTGGAGCCCTTGGCAGTGTGCAAGCCACCGGCCCCTAAGCCCTCCCCAAGGACGCCTGGTGCCTAGGTGCAAAGGCAAGGCAGGAGCGGAGCTGAGGCCAGGAAGGCGCCAGTGGCGTCTCCCAGCCTCGCGCAGCCTGCTCCTTCCTGGGCAGGAAGCCTAGCAGCGAGGAAAGTCTGGGCAAGGCTCGCCCAGGGCAGAGCAGCCTCGCGCCAGCAACTCTGCCAGAACGGGCCTCTCAGCAGAGCTGGAGCTCTGCCGTCCTGGAGGCGCACTCGGCTCCAGCCAAGTAGGGCTTGAGCCAAACGAGGCTGGGCTGCCTCTTCTTCCCTCGAGGAGGCTCGCCTCCCCGCCAGCTGTTCACTCGGCTTCCAGGTGGGGGCGCTCTGCGCCTCCTGCAGGTCTTGGCTCAGGGGCTGCTTGCCCTGAGCTGTGGCTGTGGGCGGGAGCCCAGGCACGCAGGGGCAGGCCCCAACCAGCTGCACACGTCTCTGCTGGGGAGGAGAGCGCTAGGGAAGCTACGTGTGTGAGGCAGCAGCTGGGCGCCCAGGGAGTCAGCCTCCGGGTGTGCGGTTCTGCAGACCCCAGCCAGGGGCCCTGGGAGACTGGTGCACTCCGTGCGGCGCTGAGCCTGGGCTGCCAAGCAAACGCTGGAGGAGCCCTGCACTGGCCCTTCCCTTCCCTCGCACAGAGCTCTTCCTGCTGGAGCCCTTGGCAGTGTGCAAGCCACCGGCCCCTAAGCCCTCCCCAAGGACGCCTGGGGCCTAGGTGCAAAGGCAAGGCAGGAGCGGAGCTGAGGCCAGGAAGGCGCCAGTGGCGTCTCCCAGCCTCGCGCAGCCTGCTCCTTCCTGGGCAGGAAGCCTAGCAGCGAGGCAAGTCTGGGCAAGGCTCGCCCAGGGCAGAGCAGCCTCGCGCCAGCAACTCTGCCAGAACGGGCCTCTGAGCAGAGCTGGAGCTCTGCCGTCCTGGAGGCGCACTCGGCTCCAGCCAAGTAGGGCTTGAGCCAAACGAGGCTGGGCTGCCTCTTCTTCCCTCGAGGAGGCTCGCCTCCCCGCCAGCTGTTCACTCGGCTTCCAGGTGGGGGCGCTCTGCGCCTCCTGCAGGTCTTGGCTCAGGGGCTGCTTGCCCTGAGCTGGGGCTGTGGGCGGGAGCCCAGGCACGCAGGGGCAGGCCCCAACCAGCTGCACACGTCTCTGCTGGAGACGAGAGCGCTGGGGAAGCTACGTGTGTGAGGCAGCTGCTGGGCGCCCAGGGAGTCAGCCTCCGGGTGTGCGGGGCTGCAGACCCCAGCCAGGGGCCCTGGGAGCCTGGTGCACTCCGTGCGGCGCTGAGTCTGGGCGTCCAAGCAACCGATGGAGGAGCCCTGCACTGGCCCTTCCCTTCCCTCGCACAGAGCTCTTCCTGCTGGAGCCCTTGGCAGTGTGCAAGCCACCGGCCCCTAAGCCCTCCCCAAGGACGCCTGGGGCCTAGGTGCAAAGGCAAGGCAGGAGCGGAGCTGAGGCCAGGAAGGCGCCAGTGGCGACTCACAGCCTCGCGCAGCCTGCTCCTTCCTGGGCAGGAAGCCTAGCAGCGAGGCAAGTCTGGGCAAGGCTCGCCCAAGGCAGAGCAGCCTCGCGCCAGCAACTCTGCCAGATCGGGCCTCTGAGCAGAGCTGGAGCTGTGCCGTCCTGGAGGCGCACTCGGCTCCAGCCAAGTAGGGCTTGAGCCAAACGAGGCTGGGCTGCCTCTTCTTCCCTCGAGGAGGCTCGCCTCCCCTCCAGCTGTTCACTCGGCTTCCAGGTGGGGGCGCTCTGCGCCTCCTGCAGGTCTTGGCTCAGGGGCTGCTTGCCCTGAGCTGGGGCTGTGGGCGGGAGCCCAGGCACGCAGGGGCAGGCCCCAACCAGCTGCACACGTCTCTGCTGGGGAGGAGAGCGCTAGGGAAGCTACGTGTGTGAGGCAGCAGCTGGGCGCCCAGGGAGTCAGCCTCCGGGTGTGCGGGGCTGCAGACCCCAGCCAGGGGCCCTGGGAGACTGGTGCACTCCGTGCGGCGCTGAGCCTGGGCTGCCAAGCAACCGCTGGAGGAGCCCTGCACTGGCCCTTCCCTTCCCTCGCACAGAGCTCTTCCTGCTGGAGCCCTTGGCAGTGTGCAAGCCACCGGCCCCTAAGCCCTCCCCAAGGACGCCTGGGGCCTAGGTGCAAAGGCAAGGCAGGAGCGGAGCTGAGGCCAGGAAGGCGCCAGTGGCGTCTCCCAGCCTCGCGCAGCCTGCTCCTTCCTGGGCAGGAAGCCTAGCAGCGAGGAAAGTCTGGGCAAGGCTCGCCCAGGGCAGAGCAGCCTCGCGCCAGCAACTCTGCCAGAACGGGCCTCTGAGCAGAGCTGGAGCTCTGCCGTCCTGGAGGCGCACTGGGCTCCAGCCAAGTAGGGCTTGAGCCAAACGAGGCTGGGCTGCCTCTTCTTCCCTCGAGGAGGCTCGCCTCCCCGCCAGCTGTTCACTCGGCTTCCAGGTGGGGGCGCTCTGCGCCTCCTGCAGGTCTTGGCTCAGGGGCTGCTTGCCCTGAGCTGTGGCTGTGGGCGGGAGCCCAGGCACGCAGGGGCAGGCCCCAACCAGCTGCACACGTCTCTGCTGGGGAGGAGAGCGCTAGGGAAGCTACGTGTGTGAGGCAGCTGCTGGGCGCCCAGGGAGTCAGCCTCCGGGTGTGCGGGGCTGCAGACCCCAGCCAGGGGCCCTGGCAGCCTGGTGCACTCCGTGCGGCGCTGAGCCTGGGCGGCCAAGCAACCGCTGGAGGAGCCCTGCACTAGCCCTTCCCTTCCCTCGCACAGAGCTCTTCCTGCTGGAGCCCTTGGCAGTGTGCAAGCCACCGGCCCCTAAGCCCTCTCCAAGGAGGCCTGGGGCCTAGGTGCAAAGGCAAGGCAGGAGCGGAGCTGAGGCCAGGAAGGCCCCAGTGGCGTCTCCCAGCCTCGCGCAGCCTGCTCCTTCCTGGGCAGGAAGCCTAGCAGCGAGGCAAGTCTGGGCAAGGCTCGCCCAGGGCAGAGCAGCCTCGCGCCAGCAACTCTGCCAGAACGGGCCTCTGAGCAGAGCTGGAGCTCTGCCGTCCTGGAGGCGCACTCGGCTCCAGCCAAGTAGGGCTTGAGCCAAACGAGGCTGGGCTGCCTCTTCTTCCCTCGAGGAGGCTCGCCTCCCCGCCAGCTGTTCACTCGGCTTCCAGGTGGGGGCGCTCTGCGCCTCCTGCAGGTCTTGGCTCAGGGGCTGCTTGCCCTGAGCTGGGGCTGTGGGTGGGAGCCCAGGCAGGCAGGGGCAGGCCCCAACCAGCTGCGCACGTCTCTGCTGGGGAGGAGAGTGCTAGGGAAGCTACGTGTGTGAGGCAGCTGCTGGGCGCCCAGGGAGTCAGCCTCCGGGTGTGCGGGGCTGCAGACCCCAGCCAGGGGCCCTGGGAGCCTGGTGCACTCCGTCCGGCGCTGAGCCTGGGCGGCCAAGCAACCGCTGGAGGAGCCCTGCACTGGCCCTTCCCTTCCCTCGCACAGAGCTCTTCCTGCTGGAGCCCTTGGCAGTGTGCAAGCCACCGGCCCCTAAGCCCTCCCCAAGGACGCCTGGGGCCTAGGTGCAAAGGCAAGGCAGGAGCGGAGCTGAGGCCAGGAAGGCGCCAGTGGCGACTCACAGCCTCGCGCAGCGTGCTCCTTCCTGGGCAGGAAGCCTAGCAGCGAGGCAAGTCTGGGCAAGGCTCGCCCAGGGCAGAGCAGCCTCGCGCCAGCAACTCTGCCAGAACGGGCCTCAGAGCAGAGCTGGAGCTCTGCCGTCCTGGAGGCGCACTCGGCTCCAGCCAAGTAGGGCTTGAGCCAAACGAGGCTGGGCTGCCTCTTCTTCCCTCGAGGAGGCTCGCTTCCCCGCCAGCTGTTCACTCGGCTTCCAGGTGGGGGCGCTCTGCGCCTCCTGCAGGTCTTGGCTCAGGGGCTGCTTGCCCTGAGCTGGGGCTGTGGGCGGGAGCCCAGGCACGCAGGGGCAGGCCCCAACCTGCTGCGCACGTCTCTGCTGGGGAGGCGAGCGCTAGGGAAGCTACGTGTGTGAGGCAGCTGCTGGGCGCCAAGGGAGTCAGCCTCCGGGTGTGCGGGGCTGCAGACCCCAGCCAGGGGCCCTGGGAGCCTGGTGCACTCCGTGCGGCGCTGAGCCTGGGCGGCCAAGCAACCGCTGGAGGAGCCCTGCACTGGCCCTTCCCTTTCCTCGCACAGAGCTCTTCCTGCTGGAGCCCTTGGCAGTGTGCAAGCCACCGGCCCCTAAGCCCTCCCCAAGGACGCCTGGGGCCTAGGTGCAAAGGCAAGGCAGGAGCGGAGCTGAGGCCAGGAAGGCGCCAGTGGCATCTCCCAGCATCGCGCAGCCTGCTCCTTCCTGGGCAGGAAGCCTAGCAGCGAGGCAAGTCTGGGCAAGGCTCGCCCAGGGCAGAGCAGCCTCGCGCCAGCAACTCTGCCAGATCGGGCCTCTGAGCAGAGCTGGAGTTCTGCCGTCCTGGAGGCGCACTCGGCTCCAGCCAAATAGGGCTTGAGCCAAACGAGGCTGGGCTGCCTCTTCTTCCCTCGAGGAGGCTCGCCTCCCCGCCAGCTGTTCACTCGGCTTCCAGGTGGGGGCGCTCTGCGCCTCCTGCTGGTCTTGGCTCAGGGGCTGCTTGCCCTGACCTGGGGCTGTGGGTGGGAGCCCAGGCACGCAGGGGCAGGCCCCAACCAGCTGCACACGTCTCTGCTGGGGACGAGAGCGCTAGGGAATCTACGTGTGTGAGGCAGCTGCTGGGCGCCCAGGGAGTCAGCCTCCGGGTGTGCGGGGCTGCAGACCCCAGCCAGGGGCCCTGGGAGCCTGGTGCACTCCGTGCGGCGCTGAGTCTGGGCGGCCAAGCAACCGCTGGAGGAGCCCTGCACTGGCCCTTCCCTTCCCTCGCACAGAGCTCTTCCTGCTGGAGCCCTTGGCAGTGTGCAAGCCACCGGCCCCTAAGCCCTCCCCAAGGACGCCTGGGGCCTAGGTGCAAAGGCAAGGCAGGAGCGGAGCTGATGCCAGGAAGGCGCCAGTGGCGTCTCCCAGCCTCGCGCAGCCTGCTCCTTCCTGAGCAGGAAGCCTAGCAGCGAGGCAAGTCTGGGCAAGGCTCGCCCAGGGCAGAGCAGCCTCGCGCCAGCAACTCTGCCAGAACGGGCCTCTGAGCAGAGCTGGAGCTCTGCCGTCCTGGAGGCGCACTCGGCTCCAGCCAAGTAGGGCTTGAGCCAAACGAGGCTGGGCTGCCTCTTCTTCCCTCGAGGAGGCTCGCCTCCCCGCCAGCTGTTCACTCGGCTTCCAGGTGGGGGCGCTCTGCGCCTCCTGCAGGTCTTGGCTCAGGGGCTGCTTGCCCTGAGCTGGGGCTGTGGGCGGGAGCCCAGGCACGCAGGGGCAGGCCCCAACCAGCTGCACACATCTCTGCTGGAGACGAGAGCGCTAGGGAAGCTACGTGTGTGAGGCAGCTGCTGGGCGCCCAGGGAGTCAGCCTCCGGGTGTGCGGGGCTGCAGACCCCAGCCAGGGGCCCTGGGAGCCTGGTGCACTCCGTGCGGTGCTGAGTCTGGGCGGCCAAGCAACCGCTGGAGGAGCCCTGCACTGGCCCTTCCCTTCCCTCGCACAGAGCTCTTCCTGCTGGAGCCCTTGGCAGTGTGCAAGCCACCGGCCCCTAAGCCCTCCCCAAGGACGCCTGGGGCCTAGGTGCAAAGGCAAGGCAGGAGCGGAGCTGAGGCCAGGAAGGCGCCAGTGGCGTCTCCCTGCCTCGCGCAGCCTGCTCCTTCCTGGGCAGGAAGCCTAGCAGCGAGGCATTCTGGCCAAGGCTCGCCCAGGGCAGAGCAGCCTCGAGCCAGCAACTCTGCCAGATCGGGCCTCTGAGCAGAGCTGGAGCTCTGCCGTCCTGGAGGCGCACTCGGCTCCAGCCAAGTAGGGCTTGAGCCAAACGAGGCTGGGCTGCCTCTTCTTCCCTCGAGGAGGCTCGCCTCCCCGCCAGCTGTTCACTCGGCTTCCAGGTGGGGGCGCTCTGCGCCTCCTGCAGGTCTTGGCTCAGGGGCTGCTTGCCCTGAGCTGGGGCTGTGGGTGGGAGCCCAGGCACGCAGGGGCAGGCCCCAACCAGCTGCGCACGTCTCTGCTGGGGAGGAGAGTGCTAGGGAAGCTACGTGTGTGAGGCAGCTGCTGGGCGCCCAGGGAGTCAGCCTCCGGGTGTGCGGGGCTGCAGACCCCAGCCAGGGGCCCTGGGAGCCTGGTGCACTCCGTCCGGCGCTGAGCCTGGGCGGCCAAGCAACCGCTGGAGGAGCCCTGCACTGGCCCTTCCCTTCCCTCGCACAGAGCTCTTCCTGCTGGAGCCCTTGGCAGTGTGCAAGCCACCGGCCCCTAAGCCCTCCCCAAGGACGCCTGGGGCCTAGGTGCAAAGGCAAGGCAGGAGCGGAGCTGAGGCCAGGAAGGCGCCAGTGGCATCTCCCAGCCTCGCGCAGCCTGCTCCTTCCTGGGCAGGAAGCCTAGCAGCGAGGCAAGTCTGGGCAAGGCTCGCCCAGGGCAGAGCAGCCTCGCGCCAGCAACTCTGCCAGATCGGGCCTCTGAGCAGAGCTGGAGTTCTGCCGTCCTGGAGGCTCACTCGGCTCCAGCCAAGTAGGGCTTGAGCCAAACGAGGCTGGGCTGCCTCTTCTTCCCTCGAGGAGGCTCGCCTCCCCGCCAGCTGTTCACTCGGCTTCCAGGTGGGGGCGCTCTGCGCCTCCTGCAGGTCTTGGCTCAGGGGCTGCTTGCCCTGACCTGGGGCTGTGGGTTTGAGCCCAGGCACGCAGGGGCAGGCCCCAACCAGCTGCACACGTCTCTGCTGGGGACGAGAGCGCTAGGGAAGCTACGTGTGTGACGCAGCTGCTGGGCGCCCAGGGAGTCAGCCTCCGGGTGTGCGGGGCTGCAGACCCCAGCCAGGGGCCCTGGGAGCCTGGTGCACTCCGTGCGGCGCTGAGTCTGGGTGGCCAAGCAACCGCTGGAGGAGCCCTGCACTGGCCCTTCCCTTCCCTCGCACAGAGCTCTTCCTGCTGGAGCCCTTGGCAGTGTGCAAGCCACCGGCCCCTAAGCCCTCCCCAAGGACGCCTGGGGCCTAGGTGCAAAGGCAAGGCAGGAGCGGAGCTGAGGCCAGGAAGGCGCCAGTGGCGTCTCCCAGCCTCGCGCAGCCTGCTCCTTCCTGGGCAGGAAGCCTAGCAGCGAGGCAAGTCTGGGCAAGTCTCGCCCAGGGCAGAGCAGCCTCGCGCCAGCAACTCTGCCAGAACGGGCCTCTGAGCAGAGCTGGAGCTCTGCCGTCCTGGAGGCGCACTCGGCTCCAGCCAAGTAGGGCTTGAGCCAAACGAGGCTGGGCTGCCTCTTCTTCCCTCGAGGAGGCTCGCTTCCCCGCCAGCTGTTCACTCGGCTTCCAGGTGGGGGCGCTCTGCGCCTCCTGCTGGTCTTGGCTCAGGGGCTGCTTGCCCTGACCTGGGGCTGTGGGTGGGAGCCCAGGCACGCAGGGGCAGGCCCCAACCAGCTGCACACGTCTCTGCTGGGGACGAGAGCGCTAGGGAAGCTACGTGTGTGAGGCAGCTGCTGGGCGCCCAGGGAGTCAGCCTCCGGGTGTGCGGGGCTGCAGACCCCAGCCAGGGGCCCTGGGAGCCTGGTGCACTCCGTGCGGCGCTGAGTCTGGGCGGCCAAGCAACCGCTGGAGGAGCCCTGCACTGGCCCTTCCCTTCCCTCGCACAGAGCTCTTCCTGCTGGAGCCCTTGGCAGTGTGCAAGCCACCGGCCCCTAAGCCCTCCCCAAGGACGCCTGGGGCCTAGGTGCAAAGGCAAGGCAGGAGCGGAGCTGATGCCAGGAAGGCGCCAGTGGCGTCTCCCAGCCTCGCGCAGCCTGCTCCTTCCTGAGCAGGAAGCCTAGCAGCGAGGCAAGTCTGGGCAAGGCTCGCCCAGGGCAGAGCAGCCTCGCGCCAGCAACTCTGCCAGAACGGGCCTCTGAGCAGAGCTGGAGCTCTGCCGTCCTGGAGGCGCACTCGGCTCCAGCCAAGTAGGGCTTGAGCCAAACGAGGCTGGGCTGCCTCTTCTTCCCTCGAGGAGGCTCGCCTCCCCGCCAGCTGTTCACTCGGCTTCCAGGTGGGGGCGCTCTGCGCCTCCTGCAGGTCTTGGCTCAGGGGCTGCTTGCCCTGAGCTGGGGCTGTGGGCGGGAGCCCAGGCACGCAGGGGCAGGCCCCAACCAGCTGCACACATCTCTGCTGGAGACGAGAGCGCTAGGGAAGCTACGTGTGTGAGGCAGCTGCTGGGCGCCCAGGGAGTCAGCCTCCGGGTGTGCGGGGCTGCAGACCCCAGCCAGGGGCCCTGGGAGCCTAGTGCACTCCGTGCGGTGCTGAGTCTGGGCGGCCAAGCAACCGCTGGAGGAGCCCTGCACTGGCCCTTCCCTTCCCTCGCACAGAGCTCTTCCTGCTGGAGCCCTTGGCAGTGTGCAAGCCACCGGCCCCTAAGCCCTCCCCAAGGACGCCTGGGGCCTAGGTGCAAAGGCAAGGCAGGAGCGGAGCTGAGGCCAGGAAGGCGCCAGTGGCGTCTCCCTGCCTCGCGCAGCCTGCTCCTTCCTGGGCAGGAAGCCTAGCAGCGAGGCATTCTGGCCAAGGCTCGCCCAGGGCAGAGCAGCCTCGCGCCAGCAACTCTGCCAGATCGGGCCTCTGAGCAGAGCTGGAGCTCTGCCGTCCTGGAGGCGCACTCGGCTCCAGCCAAGTAGGGCTTGAGCCAAACGAGGCTGGGCTGCCTCTTCTTCCCTCGAGGAGGCTCGCCTCCCCGCCAGCTGTTCACTCGGCTTCCAGGTGGGGGCGCTCTGCGCCTCCTGCAGGTCTTGGCTCAGGGGCTGCTTGCCCTGAGCTGGGGCTGTGCGCGGGAGCCCAGGCACACAGGGGCAGGCCCCAACCAGCTGCACACGTCTCTGCTGGGGAGGAGAGCGCTAGGGAAGCTACGTGTGTGAGGCAGCAGCTGGGCGCCCAGGGAGTCAGCCTCCGTGTGTGCGGGGCTGCAGACCCCAGCCAGGGGCCCTGGGAGCCTGGTGCACTCCGTGCGGCGCTGAGCCTGGGCTGCCAAGCAACCGCTGGAGGAGCCCTGCACTGGCCCTTCCCTTCCCTCGCACAGAGCTCTTCCTGCTGGAGCCCTTGGCAGTGTGCAAGCCACCGGCCCCTAAGCCCTCCCCAAGGACGCCTGGGGCCTAGGTGCAAAGGCAAGGCAGGAGCGGAGCTGAGGCCAGGAAGGCCCCAGTGGCATCTCCCAGCCTCGCGCAGCCTGCTCCTTCCTGGGCAGGAAGCCTAGCAGCGAGGCAAGTCTGGGCAAGGCTCGCCCAGGGCAGAGCAGCCTCGCGCCAGCAACTCTGCCAGATCGGGCCTCTGAGCAGAGCTGGAGTTCTGCCGTCCTGGAGGGGCACTCGGCTCCAGCCAAATAGGGCTTGAGCCAAACGAGGCTGGGCTGCCTCTTCTTCCCTCGAGGAGGCTCGCCTCCCCGCCAGCTGTTCACTCGGCTTCCAGGTGGGGGCGCTCTGCGCCTCCTGCAGGTCTTGGCTCAGGGGCTGCTTGCCCTGACCTGGGGCTGTGGGTGGGAGCCCAGGCACGCAGGGGCAGGCCCCAACCAGCTGCACACGTCTCTGCTGGGGACGAGAGCGCTAGGGAAGCTACGTGTGTGAGGCAGCTGCTGGGCGCCCAGGGAGTCAGCCTCCGGATGTGCGGGGCTGCAGACCCCAGCCAGGGGCCCTGGGAGCCTGGTGCACTCCGTGCGGCGCTGAGTCTGGGCGGCCAAGCAACCGCTGGAGGAGCCCTGCACTGGCCCTTCCCTTCCCTCGCACAGAGCTCTTCCTGCTGGAGCCCTTGGCAGTGTGCAAGCCACCGGCCCCTAAGCCCTCCCCAAGGACGCCTGGGGCCTAGGTGCAAAGGCAAGGCAGGAGTGGAGCTGAGGCCAGGAAGGCGCCAGTGGCGTCTCCCAGCCTCGCGCAGCCTGCTCCTTCCTGGGCAGGAAGCCTAGCAGCGAGGCAAGTCTGGGCAAGGCTCGCCCAGGGCAGAGCAGCCTCGCGACAGCAACTCTGCCAGAACGGGCCTCTGAGCAGAGCTGGAGCTCTGCCGTCCTGGAGGCGCACACGGCTCCAGCCAAGTAGGGCTTGAGCCAAACGAGGCTGGGCTGCCTCTTCTTCCCTCGAGGAGGCTCGCCTCCCCGCCAGCTGTTCACTCGGCTTCCAGGTGGGGGCGCTCTGCGCCTCCTGCAGGTCTTGGCTCAGGGGCTGCTTACCCTGAGCTGGGGCTGTGGGCGGGAGCCCAGGAACGCAGGGGCAGGCCCCAACCAGCTGCACACATCTCTGCTGGAGACGAGAGCGCTAGGGAAGCTACGTGTGTGAGGCAGCTGCTGGGCGCCCAGGGAGTCAGCCTCCGGGTGTGCGGGGCTGCAGACCGCAGCCAGGGGCCCTGGGAGCCTGGTGCACTCCGTGTGGCGCTGAATCTGGGCGGCCAAGCAACCGCTGGAGGAGCCCTGCACTGGCCCTTCCCTTCCCTCGCACAGAGCTCTTCCTGCTGGAGCCCTTGGCAGTGTGCAAGCCACCGGCCCCTAAGCCCTCCCCAAGGACGCCTGGGGCCTAGGTGCAAAGGCAAGGCAGGAGCGGAGCTGAGGCCAGGAAGGCGCCAGTGGCGTCTCCCAGCCTCGCGCAGCCTGCTCCTTCCTGGGCAGGAAGCCTAGTAGCGAGGCAAGTCTGGGCAAGGCTCGCCCAGGGCAGAGCAGCCTCGCGCCAGCAACTCTGTCAGATCGGGCCTCTGAGCAGAGCTGGAGCTCTGCCGTCCTGGAGGCGCACTCGGCTCCAGCCAAGTAGGGCTTGAGCCAAACGAGGCTGGGCTGCCTCTTCTTCCCTCGAGGAGGCTCGCCTCCCCGCCAGCTGTTCACTCGGCTTCCAGGTGGGGGCGCTCTGCGCCTCCTGCAGGTCTTGGCTCAGGGGCTGCTTGCCCTGAGCTGGGGCTGTGGGCGGGAGCCCAGGCACGCAGGGGCAGGCCCCAACCAGCTGCACACGTCTCTGCTGGGGAGGAGAGCGCTAGGGAAGCTACGTGTGTGAGGCAGCTGCTGGGCGCCCAGGGAGTCAGCCTCCGGGTGTGCGGGGCTGCAGACCCCAGCCAGGGCCCTGGCAGCCTGGTGCACTCCGTGCGGCGCTGAGCCTGGGCGGCCAAGCAACCGCTGGAGGAGCCCTGCACTAGCCCTTCCCTTCCCTCGCACAGAGCTCTTCCTGCTGGAGCCCTTGGCAGTGTGCAAGCCACCGGCCCCTAAGCCCTCTCCAAGGAGGCCTGGGGCCTAGGTGCAAAGGCAAGGCAGGAGCGGAGCTGAGGCCAGGAAGGCCCCAGTGGCGTCTCCCAGCCTCGCGCAGCCTGCTCCTTCCTGGGCAGGAAGCCTAGCAGCGAGGCAAGTCTGGGCAAGGCTCGCCCAGGGCAGAGCAGCCTCGCGCCAGCAACTCTGCCAGAACGGGCCTCTGACCAGAGCTGGAGCTCTGCCGTCCTGGAGGCGCACTCGGCTCCAGCCAAGTAGGGCTTGAGCCAAACGAGGCTGGGCTGCCTCTTCTTCCCTCGAGGAGGCTCGCCTCCCCGCCAGCTGTTCACTCGGCTTCCAGGTGGGGGCGCTCTGCGCCTCCTGCAGGTCTTGGCTCAGGGGCTGCTTGCCCTGAGCTGGGGCTGTGGGTGGGAGCCCAGGCACGCAGGGGCAGGCCCCAACCAGCTGCGCACGTCTCTGCTGGGGAGGAGAGTGCTAGGGAAGCTACGTGTGTGAGGCAGCTGCTGGGCGCCCAAGGAGTCAGCCTCCGGGTGTGCGGGGCTGCAGACCCCAGCCAGGGGCCCTGGGAGCCTGGTGCACTCCGTCCGGCGCTGAGCCTGGGCGGCCAAGCAACCGCTGGAGGAGCCCTGCACTGGCCCTTCCCTTCCCTCGCACAGAGCTCTTCCTGCTGGAGCCCTTGGCAGTGTGCAAGCCACCGGCCCCTAAGCCCTCCCCAAGGACGCCTGGGGCCTAGGTGCAAAGGCAAGGCAGGAGCGGAGCTGAGGCCAGGAAGGCGCCAGTGGCATCTCCCAGCCTCGCGCAGCCTGCTCCTTCCTGGGCAGGAAGCCTAGCAGCGAGGCAAGTCTGGGCAAGGCTCGCCCAGAGCAGAGCAGCCTCGCGCCAGCAACTCTGCCAGATCGGGCCTCTGAGCAGAGCTGGAGTTCTGCCGTCCTGGAGGCGCACTCGGCTCCAGCCAAATAGGGCTTGAGCCAAACGAGGCTGGGCTGCCTCTTCTTCCCTCGAGGAGGCTCGCCTCCCCGCCAGCTGTTCACTCGGCTTCCAGGTGGGGGCGCTCTGCGCCTCCTGCTGGTCTTGGCTCAGGGGCTGCTTGCCCTGACCTGGGGCTGTGGGTGGGAGCCCAGGCACGCAGGGGCAGGCCCCAACCAGCTGCACACGTCTCTGCTGGGGACGAGAGCGCTAGGGAAGCTACGTGTGTGAGGCAGCTGCTGGGCGCCCAGGGAGTCAGCCTCCGGGTGTGCGGGGCTGCAGACCCCAGCCAGGGGCCCTGGGAGCCTGGTGCACTCCGTGCGGCGCTGAGTCTGGGCGGCCAAGCAACCGCTGGAGGAGCCCTGCACTGGCCCTTCCCTTCCCTCGCACAGAGCTCTTCCTGCTGGAGCCCTTGGCAGTGTGCAAGCCACCGGCCCCTAAGCCCTCCCCAAGGACGCCTGGGGCCTAGGTGCAAAGGCAAGGCAGGAGCGGAGCTGATGCCAGGAAGGCGCCAGTGGCGTCTCCCAGCCTCGCGCAGCCTGCTCCTTCCTGAGCAGGAAGCCTAGCAGCGAGGCAAGTCTGGGCAAGGCTCGCCCAGGGCAGAGCAGCCTCGCGCCAGCAACTCTGCCAGAACGGGCCTCTGAGCAGAGCTGGAGCTCTGCCGTCCTGGAGGCGCACTCGGCTCCAGCCAAGTAGGGCTTGAGCCAAACGAGGCTGGGCTGCCTCTTCTTCCCTCGAGGAGGCTCGCCTCCCCGCCAGCTGTTCACTCGGCTTCCAGGTGGGGGCGCTCTGCGCCTCCTGCAGGTCTTGGCTCAGGGGCTGCTTGCCCTGAGCTGGGGCTGTGGGCGGGAGCCCAGGCACGCAGGGGCAGGCCCCAACCAGCTGCACACATCTCTGCTGGAGACGAGAGCGCTAGGGAAGCTACGTGTGTGAGGCAGCTGCTGGGCGCCCAGGGAGTCAGCCTCCGGGTGTGCGGGGCTGCAGACCCCAGCCAGGGGCCCTGGGAGCCTGGTGCACTCCATGCGGTGCTGAGTCTGGGCGGCCAAGCAACCGCTGGAGGAGCCCTGCACTGGCCCTTCCCTTCCCTCGCACAGAGCTCTTCCTGCTGGAGCCCTTGGCAGTGTGCAAGCCACCGGCCCCTAAGCCCTCCCCAAGGACGCCTGGGGCCTAGGTGCAAAGGCAAGGCAGGAGCGGAGCTGAGGCCAGGAAGGCGCCAGTGGCGTCTCCCTGCCTCGCGCAGCCTGCTCCTTCCTGGGCAGGAAGCCTAGCAGCGAGGCATTCTGGCCAAGGCTCGCCCAGGGCAGAGCAGCCTCGCGCCAGCAACTCTGCCAGATCGGGCCTCTGAGCAGAGCTGGAGCTCTGCCGTCCTGGAGGCGCACTCGGCTCCAGCCAAGTAGGGCTTGAGCCAAACGAGGCTGGGCTGCCTCTTCTTCCCTCGAGGAGGCTCGCCTCCCCGCCAGCTGTTCACTCGGCTTCCAGGTGGGGGCGCTCTGCGCCTCCTGCAGGTCTTGGCTCAGGGGCTGCTTGCCCTGAGCTGGGGCTGTGGGCGGGAGCCCAGGCACACAGGGGCAGGCCCCAACCAGCTGCACACGTCTCTGCTGGGGAGGAGAGCGCTAGGGAAGCTACGTGTGTGAGGCAGCAGCTGGGCGCCCAGGGAGTCAGCCTCCGTGTGTGCGGGGCTGCAGACCCCAGCCAGGGGCCCTGGGAGCCTGGTGCACTCCGTGCGGCGCTGAGCCTGGGCTGCCAAGCAACCGCTGGAGGAGCCCTGCACTGGCCCTTCCCTTCCCTCGCACAGAGCTCTTCCTGCTGGAGCCCTTGGCAGTGTGCAAGCCACCGGCCCCTAAGCCCTCCCCAAGGACGCCTGGGGCCTAGGTGCAAAGGCAAGGCAGGAGCGGAGCTGAGGCCAGGAAGGCCCCAGTGGCATCTCCCAGCCTCGCGCAGCCTGCTCCTTCCTGGGCAGGAAGCCTAGCAGCGAGGCAAGTCTGGGCAAGGCTCGCCCAGGGCAGAGCAGCCTCGCGCCAGCAACTCTGCCAGATCGGGCCTCTGAGCAGAGCTGGAGTTCTGCCGTCCTGGAGGCGCACTCGGCTCCAGCCAAATAGGGCTTGAGCCAAACGAGGCTGGGCTGCCTCTTCTTCCCTCGAGGAGGCTCGCCTCCCCGCCAGCTGTTCACTCGGCTTCCAGGTGGGGGCGCTCTGCGCCTCCTGCAGGTCTTGGCTCAGGGGCTGCTTGCCCTGAGCTGGGGCTGTGGGCGGGAGCCCAGGCACGCAGGGGCAGGCCCCAACCAGCTGCACACGTCTCTGCTGGGGAGGAGAGCGCTAGGGAAGCAACGTGTGTGAGGCAGCTGCTGGGCGCCCAGGGAGTCAGCCTCCGGGTGTGCGGGGCTGCAGACCCCAGCCAGGGGCCCTGGGAGCCTGGTGCACTCCGTGCCGCGCTGAGCCTGGGCGGCCAAGCAACCGCTGGAGGAGCCCTGCACTGGCCCTTCCCTTCCCTCGCACAGAGCTCTTCCTGCTGGAGCCCTTGGCAGTGTGCAAGCCACCGGCCCCTAAGCCCTCCCCAAGGAGGCCTGGGGCCTAGGTGCAAAGGCAAGGCAGGAGCGGAGCTGAGGCCAGGAAGGCGCCAGTGGCGTCTCCCAGCCTCGCGCAGCCTGCTCCTTCCTGGGCAGGAAGCCTAGCAGCGAGGCAAGTCTGGGCAAGGCTCGCCCAGGGCAGAGCAGCCTCGCGCCAGCAACTCTGCCAGAACGGGCCTCTCAGCAGAGCTGGAGCTGTGCCGTCCTGGAGGCGCACTCGGCTCCAGCCAAGTAGGGCTTGAGCCAAACGAGGCTGGGCTGCCTCTTCTTCCCTCGAGGAGGCTCGCCTCCCCGCCAGCTGTTCACTCGGCTTCCAGGTGGGGGCGCTCTGCGCCTCCTGCAGGTCTTGGCTCAGGGGCTGCTTGCCCTGAGCTGGGGCTGTGGGCGGGAGCCCAGGCACGCAGGGGCAGGCCCCAACCAGCTGCAAACGTCTCTGCTGGGGAGGAGAGCGCTAGGGAAGCTACGTGTGTGAGGCAGCAGCTGGGCGCCCAGGGAGTCAGCCTCCGGGTGTGCGGTTCTGCAGACCCCAGCCAGGGGCCCTGGGAGACTGGTGCACTCCGTGCGGCGCTGAGCCTGGGCTGCCAAGCAACCGCTGGAGGAGCCCTGCACTGGCCCTTCCCTTCCCTCGCACAGAGCTCTTCCTGCTGGAGCCCTTGGCAGTGTGCAAGCCACCGGCCCCTAAGCCCTCCCCAAGGACGCCTGGGGCCTAGGTGCAAAGGCAAGGAAGGAGCGGAGCTGAGGCCAGGAAGGCGCCAGTGGCGTCTCCCAGCCTCGCGCAGCCTGCTCCTTCCTGGGCAGGAAGCCTAGCAGCGAGGCAAGTCTGGGCAAGGCTCGCCCAGGGCAGAGCAGCCTCGCGCCAGCAACTCTGCCAGAACGGGCCTCTGAGCAGAGCTGGAGCTCTGCCGTCCTGGAGGCGCACTCGGCTCCAGCCAAGTAGGGCTTGAGCCAAACGAGGCTGGGCTGCCTCTTCTTCCCTCGAGGAGGCTCGCCTCCCCGCCAGCTGTTCACTCGGCTTCCAGGTGGGGGCGCTCTGAGCCTCCTGCAGGTCTTGGCTCAGGGGCTGCTTGCCCTGAGCTGGGGCTGTGGGTGGGAGCCCAGGCACGCAGGGGCAGGCCCCAACCAGCTGCACACGTCTCTGCTGGGGACGAGAGCGCTAGGGAAGCTACGTGTGTGAGGCAGCTGCTGGGCGCCCAGGGAGTCAGCCTCCGGATGTGCGGGGCTGCAGACCCCAGCCAGGGGCCCTGGGAGCCTGGTGCACTCCGTGCGGCGCTGAATCTGGGCGGCCAAGCAACCGCTGGAGGAGCCCTGCACTGGCCCTTCCCTTCCCTCGCACAGAGCTCTTCCTGCTGGAGCCCTTGGCAGTGTGCAAGCCACCGGCCCCTAAGCCCTCCCCAAGGACGCCTGGGGCCTAGGTGCAAAGGCAAGGCAGGAGCGGAGCTGAGGCCAGGAAGGCGCCAGTGGCGTCTCCCAGCCTCGCACAGCCTGCTCCTTCCTGGGCAGGAAGCCTAGTAGCGAGGCAAGTCTGGGCAAGGCTCGCCCAGGGCAGAGCAGCCTCGCGCCAGCAACTCTGTCAGATCGGGCCTCTGAGCAGAGCTGGAGCTCTGCCGTCCTGGAGGCGCACTCGGCTCCAGCCAAGTAGGGCTTGAGCCAAACGAGGCTGGGCTGCCTCTTCTTCCCTCGAGGAGGCTCGCCTCCCCGCCAGCTGTTCACTCGGCTTCCAGGTGGGGGCGCTCTGCGCCTCCTGCAGGTCTTGGCTCAGGGGCTGCTTGCCCTGAGCTGGGGCTGTGGGCGGGAGCCCAGGCACGCAGGGGCAGGCCCCAACCAGCTGCACACGTCTCTGCTGGGGAGGAGAGCGCTAGGGAAGCTACGTGTGTGAGGCAGCTGCTGGGCGCCCAGGGAGTCAGCCTCCGGGTGTGCGGGGCTGCAGACCCCAGCCAGGGGCCCTGGCAGCCTGGTGCACTCCGTGCGGCGCTGAGCCTGGGCGGCCAAGCAACCGCTGGAGGAGCCCTGCACTAGCCCTTCCCTTCCCTCGCACAGAGCTCTTCCTGCTGGAGCCCTTGGCAGTGTGCAAGCCACCGGCCCCTAAGCCCTCTCCAAGGAGGCCTGGGGCCTAGGTGCAAAGGCAAGGCAGGAGCGGAGCTGAGGCCAGGAAGGCCCCAGTGGCGTCTCCCAGCCTCGCGCAGCCTGCTCCTTCCTGGGCAGGAAGCCTAGCAGCGAGGCAAGTCTGGGCAAGGCTCGCCCAGGGCAGAGCAGCCTCGCGCCAGCAACTCTGCCAGAACGGGCCTCTGAGCAGAGCTGGAGCTCTGCCGTCCTGGAGGCGCACTCGGCTCCAGCCAAGTAGGGCTTGAGCCAAACGAGGCTGGGCTGCCTCTTCTTCCCTCGAGGAGGCTCGCCTCCCCGCCAGCTGTTCACTCGGCTTCCAGGTGGGGGCGCTCTGCGCCTCCTGCAGGTCTTGGCTCAGGGGCTGCTTGCCCTGAGCTGGGGCTGTGGGTGGGAGCCCAGGCACGCAGGGGCAGGCCCCAACCAGCTGCGCACGTCTCTGCTGGGGAGGAGAGTGCTAGGGAAGCTACGTGTGTGAGGCAGCTGCTGGGCGCCCAGGGAGTCAGCCTCCGGGTGTGCGGGGCTGCAGACCCCAGCCAGGGGCCCTGGGAGCCTGGTGCACTCCGTCCGGCGCTGAGCCTGGGCGGCCAAGCAACCGCTGGAGGAGCCCTGCACTGGCCCTTCCCTTCCCTCGCACAGAGCTCTTCCTGCTGGAGCCCTTGGCAGTGTGCAAGCCACCGGCCCCTAAGCCCTCCCCAAGGACGCCTGGGGCCTAGGTGCAAAGGCAAGGCAGGAGCGGAGCTGAGGCCAGGAAGGCGCCAGTGGCATCTCCCAGCCTCGCGCAGCCTGCTCCTTCCTGGGCAGGAAGCCTAGCAGCGAGGCAAGTCTGGGCAAGGCTCGCCCAGGGCAGAGCAGCCTCGCGCCAGCAACTCTGCCAGATCGGGCCTCTGAGCAGAGCTGGAGTTCTGCCGTCCTGGAGGCTCACTCGGCTCCAGCCAAGTAGGGCTTGAGCCAAACGAGGCTGGGCTGCCTCTTCTTCCCTCGAGGAGGCTCGCCTCCCCGCCAGCTGTTCACTCGGCTTCCAGGTGGGGGCGCTCTGCGCCTCCTGCAGGTCTTGGCTCAGGGGCTGCTTGCCCTGACCTGGGGCTGTGGGTGGGAGCCCAGGCACGCAGGGGCAGGCCCCAACCAGCTGCACACGTCTCTGCTGGGGACGAGAGCGCTAGGGAAGCTACGTGTGTGACGCAGCTGCTGGGCGCCCAGGGAGTCAGCCTCCGGGTGTGCGGGGCTGCAGACCCCAGCCAGGGGCCCTGGGAGCCTGGTGCACTCCGTGCGGCGCTGAGTCTGGGTGGCCAAGCAACCGCTGGAGGAGCCCTGCACTGGCCCTTCCCTTCCCTCGCACAGAGCTCTTCCTGCTGGAGCCCTTGGCAGTGTGCAAGCCACCGGCCCCTAAGCCCTCCCCAAGGACGCCTGGGGCCTAGGTGCAAAGGCAGGGCAGGAGCGGAGCTGAGGCCAGGAAGGCGCCAGTGGCGTCTCCCACCCTCGCGCAGCCTGCTCCTTCCTGGGCAGGAAGCCTAGCAGCGAGGCAAGTCTGGGCAAGTCTCGCCCAGGGCAGAGCAGCCTCGCGCCAGCAACTCTGCCAGAACGGGCCTCTGAGCAGAGCTGGAGCTCTGCCGTCCTGGAGGCGCACTCGGCTCCAGCCAAGTAGGGCTTGAGCCAAACGAGGCTGGGCTGCCTCTTCTTCCCTCGAGGAGGCTCGCTTCCCCGCCAGCTGTTCACTCGGCTTCCAGGTGGGGGCGCTCTGCGCCTCCTGCATGTCTTGGCTCAGGGGCTGCTTGCCCTGAGCTGGGGCTGTGGGCGGGAGCCCAGGCACGCAGGGGCAGGCCCCAACCTGCTGCGCACGTCTCTGCTGGGGAGGCGAGCGCTAGGGAAGCTACGTGTGTGAGGCAGCTGCTGGGCGCCAAGGGAGTCAGCCTCCGGGTGTGCGGGGCTGCAGACCCCAGCCAGGGGCCCTGGGAGCCTGGTGCACTCCGTGCGGCGCTGAGCCTGGGCGGCCAAGCAACCGCTGGAGGAGCCCTGCACTGGCCCTTCCCTTTCCTCGCACAGAGCTCTTCCTGCTGGAGCCCTTGGCAGTGTGCAAGCCACCGGCCCCTAAGCCCTCCCCAAGGACGCCTGGGGCCTAGGTGCAAAGGCAAGGCAGGAGCGGAGCTGAGGCCAGGAAGGCGCCAGTGGCATCTCCCAGCATCGCGCAGCCTGCTCCTTCCTGGGCAGGAAGCCTAGCAGCGAGGCAAGTCTGGGCAAGGCTCGCCCAGAGCAGAGCAGCCTCGCGCCAGCAACTCTGCCAGATCGAGCCTCTGAGCAGAGCTGGAGTTCTGCCGTCCTGGAGGCGCACTCGGCTCCAGCCAAATAGGGCTTGAGCCAAACGAGGCTGGGCTGCCTCTTCTTCCCTCGAGGAGGCTCGCCTCCCCGCCAGCTGTTCACTCGGCTTCCAGGTGGGGGCGCTCTGCGCCTCCTGCTGGTCTTGGCTCAGGGGCTGCTTGCCCTGACCTGGGGCTGTGGGTGGGAGCCCAGGCACGCAGGGGCAGGCCCCAACCAGCTGCACACGTCTCTGCTGGGGACGAGAGCGCTAGGGAAGCTACGTGTGTGAGGCAGCTGCTGGGCGCCCAGGGAGTCAGCCTCCGGGTGTGCGGGGCTGCAGACCCCAGCCAGGGGCCCTGGGAGCCTGGTGCACTCCGTGCGGCGCTGAGTCTGGGCGGCCAAGCAACCGCTGGAGGAGCCCTGCACTGGCCCTTCCCTTCCCTCGCACAGAGCTCTTCCTGCTGGAGCCCTTGGCAGTGTGCAAGCCACCGGCCCCTAAGCCCTCCCCAAGGACGCCTGGGGCCTAGGTGCAAAGGCAAGGCAGGAGCGGAGCTGATGCCAGGAAGGCGCCAGTGGCGTCTCCCAGCCTCGCGCAGCCTGCTCCTTCCTGAGCAGGAAGCCTAGCAGCGAGGCAAGTCTGGGCAAGGCTCGCCCAGGGCAGAGCAGCCTCGCGCCAGCAACTCTGCCAGAACGGGCCTCTGAGCAGAGCTGGAGCTCTGCCGTCCTGGAGGCGCACTCGGCTCCAGCCAAGTAGGGCTTGAGCCAAACGAGGCTGGGCTGCCTCTTCTTCCCTCGAGGAGGCTCGCCTCCCCGCCAGCTGTTCACTCGGCTTCCAGGTGGGGGCGCTCTGCGCCTCCTGCAGGTCTTGGCTCAGGGGCTGCTTGCCCTGAGCTGGGGCTGTGGGCGGGAGCCCAGGCACGCAGGGGCAGGCCCCAACCAGCTGCACACATCTCTGCTGGAGACGAGAGCGCTAGGGAAGCTACGTGTGTGAGGCAGCTGCTGGGCGCCCAGGGAGTCAGCCTCCGGGTGTGCGGGGCTGCAGACCCCAGCCAGGGGCCCTGGGAGCCTGGTGCACTCCGTGCGGTGCTGAGTCTGGGCGGCCAAGCAACCGCTGGAGGAGCCCTGCACTGGCCCTTCCCTTCCCTCGCACAGAGCTCTTCCTGCTGGAGCCCTTGGCAGTGTGCAAGCCACCGGCCCCTAAGCCCTCCCCAAGGACGCCTGGGGCCTAGGTGCAAAGGCAAGGCAGGAGCGGAGCTGAGGCCAGGAAGGCGCCAGTGGCGTCTCCCTGCCTCGCGCAGCCTGCTCCTTCCTGGGCAGGAAGCCTAGCAGCGAGGCATTCTGGCCAAGGCTCGCCCAGGGCAGAGCAGCCTCGCGCCAGCAACTCTGCCAGATCGGGCCTCTGAGCAGAGCTGGAGCTCTGCCGTCCTGGAGGCGCACTCGGCTCCAGCCAAGTAGGGCTTGAGCCAAACGAGGCTGGGCTGCCTCTTCTTCCCTCGAGGAGGCTCGCCTCCCCGCCAGCTGTTCACTCGGCTTCCAGGTGGGGGCGCTCTGCGCCTCCTGCAGGTCTTGGCTCAGGGGCTGCTTGCCCTGAGCTGGGGCTGTGCGCGGGAGCCCAGGCACACAGGGGCAGGCCCCAACCAGCTGCACACGTCTCTGCTGGGGAGGAGAGCGCTAGGGAAGCTACGTGTGTGAGGCAGCAGCTGGGCGCCCAGGGAGTCAGCCTCCGTGTGTGCGGGGCTGCAGACCCCAGCCAGGGGCCCTGGGAGCCTGGTGCACTCCGTGCGGCGCTGAGCCTGGGCTGCCAAGCAACCGCTGGAGGAGCCCTGCACTGGCCCTTCCCTTCCCTCGCACAGAGCTCTTCCTGCTGGAGCCCTTGGCAGTGTGCAAGCCACCGGCCCCTAAGCCCTCCCCAAGGACGCCTGGGGCCTAGGTGCAAAGGCAAGGCAGGAGCGGAGCTGAGGCCAGGAAGGCCCCAGTGGCATCTCCCAGCCTCGCGCAGCCTGCTCCTTCCTGGGCAGGAAGCCTAGCAGCGAGGCAAGTCTGGGCAAGGCTCGCCCAGGGCAGAGCAGCCTCGCGCCAGCAACTCTGCCAGATCGGGCCTCTGAGCAGAGCTGGAGTTCTGCCGTCCTGGAGGCGCACTCGGCTCCAGCCAAATAGGGCTTGAGCCAAACGAGGCTGGGCTGCCTCTTCTTCCCTCGAGGAGGCTCGCCTCCCCGCCAGCTGTTCACTCGGCTTCCAGGTGGGGGCGCTCTGCGCCTCCTGCAGGTCTTGGCTCAGGGGCTGCTTGCCCTGACCTGGGGCTGTGGGTGGGAGCCCAGGCACGCAGGGGCAGGCCCCAACCAGCTGCACACGTCTCTGCTGGGGACGAGAGCGCTAGGGAAGCTACGTGTGTGAGGCAGCTGCTGGGCGCCCAGGGAGTCAGCCTCCGGATGTGCGGGGCTGCAGACCCCAGCCAGGGGCCCTGGGAGCCTGGTGCACTCCGTGCGGCGCTGAGTCTGGGCGGCCAAGCAACCGCTGGAGGAGCCCTGCACTGGCCCTTCCCTTCCCTCGCACAGAGCTCTTCCTGCTGGAGCCCTTGGCAGTGTGCAAGCCACCGGCCCCTAAGCCCTCCCCAAGGACGCCTGGGGCCTAGGTGCAAAGGCAAGGCAGGAGTGGAGCTGAGGCCAGGAAGGCGCCAGTGGCGTCTCCCAGCCTCGCGCAGCCTGCTCCTTCCTGGGCAGGAAGCCTAGCAGCGAGGCAAGTCTGGGCAAGGCTCGCCCAGGGCAGAGCAGCCTCGCGCCAGCAACTCTGCCAGAACGGGCCTCTGAGCAGAGCTGGAGCTCTGCCGTCCTGGAGGCGCACACGGCTCCAGCCAAGTAGGGCTTGAGCCAAACGAGGCTGGGCTGCCTCTTCTTCCCTCGAGGAGGCTCGCCTCCCCGCCAGCTGTTCACTCGGCTTCCAGGTGGGGGCGCTCTGCGCCTCCTGCAGGTCTTGGCTCAGGGGCTGCTTACCCTGAGCTGGGGCTGTGGGCGGGAGCCCAGGAACGCAGGGGCAGGCCCCAACCAGCTGCACACATCTCTGCTGGAGACGAGAGCGCTAGGGAAGCTACGTGTGTGAGGCAGCTGCTGGGCGCCCAGGGAGTCAGCCTCCGGGTGTGCGGGGCTGCAGACCCCAGCCAGGGGCCCTGGGAGCCTGGTGCACTCCGTGTGGCGCTGAATCTGGGCGGCCAAGCAACCGCTGGAGGAGCCCTGCACTGGCCCTTCCCTTCCCTCGCACAGAGCTCTTCCTGCTGGAGCCCTTGGCAGTGTGCAAGCCACCGGCCCCTAAGCCCTCCCCAAGGACGCCTGGGGCCTAGGTGCAAAGGCAAGGCAGGAGCGGAGCTGAGGCCAGGAAGACGCCAGTGGCGTCTCCCAGCCTCGCGCAGCCTGCTCCTTCCTGGGCAGGAAGCCTAGTAGCGAGGCAAGTCTGGGCAAGTCTCGCCCAGGGCAGAGCAGCCTCGCGCCAGCAACTCTGTCAGATCGGGCCTCTGAGCAGAGCTGGAGCTCTGCCGTCCTGGAGGCGCACTCGGCTCCAGCCAAGTAGGGCTTGAGCCAAACGAGGCTGGGCTGCCTCTTCTTCCCTCGAGGAGGCTCGCCTCCCCGCCAGCTGTTCACTCGGCTTCCAGGTGGGGGCGCTCTGCGCCTCCTGCAGGTCTTGGCTCAGGGGCTGCTTGCCCTGAGCTGGGGCTGTGGGCGGGAGCCCAGGCACGCAGGGGCAGGCCCCAACCAGCTGCACACGTCTCTGCTGGGGAGGAGAGCGCTAGGGAAGCTACGTGTGTGAGGCAGCTGCTGGGCGCCCAGGGAGTCAGCCTCCGGGTGTGCGGGGCTGCAGACCCCAGCCAGGGCCCTGGCAGCCTGGTGCACTCCGTGCGGCGCTGAGCCTGGGCGGCCAAGCAACCGCTGGAGGAGCCCTGCACTAGCCCTTCCCTTCCCTCGCACAGAGCTCTTCCTGCTGGAGCCCTTGGCAGTGTGCAAGCCACCGGCCCCTAAGCCCTCTCCAAGGAGGCCTGGGGCCTAGGTGCAAAGGCAAGGCAGGAGCGGAGCTGAGGCCAGGAAGGCCCCAGTGGCGTCTCCCAGCCTCGCGCAGCCTGCTCCTTCCTGGGCAGGAAGCCTAGCAGCGAGGCAAGTCTGGGCAAGGCTCGCCCAGGGCAGAGCAGCCTCGCGCCAGCAACTCTGCCAGAACGGGCCTCTGAGCAGAGCTGGAGCTCTGCCGTCCTGGAGGCGCACTCGGCTCCAGCCAAGTAGGGCTTGAGCCAAACGAGGCTGGGCTGCCTCTTCTTCCCTCGAGGAGGCTCGCCTCCCCGCCAGCTGTTCACTCGGCTTCCAGGTGGGGGCGCTCTGCGCCTCCTGCAGGTCTTGGCTCAGGGGCTGCTTGCCCTGAGCTGGGGCTGTGGGTGGGAGCCCAGGCACGCAGGGGCAGGCCCCAACCAGCTGCGCACGTCTCTGCTGGGGAGGAGAGTGCTAGGGAAGCTACGTGTGTGAGGCAGCTGCTGGGCGCCCAGGGAGTCAGCCTCCGGGTGTGCGGGGCTGCAGACCCCAGCCAGGGGCCCTGGGAGCCTGGTGCACTCCGTCCGGCGCTGAGCCTGGGCGGCCAAGCAACCGCTGGAGGAGCCCTGCACTGGCCCTTCCCTTCCCTCGCACAGAGCTCTTCCTGCTGGAGCCCTTGGCAGTGTGCAAGCCACCGGCCCCTAAGCCCTCCCCAAGGACGCCTGGGGCCTAGGTGCAAAGGCAAGGCAGGAGCGGAGCTGAGGCCAGGAAGGCGCCAGTGGCATCTCCCAGCCTCGCGCAGCCTGCTCCTTCCTGGGCAGGAAGCCTAGCAGCGAGGCAAGTCTGGGCAAGGCTCGCCCAGGGCAGAGCAGCCTCGCGCCAGCAACTCTGCCAGATCGGGCCTCTGAGCAGAGCTGGAGTTCTGCCGTCCTGGAGGCGCACTCGGCTCCAGCCAAGTAGGGCTTGAGCCAAACGAGGCTGGGCTGCCTCTTCTTCCCTCGAGGAGGCTCGCCTCCCCGCCAGCTGTTCACTCGGCTTCCAGGTGGGGGCGCTCTGCGCCTCCTGCAGGTCTTGGCTCAGGGGCTGCTTGCCCTGACCTGGGGCTGTGGGTTTGAGCCCAGGCACGCAGGGGCAGGCCCCAACCAGCTGCACACGTCTCTGCTGGGGACGAGAGCGCTAGGGAAGCTACGTGTGTGACGCAGCTGCTGGGCGCCCAGGGAGTCAGCCTCCGGGTGTGCGGGGCTGCAGACCCCAGCCAGGGGCCCTGGGAGCCTGGTGCACTCCGTGCGGCGCTGAGTCTGGGCGGCCAAGCAACCGCTGGAGGAGCCCTGCACTGGCCCTTCCCTTCCCTCGCACAGAGCTCTTCCTGCTGGAGCCCTTGGCAGTGTGCAAGCCACCGGCCCCTAAGCCCTCCCCAAGGACGCCTGGGGCCTAGGTGCAAAGGCAAGGCAGGAGCGGAGCTGAGGCCAGGAAGGCGCCAGTGGCGTCTCCCAGCCTCGCGCAGCCTGCTCCTTCCTGGGCAGGAAGCCTAGCAGCGAGGCAAGTCTGGGCAAGGCTCGCCCAGGGCAGAGCAGCCTCGCGCCAGCAACTCTGCCAGAACGGGCCTCTGAGCAGAGCTGGAGCTCTGCCGTCCTGGAGGCGCACTCGGCTCCAGCCAAGTAGGGCTTGAGCCAAACGAGGCTGGGCTGCCTCTTCTTCCCTCGAGGAGGCTCGCTTCCCCGCCAGCTGTTCACTCGGCTTCCAGGTGGGGGCGCTCTGCGCCTCCTGCAGGTCTTGGCTCAGGGGCTGCTTGCCCTGAGCTGGGGCTGTGGGCGGGAGCCCAGGCACGCAGGGGCAGGCCCCAACCTGCTGCGCACGTCTCTGCTGGGGAGGCGAGCGCTAGGGAAGCTACGTGTGTGAGGCAGCTGCTGGGCGCCAAGGGAGTCAGCCTCCGGGTGTGCGGGGCTGCAGACCCCAGCCAGGGGCCCTGGGAGCCTGGTGCACTCCGTGCGGCGCTGAGCCTGGGCGGCCAAGCAACCGCTGGAGGAGCCCTGCACTGGCCCTTCCCTTTCCTCGCACAGAGCTCTTCCTGCTGGAGCCCTTGGCAGTGTGCAAGCCACCGGCCCCTAAGCCCTCCCCAAGGACGCCTGGGGCCTAGGTGCAAAGGCAAGGCAGGAGCGGAGCTGAGGCCAGGAAGGCGCCAGTGGCATCTCCCAGCATCGCGCAGCCTGCTCCTTCCTGGGCAGGAAGCCTAGCAGCGAGGCAAGTCTGGGCAAGGCTCGCCCAGGGCAGAGCAGCCTCGCGCCAGCAACTCTGCCAGATCGGGCCTCTGAGCAGAGCTGGAGTTCTGCCGTCCTGGAGGCGCACTCGGCTCCAGCCAAATAGGGCTTGAGCCAAACGAGGCTGGGCTGCCTCTTCTTCCCTCGAGGAGGCTCGCCTCCCCGCCAGCTGTTCACTCGGCTTCCAGGTGGGGGCGCTCTGCGCCTCCTGCTGGTCTTGGCTCAGGGGCTGCTTGCCCTGACCTGGGGCTGTGGGTGGGAGCCCAGGCACGCAGGGGCAGGCCCCAACCAGCTGCACACGTCTCTGCTGGGGACGAGAGCGCTAGGGAAGCTACGTGTGTGAGGCAGCTGCTGGGCGCCCAGGGAGTCAGCCTCCGGGTGTGCGGGGCTGCAGACCCCAGCCAGGGGCCCTGGGAGCCTGGTGCACTCCGTGCGGCGCTGAGTCTGGGCGGCCAAGCAACCGCTGGAGGAGCCCTGCACTGGCCCTTCCCTTCCCTCGCACAGAGCTCTTCCTGCTGGAGCCCTTGGCAGTGTGCAAGCCACCGGCCCCAAAGCCCTCCCCAAGGACGCCTGGGGCCTAGGTGCAAAGGCAAGGCAGGAGCGGAGCTGATGCCAGGAAGGCGCCAGTGGCGTCTCCCAGCCTCGCGCAGCCTGCTCCTTCCTGAGCAGGAAGCCTAGCAGCGAGGCAAGTCTGGGCAAGGCTCGCCCAGGGCAGAGCAGCCTCGCGCCAGCAACTCTGCCAGAACGGGCCTCTGAGCAGAGCTGGAGCTCTGCCGTCCTGGAGGCGCACTCGGCTCCAGCCAAGTAGGGCTTGAGCCAAACGAGGCTGGGCTGCCTCTTCTTCCCTCGAGGAGGCTCGCCTCCCCGCCAGCTGTTCACTCGGCTTCCAGGTGGGGGCGCTCTGCGCCTCCTGCAGGTCTTGGCTCAGGGGCTGCTTGCCCTGAGCTGGGGCTGTGGGCGGGAGCCCAGGCACGCAGGGGCAGGCCCCAACCAGCTGCACACATCTCTGCTGGAGACGAGAGCGCTAGGGAAGCTACGTGTGTGAGGCAGCTGCTGGGCGCCCAGGGAGTCAGCCTCCGGGTGTGCGGGGCTGCAGACCCCAGCCAGGGGCCCTGGGAGCCTGGTGCACTCCGTGCGGTGCTGAGTCTGGGCGGCCAAGCAACCGCTGGAGGAGCCCTGCACTGGCCCTTCCCTTCCCTCGCACAGAGCTCTTCCTGCTGGAGCCCTTGGCAGTGTGCAAGCCACCGGCCCCTAAGCCCTCCCCAAGGACGCCTGGGGCCTAGGTGCAAAGGCAAGGCAGGAGCGGAGCTGAGGCCAGGAAGGCGCCAGTGGCGTCTCACAGCCTCGCGCAGCCTGCTCCTTCCTGGGCAGGAAGCCTAGCAGCGAGGCATTCTGGCCAAGGCTCGCCCAGGGCAGAGCAGCCTCGCGCCAGCAACTCTGCCAGATCGGGCCTCTGAGCAGAGCTGGAGCTCTGCCGTCCTGGAGGCGCACTCGGCTCCAGCCAAGTAGGGCTTGAGCCAAACGAGGCTGGGCTGCCTCTTCTTCCCTCGAGGAGGCTCGCCTCCCCGCCAGCTGTTCACTCGGCTTCCAGGTGGGGGCGCTCTGCGCCTCCTGCAGGTCTTGGCTCAGGGGCTGCTTGCCCTGAGCTGGGGCTGTGGGCGGGAGCCCAGGCACACAGGGGCAGGCCCCAACCAGCTGCACACGTCTCTGCTGGGGAGGAGAGCGCTAGGGAAGCTACGTGTGTGAGGCAGCAGCTGGGCGCCCAGGGAGTCAGCCTCCGTGTGTGCGGGGCTGCAGACCCCAGCCAGGGGCCCTGGGAGCCTGGTGCACTCCGTGCGGCGCTGAGCCTGGGCTGCCAAGCAACCGCTGGAGGAGCCCTGCACTGGCCCTTCCCTTCCCTCGCACAGAGCTCTTCCTGCTGGAGCCCTTGGCAGTGTGCAAGCCACCGGCCCCTAAGCCCTCCCCAAGGACGCCTGGGGCCTAGGTGCAAAGGCAAGGCAGGAGCGGAGCTGAGGCCAGGAAGGCCCCAGTGGCATCTCCCAGCCTCGCGCAGCCTGCTCCTTCCTGGGCAGGAAGCCTAGCAGCGAGGCAAGTCTGGGCAAGGCTCGCCCAGGGCAGAGCAGCCTCGCGCCAGCAACTCTGCCAGATCGGGCCTCTGAGCAGAGCTGGAGTTCTGCCGTCCTGGAGGCGCACTCGGCTCCAGCCAAATAGGGCTTGAGCCAAACGAGGCTGGGCTGCCTCTTCTTCCCTCGAGGAGGCTCGCCTCCCCGCCAGCTGTTCACTCGGCTTCCAGGTGGGGGCGCTCTGCGCCTCCTGCAGGTCTTGGCTCAGGGGCTGCTTGCCCTGAGCTGGGGCTGTGGGCGGGAGCCCAGGCACGCAGGGGCAGGCCCCAACCAGCTGCACACGTCTCTGCTGGGGAGGAGAGCGCTAGGGAAGCTACGTGTGTGAGGCAGCTGCTGGGCGCCCAGGGAGTCAGCCTCCGGGTGTGCGGGGCTGCAGACCCCAGCCAGGGGCCCTGGGAGCCTGGTGCACTCCGTGCCGCGCTGAGCCTGGGCGGCCAAGCAACCGCTGGAGGAGCCCTGCACTGGCCCTTCCCTTCCCTCGCACAGAGCTCTTCCTGCTGGAGCCCTTGGCAGTGTGCAAGCCACCGGCCCCTAAGCCCTCTCCAAGGAGGCCTGGGGCCTAGGTGCAAAGGCAAGGCAGGAGCGGAGCTGAGGCCAGGAAGGCGCCAGTGGCGTCTCCCAGCCTCGCGCAGCCTGCTCCTTCCTGGGCAGGAAGCCTAGCAGCGAGGCAAGTCTGGGCAAGGCTCGCCCAGGGCAGAGCAGCCTCGCGCCAGCAACTCTGCCAGAACGGGCCTCTCAGCAGAGCTGGAGCTGTGCCGTCCTGGAGGCGCACTCGGCTCCAGCCAAGTAGGGCTTGAGCCAAACGAGGCTGGGCTGCCTCTTCTTCCCTCGAGGAGGCTCGCCTCCCCGCCAGCTGTTCACTCGGCTTCCAGGTGGGGGCGCTCTGCGCCTCCTGCAGGTCTTGGCTCAGGGGCTGCTTGCCCTGAGCTGGGGCTGTGGGCGGGAGCCCAGGCACGCAGGGGCAGGCCCCAACCAGCTGCAAACGTCTCTGCTGGGGAGGAGAGCGCTAGGGAAGCTACGTGTGTGAGGCAGCAGCTGGGCGCCCAGGGAGTCAGCCTCCGGGTGTGCGGTTCTGCAGACCCCAGCCAGGGGCCCTGGGAGACTGGTGCACTCCGTGCGGCGCTGAGCCTGGGCTGCCAAGCAACCGCTGGAGGAGCCCTGCACTGGCCCTTCCCTTCCCTCGCACAGAGCTCTTCCTGCTGGAGCCCTTGGCAGTGTGCAAGCCACCGGCCCCTAAGCCCTCCCCAAGGACGCCTGGGGCCTAGGTGCAAAGGCAAGGAAGGAGCGGAGCTGAGGCCAGGAAGGCGCCAGTGGCGTCTCCCAGCCTCGCGCAGCCTGCTCCTTCCTGGGCAGGAAGCCTAGCAGCGAGGCAAGTCTGGGCAAGGCTCGCCCAGGGCAGAGCAGCCTCGCGCCAGCAACTCTGCCAGAACGGGCCTCTGAGCAGAGCTGGAGCTCTGCCGTCCTGGAGGCGCACTCGGCTCCAGCCAAGTAGGGCTTGAGCCAAACGAGGCTGGGCTGCCTCTTCTTCCCTCGAGGAGGCTCGCCTCCCCGCCAGCTGTTCACTCGGCTTCCAGGTGGGGGCGCTCTGAGCCTCCTGCAGGTCTTGGCTCAGGGGCTGCTTGCCCTGAGCTGGGGCTGTGGGTGGGAGCCCAGGCACGCAGGGGCAGGCCCCAACCAGCTGCACACGTCTCTGCTGGGGACGAGAGCGCTAGGGAAGCTACGTGTGTGAGGCAGCTGCTGGGCGCCCAGGGAGTCAGCCTCCGGATGTGCGGGGCTGCAGACCCCAGCCAGGGGCCCTGGGAGCCTGGTGCACTCCGTGCGGCGCTGAGTCTGGGCGGCCAAGCAACCGCTGGAGGAGCCCTGCACTGGCCCTTCCCTTCCCTCGCACAGAGCTCTTCCTGCTGGAGCCCTTGGCAGTGTGCAAGCCACCGGCCCCTAAGCCCTCCCCAAGGACGCCTGGGGCCTAGGTGCAAAGGCAAGGCAGGAGCGGAGCTGAGGCCAGGAAGGCCCCAGTGGCGTCTCCCAGCCTCGCGCAGCCTGCTCCTTCCTGGGCAGGAAGCCTAGCAGCGAGGCAAGTCTGGGCAAGGCTCGCCCAGGGCAGAGCAGCCTCGCGCCAGCAACTCTGCCAGAACGGGCCTCTGAGCAGAGCTGGAGCTCTGCCGTCCTGGAGGCGCACACGGCTCCAGCCAAGTAGGGCTTGAGCCAAACGAGGCTGGGCTGCCTCTTCTTCCCTCGAGGAGGCTCGCCTCCCCGCCAGCTGTTCACTCGGCTTCCAGGTGGGGGCGCTCTGCGCCTCCTGCAGGTCTTGGCTCAGGGGCTGCTTGCCCTGAGCTGGGGCTGTGGGCGGGAGCCCAGGCACGCAGGGGCAGGCCCCAACCAGCTGCACACATCTCTGCTGGAGACGAGAGCGCTAGGGAAGCTACGTGTGTGAGGCAGCTGCTGGGCGCCCAGGGAGTCAGCCTCCGTGTGTGCGGGGCTGCAGACCCCAGCCAGGGGCCCTGGGAGCCTTGTGCACTCCGTGCGGCGCTGAGCCTGGGCTGCCAAGCAACCGCTGGAGGAGCCCTGCACTGGCCCTTCCTTTCCCTCGCACAGAGCTCTTCCTGCTGGAGCCCTTGGCAGTGTGCAAGCCACTGGCCCCTAAGTCCTCCCCAAGGAGGCCTGGGGCCTAGGTGCAAAGGCAAGGCAGGAGCGGAGCTGAGGCCAGGAAGGCGCCAGTGGCGTCTCCCAGCCTCGCGCAGCCTGCTCCTTCCTGGGCAGGAAGCCTAGCAGCGAGGCAAGTCTGGGCAAGGTTCGCACAGGGCAGAGCAGCCTCGCGCCAGCAACTCTGCCAGATCGGGCCTCTGAGCAGAGCTGGAGCTCTGCCGTCCTGGAGGCGCACTCGGCTCCAGCCAAGTAGGGCTTGAGCCAAACGAGGCTGGGCTGCCTCTTCTTCCCTCGAGGAGGCTCGCCTCCCCGCCAGCTGTTCACTCGGCTTCCAGGTGGGGGCGCTCTGCGCCTCCTGCAGGTCTTGGCTCAGGGGCTGCTTGCCCTGAGCTGGGGCTGTGGGCGGGAGCCCAGGCACGCAGGGGCAGGCCCCAACCAGCTGCACACGTCTCTGCTGGGGAGGAGAGCGCTAGGGAAGCTACGTGTGTGAGGCAGCTGCTGGGCGCCCAGGGAGTCAGCCTCCGGGTGTGCGGGGCTGCAGACCCCAGCCAGGGGCCCTGGGAGCCTGGTGCACTCCGTGCCGCGCTGAGCCTGGGCGGCCAAGCAACCGCTGGAGGAGCCCTGCACTGGCCCTTCCCTTCCCTCGCACAGAGCTCTTCCTGCTGGAGCCCTTGGCAGTGTGCAAGCCACCGGCCCCTAAGCCCTCTCCAAGGAGGCCTGGGGCCTAGGTGCAAAGGCAAGGCAGGAGCGGAGCTGAGGCCAGGAAGGCGCCAGTGGCGTCTCCCAGCCTCGCGCAGCCTGCTCCTTCCTGGGCAGGAAGCCTAGCAGCGAGGCAAGTCTGGGCAAGGCTCGCCCAGGGCAGAGCAGCCTCGCGCCAGCAACTCTGCCAGAACGGGCCTCTGAGCAGAGCTGGAGCTGTGCCGTCCTGGAGGCGCACTCGGCTCCAGCCAAGTAGGGCTTGAGCCAAACGAGGCTGGGCTGCCTCTTCTTCCCTCGAGGAGGCTCGCCTCCCCGCCAGCTGTTCACTCGGCTTCCAGGTGGGGGCGCTCTGCGCCTCCTGCAGGTCTTGGCTCAGGGGCTGCTTGCCCTGAGCTGGGGCTGTGGGCGGGAGCCCAGGCACGCAGGGGCAGGCCCCAACCAGCTGCACACGTCTCTGCTGGAGACGAGAGCGCTAGGGAAGCTACGTGTGTGAGGCAGCTGCTGGGCGCCCAGGGAGTCAGCCTCCGGGTGTGCGGGGCTGCAGACCCCAGCCAGGGGCCCTGGGAGCCTGGTGCACTCCGTGCGGTGCTGAGTCTGGGCGTCCAAGCAACCGATGGAGGAGCCCTGCACTGGCCCTTCCCTTCCCTCGCACAGAGCTCTTCCTGCTGGAGCCCTTGGCAGTGTGCAAGCCACCGGCCCCTAAGCCCTCCCCAAGGACGCCTGGGGCCTAGGTGCAAAGGCAAGGCAGGAGCGGAGCTGAGGCCAGGAAGGCGCCAGTGGCGTCTCCCAGCCTCGCGAAGCCTGCTCCTTCCTGGGCAGGAAGCCTAGCAGCGAGGAAAGTCTGGGCAAGGCTCGCCCAGGGCAGAGCAGCCTCGCGCCAGCAACTCTGCCAGAACGGGCCTCTCAGCAGAGCTGGAGCTCTGCCGTCCTGGAGGCGCACTCGGCTCCAGCCAAGTAGGGCTTGAGCCAAACGAGGCTGGGCTGCCTCTTCTTCCCTCGAGGAGGCTCGCCTCCCCGCCAGCTGTTCACTCGGCTTCCAGGTGGGGGCGCTCTGCGCCTCCTGCAGGTCTTGGCTCAGGGGCTGCTTGCCCTGAGCTGGGGCTGTGGGCGGGAGCCCAGGCACGCAGGGGCAGGCCCCAACCAGCTGCACACGTCTCTGCTGGGGAGGAGAGCGCTAGGGAAGCTACGTGTGTGAGGCAGCAGCTGGGCGCCCAGGGAGTCAGCCTCCGGGTGTGCGGTTCTGCAGACCCCAGCCAGGGGCCCTGGGAGACTGGTGCACTCCGTGCGGTGCTGAGCCTGGGCTGCCAAGCAACCGCTGGAGGAGCCCTGCACTGGCCCTTCCCTTCCCTCGCACAGAGCTCTTCCTGCTGGAGCCCTTGGCAGTGTGCAAGCCACCGGCCCCTAAGCCCTCCCCAAGGACGCCTGGGGCCTAGGTGCAAAGGCAAGGAAGGAGCGGAGCTGAGGCCAGGAAGGCGCCAGTGGCGTCTCCCAGCCTCGCGCAGCCTGCTCCTTCCTGGGCAGGAAGCCTAGCAGCGAGGCAAGTCTGGGCAAGGCTCGCCCAGGGCAGAGCAGCCTCGCGCCAGCAACTCTGCCAGATCGGGCCTCTGAGCAGAGCTGGAGCTCTGCCGTCCTGGAGGCGCACTCGGCTCCAGCCAAGTAGGGCTTGAGCCAAACGAGGCTGGGCTGCCTCTTCTTCCCTCGAGGAGGCTCGCCTCCCCGCCAGCTGTTCACTCGGCTTCCAGGTGGGGGCGCTCTGCGCCTCCTGCAGGTCTTGGCTCAGGGGCTGCTTGCCCTGAGCTGGGGCTGTGGGCGGGAGCCCAGGCACGCAGGGGCAGGCCCCAACCAGCTGCACACGTCTCTGCTGGGGAGGAGAGCGCTAGGGAAGCTACGTGTGTGAGGCAGCTGCTGGGCGCCCAGGGAGTCAGCCTCCGGGTGTGCGGGGCTGCAGACCCCAGCCAGGGGCCCTGGGAGCCTGGTGCACTCAGTGCGGCGCTGAGCCTGGGCGGCCAAGCAACTGCTGGAGGAGCCCTGCACTGGCCCTTCCCTTCCCTCGCACAGAGCTCTTCCTGCTGGAGCCCTTGGCAGTGTGCAAGCCACCGGCCCCTAAGCCCTCTCCAAGGAGGCCTGGGGCCTAGGTGCAAAGGCAAGGCAGGAGCGGAGCTGAGGCCAGGAAGGCGCCAGTGGCGTCTCCCAGCCTCGCGCAGCCTGCTCCTTCCTGGGCAGGAAGCCTAGCAGCGAGGCAAGTCTGGGCAAGGCTCGCCCAGGGCAGAGCAGCCTCGCGCCAGCAACTCTGCCAGAACGGGCCTCTGAGCAGAGCTGGAGCTGTGCCGTCCTGGAGGCGCACTCGGCTCCAGCCAAGTAGGGCTTGAGCCAAACGAGGCTGGGCTGCCTCTTCTTCCCTCGAGGAGGCTCGCCTCCCCGCCAGCTGTTCACTCGGCTTCCAGGTGGGGGCGCTCTGCGCCTCCTGCAGGTCTTGGCTCAGGGGCTGCTTGCCCTAAGCTGGGGCTGTGGGCGGGAGCCCAGGCACGCAGGGGCAGGCCCCAACCAGCTGCACACGTCTCTGCTGGAGACGAGAGCGCTAGGGAAGCTACGTGTGTGAGGCAGCTGCTGGGCGCCCAGGGAGTCAGCCTCCGGGTGTGCGGGGCTGCAGACCCCAGCCAGGGGCCCTGGGAGCCTGGTGCACTCCGTGCGGCGCTGAGTCTGGGCGTCCAAGCAACCGATGGAGGAGCCCTGCACTGGCCCTTCCCTTCCCTCGCACAGAGCTCTTCCTGCTGGAGCCCTTGGCAGTGTGCAAGCCACCGGCCCCTAAGCCCTCCCCAAGGACGCCTGGGGCCTAGGTGCAAAGGCAAGGCAGGAGCGGAGCTGAGGCCAGGAAGGCGCCAGTGGCGACTCACAGCCTCGCGCAGCGTGCTCCTTCCTGGGCAGGAAGTCTAGCAGCGAGGCAAGTCTGGGCAAGGCTCGCCCAAGGCAGAGCAGCCTCGCGCCAGCAACTCTGCCAGATCGGGCCTCTGAGCAGAGCTGGAGCTGTGCCGTCCTGGAGGCGCACTCGGCTCCAGCCAAGTAGGGCTTGAGCCAAACGAGGCTGGGCTGCCTCTTCTTCCCTCGAGGAGGCTCGCCTCCCCTCCAGCTGTTCACTCGGCTTCCAGGTGGGGGCGCTCTGCGCCTCCTGCAGGTCTTGGCTCAGGGGCTGCTTGCCCTGAGCTGGGGCTGTGGGCGGGAGCCCAGGCACGCAGGGGCAGGCCCCAACCAGCTGCACACGTCTCTGCTGGGGAGGAGAGCGCTAGGGAAGCTACGTGTGTGAGGCAGCAGCTGGGCGCCCAGGGAGTCAGCCTCCGGGTGTGCGGGGCTGCAGACCCCAGCCAGGGGCCCTGGGAGACTGGTGCACTCCGTGCGGCGCTGAGCCTGGGCTGCCAAGCAACCGCTGGAGGAGCCCTGCACTGGCCCTTCCCTTCCCTCGCACAGAGCTCTTCCTGCTGGAGCCCTTGGCAGTGTGCAAGCCACCGGCCCCTAAGCCCTCCCCAAGGACGCCTGGGGCCTAGGTGCAAAGGCAAGGAAGGAGCGGAGCTGAGGCCAGGAAGGCGCCAGTGGCGTCTCCCAGCCTCGCGAAGCCTGCTCCTTCCTGGGCAGGAAGCCTAGCAGCGAGGAAAGTCTGGGCAAGGCTCGCCCAGGGCAGAGCAGCCTCGCGCCAGCAACTCTGCCAGAACGGGCCTCTCAGCAGAGCTGGAGCTCTGCCGTCCTGGAGGCGCACTCGGCTCCAGCCAAGTAGGGCTTGAGCCAAACGAGGCTGGGCTGCCTCTTCTTCCCTCGAGGAGGCTCGCCTCCCCGCCAGCTGTTCACTCGGCTTCCAGGTGGGGGCGCTCTGCGCCTCCTGCAGGTCTTGGCTCAGGGGCTGCTTGCCCTGAGCTGGGGCTGTGGGCGGGAGCCCAGGCACGCAGGGGCAGGCCCCAACCAGCTGCAAACGTCTCTGCTGGGGAGGAGAGCGCTAGGGAAGCTACGTGTGTGAGGCAGCAGCTGGGCGCCCAGGGAGTCAGCCTCCGGGTGTGCGGTTCTGCGGACCCCAGCCAGGGGCCCTGGGAGACTGGTGCACTCCGTGCGGCGCTGAGCCTGGGCTGCCAAGCAACCGCTGGAGGAGCCCTGCACTGGCCCTTCCCTTCCCTCGCACAGAGCTCTTCCTGCTGGAGCCCTTGGCAGTGTGCAAGCCACCGGCCCCAAAGCCCTCCCCAAGGACGCCTGGGGCCTAGGTGCAAAGGCAAGGAAGGAGCGGAGCTGAGGCCAGGAAGGCGCCAGTGGCGTCTCCCAGCCTCGCGCAGCCTGCTCCTTCCTGGGCAGGAAGCCTAGCAGCGAGGCAAGTCTGGGCAAGGCTCGCCCAGGGCAGAGCAGCCTCGCGCCAGCAACTCTGCCAGAACGGGCCTCTGAGCAGAGCTGGAGCTCTGCCGTCCTGGAGGCGCACTCGGCTCCAGCCAAGTAGGGCTTGAGCCAAACGAGGCTGGGCTGCCTCTTCTTCCCTCGAGGAGGCTCGCCTCCCCGCCAGCTGTTCACTCGGCTTCCAGGTGGGGGCGCTCTGAGCCTCCTGCAGGTCTTGGCTCAGGGGCTGCTTGCCCTGAGCTGGGGCTGTGGGTGGGAGCCCAGGCACGCAGGGGCAGGCCCCAACCAGCTGCACACGTCTCTGCTGGGGACGAGAGCGCTAGGGAAGCTACGTGTGTGAGGCAGCTGCTGGGCGCCCAGGGAGTCAGCCTCCGGATGTGCGGGGCTGCAGACCCCAGCCAGGGGCCCTGGGAGCCTGGTGCACTCCGTGCGGCGCTGAGTCTGGGCGGCCAAGCAACCGCTGGAGGAGCCCTGCACTGGCCCTTCCCTTCCCTCGCACAGAGCTCTTCCTGCTGGAGCCCTTGGCAGTGTGCAAGCCACCGGCCCCTAAGCCCTCCCCAAGGACGCCTGGGGCCTAGGTGCAAAGGCAAGGCAGGAGCGGAGCTGAGGCCAGGAAGGCGCCAGTGGCGTCTCCCAGCCTCGCGCAGCCTGCTCCTTCCTGGGCAGGAAGGCTAGCAGCGAGGCAAGTCTGGGCAAGGCTCGCCCAGGGCAGAGCAGCCTCGCGCCAGCAACTCTGCCAGAACGGGCCTCTGAGCAGAGCTGGAGCTCTGCCGTCCTGGAGGCGCACACGGCTCCAGCCAAGTAGGGCTTGAGCCAAACGA
This sequence comes from Ovis canadensis, assembly GCF_042477335.2. NCBI lineage: Eukaryota > Metazoa > Chordata > Mammalia > Artiodactyla > Bovidae > Ovis > Ovis canadensis. The sequence goes on along the minus strand of NC_091266.1, from coordinate 187,277 downwards.
GGCTGGGCTGCCTCTTCTTCCCTCGAGGAGGCTCGCCTCCCCGCCAGCTGTTCACTCGGCTTCCAGGTGGGGGCGCTCTGCGCCTCCTGCAGGTCTTGGCTCAGGGGCTGCTTACCCTGAGCTGGGGCTGTGGGCGGGAGCCCAGGAACGCAGGGGCAGGCCCCAACCAGCTGCACACATCTCTGATGGAGACGAGAGCGCTAGGGAAGCTACGTGTGTGAGGCAGCTGCTGGGCGCCCAGGGAGTCAGCCTCCGGGTGTGCGGGGCTGCAGACCCCAGCCAGGGGCCCTGGGAGCCTGGTGCACTCCGTCCGGCGCTGAGCCTGGGCGGCAAAGCAACCGCTGGAGGAGCCCTGCACTGGCCCTTCCCTTCCCTCGCACAGAGCTCTTCCTGCTGGAGCCCTTGGCAGTGTGCAAGCCACCGGCCCCTAAGCCCTCCCCAAGGACGCCTGGGGCCTAGGTGCAAAGGCAAGGCAGGAGCGGAGCTGAGGCCAGGAAGGCGCCAGTGGCGTCTCCGAGCCTCGCACAGCCTGCTCCTTCCTGGGCAGGAAGCCTAGCAGCGAGGCAAGTCTGGGCAAGGCTCGCCCAGGGCAGAGCAGCCTCGCGCCAGCAACTCTGCCAGATCGGGCCTCTGAGCAGAGCTGGAGCTCTGCCGTCCTGGAGGCGCACTCGGCTCCAGCCAAGTAGGGCTTGAGCCAAACGAGGCTGGGCTGCCTCTTCTTCCCTCGAGGAGGCTCGCCTCCCCGCCAGCTGTTCACTCGGCTTCCAGGTGGGGGCGCTCTGCGCCTCCTGCAGGTCTTGGCTCAGGGGCTGCTTGCCCTGAGCTGGGGCTGTGGGCGGGAGCCCAGGCACGCAGGGGCAGGCCCCAACCAGCTGCACACGTCTCTGCTGGGGAGGAGAGCGCTAGGGAAGCTACGTGTGTGAGGCAGCTGCTGGGCGCCCAGGGAGTCAGCCTCCGGGTGTGCGGGGTTGCAGACCCCAGCCAGGGGCCCTGGGAGCCTGGTGCACTCCGTGCGGCGCTGAGCCTGGGCGGCCAAGCAACCGCTGGAGGAGCCCTGCACTGGCCCTTCCCTTCCCTCGCACAGAGCTCTTCCTGCTGGAGCCCTTGGCAGTGTGCAAGCCACCGGCCCCTAAGCCCTCCCCAAGGACGCCTGGGGCCTAGGTGCAAAGGCAAGGCAGGAGCGGAGCTGAGGCCAGGAAGGCGCCAGTGGCGTCTCCCAGCCTCGCGCAGCCTGCTCCTTCCTGGGCAGGAAGCCTAGCAGCGAGGCAAGTCTGGGCAAGGCTCGCCCAGGGCAGAGCAGCCTCGCGCCAGCAACTCTGCCAGAACGGGCCTCTGAGCAGAGCTGGAGCTCTGCCGTCCTGGAGGCGCACTCGGCTCCAGCCAAGTAGGGCTTGAGCCAAACGAGGCTGGGCTGCCTCTTCTTCCCTCGAGGAGGCTCGCCTCCCCGCCAGCTGTTCACTCGGCTTCCAGGTGGGGGCGCTCTGCGCCTCCTGCAGGTCTTGGCTCAGGGGCTGCTTGCCCTGAGCTGGGGCTGTGGGCGGGAGCCCAGGCACGCAGGGGCAGGCCCCAACCAGCTGCACACATCTCTGCTGGAGACGAGAGCGCTAGGGAAGCTACGTGTGTGAGGCAGCTGCTGGGCGCCCAGGGAGTCAGCCTCCGGGTGTGCGGGGCTGCAGACCCCAGCCAGGGGCCCTGGGAGCCTGGTGCACTTCGTGAGGTGCTGAGCCTGGGCGGCCAAGCAACCGCTGGAGGAGCCCTGCACTGGCCCTTCCCTTCCCTCGCACAGAGCTCTTCCTGCTGGAGTCCTTGGCAGTGTGCAAGCCACCGGCCCCTAAGCCCTCCCCAAGGACGCCTGGGGCCTAGGTGCAAAGGCAAGGCAGGAGCGGAGCTGAGGCCAGGAAGGCGCCAGTGGCGTCTCCCAGCCTCGCGCAGCCTGCTCCTTCCTGGGCAGGAAGCCTAGCAGCGAGGCAAGTCTGGGCAAGGCTCGCCCAGGGCAGAGCAGCCTCGCGCCAGCAACTCTGCCAGAACGGGCCTCTGAGCAGAGCTGGAGCTCTGCCGTCCTGGAGGCGCACTCGGCTCCAGCCAAGTAGGGCTTGAGCCAAACGAGGCTGGGCTGCCTCTTCTTCCCTCGAGGAGGCTCGCCTCCCCGCCAGCTGTTCACTCGGCTTCCAGGTGGGGGCGCTCTGCGCCTCCTGCAGGTCTTGGCTCAGGGGCTGCTTGCCCTGAGCTGGGGCTGTGGGTGGGAGCCCAGGCACGCAGGGGCAGGCCCCAACCAGCTGCGCACGTCTGTGCTGGGGAGGAGAGTGCTAGGGAAGCTACGTGTGTGAGGCAGCTGCTGGGCGCCCAGGGAGTCAACCTCCGGGTGTGCGGGGCTGCAGACCCCAGCCAGGGGCCCTGGGAGCCTGGTGCACTCCGTCCGGCGCTGAGCCTGGGCGGCAAAGCAACCGCTGGAGGAGCCCTGCACTGGCCCTTCCCTTCCCTCGCACAGAGCTCTTCCTGCTGGAGCCCTTGGCAGTGTGCAAGCCACCGGCCCCTAAGCCCTCCCCAAGGACGCCTGGGGCCTAGGTGCAAAGGCAAGGCAAGAGCGGAGCTGAGGCCAGGAAGGCGCCAGTGGCATCTCCCAGCCTCGCGCAGCCTGCTCCTTCCTGGGCAGGAAGCCTAGCAGCGAGGCAAGTCTGGGCAAGGCTCGCCCAGGGCAGAGCAGCCTCGCGCCAGCAACTCTGCCAGATCGGGCCTCTGAGCAGAGCTGGAGTTCTGCCGTCCTGGAGGCGCACTCGGCTCCAGCCAAGTAGGGCTTGAGCCAAACGAGGCTGGGCTGCCTCTTCTTCCCTCGAGGAGGCTCGCCTCCCCGCCAGCTGTTCACTCGGCTTCCAGGTGGGGGCGCTCTGCGCCTCCTGCAGGTCTTGGCTCAGGGGCTGCTTGCCCTGACCTGGGGCTGTGGGTGGGAGCCCAGGCACGCAGGGGCAGGCCCCAACCAGCTGCACACGTCTCTGCTGGGGACGAGAGCGCTAGGGAAGCTACGTGTGTGAGGCAGCTGCTGGGCGCCCAGGGAGTCAGCCTCCGGGTGTGCGGGGCTGCAGACCCCAGCCAGGGGCCCTGGGAGCCTGGTGCACTCCGTGCGGCGCTGAGTCTGGGCGGCCAAGCAACCGCTGGAGGAGCCCTGCACTGGCCCTTCCCTTCCCTCGCACAGAGCTCTTCCTGCTGGAGCCCTTGGCAGTGTGCAAGCCACCGGCCCCTAAGCCCTCCCCAAGGACGCCTGGGGCCTAGGTGCAAAGGCAAGGCAGGAGCGGAGCTGAGGCCAGGAAGGCGCCAGTGGCGTCTCCCAGCCTCGCGCAGCCTGCTCCTTCCTGGGCAGGAAGCCTAGCAGCGAGGCAAGTCTGGGCAAGGCTCGCCCAGGGCAGAGCAGCCTCGCGCCAGCAACTCTGCCAGAACGGGCCTCTGAGCAGAGCTGGAGCTCTGCCGTCCTGGAGGCGCACTCGGCTCCAGCCAAGTAGGGCTTGAGCCAAACGAGGCTGGGCTGCCTCTTCTTCCCTCGAGGAGGCTCGCTTCCCCGCCAGCTGTTCACTCGGCTTCCAGGTGGGGGCGCTCTGCGCCTCCTGCAGGTCTTGGCTCAGGGGCTGCTTGCCCTGACCTGGGGCTGTGGGTGGGAGCCCAGGCACGCAGGGGCAGGCCCCAACCAGCTGCACACGTCTCTGCTGGGGACGAGAGCGCTAGGGAAGCTACGTGTGTGAGGCAGCTGCTGGGCGCCCAGGGAGTCAGCCTCCGGGTGTGCGGGGCTGCAGACCCCAGCCAGGGGCCCTGGGAGCCTGGTGCACTCCGTGCGGCGCTGAGTCTGGGCGGCCAAGCAACCGCTGGAGGAGCCCTGCACTGGCCCTTCCCTTCCCTCGCACAGAGCTCTTCCTGCTGGAGCCCTTGGCAGTGTGCAAGCCACCGGCCCCTAAGCCCTCTCCAAGGAGGCCTGGGGCCTAGGTGCAAAGGCAAGGCAGGAGCGGAGCTGAGGCCAGGAAGGCGCCAGTGGCGTCTCCCAGCCTCGCGCAGCCTGCTCCTTCCTGGGCAGGAAGCCTAGCAGCGAGGCAAGTCTGGGCAAGGCTCGCCCAGGGCAGAGCAGCCTCGCGCCAGCAACTCTGCCAGAACGGGCCTCTGAGCAGAGCTGGAGCTGTGCCGTCCTGGAGGCGCACTCGGCTCCAGCCAAGTAGGGCTTGAGCCAAACGAGGCTGGGCTGCCTCTTCTTCCCTCGAGGAGGCTCGCCTCCCCGCCAGCTGTTCACTCGGCTTCCAGGTGGGGGCGCTCTGCGCCTCCTGCAGGTCTTGGCTCAGGGGCTGCTTGCCCTGAGCTGGGGCTGTGGGCGGGAGCCCAGGCACGCAGGGGCAGGCCCCAACCAGCTGCACACGTCTCTGCTGGAGACGAGAGCGCTAGGGAAGCTACGTGTGTGAGGCAGCTGCTGGGCGCCCAGGGAGTCAGCCTCCGGGTGTGCGGGGCTGCAGACCCCAGCCAGGGGCCCTGGGAGCCTGGTGCACTCCGTGCGGCGCTGAGTCTGGGCGTCCAAGCAACCGATGGAGGAGCCCTGCACTGGCCCTTCCCTTCCCTCGCACAGAGCTCTTCCTGCTGGAGCCCTTGGCAGTGTGCAAGCCACCGGCCCCTAAGCCCTCCCCAAGGACGCCTGGGGCCTAGGTGCAAAGGCAAGGCAGGAGCGGAGCTGAGGCCAGGAAGGCGCCAGTGGCGACTCACAGCCTCGCGCAGCGTGCTCCTTCCTGGGCAGGAAGTCTAGCAGCGAGGCAAGTCTGGGCAAGGCTCGCCCAAGGCAGAGCAGCCTCGCGCCAGCAACTCTGCCAGATCGGGCCTCTGAGCAGAGCTGGAGCTGTGCCGTCCTGGAGGCGCACTCGGCTCCAGCCAAGTAGGGCTTGAGCCAAACGAGGCTGGGCTGCCTCTTCTTCCCTCGAGGAGGCTCGCCTCCCCTCCAGCTGTTCACTCGGCTTCCAGGTGGGGGCGCTCTGCGCCTCCTGCAGGTCTTGGCTCAGGGGCTGCTTGCCCTGAGCTGGGGCTGTGCGCGGGAGCCCAGGCACGCAGGGGCAGGCCCCAACCAGCTGCACACGTCTCTGCTGGGGAGGAGAGCGCTAGGGAAGCTACGTGTGTGAGGCAGCAGCTGGGCGCCCAGGGAGTCAGCCTCCGGGTGTGCGGGGCTGCAGACCCCAGCCAGCGGCCCTGGGAGACTGGTGCACTCCGTGCGGCGCTGAGCCTGGGCTGCCAAGCAACCGCTGGAGGAGCCCTGCACTGGCCCTTCCCTTCCCTCGCACAGAGCTCTTCCTGCTGGAGCCCTTGGCAGTGTGCAAGCCACCGGCCCCTAAGCCCTCCCCAAGGACGCCTGGGGCCTAGGTGCAAAGGCAAGGAAGGAGCGGAGCTGAGGCCAGGAAGGCGCCAGTGGCGTCTCCCAGCCTCGCGAAGCCTGCTCCTTCCTGGGCAGGAAGCCTAGCAGCGAGGAAAGTCTGGGCAAGGCTCGCCCAGGGCAGAGCAGCCTCGCGCCAGCAACTCTGCCAGAACGGGCCTCTCAGCAGAGCTGGAGCTCTGCCGTCCTGGAGGCGCACTCGGCTCCAGCCAAGTAGGGCTTGAGCCAAACGAGGCTGGGCTGCCTCTTCTTCCCTCGAGGAGGCTCGCCTCCCCGCCAGCTGTTCACTCGGCTTCCAGGTGGGGGCGCTCTGCGCCTCCTGCAGGTCTTGGCTCAGGGGCTGCTTGCCCTGAGCTGGGGCTGTGGGCGGGAGCCCAGGCACGCAGGGGCAGGCCCCAACCAGCTGCAAACGTCTCTGCTGGGGAGGAGAGCGCTAGGGAAGCTACGTGTGTGAGGCAGCAGCTGGGCGCCCAGGGAGTCAGCCTCCGGGTGTGCGGTTCTGCGGACCCCAGCCAGGGGCCCTGGGAGACTGGTGCACTCCGTGCGGCGCTGAGCCTGGGCTGCCAAGCAACCGCTGGAGGAGCCCTGCACTGGCCCTTCCCTTCCCTCGCACAGAGCTCTTCCTGCTGGAGCCCTTGGCAGTGTGCAAGCCACCGGCCCCTAAGCCCTCCCCAAGGACGCCTGGGGCCTAGGTGCAAAGGCAAGGCAGGAGCGGAGCTGAGGCCAGGAAGGCGCCAGTGGCGTCTCCCAGCCTCGCGCAGCCTGCTCCTTCCTGGGCAGGAAGCCTAGCAGCGAGGCAAGTCTGGGCAAGGCTCGCCCAGGGCAGAGCAGCCTCGCGCCAGCAACTCTGCCAGAACGGGCCTCTGAGCAGAGCTGGAGCTCTGCCGTCCTGGAGGCGCACTCGGCTCCAGCCAAGTAGGGCTTGAGCCAAACGAGGCTGGGCTGCCTCTTCTTCCCTCGAGGAGGCTCGCCTCCCCGCCAGCTGTTCACTCGGCTTCCAGGTGGGGGCGCTCTGAGCCTCCTGCAGGTCTTGGCTCAGGGGCTGCTTGCCCTGAGCTGGGGCTGTGGGTGGGAGCCCAGGCACGCAGGGGCAGGCCCCAACCAGCTGCACACGTCTCTGCTGGGGACGAGAGCGCTAGGGAAGCTACGTGTGTGAGGCAGCTGCTGGGCGCCCAGGGAGTCAGCCTCCGGATGTGCGGGGCTGCAGACCCCAGCCAGGGGCCCTGGGAGCCTGGTGCACTCCGTGCGGCGCTGAGTCTGGGCGGCCAAGCAACCGCTGGAGGAGCCCTGCACTGGCCCTTCCCTTCCCTCGCACAGAGCTCTTCCTGCTGGAGCCCTTGGCAGTGTGCAAGCCACCGGCCCCTAAGCCCTCCCCAAGGACGCCTGGGGCCTAGGTGCAAAGGCAAGGCAGGAGCGGAGCTGAGGCCAGGAAGGCGCCAGTGGCGTCTCCCAGCCTCGCGCAGCCTGCTCCTTCCTGGGCAGGAAGCCTAGCAGCGAGGCAAGTCTGGGCAAGGCTCGCCCAGGGCAGAGCAGCCTCGCGCCAGCAACTCTGCCAGAACGGGCCTCTGAGCAGAGCTGGAGCTCTGCCGTCCTGGAGGCGCACACGGCTCCAGCCAAGTAGGGCTTGAGCCAAACGAGGCTGGGCTGCCTCTTCTTCCCTCGAGGAGGCCCGCCTCCCCGCCAGCTGTTCACTCGGCTTCCAGGTGGGGGCGCTCTGCGCCTCCTGCAGGTCTTGGCTCAGGGGCTGCTTACCCTGAGCTGGGGCTGTGGGCGGGAGCCCAGGAACGCAGGGGCAGGCCCCAACCAGCTGCACACATCTCTGATGGAGACGAGAGCGCTAGGGAAGCTACGTGTGTGAGGCAGCTGCTGGGCGCCCAGGGAGTCAGCCTCCGGGTGTGCGGGGCTGCAGACCCCAGCCAGGGGCCCTGGGAGCCTGGTGCACTCCGTCCGGCGCTGAGCCTGGGCGGCAAAGCAACCGCTGGAGGAGCCCTGCACTGGCCCTTCCCTTCCCTCGCACAGAGCTCTTCCTGCTGGAGCCCTTGGCAGTGTGCAAGCCACCGGCCCCTAAGCCCTCCCCAAGGACGCCTGGGGCCTAGGTGCAAAGGCAAGGCAGGAGCGGAGCTGAGGCCAGGAAGGCGCCAGTGGCGTCTCCCAGCCTCGCACAGCCTGCTCCTTCCTGGGCAGGAAGCCTAGCAGCGAGGCAAGTCTGGGCAAGGCTCGCCCAGGGCAGAGCAGCCTCGCGCCAGCAACTCTGCCAGATCGGGCCTCTGAGCAGAGCTGGAGCTCTGCCGTCCTGGAGGCGCACTCGGCTCCAGCCAAGTAGGGCTTGAGCCAAACGAGGCTGGGCTGCCTCTTCTTCCCTCGAGGAGGCTAGCCTCCCCGCCAGCTGTTCACTCGGCTTCCAGGTGGGGGCGCTCTGCGCCTCCTGCAGGTCTTGGCTCAGGGGCTGCTTGCCCTGAGCTGGGGCTGTGGGCGGGAGCCCAGGCACGCAGGGGCAGGCCCCAACCAGCTGCACACGTCTCTGCTGGGGAGGAGAGCGCTAGGGAAGCTACGTGTGTGAGGCAGCTGCTGGGCGCCCAGGGAGTCAGCCTCCGGGTGTGCGGGGCTGCAGACCCCAGCCAGGGGCCCTGGGAGCCTGGTGCACTCCGTGCGGCGCTGAGCCTGGGCGGCCAAGCAACCGCTGGAGGAGCCCTGCACTGGCCCTTCCCGTCCCTCGCACAGAGCTCTTCCTGCTGGAGCCCTTGGCAGTGTGCAAGCCACCGGCCCCTAAGCCCTCTCCAAGGAGGCCTGGGGCCTAGGTGCAAAGGCAAGGCAGGAGCGGAGCTGAGGCCAGGAAGGCCCCAGTGGCGTCTCCCAGCCTCGCGCAGCCTGCTCCTTCCTGGGCAGGAAGCCTAGCAGCGAGGCAAGTCTGGGCAAGGCTCGCCCAGGGCAGAGCAGCCTCGCGCCAGCAACTCTGCCAGAACGGGCCTCTGAGGAGAGCTGGAGCTCTGCCGTCCTGGAGGCGCACTCGGCTCCAGCCAAGTAGGGCTTGAGCCAAACGAGGCTGGGCTGCCTCTTCTTCCCTCGAGGAGGCTCGCCTCCCCGCCAGCTGTTCACTCGGCTTCCAGGTGGGGGCGCTCTGCGCCTCCTGCAGGTCTTGGCTCAGGGGCTGCTTGCCCTGAGCTGGGGCTGTGGGTGGGAGCCCAGGCACGCAGGGGCAGGCCCCAACCAGCTGCACACGTCTCTGCTGGGGACGAGAGCGCTAGGGAAGCTACGTGTGTGAGGCAGCTGCTGGGCGCCCAGGGAGTCAGCCTCCGGGTGTGCGGGGCTGCAGACCCCAGCCAGGGGCCCTGGGAGCCTGGTGCACTCCGTGCGGCGCTGAGTCTGGGCGGCCAAGCAACCGCTGGAGGAGCCCTGCACTGGCCCTTCCCTTCCCTCGCACAGAGCTCTTCCTGCTGGAGCCCTTGGCAGTGTGCAAGCCACCGGCCCCTAAGCCCTCCCCAAGGACGCCTGGGGCCTAGGTGCAAAGGCAAGGCAGGAGCGGAGCTGAGGCCAGGAAGGCGCCAGTGGCGTCTCCCAGCCTCGCGCAGCCTGCTCCTTCCTGGGCAGGAAGCCTAGCAGCGAGGCAAGTCTGGGCAAGGCTCGCCCAGGGCAGAGCAGCCTCGCGCCAGCAACTCTGCCAGAACGGGCCTCTGAGCAGAGCTGGAGCTCTGCCGTCCTGGAGGCGCACTCGGCTCCAGCCAAGTAGGGCTTGAGCCAAACGAGGCTGGGCTGCCTCTTCTTCCCTCGAGGAGGCTCGCCTCCCCGCCAGCTGTTCACTCGGCTTCCAGGTGGGGGCGCTCTGCGCCTCCTGCAGGTCTTGGCTCAGGGGCTGCTTGCCCTGAGCTGGGGCTGTGGGCGGGAGCCCAGGCACGCAGGGGCAGGCCCCAACCAGCTGCACACATCTTTGATGGAGACGAGAGCGCTAGGGAAGCTACGTGTGTGAGGCAGCTGCTGGGCGCCCAGGGAGTCAGCCTCCGGGTGTGCGGGGCTGCAGACCCCAGCCAGGGGCCCTGGGAGCCTGGTGCACTTCGTGCGGTGCTGAGCCTGGGCGGCCAAGCAACCGCTGGAGGAGCCCTGCACTGGCCCTTCCCTTCCCTCGCACAGAGCTCTTCCTGCTGGAGTCCTTGGCAGTGTGCAAGCCACCGGCCCCTAAGCCCTCCCCAAGGACGCCTGGGGCCTAAGTGCAAAGGCAAGGCAGGAGCGGAGCTGAGGCCAGGAAGGCGCCAGTGGCGTCTCCCAGCCTCGCGCAGCCTGCTCCTTCCTGGGCAGGAAGCCTAGCAGCGAGGCAAGTCTGGGCAAGGCTCGCCCAGGGCAGAGCAGCCTCGCGCCAGCAACTCTGCCAGAACGGGCCTCTGAGCAGAGCTGGAGCTCTGCCGTCCTGGAGGCGCACTCGGCTCCAGCCAAGTAGGGCTTGAGCCAAACGAGGCTGGGCTGCCTCTTCTTCCCTCGAGGAGGCTCGCCTCCCCGCCAGCTGTTCACTCGGCTTTCAGGTGGGGGCGCTCTGCGCCTCCTGCAGGTCTTGGCTCAGGGGCTGCTTGCCCTGAGCTGGGGCTGTGGGTGGGAGCCCAGGCACGCAGGGGCAGGCCCCAACCAGCTGCGCACGTCTGTGCTGGGGAGGAGAGTGCTAGGGAAGCTACGTGTGTGAGGCAGCTGCTGGGCGCCCAGGGAGTCAACCTCCGGGTGTGCGGGGCTGCAGACCCCAGCCAGGGGCCCTGGGAGCCTGGTGCACTCCGTCCGGCGCTGAGCCTGGGCGGCAAAGCAACCGCTGGAGGAGCCCTGCACTGGCCCTTCCCTTCCCTCGCACAGAGCTCTTCCTGCTGGAGCCCTTGGCAGTGTGCAAGCCACCGGCCCCTAAGCCCTCCCCAAGGACGCCTGGGGCCTAGGTGCAAAGGCAAGGCAAGAGCGGAGCTGAGGCCAGGAAGGCGCCAGTGGCATCTCCCAGCCTCGCGCAGCCTGCTCCTTCCTGGGCAGGAAGCCTTGCAGCGAGGCAAGTCTGGGCAAGGCTCGCCCAGGGCAGAGCAGCCTCGCGCCAGCAACTCTGCCAGATCGGGCCTCTGAGCAGAGCTGGAGTTCTGCCGTCCTGGAGGCGCACTCGGCTCCAGCCAAGTAGGGCTTGAGCCAAACGAGGCTGGGCTGCCTCTTCTTCCCTCGAGGAGGCTAGCCTCCCCGCCAGCTGTTCACTCGGCTTCCAGGTGGGGGCGCTCTGCGCCTCCTGCAGGTCTTGGCTCAGGGGCTGCTTGCCCTGACCTGGGGCTGTGGGTGGGAGCCCAGGCACGCAGGGGCAGGCCCCAACCAGCTGCACACGTCTCTGCTGGGGACGAGAGCGCTAGGGAAGCTACGTGTGTGAGGCAGCTGCTGGGCGCCCAGGGAGTCAGCCTCCGGGTGTGCGGGGCTGCAGACCCCAGCCAGGGGCCCTGGGAGCCTGGTGCACTCCGTGCGGCGCTGAGCCTGGGCGGCCAAGCAACCGCTGGAGGAGCCCTGCACTGGCCCTTCCCTTCCCTCGCACAGAGCTCTTCCTGCTGGAGCCCTTGGCAGTGTGCAAGCCACCGGCCCCTAAGCCCTCTCCAAGGAGGCCTGGGGCCTAGGTGCAAAGGCAAGGCAGGAGCGGAGCTGAGGCCAGGAAGGCCCCAGTGGCGTCTCCCAGCCTCGCGCAGCCTGCTCCTTCCTGGGCAGGAAGCCTAGCAGCGAGGCAAGTCTGGGCAAGGCTCGCCCAGGGCAGAGCAGCCTCGCGCCAGCAACTCTGCCAGAACGGGCCTCTGAGGAGAGCTGGAGCTCTGCCGTCCTGGAGGCGCACTCGGCTCCAGCCAAGTAGGGCTTGAGCCAAACGAGGCTGGGCTGCCTCTTCTTCCCTCGAGGAGGCTCGCCTCCCCGCCAGCTGTTCACTCGGCTTCCAGGTGGGGGCGCTCTGCGCCTCCTGCAGGTCTTGGCTCAGGGGCTGCTTGCCCTGAGCTGGGGCTGTGGGTGGGAGCCCAGGCACGCAGGGGCAGGCCCCAACCAGCTGCACACGTCTCTGCTGGGGACGAGAGCGCTAGGGAAGCTACGTGTGTGAGGCAGCTGCTGGGCGCCCAGGGAGTCAGCCTCCGGGTGTGCGGGGCTGCAGACCCCAGCCAGGGGCCCTGGGAGCCTGGTGCACTCCGTGCGGCGCTGAGTCTGGGCGGCCAAGCAACCGCTGGAGGAGCCCTGCACTGGCCCTTCCCTTCCCTCGCACAGAGCTCTTCCTGCTGGAGCCCTTGGCAGTGTGCAAGCCACCGGCCCCTAAGCCCTCCCCAAGGACGCCTGGGGCCTAGGTGCAAAGGCAAGGCAGGAGCGGAGCTGAGGCCAGGAAGGCGCCAGTGGCGTCTCCCAGCCTCGCGCAGCCTGCTCCTTCCTGGGCAGGAAGCCTAGCAGCGAGGCAAGTCTGGGCAAGGCTCGCCCAGGGCAGAGCAGCCTCGCGCCAGCAACTCTGCCAGAACGGGCCTCTGAGCAGAGCTGGAGCTCTGCCGTCCTGGAGGCGCACTCGGCTCCAGCCAAGTAGGGCTTGAGCCAAACGAGGCTGGGCTGCCTCTTCTTCCCTCGAGGAGGCTCGCCTCCCCGCCAGCTGTTCACTCGGCTTCCAGGTGGGGGCGCTCTGCGCCTCCTGCAGGTCTTGGCTCAGGGGCTGCTTGCCCTGAGCTGGGGCTGTGGGCGGGAGCCCAGGCACGCAGGGGCAGGCCTCAACCAGCTGCACACATCTTTGATGGAGACGAGAGCGCTAGGGAAGCTACGTGTGTGAGGCAGCTGCTGGGCGCCCAGGGAGTCAGCCTCCGGGTGTGCGGGGCTGCAGACCCCAGCCAGGGGCCCTGGGAGCCTGGTGCACTTCGTGCGGTGCTGAGCCTGGGCGGCCAAGCAACCGCTGGAGGAGCCCTGCACTGGCCCTTCCCTTCCCTCGCACAGAGCTCTTCCTGCTGGAGTCCTTGGCAGTGTGCAAGCCACCGGCCCCTAAGCCCTCCCCAAGGACGCCTGGGGCCTAAGTGCAAAGGCAAGGCAGGAGCGGAGCTGAGGCCAGGAAGGCGCCAGTGGCGTCTCCCAGCCTCGCGCAGCCTGCTCCTTCCTGGGCAGGAAGCCTAGCAGCGAGGCAAGTCTGGGCAAGGCTCGCCCAGGGCAGAGCAGCCTCGCGCCAGCAACTCTGCCAGAACGGGCCTCTGAGCAGAGCTGGAGCTCTGCCGTCCTGGAGGCGCACTCGGCTCCAGCCAAGTAGGGCTTGAGCCAAACGAGGCTGGGCTGCCTCTTCTTCCCTCGAGGAGGCTCGCCTCCCCGCCAGCTGTTCACTCGGCTTCCAGGTGGGGGCGCTCTGCGCCTCCTGCAGGTCTTGGCTCAGGGGCTGCTTGCCCTGAGCTGGGGCTGTGGGTGGGAGCCCAGGCACGCAGGGGCAGGCCCCAACCAGCTGCGCACGTCTGTGCTGGGGAGGAGAGTGCTAGGGAAGCTACGTGTGTGAGGCAGCTGCTGGGCGCCCAGGGAGTCAACCTCCGGGTGTGCGGGGCTGCAGACCCCAGCCAGGGGCCCTGGGAGCCTGGTGCACTCCGTCCGGCGCTGAGCCTGGGCGGCAAAGCAACCGCTGGAGGAGCCCTGCACTGGCCCTTCCCTTCCCTCGCACAGAGCTCTTCCTGCTGGAGCCCTTGGCAGTGTGCAAGCCACCGGCCCCTAAGCCCTCCCCAAGGACGCCTGGGGCCTAGGTGCAAAGGCAAGGCAAGAGCGGAGCTGAGGCCAGGAAGGCGCCAGTGGCATCTCCCAGCCTCGCGCAGCCTGCTCCTTCCTGGGCAGGAAGCCTAGCAGCGAGGCAAGTCTGGGCAAGGCTCGCCCAGGGCAGAGCAGCCTCGCGCCAGCAACTCTGCCAGAACGGGCCTCTGAGGAGAGCTGGAGCTCTGCCGTCCTGGAGGCGCACTCGGCTCCAGCCAAGTAGGGCTTGAGCCAAACGAGGCTGGGCTGCCTCTTCTTCCCTCGAGGAGGCTCGCCTCCCCGCCAGCTGTTCACTCGGCTTCCAGGTGGGGGCGCTCTGCGCCTCCTGCAGGTCTTGGCTCAGGGGCTGCTTGCCCTGAGCTGGGGCTGTGGGTGGGAGCCCAGGCACGCAGGGGCAGGCCCCAACCAGCTGCACACGTCTCTGCTGGGGACGAGAGCGCTAGGGAAGCTACGTGTGTGAGGCAGCTGCTGGGCGCCCAGGGAGTCAGCCTCCGGGTGTGCGGGGCTGCAGACCCCAGCCAGGGGCCCTGGGAGCCTGGTGCACTCCGTGCGGCGCTGAGTCTGGGCGGCCAAGCAACCGCTGGAGGAGCCCTGCACTGGCCCTTCCCTTCCCTCGCACAGAGCTCTTCCTGCTGGAGCCCTTGGCAGTGTGCAAGCCACCGGCCCCTAAGCCCTCCCCAAGGACGCCTGGGGCCTAGGTGCAAAGGCAAGGCAGGAGCGGAGCTGAGGCCAGGAAGGCGCCAGTGGCGTCTCCCAGCCTCGCGCAGCCTGCTCCTTCCTGGGCAGGAAGCCTAGCAGCGAGGCAAGTCTGGGCAAGGCTCGCCCAGGGCAGAGCAGCCTCGCGCCAGCAACTCTGCCAGAACGGGCCTCTGAGCAGAGCTGGAGCTCTGCCGTCCTGGAGGCGCACTCGGCTCCAGCCAAGTAGGGCTTGAGCCAAACGAGGCTGGGCTGCCTCTTCTTCCCTCGAGGAGGCTCGCCTCCCCGCCAGCTGTTCACTCGGCTTCCAGGTGGGGGCGCTCTGCGCCTCCTGCAGGTCTTGGCTCAGGGGCTGCTTGCCCTGAGCTGGGGCTGTGGGCGGGAGCCCAGGCACGCAGGGGCAGGCCCCAACCAGCTGCACACATCTCTGCTGGAGACGAGAGCGCTAGGGAAGCTACGTGTGTGAGGCAGCTGCTGGGCGCCCAGGGAGTCAGCCTCCGGGTGTGCGGGGCTGCAGACCCCAGCCAGGGGCCCTGGGAGCCTGGTGCACTTCGTGCGGTGCTGAGCCTGGGCGGCCAAGCAACCGCTGGAGGAGCCCTGCACTGGCCCTTCCCTTCCCTCGCACAGAGCTCTTCCTGCTGGAGTCCTTGGCAGTGTGCAAGCCACCGGCCCCTAAGCCCTCCCCAAGGACGCCTGGGGCCTAAGTGCAAAGGCAAGGCAGGAGCGGAGCTGAGGCCAGGAAGGCGCCAGTGGCGTCTCCCAGCCTCGCGCAGCCTGCTCCTTCCTGGGCAGGAAGCCTAGCAGCGAGGCAAGTCTGGGCAAGGCTCGCCCAGGGCAGAGCAGCCTCGCGCCAGCAACTCTGCCAGAACGGGCCTCTGAGCAGAGCTGGAGCTCTGCCGTCCTGGAGGCGCACTCGGCTCCAGCCAAGTAGGGCTTGAGCCAAACGAGGCTGGGCTGCCTCTTCTTCCCTCGAGGAGGCTCGCCTCCCCGCCAGCTGTTCACTCGGCTTCCAGGTGGGGGCGCTCTGCGCCTCCTGCAGGTCTTGGCTCAGGGGCTGCTTGCCCTGAGCTGGGGCTGTGGGTGGGAGCCCAGGCACGCAGGGGCAGGCCCCAACCAGCTGCGCACGTCTGTGCTGGGGAGGAGAGTGCTAGGGAAGCTACGTGTGTGAGGCAGCTGCTGGGCGCCCAGGGAGTCAACCTCCGGGTGTGCGGGGCTGCAGACCCCAGCCAGGGGCCCTGGGAGCCTGGTGCACTCCGTCCGGCGCTGAGCCTGGGCGGCAAAGCAACCGCTGGAGGAGCCCTGCACTGGCCCTTCCCTTCCCTCGCACAGAGCTCTTCCTGCTGGAGCCCTTGGCAGTGTGCAAGCCACCGGCCCCTAAGCCCTCCCCAAGGACGCCTGGGGCCTAGGTGCAAAGGCAAGGCAAGAGCGGAGCTGAGGCCAGGAAGGCGCCAGTGGCATCTCCCAGCCTCGCGCAGCCTGCTCCTTCCTGGGCAGGAAGCCTAGCAGCGAGGCAAGTCTGGGCAAGGCTCGCCCAGGGCAGAGCAGCCTCGCGCCAGCAACTCTGCCAGATCGGGCCTCTGAGCAGAGCTGGAGTTCTGCCGTCCTGGAGGCGCACTCGGCTCCAGCCAAGTAGGGCTTGAGCCAAACGAGGCTGGGCTGCCTCTTCTTCCCTCGAGGAGGCTCGCCTCCCCGCCAGCTGTTCACTCGGCTTCCAGGTGGGGGCGCTCTGCGCCTCCTGCAGGTCTTGGCTCAGGGGCTGCTTGCCCTGACCTGGGGCTGTGGGTGGGAGCCCAGGCACGCAGGGGCAGGCCCCAACCAGCTGCACACGTCTCTGCTGGGGACGAGAGCGCTAGGGAAGCTACGTGTGTGAGGCAGCTGCTGGGCGCCCAGGGAGTCAGCCTCCGGGTGTGCGGGGCTGCAGACCCCAGCCAGGGGCCCTGGGAGCCTGGTGCACTCCGTGCGGCGCTGAGTCTGGGCGGCCAAGCAACCGCTGGAGGAGCCCTGCACTGGCCCTTCCCTTCCCTCGCACAGAGCTCTTCCTGCTGGAGCCCTTGGCAGTGTGCAAGCCACCGGCCCCTAAGCCCTCCCCAAGGACGCCTGGGGCCTAGGTGCAAAGGCAAGGCAGGAGCGGAGCTGAGGCCAGGAAGGCGCCAGTGGCGTCTCCCAGCCTCGCGCAGCCTGCTCCTTCCTGGGCAGGAAGCCTAGCAGCGAGGCAAGTCTGGGCAAGGCTCGCCCAGGGCAGAGCAGCCTCGCGCCAGCAACTCTGCCAGAACGGGCCTCTGAGCAGAGCTGGAGCTCTGCCGTCCTGGAGGCGCACTCGGCTCCAGCCAAGTAGGGCTTGAGCCAAACGAGGCTGGGCTGCCTCTTCTTCCCTCGAGGAGGCTCGCTTCCCCGCCAGCTGTTCACTCGGCTTCCAGGTGGGGGCGCTCTGCGCCTCCTGCAGGTCTTGGCTCAGGGGCTGCTTGCCCTGACCTGGGGCTGTGGGTGGGAGCCCAGGCACGCAGGGGCAGGCCCCAACCAGCTGCACACGTCTCTGCTGGGGACGAGAGCGCTAGGGAAGCTACGTGTGTGAGGCAGCTGCTGGGCGCCCAGGGAGTCAGCCTCCGGGTGTGCGGGGCTGCAGACCCCAGCCAGGGGCCCTGGGAGCCTGGTGCACTCCGTGCGGCGCTGAGTCTGGGCGGCCAAGCAACCGCTGGAGGAGCCCTGCACTGGCCCTTCCCTTCCCTCGCACAGAGCTCTTCCTGCTGGAGCCCTTGGCAGTGTGCAAGCCACCGGCCCCTAAGCCCTCCCCAAGGACGCCTGGGGCCTAGGTGCAAAGGCAAGGCAGGAGCGGAGCTGAGGCCAGGAAGGCGCCAGTGGCGTCTCCCAGCCTCGCGCAGCCTGCTCCTTCCTGGGCAGGAAGCCTAGCAGCGAGGCAAGTCTGGGCAAGGCTCGCCCAGGGCAGAGCAGCCTCGCGCCAGCAACTCTGCCAGAACGGGCCTCTGAGCAGAGCTGGAGCTCTGCCGTCCTGGAGGCGCACTCGGCTCCAGCCAAGTAGGGCTTGAGCCAAACGAGGCTGGGACGCCTCTTCTTCCCTCGAGGAGGCTCGCCTCCCCGCCAGCTGTTCACTCGGCTTCCAGGTGGGGGCGCTCTGCGCCTCCTGCAGGTCTTGGCTCAGGGGCTGCTTGCCCTGAGCTGGGGCTGTGGGCGGGAGCCCAGGCACGCAGGGGCAGGCCCCAACCAGCTGCACACGTCTCTGCTGAGGAGGAGAGCGCTAGGGAAGCTACGTGTGTGAGGCAGCTGCTGGGCGCCCAGGGAGTCAGCCTCCGGGTGTGCGGGGCTGCAGACCCCAGCCAGGGGCCCTGGGAGCCTGGTGCACTTCGTGCGGTGCTGAGCCTGGGCGGCCAAGCAACCGCTGGAGGAGCCCTGCACTGGCCCTTCCCTTCCCTCGCACAGAGCTCTTCCTGCTGGAGTCCTTGGCAGTGTGCAAGCCACCGGCCCCTAAGCCCTCCCCAAGGACGCCTGGGGCCTAAGTGCAAAGGCAAGGCAGGAGCGGAGCTGAGGCCAGGAAGGCGCCAGTGGCGTCTCCCAGCCTCGCGCAGCCTGCTCCTTCCTGGGCAGGAAGCCTAGCAGCGAGGCAAGTCTGGGCAAGGCTCGCCCAGGGCAGAGCAGCCTCGCGCCAGCAACTCTGCCAGAACGGGCCTCTGAGCAGAGCTGGAGCTCTGCCGTCCTGGAGGCGCACTCGGCTCCAGCCAAGTAGGGCTTGAGCCAAACGAGGCTGGGCTGCCTCTTCTTCCCTCGAGGAGGCTCGCTTCCCCGCCAGCTGTTCACTCGGCTTCCAGGTGGGGGCGCTCTGCGCCTCCTGCAGGTCTTGGCTCAGGGGCTGCTTGCCCTGAGCTGGGGCTGTGGGCGGGAGCCCAGGCACGCAGGGGCAGGCCCCAACCAGCTGCGCATGTCTCTGCTGGGGAGGAGAGCGCTAGGGAAGCTACGTGTGTGAGGCAGCTGCTGGGCGCCCAGGGAGTCAGCCTCCGGGTGTGCGGGGCTGCAGACCCCAGCCAGGGGCCCTGGGAGCCTGGTGCACTCCGTGCGGCGCTGAGCCTGGGCGGCCAAGCAACCGCTGGTGGCCCCCTGCACTGAACCTTCCCTTCCCTCGCCCAGAGCTCTTCCTGCTGGAGCCCTTGGCAGTGTGCAAGCCACCGGCCCCTAAGCCCTCCCCAAGGACGCCTGGGGCCTAGGTGCAAAGGCAAGGCAGGAGCGGAGCTGAGGCCAGGAAGGCGCCAGTGGCGTCTCCCAGCCTCGCGCAGCCTGCTCCTTCCTGGGCAGGAAGCCTAGCAGCGAGGCAAGTCTGGGCAAGGCTCGCCCAGGGCAGAGCAGCCTCGCGCCAGCAACTCTGCCAGAACGGGCCTCTGAGCAGAGCTGGAGCTCTGCCGTCCTGGAGGCGCACTCGGCTCCAGCCAAGTAGGGCTTGAGCCAAACGAGGCTGGGCTGCCTCTTCTTCCCTCGAGGAGGCTCGCCTCCCCGCCAGCTGTTCACTCGGCTTCCAGGTGGGGGCGCTCTGAGCCTCCTGCAGGTCTTGGCTCAGGGGCTGCTTGCCCTGAGCTGGGGCTGTGGGTGGGAGCCCAGGCACGCAGGGGCAGGCCCCAACCAGCTGCACACGTCTCTGCTGGGGACGAGAGCGCTAGGGAAGCTACGTGTGTGAGGCAGCTGCTGGGCGCCCAGGGAGTCAGCCTCCGGATGTGCGGGGCTGCAGACCCCAGCCAGGGGCCCTGGGAGCCTGGTGCACTCCGTGCGGCGCTGAGTCTGGGCGGCCAAGCAACCGCTGGAGGAGCCCTGCACTGGCCCTTCCCTTCCCTCGCACAGAGCTCTTCCTGCTGGAGCCCTTGGCAGTGTGCAAGCCACCGGCCCCTAAGCCCTCCCCAAGGACGCCTGGGGCCTAGGTGCAAAGGCAAGGCAGGAGCGGAGCTGAGGCCAGGAAGGCGCCAGTGGCGTCTCCCAGCCTCGCGCAGCCTGCTCCTTCCTGGGCAGGAAGCCTAGCAGCGAGGCAAGTCTGGGCAAGGCTCGCCCAGGGCAGAGCAGCCTCGCGCCAGCAACTCTGCCAGAACGGGCCTCTGAGCAGAGCTGGAGCTCTGCCGTCCTGGAGGCGCACACGGCTCCAGCCAAGTAGGGCTTGAGCCAAACGAGGCTGGGCTGCCTCTTCTTCCCTCGAGGAGGCTCGCCTCCCCGCCAGCTGTTCACTCGGCTTCCAGGTGGGGGCGCTCTGCGCCTCCTGCAGGTCTTGGCCCAGGGGCTGCTTACCCTGAGCTGGGGCTGTGGGCGGGAGCCCAGGAACGCAGGGGCAGGCCCCAACCAGCTGCACACATCTCTGATGGAGACGAGAGCGCTAGGGAAGCTACGTGTGTGAGGCAGCTGCTGGGCGCCCAGGGAGTCAGCCTCCGGGTGTGCGGGGCTGCAGACCCCAGCCAGGGGCCCTGGGAGCCTGGTGCACTCCGTCCGGCGCTGAGCCTGGGCGGCAAAGCAACCGCTGGAGGAGCCCTGCACTGGCCCTTCCCTTCCCTCGCACAGAGCTCTTCCTGCTGGAGCCCTTGGCAGTGTGCAAGCCACCGGCCCCTAAGCCCTCCCCAAGGACGCCTGGGGCCTAGGTGCAAAGGCAAGGCAGGAGCGGAGCTGAGGCCAGGAAGGCGCCAGTGGCGTCTCCCAGCCTCGCACAGCCTGCTCCTTCCTGGGCAGGAAGCCTAGCAGCGAGGCAAGTCTGGGCAAGGCTCGCCCAGGGCAGAGCAGCCTCGCGCCAGCAACTCTGCCAGATCGGGCCTCTGAGCAGAGCTGGAGCTCTGCCGTCCTGGAGGCGCACTCGGCTCCAGCCAAGTAGGGCTTGAGCCAAACGAGGCTGGGCTGCCTCTTCTTCCCTCGAGGAGGCTCGCCTCCCCGCCAGCTGTTCACTCGGCTTCCAGGTGGGGGCGCTCTGCGCCTCCTGCAGGTCTTGGCTCAGGGGCTGCTTGCCCTGAGCTGGGGCTGTGGGCGGGAGCCCAGGCACGCAGGGGCAGGCCCCAACCAGCTGCACACGTCTCTGCTGGGGAGGAGAGCGCTAGGGAAGCTACGTGTGTGAGGCAGCTGCTGGGCGCCCAGGGAGTCAGCCTCCGGGTGTGCGGGGCTGCAGACCCCAGCCAGGGGCCCTGGGAGCCTGGTGCACTCCGTGCGGCGCTGAGCCTGGGCGGCCAAGCAACCGCTGGAGGAGCCCTGCACTGGCCCTTCCCTTCCCTCGCACAGAGCTCTTCCTGCTGGAGCCCTTGGCAGTGTGCAAGCCACCGGCCCCTAAGCCCTCTCCAAGGAGGCCTGGGGCCTAGGTGCAAAGGCAAGGCAGGAGCGGAGCTGAGGCCAGGAAGGCCCCAGTGGCGTCTCCCAGCCTCGCGCAGCCTGCTCCTTCCTGGGCAGGAAGCCTAGCAGCGAGGCAAGTCTGGGCAAGGCTCGCCCAGGGCAGAGCAGCCTCGCGCCAGCAACTCTGCCAGAACGGGCCTCTGAGGAGAGCTGGAGCTCTGCCGTCCTGGAGGCGCACTCGGCTCCAGCCAAGTAGGGCTTGAGCCAAACGAGGCTGGGCTGCCTCTTCTTCCCTCGAGGAGGCTCGCCTCCCCGCCAATTGTTCACTCGGCTTCCAGGTGGGGGCGCTCTGCGCCTCCTGCAGGTCTTGGCTCAGGGGCTGCTTGCCCTGAGCTGGGGCTGTGGGTGGGAGCCCAGGCACGCAGGGGCAGGCCCCAACCAGCTGCACACGTCTCTGCTGGGGACGAGAGCGCTAGGGAAGCTACGTGTGTGAGGCAGCTGCTGGGCGCCCAGGGAGTCAGCCTCCGGGTGTGCGGGGCTGCAGACCCCAGCCAGGGGCCCTGGGAGCCTGGTGCACTCCGTGCGGCGCTGAGTCTGGGCGGCCAAGCAACCGCTGGAGGAGCCCTGCACTGGCCCTTCCCTTCCCTCGCACAGAGCTCTTCCTGCTGGAGCCCTTGGCAGTGTGCAAGCCACCGGCCCCTAAGCCCTCCCCAAGGACGCCTGGGGCCTAGGTGCAAAGGCAAGGCAGGAGCGGAGCTGAGGCCAGGAAGGCGCCAGTGGCGTCTCCCAGCCTCGCGCAGCCTGCTCCTTCCTGGGCAGGAAGCCTAGCAGCGAGGCAAGTCTGGGCAAGGCTCGCCCAGGGCAGAGCAGCCTCGCGCCAGCAACTCTGCCAGAACGGGCCTCTGAGCAGAGCTGGAGCTCTGCCGTCCTGGAGGCGCACTCGGCTCCAGCCAAGTAGGGCTTGAGCCAAACGAGGCTGGGCTGCCTCTTCTTCCCTCGAGGAGGCTCGCCTCCCCGCCAGCTGTTCACTCGGCTTCCAGGTGGGGGCGCTCTGCGCCTCCTGCAGGTCTTGGCTCAGGGGCTGCTTGCCCTGAGCTGGGGCTGTGGGCGGGAGCCCAGGCACGCAGGGGCAGGCCCCAACCAGCTGCACACATCTCTGCTGGAGACGAGAGCGCTAGGGAAGCTACGTGTGTGAGGCAGCTGCTGGGCGCCCAGGGAGTCAGCCTCCGGGTGTGCGGGGCTGCAGACCCCAGCCAGGGGCCCTGGGAGCCTGGTGCACTTCGTGCGGTGCTGAGCCTGGGCGGCCAAGCAACCGCTGGAGGAGCCCTGCACTGGCCCTTCCCTTCCCTCGCACAGAGCTCTTCCTGCTGGAGTCCTTGGCAGTGTGCAAGCCACCGGCCCCTAAGCCCTCCCCAAGGACGCCTGGGGCCTAAGTGCAAAGGCAAGGCAGGAGCGGAGCTGAGGCCAGGAAGGCGCCAGTGGCGTCTCCCAGCCTCGCGCAGCCTGCTCCTTCCTGGGCAGGAAGCCTAGCAGCGAGGCAAGTCTGGGCAAGGCTCGCCCAGGGCAGAGCAGCCTCGCGCCAGCAACTCTGCCAGAACGGGCCTCTGAGCAGAGCTGGAGCTCTGCCGTCCTGGAGGCGCACTCGGCTCCAGCCAAGTAGGGCTTGAGCCAAACGAGGCTGGGCTGCCTCTTCTTCCCTCGAGGAGGCTCGCCTCCCCGCCAGCTGTTCACTCGGCTTCCAGGTGGGGGCGCTCTGCGCCTCCTGCAGGTCTTGGCTCAGGGGCTGCTTGCCCTGAGCTGGGGCTGTGGGTGGGAGCCCAGGCACGCAGGGGCAGGCCCCAACCAGCTGCGCACGTCTGTGCTGGGGAGGAGAGTGCTAGGGAAGCTACGTGTGTGAGGCAGCTGCTGGGCGCCCAGGGAGTCAACCTCCGGGTGTGCGGGGCTGCAGACCCCAGCCAGGGGCCCTGGGAGCCTGGTGCACTCCGTCCGGCGCTGAGCCTGGGCGGCAAAGCAACCGCTGGAGGAGCCCTGCACTGGCCCTTCCCTTCCCTCGCACAGAGCTCTTCCTGCTGGAGCCCTTGGCAGTGTGCAAGCCACCGGCCCCTAAGCCCTCCCCAAGGACGCCTGGGGCCTAGGTGCAAAGGCAAGGCAAGAGCGGAGCTGAGGCCAGGAAGGCGCCAGTGGCATCTCCCAGCCTCGCGCAGCCTGCTCCTTCCTGGGCAGGAAGCCTAGCAGCGAGGCAAGTCTGGGCAAGGCTCGCCCAGGGCAGAGCAGCCTCGCGCCAGCAACTCTGCCAGATCGGGCCTCTGAGCAGAGCTGGAGTTCTGCCGTCCTGGAGGCGCACTCGGCTCCAGCCAAGTAGGGCTTGAGCCAAACGAGGCTGGGCTGCCTCTTCTTCCCTCGAGGAGGCTCGCCTCCCCGCCAGCTGTTCACTCGGCTTCCAGGTGGGGGCGCTCTGCGCCTCCTGCAGGTCTTGGCTCAGGGGCTGCTTGCCCTGACCTGGGGCTGTGGGTGGGAGCCCAGGCACGCAGGGGCAGGCCCCAACCAGCTGCACACGTCTCTGCTGGGGACGAGAGCGCTAGGGAAGCTACGTGTGTGAGGCAGCTGCTGGGCGCCCAGGGAGTCAGCCTCCGGGTGTGCGGGGCTGCAGACCCCAGACAGGGGCCCTGGGAGCCTGGTGCACTCCGTGCGGCGCTGAGTCTGGGCGGCCAAGCAACCGCTGGAGGAGCCCTGCACTGGCCCTTCCCTTCCCTCGCACAGAGCTCTTCCTGCTGGAGCCCTTGGCAGTGTGCAAGCCACCGGCCCCTAAGCCCTCCCCAAGGACGCCTGGGGCCTAGGTGCAAAGGCAAGGCAGGAGCGGAGCTGAGGCCAGGAAGGCGCCAGTGGCGTCTCCCAGCCTCGCGCAGCCTGCTCCTTCCTGGGCAGGAAGCCTAGCAGCGAGGCAAGTCTGGGCAAGGCTCGCCCAGGGCAGAGCAGCCTCGCGCCAGCAACTCTGCCAGAACGGGCCTCTGAGCAGAGCTGGAGCTCTGCCGTCCTGGAGGCGCACTCGGCTCCAGCCAAGTAGGGCTTGAGCCAAACGAGGCTGGGCTGCCTCTTCTTCCCTCGAGGAGGCTCGCCTCCCCGCCAGCTGTTCACTCGGCTTCCAGGTGGGGGCGCTCTGCGCCTCCTGCAGGTCTTGGCTCAGGGGCTGCTTGCCCTGACCTGGGGCTGTGGGTGGGAGCCCAGGCACGCAGGGGCAGGCCCCAACCAGCTGCACACGTCTCTGCTGGGGACGAGAGCGCTAGGGAAGCTACGTGTGTGAGGCAGCTGCTGGGCGCCCAGGGAGTCAGCCTCCGGGTGTGCGGGGCTGCAGACCCCAGCCAGGGGCCCTGGGAGCCTGGTGCACTCCGTGCGGCGCTGAGTCTGGGCGGCCAAGCAACCGCTGGAGGAGCCCTGCACTGGCCCTTCCCTTCCCTCGCACAGAGCTCTTCCTGCTGGAGCCCTTGGCAGTGTGCAAGCCACCGGCCCCTAAGCCCTCCCCAAGGACGCCTGGGGCCTAGGTGCAAAGGCAAGGCAGGAGCGGAGCTGAGGCCAGGAAGGCGCCAGTGGCGTCTCCCAGCCTCGCGCAGCCTGCTCCTTCCTGGGCAGGAAGCCTAGCAGCGAGGCAAGTCTGGGCAAGGCTCGCCCAGGGCAGAGCAGCCTCGCGCCAGCAACTCTGCCAGAACGGGCCTCTGAGCAGAGCTGGAGCTCTGCCGTCCTGGAGGCGCACTCGGCTCCAGCCAAGTAGGGCTTGAGCCAAACGAGGCTGGGACGCCTCTTCTTCCCTCGAGGAGGCTCGCCTCCCCGCCAGCTGTTCACTCGGCTTCCAGGTGGGGGCGCTCTGCGCCTCCTGCAGGTCTTGGCTCAGGGGCTGCTTGCCCTGAGCTGGGGCTGTGGGCGGGAGCCCAGGCACGCAGGGGCAGGCCCCAACCAGCTGCACACGTCTCTGCTGGGGAGGAGAGCGCTAGGGAAGCTACGTGTGTGAGGCAGCTGCTGGGCGCCCAGGGAGTCAGCCTCCGGGTGTGCGGGGCTGCAGACCCCAGCCAGGGGCCCTGGGAGCCTGGTGCACTTCGTGCGGTGCTGAGCCTGGGCGGCCAAGCAACCGCTGGAGGAGCCCTGCACTGGCCCTTCCCTTCCCTCGCACAGAGCTCTTCCTGCTGGAGTCCTTGGCAGTGTGCAAGCCACCGGCCCCTAAGCCCTCCCCAAGGACGCCTGGGGCCTAAGTGCAAAGGCAAGGCAGGAGCGGAGCTGAGGCCAGGAAGGCGCCAGTGGCGTCTCCCAGCCTCGCGCAGCCTGCTCCTTCCTGGGCAGGAAGCCTAGCAGCGAGGCAAGTCTGGGCAAGGCTCGCCCAGGGCAGAGCAGCCTCGCGCCAGCAACTCTGCCAGAACGGGCCTCTGAGCAGAGCTGGAGCTCTGCCGTCCTGGAGGCGCACTCGGCTCCAGCCAAGTAGGGCTTGAGCCAAACGAGGCTGGGCTGCCTCTTCTTCCCTCGAGGAGGCTCGCTTCCCCGCCAGCTGTTCACTCGGCTTCCAGGTGGGGGCGCTCTGCGCCTCCTGCAGGTCTTGGCTCAGGGGCTGCTTGCCCTGAGCTGGGGCTGTGGGCGGGAGCCCAGGCACGCAGGGGCAGGCCCCAACCAGCTGCGCATGTCTCTGCTGGGGAGGAGAGCGCTAGGGAAGCTACGTGTGTGAGGCAGCTGCTGGGCGCCCAGGGAGTCAGCCTCCGGGTGTGCGGGGCTGCAGACCCCAGCCAGGGGCCCTGGGAGCCTGGTGCACTCCGTGCGGCGCTGAGCCTGGGCGGCCAAGCAACCGCTGGAGGAGCCCTGCACTGGCCCTTCCCTTTCCTCGCACAGAGCTCTTCCTGCTGGAGCCCTTGGCAGTGTGCAAGCCACCGGCCCCTAAGCCCTCCCCAAGGACGCCTGGGGCCTAGGTGCAAAGGCAAGGCAGGAGCGGAGCTGAGGCCAGGAAGGCGCCAGTGGCATCTCCCAGCATCGCGCAGCCTGCTCCTTCCTGGGCAGGAAGCCTAGCAGCGAGGCAAGTCTGGGCAAGGCTCTCCCAGGGCAGAGCAGCCTCGCGCCAGCAACTCTGCCAGATCGGGCCTCTGAGCAGAGCTGGAGTTCTGCCGTCCTGGAGGCGCACTCGGCTCCAGCCAAATAGGGCTTGAGCCAAACGAGGCTGGGCTGCCTCTTCTTCCCTCGAGGAGGCTCGCCTCCCCGCCAGCTGTTCACTCGGCTTCCAGGTGGGGGCGCTCTGCGCCTCCTGCTGGTCTTGGCTCAGGGGCTGCTTGCCCTACCTGGGGCTGTGGGTGGGAGCCCAGGCACGCAGGGGCAGGCCCCAACCAGCTGCACACGTCTCTGCTGGGGACGAGAGCGCTAGGGAAGCTACGTGTGTGAGGCAGCTGCTGGGCGCCCAGGGAGTCAGCCTCCGGGTGTGCGGGGCTGCAGACCCCAGCCAGGGGCCCTGGGAGCCTGGTGCACTCCGTGCGGCGCTGAGTCTGGGCGGCCAAGCAACCGCTGGAGGAGCCCTGCACTGGCCCTTCCCTTCCCTCGCACAGAGCTCTTCCTGCTGGAGCCCTTGGCAGTGTGCAAGCCACCGGCCCCTAAGCCCTCCCCAAGGACGCCTGGGGCCTAGGTGCAAAGGCAAGGCAGGAGCGGAGCTGATGCCAGGAAGGCGCCAGTGGCGTCTCCCAGCCTCGCGCAGCCTGCTCCTTCCTGGGCAGGAAGCCTAGCAGCGAGGCAAGTCTGGGCAAGGCTCGCCCAGGGCAGAGCAGCCTCGCGCCAGCAACTCTGCCAGAACGGGCCTCTGAGCAGAGCTGGAGCTCTGCCGTCCTGGAGGCGCACTCGGCTCCAGCCAAGTAGGGCTTGAGCCAAACGAGGCTGGGCTGCCTCTTCTTCCCTCGAGGAGGCTCGCCTCCCCGCCAGCTGTTCACTCGGCTTCCAGGTGGGGGCGCTCTGCGCCTCCTGCAGGTCTTGGCTCAGGGGCTGCTTGCCCTGAGCTGGGGCTGTGGGCGGGAGCCCAGGCACGCAGGGGCAGGCCCCAACCAGCTGCACACATCTCTGCTGGAGACGAGAGCGCTAGGGAAGCTACGTGTGTGAGGCAGCTGCTGGGCGCCCAGGGAGTCAGCCTCCGGGTGTGCGGGGCTGCAGACCCCAGCCAGGGGCCCTGGGAGCCTGGTGCACTCCGTGCGGTGCTGAGTCTGGGCGGCCAAGCAACCGCTGGAGGAGCCCTGCACTGGCCCTTCCCTTCCCTCGCACAGAGCTCTTCCTGCTGGAGCCCTTGGCAGTGTGCAAGCCACCGGCCCCTAAGCCCTCCCCAAGGACGCCTGGGGCCTAGGTGCAAAGGCAAGGCAGGAGCGGAGCTGAGGCCAGGAAGGCGCCAGTGGCGTCTCACAGCCTCGCGCAGCCTGCTCCTTCCTGGGCAGGAAGCCTAGCAGCGAGGCATTCTGGCCAAGGCTCGCCCAGGGCAGAGCAGCCTCGCGCCAGCAACTCTGCCAGATCGGGCCTCTGAGCAGAGCTGGAGCTCTGCCGTCCTGGAGGCGCACTCGGCTCCAGCCAAGTAGGGCTTGAGCCAAACGAGGCTGGGCTGCCTCTTCTTCCCTCGAGGAGGCTCGCCTCCCCGCCAGCTGTTCACTCGGCTTCCAGGTGGGGGCGCTCTGCGCCTCCTGCAGGTCTTGGCTCAGGGGCTGCTTGCCCTGAGCTGGGGCTGTGGGCGGGAGCCCAGGCACACAGGGGCAGGCCCCAACCAGCTGCACACGTCTCTGCTGGGGAGGAGAGCGCTAGGGAAGCTACGTGTGTGAGGCAGCAGCTGGGCGCCCAGGGAGTCAGCCTCCGTGTGTGCGGGGCTGCAGACCCCAGCCAGGGGCCCTGGGAGCCTGGTGCACTCCGTGCGGCGCTGAGCCTGGGCTGCCAAGCAACCGCTGGAGGAGCCCTGCACTGGCCCTTCCCTTCCCTCGCACAGAGCTCTTCCTGCTGGAGCCCTTGGCAGTGTGCAAGCCCCTGGCCCCTAAGTCCTCCCCAAGGAGGCCTGGGGCCTAGGTGCAAAGGCAAGGCAGGAGCGGAGCTGAGGCCAGGAAGGCGCCAGTGGCGTCTCCCAGCCTCGCGCAGCCTGCTCCTTCCTGGGCAGGAAGCCTAGCAGCGAGGCAAGTCTGGGCAAGGCTCGCCCAGGGCAGAGCAGCCTCGCGCCAGCAACTCTGCCAGAACGGGCCTCTCAGCAGAGCTGGAGCTCTGCCGTCCTGGAGGCGCACTTGGCTCCAGCCAAGTAGGGCTTGAGCCAAACGAGGCTGGGCTGCCTCTTCTTCCCTCGAGGAGGCTCGCCTCCCCGCCAGCTGTTCACTCGGCTTCCAGGTGGGGGCGCTCTGCGCCTCCTGCAGGTCTTGGCTCAGGGGCTGCTTGCCCTGAGCTGGGGCTGTGGGCGGGAGCCCAGGCACGCAGGGGCAGGCCCCAACCAGCTGCACACGTCTCTGCTGGGGAGGAGAGCGCTAGGGAAGCTACGTGTGTGAGGCAGCTGCTGGGCGCCCAGGGAGTCAGCCTCCGGATGTGCGGGGCTGCAGACCCCAGCCAGGGGCCCTGGGAGCCTGGTGCACTCCGTGCGGCGCTGAGCCTGGGCGGCCAAGCAACCGCTGGTGGCCCCCTGCACTGAACCTTCCCTTCCCTCGCCCAGAGCTCTTCCTGCTGGAGCCCTTGGCAGTGTGCAAGCCACCGGCCCCTAAGCCCTCCCCAAGGACGCCTGGGGCCTAGGTGCAAAGGCAAGGCAGGAGCGGAGCTGAGGCCAGGAAGGCGCCAGTGGCGTCTCCCAGCCTCGCGCAGCCTGCTCCTTCCTGGGCAGGAAGCCTAGCAGCGAGGCAAGTCTGGGCAAGGCTCGCCCAGGGCAGAGCAGCCTCGCGCCAGCAACTCTGCCAGAACGGGCCTCTGAGCAGAGCTGGAGCTCTGCCGTCCTGGAGGCGCACTCGGCTCCAGCCAAGTAGGGCTTGAGCCAAACGAGGCTGGGCTGCCTCTTCTTCCCTCGAGGAGGCTCGCCTCCCCGCCAGCTGTTCACTCGGCTTCCAGGTGGGGGCGCTCTGCGCCTCCTGCAGGTCTTGGCTCAGGGGCTGCTTGCCCTGAGCTGGGGCTGTGGGCGGGAGCCCAGGCACGCAGGGGCAGGCCCCAACCAGCTGCACACATCTCTGCTGGAGACGAGAGCGCTAGGGAAGCTACGTGTGTGAGGCAGCTGCTGGGCGCCCAGGGAGTCAGCCTCCGGGTGTGCGGGGCTGCAGACCCCAGCCAGGGGCCCTGGGAGCCTGGTGCACTCCGTGCGGTGCTGAGTCTGGGCGGCCAAGCAACCGCTGGAGGAGCCCTGCACTGGCCCTTCCCTTCCCTCGCACAGAGCTCTTCCTGCTGGAGCCCTTGGCAGTGTGCAAGCCACCGGCCCCTAAGCCCTCCCCAAGGACGCCTGGGGCCTAGGTGCAAAGGCAAGGCAGGAGCGGAGCTGAGGCCAGGAAGGCGCCAGTGGCGTCTCACAGCCTCGCGCAGCCTGCTCCTTCCTGGGCAGGAAGCCTAGCAGCGAGGCATTCTGGCCAAGGCTCGCCCAGGGCAGAGCAGCCTCGCGCCAGCAACTCTGCCAGATCGGGCCTCTGAGCAGAGCTGGAGCTCTGCCGTCCTGGAGGCGCACTCGGCTCCAGCCAAGTAGGGCTTGAGCCAAACGAGGCTGGGCTGCCTCTTCTTCCCTCGAGGAGGCTCGCCTCCCCGCCAGCTGTTCACTCGGCTTCCAGGTGGGGGCGCTCTGCGCCTCCTGCAGGTCTTGGCTCAGGGGCTGCTTGCCCTGAGCTGGGGCTGTGGGCGGGAGCCCAGGCACACAGGGGCAGGCCCCAACCAGCTGCACACGTCTCTGCTGGGGAGGAGAGCGCTAGGGAAGCTACGTGTGTGAGGCAGCAGCTGGGCGCCCAGGGAGTCAGCCTCCGTGTGTGCGGGGCTGCAGACCCCAGCCAGGGGCCCTGGGAGCCTGGTGCACTCCGTGCGGCGCTGAGCCTGGGCTGCCAAGCAACCGCTGGAGGAGCCCTGCACTGGCCCTTCCCTTCCCTCGCACAGAGCTCTTCCTGCTGGAGCCCTTGGCAGTGTGCAAGCCCCTGGCCCCTAAGTCCTCCCCAAGGAGGCCTGGGGCCTAGGTGCAAAGGCAAGGCAGGAGCGGAGCTGAGGCCAGGAAGGCGCCAGTGGCGTCTCCCAGCCTCGCGCAGCCTGCTCCTTCCTGGGCAGGAAGCCTAGCAGCGAGGCAAGTCTGGGCAAGGCTCGCCCAGGGCAGAGCAGCCTCGCGCCAGCAACTCTGCCAGAACGGGCCTCTGAGCAGAGCTGGAGCTCTGCCGTCCTGGAGGCACACTCGGCTCCAGCCAAGTAGGGCTTGAGCCAAACGAGGCTGGGCTGCCTCTTCTTCCCTCGAGGAGGCTCGCCTCCCCGCCAGCTGTTCACTTGGCTTCCAGGTGGGGGCGCTCTGCGCCTTCTGCAGGTCTTGGCTCAGGGGCTGCTTGCCCTGAGCTGGGGCTGTGGGTGGGAGCCCAGGCACGCAGGGCCAGGCCCCAACCAGCTGCACACGTCTCTGCTGGGGAGGAGAGCGCTAGGGAAGCTACGTGTGTGAGGCAGCTGCTGGGCGCCCAGGGAGTCAGCCTCCGGGTGTGCGGGGCTGCAGACCCCAGCCAGGGGCCATGGAAGCCTGGTGCACTCCGTGCGGCGCTGAGCCTGGGCGGCCAAGCAACCGCTGGAGGAGCCCTGCACTGGCCCTTCCCTTCCCTCGCACAGAGCTCTTCCTGCTGGAGCCCTTGGCAGTGTGCAAGCCACCGGCCCCTAAGCCCTCCCCAAGGACGCCTGGGGCCTAGGTGCAAAGGCAAGGCAGGAGCGGAGCTGAGGCCAGGAAGGCGCCAGTGGCATCTCCCAGCATCGCGCAGCCTGCTCCTTCCTGGGCAGGAAGCCTAGCAGCGAGGCAAGTCTGGGCAAGGCTCTCCCAGGGCAGAGCAGCCTCGCGCCAGCAACTCTGCCAGATCGGGCCTCTGAGCAGAGCTGGAGTTCTGCCGTCCTGGAGGCGCACTCGGCTCCAGCCAAATAGGGCTTGAGCCAAACGAGGCTGGGCTGCCTCTTCTTCCCTCGAGGAGGCTCGCCTCCCCGCCAGCTGTTCACTCGGCTTCCAGGTGGGGGCGCTCTGCGCCTCCTGCTGGTCTTGGCTCAGGGGCTGCTTGCCCTACCTGGGGCTGTGGGTGGGAGCCCAGGCACGCAGGGGCAGGCCCCAACCAGCTGCACACGTCTCTGCTGGGGACGAGAGCGCTAGGGAAGCTACGTGTGTGAGGCAGCTGCTGGGCGCCCAGGGAGTCAGCCTCCGGGTGTGCGGGGCTGCAGACCCCAGCCAGGGGCCCTGGGAGCCTGGTGCACTCCGTGCGGCGCTGAGTCTGGGCGGCCAAGCAACCGCTGGAGGAGCCCTGCACTGGCCCTTCCCTTCCCTCGCACAGAGCTCTTCCTGCTGGAGCCCTTGGCAGTGTGCAAGCCACCGGCCCCTAAGCCCTCCCCAAGGACGCCTGGGGCCTAGGTGCAAAGGCAAGGCAGGAGCGGAGCTGATGCCAGGAAGGCGCCAGTGGCGTCTCCCAGCCTCGCGCAGCCTGCTCCTTCCTGGGCAGGAAGCCTAGCAGCGAGGCAAGTCTGGGCAAGGCTCGCCCAGGGCAGAGCAGCCTCGCGCCAGCAACTCTGCCAGAACGGGCCTCTGAGCAGAGCTGGAGCTCTGCCGTCCTGGAGGCGCACTCGGCTCCAGCCAAGTAGGGCTTGAGCCAAACGAGGCTGGGCTGCCTCTTCTTCCCTCGAGGAGGCTCGCCTCCCCGCCAGCTGTTCACTCGGCTTCCAGGTGGGGGCGCTCTGCGCCTCCTGCAGGTCTTGGCTCAGGGGCTGCTTGCCCTGAGCTGGGGCTGTGGGCGGGAGCCCAGGCACGCAGGGGCAGGCCCCAACCAGCTGCACACATCTCTGCTGGAGACGAGAGCGCTAGGGAAGCTACGTGTGTGAGGCAGCTGCTGGGCGCCCAGGGAGTCAGCCTCCGGGTGTGCGGGGCTGCAGACCCCAGCCAGGGGCCCTGGGAGCCTGGTGCACTCCGTGCGGTGCTGAGTCTGGGCGGCCAAGCAACCGCTGGAGGAGCCCTGCACTGGCCCTTCCCTTCCCTCGCACAGAGCTCTTCCTGCTGGAGCCCTTGGCAGTGTGCAAGCCACCGGCCCCTAAGCCCTCCCCAAGGACGCCTGGGGCCTAGGTGCAAAGGCAAGGCAGGAGCGGAGCTGAGGCCAGGAAGGCGCCAGTGGCGTCTCACAGCCTCGCGCAGCCTGCTCCTTCCTGGGCAGGAAGCCTAGCAGCGAGGCATTCTGGCCAAGGCTCGCCCAGGGCAGAGCAGCCTCGCGCCAGCAACTCTGCCAGATCGGGCCTCTGAGCAGAGCTGGAGCTCTGCCGTCCTGGAGGCGCACTCGGCTCCAGCCAAGTAGGGCTTGAGCCAAACGAGGCTGGGCTGCCTCTTCTTCCCTCGAGGAGGCTCGCCTCCCCGCCAGCTGTTCACTCGGCTTCCAGGTGGGGGCGCTCTGCGCCTCCTGCAGGTCTTGGCTCAGGGGCTGCTTGCCCTGAGCTGGGGCTGTGGGCGGGAGCCCAGGCACACAGGGGCAGGCCCCAACCAGCTGCACACGTCTCTGCTGGGGAGGAGAGCGCTAGGGAAGCTACGTGTGTGAGGCAGCAGCTGGGCGCCCAGGGAGTCAGCCTCCGTGTGTGCGGGGCTGCAGACCCCAGCCAGGGGCCCTGGGAGCCTGGTGCACTCCGTGCGGCGCTGAGCCTGGGCTGCCAAGCAACCGCTGGAGGAGCCCTGCACTGGCCCTTCCCTTCCCTCGCACAGAGCTCTTCCTGCTGGAGCCCTTGGCAGTGTGCAAGCCCCTGGCCCCTAAGTCCTCCCCAAGGAGGCCTGGGGCCTAGGTGCAAAGGCAAGGCAGGAGCGGAGCTGAGGCCAGGAAGGCGCCAGTGGCGTCTCCCAGCCTCGCGCAGCCTGCTCCTTCCTGGGCAGGAAGCCTAGCAGCGAGGCAAGTCTGGGCAAGGCTCGCCCAGGGCAGAGCAGCCTCGCGCCAGCAACTCTGCCAGAACGGGCCTCTCAGCAGAGCTGGAGCTCTGCCGTCCTGGAGGCGCACTTGGCTCCAGCCAAGTAGGGCTTGAGCCAAACGAGGCTGGGCTGCCTCTTCTTCCCTCGAGGAGGCTCGCCTCCCCGCCAGCTGTTCACTCGGCTTCCAGGTGGGGGCGCTCTGCGCCTCCTGCAGGTCTTGGCTCAGGGGCTGCTTGCCCTGAGCTGGGGCTGTGGGCGGGAGCCCAGGCACGCAGGGGCAGGCCCCAACCAGCTGCACACGTCTCTGCTGGGGAGGAGAGCGCTAGGGAAGCTACGTGTGTGAGGCAGCTGCTGGGCGCCCAGGGAGTCAGCCTCCGGATGTGCGGGGCTGCAGACCCCAGCCAGGGGCCCTGGGAGCCTGGTGCACTCCGTGCGGCGCTGAGCCTGGGCGGCCAAGCAACCGCTGGTGGCCCCCTGCACTGAACCTTCCCTTCCCTCGCCCAGAGCTCTTCCTGCTGGAGCCCTTGGCAGTGTGCAAGCCACCGGCCCCTAAGCCCTCCCCAAGGACGCCTGGGGCCTAGGTGCAAAGGCAAGGCAGGAGCGGAGCTGAGGCCAGGAAGGCGCCAGTGGCGTCTCCCAGCCTCGTGCAGCCTGCTCCTTCCTGGGCAGGAAGCCTAGCAGCGAGGCAAGTCTGGGCAAGGCTCGCCCAGGGCAGAGCAGCCTCGCGCCAGCAACTCTGCGAGAACGGGCCTCTGAGCAGAGCTGGAGCTCTGCCGTCCTGGAGGCACACTCGGCTCCAGCCAAGTAGGGCTTGAGCCAAACGAGGCTGG
The DNA here is from genome assembly GCF_042477335.2 of Ovis canadensis. Lineage (NCBI taxonomy): Eukaryota > Metazoa > Chordata > Mammalia > Artiodactyla > Bovidae > Ovis > Ovis canadensis. The sequence continues at coordinate 154,282 of NC_091266.1, read as the reverse complement.
GCTGCCTCTTCTTCCCTCGAGGAGGCTCGCCTCCCCGCCAGCTGTTCACTTGGCTTCCAGGTGGGGGCGCTCTGCGCCTTCTGCAGGTCTTGGCTCAGGGGCTGCTTGCCCTGAGCTGGGGCTGTGGGTGGGAGCCCAGGCACGCAGGGCCAGGCCCCAACCAGCTGCACACGTCTCTGCTGGGGAGGAGAGCGCTAGGGAAGCTACGTGTGTGAGGCAGCTGCTGGGCGCCCAGGGAGTCAGCCTCCGGGTGTGCGGGGCTGCAGACCCCAGCCAGGGGCCATGGAAGCCTGGTGCACTCCGTGCGGCGCTGAGCCTGGGCGGCCAAGCAACCGCTGGAGGAGCCCTGCACTGGCCCTTCCCTTCCCTCGCACAGAGCTCTTCCTGCTGGAGCCCTTGGCAGTGTGCAAGCCACCGGCCCCTAAGCCCTCCCCAAGGACGCCTGGGGCCTAGGTGCAAAGGCAAGGCAGGAGCGGAGCTGAGGCCAGGAAGGCGCCAGTGGCGTCTCCCAGCCTCGCGCAGCCTGCTCCTTCCTGGGCAGGAAGCCTAGCAGCGAGGGAAGTCTGGGCAAGGCTCGCCCAGGGCAGAGCAGCCTCGCGCCAGCAACTCTGCCAGAACGGGCCTCTGAGCAGAGCTGGAGCTCTGCCGTCCTGGAGGCGCACTCGGCTCCAGCCAAGTAGGGCTTGAGCCAAACGAGGCTGGGCTGCCTCTTCTTCCCTCGAGGAGGCTCGCCTCCCCGCCAGCTGTTCACTCGGCTTCCAGGTGGGGGCGCTCTGCGCCTCCTGCAGGTCTTGGCTCAGGGGCTGCTTGCCCTGAGCTGGGGCTGTGGGCGGGAGCCCAGGCACGCAGGGGCAGGCCCCAACCAGCTGCACACATCTCTGCTGGAGACGAGAGCGCTAGGGAAGCTACATGTGTGAGGCAGCTGCTGGGCGCCCAGGGAGTCAGCCTCCGGGTGTGCGGGGCTGCAGACCCCAGCCCGGGGCCCTGGGAGCCTGGTGCACTCCGTGCGGTGCTGAGTCTGGGCGGCCAAGCAACCGCTGGAGGAGCCCTGCACTGGCCCTTCCCTTCCCTCGCACAGAGCTCTTCCTGCTGGAGCCCTTGGCAGTGTGCAAGCCACCGGCCCCTAAGCCCTCCCCAAGGACGCCTGGGGCCTAAGTGCAAAGGCAAGGCAGGAGCAGAGCTGAGGCCAGGAAGGCGCCAGTGGCATCTCCCAGCCTCGCGCAGCCTGCTCCTTCCTGGGCAGGAAGCCTAGCAGCGAGGCAAGTCTGGGCAAGGCTCGCCCAGGGCAGAGCAGCCTCGCGCCAGCAACTCTGCCAGATCGGGCCTCTGAGCAGAGCTGGAGTTCTGCCGTCCTGGAGGCGCACTCGGCTCCAGCCAAATAGGGCTTGAGCCAAACGAGGCTGGGCTGCCTCTTCTTCCCTCGAGGAGGCTCGCCTCCCCGCCAGCTGTTCACTCGGCTTCCAGGTGGGGGCGCTCTGCGCCTCCTGCAGGTCTTGGCTCAGGGGCTGCTTGCCCTGACCTGGGGCTGTGGGTGGGAGCCCAGGCACGCAGGGGCAGGCCCCAACCAGCTGCACACATCTCTGCTGGGGACGAGAGCGCTAGGGAAGCTACGTGTGTGAGGCAGCTGCTGGGCGCCCAGGGAGTCAGCCTCCGGGTGTGCGGGGCTGCAGACCCCAGCCAGGGGCCCTGGGAGCCTGGTGCACTCCGTGCGGCGCTGAGTCTGGGCGGCCAAGCAACCGCTGGAGGAGCCCTGCACTGGCCCTTCCCTTCCCTCGCACAGAGCTCTTCCTGCTGGAGCCCTTGGCAGTGTGCAAGCCACCGGCCCCTAAGCCCTCCCCAAGGACGCCTGGGGCCTAGTTGCAAAGGCAAGGCAGGAGCGGAGCTGAGGCCAGGAAGGCGCCAGTGGCGTCTCCCAGCCTCGCGCAGCCTGCTCCTTCCTGGGCAGGAAGCCTAGCAGCGAGGCAAGTCTGGGCAAGGCTCGCCCAGGGCAGAGCAGCCTCGCGCCAGCAACTCTGCCAGAACGGGCCTCTGAGCAGAGCTGGAGCTCTGCCGTCCTGGAGGCGCACTCGGCTCCAGCCAAGTAGGGCTTGAGCCAAACGAGGCTGGGCTGCCTCTTCTTCCCTCGAGGAGGCTCGCCTCCCCCCCAGCTGTTCACTCGGCTTCCAGGTGGGGGCGCTCTGCGCCTCCTGCAGGTCTTGGCTCAGGGGCTGCTTGCCCTGAGCTGGGGCTGTGGGCGGGAGCCCAGGCACGCAGGGGCAGGCCCCAACCAGCTGCACACATCTCTGCTGGCGACGAGAGCGCTAGGGAAGCTACGTGTGTGAGGCAGCTGCTGGGCGCCCAGGGAGTCAGCCTCCGGGTGTGCGGGACTGCAGACCCCAGCCAGGGGCCCTGGGAGCCTGGTGCACTCCGTGCGGTGCTGAGTCTGGGCGGCCAAGCAACCGCTGGAGGAGCCCTGCACTGGCCCTTCCCTTCCCTCGCACAGAGCTCTTCCTGCTGGAGCCCTTGGCAGTGTGCAAGCCACCGGCCCCTAAGCCCTCCCCAAGGACGCCTGGGGCCTATGTGCAAAGGCAAGGCAGGAGCGGAGCTGAGGCCAGGAAGGCGCCAGTGGCGTCTCCCAGCCTCGCGCAGCCTGCTCCTTCCTGGGCAGGAAGCCTAGCAGCGAGGCAAGTCTGGGCAAGGCTCGCCCAGGGCAGAGCAGCCTCGCGCCAGCAACTCTGCCAGAACGGGCCTCTGAGCAGAGCTGGAGCTCTGCCGTCCTGGAGGCGCACTCGGCTCCAGCCAAGTAGGGCTTGAGCCAAACGAGGCTGGGCTGCCTCTTCTTCTCTCGAGGAGACTCGCCTCCCCGCCAGCTGTTCACTCGGCTTCCAGGTGGGGGCGCTCTGCGCCTCCTGCAGGTCTTGGCTCAGGGGCTGCTTGCCCTGAGCTGGGGCTGTGGGCGGGAGCCCAGGCACGCAGGGGCAGGCCCCAACCAGCTGCACACATCTCTGCTGGAGACGAGAGCGCTAGGGAAGCTACGTGTGTGAGGCAGCTGCTGGGCGCCCAGGGAGTCAGCCTCCAGGTGTGCGGGGCTGCAGACCCCAGCCAGGGGCCCTGGGAGCCTGGTGCACTTCGTGCGGTGCTGAGCCTGGGCGGCCAAGCAACCGCTGGAGGAGCCCTGCACTGGCCCTTCCCTTCCCTCGCACAGAGCTCTTCCTGCTGGAGTCCTTGGCAGTGTGCAAGCCACCGGCCCCTAAGCCCTCCCCAAGGACGCCTGGGGCCTAAGTGCAAAGGCAAGGCAGGAGCGGAGCTGAGGCCAGGAAGGCGCCAGTGGCGTCTCCCAGCCTCGCGCAGCCTGCTCCTTCCTGGGCAGGAAGCCTAGCAGCGAGGCAAGTCTGGGCAAGGCTCGCCCAGGGCAGAGCAGCCTCGCGCCAGCAACTCTGCCAGAACGGGCCTCTGAGCAGAGCTGGAGCTCTGCCGTCCTGGAGGCGCACTCGGCTCCAGCCAAGTAGGGCTTGAGCCAAACGAGGCTGGGCTGCCTCTTCTTCCCTCGAGGAGGCTCGCCTCCCCGCCAGCTGTTCACTCGGCTTCCAGGTGGGGGCGCTCTGCGCCTCCTGCAGGTCTTGGCTCAGGGGCTGCTTGCCCTGAGCTGGGGCTGTGGGTGGGAGCCCAGGCACGCAGGGGCAGGCCCCAACCAGCTGCGCACGTCTCTGCTGGGGAGGAGAGTGCTAGGGAAGCTACGTGTGTGAGGCAGCTGCTGGGCGCCCAGGGAGTCAACCTCCGGGTGTGCGGGGCTGCAGACCCCAGCCAGGGGCCCTGGGAGCCTGGTGCACTCCGTCCGGCGCTGAGCCTGGGCGGCAAAGCAACCGCTGGAGGAGCCCTGCACTGGCCCTTCCCTTCCCTCGCACAGAGCTCTTCCTGCTGGAGCCCTTGGCAGTGTGCAAGCCACCGGCCCCTAAGCCCTCCCCAAGGACGCCTGGGGCCTAGGTGCAAAGGCAAGGCAGGAGCGGAGCTGAGGCCAGGAAGGCGCCAGTGGCATCTCCCAGCCTCGCGCAGCCTGCTCCTTCCTGGGCAGGAAGCCTAGCAGCGAGCAAGTCTGGGCAAGGCTCGCCCAGGGCAGAGCAGCCTCGCGCCAGCAACTCTGCCAGATCGGGCCTCTGAGCAGAGCTGGAGTTCTGCCGTCCTGGAGGCGCACTCGGCTCCAGCCAAGTAGGGCTTGAGCCAAACGAGGCTGGGCTGCCTCTTCTTCCCTCGAGGAGGCTCGCCTCCCCGCCAGCTGTTCACTCGGCTTCCAGGTGGGGGCGCTCTGCGCCTCCTGCAGGTCTTGGCTCAGGGGCTGCTTGCCCTGACCTGGGGCTGTGGGTGGGAGCCCAGGCACGCAGGGGCAGGCCCCAACCAGCTGCACACGTCTCTGCTGGGGACGAGAGCGCTAGGGAAGCTACGTGTGTGAGGCAGCTGCTGGGCGCCCAGGGAGTCAGCCTCCGGGTGTGCGGGGCTGCAGACCCCAGCCAGGGGCCCTGGGAGCCTGGTGCACTCCGTGCGGCGCTGAGTCTGGGCGGCCAAGCAACCGCTGGAGGAGCCCTGCACTGGCCCTTCCCTTCCCTCGCACAGAGCTCTTCCTGCTGGAGCCCTTGGCAGTGTGCAAGCCACCGGCCCCTAAGCCCTCCCCAAGGACGCCTGGGGCCTAGGTGCAAAGGCAAGGCAGGAGGGGAGCTGAGGCCAGGAAGGCGCCAGTGGCGTCTCCCAGCCTCGCGCAGCCTGCTCCTTCCTGGGCAGGAAGCCTAGCAGCGAGGCAAGTCTGGGCAAGGCTCGCCCAGGGCAGAGCAGCCTCGCGCCAGCAACTCTGCCAGAACGGGCCTCTGAGCAGAGCTGGAGCTCTGCCGTCCTGGAGGCGCACTCGGCTCCAGCCAAGTAGGGCTTGAGCCAAACGAGGCTGGGCTGCCTCTTCTTCCCTCGAGGAGGCTCGCCTCCCCGCCAGCTGTTCACTCGGCTTCCAGGTGGGGGCGCTCTGCGCCTCCTGCAGGTCTTGGCTCAGGGGCTGCTTGCCCTGAGCTGGGGCTGTGGGCGGGAGCCCAGGCACGCAGGGGCAGGCCCCAACCAGCTGCACACATCTCTGCTGGAGACGAGAGCGCTAGGGAAGCTACGTGTGTGAGGCAGCTGCTGGGCGCCCAGGGAGTCAGCCTCCGGGTGTGCGGGGCTGCAGACCCCAGCCAGGGGCCCTGGGAGCCTGGTGCACTTCGTGCGGTGCTGAGCCTGGGCGGCCAAGCAACCGCTGGAGGAGCCCTGCACTGGCCCTTCCCTTCCCTCGCACAGAGCTCTTCCTGCTGGAGTCCTTGGCAGTGTGCAAGCCACCGGCCCCTAAGCCCTCCCCAAGGACGCCTGGGGCCTAAGTGCAAAGGCAAGGCAGGAGCGGAGCTGAGGCCAGGAAGGCGCCAGTGGCGTCTCCCAGCCTCGCGCAGCCTGCTCCTTCCTGGGCAGGAAGCCTAGCAGCGAGGCAAGTCTGGGCAAGGCTCGCCCAGGGCAGAGCAGCCTCGCGCCAGCAACTCTGCCAGAACGGGCCTCTGAGCAGAGCTGGAGCTCTGCCGTCCTGGAGGCGCACTCGGCTCCAGCCAAGTAGGGCTTGAGCCAAACGAGGCTGGGCTGCCTCTTCTTCCCTCGAGGAGGCTCGCTTCCCCGCCAGCTGTTCACTCGGCTTCCAGGTGGGGGCGTTCTGCGCCTCCTGCAGGTCTTGGCTCAGGGGCTGCTTGCCCTGAGCTGGGGCTGTGGGCGGGAGCCCAGGCACGCAGGGGCAGGCCCCAACCAGCTGCGCATGTCTCTGCTGGGGAGGAGAGCGCTAGGGAAGCTACGTGTGTGAGGCAGCTGCTGGGCGCCCAGGGAGTCAGCCTCCGGGTGTGCGGGGCTGCAGACCCCAGCCAGGGGCCCTGGGAGCCTGGTGCACTCCGTGCGGCGCTGAGCCTGGGCGGCCAAGCAACCGCTGGAGGAGCCCTGCACTGGCCCTTCCCTTTCCTCGCACAGAGCTCTTCCTGCTGGAGCCCTTGGCAGTGTGCAAGCCACCGGCCCCTAAGCCCTCCCCAAGGACGCCTGGGGCCTAGGTGCAAAGGCAAGGCAGGAGCGGAGCTGAGGCCAGGAAGGCGCCAGTGGCATCTCCCAGCATCGCGCAGCCTGCTCCTTCCTGGGCAGGAAGCCTAGCAGCGAGGCAAGTCTGGGCAAGGCTCGCCCAGGGCAGAGCAGCCTCGCGCCAGCAACTCTGCCAGATCGGGCCTCTGAGCAGAGCTGGAGTTCTGCCGTCCTGGAGGCGCACTCGGCTCCAGCCAAATAGGGCTTGAGCCAAACGAGGCTGGGCTGCCTCTTCTTCCCTCGAGGAGGCTCGCCTCCCCGCCAGCTGTTCACTCGGCTTCCAGGTGGGGGCGCTCTGCGCCTCCTGCTGGTCTTGGCTCAGGGGCTGCTTGCCCTACCTGGGGCTGTGGGTGGGAGCCCAGGCACGCAGGGGCAGGCCCCAACCAGCTGCACACGTCTCTGCTGGGGACGAGAGCGCTAGGGAAGCTACGTGTGTGAGGCAGCTGCTGGGCGCCCAGGGAGTCAGCCTCCGGGTGTGCGGGGCTGCAGACCCCAGCCAGGGGCCCTGGGAGCCTGGTGCACTCCGTGCGGCGCTGAGTCTGGGCGGCCAAGCAACCGCTGGAGGAGCCCTGCACTGGCCCTTCCCTTCCCTCGCACAGAGCTCTTCCTGCTGGAGCCCTTGGCAGTGTGCAAGCCACCGGCCCCTAAGCCCTCCCCAAGGACGCCTGGGGCCTAGGTGCAAAGGCAAGGCAGGAGCGGAGCTGATGCCAGGAAGGCGCCAGTGGCGTCTCCCAGCCTCGCGCAGCCTGCTCCTTCCTGGGCAGGAAGCCTAGCAGCGAGGCAAGTCTGGGCAAGGCTCGCCCAGGGCAGAGCAGCCTCGCGCCAGCAACTCTGCCAGAACGGGCCTCTGAGCAGAGCTGGAGCTCTGCCGTCCTGGAGGCGCACTCGGCTCCAGCCAAGTAGGGCTTGAGCCAAACGAGGCTGGGCTGCCTCTTCTTCCCTCGAGGAGGCTCGCCTCCCCGCCAGCTGTTCACTCGGCTTCCAGGTGGGGGCGCTCTGCGCCTCCTGCAGGTCTTGGCTCAGGGGCTGCTTGCCCTGAGCTGGGGCTGTGGGCGGGAGCCCAGGCACGCAGGGGCAGGCCCCAACCAGCTGCACACATCTCTGCTGGAGACGAGAGCGCTAGGGAAGCTACGTGTGTGAGGCAGCTGCTGGGCGCCCAGGGAGTCAGCCTCCGTGTGTGCGGGGCTGCAGACCCCAGCCAGGGGCCCTGGGAGCCTGGTGCACTCCGTGCGGTGCTGAGTCTGGGCGGCCAAGCAACCGCTGGAGGAGCCCTGCACTGGCCCTTCCCTTCCCTCGCACAGAGCTCTTCCTGCTGGAGCCCTTGGCAGTGTGCAAGCCCCTGGCCCCTAAGTCCTCCCCAAGGAGGCCTGGGGCCTAGGTGCAAAGGCAAGGCAGGAGCGGAGCTGAGGCCAGGAAGGCGCCAGTGGCGTCTCCCAGCCTCGCGCAGCCTGCTCCTTCCTGGGCAGGAAGCCTAGCAGCGAGGCAAGTCTGGGCAAGGCTCGCCCAGGGCAGAGCAGCCTCGCGCCAGCAACTCTGCCAGAACGGGCCTCTCAGCAGAGCTGGAGCTCTGCCGTCCTGGAGGCGCACTTGGCTCCAGCCAAGTAGGGCTTGAGCCAAACGAGGCTGGGCTGCCTCTTCTTCCCTCGAGGAGGCTCGCCTCCCCGCCAGCTGTTCACTCGGCTTCCAGGTGGGGGCGCTCTGCGCCTTCGTCAGGTCTTGGCTCAGGGGCTGCTTGCCCTGAGCTGGGGCTGTGCGCGGGAGCCCAGGCACGCAGGTTCAGGCCCCAACCAGCTGCACACGTCTCTGCTGGGGAGGAGAGCGCTAGGGAAGCTACGTGTGTGAGGCAGCTGCTGGGCGCCCAGGGAGTCAGCCTCCGGGTGTGCGGGGCTGCAGACCCCAGCCAGGGGCCCTGGGAGCCTGGTGCACTCCGTGCGGCGCTGAGCCTGGGCGGCCAAGCAACCGCTGGAGGAGCCCTGCACTGGCCCTTCCCTTCCCTCGCACAGAGCTCTTCCTGCTGGAGCCCTTGGCAGTGTGCAAGCCACCGGCCCCTAAGCCCTCCCCAAGGACTCCTGGGGCCTAGGTGCAAAGGCAAGGCAGGAGCGGAGCTGAGGCCAGGAAGGCGCCAGTGGCGTCTCCCAGCCTCGCGCAGCCTGCTCCTTCCTGGGCAGGAAGCCTAGCAGCGAGGCAAGTCTGGGCAAGGCTCGCCCAGGGCAGAGCAGCCTCGCGCCAGCAACTCTGCCAGAAAGGGCCTCTCAGCAGAGCTGGAGCTCTGCCGTCCTGGAGGCGCACTCGGCTCCAGCCAAGTAGGGCTTGAGCCAAACGAGGCTGGGCTGCCTCTTCTTCCCTCGAGGAGGCTCGCCTCCCCGCCAGCTGTTCACTCGGCTTCCAGGTGGGGGAGCTCTGCGCCTCCTGCAGGTCTTGGCTCAGGGGCTGCTTGCCCTGAGCTGGGGCTGTGGGCGGGAGCCCAGGCACGCAGGGGCAGGCCCCAACCAGCTGCACACGTCTCTGCTGGGGAGGAGAGCGCTAGGGAAGCTACGTGTGTGAGGCAGCGGCTGGGCGCCCAGGGAGTCAGCCTCCGGATGTGCGGGGCTGCAGACCCCAGCCAGGGGCCCTGGGAGCCTGGTGCACTCCGTGCGGCGCTGAGCCTGGGCGGCCAAGCAACCGCTGGTGGCCCCCTGCACTGAACCTTCCCTTCCCTCGCCCAGAGCTCTTCCTGCTGGAGCCCTTGGCAGTGTGCAAGCCACCGGACCCTAAGCCCTCCCCAAGGACGCCTGGGGCCTAGGTGCAAAGGCAAGGCAGGAGCGGAGCTGAGGCCAGGAAGGCGCCAGTGGCGTCTCCCAGCCTCGCGCAGCCTGCTCCTTCCTGGGCAGGAAGCCTAGCAGCGAGGCAAGTCTGGGCAAGGCTCGCCCAGGGCAGAGCAGCCTCGCGCCAGCAACTCTGCCAGAACGGGCCTCTGAGCAGAGCTGGAGCTCTGCCGTCCTGGAGGCGCACTCGGCTCCAGCCAAGTAGGGCTTGAGCCAAACGAGGCTGGGCTGCCTCTTCTTCCCTCGAGGAGGCTCGCCTCCCCGCCAGCTGTTCACTCGGCTTCCAGGTGGGGGCGCTCTGCGCCTCCTGCAGGTCTTGGCCCAGGGGCTGCTTACCCTGAGCTGGGGCTGTGGGCGGGAGCCCAGGAACGCAGGGGCAGGCCCCAACCAGCTGCACACATCTCTGATGGAGACGAGAGCGCTAGGGAAGCTACGTGTGTGAGGCAGCTGCTGGGCGCCCAGGGAGTCAGCCTCCGGGTGTGCGGGGCTGCAGACCCCAGCCAGGGGCCCTGGGAGCCTGGTGCACTCCGTCCGGCGCTGAGCCTGGGCGGCAAAGCAACCGCTGGAGGAGCCCTGCACTGGCCCTTCCCTTCCCTCGCACAGAGCTCTTCCTGCTGGAGCCCTTGGCAGTGTGCAAGCCACCGGCCCCTAAGCCCTCCCCAAGGACGCCTGGGGCCTAGGTGCAAAGGCAAGGCAGGAGCGGAGCTGAGGCCAGGAAGGCGCCAGTGGCGTCTCCCAGCCTCGCACAGCCTGCTCCTTCCTGGGCAGGAAGCCTAGCAGCGAGGCAAGTCTGGGCAAGGCTCGCCCAGGGCAGAGCAGCCTCGCGCCAGCAACTCTGCCAGATCGGGCCTCTGAGCAGAGCTGGAGCTCTGCCGTCCTGGAGGCGCACTCGGCTCCAGCCAAGTAGGGCTTGAGCCAAACGAGGCTGGGCTGCCTCTTCTTCCCTCGAGGAGGCTCGCCTCCCCGCCAGCTGTTCACTCGGCTTCCAGGTGGGGGCGCTCTGCGCCTCCTGCAGGTCTTGGCTCAGGGGCTGCTTGCCCTGAGCTGGGGCTGTGGGCGGGAGCCCAGGCACGCAGGGGCAGGCCCCAACCAGCTGCACACGTCTCTGCTGGGGAGGAGAGCGCTAGGGAAGCTACGTGTGTGAGGCAGCTGCTGGGCGCCCAGGGAGTCAGCCTCCGGGTGTGCGGGGCTGCAGACCCCAGCCAGGGGCCCTGGGAGCCTGGTGCACTCCGTGCGGCGCTGAGCCTGGGCGGCCAAGCAACCGCTGGAGGAGCCCTGCACTGGCCCTTCCCTTCCCTCGCACAGAGCTCTTCCTGCTGGAGCCCTTGGCAGTGTGCAAGCCACCGGCCCGTAAGCCCTCTCCAAGGAGGCCTGGGGCCTAGGTGCAAAGGCAAGGCAGGAGCGGAGCTGAGGCCAGGAAGGCCCCAGTGGCGTCTCCCAGCCTCGCGCAGCCTGCTCCTTCCTGGGCAGGAAGCCTAGCAGCGAGGCAAGTCTGGGCAAGGCTCGCCCAGGGCAGAGCAGCCTCGCGCCAGCAACTCTGCCAGAACGGGCCTCTGAGGAGAGCTGGAGCTCTGCCGTCCTGGAGGCGCACTCGGCTCCAGCCAAGTAGGGCTTGAGCCAAACGAGGCTGGGCTGCCTCTTCTTCCCTCGAGGAGGCTCGCCTCCCCGCCAATTGTTCACTCGGCTTCCAGGTGGGGGCGCTCTGCGCCTCCTGCAGGTCTTGGCTCAGGGGCTGCTTGCCCTGAGCTGGGGCTGTGGGTGGGAGCCCAGGCACGCAGGGGCAGGCCCCAACCAGCTGCACACGTCTCTGCTGGGGACGAGAGCGCTAGGGAAGCTACGTGTGTGAGGCAGCTGCTGGGCGCCCAGGGAGTCAGCCTCCGGGTGTGCGGGGCTGCAGACCCCAGCCAGGGGCCCTGGGAGCCTGGTGCACTCCGTGCGGCGCTGAGTCTGGGCGGCCAAGCAACCGCTGGAGGAGCCCTGCACTGGCCCTTCCCTTCCCTCGCACAGAGCTCTTCCTGCTGGAGCCCTTGGCAGTGTGCAAGCCACCGGCCCCTAAGCCCTCCCCAAGGACGCCTGGGGCCTAGGTGCAAAGGCAAGGCAGGAGCGGAGCTGAGGCCAGGAAGGCGCCAGTGGCGTCTCCCAGCCTCGCGCAGCCTGCTCCTTCCTGGGCAGGAAGCCTAGCAGCGAGGCAAGTCTGGGCAAGGCTCGCCCAGGGCAGAGCAGCCTCGCGCCAGCAACTCTGCCAGAACGGGCCTCTGAGCAGAGCTGGAGCTCTGCCGTCCTGGAGGCGCACTCGGCTCCAGCCAAGTAGGGCTTGAGCCAAACGAGGCTGGGCTGCCTCTTCTTCCCTCGAGGAGGCTCGCCTCCCCGCCAGCTGTTCACTTGGCTTCCAGGTGGGGGCGCTCTGCGCCTTCTGCAGGTCTTGGCTCAGGGGCTGCTTGCCCTGAGCTGGGGCTGTGGGTGGGAGCCCAGGCACGCAGGGCCAGGCCCCAACCAGCTGCACACGTCTCTGCTGGGGAGGAGAGCGCTAGGGAAGCTACGTGTGTGAGGCAGCTGCTGGGCGCCCAGGGAGTCAGCCTCCGGGTGTGCGGGGCTGCAGACCCCAGCCAGGGGCCATGGAAGCCTGGTGCACTCCGTGCGGCGCTGAGCCTGGGCGGCCAAGCAACCGCTGGAGGAGCCCTGCACTGGCCCTTCCCTTCCCTCGCACAGAGCTCTTCCTGCTGGAGCCCTTGGCAGTGTGCAAGCCACCGGCCCCTAAGCCCTCCCCAAGGACGCCTGGGGCCTAGGTGCAAAGGCAAGGCAGGAGCGGAGCTGAGGCCAGGAAGGCGCCAGTGGCGTCTCCCAGCCTCGCGCAGCCTGCTCCTTCCTGGGCAGGAAGCCTAGCAGCGAGGCAAGTCTGGGCAAGGCTCGCCCAGGGCAGAGCAGCCTCGCGCCAGCAACTCTGCCAGAACGGGCCTCTGAGCAGAGCTGGAGCTCTGCCGTCCTGGAGGCGCACTCGGCTCCAGCCAAGTAGGGCTTGAGCCAAACGAGGCTGGGCTGCCTCTTCTTCCCTCGAGGAGGCTCGCCTCCCCGCCAGCTGTTCACTCGGCTTCCAGGTGGGGGCGCTCTGCGCCTCCTGCAGGTCTTGGCTCAGGGGCTGCTTGCCCTGAGCTGGGGCTGTGGGTGGGAGCCCAGGCACGCAGGGGCAGGCCCCAACCAGCTGCGCACGTCTGTGCTGGGGAGGAGAGTGCTAGGGAAGCTACGTGTGTGAGGCAGCTGCTGGGCGCCCAGGGAGTCAGCCTCCGGGTGTGCGGGGCTGCAGACCCCAGCCAGGGGCCCTGGGAGCCTGGTGCACTCCGTCCGGCGCTGAGCCTGGGCGGCAAAGCAACCGCTGGAGGAGCCCTGCACTGGCCCTTCCCTTCCCTCGCACAGAGCTCTTCCTGCTGGAGCCCTTGGCAGTGTGCAAGCCACCGGCCCCTAAGCCCTCCCCAAGGACGCCTGGGGCCTAGGTGCAAAGGCAAGGCAAGAGCGGAGCTGAGGCCAGGAAGGCGCCAGTGGCATCTCCCAGCCTCGCGCAGCCTGCTCCTTCCTGGGCAGGAAGCCTAGCAGCGAGGCAAGTCTGGGCAAGGCTCGCCCAGGGCAGAGCAGCCTCGCGCCAGCAACTCTGCCAGATCGGGCCTCTGAGCAGAGCTGGAGTTCTGCCGTCCTGGAGGCGCACTCGGCTCCAGCCAAGTAGGGCTTGAGCCAAACGAGGCTGGGCTGCCTCTTCTTCCCTCGAGGAGGCTCGCCTCCCCGCCAGCTGTTCACTCGGCTTCCAGGTGGGGGCGCTCTGCGCCTCCTGCAGGTCTTGGCTCAGGGGCTGCTTGCCCTGACCTGGGGCTGTGGGTGGGAGCCCAGGCACGCAGGGGCAGGCCCCAACCAGCTGCACACGTCTCTGCTGGGGACGAGAGCGCTAGGGAAGCTACGTGTGTGAGGCAGCTGCTGGGCGCCCAGGGAGTCAGCCTCCGGGTGTGCGGGGCTGCAGACCCCAGACAGGGGCCCTGGGAGCCTGGTGCACTCCGTGCGGCGCTGAGTCTGGGCGGCCAAGCAACCGCTGGAGGAGCCCTGCACTGGCCCTTCCCTTCCCTCGCACAGAGCTCTTCCTGCTGGAGCCCTTGGCAGTGTGCAAGCCACCGGCCCCTAAGCCCTCCCCAAGGACGCCTGGGGCCTAGGTGCAAAGGCAAGGCAGGAGCGGAGCTGAGGCCAGGAAGGCGCCAGTGGCGTCTCCCAGCCTCGCGCAGCCTGCTCCTTCCTGGGCAGGAAGCCTAGCAGCGAGGCAAGTCTGGGCAAGGCTCGCCCAGGGCAGAGCAGCCTCGCGCCAGCAACTCTGCCAGAACGGGCCTCTGAGCAGAGCTGGAGCTCTGCCGTCCTGGAGGCGCACTCGGCTCCAGCCAAGTAGGGCTTGAGCCAAACGAGGCTGGGCTGCCTCTTCTTCCCTCGAGGAGGCTCGCTTCCCCGCCAGCTGTTCACTCGGCTTCCAGGTGGGGGCGCTCTGCGCCTCCTGCAGGTCTTGGCTCAGGGGCTGCTTGCCCTGACCTGGGGCTGTGGGTGGGAGCCCAGGCACGCAGGGGCAGGCCCCAACCAGCTGCACACGTCTCTGCTGGGGACGAGAGCGCTAGGGAAGCTACGTGTGTGAGGCAGCTGCTGGGCGCCCAGGGAGTCAGCCTCCGGGTGTGCGGGGCTGCAGACCCCAGCCAGGGGCCCTGGGAGCCTGGTGCACTCCGTGCGGCGCTGAGTCTGGGCGGCCAAGCAACCGCTGGAGGAGCCCTGCACTGGCCCTTCCCTTCCCTCGCACAGAGCTCTTCCTGCTGGAGCCCTTGGCAGTGTGCAAGCCACCGGCCCCTAAGCCCTCCCCAAGGACGCCTGGGGCCTAGGTGCAAAGGCAAGGCAGGAGCGGAGCTGAGGCCAGGAAGGCGCCAGTGGCGTCTCCCAGCCTCGCGCAGCCTGCTCCTTCCTGGGCAGGAAGCCTAGCAGCGAGGCAAGTCTGGGCAAGGCTCGCCCAGGGCAGAGCAGCCTCGCGCCAGCAACTCTGCCAGAACGGGCCTCTGAGCAGAGCTGGAGCTCTGCCGTCCTGGAGGCGCACTCGGCTCCAGCCAAGTAGGGCTTGAGCCAAACGAGGCTGGGACGCCTCTTCTTCCCTCGAGGAGGCTCGCCTCCCCGCCAGCTGTTCACTCGGCTTCCAGGTGGGGGCGCTCTGCGCCTCCTGCAGGTCTTGGCTCAGGGGCTGCTTGCCCTGAGCTGGGGCTGTGGGCGGGAGCCCAGGCACGCAGGGGCAGGCCCCAACCAGCTGCACACGTCTCTGCTGGGGAGGAGAGCGCTAGGGAAGCTACGTGTGTGAGGCAGCTGCTGGGCGCCCAGGGAGTCAGCCTCCGGGTGTGCGGGGCTGCAGACCCCAGCCAGGGGCCCTGGGAGCCTGGTGCACTTCGTGCGGTGCTGAGCCTGGGCGGCCAAGCAACCGCTGGAGGAGCCCTGCACTGGCCCTTCCCTTCCCTCGCACAGAGCTCTTCCTGCTGGAGTCCTTGGCAGTGTGCAAGCCACCGGCCCCTAAGCCCTCCCCAAGGACGCCTGGGGCCTAAGTGCAAAGGCAAGGCAGGAGCGGAGCTGAGGCCAGGAAGGCGCCAGTGGCGTCTCCCAGCCTCGCGCAGCCTGCTCCTTCCTGGGCAGGAAGCCTAGCAGCGAGGCAAGTCTGGGCAAGGCTCGCCCAGGGCAGAGCAGCCTCGCGCCAGCAACTCTGCCAGAACGGGCCTCTGAGCAGAGCTGGAGCTCTGCCGTCCTGGAGGCGCACTCGGCTCCAGCCAAGTAGGGCTTGAGCCAAACGAGGCTGGGCTGCCTCTTCTTCCCTCGAGGAGGCTCGCTTCCCCGCCAGCTGTTCACTCGGCTTCCAGGTGGGGGCGCTCTGCGCCTCCTGCAGGTCTTGGCTCAGGGGCTGCTTGCCCTGAGCTGGGGCTGTGGGCGGGAGCCCAGGCACGCAGGGGCAGGCCCCAACCAGCTGCGCATGTCTCTGCTGGGGAGGAGAGCGCTAGGGAAGCTACGTGTGTGAGGCAGCTGCTGGGCGCCCAGGGAGTCAGCCTCCGGGTGTGCGGGGCTGCAGACCCCAGCCAGGGGCCCTGGGAGCCTGGTGCACTCCGTGCGGCGCTGAGCCTGGGCGGCCAAGCAACCGCTGGAGGAGCCCTGCACTGGCCCTTCCCTTTCCTCGCACAGAGCTCTTCCTGCTGGAGCCCTTGGCAGTGTGCAAGCCACCGGCCCCTAAGCCCTCCCCAAGGACGCCTGGGGCCTAGGTGCAAAGGCAAGGCAGGAGCGGAGCTGAGGCCAGGAAGGCGCCAGTGGCATCTCCCAGCATCGCGCAGCCTGCTCCTTCCTGGGCAGGAAGCCTAGCAGCGAGGCAAGTCTGGGCAAGGCTCTCCCAGGGCAGAGCAGCCTCGCGCCAGCAACTCTGCCAGATCGGGCCTCTGAGCAGAGCTGGAGTTCTGCCGTCCTGGAGGCGCACTCGGCTCCAGCCAAATAGGGCTTGAGCCAAACGAGGCTGGGCTGCCTCTTCTTCCCTCGAGGAGGCTCGCCTCCCCGCCAGCTGTTCACTCGGCTTCCAGGTGGGGGCGCTCTGCGCCTCCTGCTGGTCTTGGCTCAGGGGCTGCTTGCCCTACCTGGGGCTGTGGGTGGGAGCCCAGGCACGCAGGGGCAGGCCCCAACCAGCTGCACACGTCTCTGCTGGGGACGAGAGCGCTAGGGAAGCTACGTGTGTGAGGCAGCTGCTGGGCGCCCAGGGAGTCAGCCTCCGGGTGTGCGGGGCTGCAGACCCCAGCCAGGGGCCCTGGGAGCCTGGTGCACTCCGTGCGGCGCTGAGTCTGGGCGGCCAAGCAACCGCTGGAGGAGCCCTGCACTGGCCCTTCCCTTCCCTCGCACAGAGCTCTTCCTGCTGGAGCCCTTGGCAGTGTGCAAGCCACCGGCCCCTAAGCCCTCCCCAAGGACGCCTGGGGCCTAGGTGCAAAGGCAAGGCAGGAGCGGAGCTGATGCCAGGAAGGCGCCAGTGGCGTCTCCCAGCCTCGCGCAGCCTGCTCCTTCCAGGGCAGGAAGCCTAGCAGCGAGGCAAGTCTGGGCAAGGCTCGCCCAGGGCAGAGCAGCCTCGCGCCAGCAACGCTGCCAGAACGGGCCTCTGAGCAGAGCTGGAGCTCTGCCGTCCTGGAGGCGCACTCGGCTCCAGCCAAGTAGGGCTTGAGCCAAACGAGGCTGGGCTGCCTCTTCTTCCCTCGAGGAGGCTCGCCTCCCCGCCAGCTGTTCACTCGGCTTCCAGGTGGGGGCGCTCTGCGCCTCCTGCAGGTCTTGGCTCAGGGGCTGCTTGCCCTGAGCTGGGGCTGTGGGCGGGAGCCCAGGCACGCAGGGGCAGGCCCCAACCAGCTGCACACATCTCTGCTGGAGACGAGAGCGCTAGGGAAGCTACGTGTGTGAGGCAGCTGCTGGGCGCCCAGGGAGTCAGCCTCCGGGTGTGCGGGGCTGCAGACCCCAGCCAGGGGCCCTGGGAGCCTGGTGCACTCCGTGCGGTGCTGAGTCTGGGCGGCCAAGCAACCGCTGGAGGAGCCCTGCACTGGCCCTTCCCTTCCCTCGCACAGAGCTCTTCCTGCTGGAGCCCTTGGCAGTGTGCAAGCCACCGGCCCCTAAGCCCTCCCCAAGGACGCCTGGGGCCTAGGTGCAAAGGCAAGGCAGGAGCGGAGCTGAGGCCAGGAAGGCGCCAGTGGCGTCTCCCAGCCTCGCGCAGCCTGCTCCTTCCTGGGCAGGAAGCCTAGCAGCGAGGCAAGTCTGGGCAAGGCTCGCCCAGGGCAGAGCAGCCTCGCGCCAGCAACTCTGCCAGAACGGGCCTCTCAGCAGAGCTGGAGCTCTGCCGTCCTGGAGGCGCACTTGGCTCCAGCCAAGTAGGGCTTGAGCCAAACGAGGCTGGGCTGCCTCTTCTTCCCTCGAGGAGGCTCGCCTCCCCGCCAGCTGTTCACTCGGCTTCCAGGTGGGGGCGCTCTGCGCCTCCTGCAGGTCTTGGCTCAGGGGCTGCTTGCCCTGAGCTGGGGCTGTGGGCGGGAGCCCAGGCACGCAGGGGCAGGCCCCAACCAGCTGCACACGTCTCTGCTGGGGAGGAGAGCGCTAGGGAAGCTACGTGTGTGAGGCAGCTGCTGGGCGCCCAGGGAGTCAGCCTCCGGATGTGCGGGGCTGCAGACCCCAGCCAGGGGCCCTGGGAGCCTGGTGCACTCCGTGCGGCGCTGAGCCTGGGCGGCCAAGCAACCGCTGGTGGCCCCCTGCACTGAACCTTCCCTTCCCTCGCCCAGAGCTCTTCCTGCTGGAGCCCTTGGCAGTGTGCAAGCCACCGGCCCCTAAGCCCTCCCCAAGGACGCCTGGGGCCTAGGTGCAAAGGCAAGGCAGGAGCGGAGCTGAGGCCAGGAAGGCGCCAGTGGCGTCTCCCAGCCTCGTGCAGCCTGCTCCTTCCTGGGCAGGAAGCCTAGCAGCGAGGCAAGTCTGGGCAAGGCTCGCCCAGGGCAGAGCAGCCTCGCGCCAGCAACTCTGCCAGAACGGGCCTCTGAGCAGAGCTGGAGCTCTGCCGTCCTGGAGGCACACTCGGCTCCAGCCAAGTAGGGCTTGAGCCAAACGAGGCTGGGCTGCCTCTTCTTCCCTCGAGGAGGCTCGCCTCCCCGCCAGCTGTTCACTTGGCTTCCAGGTGGGGGCGCTCTGCGCCTTCTGCAGGTCTTGGCTCAGGGGCTGCTTGCCCTGAGCTGGGGCTGTGGGTGGGAGCCCAGGCACGCAGGGCCAGGCCCCAACCAGCTGCACACGTCTCTGCTGGGGAGGAGAGCGCTAGGGAAGCTACGTGTGTGAGGCAGCTGCTGGGCGCCCAGGGAGTCAGCCTCCGGGTGTGCGGGGCTGCAGACCCCAGCCAGGGGCCATGGAAGCCTGGTGCACTCCGTGCGGCGCTGAGCCTGGGCGGCCAAGCAACCGCTGGAGGAGCCCTGCACTGGCCCTTCCCTTCCCTCGCACAGAGCTCTTCCTGCTGGAGCCCTTGGCAGTGTGCAAGCCACCGGCCCCTAAGCCCTCCCCAAGGACGCCTGGGGCCTAGGTGCAAAGGCAAGGCAGGAGCGGAGCTGAGGCCAGGAAGGCGCCAGTGGCGTCTCCCAGCCTCGCGCAGCCTGCTCCTTCCTGGGCAGGAAGCCTAGCAGCGAGGGAAGTCTGGGCAAGGCTCGCCCAGGGCAGAGCAGCCTCGCGCCAGCAACTCTGCCAGAACGGGCCTCTGAGCAGAGCTGGAGCTCTGCCGTCCTGGAGGCGCACTCGGCTCCAGCCAAGTAGGGCTTGAGCCAAACGAGGCTGGGCTGCCTCTTCTTCCCTCGAGGAGGCTCGCCTCCCCGCCAGCTGTTCACTCGGCTTCCAGGTGGGGGCGCTCTGCGCCTCCTGCAGGTCTTGGCTCAGGGGCTGCTTGCCCTGAGCTGGGGCTGTGGGCGGGAGCCCAGGCACGCAGGGGCAGGCCCCAACCAGCTGCACACATCTCTGCTGGAGACGAGAGCGCTAGGGAAGCTACATGTGTGAGGCAGCTGCTGGGCGCCCAGGGAGTCAGCCTCCGGGTGTGCGGGGCTGCAGACCCCAGCCCGGGGCCCTGGGAGCCTGGTGCACTCCGTGCGGTGCTGAGTCTGGGCGGCCAAGCAACCGCTGGAGGAGCCCTGCACTGGCCCTTCCCTTCCCTCGCACAGAGCTCTTCCTGCTGGAGCCCTTGGCAGTGTGCAAGCCACCGGCCCCTAAGCCCTCCCCAAGGACGCCTGGGGCCTAAGTGCAAAGGCAAGGCAGGAGCAGAGCTGAGGCCAGGAAGGCGCCAGTGGCATCTCCCAGCCTCGCGCAGCCTGCTCCTTCCTGGGCAGGAAGCCTAGCAGCGAGGCAAGTCTGGGCAAGGCTCGCCCAGGGCAGAGCAGCCTCGCGCCAGCAACTCTGCCAGATCGGGCCTCTGAGCAGAGCTGGAGTTCTGCCGTCCTGGAGGCGCACTCGGCTCCAGCCAAATAGGGCTTGAGCCAAACGAGGCTGGGCTGCCTCTTCTTCCCTCGAGGAGGCTCGCCTCCCCGCCAGCTGTTCACTCGGCTTCCAGGTGGGGGCGCTCTGCGCCTCCTGCAGGTCTTGGCTCAGGGGCTGCTTGCCCTGACCTGGGGCTGTGGGTGGGAGCCCAGGCACGCAGGGGCAGGCCCCAACCAGCTGCACACGTCTCTGCTGGGGACGAGAGCGCTAGGGAAGCTACGTGTGTGAGGCAGCTGCTGGGCGCCCAGGGAGTCAGCCTCCGGGTGTGCGGGGCTGCAGACCCCAGCCAGGGGCCCTGGGAGCCTGGTGCACTCCGTGCGGCGCTGAGTCTGGGCGGCCAAGCAACCGCTGGAGGAGCCCTGCACTGGCCCTTCCCTTCCCTCGCACAGAGCTCTTCCTGCTGGAGCCCTTGGCAGTGTGCAAGCCACCGGCCCCTAAGCCCTCCCCAAGGACGCCTGGGGCCTAGGTGCAAAGGCAAGGCAGGAGCGGAGCTGAGGCCAGGAAGGCGCCAGTGGCGTCTCCCAGCCTCGCGCAGCCTGCTCCTTCCTGGGCAGGAAGCCTAGCAGCGAGGCAAGTCTGGGCAAGGCTCGCCCAGGGCAGAGCAGCCTCGCGCCAGCAACTCTGCCAGAACGGGCCTCTGAGCAGAGCTGGAGCTCTGCCGTCCTGGAGGCGCACTCGGCTCCAGCCAAGTAGGGCTTGAGCCAAACGAGGCTGGGCTGCCTCTTCTTCCCTCGAGGAGGCTCGCCTCCCCCCCAGCTGTTCACTCGGCTTCCAGGTGGGGGCGCTCTGCGCCTCCTGCAGGTCTTGGCTCAGGGGCTGCTTGCCCTGAGCTGGGGCTGTGGGCGGGAGCCCAGGCACGCAGGGGCAGGCCCCAACCAGCTGCACACATCTCTGCTGGCGACGAGAGCGCTAGGGAAGCTACGTGTGTGAGGCAGCTGCTGGGCGCCCAGGGAGTCAGCCTCCGGGTGTGCGGGACTGCAGACCCCAGCCAGGGGCCCTGGGAGCCTGGTGCACTCCGTGCGGTGCTGAGTCTGGGCGGCCAAGCAACCGCTGGAGGAGCCCTGCACTGGCCCTTCCCTTCCCTCGCACAGAGCTCTTCCTGCTGGAGCCCTTGGCAGTGTGCAAGCCACCGGCCCCTAAGCCCTCCCCAAGGACGCCTGGGGCCTAGGTGCAAAGGCAAGGCAGGAGCGGAGCTGAGGCCAGGAAGGCGCCAGTGGCGTCTCCCAGCCTCGCGCAGCCTGCTCCTTCCTGGGCAGGAAGCCTAGCAGCGAGGCAAGTCTGGGCAAGGCTCGCCCAGGGCAGAGCAGCCTCGCGCCAGCAACTCTGCCAGAACGGGCCTCTGAGCAGAGCTGGAGCTCTGCCGTCCTGGAGGCGCACTCGGCTCCAGCCAAGTAGGGCTTGAGCCAAACGAGGCTGGGCTGCCTCTTCTTCTCTCGAGGAGGCTCGCCTCCCCGCCAGCTGTTCACTCGGCTTCCAGGTGGGGGCGCTCTGCGCCTCCTGCAGGTCTTGGCTCAGGGGCTGCTTGCCCTGAGCTGGGGCTGTGGGCGGGAGCCCAGGCACGCAGGGGCAGGCCCCAACCAGCTGCACACATCTCTGCTGGAGACGAGAGCGCTAGGGAAGCTACGTGTGTGAGGCAGCTGCTGGGCGCCCAGGGAGTCAGCCTCCGGGTGTGCGGGGCTGCAGACCCCAGCCAGGGGCCCTGGGAGCCTGGTGCACTTCGTGCGGTGCTGAGCCTGGGCGGCCAAGCAACCGCTGGAGGAGCCCTGCACTGGCCCTTCCCTTCCCTCGCACAGAGCTCTTCCTGCTGGAGTCCTTGGCAGTGTGCAAGCCACCGGCCCCTAAGCCCTCCCCAAGGACGCCTGGGGCCTAAGTGCAAAGGCAAGGCAGGAGCGGAGCTGAGGCCAGGAAGGCGCCAGTGGCGTCTCCCAGCCTCGCGCAGCCTGCTCCTTCCTGGGCAGGAAGCCTAGCAGCGAGGCAAGTCTGGGCAAGGCTCGCCCAGGGCAGAGCAGCCTCGCGCCAGCAACTCTGCCAGAACGGGCCTCTGAGCAGAGCTGGAGCTCTGCCGTCCTGGAGGCGCACTCGGCTCCAGCCAAGTAGGGCTTGAGCCAAACGAGGCTGGGCTGCCTCTTCTTCCCTCGAGGAGGCTCGCCTCCCCGCCAGCTGTTCACTCGGCTTCCAGGTGGGGGCGCTCTGCGCCTCCTGCAGGTCTTGGCTCAGGGGCTGCTTGCCCTGAGCTGGGGCTGTGGGTGGGAGCCCAGGCACGCAGGGGCAGGCCCCAACCAGCTGCGCACGTCTCTGCTGGGGAGGAGAGTGCTAGGGAAGCTACGTGTGTGAGGCAGCTGCTGGGCGCCCAGGGAGTCAACCTCCGGGTGTGCGGGGCTGCAGACCCCAGCCAGGGGCCCTGGGAGCCTGGTGCACTCCGTCCGGCGCTGAGCCTGGGCGGCAAAGCAACCGCTGGAGGAGCCCTGCACTGGCCCTTCCCTTCCCTCGCACAGAGCTCTTCCTGCTGGAGCCCTTGGCAGTGTGCAAGCCACCGGCCCCTAAGCCCTCCCCAAGGACGCTTGGGGCCTAGGTGCAAAGGCAAGGCAGGAGCGGAGCTGAGGCCAGGAAGGCGCCAGTGGCATCTCCCAGCCTCGCGCAGCCTGCTCCTTCCTGGGCAGGAAGCCTAGCAGCGAGCAAGTCTGGGCAAGGCTCGCCCAGGGCAGAGCAGCCTCGCGCCAGCAACTCTGCCAGATCGGGCCTCTGAGCAGAGCTGGAGTTCTGCCGTCCTGGAGGCGCACTCGGCTCCAGCCAAGTAGGGCTTGAGCCAAACGAGGCTGGGCTGCCTCTTCTTCCCTCGAGGAGGCTCGCCTCCCCGCCAGCTGTTCACTCGGCTTCCAGGTGGGGGCGCTCTGCGCCTCCTGCAGGTCTTGGCTCAGGGGCTGCTTGCCCTGACCTGGGGCTGTGGGTGGGAGCCCAGGCACGCAGGGGCAGGCCCCAACCAGCTGCACACGTCTCTGCTGGGGACGAGAGCGCTAGGGAAGCTACGTGTGTGAGGCAGCTGCTGGGCGCCCAGGGAGTCAGCCTCCGGGTGTGCGGGGCTGCAGACCCCAGCCAGGGGCCCTGGGAGCCTGGTGCACTCCGTGCGGCGCTGAGTCTGGGCGGCCAAGCAACCGCTGGAGGAGCCCTGCACTGGCCCTTCCCTTCCCTCGCACAGAGCTCTTCCTGCTGGAGCCCTTGGCAGTGTGCAAGCCACCGGCCCCTAAGCCCTCCCCAAGGACGCCTGGGGCCTAGGTGCAAAGGCAAGGCAGGAGGGGAGCTGAGGCCAGGAAGGCGCCAGTGGCGTCTCCCAGCCTCGCGCAGCCTGCTCCTTCCTGGGCAGGAAGCCTAGCAGCGAGGCAAGTCTGGGCAAGGCTCGCCCAGGGCAGAGCAGCCTCGCGCCAGCAACTCTGCCAGAACGGGCCTCTGAGCAGAGCTGGAGCTCTGCCGTCCTGGAGGCGCACTCGG
Organism: Ovis canadensis; assembly: GCF_042477335.2. NCBI lineage: Eukaryota > Metazoa > Chordata > Mammalia > Artiodactyla > Bovidae > Ovis > Ovis canadensis. Next base: position 131,858 of record NC_091266.1, on the reverse strand, counting down.
CTCCAGCCAAGTAGGGCTTGAGCCAAACGAGGCTGGGCTGCCTCTTCTTCCCTCGAGGAGGCTCGCCTCCCCGCCAGCTGTTCACTCGGCTTCCAGGTGGGGGCGCTCTGCGCCTCCTGCAGGTCTTGGCTCAGGGGCTGCTTGCCCTGAGCTGGGGCTGTGGGCGGGAGCCCAGGCACGCAGGGGCAGGCCCCAACCAGCTGCACACATCTCTGCTGGAGACGAGAGCGCTAGGGAAGCTACGTGTGTGAGGCAGCTGCTGGGCGCCCAGGGAGTCAGCCTCCGGGTGTGCGGGGCTGCAGACCCCAGCCAGGGGCCCTGGGAGCCTGGTGCACTTCGTGCGGTGCTGAGCCTGGGCGGCCAAGCAACCGCTGGAGGAGCCCTGCACTGGCCCTTCCCTTCCCTCGCACAGAGCTCTTCCTGCTGGAGTCCTTGGCAGTGTGCAAGCCACCGGCCCCTAAGCCCTCCCCAAGGACGCCTGGGGCCTAAGTGCAAAGGCAAGGCAGGAGCGGAGCTGAGGCCAGGAAGGCGCCAGTGGCGTCTCCCAGCCTCGCGCAGCCTGCTCCTTCCTGGGCAGGAAGCCTAGCAGCGAGGCAAGTCTGGGCAAGGCTCGCCCAGGGCAGAGCAGCCTCGCGCCAGCAACTCTGCCAGAACGGGCCTCTGAGCAGAGCTGGAGCTCTGCCGTCCTGGAGGCGCACTCGGCTCCAGCCAAGTAGGGCTTGAGCCAAACGAGGCTGGGCTGCCTCTTCTTCCCTCGAGGAGGCTCGCTTCCCCGCCAGCTGTTCACTCGGCTTCCAGGTGGGGGCGTTCTGCGCCTCCTGCAGGTCTTGGCTCAGGGGCTGCTTGCCCTGAGCTGGGGCTGTGGGCGGGAGCCCAGGCACGCAGGGGCAGGCCCCAACCAGCTGCGCATGTCTCTGCTGGGGAGGAGAGCGCTAGGGAAGCTACGTGTGTGAGGCAGCTGCTGGGCGCCCAGGGAGTCAGCCTCCGGGTGTGCGGGGCTGCAGACCCCAGCCAGGGGCCCTGGGAGCCTGGTGCACTCCGTGCGACGCTGAGCCTGGGCGGCCAAGCAACCGCTGGAGGAGCCCTGCACTGGCCCTTCCCTTTCCTCGCACAGAGCTCTTCCTGCTGGAGCCCTTGGCAGTGTGCAAGCCACCGGCCCCTAAGCCCTCCCCAAGGACGCCTGGGGCCTAGGTGCAAAGGCAAGGCAGGAGCGGAGCTGAGGCCAGGAAGGCGCCAGTGGCATCTCCCAGCATCGCGCAGCCTGCTCCTTCCTGGGCAGGAAGCCTAGCAGCGAGGCAAGTCTGGGCAAGGCTCGCCCAGGGCAGAGCAGCCTCGCGCCAGCAACTCTGCCAGATCGGGCCTCTGAGCAGAGCTGGAGTTCTGCCGTCCTGGAGGCGCACTCGGCTCCAGCCAAATAGGGCTTGAGCCAAACGAGGCTGGGCTGCCTCTTCTTCCCTCGAGGAGGCTCGCCTCCCCGCCAGCTGTTCACTCGGCTTCCAGGTGGGGGCGCTCTGCGCCTCCTGCTGGTCTTGGCTCAGGGGCTGCTTGCCCTACCTGGGGCTGTGGGTGGGAGCCCAGGCACGCAGGGGCAGGCCCCAACCAGCTGCACACGTCTCTGCTGGGGACGAGAGCGCTAGGGAAGCTACGTGTGTGAGGCAGCTGCTGGGCGCCCAGGGAGTCAGCCTCCGGGTGTGCGGGGCTGCAGACCCCAGCCAGGGGCCCTGGGAGCCTGGTGCACTCCGTGCGGCGCTGAGTCTGGGCGGCCAAGCAACCGCTGGAGGAGCCCTGCACTGGCCCTTCCCTTCCCTCGCACAGAGCTCTTCCTGCTGGAGCCCTTGGCAGTGTGCAAGCCACCGGCCCCTAAGCCCTCCCCAAGGACGCCTGGGGCCTAGGTGCAAAGGCAAGGCAGGAGCGGAGCTGATGCCAGGAAGGCGCCAGTGGCGTCTCCCAGCCTCGCGCAGCCTGCTCCTTCCTGGGCAGGAAGCCTAGCAGCGAGGCAAGTCTGGGCAAGGCTCGCCCAGGGCAGAGCAGCCTCGCGCCAGCAACTCTGCCAGAACGGGCCTCTGAGCAGAGCTGGAGCTCTGCCGTCCTGGAGGCGCACTCGGCTCCAGCCAAGTAGGGCTTGAGCCAAACGAGGCTGGGCTGCCTCTTCTTCCCTCGAGGAGGCTCGCCTCCCCGCCAGCTGTTCACTCGGCTTCCAGGTGGGGGCGCTCTGCGCCTCCTGCAGGTCTTGGCTCAGGGGCTGCTTGCCCTGAGCTGGGGCTGTGGGCGGGAGCCCAGGCACGCAGGGGCAGGCCCCAACCAGCTGCACACATCTCTGCTGGAGACGAGAGCGCTAGGGAAGCTACGTGTGTGAGGCAGCTGCTGGGCGCCCAGGGAGTCAGCCTCCGTGTGTGCGGGGCTGCAGACCCCAGCCAGGGGCCCTGGGAGCCTGGTGCACTCCGTGCGGTGCTGAGTCTGGGCGGCCAAGCAACCGCTGGAGGAGCCCTGCACTGGCCCTTCCCTTCCCTCGCACAGAGCTCTTCCTGCTGGAGCCCTTGGCAGTGTGCAAGCCACCGGCTCCTAAGCCCTCCCCAAGGACGCCTGGGGCCCAGGTGCAAAGGCAAGGCAGGAGCGGAGCTGAGGCCAGGAAGGCGCCAGTGGCGTCTCACAGCCTCGCGCAGCCTGCTCCTTCCTGGGCAGGAAGCCTAGCAGCGAGGCATTCTGGCCAAGGCTCGCCCAGGGCAGAGCAGCCTCGCGCCAGCAACTCTGCCAGATCGGGCCTCTGAGCAGAGCTGGAGCTCTGCCGTCCTGGAGGCGCACTCGGCTCCAGCCAAGTAGGGCTTGAGCCAAACGAGGCTGGGCTGCCTCTTCTTCCCTCGAGGAGGCTCGCCTCCCCGCCAGCTGTTCACTCGGCTTCCAGGTGGGGGCGCTCTGCGCCTCCTGCAGGTCTTGGCTCAGGGGCTGCTTGCCCTGAGCTGGGGCTGTGGGCGGGAGCCCAGGCACACAGGGGCAGGCCCCAACCAGCTGCACACGTCTCTGCTGGGGAGGAGAGCGCTAGGGAAGCTACGTGTGTGAGGCAGCAGCTGGGCGCCCAGGGAGTCAGCCTCCGTGTGTGCGGGGCTGCAGACCCCAGCCAGGGGCCCTGGGAGCCTGGTGCACTCCGTGCGGCGCTGAGCCAGGGCTGCCAAGCAACCGCTGGAGGAGCCCTGCACTGGCCCTTCCCTTCCCTCGCACAGAGCTCTTCCTGCTGGAGCCCTTGGCAGTGTGCAAGCCCCTGGCCCCTAAGTCCTCCCCAAGGAGGCCTGGGGCCTAGGTGCAAAGGCAAGGCAGGAGCGGAGCTGAGGCCAGGAAGGCGCCAGTGGCGTCTCCCAGCCTCGCGCAGCCTGCTCCTTCCTGGGCAGGAAGCCTAGCAGCGAGGCAAGTCTGGGCAAGGCTCGCCCAGGGCAGAGCAGCCTCGCGCCAGCAACTCTGCCAGAACGGGCCTCTCAGCAGAGCTGGAGCTCTGCCGTCCTGGAGGCGCACTTGGCTCCAGCCAAGTAGGGCTTGAGCCAAACGAGGCTGGGCTGCCTCTTCTTCCCTCGAGGAGGCTCGCCTCCCCGCCAGCTGTTCACTCGGCTTCCAGGTGGGGGCGCTCTGCGCCTTCTTCAGGTCTTGGCTCAGGGGCTGCTTGCCCTGAGCTGGGGCTGTGCGCGGGAGCCCAGGCACGCAGGGGCAGGCCCCTACCAGCTGCACACGTCTCTGCTGGGGAGGAGAGCGCTAGGGAAGCTACGTGTGTGAGGCAGCTTCTGGGCGCCCAGGGAGTCAGCCTCCGGGTGTGCGGGGCTGCAGACCCCAGCCAGGGGCCCTAGGAGCCTGGTGCACTCCGTGCGGCGCTGAGCCTGGGCGGCCAAGCAACCGCTGGAGGAGCCCTGCACTGGCCCTTCCCTTCCCTCGCACAGAGCTCTTCCTGCTGGAGCCCTTGGCAGTGTGCAAGCCACCGGCCCCTAAGCCCTCCCCAAGGACTCCTGGGGCCTAGGTGCAAAGGCAAGGCAGGAGCGGAGCTGAGGCCAGGAAGGCGCCAGTGGCGTCTCCCAGCCTCGCGCAGCCTGCTCCTTCCTGGGCAGGAAGCCTAGCAGCGAGGCAAGTCTGGGCAAGGCTCGCCCAGGGCAGAGCAGCCTCGCGCCAGCAACTCTGCCAGAACGGGCCTCTCAGCAGAGCTGGAGCTCTGCCGTCCTGGAGGCGCACTCGGCTCCAGCCAAGTAGGGCTTGAGCCAAACGAGGCTGGGCTGCCTCTTCTTCCCTCGAGGAGGCTCGCCTCCCCGCCAGCTGTTCACTCGGCTTCCAGGTGGGGGCGCTCTGCGCCTCCTGCAGGTCTTGGCTCAGGGGCTGCTTGCCCTGAGCTGGGGCTGTGGGCGGGAGCCCAGGCACGCAGGGGCAGGCCCCAACCAGCTGCACACGTCTCTGCTGGGGAGGAGAGCGCTAGGGAAGCTACGTGTGTGAGGCAGCTGCTGGGCGCCCAGGGAGTCAGCCTCCGGGTGTGCGGGGCTGCAGACCCCAGCCAGGGGCCCTGGGAGCCTGGTGCACTCCGTGCGGCGCTGAGCCTGGGCGGCCAAGCAACCGCTGGAGGAGCCCTGCACTGACCCTTCCCTTCCCTCGCCCAGAGCTCTTCCTGCTGGAGCCCTTGGCAGTGTGCAAGCCACTGGCCCCTAAGCCCTCCCCAAGGACGCCTGGGGCCTAGGTGCAAAGGCAAGGCAGGAGCGGAGCTGAGGCCAGGAAGGCGCCAGTGGCGTCTCCCAGCCTCGTGCAGCCTGCTCCTTCCTGGGCAGGAAGCCTAGCAGCGAGGCAAGTCTGGGCAAGGCTCGCCCAGGGCAGAGCAGCCTCGCGCCAGCAACTCTGCCAGAACGGGCCTCTGAGCAGAGCTGGAGCTCTGCCGTCCTGGAGGCGCACTCGGCTCCAGCCAAGTAGGGCTTGAGCCAAACGAGGCTGGGCTGCCTCTTCTTCCCTCGAGGAGGCTCGCCTCCCCGCCAGCTGTTCACTTGGCTTCCAGGTGGGGGCGCTCTGCGCCTTCTGCAGGTCTTGGCTCAGGGGCTGCTTGCCCTGAGCTGGGGCTGTGGGTGGGAGCCCAGGCACGCAGGGCCAGGCCCCAACCAGCTGCACACGTCTCTGCTGGGGAGGAGAGCGCTAGGGAAGCTACGTGTGTGAGGCAGCTGCTGGGCGCCCAGGGAGTCAGCCTCCGGGTGTGCGGGGCTGCAGACCCCAGCCAGGGGCCATGGAAGCCTGGTGCACTCCGTGCTGCGCTGAGCCTGGGCGGCCAAGCAACCGCTGGAGGAGCCCTGCACTGGCCCTTCCCTTCCCTCGCACAGAGCTCTTCCTGCTGGAGCCCTTGGCAGTGTGCAAGCCACCGGCCCCTAAGCCCTCCCCAAGGACGCCTGGGGCCTAGGTGCAAAGGCAAGGCAGGAGCGGAGCTGAGGCCAGGAAGGCGCCAGTGGCGTCTCCCAGCCTCGCGCAGCCTGCTCCTTCCTGGGCAGGAAGCCTAGCAGCGAGGGAAGTCTGGGCAAGGCTCGCCCAGGGCAGAGCAGCCTCGCGCCAGCAACTCTGCCAGAACGGGCCTCTGAGCAGAGCTGGAGCTCTGCCGTCCTGGAGGCGCACTCGGCTCCAACCAAGTAGGGCTTGAGCCAAACGAGGCTGGGCTGCCTCTTCTTCCCTCGAGGAGGCTCGCCTCCCCGCCAGCTGTTCACTCGGCTTCCAGGTGGGGGCGCTCTGCGCCTCCTGCAGGTCTTGGCTCAGGGGCTGCTTGCCCTGAGCTGGGGCTGTGGGCGGGAGCCCAGGCACGCAGGGGCAGGCCCCAACCAGCTGCACACATCTCTGCTGGAGACGAGAGCGCTAGGGAAGCTACATGTGTGAGGCAGCTGCTGGGCGCCCAGGGAGTCAGCCTCCGGGTGTGCGGGGCTGCAGACCCCAGCCCGGGGCCCTGGGAGCCTGGTGCACTCCGTGCGGTGCTGAGTCTGGGCGGCCAAGCAACCGCTGGAGGAGCCCTGCACTGGCCCTTCCCTTCCCTCGCACAGAGCTCTTCCTGCTGGAGCCCTTGGCAGTGTGCAAGCCACCGGCCCCTAAGCCCTCCCCAAGGACGCCTGGGGCCTAAGTGCAAAGGCAAGGCAGGAGCGGAGCTGAGGCCAGGACGGCGCCAGTGGCATCTCCCAGCCTCGCGCAGCCTGCTCCTTCCTGGGCAGGAAGCCTAGCAGCGAGGCAAGTCTGGGCAAGGCTCGCCCAGGGCAGAGCAGCCTCGCGCCAGCAACTCTGCCAGATCGGGCCTCTGAGCAGAGCTGGAGTTCTGCCGTCCTGGAGGCGCACTCGGCTCCAGCCAAATAGGGCTTGAGCCAAACGAGGCTGGGCTGCCTCTTCTTCCCTCGAGGAGGCTCGCCTCCCCGCCAGCTGTTCACTCGGCTTCCAGGTGGGGGCGCTCTGCGCCTCCTGCAGGTCTTGGCTCAGGGGCTGCTTGCCCTGACCTGGGGCTGTGGGTGGGAGCCCAGGCACGCAGGGGCAGGCCCCAACCAGCTGCACACGTCTCTGCTGGGGACGAGAGCGCTAGGGAAGCTACGTGTGTGAGGCAGCTGCTGGGCGCCCAGGGAGTCAGCCTCCGGGTGTGCGGGGCTGCAGACCCCAGCCAGGGGCCCTGGGAGCCTGGTGCACTCCGTGCGGCGCTGAGTCTGGGCGGCCAAGCAACCGCTGGAGGAGCCCTGCACTGGCCCTTCCCTTCCCACGCACAGAGCTCTTCCTGCTGGAGCCCTTGGCAGTGTGCAAGCCACCGGCCCCTAAGCCCTCCCCAAGGACGCCTGGGGCCTAGGTGCAAAGGCAAGGCAGGAGCGGAGCTGAGGCCAGGAAGGCGCCAGTGGCGTCTCCCTGCCTCGCGCAGCCTGCTCCTTCCTGGGCAGGAAGCCTAGCAGCGAGGCAAGTCTGGGCAAGGATCGCCCAGGGCAGAGCAGCCTCGCGCCAGCAACTCTGCCAGAACGGGCCTCTGAGCAGAGCTGGAGCTCTGCCGTCCTGGAGGCGCACTCGGCTCCAGCCAAGTAGGGCTTGAGCCAAACGAGGCTGGGCTGCCTCTTCTTCCCTCGAGGAGTCTCGCCTCCCCGCCAGCTGTTCACTCGGCTTCCAGGTGGGGGCGCTCTGCGCCTCCTGCAGGTCTTGGCTCAGGGGCTGCTTGCCCTGAGCTGGGGCTGTGGGCGGGAGCCCAGGCACGCAGGGGCAGGCCCCAACCAGCTGCACACATCTCTGCTGGAGACGAGAGCGCTAGGGAAGCTACGTGTGTGAGGCAGCTGCTGGGCGCCCAGGGAGTCAGCCTCCGGGTGTGCGGGGCTGCAGACCCCAGCCAGGGGCCCTGGGAGCCTGGTGCACTCCGTGCGGTGCTGAGTCTGGGCGGCCAAGCAACCGCTGGAGGAGCCCTGCACTGGCCCTTCCCTTCCCTCGCACAGAGCTCTTCCTGCTGGAGCCCTTGGCAGTGTGCAAGCCACCGGCCCCTAAGCCCTCCCCAAGGACGCCTGGGGCCTAGGTGCAAAGGCAAGGCAGGAGCGGAGCTGAGGCCAGGAAGGCGCCAGTGGCGTCTCACAGCCTCGCGCAGCCTGCTCCTTCCTGGGCAGGAAGCCTAGCAGCGAGGCATTCTGGCCAAGGCTCGCCCAGGGCAGAGCAGCCTCGCGCCAGCAACTCTGCCAGATCGGGCCTCTGAGCAGAGCTGGAGCTCTGCCGTCCTGGAGGCGCACTCGGCTCCAGCCAAGTAGGGCTTGAGCCAAACGAGGCTGGGCTGCCTCTTCTTCCCTCGAGGAGGCTCGCCTCCCCGCCAGCTGTTCACTCGGCTTCCAGGTGGGGGCGCTCTGCGCCTCCTGCAGGTCTTGGCTCAGGGGCTGCTTGCCCTGAGCTGGGGCTGTGGGCGGGAGCCCAGGCACACAGGGGCAGGCCCCAACCAGCTGCACACGTCTCTGCTGGGGAGGAGAGCGCTAGGGAAGCTACGTGTGTGAGGCAGCAGCTGGGCGCCCAGGGAGTCAGCCTCCGTGTGTGCGGGGCTGCAGACCCCAGCCAGGGGCCCTGGGAGCCTGGTGCACTCCGTGCGGCGCTGAGCCTGGGCTGCCAAGCAACCGCTGGAGGAGCCCTGCACTGGCCCTTCCCTTCCCTCGCACAGAGCTCTTCCTGCTGGAGCCCTTGGCAGTGTGCAAGCCCCTGGCCCCTAAGTCCTCCCCAAGGAGGCCTGGGGCCTAGGTGCAAAGGCAAGGCAGGAGCGGAGCTGAGGCCAGGAAGGCGCCAGTGGCGTCTCCCAGCCTCGCGCAGCCTGCTCCTTCCTGGGCAGGAAGCCTAGCAGCGAGGCAAGTCTGGGCAAGGCTCGCCCAGGGCAGAGCAGCCTCGCGCCAGCAACTCTGCCAGAACGGGCCTCTCAGCAGAGCTGGAGCTCTGCCGTCCTGGAGGCGCACTTGGCTCCAGCCAAGTAGGGCTTGAGCCAAACGAGGCTGGGCTGCCTCTTCTTCCCTCGAGGAGGCTCGCCTCCCCGCCAGCTGTTCACTCGGCTTCCAGGTGGGGGCGCTCTGCGCCTTCTTCAGGTCTTGGCTCAGGGGCTGCTTGCCCTGAGCTGGGGCTGTGCGCGGGAGCCCAGGCACGCAGGGGCAGGCCCCAACCAGCTGCACACGTCTCTGCTGGGGAGGAGAGCGCTAGGGAAGCTACGTGTGTGAGGCAGCTGCTGGGCTCCCAGGGAGTCAGCCTCCAGGTGTGCGGGGCTGCAGACCCCAGCCAGGGGCCCTGGGAGCCTGGTGCACTCCGTGCGGCGCTGAGCCTGGGCGGCCAAGCAACCGCTGGAGGAGCCCTGCACTGGCCCTTCCCTTCCCTCGCACAGAGCTCTTCCTGCTGGAGCCCTTGGCAGTGTGCAAGCCACCGGCCCCTAAGCCCTCCCCAAGGACTCCTGGGGCCTAGGTGCAAAGGCAAGGCAGGAGCGGAGCTGAGGCCAGGAAGGCGCCAGTGGCGTCTCCCAGCCTCGCGCAGCCTGCTCCTTCCTGGGCAGGAAGCCTAGCAGCGAGGCAAGTCTGGGCAAGGCTCGCCCAGGGCAGAGCAGCCTCGCGCCAGCAACTCTGCCAGAAAGGGCCTCTCAGCAGAGCTGGAGCTCTGCCGTCCTGGAGGCGCACTCGGCTCCAGCCAAGTAGGGCTTGAGCCAAACGAGGCTGGGCTGCCTCTTCTTCCCTCGAGGAGGCTCGCCTCCCCGCCAGCTGTTCACTCGGCTTCCAGGTGGGGGCGCTCTGCGCCTCCTGCAGGTCTTGGCTCAGGGGCTGCTTGCCCTGAGCTGGGGCTGTGGGCGGGAGCCCAGGCACGCAGGGGCAGGCCCCAACCAGCTGCACACGTCTCTGCTGGGGAGGAGAGCGCTAGGGAAGCTACGTGTGTGAGGCAGCTGCTGGGCGCCCAGGGAGTCAGCCTCCGGGTGTGCGGGGCTGCAGACCCCAGCCAGGGGCCCTGGGAGCCTGGTGCACTCCGTGCGGCGCTGAGCCTGGGCGGCCAAGCAACCGCTGGAGGAGCCCTGCACTGACCCTTCCCTTCCCTCGCCCAGAGCTCTTCCTGCTGGAGCCCTTGGCAGTGTGCAAGCCACCGGCCCCTAAGCCCTCCCCAAGGACGCCTGGGGCCTAGGTGCAAAGGCAAGGCAGGAGCGGAGCTGAGGCCAGGAAGGCGCCAGTGGCATCTCCCAGCCTCGCGCAGCCTGCTCCTTCCTGGGCAGGAAGCCTAGCAGCGAGCAAGTCTGGGCAAGGCTCGCCCAGGGCAGAGCAGCCTCGCGCCAGCAACTCTGCCAGATCGGGCCTCTGAGCAGAGCTGGAGTTCTGCCGTCCTGGAGGCGCACTCGGCTCCAGCCAAGTAGGGCTTGAGCCAAACGAGGCTGGGCTGCCTCTTCTTCCCTCGAGGAGGCTCGCCTCCCCGCCAGCTGTTCACTCGGCTTCCAGGTGGGGGCGCTCTGCGCCTCCTGCAGGTCTTGGCTCAGGGGCTGCTTGCCCTGACCTGGGGCTGTGGGTGGGAGCCCAGGCACGCAGGGGCAGGCCCCAACCAGCTGCACACGTCTCTGCTGGGGACGAGAGCGCTAGGGAAGCTACGTGTGTGAGGCAGCTGCTGGGCGCCCAGGGAGTCAGCCTCCGGGTGTGCGGGGCTGCAGACCCCAGCCAGGGGCCCTGGGAGCCTGGTGCACTCCGTGCGGCGCTGAGTCTGGGCGGCCAAGCAACCGCTGGAGGAGCCCTGCACTGGCCCTTCCCTTCCCTCGCACAGAGCTCTTCCTGCTGGAGCCCTTGGCAGTGTGCAAGCCACCGGCCCCTAAGCCCTCCCCAAGGACGCCTGGGGCCTAGGTGCAAAGGCAAGGCAGGAGGGGAGCTGAGGCCAGGAAGGCGCCAGTGGCGTCTCCCAGCCTCGCGCAGCCTGCTCCTTCCTGGGCAGGAAGCCTAGCAGCGAGGCAAGTCTGGGCAAGGCTCGCCCAGGGCAGAGCAGCCTCGCGCCAGCAACTCTGCCAGAACGGGCCTCTGAGCAGAGCTGGAGCTCTGCCGTCCTGGAGGCGCACTCGGCTCCAGCCAAGTAGGGCTTGAGCCAAACGAGGCTGGGCTGCCTCTTCTTCCCTCGAGGAGGCTCGCCTCCCCGCCAGCTGTTCACTCGGCTTCCAGGTGGGGGCGCTCTGCGCCTCCTGCAGGTCTTGGCTCAGGGGCTGCTTGCCCTGAGCTGGGGCTGTGGGCGGGAGCCCAGGCACGCAGGGGCAGGCCCCAACCAGCTGCACACATCTCTGCTGGAGACGAGAGCGCTAGGGAAGCTACGTGTGTGAGGCAGCTGCTGGGCGCCCAGGGAGTCAGCCTCCGGGTGTGCGGGGCTGCAGACCCCAGCCAGGGGCCCTGGGAGCCTGGTGCACTTCGTGCGGTGCTGAGCCTGGGCGGCCAAGCAACCGCTGGAGGAGCCCTGCACTGGCCCTTCCCTTCCCTCGCACAGAGCTCTTCCTGCTGGAGTCCTTGGCAGTGTGCAAGCCACCGGCCCCTAAGCCCTCCCCAAGGACGCCTGGGGCCTAAGTGCAAAGGCAAGGCAGGAGCGGAGCTGAGGCCAGGAAGGCGCCAGTGGCGTCTCCCAGCCTCGCGCAGCCTGCTCCTTCCTGGGCAGGAAGCCTAGCAGCGAGGCAAGTCTGGGCAAGGCTCGCCCAGGGCAGAGCAGCCTCGCGCCAGCAACTCTGCCAGAACGGGCCTCTGAGCAGAGCTGGAGCTCTGCCGTCCTGGAGGCGCACTCGGCTCCAGCCAAGTAGGGCTTGAGCCAAACGAGGCTGGGCTGCCTCTTCTTCCCTCGAGGAGGCTCGCTTCCCCGCCAGCTGTTCACTCGGCTTCCAGGTGGGGGCGTTCTGCGCCTCCTGCAGGTCTTGGCTCAGGGGCTGCTTGCCCTGAGCTGGGGCTGTGGGCGGGAGCCCAGGCACGCAGGGGCAGGCCCCAACCAGCTGCGCATGTCTCTGCTGGGGAGGAGAGCGCTAGGGAAGCTACGTGTGTGAGGCAGCTGCTGGGCGCCCAGGGAGTCAGCCTCCGGGTGTGCGGGGCTGCAGACCCCAGCCAGGGGCCCTGGGAGCCTGGTGCACTCCGTGCGGCGCTGAGCCTGGGCGGCCAAGCAACCGCTGGAGGAGCCCTGCACTGGCCCTTCCCTTTCCTCGCACAGAGCTCTTCCTGCTGGAGCCCTTGGCAGTGTGCAAGCCACCGGCCCCTAAGCCCTCCCCAAGGACGCCTGGGGCCTAGGTGCAAAGGCAAGGCAGGAGCGGAGCTGAGGCCAGGAAGGCGCCAGTGGCATCTCCCAGCATCGCGCAGCCTGCTCCTTCCTGGGCAGGAAGCCTAGCAGCGAGGCAAGTCTGGGCAAGGCTCGCCCAGAGCAGAGCAGCCTCGCGCCAGCAACTCTGCCAGATCGGGCCTCTGAGCAGAGCTGGAGTTCTGCCGTCCTGGAGGCGCACTCGGCTCCAGCCAAATAGGGCTTGAGCCAAACGAGGCTGGGCTGCCTCTTCTTCCCTCGAGGAGGCTCGCCTCCCCGCCAGCTGTTCACTCGGCTTCCAGGTGGGGGCGCTCTGCGCCTCCTGCTGGTCTTGGCTCAGGGGCTGCTTGCCCTACCTGGGGCTGTGGGTGGGAGCCCAGGCACGCAGGGGCAGGCCCCAACCAGCTGCACACGTCTCTGCTGGGGACGAGAGCGCTAGGGAAGCTACGTGTGTGAGGCAGCTGCTGGGCGCCCAGGGAGTCAGCCTCCGGGTGTGCGGGGCTGCAGACCCCAGCCAGGGGCCCTGGGAGCCTGGTGCACTCCGTGCGGCGCTGAGTCTGGGCGGCCAAGCAACCGCTGGAGGAGCCCTGCACTGGCCCTTCCCTTCCCTCGCACAGAGCTCTTCCTGCTGGAGCCCTTGGCAGTGTGCAAGCCACCGGCCCCTAAGCCCTCCCCAAGGACGCCTGGGGCCTAGGTGCAAAGGCAAGGCAGGAGCGGAGCTGATGCCAGGAAGGCGCCAGTGGCGTCTCCCAGCCTCGCGCAGCCTGCTCCTTCCTGGGCAGGAAGCCTAGCAGCGAGGCAAGTCTGGGCAAGGCTCGCCCAGGGCAGAGCAGCCTCGCGCCAGCAACTCTGCCAGAACGGGCCTCTGAGCAGAGCTGGAGCTCTGCCGTCCTGGAGGCGCACTCGGCTCCAGCCAAGTAGGGCTTGAGCCAAACGAGGCTGGGCTGCCTCTTCTTCCCTCGAGGAGGCTCGCCTCCCCGCCAGCTGTTCACTCGGCTTCCAGGTGGGGGCGCTCTGCGCCTCCTGCAGGTCTTGGCTCAGGGGCTGCTTGCCCTGAGCTGGGGCTGTGGGCGGGAGCCCAGGCACGCAGGGGCAGGCCCCAACCAGCTGCACACATCTCTGCTGGAGACGAGAGCGCTAGGGAAGCTACGTGTGTGAGGCAGCTGCTGGGCGCCCAGGGAGTCAGCCTCCGTGTGTGCGGGGCTGCAGACCCCAGCCAGGGGCCCTGGGAGCCTGGTGCACTCCGTGCGGTGCTGAGTCTGGGCGGCCAAGCAACCGCTGGAGGAGCCCTGCACTGGCCCTTCCCTTCCCTCGCACAGAGCTCTTCCTGCTGGAGCCCTTGGCAGTGTGCAAGCCACCGGCTCCTAAGCCCTCCCCAAGGACGCCTGGGGCCTAGGTGCAAAGGCAAGGCAGGAGCGGAGCTGAGGCCAGGAAGGCGCCAGTGGCGTCTCACAGCCTCGCGCAGCCTGCTCCTTCCTGGGCAGGAAGCCTAGCAGCGAGGCATTCTGGCCAAGGCTCGCCCAGGGCAGAGCAGCCTCGCGCCAGCAACTCTGCCAGAACGGGCCTCTCAGCAGAGCTGGAGCTCTGCCGTCCTGGAGGCACACTCGGCTCCAGCCAAGTAGGGCTTGAGCCAAACGAGGCTGGGCTGCCTCTTCTTCCCTCGAGGAGGCTCGCCTCCCCGCCAGCTGTTCACTTGGCTTCCAGGTGGGGGCGCTCTGCGCCTTCTGCAGGTCTTGGCTCAGGGGCTGCTTGCCCTGAGCTGGGGCTGTGGGTGGGAGCCCAGGCACGCAGGGCCAGGCCCCAACCAGCTGCACACGTCTCTGCTGGGGAGGAGAGCGCTAGGGAAGCTACGTGTGTGAGGCAGCTGCTGGGCGCCCAGGGAGTCAGCCTCCGGGTGTGCGGGGCTGCAGACCCCAGCCAGGGGCCATGGAAGCCTGGTGCACTCCGTGCTGCGCTGAGCCTGGGCGGCCAAGCAACCGCTGGAGGAGCCCTGCACTGGCCCTTCCCTTCCCTCGCACAGAGCTCTTCCTGCTGGAGCCCTTGGCAGTGTGCAAGCCACCGGCCCCTAAGCCCTCCCCAAGGACGCCTGGGGCCTAGGTGCAAAGGCAAGGCAGGAGCGGAGCTGAGGCCAGGAAGGCGCCAGTGGCGTCTCCCAGCCTCGCGCAGCCTGCTCCTTCCTGGGCAGGAAGCCTAGCAGCGAGGGAAGTCTGGGCAAGGCTCGCCCAGGGCAGAGCAGCCTCGCGCCAGCAACTCTGCCAGAACGGGCCTCTGAGCAGAGCTGGAGCTCTGCCGTCCTGGAGGCGCACTCGGCTCCAGCCAAGTAGGGCTTGAGCCAAACGAGGCTGGGCTGCCTCTTCTTCCCTCGAGGAGGCTCGCCTCCCCGCCAGCTGTTCACTCGGCTTCCAGGTGGGGGCGCTCTGCGCCTCCTGCAGGTCTTGGCTCAGGGGCTGCTTGCCCTGAGCTGGGGCTGTGGGCGGGAGCCCAGGCACGCAGGGGCAGGCCCCAACCAGCTGCACACATCTCTGCTGGAGACGAGAGCGCTAGGGAAGCTACATGTGTGAGGCAGCTGCTGGGCGCCCAGGGAGTCAGCCTCCGGGTGTGCGGGGCTGCAGACCCCAACCCGGGGCCCTGGGAGCCTGGTGCACTCCGTGCGGTGCTGAGTCTGGGCGGCCAAGCAACCGCTGGAGGAGCCCTGCACTGGCCCTTCCCTTCCCTCGCACAGAGCTCTTCCTGCTGGAGCCCTTGGCAGTGTGCAAGCCACCGGCCCCTAAGCCCTCCCCAAGGACGCCTGGGGCCTAAGTGCAAAGGCAAGGCAGGAGCGGAGCTGAGGCCAGGACGGCGCCAGTGGCATCTCCCAGCCTCGCGCAGCCTGCTCCTTCCTGGGCAGGAAGCCTAGCAGCGAGGCAAGTCTGGGCAAGGCTCGCCCAGGGCAGAGCAGCCTCGCGCCAGCAACTCTGCCAGATCGGGCCTCTGAGCAGAGCTGGAGTTCTGCCGTCCTGGAGGCGCACTCGGCTCCAGCCAAATAGGGCTTGAGCCAAACGAGGCTGGGCTGCCTCTTCTTCCCTCGAGGAGGCTCGCCTCCCCGCCAGCTGTTCACTCGGCTTCCAGGTGGGGGCGCTCTGCGCCTCCTGCAGGTCTTGGCTCAGGGTCTGCTTGCCCTGACCTGGGGCTGTGGGTGGGAGCCCAGGCACGCAGGGGCAGGCCCCAACCAGCTGCACACGTCTCTGCTGGGGACGAGAGCGCTAGGGAAGCTACGTGTGTGAGGCAGCTGCTGGGCGCCCAGGGAGTCAGCCTCCGGGTGTGCGGGGCTGCAGACCCCAGCCAGGGGCCCTGGGAGCCTGGTGCACTCCGTGCGGCGCTGAGTCTGGGCGGCCAAGCAACCGCTGGAGGAGCCCTGCACTGGCCCTTCCCTTCCCACGCACAGAGCTCTTCCTGCTGGAGCCCTTGGCAGTGTGCAAGCCACCGGCCCCTAAGCCCTCCCCAAGGACGCCTGGGGCCTAGGTGCAAAGGCAAGGCAGGAGCGGAGCTGAGGCCAGGAAGGCGCCAGTGGCGTCTCCCTGCCTCGCGCAGCCTGCTCCTTCCTGGGCAGGAAGCCTAGCAGCGAGGCAAGTCTGGGCAAGGCTCGCCCAGGGCAGAGCAGCCTCGCGCCAGCAACTCTGCCAGAACGGGCCTCTGAGCAGAGCTGGAGCTCTGCCGTCCTGGAGGCGCACTCGGCTCCAGCCAAGTAGGGCTTGAGCCAAACGAGGCTGGGCTGCCTCTTCTTCCCTCGAGGAGTCTCGCCTCCCCGCCAGCTGTTCACTCGGCTTCCAGGTGGGGGCGCTCTGCGCCTCCTGCAGGTCTTGGCTCAGGGGCTGCTTGCCCTGAGCTGGGGCTGTGGGCGGGAGCCCAGGCACGCAGGGGCAGGCCCCAACCAGCTGCACACATCTCTGCTGGAGACGAGAGCGCTAGGGAAGCTACGTGTGTGAGGCAGCTGCTGGGCGCCCAGGGAGTCAGCCTCCGTGTGTGCGGGGCTGCAGACCCCAGCCAGGGGCCCTGGGAGCCTGGTGCACTCCGTGCGGCGCTGAGCCTGGGCTGCCAAGCAACCGCTGGAGGAGCCCTGCACTGGCCCTTCCCTTCCCTCGCACAGAGCTCTTCCTGCTGGAGCCCTTGGCAGTGTGCAAGCCCCTGGCCCCTAAGTCCTCCCCAAGGAGGCCTGGGGCCTAGGTGCAAAGGCAAGGCAGGAGCGGAGCTGAGGCCAGGAAGGCGCCAGTGGCGTCTCCCAGCCTCGCGCAGCCTGCTCCTTCCTGGGCAGGAAGCCTAGCAGCGAGGCAAGTCTGGGCAAGGCTCGCCCAGGGCAGAGCAGCCTCGCGCCAGCAACTCTGCCAGAACGGGCCTCTCAGCAGAGCTGGAGCTCTGCCGTCCTGGAGGCGCACTTGGCTCCAGCCAAGTAGGGCTTGAGCCAAACGAGGCTGGGCTGCCTCTTCTTCCCTCGAGGAGGCTCGCCTCCCCGCCAGCTGTTCACTCGGCTTCCAGGTGGGGGCGCTCTGCGCCTTCTTCAGGTCTTGGCTCAGGGGCTGCTTGCCCTGAGCTGGGGCTGTGCGCGGGAGCCCAGGCACGCAGGGGCAGGCCCCAACCAGCTGCACACGTCTCTGCTGGGGAGGAGAGCGCTAGGGAAGCTACGTGTGTGAGGCAGCTGCTGGGCTCCCAGGGAGTCAGCCTCCAGGTGTGCGGGGCTGCAGACCCCAGCCAGGGGCCCTGGGAGCCTGGTGCACTCCGTGCGGCGCTGAGCCTGGGCGGCCAAGCAACCGCTGGAGGAGCCCTGCACTGGCCCTTCCCTTCCCTCGCACAGAGCTCTTCCTGCTGGAGCCCTTGGCAGTGTGCAAGCCACCGGCCCCTAAGCCCTCCCCAAGGACTCCTGGGGCCTAGGTGCAAAGGCAAGGCAGGAGCGGAGCTGAGGCCAGGAAGGCGCCAGTGGCGTCTCCCAGCCTCGCGCAGCCTGCTCCTTCCTGGGCAGGAAGCCTAGCAGCGAGGCAAGTCTGGGCAAGGCTCGCCCAGGGCAGAGCAGCCTCGCGCCAGCAACTCTGCCAGAAAGGGCCTCTCAGCAGAGCTGGAGCTCTGCCGTCCTGGAGGCGCACTCGGCTCCAGCCAAGTAGGGCTTGAGCCAAACGAGGCTGGGCTGCCTCTTCTTCCCTCGAGGAGGCTCGCCTCCCCGCCAGCTGTTCACTCGGCTTCCAGGTGGGGGCGCTCTGCGCCTCCTGCAGGTCTTGGCTCAGGGGCTGCTTGCCCTGAGCTGGGGCTGTGGGCGGGAGCCCAGGCACGCAGGGGCAGGCCCCAACCAGCTGCACACGTCTCTGCTGGGGAGGAGAGCGCTAGGGAAGCTACGTGTGTGAGGCAGCTGCTGGGCGCCCAGGGAGTCAGCCTCCGGGTGTGCGGGGCTGCAGACCCCAGCCAGGGGCCCTGGGAGCCTGGTGCACTCCGTGCGGCGCTGAGCCTGGGCGGCCAAGCAACCGCTGGAGGAGCCCTGCACTGACCCTTCCCTTCCCTCGCCCAGAGCTCTTCCTGCTGGAGCCCTTGGCAGTGTGCAAGCCACCGGCCCCTAAGCCCTCCCCAAGGACGCCTGGGGCCTAGGTGCAAAGGCAAGGCAGGAGCGGAGCTGAGGCCAGGAAGGCGCCAGTGGCGTCTCCCAGCCTCGTGCAGCCTGCTCCTTCCTGGGCAGGAAGCCTAGCAGCGAGGCAAGTCTGGGCAAGGCTCGCCCAGGGCAGAGCAGCCTCGCGCCAGCAACTCTGCCAGAACGGGCCTCTGAGCAGAGCTGGAGCTCTGCCGTCCTGGAGGCACACTCGGCTCCAGCCAAGTAGGGCTTGAGCCAAACGAGGCTGGGCTGCCTCTTCTTCCCTCGAGGAGGCTCGCCTCCCCGCCAGCTGTTCACTTGGCTTCCAGGTGGGGGCGCTCTGCGCCTTCTGCAGGTCTTGGCTCAGGGGCTGCTTGCCCTGAGCTGGGGCTGTGGGTGGGAGCCCAGGCACGCAGGGCCAGGCCCCAACCAGCTGCACACGTCTCTGCTGGGGAGGAGAGCGCTAGGGAAGCTACGTGTGTGAGGCAGCTGCTGGGCGCCCAGGGAGTCAGCCTCCGGGTGTGCGGGGCTGCAGACCCCAGCCAGGGGCCATGGAAGCCTGGTGCACTCCGTGCGGCGCTGAGCCTGGGCGGCCAAGCAACCGCTGGAGGAGCCCTGCACTGGCCCTTCCCTTCCCTCGCACAGAGCTCTTCCTGCTGGAGCCCTTGGCAGTGTGCAAGCCACCGGCCCCTAAGCCCTCCCCAAGGACGCCTGGGGCCTAGGTGCAAAGGCAAGGCAGGAGCGGAGCTGAGGCTAGGAAGGCGCCAGTGGCGTCTCCCAGCCTCGCGCAGCCTGCTCCTTCCTGGGCAGGAAGCCTAGCAGCGAGGGAAGTCTGGGCAAGGCTCGCCCAGGGCAGAGCAGCCTCGCGCCAGCAACTCTGCCAGAACGGGCCTCTGAGCAGAGCTGGAGCTCTGCCGTCCTGGAGGCGCACTCGGCTCCAGCCAAGTAGGGCTTGAGCCAAACGAGGCTGGGCTGCCTCTTCTTCCCTCGAGGAGGCTCGCCTCCCCGCCAGCTGTTCACTCGGCTTCCAGGTGGGGGCGCTCTGCGCCTCCTGCAGGTCTTGGCTCAGGGGCTGCTTGCCCTGAGCTGGGGCTGTGGGCGGGAGCCCAGGCACGCAGGGGCAGGCCCCAACCAGCTGCACACATCTCTGCTGGAGACGAGAGCGCTAGGGAAGCTACATGTGTGAGGCAGCTGCTGGGCGCCCAGGGAGTCAGCCTCCGGGTGTGCGGGGCTGCAGACCCCAGCCCGGGGCCCTGGGAGCCTGGTGCACTCCGTGCGGTGCTGAGTCTGGGCGGCCAAGCAACCGCTGGAGGAGCCCTGCACTGGCCCTTCCCTTCCCTCGCACAGAGCTCTTCCTGCTGGAGCCCTTGGCAGTGTGCAAGCCACCGGCCCCTAAGCCCTCCCCAAGGACGCCTGGGGCCTAAGTGCAAAGGCAAGGCAGGAGCGGAGCTGAGGCCAGGAAGGCGCCAGTGGCATCTCCCAGCCTCGCGCAGCCTGCTCCTTCCTGGGCAGGAAGCCTAGCAGCGAGGCAAGTCTGGGCAAGGCTCGTCCAGGGCAGAGCAGCCTCGCGCCAGCAACTCTGCCAGATCGGGCCTCTGAGCAGAGCTGGAGTTCTGCCGTCCTGGAGGCGCACTCGGCTCCAGCCAAATAGGGCTTGAGCCAAACGAGGCTGGGCTGCCTCTTCTTCCCTCGAGGAGGCTCGCCTCCCCGCCAGCTGTTCACTCGGCTTCCAGGTGGGGGCGCTCTGCGCCTCCTGCAGGTCTTGGCTCAGGGGCTGCTTGCCCTGACCTGGGGCTGTGGGTGGGAGCCCAGGCACGCAGGGGCAGGCCCCAACCAGCTGCACACGTCTCTGCTGGGGACGAGAGCGCTAGGGAAGCTACGTGTGTGAGGCAGCTGCTGGGCGCCCAGGGAGTCAGCCTCCGGGTGTGCGGGGCTGCAGACCCCAGCCAGGGGCCCTGGGAGCCTGGTGCACTCCGTGCGGCGCTGAGTCTGGGCGGCCAAGCAACCGCTGGAGGAGCCCTGCACTGGCCCTTCCCTTCCCTCGCACAGAGCTCTTCCTGCTGGAGCCCTTGGCAGTGTGCAAGCCACCGGCCCCTAAGCCCTCCCCAAGGACGCCTGGGGCCTAGGTGCAAAGGCAAGGCAGGAGCGGAGCTGAGGCCAGGAAGGCGCCAGTGGCGTCTCCCAGCCTCGCGCAGCCTGCTCCTTCCTGGGCAGGAAGCCTAGCAGCGAGGCAAGTCTGGGCAAGGCTCGCCCAGGGCAGAGCAGCCTCGCGCCAGCAACTCTGCCAGAACGGGCCTCTGAGCAGAGCTGGAGCTCTGCCGTCCTGGAGGCGCACTCGGCTCCAGCCAAGTAGGGCTTGAGCCAAACGAGGCTGGGCTGCCTCTTCTTCCCTCGAGGAGGCTCGCCTCCCCGCCAGCTGTTCACTCGGCTTCCAGGTGGGGGCGCTCTGCGCCTCCTGCAGGTCTTGGCTCAGGGGCTGCTTGCCCTGAGCTGGGGCTGTGGGCGGGAGCCCAGGCACGCAGGGGCAGGCCCCAACCAGCTGCACACATCTCTGCTGGAGACGAGAGCGCTAGGGAAGCTACGTGTGTGAGGCAGCTGCTGGGCGCCCAGGGAGTCAGCCTCCGGGTGTGCGGGGCTGCAGACCCCAGCCAGGGGCCCTGGGAGCCTGGTGCACTCCGTGCGGTGCTGAGTCTGGGCGGCCAAGCAACCGCTGGAGGAGCCCTGCACTGGCCCTTCCCTTCCCTCGCACAGAGCTCTTCCTGCTGGAGCCCTTGGCAGTGTGCAAGCCACCGGCCCCTAAGCCCTCCCCAAGGACGCCTGGGGCCTAGGTGCAAAGGCAAGGCAGGAGCGGAGCTGAGGCCAGGAAGGCGCCAGTGGCGTCTCACAGCCTCGCGCAGCCTGCTCCTTCCTGGGCAGGAAGCCTAGCAGCGAGGCATTCTGGCCAAGGCTCGCCCAGGGCAGAGCAGCCTCGCGCCAGCAACTCTGCCAGATCGGGCCTCTGAGCAGAGCTGGAGCTCTGCCGTCCTGGAGGCGCACTCGGCTCCAGCCAAGTAGGGCTTGAGCCAAACGAGGCTGGGCTGCCTCTTCTTCCCTCGAGGAGGCTCGCCTCCCCGCCAGCTGTTCACTCGGCTTCCAGGTGGGGGCGCTCTGCGCCTCCTGCAGGTCTTGGCTCAGGGGCTGCTTGCCCTGAGCTGGGGCTGTGGGCGGGAGCCCAGGCACACAGGGGCAGGCCCCAACCAGCTGCACACGTCTCTGCTGGGGAGGAAAGCGCTAGGGAAGCTACGTGTGTGAGGCAGCAGCTGGGCGCCCAGGGAGTCAGCCTCCGTGTGTGCGGGGCTGCAGACCCCAGCCAGGGGCCCTGGGAGCCTGGTGCACTCCGTGCGGCGCTGAGCCTGGGCTGCCAAGCAACCGCTGGAGGAGCCCTGCACTGGCCCTTCCCTTCCCTCGCACAGAGCTCTTCCTGCTGGAGCCCTTGGCAGTGTGCAAGCCCCTGGCCCCTAAGTCCTCCCCAAGGAGGCCTGGGGCCTAGGTGCAAAGGCAAGGCAGGAGCGGAGCTGAGGCCAGGAAGGCGCCAGTGGCGTCTCCCAGCCTCGCGCAGCCTGCTCCTTCCTGGGCAGGAAGCCTAGCAGCGAGGGAAGTCTGGGCAAGGCTCGCCCAGGGCAGAGCAGCCTCGCGCCAGCAACTCTGCCAGAACGGGCCTCTCAGCAGAGCTGGAGCTCTGCCGTCCTGGAGGCGCACTTGGCTCCAGCCAAGTAGGGCTTGAGCCAAACGAGGCTGGGCTGCCTCTTCTTCCCTCGAGGAGGCTCGCCTCCCCGCCAGCTGTTCACTCGGCTTCCAGGTGGGGGCGCTCTGCGCCTTCTTCAGGTCTTGGCTCAGGGGCTGCTTGCCCTGAGCTGGGGCTGTGCGCGGGAGCCCAGGCACGCAGGGGCAGGCCCCAACCAGCTGCACACGTCTCTGCTGGGGAGGAGAGCGCTAGGGAAGCTACGTGTGTGAGGCAGCTGCTGGGCGCCCAGGGAGTCAGCCTCCGGGTGTGCGGGGCTGCAGACCCCAGCCAGGGGCCCTGGGAGCCTGGTGCACTCCGTGCGGCGCTGAGCCTGGGCGGCCAAGCAACCGCTGGAGGAGCCCTGCACTGGCCCTTCCCTTCCCTCGCACAGAGCTCTTCCTGCTGGAGCCCTTGGCAGTGTGCAAGCCACCGGCCCCTAAGCCCTCCCCAAGGACTCCTGGGGCCTAGGTGCAAAGGCAAGGCAGGAGCGGAGCTGAGGCCAGGAAGGCGCCAGTGGCGTCTCCCAGCCTCGCGCAGCCTGCTCCTTCCTGGGCAGGAAGCCTAGCAGCGAGGCAAGTCTGGGCAAGGCTCGCCCAGGGCAGAGCAGCCTCGCGCCAGCAACTCTGCCAGAAAGGGCCTCTCAGCAGAGCTGGAGCTCTGCCGTCCTGGAGGCGCACTCGGCTCCAGCCAAGTAGGGCTTGAGCCAAACGAGGCTGGGCTGCCTCTTCTTCCCTCGAGGAGGCTCGCCTCCCCGCCAGCTGTTCACTCGGCTTCCAGGTGGGGGCGCTCTGCGCCTCCTGCAGGTCTTGGCTCAGGGGCTGCTTGCCCTGAGCTGGGGCTGTGGGCGGGAGCCCAGGCACGCAGGGGCAGGCCCCAACCAGCTGCACACGTCTCTGCTGGGGAGGAGAGCGCTAGGGAAGCTACGTGTGTGAGGCAGCTGCTGGGCGCCCAGGGAGTCAGCCTCCGGGTGTGCGGGGCTGCAGACCCCAGCCAGGGGCCCTGGGAGCCTGGTGCACTCCGTGCGGCGCTGAGCCTGGGCGGCCAAGCAACCGCTGGAGGAGCCCTGCACTGACCCTTCCCTTCCCTCGCCCAGAGCTCTTCCTGCTGGAGCCCTTGGCAGTGTGCAAGCCACCGGCCCCTAAGCCCTCCCCAAGGACGCCTGGGGCCTAGGTGCAAAGGCAAGGCAGGAGCGGAGCTGAGGCCAGGAAGGCGCCAGTGGCGTCTCCCAGCCTCGTGCAGCCTGCTCCTTCCTGGGCAGGAAGCCTAGCAGCGAGGCAAGTCTGGGCAAGGCTCGCCCAGGGCAGAGCAGCCTCGCGCCAGCAACTCTGCCAGAACGGGCCTCTGAGCAGAGCTGGAGCTCTGCCGTCCTGGAGGCGCACTCGGCTCCAGCCAAGTAGGGCTTGAGCCAAACGAGGCTGGGCTGCCTCTTCTTCCCTCGAGGAGGCTCGCCTCCCCGCCAGCTGTTCACTTGGCTTCCAGGTGGGGGCGCTCTGCGCCTTCTGCAGGTCTTGGCTCAGGGGCTGCTTGCCCTGAGCTGGGGCTGTGGGTGGGAGCCCAGGCACGCAGGGCCAGGCCCCAACCAGCTGCACACGTCTCTGCTGGGGAGGAGAGCGCTAGGGAAGCTACGTGTGTGAGGCAGCTGCTGGGCGCCCAGGGAGTCAGCCTCCGGGTGTGCGGGGCTGCAGACCCCAGCCAGGGGCCATGGAAGCCTGGTGCACTCCGTGCGGCGCTGAGCCTGGGCGGCCAAGCAACCGCTGGAGGAGCCCTGCACTGGCCCTTCCCTTCCCTCGCACAGAGCTCTACCTGCTGGAGCCCTTGGCAGTGTGCAAGCCACCGGCCCCTAAGCCCTCCCCAAGGACGCCTGGGGCCTAGGTGCAAAGGCAAGGCAGGAGCGGAGCTGAGGCCAGGAAGGCGCCAGTGGCGTCTCCCAGCCTCGCGCAGCCTGCTCCTTCCTGGGCAGGAAGCCTAGCAGCGAGGGAAGTCTGGGCAAGGCTCGCCCAGGGCAGAGCAGCCTCGCGCCAGCAACTCTGCCAGAACGGGCCTCTGAGCAGAGCTGGAGCTCTGCCGTCCTGGAGGCGCACTCGGCTCCAGCCAAGTAGGGCTTGAGCCAAACGAGGCTGGGCTGCCTCTTCTTCCCTCGAGGAGGCTCGCCTCCCCGCCAGCTGTTCACTCGGCTTCCAGGTGGGGGCGCTCTGCGCCTCCTGCAGGTCTTGGCTCAGGGGCTGCTTGCCCTGAGCTGGGGCTGTGGGCGGGAGCCCAGGCACGCAGGGGCAGGCCCCAACCAGCTGCACACATCTCTGCTGGAGACGAGAGCGCTAGGGAAGCTACATGTGTGAGGCAGCTGCTGGGCGCCCAGGGAGTCAGCCTCCGGGTGTGCGGGGCTGCAGACCCCAGCCCGGGGCCCTGGGAGCCTGGTGCACTCCGTGCGGTGCTGAGTCTGGGCGGCCAAGCAACCGCTGGAGGAGCCCTGCACTGGCCCTTCCCTTCCCTCGCACAGAGCTCTTCCTGCTGGAGCCCTTGGCAGTGTGCAAGCCACCGGCCCCTAAGCCCTCCCCAAGGACGCCTGGGGCCTAAATGCAAAGGCAAGGCAGGAGCGGAGCTGAGGCCAGGACGGCGCCAGTGGCATCTCCCAGCCTCGCGCAGCCTGCTCCTTCCTGGGCAGGAAGCCTAGCAGCGAGGCAAGTCTGGGCAAGGCTCGCCCAGGGCAGAGCAGCCTCGCGCCAGCAACTCTGCCAGATCGGGCCTCTGAGCAGAGCTGGAGTTCTGCCGTCCTGGAGGCGCACTCGGCTCCAGCCAAATAGGGCTTGAGCCAAACGAGGCTGGGCTGCCTCTTCTTCCCTCGAGGAGGCTCGCCTCCCCGCCAGCTGTTCACTCGGCTTCCAGGTGGGGGCGCTCTGCGCCTCCTGCAGGTCTTGGCTCAGGGGCTGCTTGCCCTGACCTGGGGCTGTGGGTGGGAGCCCAGGCACGCAGGGGCAGGCCCCAACCAGCTGCACACGTCTCTGCTGGGGACGAGAGCGCTAGGGAAGCTACGTGTGTGAGGCAGCTGCTGGGCGCCCAGGGAGTCAGCCTCCGGGTGTGCGGGGCTGCAGACCCCAGCCAGGGGCCCTGGGAGCCTGGTGCACTCCGTGCGGCGCTGAGTCTGGGCGGCCAAGCAACCGCTGGAGGAGCCCTGCACTGGCCCTTCCCTTCCCTCGCACAGAGCTCTTCCTGCTGGAGCCCTTGGCAGTGTGCAAGCCACCGGCCCCTAAGCCCTCCCCAAGGACGCCTGGGGCCTAGGTGCAAAGGCAAGGCAGGAGCGGAGCTGAGGCCAGGAAGGCGCCAGTGGCGTCTCCCTGCCTCGCGCAGCCTGCTCCTTCCTGGGCAGGAAGCCTAGCAGCGAGGCAAGTCTGGGCAAGGCTCGCCCAGGGCAGAGCAGCCTCGCGCCAGCAACTCTGCCAGAACGGGCCTCTGAGCAGAGCTGGAGCTCTGCCGTCCTGGAGGCGCACTCGGCTCCAGCCAAGTAGGGCTTGAGCCAAACGAGGCTGGGCTGCCTCTTCTTCCCTCGAGGAGTCTCGCCTCCCCGCCAGCTGTTCACTCGGCTTCCAGGTGGGGGCGCTCTGCGCCTCCTGCAGGTCTTGGCTCAGGGGCTGCTTGCCCTGAGCTGGGGCTGTGGGCGGGAGCCCAGGCACGCAGGGGCAGGCCCCAACCAGCTGCACACATCTCTGCTGAAGACGAGAGCGCTAGGGAAGCTACGTGTGTGAGGCAGCTGCTGGGCGCCCAGGGAGTCAGCCTCCGGGTGTGCGGGGCTGCAGACCCCAGCCAGGGGCCCTGGGAGCCTGGTGCACTCCGTGCGGTGCTGAGTCTGGGCGGCCAAGCAACTTCTGGAGGAGCCCTGCACTGGCCCTTCCCTTCCCTCGCACAGAGCTCTTCCTGCTGGAGCCCTTGGCAGTGTGCAAGCCACCGGCCCCTAAGCCCTCCCCAAGGACGCCTGGGGCCTAGGTGCAAAGGCAAGGCAGGAGCGGAGCTGAGGCCAGGAAGGCGCCAGTGGCGTCTCACAGCCTCGCGCAGCCTGCTCCTTCCTGGGCAGGAAGCCTAGCAGCGAGGCATTCTGGCCAAGGCTCGCCCAGGGCAGAGCAGCCTCGCGCCAGCAACTCTGCCAGATCGGGCCTCTGAGCAGAGCTGGAGCTCTGCCGTCCTGGAGGCGCACTCGGCTCCAGCCAAGTAGGGCTTGAGCCAAACGAGGCTGGGCTGCCTCTTCTTCCCTCGAGGAGGCTCGCCTCCCCGCCAGCTGTTCACTCGGCTTCCAGGTGGGGGCGCTCTGCGCCTCCTGCAGGTCTTGGCTCAGGGGCTGCTTGCCCTGAGCTGGGGCTGTGGGCGGGAGCCCAGGCACACAGGGGCAGGCCCCAACCAGCTGCACACGTCTCTGCTGGGGAGGAGAGCGCTAGGGAAGCTACGTGTGTGAGGCAGCAGCTGGGCGCCCAGGGAGTCAGCCTCCGTGTGTGCGGGGCTGCAGACCCCAGCCAGGGGCCCTGGGAGCCTGGTGCACTCCGTGCGGCGCTGAGCCTGGGCTGCCAAGCAACCGCTGGAGGAGCCCTGCACTGGCCCTTCCCTTCCCTCGCACAGAGCTCTTCCTGCTGGAGCCCTTGGCAGTGTGCAAGCCCCTGGCCCCTAAGTCCTCCCCAAGGAGGCCTGGGGCCTAGGTGCAAAGGCAAGGCAGGAGCGGAGCTGAGGCCAGGAAGGCGCCAGTGGCGTCTCCCAGCCTCGCGCAGCCTGCTCCTTCCTGGGCAGGAAGCCTAGCAGCGAGGCAAGTCTGGGCAAGGCTCGCCCAGGGCAGAGCAGCCTCGCGCCAGCAACTCTGCCAGAACGGGCCTCTCAGCAGAGCTGGAGCTCTGCCGTCCTGGAGGCGCACTTGGCTCCAGCCAAGTAGGGCTTGAGCCAAACGAGGCTGGGCTGCCTCTTCTTCCCTCGAGGAGGCTCGCCTCCCCGCCAGCTGTTCACTCGGCTTCCAGGTGGGGGCGCTCTGCGCCTTCTTCAGGTCTTGGCTCAGGGGCTGCTTGCCCTGAGCTGGGGCTGTGCGCGGGAGCCCAGGCACGCAGGGGCAGGCCCCAACCAGCTGCACACGTCTCTGCTGGGGAGGAGAGCGCTAGGGAAGCTACGTGTGTGAGGCAGCTGCTGGGCGCCCAGGGAGTCAGCCTCCGGGTGTGCGGGGCTGCAGACCCCAGCCAGGGGCCCTGGGAGCCTGGTGCACTCCGTGCGGCGCTGAGCCTGGGCGGCCAAGCAACCGCTGGAGGAGCCCTGCACTGGCCCTTCCCTTCCCTCGCACAGAGCTCTTCCTGCTGGAGCCCTTGGCAGTGTGCAAGCCACCGGCCCCTAAGCCGTCCCCAAGGACTCCTGGGGCCTAGGTGCAAAGGCAAGGCAGGAGCGGAGCTGAGGCCAGGAAGGCGCCAGTGGCGTCTCCCAGCCTCGCGCAGCCTGCTCCTTCCTGGGCAGGAAGCCTAGCAGCGAGGCAAGTCTGGGCAAGGCTCGCCCAGGGCAGAGCAGCCTCGCGCCAGCAACTCTGCCAGAAAGGGCCTCTCAGCAGAGCTGGAGCTCTGCCGTCCTGGAGGCGCACTCGGCTCCAGCCAAGTAGGGCTTGAGCCAAACGAGGCTGGGCTGCCTCTTCTTCCCTCGAGGAGGCTCGCCTCCCCGCCAGCTGTTCACTCGGCTTCCAGGTGGGGGCGCTCTGCGCCTCCTGCAGGTCTTGGCTCAGGGGCTGCTTGCCCTGAGCTGGGGCTGTGGGCGGGAGCCCAGGCACGCAGGGGCAGGCCCCAACCAGCTGCACACGTCTCTGCTGGGGAGGAGAGCGCTAGGGAAGCTACGTGTGTGAGGCAGCTGCTGGGCGCCCAGGGAGTCAGCCTACGGGTGTGCGGGGCTGCAGACCCCAGCCAGGGGCCCTGGGAGCCTGGTGCACTCCGTGCGGCGCTGAGCCTGGGCGGCCAAGCAACCGCTGGAGGAGCCCTGCACTGACCCTTCCCTTCCCTCGCCCAGAGCTCTTCCTGCTGGAGCCCTTGGCAGTGTGCAAGCCACCGGCCCCTAAGCCCTCCCCAAGGACGCCTGGGGCCTAGGTGCAAAGGCAAGGCAGGAGCGGAGCTGAGGCCAGGAAGGCGCCAGTGGCGTCTCCCAGCCTCGTGCAGCCTGCTCCTTCCTGGGCAGGAAGCCTAGCAGCGAGGCAAGTCTGGGCAAGGCTCGCCCAGGGCAGAGCAGCCTCGCGCCAGCAACTCTGCCAGAACGGGCCTCTGAGCAGAGCTGGAGCTCTGCCGTCCTGGAGGCACACTCGGCTCCAGCCAAGTAGGGCTTGAGCCAAACGAGGCTGGGCTGCCTCTTCTTCCCTCGAGGAGGCTCGCCTCCCCGCCAGCTGTTCACTTGGCTTCCAGGTGGGGGCGCTCTGCGCCTTCTGCAGGTCTTGGCTCAGGGGCTGCTTGCCCTGAGCTGGGGCTGTGGGTGGGAGCCCAGGCACGCAGGGCCAGGCCCCAACCAGCTGCACACGTCTCTGCTGGGGAGGAGAGCGCTAGGGAAGCTACGTGTGTGAGGCAGCTGCTGGGCGCCCAGGGAGTCAGCCTCCGGGTGTGCGGGGCTGCAGACCCCAGCCAGGGGCCATGGAAGCCTGGTGCACTCCGTGCGGCGCTGAGCCTGGGCGGCCAAGCAACCGCTGGAGGAGCCCTGCACTGGCCCTTCCCTTCCCTCGCACAGAGCTCTTCCTGCTGGAGCCCTTGGCAGTGTGCAAGCCACCGGCCCCTAAGCCCTCCCCAAGGACGCCTGGGGCCTAGGTGCAAAGGCAAGGCAGGAGCGGAGCTGAGGCCAGGAAGGCGCCAGTGGCGTCTCCCAGCCTCGCGCAGCCTGCTCCTTCCTGGGCAGGAAGCCTAGCAGCGAGGGAAGTCTGGGCAAGGCTCGCCCAGGGCAGAGCAGCCTCGCGCCAGCAACTCTGCCAGAACGGGCCTCTGAGCAGAGCTGGAGCTCTGCCGTCCTGGAGGCGCACTCGGCTCCAGCCAAGTAGGGCTTGAGCCAAACGAGGCTGGGCTGCCTCTTCTTCCCTCGAGGAGGCTCGCCTCCCCGCCAGCTGTTCACTCGGCTTCCAGGTGGGGGCGCTCTGCGCCTCCTGCAGGTCTTGGCTCAGGGGCTGCTTGCCCTGAGCTGGGGCTGTGGGCGGGAGCCCAGGCACGCAGGGGCAGGCCCCAACCAGCTGCACACATCTCTGCTGGAGACGAGAGCGCTAGGGAAGCTACATGTGTGAGGCAGCTGCTGGGCGCCCAGGGAGTCAGCCTCCGGGTGTGCGGGGCTGCAGACCCCAGCCCGGGGCCCTGGGAGCCTGGTGCACTCCGTGCGGTGCTGAGTCTGGGCGGCCAAGCAACCGCTGGAGGAGCCCTGCACTGGCCCTTCCCTTCCCTCGCACAGAGCTCTTCCTGCTGGAGCCCTTGGCAGTGTGCAAGCCACCGGCCCCTAAGCCCTCCCCAAGGACGCCTGGGGCCTAAGTGCAAAGGCAAGGCAGGAGCGGAGCTGAGGCCAGGAAGGCGCCAGTGGCATCTCCCAGCCTCGCGCAGCCTGCTCCTTCCTGGGCAGGAAGCCTAGCAGCGAGGCAATTCTGGGCAAGGCTCGCCCAGGGCAGAGCAGCCTCGCGCCAGCAACTCTGCCAGATCGGGCCTCTGAGCAGAGCTGGAGTTCTGCCGTCCTGGAGGCGCACTCGGCTCCAGCCAAATAGGGCTTGAGCCAAACGAGGCTGGGCTGCCTCTTCTTCCCTCGAGGAGGCTCGCCTCCCCGCCAGCTGTTCACTCGGCTTCCAGGTGGGGGCGCTCTGCGCCTCCTGCAGGTCTTGGCTCAGGGGCTGCTTGCCCTGACCTGGGGCTGTGGGTGGGAGCCCAGGCACGCAGGGGCAGGCCCCAACCAGCTGCACACGTCTCTGCTGGGGACGAGAGCGCTAGGGAAGCTACGTGTGTGAGGCAGCTGCTGGGCGCCCAGGGAGTCAGCCTCCGGGTGTGCGGGGCTGCAGACCCCAGCCAGGGGCCCTGGGAGCCTGGTGCACTCCGTGCGGCGCTGAGTCTGGGCAGCCAAGCAACCGCTGGAGGAGCCCTGCACTGGCCCTTCCCTTCCCTCGCACAGAGCTCTTCCTGCTGGAGCCCTTGGCAGTGTGCAAGCCACCGGCCCCTAAGCCCTCCCCAAGGACGCCTGGGGCCTAGGTGCAAAGGCAAGGCAGGAGCGGAGCTGAGGCCAGGAAGGCGCCAGTGGCGTCTCCCAGCCTCGCGCAGCCTGCTCCTTCCTGGGCAGGAAGCCTAGCAGCGAGGCAAGTCTGGGCAAGGCTCGCCCAGGGCAGAGCAGCCTCGCGCCAGCAACTCTGCCAGAACGGGCCTCTGAGCAGAGCTGGAGCTCTGCCGTCCTGGAGGCGCACTCGGCTCCAGCCAAGTAGGGCTTGAGCCAAACGAGGCTGGGCTGCCTCTTCTTCCCTCGAGGAGGCTCGCCTCCACCCCAGCTGTTCACTCGGCTTCCAGGTGGGGCGCTCTGCGCCTCCTGCAGGTCTTGGCTCAGGGGCTGCTTGCCCTGAGCTGGGGCTGTGGGCGGGAGCCCAGGCACGCAGGGGCAGGCCCCAACCAGCTGCACACATCTCTGCTGGGGACGAGAGCGCTAGGGAAGCTACGTGTGTGAGGCAGCTGCTGGGCGCCCAGGGAGTCAGCCTCCGGGTGTGCGGGACTGCAGACCCCAGCCAGGGGCCCTGGGAGCCTGGTGCACTCCGTGCGGTGCTGAGTCTGGGCAGCCAAGCAACCGCTGGAGGAGCCCTGCACTGGCCCTTCCCTTCCCTCGCACAGAGCTCTTCCTGCTGGAGCCCTTGGCAGTGTGCAAGCCACCGGCCCCTAAGCCCTCCCCAAGGACGCCTGGGGCCTAGGTGCAAAGGCAAGGCAGGAGCGGAGCTGAGGCCAGGAAGGCGCCAGTGGCGTCTCCCAGCCTCGCGCAGCCTGCTCCTTCCTGGGCAGGAAGCCTAGCAGCGAGGCAAGTCTGGGCAAGGCTCGCCCAGGGCAGAGCAGCCTCGCGCCAGCAACTCTGCCAGAACGGGCCTCTGAGCAGAGCTGGAGCTCTGCCGTCCTGGAGGCGCACTCGGCTCCAGCCAAGTAGGGCTTGAGCCAAACGAGGCTGGGCTGCCTCTTCTTCCCTCGAGGAGGCTCGCCTCCCCGCCAGCTGTTCACTCGGCTTCCAGGTGGGGGCGCTCTGCGCCTCCTGCAGGTCTTGGCTCAGGGGCTGCTTGCCATGAGCTGGGGCTGTGGGCGGGAGCCCAGGCACGCAGGGGCAGGCCCCAACCAGCTGCACACATCTCTGCTGGAGACGAGAGCGCTAGGGAAGCTACGTGTGTGAGGCAGCTGCTGGGCGCCCAGGGAGTCAGCCTCCGGGTGTGCGGGGCTGCAGACCCCAGCCAGGGGCCCTGGGAGCCTGGTGCACTTCGTGCGGTGCTGAGCCTGGGCGGCCAAGCAACCGCTGGAGGAGCCCTGCACTGGCCCTTCCCTTCCCTCGCACAGAGCTCTTCCTGCTGGAGCCCTTGGCAGTGTGCAAGCCACCGGCCCCTAAGCCCTCCCCAAGGACGCCTGGGGCCTAGGTGCAAAGGCAAGGCAGGCGCGGAGCTGAGGCCAGGAAGGCGCCAGTGGCATCTCCCAGCCTCGCGCAGCCTGCTCCTTCCTGGGCAGGAAGCCTAGCAGCGAGGCAAGTCTGGGCAAGGCTCGCCCAGGGCAGAGCAGCCTCGCGCCAGCAACTCTGCCAGATCGGGCCTCTGAGCAGAGCTGGAGTTCTGCCGTCCTGGAGGCGCACTCGGCTCCAGCCAAGTATGGCTTGAGCCAAACGAGGCTGGGCTGCCTCTTCTTCCCTCGAGGAGGCTCGCCTCCCCGCCAGCTGTTCACTCGGCTTCCAGGTGGGGGCGCTCTGCGCCTCCTGCAGGTCTTGGCTCAGGGGCTCCTTGCCCTGACCTGGGGCTGTGGGTGGGAGCCCAGGCACGCAGGGGCAGGCCCCAACCAGCTGCACACGTCTCTGCTGGGGACGAGAGCGCTAGGGAAGCTACGTGTGTGAGGCAGCTGCTGGGCGCCCAGGGAGTCAGCCTCCGGGTGTGCGGGGCTGCAGACCCCAGCCAGGGGCCCTGGGAGCCTGGTGCACTCCGTGCGGCGCTGAGTCTGGGCGGCCAAGCAACCGCTGGAGGAGCCCTGCACTGGCCCTTCCCTTCCCTCGCACAGAGCTCTTCCTGCTGGAGCCCTTGGCAGTGTGCAAGCCACCGGCCCCTAAGCCCTCCCCAAGGACGCCTGGGGCCTAGGTGCAAAGGCAAGGCAGGAGCGGAGCTGAGGCCAGGAAGGCGCCAGTGGCGTCTCCCAGCCTCGCGCAGCCTGCTCCTTCCTGGGCAGGAAGCCTAGCAGCGAGGCAAGTCTGGGCAAGGCTCGCCCAGGGCAGAGCAGCCTCGCGCCAGCAACTCTGCCAGAACGGGCCTCTGAGCAGAGCTGGAGCTCTGCCGTCCTGGAGGCGCACTCGGCTCCAGCCAAGTAAGGCTTGAGCCAAACGAGGCTGGGCTGCCTCTTCTTCCCTCGAGGAGGCTCGCCTCCCCGCCAGCTGTTCACTCGGCTTCCAGGTGGGGGCGCTCTGCGCCTCCTGCAGGTCTTGGCTCAGGCGCTGCTTGCCCTGAGCTGGGGCTGTGGGCGGGAGCCCAGGCACGCAGGGGCAGGCCCCAACCAGCTGCACACATCTCTGCTGGAGACGAGAGCGCTAGGGAAGCTACGTGTGTGAGGCAGCTGCTGGGCGCCCAGGGAGTCAGCCTCCGGGTGTGCGGGGCTGCAGACCCCAGCCAGGGGCCCTGGGAGCCTGGTGCACTTCGTGCGGTGCTGAGCCTGGGCGGCCAAGCAACCGCTGGAGGAGCCCTGCACTGGCCCTTCCCTTCCCTCGCACAGAGCTCTTCCTGCTGGAGTCCTTGGCAGTGTGCAAGCCACCGGCCCCTAAGCCCTCCCCAAGGACGCCTGGGGCCTAAGTGCAAAGGCAAGGCAGGAGCGGAGCTGAGGCCAGGAAGGCGCCAGTGGCGTCTCCCAGCCTCGCGCAGCCTGCTCCTTCCTGGGCAGGAAGCCTAGCAGCGAGGCAAGTCTGGGCAAGGCTCGCCCAGGGCAGAGCAGCCTCGCGCCAGCAACTCTGCCAGAAAGGGCCTCTCAGCAGAGCTGGAGCTCTGCCGTCCTGGAGGCGCACTCGGCTCCAGCCAAGTAGGGCTTGAGCCAAACGAGGCTGGGCTGCCTCTTCTTCCCTCGAGGAGGCTCGCCTCCCCGCCAGCTGTTCACTCGGCTTCCAGGTGGGGGCGCTCTGCGCCTCCTGCAGGTCTTGGCTCAGGGGCTGCTTGCCCTGAGCTGGGGCTGTGGGCGGGAGCCCAGGCACGCAGGGGCAGGCCCCAACCAGCTGCACACGTCTCTGCTGGGGAGGAGAGCGCTAGGGAAGCTACGTGTGTGAGGCAGCTGCTGGGCGCCCAGGGAGTCAGCCTCCGGGTGTGCGGGGCTGCAGACCCCAGCCAGGGGCCCTGGGAGCCTGGTGCACTCCGTGCGGCGCTGAGCCTGGGCGGCCAAGCAACCGCTGGAGGAGCCCTGCACTGACCCTTCCCTTCCCTCGCCCAGAGCTCTTCCTGCTGGAGCCCTTGGCAGTGTGCAAGCCACCGGCCCCTAAGCCCTCCCCAAGGACGCCTGGGGCCTAGGTGCAAAGGCAAGGCAGGAGCGGAGCTGAGGCCAGGAAGGCGCCAGTGGCGTCTCCCAGCCTCGTGCAGCCTGCTCCTTCCTGGCAGGAAGCCTAGCAGCGAGGCAAGTCTGGGCAAGGCTCGCCCAGGGCAGAGCAGCCTCGCGCCAGCAACTCTGCCAGAACGGGCCTCTGAGCAGAGCTGGAGCTCTGCCGTCCTGGAGGCACACTCGGCTCCAGCCAAGTAGGGCTTGAGCCAAACGAGGCTGGGCTGCCTCTTCTTCCCTCGAGGAGGCTCGCCTCCCCGCCAGCTGTTCACTTGGCTTCCAGGTGGGGGCGCTCTGCGCCTTCTGCAGGTCTTGGCTCAGGGGCTGCTTGCCCTGAGCTGGGGCTGTGGGTGGGAGCCCAGGCACGCAGGGCCAGGCCCCAACCAGCTGCACACGTCTCTGCTGGGGAGGAGAGCGCTAGGGAAGCTACGTGTGTGAGGCAGCTGCTGGGCGCCCAGGGAGTCAGCCTCCGGGTGTGCGGGGCTGCAGACCCCAGCCAGGGGCCATGGAAGCCTGGTGCACTCCGTGCGGCGCTGAGCCTGGGCGGCCAAGCAACCGCTGGAGGAGCCCTGCACTGGCCCTTCCCTTCCCTCGCACAGAGCTCTTCCTGCTGGAGCCCTTGGCAGTGTGCAAGCCACCGGCCCCTAAGCCCTCCCCAAGGACGCCTGGGGCCTAGGTGCAAAGGCAAGGCAGGAGCGGAGCTGAGGCCAGGAAGGCGCCAGTGGCGTCTCCCAGCCTCGCGCAGCCTGCTCCTTCCTGGGCAGGAAGCCTAGCAGCGAGGCAAGTCTGGCCAAGGCTCGCCCAGGGCAGAGCAGCCTCGCGCCAGCAACTCTGCCAGATCGGGCCTCTGAGCAGAGCTGGAGCTCTGCCGTCCTGGAGGCGCACTCGGCTCCAGCCAAGTAGGGCTTGAGCCAAACGAGGCTGGGCTGCCTCTTCTTCCCTCGAGGAGGCTCGCCTCCCCGCCAGCTGTTCACTCGGCTTCCAGGTGGGGGCGCTCTGCGCCTCCTGCAGGTCTTGGCTCAGGGGCTGCTTGCCCTGAGCTGGGGCTGTGGGCGGGAGCCCAGGCACACAGGGGCAGGCCCCAACCAGCTGCACACGTCTCTGCTGGGGAGGAGAGCGCTAGGGAAGCTACGTGTGTGAGGCAGCAGCTGGGCGCCCAGGGAGTCAGCCTCCGTGTGTGCGGGGCTGCAGACCCCAGCCAGGGGCCCTGGGAGCCTGGTGCACTCCGTGCGGCGCTGAGCCTGGGCTGCCAAGCAACCGCTGGAGGAGCCCTGCACTGGCCCTTCCCTTCCCTCGCACAGAGCTCTTCCTGCTGGAGCCCTTGGCAGTGTGCAAGCCACTGGCCCCTAAGTCCTCCCCAAGGAGGCCTGGGGCCTAGGTGCAAAGGCAAGGCAGGAGCGGAGCTGAGGCCAGGAAGGCGCCAGTGGCGTCTCCCAGCCTCGCGCAGCCTGCTCCTTCCTGGGCAGGAAGCCTAGCAGCGAGGCAAGTCTGGGCAAGGCTCGCCCAGGGCAGAGCAGCCTCGCGCCAGCAACTCTGCCAGAACGGGCCTCTCAGCAGAGCTGGAGCTCTGCCGTCCTGGAGGCGCACTTGGCTCCAGCCAAGTAGGGCTTGAGCCAAACGAGGCTGGGCTGCCTCTTCTTCCCTCGAGGAGGCTCGCCTCCCCGCCAGCTGTTCACTCGGCTTCCAGGTGGGGGCGCTCTGCGCCTTCTTCAGGTCTTGGCTCAGGGGCTGCTTGCCCTGAGCTGGGGCTGTGCGCGGGAGCCCAGGCACGCAGGGGCAGGCCCCAACCAGCTGCACACGTCTCTGCTGGGGAGGAGAGCGCTAGGGAAGCTACGTGTGTGAGGCAGCTGCTGGGCGCCCAGGGAGTCAGCCTCCGGGTGTGCGGGGCTGCAGACCCCAGCCAGGGGCCCTGGGAGCCTGGTGCACTCCGTGCGGCGCTGAATCTGGGCGGCCAAGCAACCGCTGGAGGAGCCCTGCACTGGCCCTTCCCTTCCCTCGCACAG
This sequence comes from Ovis canadensis, assembly GCF_042477335.2. Classification (NCBI taxonomy): domain Eukaryota; kingdom Metazoa; phylum Chordata; class Mammalia; order Artiodactyla; family Bovidae; genus Ovis; species Ovis canadensis. Next base: position 97,058 of record NC_091266.1, on the reverse strand, counting down.
AGCTCTTCCTGCTGGAGCCCTTGGCAGTGTGCAAGCCACCGGCCCCTAAGCCCTCCCCAAGGACGCCTGGGGCCTAGGTGCAAAGGCAAGGCAGGAGCGGAGCTGAGGCCAGGAAGGCGCCAGTGGCGTCTCCCAGCCTCGCGCAGCCTGCTCCTTCCTGGGCAGGAAGCCTAGCAGCGAGGCAAGTCTGGGCAAGGCTCGCCCAGGGCAGAGCAGCCTCGCGCCAGCAACTCTGCCAGATCGGGCCTCTGAGCAGAGCTGGAGCTCTGCCGTCCTGGAGGCGCACTCGGCTCCAGCCAAGTAGGGCTTGAGCCAAACGAGGCTGGGCTGCCTCTTCTTCCCTCGAGGAGGCTCGCCTCCCCGCCAGCTGTTCTTTCGGCTTCCAGGTGGGGGCGCTCTGCGCCTTCTGCAGGTCTTGGCTCAGGGGCTGCTTGCCCTGAGCTGGGGCTGTGCGCGGGAGCCCAGGCACGCAGGGGCAGGCCCCAACCAGCTGCACACGTCTCTGCTGGGGAGGAGAGCGCTAGGGAAGCTACGTGTGTGAGGCAGCTGCTGGGCGCCCAGGGAGTCAGCCTCCGGGTGTGCGGGGCTGCAGACCCCAGCCAGGGGCCCTGGGAGCCTGGTGCACTCCGTGCGGTGCTGAGTCTGGGCGGCCAAGCAACCGCTGGAGGAGCCCTGCACTGGCCCTTCCCTTCCCTCGCACAGAGCTCTTCCTGCTGGAGCCCTTGGCAGTGTGCAAGCCACTGGCCCCTAAGTCCTCCCCAAGGAGGCCTGGGGCCTAGGTGCAAAGGCAAGGCAGGAGCGGAGCTGAGGCCAGGAAGGCGCCAGTGGCGTCTCCCAGCCTCGCGCAGCCTGCTCCTTCCTGGGCAGGAAGCCTAGCAGCGAGGCAAGTCTGGGCAAGGCTCGCCCAGGGCAGAGCAGCCTCGCGCCAGCAACTCTGCCAGAACGGGCCTCTCAGCAGAGCTGGAGCTCTGCCGTCCTGGAGGCGCACTTGGCTCCAGCCAAGTAGGGCTTGAGCCAAACGAGGCTGGGCTGCCTCTTCTTCCCTCGAGGAGGCTCGCCTCCCCGCCAGCTGTTCACTCGGCTTCCAGGTGGGGGCGCTCTGCGCCTCCTGCAGGTCTTGGCTCAGGGGCTGCTTACCCTGAGCTGGGGCTGTGGGCGGGAGCCCAGGCACGCAGGGCAGGCCCCAACCAGCTGCACACGTCTCTGCTGGGGAGGAGAGCGCTAGGGAAGCTACGTGTGTGAGGCAGCTGCTGGGCGCCCAGGGAGTCAGCCTCCGGGTGTGCGGGGCTGCAGACCCCCGCCAGGGGCCCTGGGAGCCTGGTGCACTCCGTGCGGCGCTGAATCTGGGCGGCCAAGCAACCGCTGGAGGAGCCCTGCACTGGCCCTTCCCTTCCCTCGCACAGAGCTCTTCCTGCTGGAGCCCTTGGCAGTGTGCAAGCCACCGGCCCCTAAGCCCTCCCCAAGGACGCCTGGGGCCTAGGTGCAAAGGCAAGGCAGGAGCGGAGCTGAGGCCAGGAAGGCGCCAGTGGCGTCTCCCAGCCTCGCGCAGCCTGCTCCTTCCTGGGCAGGAAGCCTAGCAGCGAGGCAAGTCTGGCCAAGGCTCGCCCAGGGCAGAGCAGCCTCGCGCCAGCAACTCTGCCAGATCGGGCCTCTGAGCAGAGCTGGAGCTCTGCCGTCCTGGAGGCGCACTCGGCTCCAGCCAAGTAGGGCTTGAGCCAAACGAGGCTGGGCTGCCTCTTCTTCCCTCGAGGAGGCTCGCCTCCCTGCCAGCTGTTCTTTCGGCTTCCAGGTGGGGGCGCTCTGCGCCCTCTGCAGGTCTTGGCTCAGGGGCTGCTTGCCCTGAGCTGGGGCTGTGCGCGGGAGCCCAGGCACGCAGGGGCAGGCCCCAACCAGCTGCACACGTCTCTGCTGGGGAGGAGAGCGCTAGGGAAGCTACGTGTGTGAGGCAGCTGCTGGGCGCCCAGGGAGTCAGCCTCCGGGTGTGCGGGGCTGCAGACCCCAGCCAGGGGCCCTGGGAGCCTGGTGCACTCCGTGCGGTGCTGAGTCTGGGCGGCCAAGCAACCGCTGGAGGAGCCCTGCACTGGCCCTTCCCTTCCCTCGCACAGAGCTCTTCCTGCTGGAGCCCTTGGCAGTGTGCAAGCCACCGGCCCCTAAGCCCTCCCCAAGGACGCCTGGGGCCTAGGTGCAAAGGCAAGGCAGGAGCGGAGCTGAGGCCAGGAAGGCGCCAGTGGCGTCTCCCAGCCTCGCGCAGCCTGCTCCTTCCTGGGCAGGAAGCCTAGCAGCGAGGCAAGTCTGGCCAAGGCTCGCCCAGGGCAGAGCAGCCTCGCGCCAGCAACTCTGCCAGATCGGGCCTCTGAGCAGAGCTGGAGCTCTGCCGTCCTGGAGGCGCACTCGGCTCCAGCCAAGTAGGGCTTGAGCCAAACGAGGCTGGGCTGCCTCTTCTTCCCTCGAGGAGGCTCGCCTCCCTGCCAGCTGTTCTTTCGGCTTCCAGGTGGGGGCGCTCTGCGCCCTCTGCAGGTCTTGGCTCAGGGGCTGCTTGCCCTGAGCTGGGGCTGTGCGCGGGAGCCCAGGCACGCAGGGGCAGGCCCCAACCAGCTGCACACGTCTCTGCTGGGGAGGAGAGCGCTAGGGAAGCTACGTGTGTGAGGCAGCTGCTGGGCGCCCAGGGAGTCAGCCTCCGGGTGTGCGGGGCTGCAGACCCCAGCCAGGGGCCCTGGGAGCCTGGTGCACTCCGTGCGGTGCTGAGTCTGGGCGGCCAAGCAACCGCTGGAGGAGCCCTGCACTGGCCCTTCCCTTCCCTCGCACAGAGCTCTTCCTGCTGGAGCCCTTGGCAGTGTGCAAGCCACCGGCCCCTAAGCCCTCCCCAAGGACGCCTGGGGCCTAGGTGCAAAGGCAAGGCAGGAGCGGAGCTGAGGCCAGGAAGGCGCCAGTGGCGTCTCCCAGCCTCGCGCAGCCTGCTCCTTCCTGGGCAGGAAGCCTAGCAGCGAGGCAAGTCTGGCCAAGGCTCGCCCAGGGCAGAGCAGCCTCGCGCCAGCAACTCTGCCAGATCGGGCCTCTGAGCAGAGCTGGAGCTCTGCCGTCCTGGAGGCGCACTCGGCTCCAGCCAAGTAGGGCTTGAGCCAAACGAGGCTGGGCTGCCTCTTCTTCCCTCGAGGAGGCTCGCCTACCCACCAGCTGTTCACTCGGCTTCCAGGTGGGGGCGCTCTGCGCCTCCTGCAGGTCTTGGCTCAGGGGCTGCTTGCCCTGAGCTGGGGCTGTGGGCGGGAGCCCAGGCACACAGGGGCAGGCCCCAACCAGCTGCACACGTCTCTGCTGGGGAGGAGAGCGCTAGGGAAGCTACGTGTGTGAGGCAGCAGCTGGGCGCCCAGGGAGTCAGCCTCCGTGTGTGCGGGGCTGCAGACCCCAGCCAGGGGCCCTGGGAGCCTGGTGCACTCCGTGCGGCGCTGAGCCTGGGCTGCCAAGCAACCGCTGGAGGAGCCCTGCACTGGCCCTTCCCTTCCCTCGCACAGAGCTCTTCCTGCTGGAGCCCTTGGCAGTGTGCAAGCCACTGGCCCCTAAGTCCTCCCCAAGGAGGCCTGGGGCCTAGGTGCAAAGGCAAGGCAGGAGCGGAGCTGAGGCCAGGAAGGCGCCAGTGGCGTCTCCCAGCCTCGCGCAGCCTGCTCCTTCCTGGGCAGGAAGCCTAGCAGCGAGGCAAGTCTGGGCAAGGCTCGCCCAGGGCAGAGCAGCCTCGCGCCAGCAACTCTGCCAGAACGGGCCTCTCAGCAGAGCTGGAGCTCTGCCGTCCTGGAGGCGCACTTGGCTCCAGCCAAGTAGGGCTTGAGCCAAACGAGGCTGGGCTGCCTCTTCTTCCCTCGAGGAGGCTCGCCTCCCCGCCAGCTGTTCACTCGGCTTCCAGGTGGGGGCGCTCTGCGCCTCCTGCAGGTCTTGGCTCAGGGTCTGCTTACCCTGAGCTGGGGCTGTGGGCGGGAGCCCAGGCACGCAGGGGCAGGCCCCAACCAGCTGCACACGTCTCTGCTGGGGAGGAGAGCGCTAGGGAAGCTACGTGTGTGAGGCAGCTGCTGGGCGCCCAGGGAGTCAGCCTCCGGGTGTGCGGGGCTGCAGACCCCAGCCAGGGGCCCTGGGAGCCTGGTGCACTCCGTGCGGCGCTGAGCCTGGGCGGCCAAGCAACCGCTGGAGGAGCCCTGCACTGGCCCTTCCCTTCCCTCGCACAGAGCTCTTCCTGCTGGAGCCCTTGGCAGTGTGCAAGCCACCGGCCCCTAAGCCCTCCCCAAGGACGCCTGGGGCCTAGGTGCAAAGGCAAGGCAGGAGCGGAGCTGAGGCCAGGAAGGCGCCAGTGGCATCTCCCAGCCTCGCGCAGCCTGCTCCTTCCTGGGCAGGAAGCCTAGCAGCGAGGCAAGTCTGGGCAACGGTCGCCCAGGGCAGAGCAGCCTCGCGCCAGCAACTCTGCCAGATCGGGCCTCTGAGCATAGCTGGAGCTCTGCCGTCCTGGAGGCGCACTCGGCTCCAGCCAAGTAGGGCTTGAGCCAAACGAGGCTGGGCTGCCTCTTCTTCCCTCGAGGAGGCTCGCCTCCCCGCCAGCTGTTCACTCGGCTTCCAGGTGGGGGCGCTCTGCGCCTTCTTCAGGTCTTGGCTCAGGGGCTGCTTGCCCTGAGCTGGGGCTGTGCGCGGGAGCCCAGGCACGCAGGGCAGGCCCCAACCAGCTGCACACGTCTCTGCTGGGGAGGAGAGCGCTAGGGAAGCTACGTGTGTGAGGCAGCTGCTGGGCGCCCAGGGAGTCAGCCTCCGGGTGTGCGGGGCTGCAGACCCCCGCCAGGGGCCCTGGGAGCCTGGTGCACTCCGTGCGGCGCTGAATCTGGGCGGCCAAGCAACCGCTGGAGGAGCCCTGCACTGGCCCTTCCCTTCCCTCGCACAGAGCTCTTCCTGCTGGAGCCCTTGGCAGTGTGCAAGCCACCGGCCCCTAAGCCCTCCCCAAGGACGCCTGGGGCCTAGGTGCAAAGGCAAGGCAGGAGCGGAGCTGAGGCCAGGAAGGCGCCAGTGGCGTCTCCCAGCCTCGCGCAGCCTGCTCCTTCCTGGGCAGGAAGCCTAGCAGCGAGGCAAGTCTGGGCAAGGCTCGCCCAGGGCAGAGCAGCCTCGCGCCAGCAACTCTGCCAGATCGGGCCTCTGAGCAGAGCTGGAGCTCTGCCGTCCTGGAGGCGCACTCGGCTCCAGCCAAGTAGGGCTTGAGCCAAACGAGGCTGGGCTGCCTCTTCTTCCCTCGAGGAGGCTCGCCTCCCCGCCAGCTGTTCACTCGGCTTCCAGGTGGGGGCGCTCTGCGCCTCCTGCAGGTCTTGGCTCAGGGGCTGCTTGCCCTGAGCTGGGGCTGTGGGCGGGAGCCCAGGCACGCAGGGGCAGGCCCCAACCAGCTGCACACATCTCTGCTGGAGACGAGAGCGCTAGGGAAGCTACATGTGTGAGGCAGCTGCTGGGCGCCCAGGGAGTCAGCCTCCGGGTGTGCGGGGCTGCAGACCCCAGCCCGGGGCCCTGGGAGCCTGGTGCACTCCGTGCGGTGCTGAGTCTGGGCGGCCAAGCAACCGCTGGAGGAGCCCTGCACTGGCCCTTCCCTTCCCTCGCACAGAGCTCTTCCTGCTGGAGCCCTTGGCAGTGTGCAAGCCACCGGCCCCTAAGCCCTCCCCAAGGACGCCTGGGGCCTAAGTGCAAAGGCAAGGCAGGAGCGGAGCTGAGGCCAGGAAGGCGCCAGTGGCATCTCCCAGCCTCGCGCAGCCTGCTCCTTCCTGGGCAGGAAGCCTAGCAGCGAGGCAAGTCTAGGCAAGGCTCGCCCAGGGCAGAGCAGCCTCGCGCCAGCAACTCTGCCAGATCGGGCCTCTGAGCAGAGCTGGAGTTCTGCCGTCCTGGAGGCGCACTCGGCTCCAGCCAAATAGGGCTTGAGCCAAACGAGGCTGGGCTGCCTCTTCTTCCTTCGAGGAGGCTCGCCTCCCCGCCAGCTGTTCACTCGGCTTCCAGGTGGGGGCGCTCTGCGCCTCCTGCAGGTCTTGGCTCAGGGGCTGCTTGCCCTGACCTGGGGCTGTGGGTGGGAGCCCAGGCACGCAGGGGCAGGCCCCAACCAGCTGCACACGTCTCTGCTGGGGACGAGAGCGCTAGGGAAGCTACGTGTGTGAGGCAGCTGCTGGGCGCCCAGGGAGTCAGCCTCCGGGTGTGCGGGGCTGCAGACCCCAGCCAGGGGCCCTGGGAGCCTGGTGCACTCCGTGCGGCGCTGAGTCTGGGCGGCCAAGCAACCGCTGGAGGAGCCCTGCACTGGCCCTTCCCTTCCCTCGCACAGAGCTCTTCCTGCTGGAGCCCTTGGCAGTGTGCAAGCCACCGGCCCCTAAGCCCTCCCCAAGGACGCCTGGGGCCTAGGTGCAAAGGCAAGGCAGGAGCGGAGCTGAGGCCAGGAAGGCGCCAGTGGCGTCTCCCTGCCTCGCGCAGCCTGCTCCTTCCTGGGCAGGAAGCCTAGCAGCGAGGCAAGTCTGGGCAAGGCTCGCCCAGGGCAGAGCAGCCTCGCGCCAGCAACTCTGCCAGAACGGGCCTCTGAGCAGAGCTGGAGCTCTGCCGTCCTGGAGGCGCACTCGGCTCCAGCCAAGTAGGGCTTGAGCCAAACGAGGCTGGGCTGCCTCTTCTTCCCTCGAGGAGGCTCGCCTCCCCCCCAGCTGTTCACTCGGCTTCCAGGTGGGGGCGCTCTGCGCCTCCTGCAGGTCTTGGCTCAGGGGCTGCTTGCCCTGAGCTGGGGCTGTGGGCGGGAGCCCAGGCACGCAGGGGCAGGCCCCAACCAGCTGCACACATCTCTGCTGGAGACGAGAGCGCTAGGGAAGCTACGTGTGTGAGGCAGCTGCTGGGCGCCCAGGAGTCAGCCTCCGGGTGTGCGGAACTGCAGACCCCAGCCAGGGGCCCTGGGAGCCTGGTGCACTCCGTGCGGTGCTGAGTCTGGGCGGCCAAGCAACCGCTGGAGGAGCCCTGCACTGGCCCTTCCCTTCCCTCGCACAGAGCTCTTCCTGCTGGAGCCCTTGGCAGTGTGCAAGCCACCGGCCCCTAAGCCCTCCCCAAGGACGCCTGGGGCCTAGGTGCAAAGGCAAGGCAGGAGCGGAGCTGAGGCCAGGAAGGCGCCAGTGGCGTCTCCCAGCCTCGCGCAGCCTGCTCCTTCCTGGGCAGGAAGCCTAGCAGCGAGGCAAGTCTGGCCAAGGCTCGCCCAGGGCAGAGCAGCCTCGCGCCAGCAACTCTGCCAGATCGGGCCTCTGAGCAGAGCTGGAGCTCTGCCGTCCTGGAGGCGCACTCGGCTCCAGCCAAGTAGGGCTTGAGCCAAACGAGGCTGGGCTGCCTCTTCTTCCCTCGAGGAGGCTCGCCTCCCCGCCAGCTGTTCACTCGGCTTCCAGGTGGGGGCGCTCTGCGCCTCCTGCAGGTCTTGGCTCAGGGGCTGCTTGCCCTGAGCTGGGGCTGTGGGCGGGAGCCCAGGCACACAGGGGCAGGCCCCAACCAGCTGCACACGTCTCTGCTGGGGAGGAGAGCGCTAGGGAACTACGTGTGTGAGGCAGCAGCTGGGCGCCCAGGGAGTCAGCCTCCGTGTGTGCGGGGCTGCAGACCCCAGCCAGGGGCCCTGGGAGCCTGGTGCACTCCGTGCGGCGCTGAGCCTGGGCTGCCAAGCAACCGCTGGAGGAGCCCTGCACTGGCCCTTCCCTTCCCTCGCACAGAGCTCTTCCTGCTGGAGCCCTTGGCAGTGTGCAAGCCACTGGCCCCTAAGTCCTCCCCAAGGAGGCCTGGGGCCTAGGTGCAAAGGCAAGGCAGGAGCGGAGCTGAGGCCAGGAAGGCGCCAGTGGCGTCTCCCAGCCTCGCGCAGCCTGCTCCTTCCTGGGCAGGAAGCCTAGCAGCGAGGCAAGTCTGGGCAAGGCTCGCCCAGGGCAGAGCAGCCTCGCGCCAGCAACTCTGCCAGAACGGGCCTCTCAGCAGAGCTGGAGCTCTGCCGTCCTGGAGGAGCACTTGGCTCCAGCCAAGTAGGGCTTGAGCCAAACGAGGCTGGGCTGCCTCTTCTTCCCTCGAGGAGGCTCGCCTCCCCGCCAGCTGTTCACTCGGCTTCCAGGTGGGGGCGCTCTGCGCCTTCTTCAGGTCTTGGCTCAGGGGCTGCTTGCCCTGAGCTGGGGCTGTGCGCGGGAGCCCAGGCACGCAGGGGCAGGCCCCAACCAGCTGCACACGTCTCTGCTGGGGAGGAGAGCGCTAGGGAAGCTACGTGTGTGAGGCAGCTGCTGGGCGCCCAGGGAGTCAGCCTCCGGGTGTGCGGGGCTGCAGACCCCAGCCAGGGGCCCTGGGAGCCTGGTGCACTCCGTGCGGCGCTGAATCTGGGCGGCCAAGCAACCGCTGGAGGAGCCCTGCACTGGCCCTTCCCTTCCCTCGCACAGAGCTCTTCCTGCTGGAGCCCTTGGCAGTGTGCAAGCCACCGGCCCCTAAGCCCTCCCCAAGGACGCCTGGGGCCTAGGTGCAAAGGCAAGGCAGGAGCGGAGCTGAGGCCAGGAAGGCGCCAGTGGCGTCTCCCAGCCTCGCGCAGCCTGCTCCTTCCTGGGCAGGAAGCCTAGCAGCGAGGCAAGTCTGGGCAAGGCTCGCCCAGGGCAGAGCAGCCTCGCGCCAGCAACTCTGCCAGATCGGGCCTCTGAGCAGAGCTGGAGCTCTGCCGTCCTGGAGGCGCACTCGGCTCCAGCCAAGTAGGGCTTGAGCCAAACGAGGCTGGGCTGCCTCTTCTTCCCTCGAGGAGGCTCGCCTCCCCGCCAGCTGTTCTTTCGGCTTCCAGGTGGGGGCGCTCTGCGCCTTCTGCAGGTCTTGGCTCAGGGGCTGCTTGCCCTGAGCTGGGGCTGTGCGCGGGAGCCCAGGCACGCAGGGGCAGGCCCCAACCAGCTGCACACGTCTCTGCTGGGGAGGAGAGCGCTAGGGAAGCTACGTGTGTGAGGCAGCTGCTGGGCGCCCAGGGAGTCAGCCTCCGGGTGTGCGGGGCTGCAGACCCCAGCCAGGGGCCCTGGGAGCCTGGTGCACTCCGTGCGGTGCTGAGTCTGGGCGGCCAAGCAACCGCTGGAGGAGCCCTGCACTGGCCCTTCCCTTCCCTCGCACAGAGCTCTTCCTGCTGGAGCCCTTGGCAGTGTGCAAGCCACTGGCCCCTAAGTCCTCCCCAAGGAGGCCTGGGGCCTAGGTGCAAAGGCAAGGCAGGAGCGGAGCTGAGGCCAGGAAGGCGCCAGTGGCGTCTCCCAGCCTCGCGCAGCCTGCTCCTTCCTGGGCAGGAAGCCTAGCAGCGAGGCAAGTCTGGGCAAGGCTCGCCCAGGGCAGAGCAGCCTCGCGCCAGCAACTCTGCCAGAACGGGCCTCTCAGCAGAGCTGGAGCTCTGCCGTCCTGGAGGCGCACTTGGCTCCAGCCAAGTAGGGCTTGAGCCAAACGAGGCTGGGCTGCCTCTTCTTCCCTCGAGGAGGCTCGCCTCCCCGCCAGCTGTTCACTCGGCTTCCAGGTGGGGGCGCTCTGCGCCTCCTGCAGGTCTTGGCTCAGGGGCTGCTTACCCTGAGCTGGGGCTGTGGGCGGGAGCCCAGGCACGCAGGGCAGGCCCCAACCAGCTGCACACGTCTCTGCTGGGGAGGAGAGCGCTAGGGAAGCTACGTGTGTGAGGCAGCTGCTGGGCGCCCAGGGAGTCAGCCTCCGGGTGTGCGGGGCTGCAGACCCCCGCCAGGGGCCCTGGGAGCCTGGTGCACTCCGTGCGGCGCTGAATCTGGGCGGCCAAGCAACCGCTGGAGGAGCCCTGCACTGGCCCTTCCCTTCCCTCGCACAGAGCTCTTCCTGCTGGAGCCCTTGGCAGTGTGCAAGCCACCGGCCCCTAAGCCCTCCCCAAGGACGCCTGGGGCCTAGGTGCAAAGGCAAGGCAGGAGCGGAGCTGAGGCCAGGAAGGCTCCAGTGGCGTCTCCCAGCCTCGCGCAGCCTGCTCCTTCCTGGGCAGGAAGCCTAGCAGCGAGGCAAGTCTGGCCAAGGCTCGCCCAGGGCAGAGCAGCCTCGCGCCAGCAACTCTGCCAGATCGGGCCTCTGAGCAGAGCTGGAGCTCTGCCGTCCTGGAGGCGCACTCGGCTCCAGCCAAGTAGGGCTTGAGCCAAACGAGGCTGGGCTGCCTCTTCTTCCCTCGAGGAGGCTCGCCTCCCTGCCAGCTGTTCTTTCGGCTTCCAGGTGGGGGCGCTCTGCGCCCTCTGCAGGTCTTGGCTCAGGGGCTGCTTGCCCTGAGCTGGGGCTGTGCGCGGGAGCCCAGGCACGCAGGGGCAGGCCCCAACCAGCTGCACACGTCTCTGCTGGGGAGGAGAGCGCTAGGGAAGCTACGTGTGTGAGGCAGCTGCTGGGCGCCCAGGGAGTCAGCCTCCGGGTGTGCGGGGCTGCAGACCCCAGCCAGGGGCCCTGGGAGCCTGGTGCACTCCGTGCGGTGCTGAGTCTGGGCGGCCAAGCAACCGCTGGAGGAGCCCTGCACTGGCCCTTCCCTTCCCTCGCACAGAGCTCTTCCTGCTGGAGCCCTTGGCAGTGTGCAAGCCACCGGCCCCTAAGCCCTCCCCAAGGACGCCTGGGGCCTAGGTGCAAAGGCAAGGCAGGAGCGGAGCTGAGGCCAGGAAGGCGCCAGTGGCGTCTCCCAGCCTCGCGCAGCCTGCTCCTTCCTGGGCAGGAAGCCTAGCAGCGAGGCAAGTCTGGCCAAGGCTCGCCCAGGGCAGAGCAGCCTCGCGCCAGCAACTCTGCCAGATCGGGCCTCTGAGCAGAGCTGGAGCTCTGCCGTCCTGGAGGCGCACTCGGCTCCAGCCAAGTAGGGCTTGAGCCAAACGAGGCTGGGCTGCCTCTTCTTCCCTCGAGGAGGCTCGCCTACCCACCAGCTGTTCACTCGGCTTCCAGGTGGGGGCGCTCTGCGCCTCCTGCAGGTCTTGGCTCAGGGGCTGCTTGCCCTGAGCTGGGGCTGTGGGCGGGAGCCCAGGCACACAGGGGCAGGCCCCAACCAGCTGCACACGTCTCTGCTGGGGAGGAGAGCGCTAGGGAAGCTACGTGTGTGAGGCAGCAGCTGGGCGCCCAGGGAGTCAGCCTCCGTGTGTGCGGGGCTGCAGACCCCAGCCAGGGGCCCTGGGAGCCTGGTGCACTCCGTGCGGCGCTGAGCCTGGGCTGCCAAGCAACCGCTGGAGGAGCCCTGCACTGGCCCTTCCCTTCCCTCGCACAGAGCTCTTCCTGCTGGAGCCCTTGGCAGTGTGCAAGCCACTGGCCCCTAAGTCCTCCCCAAGGAGGCCTGGGGCCTAGGTGCAAAGGCAAGGCAGGAGCGGAGCTGAGGCCAGGAAGGCGCCAGTGGCGTCTCCCAGCCTCGCGCAGCCTGCTCCTTCCTGGGCAGGAAGCCTAGCAGCGAGGCAAGTCTGGGCAAGGCTCGCCCAGGGCAGAGCAGCCTCGCGCCAGCAACTCTGCCAGAACGGGCCTCTCAGCAGAGCTGGAGCTCTGCCGTCCTGGAGGCGCACTTGGCTCCAGCCAAGTAGGGCTTGAGCCAAACGAGGCTGGGCTGCCTCTTCTTCCCTCGAGGAGGCTCGCCTCCCCGCCAGCTGTTCACTCGGCTTCCAGGTGGGGGCGCTCTGCGCCTCCTGCAGGTCTTGGCTCAGGGTCTGCTTACCCTGAGCTGGGGCTGTGGGCGGGAGCCCAGGCACGCAGGGGCAGGCCCCAACCAGCTGCACACGTCTCTGCTGGGGAGGAGAGCGCTAGGGAAGCTACGTGTGTGAGGCAGCTGCTGGGCGCCCAGGGAGTCAGCCTCCGGGTGTGCGGGGCTGCAGACCCCAGCCAGGGGCCCTGGGAGCCTGGTGCACTCCGTGCGGCGCTGAGCCTGGGCGGCCAAGCAACCGCTGGAGGAGCCCTGCACTGGCCCTTCCCTTCCCTCGCACAGAGCTCTTCCTGCTGGAGCCCTTGGCAGTGTGCAAGCCACCGGCCCCTAAGCCCTCCCCAAGGACGCCTGGGGCCTAGGTGCAAAGGCAAGGCAGGAGCGGAGCTGAGGCCAGGAAGGCGCCAGTGGCATCTCCCAGCCTCGCGCAGCCTGCTCCTTCCTGGGCAGGAAGCCTAGCAGCGAGGCAAGTCTGGGCAACGGTCGCCCAGGGCAGAGCAGCCTCGCGCCAGCAACTCTGCCAGATCGGGCCTCTGAGCATAGCTGGAGCTCTGCCGTCCTGGAGGCGCACTCGGCTCCAGCCAAGTAGGGCTTGAGCCAAACGAGGCTGGGCTGCCTCTTCTTCCCTCGAGGAGGCTCGCCTCCCCGCCAGCTGTTCACTCGGCTTCCAGGTGGGGGCGCTCTGCGCCTTCTTCAGGTCTTGGCTCAGGGGCTGCTTGCCCTGAGCTGGGGCTGTGCGCGGGAGCCCAGGCACGCAGGGCAGGCCCCAACCAGCTGCACACGTCTCTGCTGGGGAGGAGAGCGCTAGGGAAGCTACGTGTGTGAGGCAGCTGCTGGGCGCCCAGGGAGTCAGCCTCCGGGTGTGCGGGGCTGCAGACCCCCGCCAGGGGCCCTGGGAGCCTGGTGCACTCCGTGCGGCGCTGAATCTGGGCGGCCAAGCAACCGCTGGAGGAGCCCTGCACTGGCCCTTCCCTTCCCTCGCACAGAGCTCTTCCTGCTGGAGCCCTTGGCAGTGTGCAAGCCACCGGCCCCTAAGCCCTCCCCAAGGACGCCTGGGGCCTAGGTGCAAAGGCAAGGCAGGAGCGGAGCTGAGGCCAGGAAGGCGCCAGTGGCGTCTCCCAGCCTCGCGCAGCCTGCTCCTTCCTGGGCAGGAAGCCTAGCAGCGAGGCAAGTCTGGGCAAGGCTCGCCCAGGGCAGAGCAGCCTCGCGCCAGCAACTCTGCCAGAACGGGCCTCTCAGCAGAGCTGGAGCTCTGCCGTCCTGGAGGCGCACTTGGCTCCAGCCAAGTAGGGCTTGAGCCAAACGAGGCTGGGCTGCCTCTTCTTCCCTCGAGGAGGCTCGCCTCCCCGCCAGCTGTTCACTCGGCTTCCAGGTGGGGGCGCTCTGCGCCTTCTTCAGCTCTTGGCTCAGGGGCTGCTTGCCCTGAGCTGGGGCTGTGCGCGGGAGCCCAGGCACGCAGGGGCAGGCCCCAACCAGCTGCACACGTCTCTGCTGGGGAGGAGAGCGCTAGGGAAGCTACGTGTGTGAGGCAGCTGCTGGGCGCCCAGGGAGTCAGCCTCCGGGTGTGCGGGGCTGCAGACCCCAGCCAGGGGCCCTGGGAGCCTGGTGCACTCCGTGCGGCGCTGAATCTGGGCGGCCAAGCAACCGCTGGAGGAGCCCTGCACTGGCCCTTCCCTTCCCTCGCACAGAGCTCTTCCTGCTGGAGCCCTTGGCAGTGTGCAAGCCACCGGCCCCTAAGCCCTCCCCAAGGACGCCTGGGGCCTAGGTGCAAAGGCAAGGCAGGAGCGGAGCTGAGGCCAGGAAGGCGCCAGTGGCGTCTCCCAGCCTCGCGCAGCCTGCTCCTTCCTGGGCAGGAAGCCTAGCAGCGAGGCAAGTCTGGGCAAGGCTCGCCCAGGGCAGAGCAGCCTCGCGCCAGCAACTCTGCCAGATCGGGCCTCTGAGCAGAGCTGGAGCTCTGCCGTCCTGGAGGCGCACTCGGCTCCAGCCAAGTAGGGCTTGAGCCAAACGAGGCTGGGCTGCCTCTTCTTCCCTCGAGGAGGCTCGCCTCCCCGCCAGCTGTTCACTTGGCTTCCAGGTGGGGGCGCTCTGCGCCTTCTGCAGGTCTTGGCTCAGGGGCTGCTTGCCCTGAGCTGGGGCTGTGCGCGGGAGCCCAGGCACGCAGGGGCAGGCCCCAACCAGCTGCACACGTCTCTGCTGGGGAGGAGAGCGCTAGGGAAGCTACGTGTGTGAGGCAGCTGCTAGGCGCCCAGGGAGTCAGCCTCCGGGTGTGCGGGGCTGCAGACCCCAGCCAGGGGCCCTGGGAGCCTGGTGCACTCCGTGCGGTGCTGAGTCTGGGCGGCCAAGCAACCGCTGGAGGAGCCCTGCACTGGCCCTTCCCTTCCCTCGCACACAGCTCTTCCTGCTGGAGCCCTTGGCAGTGTGCAAGCCACTGGCCCCTAAGTCCTCCCCAAGGAGGCCTGGGGCCTAGGTGCAAAGGCAGGGCAGGAGCGGAGCTGAGGCCAGGAAGGCGCCAGTGGCGTCTCCCAGCCTCGTGCAGCCTGCTCCTTCCTGGGCAGGAAGCCTAGCAGCGAGGCAAGTCTGGGCAAGGCTCGCCCAGGGCAGAGCAGCCTCGCGCCAGCAACTCTGCCAGAACGGGCCTCTCAGCAGAGCTGGAGCTCTGCCGTCCTGGAGGCGCACTTGGCTCCAGCCAAGTAGGGCTTGAGCCAAACGAGGCTGGGCTGCCTCTTCTTCCCTCGAGGAGGCTCGCCTCCCCGCCAGCTGTTCACTCGGCTTCCAGGTGGGGGCGCTCTGCGCCTCCTGCAGGTCTTGGCTCAGGGTCTGCTTGCCCTGAGCTGGGGCTGTGGGCGGGAGCCCAGGCACGCAGGGGCAGGCCCCAACCAGCTGCACACGTCTCTGCTGGGGAGGAGAGCGCTAGGGAAGCTACGTGTGTGAGGCAGCTGCTGGGCGCCCAGGGAGTCAGCCTCCGGGTGTGCGGGGCTGCAGACCCCAGCCAGGGGCCCTGGGAGCCTGGTGCACTCCGTGCGGCGCTGAGCCTGGGCGGCCAAGCAACCGCTGGAGGAGCCCTGCACTGGCTCTTCCCTTCCCTCGCACAGAGCTCTTCCTGCTGGAGCCCTTGGCAGTGTGCAAGCCACCGGCCCCTAAGCCCTCCCCAAGGACGCCTGGGGCCTAGGTGCAAAGGCAAGGCAGGAGCGGAGCTGAGGCCAGGAAGGCGCCAGTGGCATCTCCCAGCCTCGCGCAGCCTGCTCCTTCCTGGGCAGGAAGCCTAGCAGCGAGGCAAGTCTGGGCAACGGTCGCCCAGGGCAGAGCAGCCTCGCGCCAGCAACTCTGCCAGATCGGGCCTCTGAGCATAGCTGGAGCTCTGCCGTCCTGGAGGCGCACTCGGCTCCAGCCAAGTAGGGCTTGAGCCAAACGAGGCTGGGCTGCCTCTTCTTCCCTCGAGGAGGCTCGCCTCCCCGCCAGCTGTTCACTCGGCATCCAGGTGGGGGCGCTCTGCGCCTTCTTCAGGTCTTGGCTCAGGGGCTGCTTGCCCTGAGCTGGGGCTGTGCGCGGGAGCCCAGGCACGCAGGGGCAGGCCCCAACCAGCTGCACACGTCTCTGCTGGGGAGGAGAGCGCTAGGGAAGCTACGTGTGTGAGGCAGCTGCTGGGCGCCCAGGGAGTCAGCCTCCGGGTGTGCGGGGCTGCAGACCCCCGCCAGGGGCCCTGGGAGCCTGGTGCACTCCGTGCGGCGCTGAATCTGGGCGGCCAAGCAACCGCTGGAGGAGCCCTGCACTGGCCCTTCCCTTCCCTCGCACAGAGCTCTTCCTGCTGGAGCCCTTGGCAGTGTGCAAGCCACCGGCCCCTAAGCCCTCCCCAAGGACGCCTGGGGCCTAGGTGCAAAGGCAAGGCAGGAGCGGAGCTGAGGCCAGGAAGGCGCCAGTGGCGTCTCCCAGCCTCGCGCAGCCTGCTCCTTCCTGGGCAGGAAGCCTAGCAGCGAGGCAAGTCTGGGCAAGGCTCGCCCAGGGCAGAGCAGCCTCGCGCCAGCAACTCTGCCAGATCGGGCCTCTGAGCAGAGCTGGAGCTCTGCCGTCCTGGAGGCGCACTCGGCTCCAGCCAAGTAGGGCTTGAGCCAAACGAGGCTGGGCTGCCTCTTCTTCCCTCGAGGAGGCTCGCCTCCCCGCCAGCTGTTCTTTCGGCTTCCAGGTGGGGGCGCTCTGCGCCTTCTGCAGGTCTTGGCTCAGGGGCTGCTTGCCCTGAGCTGGGGCTGTGCGCGGGAGCCCAGGCACGCAGGGGCAGGCCCCAACCAGCTGCACACGTCTCTGCTGGGGAGGAGAGCGCTAGGGAAGCTACGTGTGTGAGGCAGCTGCTAGGCGCCCAGGGAGTCAGCCTCCGGGTGTGCGGGGCTGCAGACCCCAGCCAGGGGCCCTGGGAGCCTGGTGCACTCCGTGCGGTGCTGAGTCTGGGCGGCCAAGCAACCGCTGGAGGAGCCCTGCACTGGCCCTTCCCTTCCCTCGCACAGAGCTCTTCCTGCTGGAGCCCTTGGCAGTGTGCAAGCCACTGGCCCCTAAGTCCTCCCCAAGGAGGCCTGGGGCCTAGGTGCAAAGGCAAGGCAGGAGCGGAGCTGAGGCCAGGAAGGCGCCAGTGGCGTCTCCCAGCCTCGTGCAGCCTGCTCCTTCCTGGGCAGGAAGCCTAGCAGCGAGGCAAGTCTGGGCAAGGCTCGCCCAGGGCAGAGCAGCCTCGCGCCAGCAACTCTGCCAGAACGGGCCTCTCAGCAGAGCTGGAGCTCTGCCGTCCTGGAGGCGCACTTGGCTCCAGCCAAGTAGGGCTTGAGCCAAACGAGGCTGGGCTGCCTCTTCTTCCCTCGAGGAGGCTCGCCTCCCCGCCAGCTGTTCACTCGGCTTCCAGGTGGGGGCGCTCTGCGCCTCCTGCAGGTCTTGGCTCAGGGTCTGCTTGCCCTGAGCTGGGGCTGTGGGCGGGAGCCCAGGCACGCAGGGGCAGGCCCCAACCAGCTGCACACGTCTCTGCTGGGGAGGAGAGCGCTAGGGAAGCTACGTGTGTGAGGCAGCTGCTGGGCGCCCAGGGAGTCAGCCTCCGGGTGTGCGGGGCTGCAGACCCCAGCCAGGGGCCCTGGGAGCCTGGTGCACTCCGTGCGGCGCTGAGCCTGGGCGGCCAAGCAACCGCTGGAGGAGCCCTGCACTGGCCCTTCCCTTCCCTCGCACAGAGCTCTTCCTGCTGGAGCCCTTGGCAGTGTGCAAGCCACCGGCCCCTAAGCCCTCCCCAAGGACACCTGGGGCCTAGGTGCAAAGGCAAGGCAGGAGCGGAGCTGAGGCCAGGAAGGCGCCAGTGGCATCTCCCAGCCTCGCGCAGCCTGCTCCTTCCTGGGCAGGAAGCCTAGCAGCGAGGCAAGTCTGGGCAACGGTCGCCCAGGGCAGAGCAGCCTCGCGCCAGCAACTCTGCCAGATCGGGCCTCTGAGCATAGCTGGAGCTCTGCCGTCCTGGAGGCGCACTCGGCTCCAGCCAAGTAGGGCTTGAGCCAAACGAGGCTGGGCTGCCTCTTCTTCCCTCGAGGAGGCTCGCCTCCCCGCCAGCTGTTCACTCGGCATCCAGGTGGGGGCGCTCTGCGCCTTCTTCAGGTCTTGGCTCAGGGGCTGCTTGCCCTGAGCTGGGGCTGTGCGCGGGAGCCCAGGCACGCAGGGGCAGGCCCCAACCAGCTGCACACGTCTCTGCTGGGGAGGAGAGCGCTAGGGAAGCTACGTGTGTGAGGCAGCTGCTGGGCGCCCAGGGAGTCAGCCTCCGGGTGTGCGGGGCTGCAGACCCCCGCCAGGGGCCCTGGGAGCCTGGTGCACTCCGTGCGGCGCTGAATCTGGGCGGCCAAGCAACCGCTGGAGGAGCCCTGCACTGGCCCTTCCCTTCCCTCGCACAGAGCTCTTCCTGCTGGAGCCCTTGGCAGTGTGCAAGCCACCGGCCCCTAAGCCCTCCCCAAGGACGCCTGGGGCCTAGGTGCAAAGGCAAGGCAGGAGCGGAGCTGAGGCCAGGAAGGCGCCAGTGGCGTCTCCCAGCCTCGCGCAGCCTGCTCCTTCCTGGGCAGGAAGCCTAGCAGCGAGGCAAGTCTGGGCAAGGCTCGCCCAGGGCAGAGCAGCCTCGCGCCAGCAACTCTGCCAGATCGGGCCTCTGAGCAGAGCTGGAGCTCTGCCGTCCTGGAGGCGCACTCGGCTCCAGCCAAGTAGGGCTTGAGCCAAACGAGGCTGGGCTGCCTCTTCTTCCCTCGAGGAGGCTCGCCTCCCCGCCAGCTGTTCTTTCGGCTTCCAGGTGGGGGCGCTCTGCGCCTTCTGCAGGTCTTGGCTCAGGGGCTGCTTGCCCTGAGCTGGGGCTGTGCGCGGGAGCCCAGGCACGCAGGGGCAGGCCCCAACCAGCTGCACACGTCTCTGCCGGGGAGGAGAGCGCTAGGGAAGCTACGTGTGTGAGGCAGCTGCTGGGCGCCCAGGGAGTCAGCCTCCGGGTGTGCGGGGCTGCAGACCCCAGCCAGGGGCCCTGGGAGCCTGGTGCACTCCGTGCGGTGCTGAGTCTGGGCGGCCAAGCAACCGCTGGAGGAGCCCTGCACTGGCCCTTCCCTTCCCTCGCACAGAGCTCTTCCTGCTGGAGCCCTTGGCAGTGTGCAAGCCACCGGCCCCTAAGCCCTCCCCAAGGACGCCTGGGGCCTAGGTGCAAAGGCAAGGCAGGAGCGGAGCTGAGGCCAGGAAGGCGCCAGTGGCGTCTCCCAGCCTCGCGCAGCCTGCTCCTTCCTGGGCAGGAAGCCTAGCAGCGAGGCAAGTCTGGGCAAGGCTCGCCCAGGGCAGAGCAGCCTCGCGCCAGCAACTCTGCCAGATCGGGCCTCTGAGCAGAGCTGGAGCTCTGCCGTCCTGGAGGCGCACTCGGCTCCAGCCAAGTAGGGCTTGAGCCAAACGAGGCTGGGCTGCCTCTTCTTCCCTCGAGGAGGCTCGCCTCCCCGCCAGCTGTTCACTCGGCTTCCAGGTGGGGGCGCTCTGCGCCTCCTGCAGGTCTTGGCTCAGGGGCTGCTTGCCCTGAGCTGGGGCTGTGGGCGGGAGCCCAGGCACACAGGGGCAGGCCCCAACCAGCTGCACACGTCTCTGCTGGGGAGGAGAGCGCTAGGGAAGCTACGTGTGTGAGGCAGCAGCTGGGCGCCCAGGGAGTCAGCCTCCGGGTGTGCGGGGCTGCAGACCCCAGCCAGGGGCCCTGGGAGCCTGGTGCACTCCGTGCGGCGCTGAGTCTGGGCGGCCAAGCAACCGCTGGAGGAGCCCTGCACTGGCCCTTCCCTTCCCTCGCACAGAGCTCTTCCTGCTGTAGCCCTTGGCAGTGTGCAAGCCACTGGCCCCTAAGTCCTCCCCAAGGAGGCCTGGGGCCTAGGTGCAAAGGCAAGGCAGGAGCGGAGCTGAGGCCAGGAAGGCGCCAGTGGCGTCTCCCAGCCTCGCGCAGCCTGCTCCTTCCTGGGCAGGAAGCCTAGCAGCGAGGCAAGTCTGGGCAAGGCTCGCCCAGGGCAGAGCAGCCTCGCGCCAGCAACTCTGCCAGAACGGGCCTCTCAGCAGAGCTGGAGCTCTGCCGTCCTGGAGGCGCACTTGGCTCCAGCCAAGTAGGGCTTGAGCCAAACGAGGCTGGGCTGCCTCTTCTTCCCTCGAGGAGTCTCGCCTCCCCGCCAGCTGTTCACTCGGCTTCCAGGTGGGGGCGCTCTGCGCCTCCTGCAGGTCTTGGCTCAGGGTCTGCTTACCCTGAGCTGGGGCTGTGGGCGGGAGCCCAGGCACGCAGGGGCAGGCCCCAACCAGCTGCACACGTCTCTGCTGGGGAGGAGAGCGCTAGGGAAGCTACGTGTGTGAGGCAGCTGCTGGGCGCCCAGGGAGTCAGCCTCCGGGTGTGCGGGGCTGCAGACCCCAGCCAGGGGCCCTGGGAGCCTGGTGCACTCCGTGCGGCGCTGAGCCTGGGCGGCCAAGCAACCGCTGGAGGAGCCCTGCACTGGCCCTTCCCTTCCCTCGCACAGAGCTCTTCCTGCTGGAGCCCTTGGCAGTGTGCAAGCCACCGGCCCCTAAGCCCTCCCCAAGGACGCCTGGGGCCTAGGTGCAAAGGCAAGGCAGGAGCGGAGCTGAGGCCAGGAAGGCGCCAGTGGCATCTCCCAGCCTCGCGCAGCCTGCTCCTTCCTGGGCAGGAAGCCTAGCAGCGAGGCAAGTCTGGGCAACGGTCGCCCAGGGCAGAGCAGCCTAGCGCCAGCAACTCTGCCAGATCGGGCCTCTGAGCAGAGCTGGAGCTCTGCCGTCCTGGAGGCGCACTCGGCTCCAGCCAAGTAGGGCTTGAGCCAAACGAGGCTGGGCTGCCTCTTCTTCCCTCGAGGAGGCTCGCCTCCCCGCCAGCTGTTCACTCGGCATCCAGGTGGGGGCGCTCTGCGCCTTATCAGGTCTTGGCTCAGGGGCTGCTTGCCCTGAGCTGGGGCTGTGCGCGGGAGCCCAGGCACGCAGGGGCAGGCCCCAACCAGCTGCACACGTCTCTGCTGGGGAGGAGAGCGCTAGGGAAGCTACGTGTGTGAGGCAGCTGCTGGGCGCCCAGGGAGTCAGCCTCCGGGTGTGCGGGGCTGCAGACCCCAGCCAGGGGCCCTGGGAGCCTGGTGCACTCCGTGCGGCGCTGAATCTGGGCGGCCAAGCAACCGCTGGAGGAGCCCTGCACTGGCCCTTCCCTTCCCTCGCACAGAGCTCTTCCTGCTGGAGCCCTTGGCAGTGTGCAAGCCACCGGCCCCTAAGCCCTCCCCAAGGACGCCTGGGGCCTAGGTGCAAAGGCAAGGCAGGAGCGGAGCTGAGGCCAGGAAGGCGCCAGTGGCGTCTCCCAGCCTCGCGCAGCCTGCTCCTTCCTGGGCAGGAAGCCTAGCAGCGAGGCAAGTCTGGGCAAGGCTCGCCCAGGGCAGAGCAGCCTCGCGCCAGCAACTCTGCCAGATCGGGCCTCTGAGCAGAGCTGGAGCTCTGCCGTCCTGGAGGCGCACTCGGCTCCAGCCAAGTAGGGCTTGAGCCAAACGAGGCTGGGCTGCCTCTTCTTCCCTCGAGGAGGCTCGCCTCCCCGCCAGCTGTTCTTTCGGCTTCCAGGTGGGGGCGCTCTGCGCCTTCTGCAGGTCTTGGCTCAGGGGCTGCTTGCCCTGAGCTGGGGCTGTGCACGGGAGCCCAGGCACGCAGGGGCAGGCCCCAACCAGCTGCACACGTCTCTGCTGGGGAGGAGAGCGCTAGGGAAGCTACGTGTGTGAGGCAGCTGCTGGGCGCCCAGGGAGTCAGCCTCCGGGTGTGCGGGGCTGCAGACCCCAGCCAGGGGCCCTGGGAGCCTGGTGCACTCCGTGCGGTGCTGAGTCTGGGCGGCCAAGCAACCGCTGGAGGAGCCCTGCACTGGCCCTTCCCTTCCCTCGCACAGAGCTCTTCCTGCTGGAGCCCTTGGCAGTGTGCAAGCCACCGGCCCCTAAGCCCTCCCCAAGGACGCCTGGGGCCTAGGTGCAAAGGCAAGGCAGGAGCGGAGCTGAGGCCAGGAAGGCGCCAGTGGCGTCTCCCAGCCTCGCGCAGCCTGCTCCTTCCTGGGCAGGAAGCCTAGCAGCGAGGCAAGTCTGGGCAAGGCTCGCCCAGGGCAGAGCAGCCTCGCGCCAGCAACTCTGCCAGATCGGGCTTCTGAGCAGAGCTGGAGCTCTGCCGTCCTGGAGGCGCACTCGGCTCCAGCCAAGTAGGGCTTGAGCCAAACGAGGCTGGGCTGCCTCTTCTTCCCTCGAGGAGGCTCGCCTACCCGCCAGCTGTTCACTCGGCTTCCAGATGGGGGCGCTCTGCGCCTCCTGCAGGTCTTGGCTCAGGGGCTGCTTGCCCTGAGCTGGGGCTGTGGGCGGGAGCCCAGGCACACAGGGGCAGGCCCCAACCAGCTGCACACGTCTCTGCTGGGGAGGAGAGCGCTAGGGAAGCTACGTGTGTGAGGCAGCAGCTGGGCGCCCAGGGAGTCAGCCTCCGGGTGTGCGGGGCTGCAGACCCCAGCCAGGGGCCCTGGGCGCCTGGTGCACTCCGTGCGGCGCTGAGCCTGGGCGGCCAAGCAACCGCTGGAGGAGCCCTGCACTGGCCCTTCCCTTCCCTCGCACAGAGCTCTTCCTGCTGGAGCCCTTGGCAGTGTGCAAGCCACTGGCCCCTAAGTCCTCCCCAAGGAGGCCTGGGGCCTAGGTGCAAAGGCAAGGCAGGAGCGGAGCTGAGGCCAGGAAGGCGCCAGTGGCGTCTCCCAGCCTCGCGCAGCCTGCTCCTTCCTGGGCAGGAAGCCTAGCAGCGAGGCAAGTCTGGGCAAGGCTCGCCCAGGGCAGAGCAGCCTCGCGCCAGCAACTCTGCCAGAACGGGCCTCTCAGCAGAGCTGGAGCTCTGCCGTCCTGGAGGCGCACTTGGCTCCAGCCAAGTAGGGCTTGAGCCAAACGAGGCTGGGCTGCCTCTTCTTCCCTCGAGGAGGCTCGCCTCCCCGCCAGCTGTTCACTCGGCTTCCAGGTGGGGGCGCTCTGCGCCTCCTGCAGGTCTTGGCTCAGGGTCTGCTTACCCTGAGCTGGGGCTGTGGGCGGGAGCCCAGGCACGCAGGGGCAGGCCCCAACCAGCTGCACACGTCTCTGCTGGGGAGGAGAGCGCTAGGGAAGCTACGTGTGTGAGGCAGCTGCTGGGCGCCCAGGGAGTCAGCCTCCGGGTGTGCGGGGCTGCAGACCCCAGCCAGGGGCCCTGGGAGCCTGGTGCACTCCGTGCGGCACTGAGCCTGGGCGGCCAAGCAACCGCTGGAGGAGCCCTGCACTGGCCCTTCCCTTCCCTCGCACAGAGCTCTTCCTGCTGGAGCCCTTGGCAGTGTGCAAGCCACCGGCCCCTAAGCCCTCCCCAAGGACGCCTGGGGCCTAGGTGCAAAGGCAAGGCAGGAGCGGAGCTGAGGCCAGGAAGGCGCCAGTGGCATCTCCCAGCCTCGCGCAGCCTGCTCCTTCCTGGGCAGGAAGCCTAGCAGCGAGGCAAGTCTGGGCAACGGTCGCCCAGGGCAGAGCAGCCTCGCGCCAGCAACTCTGCCAGATCGGGCCTCTGAGCATAGCTGGAGCTCTGCCGTCCTGGAGGCGCACTCGGCTCCAGCCAAGTAGGGCTTGAGCCAAACGAGGCTGGGCTGCCTCTTCTTCCCTCGAGGAGGCTCGCCTCCCCGCCAGCTGTTCACTCGGCTTCCAGGTGGGGGCGCTCTGCGCCTTCTTCAGGTCTTGGCTCAGGGGCTGCTTGCCCTGAGCTGGGGCTGTGCGCGGGAGCCCAGGCACGCAGGGGCAGGCCCCAACCAGCTGCACACGTCTCTGCTGGGGAGGAGAGCGCTAGGGAAGCTACGTGTGTGAGGCAGCTGCTGGGCGCCCAGGGAGTCAGCCTCCGGGTGTGCGGGGCTGCAGACCCCCGCCAGGGGCCCTGGGAGCCTGGTGCACTCCGTGCGGCGCTGAATCTGGGCGGCCAAGCAACCGCTGGAGGAGCCCTGCACTGGCCCTTCCCTTCCCTCGCACAGAGCTCTTCCTGCTGGAGCCCTTGGCAGTGTGCAAGCCACCGGCCCCTAAGCCCTCCCCAAGGACGCCTGGGGCCTAGGTGCAAAGGCAAGGCAGGAGCGGAGCTGAGGCCAGGAAGGCGCCAGTGGCGTCTCCCAGCCTCGCGCAGCCTGCTCCTTCCTGGGCAGGAAGCCTAGCAGCGAGGCAAGTCTGGGCAAGGCTCGCCCAGGGCAGAGCAGCCTCGCGCCAGCAACTCTGCCAGATCGGGCCTCTGAGCAGAGCTGGAGCTCTGCCGTCCTGGAGGCGCACTCGGCTCCAGCCAAGTAGGGCTTGAGCCAAACGAGGCTGGGCTGCCTCTTCTTCCCTCGAGGAGGCTCGCCTCCCCGCCAGCTGTTCACTCGGCTTCCAGGTGGGGGCGCTCTGCGCCTTCTTCAGGTCTTGGCTCAGGGGCTGCTTGCCCTGAGCTGGGGCTGTGCGCGGGAGCCCAGGCACGCAGGGGCAGGCCCCAACCAGCTGCACACGTCTCTGCTGGGGAGGAGAGCGCTAGGGAAGCTACGTGTGTGAGGCAGCTGCTGGGCGCCCAGGGAGTCAGCCTCCGGGTGTGCGGGGCTGCAGACCCCCGCCAGGGGCCCTGGGAGCCTGGTGCACTCCGTGCGGCGATGAATCTGGGCGGCCAAGCAACCGCTGGAGGAGCCCTGCACTGGCCCTTCCCTTCCCTCGCACAGAGCTCTTCCTGCTGGAGCCCTTGGCAGTGTGCAAGCCACCGGCCCCTAAGCCCTCCCCAAGGACGCCTGGGGCCTAGGTGCAAAGGCAAGGCAGGAGCGGAGCTGAGGCCAGGAAGGCGCCAGTGGCGTCTCCCAGCCTCGCGCAGCCTGCTCCTTCCTGGGCAGGAAGCCTAGCAGCGAGGCAAGTCTGGGCAAGGCTCGCCCAGGGCAGAGCAGCCTCGCGCCAGCAACTCTGCCAGATCGGGCCTCTGAGCAGAGCTGGAGCTCTGCCGTCCTGGAGGCGCACTCGGCTCCAGCCAAGTAGGGCTTGAGCCAAACGAGGCTGGGCTGCCTCTTCTTCCCTCGAGGAGGCTCGCCTCCCCGCCAGCTGTTCACTCGGCTTCCAGGTGGGGGCGCTCTGCGCCTTCTTCAGTTCTTGGCTCAGGGGCTGCTTGCCCTGAGCTGGGGCTGTGCGCGGGAGCCCAGGCACGCAGGGGCAGGCCCCAACCAGCTGCACACGTCTCTGCTGGGGAGGAGAGCGCTAGGGAAGCTACGTGTGTGAGGCAGCTGCTGGCCGCCCAGGGAGTCAGCCTCCGGGTGTGGGGGCTACAGACCCCCGCCAGGGGCCCTGGGAGCCTGGTGCACTCCGTGCGGCGCTGAATCTGGGCGGCCAAGCAACCGCTGGAGGAGCCCTGCACTGGCCCTTCCCTTCCCTCGCACAGAGCTCTTCCTGCTGGAGCCCTTGGCAGTGTGCAAGCCACCGGCCCCTAAGCCCTCCCCAAGGACGCCTGGGGCCTAGGTGCAAAGGCAAGGCAGGAGCGGAGCTGAGGCCAGGAAGGCGCCAGTGGCGTCTCCCAGCCTCGCGCAGCCTGCTCCTTCCTGGGCAGGAAGCCTAGCAGCGAGGCAAGTCTGGGCAAGGCTCGCCCAGGGCAGAGCAGCCTCGCGCCAGCAACTCTGCCAGATCGGGCCTCTGAGCAGAGCTGGAGCTCTGCCGTCCTGGAGGCGCACTCGGCTCCAGCCAAGTAGGGCTTGAGCCAAACGAGGCTGGGCTGCCTCTTCTTCCTTCGAGGAGGCTCGCCTCCCCGCCAGCTGTTCACTCGGCTTCCAGGTGGGGGCGCTCTGCGCCTCCTGCAGGTCTTGGCTCAGGGGCTGCTTGCCCTGAGCTGGGGCTGTGTGCGGGAGCCCAGGCACGCAGGGGCAGGCCCCAACCAGCTGCACACGTCTCTGCTGGGGAGGAGAGCACTAGGGAAGCTACGTGTGTGAGGCAGCTGCTGGGCGCCCAGGGAGTCAGCCTCCGGGTGTGCGGGGCTGCAGACCCCAGCCAGGGGCCCTGGGAGCCTGGTGCACTCCGTGCGGCGCTGAGCCTGGGCGGCCAAGCAACCGCTGGAGGAGCCCTGCACTGGCCCTTCCCTTCCCTCGCACAGAGCTCTTCCTGCTGGAGCCCTTGGCAGTGTGCAAGCCACCGGCCCCTAAGCCCTCCCCAAGGACTCCTGGGGCCTCGGTGCAAAGGCAAGGCAGGAGCGGAGCTGAGGCCAGGAAGGCGCCAGTGGCGTCTCCCAGCCTCGCGCAGCCTGCTCCTTCCTGGGCAGGAAGCCTAGCAATGAGGCAAGTCTGGGCAAGGCTCGCCCAGGGCAGAGCAGCCTCGCGCCAGCAACTCTGCCAGAAAGGGCCTCTCAGCAGAGCTGGAGCTCTGCCGTCCTGGAGGCGCACTCGGCTCCAGCCAAGTAGGGCTTGAGCCAAACGAGGCTGGGCTGCCTCTTCTTCCCTCGAGGAGGCTCGCCTCCCCGCCAGCTGTTCACTTGGCTTCCAGGTGGGGGCGCTCTGCGCCTTCTGCAGGTCTTGGCTCAGGGGCTGCTTGCCCTGAGCTGGGGCTGTGCGCGGGAGCCCAGGCACGCAGGGGCAGGCCCCAACCAGCTGCACACGTCTCTGCTGGGGAGGAGAGCGCTAGGGAAGCTACGTGTGTGAGGCAGCTGCTGGGCGCCCAGGGAGTCAGCCTCCGGGTGTGCGGGGCTGCAGACCCCAGCCAGGGGCCCTGGGAGCCTGGTGCACTCCGTGCGGCGCTGAGCCTGGGCGGCCAAGCAAACGCTGGAGGAGCCCTGCACTGGCCCTTCCCTTCCCTCGCCCAGAGCTCTTCCTGCTGGAGCCCTTGGCTGTGTGCAAGCCACCGGCCCCTAAGCCCTCCCCAAGGACGCCTGGGGCCTAGGTGCAAAGGCAAGGCAGGAGCGGAGCTGAGGCCAGGAAGGCGCCAGTGGCGTCTCCCAGCCTCGCGCAGCCTGCTCCTTCGTGGGCAGGAAGCCTAGCAGCGAGGCAAGTCTGGGCAAGGCTCGCCCAGGGCAGAGCAGCCTCGCGCCAGCAACTCTGCCAGAACGGGCCTCTGAGCAGAGCTGGAGCTCTGCCGTCCTGGAGGCACACTCGGCTCCAGC
The DNA here is from genome assembly GCF_042477335.2 of Ovis canadensis. NCBI lineage: Eukaryota > Metazoa > Chordata > Mammalia > Artiodactyla > Bovidae > Ovis > Ovis canadensis. Next base: position 70,795 of record NC_091266.1, on the reverse strand, counting down.
CAAGTAGGGCTTGAGCCAAACGAGGCTGGGCTGCCTCTTCTTCCCTCGAGGAGGCTCGCCTCCCCGCCAGCTGTTCACTTGGCTTCCAGGTGGGGGCGCTCTGCGCCTTCTGCAGGTCTTGGCTCAGGGGCTGCTTGCCCTGAGCTGGGGCTGTGCGCGGGAGCCCAGGCACGCAGGACCAGGCCCCAACCAGCTGCACACGTCTCTGCTGGGGAGGAGAGCGCTAGGGAAGCTACGTGTGTGAGGCAGCTGCTGGGCGCCCAGGGAGTCAGCCTCCGGGTGTGCGGGGCTGCAGACCCCAGCCAGGGGCCATGGAAGCCTGGTGCACTCCGTGCGGCGCTGAGCCTGCGCGGCCAAGCAACCGCTAGAGGAGCCCTGCAGTGGCCCTTCCCTTCCCTCGCACAGAGCTCTTCCTGCTGGAGCCCTTGGCAGTGTGCAAGCCACCGGCCCCTAAGCCCTCCCCAAGGACGCCTGGGGCCTAGGTGCAAAGGCAAGGCAGGAGCGGAGCTGAGGCCAGGAAGGCGCCAGTGGCGTCTCCCAGCCTCGCGCAGCCTGCTCCTTCCTGGGCAGGAAGCCTAGCAGCGAGGCAAGTCTGGGCAAGGCTCGCCCAGGGCAGAGCAGCCTCGCGCCAGCAACTCTGCCAGAACGGGCCTCTGAGCAGAGCTGGAGCTCTGCCGTCCTGGAGGCGCACTCGGCTCCAGCCAAGTAGGGCTTGAGCCAAACGAGGCTGGGCTGCCTCTTCTTCCCTCGAGGAGGCTCGCCTCCCCGCCAGCTGTTCACTCGGCTTCCAGGTGGGGGCGCTCTGCGCCTCCTGCAGGTCTTGGCTCAGGGGCTGCTTGCCCTGAGCTGGGGCTGTGGGCGGGAGCCCAGGCACGCAGGGGCAGGCCCCAACCAGCTGCACACTTCTCTGCTGGAGACGAGAGCGCTAGGGAAGCTACGTGTGTGAGGCAGCTGCTGGGCGCCCAGGGAGTCAGCCTCCGGGTGTGCGGGGCTGCAGACCCCAGCCAGGGGCCCTGGGAGCCTGGTGCACTCGTGCGGTGCTGAGTCTGGGCGGCCAAGCAACCGCTGGAGGAGCCCTGCACTGGCCCTTCCCTTCCCTCGCACAGAGCTCTTCCTGCTGGAGCCCTTGGCAGTGTGCAAGCCACCGGCCCCTAAGCCCTCCACAAGGACGCCTGGGGCCTAAGTGCAAAGGCAAGGCAGGAGCGGAGCTGAGGCCAGGAAGGCGCCAGTGGCGTCTCCCAGCCTCGCGCAGCCTACTCCTTCCTGGGCAGGAAGCCTAGCAGCGAGGCAAGTCTGGGCAAGGCTCGCCCAGGGCAGAGCAGCCTCGCGCCAGCAACTCTGCCAGAACGGGCCTCTGAGCAGAGCTGGAGCTGTGCCGTCCTGGAGGCGCACTCGGCTCCAGCCAAGTAGGGCTTGAGCCAAACGAGGCTGGGCTGCCTCTTCTTCCCTCGAGGAGGCTCGCTTCCCCGCCAGCTGTTCACTCGGCTTCCAGGTGGGGGCGCTCTGCGCCTCCTGCAGGTCTTGGCTCAGGGGCTGCTTGCCCTGAGCTGGGGCTGTGGGCGGGAGCCCAGGCACGCAGGGGCAGGCCCCAACCAGCTGCGCACGTCTCTGCTGGGGAGGAGAGCGCTAGGGAAGCTACGTGTGTGAGGCAGCTGCTGGGCGCCCAGGGAGTCAGCCTCCGGGTGTGCGGGGCTGCAGACCCCAGCCAGGGGCCCTGGGAGCCTGGTGCACTCCGTGCGGCGCTGAGCCTGGGCGGCCAAGCAACCGCTGGAGGAGCCCTGCACTGGCCCTTCCCTTTCCTCGCACAGAGCTCTTCCTGCTGGAGCCCTTGGCAGTGTGCAAGCCACCGGCCCCTAAGCCCTCCCCAAGGACGCCTGGGGCCTAGGTGCAAAGGCAAGGCAGGAGCGGAGCTGAGGCCAGGAAGGCGCCAGTGGCGTCTCCCAGCCTCGCGCAGCCTGCTCCTTCCTGGGCAGGAAGCCTAGCAGCGAGGCAAGTCTGGGCAAGGCTCGCTCAGGGCAGAGCAGCCTCGCGCCAGCAACTCTGCCAGAACGGGCCTCTGAGCAGAGCTGGAGCTCTGCCGTCCTGGAGGCGCACTCGGCTCCAGCCAAGTAGGGCTTGAGCCAAACGAGGCTGGGCTGCCTCTTCTTCCCTCGAGGAGGCTCGCCTCCCCGCCAGCTGTTCACTCGGCTTCCAGGTGGTTGCGCTCTGCGCCTCCTGCAGGTCTTGTCTCAGGGGCTGCTTGCCCTGAGCTGGGGCTGTGCGCGGGAGCCCAGGCACGCAGGACCAGGCCCCAACCAGCTGCACACGTCTCTGCTGGGGAGGAGAGCGCTAGGGAAGCTACGTGTGTGAGGCAGCTGCTGGGCGCCCAGGGAGTCAGCCTCCGGGTGTGCGGGGCTGCAGACCCCAGCCAGGGGCCATGGAAGCCTGGTGCACTCCGTGCGGCGCTGAGCCTGCGCGGCCAAGCAACCGCTGGAGGAGCCCTGCAGTGGCCCTTCCCTTCCCTCGCACAGAGCTCTTCCTGCTGGAGCCCTTGGCAGTGTGCAAGCCACCGGCCCCTAAGCCCTCCCCAAGGACGCCTGGGGCCTAGGTGCAAAGGCAAGGCAGGAGCGGAGCTGAGGCCAGGAAGGCGCCAGTGGCGTCTCCCAGCCTCGCGCAGCCTGCTCCTTCCTGGGCAGGAAGCCTAGCAGCGAGGCAAGTCTGGGCAAGGCTCGCCCAGGGCAGAGCAGCCTCGCGCCAGCAACTCTGCCAGAACGGGCCTCTGAGCAGAGCTGGAGCTCTGCCGTCCTGGAGGCGCACTCGGCTCCAGCCAAGTAGGGCTTGAGCCAAACGAGGCTGGGCTGCCTCTTCTTCCCTCGAGGAGGCTCGCCTCCCCGCCAGCTGTTCACTCGGCTTCCAGGTGGGGGCGCTCTGCGCCTCCTGCAGGTCTTGGCTCAGGGGCTGCTTGCCCTGAGCTGGGGCTGTGGGCGGGAGCCCAGGCACGCAGGGGCAGGCCCCAACCAGCTGCACACTTCTCTGCTGGAGACGAGAGCGCTAGGGAAGCTACGTGTGTGAGGCAGCTGCTGGGCGCCCAGGGAGTCAGCCTCCGGGTGTGCGGGGCTGCAGACCCCAGCCAGGGGCCCTGGGAACCTGGTGCACTCCGTGCGGTGCTGAGTCTGGGCGGCCAAGCAACCGCTGGAGGAGCCCTGCACTGGCCCTTCCCTTCCCTCGCACAGAGCTCTTCCTGCTGGAGCCCTTGGCAGTGTGCAAGCCACCGGCCCCTAAGCCCTCCACAAGGACGCCTGGGGCCTAAGTGCAAAGGCAAGGCAGGAGCGGAGCTGAGGCCAGGAAGGCGCCAGTGGCGTCTCCCAGCCTCGCGCAGCCTGCTCCTTCCTGGGCAGGAAGCCTAGCAGCGAGGCAAGTCTGGGCAAGGCTCGCCCAGGGCAGAGCAGCCTCGCGCCAGCAACTCTGCCAGAACGGGCCTCTGAGCAGAGCTGGAGCTGTGCCGTCCTGGAGGCGCACTCGGCTCCAGCCAAGTAGGGCTTGAGCCAAACGAGGCTGGGCTGCCTCTTCTTCCCTCGAGGAGGCTCGCTTCCCCGCCAGCTGTTCACTCGGCTTCCAGGTGGGGGCGCTCTGCGCCTCCTGCAGGTCTTGGCTCAGGGGCTGCTTGCCCTGAGCTGGGGCTGTGGGCGGGAGCCCAGGCACGCAGGGGCAGGCCCCAACCAGCTGCGCACGTCTCTGCTGGGGAGGAGAGCGCTAGGGAAGCTACGTGTGTGAGGCAGCTGCTGGGCGCCCAGGGAGTCAGCCTCCGGGTGTGCGGGGCTGCAGACCCCAGCCAGGGGCCCTGGGAGCCTGGTGCACTCCGTGCGGCGCTGAGCCTGGGCGGCCAAGCAACCGCTGGAGGAGCCCTGCACTGGCCCTTCCCTTTCCTCGCACAGAGCTCTTCCTGCTGGAGCCCTTGGCAGTGTGCAAGCCACCGGCCCCTAAGCCCTCCCCAAGGACGCCTGGGGCCTAGGTGCAAAGGCAAGGCAGGAGCGGAGCTGAGGCCAGGAAGGCGCCAGTGGCGTCTCCCAGCCTCGCGCAGCCTGCTCCTTCCTGGGCAGGAAGCCTAGCAGCGAGGCAAGTCTGGGCAAGGCTCGCTCAGGGCAGAGCAGCCTCGCGCCAGCAACTCTGCCAGAACGGGCCTCTGAGCAGAGCTGGAGCTCTGCCGTCCTGGAGGCGCACTCGGCTCCAGCCAAGTAGGGCTTGAGCCAAACGAGGCTGGGCTGCCTCTTCTTCCCTCGAGGAGGCTCGCCTCCCCGCCAGCTGTTCACTCGGCTTCCAGGTGGTTGCGCTCTGCGCCTCCTGCAGGTCTTGTCTCAGGGGCTGCTTGCCCTGAGCTGGGGCTGTGGGCGGGAGCCCAGGCACGCAGGGGCAGGCCCCAACCAGCTGCACACGTCTCTGCTGGGGAGGAGAACGCTAGGGAAGCTACGTGTGTGAGGCAGCTGCTGGGCGCCCAGGGAGTCAGCCTCCGGGTGTGCGGGGCTGCAGACCCCAGCCAGGGGCCCTGGGAGCCTGGTGCACTCCGTGCGGCGCTGAGTCTGGGCGGCCAAGCAACCGCTGGAGGAGCCCTGCACTAGCCCTTCCCTTCCCTCGCACAGAGCTCTTCCTGCTGGAGCCCTTGGCAGTGTGCAAGCCACCGGCCCGTAAGCTCTCCCCAAGGACGCCTGGGGCCTAGGTGCAAAGGCAAGGCAGGAGCGGAGCTGAGGCCAGGAAAGCGCCAGTGGCGTCTCCCAGCCTCGCGCAGCCTGCTCCTTCCTGGGCAGGAAGCCTAGCAGCGAGGCAAGTCTGGGCAAGGCTCGCCCAGGGCAGAGCAGCCTCGCGCCAGCAACTCAGCCAGATCGGGCCTCTGAGCAGAGCTGGAGCTCTGCCGTCCTGGAGGCGCACTCGGATCCAGCCAAGTAGGGCTTGAGCCAAACGAGGCTGGGCTGCCTCTTCTTCCCTCGAGGAGTCTCCCCTCCCTGCCAGCTGTTCACTCGGCTTCCAGGTGGGGGCACTCTGCGCCTCCTGCAGGTCTTGGCTCAGGGGCTGCTTGCCCTGAGCTGGGGCTGTGCGCGGGAGCCCAGGCACGCAGGGGCAGGCCCCAACCAGCTGCACACGTCTCCGCTGGGGAGGAGAGCGCTAGGCAAGCTACGTGTGTGAGGCAGCTGCTGGGCGCCCAGGGAGTCAGCCTCCGGGTGTGCGGGGCTGCAGACCCCAGCCAGGGGCCCTGTGAGCCTGGTGCACTCCGTGCGGCGCTGAGCCTGGGCGGCCAAGCAACCGCTGGAGGAGCCCTGCACTGGCCCTTCCCTTCCCTCGCACAGAGCTCTTCCTGCTGGAGCCCTTGGCAGTGTGCAAGCCACCGGCCCCTAAGCCCTCCCCAAGGACGCCTGGGGCCTAGGTTCAAAGGCACGGCAGGAGCGGAGCTGAGGCCAGGAAGGCGCCAGTGGCGTCTCCCAGCCTCGCGCAGCCTGCTCCTTCCTGGGCAGGAAGCCTAGCAGCGAGGCAAGTCTGGGCAAGGCTCGCCCAGGGCAGAGCAGCCTCGCGCCAGCAACTCTGCCAGAACGGGCCTCTGAGCAGAGCTGGAGCTCTGCCGTCCTGGAGGCGCACTCGGCTCCAGCCAAGTAGGGCTTGAGCCAAACGAGGCTGGGCTGCCTCTTCTTCCCTCGAGGAGGCTCGCCTCCCCGCCAGCGGGTCAGTCGGCTTCCAGGTGGGGGCGCTCTGCGCCTCCTGCAGGTCTTGGCTCAGGGGCTGCTTGCCCTGAGCTGGGGCTGTGGGCGGGAGCCCAGGCACGCAGGGGCAGGCCCCAACCAGCTGCACACGTCTCTGCTTGGGAGGAGAGCGCTAGGGAAGCTACGTGTGTGAGGCAGCTGCTGGGCGCCCAGGGAGTCAGCCTCCGGGTGTGCGGGGCTGCAGACCGCAGCGACGGGCCCTGGGAGGCTGCTGCACTCCGTTCGGCGCTGAGTCTGGGCGGCCCAGCAACCGCTGGAGTTGCCCTGCACTTGCCTTTCCCTCCCTCTCACAGAGCTCTCCCTGCTGGAACCCTTGGCAGTGTGCAAGCCACCGGCCCCTAAGCCCTCCCCAAGGACGCCTGGGGCCTATGTGCAAAGGCAAGGCAGGAGCGGAGCTGAGGCCAGGAAGGCGCCAGTGGCGTCTCCCAGCCTCGCGCAGCCTGCTCCTTCCTGGGCAGGAAGCCTAGCAGCGAGGCAAGTCTGGGCAAGGCTCGCCCAGGGCAGAGCAGCCTCGCGCCAGCAACTCTGCCAGATCGGGCCTCTGAGCAGAGCTGGAACTCTGCCGTCCTGGAGGCGCACTCGGCTCCAGCCAAGTAGGGCTTGAGCCAAACGAGGCTGGGCTGCCTCTTCTTCCCTCGAGGAGGCTCGCCTCCCCGCCAGCTCTTCACTCGGCTTCCAGGTGGGGGCGCTCTGCGCCTCCTGCAGGTCTTGGCTCAGGGGCTGCTTGCCCTGAGCTGGGGCTGTGGGCGGGAGCGCAGGCACGCAGGGGCAGGCCCCCAACCAGCTGCAAACGTCTCTGCTGGGGAGGAGAGCGCTAGGGAAACTAAGTGTGTAAGGCTGCTGCTGGGCACCCAGGGAATCAGCCTCCGGGTGTGCGGGGCTGCAGTCCCCAGCCAGGGGCCCTGGGAGCCTGGTGCACTCCGTGCGGCTCTGAGTCTGGGCGGCCAAGCAACAGCTGGAGGAGCCCTGCACTTGCCCTTCCCTTCCCTCTCACAGAGCTCTCCCTGCTGGAGCCCTTGGCAGTGTTCAAGCCACCGGCCCCTAAGCCCTCCCCAAGGACGCCTGGGGCCAACGTGCAAAGGCAAGGCAGGAGCGGAGCTGAGGCCAGAAAGTCGCCAATAGCCTCTCCTAGCTTCGCGCAGCCTGCTTTTACTGCTGGAGCCCTTGCCTCTGCGGCACTCAGTCGCCCCTAATCGCGACTCCAATCCCCGAACTCCACCCTGACTTCAAATCCTTATATCCCAAACCCGTAAACTGAATGCCTAGCTCGAATCCCCAAACAATGAACCTTAAACCTGATACCTTAACCCTACCCCGACCTCAAACCAAAACACCTACCACTTAATCCCAAACCCAAACTCCAATCTCCAAACCGAAACCCCAAACCGCAAACCTCTAACCCCGAAGCCAAACCCCATACCCCAAACCCCAAGCCCCTAATCAGAACAAGAACCCCCAAACTCCGAACCCCAAACCCCTAACTCGAACACCATACCATGCACCCCAACCCATTTCCCGAATCCAAATCTCTAACCCCAAGCACCAAACTCCCAACCTGATCCCGAATCCCCTAACCCAATCCCCTACCTGAACCCTTTACCATAACCCGAAAACGAAACACCAAACCCCTAACCCATAACCTGAACTGCAACCCCCTACCCTAAAACAGAAGCCTCTGTCACTAACCCCTAACCAGAACAGCGAACCCCTTAACCGAACCTCAAACGCCGAACCCCACACCCCTAACCCGATCCGTGAACCCCTAACTCGAACCCGAACCCCTAACCCGAGCCCCAAACCCAAACCCCACCCCCAAACCCCATACCACAAACCCCGAACCATGTAGCCCAAACCCCGAATCCATAACTCAAATCCCGAACCCCAAATCTGGAACCCGAACCCCCAACCCCAAACCGGTAACACGAACCCCAAACCCAGACCACACACCCCTAATGCCTTACCGGAAACGCAAACCCATAAACTGAACCCCAAACCCTGAACCCAAACCCCTAACCCGTACCCCACACCCCACACCCCCAACCCAAACCCCAAACCCCTAACCCAAACTGCGAACACCTAAACCGAATTCTAAACCCCGAAACCCAAACCCCAAAACCCAACCCTCAAACCCAAACTCCAAACCCCTGATCCGAACCCCAAACCCCAAACCCCTAGCCGGAACCCCAAACCTCAAACCCCAAACCGCACACCCCAAACCCCTAAGCCGAACCCCGAACTCCCAACCCCTAACTCCTAACCTGAACAGCAAAACTCGAAACTGCACCTCACACCCCCATCCCCAAACCCTGAACCCAAACCCCCGAACCCCAAACCCCAAACCTCAAATCTTGACCCCCGAACCACAAACCTCACTTACTGAACCTCTAATCGGAACCCCCAACCCCAATCCTCGAACCCCAATTCCCGAACCCCAACCCCAAACCCCAAACCCCTAATCCGTAACCCAAACTGCAAACCCAAAAACCGAACCCCAAACCCCCAACCCACAACCCTGAACCCAAACCCCAAACCCATAACTGGAACCCCAAACCACGAACCCCTGACCCAAATCCCAGACTCCAAACCCCAAATCCCTAACCCCTAACCAAATCCGCAAACCCCTATCCCAAACCGCAAACCCCAAACCCCAACCCTCAACCCCTAACCTGAAACGCGAACCCCAAACCTCGAACTCCAAACCCCAAACCCGAACCCCGAACCCCGAACCCAAACCCCAAACCCAAACCGCGAACCCCAAAACCCAAACCCATAACCCGAATCCCAAACCCAAAACCCCTAACCCGAATCCCAAACCTCCAACCCAAACCGCGAACCCCAAACCCCAAACCCTTCACCCTAACCTCAAACCCAAACCCGAACTGTGAACCCCTAACCCAATCCGAGAGCCCCTAACCTGATCCCCAAACCCCAAACCCAAACCTCAAACCACAAACCCAAACCGCGAACCCCAAACCCTTTACCTGAACCTCAAACCCCAAACCCGAACTGCGAACCCCGAACCTGAACTGAGAACCCATAACCTGATCCCCAAATCTGAAACGTGAACCCCTAACCCGAACCCCAAACCCAAACTGCGAACCCCTAACCCCAACCCCGAACCCCTAAGCTGAACCTTGAACCCCTAATCGGAACCCCAAACTTCAAACTAGAACCGCGAACCCCTAATCCCAAACGCTGAACCCCAAACCACAAACACGAACCCTGAACCCGAACCCTAAGTAGAGAGGGGATTCCCCGCACCCGAACTCTGAACCTGAACCCTAACAAGTTGGGGGGATGCCAGAACCCTAAACCTAACCCTAACAATAAAACTCTAACATAAACATAAACTTTTCTGGCCTAAGCCCCGCCCCTTGCTGTCCCTCACCCCCTAAAAGCAAACGAGGCAAAACTGGGACTTGAATGCCTGACCTACAGAGTCAAGTTGGATGTTTAACTGGTTGTCAGCCTAACCGCTTCGCTAGGGAGGATTACTGGGTTTTGTCTTGCTCCCAGGCGCTCTTCCAGCCTCACGCCGCCACTGCAGGCTAATAAAGAACTATGGACCCTATTAGCGCTCACTTTAGCTGTAACCCTAGAGCTAATGCCAACCCTAACCGTAACCCGAACCCTGACCCTGACATGAACCCTAACCCAAACCCGAACTCTAAGAAGAGGGGGGGTCCCCGAATTCTAACCTGAACCCGAACCCTAACAAGTGGGGGGTTTGCCCGAACCCTAACCCTAAGCTTAACAATAAACCTCTAAAATAAAAAAATTTTCTGGTCTAAGCCCTGGCTCTTGCAGTCCCCTGCCCCTTAAAAGCAAAAAGGTCAGACTGGAGACTTGAACTCCTGACTTACAGGCCAGAGTCTGCCTGCCTAGTGGCCTGCCTAACCCCTATGCTACAGAGGCTTGCTGCTTTCAGCAGGGCTCCCGAACCCTCTTCAAGCCTCGGCCAGCCAGGGCAGGCTAATAAAGAACTATGAGCCCTATTAGGGCTCACTTTAAGCTGTAACCCCAACACTAATGCTAACCCTAACCGTAACCCGAACCCTGACCCTGACATGAACCCTAACCCAAACCCGAACTCTAAGAAGAGGGGGGTCCCCGAATTCTAACCTGAACCCGAACCCTAACAAGTGGGGGGGTTGCCCGAACCCTAACCCTAAGCTTAACAATAAACCTCTAAAATAAAAAAATTTTCTGGTCTAAGCCCTGGCTCTTGCAGTCCCCTGCCCCTTAAAAGCAAAAAGGTCAGACTGAAGACTTGAACTCCTGATTTACAGGCCATAGTCTGCCTGCCTAGTGGCCTGCCTAACCCCTATGCTACAGAGGCTTGCTGCTTTCAGCAGGGCTCCCGAACCCTCTTCAAGCCTCGGCCCGCCAGGGCAGGCTAATAAAGAACTATGGGCCCTATTAGGGCTCACTTTAAGCTGTAACCCCAACACTAATGCTAACCCTAACCGTAACCCGAACCCTGACACTGACATGAACCCTAACCCAAACCCAAACTCTTAGAAGAGGGGGGATCCCCAAATTCTAACCCTAACCCTGAACCCGAACCTGAACAAGTTGGGGGGTTGCCCGAACCCTAACCCTAAGCTTAACAATAAACCTCTAAAATAAAAATAAACGTTTCTGGTCTAAGTCCCGCCTGTTGTTGTCCCCCGCTCCCTAAGAGCAAAAGAGCTAAGCTGTGGATTTGAACTCTTGACTTACAGACCATCGCCTGCCTGCTTACCAGCGCACCTAACCGCTACGCTACAGAGGCTTGCTGCTCTGACAGAGCTCCCGGACCCTCTTCAAGCCTCTGCCCGCCAGGGTCTGGCTCTATAGAATATCATGGCTGTCCTAGGTCATCTTTGCTTTCTATAGTCATAGTTTTATCCCTAAATCATAGACAGATCAGCTGAGAAAAAGCTTGGATTGTCTCGGTGGGGTGGATTTGCTTGTCCTTGTGTTTCACCTGGAGGCAGTCGCGGTCCCGCGGGCCTGTCCTGGAAGGGGGCGTGGGGGTGGGGCGCACCGTGAGCGCGTCGGGGGCGGGGCCAACCTGGGCGGCTGGTCAGGAGCGCGGCTCACGTGAGCGGGTCTGGGGCGGGATGAACATGGCGGCGCGTCGGGGGCCAGGGCTCTCAGGGCTCGCCATTGCAGCTGGGAATGCTCGTTTTGTGGGCTCCTGGGTCCCCGTCGATTGGCATCCAGCGAGCAGAGCGCAGGGCTGTGGGCCACAGGTAAGGGAACTCAGACTGGGCGGAGCAGGGAACCATGTATTCTGCCCTCTTTGTTTGCAGTCTCGGAGCCGACTAAAATGGCGGTCGCAGAAAAGCCTCGCCTTTGGGGCCAAGGGTTTTACCGCTTTACCCCTTTGCATAAAGCTCAGACCCGCGCGGTTTTCCCAAGCAGCCTAGTGTATTGCTTCCTACAGGCCTGGAGAGGATAACAGGCAGGAAGGCCAGGGGTCTCCAGACAGAGAAAATAGACTGCAAGTGTCAGACGTTTTTTCCTCTCTCTTAAGAGGCCGGAGGAGACAAAAGAGTGCTGCATTTTTTTTCCTCCATCTTGATACAAATTTAAAAGGAGGTTTCTCAGAAAATTCTGTGTTGCCATGACCACTCCTGGCTCCACCTGAATTTAACTTTCCTCAAACCTTGAACTAAGCAATGCATTTTTCTTATGGAAATGTTTGTCTTAAGGTATGCTAATGTACTATGTATTTACCCAAGGCTCTGTCTTCAGGTCAGTTTCCCCTAAAGGCTCAGAAAAAACTTGACAAACCGGTATGTTTTACTCATACCTTGTTCTCTTAATCTATGTGAATGAAACTATATATTTGCTTGGAAATCTGCCTTTCTTCAAGATTCATGTCCATCATTTTATGGCCTGGGATGACTCATCTGCTGCCAATGTTATCTCAATGCATGCTGTGGGTGAGGGGCCTGGTGCCATTCTCTGACACATTGTCTTTCTTTCATTAGCAGACTGCTAGTGGCTCTATAACATCTGGCTAAAGACTAGCAGGGGGTACTCTTTCTTCCCCCTTTTACTGTCTATGTCAGCAGCTCTCTCGATCTCTTTTATATTTTAATAAAACTTTTTAACAGAAAACCTCTGAGCCATCAAGCTTCGTCACTTGCCCTGGATTGAATTCTCCTCTGGAGTCCAAGAATGCTGGCATCTTTTGTGGTTTAGCAACCACCTTTCAGCCTTTTGTAATTCATATTGAATCTTCATTTCAGATTGAAGATGCATTCCATGGTATTGCCAACTGAAGCCTTTTCATCGCTATGGAGTATCTGTCCATGTCTTTAAGGTATTTTTCAGCAATCAAGTATCATTTCCAGTGTGCCAGTCTTGTTATCCTCATTCTGTCCATAGCAAAGTCTTTTATTAATGTTGACATGACTGAAAGGGAATCGTTTGTTTAAATTCCTTTTCAGATTGTTATTTGCTGGTGTATACAGATAACACTGTGTCATCATCCATTTGTATCAGTTTGGACAGCTTGATAGTTGTCTTTAGTTTCTTTAATTTCTCATAATTTAAGATGACCCTGGCTCATATATTTACAGTCTCACCCCTAGTCTCAGTCATTTCTTCAAAGAACTGTCCCTTTTTTTAACATTACATTATTTTTGACTGTGCTGGGTCTTTATTGCTCGTTTGTCTAGTTGTAGTGAGCAGAGGCTACCCTCTAGTTGCTGTGCCATGGCTTCTCATTGCAGTGCTTTCTCTGTTTGCAGAACTTGGGCTCTGGAGCATGCAAACTTCTAGAGTTGTTCAAGGGCTTCGTTGCCCCTGGGCGTGTGGGATCTCCTACACAGGAATTGAACCCGTGTTCCCTGCATCGGTAGGCAGATTCTTTACCACCGGGCCATCGGAGATGTTTCCTGTTCCCTTTTATTAGAGAATGATATTTAAAACATACATGTAGGAGCTCAATATGCTCAGCTGACAAATACATGGATATATATATACATGTATTCCAGCTCACCTTTGAACATATTCAGTTAAAGGTAATTTGTGATGTCTCCAACCTGATCCACCACGACATGGACATTGTAACGTTTCCTTTTGTTTATCTGTAACTTTGCATTCCAATGGTAAGATACCTGGCTTCCACCGCTTGTCATACACAGAATTCAGTGCTTGTCCCACGTGGTTACTGAAAAAAAACTGTCAGATTGTCTTTCAAAGGGGGCTCTGCATGCATTGCACCAGTATCTTGAGTATGTTTTTGTATGATAGTTTACTATCAGTATACCCTCAGTGGCCAGGTGTCTATTTCAGTCGCTACCAATTATGAATGGGCTTGTTTGCTCTAGTGTTCTTGGACAATTCGAATACAGTATCTTTGTCAGATATGCATTGTTTTAGGAAAACAGTTTTACTGATTGTTGGCTGTGTTGCATCTTTGTGAGTGGGCTTTTCTCTAGTTTTGGTGAGCATGGGCCATAACTAGTGGTTTGCAGGCTTCTCACTGCAGTGTCTCCTCTTGTTGAGGGGCACAGGCTCACGGGCTTCAGTGGCTGCAGCATGTGAACTCGGCATCGTGGCTTCCAGGATCTAGAGCACAGGCTCGGCAGTTGTGGCACACGGGCTCCATAGGATGTGGGATCTTCCCATCCTAGGGATCGCACATGCATCTCCAGCACCAGGGGGTGGATTCTTTACTATGGAACCACCAGGGCATATTTTAGATTCTAGTTTTCCACACATGTATCTAGTGAAAGAGGCCAGGATCAAGAGGCATGGCAGCTGGGAATCCTCAGCCCCAGCTCTGGTGTGCTATCCAAAGCTCTGGGGCCTTTGGTGAGCAGCTCAGCTTCCCTGGGACTGTTTCCTCCCATCAGAAATGCCCTGCTTTTGGACTGTAGCCCACCAAGCTCCTCTGTCCCTGGGATTTCTGAGACCAGAGTACTGCAGGTGGTGCCATTTCCTTCTCTGCTGCTGCTGCTGCTGCTGCGTCGCTTCAGTCGTGCCTGACTCTGCGCGACCCCATAGACAGCAGCCTACCAGGCTCCTCTGTCCCTGGGATTCTCCAGGCAAGAACACTGGAGTGGGTTGCCATGTGCTTCTCCAGTGCATGAAAGTGAAAAGTGAAAGTGAAGTCACTCAGTGAAGTCGTGTCCATCTCTTAGTGACCCCGGGGTTGCAGCCTACCAGGCTCCTCTGTCCGTGGGATTCTCCAGGCAATGGTACTGGAGTGGGCTGCCATTGCCTTCTCTGATTTCCTTCTCTGCAAGATAGCGTTTTGAAGATATTTTCTCCTGGATATTGCTTTTGATGAAGGAAGAGGGATCCCTTCCAGGGCTTGAGAGTGAGTTCTTGTCTGACACTGGGCAATGAGTTGTCTGAGGAGAGGAGTGCTGTCCAAGCGAGAGGCTTTATTGGGAAGGGCTGCCGGGGTGGAGGGCAGGAGGGTGAGGGAAACGGAGAGAACCACTCTGTCATGTGGCTCACAGTCTCAGGTTTTATGGTCATCGGGTTAATTTCTGGTTTGTCTCTTGCCAGGCATTCTGAATTGGGATCTCTCTTGGGGGCACACACATCACTCAGCTGAGATGGATTCCAGCGAAGTGGATCCTGGGAGGTTGGTAGGACCTCTGAACTGGAGCCTCCCATCACCTGACCTCTCCAGAATTCTGGTTGGTGGTAGCTTGTTCGTTCCTTGTTCCTTCCCAGGCCCTCCTGTTGTAAGATGACTCCTGCAAGTGTTTTCTTTTCTCTGTTGCCTGGCCGGGGTGGGTGGTCCGTGGTTCATTTAACAGTTTGTTTTTGGTTCTCTCGAGTAAGGTCCTCCACAGGGTAAATGTATGAAATGATAAAAGGCAATGTTTTAACTAATTTGTATTCATAATTTGGTAAGTTGGCTTGTTTTGTGTATGTTAGACCTGATCACCAGACCGAAGGTCATGTAGAACTTTAGTAGTTTTCTAAAATTCTATAGTTTTTAAAATGGAGTTACCTTGTTGCAAAGTTTGTGTTTATGTTCATATTTTTTTAAACAGTTATTTCTTTTTAGTTGATTGATCATTGCTTTACAATATTGGTTTGATTTGTCATACATCCACATGAATTAACCATAGGTGTACCTATGTCCTCTTACTCTTGAATCTCCCTCCCATTTCACACCCATTCCCACCACTCCGGGTTACTACTGAGCCCCAGTTTGAGTTCCCTGAATCATACAGCAAATTCCCATTGGTTGTCTATTTACAAATGTAGGTGTACCTGCACCCATGCTGCTCTCTCCATTCATCTCACCCTCTCCCTCTTGTTCTCCACCCTCGTCTGTAAGTCTGTTCTCTATGTCTGCACCTCCATTGCTGCTCTGTGAACAGACTCGTCAGTACCATCCTTCTAGATTACATGTTTTTCTCTCTTTGACTGACTTCCCTCCCCTTTATTAGAACAAACTCAAATGTGTTCCTTTTTATGGCTGCATTCCATGCAGGCTCTGATTGTTCCTTAGCCATGTTTTGCGGAGGGTCATGGAGCTATTCTGCTCCATTTCAGTTTGGGCTTCCAGTCTGAGTGCTCGCAGCAGAGCTGCTTCTGGGTGAGCCCTCTGAGGTCTGTGAGCACCGGGCTGCCCGCTCTTCTCTTGTGGCCCGCAGGGGGCGCCAAAGCCCCCTCTGACCCGCGGGCGCAGGACGCTTTGCCTTTAGACTCTGCTCCGTGAGCAGCTGGCGGGAGCTTTGTCTCCTCAGGACCATCAGGGCTCAGGCTTCTGGATAACAGGGCTGCATCCAGGCTGAGAGGAGCAGGGTTGCCTCAGTGCCCACCAGCAGGGAGGCGCTGCAAGAGCGGAAAATGAGGATGGAGTGGACGTTTCCTGTGTCCAGCTGAGGGCTGACTGGAGGTCCATCTCAGAGGACTCAGGGGGAAAGAGCTCCGTGTGCAAAGCGGTGGGTTTTCAGTTAGATTTGCGTTAGATGATGTAGAGGATGAACACTGATGTTCTTCCGTGTAGGTGGCCATTTTCCTGTCACTGTTTCTTGAGAAGACTGTCCTTTCCTCTTCGCTCGTTCCTGGTTTGATTTTCAGGAACTGACCATGTACGGGTGGGTTCGTTTCTGGGCTCTCTATTCTCTCCTGGAGTCCATGTGTCTGTGTTCCTGCCAGTTCCTCACTGTGGTGGTCACTACAGCTCCGTGATGTAGTTTGAAGAGGGATAGGAAGATGCCTCCAGCTGTGTTCCTCTTTCTCAGAGTCTTTTTGGCCGTTTAAGGTCCTGTTCAACAGTAGCAGTCTAATATGAGGAATACTTCTATTTCTGTGAAAAATGCCATTGAATATTATTTTGTGATTGCAGTCCGTGTATTTGTTGATGACTTTGGTTGGAATGGACCTTTTAATTCCTCATTGTTCCAGTGCATGAGCGTGGAACAGTTTTCTGTGTATTTGTGTTTTCTTTGGTTTCTTTATCAGTGCTTTCTAGTTTTCTGACTACTGGTCTTTTATGTTCTTGATTAAGTTTGTTGCTAGATGTTTTATTTAAGTGGAATTTTCTTAATATTTTTTTCTGATTGTTATTAGTGTGTAGAAATGCAAGTGATTTCTGGACTGTAAATGGTAGTATTTTATATGATTGTAAATTGATCCGAAATGATTCCGCTTTACTGAATGTAGCCTAACAACTTTTTGTGAAGTGATGTGGAACATTTTATCTGTAAGATCTGTTTCTCCTGCAGTAGGTCATCCAGAGGACCCAAGACATGGTGGTTACTAATAGACTTCCCACAGTACTTCTTCATTCCACGTGGACTCCTTCACGGGCAGTGAGCATCGCAGCTTCCCTTGAACTTCATCTGGGTAAGTCTTGGCCTGTATCAGAAAGTTTCCTGCCTGTCTGCTCTAAATTTCTTTTGTGGTATTGACATGGTTGTTTTGAAACCTAGTATACTTTCCAGTCATTTAAAATGTACAGAAAATGCCTAGCAATGGGAACAAGTGCTAGCATTTGCCACATCATCTAAAATACTCTATGTGTTTTATCCAAAATGGGTGCCTTCTTCAGAACCAGCACATAATCTCCAAAATCAGGAAATCATATGGTATCTACATTATAATGTAGTCCACCACCCCACTTCCACTTTTAGCAATTGTTCAAATGTATGAATATATCTTTTGTTTCCATCTTCATCCTGTTTTCTTTATTTAGAGTGTTACTGAGATTTTCAGTTATTTGGACAAACTTGATGGATTGAAAGCAGACATGGTGAATAAGGGTTCTGGGTGGCCTTTCCTATGTGGATTTTTTTTTTCACTGAAGATGGTTTTAATATTTATTCATGTTGTAACATGTATGAATCCTGCATTCTTTCTCCCCCCATAGTAATTAAAAATAAATAATATGCCATTTACCGTTTAGATATTTGTAAGCATACAGTGTTGTAGCAGACAACCTTTTCTTGTTTTGCAAACCAGTTTAATAATGTGCACCTTATGCGTGCTTTGGAGAAACTCAAGAAACTGAGTCAGTGACTGAAATGGCCCAAGATATCACCTTAGATTCCATCTTCATCTGAAAACAAAACAGGCACTTCCTGGTGGTCCAGTGGCTGAGACTGGACACTCCCAAAGAAGGAGGCCCAGGTTCATTCCCTGATCCAAGAACTAGATCTCCCATGCCACAACGGAGAATTTGCATGTTGTAGCTAAGTATCTGGCTTGCCTCAATGAAGGTCGACCTGGCACAGCCAAATTAAAAAAGAAACAAATATTAAAAAAAAATACAACCAAAGGAAAGGAAGGGTATGGTGGTTGTGCAGATTTACGGCTTAGCTTTCCCTATCGATAGAAAAGAAAAAAGAGTTTCAAAAGACTGTGTCTCATCCTTCTATCTGGCATATAGAGAGGATTCCTTTGAAATGAGATTTCTCTGGTAAATGTGACTCACAGAAGAGCTGTCTTGAACTTGGGTTTCAGAGATGATCATGTGTCCTCTAAAAAAATAAAAGTTAATTGGGTCCAACTAATCCTCATGCTGAGGTGGTATATTTTGTGGTAGCATTTGCTCCCCTTCACTTTGGATGTATCCCCATTTGTTTACACTGTCATCTACTGAAGACATCCTGATATTTGAAAGTTTTTAGTTATTACAAGTAGAGCTGTTGTATATAATCATGCGATACTTTTTTGTCTGGACATGTTTTCAAAGCTGTTTAGTAAGTGCTAGCCATGTAGTATTCAGGTCACAGGAGAGCCTTGTTTAGCTGTGGAAACATCCAGCTATGTTTCTCTGTGGCTTGTGGGATCTTCTGGGGTAACAGATCGAACTAGAGTGTCTTGCATTGTCAGGCAGATTCTTTACCACTGAGCCACTCGAGAAGCTGTGCCCTACCCCCTTTTTTTGAGTTTACTGGATCTAATAGGTGTGCAGTGCTACCTCACTGTTATTTTAGTTTGTAATTTCCTAATGATATGTGATTTTGAGTCTTTTTGATAGGCTTATTTACTATCTTTATATTTTTGTAGGCCAGACGTTTAGGTGTATACATTTTTTATGAGATTGTTCTAGATTTTTTGGTATATTTGGAGTACAATCCTTTATCAGATATATATTTTATAAATATATTTTCCTGTGGCTTGTGTTTAAGTTTTGTGAATAAGGTTTTTCACAGTTTAAATTTCTAATTTTTAAAGTTGATGTTATATATGTTTTATGTCCGTTTTTGGATAGACTTTAGTGTGTTGTTGTTGTTGTTAAATTTTATAAGCAGAAGTGAGGTACCGTAGATACAGTTTTAAGTTAAGCTGAGGTACCATAGATACAGTTTTGCCTTTTGTCTGTTGAGAAGTTTGAGTGAGTTTGGTGTACACTGTAACATTATGTCTACATTCATTTGACTGGATATAGCTTCCAATTATTTGTCTAATTGGTTTTGGAGATATCATGGGAAGTCAGTTTTTCCAAGGGAAACTGAGGTCCATGAAACATGAACTCTTTTCGATCGGTCGGAATCACTCTCTGCTATTTCTGACAGATTTGACTTGTTTGGATATCTCATATGAGTGGAATCACAGCACGTTTGTCTTTTTTTGGTCTGGTTTATTTCATTTAATCTAATGACCATAAGGTTTGTCCACATTGTCGCATTGTCAGAATTACTGACTCTGAAGGGCCGAATCAGATTCCATTGTGTGTATACCACAGTTTGTTTATGGAATTGGCTGCCATGGACACTTAGATTGCTTCTGTTTGTTTGCCAGTGTTGAATCATGCTGTTGTGAGTATGACGGAAGAAGTATCCATTTTTTCAGCCCCCTTTCCCAATCCTTTTGGGTACATAGCATGAATTGGAATCAAACTATGTATTTATTCCACGTGTTCGTTTTGGAGTCATTTCTGTAATGTCTTGCAGAGTGACAGCACCATTTAATGTACTTTTTCGTATGGTGGAATACCGTTCAAGCTTCTGAATATACCTTGTGTTGCATATTCAGTCTCCCACCAACGGACACTTGAATGAGTTCTACCTTTGAGCTATCGTGAATGTCACTATGAATATTTGTGTACCAGTTTTTGTTTGAATTATTAACAAATACATTACTATATATAAAAGAAGCCACAAGGACCTACTGTACAGTTTAGGAAACTATTAAATATCTTATGATAATGTATAATGGAAGAGAATCTCAAAAGGAATATATGAAAAGCACATAATAACCATGATATTTATTGTGCCAACACTATGAGTTATCATAGCACTACTCAACGTGTATTTATACATGTCACTAAAACATTCACATCTGTAAGGATATTATAAAAAATTATATAAAAAATCAAGAATTCAAACAGAGAATAAATAAACTTCCTGTCATTGCTCGTCATCATTTATACACTCATACTACCTGCAACACTCATTTTATAAGTGCTGGACTAGCAATTGACATTCTTGTAAACCAAGAGATTGTGAAGGTGTAAGGAAATATAACTTATTGAATTCCTTAATGAAGGATTATAGAACTCTATGTCCATGAAGTGAATGAAATTCCATTTTATTGAGCCACATTCTTACTAGAGTGATGAGCCTCCACCCCACCCAACGTTAGTTCACAATGAAATCCTGCAGTCCTCTGGCCTCAATGTCTGCTTCCTGCTACCGAGAAAGAAAAGATGAGGAAGTCCTGACAAAACCGATGCTATTTTTCTTTTTCTGATTTGTATTTTATCTCAGGGCTTGGCAAAAAGAGGGCCCAACGTGTTTTTAGAGTTCTATCCCAAGGGTTCCTCCAGCATGTTCCCTATGTTGACAAACTGCTGATTATTTTCAACAAAGGACAATGATCTGCACTTCACTATCTGTTGCTTGAGCTGGAATAGCGGGCATCCCTTGAAGTGCAGTCCTTCATGCGGAAGTAGGCATCCCTGAAGCAGTAGTATAAGAGGAACACATTTATCATGTAGACATCGCATCCCATGCAGTTGTAATAATTTTTCAGTTATACCCGTCATCATCGGAGGAACTGACTTGTCCCAGTAATAACGAGAGTACCCAGGATCACAGTTCCTTGACTTATGAGTACTTCCTATGAGTACCCTTATGAGTACTTCTTCCAATGTTGTTTCTCCTACTTTGGTCATGAACAGTAGAAGCTGATGGCAGTGGTCCTTGAAATGTATGTCGATTCCCAGGTGGCACAGTCAGTAAATAATCTGCCTACCAGTGCAGGAGGTGGAAGTGATGTGGGTTTGATCCCTGGTTCAGGAAGATACCAATTCATACGCATGTTTTATGTGAACCAGTTTGATACTCATGAGTTTTTTCTTCTGTATACAGAAAAGCAAATGCTGTTCAAGGACACTGAAAGAACCCTGATTTCGAAAATCAGATCTGTATTGTGAGCAATGCTTAGATATCCGTGAGTCGAAGCATAGTATTATGCCTATCATCCTTGTATTTCCCTCAGTGAAATATGTTGAGGAAAACTCTTCATTCAGGGTCTAGATTCACGAAGAAGCTAAATAGCATTCATCCTTTACGTTGACAACTGTGAATTTAAATCTCCTGTGAATCCTATGTGACAACCACACATACCAACATGAGTTATTAGTATTATATCAATATTTTTAGTCCTATTGTATGTCAACTAAAAAAATCAATATATAATTGTACATGAAGTCAAGACATAAAGTCAGTGCAAATACAAAATGTTCCATCCTTTGAGAAAGGGAGAAAAACATCTCTGTGCTTAGCCTATTGCATTTTATGTATTAGATCCTTAAGTAGTTTATTTACCACACCCTATGAATGATTCACAAATCTTCAGAGAAGAAAGGGTCATTTCTCTTAAACAATGAGTAGTTCAACTCTTCTCAAAGCAAAGTCATAAGTGAGTCTAATTTTGCGTGAGACCATGAAAACTCAGTGTTTTCATTATGCTTGTGCTTATGATGGGAGGAGGTCTGAGAAGGCACTTCTGAAGGATTATTCATACCAGTCGTTCTCATATGTATTGAGTCTTTAAAGGTCGAATCACCGAGGTGTTGCTTCTACACTTGTACTAGGCTGAGCAGCAACATTCCCTTTCTCCCTAAGTGCAGTAGACGTCTGTCTTCTGTCCTCTGGAGTATGTATTGCTTGAGCTCACCACAGCCTAGTAGATGGAAATCGTCAGGATATTCTGGAAACCCTTTTTATTTCAGTCTGCTCAGGAGGTTACCACTGCTGCAAACCTCTGGATTTTACCACGCACTTTTAACAACCTCAGATGAAGGATACAAGTCAACACTCGTGACAGCCACGGGCTTCCATGGCCTATCCATGATTGTTGGCTTTGCTTTCATAATCATCCTGTTTCTTATACCAACTAAACTGTCACTGTATTTTTTAATTACCATTTTATCTTTGATGGTTTTTAGATCTATTATGGATTTTCCTATATATCTTCACTCATCGGTGAGGGTCTTATGTTAGTAGTAGTTACGACAACTGACTTCCAGTCAGTTAGCTCTGGCAGAATAGAAAAAAGAATGACCCATTGTATATTATTAATATTATGTATCAATATATTATTCGTTTTATTGTTTGCAGTCATCCACTTCCAAGTTTCTGAAATAAACTTTCAGAAAAATCACATCCTTTTGAATGTCCGTTTGACTGAATAGGAGCACGGAAATGCTATTCCATAAAATTGTTTACAGTTTCCATTCCGTTCCTCCTGTTTGATGTAGATATCGGCCTTTGGTTCTATCACTAGCTTTGCAAGTAAAAAAAAAATAATTAGAGCTCGTATGGTAATTTTACTGTTAGCAATAAGTTTAGCATAAAATGAACACAGAAGAGGTTACAGTAGACCAAATATGAAAGTCAGTTTAAAAGAAAACATAGTGTTGAATGTTTACAGTAGGAATATAGTTATGAAGTTCCTTTATTATTATTCTATCCTTTCCGTTTCTTTTGCAGGGGTGTTAATGTACAGATTCCAGTACTATGGCTAGAGTGAATAATAGTATCATTATTCTTGAGAGCAACTCTACTAAGTCTTCACGCTCATGTCACTCAAGGTTTTTTAATACCTATTATGTTAGTCGTGTTTGTAGTTTGTGAAGTCACATAAGTTGCATTCATTCAAGCAATAGTATCAAACAGCAATAGCATCAATTATAGATGTGAATCGATATCGAATGTGAATCCATTTCACTGTGACAAGTTATTATTGTAGATATTCTATTCATGCCAGTAACAAAGCTGTGCAGAAATAATACAATGTTTATTAAAAAAATAAGATTTACTAATTTGTTTTTTTATTCTATTTCTTTTAAACAGATTGAATGACAACAGGCTCAACTTTTCATTCACTTGTATGACTATGAGCAGTTTGACCAAGTTGAAGAAGATGACTCGTTTGTAGTCTTCCTCATCAGCTCATTCCATCTACTGGCTTTAAAATCATTTAGTACAGAGCTCACCGTCTAGGTGTTCATCCAGTGTTTTGTTTGCTTATCATGCAGGATCATTTTAAAAGGAAAAGTATGTGTGTATGAGTTAGAGCTCTGATCCCAAGAGTCCATGTAGAAGCTTCCCCTGAGAAATGTATCGTTTTTGCACCAATGCTACTGAAATGTGTGAATGTGGTATACCACGCGTCCCAATAAGTGTAAACAGCTTCACAGGCTACTTATTTGAAATGACCAGTACTCATGACATTCCATTCAACTGAGGACTAAATATAGCCAACGTAGGCTGTGTTTGCCAAATAGACTTTGAAGTATTCTTCACACAGTCCTTCATCGACGCCAGTTTTCAGATCGAAGAAACCCTTGCTCCATGAAGTTTGTGAACACATATACTCATGTTTTGTTTGAGATTTTAAAGTCATTCTTCAGTTTTGTTGGAGGAATGGTTCTGTATATGCCCCGTGGATCCCCAAATCCACTGATGTTCATGTGTCTTGGGGCTTCCCAGGTGGTTCTAGTGGTAAAGAACATG
The DNA here is from genome assembly GCF_042477335.2 of Ovis canadensis. Lineage (NCBI taxonomy): Eukaryota > Metazoa > Chordata > Mammalia > Artiodactyla > Bovidae > Ovis > Ovis canadensis. The sequence continues at coordinate 47,625 of NC_091266.1, read as the reverse complement.
CAGAACATACCCATGCAGGAGACATGGGAGGTATGGATTCCATCCCTGGGGCAGGAAGATCTGAGGGAGAGCATGGCAACCCCCTCCAGTATCTTTGCCTAGAGAATCTCATGGAGAGAGGAGCCTGGTGGGGCCTAGTCCATATGATCCCAAGGAGTTGGACACAATGTAAGTGACTTCGCACAGCACATGATTCGTTGTCATAGCTAATATAATGGAGATGACATAAAAAGAAGCACCAGCGGGCGAAAGTCAATATCCATCACTTTTAAACTTTGGAATGTATTGTGATATTTTACATCCATATTTGTATGACTTGATAGTTGGAGAATCGATGCATGTGAAGGCCTGGTTGTGTTATATGTATGTTGAGGGAAGATATATTTTTATGTGGTTTGACATATGGGTCCCATTTCATTCGTAGACATATGCATACTCATCACTTATCATCATTTTTTTTGAAAAGACCATTGTTTGGAAAGGTTGTTGTCTAACCATGAAAGATGCTTGAAGTCTTGGGCTCCTTAGAGGAAGAATTCAACCCAGGGCCAGTGATGAGGCTTGATCAGTCAGAGCTTTTGTGTCCCAACGTTTTATTAAAGTATAAAAGAGAGAAAGCTTCTGACATAGACATCAGAAGGGGGCAGAAAGAGTGCCCCCTACTCATCTTTGGCTGGATGTTATCTAGCTACTAGCAGTCTACTCATTAGAGAAAGGAATGGCAGCAGACCCCTCACCCACAAGATATATGGAGATGACCGTGGCACCAGGTGAGTCATCCTGGGCCATAAAACGATTGATATGAGCAAATGGATAGCTTCATTCACATAGATCAGGAGAGCCATGTATGAGTAACGCATATTGGTTTGTCAAGTCAGTTCTGAGCCTTTAGGCAGAACCTACTTGAAGATAGAGTCTAGGCTAAATACATAGTACATTCACATAGCTTAAGGCAAACCTTTCCATAAGAAAAATGCCTTGGTCAGCTCAAAGTATGAGAAAAGTGAAGTTCAGGCAGAACCAGGTGTCATTATAGCAACACAGAATTGTAAGAGAAAACCTCTTTTTAAATTTGTATCAAGAAGGGGAAAAAAGATAACAGCTTGTTTCCTCCTGCCTCGGAAGCGACAGATAACAACTGTCTGACACTTGCACCCCATTTCCTCCCTTTGGAGACCCCTGGCCTTCCTGGCTGTTACCCTCTCAGTTTCATTCATTGAGCGTTTTCTGCCTTGTGAAACATTGGGCATAGAAGTATGTGTTTATTTAGGGGTATTTCATCCAATTTCATTTAAATGCATATGTGAATTAGAAAGTTTGACATGCTGTTGCTTTGTATACCGATTGGGAAATGTGAGCCTCCAAGCTTAATTTAGTTTTTCATGTTCATTTTTCTTTTTAGGGGTACAAAGAAAAATAATATGACTGTTAAGATCAGCTTTTGTATTTTTTGCCAAATATGAATTGGGATCACATCGATCAGAGATGAGTCTGTGCATGAAAGCCCTAATAACTAATGCTAATTGACTTCACTACCATGGGATCTTTTCATATCTACCGAGGATTTACTTCATGTATTTCGATTTTAACTTTCTGTCTTACAGCCTTGTTTATAGATCAAAGCTATTTGAAATTGTCATCTGGTTTCAAATGGCTTGTGAGGTTATTCATGAGTGGTTTATAAAACCGAATGGATTGTACGTAGCCATACTTTGTTGTCATTCTATGAATTTGAAGAATGTCTGAAGAATGTCTGCAGTTATGCCTTAAAGATTCATACAATTGATGTCCAATATTTATCTCAATAGACTTGCTTTCAATTTGTAGTTTCCTATGCATATGTCTTTCTTTATGGATTTGGGTAGAACTTGTATTGGAACACTGAAAAATCTGTGATATCAACCCTGCTGACCTTCTTTCTGGTGGTCATCATTAAGATTTTCACGCTCACTGTCACTTTGTGCAATGCTATGGATCCTAGTGGAAACAGGTGCTGTTCATCCTACTTTTGTGAAGATTGAACTCATCGTAGAAAGTGGAATTTGTTGAAATATTTATGGTATAAATAAATCTTTTCTATATAATTACCCAGAGTCCTGGTGCGTATTTGATTGCTAAGTTATAAAATGTGTGAGATAGATGTGATCCATCAATGGCGACTGGATAAGTGGTGGAGAGGTATTTTGGTGATGCAAGAGATTTAAATGATGTGATCACAGTATTTATATCCCTTTTATGTGGATAATGGGTCTTGGATCCATGTTTCAAACCTTACAACCTCGTCTTTTGTTATGCATGGGAAGTGTCAAAAATGAAGAAGATGCGGGTAGGTACTTCAAGGGTAAGTATAGGGCTGAGGGCATGACTATGATGTGGGTTAGGGTTAGGATGTGGATAGGGGGTCAGGTTAGGGTAGGGTAAAGGTTAGAGTTCGTGGAACAGCCCTCCAAACTTGTTAGGGTGAGGTGTGAGGGTTCAGGATGAGGGTGAGGGTAAGGATTCAGGGTGAGGATTCAGGATGAGGGTAAGGGTTCAGGGAGAGGGTGAGGGTGAGGGTTCAGGGTGAAGGTCAGGGTTAGGGTTCGGGGTGAGCGTTCAGGGTGAAGGTGTGGGCCTCACATCTGATACAGGATTGTACTCCAAATATACCCATCCCTTCCCTTGAACAGACCTCTCCCTATGGGAGCCCTTGGCAGTGTGGAACCCACCGGCCTATAAGCCCTCCAAAAGGACGACTGGGGCCTAGGTGCAAAGGCAATGCAGGAGTGGAGCTGAGGCCAGGAAGGCGCCAGTGGTGTCTGCCAACTTTGCAAAGGCTGCTCCTTCCTGGGTAGGAAGCCTAGCAGCGAGGCAAGTGTGGCCAAGGTTCGCCCAGGGCAGAGCAGCCTCGCGCCAGGAACTCTGCCAGATCGGGCCTCTGAGCAGAGCTGGAGCTCTGCCATCGTGGGGGCGCACTCGGCTCCGCCAAGCCCTAAGGCGGCTGGGCTGCTTCATCTTCCCCCTGGGAAGCTAGATTCCCAAATGCTGTTCACTCGGCTTCCAGGCGCCGGCTCCCTGCCCCTCCGTCCGGTCTAGGATCAGGGGCTGCTTCCCCTGACCTGGGGCTGTGGGCGGGAGCCCAGACACACAGGGGCAGGACCCAACCACCTGCACACGTCTCTGCTCCGAGGAGAGCGCTAGGGAACCTACCTGTGTGAGGCAGCTGCTCGGCGCCCACGGAGTCAGCCTCCGGGTGTGCGGGGCTGCAGACCCCAGCCAGGGGCCCTGGGAGCCTGGTGCTCTCTGTGAGGCGCTCAGTCTGGGCGTCCAAGCAACCGATGGAGGAGCCCTGCAGTTGCCCTTTCCTTCCCTCTGACAGAGCTCTCCCTGCTAGAGCCCTGGGCAGTGTGCAAGACACCGGCCCCTAAGCCCTCCCCAAGGACGCCTGGGGTTTAGGTGCAAAGGCAAGGCAGGAGCGGAGCTGAGGCCAGGAAGGCGCCAGTGGCTTGTCCCAGCTTTGCGCAGCCTGCTCCTTCCTGGGCAGGAAGCCTAGCAGGGAGGCAAGTCTGGGTAAGGCTCGCCCAGGGCAGAGCAGCCTCACGCCAGGAACTCTGACAGATCGGGCCTCTGAGCAGAGCTGGAGCTCTGCCCTACTGGAGGCGCACTTGGCTCTGGCCAAGCAGGGCTTTAGCCGCCCGCGGCTGGGCTGCATCTGCTTCCCCTGGGGAAGCTCGCTTCCCCACATACTATTCACTCGGCTTCAAGGCGGAGGCGCGCTGCGCCTCCTGCCGGTCTCGGCAGCTTCACCTGAGCTGGGGTGGGAGGTGGAGGCCACACACGCAGGGGCAGGCCCCAACCAGCTGCACATGTCTCTGCTGGGGAGGAGAGCGCCAGGGAACCTCCGTGTGTGAGTCAACTGCTGGGTGCCCACAGAGTCAGCCTCCAGGTGTGCGGGGCTGCAGACCCCAGCCAGGGGCCCTGGGAGCCTGTTATCTCCGTGCTGCTCTGAGTCTGGGCGGCCAAGAACGGCTGAAGGTGCCCTGCAGTTGCCCTTCCCTTCCCTCTCGCAGAGCTCTCCCTGCTGGAGCCCTTGGCAGTGTGCAACCCACCGTCCCCTAAGCCATCCACAAAGATGTCTGGGGCCTAGATGCAAAGGCAGTGCTTGAGCAGAGCTGAGTCCAGGAAGGCGCCAGTGGTGTCTCCCAGCCTCGCGCAGCCTGCTCCTTCCTGGGCAGGAAGCCTAGCAGCGAGGCAAGTCAGGGCAATGCTGGTCCAGGGCAAAGCTGCCTCGCGCCAGGAACTCTGCCAGATCGGGACTCTGAGCAGAGCTGGAGCTCTGCCGTACTGGAAGCGAACTGGGATCCGCCCAAGCATGGTTTGTAGCTGCACGCGGTTGGGCTGCCTCTGCTTTCCCCGAGCGCCTCCTGCAGGTCTTGGGTCAGGGGCTGCTCCCCTGAGCTGGGGCTCTGGGCATGAGCCCAGACACGTAGGGGCAGGCCCCAGCCACCTGCACACGTCTCTGCTCCGAGGAGAGCGCTAGGGAACCTACGTGTGTGAGGCAGCTGCTGGGCGCCCACGGAGTCAGCCTCCGGGTGTGCGTGGCGGCAGACCCCAGCAAGATGCCCTGGGAGCCTACTGCTCTCCATGCGGCTCTGAGTCTGGGCAGCCAAGCCACCGCTGGAGGAGCACTGCACTTGTCCTTCTCTTCACTCTGACGGAGCTCTCCCTGCTGGAGCTCTTGGTAGTGTGCAAGCCACTGGCCCCAAGCCCTCCCCAAGGACGCCTGCGGCCTTGGTGCAAAGGCAAGGCAGGAGGGGAGCTGAGGCCAGGAAGGCGCCAGTGGCTTGTCCCAGCCTCGCGCAGCCTGCTCCTTCCTGGGCAGGAAGACTAGTAGCGAGGCAAGTCTGGGCAAGGCTCGCCCAAGTCAGAGCAGCCTCACGCCAGGAACTCTGCCAGATCGGGCCTCTGAGCAGAGCTGGAGCTCTGCCGTACTGGAGGCGCACTGGGATCTGCCCAAGCAGGCTTTAGCTGCACGCGGCTGAGCTGCCTCTGCTTCCCCCAAGGAGGCTCGCTTCCCCGCATGCTGTTCACTCGGCTTCCAGGCGGGGGCGCTCTGCGCCTCCTGCAGGTCGTGGCTCAGGGGCTGCTTGCCCTGAGCTGGGGCTGTGGGCGGGAGCCCAGGCACGCAGGGGCAGGCCCCAACCAGCTGCACACGTCTCTGCTGGGGAGGAGAGCGCTAGGGAAGCTACGTGTGTGAGGCAGCTGCTGGGCGCCCACGGAGTCAGCCTCCAGGTGTGCAGGGCTGCAGTCCCCATCCACGGACCCTGGGAGCCAGGTGCTCTCTGGGCGGCGCTGAGTCTGGGCGGCCAAGCAACCGCTGGAGGAACCCTGCACTAGCCCTTCCCTACCCTCGCACAGAGCTCTTCCTGCTGGAGCCCTTGGCAGTGTGCAAGCCACTGGCCCCAAGACTTCCCCAAGGACGCCTGGAGCCTTGGTGCAAAGGCAAGGCAGGAGCGGAGCTGAGGCCAGGAAGGCGCCAGTGGCTTCTCCCAGCCTCGCGCAGCCAGCTCCTTCCTGGGCAGGAAGACTAGTAGTGAGGCAAGTCTGGGCAAGGCTCTCCCAGGGCAGAGCAGCCTCACGCAAGGAACTCTGCCAGATCGGGCCTCTGAGCAGAGCTGGAGCTCTGCCGTACTGGAGGTGCACTCGGCTCTGCCCAAGCAGGCTTTAGCCCCACGCGGCTGAGATGCCTCTGCTTCCCCCAAGGAGGCTCGCTTCCCCGCATGCTTTTCACTCAGCTTCCAGGTGGGGGCGCTCTGCGCCTCCTGCAGGTCTTGAATCAGGGGCTGCTTCCCCTGAGCTGGGGCTGTGGGCGGGAGCCCAGACACGCAGGGGCAGGCCCCAACCAGCTGCACACATCTCTGCTAGGGAGGAGAGCGCCAGGGAACCTCCGTGTGTGAGGCAGCTCCTGGGCGCCCATGAAATCAGCCTCCGGGTGTACAGGGTTGCAGACCCCAGCCAGGGGCCCTGGGAGCCTGGTGCTCTCTCTCTGTGGCCCTCAGTCTGGGGGTCCAAGCAGCCGATGAAGCAGCCCTACACTTGCCCTTCCCTTCCCTCTGACAGAGCTCTCCCTGCTGGAGCCCTTGGCAGGGTGCAAGACACCGACCCTAAGCCCTCCCCAAGGACGCATTGGGCCTAGGTGCAAAGGCAAGGCAGGAGTGGACCTGGGCCCAGGAAGGCGCCAGTGGCCTCTCTAGCCTCTGGCAGTCTGCTCCTTCTTGGGCAGGAAGCCTAGCAGCGAGGCAAGTCAGGGCAATGCTGGTCCAGGGCAAAGCTGCCTCGCGCCAGGAACTCTGCAAGATCGGGACTCTGAGCAGAGCTGGAGCTGTGCCGTACTGGAAGCGCACTCGGATCCGCCCAAGCATGGTTTGTAGCCGCACGCGGCTGGGCTGCCTCTGCTTTCCCCGAGCACCTCCTGCAGGTCTTCGGTCAGGGGCTGCTCCCCTGAGCTGGGGCTCTGGGCATGAGCCCAGACACGTAGGGGCAGGCCCCAGCCACCTGCACACGTCTCTGCTCCGAGGAGAGCGCTAGGGAACCTACGTGTGTGAGGCAGCTGCTGGGCGCCCACGGAGTCAGCCTCTGGGTGTGCGGGGCTGCAGACGCCAGCCAGGGGCCCTGGGAGCCTGGTGCTCTCCGTGTGGTGCTGAGTCTGGGCGGCCAAGCAACCTCTGGAGGAGCCCTGCACTTGTCCTTCTCGTTCCTCTGACGGAGTTCTCCCTGCTGGAACTCTTGGCACTGTGCCAGCCACTGGCCCCAAGCCCTCCTCAAGGACGCCTGGGGCCTTGGTGGAAAGGCAAGGCATGAGCGTAGCTGAGGCCAGGAAGGCGCCAGTGGCTTGTACCAGCCTCGCGCAGCCTGCTCCTTCCTGGGCAGGAAGCCTAGCAGCGAGGCAAGTCTGGGCAAGGCTCGCCCAGGGCAGAGCGGCCTCACGCCAGGAACTCTGCCAGATCGGGCCTCTGAGCAGAGCTGGAGCTCTGCTGGACTGGAGGCGCACTCAGCTCTGCCCAAGCAGGCTTTAGCTGCACGCGGCAGAGCTGCCTCTGCTTCCCCCAAGGAGGCTCGCTTCCCCGCATGCTGTTCACTCGGCTTCCAGGCGGGGGCGCTCTGCGCCTCCTGCAGGTCTTGGCTCAGGGGCTGCTCCCCTGAGCTGGGGCTCTGGGCGTGAGCCCAGACACGTAGGGGCAGGCCCCAGCCACCTGCACACGTCTCTGCTCCGAGGAGAGCGCTAGGGAACCTCCGTGTGTGAGGCAGCTGCTGGGCGCCCACGGAGTCAGCCTCCGGGTGTGCGTGGCGGCAGACCCCAGCAAGGTGCCCTGGGAGCCTTCTGCTCTCCATGCGGCTCTGAGTCTGGGCAGCCAAGCAACCGCTGGAGGAGCACTGCACTTGTCCTTCTCTTCACTCTGACGGAGCTCTCCCTGCTGGAGCTCTTGGTAGTGTGCAAGCCACTGGCCCCAAGCCCTCCCCAAGGACGCCTGCGGCCTTGGTGCAAAGGCAAGGCAGGAGGGGAGCTGAGGCCAGGAAGGCGCCAGTGGCTTGTCCCAGCCTCGCGCAGCCTGCTCCTTCCTGGGCAGGAAGACTAGTAGCGAGGCAAGTCTGGGCAAGGCTCGCCCAAGTCAGAGCAGCCTCACGCCAGGAACTCTGCCAGATCGGGCCTCTGAGCAGAGCTGGAGCTCTGCCGTACTGGAGGCGCACTCGGCTCTGCCCAAGCAGGCTTTAGCCGCATGGGGCTGACCTGCCTCTGCTTCCCCCGAGGAGTCTCACTTCCCCGCCTGCTGTTCACTCGGCTTCCAGCCGAGGGCGCTTTGCGCCTCCTGCAGCTCTTGGCTCAGGGGCTGCTTGCCGTGAGCTGGGGCTGTGGGCGGGAGCCGAGACACGCAGGGGCAGCCCCCAACCAGCTGCACACATCTCTGCTGGGGAGGAGAGCGCCAGGGAACCTCCGTGTGTGAGTCAACTGCTGGGTGCCCACGGAGTCAGGCTCCAGGTGTGCGGGGCTGCAGACCCCAGTCAGGGGCCCTGGGAGCCTGTTATCTCCGTGCTGCTCTGAGTCTGGGCGGCCAAGAACCGCTGAAGATGCCCTGCAGTAGCCCTTCCCTTCCCTCTCACAGAGCTCTCCCTGCTGGAGCCCTTGGCAGTGTGCAACCCACCGTCCCCTAAGCCATCCACAAAGATGTCTGGGGCCTAGATGCAAAGGCAGTGCTTGAGCAGAGCTGAGTCCAGGAAGGCGCCAGTGGTGTCTCCCAGCCTCGCGCAGCCTGCTCCTTCCTGGGCAAGAGGCCTAGCAGCGAGGCAAAATCTGGCATGGCTCGCCCAGGGCAGAGCAGTCTCGCGCCAGCAACTCTGCCAGATCGGGCCTCTGAGCAGAGATGGAACTCTGCCATATTGGAGGCGCACTCGGATCCGCCCAAGCAGGGGTTGCAACTGCACCCGGCTCGGCTGCCACGTATTCCCTCAAGGAGGCTCGCTTCCCCGCATGCTGTTCACTCGGCTTCCAGGCGGAGGCGCTCTGCGCCTGCTGCAGGTCTTGGCTCAGGGGCTACTTTCCCTGAGCTGCGGCTGTGAGCGGGAGCCTAGACACGCAGGGGCAAACCCCAACCAGCTGCACACGTCTCTGCTGGGTAGGAGAGCGCTAGGGAACCTCCGTGTGTGAGGCAGCTGTTGGGCGCCCATGAAATCAGTCTCCGGGTGTGCGGGGCTGCAGACCCCAGCCAGGGGCCCTGGGAGCCTGGTGCTCTCTGTGAGGCGCTCAGTCTGGGCGTCCAAGCAACCGATGGAGGAGCCCTGCAGTTGCCCTTTCCTTCCCTCTGACAGAGCTCTCCCTGCTGGAGTCCTTGGCAGTGGGCAAGACACCGGCCCCTAAGCCCTCCCCAAGGACGCCTGGGGCCTAGGTGCAAAGGCAAGGCAGGAGCGGAGCTGAGGCCAGGAAGGCGCCAGTGGCTTGTCCCAGCTTCTCGCAGCCTGCTCCTTCCTGGGCAGGAAGCCTAGCAGGGAGGCAAGTCTGGGTAAGGCTCGCCCAGGGCAGAGCAGCCTCACGCCAGGAACTCTGACAGATCGGGCCTCTGAGCAGAGCTGGAGCTCTGCCCTACTGGAGGCGCACTTGGCTCTGGCCAAGCAGGGCTTTAGCTGCCCGCGGCTGGGCTGCATCTGCTTCCCCCTGAGGAAGCTCGCTTCCCCACATGCTATACACTCGGCTTCAAGGCGGAGGCGCGCTGCGCCTCCTGCCGGTCTCGGCAGCTTCACCTGAGCTGGGGTGGGAGGTGGAGGCCACACACGCAGGGGCAGGCCCCAACCAGCTGCACATGTCTCTGCTGGTGAGGAGAGCGCTAGGGAAACTCCGTGTGTGAGACAGCTGCTGGGCGCCCACGGAGTAAGCCTCCGGGTGTGCAGGGCTGCAGTCCCCATCCACGGACCCTGGGAGCCAGGTGCTCTCCGGGCGGCGCTGAGTCTGGGCGGCCAAGCAACCTCTGGAGGAGCCCTGCATATGTCCTTCTCGTTCCTCTGTCGGAGTTCTCCCTGCTGGAACGCTTGGCACTGTGCCAGCCACTGGCCCCAAGACCTCCCCTAGGACGCCTGGAGCCTTGGTGCATAGGCAAGGCAGGAGCGGAGGTGAGGTCAGGAAGGCGCCGTGGCTTGTCCCAGCCTCGCGCAGCCTGCTCCTTCCTGGGCAGGAAGCCTAGCAGTGAGGCAATTCTGGGCAAAGCTCGCCCAGGGCAGAGCGGCCTCACGCCAGGAACTCTGCCAGATCGGGCCTCTGAGCAGAGCTGGAGCTCTGCCGGACTGGAGGCTCACTCAGCTCTGCCCAAGCAGGCTTTAGCTGCACGCGGCTGAGCTGCCTCTGCTTCCCCCAAGGAGGCTCATTTCCCCGCATGCTGTTCACTCGGCTTCCAGGCGGGGGCGATCTGCGCCTCCTGCAGGTCTTGGCTCAGGGGCTGCTTGCCCTGAGCTGGGGCTGTGGGCGGGAGCCCAGGCACGCATGGGCAGGCCCCAACCAGCTGCACACGTCTCTGCTGTGGAGGAGAGCACCAGGGAAACTCCGTGTGTGAGACAGCTGCTGGGCGCCCATGAAATCAGCCTCCCGGTGTACGGGGTTGCAGACCCCAGCCAGGTGCCCTGGGCGCCTGGTGCTCTCTGTGTGGCGCTCAGTTTGGGCGTCCAAGCAACCGATGAAGCAGCCCTGCAGTTGCCCTTCCCTTCCCTCTCACAGAGCTCTCCCTGCTGGTGCCCTTGGCAGGGTGCAAGACACCGACCCTAAGCCCTCCCCAAGGACGCCTGTGGCCTAGGTGCAAAGGCAAGGCAGGAGCGGAGCTGAGGCCAGGAAGGCGCCAGTGGCGTCTCCCAGCCTCGCGCAGCCTGCTCCTTCCTGGGCAGGAAGCCTAGCAGCGAGGCAAGTCATGGCAAGGCTCGCCCAGTGCAGAGAAGCCTCGCGCCAGCTACTCTGCCAGAACGGGCCTCTGAGCAGAGCTGGAGCTCTGCCGTCCTGGAGGCTCACTCGGCTCCAGCCAAGTAGGGCTTGAGCCAAACGAGGCTGGGCTGCCTCTTCTTCCCTCGAGCAGGCTCGCCTCCAGGCCAGCGGGTCAGTCGGCTTCCAGGTGGGGGCGCTCTGCGCCTCCTGCAGGTCTTGGCTCAGGGGCTGCTTGCCCTGAGCTGGGGCTGTGGGCGGGAGCCCAGGCACACAGGGGCAGGCCCCAACCAGCTGCACACGTCTCTGCAGGGGAGGAGAGTGCTAGGGAGCTACGTGTGTTAGGCAGCTGCTGGGCGCCCAGGGAGTCAGCCTGCGTGTGTGCGGGGCTGCAGACCCCAGCCAGGGGCCCTGGGAGCCTGGTGCACTCGGTTTGGCGCTGAGTCTGGGCAGCCAAGCAACTGCTGGAGGAACCCTGCACTAGCCCTTCCCTACCCTCGCACAGAGCTCTTCCTGCTGGAGCCCTTGGCAGTGTGCAAGCCACCGGCCCCAAGCCCTCCCCAAGGACGCCTGGGGCCTAGGTGCAAAGGCAAGGCAGGAGCGGAGCTGAGGCCAGGAAGGCGTCAGTGGCGTTTCCCAGCCTCGCGCAGCCTGCTCCTCCTGGGCAGGAAGCCTAGCAGCGAGGCAAGTCTGGGCAAGGCTCGCCCAGGGCAGAGCAGCCTCGCGCCAGCAACTCTGCCAGATCGGGCCTCTGAGCAGAGCTGGAGCTTTGCCGTCCTGGAGGCTCACTCGGCTCCAGCCAAGTAGGGCTTGAGCCAAAGGAGGCTGGGCTGCCTCTTCTTCCCTCGAGGAGGCTCGCCTCCCCGCCAGCTGTTCACTCGGCTTCCAGGTGGGGGCGCTCTGCGCCTCCTGCAGGTCTTGGCTCAGGGACTGCTTGCCCTGAGCTGGGGCTGTGGGCGGGAGCCCAGGCACGCAGGGGCAGGCCCCAACCAGCTGCACACGTCTCTGCTGGGGAGGAGAGCGCTAGGGAAGCTACGTGTGTGAGGCAGCTGCTGGGCGCCCAGGGAGTCAGCCCCCGGGTGTGCGGGGCTGCAGACCCCAGCCAGAGGCCCTGGGAGCCTGGTGCACTCGGTTTGGCGCTGAGTCTGGGCGGCCAAGCAACCGCTGGAGGAGCCCTGCACTAGCCCTTCCCTTCCCTCGCACAGAGCTCTTCCTGCTGGAGCCCTTGGCAGTGTGCAAGCCACCGGCCCCTAAGCCCTCCCCAAGGACGCCTGGGGCCTAGGTGCAAAGGCAAGGCAGGAGCGGAGCTGAGGCCAGGAAGGCGCCAGTGGCATCTCCCAGCCTCGCGCAGCCTGCTCCTTCCTGGGCAGGAAGCCTAGCAGCGAGGCAAGTCTGGGCAAGGCTCGCCCAGGGCAGAGCAGCCTCCCACCAACAACTCAGCCAGATAGGGCCTCTGAGCAGAGCTGGAGCTCTGCCGTCCTGGAGGCTCACTCGGCTCCAGCCAAGTATGGCTTGAGCCAAACGAGGCTAGGCTGCCTCTTCTTTCCTCGAGGAGGCTCGCTTCCCCGCATGCTGTTCCCTCGGCTACCAGGCGGGGGCGCTCTACGCCTCCTGCAGCTCTTGGCTCAGGGGCTGCTTGCCCTGAGCTGGGGCTGTGGGTGGGAGCCCAGGCACGCAGGGGCAGGCCCCAACCAGCTGCACACGTCTCTGCTGGGGAGGAAAGCGCTAGGGAAGCTACGTGTGTAAGGCAGCTGCTGGGCGCCCAGGGAATCAGCCTCCGGGTGTGCGGGGCTGCAGACCCCAGCCAGGGGCCCTGGGAGCCTGGTGCTCTCCGTGCGGCGCTGAGTCTCGGCGGCCAAGCAACAGCTGGAAGAGCCCTGCACTTGCCCTTCCCTTCCCTCTCACAGAGCTCTCCCTGCTGGAGCCCTTGGCAGTGAGCAAGCCACCGGCCCCTAAGCCCTCCCCAAGGACGCCTGGGGCCTAGGTGCAGAGGTAAGGCAGGAGCGGAGCTGAGGCCAGAAATGCGCCAGTGGCGTCTCCCAGCTTCGCGTAGCGTGCTTTTACTCCTGGAGCCCTTGCCTGTGCGGCACTCAGTAGCCCCTAATCGTGACTCCAAACCCCGAACTCCACCCTGACCTCAAAACCCTATTATCCGAACCCGTAAACTGAATGCCTAGCTCGAATCCCCAAACAATGAACCTTAAACCTGATACCTTAACCCTAACCCAACCTCAAACCAAAACACCTACCGCTTAATCCCAAACCCAAACTCCAATCTCCAAACCGAAACCCCAAACCGCAAACCTCTAACCCCGAAGCCAAACCCCATACCCCAAACCCCAAGCCCCTAATCAGAACAAGAACCCCCAAACTCCGAACCCCAAACCCCTAACTCGAACACCATACCATGAACCCCAACCCATTTCCCGAATCCAAATCTCTAACCCCAAGCACCGAACTCCAAACCTGAACCCCAATCCCCTAACCCAATCCCCTACCTGAACCCTTTACCATAACCCGAAAACGAAACACCAAACCCCTAACCCATAACCTGAACTGCGACCCCCTACCCTAAAACAGAAGCCCCTGTCACTAACCCCTAACCAGAACAGCGAACCCCTTAACCGAACCTCAAACGCTGAACCCCAAACCCCTAACCCGATCCGTGAACCCCTAACTCGAACCCGAACCCCCAACCCGAGCCCCAAACCCAAGCCCCGACCCCCAAACCCCATACCACAAACCCCGAACCACGTAGCCCAAACCCCGAATCCATAACTCAAACCCCGAACCCCAAATCTGGAACCCGAACCCCCAACCCCAAACCGCTAACACGAACCCCAAACCCAAACCGCACACCCCTAATGCCTTACCGGAAACGCAAACCCATAAACTGAACCCCAAACCCTGAACCCAAACCCCTAACCTGTACCCCACACCCCACACCCCCAACCCAAACCCCAAACCCCTAACCCAAACTGCGAACACCTAAACCGAATTCTAAACCCCGAAACCCAACCCCCAAAACCCAACCCTCAAACCCAAACTCCAAACCCCTGATCCGAACCCCAAACCCCAAACCCCTAACCGGAACCCCAAACCTCAAACCCCAAACCGCACACCCCAAACCCCTAAGCCGAACCTCGAACTCCCAACCCCTAACTCCTAACCTGAACAGCGAAACTCAAAACTGCACCTCACACCCCCATCCCCAAACCCTGAACCCAAACCCCCGAAGCCCAAACCCCAAACCTCAAATCTTGACCCCCGAACCACAAATCTCACTTACTGAACCTCTAATCGGAACCCCCAACCCCAATCCTCGAACCCCAATTCCCGAACCCCAAACCCAAACCCCAAACCCCTAATCCGTAACCCAAACTGCAAACCCAAAAACCGAACCCCAAACCCCCAAACCACAACCCTGAACCCAAAGCCCAAACCCATAACTGGAACCCCAAACCGCGAACCCCTGACCCAAATCCCAGACTCCAAACCCCAAATCCCTAACCCCTAACCAAATCCGTGAACCCCTATCCCAAACCGCGAACCCCAAACCCCAACCCTCAACCCCTAACCTGAAAAGCGAACCCCAAACCTCGAACTCCAAACCCCAAACCCAAACCCAAACCGCGAACCCCAAAACCCAAACCCATAACCCGAATCCCAAACCCAAAACCCCTAACCTGAATCCCAAACCTCCAACCCAAGCCGTGAACCCCAAACCCCAAACCCTTCATCCTAACCTCAAACCCAAACCCGAACTGTGAACCCCTAACCCAATCTGAGAGCCCCTAACCTGATCCCCAAACCCCAAACCCAAACCTCAAACCACAAACCCAAACCGCGAACCCCAAACCCTTTACCTGAACCTCAAACCCCAAACCCGAACTGCGAACCCCGAACCTGAACTGAGAACCCATAACCTGATCCCCAAATCTGAAACGCGAACCCCTAATCCGAACCCCAAACCCCAAACCCAAACCGCGAACCCCTAACCCAAACCCCGAACCCCTAAGCTGAACCTTGAACCCCTAATTGGAACCCCAAACTTCAAACTAGAACCGCGAACCCCTAACCCCAAACGCTGAACCCCAAACCACAAACACGAACCCTGAACCCGAACCCTAAGTAGAGAGGGGATTCCTCGCACCCGAACTCTGAACCTGAACCCTAACAAGTTGGGGGGATGCCGGAACCCTAAACCTAACCCTAACAATAAAACTCTAACATAAACATAAACTTTTCTGGCCTAAGCCCCGCCCCTTGCTGTCCCTCACCCCCTAAAAGCAAACGAGGCAAAACTGGGACTTGAATGCCTGACCTACAGAGCCAAGTTGGATGTTTAACTGGTTGTCAGCCTAACCGCTTCGCTAGGGAGGATTACTGGGTTTTGTCTTGCTCCCAGGCTCTCTTCAAGCCTCACCCCGCCACGGCAGGCTAATAAAGAACTATGGACCCTATTAGCGCTCACTTTAAGCTGTAACCCCAACACTAATGCCAACCCTAACCGTAACCCAAACCCTGACCCTGACCTGAACCCTAACCCAAACCCGAACTCTAAGAAGAGGGGGGTCCCCGAATTCTAACCTGAACCCGAACCCTAACAAGTGGGGGGGTTGCCCGAACCCTAACCCTAAGCTTAACAATAAACCTCTAAAATAAAAAAATTTTCTGGTCTAAGCCCTGGCTCTTGCAGTCCCCTGCCCGTTAAAAGAAAAAGGTTAGACTGGAGACTTGAACTCCTGACTTACAGGCCATAGTCTGCCTGCCTAGTGGCCTCCCTAACCCCTATGCTACAGAGGCTTGCTGCTTTCAGCAGGGCTCCCGAACCCTCTTCAAGCCTCGGCCCGCCAGGGCAGGCTAATAAAGAACTATGAGCCCTATTAGGGCTCACTTTAAGCTGTAACCCCAACACTAATGCTAACCCTAACCGTAACCTGAACCCTGACCCTGACATGAACCCTAACCCAAACCCGAACTCTTAGAAGAGGGGGGTTCCCCAAATTCTAACCCTAACCCTGAACCCGAACCTGAACAAGTTGGGGGGTTGCCCGGACCCTAACCCTAAGCTTAACAATAAACCTCTAAAATAAAAATAAACGTTTCTGGTCTAAGCCCCGCCTCTTGCTGTCCCCCGCCCCCTAAGAGCAAAAGAGCTAAGCTGCGGACTTGAACTCCTGACTTACAGACCATAGTCTGCCTGCTTACCAGCGCACCTAACCTCTATGCTACAGAGGCTTGCTGCTCTGACAGAGATCCCGGACCCTCTTCAAGCCTCTGCCCGCCAGGGTCTGGCTCTATAGAATATCATGGCTGTCCTAGGTCATCTTTGCTTTCTATAGTCATAGTTTTATCCCTAAATCATAGACAGATCAGCTGAGAAAAAGCTTGGATTGTCTCGGTGGGGTGGATTTGCTTGTCCTTGTGTTTCACCTGGAGGCAGTCGCGGTCCCGCAGGCCTGTCCTGGAAGGGGGCGTGGGGGTGGGGCGCACCGTGAGCGCGTCGGGGGCGGGGCCAACCTGGGCGGCTGGTCAGGAGCGCGGCTCACGTGAGCGGGTCTGGGGCGGGATGAACATGGCGGCGCGTCGGGGGCCAGGGCTCTCAGGGCTCGCCATTGCAGCTGGGAATGCTCGTTTCGTGGGCTCCTGGGTCCCCGTCGATTGGCATCCAGCGAGCAGAGCGCAGGGCTGTGGGCCACAGGTAAGGGAACTCAGACTGGGCGGAGCAGGGAACCATGTATTCTGCCCTCTTTGTTTGCAGTCTCGGAGCCGACTAAAATGGCGGTCGCAGAAAAGCCTCGCCTTTGGGGCCAAGGGTTTTACCGCTTTACCCCTTTGCATAAAGCTCAGACCCGCGCGGTTTTCCCAAGCAGCCTAGTGTATTGCTTCCTACAGGCCTGGAGAGGATAACAGGCAGGAAGGCCAGGGGTCTCCAGACAGAGAAAATAGACTGCAAGTGTCAGACGTTTTTTCCTCTCTTAAGAGGCCGGAGGAGACAAAAGAGTGCTGCATTTTTTTTCCTCCATCTTGATACAAATTTAAAAGGAGGTTTCTCAGAAAATTCTGTGTTGCCATGACCACTCCTGGCTCCACCTGAATTTAACTTTCCTCAAACCTTGAACTAAGCAATGCATTTTTCTTATGGAAATGTTTGTCTTAAGGTATGCTAATGTACTATGTATTTACCCAAGGCTCTGTCTTCAGGTCAGTTTCCCCTAAAGGCTCAGAAAAAACTTGACAAACCGGTATGTTTTACTCATACCTTGTTCTCTTAATCTATGTGAATGAAACTATATATTTGCTTGGAAATCTGCCTTTCTTCAAGATTCATGTCCATCATTTTATGGCCTGGGATGACTCATCTGCTGCCAATGTTATCTCAATGCATGCTGTGGGTGAGGGGCCTGGTGCCATTCTCTGACACATTGTCTTTCTTTCATTAGCAGACTGCTAGTGGCTCTATAACATCTGGCTAAAGACTAGCAGGGGGTACTCTTTCTTCCCCCTTTTACTGTCTATGTCAGCAGCTCTCTCGATCTCTTTTATATTTTAATAAAACTTTTTAACAGAAAACCTCTGAGCCATCAAGCTTCGTCACTTGCCCTGGATTGAATTCTCCTCTGGAGTCCAAGAATGCTGGCATCTTTTGTGGTTTAGCAACCACCTTTCAGCCTTTTGTAATTCATATTGAATCTTCATTTCAGATTGAAGATGCATTCCATGGTATTGCCAACTGAAGCCTTTTCATCGCTATGGAGTATCTGTCCATGTCTTTAAGGTATTTTTCAGCAATCAAGTATCATTTCCAGTGTGCCAGTCTTGTTATCCTCATTCTGTCCATAGCAAAGTCTTTTATTAATGTTGACATGACTGAAAGGGAATCGTTTGTTTAAATTCCTTTTCAGATTGTTATTTGCTGGTGTATACAGATAACACTGTGTCATCATCCATTTGTATCAGTTTGGACAGCTTGATAGTTGTCTTTAGTTTCTTTAATTTCTCATAATTTAAGATGACCCTGGCTCATATATTTACAGTCTCACCCCTAGTCTCAGTCATTTCTTCAAAGAACTGTCCCTTTTTTTAACATTACATTATTTTTGACTGTGCTGGGTCTTTATTGCTCGTTTGTCTAGTTGTAGTGAGCAGAGGCTACCCTCTAGTTGCTGTGCCATGGCTTCTCATTGCAGTGCTTTCTCTGTTTGCAGAACTTGGGCTCTGGAGCATGCAAACTTCTAGAGTTGTTCAAGGGCTTCGTTGCCCCTGGGCGTGTGGGATCTCCTACACAGGAATTGAACCCGTGTTCCCTGCATCGGTAGGCAGATTCTTTACCACCGGGCCATCGGAGATGTTTCCTGTTCCCTTTTATTAGAGAATGATATTTAAAACATACATGTAGGAGCTCAATATGCTCAGCTGACAAATACATGGATATATATATACATGTATTCCAGCTCACCTTTGAACATATTCAGTTAAAGGTAATTTGTGATGTCTCCAACCTGATCCACCACGACATGGACATTGTAACGTTTCCTTTTGTTTATCTGTAACTTTGCATTCCAATGGTAAGATACCTGGCTTCCACCGCTTGTCATACACAGAATTCAGTGCTTGTCCCACGTGGTTACTGAAAAAAAACTGTCAGATTGTCTTTCAAAGGGGGCTCTGCATGCATTGCACCAGTATCTTGAGTATGTTTTTGTATGATAGTTTACTATCAGTATACCCTCAGTGGCCAGGTGTCTATTTCAGTCGCTACCAATTATGAATGGGCTTGTTTGCTCTAGTGTTCTTGGACAATTCGAATACAGTTTCTTTGTCAGATATGCATTTTTTTTAGGAAAACAGTTTTATTGATTGTTGGCTGTGTTGCATCTTTGTGTGTGGGCTTTTCTCTAGTTTTGGTGAGCATGGGCCATAACTAGTGGTTTGCAGGCTTCTCACTGCAGTGTCTCCTCTTGTTGAGGGGCACAGGCTCATGGGCTTCAGTGGCTGCAGCATGTGAACTCGGCATCGTGGCTTCCAGGATCTAGAGCACAGGCTCGGCAGTTGTGGCACACGGGCTCCATAGGATGTGGGATCTTCCCATCCTAGGGATCGCACATGCATCTCCAGCACCAGGGTGTGGATTCTTTGGAATCTATGGAACTACCAGGGCATATTTTAGATTCTAGTTTTCCACACATGTATCTAGTGAAAGAGGCCAGGATCAAGAGGCATGGCAGCTGGGAATCCTCAGCCCCAGCTCTGGTGTGCTATCCAAAGCTCTGGGGCCTTTGGTGAGCAGCTCAGCTTCCCTGGGACTGTTTCCTCCCGTCAGAAATGCCCTGCTTTTGGACTGTAGCCCACCAAGCTCCTCTGTCCCTGGGATTTCTGAGACCAGAGTACTGCAGGTGGTGCCATTTCCTTCTCTGCTGCTGCTGCTGCGTCGCTTCAGTCGTGCCTGACTCTGCGCGACCCCATAGACAGCAGCCTACCAGGCTCCTCTGTCCCTGGGATTCTCCAGGCAAGAACACTGGAGTGGGTTGCCATGTGCTTCTCCAGTGCATGAAAGTGAAAAGTGAAAGTGAAGTCACTCAGTGAAGTCGTGTCCATCTCTTAGTGACCCCGGGGTTGCAGCCTACCAGGCTCCTCTGTCCGTGGGATTCTCCAGGCAATGGTACTGGAGTGGGCTGCCATTGCCTTCTCTGATTTCCTTCTCTGCAAGATAGCGTTTTGAAGATATTTTCTCCTGGATATTGCTTTTGATGAAGGAAGGGGGATCCCTTCCAGGGCTTGAGAGTGAGTTCTTGTCTGACACTGGGCAATGAGTTGTCTGAGGAGAGGAGTGCTGTCCAAGCGAGAGGCTTTATTGGGAAGGGCTGCCGGGGTGGAGGGCAGGAGGGTGAGGGAAACGGAGAGAGCCACTCTGTCATGTGGCTCACAGTCTCAGGTTTTATGGTCATCGGGTTAATTTCTGGTTTGTCTCTTGCCAGGCATTCTGAATTGGGATCTCTCTTGGGGGCACACACATCACTCAGCTGAGATGGATTCCAGCGAAGTGGATCCTGGGAGGTTGGTAGGACCTCTGAACTGGAGCCTCCCATCACCTGACCTCTCCAGAATTCTGGTTGGTGGTAGCTTGTTAGTTCCTTGTTCCTTCCCAGGCCCTCCTGTTGTAAGATGACTCCTGCAAGTGTTTTCTTTTCTCTGTTGCCTGGCCAGGGTGGGTGGTCGGTGGTTCATTTAATAGTTTGTTTTTGGTTCTCTCGAGTAAGGTCCTCCACAGGGTAAATGTATGAAATGATAAAAGGCAATGTTTTAACTAATTTGTATTCATAATTTGGTAAGTTGGCTTGTTTTGTGTATGTTAGACCTGATCACCAGACCGAAGGTCATGTAGAACTTTAGTAGTTTTCTAAAATTCTATAGTTTTTAAAATGGAGTTACCTTGTTGCAAAGTTTGTGTTTATGTTCATATTTTTTTAAACAGTTATTTCTTTTTAGTTGATTGATCATTGCTTTACAATATTGGTTTGATTTGTCATACATCCACATGAATTAACCATAGGTGTACCTATGTCCTCTTGCTCTTGAATCTCCCTCCCACCTCGCACGCATTCCCACCTCTCCAGGTTAATACTGAGCCCCAGTTTGAGTTCCCTGAATCATACAGCAAATTCCCATTGGTTTACATATTTACAAATGTAGGTGTACCTGCACCCATGCTGCTCTCTCCATTCATCTCACCCTCTCCCTCTTGTTCTCCACCCTCGTCTGTAAGTCTGTTCTCTATGTCTGCACCTCCATTGCTGCTCTGTGAACAGACTCGTCAGTACCATCCTTCTAGATTACATGTTTTTCTCTCTTTGACTGACTTCCCTCCCCTTTATTAGAACAAACTCAAATGTGTTCCTTTTTATGGCTGCATTCCATACAGGCTCTGTTTGTTCCTTAGCCATGTTTTGCAGAGGGTCATGGAGCTATTCTGCTCCATTTCAGTTTGGGCTTCCAGTCTGAGTGCTCGCAGCAGAGCTGCTTCTGGGTGAGCCCTCTGAGGTCTGTGAGCGCCGGGCTGCCCGCTCTTCTCCTGTGGCCCGAAGGGGGCGCCAAAGGCCCCTCTGACCCGCGGGAGCAGGACGCTTTGCCTTTAGACTCTGCTCCGTGAGCAGCTGGCGGGAGCTTTGTCTCCTCAGGACCATCAGGGCTCAGGCTTCTGGATAACAGGGCTGCATCCAGGCTGAGAGGAGCAGGGTTGCCTCAGTGCCCACCAGCAGGGAGGCGCTGCAAGAGCGAAAAATGAGGACGGAGTAGACGTTTCCTGTGTCCAGCTGAGGGCTGACTGGGGGTCCATCTCAGAGGACTCAGGGGGAAAGAGCTCCGTGTGCAAAGCGGTGGGTTTTCAGTTAGATTTGCGTTAGATGATGTAGAGGATGAACACTGATGTTCTTCCGTGTAGGTGGCCATTTTCCTGTCACTGTTTCTTGAGAAGACTGTCCTTTCCTCTTCGCTCGTTCCTGGTTTGATTTTCAGGAACTGACCATGTACAGGTGGGTTCGTTTCTGGGCTCTCTATTCTCTCCTGGAGTCCATGTGTCTGTGTTCCTGCCAGTTCCTCACTGTGGTGGTCACTACAGCTCCGTGATGTAGTTTGAAGAGGGATAGGAAGATGCCTCCAGCTGTGTTCCTCTTTCTCAGAGTCTTTTTGGCCGTTTAAGGTCCTGTTCAACAGTAGCAGTCTAATATGAGGAATACTTCTATTTCTGTGAAAAATGCCATTGAATATTATTTTGTGATTGCAGTCCGTGTATTTGTTGATGACTTTGGTTGGAATGGACCTTTTAATTCCTCATTGTTCCAGTGCATGAGCGTGGAACAGTTTTCTGTGTATTTGTGTTTTCTTTGGTTTCTTTATCAGTGCTTTCTAGTTTTCTGACTACTGGTCTTTTATGTTCTTGATTAAGTTTGTTGCTAGATGTTTTATTTAAGTGGGATTTTCTTAATATTTTTTTCTGATTGTTATTAGTGTGTAGAAATGCAAGTGATTTCTGGACTGTAAATGGTAGTATTTTATATGATTGTAAATTGATCCGAAATGATTCCGCTTTACTGAATGTAGCCTAACAACTTTTTGTGAAGTGATGTGGATCATTTTATCTGTAAGATCTGTTTCTCCTGCAGTAGGTCATCCAGAGGACCCAAGACATGGTGGTTACTAATAGACGTCCCACAGTACTTCTTCATTCCACGTGGACTCCTTCACGGGCAGTGAGCATCGCAGCTTCCCTTGAACTTCATCTGGGTAAGTCTTGGCCTGTATCAGAAAGTTTCCTGCCTGTCTGCTCTAAATTTCTTTTGTGGTATCGACATGGTTGTTTTGAAACCTAGTATACTTTCCAGTCATTTAAAATGTACAGAAAATGCCTAGCAATGGGAACAAGTGCTAGCATTTGCCACATCATCTAAAATACTCCATGTGTTTTATCCAAAATGGGTGCCTTCTTCAGAACCAGCACATAATCTCCAAAATCAGGAAATCATATGGTATCTACATTATAATGTAATCCACCACCCCACTTCCACTTTTAGCAATTGTTCAAATGTATGAATATATCTTTTGTTTCCATCTTCATCCTTTTTTCTTTATTTAGAGTGTTACTGAGATTTTCAGTTATTTGGACAAACTTGATGGATTGAAAGCAGACATGGTGAATAAGGGTTCTGGGTGGCCTTTCCTATGTGGATTTTTTTTTTCACTGAAGATGGTTTTAATATTTATTCATGTTGTAACATGTATGAATCCTGCATTCTTTCTCCCCCCATAGTAATTAAAAATAAATAATATGCCATTTACCGTTTAGATATTTGTAAGCATACAGTGTTGTAGCAGACAACCTTTTCTTGTTTTGCAAACCAGTTTAATAATGTGCACCTTATGCGTGCTTTGGAGAAACTCAGGAAACTGAGTCAGTGACTGAAATGGCCCAAGATATCACCTTAGATTCCATCTTCATCTGAAAACAAAACAGGCACTTCCTGGTGGTCCAGTGGCTGAGACTGGACACTCCCAAAGAAGGAGGCCCAGGTTCATTCCCTGATCCAAGAACTAGATCTCCCATGCCACAACGGAGAATTTGCATGTTGTAGCTAAGTATCTGGCTTGCCTCAATGAAGGTCGACCTGGCACAGCCAAGTTAAAAAAGAGACAAATATTAAAAAAAATACAACCAAAGGAAAGGAAGGGTATGGTGGTTGTGCAGATTTACGGCTTAGCTTTCCCTATCGATAGAAAAGAAAAAAGAGTTTCAAAAGACTGTGTCTCATCCTTCTATCTGGCATATAGAGAGGATTCCTTTGAAATGAGATTTCTCTGGTAAATGTGACTCACAGAAGAGCTGTCTTGAACTTGGGTTTCAGAGATGATCATGTGTCCTCTAAAAAAATAAAAGTTAATTGGGTCCAACTGATTCTCATGCTGAGGTGGTATATTTTGTGGTAGCATTTGCTCCCCTTCACTTTGGATGTATCCCCATTTGTTTACACTGTCATCTACTGAAGACATCCTGATATTTGAAAGTTTTTAGTTATTACAAGTAGAGCTGTTGTATATAATCATGCGATACTTTTTGTCTGGATGTTTTCAAAGCTTTTTAGTAAGTGCTAGCCATGTAGTATTCAGGTCACAGGAGAGCCTTGTTTAGCTGTGGAAACATCCAGCTATGTTTCTCTGTGGCATGTGGGATCTTCTGGGGTAACGGATCGAACTAGAGTGTCTTGCATTGTCAGGCAGATTCTTTACCACTGAGCCACCAGAGAAGTTGTGCCCTACCCCCTTTTTTTTGAGTTTACTGAATCTAATAGGTGTGCAGTGCTACCTCACTGTTATTTTAGTTTGTAATTTCCTAATGATATGTGATTTTGAGTCTTTTTGATAGGCTTATTTACTATCTTTATATTTTTGTAGGCCAGGTGTTTAGGTTTATACATTTTTTATGAGATTGTTCCAGATTTTTTGGTATGTTTATAGTACAATCCTTTATCAGATATGTATTTTATAAATATATTTTCCTGTGGCTTGTGTTTAAGTTTTGTGAATAAGGTTTTCCACAGTTTAAATTTCCAATTTTTTAAAGTTAATGTTATATATGTTTTATATCCTTTTTTTGGATAGACTTTAGTGTGTTGTTGTTGTTGTTAAATTTTATAAGCAGAAGTGAGGTACTGTAGATACAGTTTTAAGCTAAGATGAGGTACCATAGATACAGTTTTGCCTTTTGTCTGTTAAGAAGTTTGAGTGAGTTTGGTGTACACTGTATGTAACATTATGTCTACATTCATTTGACTGGATATAGCTTCCAATTATTTGTCTAATTGGTTTTGGAGATATCACGGGAAGTCAGTTTTTCCAAGGGAAACTGAGGTCCATGAAACATGAACTCTTTTCGATCGGTCGGAATCACTCTCTGCTATTTCTGACAGATTTGACTTGTTTGGATATCTCATATGAGTGGAATCACAGCACGTTTGTCTTTTCTTGGTCTGGTTTATTTCACTTAATCTAATGACCATAAGGTTTGTCCACATTGTCGCATTGTCAGAATTACTGACTTTGAAGGGCCGAATCAGATTCCATTGTGTGTATACCACAGTTTGTTTATGGAATTGGCTGCCATGGACACTTAGATTGCTTCTGTTTGTTTGCCAGTGTGAATCATGCTGTTGTGAGTATGACGGAAGAAGTATCCATTTTTTCAGCCCCCTTTCCTAATCCTTTTGGGTACATAGCTTGAATTGGAATCGAACTATGTATTTATTCCATGTGTTTGTTTTGGAGTCATTTCTGTAATGTCTTGCAGAGTGACAGCACCATTTAATGTACTTTTTCGTATGGTGGAATACCGTTCAAGCTTCTGAATATACCTTGTGTTGCATATTCAGTCTCCCACCAACGGACACTTGAATGAGTTCTACCTCTGAGCTATCGTGAATGTCACTATGAATATTTGTGTACCAGTTTTTGTTTGAATTATTAACAAATACATTACTATATATAAAAGAAGCCACAAGGACCTACTGTACAGTTTAGGAAACTATTAAATATCTTATGATAATGTATAATGGAAGAGAATCTCAAAAGGAATATATGAAAAGCACATAATAACCATGATATTTATTGTGCCAACACTATGAGTTATCATAGCACTACTCAACGTGTATTTATACATGTCACTAAAATATTCACATCTGTAAGGATATTATAAAAAATTATATAAAAAATCAAGAATTCAAACAGAGAATAAATAAACTTCCTGTCATTGCTCATCATCATTTATACACTAATACTACCTGTAACACTCATTGTATAAGTGCTGGACTAGCAATTGACATTCTCGTAAACCAAGAGATTGTGAAGGTGTAAGGAAATATAGCTTATTGAATTCCTTAATGAAGGATTATAGAACTCTATGTCCATGAAGTGAATGAAATTCCGTTTTATTGAGCCACATTCTTACTAGAGTGATGAGCTTCCACCCCACCCAACATTAGTTCACAATGAAATCCTGCAGTCCTCTGGCCTCAATGTCTGCTTCCTGCTACCGAGAAAGAAAAGATGAGGAAGTCCTGACAAAACCGATGCTATTTTTCTTTTTCTGATTTGTATTTTATCGCAGGGCTTGGCAAAAAGAGGGCCCAACCTGTTTTTAGAGTTCCATCCCAAGGGTTCCTCCGGCATGTTCCCTATGTTGACAAACTGCTGATTATTTTCAACAAAGGACAATGATCTGCACTTCACTATCTGTTGCTTGAGCTGGAATAGCAGGCATCCCTTGAAGTGCAGTCCTTCATGTGGAAGTAGGCATCCCTGAAGCAATAGTATAAGAGGAACACATTTATCATGTAGACATCGCAGCCCATGCATTTGTAATAATTTTTCAGTTATACCCGTCATCATCAGAGGAACTGACTTGTCCCAGTAATAACGAGAGTACCCAGTATAACAGTTCCTTGACTTATGAGTACTTCCTATGAGTACCCTTATGAGTACTTCTTCCAATGTTGTTTCTCCTACTTTGGTCATGAACAGTAGAAGCTGATGGCAGTGGTCCTTGAAATGTATGTCGATTCCCAGGTGGCACAGTCAGTAAATAATCTGCCTACCAGTGCAGGAGGTGGAAGTGATGTGGGTTTGATCTCTGGTTCAGGAAGATAACAATTCATACACATGTTTTATGTGAACCAGTTTGATACTCATGAGTTTTTTTCTTCTGTATACAGAAAAACAAATGCTGTTCAAGGACACTGAAAGAACCCTGATTTCGAAAATCAGATATGTATTGTGAGCAATGCTTAGATATCCATGAGTCGAAGCATAGTATTATGCCTATCATCCTTGTATTTCCCTCAGTGAAATATGTTGAGGAAAACTCTTCATTCATGGTCTAGATTCACAAAGAAGCTAAATAGCATTCATCCTTTACGTTGACAACTGTGAATTTAAATCTCCTGTGAATCCTATGTGACAACCACACATACCAACATGAGTTATTAGTATAATATCAATATTTTTAGTCCTATTGTATGTCAACTAAAAAAATCAATATGTAATTGTACATGAAGTCAAGACAAAATCAGTGTAGAGACAAAATCAGTGTAAATACAAAATGTTCCATCCTTTGAGAAAGGGAGAAAAACATCTCTGTGCTTAGCCTATTGCATTTTTATGTATTGGATCCTTAAGTAGTTTATTCACCACACCCTTTGAATGATTCACAAATCTTCAGAGAAGAAAGGATCATTTCTCTTTAACAATGAGTAGTTCAACTCTTCTCAAAGCAAAGTCATAAGTGAGTCTAATTTTGTGTGAGACCATGAAAACTCAGTGTTTTCATTATGCTTGTGCTTATGATGGGAGGAGGTCTGAGAACGCACTTGTGAAGGATTATTCATACCAGTCGTTCTCATACGTATCTATTCTTTAAAGGTCGAATCACTGAGGTGTTGCTTCTACACTTGTACTAGGCTGAGTAGCAACATTCCCTTTCTCCCTAAGTGCAGTAGACGTGTTCCCAACCTGTCTGTCTTCTGTCCTCTGGAGTATGTATTGCTTGAGCTCATCACAGCCTAGTAGATGGAAATCATCAGGATATTCTGGAAACCCTTTTTATTTCAGTCTGTTCAGGAGGTTACCACTGCTGCAAACCTCTGGATTTTACCAAGCGCTTTTAACAACCTCAGATGAAGGATACAAGTCAACACTCGTGACAGCCACGGGCTTCCATGGCCTATCCGTGATTGTTGGCTTTGCTTTCATAATCATCCTGTTTCTTATGCCAACTAAACTGTCACTGTATTTTTTAATTACCATTTTATCTTTGATGGTTTTTAGATCTATTATGGATTTTCCTATATATCTTCACTTATCGGTGAGGGTCTTATGTTAGTAGTAGTTACGACAACTGACTTCCTGTCTGTTAGCTGTGGCAGAATAAAAAAAAGAATGACCCACTGTATATTTTTAATATTATGTATCAATATATTATTAGTGTTATTGTTTGCAGTCATCCAATTCCAAGTTTCTGAAATAAACTTTGAGAAAAATCACATCCTTTTGAATGTCCATTTGACTGAATAGGAGCACAGAAATGTTCTTCCATAAAATTGTTTACAGTTTCCATTCCGTTTCTCCTGTTTGATGTAGATATCGGCCTTTGGTTCTATCATTAGCTTTGCAAGTAAAAAAAAAATAATTAGAGCTCGTATGGTAATTTTACTGTTAGCAATAAGTTTAGCATAAAATGAACACAGAAGAGGTTACAGTAGACCAAATATGAAAGTCAGTTTAAAAGAAAACATAGTGTTGAATGTTTACAGTAGGAATATAGTTATGAAGTTCCTTTATTATTATTCTATCCTTTCCATTTCTTTTGCAGGGGTGTTAATGTACAGATTCCAGTACTATGGCTAGAGCGAATAATAGTATCATTATTCTTGAGAGCAACTCTACTAAGTCTTCACGCTCATGTCACTCAAGGTTTTTTAATACCTATTATGTTAGTCGTGTTTGTAGTTTGTGAAGTCACATAAGTTGCATTCATTCAAGCAATAGTATCAAACAGCTATGGCATCAATTATAGATGTGAATCGATATCGAATGTGAATCCATTTCATTATTATTACAATAATAATCTACACGTTATTATTGTAGATATTCTATTTATGCCAGTAACAAAGCCGTGCAGAAATAATACAACGTTTATTAAGAAAATAAGATTTACTAATTTGTTTTATTATTCTATTTCTTTAAAACAGATTGAATGACAACAGGCTTAACTTTTCATTCACTTGTATGACTATGAGCAGTTTGACCAAGCTGAAGAAGATGACTTGTTTGTAGTCTTCCTCATCAGCTCATTCCATCTACTGGCTTTAAAATCATTTAGTACAGAGCTCACCGTCTAGGTGTTCATCCAGTGTTTTGTTTGCTTATCATGCAGGATCATTTTAAAAGGAAAAGTACGTGTGTATGAGTTAGAGCTCTGATCCCAAGAGTCCATGTAGAAGTTTCCCCTGAGAAATGTATCGTTTTTGCACCAATGCTACTGACATGTGTGAATGTGGTATACCACACGTCCCAATAAGTGTAAACAGCTTCACATGCTACTTATTTGAAACGACCAGTACTCATGACATTCTCATTCATTTGAGGACTAAATATAGCCAACGTAGGCTGTGTTTGCCAAATAGACTTTGAAGTATTCTTCACACAGTCCTTCATCGATGCCAGTTTTCAGATCGAAGAAACCCTTGCTCCATGAAGTTTGTGAACACATATACTCATGTTTTGTTTGAGATTTTAAAGTCATTCTTCAGTTTTGTTGGAGGAATGGTTCTGTATATGCCCTGTCGGGCTTCCCAGGTGGTTCTAGTGGTAAGGAACATGCAGAACATACCCATGCAGGAGACATAGGAGATATGGATACGATCCCTGGGGCAGGAAGATCTCCTGAGGGAGAGCATGGCAACCCACTCCAGTATCCTTGCCTAGAGAATCTCATGGAGAGGAACCTGGTGGGGCCTAGTCCATATGATCCCAAAGAGTTGGACACAATGTAAGTGACTTAGCACAGCACATGATTCGTTGTCATAGCTAATATAATGGAGATGACATAAAAAAGAAGTGCCAGCAGGCGAAAGTCAATATCCATCACTTTGGAATGTATTGTGATATTTTACATCCATATTTGTATGACTTGATAGTTGGAGAATCGATGCATCTGAAGGCCTGATTGTGTTATATGTATGTTGAGGGAAGATATATTTTTATGTGGTTTGACATATGGGTCCCATTTGATTCGTAGGCATATGCATACTCATCACTTATCCTTATTTTTTTTGAAAAGACCATTGTTTGGAAAGGTTGTTGTCTAACCATGAAAGATGCTTGAAGTCTTGGGCTCCTTGGAGGAAGAATTCAACCCAGGGTCAGTGATGAGGCTTGATCAGTCAGAGCTTTTGTGTCCCAACGTTTTATTAAAGTATAAAAGAGAGAAAGCTTCTGACATAGACATCAGAAGGGGGCAGAAAGAGTGCCCCCCTACTCATCTTTAGCTGGATGTCATCTAGCTACTAGCAGACTACTCATTAGAGAAAGGAATGGCAGCAGACCCCTCACCCACAAGATATATGGAGATGACTGTGGCACCAGGTGAGTCATCCTGGGCCATAAAACGATTGATATGAGCAAATAGATAGCTTCATTCACATAGATCAGGAGAAGCATGTATGAGTAACGCATATTGGTTTGTCAAGTCAGTTCTGAGCCTTTAGGCAGAACCTACTTGAAGATAGAGTCTAGGGTAAATACATAGTACATTCACATAGCTTAAGGCAAACCTTTCCATAAGAAAAATGCCTTGGTCAGCTCAAAGTATGAGAAAAGTGAAGTTCAGGCGGAACCAGGTGTCATTATAGCAACACAGAATTGTAAGAGAAAACCTCTTTTTAAATTTGTATCGAGAAGGGAAAACAAGATAACAGCTTGTTTCCTCCTGCCTCGGAAGTGACAGATAACTGTCTGACACTTGCACCCCATTTCCTCCCTTTGGAGACCCCTGGCCTTCCTGGCTCTTACCCTCTCAGTTTCATTCTTTGAATGTTATCTGCCTTGTGAAACATTGAGCATAGCAGTATGTGTTTATTTAGGGGTATTTCATCCAATTTCATTTAAATGCATATGTGAATTAGAAAGTTTGACATGCTGTTGCTTTGTATACCGATTGGGAAATGTGAGTCTCCAAGTTTGATTTAGTTTTTCTTGTTCGTTTTTCATTTTAGGGTTACAAAGAAAAATAACATGACTGTTAAGATCAGCTTTCATATTTTTTGCCAAGTATGAATTGAGATCACATCGATCGGAGATGAGTCTGTGCATGAAAGCCCTAATAACTAATGCTAATTGACTTCACTACCATGGGATGTTTTCATATCTGTTGAGGATTTAGTTCATGTATTTAGATTTTAACTTTCTGTCTTACAGCCTTGTTTGTAGATCAAAGCTATTCAATATTGAAAATGACATTTGAAATTGTCATCTGGTTTTCAATGGGTTGTGAGGTTATTCATGAGTGGTTTATAAAACCGAATGGATTGTACGTAGCCATACTTTGTTGTCATTCTATGAATTTGAAGATTGTCTGAAGAATGTCTGT